>NC_089878.1:39087500-41527500 GCF_040182565.1 Anser cygnoides | reverse complement strand
TTGTAATTATGCTCTGGAGGTATCAGCCCTGTTTATTTCTGGGGGGGATATGGGGGGGAGCTCTTCTGGCTGCACATACAAAACCCCTCTACTCAGCACAGCTATTGCAATTGTGGAATATCCCTAATAGAAGTATAAATTAAAACCTACAAAATAATATGGAGATTATAAAATTTGTGTTAAAACTGATAACAGCTTTACTGATTTACTGACAATGAAAATATATAGCATTTTTCCTGTTGGAACATTTATCAACACATGGCAACCCTGGACTAACTTGACACATGAAATGATCAAAATGGATTACGAAATCTCTTCCATTCATTTCTATTGATTTTAGTTATGATAAAATTCATCAGTGTGCAAAGGAACACTTGGCTTGGATTTTGTTGCAGGAAAAAAAACGCCAGACAATTGGCTGGCTGTAATTTTAGTACAAGACGGCCGTGCAGAATTCCTTACCCTGCGTGTCATCAGCAAACGCACACAGCTGCTACGTCCCGAGAATGCTAAAATGCTGTATTAACTCCTCATTTTCGTTTTTAAACTACAAAGTGCTAAATTCTGAGCTAAAATGGGAAAACACGAACACAATCACGTCATGTTTCCTAAGAAGCATCTATTTGAATGTTTGTCTTTTAAAAATAAACTTTTTCAAGGCTAGCAGAAGTTGTTTCTGTAACTACCATAAACTGCCAGTGAACGAACCATTTTTATTCAGTTTTATTGATTCATGCTTTCAGTTCTTACTCAGTTAAAAACAAGGCACATTAAATACATCCTCTTATTGCTCTATAAATGCATGCGGCTCATTCTGTATATCAAAAGTAATAAATAATGGCAGTAAAACACCAAGACAGTTATAAAAATGACAACCCAGCCTCAAACACAGTATTTAACAGTTCAGTCTAGAACAATAACTTAACAAAATACGTTAAGTGCCACATGTAAAACATGCAGTGTGCGTATGTGCATTTATACACACGCGCATGTACCCGCACTCCCCCGTCACGCAGTTTATTGCATAAACAAAACACCCCCTTCCAGAAACCCAGCTCCCTCCTCAGAAGTCACAACACTATTTTTCCACCTGGGATCCGAACAATGCATGACAGTGACATCTACAACTGTTTCAGCAGTACATTCAAATGGAAAAAAAAAGAGAAAAGCCAACGAACAAAAATGCTTTCCCAAAAAACAAACGTGAAGTGATGAAATAAACAGTTCTAGTTTTTTTCCATGTATAGATTGAGTTGTTTAAAGCAATGCACAATCTTCTCATTACACAAGGCAGTCATACAAGATCTTGCTGTGCCATACAAAAAAGATCCATGACAGTAAAGTGCCTAAGATGCAAAGCACATTCATATCAGAGGACACACATATAGCCAAGAAAATCCCAAAGTCACATTCCGTATGCAGTATTACTAAAACAATAGAACAAAATATACTTTGGGTACAAAGCAGAAAATCCTGGCTTCACAGGGAAACTCTTATTAATTCTTAACAGTGCCATTTATGGAGGAGTGGGAGAGGAGTTTTCTTCATACAATACAAGAGATGTTGAAGATTAAATATTTTTCTTATGTGGCCTGGAAAAGGTCTCATTATAATTTTTTTTTTTTTAAATTAACAACAGTATCCTAAACCACTTCCCTCCTTACCTGGCTCTTGCTCACTGAACCAAAATAACCTGTGTATTGTACATCCATTTCCATCCAAGTCTGCAGTATATGTAAAATCTTATTGTGTTCTTATTTGAGAAGGGTTTTGGAAATGTGAAGCTGTGCCAAACATTAGCATACTTACTTGAATAAACTAGAATATATTTCAAGAAAGTTTACAGTACCACAGAAACAAACTCCTTCATTCATAAAAATGTTTCTTATATTGTCAAATGTGCTAACTTGTCATTCACATAGACTGTGCCTAACTTGTACAGGACTCAAAGCAAGAAGAATCAGAACCCCTTAACAATATCTGCATTTTCAGGCAGCTGAAATTTCAGTTAAATTTAATTTAACATGCAAAAAAATCAGTTAAAGGCATTTTACCCAATATTTCCAGAAATAAACCTGGAGAGATTTTTACCAATTTCTTGGACTAAAAGAAATATACTAATTTACAGAATTTCATATGAGGCTTGCCCTCACTTTTTTTTTTTTAAAGGTTTCAAAAACACTTGACTTTTTGAAAATTTTTTATTAAAAGGACTCTGCCTCTATAGCCACAAACATATGTGCTTATTATACTGTATACTAATATTCCTCAGCCTCTCCATTTCATTTAGGTAATCATTTTCCCTTTTAAATATAGAAATAATCTTTGCTGTGTTATTGTGCTGATGTTTGTCATTAGTAAAAGTGGTGACAGCAGTTCAAACATCAGATTTTACATAAGCAGAAATTCTGACCGCTTAGAACGGAGGTTTTTGAGTTGTGAACTGGTATTTATACTCAAATATAACAGAATAAGTTGATCAATAAACCACTCGTGTTTTTCCTTCCTTGTTCTACATCAGGCAAGAATCTTCCATTTGATCTTGAATTTAGTCAACCTAGCAGAAAGGCGAACAGCCAGTTGCAACGCTGTTGAAAACAGATCAAGTGAGTGGTCCTAATTTTTTTTCTTAACCTTTATATTAATCTGCTGAAAAATAGCCCTTTCACTTTTGCAGAAAATTTAGTGGAATGCAAAACAAGTTTCACTGTTTCACTTTGAATTTTTAAATAAAGACTTACATTATCAAAACTGCCATATTCTACATAGGACCAGTGTTTGTCCCAAACTGGAAACAGTACAAAGCACTTTACAGCATAAAATGCCACCTACTAGACAATGCTATTTATTAAAGGAAGCTTATTCTTATTAAGGTGGGAGAAAGGAAAGCCATCCTCTAGCGTTAACTGAATTATTAGTTTGGATGATCAACTAATGTGAGATGTGTTGTAGTTTTCCAGCTTCATACCGCTGACACTTGTGTCTGGCTAAGTATAGATACCACAGAAATAACAAAACACTCAAAAAGAGCAAAACCTACCATCAATGGAAGGTAGTATAAATAATCCTGACAGTTCTTTACTGAATTGTTCTGTTCCTTTTGTGATACTGTCTCAAAGCCAGAACATCAGCTTTCCCTCTACTGATCTTTGTTGAAGTGGACAGCCCTGCAGCTTTTAAGTACTAAAAGCATATTTGCAAGTCTCAACATAATGCTTTCTTTAAAGGCAGGATTCACTTTTTCTTTAAAGGTAAAGGTGATATAGAAGTTAATGAACAAGGCAGCATGTGCACGTGTTTGTGTGTGCACCCAGATCTTTCTAGACTGCATTCCAAATTCTTGTTAATAAACTTCTATGTCTAAAGCATACCCAATCCAAAAGGCCACATGTTGGAGTGTTAAGAGCTGTACAGAAAATCATTAGTAAAACAAGTGCACCAGTGTATTTTTGTAAATGCTACACCAATGGACAAATACCAGTCACCTTGAACAAGCAAGGACACTCGAAAGCACTGGAATGTTTTCAGCAGAGATGCAGCCACGCATACCCGTTAGCCGCGGCCGCGAGCAGAGGCTGTGTTCGAGCTACAGCCCTCCACCGCTGCGGTCCACTGGGATCACCACTCTCTGACCCAAGTTCTCTTCGGCAGTCTTCATGAGGACAGCCAGCCGGCTTCCAGACACATGGCCCTTCTGAATGGCACTCATGAGCTGAAAGAAACAACATGGAGAGCATCCCGTTAGCTTGTTTGCACAACAAGGTACAGAGGCAGATGGTACAGCCTCATCCGTGCTACCAACTCCTCCAACACAAGAGACGTACAAACATCGCGGGTTGTCCTGCCCCTTGGGCACCAGCACAGCTCCCGTGTAAACCATGGCTGAGCTGATTAGTTTGTCCAAGAGCCAGTGGCAAGTGTTAATGTAGATACAAAACTGATTCTTCCACATATAAAGCAGAACTGCTGCATAGTTTCAAAGACTCCCCTCGAAGCTCAGTTGGTATTTCTGGAAAATGTAAATCAGGTTTTGGCCAGGTGTGAGTGGCAACAGAAATGTCAGATGTGATCCAATTTGAAGTAATAGCGCAGGTATCCATTAACACCATTTTTTTTTCAGTGGCATTTAAAAGAGTAGGATAACCCATCTATTTCACAGACTCTTCCCCCCCACTTTTTTTTTTTTTTTTTAAATCTGATGGAAACTTACAGAACACCACAATTCCTGATCTGCTGCTGACCCTGGACTATACCCTTTCACTCACGTGCTCTTCTTTGTAGAGACAGTGTACTTGACTTGCACAGTTCTTTCAAATCCAAATTTTTATAGACTTTTAAAACTAATTTGCCTTTAAGTCCTTGAAACTGGACTCAGCTCTACCTTACCGAACACACACTAGTGCTAAGATTTTAGTTAATTCTTTTTTATCCCATGGATAAAGTGAGCATTAGACTTGAAATTACATGCAGTCAGCTTGTCAAAGACTACTGTGGAAAGCAATTGGCACTTACAAAATGCAATTTCTTACTCCCATTGAGTGCTTGGAATACTTCATATTTCTTCCCTTCTGTAGGAAAGTATTATATCTGCACCTGGACCTACGCAAAAGTGGTATCACTGTCAAAACAGGAATGATTACCCAGGAAGGGAAGATGCAGCCAGGGTGGAAAAAACAAAAATTTTGGTATGCCTTCAGAAGAGCACTCGTTGCTGTAAGACAGCTCCCTGTGCACCTCACCACTGCCACAGCTCTGCCTCACTGCCACAGGGGGAATGCCCAGCGTGCACTGCCTGGGGAAACAGGTGGGTACAACGGTAAAAGGATAAATAGATGCGAGCAGAAGAAAAATCATTGCTAAAATTGTAAATCGGAATGACCTGTTAACGTTGGACACGGATCGATTCGGCCTGCTCTCTGTTTATGAAACCCCCTCAAGCAGTGGTGGCTGCTGAGAGCGGTTCCCCCACGGCCAGCATTCGAGACACGCTGGCGGTCTGCAGCTGGGCAAAGGAAGCCACTTGGCATTGCTCTACTCGCCACCTGGAAAGCAACGCAGCCACCCCGGTACAACGTGTTCCTATACTCTAATATGAACGTCCACAAATATTTGCACACTGCTTTCCACGAGCATTCTGGCAGTACAATGTAATTACTTGAAAGTTTTCAGAGAGCAAACACAAAAGTATTGGGAGCTGACTTAACAGACCCATTAAAAAATTAAACAAACATTTAGCGTATTTTGTTCCTTCCATGGCAACCTCCTGCTAACGTTGTCACCGCACTTCCTAGCTCACCCCCTGCTGCTCAGCACTCCCTGCGCGCGGCTCCCTGCCCTGCAGGAAGGGAGCGCATGGGCACAAGTGACCCTTACTGCGGCGCCAGTCATCAACTTTAAATGCATAGATTACACTATAAAATGTTTAGGAACATTTTCTTCTCAAAGAGAAGCCAGTAGCCAAACAATTGCACAATTTAAAAAAAGTAACTTTGAAACTACAACAAACACAGTGACTTGTCATTTGGATTTTAGAGGTATTATGGCTTTGGATAGGCAAACCCCTAATGAGACTATGTTATCAGAGTAAAGCAAAAAAAACAAAGCCACCACAGACAAATCCACAGCAGACATTAATTGCTGGTTGCTGTGATTTAACCACAATGTATCCAAACTAACCAAATTATAGTTTAACAGTCATTACAGTCAATGGTGTAGGTTTTTTTCCCTACCCTAATTGTAAGTTTTCTTATGCAAAGCAATGTAAGAGGGAGACCCTTCTTGATAGCCAGACAATCAGCTATGATTTTCTCTTACATTTCAATAAGATAGTTCTGGGATCTCTCTCTCTCTCTCTCTATATATATATATATACACACACACACACATCCATTTTTTTTTTAAAATACATTTCAGTTACCTAGCTGAATTGCTGCATTTTAAGTAAATAAACAGTCCTTTTTTTCTAATGCTGGACACAACCTGTGAAAATTTTCTGCATTTAGATTCAACAATGCTCGTCTTATCTACAGCTCATCTCAAGAGAGACAATTACCATTTCCTTTGCCTTGATCTTGTTTGTTTAACTTGACACAGTGAAGAAAGGGCTGACATTGACCAAAATCCCCAGCATTAATTTATCTCATGTTCGGCATTCATCATTGCCACCATGTAGGAAAGACATGGCAGTCACTTGAAATACCACACCAAGAAAAACTCTACAAAAACAAAGCTAACTGGCATCCTGCATATGCTAGAGGAGCTGGATGAACAAACATTTCAGTAGCACCTTTAATTTTCTTATTTTAAATCCCTGCAAAAAGCAGATGTACAGGTTGTCAATGTAATATCTTTCATGCAAAGGAAGGTATTGTTTTATCAATCCAGGAGCTGAAATGGAATAATATGGACTGGATGTACTTTAACCACAAACTCATTCTTTAGTACTTTCTAAGCTATTTTGAATACTTTAATCATCTTAACAGGCTTAGCTAAACATCAGTGTGCATAACCACAACATCCCTTCTGATAGACAACTGTCTTACTTTCAATATACTTAAATATCATTTTTGTATTAAAAACAAAAATCAGATCTGTATTGTGGTATACTTTGAAAATTGGACCTGTTCTTTGGGTCTAATTGTTTCGCACAGGAATAAAATACAAGGATTTTAAAGTTGCCTGAAAATGGCTGTGTGTCACTTTGTCTTGCAATCTGGCAAACGGCATCAATACTACCATGTTACCCAAGCATCATTTACCTCCTCTCCAACCCAGCTCTTCAGAACAGAGGGGAAAAATACCTATGCCTTTGTTAAATCTACGACTTTTTTCAAAGAAATACCTACCTGCAAAAACTCAATGAGCTCAACCTGTCCATTTTTGTTCAGGTCTACTTCATTTAGAATATCATGAAGTGTTTTTTCATCAATTTGCACACTGATGCTCTAGTCAAAAAAAAAAACACAGAAGTGTCAATTGCATTGCTCAGTATGACTTACGCCACACTGCAACATAGGTATGAGGCTTAAGGAGGAAACCAAAAGAACACAAGGAAACTTTACCTCCAAGACACGCTGCACATCCAGTATAGTAATAAAACCTTTCTTGTCCTTGTCAAACATATGGAATCGCTTCTTGTACCTGCAAGATAAGGATTATCAGTGGGGGGAAAACTATGTTCAATGGTATTAACTCCTAGCAACATAGGGAACTCTTATTTTACTTACCTTTCAATATCTGAAGGCACTAGAGTGATTTCAGAGCTGTCTGTTAATTGATCTGATTTTACTTTGTAGCCCATTTCATAATACAGAAATTTTTTAGCAGCTTCAAGTTCTTCCTGTGACAAATAGGAAAAAACTGTCTTTATATCTGAGGAATAGTAAGTTCCTACAGTTATTTTTTTTTAAACTTAGTACTTTATTTGCTCTTTCCACGTAGCAAGAGTTTACCTAAGGTCTAACAATTAAGCAGATGGTAGCTGAAAAGTATTAAAACAAGTTCATCTTAGTCACCTTTTAGTCTTTCAAAGAGGTATCAAGCCTAATAAAGGCTTCTAATTACTGTGTAAATGCTTTTAGGATCATAGCATGCCTTCAGTCACATATGGAGTACCTATTTAATTCATTAAGAACGGTACTTGCAGATGAGGCCAACAAAATGCCATTTAACACAGTTGATATCGCAATATTTCACTTATCTTTCAAAAATCACGAGTCTCAACATGAGGCATGTTCTTTGTTTCAAACCGTTTTTCACGGTAATAAAATTTATCTGTTATCTGAGAGTTCCATGCAAGATCTTCTGTAGCCAGGTTTAAAAATAAATTATATCTCATACATATGAAGTACTGTAGAGTATGGTTCTTTTCTACAGCTATGGGTACACCAAACACTGTTCTAAGATAACAGTACAAGCATCTGCCACAAAGAGCATCAACATGGAAAGCCACAGCACAGATTACAAACAAATGTAAGCATACTGAGTAATGGCTGCAGTAACAGTGAAAGACTCCTAGGCACACGAATATAAGCTGCTTCATCTAGCAGAGACTTGAAGAAAGTCTGGTATAGTTTAGTTGGTCTCCTGATCTTACATACTTCAATATAAACATGCAAGTTACCCTTCAGCCCCAAACCAACAGGATGTCTACATCTAGGCTTGGAGACAGATTTTGATGGTTTATGGAATTTTAAGTAGGGATGTAGGGTGCAACTCAATGCATGCATATCAGGTGCCTTCATTTAAGGTAAGACATCTGAATTAAGCTCATTAACTACAGAGCAGGCACACAAAGGCTATCTCAAATAGACAGCCACGTTATCAGCATGGCAAGTAAAATGAGATGAGCTGGTCCCACGGTATGTTCAAGCACTGAAACACTAGGGCAAAGGAAGCAAACAGTGGCCTTAAAAATAATTTAGACCAAAGAATGGTAGCAAACTCGGTATCATCACTTTTCAAAAGACACAGCAGACAAAAAGGAGTGATACGGATTGCAAAATTCTCTTCTAAGATGGGCCTGTTGAGAAGTGTCACTCACAGTATTTCAACATGAATAGGATAGTAACACCAAGACCGCTTCATTTTTAGAAAAACAACAGGATACAGATCTTCACTTTCTCTCCACCCCTTGGCCAATACCAATTCATTTCACAGCTATTTTTATAAAGACTTTAAAATGAAATACACCAAGTGAATCATTCTCTCAGGAAGAAAGCATCATTGAAGTTTTCTATTCAACTAATTTAGACTGTCAACATGGAAACTACTGAAGAAAAAAATAAGACTTTTAGATGAAAAAGGCCCTTTGTACCTTTTTTTTCTGTTCACTCCAGTTAAGTTCTTTGCCCATTATATCTACAATTCTTGGTAGAGCTTCCTCAGCAGCCTGCACATTCAGGAAGGCCAAGCGAGTCCGTCTGGAAATCATATCCACAGCAGTGCGGGCATATTCTTTTACACCATAGATGACCTTAAATAGTAAGACAAGGGGGAAAAAACACAGATGAGCATATATTAAATATAAATATATAATGTAATATGCAATATATTTAATCATATATATATATATAAAATATGTGTGTGTGTATATATATATATATACACACACACACACACAAAATCAAATTAAGCATGCTCAGGGGAAGTGAAAAAAAATGAAAACAAAATCTGGACCTTAAAGGAAAGGACTTATGAAGGTGCTTTTCAGAGTGAGATGGACCTGTAGTAGAACCTGCTTGTGTCCCAAGAAAGCACTCAGAGTATTAGGTAGTTTTTCTTACATACCTCAGCTTCAATATAAGGAAATTCAGACACAAGGCGTTTTCCAACAATAGGCCATCTCCTTCCTGTAACTTGGGCTATTTTGGCTACCTCAAAAGCCTTGTCACCATACGTAGAAGCTAGATGCTGAGCCACCTGTGGAGTCGAAAAATTCATTATGCTTTTGAAAGCACATCAAATAAGCATTTTTTTCTTGTCAATTCTCTCATCACTAATAACAAAGAGGCTGTAGAGAGTATTAGATTTTGATCATGTGGGAGGAAACAGCTAATGCTCTTAATGGATAAAACCAGCACTAATACTAATACATAGGTATCAATATAAATGACTAGCAATACTTCAACACTTTTGCTACAGTCTGACCACATGTAAAGTATAGATTTTATTGGGCTTAAGGAAGATAAACACTAGTGTGTCATAATATTTTAAACCAGAATAAAGTGAAGATTAAGAGGAAGGGAAAGAAAAATGGTGTTTGACAGTTTAAGAGAAAAGACGAGCAATTAGTAGGTGGGTTTTTGTATGTGTGTGGTGGTTTTATTATTTTTTTTTTTTATTGCTTTAAAAAACTATCCTTGTCCTAGGCAGATGAAAAGCTCTTATTGGTTTTAAGAGACTTAAGACACACAGTATGTACTATGACACATAGTACACACTGTGCAGGTATTGTGTCTAGTGAAAAGACAAAACCCTCTAACACAGAAGTATCAGAGCATAAACAATAACAAGGACTCACCTCACTTTCAAGCCCGTAGTCCTGTACCAACCTAATGTAGAGAGTGGGACTCCAGTCCTCAGCCCCTTGTAGCTGCAGCCCAATAGTCTTACTGGAACCTGCATTCAGATCATGGGCCTGAATAGCAGCATCAATGGTATCCTGTGCCATGGCACGGTAGGTTGTCCACTTCCCACCTATAATCACATATTTGCTTCTTTATTTAGGGAAAGCAAAGAAAACCATGAAGTTGGAATGTACATTTTGCATACCACATTATTCTTACCAGACTCATTCTAACAAGCGAGTCACACTGCCACTGATAGATCACTACCTAATCGTAGGAATGCAAAGGATTACCCTGTTGGAACAGAGTTTTGCATAAAATACAGTGGGGAAGCCCAAAGCCATACTTGAAATGATCTTCAAGTACCTGCTATTGTGACAAGGCCACTGTCACTAACAGTAACAACGTGATTTCGGGATATCGACTGAGTGTCTTTGGAGTTGGGGTCTGTGACCAGAGGACGAATGCCACTCCACGCTGCCAACACGTCTCCTCTTCTCACTGTCCAGAGGAAAGATCAGCCAAAATCAGTCATGAACAGATTTGTATTACTTTCCTAAGGACTGCACCAATCTGTATCAACACCATTATCAGACTCTAATCAAAGTCAGAGAGAGGTTCATTTTTCACACTGATTAAAAATTCACCTGAACAGGGAAATTCTGGGAACTGATCAGCCAAGACATTCAACTGTCAAATTCTCCCATCAGTTCACCATACCAAACCCAACCCAGCCTAACCCCACCTTATCACCATATCTTGTCCTAGCTTTTGTTAACAGAATAGTCCTTACGTTGCATTTTAGAAACCAAAATGAAGTTCATTCCACACGGGCATAACACTTGCTTTTAGGACTTTAAAGCTTTTTCTACAGCATGTGAGTTTTTTTTCCCAGATTTTCCTCTTGATAGGTGATCTTTTATTCGGAGCCTCTGTCAGAAGTCCAATTGCACACATGCACCTGGTAGGCTATAGCACGTCCCCTAAGCTTCTGCCTCACCCAGACCTTTGACATTTGCTACTGCACAGCAGCCCCAAATGGCCCAGCTAACTTGCCACAAACCGTCTAGAAGCCCTTGCTGTCCTCTCTCAGCCACCTCTTCCAGTCCTGCCTTCCCAACCTTATTGTCTCAGCCACTTTCGCTCTTCACAAGCAACCTGACTAAATGGCCAGTTACAGCCTGCCCTTCTCAATCATATCCCTCTGCTTCCTGCCAGTTACAAGTTACAATCCCTAAAGCCAAACCTGACTTTTCGGAGAACTTGGAGGAACAAAACCTGAAGGCAACAAGTGGTTAAAGAGTACTTAACGGTTTTAGGAAAATAATCTAGCCTCTGAAAGTAACTTTTTTTAAAATATATGTATACATAAAAATAAAAGCATAGAACCAATAATTTAATGGAATTAAATGTAAATCAAATTTACAATGTAAAAAATTGAACAATTTACTTTATATTAAAGCTCCAGAACATTTCTGAAAGAAACTTTCAAATAACTGATAATTAAATAATAATAAAAAAAAAGATCGGTAACAGGGTGTAAAAATATCCCCCAAAGAACACAAAATAGATTTCAGAAATCAATGGTGCTCTGCCAGCATGTTTAACCTGCCAAAATGAAGTGTTAATCACAGAAATAAGATACCATATTACATTTATAAACTAATGAAACTAGAAAAAGCAGCATGCGTGACACTATAATTAAACAGTTGGAACACATCCAAGCCTGTGTAAGTTGATAACCCTGGCACTGTCTCTGGCAGCAAAAAGGCAGGTCTGCAGTGAGTTGATATGGCCAGCACAGTTGTTAATTCAATAACAGGCAATCTATAAACACTGCTAATTGCATATGTGAAAAACAGCATGCACCTAGGTAGGTTCCATTCAAAAAAATGAAACACTTCATAATGCACTTCTGTAAAATATCTTGCAAAATTTCTGCCTTACTCAGTCTTAATGTTACCAGCTACCTGTCTGGCCTACCACTCTTACACCTGCTTCTGCTTAAGAAACCTAAAGGTACATTTCCTGAAGACTGTTTTTGTGAATTTTGTAAAGTACAGAGCCACCAGATATCCATTTCAGGAATCATGTACTCTAACATTTCCAATTGCTGGATAGCAAATTTCCTAAATCTAAAATATTGCAGTATTCCTAAAAAATAGTGTTTTTCAGTTGTTTTTTTTTAGTGCTGCTATTACAACAGGAATACAGGAGCACAAATGCTTTCACAGATCTGTTATAGAAAGTCTCACTACAAAGTAAAGAAGCCTCTCACCTTTAAACAAGCACTCTGCATCCAAATGAACCGGCATCTTACAACGAACATGCTCTCAGCTCAGCTACTGAGGTGAACCACCATCACCAACTGAATTTTTTTAAAAATTCCCATTTCTGCCCATTATACTTCCCCCTCCTACAACTGAAAAACTATTAGATATTTATCATGTCATTAAGAGCTATTAAGAAAAGATGCCTACAAAATGGAGATAAAGACAAAGACACAAGACAAAGTCAGAACAGCTTTTCTTTCAAGAAAAGCATATTAATTCAATGCACTTGTATTGATGTATGACTGGACTGACCCACATCAACAGAACTTTGCATCTGCCACACTAAAAGGCGAGAATGACTTGACTGCACAGCTGGACAGCTACTGCCAGTTAGATGAAAGGTATGTGAAATCTGAATGTTCAGATAGACTGTTTTCTATTTAAATAGTCCAAGAAGAGCAAGTGTATCTGGAAAAGCCTCATTGATAGCTCTGAAACAGATCAAGATGACACTTAAGTCCCACCAGAACTAGATGCACAAGAACCAAAGCTTTAGACAGACAGCACTGACTCAAACTGAAGTACTGCAGATCCATCCCTCCCACTGAAAACCCACAACTCAAAGCCCTACCTTCAACATCGACACTAAGGTAGTTGCGCACTTCATTCAAAATAAAGTTTATATCTTCTTCTGTTGGTATGGGATGGGGCGTAACATCGGTTGGGCTGTCCGTGGTCCCTGCAATAGTCATCTTCTCCCACGGCAGGAAGAAAATCACTCTACCGTCGCTTGTGGCTGGGTCAAGCAGACCCATGTTATCAGGGCTGAAATAAAGAAGGGACATGATTCAGAACAAGTCAGGCATCACCAGAGATCTGTTCTTGTACACCTTTAAGTATTAGAACATTATCTTTGCTCTTGGATCAAAAGACTAAAAAAGCCAATCAGATCATGTATGTCACTGTGACCCAACTTTAAGAGATAATCCCAGAAGACGTGAGAAATAAGGCCCTTTAATGTGATCACTGGAATCTGATTTCCTAAGGCAATTAGCAGGCCACATGCTTAGAGCAATCAGGCCTTTGGCATCTCCCATATGCAATCATTCTTGAAAATCTTGCTACTCCACCTTCAAATACAAGGATTTAGAAACTTCAAAATAGCATTTACTTGAAACTCATATTATGGAATGAATAACTACTTTTAAAATAAGTAATAAAAAAAGGCAGCAACATATAACGCCACAGAGGAAAGCTAAGGCTGAAACAGTGCGTGCATTAAAATGGAAGAAGAACAGAACTCTGGCTCTGTTTCAATGGGTCTAAGTGTGCAACAAGAAAAGTTTAAGACCAAATATTAGTAACCCAATTTATTGATTAATTTTTGTCACCTATTTAGGGAGAAGACAACATACAAAACCCCATGATTTTTATAACCTGTATCTGCAATAAAGGTTGGTGTAGGAGGGCAACATTAGTAAAAAGAAGTCATAGGAATTACAAGTACATTAAAACAGTAAACTTATGATTCTACATTCTGAGTTTACCAACCAGGAACTGAAGCCCAGACTCACAAGGGATTCAGAGCAAGAAATACTTCCAAATACTTCCAGCTCTAGCTGTCACTATAGCATTCCTGAAGTAGGAACCATGGTTGGAGTGGAAAAAAGGCAAAAGATACCACCTCCGTAATGACTAATTGGATGCTAGTATTCAGAGATTTTTCACTCATTTGCACCAATGCTACAGAACAGTTCAGTAAAATGAAAGACAACAGTTCTTTGTGCAGGAAATTAACTTATGTATCAATGTTTTCTGGTATAACACAAAAAATCCACATGTATGAAGAAAGTCATCTTCATCACTTATATAGCACTGCTTATACTTCAGGAAACAAAAGGCATCTATGAACACTTCAAAAGTAGTTTCTATATAGGAGAATATTCAAGCTGCCCTTTTTTCTATTTGTTTTTGTTTAAAGGAAAGATGCTGATTTTGATTCCAGGTGCTGGAAGTCCTTGTAAAAACATCTGCAGTTTTAGCAATCTTCAGGTTTTGCACCTACTCCTGATAGTGGAAGGATGATATAGGAAGTATATCTAAGTGACAAGGACCACCAGTGGGGAATAATTCAATGGACTCAATAACTACTAACACAATAAGCTGAAGGTAGACAGAGACCCAGTTGGATATGAATTACCTATTTAAGAGAGCTACAAGCTGAATCTTTGAATATTTCATTTTTAGGAAATCTAAACTGATTACTGAAGGTAAGTTTTCAATATCTGGAAAGGCTAGAAGAAGCTGAAAATTTCATATATAGCATGTATATTAGAACATTTTTTAGATGATATTTATAGACAGCTTAGGCATACAGTTGGAAAAGTACAATTTAATAGGGGAAGTCAACACAGATTTGTGAAAGGTAAATCACGTCAGACAAATGATTACTTTTTAAAATGAAAAAGCTATTGATTTAGAGACAGGAAGCTAGAGGTTTAATATACAGTATCAGAATATTCAGATAGCTTCAGACATTTTCAAAAGTATGATTTTTTTTTAAATATGATTTAAGTAAGAACCATGAAAGCGAAACAAGAAAAGACTTAAAAATAAGTTTCACCATAACACCTATGGACTGAAGTATTTACAATTGGGTAACACAGCAAACGATGAGAAAGGATGAAGCAGTCTTCCATACGCCAATTCATTTACTGATCTAATGGCTACCAGCTACCCTGGTAAGATATCTGTCTCCCTTTGCTATGTGTATTCCATCTGATATAAATAACCGATGAGCCACCAGAAAAAGATCCCACAAACTGCCTGTTCCAGAATCATGCTGCTGTATACTAGGAATACTTCTGAAACTACACATTTTTACACTCTTACAGTTATGGAATTGATGTGACCATGTGGTACAAGCTATAACAACATCACCTACTGTAACATTTCTCTAGTGCTCTTTAAAGACCACTAAGATTACTAATATTACGACTGTACACTCTAAGATGAAACAGAAAGCAATACCTTTATATAGAGCAATAGTGGCAAATAGACACTGCCTAGGAGTATAATGCAGGCAGATCTGAAGCATCTCTTACAGCAGACCAAGCATCAAAATACTCAGCCCTTTGTGAACAATGATACAGCAATAGTAATAGTTAAACAGTTGATTTAAAACAATTGAAGGAGTTTGGAGCATGGCTACTTTATATAAGCTTCGTTTTCAAAAAGAACAACAGTTTTATTGGACAATATGCAGAGTACATGACAAATGAAGAAATCTTGAGAAGAGATTATTAAAGTACACTTCAGTATAAGAATGTAAGACAGACTACTAGATTAGTTAAAACTAATTAAATGAAGGACAAAGTTGAACTTTTGAGCTTGAAGTCAGTAAGCAATTCTGGATGGTAGAATATGGCATTTTAAAGAGCAGAACAGAAGCATGAAAGATTTCTAGTGGAAGTATTTGACCAAGACACCACAAATCTAATTAAATAGAAAACAGGTGAATTTCAATAAAGTAGATCTGAAGTTTAGTAGACAAATTTATTTGGAACCTAAAGTGTGAAGCAGATAATAATTTAAGAAAGACTGAAAATACCTGAAACTTTTTGGGTGAGAGGGAATACTGCATACATAGACCTCCTGCCCTACATGTGCCAATCTAAACAAAAGTAGCCAGAATCCTCTTTCATTTTGGCAGATAAAACACTTAAACAGTGAGTGAAAGAAAGTTGTTGCAGCTACTAGAATAGATGTGTACACTAAAACAATGAGGAGAATACTGGGACTATTGATGAAGATCAAATGAGCAGGAATCCTACAGGAGGTTAATGCATTAATGTTAGCATTAATTTTACAAAATCTTAACTGAGTTTAGATATAAAAAACTGTTATATAATTTGTGCAAGTTCAGGACAAAATTCTATAAAACATTTATGACAAAGGCAAGCATGAATATAGACGTGATACAAATGAGATTAAATACCATGAGTATCTTCTATTTAGTATTAGTACAGTTCCTTGGATTAAGCTACCCCACTTAAAGGAAGTTCTGTACAGTTTTGTTTCATCAGCTGTACTGCGGAGGCAGTATGTGGGCAGATACTATTTTACAAGAAAAGTAATGCCCACATGCTGACATACACAGGGGAACAAGGAGAACAAGAATTCTCTACATTACTAATTACAATTATTAGGTAATTACAAAATACATAAATTAGAGCTCTCATGCATACCAAGCAATCTTTGACTTTGAACCTACAAAGTGATTCAAAGTTTAAAAACTGACTTTGTGGCCCTACACTAAAAGCATATAACTGTACATGTGCTTGTCATAGTATATGAAGAAGCTAGGATTACAAGCTGTTTATTGTCACTGCTAGTGCTTTAAAGCAACCATCAGGTCATTTCCTGGTTTTCATGTGCAAAGACAAAAAACACTGCCAGAATTATTATATACAAGGCCAAAAATGCCTCAACGTTATAGTATATTGTTGTGTCCTATTGGTACAGCTTGGGCAACAATATTTTGTACACTGGAAATCTAATTTGATATTCACAGAGGAGGGCAACGATCATATGGAAGGCATCATTTTAAGTGCACTGTATCAACATAATTGGTGCAAGTCTCTAAGTGTAAGTTTCCAATAGGATACTAATGACTTCAGGAACCAAAGGTATTATTTGAGCTCCACCTGAAAAGGCTTGTGTGGCACTGAGTGCCACAGGAACCTCTTCTGTAACAGTGTCAGTGGAGGAATACAGGTCCTTTTCACCAAAACAACCGTGGGAGGGCAGGCACCCATGTACAGTTTAATGTTACTTTGTACTGCACACTATACTGCATACGTGCTGCATTCTTATTTACTATGAGTGGAGTTGATATAGACTAATACCAGTGGCAGAGTGTAACAGCAGAGGTACTGTTTACAGATTACATTGCCTAGAGAGTCTGATAATAATAGGAAAGAAAATTTTGCAAGAAGGTGGCAACCTCTCTGGAAGGCTTTATACACCTTCTGTTTTCTGAGGGGGGTGGTAAACGAGCAGTCAGTATGCTCAACTCACCCATTATTAGAAAAGCCTCCTTTCACGAGTCTGTGGCATATACTCTGCCCAAATGTCCTTCTGCTTCAGCAGCAGGTCTGCCCTAGTAAGCTTCAACTAACAAACTGTAAGACTTCAGTCTTTTTTGACTAGATAAAATTGGTATTTTAATAGGCATAGTACCAGAATCTTCTCTTAAAGCAAAAAAGAAAGGAGAAAAAAAAGCATTCCAGTCTACCATAAAAACCACAACTGTCTCCACAAGCTTGTTTATTACAGACACCAGCAGAGATTGTTACAAATGGGTTAGGTTTTGAATATCGTTACCTGTAATAACCAGGCATCACAATATGCACGCCTGCACTTGGCTGACAGATGTTTGGTACTTCTTGATCATCCATTTTGCGCACAGAGTCTGTGAAAGGTCCTGTAGCATTGATAACACATTTGGCTTTGACATCAAATTCCTGCCCTGTGAAAGAAAACAGCATCAATCATGTGCACCATTTGTTTTCCTGCCCACTGACACTCTGTATTATTAATCTGCCTATGAACCTAACCTACTGTAAAGTATATTGTCTGTCTGAACAGCTGGAATTGTTTTTTAGAAAATTAAAAGTTTTTATTTAATACCAGATTTGAAAGAAAACCTTTTGCAGTAAAATTCTATTTTATCTGCAAAGGCAGGGTAGGAGATAGGGTAGAAGTTGAGCTGAAATCTGCCTCCCAAACGAGAGATTTCAGTCTCAACCCATAGACTCAGTAAATGGTATTATTACTGTACAACACAGCATTTTACAATATCATCTTTGCTTGACAGAAGGGTTTGGATGTAAAGCTCAGTCTACCCTGCCAAAACACTAGGATTTGAGTGAAAAATCTGACAGAAGTTCAAGATGATTGACACTAATGCTATGCCACTGCACTCTGGGAAGATGGCTCCTTTGTCAGTTCATTGATATTTACCAACAGCGTTTCCCATTCCTCTTTGGTTTATTACTTCTGTTTCTTTAACGAGAAGCACGCTCCCTTAAGAGCGCACTTTCCTATTCAGCTAAAGCACAATAAAGTCTGCTGGAGAGCGCCGTCGTGTTCACCAGCCGCGCAGCACCAAGGGTGCGCAGCGCCCGCCGAGCCACGCGGCACCCCGCCGGGCACCGCGCCGCCTTTGGTGCCACGCCTCCGCCAGCAGCGTGCAAGACACACACCTGTGAGGACGTCCCTGCAGCGTGCCCCGCACACGCGCTCCTTCCCGCTGCCCGGGTCCGTCGTCTTGAGCAAGCGCAGCACTTCAGCGTAATTGGCGGTGGCAGCGCCGTACCTGGCAGCAGTGAGGGCGATGGCGAGGTTCATCCGCGCGTCGTTGTGCTGTCCTGCAGCGGGGACGGGACCGGGGGAAGGACACGAGTCACCTCCAGCCACGGACTGGTGGCGTGGAAGTGTGTCAGAACCGATCTGTCACATCTGTCCCTGTCACATCGAATAGTCGTGATGGCTGCTCGCGCCTAACGAGAATTATTTACAGATACATCCTCTGTGCTGAGCTGGAGCACCCGACTGCGGCACAGGCAGCACAGCCCTCGCCTTTCTCCCCCACAGGCACTGCCAGCAGCGGGGACCATTTAACATCCTGCCCCCCCGCATGTTTTCAGACTGAGAATTAGTACTTTCACCCCCAATTTAGGAGCAGACAAATCCCTTTTTACCCTTTTGTGTGTGATCATGCTGTAATTCTGGTGCCGTACCGAAGTATTTGTTTGACAGTCCCACTACTATTAATCAACAATTCCCGTTGGAAGTTGCACCAGACTACATGCAAAACCCAAGAAACAGTCTTTCAGATTGCGCTAAGTTAGTTTTCTATAACTTAGAGTTTCATATGCATTTTAACTTCCCAACATACAACATAGAATCAAAAAGAAAAAAGCAGACAAGAACTAATGAACGATTCTTAACATATATCATTAAAGATTTATTACTGAAATTTCCTCGTTAAAGAAAACCAAGAGTGAGGCGGAGGGATCGTGAGGGGAAGATGATTAATTACTTTAAAATACTGGCTTCACCTGAGACTTTTCCTATTTATTATTGCCACTGAAGTTAAAGTCCAGGATGCTGGCTAGAAAGAATTACTATACATTAAAGGGGCCAGGTTCTGTGTGTCCTGAATAATTAATTTACAGAAGGGCTAAGCTTCCTGAGATACGGTTCACTTACCCACATGTTTGGACCAGTTCTATCAAAGATAATACTGGTAAAGTGATGAATTTGTAATAGATATTGTTGTTGATTTATGTTGCCAGCATTCCAAATGTTTAGTACAAATGGTTTATGCAAAGTTTGGTCCTTCTGATTCTGCCTGTGCATCTTGAACCACCGTGCAAATAATCTGTTTGTAACTAAAAGGGCAAAGTTATAAAGATGGGATCAATGGCCTCGAAGGTGCCACCTCCCCTCTCCAAAGTTCTCATTCTAACCCAGCTCAGACAGTACAGCACCACCAGTCTTCAATCACAAGAAAAGTTACGCGAAGTGAACAGAAACAGTAATATGATAAAGCACCGATGAAGAAACAAACAGTAACTCCAATTCAGCGCCGCAAACAATGCCCAGAATAAACTGCAGAAAAGAACAGCAAAACAGCTTAGCGAGATGTCAAGAAAAGTTGCAGATGCTCCATCACAGCAGATGTATAAGACTAAACAACCATCTGTCAGAAGTGGCAGGCAAATCATTAAACAAATGCATCAACATTTATGCTGCAGCAGTGTCAGGGAAAGAATGAAGTGACCTTACGAGGTCTCTCAAAACTTTGCGTTTTAACGAAGGGTGGAGAATGTACACTCATACACAAAGGGAGCAGAGCACTAGATGGAAAGAAGACAAAGAACAGCAACAAGCTGCATTACAGTAGCTGCTTTTATAGTACAGCAGAACACAGCACACCCAGAAAACTCTTCTACCCCAGGGTCAAAGGCTTTCAGAAGTGCAGTGATCTGGAAACATCCCCCTTCACTCTGGTGCTTGATTTGGGGGGCTGCCTGGCCTATGGGATGCTGCAGCTCTAGGCAGCGCAGAGCAAGAAATCCAGCTCAACAGAAACACTACCCTAGAAGAAGAGTGCCATCTATGTACGAATGAAACCCTGAAGGACCTGTTTCATGCAGCAGAATTTATTCTTTTATTTTAGAAGGGACTTAGGACCAAGAAGGCTTCCTCGGTTACTTTCTGAACCTTCATCGATTTGTTCTTGCCATCGGTACCTAACCTGGTAGCTGATACAAACAGGTTTTCCTCAGGGTGCTGCAGGGCGTAGATTGGCCCCACAGCAGCACAAGCTACAGCAACAGCTCGTAGTAGTTTTGTCCGTGGCAAGTCTTACTGTTCAAGTTCTGCAAGCTTGCCTCTTCACAGTTCCACAACTTGTTTGTCCAGACCAAAAGCAATCTGGAGAAGCCAGTCAGCAGAATAAGTGATGTGAAAACAGGTGTAATTTCAAAAAAAGAACAAGCAATTAATAATTCATAATTGCTTGTTAAGCCTAAAATCTAGGAGTTACGCAGCGTTTTGCCCAACTCCTTATTCTCAGCATCAGAGCGAGCTAAGGAGATTATGCTCAGTGCATTGCACAATTTGGACCACTCTTCAAGGCAGCATTTGCATGCTCCTCATCCATTTTCCCCTCATCATTATTCTGATGCAAGAACCCCCTTGCTATTATTCAATTCTCAGCTGTCCAAAAGGAACTCTGAGTGCCAATGTAATGTATTTGCAGGAAGAGGACTGAGAAATAACCAGTTCCTGATTAACTATGCATCTAGAAAAACCAGCTGGCTTCAGACCGAGGTAACCTATGGTGCAGAGTCCTGGAGTATTTCAGGGTACAAGCAGAGATCTATGGGGGTCTAGATTTGAAAGGAATGAGGAGTGACTTAACCAGCTCAAAAATATATCATCTGTGGAGAACAATACCTCAGTTCGGTAAGATGGGGTCACAGTACAATAGCTTTTCTACTCAGCAAGATTTTCTTTTGTTGTTTTGAAGGGTTTTTGGTCTTTTTTTTTTTTTAAGGGCCCTTCAACTCACATGCACACATTTTCCCCCCAAGCAATGACATTAAAACCCTGTACTTCCTATACAGTTATCTTTTTCTTGAAATCTGAAGTGGTTGCTGTTCCTCCATGCAAAGCAGCTATCATAAAATCGTAAAGGTATTGTAGCCAGATTAGTTCTCACTATAGTACCAGTCATTGTTGACAAAAAATTTCTCACTGATTAAAGTAAACTAGCATGACTGAAAATAGCTAGGTTTGAAATAGTAAGCATTCCCAATTCCAAACGGGCTGGAATGTGTTCTGGTACTTCAACGATCCTTATCACTCTAGAGAGAAAGAGCTAGAGAGAGGACAAAAAGAAAAGCAAAAATTCTGCATCCCAATCATTTTTTTTTTAACTTTATTTTTTTTTATTTTTATTTTTTAGTTACATGCCAAAGATTCAGGTCCTCCAGAACTAAGATAAAAGCCTCTAAGCTTAGCTTTACATGCCTGTTCTGGAGAAAGTTTTCTTGACACTAGAGCTTCTACCACGTTCAGAAAGTGACCAGGAAACTCAAGGTGTAGTTGTATGATAAACGGCAAGGTAACCAAAGGCTCCTGTGCAAGGTTCTGTATTATCTACTTAAGATGGCTTTGCATCCGTTGTCCTTCACATCAGTCACTGGTGCTCCAAAGCAAAATGGAAAACAAATAATTCCCCTTGCTCACCCTTTTGTTAAACCATGGGTTTCTTCCAAACGTTGCGATAAAACAAGAAGTTGCTTTACAATAACAGAACAGCTACAGCCAATTAATTTGGGATTCTTTCCCACAGTAAGTTAGCTGCTGAAGACCTCATAACTAACCTAAGGGCGATACAGTCAATTTATAATTACAAGATGCACCACCAACAGATGTTTGCAAACACCCTGTCCCAGACAGGTAAGCGCTGTCTCAGTGCTGCTGCTCGAGGGCTCATTTTATAGGTACTTTGTTGTATTCCTGCCAGTTGTGGTCAGCTGGATGCATCTCAAGGTGATGCAAATGGCAGCCATACCTCAGCAGCTTTGGAACAAACGTCTAAGAGCCAACTGCTGGAACATGCCGAGTTTTCTTCGTAACTCCTCCCAAGGTATCGCTCAAAAATAAGAGCGTGCTTAAATCCACTGAATTACTTCTACTAGGAAAAACTGAAAGAACCACCTCTCATTATTTACTGTTGTCATCTGCTCATTGTATAACAAAACTGAACTTATCACAATTTTTGCTAAGGGTAGCCAACGTTGCTGTTACCAATACTCTGGCCTAATTGCTTTCATTAAAGTGACACCAAATCCCTCTTAAAAAGGAAAACACCTTATTCTTAGAAGGCATGCTATTGAAGACATTTAGTGCCTGAAGACATTTTGTCAATGTGTTCCACATAATTTTAAGATCAGTGATGCCATTTGGTTTATAATTTTTCAGTAATTTAGGAAATTTCTATTTTCATTCCTTCGTAGCAAAGGCTGCATTTCTTCAAATAAGAACAGACAATGCTTCCGTTGGCACTGAAAGAATCCTCCTACAGAGTGCACATAGTGTACATTCAATTTTATTTTTATCAATGCTGAACCACAGCCAGTAGTGGTAACAAAGCCCACAGACTGTAGAAATTTGTCTATGACTGATTCAGTCGTATTGTGTGAAAACCACCATATTAATAAGGCATTCCGGTAGTTCTGGTATATTCTGTACTGTGTCACTCTGACACCTATTACTTTTATATCAGCTCCTGCTCTCTCCTATGCAACTCTATTCAGTTGAAAATAAACACTCAGTAGCCAGTGACTGAGAGGCTGGAACCTCTGTTAATCCTACCAGTAACATTATATTCATACTAACTTTTTTAAGCTAAGAACCAACACTTTGTTATTGAATACAGCTGCTGCATGACAATTACTGATGTAACAACACACACAGACACTGCAACAACTGCCCCAAACACGTTTTGTGAAAAGACATACTGCAACTATGCTGTTCCAGTAGAAACCAAACTTCTTGGTTTAAGGAACAGGCTAGTCCCTGCAAGGGACATGAAAGCCTTCTCACCTTTTCTCAATTTAGTCTTTTCTATTTAGGCATATCTAGTTATTGCTGTGGACATCGAGCTTAATGTAGAGTTGGAAATTAGCCATGCAAGAAGTTACATGACAATCTTGATGAACTTTCTCAAGAGGACACATCTTCCCATAGAAACACCTACCAGGCTTCTTTAGAAAGGAAAAAGGCATTAAAAGAAGCATTTGCATGAGAGAACTAAGACCACGGTATAGCCACAACTTTGTATCTCCACATAAAGATATCATTTGTTTTCTGTTCTTTTAAAAACCTTCTGGGATAATAGCAAGCTAAATGCTTGCATGTTACTCCCCTACTGTTATCACTGAGCTCTACTTACTTGAACAAAATACTTAGCCTGCAACTCACAAGGTAGCCCCCTGGATTTAGAACATACCCAAAAAACCATCATCTACATCAAGATGGGATATTGCTGGATCATCAAAACATTAATGTCCATTGTCCCTCAAAGCACTGATGTTCTAAAAGCCATTTGAAAAGTATACTTGTGTTCCTATACATTATACTCCTACATCAACATTGCATGAGATAACTGCATTCATATAGGAAAGAAAAACAGTGCATGAAATCAAATAACATGTTTTATGTGCATAAAAGTGTTCTTTCTTTTTTTATATATACAAACCTTACCAAACCTTACTAAACGTAAGGGGACAAAACCTTATTAAACGTAAGGCTGATTTATAGTTATAGATCAATGTACATATCTAAGATATCAGGGCTGCTTGCATCCACCAATTTTTAAATAGAAAGTGCTTAATTACATGAACAGTTTTATTACAAGCATTAAAACAGGAACTCAACATCTGTTGTAGATACTGAAACCAGTTATTTCCAAGTTTAGGTATTGTGAATCAGCTGGAATGACTCAAAGATTGTTCCAGACTTCTTTCAGAAAGAACACAGTAAGTTCTTTTCACCAAAACTACGTAGAATAAGCTGATATGTTAACATCAAATTTGACTCATGAGTCAAGTAATTAAAGATGCCCTCAGATCCAAACTATTTCTCAACTCTGAATCACATGAAACTTAAGCCAGGTCAAACATTTATCAGAAACTAACAGACTTTCTAGGATACATAGCATACATGCATTTGTTCTTGGACTGCTTTAGAGGGAAGAGCATTCTGACTCAGTTAAATCAGTTCCATCAACACCCACATCTAACACAGCAATATCATGCCAGACTGCTAATACTTCTTACACAAATCATGTATAATTTGTATTCTGCTTTCCACTTAGTTATCCATGCTGCTGAAATATGTCCTAACCAAGTAGGAAAGATGATACACATTTAGCTATGTATTTTGCACTGGAGGAAAAAAAGATATATGACATTATTTTAATTATTGAAGATCTAACCAAAGATGCATACATTTGTCGGCTCTAACTCCACAGCAGCATTAATAGAAAGGAAAGCCTTGAGTTTGGCATTTGCACAGGTAAATTTATTCAAATAGATTCAAATTCAGATTTGTATCGAGTTTTTAAATACTACACTAACAGTCATTTAAGTAAGTTCTTGCTTCCTCCATTTAGCACCAACTTAAACCACAAAAAAATAGAATTCCCCAATCCTACTAGTGATGGAGGAATAGAAGGAACTATTAGCATCCAACTTCTGGGTTCCACTCCTCAGAGGCATGGAGACAGAATGCCCATTCATTAATGAAGGCTACCTTTACTAAACCTTAACACACCGCCTGAGAGCACACAGCAAAGACCGCCTAAGGTGGGCTATAAGCATTATTTTACAAGACAAGCTCAGAGAAATAAAATTCACAATTTTCATAAGGCAAAATTAAAGGAACAAAGAAAGCTGTAACCAAGAAAATTGTATATATGGATAAAAACAAAACAGGATCACAGTGAAGGTTAGGAAATTGAAGTACATGACATTCCAACTTATGTACAGATATAAGCAATGGAATACATAAAAACAGAAGGCCCAAAAAAGCTTTAAAAATAAAAATCACACACCACCACCCTGAGAACATTCATCTATTCAACTGTACTATCATGGTATGGTACAGAAGCTAAAACTTGAATTGAAACTAAGGTATCAGCACACAAAAACAAGGCACGGTATCTAGGCGTACTAGGCAAGAGAAAATTTGAAATTGTTGTGCTGCTGCTTTATGACTATGTTCCTTCCCACTTCTTTTGTATCAGCCTTCAACTTGTCACTGCAATCATATTGCGGTGTCAGTGTAAGTAAAAGCACAGTGTTAAAATGAAACTAAACATTGTCACTGTCAGTTTGTGGAAACCGTGCTGAAGTGTCACAGTGAACAACCGTCAGGGCAGGTCTTCTGCCTGGCATGGTGGTGTGGCCGCAGCAACGCCAAGATGCCAGCACAGCGTGTTGCCTGTCGACACAGTGCGAGACCCAGCTAAGGCTTGCACTGCACGAGGTAACAGCTTAGGTTGGAGGCAAGCTTAAATTAGAGGCAACTTCTACTTTGCTCGCCACAGCTGCTATTTTTTAGGCGTGAACCAACTCCAGACTAATTAGCTAGTTATGCACATGCTGTTTTCATAGGACAGACAGCCACCACTGCTGCATGACCCAAGAGAAACCTTCCAAGGGAACGGGAAGTTGAGGAGACCCCCAAACTGTGGGGACAGGGCCTGCAGTGCGCCATGGGGCTGGGCCGACATATGCAGGGTGGCCGTGAGGCGTGGGGCACCTATGGCCGCCCCACCGCCTCCACAGGCTCCGGTGCCTTTGGCCTACACAAGCTGCCACCAGCACGAGGATGAGGAGCGCTGAACGGCGCGCTGTCCCACGTGCGGACAGCTCGCTCGCAGCCTCATGGCCCTCCAAGCCAGGGCAAGAGCAGGTCCCGTGCCCCCCACGAGCCTGGGCTGGCTCCTTCTCCTCAGCGGGACGGAAACACATCCGCACATGGAGCGTCTCACACGAGGTGCAGCATCACGGGAACCACACCATCGATTTTCCCTCAACATACATATAATCCTGGCTACAATATGGAACAGAGTACATATTAACTAACGACCTACTATTAAGTTCACATAAAACGCACACATAAATTACAGCAGAGTTACATGCTTCGACGGAGTCTTCCCTCTAAAAGCCACAGCACACTGGGGAATACTAAGGTGTTTGTGGCACAATGTGCAAATAATGTCATTTTGCTCAGGAATAATCTTAAATCTTTTAGGTAAGATGATCTGAAGAATTATTCCCCATTCACTTCTTAAGGGACACAAAAATCATCCTTTGCTTATACGAGTATTAAAAAAAAGAAAGAGGCATAGAATTCACTAGAATATTCATCACTTCCACCCTTAAACCCACAGCGTACAAACAGATGAATCCAGCAAGTCAGAGAGCAAAGCCAATTTAATCTGTGGCTCCCCTGAGGTAAATGTAGTTCACAGTCCTGCCCCCACCCCAACCTCAGCCATAATCCCTGGTTCCTGGAGGTAAGAAAGCACTGGAGTGAGGAAAATTCTGCAGCGGGATATAATGATCCAAAATGACAGGGACAATAATGACAATGAATTTCATGTCTCCCAGTCATGAGCTGGGGATGCTTGACTGGGCTGACTTACACAATTAAATTGTTACAGGTACAGCAGGAGATGCAGTTATCATCTGCATGCTTTTGGGAATGACGCCTCCGGAAAAAAAAAAGTGCTCTGGAATGCTCAGCCTTTTGTTGTGAGCAAAATACCGCTCCCGTAGGTACAGCCGTACCTTTTGACAGAGGAAAACTGGGTTAAAGATGCGAGCCATTTTAAGCTATTGATTTTATTCCTTTTGAAAACGATAGAACAGGCTCTGATGGATAAAGCACTACATGATTCAAGTCACCTTGCATGGAGATGCAAGGCAAGTAAACAGAGACTCAGCTGATTTTATCAGAGAATTCAGAAGTACTGTTTATGACAGATTACCTTCCCCGCTAATATTTATACTAACGTCAGTAAAGAAAAATACCATTGCTTCTATAGGTTCAGCCAAAGACTTGCATTTCATTTTGCATGTATTCCACTAGAGGCAGCCAGTATTAGCTTTACAAGCTCTCTCATAGCAGGCTGCTGATTTTCTTCAGGATTTCACATACAACTCTATTATATATAACATGGGACAAAATCTATTTGAAAATAACTGGATACGGAGAATACAGAGTCTTTTCCAGGTTGTACCTACAGTTAGTGTGCCTGCAAGGCTTCTCTCATTCATCTAGTTTCAATTTTGAAATACCAAGAAATATGGTTAGTGGTGTATTTCACCTATAGAAAAATCTTTTTAGTGACAAACTGTCAGAGAGTTTTTGTATCCAGGGAAGGAAAAAAAGTCACGCAGTTGTCTGCATCTATAATAGGGTAATACCCCTATTACAGCTCATAACATTCTCAAAATATTAATTTGTCAAATATGAATTATAAAGCTATAACATTTCATAATTCAGGACACACAAATACTAGGAAAATAGCTACAAGATCCTAAATAAAAAAAAGCATTTATTCCATTTTTGACAGTTTAATGAATGCTCTACTCTTTTGCATTGATTTTTGTGTCCGTGTGTGTATGTGTGTGCGTGCACGGATGTGTGCCTGGGAAGGATTTCTCATGGGGTTTGCTGTAAACAAGGAAAGCTAAATCCTCTGCCAAAGCTTCTCTTTTCTATCTTTAAATAACCTTCATATTAAAATATTTAAGGAGAGAATAAGCACCGAGAATGCATGAATACAAAGAAGAGCTACTTACATTCCAGTAAGTATACTGGAAATTTGTAAAACAAGACATTAAGCAATCAAATACCTTGATGTGGCCAAACAGTGACAGAAGTAGTATATGCTAATTCCTGTTTTCAGAAAGTAACAGCAAATTCAAAGAGCAGAGTCAACGAAACCCTGAAATCTTAAATTCATGACTGACTCAAGAGCACAAATTTTCTTTACATACCTAAAGGCTCATCTTGAAAGACAAAATATGTAAACAAAAAAGTCTGCAAGCACCTAAAGATAGAAGATGTGCCACTTAGAATATCTAAGCACTTTAAATATTCTGGACAGTTGCATTTCTACTTTAATGTATTCCCTAGTTTTTAACATAGGAACTATGTATGATTTAAATGGAGATTAATTCTTCCCATTTAAAATGCTTTAAAATAATTCTGCGTATGATCTTGAAATCTCAGCCCCGTTCTGCACAGTGCTGCTTTTCCAATTTTCCTTGAGCTACATAAATGAAACTGACAGATCACTGCTCAGATAGCAGCCACATTCTTCCCCCAAAATGTTGCCTTTTTGCTATTCAGGAGTATCCTAATACCAACAAATGCTAAATTAAGTCTGACATGTACCCCTAAGAAACAAACTTGTAAGTTGTGGCTTCAAAGAAAACCTTGAATAAATAGGACACATTGTGTACACCCAGGCTAACATCCAACATATGCTTTAGTTTCCTGATGCTGAGACAGAGCAAGAATAGCCTCTGGTAAAGTCTGATTTGCTATTGCTGGTACTTCCAACATTTATAATGCATCATCTTTTTTTTTTTGCCTGTAAAAACAATTTTTAAAATGTAATTAAGATGACCACAGCAATGTTTCAGAACACAAAATTTCCATGAATAATGGATCATTTGACATGCCACTAGTTTGATCAACAATTACAAAACAAAACAAGAGCATTTCTGATCTTTCCTTTGACAAAAGAACATTGCAACCAATATGTGTATTGCTGGACAGGTGGTTTTATCCAGTTGAAAAGTAACCTACATAATGAGCATTTTAAATTCTTCCCTTTGGTGGCGGTGGCAGCAATCAACATGCCCAACAGTGAGATTCTGCTAGTAGAAGTTATTTAGAACTACAAAAAAAATAGAAGTATGAGAGAGACAGGAATAGAGAAAAAAATAAGGAAGCTGCATTTCTACAACAGCTAAGACAGTGTTCTTAAAAGACTAGTTTATCTACTCATTACATGGCAAAGACAGGGAAAGGATGGACAGAGAAGAAAGATGACCTGTTCTAAGATTCAAATATTCTGATTTTTTTTTTTTTTTGCTATTACTTAATGCTCTAGTTTATGACTATTTCTGGTAAAAACTAAAAGGAGTGTAATTCAACCTCATTTCCCCTTCTCCACTTTAAGTTCAAATCCTACTCCCTTTGTCCTCCATTCCTTTGGATTTAGAGTATGAAAGTGTATTGTTAAAATTCAAATCAGAAATTTACAATTTAATGTGCTTGCTGACACATGACTTAAAGCAGATCCACTGTTAACAGAACACAGGTTAATTGTTCAAGATAAATCAGTTAACATGCTATAATCCAATGTGAGCCCATCTACACTGCAGACCATAGACTGACCTATAGAAGAAATGCTACAGTGTACATCCATATACAAAATTTCATCCTGGAATGCAGGCACGTTAGAAATGTATACAACAGTCAGAAAGTTCTTATTCTGGACAACACGCAGCCTCAAAGTTGCATCACAAATTCAGAAGTGTGATACCTCAGCCTTTCAGAAACTTCTACACCATGAGCTTTTGAGGAGCTACGCATTTTGTCCTGTTTTTTAAACTGCAACGCAGTAATTCTCTAAATTCTACAGAAAAAAAATATATGAAGTAATAAGACTCTGGGCGACTACAGATAACAAAAGCAAAATAAGGCCAGTTATACTAGCATAAACGAGTTGTTTCCACTGGCAGCAAAACCTGAAGTCTGTTTTTGAGATCTCTCACCACATTAGTCTGAAGGTCTTGCTAGCATTGCAGCTGTTCCACTGAAGGGAAATTGTTAAGAGCCCGTCAGATACCTGTCTTTATTGAACTTGCACGAATAAACAGTGATTACACAATCCTCATGCTTCATAATTTGCCCTTCACTATTTGCACATTTCCATTGCTCCCCCTTTTTCCTTCTCCTTCTATTTTATACTTTGTTTTAAATACGCAGAATGTGGGTTTGTTTCCTATTGCTTGGGAATGCAAGAAAACCAGAGATATCCCGGTCTGAATGACTTTTGCATTGTATTGCTGCACAGATGTTTTCTACTAAAAGACCACATGGTATCTTAGTGATGAATTTTTAGATTTATTGCAACACTGTTTAAAACAATTATTCATCCAACAAACTTGAAGATCAACTTTAAGGTTATCTTGTAAATGCATATCCTTAGAATGCTGAAGTAGTAAATATCTATGATATATCCAAACCATCTATTTAATCAGAAAAAAACTTCAACAGATTATAGATTCCTAAGTTCTAATGCTCTTATGAGAAGTGTAATTACAGTTAAGAGAACCACTTCATTGTTCTTACATACTCCTGGGATCCCTTAACAGTCTAAGGGAAGGAATAGCTTATGATAATGAAAAACTAAACCTGAATTACTTCTATGCACGGTACTTACAGCAGCTCTTCTTACAGTACACAAAAGTTTTTGTTTCTTCAGTTTGGCACAGTTGAAGTACCACATAGCCCCACTAGAGGTTATTTAAAAAACAAGATTTGTTATTTACTCTGTGTCTTAAAGATAAAGAAGATAATTTTACTTCACCCTAAAGAAGGCAAGTCTATCCTTTTAATCTCACCTACTCCCTTCCCAGATAAGAACCTATACAAGCATCCAGGTCTGTTTTTACTCCGCTGGGCTCTGTATGATGTAGCTTACAATTACCAACATGCATGTTTGTCAGAAGCCACACAAATACTACCCAAGCCCAGTGTGTTTTAAGAATCCCTCCTACTTCTTCCTAGTAGAAAAGCCCTTATTGATAAACTGATGAATAGTATAAATGTAATTCTAAAAAGGGAAAAATACTACCTTTAAAATCAATTGTGTGAAGACCCTTCTGGCTTCTAAAAGGTCAAAAACTACATGTGCAGGTAAAAGCTAAGAACTGTTCCACTACTGAAGTAAGTCAGTGTTTTAAGCTATTTATTCTTTGGAGGAATTTGTCTTTTTCCTACTATCCTCAACACATTTGACTTTTTGATATTTTGATACTATCAAGGAAGTTTTACCAAAATTTTCTTTTTTGGAAAGTAAGTGGAAGAGAACTGGAGAAGGGGGAATAGAAATCCAATGCCAATGAAAACACTGCGAAACAGCATACAAGCCTGACACAAAATACTCTACCTGCCAGATATGTTAATATAATCAAGTGCATCAAGAAAGTTACAACAGTATACCCTGGTACTCCAACTTGAGCAGTGCTTTTCATCGTTTTTTTTTTTTCCTCTACAAAATTCAGTATTTAAGAACACTGATGTTCTGGCTGTTTGGGGATAAAACTAGCATAACATTACAATGTACTGAGATACTGCAATACGGATAACGCTCAAGACAGCTGTGCATAAACAAACTAATATCCTAGACAAGCAAAATTTCTAGGTAGCTATTTGTCAAGGAAGCCAACTAATTCCTCACCAATTTTGTTCACAGACTGTCTTGCGTATCTGTAGATTCTGAAGGGACAGAGATGGGGTTAAGGCACTCTCTTCTCAGAGGATCCACCAAGGCACCTGTTGCTACAAAACTTTCCTACAGACTTACCACTAGAGACTTGTTTCACAGAACAAGACAAAAAGGCTCATCTGTTCTTGCATTACAAAGATGAATTACAATCCTTCAAAACGCGGGGATGTGAATAAGTGTGAACACTTCTGAACATGAAAACTGCTGTTTCAAGACAACCGCAATAGTAAGTTCTATTAAGTCACCATTCTATTCTCAATGAACGTTGTAAGACTTGCAGAAAGCATTTATGTTCTCTCTCAGACACTGATTTTGTGTAAATACTATACACAAACATACTTTAATCTATTGTATCAGATAGTCTTAACTCAAGCTGGAAGCATTTTTCCTCTCATGATTTTATAATCTTTTCACTTGAAAGGGTTGCTATAAGACTCAAACGGTTTCTGTTCAAGTCTCTACTATTTGATTAGAACTACAATGAAAGCTCTTTTTGCAGACCAGAGAGATTTATTGCCAGTACAAAAAAATAATTCATCCAGACCTCATCCAACCCTGTGTAAGAACCACAACTGGGAGCCAGATCATCTAAATCTGGTTTTAAATTATTTTCAAACCAGAAGTATACAACAGTAAACCATTTGGCATTATTGGAATGACCACACTTGCCTGACGGACAATTCCTCAGAGTAAGTGTTCTGTCTGAGAAGAGTTCAGCCCAAACACTTGCAAGTACTGTTCTACATAACATGCTTTATACTAGGGTCATAACTGTATTTAAAACAAGGCAAAGCCCAAAGTAAACACAGGATTCTGAAACCTAACAATATATAGTTATTAACTGACTAAGAATAGTTTTTACAGTATAGTCATGAGGATTATTTAACTTCTTGGACAAAACAGGCTGAAGAATCAAGTACCACATGCGTAGAATATTTGCAGCAGAAAGAACCTGGCCTCTCCAACGCAGAGAAGTCATACACAGCTGGGTAGTTGTAGGGAATCACTAGAACACTAGGAGGCTTTCACATATCACTATACCCACTAGCCAAGAAAACAGATATATTCTCTTGCACACCCCATAAGTTATGGTAGTGAGCAATGTAAGCATCCATTTGACAGACAAATTCAGATGCAAATTGAATGCTTCAAGTTGTTGTTCTTCCCTTTGCAGAATCAGCATACCTGATATGTAGTTGCATATGGGTGTCATCCCACCAACCCCCCCACCCTCCCCACCCCAATACAGCTCAAAGTAATAATGAAAACACTGGAAGGGAACGTACCATCATAGTAGACAATAGCTCCAACAAGCTTATCTTTGCGTAGCATTGGAAAGAGCTCCAAGGCTCTTGACTTGCTGAGGACGTAACTGCTTTTCAGACACTGACTTCCTGCCACGAGGTCATACAGTTTTATTCCAACCCAGTAGTACGGCAATTGCCACCATCTGCAGGCAAAAAAGTTCCAATGAAGTGAAATAAAAAAATGCATGCATGCACTTATTGTTTTAATATAGAACACACTGAGTAACACAGTATGCTATATTACACTAGTTTTAGTTTTGTACTATCATACAAATTCACCATATCAAAATATAGTGAAAAAGTTATGATGTATTGTTCACTTTATTTTCAACTAATCTGCTCACTACAGTAAGTTAAGTACATTCAAGACTGTATTTATCCTAGAATTAAGGTCATAAATTGTTTTTCTACTTCAGTGTAAAATGAAAAAATAAAGCTTGGTTCTTCCTTCAAGACACAGCTTTTGGCAAGAGATGAAAGTCCTGAAACGCACATCTCAGTAACACCTCCTCCACAGACAAGATCAACTAAATACAGTCCACTGCAGACCTCCATGAGCTCCCCCTATTACAAGCCCCCTAAGACAGGAATAAGGCCACACATTAAGATTAATCAAAAACTCACTTTTACAAGTAGCCTGTTCTACTGAATAACTGTCCTTACAGATACAAGAACACCTAACACAAACCACTTAGTCTCTCATAAGATGATGAAATTGTTCTCTTAACAAGAAATTGTCACATATAGCAGAAGGCCAGCTTACTGCACCGACACTGGCAGTTGTTAGGACTACGCAGTACCTTGTAAAGAAAACTATGCTATAGCATGCATTGAAGACAAGGATGTACTGGAAAGAACAGTAAGTAATATTCTGGGATTTATGAGTTCACTCCAGCTGTGAACTCCTCTCCTTCACACTTATTGTAACAGTAAAAATGCACCACAGAGCTGAAGTCCAAGTGGTGCTACTGGGCAGCGGTGATAGCAGATTGGTGCCATAAGAGAATTTCCTCTACTGCAATACAGCAACATCTCACCTCCTGGAGGACAAAATTTGTGACAGGTTTAAAGACACGCTTGGAAAGAGACATCTGTAAACTTCTCTATGTAAATTTCTCTAGGGAAATACCTTGCTTGTCAGAAGAAATGGTGAAGGAGAGGTACAATAGCAGAACTTACTTGTAAACAGGTAGCATTATAGGCAAAGGAGCTGATAGGTGAGGAGCAATTTCAAGCAGATTTGCACGCTCCTGAAGTGCTTCTTTCACCATCCTGTACTGTAAAAGAGTGTATATGTGAATTTTAAGTTACCCAGTTTTGTCTCAACATGCAACATTTAATGGAAAACTGCTTACCAATGCAAATACGTAATTTTTACAGTTCTTTCAGGAACACACTACCATTTGCTGAAAGTTTCAAAAATTAATAAAAATATTTTCCAAACAAGTTGAGTACTGTCATTCTGGTATCTTGGCACATCAGTTGAACAATTTTTCATTTGAACACAAAGGCCAACAAGCTGTGTTACTGCTAACTATGAACTGGAAGCCATTAAGGAGGTTTAGAAAACATCCCAAGGTATTGCTTCTGTGCCGATTCCCACGATTAAATCCTGTACTGACTCTGAGTTGCAAATGCAGAAGTGTTCCTCTCCAAATCAATGCGTATCAATCAATATAAAGTTGTTCTTTGGGAGAAAAAGAAATGCTGATTTCTATAGCTAGATAACTGTATGCTTTTTTTTTTTACCCCAATTAGTCACCTTTTCTATCTAATGGTATCATGACCATTAAAATATATTTAGTTAGAGAGGTTTCAATAAGACGACAAATTCATTTCTCGAAACAAGAACATCGTGCTTCCACCAGACTAAGGCAACACAAAAATACATGCGCATTAACATACAATTGCTTATTTACCATATTTTCTTTATCCATTTTAAAAATCAAGACAATCCCCCTTCTCCCCCACTCCCCCAAATTCCTGTCTGGACAGGTAAGAAGCTCTTTTTATTCTCAAGCCAACCCTTTTTCTGCCCTCCCTTCCCAATATATACACACACAGTCTAAAAGGTACACCTATTAGATTGCCTATAAGTGAATTTATGCAGAGATGGCTGCACCAGTTTCCCTGTTCTGGAAAGTTCAGCTGGAGAATACATTTTCCTGTTTTGTACTGCACAGCCACTATACTCAGTCAAGTATTAAAAAATAAAGAGAAGTTGGATATAATTGGGATAGGGGAAGTGTCTACTAGCAATTTTTGCTTAACAACCAGCATAAACAATTACCTGCTCAAAATCCAACTTCATGATGGCCTTCTGAAGATATCTCACTCCACCATGGATCAATTTAGTACTCCTGCTGCTGGTCCCTGATGAGAAATCATCTCTTTCTAGAAGGGCTGTTTTTAGTCCTGTGTTACCAGAAAACCAAATTAACTTCTTAAATTACACAATTTGTATGTAATTCATTAAAGACACTTCTCTAGGGTAGAGACAATCACAAGAAAAATTACTCTGTACATGGATAAATTTGTATTCAAAGTGTAGTGCACTGTCTATATTGTAATGAAAAATTTTAGCCTTCTTCCTAAGGGAAAAGTCAAAACAGAACTTAAACAGAAGCACATTAAAACCTGGATATTTCACAATAGAAAGGCATTACAGTACATTATAGGGGCCATGCTCCCTCAAGCAAATTATAGTTTGTATTCATGGCAGGAACAGAATATTTTCATGAATACTCTTAACTCTTTGCAGCAGAGAGCTCTAAATCTATCACACCAATAATTCCAACAGCATACCAGCCAGGCAGACAACTGGCATCTTTGTCTTCTTTCTTCAGGTTTGCTTAAGAGGTGCCCTGTGATGGGCTCTCCTGGCACTGATGTGCTCACGCCCAAGGAAGAGCCCCCTGGATCAACGCTTTCAAGTCATCCCCACAATACCACTGTGAATCCTGGCACAACCATTATTTTGCTCCCCAAAGAGTTTCCTCAAGAAAGCTGTAGCACCCAAAACCAACCAAACCTTAATGCTATTCTACTGAAACAAGTGATTATGGATTGGAGGAAGACTTGAAAGGAAAAGCATGGTGAACTTCAACGGCAGTGGCAGGGCTCCAATGCAACCGTATTTGTTTAACAGACAAATAAAGAGGGAGGTTTTCCTTAACATAGACGATATTTAAGGTGTAACACATAGCTATGTAAATGTACCAGAACACCAGACACTACGTATATTGCACGTTGAAAACTTGCAACCACTTCTAATGAGACCATCATCAGCCACAGGGCTAAGATAAAACATGCTGTGTTCCACAGCTTTGCTGCATCCAAGCCAGACCAATCTTTCAGGTTTAAGACCATATTCAGCATTTCACCATAGGCAATCACTCCATTCAAAACCAACCACTTGTAGGACAGTGAAAAACTAAGTTTATCTGCAGCTTGCTATCTACTTACTACGACAGTGCTCATACAACAGACATCCTCCTTTTACACATTATATAGGCAAAGGGCACATACACAAAATGTTAGTTACTAGACAGTACAAAGCATTTCAGACACATACTCAAAATGCATGACACTGCCAGGTGCTGACAGTTTCACTAGCACAAAAAAGGGATAACCACATGGCTCAGAAACATTCATACGAGTCCGGAACACAGTGCTTTACCATGAACATTGAGCATTATAAGGCTTGTTCTAACACACAGAGTTTGCATGTTTGTGTCCCCAGTTACACCGAAGGACTGGAAAAAAGCTTTCTGTGGGTGAAGGCACGCTGCCTCATACAGCTATGACCCCCCACACCCCAGTACTGCCTGCAGTACATCCTGCATACGAAGAAAGTGCTGGTACCCTCGTCATGAAGGAGACTGGCATCAGGTTATTTGATGGAAGTTAAAAGAAAGGAAGAGAAAGGAAATGTGTGATTAACAGGTGCTTTCTAACGATAAGATACAGGCAACAGCCTGTATCTGGCACACAGCTACAGGACAGCCGTCGCTGACTCCCAGTATCCAGCATAAGTAAACCCAACTAAGAAAAGCACCACAGGACAAGAACATGGCAATCTTTCACTTACAAAACGTATGTAAACATATGTAGAAGGACAATCTGTTACAGAAATTAGCATAACAGACCCCCCTCCAGCACTGGAGGAATCTTAAAGTTAGGCAGGCAAGGCAAAAGGAAATTCAGCGATACTGTTTCTGAAACCAACAGCAACAACACAACTGTGATTCCCAGGGAGGAGAGCACTACCTGCATTAGAAGCTATCCCTCCGGTCCCTCCTTCACCGTCTTTGAGGATGCCTTCATATTTTTGGTTGTTGAAAGTAGATTTTAACATCTGTTGGTCTCCCAAAACTTATGTCCTTAAATTATTACTGGTAACTTCCAAAGATCAGAGTAATTTATTTTTGTCAAATGTAACAAAGATTAATGGATATAATCAGAAATAATTTGGTGAAGATATATCAAACACATGAAAAGCAAGATTTGTTGTTAAGTGAAGCAAACGGAATAAGAGAGCAAGTTCCATGAATGAACAGCAACAATACACAATTCATTACCAAATGCCTAGGAATATTTCACACTTCAGAATCTACTGATATGATCATAATATCTAGTCAAAGGATAAATATAGATTACCTGTAATATTTTCTGTTTACCTTTAAAACTGCATTTTCCACCACAATATAGCAAAGGCAGAAATTAAAAGATACCTTTTCATGTATTATTAAAAGGTAACTTGGTAATAAACTGAATTTGTATTCATCTCCCAATGATGAATTACTTACTGCTTAATCCATTTCAAAGCAATCACACCTTCTGGACAAGTGTTTTCTAATTCAGACTCCACATAACACTCCTGGAGTCAGGTGTTGCTTCTTACTTCTGACATAACTACATGTTAAGAACCTGAAGAATTTTATGACTATACACTACTTTTTGTACTGTATTCTTTCCCCACTTCAGTTCCAAGAACTGAAACAAGGTCAAAACACAGACACTAAAATAGTGATTGATTCCCTTTCATTGGCCAATTCCGCTAAAAAACAACAACAATGGATAGACAATATTCCAAGATAAGCTTTTCTCAAGTCTTTACACAGCTTTTTGAATAAAAATACAATACAGCATTTTAACAGAACAGGACTTGATGCTACGGCCTCTTTCAGAAAGAGAACCTGTGCATTCTCACCTCCCTATTTAAAGCTCTATTTTCACTGAACTTGTAAAATTACTAGTCATCTCTGAGAGCAGTCAAGTTTGATTAGGACCTGCTGGCTACGGTTACCGTGTGAGGTGGATGACAGCAGGTGTTGGTGTCCTACATTTTCACCCCATAACTAGAACTCTGCACAGGACTGAAAGGCTGCAGAAGCTGCCACACCTCTATCAGGCAACAGATGATTGATACTACACATTCTCAGCCTCTCGCAGAAGTCAGGTAAAAAACATGATCTTAAACTCATTTTACTTCAAGCTTTTCCTAAGTTAAGGCTACACATAAGGTTAAGATTCAATTCTGCCACTTTGAGTAGCTTCTTAAACCAGTTACACAGCTCATCTCCCACAAGAGAAAAAAAATCAGAGCACAGATCTACTCCATGCACCTGCAGACTGAATGATGTGTCTTCATTGAGAATCCAAACAGACTTCTCTAAATCTGCAATATAACAACCAGCTATAAAGCAACAGAAGCTGTAGCTATCTCACATTACAAGAAATGAGCTTGAGAGCCACTATGCCTCATCCAGAATTCATGCTTGCCCCTTTCAACGTACTTGCTAGAAGTGCTGTGTCTGCAGCAAAGAGAAGACGCTTGCACAAGTGTGACTACAGATAAACCTGCTAAGTAAGAAGCAACAGAAGGTAAGTCCCTCCAGGAGTGGCCAGCAAAAAGGCTTATGTTAACGTGAACTGCATAAGCATCTAGACAGTGAAGACTGCTGAAACAAAAATAATGACTTTTCTTTGAGTTCAACTTCTGAGATCAGAAGGAAGTTTTATAACCAGGCATTCAGAGGACATGTCCTCGACCTTCAAGTGATTTTGAGAAAGCCAATCTGATTAATTTATTATAAACCATGTAATCCAAGAATGAAATGCAATTTATTTTCAAGTCTTACCCCTGGTGACTGCGTCTAAAGCACAGCCACATCCTGTTGCTCCTCCACCTATAACAAGGACATCAAATTCACGTGTGGTTTGTAGTGCCAAAATCTGCTCTTCTCTTGTGGGAAAATCGCGCTTTATTGGAACAGTCACTGCTTCTGCAGCTTGGACATTCACAAAGGTACCCTACAATGATTAAAAACAAAACATAAGGATCTGTATTGTGTGTACAAAAATATACATGTACACATACATATACATGCAACAACAAATCACAGCACTTTTTATAAACATAAAGGAAAACTCAAATATCCCAAGTCACCTAACCTACATATGACGACAATACTGTATTAAAACATGGAACAAGTAGTATTAACAGCAGTAAGGGTTAACACACACTGAAGTAGGTAAGATGAAGTAAATATTATGCTGTATTCAAGTGCTATTACTTATGTTATAACTAGGAATAGACTTCTGCTATGTGAAACATTACAGGATGCACAGGAAATAGTTAAAAAAATACACAGGTTCTCAACTCTGACAATAAAATCCATCAAGCAAAGGACTTAAAGATTAATGTACATTTTATACTTTAAAATTGATTGCTTGTACAGTGGCATTAATCTAAGCTCAAATTTGATTAAGTTCATAAGACTACATAGTTTCTTCAGTGTTTTAGTGTACTCTATTTGACAATAAACTATTTCTACATTTTTTTAAAAATCTTCTAAACAAAGCAAATTATATCCTTCAGCCTGCTGAAACTTTTCCTTACAGTGACAAAAAGTTAGCAGTGTTGCAGTTTGCAGAGCAGTTCAGATTCTACTGAAGTGGTTTGGGAATCTCTCCAGCACACTGCTGATTTTCCACAGGCCACCCCTGCTCCCAGCGTAGTGACCCTGGTGAGAACGGCTGGCATGCCTGCTTAGTCCACAAGTATGGGCTGTGGTTTAAATGTTAAGGCTTCAACTTGTTTCCAAAGGCCCTCTTCAGTTAATATAGATTTAAAATGAATTCTGTAAACCTTTGCAGTCACTGGAAATCACCAAACCTTATTACTGAGCACATATTTCATGAAAACATGAACCCACAGCAATGCCTCACGTAACAGCACAGTAATTGTACACACAATAGGCTACAGGTAGGCATCAGTTATTCAAACAGTTAAATAGGATGCAAGATCCTAAGTCATGTGTGCTTCCTCTTTGTTTTCAGCTCCAGGTCTTTTCCTTACAACTTTTCCTCATTCACTATTGTCCCTCATTCTGCACACAGCTAGGCTGTGACTCTCTCTTCACTATTTATTTATTGAATATACAAAGGATCCATCTTTTCCACAAGAGAGTAAATTCGTGTGACAAAAATACTACTTTCTTACTATTACCTAAAAAAAATGTACTGTTCAAATAATCTCTTTCCAATCACTACTTACAACCAGCATTAATTTGACACTGGCAAGGAAGCTCCCTTATTCAAATTTTTATATCCAAACATTTCTTGAAGAAGCTGAATTAGACGACTTTCTCAGTTATAAAATAATTTTATTGCTTATTGCACTGTTAACTGTGAATTACGATTCCTACAGAAGTTGCTCCTACGCTCAGTCCCACCATACAAACACACCACCACGTGCAGCTTGCCCTGCCTTGGTGTTTCAGTCATTGCTCAGCTGATCTGAGTTCCCCTGCAGTTACGCAGAGCTATCTGCTCGTACAAGCCGCCTTCAGGTTTTAATAACTCCAAGCACTTCCCCTGGCATTTGCAATGGGAAGGGAATATACACCTGCCATAGTAAAACAGCTTGACTGACAAAAGGTAACTCAGCCGCTTGCAGCCATCTGTTCCTATCTGCAGCTGAGCGGGTTTCCAGAAGCTATCTGGCCAAGTGGTGCAGCTCCTCTTTAGCAGGCAATTCGCTGGTTGTCGCAGAGCTCTGTGAGCAGACCTGGTGAGTTAAAGGTAAGCGATTCTTGCAACACACCCACTGTAAATTAACAGCCAATTCAGCCATGCACATGAAGCCTAAACTCGGGTTCAATTATGATTGAAGAGTGTCATTTCTCAGTGTCCCTATAAACTCATCGCTACTGCACAACGGGAAAATAAAGTCCGTAAGCAGCAGTCGTGTCTGAAGGAAGTGCATATTCAAGAGACAATTAATGATCGCATTCATCCCGTAATCATGTGTTACACTGACTAGAGTGCAAGCAGCTCATGCAAATCAGGGCAGCCACAGCTACTTCCATTCTGTGTTACAGCTCAGTGAGGAAAACTGGGCTAGACAAAGAGTGCTTAACTTTATCTCAGGAAGATATGTTTCCTTACTATAATAAAAGAAAAGGGTGAGATTTAAAACAAGGAAGCAGAATCTGCTGAATCACGACAAGCTATGGCATTACTACTCGTTTTTCCATACGTGCTGCTCTCAGTTAGTTGATTAGGACGTCAATAAGACAGCGCACTTTGAAATCAAAAAAGCTATAACTAATAACATCTATCGAGTAGATCAAAAGGCAACAAATTAATAACAGACCAAAGCCAGACTCCCTGCTTCCCTCCGCCCACCCCGCGGTTAGCGCACTGCCTCGCTCGGCGCCACAGGCTCAGAAGGAGCCGCTGTAACAAAGCGAGCGGACGCGGGTTCTGGGTGCCACAGCAGGAGTGCGGGCAGGCAAACCACAGCCGGCAGCCGGGCGGTGCCCGCACCCGAGCCACGGGCTGCCCTTGCTCCGAGGCACTGCAGCTCCGGCAGGGCTCTGCGGGCACCGCAACGGAAGGTCTCCTCCTCGAGGGCCCGGCTGCAGCCGCAGAGAGAGGCACGCATGCTGCTGGCCCCAGGAGCTCCAGGAGTTACCGAGAGCAGAGAGGTTAAGTCAGAGTGAAGAGGAGGAGGACCCTGACCAGCCTCCCCATGGCATCACCTCCTCACTCCCGCACATCTACACCCGTGGCGGCTGGCAGAGACCACCCAACAAGGCACAAAGACTTGGGGCTACACAGAAGTTCAGCTTCTGCATTGCTCTGCAGCCCCGTGAGTCCTGGGCACTGCCACCTCCCGCCTGGGAGCTGGCGCTGGGAGCGCCCTGGCACTTCTCTTCGCTCCCTCCTCCGTGGGCTTCCCCTCCCAAAGCAGGGTGAGGGCCACAGGAGGTGTTTTCCCCGTGAATAGCTGGTAACTGCAACGCTGCAGCCTGCCTGCCTGCGTCGGCAGGGTAACAGCCAGCGCTGCTGTTTGGCTTCCCCCACTGTCCGTGGCTCTCCTCAGCAAGCTGTTGCATTAAGCACGCGTTTTAGAGTCGTATAATTGCAGGGAATGTACACAAGCCACTGATACCAGTTTCCTACTTTCCCTAAATATCACCCTGCGACTAACAGATAACAGCGCTGAGAAGGAAGTTTAAGACAGATGCATCCATGGCTTATTTCTGCATGCGTTTTGGCTGATCAAGTTCAGCTACATATGTTCCACTTTATAAGCTTTAAACGAAAATTGAAAATCCCCAGCTCAAAATGAAGTTTTGCACTAGATGTCCAGATGTGCCTTCTTCAGCAAAATAGGTGACTGTTTTCAAAGTATTACCTTAACTTCAGGAAAATAGGAGAATACATGAAAAAAATCAGAGTACAAGAAGTGCTGACATCATTAAAAAAACACAACAGAAATAGTTAAACTAAACACATTATCTACAACCAATACAGCAGAAGACAGACCGGAGTCCCAAGCAAATAGCCACTGGTACAGCAAGAGCATAGAAATCAGCACACCAGAAACTGAAATATAAGCAAAGTGATTAGCACACGAGGAATTGATAGAGATATGATTCATCTTGCTGTCAATTAAATGTGAGACTGAAGAAAAGCTGCATACAGGGATTCCATCTGCAATAACGTGATTAGTTTGGCAGTGAACAAGTATGTTTACTGAAATAAGCAATTGCTGTTTATATCTACAATTTCTCAGGCAAGAGTTCCTTGAATGGTTTTGATTACACTCTTAGCGAGAAGAAATGTAGTTTGGCAGTTTGAATTCAATCAAGAAGTTATAAAGTGATCTAGTAATCCATAAGCAAGTATTCTTGTTAATTTGGCTAATGCAAATCACCAGGTAGGTTCACAGAGCCAAATTTATCATCCATATTCATTAAAAAAGAAAATGAAGTAATTAAAAACCCAAAGGCAAGCCCTGATGCATTATCATATTATCACTCCCTGCACTGGACTCCCCGTGACAAGCAATTCCCGATCGCCCAACAATGCACTCGCGCACCGGGAGGAGAGAAGGATTGCTGGGTGGGCTTCGCTAGGGAGACACAGCGCTCTTACAACTCCAGAGCAAAGCAGTGCTTTTTCCTCGGTGACTACAGAAAGAAGTACCAGTAACCCCTGAACCAAACCAAGCACACTAAATAATACCCGCATCATACCCAGTACAAGTCCACTTGGCTCAGTGAAGGCACACAAAGCACGAACGCGGCAATGTTGTCAGCATCTACAAGAATGCATCACCTTTGCCAATCCTATCCTTCAGCTATCTGAATATTGGAGGCCAAAACAATTATGTACACAGTGCTTTAAGTCTCATGTAGGGGTCCAACTTCACCTCAGGTGATGTGATTCTTCTTTTCAGGAGCTCCTGATCATTAGAGAATGCACTGTACACAAATTTGAGAGCTGTCTGCATTGTTTAAGATAGATTTCATTTACAGTGGTAGCATTGAAAGAAATTTAGAAGTCTACACACATTTTTGCTTTATGTGAAAATCATTCAGAAGGGACTAGTTTCTTCAGACCTCTGCACTACCATCTGCAGGGATTTACCCAGCTGTTTCCCTTTCTCTGGAAAGGGATTTTTTTTTTTTTTAAAAATAAACCAAAAGCCTCCCTGTCAGACCTAGGCACTTGCCTTCAACATCTCAAGCCACCAAGACTGCACAGAAAGCTCAACCACCTTCCTTAAGGCTAATAGTTACTCAATAGGAAAGAACACCTCCTGTGTGTTTACTGAAAGAGATTTTGCTTGAATTAGTGTCATTCCTACTTATTCCCTTACAGCACAGCATTAAACTAAGCCAGCTTATTAATTCAGTAAATACCCCAGTGATCAGGTTACCATTCGAGACACAGAAGTGCAATATTCATCTATCAGCTTAGGAGTTAAATTCAACAACAGTTCTGTCATGTCAACACGTTCCCATCCTCCTCCTGCTCAGCAGGAGCTGTGTGTTGTCAAAAAACACCGCACAATACGAGGAGTTGACTGAACTGCTTGTATGTCTGCATATGCCATCCATAATCAGAGGATATATATCTATATTGCCTCAATTGCTGTTGCAGAAACATTCTCCCAAATGTCAGCATTTTTATCTGTGTGTGCATAGAAAAATAAGTTGGAATAAACAATCTGAAAAACAGGACAAATTTGAATCAATGGTGCCTTTTATTTCCAAGGTGTAAACACCCCACAGCTGTTTATATACAGGCGAGGTTAGCTGTGCTGACTGTGACATTTTCCTCACAGTCCAGCTTCGACCCTTAAGCCTAGAGAGAACAATATACATTTGAACATCTGAAATTGCCAATACTCACCGCTTTCAGCAGACAAACCACCCACTAATACGCTTGACTAACAGATCCAAGGGAACTCCCAGCCATTCTCAAGGGCCAGAAGCTTGCAACCCGTTAGCTTTTTCCCTTGGAATTACCTGGGACAGCTGAGTTTCACAAACACCTAGTATCAGCTGAGTGAACATGGAAAACAAAGAGAAAAGTCAGCTATGTTGTGTGTTCAGAATTATTAAACAAGGTCTTTTTTCTGTAAGCGGGTGCCCCTCATTCCAGGGGGCTAGCCACTGCACAGACACCCAGACCCCCTGGGTGAGGCAGGACTTACAGACACGGGGAAAGATGGAGCATGCTACTGCACTTGCATTTTATTTTTATCTTATGTGATGGATTCTGTTCATGAAATAACAAATAGACTTCCCACAATGTGTAGCCAATTAGTGCACACCTTGGGGCAATATCCCTCCCTGGCACAGGAAGGGAAGATCTTTGCCCTAGCATATATTTGATTGGCAGGCATTATTAAAAAGAGGACACTTGGGCTGGGGGACATGCCCACAGCTTAGATATGTCAACACTACAAATGGACTGTCCTCCTTTGTGTCAATCCCTCCAGTTATGTTCCACCTGCTGCCCTATATTAGGTGTTTAAGGCAGCAGCTTTAAGGGACATCACGTGGGAAATGTGCAAGTTAGTACAACATGAAAACAACATGCTGTTCACTTGACAGATCCATTTGCTTACACATATGCTGGAAATTTTTCAGATCCTCTGTAGACAGATACTACACAATAGGTTCAGAAATCAAGGAACAAGTGGATATTTCATTCTGACACCATGATCACCTTCTGTAGAGCTTTGTTTTTTAAACCGCCTTTAAAAAAATTGTAACAATCATCCAAGAACAACAAAACTGGAAATTCTCTGAATCCCGTAACATTGCATATATGACAAATTAACTATCCAGATCAGTCTTGCCTTCCAACTTTGCTTATTTAACAGTCCTAAGATTTGAAGCTGCAGTTTCTGACAGTAATGAAGCCAGACTGTAAAATCCTGTGATAAAGACTCCAGAGAGAGTCAGAAACGGCATTAGCAGCTCGGCGCAAGACAGGCAGTCCAATGGGAAGCTCACTTACAAAGCTAGGATTTATTTTCTGCAACAGTATCTGAAGCTATAAGGATCCTGGCTTATCCACTTTCCAGCTAGGTTCCCCAGGAATGACTCATCTCATTTGCTTTACCATCATCTCAGCTGCTATTCCTCCTCCACACAGAAACAGCCAGAAGTTTCAGATTATCATTTGTTCGGACCAGTAGTGCACACCTTCATCGAGCTAAGAGCAGACCGCCTGCCATCACTCGCTGCCTTACCCTGAATTAGACCACTACGATTACTTGTATTCCGTCAGTTTCCCCATTTTGAATGGGAACCTACAGTAAACGTGTGGCAGCTAGGCAGTTCAGAGTAACAGCCTGCCACTGATAAAGAGCTGACCAGTTACATTTCTAAGGTGAGAAGCAGAAAGCTCCATGCAGAACGTGTACCTGCTCACCCAGCTGCTGAAACTGGTATTGTCTGAAAGGAAGGAGAAGGTACCCCCCTCAGGGCTCGAGCTTCTTCCAAACCCAGATGGACAGGCCAGAGCTCTGACTGCACCTACTTCAAACCATATGGAAAATGGATTGCAAATATTGTCAGCCAAGGGTGAGGTACCAGCCTCAAAGCTTACACTTAACAGCAGATAAGACGTGTCTCTATATGCGTCTACTGACCCTGGAGAAAAAGTTATGAAATAACTCCAAAGCACAGCACAACTGCATTAAAAATAAGAGATTCATTTGCTTAAAAATAGCTCATCAACACCAGATCTGCTTAAAACAATCCACAACTTTGCTTTTACTGATCTTTTTCCTTGGCTTCTGCATAGAGAAGTAGGGAGAAAAGCATAGCTGCTCCAATTTGGCTGGAAGAAGTAGTTATGACAGTGAATCTATTTTCTACTACAGAAAGAATCAATCCACAAACTGGATTGAAATCTACTGCATCTTTCTGCTACCACTATTTTACTTTAACAGTATGTTTTCAACATCAGCCTTTACTGCTCTTGGAATTTTTATCTTGTCAGCAAGCCTTAATTACCTGAAATACAGCGCTGAACTGGCATGACCATACCAGCATCTAGGTTGTGCCCACCCAGTCAGACACCAGTCACCACGAGAAACAGGAGCCTTGCAACTGACTTCTTTGGCACAGAGCGCATCCTGAAACAGTTTTCAGTTGTCTGAACTGGCCGAGAGCTGCCACAATCACTGCTTTAAAGCTGAGATTTTTCAGAGGTAATCCTGGTGGTTACACTTCAAGCTGCTACGTTTGAAAATACCTTCCAAACTAGTTACTACTTAGACTTCAATTAATACTTTTCACTCCTGCAACTAAGTGAAACCCCTCGTAGTACCCAAAGAACATTTTTGAACATGAGAAATGATTTACAAGAATCATACTTCCCCACCGGTTAAAGACCTACAATAGCGAAACATCATTTAACGCCATCCTCCAGATAGCACCCAGCAGATCAAGCTGAGAGGCTCTTGGCATTCCTTTCCAAAGGAAACTATTCGTATAAGCCTAACATACGCTCAAACAGATTTTAAGTTTCATATTTTATCAGAAGTCATAATTAATACTTACGTGTTTGTTTCTATACTGAGAAAATTGAGAGAGGCCAAAAACTGTTGCTATGGCACCTCCTCCAATGAGAACAGTTCCTTTCACTGCCTTCTGAAATGCCATTTTTTACTGTAAGAAAAGAAGATAAAAATTAATAGGCAGTTTTGCCATGTTAAAATCTAGGCTACACAGAATAGACCATTTGTAGAAGCTAATGACAATGTTTTGACAAGTTGAAATTTAGAGTAGCAATAGATTAATTAACGATTTTCACTGCAATACTAATGATTTCTAAACAAAATGTAGAGAGAGGCAAGCCAGAACACTGGTATTTGCTATTGAAGCTGACTGACAAAAGAGTATTTAGATATACAGGTAGGTGTGTACATACATACACATTTTGTGCCGTCAGCACTTGTCACATAACCGAGCACTTACAATACCATGGCAGAGGCAGAACGAGAGCACCCTGTCATCAGCCAGATGGCCACCAAATCCTCATCACAACCCAACAGCTGATCTGCTTGACAAAATCACCCTCAGCTACCCTCCATCCCATCAAAACTATTTCTACAACCAAATTCGCCCAACAGCACTATCCTGGATTCCCACCAGGAATTACGATTCTGCCCTTCACAGTACACCAAAGCTTGTCCTACCCAGAGCGGTGCAGAACGCTAGCCAGGAAACAGGTCCCTCAGCAAGAAGCAGCAGAGACTGCGGACAAGACTAAGTGGCTTAAAACAAGTGCAGAACTTTATCATCTAGCTACAAAGGTATTAAAGCTGGGCCTATGTAGGTCAGGCAGATCCTTGAAAGGGCCAGTGTTTGGATGCTGAATGAAAAATTTGCATGGAACTGACCTGAATCTTAAGTAGGCACAGCCTAACCCATCTTCCCAGGAGCAAGGCGGCTCGCATCCCATAGAAACAACGTGCAACAGATTTGAGCAGCTTCAGTCAGTGCTCCAAGTCCTTAGGTTACGAGGACACCTTTGTCTGTGCCCCAGATTCACACAGCAGTCTCTACACAAGAGATCCAGCACCGTGAAGACTTTGAGCACAGGCAGGCGATGCATACAGCAGGTCTGCAGAGCGCCAGGGGTGGCTCTGGGCCCTATTTCTTCTTTCAGTCTATATAGTCATTACTCTTTCTTAAAAAGATTTACAGCAAACATGTTTAAAAACACAAGCCAAATAAGAAAACTTCATTTTAAGATGGTATCAGTCTTAACTTCGTTATCTGTGCACTATGCTTGCAGCACATCCATGGGGGAAAACAAATGCACAAGCAATTATTGTAGGCAAATATTTTAGGTATAGTTGTCACGTGTTTGTATCGTATGTACTGGTTATTGTAAAGGAAGCAGAGACTTGTACCTTCCCAGAAGGCTTTTGAAAGAGCAGCACGTACATTCCTAAAGGTTCCCAACACAAAGATAGCCTTTCTCGGTCTCTATGTAGAGTATCACACAGCCCATTTAGCTCCTACTTCAGTTTTAAAAAGTAGGAGTTTAATCTTTCCTTTTTATCAAGACCTGGGGGAGTCAAAGGGAAAGGCAACACAATCCCCCTGCAGCATCTCAAAGCAAACTCACCGCAGCCTCGGAAGCTACAGCAGCTCTGTAGGAGCGGGCCGAGCAGCGACCTGAAGGCAGGGGGCAGCCCGCTACCCCCAGCGCAGCGCTCCAGGAAGCAGCGACCCATGCCAGCTGCAACGCTGGCAGGCCACCCCGCACCTCCCCTGCACTACCTAGAATTAACAAAGTACCAGAATTGACAAAAACCACACCCTACAAACGCACACCCTACCACCTTCAGCCTGTCACTGATACAGCGTCCCCTCTACAGATCTGGGAATACCTATGGATACTCCTGAAGCCACAGCACAGTACGCACCTCACAGGAACTGAGGTGTGCCATCACCACACTTTCAACCTCCTGCAAAATAAGAAAAACAACACACACGACAATCAACATCAGCTCACATACTGTCTATGGCTGCACAAAGCATATGGCGATGGTGAACACATACACAGCATCCAAGCACTCTGTGTACTATACATTTCTACCATACGGTTTCTTCAAGCCGCTAGAATAATAACTCAGCTTTCAGAACGCAAACTGGTGGCAAGCGCAAAGCACTTTCACACACCTTACGCAGCGGCAGAGAATCGCTTCAAGTAGGACTACGAGACCCTAGCTTACAAATGCCTGCTCTGGGAACACAATATGCTCTACGATCCAAGTGAGTTTTAAAAGAACAAATTAGCATCTTCCAACGAGCCAGCTCACATGTCTGAAGAGATGCTGGCTTTCAAGAAAACAAATGGAAGCATGTCCACACGCTGCTTTTTGTAATCAAGTTCAGCAAAGGGCGATCGCTGAAGCACAAATCCCTACTTGTCCCAGTTCAGCTAACAATGAACAAGCTGCGAGCGCTGGCTCGGCAGCTGATACGAGGTGGCAAGAGCAGCCCGCACGCTCCCAGCCAAGCGCCGAACGGCGAGGCAGCCTCCGCCAGCAGGGCCAGCACCGGCCTGCGGAGCAGCAGAGCCCAGAGCAAGGTCACGAAGCCCAGGTGACCACCTCCTGCCTCCCATTCACCGCCCTCCTCAAGCCTCTTCCAAGACTTCCTCGTGCAGACCAGGTACGCACCTACCAGAGGTGAACCTCTGCATTCTCACTCACCGATTAAACACTAGCTCTCCCAGATAAGAGTTTGTTGAAACAATCCCCCACAACCACCACAAGAAGCCACCCACAACACCAGCTTCGATTCAAAAAGCATCTCTGTCATCAGCTCTAACGCAATACTACACCGACAAGCTAATAGCTTTTATTTAACCATTTCCTATACGAAAACCTCTGCTAGGAACCCAGCAAACTCCACTGCCGTTACATGCAGATGGAGGAGAATTTACTGCATACGTAACTTCAGAAGACTGACTGTCCTTTAAGAGATTATCAGAAGCAAATGAAAGTTCAGTTCAAAACTGGTTTCTACAAATTTTGGATGAGAAGTGCAGAATCTTTATGGTATAACAGACACTATTCTAGTCTTTTGGCATGCTAACCTTTTCCACCTTTAAATTTGTACCGGTGAAGCTGTTCACCCTACAGAACCCAGTGCAGGTTGCACAGCACGTGCGGAGGTCTGCAGAGCCCCACTGCTGCCCGAGAATGCTGATGCTTGGCCACAAGAAGTCAGACCCGGGGAGCCAAAAGTCGCTGCCTGCCTGGCCGCGTCCACTGGCCGCAGAGCTGGCTTCCCTGCACGGAGCCATACAGCGGGTGCAGGTAACGATGGCGGGGAAAAAGCAAGAGACAAAGGTTTGAGTGTTCCTATACACCAGGCTGCAAGTCACAGAAGTAGGGCAGCTGCTCAAAAGCTGAGGTAAAAGCGCTGAAGGAGGGAGGACCTGCCCGGACAGCCATGGCAGCCACCTCTGCCGCCTGAGCTTCCCGTCCCTACAGGGGAAGCGCGGCTGCCCACACAGCGCTACGGTACGGCGGGATCCAGCTGCCCGCCGCCTCCCACGGCCGAGCGGCGTGCTGTCAGCACACGCGTCAGGATTTGGAGGGCTGCAGCGAGCCTCCTCGCTCACACAGCCGCCTCCCAGCAGCTAAGGCAGCGCCAGGAGGCGGCCCACGCCGGCACAGCGGGGCGCGAAGGCGCACGTGCCTCGGGACCGCCTCGCTGCTCCCGCACCCGTACCGACGCCATCCTGCCGCGGGGACTGCGCCTGACCACGCCAAAACGACGTGCGATGTGCCACTAGGACGGTTCTGCCACGCTTTTGTTACTCAGTGACACCAGGAGGAGCCCGGCAGCTCAGTGCCCTCGCTCTGGCCAGGGTTAGGGCCTCCGTCAGCACGGGGCCGACCCTCAGCCGCTGGGTGGCCGGGCCCGGCCCTCGGGCAGGCCGCAGGCAGCTCCGCGGAGGACGGAAATGAACGGCCACGTGCACCTTGCTCACCGTTGGTACGAACGGCTTCTTCAGGGACAGAAAGGGAAGCGCAGCTTAACGTAAGCCACTCCAACACGAAGCTGGACAGGCATCCAAACCTGCAGACAGCACCTCCGCACCCAGAACGTCTCAGTTTCATCCCAGGAGCCCGTTAGCCCATGTCCGAGCAGGCGTATCTGGGTTAGGCTGCTTCACCTCCAGGCAAGCAGAGCCCAGGACAAACGGCCACGGATAATTTTTTGTCTTTGCGGGGGTTTTTGCTGTTGCCTGCCCCTCCTGTGCGCAGGGCCCTGCCGCAGCGTGCTGCGCCCCCCGGCCCAAGCCCCCGGCTCCATCTCGGAAGGAGCTGCGCCGCGGGTGGCACGCAGCACGCAGCCAGCTCTGCCCCGGGCGGCTGGGGCTCTGCCGAGGCACCAACGCTGCCTCAACGCAGCCAAAGGGAAATTACAGGCTCCCTAAGTTCTTCAAGTTATGTCCCAGAATTGATGCTAAGGAGTACTGCGAGCACAACAGGATAAACCAGAGAGCAGAAGAGGAAATGGGAAAGAATGCAGCGCACATAGCTATGACAAGATTGTACACGAGTGCTAAGGACACAGACAAGAGTCTAAGCTTAAAAACTCACCTATTGCAGTGGGTAATAAAACTCACCTCTCTTCCAAGCTGATATCAGTAACTTGGGATCAAATCTTCAAGTTTTATAGCAATATAAATTGTACAGCACAGCACAAGAAGCAGTGCAGTCAGAAATAAGTCACCCTTCTATAACACAGGTATTCTGAGTAATCGTTAAATGGCTCAAACAGCATGCAGTGTTTTGATGCTGTAAGCAGCCTGACACTGTAATCACCAGGTCAGGCAAGACTTATCTTTTGTTTCGATACAGGTTTTGATAAACAGCACCTTTAGACCCATGCCCTCAGCTCGAGGGCTGGCTGAAGTCCTTGACAGGCTGCGGAACGGGCTCAGGCAGGAGCAAGGAGCCCTCCGCCGTCACAGGGGCGGCCAGGGGCACGCCACGAGGAGCGGGTGCAGCACACGGCGTGATCTGTCCAGAAGCAAGCGACCCACGGGAAGGCTGCTCAGGGAGCCAGCTGAGCACCGGCAGATGCACGGTGACATCAGCTCAGACTCGTAGCTACAGCAAGATTCCCAATGGCAGCCTGGTGCTACCTTCTGAAGTTTAAGGGAAGAGAAAGAGCTAGTCTGCATCGAGTGGGAAACACACAAAAGGTTCATCAGGACAGATTCATACTTTGTTTCCAATAAGTCAATACAAACCATTTCGCAGTAAGAACTACTCCCTCCTGCACCGAGTTTCTCGACGAGTAATTGAGGGCACACTCACCACGATCGAGGTGCGTGGTTTCTCCCAAACTGCAGTCACTGCTGCCAGAAGCGCCCGCCCCAGAGCTGCTGCCAGCGAGCCCCCGGGCTGAGCCCCCGCACCCACGGACCCCCAGGCTCCCACACCGCGGCCCAGGGCTGCGCTCCACCATTAACATGCCCCCCAGAGCAGAGCTCTCCTGCTCTGCTTTCAGCCCCGCATTTGAAAAAGAAACAAAAACCATACAGAGTGCAACTTACATCCTGTTTTTTAAAAAATTATTTCAACACCCGTCTTCGGCAGAAGCTTCTGTACAGGGCGCCCCATATGACAAGTATCTGCCTCCCTGCAGTTCCCAGCAGGCTGACAGAAGTCCTAGGAGGAACTTGTCTTCATTTCCCGCAATGCCCAGCCCAGGCAGTTACCAGACAGCCTGCCTGTTGGCTGGGATCTTATTTTGGGTTGTGTAACGCTATGCCGCCTGCCAGCGCGCACACGCACCTACCAGGTCTCCCACCCCCTCCCAAGGTAGCCGGTATTTCTGTGCTCGGGTACCTTCTAATTATCAAGGTGTTGGGCTAGACCTAAGGAGGGCACGGGGAAAGTTGGTGGAAGAATGAGAGGAATGGAGGAGGAGGGAGCGAAGGCAGCGAGGGAGGATTCAGACGCAGTGCCGCAAGTTGGAGATCAAAGAAAGACGACTACTTTAGCAAAAATGCAGAGACAGATGGATACAAACTGTAAAGCTTTGCAATAAGTGTGACGCCCTGTATGCTGCCATCAGACATGGTGTATGAGACGCAAAACCTGTTAAATTAAGAGAAGAAATCCAATCTGTTATGTTGTATATCTGAGTGCTTTATGAGGCCATTACCATGGAATCTGGATGCTTCACATTCCGTTTTAAATGAACACATCTAATAAAGTGAGTCACTCAATGGAAGACTCAAAAATAGAAAACTTATAATCATCAGCACTACAGTTTGCATAACTTGCCATTTGCACAGTAGCATTGTCTCATGTTTTTCATTTTTCCCAAAAGCTTCTCAGGTGCATTTCAGATGAGAGCCCCAGACCAACGAGAGCTCCGGGCTGAGCTGGGATCTTGCACTGCCTCTGCTTCTCCAAACAGAGGAAGACGCTATCCTCAGCTCCCTCTAATGCTGCTTTTGATCCTCCTTGCAGGGCTACTTAAAAGGTAGCCACTGTGATGGTGCGCAGAGCTGCAACAAGCCACTTAGGCCATAATTAGGACTCTTACTATGGGTAGTTTAAGAGTTTAAAGCAGTACTACTCAAGAGTGTGATGCTGACAGTTTGCAGCATGCATCAGTGGAGGAATGGCCAAAGAACATGAAAAAGAGGATGTGACCATATCGTATTAACACTCCCATGATAAGATCACCTACTAGCTCTAATGTAGCTGCTCTTATTTGCTTTTTAAAAGACCACAGTGGTTAGTACGTTACACAGCAAGTCAGACCACGCTAACTGAAGCAAGCATCCTAGAAGCAAGTAATTAAAGCTTAAATGAACCAGCACTGGAGAAGCCTGCCCTGCAGCACTCCGAACAGCCAGCAGGCGTACCTCTCCCCAGGTTACCTGGGTCCCACCTCCTGGGCCGACCTCTGCTCTCTGTTACCTACCCAGCAATGACACAAAGGGGAGAACAAAGCAGCACGCTCCACAAGGCAACCAGAGCTTATCTGCCTCTCTGGCTGCATGGGCTCTGACACACGTCCTCGTGACTTGTGCATCTAATTCCTGCAAGCCACAGCTATAAACAAAGCCACACACCGAGATAAGCTTCCAGTGGATACATAACGCAGCTGTCACTGAGACACTACTGAAGATGAGTGCTCCAGATCTTCTCCTAAAGCCTCTCATGTAGACTCCAAGTTCTTAAACAAGTTATGGCACTTTAATTAAAGTAATTACCCTCACCAACCAAGCACAGAAACATAACCCATAATACACCAGGACAGCTCGCAGGGTTACCAGCCCCTTTAAGCCACAGACCACACCACGAATTTGTAAGTTCCCACACCCAAAACTCAGAAGCCCAAACCCCCCCAGGCCAACTTCCACTAATTAGCGGAAGCAATGCAGCAGTTCACCATATGGGGAAAGGCCTTCCCACGCGCAAGTACAGGCACCCAGCACGGCTGCCATGCCCAAAAGTAGCTGCATGGCATGTCACGCACAAAAATAAAGGAAAAACAAGGCAAAAATAGTCATACTACCCTCATCCTTCTCTTGGTCCCCACTGCTTCAAGCTTCTTGATTCGCCTTTTGTACTTAGGTGACCAGGATCTTCCCACCAGGCGTTAGGTGACACCCCAACTGCTTTAAGCACTATCCTACAAGGAATAAACTTTGACTTCTCTCTCCTGTATTTATATTTTTAGACCTAACCACTTTTTCTCCTGTGTCACCACCACCCAAAAAAAGAAAAAAACCTCTTGCAGGTAACGAGGTGTGGAGGGTATCTAACTGATAAATATTCCTTGGCATTTCAGATAGCGATAATCTTGCCAGAAAAGGCAGCACGTTTCTGACAAGGAGGTGATACATACTTGTGGATGACAATTCCAAGCACTGTACCTCACAATTAACAGGAATATTTAGAAACACTGAGGCCATCCGTATTTTGGGCTTCCTCATCACATAAACATCACAACATATTTTACAAGTTTTACCAGGAAAGTATTTACATTCCCTCCAGTCCTACTGAAACGTTACTTCAAACCCCAGCCACACAAGGAGTGAGAAGCCTCGTCTCCAGCCTGGTTACTGACTAAATTTATGCAGAACGATTCTCATACGTTTTTGTTTGCCAACGTAGTCTTCCAGCTTAAATAGTTCAAAATAGTCATTCTTGCTCCCCACACGAGTGAGGATTTATACCAGCCATAAGATCCACCACGCACAGACAATACTAACTCGCAAATACTGTAAGTTACAGACAGTTATTGGACCGACGTTCACCCTTCTTTGTGCATATTCTTCAATCACCTCATATTTGATAGAGGTTTGGTTAGACAGCCCTGCAAATTCAATTAAATCCTAGTACCTGCCAATGCCTACAGTTTCTTCCCTCCCTCTCTCCCAAGTCAGGCACTGGAGGAGGAAAGGTTTAATAAACAGTGGTTTGCTTATTACAAGATTGGGCACAGACCTGCATATACAAACAGGTACCTGCTCAAAAACAACTACAAATTAGGTAATTACTTAGGTGTGTCAAGGAAGTAGCCTAGTTTTGTACTCCGGGTTGAAGACTGAGAAACCCGATAGCACATGCAAATCCCATCCAAGCAGGAGGGGCACGCATTCAGAAGTCAGAACTAGCGCTTGGTTTGAGAAACACTTTGCTAAGCAGAAGAGTCCCAATCCAAGACTCAGTACCCAGCCAGCAGAGAAACAGCAACTCAGCATCCATCAGCGTTTCAATTTATAACTCGGGGCTGGCTCATCTGGCATTTGGAAACCCCCAAGACAGAGTTACAGTCACTTGGGAACCTAGCTCAAACACAGCTACTTCGGGATACAAAATGCTTCTCCTTCTGCACTGCCAAAAACAATAAAATAAATCAATGCTACGATCCTGCAAAAGAGTTTTGATTGCGAAGTGTTTGTTCATTATGTAACACAAAAATGTCTTCTAAAGTAGTGCTTTTTGGAAGCAAGAGTACCAGTACACCTACGTTAGCAAGAGCCGAGGCACGGCTGCAGCGCAGCCCCACAGCAGAGGGCCGTTGCTGAGAACGGCCTCCAGGATACCCGCGGGCGTGCACACCGCTTGTCAGCGAGTAGCTCCAGCCCAGGCCCACCGACACCCATGAAGCAGTTGAGGCACATGAGGTCTTCCTTATTTAACGGGAGATCTTCCCACTTCTGTCTGATCTGCTTAAGGTTGTTTTGCAGCCTCTACTCTAACTTTTATTTCACGTTCGTCTCCACCTCCAGTCCCAGTCATCCACCGACTGCTCGGTGCTCCCCAACCTCTGGGCGCACCCCGGGAAGGCAACAGGCCCGCAGGCAGGCCGGCCACGGGCAGCCCCCCATCCTCCGGGGGCAGAACCGCGCAGCCCCGCTCGCGCGAATGAGCTCCCACCGGCTGGAGCGGCACACCCGCCGTGACGCTGCCAATCCCCAGCACAACAGGCGCAAACTGCAGGTGGAAAGCCAGGCAACGTACAGCAGGACTCAGCTAACGTATGCTGCACTGTCAGAGCCCTGTTTTAAATAAAGCACAGCATAGTCCCACGTACTGGAAAAAGGTGAAACAACTCTTCGAATCCTGTTTGCCAGCACGTAAACACACACCACAACACGGCACCTGACAGAAGCGAGCTGCTGCTTAACAGAGCTAGCTGCAAATGAGAGCCCTTGTTTCAAAGCCAGAGATACTTACACTTGAAAGAAGAAAGCAACAGCTGCAAACTGGACATTGTGGGGAAAAAAAAATAAGCACATTTATTTTAAATATTTGCTAAAGTTTGCAGAGAATTGTGAAGGCAAACTAGAGAGCAGAAGGGAACCTGTATGAGCTTTCATTTGGAAAACTGGTTTGCGTTGAAGGCCTTTGAACCTATCCAGCTTCCTAAACTTCTAATAGGGACAGATTACCAGGCAGCAATGGATCTCCAGAGAAATTACTACGTTATGTAGTGAGGGCCTAGCTCATGAAGTTTTTTGCTATACTTCTGCGTATGCGTACACACATCATTACACAAAACAATGTGCACATCCGTTCTTTTTTATGGTTAATATAGAGGAGCTTAAACTGTATTATACTTAACCAGCAACACTTAAAGACCTTGAAATATCAGACTGACTCATCACTAGCTACTTATCAGTCACCACTCCCCATCACTAAGCATTTCTGAGGAACCGTACCTATAACCAAATGAGTAAAAGCAAAGGCCTGATTAACTTCAGTTAAAAATATACCATGCTCCTGACAGCCACCTCACCAAGCTTGTTCCTTATCCATGGTTAGAAGATTATCTTACGAAAGGACCTCAGAGTCTTCAGGCTAATGGCAGTGTAATTACACTTGAGCAAGCCTCGCACGCAGGGAGCTCCCTGGCTGGAAATACAGAATAGCAGTAACGGTTCACAGAGAGCTCAGTACACAGGCAGACTACAAGTACAGAGAATGAAAATAAAACATACAGAGAAGCACAGCCACAACCTGAGAACTAGCAGATGATAAATGTAAGAGTCCACAGCAGTAACAGATTCATGCACAGACCGCTCCAAGTCTTCAAAGCACAGCAGCCCCTGACTCTGCAGCTGCCCTGCCTTTTTTTATCTACCCGTTGGCTGCAACTGGCAAGCCTGGAGATGTGCTCCTGCGGCCGCTCCTCCCATAAATTCAATACCTTTGCCCCTTGAGAGGGCTCAGCGCAGCTGCAGCTCTCTGAAGTGAGGGCCTCGTACAGCAGTGAGGAAACGTTACTAAGTGCAGCTAGGAGCTGGGCACAGCACAACCCCGCAGCTACTTCAGAGCGGAGAAAAGAGCTCCCACCTCGTAGCAGCAGGCGGGAAGGAGCTTGCTTTCAGAGCATCCTTCCTACCAGGCTACAGTAAATAGCACGGTGAGTTCAGCAGGTACCAAATCCAGACGTTTTAAAGTCAGGGCCTCCACATGCACTCTTGTACCTTTTGCCCCACAGTAATGGTCTTACAAAGATTTACTGAAGTGACTGATTAGAAGAGATAAGAAGTCAGAACAAGTTCAAGAGTTACTTGTTACACTGGAGCACTTTCACCCAGAAAGGATCCCACGAAAGCACGCAATGCAAGTGAAGTAACCCTGCTTTCCTCCTCCAAAGTTCGACGTTACTACAGCCACGCTTATTCTGCGCCCAGCACCCACACTCACAGCCCTTACGCGTCTGTTTTACAACGGGGGGCTGCTCTAGGGGGTCAACAAGAGAAAGAAAGTCTGGTGACGGGTCCTGCAGAAAGGCCGCAGACGCCCGGCCGTCCGGCACCGCGGCGCGCAGGCAGCTGTGCAGCGGCACACAGCCGGGCTGCGCCCGCAGCCAGGAGCCGTGTCGGGGTGCTGAGCCCCCGCGCAGGGGCAGCGGCGCTGGGGGCTGCCGAGGGCTGCAGGCCGCCTTCCGAGAAGCGCCGCACGCTCTAAAAACGTGCTCATTCCTCCCAAACCTCCCTTGCGCCCCAAGGCTCTGGGAAGCTGGGGAGAGGGCCGGGAGCCCTCGGCAGAAGCGGGCCTGGGTCGGGTCGCGCCGCACACCCGGAGGGCAGGGCCCCGGGGCCGCTCAGCGCCGCAGGGATGCTCGCACCGCCACCGGCCCCGGGCAGCGCCGGGCCCCCAGCGCCGGGCCCCGCCGCCGCCCGGCCCCGCAGCGAAGCCGCCTCGCCGCCCGCCGCCCCCGTCCCGTCCGTGCCCGCCGCCCGCCCCGCTGGCCGGGCCCCAGTGCCCGTGCCGGCGGGGCTGGTGCAGGCGCTAGGCCCCGGCCCTTACCGCTCGGCCGCCGCCGGCGCGGCTGCTCCCGGAGGCGGGCGCTGCGAGAGGGGCGCGGAGCGGAGCGGAGCGGAGCGGCGGCCTCCCCGCCCCGGTCTATATTGGGCGCGCCCGGGGCCGGGCCGCGGCTGCCCGGATGGCGCCGCTCGGGGGCCGCCCGGCCCGGCCCGGCCCCTCCTGCCCTTCCCGGCCCGGCCCGGCCCGGCCCCGCCGTCCCGCCCGGCGGGGGGCGGTGAGCCCGGCCCGGCCCGGCCCCGCCGAGGCCCGCAGCACGGCCGTGGCACCGCGGCGCTGGGGATCCCGGCGTGCCGGCCTGCGGGGCGCTGCCCCTGGGGCGGGAGCGCTGCCCGGGCAGCCGCCTGCGCCTCTCGTGGGGCCCCAGGCGGGCGCCCAGCTGACAGAGCTGGTAGCGGGGAGCGGGCTCCTGGCTGTGGTAGGGCCACCGCAGGCAGCATCCGGATGATTTACAGAGGCACTCGTAGAGTTCTTGCCCAGAAAAGCACCACACCTCGGAGGGGTCACCTTTGTGAAAGAGGTGGTGTGTGCCGGGCGTGCAGAGCCAGGTTCACATTTTGTTACTTTCAGGTTTCTCCAGCAGCCCTCGTGTGCCGTGAAGCTGGCGAAGAAGCTGCATCTGTGGCTGCCTCTCAGTGACCTGATACATCTACCCTCCTCCTTGAACTGCAGTTTCTTACGAAACCCTGCTGACGTACTGATTTTTACTGGACTTGGCAGAAGCACCATGTAGCAGTTAATCCGAGTCTTAGCAGATAAGAAGGCAGACTTCCCACCTTCGGGCGTGCTGCGTCTGGGGCACAGGTAACGAAGCCCACCATGTGAGGGACATGCGAGGGAACACCCCCACAGGTGCTGGGCCAGGGGATCGCGCTTCGCTTTTGCAGCGCAGGGCTTGCAGGCTTGTTTTTCCCTGTTGAGGCTTTCCTGAACTGAAAGCTTCCCAATTCTTTAGCTCTCCAAAACAGCAGATCTCCAATCTTGAACTTCCAACAATTAAATCAGGCACTTGCCCTGTGAGGCTTGGAAGTGAGGTGTGTGACATAGCAGTGGGTGACACCTGGAGACATTTTGTGTATCTTTGTTCTGTTCTCTGCCTTCTACTTGGTGATAGCCAGTGGCGGGCCTTGGAAGAGCACCTGTCACAGGCTGTGGCTGGTAGTGGCTCTCTGTTCCTCATCCTGGTCCCCATGCGCCAGCCTCCTAGGGACACGGCCGGCAAACACGGCTGTGTGTTTTTGGGAGTCACCTGGAGACTCCTGGCTGTTGCTTCTTTTGCAGCGAGAAAGCCAGACACACGATAGTAATACACCAGGATCTTCCTCCCCCTCCAAAACTCATTGCTGAACTTTCGGCTGCGCTTTTCCCAGCAGCTGTAGGTTGTAGTGCCCTGCAGCTGTGGTTCCACAGGTGTTCAGGATCTCCTTTTCCACACTAGACCAAAGCACTAGCTGATCCTGCGGCTGTGTCCCCAGACGCCCCGCCGTGGGTCTGTCTGTGTCCAGGCACAGCCCGCCTCAGCTGCCCGACACAGCCGGTGCCACAGACGCAGGGCCCCTGCGTGCCCCGGGCACGGCGCTGCCCGTGTGTCCCTGCTTTCCAGGCATACGGGGATCAGCTGTCTCTAACCATGCTTCTTGGCTGCCTCCCAGAAACTGCTTTTATTGCCGTTCTTCCGTGCTCACTGCTTAGTCAACATGCTTTACAGGCAGCATGAGACGTGTTTTCTATCAGGCACAGAAAAACAAGCTGCTGCCGCGCTGAGCGATGGGGCACAGCTCCCTCCCACACGGCGGCCTTGAGGCACGCTCCAGTCACCTGTTGGCCGGCTGAATGTCAGCGACAGGTCCCATCTGAGGAGGCCGTAGGAACCTAATCCCTCCCTCTTGGGTCAGATATAACTGCATGAGCTAAATTGGATGCTGCAATAATAAATGTATGGCTATCAATTCTCTAGGTGGCATTTAAAGTCAGTAAACAACTGCAAGGGTTGGCTTTCAGAAGTTTTGCAAAGTAAGTGATATTCAGGCTGGAAGTAGTTTTTACACCAGACAAATTAGGAGACTTGGTAGTGCTTTTAAAAGAAAACAAGATCTCCAGTGACAGAGGGAATTAGTGCACTCCATAGATACTCAGGTTTAGAGTCCATTCCATGGGAATACCTCAACTGAACAGAAGGAACTGAAAATGAAAGAAAAAGCCCCAGGAGATTATGGATTAATTCTTTTTCTTCTTGTTTTTCTTTTTGCTTTTCTTTTTTTTTTGTTGGTTTTTCTTTTTCTTCTTTTTAATTTTTTTCATTTTTCTCTTTCTCCCTTTCCTTTCCTTTCCTTTCCTTTCCTTTTTTTCCTTTCCTTTCCTTTCCCTTTCCTTTCCTTTCCTTTCCTTTCCTTTCCTTTCCTTTCCTTTCCTTTCCTTTCCTTTCCTTTCCTTTCCTTTCCTTTCCTTTCCTTTCCTTTCCTTTCCTTTCCTTTCCTTTCCTTTCCTTTCCTTTCCTTTCCTTTCCTTTCCTTTCCTTTCCTTTCCTTTCCTTTCCTTTCCTTTCCTTTCCTTTCCTTTCCTTTCCTTTCCTTTCCTTTCCTTGTGTGAGAAAGGTATAAGAATAATTGGGCTAGGAAACAAGGATTTTCACTCCTAAATGTTGTCTACCTGGATGTAGCTGCCTTGTCAGCATCAATTTATGGTAAATTTTGATCAATTCAAAACAAGACAGTGTATGGGTGTAAAATGTGTCTACATCCAGTTTCTAGGGAAGCACATCATGCATTCCAGAAATTCTGTGTTTCATGAACTCTTCCAAAGCAACAAACTCATGAAGGGGATAGAAAATCCTGTGCTGCTTGTCACATAAAAGGGAAATCCCAGAAGGAGTGAAAACTTTTATGAGGATCACATCTCATTCCAGGATGGGTTCTTCAAACGCTCCAGACCCAGCTACCAACAAATGAGGGAAGGACGGACGGTTCTTTCCTCCCTTGATTAGGCTTTCCACCAACAGCTGTGATTTTGTCTTGGTTACTGGTTGGTAAAAACTGGTCTTCATAAGTTTGAGTAGTGCAAGATTTTTACAAGGCTAAGCAAAACCTGGAATGCCTTGATTTATCACAGAATTCATCCCTCTTGAGTGCGTTTTTTATTTCATGTCTGGATCAAAACATTACCTCCCTAGTCTGCGTGCGTGTGGCTTGGTCCCTGGGACACCTGCCAAGACAAGAATTTTGGATGCCTGCAATCATGTGCCCAGCAGGTGTAAATTGTGTTCAGGGAGAGTTCACCTTTTGTCCTTAACCCCAGAGGCAGTTTCTCTTCATTAGCAAGGGAAGATAGAGAAAGAGATTATCATCATTTCCTGACTGCATGCCAAAGTTATGTATCATGAGAAGAAAATCTGTTCATACATTCACAAATATGTTTTCTCCTACTCTGTCTTTAGGAAAATGTCTTTGTGAGGAGCGAGGGGTAATAATCGTAGAGAAGTTGAAAGAAGTGACAGAAACAGAAGCAGAATCTCTCAGCTGCGATTTTTTTAAAGCAGGATGCATGGTAGGTCCCACCCCTGGAAAATAAAAGTACTTAGTCACGGCTGTGATTGAACATTTTACAGTGTTCCCAGCTCTGGCTGCTGGTATCAGGTGTCATTCGGAAATACAACTGCATTGCTTCATACCACATGCTCGCTTTACCAGCTGCAGCAGGGCTGTATTGCTTGCATTTGAATATTTCCCCCCTACACTCAGCAGATAAAAGGCCCACCGCGTTTCTGTGTGTGTGCCTGTGTTTGTGTGCATGTCTGAAAAGAGAAAGAGGCTCATTTTTCTATTAAAACGGAAGTAATGTGTTATCATCATAATTATGTCTTATTGTTTGCTGTTATATAAAGATAACAAATCAGGGCTGAGTCACAGAAGCAAATGCAAAAATTGCAGTTTTAAAAGAATAAGGTCACAGGTCACATTATTTGTTGCAGAACAAACACAATAATTAATTGGCCTCTCCCTGCAATGGTAGCGCAGGCATCTTAACTACAGGAGAGCCAGGAAATGGTACGAAGCGATGTGCAGGAGTGCAGGCAGAATACCAGTGTTTTTCTGGGGCTCAAACCTGAGCTAGGTCCAATAGGGAATACTAATTTAATTGGGAGAGAGAGAGAAGAGATGGGCGATATCTTTAGAAAGCTCGACTCTTTGGGCTACTTAAGTGTGTATTTTCTGTTGTTTATAAAGATTTTTATTGTGGTGGGAAATGTGAAAAAAAGCCTTTAAAATTTGTTTTCTCTTTACATATGCCAGAGGGAGGGATTATATTCAGAATGTGGAATAGAAAAAGCTTTTTGGAATTTGTGCTTTATTATTTTTTTCTCTGAGACAATGACAGACCAGCATCGCTGATGTGAATACACCCATTTGCTTTTTTATCCAGACATTTTCCCTATTGAATTGTTTAGGAAAAAAACTTAGAAAACCTGTCCAAAGACTTATACAATCACTTTCAAAGCCTTAGCCTAATATTCCAGTAATTAATGAAGAAATACAAGATTGGACTCTCTTCTTCTTTTTCTAATGTCCATTTCTCTAGCATTGCTTGGCTGATAGCTTTTGTTTGTCAGCATTTAAATAATAACTGGGACAAATATTTTCAGGGTGTCCACAGATTTGTAAGTGACCTATGCAGATCACTAGAAAACAAGCAAGCAAACAAACAAACAAAAACCACCAATAGTAGTGTTGGAAAAAGCTGTTTGAAAGATCCACATATATCGTACCAATTTGGGTTCTGTGACCTCCTGTAATACAGAACAGTTCAGCTGAAAACAAAGGGAGATGGGAAATTCTGGAAGTTTCCGTTTCTCTTCCATTTGAAACACATAAACATTGCTAGATGTAAATGACTTCTGTTGGTGTGTGAAGGTTGTGGGTTTGATATCATGGCTCAGGTGCTTTTTAGCACTGCTTTTGACCACACTCGCTATCCTCCAGCTTCCCCGGAATTTAATATCGTACCTTTTTATCTACAGAAATATTTTCCCTGCAGATTTTAATAATTAATTGGGACAAGCCTAGTGGGTCTTGAGATAAACGTAAAAGAGGCAGCAGATACGTGTGACCAAGTGACCTTTTGCTGTCCTACCAGTCCCTGTGCTCTCCCTGCGCTCAAAGGGACACTGTCAAAATTGCTAGTCCTTAGAGCTGTAACCTGCCCTGACAAGTTGTTCTACATTATAAGTCTTGCCTAAAAGATCACCACGATTCTTTTGTTTGTTTTGTTTGAACAGTCTTTGCTGAAGGCTCCACAACGCAGATTCATTTGTCTTTTTAGGTAAGTAGATATTTTTAAGTGCCCAACTTACTCCCTGACCTGTTAAAATCAAGTTGATATGCACGTATTGTGCTCAGCGGAGGAGCTGCCAAGGGATGGTATAAATTTTCTGCACTTTGGAAAGAGAGACAAGAGGACGCTCTGGAAGCCTTTATTTAAGGAGGCTTTTAGAAACCATTTTGAAAGGCCTGCAGTTATTTATCATTATTTTGGGGCAGTAATAACTGTTGTCTGGATTTTCCTAGTACTATTAGGAATTAGGTACTGGTCAGTTAAGGAAGGGGTGACCAGGCCATTTCTTCTTACAAAGAGGTATTTTATGTTTCAGGTCAGTCTGAATTATTCCCTAAGAATTATTTCTGACAAGAACTCCATTTAATACAGCGAGACATGAAAAGGTGAATCAGAGCAAACAGTAGAGGTACATTTGTAACATCTCACTTTTTTTTGGTATACCAATGCAGGGATTGACGCAACTGCAATTTAAATGTGGGTGGCTGCACATCCATAATTGCGCTGTGTGACATGGGAATGTATGGCCATACCAGGTGGAGAAGAGGGGATGAACGCCATCCGCTTACCGTACCCCAGGTAATTTGCACCTGCAGTATTAAGCTTGATTTGAGCTGTTTTACCACTGCCTTTCTGTCAAGCCTTACCTTATTCCTAATGCAACTGTACCACCTGAACGTGAGCTGTTGGAGGCTAGAAGTGCCCCTGAGCGACGGCGTCCTCGTTAGAGGTGCATGGCAGGGTCAGCAGCAGCGCCCGGAACCCATCAGTTGTACCTCGCAGCATGAGAGCCCCGTATGAAGATGCTGTGTCAAGAAGCAGCAAGATCAGAGCCCCTTTGAAGGAGACCTGGAATGGAAGGAAGTGTATTTGTCCCTTTTGGGGGGGATAAAAAGGCCTCAGAAAATACTTTTCTTTCTTCCTATAACAAGTTTTGCCTTCCTTGTTTCTGCTGAAGGTTTATAGCAGCTCCTGAAGCACCGAAAGATTTTGAACTAAAATGAAGGGAATGATGGCCTGAGTCTCTAAAAAGATAATCCTCCTCATCTGTTCATTGGGTATTGGTTAGAAACGTACAAAAGTATATTCAGAATAATCTCAACTGAAAGTAGCTCCCTTGATGCTCCCTCGATGTTGTACAAAGCTGGATTCTTGATGCCATTCAAGCCATTTACTGAACTTCTAAAATTATGTATGTTTTATGGATGAAAGCTACAGAACACATGTTTTTATGAACTGTTTGTACTTAAATTTGTTGTAAGATAGTACTTTCACTTAATATTCCTGTAATGTTCTGGTAGCCTTACTCAAAACATACCCTTCTGCACTGATTTTGCTGGGAGCGTTCTACAAGCCTTTGTGCTGATTAAGACAATAAACTCCGAAGGATTCCTTGTCTCATTGGAATAGGATGTAGATAATTAATCAGCTGAACCAATCTCATGAAATATTCACCACTTCTGTGACTCTGGACTGTCATTTTCTAATATTATAGGTCTTGATCCTCTCCATTCAGCAGTCTCCAACGCAGTCATTTTTAAAGGGAAATTAAGTGCGAGCCTGTGTCATGCTGCTTGAAAAAGGGTTTCCGGAGCATGTTCTGGAGCAACATTCAAGCTCCAGCGAGCCAAAATCCTCCTGATTTACTGAGCTCTCTCCAGCCAATGTCCACAGATGCAAAACATTGTCTAACAGACATGGGAAACAGTTCTCTAAGTTACTAACTATGAGAGCAAGAACTGCTTTCATTTTTACTCTGGGAATGGCATGTTGTTGATAACTGTGCAAAGTTTGTTACTGTGGTGAGTGTCTGTTTGATGATCCTCTAACAAGCAGCGATTCCACAGAAACACAGCCTCTTCTGCTTACCGCCTTGGTGGGCCAAGGAGAAGCAGCCCGAGGACTCTTCTGCCTTATGGAGCTCTGCTGGTTTCCACGTGGCTTTGGACAGATGTTGCCAGATCCGTCCCGCTGCCTGACCACCCCCTGCCGTCCAGGATCTCGGCTCAGCAGAAGTGGAAGGAGGTAAGAGGATAAAAGTAAGGCGGAAACCATTTCATCAGCTATTGCTGTTTACCTCGGCATGGCTGTCAGATCTATTGAAACAGTAAATTAGAGTCTTCTCAGTACGAGTATGTTTCACATCTGCCTAACTCTTTTGGGTTTTTCTGGTTCTGGGAAAACAGTTTTTCAGGGCTGACTGGTGAAATTGTAAGCAATAGCCTAAATAATAATTATTACTTGAAGAATTTACTGTGTTGCTTTCTGACAAAGGAAAATAGGAAGTTGAAGCTTAGAGGAAATGGGAGCTGTGATGGCCTTGTTACTGGCCTGCATTGGTCCACTGGGTCAAGGGTGACTGTGAAATAGCGGCCCCTAGTATCTGACAGGGTGACAGACAAACTGGTCTCACTTTTGTTTCCAGACTCAATGAGAATACAAGTTTTGTTCAGGTTCTGCTTTATTCATGCAGAAAATAGTCCATCCTCTCCATGAAGTGAGCATGCAATTGGAACAGTTAGGTAATAACTCCACAATTGATAAACACTGCTCTGCATAGGGAAGCCTACATTCTGGAATTGATACATGTTCACAGAGGAAATCAGAATGTTATCTGCAGTGTCAAATTGCTATTAATCCAAGAAGAAAAAACCTGCTTGCAACCTTTCATGAGAAGATTGGTGGTAGGTGTTCATCGTCTCGGGAGCACGTGTTTTAGCACAGCTGTTCTTCTCATGCACGCACCTTGATGTTCGCCCGGTGCAAAATGTTTAATGTTGCTTTTGCTTGAATTCTTTGTCTGGTGTGTGGCTGTTCTTGGGAGCATGTCCAAGGCAAACTAAATGCCGAGACCGCACATAGTTGATGGAACATGCCATCATTACACCACGGTGCAAACCATCTTGTATTGTAACTGGTGGCCTCCTCTGGCAACGTAAGGAACGTAGAGGAACAAACGTAAACCTCTTGCTGCTTCTTCTGAAAGCTTTTAAATGTAAAGCATGCTGGGTTTATTAAGCAGATCTATAGATTTTTTAATCTGTTAGAGGAAGGGTGCCTACAGGTGTGGCTAACTTTCTGGGAGTGTTTTATCGTGGGGATGGCGGCTGGGGCTGCTGAGCGTGGGCGTGCAGTTAGGAGGGACAGCAGCAGAGAGGAGAGCAGGGCGGCACTCAGCGCGCGCATTGGTGGTTCAGTGGTAGAATTCTCGCCTGCCACGCGGGAGGCCCGGGTTCGATTCCCGGCCAATGCAACGTCCCTTTTATTTATTTATTTATTTATTTATTTATTTTCCCATTCCGTTTCGCCGCAACCCGCTCGCTTTTGAGCTGCAGAGGAACCGCGGCCCCGCGCTGCTTCCCGCGCCGCCCCGAGGCGTTACCGGCAGGCAAAAAGCGGCGCCACCGGGCCCGGGCCGCGCCAGGCCCTCCCGCGGCGCCGGGGGGACGAGTCCCGCGCAAAAGAAGCCGCTGGAGATGCCGGGGATTGAACCCGGGACCTCACACATGCGAAGCGCGCGCTCTACCACTGAGCTACATCCCCGGCTGCTCGGGCCCTGCGCGCCGCGCTATGAGAGGGGCGGGCCCCGCCGCACGCTGAGGGGCCCGGGCCGCCGGCCCGCCGCGCGCACCGAGGCCCCGCCAGCCCCGGGCCCGGTGCCGGAGCTCCAGGCCGTGTCTCGGGGGCCCCGGCCCGGCCCTGACGGGGCCCGAGCGCCCCCGCTGGCAGCCTCGCCAAAGCCGCGAGGGCCCCGTCGGTCGAGGCCCGGGAGCCGGGGGGGGACTGCTAAGAATAGGCGGGGATGCCGTGTGCTAACGCACACATCCGTGTCAGCACCGTCTTCCGCTACCTCAGATTTTCCTAACAAATCTGCGGCTTCTAAGTCGTCAACTTGAGTGACTAGGTACCTCCTAACATAAAATGCACCTCTCCTGGGCTTGTTCCAACCTAAATGTGGACTTGGTGAAAACAGAGCCCTGCTACTAAAAGAAAATAAAAAAAAAACACCCGGGCTCTTCTGGTTGTGCATTCCCAGCAAAACCTGCAACTTCCATTAGCTTCAGTGCGAACTGTCTGGTCCCACACGCCTTTCAGATTTATTTTCAGAACCTGAGCACTGTCTGTCTCCGTAACAAGCGCTGTTCTGCCCTCAATATGCATCCACACTGTGGCACGTAATACTAGAGTGGGTTTAATTTATAGCACTACGACAAGCTGCCACAGGCAGCCGTGGATGTTTCAGCACTGCCCGCTGAACACTGCTCCTCCAGTGCTGCCGATTTTGAAATTCGTAACATCAACAACTCACATTTTCACTTGTCTTTTAACACAAAGCACAGAGTAACAGTGGCTCATAACAGGACGGAGTTAAAGGTTCAGAGCAGGTTGACACCAATCCCTGAAATCAAAAGCACAAAGCCATTAAAAACTTTTTTTTTTCTCCTTTAATTTAGCCTTCTGTAGATCTTAGAATAGCAGAAAATGAATATGGTCTGAATGCAGGTATTACTGTGTCTTCATGGATGTGCAGCTCTGAGGGACAATCAATCCCCCTGTGAAACTTCCTCTTCGGGAGGCAGGTCACAGCAGAGCACATTCAAGTTGCTGAGAAGAGCAGGTACAGATCCAAAGCATATCAGCAAGTATTTAATTAATATTCCTGTGTTGCCCGTGCAAGAGTTTATGTGCAGCTTGTGTTATAGTGAAACAAAGTCTCTATCGCTGCTAGATCTAAATATCCTCTAGACCACCACCTAACAAATACAGAATAAATTGAGGTATTCAGGCAAGACTCAACACGTGGATCCTACAGGAGGAAATAATTTGCCTTACACTGAACTATACAGTAAATCAAAATGACCCATGTATAGCTATAAATCTCCCCAGTGGTAAACTCAAGCCTACCAACACTGCGTGTTCTTAAAACTTCAGAAAGCAGAAATCGAGAGCTGTTGCTGCCGTAGGAGCAATAAAGTTCCCAGTGATACTGCACACGCATTTCATGATCCTGACTGTCCGCACAGCCCTGGTCTTGTCCAGATGTCTGGAGGCAGCCTCTGGTTCCAGGAAACACTTTGTCATCTTGCACGGAGTAGTTTTTAATTCTGCTGTATGCCTCGGCACAAACTCAACATTCAGCTTTCTCAACAGCTCTCTCATAGGACTACATTCACCTCTTTGTGTTTGGGTTTCTATGCTGACATCAGGGAAAAACAATGTCACTCTGTTATCTGGCCGTCCCTCCTCTTGCGTTTCTTAGTGGGATTAACTCATTCCTGGTACCTCACCAACAGTACTCGCGTTTAACGGAGGCCTTCGTTGTCCCTCAGGATATGGTTTTCATTGAATCTGATCAAGTTTTTGCATTTTTCATCAGTTCTCATTAAACACACGTTGAAGTTCTCTCTGTATTTTCCACATCAATTTTTCTCCAAGCTGATGGATTCCGTTGATCCAGCCTGAAAAGAGCTCAGTTTCAAAGTTACCCAACGTACAGACTTCACAAGAACGATTCCAACAAAACTGTGAGGGGAGAGGCTTTTTTTTTTCTGATAGGGTTTCCTATGATTGCACTCGTTCCCGGAATTAAATGTTTGCAGTCAAAATTCCTTCTTAAAATAAACACACTAATTCAATAAAATACAGAACTAAAACACGGCACCATAGAACAAATATGCGAAGATAGTTCATTTCATCGATCCCATCCAACCATCCACGTTCATGGCTTTACACAGTCCGGCCTGAACAAGATCTCTGGTCTCAGCATGGGCCATCTGTCTTAATTTTTTGGTGCTGAAGGGCTGCGTACTGTCTCTTAGAAGTCTTGACCTATTGCCAGAGCCTGTTTTAATGGCACCAGACATTTATAAATATGCAGCTAAAGTTATTTTTTTCTATCATATGATCGTATTGTCCATGCATTTGTGAGTACCTAGGTGAGTCAGTGCAGACTATTCACAGATCTCTGGCATTATTTATACCTTATTTAGCATTCCTGTCCTCCTTGAAAAAACGTTCCTGTCAGAGATCAGAAAAAACATAACCAAAGCAACAAATTACAGAGCTTATGAACAACACACTGACTACTTACTTGTGAAACTTACCAAACCATTTTAAAATAATAGATGTGTTAGGAAACAAAACAAAAAAAAAAAAACACAGGACAGTTGTGATTTGCAAAATTAAACAACTCAAAAATTTGCCAACTTTTACACTTAGCAAATAGTTTTTCCCTAGTCCCATTAATCAGGGAACACAGTGCTCAGAATAACAATGAGGAAGTTCTGCACATGCGCTACACTGGGTTGGAATGAAGTTACAGTCTTAAGTCCTCCGAATGCAAATCACTTTTTCTCCTGTATTTTCACATCTTTGCTTTTCATCGAGTTAACTCCCGTATTTGATGTGGTGGATTGCCAGAACTGGAGGAGTAAAGCAGGGAAGTGTTTCATTAGTTCCCAGACATGCAATGCGTACTACAGAATCCAAATATTTAGCTGTTTTTTTGTTATTCCCATTCAATAGTAAGAATTATGAAAGTTAGAGTCAAAAAGGAGATAAAAAGGCAGAAAACAGGATTAAAGCACTGAACTGGGAGATTCATTAGGGTTGCAGACGGATAAGTAAATTATAGCCCTGAAGAAATTATTTGACTGGCAAATTAATTACACAATGTTACAATGGTTTTCTCAGCCAAATTTAGCCCTCAGGAAGCAGGTGGAAGTCTGGATGACTTAATAAAAGGAACCTCAACTGTTCTTCAGCGTAATAAGAGATGAAAATTAACATTCCAGGATTTGATGCAAATAGGAATGTTGTTGTAAAACTCAGGAAGACAGAGCGTAGCACAATTATGCAGGTTTACACAGACTATAAAGCTGAAGCATCCAGACAGTTAAATGCTACTGCTTTCTGTACAGGCTTTAATTTACAGTCCTATCTGTGAGGCCAAGACAGAAGCTGATTTGGAAACCAGCATGGCATTCTCACAAGGACAGACAGGAAACTTCATATTTGTTCAGAGAATGGCCGGTTACAATACTCTGTAAGATATTTTACCCCAACCCTGCAAAAGTACACTATTATTGTTATTTGTCAAAGCATTTCCTTAAACACTGTGAACCTTAGTCCACGGCTGCAGTTCTCACTCAGTCCCCAGAATGCAGAAACACGATACATAAGAAAAAAATATATATTTATTTCCACTTGCTTGCTAAGTATCGCATTTTTAAGGAAGAGACATTCTGAGCTCTCTCAGAACAAATCCTCTTTGTTGTTCCTGGAAAAGTTTTGGAAATACATATGTATCGCTATTGAAACACATCACCTTCTGGTGCTAAGTATCATATGACATGCTCATAAACCCAATCTGAACCACAATACCATTACAAATATTAGCTAAGATCCTTTATGGTTGTCTGAAATTACACAACAAGAAGGCAAGGCTCAAGCTCATCATCTTAAATCAAACATAACTCTTACTTCAAATTACTACAGAGCATTTCAGTTTCCAGCGCTCCGTTTTCTTCCGCGAGGAGAGTCTGTTGCTTCTCTGTTAATCCTGTTCTTCAGGTTACGTCTGGAATATAAAACATACATGCTTTTTCAGAAAAAAAAAAAAAAAAAAAGAGAAATATTTTGGAAATAAATAAGTTACAGTACAGGATGAGGTGTGTAGCTTATAAAACTGCATACAACCATACTGACCTGGAGATGCAGCCTCATATTAATAAGTGCTTTTTTTGCACTTAATAACAATTGTTCATCATTGCTGATTACCACAGCCAACAATTTATTCTATGTATAATGCTGACTCTGAATATCACTAAAAGGTTTGATTTCCGCGTGGACAAAAGAAGTTAAACTGATTAATTCTGTCCGACATCCGTGTTGTCTATTCTCTCCTGCTAGCTGGAGGCGAGTTGCTTCAAGCACGGTTGAAGAATCCAGGCCGTTGCTTGTCCTTGGTAATTCAGACACCTTCCCTGGCAAGCACCTTCCCTTGTGCCCTCAGCGGTTACGTGACTGCAGTTTGCTTTCTGCCCTGACTGTATGCTGGGCACGGAGCTCAGCAGCGCAGAGGTGGGTTGCAGGCTGCTTTGGTGGCACTCGCGGCAAGAGAGGGGTGGCCCCATCCCGGGGGCAGCGTTATTCCCTTTGCCTGCTCTGCAAATCAGGGGCCGAGTGTACTCAGCATTTTCTCCCTACAGAAATCATAAATCTTCTCACATAAAACTATCTTTCCATCTTTTTCCACTCTCTTGATCCATGTGGGGAAACGGACTTTAGCCAGGCTCACCGAGAAGGGAAAAACACAACAGAAAAAGGGCTTCTGCTAGTAGCTCTTGCAAAAAATACAGGTGGGTTTTATTTCTGGTTTTAGGTTACTCTTGAGCTGGAAACTTTACATTTATCTTATTTCAGTAATGTTTAAGTATATAAAAAAGATCAGAATAACTGCTTTATTCCTGTGCACTAGCGCAAATAGACTGACACCAGTACTGTCTTAGAGCAGCAGCTACAACTCATCTATCACATCCTGCCACGCTTCTGCTGCCAGGCAGCCGTAGTACAGCAAATGAACCTAAAAATAGCTGGAAAAGCATCGTACACCAAAGGACAACATGATTTTTTTGTTAACAAAAAACTGAGCAAAGTGAAAGCCTCGTTGGCAATGGATGCCAGGAGCATGAGTAACTGAGAAACCCCTAGGACAGGAGTTTATTGCTATTACTGAAGTGAACAAATTCCTACAAGGGATATCAAACACTGAGGCTCACGTTAATCTCGTGGAAGACAAACCAGTATCTGTTGCAGTAACTCCTTCAGTGGGCCGTGAAGTTAAACTTTCCATCGGGTACAATGCTAAGATTAGTCAGAACCAGGAAGGAGCAACAGAAACAATGCTAATTCAGACCTCGAATTCAGTGAATAAGGAATGGTTTTCATTTCAGAGCTTAACTTAGATAAAGTAGTAATAACATGCAGTATTTGAAAAGAGCAAGATCCCGACCCGTACTGTCTCACCCTACATCCTTGGAATGCAGGCATCAGCTCAATAAAGGGATTTAGAAAGGATTGAGGCGCATAGAGGATATCTGCAAGGATTGGAGCTTTGGCAGTGCCGGCTGTTTTAACCCGAGGGTTTTGGTTACCAGAACAAATCCCCAGGTGAGGCTGCTCTGCTTCCTCTGCACTGCACGGGGAACCGTGGCTGTTGCAGAGAGCCCACAGACGCCTGCCCCGCGTGCAGCGTGCGGGGCCGTGCTCGGGCCGGCTGTAACGCTGCTCCTCCCCAGCCGCTCTGCAGCTGCGCTGGGTTAGAGCCGTGTCCAGGGAGCTCTCTAAAAATGTTGGTCATAATGTTTAGTACTCTGCCTGTTCATTGAGAATAGATAATTGTATTTTACTCATTAATCAGAGACTCTTATGGCAATTTTCCCCCTTCATTTTACCTTCCCAGACTTACCTGATTTAGATGCCACTTGGAATTAAGCGTGCTATTAATAACAACACTTGACTCACGCCTTGAACAGAAGGTATTTTCCAGTTTTCCTCTGATTCCTTCATCGAAGTAAGCTCTGGTAGCTGATGGGGGTATTGATAATGAAAGAGGGTGGACCTGCACATTCCACCTTGCTAAATATTGACGAGGTTTTTAAAAACTGTTCTCCTTCACATTCACACAGTAATTCCTTCCTGCCTTTTTCCTTTCCACTATTCGGCATCCCTGCATACTTTCCTCCCCAAAATCTGCTCTTCTCTCTGGCTGCAGTGGCATTGACCATCCCAAGAAGGATGTTGTGTGACAGGGTCAAGAGTTTGGTTTTGTTTGCGTTTTTTGATATACCAGCATAAGCAGTTAATTCCTGCTCTGTTTTCCCCTGAATAAATTCCCCAAACTCGCTTTCCAGATGTTAACCTGTATATTTGACAGTGTAACAGAAATGCAGATTTACTGCTTCAGCAGATACTTTATGGTTCAGATTTATCAAAGGGGTTTTCACTGGTCTACGCATTTTCTCAAATGCTAGTTGTGTTTGCTGGGAGCTTGCAGTGTCAAAGCATCTTGACAGAAGGCTGAACAATAATTAGACACACAAGACAATTACAGCCTGTGTTAAATAGGATCTTCTGACAACACAGAGAATAAATTCTTAGAAAGCCACTATACGATGTTAAGTAAATGAGGAGGACTAGAACTATTTCTTCAAAAGCCTTAATAAAGCAATGTTAGGTTCCTGTGGAAGAGCAGGGCTGATACTTGTCCCTTTATGTTGAAGTCATCGACTCCAAAGAAACGCCTGAGCCTTACAGCCCGAAGACTTGGGAACAAATATTGTCCCCTGCCTTGCTCTGCTACTGATCCAGGCTAATTCGACTTAGAGCAGCGCAGATTTTTCACCAGTGAGAGCGCAGATTCTGCCCCGCGTGTGTCACACGGTCAGAGAAGGGTGCCAAAGCGTGATTAAATCCTGCTTTATCCAGGGCCTCCCTCTGCAAGAGCGGATTTGTTCCCTTCCGTGTATCTTTTCCTACCACAGTGTAGCCTTACTCAGGTAATGCCTTGAGCAACCACGGCCGTGGGGGATATTGTCACGAGGCTTCGCTCCCACAAAATGTCGTGCGCAGCCCGTCCGCCACGACTTCGCCAGGGTCTGAGCAGCAGCGCGCGGCGAGCTCTGCGGGGTGTTGGATTGCTGTGAGCCACAAAGCAATATGTTTACGCCTCGTGTCAATATGTCGATAGGGCGAGTTCTGCAGATTTTCCTGTTGAAAAGTACGGGCTAATTTAATAGGAATTTGACTAATATAAGAATTGACCTGCTTTTCCAATGGTTTCTTGTACCGGAATGTTGCGATCTGGAAGCTATTATATTTCTTCCTGCTTATCGCATCGATATGGGCTAATTTTGTTGGCTTTTGTATTGAACATCTGGTAAATATTCAATCCAGATTTTTATAATACCTTTTATTATTAAAGCTCTGCCATCCACAAAATAATACATTTTTATTCACTAGGAATATTAATGGGATTCAATTTTTACTTCAGTTTTAAATTTTTTTTTTTTTTTTGAAGAACTGGATCCCGTTTAGTTAAAGCTGAAAAAACAAACAGCTTTTCCTCTGCTCTGTGTGCAGGTTGAACTACAGTTCAAATATTCTTATTTAATATCATTCTTTCTCAAATCAGTGCCTATTGCTTACTGTGTTTCACATGTTGCAAAGGAGCTTACACTATTCCTTGCGTGTCATTACGTGCCCGTTTCTCCATCGTCATTTCGCCGACCGAGTGAGGCAGGCATACGCTTTGTGTACCGCTGGATGTGTGAAGTGCTCCGCTTGCGCTGAACACGAGGAGCGCCTTGCTGCACGCAGAGGCACGCTGCTGGCATGGCGAGAGGGCTGGAGCTCCGACGGTCAGCCGGCGACAGACAGACCGACCACCCGGCTCCTCCCCGCGGTGCCTCCGCGGTACCAGAGGGCCCACCGGGACCGGCCGTGGAGGCCGAGGCTGCCGGGATGCTCGGGCCGGTGCACGAAAGCCCCACGCGCAGAAGCCCCTCGCTGCACGCTGCCGCTAGCACATGGGAGTCCACGTGCACGGCCGCAGACGCTGGCGCTGCAGATGCTGTCGCGCGGGTCCTTTGCCAAAGGCGTTGCTGGCTGCGTAACGCGTGCCCAGCTCTCGCCGGCATGTGCTCCCCACAAAAATGTTCCTCTTTGTTTCCTGCCGGGTCTCGCGAGGCGCCTGACACCGCTTCGGGCACGCGAGCGGCCGCCCCCAGGAGCCACGCCAAGACGGGCAGACCACCGGGAGCGCCGCTCTGGGTGAGCCGGCCAGAGCCCCGGGGAGGCCGAAACGGGAGAAGTGTTACCCGGGAGCCCTCGTGAAGCAAGGCCTGTAGGTGTGACCCAGTGCCGCAGAAATACCCACAGCACACTGCCAGAGAGGAACCAGAACCTGCACACGTTTCTTCGTAAGTAAAAATCAGTTTAAACTGGTATTCCACAGCAGCTTTGTGAAACTGATAATTAGAAAACAGACTTAACAATTGGTAAATCATTTTCAGCTTAGACTTCCTTTTTTGAAGCTCTGGAAATAATTAACTTCTTTAAATGCAACTGCTTCGTACTCTGTATTAGAGTCAGGCGTTTTAAAAAGCAAAATGATATTTTAATAACTATGTTCATAATTACAAACTACATTCTCTCCACAAGTCCTGTTTTCAATTAACAATCTGCATTAATGGGCTTATTCTCCCTGCCATATACCTCTAATAACAGCTACAGTCACACAGGCGAAGAGTTTTGCAAGTTCACATCTATCAGAAGTTTTTTTTCGGTTTTCCCCCTGGCTCCCGAGGCGCGCAGCCCTGCGTCAGCGTGGTACTGCGCAGAGCATTGCCGGGCTCCCGTGAGGCGCTACTCCCCAGCACGGCGTTGTTTTATGGCCGCGGGGCGAGCTGCAGCGCGAGGCCGAGCTGGGAGCAGGCAGCCGCAGGGTGCCAATGCTGACGTTCGCATCGCGCCACGCGGCGCGGCCAAGGCTGAATCGCAGCGTGCCGGCCTACTCGACGCGCTGCCCCCGGTGACGTTAGCCGTGAAGAAAAGCCCTCTTGCCAAAACGGGGCCGCGCGTTACGGTTCGTGCTCATTTCACAGCAGCGGCTGCGAGAGGCAGCTTGGTGACGGCTGGAAGCGAAACGTGTCCGACGGCCCGGGACAGGCCACGAGGCCAAGCGCAAGGAGCCGCCCCGCCCGGGGAGGCCTCTCGCTGGGCACGGGGCCCAAGGGGCCTCTGCTCGTGCGACAGCCCCCGCGGGAGCGGCGCTGGGCCGGGAGGAGGCTGGCAGCACCCCGGCGGGGCCGGCAGCACCCCGGCAGCACCCCGGCAGCACCCCGGCGGGACCCACCCGCACGGGCTCCCACGTGCCAGCCGTGAGCACGGCGGGCTTCCCAGGCGCCGTGTGCGGTGCTGCAGGTACCGCCCCCCCGGGGGCCTCGAGGCCCGCAGCCTGCACGTGAAGTGATTTCCTCAGGCCCGCCGCACATCCCCAGGCTCGGCCCCAGGCGCGGGCGCGCGGCCGCCCCTCGGGAGGGCGAGGCGGCGGGGCTGTGCTGACGGGAGGGCCACGGCCGTGCCCAGCGGCGGGTCCCCGGCCGAGCGCCCCACACGCCGGGAGGGCTCCGACGAACCGTGTTCGGTTACGGGTTACAGAAACGGGCCCCGTGAAGCCCGGCGTCCCCGCGGCGTTACGCCCCGCGTCCGTGCGGGTGAGCGCCCCGCGGGCCGGGCGGCCGGGCCGTCACAGCGCGGTGCCCCGGGGGGGGGGGGGGGGGGGGGGGCCGCCGGTCCCGGGGCCGCCGCCGGCAGCGGGCGGGGCGGGGCGCGGGCAGCCCCCGCGTGGCGTCACCGCCCCCGCCGGGCCGGGCCGTGACGTCACGGAGCGCGGCGGCCGCTGACGCGCGGCGGGGGCGGCGGCACCGGGCACGGACCGGGACCGGGACCGGACCCGGAGCCGGGCCGGGAGCGCGACCCCGAACCGGAGCCGGACGCGGCCCGCACCGACCCGGCACAGGCAGGTAGCGGCGGGACGGCACCGGGACGGGGGGCGGGGGAATGGGGCCGGGGCCGGGCGCCTCCCGGTGCAGCGGCGGTGCCGGCTCGGCCGGGTCCCGCCGCGCGGCAGCTCGGGCTCGGCGGGCGGGCGGCCCGGGGAGCCGCCGTGTGCCGGCCCCGAGGCCCCGAGCGCCAGCCCCGAGCGCCAGCCGGGCCTCCCCAGCGCAGCCCGGCCGGCAGCCGGCGAGCGGCGGCCCCGCGGGTGGCAGCGGCAGCCCCGAGCCGGGACGAGCCCCTGCCGGGCGGCTCCGGGCGCTGCGGGGCGAGGCGCGGCACCGGCTGCCGGGGGCACCGCGCCGCCGGGGGGGCCGAGGGGAGCCCGGCGCGGCTGCGGCAGCCCCGCGGTACCCGGCGGTAGCCCCGCGGTACCCGGCGGTAGCCCCGCGGTAGCCCCGCGGTACCCCCGTAGCGCCCGGCGCTGCCCAGCTCGGTGCCAGGTGTGCTCCGCGGGCGGGCGGGCGGGCAGAAAGTCGCTCCTTCGGAAACCGTAGGGAAAGCGGGGGGTGCCCGTGGGGCAGAGCCCGGAGCGTTCACCCGGCATCGGGGCTCGCCTTGCGACCCCTCGCCCTGCACCGGGCAAGCTCCCGGGGCGTGCTCGGGGCCCGTCCCGCTGCCCCCGTGCCCCGCGTCTCACGGGGGTGGCGCTGCTCGCCTCGGGGTTCGTGCCGCCCCACAAACACCGCCCGCGGGGCCTGCGCCCAGAGGCAGCAAGGTGCGGTGCGGCCCTGGGGACCCGCCGCAAACCCGTCCCGTCGCAGGGCAGCGGCCTCGGCCTTAGCTGCTGTTCTGGCCCGACGGACGGGAGTCGCTGCCCCACGTCACGCCGCCCGCCGTCAGGCACCTTGTGGGAGTCTCGAGCTCCTGCCCTGCTGAGAGGAGCGCGGTGCCTCCCCCACCACACAGTGCTCGCAGGGTGGGACGGGGCGCAGGGGAGGCACGCTCGCTGCCAGAACCGGGTCGCTTTGCCGCTGCAGCACCCTCTGCGTACCGGACAAGCGCGGCCCCGTCGCTCACAGGCACCAGCCGCTGCCCCACGGCCTCCAGAGGGAAGGAGCGAAGCTGTGCCCCGCTGCCGTGGGGTGCTGCAGGTGGAGCTGCCCACGTACCGAACAAGCGGTCACCTCCTGCGTTACCCATCCCTGCGATGACGTGAAGCCCAGGACTGCCAGACACATCACAGAGCTCACGCTTTACGCATTCATAAAACTTTTGAGGTAGGCACCTCACAGCGGTTATGGTGCTTCGTGGTCACCGCTGGCGCTCGCTGCAGCGCTGACCGTGTGCCGCCGTGCGGGCTGCTGGCTCCGGCTGCAGCGCTGCCCGCCTGCTGGCTGCCCCGGCACGGCCTGGCCGCTGCGGCTGCTGCTGTCACGGCCGGGGCAACCAGAGCTTCGTCACGGTGACTGACCCATGGTGCTCCTGCTGCTGCTGGAGGTACGAGTACGGCAACCACAGGTCGTTTCATGTGCATCTTCATCTTAAACAAGCACCGTGACTTTCCCTTAGACCTCGGCAGTTTCCCTCTTGTCTGTGCTCGCACATCGCAGAGACGTGAATGTTGTGCTTCTATTGGAAATGCCAGTGGCCGAGCCAGGCCTCTGCCCAGGCGTGTCCCAAAATACGGGCTCTGGGGTGCGCCGCGGGGGGGCCCTTCCGCGGGAGCTCTGACGAGCTGGAAGGTACAAGACCCTGTTAGCGGTGGGCAAAGCCCTTCAGGAACGCGGGATTTTATTTTTTGCGGCACGCTCGGCTATGGCCCTTCCCTGGCACGTCGGAAGCGATCGTGATTCACCTGTTGTTGGAACCACTGCTGGGGGGAGCAGGAATGGTGACAGCGCATCTCTGCGTGCGTGTGCCTGCGTGTGCGCTCCCCATGGGGCAGAGGGACCAGCCGGCGGGACGGGAAGGGACAGCGGCGGTGGGCGCTGGCGGTGTGGCACGGCCCTGCTGCACCAGGCTCTTGCAGCCCCAGGGGGCCCTCGGGGGCCTGGAGGTGCAGGCATGCCTCTGGCCTGCAACGCCACCGCCTCTCCTTGCAGACGCCGTCAGAGGCGTTTGGGGGTCTGCCTCCGTGCATGGCTTTATTTCCCCCCCCGAGTACGGGTCTGCAGGGCAGCTCAGCCTGCTGACCTGGGCCCTGCGCAGGCAGGGGGCTGCGTTTCAGGGAGCCCCAGGCAGAACGGGGAACGCGGGGCGCTTCGCCTTCAGTACTTTAGGGGAAGAGTGGCGGCTCTTTTTAATTAAACGTGTCCTTTGTGCGCGTGTATTTAGACACCGAAATACAGCATTTCGCCGCATGTATAAAATTGTGTTTGCATTTATTTAATTTAGAGTTCTTTTTTAAAAGCATGTAGTCTTGAATGTTTGTTCTCCGTTTTTTTTCACATCATTACTCTGATACCGCTTGATTAGCTCCCTCCCCAGTCATGATTGGTAATTAAAATAGGCATTAAAATTAGTCACTTAGCAATTTTGCTGTTCAATTGGCAATTAAATTACTTAATTGCAATTAAAGTCCTAATTTTAATTGGCAAAATGATAGATGTAGATTTAAGATAATATGTATAAATACTTTAATAAGTGTCTATATAAGGATTACTTAATTACTCAACTTCAAGTTTATGCTGTTAACTTTAGAACTTTTAAGTGAGTAATGAAATTTATATTACGTCTATTCTAAGGATATGGTAATTAGACGTATTTCTTGTCCCTATAAGGGTCTGTGCAGTAAGGTTCCTTCACCGAGGTGAAATTACAGCTGGGATGAACCGTGGTGCGGCGCTGGCACCGGCCCCGGCCGGGCAGGGGGAGCGCGCTGAGCGGAGCCGTCGGTCTGGGGCGGCGCGGGGGTTGTGCAGCTGGAGCTTAACGGGGGAAGCAGCCCCAGCGTGAGAACGGTGACTGACTTGAGAAGGAACGATCGTAGTTTCACATAAGCCATTCATGTTCAAGTGCTTCACAGGGTTTTTCTGTAAGGGAAGAATTTTGTGTTTGAAACGTTGGCGCTGTGTGTCCGGGCTGTGCTGCTTCAGGTGCACCGGGTCCTAACCTGCGCTCTGTACCGGGCGGTACCGGCAGGCCGCGTGTACAGGCAGCACCTCCTTCCAGCCTTCGGAAACACCTCGGAGAAGGGCTCCTGCACGCTCAGGTCTCCTGAACAAGGAGCATGTTTCTGTTTCTTGCAAAACCCCTGCGGGTCCCCACAGCGGGCCCTTGTGTAACAGCCACTCGCCTCCTCCCCGAGCCGCGGAAAGGGAGCTGTACTTACGCGAGCTCTTTCTTTCTTCCAGGCGGAACTGCAGCAGGGGACGCAGCCTGAGGAAGGGCGGCGATGACCCCGAGGTGCCCCAGCGTGGCTCTGCGTTTCTGCGCCCTCGCCGCTCCTGTCGCCTCCTGATGAGCAGCCCCATGCCATCGCCGCGTGCCATCGCCGCGTGCCATCACCCCCAGCTGCACGATCAGGCTGTGATGGGCTGGGGCCAAGCACAGTGCTGTTGCTGGACTGACCCGGCCTCACCCGACCGCACCGCTGCCCAGTCTCCGAGCACCGCTGCCCTTCGCGGCCCCCACGGACCCCTCCGGGGGCCTGGAGACGGCGGTTCCGTGGGACGAGCGGGCGGGCGGTGGGCACGGAGCCCCGACACCTGCTGGCACCGCGGTGCGGGGACGTGCGGGAGCGGGGGGCACGCGTAGCGCGCGGGGCCTGTACCGAGGGCACACAATAAAGCGCTGCTGAACGCACACACGGCTCCGGCTGCCTGCGGCCACGAGGGCGCTGTTACAGGACGGGGGCCCCCTGCCCTTCCCCGGGGCGCCCGTCCCGGTGCACCCGGGGGGAGCTGCGGGACTGGGCCAGGGGGGACCCGGCGGTGGGAGGAGGAGGAGGAGGGAGGCTGGCGTCAGGAGAGCAGCGAGCGGCCTCCAGGCGCGGCCCGGGGAGCCCCCGACGGGGCGGCCCGGGACACCCCCGCGCCCCCCCCCCCCCCCCCCCCCCCCCCCCCCGGGGCTATTTTTGGCGCGCCGCGCGGTTGCGTCAATGGCGGCGCCCCCTGCGTCACGCGCCGCCCGCCCCGCCCCGCCCCGCCCCGCCCCGCGCTCACTTTTTCCCCTGGCCGCGGGCGGGTGACGCCGCCGCGCGCATGCAAATGAGCCCCGCCCCCCGCCCCGCCCCCCGCCCCGCCCCCGCTTAAGGTGCCGCGGGCCCGACGGGGCGCACCGGGGGCCCCGCCCGCCTCCCGCTCCCGCCCCCCCCCCCCGACGGGCGCCCCCCGCGCCGGGCTCACGGCGCACCCCGGCGGCCGCGCCCCCCCCGCAGCGCGCCCCGCGCGGCGCCCGGCCCCGCCGGCGGCCGTCGGGGGGAGGCGGCGGAGCGGGCGGGCGGGGCCCGGAGCGCCGCGGGCGGCACCGTCGGGCGGCGCCGCCTCCCCCCCTCCCCGCCCCAGCCCCCGGGAGCGCCGCCGGGCGGGCGGGCGGCCCGTGCCGTCGGGGGGCGGCCCGCGGGGCGCCGCGAGCGGCCGTGCCCACCTTAAGCGGCGGCGGGCGGTGATGTCACGTCGGAAATTTACCAAAGCGAGCGCTGGCCAACGGAGCGGGGAGGCCGGCCCCGCGGCGGGCTGATTGGGCGGGCGGCGCTGACGCGCGCTGACGCTCGGGGACTTTAGGTGCATGTTGGCTCGCGATGCGGAGCGCACATAAACAAAGGCACATTGCGGGGAAGGGCCACTCCGACCGCCTCGCTCGCACGGCGCGACGCTGCCGCCGCTGCCCCGCGCCGAGTCCCGCCGTGCCCGGCCGTGCCGAGCCGCGCCGAGCCGCGCCGAGCCCCGCCGCGCCGCCCGCCCCGCGCCCACCGCCGCCCGGCACTTGGATGCCCGCGCGGGTCTCCGCTCTCCGGTGAGTCCCGCGGCGCTCAGCCCCGCGCCCAGCCCCGCGCCTGCCGCCGGCACGGGCCCCGCGCGCCCGGGCGCTGCCCGCGGGGATTCCGCGCACGGGGCGCGGAGCGGAGCCGCCGCCGTCGGGGGCGGCCGGGGGAGGCGCGGGGGCGGCGGCGGCTCCGAGCTCGACGCGCGCGCGTCCCGCCCGCGGAGCGCCCGTGGGAGCGCCGTGCCGCGGGGTCCCGGCGCCCTCCCGGCCGGGGCCGGCCCGGGGGGCTCCGCGGCGTCCCGGCAGAGCCCCGATCCCCGCCCGGGCCGGGCCGGGCCGCCCCCGGGAGCGCGTCCCCCCCCCGTCAGTCCCGGCGGCGTGACGCCGAGAGCCCGGGCTGCCCGGCCGCGGCTCCCGTCTGGTTTGAATTAATCCGCGCTTGCCGTCGGCCGTGCCCTCCCCGGGCGGCGGCTGCGAGCCTCGCCGGGGCGCCGCGGTGGCACGGGAAGGTGCCGCGGGCCCCGCTCCGCGCCCGCCCCGCGGGGCTGCCCCTCACGGCACCGCGGAGGCAAGGACCGCACCGGGCGGAGAACGGAGGGCGGGAGCGCTCGCGGCTCGGCGGCCCGCCTCCGGAAAGTTTTCCTCCCGCTGGGAAACTCTCGGCGGGGCCCCGAGGAAGCCCCGGCTGCGGGGCCGCTGCCCGAGCCCGTTCCGGGCGCTGCGCGGGGCGGGGGCTCCGCCCGGGGCCGTGCCGTCGGAGCTCGGTGCCGCCCGCCCCGCGCAGCCCTGACCCGCGCGCCCCGTGTGTGTGTTGCAGCGAGCGCACCGGGCGGGCTGGAGTCCGCCTCCGTTTGCTAAAATCGCGGAAACTTCGCTCCCCGCCGGCCTCCGACGCTGTCCGCCTTTAGTTCCCTCGGAAACGCCTCTCCCTCGGCTGAAGGTCGGTGAGCGCCCTTCCCGGCACTGCCCGCCGCGCTCCGCGGGAGCCCCGCAGCCGAGCGGGACCGGGGGGACCGGGGCCGGGGTGGGGAGGGGGTCCGGGGTCCGCGCCGTCGGGGCGGGCCGGGCCGGGGGCGCGCAGCCGGGCCGCCGGCACCCGCGGCTCCCCCCGGCCGGGCTGCGCGCTCCGCGGGGCGGGGGCGGCGGGCGGCCCGCGGCGCGGGCACGAGGCGCAGTCGTCCGGGCTGAGCCTGTGTTGCCCTGTTTCGTTTCCAGCCATGCCCTGTGTTCAGGCTCAGTATGGGTCTTCGCCGCAAGGAGCCAGCCCAGCCTCCCAGAGCTACAGTTACCACTCTTCAGGAGAATACAGCTCCGATTTCTTAACTCCAGAGTTTGTCAAGTTTAGCATGGACCTCACCAACACTGAAATCACTGCCACCACTTCTCTCCCCAGCTTCAGTACCTTTATGGACAACTACAACACAAGCTACGACGTGAAGCCACCTTGCTTGTACCAAATGCCCCTGTCCGGACAGCAGTCCTCCATTAAGGTGGAAGACATTCAGATGCACAGCTACCAGCAGCACGGCCACCTGCCCCCCCAGTCCGAGGAGATGATGTCCCACTCGGGCTCCGTGTACTACAAGCCCTCGTCGCCCCCGACCCCCTCCACGCCCGGCTTCCAGGTGCAGCACGGCCCCATGTGGGACGACCCCGGCTCCCTGCACAACTTCCACCCCAACTACGTGGCCACCACGCACATGATCGAGCAGCGGAAGACGCCCGTCTCCCGCCTCTCGCTCTTCTCCTTCAAGCAGTCGCCCCCCGGCACGCCCGTCTCCAGCTGCCAGATGCGCTTCGACGGGCCCCTGCACGTGCCCATGAACCCCGAGCCGGCCGGGGCGCACCACGGCGTGGACGGGCAGGCCTTCGCCGTGCCCAACCCCATCCGCAAGCAGCCCTCCATGGCCTTCCCCGGGCTGCAGCTGGGCCACGCTCCGCAGCTGCTGGACAGCCAGGTGCCCTCGCCGCCCTCGCGGGGCTCCCCGTCCAACGAGGGGCTCTGTGCCGTCTGCGGGGACAACGCCGCCTGCCAGCACTACGGCGTGCGCACCTGCGAGGGCTGCAAGGGCTTCTTCAAGGTGAGCCGCGCCGGGGGGCTGAGGGCGGGGGGCGGCGGGGGCCGGGGGTGCAGGGGCCCGGGGGTGCAGGTGCCCGGGGGCGCGGGGAGCCGGGGGTGCGGGGCGCTGAGCTGCCCGCCGGAGCGAGATTGGCCAGGACAGGGAGCCGTGTGTGAGCTAACCGAGTGGAACAGAATTCCCTGTGGTCAAATTAAGTGATCTCTTTATTTCGCCATCCTGATTGAATAATCTTATCATTTTAAATAGAGGAGGTCTCCAAGGAATGTAAATAATATGAATGCCCACGGATTTGTATTTACTGAGCGTCTCCTTCCCTTCTCTTGGCATATAAAACACTGCTAGGAGCTGCGGGGTTAGCTCAGATGTTAACGCTAGCAATTTTCTCCCGTTAAATGCCCTGGAAAAAAAAAAGGAAAAAAAAAAGGAAAAAAAAAGGAAAAAAAAAACCGAGAAGGAAATAGAGGAATAGGGAAAAAAGCGGCGGCGGGGCCGGGGCCGGGGCCGGGGCCGGGGCCGGGGCCGGGGCCGGGGCCGGGGCCGGGGCCGGGGCCGGGGCCGGGGCCGGGGCCGGGGCCGGGAGGGGCAGCCCGGCGGGGCGGCGGCACTGCGGCCCCGAGGCTGACGCCGCCGTCCCCGCGCCGTCCCCGCCGCGCCCCCCGCTCCGTCCCGCAGCGCACGGTGCAGAAGAACGCCAAGTACGTGTGCCTGGCCAACAAGAACTGCCCGGTGGACAAGCGCCGCCGCAACCGCTGCCAGTACTGCCGCTTCCAGAAGTGCCTCGCCGTCGGCATGGTCAAGGAGGGTGAGTCTCGGCGAGCCTCCCGCCACGCCGGGCCGTGCCGGGCCGTGCCGTGCCGGGCCCCGGCGGGGGGCTGAGCGCCGCTTCTCTTGCAGTGGTTCGCACAGACAGCCTAAAAGGCCGGAGGGGTCGCTTGCCATCCAAACCGAAGAGCCCCCAGGAGCCCTCTCCCCCCTCTCCCCCGGTGAGTCTGATCAGTGCGCTGGTGAGAGCCCATGTCGACTCCAACCCGGCTATGACCAGCCTGGACTATTCCAGGGTAAGCTGGACCGAGCTCGCGGAGCCACCTCTCGCTGCGCCCGCCCGGGGAGCGGCCCCCGCCCGGCAGCGCCTCTGCCCGCCGGGGTGAGCGGGGCGCCGGGCCGGGCCGGGCCGTGCCGAGCCGAGCCGGGCCGGGCCGGGCCGGGCTGAGCCGAGCCGAGCCGTGCCGATCCGAGCCGGGCCGTGCCGAGCCGAGCCGAGCCGAGCCGAGCCGGGCCGGCCCCGCCGCCGCTCCCCGCGGCCCCCGCCGCTGCCCCCGGCCCGCCGCTCGCTTTGCGCAGGGGAGCGGCCGCGTCCCCGCGCGGGGCGGCCCCGGCTGCAGCCCGCACGGAAGCGGCTGTTTGCATATTTAAAGCAGCGACCTCGTAGCACCGTTCCTAATTGAATTAATTGCCCTGGAACATCTAATTTCCTTACTGGTCAGAGAGAGGTTTAATTGTTATAAAAACCTGGCTCCCCTACTAGAAATGGGGTTAGCAATTTCACGGGTTATATACTTTGGAGAACCTCATTAAGTGCTTTTTAAAATGAATTTCCAGTTCCAGGCTAACCCTGACTACCAGATGAGTGGAGACGACACCCAGCACATCCAGCAGTTCTATGATCTCTTGACCGGCTCCATGGAGATCATCCGAGGATGGGCAGAAAAAATTCCCGGCTTCACCGACCTTCCCAAAACAGACCAAGACCTGCTCTTCGAATCCGCCTTCCTGGAGCTGTTCGTGCTGCGGCTGGCTTACAGGTAAGCGGCCAAAATCCGAGGGGGGACTTCTGCGCGATTATGAAATCAGATCCTTTCAAGGTCCACTGAGCTGCGTTTTATTAACTCCTCGGTAATTAGGTGCCTCCTAAATCCTTCATTTATTGCTCCTCAAGTAATTAGTTGTTTAGCTTTGCTCCCCCATCTTCTATTTTCTTTCTTTTCCTTTTTTTAAACCTGTCCGTTTCTTTTTATTTCTTTTTTGCCTTTCTCTCTCACACGCTTCCTCTCTTATCTCTCCCTTTTCCCCCTCCTTTTGCTTTCTCTTTTTTTTCCTCTCCTCTTTTCCTTTATGTTTTTCTTTCTTTTTCTATTTGTTTCTTTTACTCATTCATCTGTTCATTTTGGGGTTGTCATATTCCTTCCAGGTCAAATCCCGTGGAGGGCAAGCTTATCTTCTGCAACGGGGTGGTCCTGCACCGGCTGCAGTGCGTCCGGGGCTTTGGGGAATGGATTGATTCCATTGTTGAATTTTCCTCCAACTTGCAAAACATGAACATCGACATATCCGCGTTCTCTTGCATCGCTGCCCTGGCTATGGTGACAGGTCAGTGCCCTCTCTTTTTCGCTCAGCGCCACCGGGCAGCTCCTCTCCCCTGCTGCCTTCCCCGCAGTGTCAGACCTGTAATGTCCTGCATCCTTGTCTTTTGCAGAGAGGCATGGGCTTAAAGAACCCAAGAGGGTAGAAGAACTGCAAAACAAGATTGTAAATTGTCTCAAAGACCATGTGACTTTTAATAATGGGGGGTTGAATCGCCCCAATTATTTGTCCAAACTCTTGGGGAAGCTCCCTGAACTTCGCACGCTTTGCACGCAGGGGCTGCAGCGCATTTTCTACCTGAAACTGGAAGATTTGGTGCCACCACCAGCAATAATCGACAAACTTTTTCTGGACACTTTACCTTTTTAAGACTCTTCCCATGCACTTACACTGAACTTAAAAGAAACTTCACCTGTCTGAAGGGGAATTCATCTGGGCACAAGGCAGCACCTTTGGGTGCCAGATTCCCATCCAAAAAAGTGTTGCTAACTTCCTGCAGGCAGAACGTGAAGGGGCATTTTGGCTCTGGGGCATCATGGATGCAGATCATGGACTACACAAATACCATGGTACAAACTTTTTATTATCAGCTTATAAATGAATTTATTATTAAGGACTTCTGATTAAAAAGATGACCCTATCTGGCAACGCCAGGTGCGCAGCTAAGACTCGTAACGGTGACAAAGTATTAAGGTGACCCACAAGTCTCACCCTCCTAAAGACTAAAGTTTTCTGCTGTAAAAGAAAGCTGTAATATATACAAAACCTAAATGTTCTGTGGGTGGCATGTCATTAAAGAAGGCAAAGGCTTGTAAATTTATCAGATGCAGTTTGGCTTTTTAAAAATTATTCTGTGCCTATTTATGAATAAATACGGGAAACAATTCTAAAGAATTAAAGAGAAAATCTAAAAGTGTTTGCAAAAAAAAAAAAAAAAAGGAGAATAAAGAGAAAGAAAAGTAAATGACTCCGTACAAGGAAGGCATGATGATTCTGGGGCGACAATGTTATAGGCACTTGCTATTTCAGTAATGTCTATATTCTATAAATAGTATTTCAGACACTATGTAGTCTGTTAGCTTTTATAAAGACTGGTAGTTATCTAAGCTTCAAACATTTTCTCAATTGTAAAATAGGTGGGCACAAGTATTACAAAACCCAAAATCCTCGACAAAGGGACACATAGTGTTTGTAAACACCGTCCGACATTCCTTGTTTGTAAGTGTTGTATGTACTGTTGATGTTGATTAAAAAAAGAAGTTTATATCTTGATTATTTTGTTGTCTAAAGCTAAACAAATCTTGCATGCAGCAGCTTTTGACTGTTTCCAGAGTGCTTATAATATACATAACTCCCTGGAAATTACTGAGCACTTTGAATTATTTTTTTTTTTATGTCTAAAATTGTCGGTTAATATATTATTTTACGTTCGAGTAATATTTTTAATATTGCCATATTCTGTAGTATTTTTCTTTGTATATTCCCAGTATGGCACATTATACAAGTCACTGCCTTTTTTTCTATGGTGTATGACAGTTAGAAACGCTGATTTTTTTTTTTCCTGATAACTCTTTCTTTGAGAAAGACAATTTTAATGTTTACAACAATAAAACATGTAAACGAATAGAATTTCGTCTTCTTTCTGTCTAAGTGAGAAGCGCCAACACCAGCATCCGTTGCAAATACGGGACAGTAGACTCTGACAAGGTAGTGTTAGACCGCACAGGAGAATGGATGGGGCGGTTTCATTTCAGTAAGGCGTGCGGCAGAGCTCGCCGGCTGCGGGAGCGCCAGGAGGAGAGCCTGAGACGCAAAGGTCGGTCCCTCCGCGGATCCGGGTCGCGGCAGGTCCCCGCGGCGCACAGGCCGAGGGCTGCCCGGGCGGCTCTGCTCGGGCGGCTCCGCGGGGCCGGGGGGGCGGCTGCGGGCCGCGGGGCAGCCGCTCGGGGCGGAGGGCAGCTGCGCTCTCCGTCGGCTTTGCAGGAAGCCTCTGCGGCCAGCTCCTTCCTAGAAACTTCCCGAGGAGTTCGGGGGCCGCCGGGGGCGGGCGGCAGCCGTGTCCCGGCCCGCCGCGGTGTCGGCCCCGCAGGCGGGCGGGGGCCGGGGCGCTGCGGGCTGCGGGGGGGCGGCGGGGCCGGGGCCGCCGGGCCCCGGGGGGAGGCGGAAATGAAACCCCGGGGGCCCGCCTGGGAATTTTGGAAACTTCTGCCTCTTGCGTCAGGGAAACGAGAGGTGCCCGCGGGGCCGCAGCCCCGCAGCCTTTTCCAAACCTCTCCTTCGAGATGCGCCCCGCAGCCGCCCGCCGCGCGGCCGGCCCCGGAGGAGCAGCGGGAGGGGGCGGGCCCGGGCCGCGGGCACGGCTCGGCGGCGCCCGTCGAGCCGCGGCTGCTGGCGGGGGCCCCGCGGCCGCCCCGCTCTGCCCGTCGGGGGGCGGCGGCTCCCGGCCCCGAGCAGCCCCCGAGCCTCTGCCCGGCCCCGCGCCGCGTCCCCCGCACGCGGGAGAGCGCGGCCCCGGGGCAGAGGCTCCCGCGCCGTCGGGGCTCCGGGAGCGGGCAGGGGCGGCCCGGGGAGAGCGCTCGCGGGTACCGGCCCCAGGCCTGTGCCGGGCAGGGGGAGCGGCCCCGGGAGCGGCGGGGAGCGGGGGGCTCCCGGCGTCGGCCGCGGGGCTGCTCGCGGCTCCCCCCCGCCGTACCCCTCGGTGGCACCGAGGTGGGCACCGTGCCCCCGGCCTGCCCCAGCCCTGCCGGGCCCGGCCCCGCTGCCTCCCCGCCGCTGACGGCCCGCTCCCGGAGCCCCGCAGCCCCGGCCGCTCCCGCCGTGCGGGGATGCTTCCCCGAGCCCGGCCCGGCCCCGGGCAGCCCCGGGCGCTCCCTGCCCCGAGCCGAGCCGTGCCGAGCTGTGCCGAGCCGAGCCGTGCCGAGCCGTGCCGTTCCAGGGCCACCGGCGTTGTTTGGTGCTGGCGTGACCGATGGAACGGACCCGTCGGGTTTGTCGGGGAAGGGACGTTACGGCTCGGTTAGGCGAGGGGCAATGAATTGCTGAGAACTACGGGCAGAACGCCCCGTCCCGTGGCAGGCTGCTGCCGGTGCGGGGGTCCCGTCTGGGCGGGGGCGGCGGGGCGCTGCCCGGCCGGCTGCAGGGGCCGGGGCCGCTGAGGCTTTAACCCTTCAACGAAGGCTCCACCTGTTAGAATTTGCTGTTCAGGCTTCTTGCGCTAAATGCTTTCCCAGGGGGGTTTGCAGTAACTTTCCTAAGGCGCTTAACCCCCCGCACCGGGGCAGGGGCAGCAGCGGCCCCGATGCTCCGCCGGGCAGCGGCCGGGCGGCTCCGTCCCCGCGGCGGGGGCACGGCCACGGGCAGGGGCAGGGGCAGGGGCAGGGGCTCAGGTTTCGGGCGTCAGACGGGAGGCAGCGCCCCGGGATGCGCAGGGCTCGGCCGCCGCCAGGCGCTGCTGTGCGGGCGGGCCGGGGGCTGCCCGGGGCTGCCCGGGGCTGGGCGCCCCCGAGCCGGGACGGGCGGCGGGTGCTGCGCGGCGCTGCCGGGAGGGGGAAGCGGGACGGCGGGGGGGCGCTGGGCGGGGGGGCGAAGTTCAGCGCAGGGTACGGAGCTGAAGGAGGAATTCTGAAACGGCACTATCGGTAGGATTTGTTAGTAAAAGATTTCACTTTTAGATGCGGAGTGTTCCAGATTAGGAGCTGTATTAATTATTTTCGCTCCATGCTGATCATTAAATTTGTTACTGCCTTTTCTGCATGGCTTGCGTGGGAAGGCAGACAAAACCGTTTTGCTTTGTTCCCTCAGCATTGCCTTTCTTCTAGTTTGTTATCAGGCCACTGGGCTGGTTTTAACCTAACTTTGCTGCTCATACAATTGCACCGACTTCTAGGAGCTACTCCTTCAGTGCACCAATGCATAAGAGTGGAGCCTGCTCGCTTTATTTATCCAAAAGACAAATTTCTGTTTCCAGTGAAGCCCGCTCAGTTACACTGCGGGGTGTCTCATTGTTCTTCCCCTCTCCAGTGCTGGACACCTTTCTCTGTCTAGTCTGGAAAGGTGAGAGGACTGGGCTAAAGTACAATTTTCCAAAACATGTTAGAGTTTACAAACTTGACAAACAAACTGGGGGTGAATTCAGGTCAGGTGTTTGCTAATACAGTACACTGTATTCATCTTCTGACATTTAATTTAAGCTTCATTTATCTGAGGGCCTGGGTAGTATAATGTATGCCTCGCGTGTGTTATGCTTCACGTTCCATAAAACTGTACTCGTCTGCAGTTATTCTGATGGAATTCACAATTGGTGACTTAGGGACAAGAAAGTGTCGCGACATATTCTGAAACTGCCTTTTCTGAACGTAGTATTGGAAAGATGAATTACTGTAGGCATGACACCCTCGCAGAGCTTTATTAGTTTTGGAATGCAATCAGCAACACTTGCTTTCTTAGCCCTTTACCTAATTATCCTCATTGCATATGTCACATGCATAGAGAACAGCCAGCAGGAATTTATGTCTAGGGTAGTCAAAGCTAGAAAATGCGCGTTTTATGTGATTTTAGCCTTCTGACTTTTCTATAGTGGTAGAAATCCCTGTTCTGGCTGCATACATAAGAGCACATCCGATGCACCTGTAGGTGATTTTTTATGTATTAGTAAACCCACTGCTGCATAATCTGCACTTGCTGAAACGTTAGCCCTAAGTAACCTTTATAGCTGGCTATGGTGCGGAGGGAGATGTTGGTATTCATGAATGTTTTGACATATTTGACATTTTATATATGGTGTGCTCTTTCTCTGTTTTTCTGATTTCCTCCTGTCTTCCCCCCTCCCCAATTTTTGCAGTAAATAGTAGCCTTCGCCACATCACTGGGGTGTGGGTTGGTGGGTGGGAGGCAGAAGGCTGGGTCTGCAAAGAAGCTTTGGTTTTTGATTTCGAAGTATGTGTCTAGGTAAATAATGGGATTATTGCATTTTAATGTGATGCAACTATAACCAGAAGAGCTCATTTTGACAAAACAGGTGATTTGTGTTCTCTTTCAAAAGAGGCACGTCTGGCATACAGATTTGTAAAAATCTGAAGGCAAGGGATTTCTGCATAACTAGGACTTAATGTAGACGCAATATAAATATATTAGGCTTATTACAGTACTAGCAAGACAGCGGCACTTAATTCAGCAAGGTGATTATATATCTGGAAATTGAGGACTTGTGATTGCCTGACTTTCCAACGCAATGTTTTCTGCAAGATGGAGAGTGTGCCACACTACTGAATGACTGATGTTACAACAAATTTTGGATAAATGTACACAATTCGTCTGTGGAGTCGGCCTCATACTTAGATTATTTCTAGTTTTTATCTACATCTGTACACAGTACTCTGTATGAAAGCCATCTCGTTAGTAAATTTGGGAGGACCTTCTCTGTGGTAGGAGAACATTCACAGTGACAGGCAGGTGCTGTGGTTACGTTCCGGTTTACTCCTCTTTAACAATTAAGTGGTTCTCAGGATGCAGATAGAGTTTAATACAGATATATGTTTCTGTTTAATAGAAATGATACTTGGCCAACTTTTGTGTGTATACACACAGCTTTTTAATGTAAATTTCCTCGGTGGGACTGAAGCCTGGTTCCTCTGCCTCGCAGCAGTTGTGGTTATTGCAGTTGTTTTTCTGTAGGCAGTGGCTGTTGATGTGTATGCTGGGTTAATGCTCTAAATCGCAGTGCTTCAGATCTGGTGATGGAAGTAATGGCTTTAATAGAACAAATCCATTCTACAGCACTGGCTCAGATAGTGTTTAATGCTTGCTGCATATCTTATTAAAGGCATATGGGCTTGTTCATGTTAATAAATAATAAATAATATTACTTAGCTAATTTTTCTTAGCCAACTTAGTTTTTTACAGAGACATCAATCTGAAATTTTAATTATTCTATCATTTTAATGTCACGTGTGAATTACATGGTGTACTTTGATAACCCAGTCAGAATTACCGACAATAAAATGTAGCTGTAATCCAGTTGTAAAATAAATGGCAAAAAGTTCATCTGTGTGTTCCCATCCTCCAACAAAACTTGTAAAAACAGTTGGGACCTGTAATCCTTGAATGCTGAGGAAGTGCCTGTATTTGCTTACAGAAACAGATACACAGTTCTTGATTTGGGTTTGGTAACACACTTGTATTTGGCCCAAAGGTGAGATGTCGCAGATGTGTGCTGTAGTGTATAGCAAGGCAAAACGTTAGGCCTACGTTGATTGCCCATCTTTATTAAATGGTTAAGGTATATACCTTAAAACAAGAAACCCTCAAGCTTCTTCATGAAGAACTAAAGAGAAGCGACAAGCTCTGCAGCGGAGCTTAAAAGGCCACCGAGGAGAAGCTGCGCTGGGGGCAGAGCGAGCTGCTGCCGTGAGCCCCTCTGGAAATGTCCCGGCTCCGGTGAGGGAAAGTCACCTTGAGCCTGGGATGGGCTCGGGTTGTGGCGGGAGGATTGGGACAGCTGCTGAAATACACAGGGCCCACCTTCCAGATCACCAGCAGTGTCTTAGTTTCAGCCCAGCGGTCCTCAGCGTGAAGTTGGAAGGCAGAGAGGAGCCGGGACATCTGGCAAGCGAAGTGGGGCTGAACCCTCGGGGTGGTGGACGTGGCAGCGGTCGCAGCGATCGGGCCTGGGCCCCAACCAAGGGCCTGCCCAACCGCGGCTGCGGCGTGCTGCGGCGTGCGGGGGCTGTGTCTGTGCACTGGTGGTGCTTGTGCCCGCGTGTCACCGAGATGTGCTAACGCTGTAAGCGCTAGCATTTTGAAAGAAAAAGTGCAATCTTTGTTCCTTTGCTGCATAGAAGCGGCATGCCAGGCTCGTCGTGGGCAGATGCCAGCGCCCGTCGCTGTGAGAGGTCTGTCAGGAAGTTCTGCAGGTAATTCGGTACCTTACCGGAGCGATCACTCTTCTTTAACGCTGACATGGCTAATTCTTTAGGATTACTTCTAAATGTTATTCTCCTTAAGACTGCTCCCGAGTTTGTAAGGTCTGACATTTTTTTGTCCCAGATATTTCTCCTGTTTTTATCTCCACTTACTTCTTGTCAGCCGCCGTGACAGCTCCGTCCCTCCAGGTGGAAGGGCAGGTGAGCAGCCTTCCCCGGCGGTGGTGTCAGGGCTGCTTTGCTTCACGGGCTGCCGGGAGTGGGAGCTCCGCGTGCCACCCGCCCGCGCTCCCCGGGGTGGGATGCATCACCGCGCTGACGTGCCCGGCTTCGGTGGCCTGGGGTCGGGGATCCTGAGCGCACCCGCCGTCTGCAGGGAGGCGCGCTGCCTGCCTGCCTGCCCGCCGGGGAGCCAGTCCACTGGCATTAAGGGATCGCCGTGTACTCAGGAAGTGTCCTCACAAACTCTGGTTTTTGTTACCTGCATCCAGTTTTAAAAATCCTCTGTGTAAGCAGCCGTAGCGGTAATTAACTCGCCGGGTAATTTTGTTTCGGAGCAGTTTTTGTAGGCTAGGATCTGTAGTTTTGACAACTTTACTGCTGTAGGAAATAGCAAGAGTAGAAGTGTAAAAGCGGGAATCTGCTGAGTCCGCTGAAGCAGAACTCGCTGCTCCTGTAAACGCTGTTTGCTGTTTGGTTTGGTAACTGAAGGTATTTAGCGAAGGTTCAGGGCTATCATTTTCAAAACAGTATTTCCCTACACCTACAATTACACATTTTGTGAAGACAAATGACTAGATACTATAGTAACCCTTTTTTCTTTTTTAAAAATTGGATATTTCCCTGTATGGTGCTTCCGGTGAGCATGGATGCGATTCCCGAGTACTGTGGTGAGACTTCGGTATCCGCCTGCAGACTTTGCTTTGTAACAGGAGTCTGATTGTGCAAACCTTGGGCAGATGAATATACTAGTACAGATAGACTTCTAAAGCTAAGGATATGTTAGTGTAGCATCATCCCATAATGTGTATGTGTAGTAAATGGTAGAGGCTCCCAAAGAACAGAAACCCCAAACCAGGTATTTATGAGGTTTATGGTGAGAATAATCTACTATGTGACTGAAGGCATAAGCAAGGATAATAAAACAGTTAACGTGTATTACAAATTAATTTCAAGCCATATGCTAATGAAAAACCTTTCTAAAAATCAGTTTTTGTGGTAATTTCTAATGGAATTTTTAGAACTCAAAGTAAAAATTTTAGTTCTTTATTTCCTAACAAAAACAAATCAATTTCATGTGTTCACATTATTTCCATAATCCTTTGTAAGAGAGCAATATGGCTATGACTCAGAAATATATGTTTTCCACATTACGTTTATTTCAGAGTTGTATTTTAGCAGAATTACAAAACAAATGTGAAACAATAGCATAGTTCTTTGGTACCAGAGACAACAGGGCGAGGTTGTTGTTAGCATAAAATAAACTGCAATCATCTGCTATCTATTCCTTTGTTAAAATCATAAAAAAGAAAGCCGCAGCTTCAGTAAGCAAGGATGGAAACCATTATTTCTGGAGTCTGAGAAATACCTGTTGTGGGAACTTTGACCAGGTTCATTCTCTGCGGTGAGCAGGGGATGTACAGTCCCCGAGAACGCTTGCAGATGTTACTGCACTTGAGCACAATTTCAAAAAGAAACCTTGTGGTGTTTTTATTTTTACATTCACAATTCCCTTGAAAGTTAAGCAAATATTTAGCTAGGTTTAATACAGCAGCGCTCCTTTTTCAGACAAACATGAAATGTTAAAAGAACGGTTATGTTTTAATGTAAGAGCAACTACGCTATCAAATCCAATCATTGTTGTGGTCTGAATCACAAAGGCAGCTCATGAAAAAGCAGAAGACAGCAATACATTTGAACGTTTAATGCCGTGCCTCACGAAATCTTTCCTGAAAGATTCATTAAAGCTGGGGAGCCAGCAGCAGCCTGGCATGGCCGAGGGCCAGCTGAAGGGCCGATACCAGGGTGCTGGGGCAGGCTGGTTGGCACGGACCTTGGGTCGGGCGTCTGGGGCGAGCTTCTGCTGCGCCTGGCATCGAGCTCCCTGGGTTTGAGCAAGGTGCTTTGGAAGACAAACAGCGAGTGCATCGTGCTTCTAGATGGAATGTTTTTCAAGGAATTGGGATGGTTAGAGATGACCAGCGTATACAGGGCCCTGCAGAAGCTGGGAGGCTTCCCCCTGTGACAAGCAGGGACTGGGAGCTGGGGCCAGGCTCAGCATGACTTTGTTTTCCCTTGATGGATTAACTCGTGCTTTGCCTTGTAGCATGGAAATCACACAGAGCACAGATACTGGTGAGAAGGAAGCAACTGTAAAGAAAATGCTAAATCAGAGCTGGAAGGAAATGTAACAGTTCAATGAGTTTGTCATGGGATGCACAGGCAAAATTAAAATCGGAGGTGTGATTTGGGGCGGAAAGGCGAGATGGACCAGACCACTCCGTTCCTCTCTTTCGGAGTGTGATGAATCCCGATATGATGGAGTGGAAGTCCAGCAGAGCTGTGGAATGAAACACCAAGAAACCTGTTTAAACGTGGGTGTTGTATTTGAGATAGAGTCAATATTAACATTTCTGTTAAACTCATACTCTGTCGAGCTCCTGCTAGTGCGGGATTGTTTCCTGTGCTGTTTGTGGTTGTGTTTGCTGAAGCCAGTGGCTATAAAGTATAGAAGGTGATGAAAACAAGCCTGCCATAACCATGGACTGGTGAAACTTTCCTGTTTAACCCAAGTGGGTTTTGCCTGTATGTTTTTTTTTTCTTTTCTTTTCTTTCATGGATTCTGTTCAGTCAACAGACTCTTTGCTCGGATATTTCATAGGATCCGATTTTAATGAGAAAAATAATTCAGGTGAGGCTGCTATGAGCTCATGGAGAATATTTACTGCCAACTCATAAAACCCTTGGAAAACTGATTTTTAAATGAAAGTGTTAATATAGCTATAAGTATGTTGTTGTAGAACTGTATAATTTTACTCGCTGCCATTTGAAAAGACCTGTTTTCAAATCCTGCTCGAGTCACAAACAGAAGTGATCTTGAGAGTCCTCCTAATCCCTACTGGATATCCCTCTGTTTCATAAATAATAATAAAAACTCTCTGCCACATGGTTTGGCACAGCGAGGCACAATTGGCAGCTCCTGCACAGCAGAGGGCTGGGACTGGATGAGCAGATGTGTTGCAAGTCTGCTCCATGGTGCAGTGGCACAGCTGTGTGAGGAAGCCTGTACAACAAATGAATGCATGGGCTTGGCTCCCGTTTGCAGTTCCTACAGCTAGACCTCTTGCTTTTGTAAGCAGTAGAATCCATAAAGGTAAGATATTAGCCAGTGCTTTTTCTTTGCAGTATTTGCAAATAGCGACAGCATAAACAGATGATACTGTAGAACTGTCTTTAATGAATGTGTTTTGCAGAAGCATTCATCTTAGAAGGTAATGGAAAAAAAAGGAACAGTTGTTCATGCTAAAAGTACTTATTAATTAAACTTAAAAAATTATGGAAAACTGAAAGCTGTGATTTTTGTCAGAAGTGTATTGATGATGATTGACTTCGAGTGCCAGCGGAGCTTTGTTAATGCCAAATGCCGATGTGCTCCTCGAGCCCTTTTTCTGAATGGAGGGGCCACGTACCTGCTGTTGTGGGCTACAAAAGCGTGGAGCCAAGGCGACTTAGCTTAATGGTGTGTTCTTTCCCTTATCTGTGACGTTAAATCTCTACGCACCTGTCAAAAGCGTAGCATCAAGGCCTTCATACAGAAACGTAGGCTTCTGGTTGCCTTCATGTCAGTGAATAGCTCTGCTGCAATTAATTCAGCTGTTCCCAAACACGGAGCGAATCCCGGGTCTTCGGTCAGTCTTACTGGTACCGATGGTGCCGTGTTTCCCTGCAGGAGGACGTGCTGGCAGTGGCTGAGGTGGAATGCCTGGTATTGTACGTGCTGTCAGGAGAGGGCAGATGCTCAGGAGAAATAATGTTTCCGTGTAGACAGCCCTTCTGTCTTGCGTTGATTTTGGCAGCTCCTGCAACATCCAGGGAAAGTGATACCGACCACTGCTAACACAGCGAGCAGGTTAAATTCAGAAATCTAAACGAGCCCCAGCAGAAGGGAGCTAAAATCTTAATTTTTTGCTATCTTCTTTGCATGTATCTACATTGCTGGGCTATTGTAAAGTTTATGCTCCCTGTTAATGTATTAAAATGTGACTTCATTTGTTACACTTTCTCTAAGATATTTGCAGAGCTGATGACCTTCTTTACAGGAATGTGTGATAGACATTGCTGTTAGAGGATGCCTGCATTTTCAAAATCCTTCACAGATAGTGAACCTTAGCATTATGCTATGCACCTTTTCTTTTTTTTCGTTTTTTTTCTCTCAGATAAATCTCATTGAAAGATAAGACATGTGACTTCCCTCAACAGAACAAAGGCAGGCTGCCAGTATAGGTTTCGACTAAGGAAACTTTGGTTGGACAGACATAGTAGTTAAGGAAAATGCCCCACGTAACTCCCTTGTCCCAGTTCCTCCTTCGGTGACAAAGTAGCATTTGCTGTGCTGTGAAAGCAAGGCATTTTACCTAGCAGGATGGGGAGAAAAAGTGTTTTCTCTGTGACTTACCGAGCTTTTTTCAGGATTTTAATCAAGTGAGTTAACACTTGGATAAAGGGAAAGCTTTACTTTCAATTGTCTGTCCATGTTTTAATTTTATTTTTTTTCCCCCCTGTACCACAGCAGTAGTTAGTCTCATGTGTCAAAGGCTGTTTCCACAATTATGGTTTGCCTAATGGTCCTTTTGTTATAATTCATAGGCTAATAGAAGTCAGAGATGGAAAAGACCTATTAGATTATTGAGTCAATGCCCTGCAAATGCAGGGTATAATCTCCTAGATAGAGGATGTATCGGATATTATTAAACAGATTTTACACTTGATCTTAGCTAAATTGTGGTTAGTAGTCATTCGATTCCTTGAACGGTGTAATAACAATAGCTTAATTTCAGGTTTTGGGAGAGTATATCTGTATTTAAGTTTACCATTTGGCATTTCCCTATATCGCCTGTAGATGTGCACACTTTCTGAAGGAAAAATTATATATTCCTAACAGACAGCAGCGTGGAAAAAAATCCATCAAATATCTCTAAAAAACCTTTATATTTTCCTGGGTTAAAGCTGTGCAAAATATCAGCTTTGTAGGGAAAGGAAAGCTGGAGCAGGAAAAAATGCTTATCGACATAAGCATCAGCAGTAAATCTTTGTGAAAGCCAGCTAGTTTGGCTTCAGTTTTGAGATGACCTGTGAATGCCTCTTGATTTGGGCACAGGTGAATTCAGAATATTAAGGAAGGCTCATTTAAAAAAACAAAACAAAACAAAACAACAGAGAACCAACCTAAGCAAACTGACTTTAATGATTTCATCTTGATATTTTCAGTTCAATGCAAGAGTAACACCTTGCCAAAGCCAGAGCCAGCCTGGGGACGAGCTGACCAGAAGGGCTGACCCGCTTCATTCTCCGCTCCCCAACTAGGTCCCTCTCATATTTAGATAGTTACTTACAGTCAGGCTACGTAGCTGTCAATAACAACTGTCGATAAAGCTAAGCAAATACAAATCAGCAATGGCTGAGAAACCTGAAATTTTGTTAACTTCTTAAAGCAGACATAGCAGTGTTTGAACTTTGGGTTTCAGTGAATTAAACGTATCATAACTTACATTAACCTCACTAGGACCACATGGCTCATGATAGTGAACTAACAGGAGGACTGTCTGTTTAGTTAACTTGTGTTCTAAATATTTGTAAACTAGGAAAATGGAACGTTTTCACTTTGAGTGCCTTCTTTATAAAGCATTACTGAAATCAGATGTTTTCCAGTATACTTGGGTACCTTGTAACTACACTGGTTCTGGTCGTATAAAGCCAGTGTAACTTTAACTAAGAGAGTAAAATGCTTTTTTTTTTTTTTTTTCTCCTGAGAAAATATCTCAGGAAAGAACACCTGCTATTTGTCCTGTTCCTACTAAGCTGGAGGTCATGAATGTAAGAACTGCTGAGGCTTGAATGGTAAGCTTATTTGGTGGGTGGTAATATTGAATTTATCTTGGTTATCACTGTGTAATTGCCTGCTTCCTATTTGTTTGCTAGTTTAATTTTTTTTAAAATTTTTCACATCTGTTTAGATGAATCAGCCTAATTAACATGCAGGCTGCAGCTGGTTTACCTTCATCACCCTATATAACCAGCCACCCTTTTCCTGTTTCTTTTGGTTTGAGGTGAGGTATGTGAGTAGAGCCCTGTGAGCTTTTGGCGTGTGATGGGCACCAGGCTGCAGCACCGCGGCCTGCCGGCTGGGCACAGCTGCCAGCAAGGCCCGGGTCACTCCTCATGTGGCACGGCCTCGAGGAGGCCTGGGGAAGGGACGCGTGTTTGGGGTGAGTTAACCTCTTGCCTTCTGTTACTTATGTGGGCTGGTGTAAAACATGGCATAAGAGGCTGCGTCCATCAGAAGAACCAGGGAACAGGGCTGGTGCTGTTTGAAACCATGTCTCGCTATTTTGGGAGTCACCTCACAGCTCAGGAAGCATTTGGATAAGTATGAGCAGCAGTGGGAAGGGTACGTTGGTTTAAAAGGCCGTAATTAAAAGATAGGTAGGTTTGCTCCAGGACAAAGCTAGGTGTAAGTCTGCAAGTAGAATAGTCAGTTTTTGAACCTGAAATTCTTCATCAGTGGACTTTTGATCAAAAAGCACATTGCCGAATAGCTACCTGTGTAGCTCCTCGTTGTTGGTGTAAGATTATGTCCAATCTTAGCTGCTTTACTCCATGCAGTGTTCTGTCTGGCATCTAGGACTACATCTCTTGGATGTGCAGCAGATCTGATGTCAGTTGTCCTTAAATCTTCCTTGCAACCGATTTCTGCAGTGGTAGTGCTGCTGCAGACGGAAAGAGGCCTTGGTGGCCGTGACGCTGTGTGAGCACGGGGCAGTGCCCTTGCCGAGGGGCAGAGGCCCCTGGGGGTTGAGGGAGGCTCCCCTGACGCTGAGGTGCGTGGCGGTGCCGGCGGAGGCTGAGTGCCTGCGGCTGTCCTCCCTGGGTTACATTTTCTTGGCTTACTTCAGCTGAGCAGAGTTTGGTTACATAAAACTAATATCTAACATAAATTTGACCTCTGAATTATTTTCAGTACTGCTTTCAACAGCTTTTCCTATAATATATGTCCTCAGTAATATCTCAGTAAAAGTCTGACTTCTGCTGTTAAAGAACAGTTGTCATCGAACATGTGAAAAAAATGGAACATATGCATGAATACTGCAAATATTGAGTGGAAAGTTCTGAGATTTTTAGGTGGCATTGTAGAAGCAGAAATTGTTACAGCAGTAGGTTTATGTACTTTATAATCTCATGTATCTGAAAAAATAACGTTCAGAACATTAACTGTTTTACAGCATGTTTTCATTACTGTAGCTATTACTGCACGAACCCTTGTTAGCCTTGTTAACAGATATTGTCTTGAAGAAAATAACAAAGGCTTTTGTTGAGAATTGTTAATAAAAAAATAAATAAATTACTAAATGCAACTCTTAAAATATGTTGACCTAGACTTTTTTTTGAAAGTGAGTAAAGACTCCAGGTACTTGCATCTGGACGCACTAGAGATTAAGCTAGTTTCTTGGAGGAGCTGTAGGAAGTCCTCCCCATAAGGTGTTCTGAAGTTACATGTGTAAATAAAAATGCTCACTGTTCAAGACAATGTAAACTTTTCATCTTGGCTGGATTGATGAGCAAGCAGAAGGACTTTTAAAAATGTTTCTAGATGTTCCTGGAGCTACTATTATGTACCTTGATTTTTATATGAAAGGATTTATTTTTAAGTGCACTATTTCAAACATGAGGAATTGTGATACTGTTTGTTTATTTGTTTGTGTTCCTTAGTTTGCAGTTTCTGCAGCTGATCTGCACAGTAACTAAGTGACAATGAGGAAGACAGCACAAAAGGAGTAAGGTAGTGCTTATACTTAAAGTAAGTGAAATGATATTTTTCCTGATAGGTAGTAAGGAATGCTTGAAAAAACATTTGCAAGGGAGACATCTTTCTGCATGGCATAGAAAGGGTTTTCTACATTGTGAACACATTCCCCCTGTAGCAGGTATGCTTATGGAGTCTTCAGAATGCCCTTTACCTGTCAAACTTTATTTGATCTAAGTTTTCCTCCCTAGGGTCTATAATAAGCTTTAAAAACAATATATGAAGTGTGCCCTGAGGACCCCAAAACATTGGAAGCCACGGTTCCTGAAGCATTTATAGGGGAAAAACTGATGCCTCTCCTGAAGTCATTTGTGTTTACCCACTGTTGCAATGTGTCTGAGAAGCATATGGTATGCATGTTAGTAAAGGAAGCCTATTTTGTTTCAGGGTCAGAAAGAACATTTTTTTCTTTTACTGGTTTCCCTACCTGGACAGTAACTGGATGAACACTTACTACTTGAGTGATACAGTGCAGTGCAATTATGTCTCTCTTGTAACATTCTGATTTCCCAATCCCGTCATAGAGAGACACCATTAGAAGACTTCAAAAGCTTTCAAAACTTTTATGGTACGTGAAGATACAAAGGACATGGATGATGAAATTTGTTAGATTTTGGATGCCTGCTATAGTGTTGTGCGCAGGTTCTCTTGAACAGCTTAGTCTTGTCTTTGGAGAAAAAACAGATTTATGATTAATTCTATCTCTGACTCAAAATTAGCTTTCTAGCTTGAAGCTAACTTGTATTTATTATTAGAGTTAGAGGCTCCATATATATATATACACACACATACTGTAAACATGAAACCAAAAATCTCAGCAAAAACTTCTAAAATAAGTTTGCGTCTGTTTTCCTAATGCATGTATGTGCATCAGGGATGCAAGGTACGGTGTGTGCACTGTGTGGTTTGTTTTATACCTTTGTAGTCCCTGCATTTCTAGGGTAGTCAGGGCTCCTGGTGTAAATTCAGGGAGTTGTGAGGTTGTGTCAATTTGTCTGCTGCTCCCTGTACTCCTGGGGAGCAGCCACAGTGCAATGCTTCGGGGGCAGGCTGTGATGGCGGTGGGGAGGGCATGGTGTTATGGTGTCCCGAACCCAGGAGGTGAAATGTTTTGCTTGTCCGCCTCATGACATCCACGACAGCAGAGACTTCAGGGTGTGACTGCAGCACAGCCTGAGGTTTCTTGCTGCTGGGGAATGCTGGGAGTGACTGGAGGTACTGAGGAGCAGTGCTGCTGTTACCTGTTGCCCGATGGGTTTTACACTGCTACCAAGACCCCTCATCCAGGTCCATCTGCAAGAAAACTTCCCTTGGAGGTGCATCATGCAGGTAAAACCCCATTTCATGTGGTTCCATTCCCCAGGAAGCTCTCTGTAAATCAAAACCGTGCTATTACTGCAGATGCACTGATGTTTCGTAGTCCTGCACTAGCCTCCAACCTGGTATCTGTTGCAGTAGTCATTATAACAATCTTTCTTTTTTGATGATGTAGGTGAAATCAATTACTTTTTTCACTACTCATAAATAATGCTACAGTAACAACTGCATTTCTATGCAGAAGGAGAAAAATCTGAGATTTCTAATTAGGGATTTCTTACTGGCAATTGCTGTAAATATCTGAGTCAAAAATAATTAAACACAAATTGCAAACTGTACTTCTGAGTGCTTTAAGGTTTTGGACTGAGAAGCCAGGAAACGCTCTGCACAGATAAACAAGAATCCTGGACAGTACTTTCAGTGTTAGGATTATTGAATCAGTAAGATGAAGTAATTTTGCCCTAGTGGGACTGGCAAATATATGGCCTACTCACCTCCTTTATCTTAGTAGAAAAGCACAGATTACAAAATGAATCTTAGTTTTTTCATGTTTTTTTAATTTCAATGCTCAATTTGTTTAAAACTGCAGTGAAAGTTAAGGTATAGATATTCTATGCCGGTTGTAAAGTTTCTCAGTGTATTAAGTTTGGCCTAGTTTTGCTGGACCTGATTGACTGCTAGCAGTTGCCTTCCGATACAACTGATACTTCATCCTGACAGCCGGGGCTGGTTCTGGGAGAGCGGTGAGTGATTCTGCTGACTGCACGCACGAGTCTGCTGAATGTGCCTTTTGGATACTAAAGGGCACGTGTGGCTCCTTAGACCTGTGTGTGCGTACACAGGCTCCTCAAGGCGTGGCTTGTTGGATCCTAATGCTATCCATCTTAAGGGGAAGCAGTTCAGGTTTTGTGTTAATGAAGCCAAGCCCAGGGCTGGAGGCAGCTAAATGAGTCTCTGGCAGGTGGCTCTAGGCACATGCAGGTAGGTAGGGACGGTGTTTCTGCTCATAGCCTTGGTGTCTGCAGGAATGATGGAATTCCTCAGTATATGCAGAATATCCAAAAATTAACTGCAGACGTTTCGGATACTGTCACTCAGCGGCCTGCCTTATGGTCAGCATTTGTACTATCTACTCTGCAAGCACACAAACATGTTTTCTGTTCTGTCTGTTGTCACAGATAACATGAGCACTTCTATATGTCCTGTATACGCTGTAGCTATTGGCTCAAAAATCAGGCATACACCAGTACCATCTTTAAAAATATCAAAGTGAAATACAAAGTTTTCACTTAATGAATGACTGGAGTTGTCTCTAATTTCCTTGCAAATATTGCTCTTAACTTGGCAAGATACTCTTGTTTTTTCCTGAATGTATTAAGTTCAAAGCTGTGGACCAATCTGAAATGAGTAATGAAAATCAATGAGAGCAAAGCTGGGATGCAACTAGTAATATGAAAGTTAAAATTCTTTTTTTTCTGGGTTTATTGTACTGTGCTTGGTTACATTAGGAAGTACACACTAAATTTTTAACAGGCAGACTTTGGCTTCAGTAGGAATGGGCACCAGTAGTGAATAAATTAAAATGGAAGTTTTGGAGTCTGATTTTGCTCTGTTCCAGGGGAGTATTAATAATTTATTAATACCTGAGACTAATAAATACAAATTTAAGAGCACAAATTATAAGCACAAAATCACTAAGTTTTAGACATAAATGCCAGTTCTCTAGTGCAGATCTTGAAATTTGAAAATTTCAGAGGAGTTAACCATCAGTCTTGTTATTTCTAAATTATTACAGGAACTTTCTCATCACTCAGCTCTCCTCTAAGGACTCATTAAAGTTGGTCTCTCAGCCCTGTAGACTGATCCCCTTAGCAGGGATAACTTAGCAAGTGATAAACTGTACCCCTTTGCAACAAACCCTGATCACGAGGTGAGGTGGTCCTCCCTCAGTGGCCTGGATTCTCCTTTTGTCCTCCATCAACAGCAGGTGGATTTATTTTCAACAACTCATGGTAATCTCTGTCCTGGCTAATGCTGTTTGGAAATACAGATGTACTCACTGAAATTCCATATATTTAGAGATAGCATCCTCCAAGAAAGTTGTATATAATGTGAAAGAGTAGCCTTTAAATAATTAATATATGGCTATATTTGTAGCTGCATCCTAGAAAAGAAAAAAGGCTGACTTTTCCATAGTCTTGTGTCCTTTTGTCAAGTCTTTGTTTTGGCTTGATAGAAGCTCTTAAAAAGTTAGTTGTAGTTCTTAACTCCTTGTCTTTAAGCACAAATTAAAGTGCATATTTTTTGCCTAGAATCTAATTTGAGGATGCAAAGAGTTATGGAAGAATACTGAGGAAACTGTACCTACGTGGCAGGAAGTTCATAAGACACTACACAAAAGTTAGACTGTAATTAGAAATTTGAATTTCTGGAGTACATATTCCGAGGGTGGGTGCAGACATGATGCAGGAGGGTGTACGGGGAGAGGCCAGTGCTGTGGGTGTGCTGGCCTCCTTCGTGGCGTCTTGTAGAGCACCCAGGAGCTCCTAGCCTACTTAGTTGGTAAAATACTCAGCCTGCACCATTTGGGGGAAATGAGCTGAGGCGGGCGTTGGTGTCAGATTCCTGCCTGGCACGTGTTGCTGCGGGAGGCCATATGCGACCCCTCTCTAGGATGCTTGGTTCCGGAGCTGACCCGTGGGAAGTGCTCATCGCGTCCCCCCGTTCACAGGGCTGCTGAGCCTTGCTTCTGCTGGCTCGGCTCAGGCTGCCCGGGAGCCTCGGGCTTCCATACACAGCTCTGCCAGACCGTAACTTTTTTTCCAGCTAATTGTATAAAAGTCCTTCTTTGAATTAAACCAGCTCCTGCCTACAAACGTTTAACAAACATTTAGGAAATAAATACCCAAGCATTATTTAATCACACTGGAGATAGGACTTTGCTTGTGCGTATCACTGGCTGTGTTTGAAGACCATGTCAATGGATGGGTGGTTGTTATTCCTGGTAGGTTATCACTTAGAAGAATTTGACTATTTCTTTCTGCTGACCAATTGGGCTAGGAATACAAGTACATGTAGGCCATTCAGAATAGATTATCCGCAGTGGCTAGCAGAACTAAATATTAGTCCATGTGTAGCTTTATAATGCAAATTTGGGTTTTAGTCTTACATGGTGCTTTGTCACATTTTAAAAAAATAAAAGCAAACAAAACCAACAAGATAACCCCAACACTCACCGCCCTGATCTACTCACCCCCTAGATATTTAATTCATAAGGTAGATACAGACCCTTTCGTGTTTTGTAGTAATTAGTTTTGAAAAGAGATCTAAGGTAACTAACTCCGCTATAATGCATATTGTGTCCGTCACTCTTTTGACAGTACTGTCCTCGTAAACATGCGGGCAGTTCTCTGCTTTCTGGTGAATATTGAATTGGTGTTCCTAGAACCTCCAGTGCTTTACTCTTTGGTAATACTGCTCTGAAGCACGACCAGGAGCATTTCAAAATCTGCAAACCAGGCTTGCTTCGTGGCAAAGAACCTTAATAAGCCACAGCTTCCTGGTTGCCAGAACACATTTAATACTTCTGCTCCATAAAAGATCATTTCTTTCTAGGGAGAATTAAAGCAAACGGAATGAGAAAGGTCCATATGTATAAACCATGTACGGTTATTCCTACAATTACAAGAAAGATGGTGATAATTACCATGGCAATTTGCTTCTTTATGGATGAGATTTCTTCAAATAGATGCAGAAATATCTCCTCTCTGTCTCTGTATCCTTATGTTTAGCTTTTATCTGAGATAATGGTTTCATAGCAAACATTTTAAGGAAATTGATGGTGCTTACAGGAAAGCCTCGTTTTTAAAAATGTTAACATTTTTCACTAGTCATGTAACTATCTGTAAATAAAAATTTGGCCTTAATAGTTTCCATTTCACATTTAATATCCAAGGGGGATCTTGGTAACTAACCAAACTAGGGGAAACATACAAGTGCGTCATCATCCATATTGCTGCTTTAAATTAGTGTAGGTTACTAGCAGCTGAAAGTTAGCAGAGTTACTCTGAGGCCCTGCTGATTTGCTGATCTTGGCTTACACCCTCCTCTGTGGAGGCAGGTGCTGCCTCCACTGTGGCCATCTCAGCAGAGGTGAAGGAATGTGGAAGAGCGAGGCAGGATGTCCTTCCCCAGCATCAGGATGCCTTCTGTGGGGCAGCAGAGGTCCAGGAGCTGGGGGCTGCGCTCTGCAGAAATCTATCCATGTTCCGCGTGGCTTGTAAGACATGTATCCTTTACGCTTCCTGCTTACCTGCTTTCCCGTAGTACCAAAACCTCTGAACACTGTAAGAGGCCCTTGGTCACCTACTGATTCATCAGTGCCAGATGCCCTTTTAGCTTTCCCTTAATTTACCTGCCAACCCACCCCGCCGCCTTTTCCTATGCTTTTGTACAAAACACCATTAGTACCAAAAGAAGAATCACTTTTGCTCACATAGATGTTGATGTGATCCAGAAGTGGTTAGTTACCAGAAGAATCAATTCATCGAGTAGATTTTTCAGTAAAGAAGGCAAATTAAAATGAATAACATGTTCTAACAAATATAATCTGACTGGCTTTATTTTGCATGTTCACGAGACTAGCAGTGGCTCTGTCTTTTGATTTAGGTTCCCATGCTCAGTTACTTGGTCATACAAACTTGGATTTCTGCACTTCTGGAATTTTATTCTTTGCTCTTAACTTCTCAGATACCAGCATTACATTCATTAGTTAACAGCAATTTTATAATCCACGTTATTTAGCAGCAGGTAAACTTGACTTTGGTTATGATTAAACCATGTTGATTTTTTTGGAAGAATCATTCATGTTTTTCTATGCAGGGATTTATAAAGTTAATTTGTTACTACAGGGATCATCAGAACCCTGTCTTTTCATTTAAACCCAGAAAAGAGCCTCTTGAAATACACTTACAATACAAGCTTGAAGCTTATTCTTTTTATTCCTCTGTGTGAGAAGAGCCATGCTCTGAAGTCTAACTAATACACTTTTTAGACTGGATGTACTAATTCAGCACCCCATGCAATGTTTAGGTAAGTGCTGTAGGGTTTTCCAAGTGCAGTGCCAGCATCATTCCTGACACCTGCCATCAGGTGTCCTGTCACAAGTGCTTATTTGAGGTGCATGAGCAATACAGGCAGTGAAAAGAAATGGGCTTCTCCGCTCTGTGCTTCAGCTTGCCAGAGCCAGGAGCCACCCTTTTTCTGCTGGCCGTTCTGGTAACCTGGAAGTAAATACTGAAGGTGAATTAAAGCAAATTCCTCAGGTGCTGTACTGGGAGCCTTTTAAGAATTTGACTAGTCCTCGCTCTTCGTAGGTCGGTGGGCAGTAGCTCGGAGCGTGTAAGGTCCCGCAGGTAACTGTGCTTTCCTCCTGTCAGCCCCAGCCCCGGGGCTGTGAGTTCTGCTGGCTGGAAGCACATCACAAGTCCTCCATTTCACGCGTTCCTCAAAAGTCACGGAGAGGAGAGCTGCTGGTTTCCTGATGGTGTTTTTCATTGTGGTGTTGATAATTGGCAGGAATTGCTTTCTCTAGGCCTGTTATGTTTTTAAAAAGTGATTTTTCTCTTTGTCATTAGAATCTGGTTCTGATTTCCTTACAGTAAAGATTTTCGGTAGATTGTATCGCCAGAAAGACAAATCTGTTAGGTCAACTTTGATTACATCGGGGAGACATATTCCATTATATAATTCACTGGGGTCTGTACTATTCTAAAAGCAAAATATAAAGCTACCTCAAATGTCAGAGTTTGATAGATTCAAAATGCGTCCCCTCCAAACTCCATTAGGCCTTCTAATCTTTAAAGCTCTTCTAGTTCCTCCCACCCGTGCCTTCCAGGATCTTATTCCCTGTCAGAGGCACTTCTCCCAATAAACACTCTGGACAATTTAATCTTGCTTCCATGATTTGGCTGGGGTGAATGTCATGTTCAGCATAAGGGAGGGAAAAATACGGTAGACATTTAAGTGGCTTCTTTCTTTCATCTAAGCATAATTAAATATTTTGAGGGTATAACCCAGAACACACAAATGGAAAGCTATGCATGCAGAATAATACAAAAAAAAGAACAAATGTGACTTATCAGGTAGGTACAGACTGAAAAGGTGTCTGCATAACGATGTATTATACTATGACATGCTTAGCAAAATAAACAGTATAGATCAAAGTGTAGGGACGCTGAGAACAATTGCAAAATTATAAGATTTTTTTTGAGGGGAGACATCAGTGTTCTGGATAGTAAAATAAGTGGAAAACATGCACAAAAAGAGCATGTTAAATTGAGAGGAGGCAAATCCTGCAAAAGCATTTGCACAAATATTCATTTATAAATCTAACAAAAGAGGATCTAGTTAAATTGTTTAAAAACCCCACCCATATAAGGTATTAGCATGCAGAAATGAGAGCTTGTCATGGCACTTACATATGGAAGATGTTTGTGCCCAGTATTATTATTATTACTTTTTGTCTAACTATACTTGGTTGCAGTTTAGTTTATCTAATTATTCCACGTAAAATCAAAATCGGCCTTTTTTACACTTTTGCTAGATACAATGGAAACATTTTGCCTTTGTCAAGGCAAAAGCTTGTCATGACTGTTTTGTTTTTGCCAGCCTGTCAAACAGATTGCTTTTGGAAAACACGCACATAATAGTGCAAATAGCGCAGTTCTGAGCAACTGCGATTCTGAAGGGGTGAGCTTTTGTGAGGAGCTACATTTGGTCAGCCCCTAAACCTATTCTCCGTACTAACATCCCAGGCATGTCTATATGGTAGTTTTTGATACAACTACATAAGAATTTATTTCCCTATTGGTATGTGCATTTCTTTTCTGTTGGGCACTAATTCATCAGTAATTAATGCATGTAAAACTCGATGACATCCACAGAGACTGAGACTGCAGATTCTTTGTTATTACTACAGTTTTAGTAAAGGTTAGCAAGTGAATGTCTTCTGCAAGAACATCCATGAAACTGTCTGATTCTATCATTGGTTCTATGGTATAAAAGATCAAGATATTGTAAAAGTGCATTACAGGATAAATACCCCTTGCATTGGAAGCAAAATTTTTTATTTTTTTTCCCTGGTGGAAGAGTGTTGTAAAATAGTACTGTATTAACCATATCTCTGTTTTCTCAAGCTGAGCCTAAATTATTGAAAATGAGAATTTTACAATGTACAGCATTTTAAAAATGGGCAAGATTGAGATGCAATGTTTTACTTAGTTTGGTAATCTTTTTATCATTTAATATAATCTTAGAGTTACACATTTGGATATATTAGATGTGTTTGTCATGTGAAATACAAATTATTTGTGTTTCAGAACAAACCTTGTTGCTTCAGATTGCAGGAAAAAAGACAATTTATCTCTTTTTTTGGAAAAAAGCACACTGATTGGAACACACTCTTACCCTGGGTATTCTGAAAAGGAAGGGTTTGTTTAGTGATGCTGATTTAAAGCCCTGTCGAAATGATATGAGCAGCAGAAGTCTCGGACTTGTCTCCTCTGCCAAATGAGATACAGGCAGAGCAAGGAAAAGAGAGGAAACCACAAGTTATTTCACTAATCATTTTTTTTAAACGGAGTCCAACAAGACTGTACAGAATGTGGAGGAGGAAACAAGCTGTAGCACTCACAGGTTATCATGCTGCTTGTAGCACAGTTTGGAGAAGCCCAGGGATTGTCTCACTCTGTACTAGAAATTAACTGCTCCTAGGAAGTCGCCTTTCAAGACTTTCCCTGCTATGGCAGGCGAAGTGATTTTGCAGAAGCTTATTGGATTAACATAGCAGAAGACTAACATGAACAAACCCACGACAGCCCCAGAGAGTATTGCAAAACCTTCCCACCCCGAACTTCTTACCTCCGTGATTTCTGTATTTTTGAGGAGAAACTCAAAATTTGGTTGGTGGGAGCTTCTTGCTGTGTCTGTGGAAAATCTGTTGAGATTTGTGTGAATCGTGTGATGTTGAAAATTGCCCTTTGTCTCTGCATTTATTCTCCTCCTGACATTTTGGTTGAGGTATTTTCTCTTATGTCATAAATGTTATAAACATCTAGACTTGAGAAATCTGGAAATGTTTTAGACTTCTTTGGTTTGAACTACAGGTGAACCTCTCTTCTCTCTATACTTTGTTTATTTATGCCTGAATGTACTAACCACGAAAGGATACAGTCACACTTACATGTAACATCAGTGGTTGTTCTTTGAAGTCAGTACTAGCTTCTGTTATGAAAATGCTCAGGTCTTGGTCACTCGCTATTTAAAGGCAGTCTTTATTAATTCTTCCTGAACTGCTGTTTATCAGATGCCACCTTCATCTTCCTGTGAGCTGAATATAAGCGAGACTTAGTAAATACTGGGGTGTTTTGGTTAATGGTGAATTCTACAAGGTGTCATTAAGTAGGAAACACTTTCACATACACTGTGGCTTTCTAACCCACTAATACTCTAAAAAAAAAGTCATTATTAACATGTCTAAGCTTTCTGGTAGTCATTATTGAGGCATTCATTATAAACCCAACTTTCTGTCTCAGATCTCTGATTTATGAGATACTGAAGTATTGATGCAGTGATCAGCTTCAGTATTTCCAAAACAACAGTGCGCTGATAAGAGAACAACCTTCTCTCATGCTTTCTGGTTGTCAGTTTCTTTAGAGATACCTGCCCCTTGATGCTTGTTTTGCCTCAAACACCCTTTCCTCAGCCCATAACCCCTCCCTCCCAAGCCAAAAAGGAATTAAAAGGAAGAAACAGTTTCATGAGGTAAGAGTTGAAAAGACATTCTCTCTCAGCTATGAAATTTGCCATAATACAGAGGTTATGCAAAGGTGCCTCACTGTGTAAACTCCATGTTGAAGCCTTCAAGCGGACTAGAGAGCCTTGTTTGTGTTCTGTGCCCAAGAGTGAATTTCATCCTAGATATTATTAACAGTTCCTGTGCTTAACTGTGGCACAGCTAACAGCAAATGATCACTTAAATCTCCAAAGTAATAAAGATAGATAAATTACAGTAATATGAAAATCTGCGCTTCTGCAAAAAAATCCCCTAGTATTCTTTGGATTGCATCTGACCCACAAATACTTGGATAGGAATCTTTCAAAACTGAAATGAAACTTAGTGTGAATTTAACTGTTCCAGGAAATTCAAGTTGAGTCACAGTGTCTGAACAAAAACACACAAATATCATCGACAGTAAAAACACATGACCCTTGTTCTGTCTGAATAGGTTGTGGTTTCTGAGCTGGAAGTTGGAAATGCTTGTTACCACCTAACATTACCCTTTCCAGGAGTTATGTAGCACTAGGGTACCTCACCAAGAGGCATCCACTTATATACAGGGTATAAAACGTTGAGAAATCACAAAAAAAAGACATACTTTTATGTGGAAAAAAATGCATTCAGCATTTTTCCTGAGTAAAACATGCAGAAAAACTGCTTAAATGGGGCATATAATTTTTAATGAATCAGGCCTTTTCTCTTAGGAAATGAAGCAAGTATGATAAATATGATGGAAACTGGTGAGTATGTAGGGTCTAGTAATCATATCATCATATTTGAAATCCACCTGAGGGTTGATATGAAAGGTAGTAGCCCAAAAGGATTGTTCTTTAGACTAGCAGACTTTGAGGAATGTGGAATAAATTGAAGAAATTTGATCGTAATCAATTAACAAAAAATCTGCTACTGAAAATAGGGAGATACTAGAGGAACAATTAGAAAGACATGAGGCACATTAATTTCAATAAAACAAGAGCCCTCTTACTTTAAAAAAAACATATTTTGAAGGAATCCAGGCATTACTTTATTGGAAATGCCTACCTTGCAGTAAAACTTCCCTTATCTGGTTCATTTGCTTGTTCCTTGAATGCAAGCAACACAAGTTATAAAAATCCTCGCAAGAGGAATTTCTTCCACTTCAGGCCTGTGCCGCAGCCTCTGTTAGGAGCTGGCCACTTCTGCAGGCATCTGTAGTCCTTCAGAGACGTGTGGCAGGGCTGTGGAGATCGTTCCAAGTGGTGATGGAAGAGGAGAACCAAGTGGTCAAAGGAGATGTTGGAGCAATTTAAATGATGTACCTGTGGGAAATAAAATTATATAAAAAAAAAGAAAAAGTACAGTCTTTTTATTGCAGCACTTGATAAAACTGTGAGGAAGAAACTTTAGCTGAACAGATGCTGGAAATTCTGTTGAGGTTTGAGATGGGTTAATGAGGAACAGAAATTAACATCAGCAAAGTATCAGTGAGGATGAAGGACTTATTTCCATTGCTACTTAAATTAGGGGGCCAAAGCTGTTCTTATGTCATACATAGAACTTAAATGCGAGGTGAAACTATTGCGAGGTTGAACTTATGACTGTTGGCCCACTGCTGTCTATTATAGTGGATTCATAATAAAATATTCTAGGATTTTGGTCAGGACAGTAAGTACATTATACCAAAAACTTCACAGCCATACAGTTAGATTACAATGACTGTATAGAACCCTATGGATTGCATTGCACAAAAAATGCGGAGGTTTTACTTTATATGTTTTAAAATGTTCCTAACACCAGATTTTCAAGTGTTTTAAGTCTGTTTTTACCTCAGCTTCTAACTGTGCCCTTAATTCAGAGCTGATTCAAAATGAGAAGGAAAAAGAGTAACTGCTATAGATATTCTTTTAAATTTATTGTTTGATGGAGAATGGATTTTTAGAGTTGTGCATGTGACAGCAATTGTATAAATTAAAAAAAAGTTTATCTTGATCTGCACAAGCAACTCTACACTGAACAGCACATTTTCTCTGATTCCGTGAATCAACCACACTGATAGTTCCTAAACAACTGCATTCCTGTTGCTGCCCCTTGAGTACGAAGAGGATATTTTTCTTCGGTTTGGTCCTTTTCAGACACATAGAGTTTTCTCAAGAACAGTATATAGAAAACTCCCGACTCCTTGGGAGAACTTTGGACAGATATTGGAAGGTTACAGGAGTATTAATATATAGTTTACATCCTGTTAGTTTTCTATTTAGCTCTGGCATCAAATGTATGCTAGGTATGGTAAATTAAAGAAGTATCAGCAGATGAAGAAAAATGGATCTTCACAACTTTTAGACATTAAATCTATTCATGTATTTATGTATTTCTGGAAATGTACATAGACTTGTTGATAATGTGTTCCTTATCTGGAGCTCGTGTTTCAGATTGGATATTCATTTTCTGCAAAACAGGCTGATTGGCAAAGATGAAGTCAGAGCAGCATACAGCATTTGCATACCTCTTATGGAGATAATGAGGCCAATAAAATAATTCGTTACTTTTAATAATACACTATAAATGGAGACTACAAAGAAATAAAGGATTTCTGGCAGCACAAAACTCTCAGTTTACAAAAACCAGAAGGGAAATTAAATAATGGCCATCAGTATTGAATAATCAGGGTTGCGTTTTTGTTTGATCAGGCCATCAACTAGTCAACTTCATTCCAGCCATAAACATTAGGAAGTCATTGTCTGGAATAATGTAATCCCTGTGACTTTTTAAGTAGTTGAGAACAAAACACCCAACTAAGCAATGCCCCTGGAAAATCCACCCTAGTGGCAATCCAACACTATACCTCTTTTTTAGTGTATTTATTTGTTTTGGAATACACTAGGGTTCAAAAGTAATTAAAAAAAATTACATCCAGCTAGAAGAACCCCAAAGGGTACATAAAATTTTTAACAGCTGTAGGGTTGTACTATCACCCTTATATTCACTCCACTTTTTCTTTTTTTTGATTCGTAGGGATGGCAGACATCAACATGGTCTGAGTAGATGTATCTCAAAGTAGATTCTCCTCAGGCATACCTGTAACTGCATAAATTTACCCACCTTAATATGGGCATATCATCAGCTGCAGTCCATGGCAGTGAAGAATTTTTTTTTTGTCCTGCCTTTATTTTATAAAGGAGAAAAATTCAGAAACCCAAGTGAGAGGCCTTACCTTTGGAGCTGCTAATCTTCAGTGGTAAAAGAGAGTACTCAAACTGAAAGCTATAGTAAAAATATGCTCACAAAATTTCTCCAAATTAACAGCAAGAAGGTAGTCCTTTTTCTTGTTTTGCTTGTCCTGTATCTGTTCCTGTATCATGAGCTTTATCTTCCTGTGTATAACAAAGGAAATCAAAATATCCCACACCTGACCCAAATGTGATAGCTGTGAGTTTTATTGCTCATTATGCCATAATTTACAGGACTACAGTGCTTAAAGGTGTGATAAAAGCATGTTCTTTCTGGGCAAATTAAACCAGTTACTTGAGAAGAAAGGTAGCAAAAGAAATTCAGTGGAAACACTAAGGTTGTTTAATGTTGCTTATAAAGGCTGAAGGTTTTGAGACTGCCAATACAGGTATCAGGCTTGAAGGCTAAGGAAGCTAGTCTTTTCTTATCACAGACTCTTCAACACATTGGATATTTTGGGAATTTTAACTGCCATATAGCAGCTCTCCTCATGACTAAAACTGTCGTTATCATTAGAATTCCCAAGTAGAAGAATTTGACAGGTTGGTTTGGAAAGACCCCATCACCATATATTCATCTGGGATAGATCTGCCTCTCTCTAATGTTGTGAATGGAGCTACCTGAATTTAACCAGTGGAAAACCTGCTTCTTGCGTGTGGTTGCCATTTCATCCACAGAAGATTACCTGTTGCCTCTGAAACCAGGCCATGAATTATTATTCATCTGTAAGGATTTGTAGTCCTTGGAAAAATGTCTTGTTTCTTCCAAGTGAAAACAAATCTGAAGTGCAATGCTATGTTGAATGTCCTGTTGTTACTTCTAGTCCCTGTTTCCCCACAGAAATTCTTAACTAAAATCCAGGCTAGTGATGCTTTCTGACACGTCATACGTCTAGCAAATAGTTCATAGGATTACCTATTAAACATTTCAGGTCTGGCCTTTCCCCTGCTAGACCCTATTGTCTTCTGTAGTCTTCTGCAGAGTGTCAGCCCTGTTCATGGGCCCAAATCATCCCTGGTTTTAGACCAACAACAAGTTCCAGGCTGAAGATCAAAATACACAGTGTTGACCAACACATTTTTAGCACTAGAATTGGCACCAAAGCAGTGAAATCCCAGTGAAACACCTATAAATATGTGTTCTTGCCAATATGAGGCTGTGAGTATGGCATTTGTGTACTCCTGAGACAGGGTTAACCCTGAAGCCCCAACTTCTCCAGTTTCCAACAGTAAATCTAGCTTTGATGCCTGACTGAGAGCTTAGGAAATGATACTTTGCAGAATTGGAAATACTGAAATTTGAAGAGATGGAGATTGTGGAAAAAGTAAGGGGGGCAGGTTTTCAGGTCATATGGAGTGTCGTAGCAATTGTAAATGGTGGGTTATAGTCCTGTGTCAGAGGATGTCTTCAGGAACAGTACTGGAAAAGGGAATGCAAAATGCTGGGCTTTCAAATGGGAAAATAGTCACCAAAATGGTGCTTCCACAAAACATACATTCATTCCTCTCATATGCATTTTGCAAATTCAAAATTGTAACTTTGCAACAAAACTTTTTCTGAACTTCACACGTCCTAGACTGATAGTGCTTCCGTGTTGACCCACAGCCAGAGAGCACGCAAGGGTAACAAGCGCTGAGAATATGATCACAGAAATGCTAGCACTGGCACAGCAAACTGATGAGTCACTTTCACAGGAGTTTTTCATAACTAATTACTCTTTAGGCATTAACTATAATGCTGTCCTTGCAGTAGTAAAAAATATTTTAGTTAAAAAGATGTATCTATATGGCAAACAAACCGTTAAGTCTAGAACCAAACAGTATGTTCCATTAATTCCAGTGGGACCACTGGTTTAGTAAGATCTGCTTTGTGTGGATAGGTTGACAGTATTTGTGAATATTTATTCAAAGGCAAATAGCCAAAATTTCCTGTGCATCATCTTTGGCATGAATTTCTCGACTAGTAATAGAAAGTATTAAGTAAATTCTACAAGATTTGATCTTAGAAGTAGAAAAATATTTGCAAATGCAATTGTTTAGAAACAGTAGGCAAATTACATCTATTAATATCTTTAGAGTTTCTCAGTAGGGTCTGAGGAAGGGCCCTCGCTTTTAAGCATGTAATGGTCAGAGTTAATTGATGTAACTCTTAGGTGTCTGCACAGCTGGAGTCTCAAACTGGGAATTGTGCCTGGTGAAGTGCCTGTCTGCGCTATGAATTGGAGTGACTTACGGCTCCCTGATTATAAGGAGATGTATGAACATGGACTTACTTTTTCTGGTCCACAAAAAATACCATGCTAACAATTTACACTTTTTTTTCCCTTCTCTTACATTAACTGAGGCACCTGAGGTCACCAGATCACTATATGCAACTCAGACCAAGCAAACTGCCTGTGATAAGTTAGGAGTTCAGAGGTATCAATGACAAAGTAGGAGCTGGAAATAGGATGGAGAGAAGCGATTCATATCTAGCTTCTGGTATGTGATTTTTTACATCCAGATGCTGGAGTAAACTTGAATACTTGAAAAAAATGCTCTGTGAATACTTAGGGTAGGAGGTATGTCTGATAATAAATCTGCAGAACAGTCAGTGATCCTGTGTTCTCTGTACTGCATACAGCGTAAGTACTTGTGATTTGTTATTGCCTTGCCTGGTGATTTGCATGCAGGGGATCACTGTTGATCATGGTAATTCCAAAATAAAAATAACTTGCATTTCAAAAGAATATTTTATGTCTCATTTGTAATTCTCCCATGCAAATTATAACAATTCAACAATTCTACTTTGGTATGTGTATTGCACAGAAAGCATATGAGATGCATTCATACACTATTTATTGTAATTGACTGCTTTTCATTGGCAGGATGATTGCATTTTCTCAACTTACTTATAGGAAGCACTTTCTAATATTGGACTCACACTTTAATCATTGGCCACTTATGCTTTTATCTTAGCATATATTTATTGCATTTCTCTTTGACATTTTTAAAAATCCTACACTCTACAGAAACTTTTTGGATTTTATAGCTTCTCACTTTATGATTATTTCTTTTTCTGAGATTAAATACTTTAATGGGAGTTTTAAAAAGGTAAGATACTTTTACCCGTCTTGCTGTGATTCTGGCATCTTTGGGAGGAGCAGGGACAGAAAAATGTGTGGTTTTGTATTTAAATGTGTCTCTCATGGATCTTCAGTAAAATATATTCCTTGGAAGGTGAAAAGGATATCAAAGATCTAAGTTTTAAAATGGTGTTCATGAGGCCTGGCCTCTGTATCAGATATGGCTGAAGTGTTACGGAATTTGTTAGACTTAGGACATATGTATATGACAAATCTTTTAATATGTCATCTCTTTTCCTCACAGTCTGCATCTATTTCAAACTTTACTTTAAAATCCCTGTGATATTATTAATGTAGTGTTCTTAAACTGGCAAAGCATGAGCTTACATTTTATGAGAGGGTTAGAATACCTTCAGTCTACCTGCTACGTTCATTCAGAACAAATTTAGAAGTGCTTTAGGCATAAATCTGAAGCCTGAACTGTTCTAAATTTCATGGGTTTACACGGGCTTGGACTTGATGTACTTATTTAAAAGACAGTGCTTTGCATTGAATGCAGCGTGGACAAGGAGTGGCACCAGAACACAATGAAGTTATGCAGGCGAGCTCTTCCAGGTGAATACACAGGACAGCAAATGGTATCACATTTTAAAATTAAACAGTGGTGATCCTGAAGCTGGAAAAAAGTAACACAGATCTCATATTTTTTGATGAAGATTCAATGAGGATTTCAACTTGGCTGCTGCATTAAATCAGCTTCTGTATGGTGGAGTTCTCATATTTCTGGAGAGTTCTGAAATTCTTTTGATTAGAGAGGAAAAATTTTTAAGGTTTGGGGGACAAATTTCATGTTTTGAAGAATGAATATAAAAGAGTAGCTAGAATATTATTAAACCTAGAATGTTTTTCTCTCATGCAAGTTTAGGATAACCGGCACTTGAACACCATTCTTTGCTACTGGAAGCAGCTCTCCGCCTCTCCTTTAGCAGTTCATTTTCTTGTTTTGCTATTTGTAATTTTAAGATCGTAGTAGGAGAGCCACTGTTTAAGGGTTTATTGAAGCACATGTGCTGTATCCACTTTCTTTTCCTCTGTGCGAGCAGTTCTACTGAGATCTGTTCATTTAAGGGCAACGTTACTGCACCCTTAAAGCATCATCGGTGTTCTTTCAGGGCTTCCTACAAGATCATCTCCTTTCAAAGTCCCTATTTATGCAGGTGTTAATTAAAAATCAGTTTGATCCATAGATTTGTGCCAAGCAGTATTCAGAAATCAGACTACCACACAGGTGGGACCTTGAAAGCAGCCTATTTGCAGTCGCCCATACCGCGCGCTTCACCCTGCGTGAGCGTTTCTGCCATGGCAAATCCTGCAGAGCACTGCAGACCGCACGGATTGTCCACGTACAGACATTTTGCCTGGCATTTGTCTTTCTGAAGTGGCGTGGGGGAGATCGGTGACATTTTCTGTGGCTGCCTGGAATCTGGGGATGTGTGAATGAGCGCAGGGCCTGTGGCCGATGTTTCTGCGAGGTGAAGGCTGTGCTTCATCTTCCCCCGTGCTGGCCCCTCTCTGAGCTGGAATCACTAAGTCCAACCTAGGGATATTTTGAGGTCGTTCATGCTGCACTCCTGTCAACTTTTCCTGGCCTAGTCCAAACTGTAAGTATGTGTTTGCAGGCATTTGAAGAGTTTTTGCTGAGTCTCCTTTGTGTGACCAGTCTACCCGTGTACCTAGGTGAGCAGTGAGGTGAAGGCCTTCTGGTTGCTGTTGAGGGCATAGATTAATTCAGTCGGTGGACTTTTATGGGAACATTTGCAGAAGAGTGGATGCCTTCACGGAGTTCTTTTTCTGAGTTGTGTTGGCATCTCTGTTGCTCGCTGTAAGACAATGTTTTCTCCTTAGCAATCTTTAAGCGATCAGGGCCATCTGCTCGGAGCTGGAGCTCGGCCCTCACAGACCTCCCTTCAGCAGTTCAGCACGTGCCGTGGGCGTCCCTGTTTGTTTGTTTTGGATGACACATTCCAAAACATGTATGCCTGCAATGACATAATTAGTTTTGAAGGTATGTGGATGTTGGATAAGAAATATTAGACAATAATAGCGTTATGTAATGAAATCTATTGAGTTTTCTTGGGGGGGAGGAAAACAGCTCTGGTCTGACAACCGGGAGCGACGCCCAAAGGCAGTCCAACTTCGGGGGAACAGTCCCCTCAGTACCTTTCTGCCTGGGGGCTGACTCATCCTTCGGGCACACCCAGCTCTCCCCAGGTTATTCACGTTAAACAGATTTGCGCTTCCCCAGCGCCCGGCCCAAGCCTGTCCCCCGAGCTCGCAGCACCGTGCCGCCTGACCGCGCCGCTCGCTCCGGCAGCCCGCCGAGGGGGCACGGGGGAGGCGGCGGGGCCGCTCCGCATCCCCAGCGCAGCCCCCGGGCCGGCGGGGCCGGCGCCGCCCTCTGCCGCCCTCTGCCGGCGGCCGGGGGTCCCGGGGCCGGGGGGACCGGGACCGGGGGTCCCGGTGCCGGTGCCGGGCGGTGCTGGGACGGCCGGAGCTCGGCCGGTTGCGGCTGCCGGAGCTGCTGCTCGCAGGATTCCGGTCAGTCTGGCGTGCACGGCTGGGGCAGAGCGGCTCTGCGCGTTTGGTGTTTGCTTTAAGAGAGAAACATCCTTTTTATTTATTTATTTTTTTTTAATGTAATGATTGGTAATCAAAGTAGAACTGTTTTGTTTTCGCTTACTAGTTACAGTTTTGGAGCACTGATAAGAGCCCCCGGCACCCAGCGCCCCCCCGCCGGCCCGGGGGCAAATGGCCGCAGCAGGGGCCCACACGGTGCTGAGGTGGGGCAGGCAGGCACCAGCTGCTGGGAGGCTCTTTTTTGCTTTATTTATGTATTTATTTAAATTTGAGGCTAAGGGTATGCCTAAGAATGCAGAAACCTGTCGATGTGTTATTTATTCAGAAATACCGTATGACGTGGTGCTCATGCTCCATTACAATATATGTGCGGCGTCTCCCTTGTCTTTGTAACCTGCGCCAGGATCGCCCGCGATGCCCAGCTGCCTGGTTTTTATGTACCGGTAATATACAGGCCATTTTTATAAACAACTGCGATGCAGCCAAGCGAGTCCTATTAGATTGTTTGTTTTGATCTTACTAGTTTCAGGAGCAGAGCAGTGGAGCTGCAGAGCGACTGTGCTTTGTCCATGCAGATCAGGGGGATCCATGCATAGAGGCAAGGTTATGTGTTAAAATGTTTTAAAAATACGATGCATTGAGCTATTTAAAATATGTATATTGTCAAAGTCTAATATTAAAAAAACACCACAAAGCCCCCCCCCAAACAAAAACGACACCAAAAACACCCCACAACAATCCAACTCAACCCCTCTCCCCTTGCATTAAATGAACCCCATGGTAGGGTGAGAAATGAAGTAAAGTTACCCGCAGTTTTTTAGAGCTGGTTTGCCTGAAGATAGAGTGAACAGCTTTTCTGTGCTGGGCCGACTGGGGTGTTTCCTGATGCCTGCTATTTACACGCAGGTGATATCCCATGCCTAGTGTATATAAGCGATGTGAACTTGAAGATTTGTGTTATTCATTGTACGTAACTTGGCTTCCCACGTCACGTACGACAGAGTGCTGCTGTGACTCAGCCGTAGAAGCATTTATTTACTAACAGTACTTTACCAGTCCTCCTGAGCCATTAGTTCGGGCTCAGAATTATTCCAGTTAACTGCTTGTTTCACATCTTTTGGTTCTTGGTCTCGCAATCTTCTTTGTTAATACTTATGTAGTTTGGGTCACCGTGCACACGGTGCGACCGAGGCAGAGGTAGTATACCGGGATTTTACACAGTAAAGGTGTTCAGGAGGGGAGGTGAGAAAATCTGGCCCTGAATAGCCATACAGAAGTGGGGCCTCTTTTTCTGAAGGTTTTGTCCAAAAGCTTCCTGACTTAGTAAACTGCATGGAAATGAACGAATTTCCTTTCAAAAGAAGAAATGAGGGAAGTGGCTCTGGAATTTAATTTTTCAGTTCAGAAAATCTATATATTTTAAACCCAGTACTTGAAACTCCTTTTGCTGCTCAAGGTAGTCACAGTAAAACATGCTAACTATATTTTCAGTGTAAATTGCCAGTGATGGCAGGATGGTGAAAAGTTGTTTAGCACATTGGTCAAAAGATGGATAACTGTTTACTTTTTAAACTTTAAGTCTGTTGACCAGAAGAAATTAGAAGTAGCTGAGTCGAGCTGATAACGTTAACATTTCTCAGCCTTCTGTTCATTTGAAGGTATTCACCATTCTTAACCCTTTTCCAAGAACTTTCATACTGAGTTGCTCACAAGCAAAGCATGTTGAAAGCACGTGTACATCCATGCACATTAGTATTGGACAAGTCGCGTATCACTTTGAAATCTCTTTGGATTGGGAAACATTTCATATTGGTGCAGATGCTGCCGTGCCTGGTCACCACGTTCACTGCTAGCAGACAGTGCTGCATGTAATCTCTCTAGGCTGAAGTACGGTTTCATGAACAACTGCTCTACTTGCAGACAATGAATGAATGACGGCGTACTACAGTCTTCATAGTTAATGGAAGACAATGAAAACTAAAACTATTTAGAATATGTTTTTCTCCTTCGTGTGCTCGTATTTTCAGTTTTTATCATTAATGGTAGTGTAGCTTTGCTCTGGTTGACAGCTGTCTGCATTTGAAAACAGCCTCACGGTAATTGACAGGTGTGCGGGCAAATTCAGTGGGATCGAGGTGGAATGGGTGTGGATGTGTGCTGGCAAAGCACAGGGCAGCATTGCCGTGGGGAAGCTAGCAGCTCAGGGTCTGTGGGGTGGTATCACAGTGAAAATGGGGGATTTCAGTCTGCGCAGCTCTCGGGGTGGCCTGCCTCCATCAGTGCCTCCATCAGTGCCTCCATCAGTGCCTTCACTCAGGGGTTTCAAAAGAAGATATCGGAGAGCGATTCATAAAGCTGAAAGTGAGCACTTTCCCCTGCCCAATTAAATTGCCTGTACCCGGGACGTGTTGATGATCCCAGTCGCAGACTGGTGAGACAGTAGAGGATGCTTCTGGCCAGCATCCCAGGCTCGTGGAGCAATTGCCAAAGAGGTCGCTCCTGCTCTGACCCCTCTGTTTCTTCTGAAGTCCCGTCACAGCTGATTTCTCACTACAGACATCTTTTACGTTACAGAGCTTATGCTTCAGAGCTGATGCTAAATTGTTCATAACAGAGAAGAGGACGTGTGTAATTTTTTATGTGTGTAGCTAATTCATCTAGATTCACATTTAGCTGTAATTAAATACATTTTATACATCAGGTATAATTAATATTCTAGGACATCCAAAAGACAGTGCTTAAATACCTAAATTTTGTTAATGGATTCAGTATATGAGCCTGTTTTGTAAGCACGGGACTACATAATTGTTCAGGGATTACCCTAGATCTTTCATTAGTGATCTAACGTACCACCCGGGCTAAACCACCTATTTATCTGGAGGGCAATTGATTATAAACACAGATTTAACTAACAAATCAATCATAATAGCTGAGATTATACTGCCAATCCTCTTTTAGTGGATTTTTATCAATGAGTACCTAAACTTATCTTTTTAATGTCTTCTGTACGTTTGTTGATGCTTGATAAAATTTGGGTAGGAAACTAACATGTTTAAAAAAATAGTGGAAATGCAGCGTTTTGGGGATATCCTTTAATTTCAGAAATCAGTTATTTATCTGATTTACCAACATTCCTTTGTTTCACAAATAAATATGTAAATTAAGATTAAGGGCCTGTTCTGTAACCACAGATAAAATCATCTCTAATGAGCATGTGGTTTAGGTCTTGTCACAACACTCCTGGCTCTTGTAGGACGTAATCCAAAATCTATTCGTAAGAGAGAAAAAATCTCCACTGACTTCAGTGGGCATTGGATCATCAACGTCAGCATTGCCGTACATGCAGGAAACAGGCAGAAATCAGGGTCGGACCTTTTCGAGAACTTCTGGTTCTCTCTGACCATCTGGGAAATATTTGTGTTTGACAGTGAAGCTCAACGCGCTGTACTTCCTGTGTTATTTTTCCAGAGATACACGCTAAAAGAAATAGCCAAGCCTTGTAAAATAAGTAAAGCTAAGATTTACAGGGCCAGGTTCTCGTACTTTCATGTGCTCTTGACATGATCGTGATTTGTTCCCTGTTTAGAAATCTCTAAAATCCGCTCTCGTGGTGTGAGGGGAATGTAATCCGAACACAGGGGGTGAGGCTGGCGCAGAGCGCCAGAGCTGGCCAGAGGTGTATGCAGTACCGCCTGGTAGGGGCCGAGGGTGTCGCTTACCAATGATCAAACTCTGAATGCTTATGGCCTCCGTGTCATGCCAGAGAAACCCTTTTTCCTCGGGCCGCAGCCTTGTAGCTAGGAGCAGCAGGCACACTCACCCATCCGAAGTCTTTGGGCTGGAGCCAGCGGGCTCCGCTCACGCCTGTCGGTGCATCTTCTGGGTCACCTTTCCATACAGCCATGTGCGGGCCGCATTTGGCAACCCTTAAACCTCTCACTAGCCCCAAGCACGTACAATGCTCACTCTGTGTGTGATTTAGTCCATGCCATTTTTAAAATAAAGCGGCTTCGTACATGCTAGGTGCAGAACAGCTCTCCCGGCGTACTCCGTGTCATGTTGCTGAACGTCTGCGTTCTGCATTACGCTGGGTAAGCAAGTGCCCCATGACTAATTTATACCGTTATTGATGGGTTACATTTTTCTTCCAACGGCTTCCAAGTGGCTTTGTAGATCACTCTGCCCCACAACATCAGTGACTGAATGGAAAATAGGACCAGAATGACTTTGTATTGAAAATACGGGGCTACCTGTGTAGTGGTAGGTAGTTGTGTTTAAGAATCCAGAACTGGACAATCTCATCTTTGATTTTCTTCTCCATGTAGCACAAAATTTGAAGTCTTCTGCTATTTAGGACCACAGATACCTTTTATTGTGTTAGGTTCGGCAGTCAGACCAGTGTTTGCATGTGACTGCTCTTTATGATGCCGGCACTCTGGAAGCAATTGGCAAGCAGTAAAATTGTTAATATCCTTCAAAAATGCAAGTTTAATTTTCAGTCTTCCTAGTGTATGTCCTCAGCTGATGGCTCAGGTGTTTCTACCGTTGAATCTACGCTGGGATTTGTCTGAGCATGAGCAATGGAGTGCATCGTATAGATGCACGCAGGGAAAGACCACAGAAATGTAAAACAGCTCTTGGGCTGAAAGTAGAAAGTAGATTCTTAAAGGTATAGGCTGGTCACCTTTTACCTTTGTCCTTTTCTCCATTCATTTAGCCAACGGACACTCAATTTTATTGTCTATAAACCTCTTATTTTAATACATGCGTTTAGCAGCTGTCTGATGGCTTAGTGAGAAATGTAGATTATATCAGATTAGAGGGTAGCCGGGGAGCGGAAAAACAGTTTTTATACACTGTTCTCGTTCTGTGTTATATTCGAGAATTTGATATCAGTCACCTCCCATTTTCTCAAAATAACCCCTGACCAATGCAGTACTTGGGAGGTGCGTTTAGTAAACACTGATGTTCTTTGTACTACTGCTGTTTTCTACTGTCTGCTTGGTCAGCTGTACCCTCTGGCACCAGCATTATAGGAAAAAAATATGCTCTTCTAGAAGTGAAATTAAGAGTTTTTAATCTTCATCTTTTTTTTTCTCAGCCATCAGTATCACAGGTGAACAGGAAGATGATATTTCATGAAAATAAGGTCTCTAAAGATTTCAGAATTTTTCACAAATACTCATCTGTAACTGGTAGTAGATTCATAACCCCAGGTGGATGATTCATGGCTTGGGGATGCGTGCACACCTTGAGATAATGTTAGTTAGATAGTTTTTATGGATATGTTGAGATTATTATGATCATCCTAGTAGCACATTTGATAAATGAACGTAATTACAAATACAATAGCAATTGATGTGATCACAGTGTTTACCAAGTGTGGTTCATTTTTTGTATTGATTGGAACATTCCGAGAAGATACGGACGCATTCGCTGAGACCTCTCCAAACAAAAGCCACGGCGGCAGAGGAGGTCAGGCCAGATGTGCCACTTCATTCACGCTGCGGTTCCTCTCCGTTCAACTTTTTGAGAGAGTGAAAGTGCTCCTTGTGGGATCTTTCCTAGGTAGTCTCATTTCCAGAAATTTTCCATACAATTAGCTTGCCCTTTTTGTTCCTGGAAGGCCAGTGACAAAATGGGTGGGGTCTGCCTTACTGCAAACACCAGCCTTGCTCCTCCTCTGCTTAAGGGTGAGAAGGGTCATTTTTGGGAATCACATCAAAAATTTATTTTAAAATTGAGTAAGAAAAAAACCCACCACTATGCTTTAGTTGGATTGTTGCTAATTAATAGATACAGTAGTATGTTTTGGAGTGACCCCTTTTTATTTGATTTTTTAATTTTTTTTTATCTCAGGTTGGTTGAGATAATTTTGGATGTCTGCAATTATGGGATGCATTCATGTATGTAACAGTGAAGATCGGTACACATTTTCCTGTTGGGGTGTATGCTCCTCTCGTGAACTGATGCATGAAAAGCTGTGGAGAAGAGAGATCAAAGTTAGAAAGGAAAGGAAGGAGACAGTACTGCATCAGCCACAAAAGAAATACTGAACAAGAGCGAGTCTGTAAAATTGCACCTGGCGAGACTTACATTGGAGCTTGAGTAGTCCTAAATGAAAGAAACAAATGGGATTTCTGAGTATTTCAAGGCAGAGTAGGTCCGTCCTAGTGCTGGAATCCTCCTTCTGTTGTGAAAATGAGATAGAAACTTCTCGCTGCTGTGCTGGGCTGTGAGTTTTGAGAAGCCTGACGAGCTTTGGAGCCTCTCTGAGGTGTTGATCGGTTCATCAGTGCCTTCAGACAGGCGGAGTACTGCCCTGCTCCAGCTGTCCTGTGCGTGGTCTCTGCAGAAAAGGCTCAGCTCTGTCCTGCTCCTGAGATCAAAAGGACCGTGGTACAGTTTAGCATGGCTTTGGGTCAGTTACAAAGTACCGAGATGGGATGGGGCTGGGGTACCTTTCTCCTACCACTACTCAGGACTTGTCCTGGCCTCCTTGTATCCTGCTGGTTTGGGAGTCGTCGTGTTCCAGAAGCAACCTCTGATGTTAATACAAGTCCATCTCCCTGTTCCCAAAAGTCTCCTGCGAAGGAAATCGCACTTCTGTGTGTGTGTGCGGAATTCTCCCTTGAATTTTGAGGTAGCAGTGGGATGAACAGTCATGTCCTGCATGTACTTGCTGAGAGAGGAGGTCTTTAATTCTCCTGACTCTCTCTGATTTCCCGTCTTGAAGAAGGATGCTTGGCAGCATGCTTCTAGATCCCAGCTGAGACCTCACACCCCTTGTCCAGTCAGAAAAAGTCCATCTAGCGAATCGCTGATCATCCTTAGCCGATCTGGGCTGAATTGTGAGTACTTAGTACCTTGCATTGTTTGGCTCAAAATGTATGAAAGACATTAAAATTAAATTATTTTAATCAAGTGGCGTTAAACATTCAGTGTTCCAGCAGTTGGTTGTAAATTTCTTTAGAAGTCATTACAGTAACTCGGTCTTTGTGTGTGCCCTGCCATGGTCAGGGATGCTGATGTCACGGCCAGAGCTCTCGGCCTGGGAGAGGCTCACGGTTGCCACTGAGGTGTGTCTTACTCAGACCCAAGGCAGAAAAACTGGATGAGGCAGTTCTTGGGTTGCTTGACTTTTTATTTTTTTTTTTATTTTTTTTCTTCCTCTATTTACAGAATTCTTGGCTTCGGCAGCCTTTGGACAAACAGGGAAGTGTCTATGCTAACTACAGCTCCTAGCGATACGCTCGCGTCTCCCAGTTCTGTGGTTATCCTGAATACTTTTTCTCTTTAGAGAGGAAGTGATGCTTGGGAAACTTCAGCAGGTTAGAAAGGAAAGAGGCAGTCGCTCCCAGCAGCAGCCTGGCAAGGCTGCACAAAGGAGCAGTCTCAAAGCAGCAATCTTAAAATGTTTCAACCAACACATGATTATCAAGTAGCTCTCTGCAGCCTTCAGGAGAAAATGCTTCTCCCCATTAGAGGCGTGTATCTCACTCCTAGACCATTGTTTGATTGCCCATTACAAACACAACGTGATCACCAAGTTACTGCGCATTTACCTGTTGTACCATTATGTTTTCCCTGCCAAGTTTCCCCTGTTCTGTTTAAGTAAGATTTATCACTTTGATAAAGTAGTTGTACAAGTGCTATTGCAGGAGGAAGAAAATCTTACTCCACGTAGCCTTGACTTTTCCTTTTTATCCCATTTTGATGCAATCAGCTCCTCATAAACTGATACCCTCCGTGAATGTAAATTTCATTAAAGCCCTCTTGGTTCCTTGCCCACTTCTCCACTATGAATCCGATTGCTGTTATTATTTCTGCCTGTGTCACTTTTATTTTCTCTTACCTTTTCCCCCTCGGTTTTATGTAAATAATGTTTGGATAATGGAGTGAAATGGTTTCCATGGTGCTGAACAAATACAGGTCACAGTGTGGGGGACTTCTCTGCACCTGAACATAAAGGTGAACATGTATATAATTTTTAATTACTTGGTTTCTTACAACTAAGAAAGAAGTTTTGTATATCTTGTAGCATCATTTTTGTTGAAGAGAAAAATTAGTTCCTTATGAATTCTGCAAAAATAGTTTTGCCTTTCAAATGGTAATTTTTTCACTGTATTCATATCTTTTTTTTTTTTAAATGACACTATCATGCATTACACCATCTGATTAAAAAATTTGCTGGAATAATATTTGCACTGAACATCTGTCATTGGCAGCTGTAAATATGTTCTGTATTTATCTACAAGAAATCAAGTTAAGAGCCCCTTACAGTCAGCAGAACTTTTATTGAGCAGTAAGGGGTCTGAATGCGTGGTTCCCAAGCATTTTCTTTAGATACAGTTGTCCTCAGAAGGGTTATATGTATGGACCATTAACTGTGAAACCCAACGGACGTTATATGGGCTTTTTATAAAATGCTCCACAACACTTACTGTCACGGAGACCAGTTGCAAACGCAACTTTTGCAGCAGAATTGGGGTGTGAATGCAGAGGGTCAGCAATCCCTGCAGGGCAAGCCTGGGGAACGCTGCAGGCTGCAGCACCTGCGAGCACCGGGGGCCCGGAGGGCTGGGCGGGCGCTGCTGTGGGGTGCCAAGCACCACAGCACTGCGCCTTCACTGCCACAGTCACACGGGGAGCCCGAGAACAAGAATTTTCCTGGGGTTACCGTCACGCTTGCGTTTTTTGTGCTGGATCCGAATAATGGCCTTAACAAAATCAGCAGATGACGTGTTGTGAAAGGAGAAATAGATATTAATGTCCTAGTCCGTGTTGCGCGCACCCCTCCATAGGTTTTGTATGGCTTTCTTACCCACTGCAAACAATGAAAGAGGATTTCATTGATCCTCAGTGAAAGAGGATGATACAATGGATTTTGGGATCTTTATCTTATTGTCTGACTTGCTATCTAAATAGAATTTACATTGTCTAACCCTACGTAGATGCTGTCTTCCCCCGTGAACTCTAGAGAGAAGTTCGATGGGTTCTGTGCTTCTGTGCCAAGAGCCAAAGTCACGACAGCTGTGACTTAGAAGCTTCTGGAAGCCACTTGTGCAGGCAACAGGCGTGATGCTGACTCCTACCTTCAATCCATATATTCCTCATATAACGTGGTAATGCAGCATCGCATTGACCAGGTGGTGCTGATGAATCCTAAAGGGAAGGTGTAGGAACTTGCTTGTTAAAAATCAGAAGCCGTTGTTTTGTTATTCGTAAAACTTGCTTCTTTGTTTTATGTTGGATCTCGGAGCAAAGGAAAGTGTGACTTTAAATCCAAAAATTTGCAGCAAATGAATACCTTGACTAGCAGATGAAAATACATTCTCATCTGTACATTACAGGAAATCGTTCAGAAACAAAGTAGTGCCTCCTTCTCTGAAGCTCATCCTGGGATGTGTTTCAATAAAAAGAAAACCAGAAGGAAGGTTCTTTAATTGAAAATTCCCTGCCAAACTGTTTAAGGCATTTACACCCAGACCAAGTTCCACCCGCTGGGGATACACAAGCCGTTCTGAAAGTTGTAGGATAACTATCAAGGGCTAGAAACAACACCGTGTGACTTCAACAACTAATCAGACAGGAAAATAAATGCCCAAGCCAACAGGCTCAAGAATAGTCTGAGGGCAATCTTTAGTTATCCTTGTTATGGTAAATGAGTCGTTGAATAAATCAAAGTAACTTTTATAAATGAGTATCAACAGAAGTTTATATAGGGATAATTCATAAGCAGAAGAGGGCGGTACATTTGTCAAAAAAATGTTCAGTGCACATAATTCATCTATTACTCTGATCATCACCTTGAATTGGTCCTGGTGATGAGTAAGGAATTAGTATGGCCTCTGCCATCCTGATACAAAGATACTTTGTCCTCAGCTGATGGCCTTCAGTAATCCCATTGCCACCTTCTGCACCAGATGGAGAGCGAGCGACCTTTCGGCATAGCCTCCTGTTGTAGCCCCTGCAGTAATCTGGTCTGAAGGTGTCGGAGGGATGAATGGCTGCTGCGAGGACCTGATCCGGGAGAGCTGTGCGGCGATGTGCCGGACCCAGGATGGGAGGCAGAGCCCTGGGTGTCCTTCCTCCTGCCGTTCTCTGCCTGGAAGTCTGTTTTTTAAGGAGGCCAGTGAGCACAGTGCTTTGGGGCTGCTTCCACCCTGCTGTCGGATGGTCCCTTGGCAAGTCCCCTTTTTGTCCCACCATAGGTAACAAAATGCCATTAAAGCGGGACCTGTAGCTAAGGCCTGAAGTGTAGGGAAGGAACTGAAAGATTTGCTTCTGGCTTCTCTGTGGTAGTCTCAAAGTTATTTAAGCTCTGAAGTTATTTATAACATTCTTTATTTGAATTTTCCCATCACCATTTTGAAGGGCAGTGTTTGTAGCTGCTCGTGTGCTGCTGCGGTGGGTGCTCTGGAACATCGTGATGCAGTACGCGAATGCAGCTGAACCCCTGTCACGTAATAAATACTGCTCTGCAGAGCCGGAGAGTTCTCCAAGGACATCGCTGCTTGGTTCGATGACATCCCACTTCCATAGCTTCTGGAAGCCACATCGTCTGCCTGCATTTTTGCGTCCTCAGGGTTTTTTGTGCAGCAGCCAAAACTTTGGACAATGGAGATGTGTCTCAGAGCTGTTAGGAGTAAAAGGTGCATCACTAATGCATTGTGCCACGGGACCAGATGAAAACTTAGTCTAATTACCATGGTGCTCAAGGAAGAGGATTGTAGATGTTCCCCACTGTGAATGAACATGGTTTGTTTGGATAAGTTGCACCGGGATACGCTGATCCCACTATACGCGGCATGGGCCAGAATAGAGGTATTTAATATGCACCTTATCTAATACAGTAAATGTGAGGGGCTGTGTCAGGCACAGACACTAAAGCAAGCCTCTGGCTTTCGTGGTCTCATAGATAAGAAAATACTTGTTGTACAATATTTTGTTTTAGAAGTGCTCTGTGTAAAAGAAGAAAGCCCAGGAAACTGGTGGTTTTGGCAAAAGCACTTATATCATATGCACCTTAAACTGCTGGAGGTGATAGCTGTCAAGAGTTGCTGTGGTGTGGGACAGGCTTTCTCCGTCGTTTTACCCCGATTATGTGACGAGTTTAAAAGAAAAAGGGGTTTGTAGAGGAGGTGCAGAATACAAACTTGCACCAAAGTGAACTTGAATTCAGATCCTACAGCTTTCAGATCCTACAGATCTACAATTAGTTCTTCAATAACAAAGCAAGTGGTGTGCAATTAGAAGTCCCTTTTGCTGCAACATTGAGGGTATCAGTGTAAATATTCTGTCTACGTACATAATCTCCTGTATCTCTTAGGATATATTAAAGGGATTAGGTACTATATAATTTCTCTATTTTAACACTGTGTTTAGAATAATGTAGTTCATCAGTTTAAAACAAAACCAATAATATGGGATTAATGTAGGTCACTAAATCAGGCCTCCCATCTTCGTCTTCACTATTTAAAGGAACAACTGTTTGTTCTCTTTTTTCACCGTTGCATACAAACATCGTTTTTTAGAAATCATGTCTACATTATAAAATTAAGATAGTTATCTTTTATTTTTTCTCCTGTGTCATGTTACAGATTAAGGGTACCAGACTAATAACAACAGTCTTTAACAGATATTAATAAATGTAATTTTCCCTGAAGTTTTGACATCAAAAAGTTTGTGAGGAGAATTATGGCACTTATTATCAGCAGTATGTTACGGGCTAAATTTAGTTACTGATGTTATAGGAAACTATGGGAAGTAGTTTTGGTTTAGATTGAGGCTGAATCAAAGAAACCCACCCTTCTCAGAAATTAATGGATGCTTTCATTCTTCCTGGCAGAGCTACTTTATCATTCATATGACTAAACAGACAATCAATTTAACAGCAACGTATGGGAATGGAGGGAATGAACAAATAAGCTATGAATGATGAGAATAGAAAAATCAAGCCCCCCTCCCTTATTCTCTTTTAATGGCTAATACCAACAGGGACAAGACCAGTAAAAAGAGGTTAATGAATTGCAAAGATCCTTTAGAAAGTGATTGACTGGTATTGAAGCTCAGTCAAATCAGTCATAAATATTTACTTTTATTAGCAACAGTGGGTTGCCTGTTATTTTCAATTGATTTTTAAAGCTGTCAAAAATCTACCACTGTGACTATTATCAAGTGTTTTATTTAATCAATATTTTCAAGCTACAAAGAGCTGGATGAAACACTGTCCTGAAACTATTTCCTGTCTGTTTTGTAAGTATTGCTCACAAAAGATTAAAAGAGGGTAGTTAAAATAAGATTCACTATACCATGCAGACTAATCATCCCAATCGTTTCCCTGCAACATTTAGTCACTCATATTTAATGTAACATCCACTCTGGGTTTGTTGGTCTGTGCTAATCTCCATTAGAGCAGTTAGGGTTCCTAAACCTGTACTTGTTATGCCTTTACCGTTTTGGAAGGAGCTGTAGTAGACACCTACCACACACTTTATTTCTACCTGATGAGATGGGTGGGATCGAGAACTCCAAGAGTTAAACTGGCGGTGGCATTGCTGTCAGTGAGTACCATGCTCAGATTCACCCGCAAAAAATATCACATTCTGCTGCAAAAAAACAGATCGAGAGAAGAGCCTTTCTGAAGTTGCTGCCTAGACAATCTGTGCAATGAAAATATTTTCAAGGTGGTGTTGGCTACGTTAAAGTCTAATGATAAAATTCAAAGGAAAATAACAAAAGGAATTTCCTGGAGATAACAACAAAGAGTTAACATTTCCCAGGGCAGACAAGTTTCCAATTCAATTAGTTTTAATGAACCTTCTGCTCACTGGTTACTGAACTAGAAAGAACAGCAATAAATGCCCAGAGGAAAGAGAGAGAGGATATTAAAGGAGGGTTAGTGTATAGTATATAAATTTCCAAGTTGACTAAAAGAGTAGCCTTGATATAGTTTTAGGAACCAAAACTGCAATATCATATATGCTTTCCCTTTTCAGCAAGCGTATTGGATAAACCATGATCTCTTTTGATTCTGCCAAACTATTGACCCTCTATTGTCTCTGAAATCCTGCAGAAAATGGCAAGCTATATTTTCAGTTGATTTTGTAATCAACTGAATAGAGTTTTTAAAAAATGGGCTACAGTATGAGTATTTCATAAATCAAGCATAGAGAAAACATGAGTTAATAAAAAAATGAAAAAGCAAATGTAAATTCTATAGTGAGAGCTCTATATTGAATGCCTTTTTAATATAAAATGCACTGTAATTTTTTCTTTTTAATCTTTGAAGGTGTTATCCAGCCTGTTATTAACAGTATTTCCATACAAATTTGCTCTAAGTTTAAATATTATTTTATATGAATTTTGGTCACTTAAGTTATGCTATATAATTTCACTTTTGTATTTTCAGAGCCCAGCAGTATATGCCAGATTTTGGTTAACATAAAACCACACAGAAGCATATATTTACACATCTGTGTTGGCTTAATATTTGACGTAAATAGTATATATTAATGTCCTGCATATTGTATTGTAGTTTTAAATAGCATTTGCTGTTATATGGAGCCTTTTTTTTCTCCCATTCACTGAATTTCCATGGAGTTAGTTATGTGTTCATTGCATATGCATGCATCTTTTGAAACTTAAGATATTGCAGTCTGATTTCTTCTATTAACCATGTTAAAAACTTAAAAATTTTTAGTACGTTCTAAACAGATGCATTTTGTCATTCATCTGTAATCTAATAGGAATTTATAAAGCACAGAAATCTGTTTTTCCTTTTCCGTGTAAGTTAAAAGAAAAATCACTTGCTGAATTTTAATAATAATATTTATGTTTAGTCACAATGCTGTTCAAGCAAGCAGATTTTCAATTATATATAGTCCCATTTATCTGTACATTTCCCTTCCCTGTTCTTCATTCAAGCAAAGCTTAGACTCCTACATCTTTAGTACAGCCCATGTTACAGTATAGCTATGTGCTGTAAGTGAAAATCATTTTTACAGCTACCTTAAAAACTAAAAGTACTTATCCTAAAAAATGCTTTAGCATTATCTAGGTTTAAGAAAAGAGATCTCACGTCATTTTTCTACTGTTTAGTTAGAAAGATCAGCATCAAAAGAATGAGAGGTTTGGGGCTGTATTTTTATTTCAATTTTGCAATGTATATAGTAGATTTATTTGTTAAGATAAAAAAATAAATCCAGTAACTAACTGCAAATGCAGTTCTTTTTTGTTAAAGTGCTAAAATAATCAAAATTTTATTGTCCATGCCATCATTTTAGCAGTGTGTAACCAGATGTTAGAGCATCTAAGTAGTGAAATATAGCAGACATAGCAGATGACAGCCTTTTACACTTTTTACAAGTCAGATTTTTTTGAAGTACAAGGAACTTTTCATTTTAATTTTTTATTCTGCAGTCTTTGTAACATCTTAGGAAAGTATTACGATAATTGTGCAGGCTGTTTATGAAAGGACAAATGAAGGGGCAAGGCAAAGTTCTTTAGAAACACAGATCTTTGCCAAGACCGTTTCAGGACAGGGCTGAGAACTGAAAGTGCAGCATCACTGCAGCTCCGTTCCCTGCAGGAAGCTGACCAGGTAGCTAGGCTTCGTGTCGTTTGGTACTGCTGGAGAAATGGCGAAACGCGCTAGCAGAGCTCTGCTGTTAGCCTGCGGCAGCTGAAGGGACAGAACTGGGGAGTACGTGAAGATTCCTGAAATTAGCCAGTGGGCCTTTAATTGGTGCCCTGTAGATTTTCTTGTTGTTCACTGAATTTGGTGGCTGTTTGCACTGGAAATATTTGTTCTTTTAAGTTACATATTCAGTGGTGAGTCATATATTCATTTTTAACAGCAGAAACTACAACGTTGGTACACCAAGATTTCCAGAGCTAATATTTAGCATGAAGCAGGCCGACAACTTCCTCTGCAGTTTATTAAATACCAATAAATCGCAGTAGAGAATTATGGGAAGGTGAACACGAACAATAGAGAAGATAAAATGACTCTGACTTCCAGTTTCTTAAATAGCAACTAAAACTCTAGAACTTGCCTCTAAGATATTACAAGAACTTTGTCAAGTAGCACATGAGAAAATAGAGCCCACAGCCATATAGTAAGCAAAAAAATTCTGTTTGAGTATTGACATGACAGTTTTTGAAAGTTCAAGCAGAAAACCAATTATAATGAGCACTGAAAAGCCCGAAGCCCTGCTGTTCAATAAATAAAAAAGTACAACAAACTATTTTCCAAAAAGGTTCTAGAGAGTTTCTTCTTGTCCCACTACTTACAATATGATTACATAAATAGTCTCTATTTGCTGTTGAATTGCCAGGCAGCTGTATTAAAGTACAAATCAAATCAAGTCAGGATTAGAAAGTAAAAGAGCATGGTTTAAAGTAATCTATCCCCCAGGAACTGTGCTCAGATTCATCAAACAGAGCTTAAAGTACAGTATATCTTATACCCTTGTGTTTCCATGCTGCACTGCTGCAAAACCAGTTATTATTTTTGATATCCAGAGAATGTTGCTCGTAGCTTTAGGAGGCTCACTTGCTTATTTAAAGTACTACAAACCTTATCTGTCACTTATTATTATTTCTCTTGGTTAAGATTCATGAGGAGGACGTAAGTGTGGAAGACAAGAAGCTTCTTTATTGATCAGATCATATTTGCCTCTGCTGAATTACTCTAAATATGCGCAACGGATAAAGGAATGATATGTTTTCTTCTCGGTTACTGGTGATCTCCAGGTGCAGTGTTTTTAAAAGCTTAAGTACGGCGCGTTGTTCTGCCTCATCAGCAGCGGAGCTCGCTTCCTCCGGGTGTGTGGAGGACCCGAGCTGTAGGACCCAGATCGAGGAGCTTTGTGTGCACGGGGGTGCTAACTCCTGTTTACCTCATAAAACATTTTCGTGTTGTTTTAGAAGCTTAATGAGTGTAAGTTATATGTGATGAGTATGCTTTTATAAAGCTCTTTTGTCTTGCTATTTTGAGGCCGTACAAGTGCAGGACACCCTTTGTATCGAAGAGGATTGCACGCTGCCTAGTTTGCCAGAGGAAGGGCAGAGACTTGTCGATTTGTGTGTCCTTGTTTGTTAGGACTGGGATCTGTACTGAGCAGAATCAAATTCTTATCACTCCTTACTGCAAAAAGGCAACATAGAAAAGTAAAAATGCATAAACATGAATTTAAATTAAAAACAAAGAAATAGTGTGCTTCAATACTTGGCAGCTGGGTGGTAACAGATACTCTCTGTATTTCCTTCACGGAAACAACAGCCATCCGTAAGCATCAGTTGTCTGCTTGATAATAGCTGTGAGTTTGTAAGGCAGGTCATTAAGCAGCGCCCGTTCTTTGCGGTGGGTACGGCCACAGCCTGCTGCGGTGCGCGGGCTCGTCTTGTTGGTCAGCACAGGCTGCCGGCTGAGCAAAGAAAAGGAGTTTGCAAGTCGGAGATGTAATGCTACCTGACAATGATTTCCTGCATGACCTGTGCCATCAGGATGACTGTCTGTATCGCTGCCTCTCTTTGTGCAGAGCAGGGGTGCTGACAGACACCCCTCTCAGGACAGCACACAGCAGTGCTCGCCGCACGGAGCCCTGTGTGAGGGCAAGGGGTTAGCACGGGGACTGCACCTTGTTTTGGGACGCGCTGAGATCGGGGTAAGATCACGTAACCAAACCTTTACGCCAGAACCAAAAGCACGTGCCCACTCCGAGAAATGGTGTCACGGCTCACAGACCCCAGCGGATGCGCGGTGCTCCTTCAGTTCCCGAGAGGCAGTTGTGGTCTTCCCCGTGCCGCTCTCCTCGCAGGTGTCCCTCGGGTTTCATAGTTCGGGAACTCCAGCACAGTGTTACTGTTGTGAGTTGGTTACTGCCGCTCTGCTGACGGAGACCACCCTAAATTGAGCACAGAATAGCGCATTGATAGTATAGTTGGGAGCTCCATTAGGAAGGTTAAAACAGAGCAACCTGAAAATGAATTTTATCGGTGACTTTTTCGGCTGTTGTGCACTGGGCTGGAGGCGATGAGAAGAGTGGTTAAAGTGAACCACTTGTTGTAGCTCTTCCCCAGAAGCTTCATCCAGGGAAGTGACACTGTCGTGTAGTTATTTCTCTGCTATTGTGTAGTATTGTACTGTTGTTTCTTCTGGTTTCCTAGCGAGTGGAGAGAGAATGGGGACACACTCCTCCTTTTTGCCTTCTTCAGGATTTCCACAAATTGCACATCTTTATCCCTTTTATCTTATAAGCTGGCAGTGGATAGCACAGTGTATGTGTGATTATACAAATGTTAAAGTTTTTTTTAAATATAATCACCATCTTTCCTCCCCACTGCCCCTCCTGTACTCAAATTAGTCTTAACATTTTGGGGGAATCTTTTAATGAAGTATTGATTTTTATCAAGGACATCAAACTAAAGGTAAATGTACCGTTGTGTCATGTTTAAAAAAAACAATACGAAAAACCCCGAGCCCCAGTATATTACAGGTAAACTAAGATAAATGACTTAAGTGCTCAGTTTGTGGAGTAAATTGAAACCATACATCACAGGCTTTCATTATTTTATATTATAAATACTGTAAAGAGTAGGAAAGATGATTGAACAGTAATGCAAAATTAGTATTAATTGTCATGACGCTGTTGATGAGGAAATATGTGCTTTTAACATAAATAATGCGGAGTAATCATTATAACAAAAGTTATTTTTTTATAGCTAGTGATTGCAGGGTGATAATCAGAAGACTATGACATCCATTAAATTGCCCTTCCCTGATCCTGCATGAAGAAATGAAGGGATCTGTGTTAATTTTAAAGCTCCCTTTGATTGGGTGAACCTGTCTCCGTTTTGTGTGACACTGCTGCCACAGGTCATTGCCTGGTGCAGTGTACCATGAAACAAACAAATAGAAAAAGGCACCTTCTGGCACTTTAAGTTTCCCTGCCATCTGACTGCAGCCCCGGTGGTTTGAAATGATGAAAAGCATAGCCTTGGAAAAATCTTCCTATGGTTAGATTGGGAAAAATGAGTATGATTATCACATGTGCTGGGAAGGGCAGGATAGACAGCTGAAGTCATCTCAAAACTCAAGAGAAAAGAAGAAGACAAGAGGTCACAATTATATTCTAGTATCACACTCCCTTTCACAGAGATCTGATATATTCGGTTTGTTCTTGTATGGTGCTTAGGGAAGTTCTAATTAAGGGAAGAAAGAATTTTGACACATGTGAAGCAGAGATCAATATTTAGCACTATAATCAGCAATTCCTGATGGTTTGACAATGTCACTATACACACTGTAACTATCCATTATTCTCGGAGAAGGGAGCCAGGCGGAGGCTAACAGGCTTACTGCAAGCTATCATGAATCACATAAAGCAGTGCCTCATTCACTTCTATTTGTCTTCCTTTTCATCTTCATTCATCCTTATAAAGAAGGCTGCGCTGCCACCAGCCTTGAAAGCCACCATGCTTCTGCGCTGCAGCGGCAAGGCAAGCAGTTGCTAAAGACGTGTATGGCATGAAAACAGCAGCTGATTCCTGCGGGGCGGGTGGGTGTGTGGGACACCTACGGAGGGGTGGGTAGTACCGCCTAACGCTGGCACGGCTGTTGGCATGTGGTGAGCAACAGGGTATTTCGACAACTGATAGTACAGTGGAAAGTGGTTACAAGGACATTATACAGTAGCCAAAGCCCCCAATTCCGTCTCCTTTAACAAGAAATGGAGAGATCAGGCAAGTTATTTTTAGGGTATGATCCTGTACCTGCTTAAATTGATGGCATCCAGCTCTAATGGTGTAGCAGTAAAAGAAAAATGGAGAGAGAGAACAAGCTGAATCTCCAGTTTTTGCTACTTGTACATCCAAGACAATCAATCATCCTGTTTACTACTTGAACTCGGAGCATAGCTGGTAGAGCATTAGAGAGAAGAATGACACACAAATGAAGCCCCTGTTTGTTTTTGTTTTGTTCTCTCGTGATCAGTGCTTTAATTATTTGAATGGGGAAATCTGCAAGACATTTGTGAAATGCGCACGGGTCGCACAATTTTGCATGTTTTCATACAAATGGAAGCGTGTGTGTGTTCTGCTGTTCTCCAGGCATCGTTTGCAGTTTTGCTTTAGGAATCGTGGTTCCTCCAATTTGGAAGCAGAAGTAGGGCATGTGGCTGGTCTTGTCTGAACAGACCATGAATACTGAATATTCAAAGCAAATAATTTGGAAGAAATTGTGAGCTGAAAATTATCTGAACTATTCAAGTTTACACAGATTATGAAGACATTAGCAGATGCCCAGCTCAGTTTATGAATCTTTCATAAACAATGATAAATTTGCAATACAAAACGCCGTCAGCTCCAGTTTGGGTGTAATGTTGATCATAATAAAATGAAAGCACAATTTGTTTGGGTGTGAATATGTGAGTGATACAGTATTTTGGATGACAGTGCTTGATGAAACTTGATTCTGGCAACAAGCTGACATTTCCACCTAATTTAAACGGAAAGTAAAATTGTTAAAATAATAAGAATTAAAATGTGAAATTCAGCATGCCTTTACATAATGTCTTGAAAAATTTGCTGGCAAACTTCCAGTCAAAATCATTGCAACAGGGGTTATAATTTTACTTCTTTTTCAAATTGGTAAATCACCATGGAGTACTACAGTATATTCCTAATATGTGCAAGCAATCCAATACTTTAACATGATTCCTCTTTGTTTTTGAATAAGAAATTAGGATTTCCTATTCAAACAGTTGCATAATACTATTTTGATTTTGATTCTGAGTTTTTAATGATCTCAAAAGTGATTTTGGTATTTATCTGCATGTCCTAAAATCTCCAGTACTGGTTTGATAGTGCAGCTAACGTGCGTAGCTTTGGCTTGAAGAAATAAACGCTTTGTAAAATGTAACAGAATAACTTGAGGCCGTTTAACATAGAGAACGTTATTTCATGCCGTTCCCTTAACGTTATCAGTCACGCAGCATGCATTGTATTTCTGTTGGTGGGAGTGGACAGGACCCGGTGTCCTGCGTTTCAGGCTGTCGTCTGGTTCTGCCTGCTCCCTGCCTGTCGAGAGGCCAGATCGCGGCCGGTGCTGAGTGTGCCCGCGCTGCTCAGCGCTGCCGTGGGCTTTGGCAGCGTCCGGCGGCGCTCAGAACCGGGCAGGATTGGGATCTACGTGAGATGCTGACACAGGCTCTCATCCTGACTATCCCAAGTAGCACTAATTAAGGGCTGTCCAACTGTGCTTTCTGTTGAGCAGTTTGCTCCGGTGGGTGACAGGAAACAGCCTGGGATCTGTCTGCAGAATGACATAACAAAGAAGGAAGAAAAAAAAACACCCTCGGAGAGGGTGGGCTGCAATAGAAAGCCCTAAACTAGGCTTGAATTGCATATTTTGTTATCATAAATATGTAATCTCAGATTAAGCACTGCAGCTTGCTATGTTACTGCTTTCATTATACATTTATTAGAGCTCCAGTGGTTACTCTAAGTGATAATTATAGAGAAGCATAAATTAATAAGGAACTTGGGGAATGATCTTCCCTTTGTTAGAAAGGTTATCAATAAATCTTCCTTTTTTTTTTTTTATTTATACGTCTATAGATATAACGATAGCCAGCATTGCCATTAGTCAAGCTGTAGACTGGGAGATACAACGCAGCGAGGCAGGACTGGGAAAGCTTTGCCTGGGTGCCATGTGGAGGCCAGCAGGCTGCTCCACACAGAGGTGATAAAGAAGATCCATTGGAGCAGTTTGGGCTGATTTTGTCTCCAAGACAAAGTGTACGTTCCTATTTATGTGTGGCCCTCACCCCCAGAATGATCCCCAAGAAAGGTCTTTCTGGAAATCACATCATTGCTCCTGATGCCCTGGTGCAGGTTGGAAAAGGCAGCGTTACAAAGGGGTTCTCTGAAAACCAAGAAAGGCACCCAAAGTGTTTCCCTGAGCCTAGCCTGGGTCACTGTGATCTTCATTATCGTCCTCTGAGATGACATTACGTTAGTAAAGCACAGCAAGACCCGGCAGTGCTTTCCTGAGAGCCCTAAGCAATAACACCTCCTACTTGCAGCCGAGTCTCATAAATACTGTCTGGCCCACTACGCTACTGTCCTTTTACAGTGGTATCATTTAATTGTAAACCAAAGATCAAAGGTCTTTAACTCTTTAACCAAATTCCAATGTCTGCCAAATTCAATAGCTGTCATTCCCTTAGAAAAAGACAGTGTAATATGTGCGTTCTGATCTAATTTTATAGAAAAAGACAGAATTTACATACTGTTTATTTAGTTAAGTCTCTAAAATCAATACCTTTGTCTGTAGCTCTTTTATTTAAAATACATCATGACATTGCAAACTGCTATATAAATGAATTTTTCTAAACCACACATGTTGTTAATGTTTTTCTATTGCACATTTTTTTAAAAGTTTGAATCATAGCATTTAATAGATCAACTTAAATGTATTTTAATATTGGATTACTAAAGAATGTTAAGTTTTACATTTCTAAAATTATAAATATTATTTCAAAAGGTCAGTCATTTGCCCAAGACTTATCTGTCCAATGAAGAACATATTTCAAACCATCCAGACACAGAAACTGATCACGTTAAATACTAAGAAAAAATGAAATCTCTGAATACTGTTTTTTCAGCAGTAGAGAGAGAGGAGAGGAGAGGAGCAGGCTTGGGTAAAACCCTTAATGAAAGTTCTTCAGTAGGCTGCCAGCAGTATTTCAGAAAAACAGAACCTTTTTTTTTTTTTTTTTTTTAGTGGAAATGAAATGTAATTCACGGTCTTCATTTACATGTAGGTTAAAGAGTATTTTGGAGTCTGTAAGCAGATGTAAGAAGAATTTTTATCATTGTTGCTTTGGCCTGAGCTGAATATCATTAGCCTGGGTGACTGCACTGCTTCCAGTGCCCAGGTAAGTGTTAGCTTAGGTGTGCTAAATTATTGATATTGTGAAGCATTATTTGGACTCGCGTTTGATTAAAATACCATCACTGTGATGAAGACAGTCACCAAAGGCCTGTCAGCGCCCCAGTCCATCAGTGGCCTCGACAGCCTTTGTGTAAGACAGGAGAGAACCAGTTCTTGCTTGTGCAGGCTGAGGTCTTTGACTTCAGATCGGCCACGTAGGGGTTTTGTGCGCGCAGACACCCTCGCGGCTGGGCCAGAGCAGGTTCTGTGCAGAGAGCCCTGAAGCTGTGCCCGTGTGAGTGGTGTGCCCGTGTGTGCCCGCCTGCCGGGCAGAGCCCGGCTGGGTTGGCCCGCGGTGTAAGCTGCCCTCCTGAAGGGTGCAGGAGGCCGGCTGTCAGCAGCGTGCCCAGGGTCCGAGTCTGGGAACAGTATATTCGGGGCTACCGAATTGCCCTCCTCATCAAAACTGAAATCTCGTTTGTTTCTCATCTTCTTCATCTTGAGCAGTGCCACAAAGTCCAGCTGGAGGCCGACCGCCAGGAGCATCTCTCCTACAAGGCAGGGCTGAGGGAGGCTGGCACTCCTCAGCCTAGGGCAGAGAAGGCTCAGGGGAATCTGATCCATGTGTATAAACACCTGACGGGAGGGAACGAAGAAGAAGGACCCAGGCTGTTCTTGGTAAAGCACAATAACAAGGCAAGAGGAAAACACCTTTACTGTGAAGGCACGGGGTGAGCGGAGGGCTGTGTGTTACTGCAGCCTGCCTGAACTGCTCCTGGGCAGCAAGCTCTGGCTGCCCGGCCTGAGCAAGGAGGCCGCTCTGAAGAGGTCTGCTCCAGCTCCGTAGTTCTTGGGCTCTCTTGAGGGAATACCCACCGAAGACAAAATAGATGATGAAATCTTGTTATTAGGAAACTAATTTGCCCTCAAAAAAGCTTGTTTCACCTCTCTAGAGGTGAAACCTCTCTCTAGATTTCAACTCTTCTAGGATAAGGTCATCAATTTTTTTAGCTAGCGTTAGTGTTTCTTACTTCTGTTGGAGTTTTCATTGTCTGGGGACTTTTTTTTTTTTAATCTGGGGAAAAAGAATTCTTTTTAGCATCTCATTTACGGAGTTCAAGACCATGATGAGTTTCAGAACTAGTTCTTCTGCACAGTGACATGAAACCTTGTTGAAATGGTTATAAAAATTCTCTTCAAAATTGAGGAGCTAATTATTTGTTCATCTTTTAGCTGTATAAACTTTGTGTGAGGGTGTTTTGTAGCTTGCTTGATTGATACCATACCCTTTTGCCCTGAATATTGAGCCAACCAGCAGTACTGAACTGGTTGGTGGGAGCAAAGCTGCTCATCTGTTTGTTTTTTTTTTTTTCTTTCTTCTACCACTAATCTTAGTGGACAGGTTGTTCATACAGCTCCAACAGAGGCATCTGGTCCTAACGAAGCTCCAGCTGATTGGCCTTCTCTCTTCCCCCAGTGCCTAGTGTCCATATAGTTAAATCCTACAGTAGTTTCCTTTATGTCTGCATGCACAGGTTCTTGGAAACAAATGACACGTATCCACAGGGTTGCAGTGACCATACATGCACAGCAGCAGTGTTGGTTACAGATATTTGGGCCTTTATTCCAGCCTATCGTAAGTTTGTCTGATGTCCAGGGGCCTGTTGTTTTGTTTTATTTTCTCTCGATTTGTTCCTTTTCACTGGATGCTTCCATTTATTTCCCTAGAGCCATCAGTAACTTGATAGATGAATTAGCTCTTGTGCTTGGGCAGATAAAGTGGTGTATGACTGAACAAAACCGATCAGTTTCAAACTCTATTAGAAATGGAAAATCAACATTAACTTCATATTTCAGTCCCTCCTCCCTGCTTTTTGAAAGATATATTCAAATTTTGCTGGGTTTCCTTTTTTTCTTTTTTTTTTTCCCCTTGATACAAGCCCATGTTCTGAATGGAAGTTTTAAAACCTGGTAAACATTATTGCAACTGTTTGCTATAAGCTCATAGTTTGTACAGTAGCATGCTATTAATCAAAGGGCAATTATTTAGTTGTAGGAAGTAGCAGGACAACTCCTGAAAGTATCTCTCCTTTGTGATGTTTAACTGCTATCTGAAAAATGGCTTCCACAAAGTTTTTTTTTTTTTAATCCCCCCAGGATAAATCATAGTCCTGACTAGCGTATATACATTAAACATGGAAGAACTTAATTTTCCTGCATAAGCAAAACCAGAGCAACTTGATAAATAAGATTATTTTCTGTTCATTTTGCATAAAATATTTAGTTTATGTGGCAGCAAAGTCGAACTATGTTGAGAAAGGAATTATAGTATAGTTATAGCATTCCTGGGCTGTTCGTTTTAGTTTAAAAATCAAATGTGGGTGGTGTGGACTTCTGCAATTTAATATTTCTGTTGATGATCTGGATGAAAGTGTAAAATAAATACTGGCAGAGTCTGCAGGTGATACCAAGACTAAATGATTAGCAAATATTGAATAGGACAGATCTCTGGAATAGAGACTTAATTTTTACTTACCAGATGTATTTAGACTACACATCCAGGAATAAAACGTATTCGAGGATTGAACGCACGGAGGAAGGCATCATCCTAGGAATCAGTCTCTCTGAAAAAGGCTCAATCATCGCAGTGATGTACTGAAGTGCCACGTCCAGTTGTGCTGTGGTGAGATGGATGCTAATGAATTTCAGAATGCTCTGAAAGATTAAAGGAGTAAGGGAGCCCCATGATTTTTAGCTCCCATGATTTATACTGAAAGACTGTAGAAGTTCACCTGCCTATCTGAGTGAAGACATGGTTAAGGAATTATTTGATCAAAACCCAGAGGTCCTTATGAAGGTCAAACTTTCTTAGACTGACGAGCCCATTAACAGAGGTCGTTTTGTAGATGGATGTGGAAGTGTCACTTCCACGCTCGCTCTTGCTCTCCCAGCACGCGCTCCTGTTGCGGGTGACGTGGCGGAGCCGCTGCACGGCCTGCCTCCGTGGTGGGAGCTGCCGGGCCCCGGGAGCTCTCCCGAGGCGTGGAGAAGTCCTGCTGGCTTGCGGCCACCTCGGCGAAGTACACTCCCAGAAATCTGTCGTCAGAAATCTGTGGGAACGTGTCACCTTCTGGGTCTGGATTTATTTCCTTCTCTCTTTCTCAATTTATAGCAACTTGCGTTCTCAGCCTCTATTTGCGCTACATACTTGTATCTACCCAGCTGTGAGCCGTGTAGGTGAGATCCACCCCGCCTGGCTGAGTATGGTTACAGAAGCCATTTCTTCATCCCGGTTCGTAGCTGATGTATGCTGCATGTCGTGCGTACTGGTGGACCCTATTTCTTGGGATACGCTGAAAACGACTGTGTTCTCAGTCGCTGCTGACAGCAGGGTGCTCAGGCCAGACTTCCCGAATTAGCCACAGGCATGCTTAATCTCTTTTAAATACATGATTTACGTGTTTATGCATTTAGGAAGTGTAAGCAGTTAGAAATTGTCTGATTCACAATTTGCTTACTAGTCTCACCTGACTTAACTGCCTTACGAGAAGTTATTGCCTGTTCCTAGCGGTGGGAGAAAGACTCAGGCCTCAGAAGTCACTTTTTAAATTTTAGTATCCAAGCACTCGCCCTGCATTTCTTAGAAAGTGGAGGGTTAGAGGGTTATTCTTCTGTGATTGCTCATTTAAAAATGCAAACAAAACCTTTTTATTGATTTGTGTGTATTGGCAGAATTACTGTAATTGCATCAAATGACATAATTGGTGTAAATAGGTGTAATGATGTCATTACCATGTGTGATTGTGACATTTAGCAGTGTAATTAAAAGGTATAATGACACGTTAAAAGTCCTTACTAAAGTATGCAAAAAAAGCTCTGCAGGTGGACAGAGCACGATTTTAAAAATTCAATATTGCTGTCATTCTTTCATATTCTTTTCAAAACAACAAAAGCCATTAGGTCACATCAAAACTGATTTTTAAAACCAAAGGTCTGAACCTGCAAAGCCTTTCTCAGCTGGGTAGGTTCTCGGCAGCACCTTCCGTGACTTCAGGGGATTTGTTCTCAGCAGGAAAGGCTGCTCAGAGAACTTGGGCCCATTTCTATTTAAGCCTTCTAGTGGAACGTTTCTCCAACAGCACCAGGTTGGTTTTCTTCAGGAGCAGGCAGGTTTCGTAAGGTCATGGGATAATTCAGGTTGGAAGGGACCTCAAGAGATCATCAACCTCCTGCTCAAAGCAGCAGCAGCTCTGAGGCTTCCTCTCCAGGGATATTTAAAATAGTTTTAAAATTCCCAAATGATGAATTGATATACCAGGTACCAAGAGACTTTCATTATATTTCTCCAAATGAACCTCTAAATGTATTTTTAGATCTCTAAATGCGCCATTTCCAAAGCAGAATGCTGTGTGTGACACAAAAATCCTTTGCTGTTTGGTCTGTAAACTTGGTGGTTTGTGCACGAGAGGTATTTATGTGCCAACGTTTCTGTCTCAATGTCCCAGTGCAGGCTCTGACCATTCCTACATATGCGTCCCTCTCCAGAGAGTAAAAATATTTTTTTAATTCTTAAAGAGCTGTTTTTTTTGCAGATGACCCATATTAAGTACAGCTTTATATCAGATTACAGACTGGGGTGTTTTTTTTTTTTATTTTACATTTCTGTGTGGATTACATGGCAGTTATTCAGATAACCCAGGCAAATATTCCTTCTCCAGTCTTCTGCCTCCCCCAGATTTTTAAAACATCGTTCCTGGGTTTGACTGATGTCACTCCAAGCCTTTTGGATAATGGGTACATATTACACATTTTGTGGTACAATAAGCCAGTGAAAGGACTGGGCTGAGCAAGCGGTGCATGGATGCGGCTGGTTCCTTGCACAAGTGCGGGAGCCCTGCCGTGATTGCTCCCCTTCCCCCTTGAAGCTGCAGGTATGAGTGCATGCTATATAAGAGGCCACTCTTGAACAAAATGGTAACAATTAATGTTCTGTTGTGTGAAAGGACAACATGGTACTACCAAGATGACGCCTACTGAAAACTTACTTATTTTTCACTGTGTTTATCTCATAAATTGACAGCTTTATTCATTTTTTCCCCTCTATATTCACTGGTTTACATTTTACTCAGTTTGTTAAATATTTTCCTTTTCTATTCAGAGAAAACAAGAACATTCATCACTGGGACTCAGGGCGGGTGTAATACAGAGCGCTGCTGAATCAGGTACCTCCTGCTGGGGCTGTCCTTATGTGGGCTTCAGCACACCTGTACTACCAGTTTATCAGAGCTTCCTATCTGGTTGAATATTTCTTTGATTTCCAAGCTTTGAAAATAGAGACATAATATTGTATCAAATTGGAAAATCAACTACTTCATTAAATGTTGAGATGGCTCAAAAACATTAGAAAAAAAAAAGAGACTTTTAAAATTAAACCTGGTTTTGCCTGTATCTTGTGAGCTGCAGATTTTGTCTCCCCTAAAACCGGATATGTTTAAGGAATGAAATGCAAGACTCAGGCGCATTTTTTAACCTCTTCACATGTTGGATGCTGCACTAGGTGGTGTGCTGGTAGATGTTCTCGTTACTAGATTCCTGTGAAGTATTACCACTAGCGTAAACAGCCCCCCGCTCCCTCCCCACCCCAACCCCCCTTTTTTGAGCATATCTGATATGCACAGACACTTAAGCGTAGCTTTACTTGCTCTAGCAGTACATGCTCATCTGTTTTAGTGTTCTTGAGTTCATCACAGTTGTGTAAATTAAATATTTGCTGGATTTAAACAGAATAGTTCTGAAGGTGCTTTGAGAGTAAACAAAATCTGAGGTACTGCAGATAATTGGTTTGATAGAAAAAAATAGACATTTTGAAAGACAAAGACAAAAAAAAAATTTGAAATTTTCTTTCAAAGTTTTCCAAGTGGAACTTTTCACTTTTCATTTCAAAATGACCTCTATTCTCATTTAACACTGACCAAAATGAAGTGAGAAACATTTAATAAAGGAATTAAAGGATATGAACATTATATGACATATTTTATAGTAGTGAAAAGATTTCAGCTTCATCTCAAATGGCTTTGCTTTCTGAACACAACAACAAACCCCGAAACAAACGCTTCTTCTCCTCCCTTTTTAAATTGGTCCAGCTTCTAAAATCAGGTTCGCTCAGGTGTGCCGCAGGGTGAAATCCTCCGGGCTGTGGGAGCAGTGCGTGAAGGTTAGGGGATTGGGGCTGGTCACTGCTCGCAGTGCGGAGCTCCCGGCCCGCTGTAGGCCTTCCAGACACGCGTGCCAGCAGCAGGGTGCCGGCACGGAGCGTGCGTGAGAGGCGTGCTTGCTGGCCTGTGTCTGAGCGCAGGGAGTCGGTCCCGCCATGTGAGCAAGGAGGGAGCTCCCCTGGGTTCTCACTTGTGGTTTGAGCTCAGGTGCTGTGCCCGTGTGCTCTGGAGAAGGCCTGTGCTCGCCTGTCGGTGAGCAGAACAGGCTCTTCCGTCGCGCTGCAAAGTTAAATCACTGCGGGCCAAATGCTGGTGTCCTTGTGCCTTATTCCACAAATGGTCACATTTATTTCGGCTGTAGTCAGGCTGGGAGCGCTAACTATAAAAAGCAGTGTGATTGATAATGATGATTTGGCTTATTAGAGTCCAGAATGCTTTCTTCATGGAAATTTAAATCTGACAGTCTGGAAGAGTAGCAGAGTCTGGGTTTAGACTGATTTTAATCTGCTGCTTTCAGTTCATGGCTGTTTGATCGGGAGATCTGGTGCCTGGATGTCTCCACGTTTCCTTTCCTGAAATTCTTCTTCAAACTGGTTGCATGCTGAAACTATGCAAAATTTCAGTTTTCATATTAATGGAAGACCGTAAGTAAATCAAACTGCTGATGGACCCAGGCACATTTCATTCTGATCCTCCTGGAGCATCACACTTCTGTGAGCTGTTGGGATAAGCAGTCCCGGTACGCTGACAGCAGTTCACTTTGAAGAGGAATTTTCCTATTCCTATGACAAGTGAATGTATTTTCTTCTTCTTATACTTTGCCATCGTTTTGTCTTTTTGAGATATTTATCTGCAGTTTTAATTTCTAATGTTGTTGACATTAGAGTTGAACAGACAAATTGCATTGCACAAGTTGCAGCACATAGACTGCCTCCCCCGTTTCTGAACAGCTTGTAAATAGGATATGCTTTCTTCTTGCTTGGCTTAATCATTCCCAGTTTCTCTGGTAGGGAATTCCTGGTACTGTGTTACTTGCTTTGTGGATGGTAGTGTTGTACATAAACTGTAAACTGGGGAAAGTATGAAAGAAACTTACTTTTATAAAATTTCCCTAGTTAACTTGTGAATCCTTCTTTGTTCCTTCCTGCCCCTGTGCACGCGTTGATACTCTGGGCTGGGGACGGAACCAGAGCCAACAGCTGGATGAGCCAGGGGCTCCTCGGAGGTGGAAGGTCTCGATTTTACCCCCTGTACTCCCGCTAATCCCACAGTGAGTTTCTGGGGAAGGTCCTTCCGTGACCCAGGTTCTTCAGTGACAGAATTGATGCTGAATCGCTGCGGTTTTCTTTCCAGTGAGTAGGCATACAATCGTAGAATCTCCTGATGATCGTCCCCTGCTTTAAAAACAGTCCTTCGTGGATCCGACAGAGATTATTCCGGGTCAGAACTGCAGGAATCAGACAAGATGCTGAACCAGCTGAGCTCTGTGACCGCTTGGCCCAGTGATTATAGTGAGATGGGGATGTGGCCTTGTTTAATGTAGGAGTGCGTTTGGTGGTCTCGTGCCAGCGTACCACTTCTGAGTTTGATGGAGCCACTGACCGGTGCCGGATCCTTGGAATGGCAGGCGTAACGTATCATGGCATTTGTTGTGAATCTCAAGCTTTGCTCTGAAGTCTTGTCACTTTGCTTACATTGATTAGGAAGGACTGAAACTGTTGCTTTTGTCTGGTGCTCCCTCTTGCTGATGAATAGTTAATTCAACCACAGGAGTATTTGACTATTTACTATTCATAAATCATGAGGCAAAGTCCGACCACAATATGAATTATATTCTCACTAATTTAATAATGCAAAATGTGTTGTTTTTTTTTCCTCACCTAGTGTGTTAATAATAGCCTATGTTGACACCACATGGGTAATTTCATTCAGAGTATATGTTCTGCACAGAGCTCATATGAAACCGTCTCAGTGTTCTCTGAGACTAGACACTGTCATCATACTTTATTGCATCCAGATGACACAAGTTCTGTTCAGAGATGGGTATTTTCAGTTTAAAATGTTGTTTTTATCACAATGTTTATGCAGTATATGTCAGCACTAGTAAGAATAACAGAATAAATAAATATTACCACCGCAGTACTGAAAGTTTGGGTATGCATTGAGTTATTCTTAGAGCATTAGAGACAACCCAAGAAACTACATGCAAGCACATTCTTTCCTTCCTACACAGTTCACTTTATTTCGTTATACTTCTGGATTGGAGTAGCAGTATGGAGAGCTGTAAGATGTTTATTACATCTATTCTATACCTAGAGGTTGCTGTTTAAGCTTCTTTAAGTTTGAACCTGATGTTTTGATACATTAAATTAGTGCTGTATGAGACAACCACGTATAGAAGTTCTTTCAGGTTTGAACTTGCTGAATTTTATTGGCATTTGAAGTGCACCTTTTTTTTTAAAAAAATTAAATTCAGTGTAGTTCTGTAATCTCTCGATTACAGGGTCTCTCTCGTCCACGTCACCACACACGCTTTGCGTGCCCACACGGTCCCCATGTTCCTCACAGGACTAGGTGTCATATCGCCCTCCCTTGTCAGTCCTGCTTTAAATCTCTCCTCACTGGGTTGCCCAGGCTGTAGGGAAAGAAGCTTTTACCCCTGTTGCTGAGGTGGATCCCGTCTCTTCCTCACAGTCGTCGGCCCCCGGAGAGGCCCCGTGCCCGTAGGCACCGCAACCCGGCAGTGGTTGTGTGACCAGAACCCAGGGCCGCAGCAGTGGAGCCTCAGGCTCCGGGGAAGGTCTGGCCCCGTGCAGGTGGCTGCGCAGCACCCGGGCAAGCCGTGGGGCTGGGTACGGAGGGGCTTCAGATGGCCTGGAGCATGGGTTTGTAACCCTCCGCCCACACGGGAATCTTCTGCTTTAGCATTCTCAGCTCTGCGTAGAGATTCTCACCTCCCTTCCTTTCTTTAATTCTGGTGAAAGCTTTCCAGCTGTTCCTGAAGGGAGGGATCTGTTGTGCATCTTCGTGGAGACGTGGCCGTGACACAGCTCTCTGGCCATGGTGCTCTGTAAGTGACACGTCCGATGCTTGTTTCTTTATGAGGCCTGGTCAGCGCAAGTGCATCGCCCATAGCTGCAGAGTCCCTGCCGATTGCAGGTGTACAGACGCGGCTGTGTGAGCAGCTGGTGTACCTGCTGCGACTTCTTCACCACCCCCAGGGAACAGGGGACGGCAGCTCCTGGGCTGGGAGTCTGGCTCCTGGTTGCGATCACCGACCGTGAGACGTTTGCTGGTGAGCTGTTCTTGATGGTTTGGTGTTGCTCCTAAGGAAAACCCTATAGCGAATTGCAGCCAACTGCAAACGTGCCGGGATTAGGCTGGGCAGCACAAATACTGTGCCTGCCCAACTCGAGCGTACAAAGCATTGCCGTTCTGCTGCGTTGTGCAGGGCTTCGAGTACACGGTATTAATTCACTGCCAAACAAAATAAATTTGACAGCAGAGAAAGCTCTCTCCAGACTCACTCCTCTTGACACTTGGAAGACTAAACTATTTGTAAAGATACCTGTCACCCACTGACTTTTTTCCTGTGACACCCTCCTGTTCTGTCGAGAGGCCTTTTTAATCCTGCCCCTTCAGTCAACACCTGACAGGACTTTGGAAATCTAGTCACTCATACGGTGGTCAGTCATACTTTGATAATGTGTCTGTCATTGTGTTAAAACAGTCATACGGTGACATACTTTATGGGCACGAACATGTTTTAGAGATGAACAAAAAGGATTGGCCTTTAAAAAGAAGCAAGGGTAGCATTTCCTTGCAGTGAAAAGACATATAATTTGAAATAATAGTATGTCAATAGTGCTTATAGGAAATTGTTGTAAAATGGGGATTTCAAAATCAGCCTTTAACTGGGCAGCAGGATTGTGGTGCTCTCTAAAGCAGCCCCTTATCTGGGCATGGTCCTGAAAGCGTTTGGTGCGCAGAGCTGGTGCGCTTGGTTTTTATGTGGTGCCATTAGTGGAGCTGCAAGTTGTCGGCAGCAGCAGTTAACGCTGCGCAGCACCAGACCGACTTCTAATTGCATACCTTTTGACTGGTAATATTACATAATTTCAAAATGATTGAGTGAATGGTTGTTTCAGATTAGGTGTAAAAGCTTGCAGTTATGATTATATATACGTATCCAGTACTTAACTTACACGGTGCTTTTATCATGATGTATGTCTGAATATGTATTATAGATGTAATTTTAAGTGACTGCATTTATTAAATCACAGATTATCCATTGCTATCCCAAACTATTAAACTATCCAAACTATTTATAGAAGGTCACTATTAATTTAGCAAATAATTAAAAGTGCAGAACGCTTCAAAAGGGTTTGCTGCCAGAATGTGATCGCTGGACATCATGCTGTAATTGCTCATTTAACTAATTTAACAAATCCCAAAGCACCTGGAGAATTTTATTTATTTAGATGTAGATTCTATGTTATTTAAAAATGTTTTATTCATGTGATTTTAAACACGTTCATTTAAATCTCTCCAAAGAGAAGGTACAGTTCTCATAATATAGTTTCTCACATTTTCTGGTTCTATCGGCTGTTTTTTGGAAAGTTAATATTTTGATTTAAAGAGGAGAATTTTATTACTCTAATTACTGCTTGCTAAAATACAAAGTTGCTCACAGTTGTTTGAGTGATAACTAAGTAGTTCTTGTACCGTGTCAAAGTTAAAATAGTTCATAATACTGTATGTAAATGCATAATTTAAGATGGTTAGGAAGATGTATCAAGCAAGGCAGTTAATGTAAGAGTTTGATTAATAATTCTCTAACTGCTTCTATTTTCTTAATACATTTATTCTATCGTGTACTCTAAGCATATTAAAATGCATTATCAGTCGGTTAGCAAACCTGCCTTAAGATGTTTGTATTCATGAGGCAACTGTAAGCAAAAGAAGCATAGCTTTATTTCACTTACTCTGCTGCTTTGTTCATTAAGCTAATTACTGTATTCTACATTCCTCTTTTTCATCTAGCTTGTTTCTGGAGCTTGATCCTTTCCCAACCCTGAATCGACTGTTACCGAACAGTTGAAGCTGAACAGGAAGGAATTGCAGGTGTCAACTCACAGTTTACAAATATGACATCTCCTCTGGCATAGCTGGAAATATGAAATATTGATTTATGTGCAGTAAAAGGTCTTATAAAAATGATCACATACACATGAGAGATTAATGCGCTGGAGATCAATAGAAATTTCATTCTTGACGCTAGACTGTCACCTATGGTGAAATGCTAAAATACAGAAATCAATATTATCTATGAAATGTCAAATTTATTATAATTATGAGGATGAAAGCTGGCCAAGTGGCTCCCAAGAGAGAAGGAAGGATAGGTTACTGTGCTGAAGCATCCTTCATGTCCCTTGTTCACTTGCTGCCAATTTGAGAGCAATATTGGTGCAGGGGGTTTTCAGGCATTATGTATCACTGTGCAGTAACAAATTCCTCCTGGAATATTTAACTCTTGAAACTGACAGCAACACAAGCGTCTTCGTAGTCAAATGGTTTGCAAGTTTTAGGGGAATACAGTGCCTGCATCTGTGTGTGCTTATGTACAAAACGCAGAGACATTTCTCAGCATAGTTCATAACCTGTTCTACACTGTAGTGCATTGCTTAGGAAAACTGAGTTTTAAAAGTTAAGGTGATCTCTCTGAGATTTAACTTATGCTCACTTGTGTTCTTTGCGATTATGTGCTGGGGAGGAATTTCTCTCTTACCAGACTTTGCATTTTCTGTGGTCTGAGCTATTAGCTAGTCTCTTAAGTACAGCCCTTCAGTCTGCGTGCGGTGCAGTGATTCCCTGAAGGGATTTCTGTGAGCTTGTGGCAGCCGACCAGCCTCGTGTATCAAGTTTAACAAAGTCTTCCAAAAAGTAACACAAAGCTAAGATTTTATGACCTTGTAAGAAAACAGTGAAAAATAACAGGTTTTTCACATCTTCCTTTCTTTTGGTTTAAAGATTTCTTTTAAGCGCGAAAAACTCGCCCCTCCTGAATATTCTCAAAGAATCTTAGTGCAGAACACTTGTAGGCAGGGCATCTGTGTCTGGGACTGGTTCTGATGTTGTGGGAATGCTGCTAGAAGTGTTGTGCCATAGCAAAGCTTCCGATTTCAAGAGTTCTTGCAGTTGAGTCATGTCTATCTGTGAATATGTCTGACAGGAGGGACTACGGATTTTAGCCAAGACAGCAGGAAGGCTATGGCCATGAAGGAAAGCTCAGGTGCTGCTGGGGCATGTTGGGGACTGGGGACAGTCCTGCCTGGGAGCATGGCTGGAGTGAGAATCACCCCTGCAGGCCTCAAAGGGCAGGACTGGTCCCCAGTGCAGCAGGGGATGATGCTGGGGCACGCGTCTGCTCGTGGCGGTGCTGCAGCAGGACGGTACGGTGCCGATATCCTGGTCACACCAGTCACAGGAGTCAGTGGTCTCTTCCCACCCCAAACACTCCTGGCACCTGCACAGTTACAGGCTGCTTAGATACAGAAATTTTACTTCTCTAGTAGCACTTACGTTAACTTATATTTCTATTGTTCAAAGTATATTAGTTCACTTATCCAGTGTTAGCCATATAAAAAGATTCCAATACGCTCCTTTTCTACCCTGTACTCCTTTGATGCTTTTGTTCCTCTTCTACACCTAACCAGCCAAAATATCCTCATAAGTATCTTTATTTCCCACTAGAGTTCTGTGCTCCATGAGAAGGCCTTCTGCCTCTCAAATACCTTAGGTAACATTCTCTAACTCCTTTTGAGTAGCTGTTGTGTGTAATGAGTTTCTACTTCATTTTTATGGCCCTTGCTCTACTTCTCTTATTTCAGTATTATCCTGTAGATGGGGAGGTGAGAATACTACTCACTCATCGTAATGTGACCCTGGTTACCTGTGCCTTTATCTTGGAAAGAAAAAATTCTTTTGGTTTATCAGTGTTTCCTTTTCCTGATCTGTCATGCACACAGTCCTGATCTTGTGTGCCTTACTTGTGGCTTTTTTGGGGGGGGGCATCAAACAGATATCCCCATGCATCTGTAAAGGAATACAGCACTGCTGCAGAAGGGGTAACAAACTTGGGCTAGGGCAAGATCTGAATTTGCCTGTATAATAGGCAAACAGCCTTTGAAGTATTATTTTTTTTAACATTCAGAAAAATCAAATGGGTACATATACCGACGCAAAGGAACATTGCATATTGCCATACTGCTGGCTTGCAAGTGACACCTATAGTCATGAATGCAGAGCTCCTTCCGAGTTAATGGACTTCTGGGAGGGACTAGTGCTGCTTTTCTACTACTTTCATGTGTTGCAAATTAATTGGCAGAAAAAATATTGCTTGGTCCTCCTGAGAAATAGGATTTGAACTAGAAAAAGTAGATAATGCTTTTTTTTTTATTTTATTTTTAAGAATAATAATTAAAAAAACCGAACACAATTGTTCATTAAGAATAATGCAACGGATCAAAGTTGATTGCTTGGCCAGCACAGTTTGTACCAGTGTCAGTCCAAAGACTGCAAGCTGGCACTGCAATTTTTAACCCTGTTTTATACAGGGTGCAATTGAGTCAGAAGGACATTCTTGCCGACTTTTTTAAAAGTACTCTGAATTTTCTGTGCAGCCTCAGATGGTTTGAGTCTGATTTTCAGGGATATTGTTTACCAGTGTTCCAAGTAAAGCTGTGAATATCATGAGCTCAAATGAGGTTCTGGGCTTTTCAGTATAGATGCACATCACCAGAGACTGAATCTGTTCTTCTGACTTCTGCTGGGATGCAGGGTACCTACACATGGACGCTAAGCCTTTAACGGAGCAGAGAGACAGAACCGACACCTTTTACAGCTGTGTCTTAACAATGACAGACTCTACACTCCACGGTCACAATCATCCTGAGAAAGAATGTTTCAAAAAATAAAAGCACTTCTCTTCAAAGGATGACTGTGCTGGCAATTATGCATGCCAGATTCCTCCATGAGGAGGATTCAGCCACTGTTCTTCACAACTGAATGGACTAAACAGATCATTACAGTGAGATAAAACGAATTCTTTATCACCTTTAATTGCTAAATAATTTCTTATTCATACATCATTAATTTCTTAATACTATCTCCCATTACTTTTCCAGAACCTTTGCATTCTAGTGCATTGCTAGGTAAGACAATGTGTACGCAAAGTTTACTTCTGCTTGCAACACGCTTTTTCTTTCACTTGAGATGGGAGAGTTAGAGGAAGAAGAAAAACATTTTATTTTTCTTTTATTATTGCACTGTAGCATTTATACAGATTTTCTAAATAGAGATTTGGGGAGATTTTTCACCTTTTTCCCAGCTTCTTAAGGTTTTCTGTACCACAAGTAGCCAAAGCAGTTAAAGTTAATGCAACACACTCTAAGAGATAGGCATTTCTTGCAGTCAGGTCTCAATTAAGAGATAAAAGACAAAAAGTGCAAAGCACTTGATAAAGCTAAGAATACAAGGACCGGCATGGAAGTGCTTGAAGCTGTCCATAGCGATAACTGGATAGTCAGCTGGAATCTTCTTGAAATGAAGTGGGTGCTCTAAGTTATCAAATTCCACATATGGGGAAATTATTGGTGCCTACAGGGGTGATTAACACTAACTCAGTGGGTCAGAAACAAGCTGGGATAAAGGTGAAAACTGTATCTGACTATCAACACCAAATACATCCATTTAGAGAAAGATAGCAGTATTTTTTTCTCCCCACTATATATCTTCAGTTGTGCAGGTTGTCAGGGTAGTCACACAGTAGAAGCTGCATATATAGAGTGTGCTGTATAATGTGCAAATTGCAGCGCACATTAAAATGTAATCTATTTTAATAAGTCATATTAAGATTACATTTTAGATAATTGTATGTTTATCTTATACAACAAATATTTGCCCTGCTGTATATATTCTCTGTCTCTGTCACTGTCTCTCTCTCTTTAAATTAAAAGTACTAGCACCAAAAGAGAAAACGACATAACATTTAACTGATATAATGAAACAATCCGCTGAAGCTCAGGTGATCAACCCTAAGAGTTAACGTTTGGCTTGAAAGTCTCCACACCATCACCGAGCTGCCTGAAGTGGCCGTGAGCACGGGGCTGCGTCCATCCCTGCAGAGAGGGAGGCGGTGGTGGATGTGCCTTGGGCCTGGTCTGGGCTGACGGGGGCCAGTCCGGAACGCAGGGCCCACAGCTGGCCCTGGTGTAAAGGCACTGGTGGTCACCGGCAGCGGATTTCTGGTCCTGGCCTTTGGGGCCGTTCCTGGTTGCACCGTTCCAGGTGCGTCTCTGGTTTCCCTGTGGTGGGAAGACCCCACGGCCCCGTCCTGCGGGCAGCACGGGGCCGGGCTGTGCCTCGATGAGTCGCCCCCGCACCTTTGTGCTCCTTCCTGGCTGCCCCGGGCGCACAGGAGTAGCTCCTGTACAACCCAGAAGTACCGTATTGTCTTCCTTCAAATCCCTCCTTAAAGGTCACCTCTGCCACGATTCCTGCAGAAAAACTGACAGTGCTGAGGCAGCTCCTGCGCCGAGACCACTGCTACTGCATTGATCGCAACCAGCTCCGCGCTGCGCCCCCTCCCCGCTGCATCGCCTGGTGTTCAGGTTGGCAGGTTTTGGGGGCCGGTGCTTTCTGGGACATGGCTCATGCGCTGCCTCGCGCTGGAGAGCTCAGCCCTCTCGCTACTGAAACACAGACACGTAATGGGTAGGTCCTGATAACATCGGATGCAAATCGGTCCTGTGTTCCTTGCCTTTGCTTCAAATTATTTACAAGAGTAATTGAGTTGTGCATCACCCCTGAAAGTGAAGCACCTCAGCTAAATTTGAAACTTAACACTGGAATTTGATGTTTGACCTGGGTGACGGGATCCATCCTTACGCACCGTAACGTGCTTCATGTCCTCCCGCACTGAAGCCTCAAAGCCTGCCATTTCTCAACCTTTTCTTCACTCTCTGTCTCCCATGGCAAAATGTCTGAAGTTTCAGAAAAAGGCTTTCAGGATGTATTTGGTGTGCCATTGACGGCCGTGCCAGTTAGTTCAGAGGCCTGGATTAAGACCGTGTGTGATGCTTACTTATGAAATTACTTGAGTAGGGGTTCAGGAGTCATGTTGCCGTGGTGCCTTTGTCAAGCCTTTGTGGCTTACTCATCAGCTCATTTCTATTTTTTTTTTTGTGGTTACTTTTGCTCATCATCTTTTTGTTTCCTGAGAGCTGCAGAACTGTTTGAGGTTTTTATTAGCTGTATTGGAAAGATAGGAGTTGATTAGAAGTTGATCCCTGCAGTATGTTTCAAAGGTGATTAGGACAATGGACTCTATGGCAGTAGAGCCATGATCCTGATAGTCTTTTAAAATGGCATTACTTCCATGGCTTAAATCATTAATGTATAATAAACTGACAATGTTTGCTTTTTATTTTTGGTCGGCAGAAGCTGAGAATTCAGATAAAAAGATTATTTGGCATTTGTTGCTGGAATATTCAGCTGCTTATTGCTTCTTTCTAGACCATCACAAATCCCGGATATCCATTGCAGATCCCATCACCTTTATTTGCTTACTCCGTGAACAGTTTCTTTTATTTCTGATATTTTTTCCTACTTTTTCAAGTACACAGTACTTTCTAAACTAGTATTTGCTCAGTTGACAGAAATTTAAACAATGACTGAAAATAAGACAAAATATAAACATTTATAAGTTAGTGTTCAGGAGCAAACAGCTGAACAATGGTGTCAGCAATAAAACTTGAGTGAAATTGGGCTGGCACTGGCTGACCCTGGCTGCGATCTTTGTTCTTGAGCACTGGACTTAATGTCAATAGGTTAGTCACGGTGACATCCTTCAGCCTTGAGAATTGAGGGCACCCAATTCTCACCCATCTTCTTCCCTGGCCACAAACAAACTAACAACTTCAAATGCCTCTTAACCTTCATCTCCATGAGCTTCAAAGGATCAGCATGAGATGCATCTTCATCCCTCATAGCCGCAGAAATCCGAGGACAATATGATCAGTGGGCTCAGGGGCTGTGCCTCCTTTTCTGGAAATGGGTTCTTTTACTCTCCTTCTCTTAAAAAGTAAAGAGAAGGAAGATAGTATTTTGGTGTATCCCCTTACTATCTGCAAGTATTATACCTGTGATAAAGCAGACCCAAATTGCTTATGTGAAAATGAATAGCATCTCATCTGGAGAGTATATATATACATATATACGTATACGTATGTATATATATTTGCATTTATTTTCTGTTTTGCTTATAGTATTGCTTATTGCTTATTTTGCTTAGAAGGGGAATTTTTTGATAACCAATAACCTTTTCCTCTTTTTGAGTTTTTATTTATTTTCCTCTGCTGCTTTCAATTTTTGCTGTGAAAATTACCCATAAAGAACAACGTTAAAGCAGTGCCAGATTTAAATAATTTAGCGTCTCCAAATCAGGATGTTCAGAGTGTAGGATGACCACCTAATACTTTTGTGCTTTATTTCTTTTCATTAACACTGCATCATTAACTCTGTTACCCCATTAAAAAGAAATGCTATAATTCGCCAGAGGTAGTGACAAAGCAGAGGAACAGCAGCACCCTGTTTACAGTCTGTCCGACTGCAGTGTTAATGTGGAGCAATGAAGGGGACTGGTACTTTCCTGGGATGGGGGTGATGCTGCTTGGAAATGAAGTTACATTAAGGGAACTTTCTCGAATTTACTTAATATTCCACGGAGGTGTTTTGTGTTGCTGGGGCTGGTGCCTGGGGAAATACCATTTACTCCCTTGAAAAAAGAGGAAATGTCTCTCGCAGCATGTTACACTCTAAGCAAACTCTGAGTATAAAGTAAAGGTTAATAAAAGTTGTGTCTTGCTAAAAGGAAGTAGAAAGCTTAATTGTGCTCCTTGCATATGTGGCCAGAGGCAGCATAAATCCAACAAGAATCAGTAATATTGCAAGTATTAAAGTGACCACGTTTGTCGCTATTTGTTTTTAAACAGTGGAGTCAGTTTCCAGCTGCTTACTGATACTTCCAGCTACTCTTCAGACAGCCCTGTGGGTCAGCTGCATCCCAGGTCTGTCCTACCTGCCTCGCAATGAGGGGCTTGTCAGAGATGCCCAGGTCTCACTCCTGGCCTCAGGACACAAGTATTTCTTGGAAGACCTGGTCCCACGACGCAGTGTTTAATGAACCTGTGCATCCTCTCACCATTTTGCCTCTTGCAAAAAACGCTCTTGCTAACTCACTAGTACAACACTTCAGTTGTAAGTGCAGGAGCATCTCAGTCCAGATTGTGATGGTCAAGTATGAAAGAAATGCGGTGGGAATTGAGTTTGCAATAATAGCATGGCGTGGGAGAGCATGAGGATGAGATGTCCTCAGCTGCTGAAGATTGACCTGCATTGAACAGAACTGGTACAAAGTTTAGCTTTCAGCTAAGCCCTCTCAGGTTGAGAGGATCAGCATAAATGTCTAAGGAGTCTAAATGAGAAAATGAGTTCTCTGTTCGTACAGGAGATAAAGACTCGGAGAGTCAAGCTGCTGTACACAAACATCTGTGAAACAGCGAACAAGTCCTTCAGCGGCAACACCTGCCCCTGCTATCTGCCACCAACTGCTGCCTTGCAGACCCCTTGTAAAGTGCGTGGCTCTCCTTTAAACACCAATTTTTTGGCAGTAACTCTCCAGCTGGCCTTCTGAGGCAGTGCTGGGACACGTGGTGTGAGACCTGAAGCACACGCGGGGCCTTCTCTCTAGACCACCGTGTGCCAGCGGCTTCTGCAGGCTACAGCACCCCCGGTGATGCACGGACAATAGTTTTCTTTGTCTCGTCTTTGAAGTGGTTTGAGGTGTTTGAATCTGTTTAGGAAAACCGCTGTTCTGTTTCTGATCTGTGTTTGCAAGATGGAGGAGAGGCAAAAGAGGCAGCAGGCATCCATCCCGCCGGGTGGCCTCGCTTTGCCGCGCGTTGCCGTGCGGCAGTTGCCCCTTCGGATGCAGGCCTGAGAGCCGGCTGCTCTGCGCGTGCCTCGGCCCAGGCTGCACGCAGAGCAACGACACCTTCCCAGGTTAGGCACGCTTCTGTCTTCAACTTTTATTTCTCAGGTATGAATGTATCACTGAAGTCACTGGGAATATCCCAGGAAAGCGGGAGAAATTGTAACTTAAAAGCTAATTGTTCCCAGTCAAAGGAACGCTATAAACCTTTACACTATCTTAATTATATTTATTATTTCAAGCAGTATGGACTGGCACTTCTAACATCACGGCTAATATAGCGGTCTACACAGGCTTTTCTTTTTCTTTTAAGGCACAGGGCAGGAAGACAGCTCCCATTCCAGGGCCTGTTTGATAGCGTGCCACAACTTGAGTTAAGCAGGTGGCAGGGTGAAGTATAAAAGGCTTGCTAAACAAAGAATTTTTATTTCCTGGTTTGTGCCTGCAGGGGAGGAATTATGAAAGCAAAGCAGAAATCTGACAGCCGAAGAGCATCCAGAATTTTTAAATGAACTGTTTTATTGTTCTTTTATAAAGCTATGCAGATTAATTACAATTTACAAATAAAAGAGGCTTTTGCGATGATGGACCGTTAAAAAAAAATTAACAAATGACAAAATGGTTCATTATACTCTAAGAAATTGGTTTCTGAAGCTGCCTGAATAAACTGGCTTCATCCGCTTGATTCTAGTCAGCAGATTGCAAGTAGCAAAGCTCGGTTAGATCGCGAGCTTTTTAATCTAAGGAAGTGTGAAATGATATACAAACGGTAGCAGCTTCATTTTTCTGAGAGGTAAAATGGTTTTGCTTGGACTGCCGACAGTTGCCTTAGCAGTGCGCGTGGGTTTGGGGGTGACCCCGTGCTGAAGGCTCTGGTGCCACAGTCAAAAGCCTCTGCTTCATCGCCTTGCAAACAAGCAAATACACAAATCGCGAGCTGCACGGCAGTCTCTTGTTTGGAAACCATACCGGTTGAGCAATAAGCAACCCTTGCATTTCTGAAATTAATAAAGTTAGTTTGAACCTCAAATGTCACTTATTTGCTTTCCTATTTTCATAGGTGATTTCACTAAGCAGAAGCACTTGCTAATCCTACATTCACATAGATAGAAGGTCAAAGTTGGTCAGTGAGCCAAGAAATACCATATCAGGGTTTCTTTCCTCTCCAATTGAAAGAGGTATAAATTGTGGAATTAGTGTATTGATTGAAGGCTACAACTTCAAGCAATCAGTTTTTCTGGCTTGACAAGATTATTTTATCCTACTTTTCTTTTATTATTATGTGTTGTATTTGAGTCATCCTTCAGGCAGATGAAGTGACAGCTTGATTTAACTCAATAAAATCCACCAGTTAGGAAACCTACTGAGCCGAACAAAAGGTGAAAACGACTGCAAGGGGAAGGTGCACAGTTAGTGTAAGCAAGCATAGCATGCTGAAAGGAGACAATATTAACTGAAATTATGCTCTAATCAATGCATTTCTATGGAAACTTGGGAGAAATTTGTAAGACCTCCTTGCTGGGCCAGTGAACAGATCGTGCTGTTTTTTTATAAAAAAAAAAATAAAATAAAATTTCTGTGACTGGGTACCGAAAGCAATACTTCCATCATAGCTGTGCTTTTGTTTAATTACAACAAGTTAGATAATATTTTTTGACGAATTTGAAAGGAAATGTTTAAGCAGGGTTCTCTGATGGTGTGGTAATTAAAACAATGATTTCTGCACCAAATATTTGGACATTCAGTCTTTGCTGTGTACTGATGAACTCGAGTTCAGCGTGTTTCTGTAGCAGGTACAGGACTGTGAGCTGACCTCGTACAAGTGCGAGGCGACGCAGGACACTACGGGAGGGAAGGCCCAGAGAACTCTTCCCTCCGCTTCTACCGTGACCACAGAGCAGCTCGGCTCCCACGTCCGAGTTTCCCTGGCTTGAGGCAGGCAGTAGCAGGTCCGCTCCGCGCTCTGTGCGCAAGGGAGAAGCGAGAGAGAGGAGCAGGTAGGAAAAGCAGAAGAGCAAAGCGCCACGAGGCAGTGCTTCGCCTCAGCACCCCGACTGCAGAAGCCTGAGCAGGACGCGCCGTGTCCTGCCCGCTGCTGCTGGGCCCCCTTCTGCCATGGCACAGGGGCTGTCGGGGCTGCTGCCCCTGCTGCCCCGGGAGGGTGCCTTGCCAGAGGTACTGGTGGTAGTTCGGTGCAGGTCTGAAAATGCGCTTAAACCGAGGCCCAAATAAATAACCCCTTTTTTCACTTGTCTGCATGGGAAATAAGTAAGGTGATGTACGATGGAGAGATTGTAATTTGTTAAAGTGGAAAAACTTGCTGAGCTAAGCCCCTGAATTGCAATGTGTTCGCTGTTGGTAGGAAGGTACAGGTGGCCGAGATGGTGGCAGACGACCTTGTCAGTAAAATGCGGTACAGGTGCTGCCTCTGCATTTCAGTGATGCGGCAGGATCTACCCACTTGGGGTAGCTTTTCAGTAGGTTTGACTGGGGAAAACGCTCTGTTGATGTGTAGAAAAATCTGACTGTGCTATTTTGGAAGACAAAGTAGGAAAGGGTAACTTGAGGCATGTTATTTCTGTAACTATTCCATCCCGTTTGTAAGTAAAACTACTTTTCCTTGTTCCATTGGGAGCCCCTGAGTGTCCTCCGACTATACTCTGCTAGCTGTATTATTCACATGGTATTTTGCTCTGCTCTGTCAACACCTGTCATTGATCTGTTAGCAGCAAGGTAAGCAATTCCTTTCCAATGGGCTGGTGAGAGCTGTGTTCTTTAGAAACAACGGTTCAGTTGTTGATACCTGAGCATTCATTACCTGTGAGCTGGCACCAAACAGTACCTGGTAAGATACTGTGTGTAAATATAGCAACTTTATGGTCTGCTATGCTGGCTATTAACTGAATGTATATGGCACAATAAATCAGAATTGTTGTACCTTGTCCTATTCTGGAAGGTTTCCTGGAGTGCTGATGCTGCCCTTAGCAATTGGCCCTGATTTCCCCTGGGACCATGTAGCTGTTTGATTTTTTCTTTAAAGAACCTCACCCACAAGCAGGAAAACAAAACTCTGACCATTAGCAGGTCACTGGCACTTTACTGCTGCCCCGCCAGAGGGAACGTGCCGCCCGGCAGCAAGGAGCGCTGGAAGCTGGTGCTGCTCCTCCACCGCGCGTGGAGTGGGGCAGGCAGGGAGGCCCTGCCAGCGAGCTTGGTGCAGGAGCACGAGGCAAGCGCTTCTTGGGGTTCCGGGCTGGTTTCTGCTGGAGGGTGGGCTTGGCCTTCTCTCTTTGCCCCCAAGAGGGCAAAAGGCTGCTTGGAGAAGCCAAGCAGGGCCACGCTTACCTGTCTGCGCAGGCAGAAACCCAGCCCCGCCGGTGCTTTGTCTCGCAGTCATGCACTGATGTTGCATTCAAGTTTTGGGCTTATCCCTTCAGATAAAGGTTGTTTTGGGGTTATGTCTTTGCCATGCTCCCTTGTCAGCATCTCTGTAAAAAAGGTAGGGTAAGCCCAGAGAGGGTGAATCGTTCCGATTCCTCCTTTCCCATCCTGAAAGTCTCGGCTTATTTCTGCATGCATTGAAGTAGCTTATTTTGATAGTTATTTTATTTGGGAGTTGAGTGCAAGATCCAAATTCTTACTGCTAATTCCTAAATAATGTTCTGCTAGGTTATCTTGCAGAATCTTTGGATGTACTAGCAGATTTTTTTTTTTTGCCACTTAGAAGAATATTTTGCACATGTGCAGTCTACAACATTCAGATGTGTTAGAACTGCTTTTAAAGTTACATCTCCTAGTGTATAAATACATATAAAATCCTCGGCTTTAAACAGTATTCCCATGACTAATAACAATAATTGCAAGCCAATTGTATAACATTAATGTAGTACATCTGACTCTATTGCAAATGATTTGTGGACTCTCAGTTTTCCTGCCTGTTCCATTTAAGCTCCTGTCATTAAGGTGATGTAAAAGCATGAAATGGACAACTCCTATTTAAGGTTTCATGTGAAAGACCAGATTGCTGCATGATTATTTTGAAAAACATGGTTTGTAACTTTCACGGAGTTAAGACCATACATTAACATTTGTTAACTTGTGTGTAATTTCTCCCACCCAGCATTTCTTTACCATTTAAAATTGCTTTCATCTTTCTGAGGAAAAGCATATATTACCATGATCTCCTTAAACTGCAGTTTGGTAAATGACTTGTTTAAATTTAAGGAAAAGAGGTTGTTGATAAGTATAGTTTTCTAATACTCTTCCTCAGCTGTCATTTACTTTGACTAAATTTATTTAAACCACCTTAACCTTTCAGAGAAAGGCCAGGAGATGTTTAAAAGAATAATATGTGTCTGACATTTTGGTTTACCAAAAGGACACCATCATAATTCTGTAGTGCCTCTGTTAAAAATAAGCTAAGAAAAGGAAACTAAAATCTCTTTTTCTTTCTGCTTAATTTTGAAAGAATGGAAGGAAATTTGATAGATAGTTGCATTAGAAAGTGCCCTGCAAAGGTAATCACCAAACACATTGATTTGTCACTGCACCGAGATATGCTGAGTATCCTCCATATATTCTTTCTCTCCCTGATAAACACCTGAGTGTTTCATGGCCAAGAACATAATTTTTGGTGTTCTTCCTGGTGCTGACCATTGGCTTCTCCCACGGCTTTTCCCTTGGCATGGCGCTACCAGGCACCGCCTCGTGGTGTCACAGGTGTGGCGAATGCTTGCTGAGGTGCAGGACATAGATTTGGTAAGGTAAAGTCTTCTTAAAAATATGGTATGGGTGTTCGTTATTATTGCTCTATAAAGTCTTTTTATTTTCTTTCTATTTTTACGTACACTGCAATTGTTTTGTGTAACCCAGAACTGTGAAAAGCAGGATGGGGACCGTAAGTGAGTATCCGTGATCTATACGGAGGCGTATCTGGGTGACTTCGCAACTGAACTCGAGAAGCAGTTTGCTCTGCAGGAGAGCCAAGTGATAACTGAGCTGTCTTCTGTTAGGTTAGAGATGCCTTTGACTTTGGCATGGAAAATACAAATGTAGGCCAGATTTCCTGGCTGATTTTAACCTAATTTTGTCTTTCTTTCAGAGTATTTCTTCTTCTCAGTCTTTTCTATTTAAACATTCCAAGGTCTTGGCAGTTTATTGTCAAAAATCTTTAAAAGTGAAAAAACTTCTTTTCTAATGGAGTTGTACAGTTTCTTTTACTCCATTGGTGTTCTCAATTAAACTGCAAATTACAGCTGTGAATCAATAAACAACACAAGCAGAAAAGCTTTCCACATTGTAGTTTTGTTATCCTCTGATTCCAAGTGGAAAAAATATCAATTAAATTTCTACTATTTTTACTGTTTTTCAGCAAATCATGGCAGGCGTATCTGAATTTCAGCACTGGGAGAAGTAGTAAAACATTGCCATATATGTGATTTTATTTCTGTGCTTATTATTAACCATTGGTCTTGGGAGAACTGCATGGGCTATGTGGTGGTTCTGACATGCTGTTGCGGGAGAAAGTAGTGCAGAAGAAAGGAGTTTCATACACAGCTCCAGCTAGCTTTTTTCAGCTTGTGCTGAAAATTTTTTCTAATTATGCATAATTCCTGCAGAAATAACGGCAGCAAATACTTGCATGCAGAGAAGGTAACAGTGCTTGGAGCTTTACAGTGCACCTTGGGAGGGGTGGCACTAAGCAGAAACACCTCTCCTCTGCTGAGTTGGCTCTCACTGAAGCACCAACCCCGAACCCAAATACTGCTCTTTGAGGACTTAGGGGAGGATTGACTGAGCAGATCCATAATTGGAAGCTCCCATGTTTCCTGTTAGTCCTTACTGTTTCTGAGAGATTTATTAAAAAGAGAGAAAACAAAACTAGAACACGGAAAAGCTAACGACACAAAAAATGTGTAGGCTCCATTTCACTGTTTCATTACACCAAAACATAGTGGATCATCTGTGGATCCTACCCAGAAAACTGCATAAATTATTGCACAGCATCCCATTAAAACAAATAAAATTGCTAAATGAAGTAAATACTGCAGCGAGAGTAAGTGGTTTTGGCTTGGGGAACCTTGACTATGTAACTGGTAAAGAATCAAAGGTATTGTTTTAGTTTCATTTTTAAGAAATGAGTAGGTGGTAGAGTATACTAACTTGTAAATAACCAGGAAAATACGGCCTTTTCTTTGGGTTGATGCTTTGTTGTCTTCTTGTTGAAGTTCTTAAGCCCAGCTTGCAGATAGTATTTTGATTATATTGTATTTCTTTGTGGGAGATTTCATTTTTCATTTCTTTATAACATTCACAAGGCACAGCGATGTTAAAGCCATACATTCTATCCCACACTAGCATTCACATTAGTAGCAGTATGCAATTTCCACAATAAAACTGGCGTAATGAATTCCTTTACAGGGCGAACACTTCAGGATGTTCAGGTTTTTCCCTCTCCCTGGATGGAGCAGTAATCTGCTCTGCTGCAGACCTCTGGGCAGCAGGCAGGTGGACACGTCGTTTTGCACAACACTCAGACTTCACCAGGTGCTCTAACCTTTCTACTTACAAAATACAAACGATAAGATAATTTGTAACTGCATGGCCAAAACGAGATGTAACAGCGTGTATATGTGCTTTTTCGTCACTGTGACGTGCCGGTACATTCACCGAGGTGGCCTGGGGCTGGAGCGCGTGCCCTGGGAGGCTGGGCCTGGGGGGCCCTGCTGCTCCACGAGACCGCTTTGGGGCATCCCACTAGCAGCCCTGCCTGGATTTGCAGCCCAGGGCAGCTCGCTACAAGCCCTTCATGCCATTTCTCCGTAGTTTTTCCGCTTTGATCAAGCCAAGAGTGATAAGGGATTCAGCTTTTGTAGACGGTATCTTGGGTAGTGCTTCTGGGCAATATATTTACCTCTGGATAATGCTATTAACTCCTGTTTTAGGTGAGGAAAAGAGCAACCCGTGAAGCAAGCATAGAAACTGCATTAAAAGTAATTGGTAATTTCTGTGAAAATGTTTTCTTCTGCTAAATAGGGGGATTAAAAATTTCTTTAAACTATATTAAGGCATGATTACAAAATGACAGAAATCAAAGTCTTCAGACTTAAGACCATGCCTGGAGTTACACTCTTGCCCTGCTGCCCTTCCCAACAGTTGTGTGAATTAAGGACAATGTCAGCTGTGACTCTGCATTTCCCAGCTTTTGTCAGTTTGTGTCACAGCCTTAGCATTATTTAAATGAACTTTTTTTTTTTTGTATTTAATATTCATATTCAGGTATTTAAGCCATAATTTCTGTTAGTAAAAGTGACATTTTGTAAAGTTCATTATTTTTTTACAGAGAAATCTCAGGCACTTAAAAAAATAGACATTAAATTATGGAACAGCAGTGTCTCCAGGCTAGCAGTCATCCCTGCAGTTTGTCATTTTAATACCTGAATACCTGTGAAAAAGAAATTTGATAATACCTGGGTTATTTAGCCTGACCCTGGCTGCCGACTGCTTGGGATCTGTATCCGTCAGCGCATCTCAGCATCTTAACAGGTCCTTGCCATGCAGCGGGAACCCCATGACTGTGTTTCTTTTGACACTTCCGCATGGCATTTTCAAGCAATGATGCACCACGAGAACCTCTGTCAGATTTGTCTCCAGCTTTGGTATCAGGGGCGTGCGGCACGGCGCGTGCACAGCGAGCGGTCTCAGCAGCACAGCCCTTCCCGGGCACCCACGGTGCTTGGTGGGTAACGTGCAGGAGTTGCTGCGTATGGGTGACTTTCTTCAGACACGAGCTATCGTAAAGTGAAGTTTATTATTAATTTTTATCGCTGGGAGGGCAGGTGATGAATCAAATAACTGGGGTTATATGGGAGAAGTGGACCAGAGATGCATGCTCCCCACTGGCTCATTCAGAAGTCCCCCCTATAGCTACACCTCTGTTTACTCTTAAGTGACATTGCAACAGGATGCTACCGCCCTTCCTTACAAGGCTTATGCTCGCAAAGGAAAGCCATCCTTTTGTACATTTATCTCGGCATTGGTTTGAAAAAAAGTGACGGAAAGGCAGTTTTGCCTATTTTTGCAATATTTTTTGAGTAAATCGTAATGCAGAATTTATCCTTGTTGGGAATACCGTAGGAGTACCCACCACTTTTTTTTCAGTTTATTAGAATTTTTTCCTCTATACTTAATCCTTTTGTGGTGTTTGATAGCTGTGAATGCCAAGTGAGACCAGCAAGTGCAGGCATTGCTTTTCTAACTGTACCTTATTTTGCTGCAGTTTGCTGTGATCCCGAACGGCTCTCCTGAACCGCTTAGATGATGCAGGTTTGCCAAGCACGTAATCCCACCATTTGAATGTGTTACTCAGCCTGAGCTCTTCCACGTTTTCCCTCTCAGGAAGCACCTAGCAGGCTGTAATTCCTTTAGCCATCTCAAGTCCTGAGAACATGACTGCGTGCACACCAATTTCAAACGCGGTGTGATCGAGGAGTGGCAAGTGGGACATGGCCTCTCCGTGTTTCTGTACAAAGCGTCTGGCCATCCCGCTGTGAGGCAGGCAAGGAAGGTTTTGGGAAAACCGTTGTTTCCCAAGTAGGAACGTGACCAGCCAGCCTATAGAGTTTGATATTTTTAAGTGTCTTGTCTTTTACAGGAACACAGGAATTTGCTATATGTAGTTGGGAAGTACAAAAAAGAAACAACAGTACATATGAGGAAACTTAAAACGTTACTGGCATGATCAGAACATAAAATGCATTTAGCCTAAAAGAAGTGGAGTAAACTTTCTTGATGTCACCAGAGCTGATCATATACTTCAAAAGTGAATTTGTTGGAAACACTAGATTAATACTGAATTGCTTAAGTGATTCTGTGTTTTAAGTATTTTTAGATTTAGTTTACCTTTTAAAAATCATTTATAAATCACCAGGCTTAATAGTTTCTGTGGCCGTGAGCTATTCCTGTCTCTCCAGCAGGTGTTTAAGATCATATGACAATGTTTATAGACTTAGCGAATTACACAGTTCTAAAAGGTGCCAGTTATCGGAAAAAGATATGGATTTCTGACAAACACAAGGAACGTATGTATTAAGTCTTCCCTGTCTTCTCCAGTACTATACTAGGAATCTTTTTTTTTTTGTTTTGAAGAGGTGGTAATATAATGTTTCCATTGTTTTTGATGGGCCATAATAACTCCCAGTAAATATTATTTCTTTTCATAAAACTATTCTTATGCAAGAACATCATATTCATGTACTGCTGGGCTTTCAAAAATGTTGGCAACAATCAAGTAAACACTTGCTTAGAGCCATATTTCTTAAAGGAATAGCTTCAGTTCATTCTTTCTGTAGGTCTTGGTAATTCCGAAGGAGACCTCAAGTTAATGAATATACATTCTCCAACTGGTTCTAGTATCAAGGAGTGCCAAAGGCATGATTTCATACACTGGTAGTGCTTTATGTTCAAGTCCCCAAGCACCAATTCTAAAAGAGCCACATTAATTAATGCCCTGTAACATTGTTGTGAGAATAAATAGCCTACTTTTGAGAGAGAAAAAAAAGGGAAAATTAATATTAATTCATTTTCAATTCTACATACTACAAAATAAAGGTCAGATGATATAGAGGTCAAATGCCTGATACAGGCAAGATGTTTGGTGAGAGCAGAGTGATGTCTTAAATTTGGATGAAACCTTGTTCTTTTTATTAGCCTTCAAAAACAACAACTTATTTTTTCATTACAGCAAATAATTTGTTGAAATTCTTATATGTACTGTATTTTAGACTCCATATACTTTGTGAGGCCTCTTATTGCCCGTTGCCTGTTAACAGACAGAATACCCTCAAACAGCTCCTGTAATTATTTACAATCTACAACAATTTCTTTTTTTTTTTTTTTCCCTAAATAAAGGCAAATGAACTGCAAAAAGTTTAAGTGTGGCTCTGTGGCTGTGTTCCCAAGGGCCCATTGTCCAAAGGGAGCCTGGAAGATGCTCCATAGAACTCACCCAGACACCATGGCCACGTAACGTGGCATTTCTCCCAACTATGTCAGGAGGAGGTATTTTTGTAGATTGTTTTGTATTGAGGTCAAAAATAGCCAGATCATTCCTCACATGGGGGAGCTAGTCTATGTGATCTTGCTAAGACAGGTGTTGCAAATATGCTTCATCTAGAATCTTAACTCTACATAAAATAAACAAATATGTACATAAGTGAATAAAAACCATACTTCTTGGGTGGTTTTGCAGACGTCATGTGTGAAGTCAGGCAGGCTCTTCAAATGAGATATTTAAAAGCATCTAAAGAATGTAAGAGCTTGAATTTAAGAGGACCAACACTCCCTAAATCACTGTTTCAGCCACTAAAATAAATAGTCTTACTCTGGGCCTTGTATCAGTAGACCGTAATATCTCCGTTTAGGTGGCAGTTTAAAAGAAATGAGAAGTGCGCAAACAGCTCCTTGTAGCAGGATGCAGTATTACAAACCCTGCGTTTCGATTTTGCAGTAGCCTCTGTAACTCAGGATAAGTAATTCATAATATGCTATGAATATTAATAAACCGGTGGAACTTGAAATTGTGACTGTGTCTGAAGAAGAAGGAAACACAGCAGCTTTTTAAATTTGGGAGAGAGCAGTTTACTGTGCCCCGGAGCTGCGTCTGTGAAATGGCAGTGCGTGGAAATGACAGAGGGGTTTTCAGCTAAAACTGTAATATTTATAATTATGTCATGATTACAATATGGCAAATCTGTACAGCTTCTTCTAGTTGTTATAACCCTCGTGAGATGTGCTACAGTAACTTGCAGTCCAGGCACACAGACAGGACAGCTGCGATCCTGTGGGGTGCTGCAGGCGGACTGCCAGCAGGCCTGAGACCGCGCGCGTGCGGGGCGCAGCCACCAAGAGCCCAGGCCCAGAAGCTTCAGCTCTTTGCTGGGACCTGGTGGATCTCTGGTGGCGTTCTTGGGGTTTTGAGCTGGCTCCTAATACCTGCTTGCAAAGGCTAGTGTGATGTGAGAAGGGTACCAGTGAATTTAAAGTAATGGACGACAGATGGATGGCGGTCTGAATGGAACCGCACGGGTGACGGAGGTGCTGTTCGGTAGGAGCACCTTCTGTGAGGAGATCTGTAAGTGCAGTAGGCTCCGTTGCTCTGGCTGAACACCCACCCAGAGGTCTGAAGCTTATCTCTGACAGATAGGTTTCTGAGGGCATCTCGTGCTGTTTGTGACCCCCGGGGAGCACCGCATCCCACTGCTCCCCTGGGGGTGCGGGTGCGGCCGCGCTCCCTCAGCCACCCGAGGGCTCGCCTGCCCAGCCACTGTGCTTCAGGAGCGCCCACACCTGCAAACATTGCTCATTGTCCGTGTCCAGAGCTCTGTCCTCGTGCCAAGGGTTTCATCAGGTGACATTTTGCCAGCTTTTGTGGCATTTAAGGAGAACTCTGGGTCAGCGCTTGTAATAAGGTGCATCTTTAATGGAAGGGCTTGGTAACTGAGGGTACAGGGATCCTGTAAGTAAAGCCGAGAGGGGGATCTGTTTGTCACGGCCTATGATTACTGTCACCAGCTGATTTTTGTAGGATCTGAGCTGAATATTGTAAGCCTCCTGCGGGGGCAGATCCCCCTTCAGTTGCAGTGATGCTCCATCAGGTGCCTAGTGTCACATACTTTGTATGACAAACATTTGATGTGACACTTATGCACGCAGGTTGCTCCAGAGATATTTTTATAGGTCAGACTAAATATCACACATCCAACCCTTCAGTCAGGTAGTGGAGCAGCCTGTGATTGCAGCTAATGGTCTTGGAAGTTGCTATGGCTCCTGGTAAACAGCAGCCCGTGGCTTCTGCTCTCTTCTTCGTCGGAGTGAAGGGGCAGATAGCAGCGGGGATAGCAAGGGAGTTGGAGCCAGCATTAGCTCCGGGTTTTCCTTTGCAATCAGCTAATCTAACTGCTCGTAATTTCCATTTCCTCCTCTCCGATGGAAACTCACCTGGTATCTAGCTATTCCTCATCCCAAAAATTCATCTGTGCCCAGCTTCCGCAGCCGTTCAGCACTCATACGTACCTCATGGTGCCCTATAGGCTACCTCACAGGCAGTGCTCCCCGCACTGCTTGTCAACCTGGCCTTTTGGTGAGCGATTGGAAAAGTGTAGTCGCGAAGTCTGGGAGAACATGAACAGGCAGGGCCTCAGAAATGCCTTCACGCTCTGAGATTTGGACAATTAGGAAGTGTGTAGCAGTGCTAACTCGTACGTGGACCCCTTGGGTTGGCATATGTGTCCAGGAGGCCCTGGGAGACCCCGTGATGCTTCGGCTGCGGTTAGTGCATGCTGGGGCCAGGAACGCAATGACCGTTCAGCCACTTCTCGTTCCAGTCCCCATTGGCACCCTGAAGCAAAGAATGTAAAATAATTTGAAAGCTAGCACAGAGAAAATTTTAAAAATATAAAATCTGGCAATAGTATCTTATCATCTCATGAACAAATAAGGGCAGTGATGGTTAATATTTGGAAATGTAGTTGCATAAAACAAATGTGTGATGTTTTTACATTTTATTTTAATCATCTCAAAGATGTATTGTCTTATTGGAGACTCGGAGAAGGGGAAGAGAACATTACAATGTTGAGAGCAAGCAAGCAATCCTCTTTGCTTTGTCTTCCCTCTTCCTCCCACACTTGCAGCTTGCTATGGAGGTAATTCAGCACAGAAATCTCTGATTAGCTCAATTTTCAATTATGCTTTCCCGTCACCTTTAAACAACCGCTGCTTAACCCATGTTACAGAGAATGAGTTGCAGATTCAGAAACAGATATCTACCCAATTATATTCTTTTATGTATTCCAGATAATGCCAAACAGGTTTTGTATTTACTTACGTAGGCTATTCTCAAGCTATGTGTGCTGTGGGTGTTTTTTTATCTACAGTTGACACCGCAGGGACTCTATTGCAATGTGTGTCTGTGAACAACTCTGTCTAAACATCTTAAATGCTTCTAATGTAAATATAGAAAAACTCCACGTAGCAATTATTAAACTAACATAAATGTCTTACTGATTTTACGGCATTCAAGTGGTAGTTTTTTCTCCATTAAGATAAACAATGGAACTAATTGGAACAGCACAAAAAGATCTGTTAAGCAGAGTATCAGGAGTTCTCCCTGCCTGAAGTGATCAGAGGTGGGGCAGGGGTAACACGCTCCTGTGTTCAGAAATGTTGCCGTACACTTGAATTTAGGAAACAAGTGTGATATATGGAGTTTCGGAAGTGTGAAACTTGCAAGAAGATGAAAAGCTATAGAAGAAGAGACTGAATGGAGACTGAAGTCATACTGTGGGAGTATCTTTTTAAAAATGAAATAATGAAGTGAAGAGAGACTATTAGTTTATTTTCTACAGTACAATATAATAATTTATCGTGCAAGGCACTCACCAATGCCTAAGAAAATCTTCCCGACCAAGCTACCAGCAGCTCAAGAGGCAAGGAAATGGCTGGGTAGGGGAGGGGAACAGAAGGAGTTCCCGGGGTGTCTGTTGGGGCAAGGAACAGGATGTAGGGCTGGTTTGAGGGACTGAGAAGAAGAACCTAGCCGGTGTTGATGTCCGATGCTTTGCAGGTGATCAGGGTGCTGTACTGTTTCAGTGTGCGCTCTAGAACCAGAGCCCCTGAGATGTGTTTGTTAGGTTTTGCTATGAATGATGTGAATCATAGTAGCTTTCGGTGCTTACGAGTTACAGACCATACTGCAGTGCTTTGCGAACTGAGCCACTGTCAGCACTGTTGTGTTTCTCTGAAAAAGGCCGACTTCACCCAGGATTGTGTAAAAAGGAAAAGGACCCTAAGATCATGGGCTGCCTGTGCCGCTTGCTTACCATGGGTAAGAGCTCAGCTGAAGTGCAGTACCCGGCTTTGGGCAGCCTGTTTTGAGAGAGTTAGGAACTGTGGCAGACAAAAGCAAACCTGTGTGTGATGACAACTGTAGCAACTCTGACCATGAAGAAATGTTGAGAGAGGAGGCATTGCCTGTTCTACAGGATTCTAAAGGAAAATGTATTAACAGTCTTGAAATACATAGAGACACCGCTGCCAAAAGGGGGCGGGTGATCTGCTTTCACATTCGCTTGGGTAGGATGGGAAATGGTAAATCGAATTGCAGGAAGGGAGAGCTGCTGCCGGTGTTACATGGTTCCAGTCTGTAAGAAGAGGCAAGCACGGAAATGGGTTCAGCATGCGGAGCACACAGGTTTCATTACTAGGGGCACTCGAGACAGACGTTGCCTGGTGGGGTTGAGGCACGGGCGATGCTGTCTGGGTGTGTGAGAGGAAGGCGCGGCATTTTTTAGGACCCCTGTGTTGTTGCTGGTGGATACAAAAGGGTGGTTCAGTTATTGCTTCGTTAACATCTGGTAACCACCTGCTGCAGGCAAGGTTTAGCTGTTCCGGAGGTTTCCCTCCCTGAGCCCAGAGAACAGAATTTTACTCTTCCATGTGAAATCTCCGTGCCTCACAGTTCCCTTCCTAGTACTTGTTTTATGACACAGTAAATGATAAGGTGCACTTGTTAAGCTCCCACGCGGCGTGGCTGCCTCTTGCCTGTGTGTTTCAGCCTGGCATGCTGTGCTGTAACAGGCTTCAGCACGTGCTGGCCGTGATTTTAATTCAGGGACTGGGGCAGTGCAAAGTTCTTTTGTTCCAGTCTCGTGCAACCAGCAGTGATCACCAGCTCATATTTTTTTTCCTGGGGTTCCCGTGATTGTTGCCGTGATTGTCTGGGCATGACTGACACCATTTTTCCCCCCTTGATGAATATCCAGAGAACTGTTCGAAAATTTGCAGTTAATGTGCTGCCCTCGCCCATGTAGCCTGGAGCCGCCTTGGTGGCTTCTCACCCGAGCACCCAGAGCCTGCTCGCTGTTCCTGCTGATGCTGGGTGCCTGTGAAGTCTGGGTAAAGGAACACCCTGAACCGCTGGGATGCTTTTAGTTTGACCAACACCACCCTCACGTATGTCTGTCGTACCTTTCTGATGCTCTGTAATACCTACGGTTTCTTTTGCACTGTCTGTATGTACTTCTGCAGTCCTCAGACAGTTAGCGCTCTGCCTTTCTTCCCTTCTGACATCCCCAAATGTCCTTTGATACCTTCCTGAGCGTGAGCTCTGTGGTTAGCATTGAGTGCTTCAGTCTGCTCTTACTGATTTTTTTCAGATTAGGTGCTTGATAATTTTTTTCCTTAATTTCATTAATTTCCTAATAATCCTTTGTTTTTATATTTTAATTGCCTCTGTGGGACGTACTGCAGTGCATTTATTGGTGCACAGAACGGATGTGGAGTTTACCATTTGTGTTTAATTTCTGTTTTGTCAAACACCGTCTTTTCATCAGGCATTATCAGTTCAAAATGAAGAACCCATCCCCTAGGCGAGAGACTTTTCCTGGGTAGGGAGGGAGGGACCGGGATGGGCATCCTGATGCCCTTGGGTTCTGCTCAGGTGCATCAGGCTTCCTGAATTAATGGTGCCAGACTTACTGTCATCTGGAACTGATGTTAGATTTACCCCAAATTGTTTGAACAAAGCTCAGGAGAGGAGGTGGCTGTCTCCAGACTCACTGTCTATGCCTTTTATGCAGTTCTGACATAATCTATTGGAAACGAGAGGAATTGTTTCAGAACAAGCATCTCTGACAGCTTGGCAGATTGATAGAGAGGTTTTCCAACTTCATCTCTTTTCCTTTTCATAATAATGCCTTCTGACCACTTGCCAATCGCTCAGGTATCGTTGGTGTCACGACACCAGATGCCGAGATAGCAAGTCCCAGAATTAGTACTGCAGGGAGGAGATTATTTAATTTACTGTGCTCTGCCTTTTGGCTGTTTATCCTCTTATAAAATTAGGAAGTTTTCTAGTGACGTGGAAAACATGAAACATGAATTTTATTCAGCCTAGGAAGAACCCCACCAGGGCAGCTAACATGCCACAGGTGCTGAGCTGAGACCTGGGCAAGACGTGTTGTTTAGAATCCTAACCTGCAACAGAGAATGAGGCAAAATTCTCATTGTCTTTCTTTGGAAAACACCGTGTTCCTACCCCATAGCTTCAAAAATGAACGGTAATAATTCTGTGGTTTAAGAAATCCCATACATTGCCCTGGAAAGTTACCACAGTGCTAATGCAAAAAGAAAACTAATTTTTTTTCTGGTTTACATAAACCGGAGCAACCTGGTCTAGTGGAAGGTGTCCTTGCCCATGGCAAGGGGTTGGGATTATATCATCTTTATAAGGTCCCTTCCAACCCAAACTATTCTGAGATTCTGTGTGACGTAAAGATGACATAATTTAAACAGTGCTTGGGATTGTCTGCTCAACGAGGAACATTCCCAAAAAGAGCAGTGTCCGGTATGGCTTACTTACCAGTCACAAACTGTCACTTAAAATGAAATCAAATGAGGAAATATATCGATAATGACACATTGGAGAATTTTACCAAATCTAGTCATTTTTTAAAGTTTTCTTTTTCTTCATTCAGAAAGGAAAAAAAAAAAAGATTTCCTAGAGAATGCCCTTTAAATATGAGTGTTTCTATTCAAAAATGAGCAACTTGCTGGGAAGGTTCTTCCTCTCATACCTGTCTATTTATCTTCGGTTCTGATCCTGTGAAAACTGAAACTGAGCTCAAATTCTGGTAACGCTTCCGTGCTGCATAAGTATTATGCACAGAGGTGAAATTTTGTAGATTTACTCCCTTGCTGTTTTTCCGGCTTCCCTGATTAGGTGACTGAGCTGAACATGAATTAGAGGCCCAAACTGTTTGCACTCAGAATAAGGCACAGTGAACTAGATTATTTATGTCATTCTTGCAGCCGTTCCTCTTTCACCACGTGTGCCATTTTCATGTAAGATCTCTGATTTTTTACAAATATCTGTATTCTGTCCCCAGGTTCTGATGCGGAGGCGCACGTGTGCAGGGCAGTGGGGCTGCACCCGACGGGCTGCGGTGCGGAGCGCGCTGGGTGGTGGCACGGGAGCGCCGCTCAGCATCCTGCTGGCGGCCTTGCTGAAGAGACACACAGCAGCATCTTTGTGGGAGGGCAGCAACCCAGGAGACGACATCACGGTGAGACATGTCGTTACGTTTGGGTGTATGTCCAAAGGAGAGGTGGCCAGAAATAATTTAAAAAATATTTATGCTCAGTCTGTGCAATCGTGATGATATATCTCCATCTGAGTTTAAGAACGCTGTGTTAGTATTTCAGCTGGCAGTTTCCAAGTAAAAAAAGAGTACAAATGGAAAATGTACAATCTGAATCACCGGGCTGATAACTGTGGGTGCTGAGACAGTACCGGACTGACCTACATTATCTATGTCGGTTATAGTACTTTCCTCCCTCTGAGGCTGTGTTAGGTTTCAGTCCTTGTTTCCCACCCACACGCCCAATCACACCCCTGTTTTCTGTAAAGTCACTTTCAGGTGTCTGCCTAGTAGGATTTCAGCAGTATTTATTATTCTCTTTCCTAGGTTTCTCCAGATGTTTAGCTACAGGGTAGTATTACTGAATAGATTAGTGCAGCTGGTTAGGAGACGCTGTGCTAAATAAGTAGAGCATCTGTGGTTTGTCTAGGGAGGTTGAATTTCAATTAATTAAATGTGCACCTAACCTGCAAAGATCTTTTGCATTTCAGTTAAACTGACTTCAGAGCAGACCTACGATTTATTCTTGCCTTTTAAATTAACTGCTAGATCCTTAGCTGATATAAATTGTTGAGCTTCTCTTGACATCAGTAGAGCTCAGTTTACACCAAATAGGGATATGGATCATGACAGAGAAATAGGCTTTGTATGATCCCAAGTAGTATGTGGATGCTGTAGTAGTTAAACAGAAATAAAATGTTTATTTACTTGAGAAGCTGAGAAGTGTTATTTATTACATATAATTTCTTAGTATTTTCCCCAGGACCATAATAAGCTGTATCTTTGTGAGTGCAAGAGATTAACATGTTTTTAGTTTTTTTTTCTTTAAACTAGATTAAAAAAAAAACACTTATTAGAGTCATAGAGGAAGTCAGTAATATTTTTCTGGTAAAATGATGTTGGCACAATTATTAATCAGAATCATAGCTACAGTCTACACCACTTAAGGTTATATCATGATGTTTAGATGAATTCCTGCCTTATTACCTGTTATGTCTTCCATCATTATTCAAATATTTGGAAAATAGATTTTTATGAAAAGGCATTCTAATACTGAAAGATTTCCAAACCTTTCCCAGAATTTCTCCAGTAAATTAAATTACCTGATACATAAATGCTATATATTAAATAATGTGGAAAGTTTAGAAATAGACTCATGTTGCTGTTTTTCTCATATGCATGAAATGCTTTGAATGTAAGTCATGTTGTAATACCAGATTGGCTAACTCTATCCTTTCTTCCCCTTTTTGTGACCTTACACAAATTGTCAGGCCTGAATGGAGCAGGGGCTGATTACCTGTATGTGAAAACATTTAAAATCTCTTTGCCTCTGACCGTTTCCAAATCCATCCATCGGGCATTGCTCTCCTCCATTCGGTAAGGTTACAGGTGTGCTGGGTACTTAGCACTCGGTTCCCTTGACATCCTGAAGTTACCAAGACAACTAACTTGCCCTTTAAGCCATGGGAGAAACCTGCACACCAATTTATAAGAGGGTGCACTATTTCTCAAAATCTTTGCACAGTTGTCTTTCCTTTGGTCTCTGGCATTGCACATCGCTAGCCCCTGAGCTGATCCGTTCTGCAAATGCAAGCATCTTCTTCCTCCCCCTGCCCTTCTGCAGGCGCAGCAGGAATGTGAAAACACTTTTCCCCTCAAAAGGCTAACCAGCCCTTTTCAGATTCTTTTAAATAGGTATCAATACCTGGCTTTTACAAACAAGAGAAATTAAACTTTGTAGCATTTTGCTATTTGAATGACCTACTCAGTGGAATTACAGCAGCAAACTAATCCTTTAGGAGAGATGGCTCTATCAATCTTTGGATTTTTCTAATGTGGAAGCTACTCAATTGCATCTCAGAAATCAGGGAGGTAATTACTCATGCAGACAGCACAAAATGAAAAAAAAAAATGCAAGTTCTGCTGAGTATCCCTTTTAGAACAAGCAGTGGAACAAGGAAAACAGCCTCTATAATCAGTCAAATTCTTCCACTAATTTTTCAGGTGTTGAAGGCTATAGTGAGGATACATGCTATGAAAGTTAACAAAGCAAAGTGGCTTTAATAGAGGGTTTTACAAGAGAAAAATGCCTCTTATTAGGCAAACATACTATTTTAGAGCTAGTTCTCTATGTTACAACTTCATTGTTTAAAATAAACATGTTCTGAGATAAATATATATACAGATCTCTTCTGAGGCATTTTGCAACAGTGACAAAATTCAACTGTCCGGTGAACAGTGTGCTGGGGTGGGTGTCGATCCTGCCTGATGGGTGTCACCGACTGCCTGGTGAAGGCGGGAGGTAGAGCATTAGGGCAGCGCTCATATCCTGTTATCTCTGATAAATGATGATGTATTAAATTTTAAATTCATGCTACTATATTGATACAAAGTAAAGAATGCATACAAAAATATAAAAACATAAATAATAGGGGAAACAACTGAAAAGAGAGAGTGTTTCTGTACATCTTAGATTGCTTTGAATCCTATTTAGATTATTAGCCTAAAATATTTTTACCAGGATTGGATATACCTTCCTGCAGGAGAGGTTCTGATAGCGAAGCTGTTGGCTCTATTTAGTGAACAAGGAGGTTCCAATCCAGGGAAACATTTTGGTGAAACATCTAACATGAATATCCATAAAGTGGGTGTTCAGGGAGGTATGGACCAACTTCTCCAGCATGACTCCAACATGGCATAGCAGTCTTGATATTTTTACTTCTTTCAATCTAATGTGACTTCAGGCTAACTGCAGCCATGCTTTCATCTAGTTAGACCAGCCTGAGACCATGACTGGTAGTTCTGTTATACCGGTGTCTACTTTTCCGTGGTATACTGCATTTCTTGATTGTCGGTGCAGGAGATACTGACAGTTAATTGGAGATGTCATTGCTCACTTTTTTAGATAATAAGACATTTATTTCCCTATCCTATTATTTTTTAAAAATATATATTCTGCATTGTGCTAAAAACAAAAAACCAGTCACTGCAAAAAAAACAGATAGCCCTGTTTGAAGGGCCACCAGGAATGATCACGGTCACCTGAGATGGACACACAACACAGATGCGGTATCTCTGGAAGTATATAATAAGATTTCACTTTTCATATAAGCATTCATGGGGCTTTAATTTAGACTTTTAGACTGGTTTTGAATATCTCCAAGAATGGAGGCTCCGCATCCTCTCAGGGCAATTCATGCCAGTGTATGACCCCTCTCATAATAAAAAGTTTTTGTTAGGTTTAAATGAAATTTCCTTTATTTTAATTTGTTTCCATTGCTTCTCACTCTCTTGTTGTTCAGAGCCTCGATCCATCTTCTTCGTTCCCTCCCGTCAGGTGTTTATCACATGGATCAGATTCCCCTGAGCCTTCTCTGCCCTAGGCTGAAGAGTCCCAGCCTCTCTCAGCCTTTCCTCTAGGAAAGATGCTACTCATCATCCACGCAACTCTCCAGTGTCAAGTTCTCCTCCTCATTTTGTGTTTCTGCAAATCTGCCCCTCCATCAGGCACCCCCATCATCCAGGTCGCTAATGAAGGTGTTAAATGGCATTGGCCCTGTACTGACCCTGAGGTGCGCTGCTAGCGGTTGGCCTCCAGCTGGACTTTGTGCCGCTACTCACAGCCCTTGGACCCCAGCCGCTCAGACAGCTCTCAGTACACCTCACTGTCATGTGTCGTCCTTACTCCATCGCTTTGTCAACGAGGCTTTCATGGGAGCCTGTGTCAGAAGCCTGGCCTCCTTCTCCAAGGCAGGAGTGACGTTTGCTGTCTTCCAGTTCAGGAACCTCCCCAGTCACTGAGATCTTTCAAAGGTTGTAGAGAGAGATCTTGTGATGACGCTGTCCAGCCCCCTCAGCACTGGTGGGTGCCCCCTGTCAGGGCGCACAGAGCCGTCTCTGGTCAGGTTGCGGAGATGTTCCCTGACCTGGCGCTCCTCCTCCCAGGGTAAGGCTCGGTCCTGGGGACTTCGGGCTGCTGGAGGTGAGACTGACTGGTAAAGACCGAGGCACAGAAGGCATTGACTGCCACAGTCATTTCCATGTCCTTTGCCACCATGTCCCCTGCCACGTTCAGCAGCAACATTTTTACTGGTCTTTGTTTTGGTGTTGATGTAAACACATAAGGACAGCAATCACAAGACTGTTCAAAAATACTCAACTCTCAGTCTACTTTCCCTTACTTGTAAAGTGTAAAACACGCTTTTAATGTAAGCCATGTACCTTTAAACATCAGTAAAAGATTAAGCAAATACTTTGGGGAGCATAAAACCAGCAGTGACTGACATGTACTGTTGTTGATATCAGTGTGGGCCTGTTGACATATGCAAGGGCCTTTTTAAAAAATTCATGAAGTGAGAAGTCTTACTTTTTGTTTCAATTTTGAGACTCCTGAGGAAACAGGGAGGTGGCAGGGCTGCAATCAAATGCGCTGTCAGTTAGATTAGAAATCAAAGGGATGCTTTTGAATGAATGTGAGGGCCCAGAGGGTCTCAGTCACTTTATGCCAGATGCTAGAGCAGGGGTGAAAGTCTGCTCGGTGCCTAACCTGAGAATTCATTCTGTGCTTTGCCTGTGTTTCAGGAAGCCCAGCTTGTTAGCTCACATGTGGCTCCTGATTTGAAATAATGATATTTGCAAAATATTGATTGAGCATAAATAAAGAAGAGGAAGTCCCAAAGTTCTTAAAGCTTTCTTGTTTACACTAAAGTTATAGTAATTTATGCCCATCCAAATCTGGCTCTGAAAGGTAATGAAAGTATATACAAATTTCATCTTTTTTTTTTTTTTTAAGAAAAGACAAAACCTAGAAGCAGTGTAGAAGTATGTTCTCTACTCCGCATGCTGCTTGGGATATCTGTGTTGCTGTACCATTTCACTAAACCTCCAAATTGCCAGCTAGGAGATCCAAAGCATTCACTCTGGGGCCAGAACCACGAAGGGGTTCCCTGGCCGTGCCCCAGGGTGGGCTCCCCCTGCCTCAGCTCCACTGGACACGGCTGCCAAACGCCCGCTTTTCCATGCAGGCATCTGCCCGTCACGCTTATCAGGCGCTGCCCCCAAAGGACTCTTTCACACTTCACATGCTCAAACTTTGAGCTTTGGCACCACAGAGACTGTCCAGGCTGTGGCAAAGGGAAACACTCACTAAGACGACCTTGTGCTCAAGCCAGGAAGTCGCAGTTCCTGAAAAATGAAAACCTCTGGGTAGGTGTTGCAGGCTGTGCAACTCTTCGTGTGCCAGAGAAATTTACTTTCCTAACCTGCTGCTTCTCCTGTTGACTCCTGTCAATGTTTAGTTGTGTTCATGTCTGGGTACCCACCGAGACAGCTGCGGTTTTTGGCTTGTTTTGTGGTTATTTTTGATAACTGCGCTTGACTCAGCCCAGTCTAGCCCATGCACACCAGGGATGCGGCAGGAACTGTGGAGGAGGGTGCATCCCGAGCCCAGTGCCATCTCCCCAGGCAGTCTGAAAAAAGGGGACAGTACTCCTGCTCTGGGCAGCAGTATTCAGTCTGCCCAAACCTCCCATGTTTTCTGCTGACAATGAAATAACTCCTGGCTTCTGTCCTAAACTGGTAACAGTGCTGTGCGTGTTACAGTTATCCATTTCTGTCACCCAACTCCTGGAATGGTTCAAGGCTTAATTATTTAGTATCTGCAAAGCACCTTGAGATCTGCAGATGAAAGACTCCACAGAAGTGCGAAGTATTATTTTTATTGTAGGTTTCACAGACAGAAGTGGGTGCATGCTTGACCTGATAACGTTAAAAGCCTGGTGGGCTTGCCAAGCTTTAATATGATCTGTTAAGGCAGTATTAGTGGGGTGTCTGGGTCTGAACAGCCACAATTCTAACGAGAAATAATTCACATTCCCTCGCTGTTATAGGCAAAACTCCTTGTGCAATGCAATTACCACCGGGATTTGTGAAAGGAGAAGGTATTTTTCACTGTTCTTTTTTTTCACATCATTTTTATCCATTCATAGCATCCTTTTAAATATTCAGACTGAGTGGACATTTGCTAACACTTGATATAAGAAAAGGAGTTTTATTTTTAAAAAGTCTTAAGGAAATATAATCATTTTTCTCAAGCTTTGTCCAACGTTTGCCAAATTTGATGGAAATATTTCTTCTTCAGCATTTATAGATGTTATATTTGTGCATAATTGATACAACTTATGTCTGCATGTTAGCAAAATAATTGCATAGTTTTATATAATTATCTATATATCTAATTTAAAAAAAAAGATTAGCAAAAAACATTAGCAGAGAAGATAGATCACCTCTCAACATGCACACATTTATAGATATGCAGCCACACTCATTTATATGTATATATGTGTATGTGTGTGCATGTGCTCTAATGATATCTGTTTGGGGTATAAATAAAGTCTTATAATTTGTACTAGCTCATCTTGCATAAAATCACACATCCTCCTCAAAAGCCATTGCATTAATTGCTAGAACAAGAACAGAAGAAAACATAAATAATCTTTCAAGGGTATCATTTTCTAAAAGTCAGAATCTAGAAGGTAGCTTACCGTTGCTGTCATGAGCATAATGGAAGTATTCATAAAGGTAAGAAGCTCCCCTGTTTCAGGACTGAAATCTTGCTTGCTCCTTTTTGCAGTGGTGGGAGATTCATGTTTTCATTATAATGATCTATAGTATATTTAAGGGTCTAGTCATATTTAAAAGTGCTGCTTACTTAAAAAAATGCATATTTGACACCAGAATTATTTTAGATTGTAAAATAAAGCAAATACATTTAGTGCAGCACATTCTGCAGAAGCAGCTTTTAGGGGGAAAAGAAAAAAGCAAAAACAAATTGCGTGCACAAAATCCACTGCATAGATCATGTTCTTGTAAGAGCATTTAAAAATTATAATCGGATTTAAAATGCTGCATAGAGCTAAATTAATCTATAATCATGTGTTTAATTACAATCTCAATTTACGTCGGCACGATATCCCAGAAAACAACGCAAACTAAAATAAATAAAGCATGCCCAGATAAGTTCAAAGTCATGTGTTACTGCCACACTTAATTCTTCACACTCGCAGCAGGTTACTGCAGTGCTCATCTTCATAATGGAGTAAACCTTGTTCTGTATTCTTTAAGCACACAAAACTTAAAATATTTATTTACTTTTTATTTTTAAGTATGTGACAGGAACTTCTTGGGCTAAACTAGTGACAGAGTGCCTTCCACAGTCACTGGAGCTCAGCGCTATCCCCCCAAAATGCCTTGAGATGAGCGTGAGCAGCCTTCCCTTGCCGGCAGCAGGCGCACAGATGACTCTGGACACCTGGTCACTGGTGCCTGAGCCGGGCAGAGCCGGGCTGTCGGGGCAGGGACTTCTGCTGAACCCTGCTGAACCCCTGTCTGCCAGGGCTCACCAGCATCATCAGGCCTCCAAGCCACTCTTCTGGGCCAGCTACGTCCCTCCTCTTACTTTGTGTAAGCACTCGAAGCAGTCTAACAACCTTCTGTGAGCAGCAGAACCATGTTACTGCATGACAAACTGTGTCGATGAATATTTCCTACTTCGTTAATTTGCTGAAAAGGAGATCCAAGTGGCCTGTCATCGGTCTCACAGGGATTTAGCAACTGTAGATTTCAACTGTTACTATCAATTTATATTTACTTTTTGTACCTTCTTCCGCTTAGGTGACACACCGCGGGACTCTTCATGCGAGCCAATGATGTCTTTCTAGTTGCTTCTCCCCTAAAGAAAAGTTTGTATTTATGACTATGCCTCCCTCCCCCCTCTGCCCTTTAGCCGATGTCAATCCATTTTATGTTACATTTATGTCTATTCCGCTTCCTTTCTTTCTTTAGACCTCAATCTCTGTACAAAGACCTTAATCTCTGATGTGGAACTTCGTCAAATGCTGTCTGGAAGTCTGAAGGCAGGCTGCCCACCGCGGGAAGTCACAAGTCCTCCAAAAGCAGAGGTACGGCTGGGCTGGGGACATACTGCGGGCCTGCTTTTGCAAAGGTTTCCAGGCAAGGCCAGGCTGCAGCGAGCAAGCTCCTGTGTGTGCTCACAAACACACCTGCTCTGTGCATTATTTCCCATTAATGCAAATCACCTTCCACCCAATGCAATTTCTTCTGCTGCGAGAGTATGACAGTTGTGAACAAAATAGCTCAGCTAAAATTGATTGTAGAAGGGACTTTGGCCCCTGTGTTAGACCACATATAGAAATCTGGCCGTGATCTTGCCTTAAATATGAAACAGAATAACAACAGCAACTTACTCCTTCTCCACATGGTCTGTTTATTTATTTCTTTTTTCAAACAGGTTGTTGCTAAATAACCAAATCTATTAAAATTGCAAGCTGATTTCAGCATTACCAGACCCACATTGTTTTGTGGGACAGTTTTGCTTTATGAATGCTATTTACCTAGTCCAGCTTTTTCTTCCTCCCCTAAGGTTTTCCAAGGGAACACAAAGATAGAAATTTTATACCAAATGGAACTGTTGGACAGGAGGTATTCAAGTGGATCACCCGATGAATACTTGAAGGTGAGTTTAATTCATGATTTGCAGTGCTGTTAAAGACATACCAAGTGTTATTTTTCTTGAAGTGCATTTGTAAGGAAAAATTAAATTGATGGCAGGAAAAGTTATTTTTTATTGTTTTTGTTTTAATATCAGATTTAATTTGTTTAGGACATAAATGTTATCAAGTTTGTGCAGAGAAGCACTTGATGTCTATGACGTACTGTTAGTTTTTGCCCCTGCCAAACATTTGGAAAGTCTCTTAATCTTTGTGTGGATCAGTGTTTATAAAACAAACAACGCTTATCAGTTGGTTAGAGTGAGGAATTTTACAGCCTTTGCATAGGAGATGTCTTGGAAGTACCAAGAACTTTGGTGCCTGCGGTTTCTTGCTAACAATTCCCCTTTTCTGTCTCATCTGTGATTTTTTTTTTAAATGTTTCTCCTAAACAATAAGCAAAACAGTATCACAAATCACAAAAATGCAATAAACAAATGCATTTATAGGCCTCCACTTCATCACACCCTGCTTTCCTTCCCACATGTCTGGCTAAACAAAGAAAAAAATGAGAAGCTGCTTTCCCAAAGCGGGACAACAAAAACAGAACCCACTGAAAGTGAGGCAATGTGGTGCATTTTCTTTACTCTTCAGCTACTCGTTCCGTACATTTCCGTAGTTTCTCATCCACACCTACATGAACTTGCTTACTCTGTTGTCAAATGCCCCTCTCTCCAGCTGAAGCATTGCCGATCGTCAGGGTATTGATTCAGCCCACGAAAATATGTTGCATGTTGCAAGTGGAATTTGCCCTATGGCCTTCAGCTCCCCCTCTCCTGTGACCAACAGTATTGTTTTCTCCTGTTTTCCCTTGTGCTGGTGAAAGCTGCTTTTAGCTCGCTGCAGACACTTGGTTCTGAGCCAGTGACGAGTTTCCTTCACGCCTCCGTCTTCTGTGGAGCCAGAGAAAAAGCAAGGCATACCATTTTCCTCTGCAGATGGACACAACCAATTATTCCCAAATCCCCTCCCAGCTCACCCAGACGTTGTCTCCGCTTTTCCGTGAGCAAAAGGCGATGCCTGCTTCCATGCCTGCTGCAGAGGGTTATCGTCAGATGTTGTGGTGGGATTTAGAAAAAGGCTCAGTTACTTTTATGGCCTCTAATAACATTTGTAGCTACACAAAGTAAAGTAATAATAATGGTAATTAAGTCTCATGCATCAAAATATAAGCTGATAGACAGTGAAAATCAGGGAAAGAACAGTATCCCATATATACAGCACAGCGCAGGAGGCAAAATTTGACAAAGTTTGAAAGGTATTTGACTGTGTTAATTTATTAGTGAATGTAGGAATCAGTATCCTGAGCTAAAGGCATGCGAGCTTCCTCTACTGGAGGAGGAGCTGGTGATCTAATGGCATTGCTGATATTTCCCTGGGAAGCACGTGCGGGAGGTGCAGCACCTCCTGGTGTGGGTCCTAGTTCTGCTCTCTGTCCCTGTGACGTTCAGCATCCCCCCTCCCCGTGTCCTTTGCAAACACTCGAGGACTGTTGCCACAGCACATTCCCATTCTGAACTCCCGTGGCTTTGCAGGCATGTGTGCTGCAAGGAGCGTGTCACGACCCTTCTGTAAAATCGGGCTGTGGCGCTCTGAAAAACCTCACCAACATCTTGAAAAGGAAAACCTCTTAAAAAGTTCCTCTCATCACGAGACAGAAGTTCTTCCCGTGTAATGCTGCTTTATCAGTACTGTGCAGGCATGTACGAGGAGGTTTGGACGGAGGAGTAGAGAAAGTTAGAAAAGGGCTCCAGAAAACGGGAGAGACCAGTGCCGGGCGCTGAGGAAGGCCGTTCTCCATTTGGAGCCTGGTGCCAGGACAGGGGACCCGTCCCCTCCTGCCTGGGCGCCGGGCGCTGCGGTCACACACCCGCCGTGCCCGAGGCACTGCTCTGCCCGCAGCTCGCCTGCGCCGGGCGGCAGAAGCCCGGCTGCTGGAGGGGCCGCGCTGCTCAGCTGCTCGCGGGTGGGTGGGAGAGCCTCCGCCGCTCCTCCGCACCTTCCTCTGCGGCTGGATAGCAAAAGTGTAAAATGTGGTTTCCAAGCAAGATGAAGGTGCGGTCTTGCATCAGGACAGCTCTTTTCTCTTTTCATCATCAGCCAGTCATCAGTCTTTGGGTGATGATCTCTTTTGTTGCGAGCTGTGTTAGTATAGCCAAGTTAACCCCAATTTTTGCCTTACCTTTAGTAAACTGATATTTTTTTTCCACTGAAAGTTTAAATCTTGATATATTTTTAGCTGTAATTTTGGTGTTGTGTCATTCCTAATAATAAAAAGGTTAGCAGATATGTTCATTGATATTCTGCATAAGAAATGAATAGGATTTTTTTTGCTTATTTTTGGAAGCTGTTGCTACTATTGCCAATTCATCCAGCACAATGCTGCTGTTTTAAACATACTTGCAGAACCCATTCGTCTGTAGGCAGCGTTTTCTCTATTTGACGTATATACATGCACAAAGACTGGGGCTATGAGGAAATGAAAATTAGTTGGATTTCAGAAAACTTTGTCTGATCCTATTAAAAATTATTCTTAACGAATTGTGTGAATACTGCATGAAAATGAATCATAATACCTGAAAGCAGCAACAGGTGAAAAATTTAAAAAAATAAAATAAAATTGTCATGCTATAATTTCATGTCCCAATATTGCTCAGTTCATATTTAATTCAAATAGAGCCTAAGCCTGTTCCTTCCTTCTGTTATATTGTTTTATTAGAGAAGATGCTAGCCTGTATTAGCCACTTATTAGATAAATACAGGAAAACTGCTTGTCATTTATGGGTTTATCCATTATCATCTCGAACATCGGATAGAGTAGCCTGATTTCAAAGTGACAGCTGGTGGAACCTCTTCTTGATACATGCTAATCCAGTTTTTATTATGGAAAAATTGCCTGTGCTTTCAGACAGTGAAAGGCAGTTACGAGACATAGCTGCTGAGGGTGGAACCTTATGATCTCTGCTATAACAACCTAAAAATGAACCATTATCTGCCAGGGTAATAGCATCCTGATAAAATATGGACATAAGATAATTTATGGTGTGAGCACGTCAAAATGTACAGTTACTCTTACGGTCTCTTTCATGCGGTAAATAAAAAATAGCTCGTTCTGCAGTGACTCCAATTCACGTGATTAATGATTTTGTGGGAGTGGACGGCGGTGCACGTGCCTTTGGCTGCATGTGAAGATCAAGTGGTGATGTGAAGATGCCTCTCGGCTCCGGGGCCCCGCTCAGCTCTTTGCCCTGGGTGGGAGGAAGCACCTGAGGTGGGTAATGTGTGCCCCCCCCCAGCGTGGGGAGGAGGAGGGTGACGGCCGGTGCCCAGGGGTGCTGCAGATGGGGCGCGGGTTCTTGTGTGGCCACCTCGGGCAGCTTAGTCCAGAGAGCCCCTAAAGTCAGGAACAGTCGGAAGGGCCCAGGTAAATCTCCCAACAGTGTCAGGGGAGACGTCTGAACCTGGTCTGGAAGGAGGATGAGGGGCTGAGCTTCAAAATCAGAAATATTAGTGACAGTGAGTTGCCAAAAATATCGGGCGGCTTCTCCTTTCCAAAATCCCAACCAAGACAGGGTAATGCTGCTTGTGGAGAGCGAGGAGCAGCTCGCTGGGGTTCGAACTCCTGGCTGACACATGGGTAGATCAGCTGGCTATTTCATTGTTCCCCAATTATTAATTTATCACTAAACATATTAAAACAGCCACTAGATAACAAAATATCATTTAATTGAGAGGATAATAGATGCCCTAACCCTCACTTTCCCTTTCCTCTGTGCATGTATCGGATCTCTCTCTCTCTAATGTGTCTGTCCAATCTCTGATTTAACTCAAACAAGCAGGTTTAAAATTTGAATTGGAAAAGAATCCATGCTTGACTCACTTTCTGAAGCTTAAGTAAAAAGTTTTATCAATGCTAAGAGTTTGTGAAGGTTAAGTACCCCTGAATGTACAGACCCTTAAAGACACTGAAATGAAGAAATATTCTCAAAGGGAGCCAGGTGTTTAAAAAAATAAAACACGCACACACACAAATTGCTCTTATGGCTGCCTCTTCTTTTTACTTTGTACAAATTATTTGCTTTACCTGTGAATACTGTATCTGTATCTGTGATACAGTTTTACCTATCTCAGCTAGGTTTGAGGCAAAGCATCATGAAGTTTTGTTTGTGTGTGAATGTCCCTCTGCATATGGTGTTTTGAGGCTTTTAGGAGAAAATATTAATATGTTTAATGAAAGTATAGATGAGCAAAATAAAGTGGTGGCTTGGAAGGAGCCTTGGTTTTGTCAAAGCTGTGTTGGGCTGTCCTCCCATATCAGGCATTTTTTCCAATCTGAAATTGTGTTGATTACATCTCACGGTGATGTTGACAACCAAAGTTCAGATCAAGCTCCTTCAAAATGAAGTTCAAGCCTACACAGAAACAAAGCAAGCCATCATTTCTAACGCTTGATCTCTGCAACCACGGCTGCTGTAAACAGATTAAAAAAATGTTTCAAAACATATATAAAGAGTCAATCTGCTCTGTATCTCAATACCCCTATTGCTTTTATTTTATTTTTTTTAAACTGTTGTTAAAAAAAATTCATTGGCAGTGTCCCATGAATTTCACACATTACCTAGAACCTGCATTTTCCAGAGTGCTGTATTACACTATTGCATTACCAAGTAAATTAAACTTACAGCATACCCAATGGGAATGAAAAAATGGAAAGATGAAAAAATCAGTGCCTATAAAATTCCTTTTTCAGTATTCCATAAAATGGTTATCCTGCTCTGTAGGCATGAAATGTGTATTTCAGCCCCAGCATCCCCTTTCCTCTCCCTGTTAGAAGTATTTCCTATCTATCCCAGAATTGTTAGTCATTGCAATCATCGTTTAAGAGAAATATTTAATAAACTTCCCTTGATTCAGTTTTTTTAAAAAGCATAACGAAGTTTTATTGCTATTGAATTTAGAGAAGAATATAGATTTTTTAAAAATTATTATAATATATATATGTATTTTTAGAACAGAACTTATGGAATTACGGAACAGAATCCTGGTATTTAAAAAACAAAAACATGCTATTATCACTGATGGTCAGCGACACTGCAAGCGGTGCGCCCAAACCCTTGCCCTTTCCCAGGCCCAGTGCTTTTTCCCAGTGCTTTTCCCAGGCCTTTTCCCAGTGCTCGGGCACGCAGGGCTGGGGGGACCCTGCCCGACACCCCGGGAGGGACTCGTGCGGGGCCGTGCTGTTACCAGGCGTGGGTGTGACGTGCGGTGCTTGGGCTGGATTTTTGCTTGTGTCAATTAAAGCAGCAGAAGGAAAGAAGGAGTGAAGGAATGAGAAGTCACTCTCAATCCTGATGTAGAGCTTCGTACTTGGGACTTGGGACTTGGCAGAAGTCCTGTTAAAACGGAAGATTTTAGTCTGTTTATTGTCGGAATTATAGTGATAGTTAGGGTTGAGTATTAGCCAAAAGCTGAGTACCTACCTGATTCCTTTCAGTTCTTATTCAAACACTGGAAGATCCACACAGGCTATTGGAAGTCCTCTCCAGAGTGGTATTTATGCTGTCTGGATTAGACTAGGTGGCGTGCTTTGATCTTAAAGGTTGGACGTGGCGCTTAGGGATGTGGTTTAGTGAGTGACATTGGTGGTAGGGCGATGGGTGGACCAGATGATCTTGGAGGGCTTTTCCAACCCAAATGATTCTGTGATTCTGTGATCTGGAATATGCCAAGTCAGCGAACTGTCGTTGTGTAGCCAGAGGAGCAATGTGCATGTCTCACAGGTGTAATTCAGAGAGTTACTGATGGATGGATGTGTAACTGGATGTGTAACTGGATGTGTAAGTGCAGGTCAGCGCTGCCCCAAGTAAGGATTGAGGAAGGACCAGTGTGGTGCAGTTCGAAAATTTCAAAATATCAGCAGGAGCCAGGATTAAATATGGCTTCAAAAAGACGGAGAACAGTTGTTTTTGGTGAGGTCATCTTGTGTATTTTAAAATGAAATCAAGTGTGCAAACTCAGAAGCAGTTCTAGATACTCAAAAAGCAGCTGATTTAAGCTTCCAGAGATGATCGGTCCCCGTTCCACGTGGTACATATAGGGACTATACGCACACAGACGTTGTGTGTGCCGGGTTACAGGGTGGCCTTCTGAGTACAGAACAGCCCCTGCAAAGCAATTTGTGGTGGAAAGCCTTTTGCAGGCTGCTCGGCCATCCTGATGTGGCTGACAACTTGGTCATAAACCCCCCTTTTTTTTTTCAAAAAGAACCATGCCACTGACTCATAGAAAATTCAGTTTTGGGGAGTGTTTAGAATTTACTTTGTTGGGAAACTGGCTACGAAGTAATTTGATGATTCTTATTAATATTCCCCATCCCCTTTGCTGTGGCAAATGTGGGCTGCTCATGTCTGAGAGGTTTTGTCTTGGGCTTCGAAGTGAAAATATGTTTTCGTTTGTGAGAAGGTTTCCCATACAAATACAGCGCATGTCATTTTCTAGGCTGTATATATACTGTATGTATTATTTAGTTCCTATTACTGTAAAACAAAAGAATCGTAAACCTTAAGAGAAGCCTGTCAGAGGGGTACTGCGAGTCCACCAGAAGCTGGCGATGGCTGCACCTCGCTGCGGGCTCGCGCCTTTGTTCCCGCATGGGGACCGGTCCCGCAGGGCACGGGCTCAGATACACACAGGCATGGGGCTGAGCTCAGGGTGCTGTTTCTTCCGTGAGTCTGAATTTCCTGGGTTTTGTGGATTTAACGTATTTGAACACAATTTTCTGTGATTTAATATGAATTATTTCAGATCAGAAACTGGTAGGGAAATAGCTGACACTCTTTTTGCTGCTGCTCCCCCCTCCTCTTTAAAGGAAAGAGCTTTATCTTAATTAAAGTTTAATTAAGGATCACGTTTGGCAGTACTTTTCACACCGATCTACACCAGCAGATTTTCTAAGGCTTAACTTTATCGTGCAGAAAATCCTCTTTTATTACTCCCAACCTGTTGTAAAAGCTGTTGGCACAGAGCGATGGCTGCTTCATTCAGTGGCCTTGTTTGCCGCTGGAAAATTCCCAAGTCTCCAGAGATAGCACCACTGTGGTTCAATTTAATATCTGTCCTATCACTACAAGACTCTAGCTCATTATTAATGATACTATTCATTAATTTCTTGTTGGGCTGATGTTGTTATTTATTAAAATATTAAAGAAAGCTCCTGAGACACATACATAATGAGGGACACCTCCATTTCGTGAGCTATACCAGCTGAGGGAATGAATATAGCGTAGATTTACCCACACCACCATACTATATCCCTCCCTCATTAGTCCTGCTACATCTCTGAGTGACACTGTAAATTCATTTTGTGCACTGTCCAATCGGAGCTTAATACAAATGTGGGGCTCTTTTTTTTTTTTTTTAATGAGCCATTCCTATGCAAAATGAATTGACTACTGTCTAACTCATCTAATCTGCCTGTATTTGGGGGAAGGACTAAATTGCCTATATTTATATAGGAAATAAATAAAAGTTGACATATTTTTCCCTTTTCAGTCTTGCATTTGGAAAATTTCAACATAATAAATTCTACATTTTAAGAACCTGCCACCTTAGTTAACTAAATCCCAGCATGACATTTAAACGTGTGATGGTTGTATTTAAAAAAGCCTCAACAAGCAGTTTGTGCACTGCGTTGGTCATTTGATGTGTCTTTCCTCCCGCACCCAGGTACGGCATACAGAAATTCCCAGTGCTCTTGATGTATTGCTCACCCTTTTAATCAGAGAGATTTCCGACCGTGTCTGCTTTGAGCACATGAGGCCGGTCGGAGGAAACTGCGTATGGCAAAATAAATCCAATAAACTTGTAATTAATTTAGCGATGATGTCACATTTTTATTTTGATTATTGGAAGAGGGGCTGGTATTAAGGGTCCTTTTTGGCTGAATGAAAATGATGAAATCTGCATAACAATTGAGGTAGCATCTGAAGGTAAAGTTTTAATTTGTTCTATATGGTTGTTATTTCCACCCCGTGCAAATAATTACTGTGGTGAAGAAATACCTCGCTGTTATAAGAGGATTAACTGGGCATAATTGCAGCCTGTTTCGCTCCCTCCTTTAATAACGGGCCCTCTCAATCCACGCCCAGGGCAGCAGCTTTGTGCGCCCAGACGCACCTCGAGGGCTTTGTGCTGCGAACCCGCAGCCAGGTGCTGCTGGCACAGGCGGGGTGAGCTCCGCACCGCGGGCAGGATGGGTGGCACGGGGACAGCCCCCGTAACTGTGCCTGCCACGGGGGCTTAGAGCCGCCCCGTCAGGGAGCGCTGAAGGCCGCTTGGCAGCCAGCATTTCTTGAGAAAATAAGCTGCTGGATGGTCTTCTTCCTTTGCTTCTTGTCGTGACGTACGAGGTTCCTGATGTGACCAATGTATTGCTTTAGCAGTATGTGTGCGAATTTAGAAACTCGGCTTGTTTAAACAGGCCTTTATTATATGTTTCTTGCTAACAGTCTGGCCAGCCGGTGTGAACTCACTCTTAACTTCGATTTCTCTCCTCTTCCACCCCCCAGAAGCTATATTTACCAACCCTCCGCTCGGCAGCACTCCGCAGCAGAGCTGTCCTCCCAGGTGAGGCTTCAGCCCCTGGGTGCCGGCAGCCACAGGGGTCGGGGCACAGTCCTCTTCAAGGGGGTTTCCAGTGGCCGTGCCGTCTTTAATGCGCTTTGGTAGTCCCATGCCATGGCCTCCGGCACAGCTCACTGGGGAGGAGCAGTGCCCGGGAGCCAGGCTGCACGTTCCTTGCAAGGGAAAGCAGCGGGAGCTCGTTGCCTGAGCTGGGGTCGGCGTGAATGGCTGGAGGTGAGCAGTTCTTGTGCTGCTTGCTGCGGTGGAGGCACATACATTGAAAGTATGTCAGCCTGAGGTAGAGAGGTCAACAAACTTGTATTTTTCTCTGCAATTTCATCAAATTAAATGTGAAGTATTTTGCTAGATAGATCGGAATTTGCTTCTTCAATAAACGTGAGAGGATGTTTTCTGAAGACACTCCATGAGTGTTTTCAGAAATCCCATTTAGGCTTTGAGATGCACGCGACTCCCTCGCAGCAGGATTTGCCATGTGCCTTTGAGAGCTTGATCAAGCAGCATTGTATTTTTGACAACTTGCTTAATACTCTGTTCACACCTTCACAATCTTTCTAATGTGTGTACCGAGACAGTGTTTGACTTGAGGTCACCAAATGAGATAGTGACGGTCCAGGAGAAATTGTGGGTGAAATTTTAATTTTGTCTGGCATGAGAAAAAGTATGTTCTGAACCTAAAAACGAAGGCATGGCTCTTGGCTTGGTAGAAAGTATTCCAGTGAGCCTGTAAGAGCTGTAACCTGTGTTCTTTGTGCTCAAAGTCAAAGCTCAAGTTTATTAATGATAATTAAAAAGATTGAAAAGTCTGGAATTCCCCAATAGCAAAGAGCAGATTTAATAAGACTTCTGAAAGGAAACAGATTCAGAATGCTGTGTCCCTAAGATCTGAGAACATTTGGGAAAAAAAAAAGAGAAAAAAAACCTAAAACCCTCTCCCTTGTAGTCTCAGAGAGTTGGTGTCTGACCAGCTGTGTTCAGGAAACTTTCTTCATGTACGTTAAAGATACATGGGCTCTGGCGATCTTAAATGGCGAGGTTTCTTGGACAAATGGTTGAAGGTCAATGGCACGATCAGGGTTGTTGGTCTGTTTTCTGATACAATCTTTTCAACACCATTCCCTCAGTGTGTTTTGGCCCAGTGTTTGTGCAGGTGCAGAGCTGCAGCATCACCAAGTCAGTTGTTAAAAAGCATTATGGGATGACCCCCCCACATTCGTCAGGGGGGTTGGAACTAGGTGATCTTTAATGTCCCTTCCAACCCAGGCCATTCTATGATTTTATGATATGCTAAATAATAATATATTTTATTATTTCCATTTAGCTTTCCAAGCCTTGATAGGTTTCTTCAAACTTCTTTTGCAAAAACGAGCCCAGAATATACTTGTAATTTGTCATATTCTTGTAGCTCTGGAAGCATCAAAAGCCATGCAATGGTCCTAGGCTCGTGTTTAAAAATCAGTAGCAGTGGAACTGCTAAGCACCAGTAAATCCCCGACTCGCCGTCGAGTTGTCTGCGCTGTGGAGGTGCCAGCATTGCACCCGGCACCCAGCTGCAATGGCGCAGCAAATCTGTATCAGCAAATGTGTCTGGGACAGGCCTTACCATGAAATGAAATAGCTGCTGTTGCTGCTTTCGGATGGCCAAGGGCATTCAGTACAGTGCTGTAATTAAATGGTCCCTTCCATGTGATCGGAAAAAATCATTTGTGAATTGTTGCACGAGAAACCGTCACAGCAACATAACATTTTTTATTTCAAAGGCTGTGATTTTCTTTACATTCTTTCAATTACCTGGTAAAGGTTTTAATTGCACTGTGAGATGTAAGCTTTTGCTGCAAATGTGTTGCCAAAACAACTGGTGTGCTCGTCACTGCTGTTGCCTGTAGGCTGTGGAAGTGATGGCTTGCCGGAGGTCTCGGAGGCTCTGCAGGGAGGGTTAATAACTCCCGGAGAGATGGGAGAAAAGAAAGAATTTTATGTCTCCCACAACCTGCAAGGCTGGGAAATGTTTCCTAGTGTAATTTTCTTGAAGTTAAAGTTGAGGTTATTAAGGTTCACTTAGCAGATAAAGTTTGCCACAATTTTCTCGGTCTCTATGATAAGATGACAAGATTTCTAATTTATAAAACCAGAACAGTATGTTGGGGGCTCTGAACCATGCTCAAGGGATGCACTGAGGTACTTCGAGCTCCTCTCTTTCCCATGTATTTTTATTTACAAGGAAATTTGAAAGCAATGTGCTTGAACTTCACTCAGTAACCCCTCAGAGCTGGTTTCAATTTGTTTCTTTGTAAATAGTCCGTGGTGGCTGCGTAGCTGCCACGAAGCACATGGTGCTGCAAGTTTTGCTGGCAGTACAGCTCATTTCAGGCTTCTGGTGCCCTGGACTAGCGAGTTGCTGTATTCCCAACCATTTCGCGTGTGGTCACTCTTGAAGCTGCTGAGAAAACAGGTTACCTTTCAGAGAAACTCACAATATCAATCTGGAGAAATAAAAATGCTTTTATATGGAATTTGGAAGATTATTACATTTCTGACTTCATGACCAATTTCCATCGTTGTTTCGGTGCTTCACAAAGCTGAAGGGGTGCGCGGTGTGAACGTGCATTAGTTTCATTATGAACACATAGGAAGAGCACGACCAGGAGTCCTGGGGTGTGCTGGAGATGATGGAGATCTCTTGTAACGGCATCGTTACAATGGTAAGCTCTGGAATGGCATCGTTACAAAAACCAGCCCAAACAGATCTAAAGCTCAGCCCGAACCACCTCGTTTCCCACTCCCATGGTGGTCGCTGCAGGGAGGGGATAAAATGCCGTGGAATGCCTGAAGTTTTTATGCAATTGTACTTTTCTATCTAATTTTATAAATTTATAATTTACAATCTGCTTCATAACACTATATATAAGATCTATGGATATGCAATATTTCCATTGTTTCAAATTAACTTAAGGCTAACACAAATTATACTGGAATTTTAGCAAGGGGTGGGAATTCTGCTGCTTCCCCCCACCCAACCCCACAGACACACGTGTGCTGGGGACTCTGCTGTGCCACCAGGACAGCTTTCCTGCTAACCAGTTACCTGTACTTAGAGAGGAGAGGTATTTCTAGTGCAAAAATATCCTAAAACTTCCACCTGGTGCTGGATCTTTTTGGTCTTTGCCTAATAAATTAGGGAATGCTTTGGTATCACAGATTTGTAACCCATACAAGTAACTTAAATTATGATCAAATCAATTCTTAACCTTCTTTCGAATAAACTAAGCATATTGAACTTCTCACGTCTCTCACTGTACAGCACGTTCTGCAGAACGTAGTCATTCCTGTAGCGCTTTTCAGGAAGTTACATTTTCTGACATTGTTTTTGAAATCATGACTGTAGTGGAGGATAGATTGTCCCATTAATGGTCTTGCTAATGCCACACACATTGATAAAATCACCTTCCTATTTCCACTTGATACTCAGTTTTCTGTAACTGACATACTAGTTTAAGAAGTAGGGAGAGAATAAAAAAAAAAATATTTCTTGCAATTTTGTTAGTGCAAGAGAGCAGCTACCTTTTGTATCAGCTGTGTTTGTTGTATAAATGAGGGAAAAATAGCCATTAACTGGCCTTAAGCATGTACTTGAATTTCAGTAAGTGGTTTCTTTTCATAACCAAGAACAGATTACAGAACAGACTTAGTAGCTACTGGTTATGGTCAATTTTTAAAACATGCACACTTCATTTGTAAGGTTTTCAAAAGCTAAGATGGATATCTTAAATTAAATACCCAATCATCTAAACTCATCCAGTGTTTGATTTTTAGGTCTTACTGCTTCATACAAGCTAAAGATGAAAAGACATGCATTAAAAATGTATAAATATGCTCAGTTACCCAGCCATCCCTAATTGGCTAATACCCCTCTACACACTACGTAAAAGTAGATCACGACTTAAGAAGACTTTTGTATACTGCACAGATAAAATGTATTGATATCTTGAACAAGTTTCATAGTAGAAGAAAGCACAGCAATATATCTGAAATAGCTCTTTAAATCTCAGAAACGCGTTAGTTTTAGATACAATGCAGCCTTTTTGATCATTGCAGTATACTTAACCATCGAGAAACACACGTTCCCTTCCCTGCTCTGTGGAAATCAGCTACAAGAGCTTTAGGATGAGAAAATAGCGGCTGAGGCTCCCTGGGGTAGGCAGTGCCCACTTTGTTTTGAATCACGCACATTAGAAGCTCTACTCACTGCTGTAAATTGATTCTGAGTGCACCTCTACATTAAATCTTGCCTTCCCGTTTTCAGACGCTATCGGTCCCCACTGGAACGTAGTCATTGCCGTGCACGTGGGCATCTGCTTTTATCGTCCTTAGCAAGAAATGTACACAACAAAATAATGCAGATTCGGATCCGCGTTGTCATGTTTGTATCCCTAGCAGCACTGGGTTTCTGGCTTTTCTCTTTCCATTTGGGTGCTGGAATGTGAACATTTTGTGTATTTCACAGCTAAAGCCTTTCTGCCGCGGTTTAAAGTCGCCTTGAGAGCACCTATAAAATAAGCTTATGGCCTGAGTTTCTAATGAGTGATTGAGTTGCAATCAGAACCTGTTCAGCAGAGAGCAGTAGAGACGTGACTGTGTTAATATGTCCTGCTTATATTTTTTTTCCTTCTGTAAGTGTAATATGTTATCCATACTTAAATTGGAAGGTGGAAATAAATGGAGCCTCTTACTGAACTCTAATCTTCCTCAGTTGCACATGCCCTAGAGAATGCAGCACTGCTTTTCAGGAGATAATAATTACAGCCAAAACGATGTTCTGCGAGCTTCCCTTATCTTAAATTAGGATAAGATTAAGGTCTAAGGACTCTGTTTGTGTTAGGTTTTCAGAAATAATGGATGTATAGTTCAGATTTCTTCAGCATTCTGGAATATTTATTTTTTGTTGGATTTTTACTTCTTGCCATGCACTTAACCTCTTATCTTTCATGGCTGAAAAAAAAGTAAAGGTATAAATCTGTTTCTCCTCTTAAAATTTTGGTTTATAGGTGTTTCCAAGAATGGATTTATATGTGTATATATATATAAAACTCTTTTTTTCTAGGCATTTTTTGCTTTCAAAAATATTTTTACCATGAAAATGCATATAAATAAGAAGTTCTTTGTCTGAAGTCACTATTTATTCATTCTAGAGTTATGCAGAAATATAGAGGTTCATATTCAGGATGCATGTGTTATGTGTAGACTCTTCAAGACATTGAACTCTAACACTCTCCTAAATTTTAAAATACACCCAAAGAAACGGTTAGAACTTCCAGAAAGTTGCAGGAAGAAAAACGCAGGACTTTGCCTATTTACCAAAGCCATCTGTATGAAAATCATTTTTATTCCCTTCTTTTCAAACTCGCTGTACATATGTTATGTGACTGTAATTACGCTCCTCGGGGTGTGCAAGGCAAAAGGTGGTAGTCAGGTGAAAAACAACACTGGGAGATTGATGATACTGTGTTTTGCTAATACAATGCAAAAGATGCTAAAAGATTATGACGCTCACATTTGCCTGTTCTATTACTGTGGTCTAAATGTTGTTTCCTCAGTGACTTCTGACTGATATTTCACTTATCTCAACTGTCTTTATTAAAAAAATGATTAAAGCCCCCCAAGAAAAATGAAAACAGGAGAACAAAATAATCTCACCCTCATTTTCTATGAAACCATTTTAAAGGCTCTCAGGACATTGTTTTTCATCTTCAGATTAGAGACGTGTGCTCCTTCAGATAATCTCTTCTGCATACATGATGGGCTAATGCTACCGACCAAGGTGCATAAGGGAGCCTGAAGATAGGAAGTCAACTAGTAAAATCAAGGTTTTGATGTGCTTTTAATTGGACAACAATGCATTATTGTCTGTAAGTTTCCTGTGGACAAGGTCAAGTAAAAACATTTAAAAATAGATTTTAAATGTAAGCAAGTCGTTTTGCTCGCAAGGTGAGCAAAGTCGTTTGATTAGCAGTAGTGGATTATAATAAAGCTCACGTGTCATTTATTTCCTGATGACTGTAATCTAGGTTCTGCAAAATGCACAATGGCTAGAAGACCCATAAGTGCTAATTTGGGTTGGTATTTTGCAAACGTTACTTGTTTCTCAGTTGTTGGGAGCTTTTCAGTTACCTGATCCTGGGGAGGACAGGACTTGTGGGTCACCCACTGCAAGAGAGACTTTGCTTGCTGTGGTTGGACAGTCTTCACTTACCAACCTTCAGCTCAGAGCAGCCAATGTTCTGTTTTCCCGTGGTTTTCTGTGTTGTTTCCCTCTGCTCCAGGTTTCTGTGGGTCAGTTGCCCTTCAGGGATTGCCCACGTGCAGCTGCTTCCTCGCGTGCCATGTCTTATTGCACCCCTCATCCCCGCTGCTGAGCCCCAGGGGCTTGCTGAGCAATAGCAGTCCTCTTGGAAGGAAAACTCATTACAAGTGAATGGGATGCTTTGAATTTACGCCCTTTCACTTTTCAGCATCTCATCGCTGGCTGTGTTGCATGTTCTGCTGTTTCCTTTCTCCCGTCCCCATGCAAATGCTCTTCAAGACACTGGTTTGGGAGCACGCAAATAGCAACGTCAGGTCATTAGGCACTACGCTTACATCTTTTTCATCATTGTTTCCTTTTAATGAAGGGAATTTGGGCTTCCATGAGTATAACAAACACATCAGCTACTGTATTCAAGATTTATTCAAGTCACCTTTTTATTGATGAGGACACTGGGCCAGCCAGGTGTAGAAAGGGTTTTGTTTGGTCGTAGCTTGGAAAATGAGTCAGTTGTTCCTGTAACATTGTCAGTGGCCGGGGGTACCTAAGTGAGAGGCACCTCTGTGATCATCTGGCTGGTGAGTAAGAAACCTGCACCATGTCCTTTGCACCTGCTGTTTTGTGTGTCTTTTGCTTTGTTAGCTCTTTGGGGTGGCCAACGATCTCTGCTGCGCATTTAGTGCATTAGGTAGCGGAGTTCAGCCCTGCTGACAGTTTGGTGAGCACATATTGAGGAACAATGATGGTGATGATTTGGGCAGAAGAACGATGATAACTCTTAGCACCATCTCTGAGTCAGAACAGACAGAGCAGAGGACCGTGATGTTGGGTAGTCCTGATGAAATGCTGGAAAGTAATTGAAACTACATTTGATTTCTGGATAAATGTATGGAAAACTTATTTCCTGTTTCAGAAATACTCCTATGTGAAGACTGGGCTTATTTGGGCTATTTGTTGGGTCAATCATTTGTGAAATTAATTGTTTTTCTGCAACAAACATGAGTGACTGATGTTAAAAAGTGGAGGAAAACACCTCAAGACCTTTGAACAACTGCCCAAATACAAAGTTGAGTGTGGAGAGGAAGTAATATGCCACTGATACAGGAACAAAATATTGCAACAAATAGCAATCAAAACCAACCAAACTTTTAAAATGAAATTGATTAAATATGGCTTTCTTTCTCCGTGTTGCTTGCTATGAAATCCGTCCAGTTCTGGAATCTGTTGCTAAGACTCTTCTCTGGGGTTACACTGCCTCCCTGCACCACGTGAGCAACCTGGTGGTTGTTAGCCCAGGTCTGACCTCACAGCACTTTTGTTTTCCCCAGTGTAAGTCCATGCAGAGTAACTGCAGGACTCCCTCCATAAGATCTTTCGTATCTCCAAAACTGTCACCCAGCTGTGAGTCTGTGAGTTTAAAAAATCGGATGTGAAATTCACGGGAAAAAATGTCAGTAATTTTGCAGGGACAAAATCCTTTGGTATTGTTACAGAGGCCCTCTGCTCTATCCCAAGTTAGCCTCGAACCCTTTTGTTCTGCCGCAGGGAGGTCCATGGGGACTGCCACCTGAGCAGCACGGGCAGGTCTCCCTGCTGTGCCTTGGGCCGTCACCAAGGCAAGCTCCGGCAGTGCTGCGTTCCCCTGGTTCGGTGGCACCGGCAGTGGTCAGACTGGAGGGCAGCCCCAGCTCCCCGCAGCCCCCTGCTCTGGGCAGCCGCTGGGATGGCTCAGCCTTCTCGGCAGTCCCCGCACTGCCCACACCTTGCTGCCTGTTGCTAGTTGTAATTGTTTCCTCTTGCTGCATGCTGAACATTTCATCTGAGACCGTGACTTGCTTAATGGATCACAAAGATGTTAAATGTAATGGAACTACCAAGCTCTCCAGAACTAAATCTTTTAACATCTTCTAACTACTGCATGCGGATGTTCTGTATTATCTCCTGCCCTCTCTTCTGGGACAAATTTGTACCAGGGTGCAGCTTAACACAGAAGTGAAGTTCATTTTTTACTCTTGCTTCTGATTTGCAGTGACCTGCAGTCACTGAATGACTTGCCACAGATGTTTCATGAAAAGCGCAGTTTCAATAGTGCATTTCTAATATGCCCCTGAAAATAAAGCAGAAGTAGTCCATAGCGTATAAGCTGCAAAATGATGAAATCAGGATGCACTTACATCAGAAAACACATAGGTAGTTACAGGTAACTGTACAGTGTGACTCGTATCTTGCATGGAAATATGTTGGAATTTCTTGGCATTATAGGTGTGAGTTTGACTTATTTGCTCTTTGACAAATGGGTATTTCTGTGCACCTGGCCACAAATATTACACCTATTATGGCTGGATTTCTTTGTGTTTGTTTTCTTAAGGAGATATTTTTAATCAGCTTTATAAAAAATAGATTATTCTTTTAAAATATTTGGTGGCCCACAGTTTCTCATTTTGCAATGTATGTCATCTTTTTGTCATCTTTTGTTTACAGGGAAATTCCTAGAACTTAAAAGTAGACAATCTTTTCTGTTTCCTCCAAATATGAAGAGCTAGTATGCTTTAAAAATCTCCCATTAGGTGTTTGATTCCTGCTGTAGGCAGGCATTTTTTTCAGTATTTCTGATGTTGGACTAACAGAGACACTTTCAAAATTTCTCAGTAGCTTTGCTCCCAAAATATCAATGCCCTTATTTTGACTCAGGTATGATTAGGACTGCTGTCACTTATTACAGATTAAAATCACATTCAAAGTCTTTGCGTTTTGAGCTTTACAGTAATCCGGGCAAAATCACCATCACTCATCTGATTCTGCACCCCCTTTTTTTTCTAAAGCTTTTTGGCACCTGCGTGGAACTCCTGCTATCTGATTTTTTTTTATATGCTACTGCCATTAGACTGAAATGATTTTTCTTCAGTTTGCTCAAAGACAGATTTAAAGTCAGGTCCCAGAGGTAGCAGGAAAGTCGATCCCCTAAGCTACTCAGTCATTGTTTGCTTTTTTACATGTAATATCCTATTTCTAAGCCAGAGTGTAATTTAAAATACAACACACACTACATAAATACATCCTTTGGAAATTTTGTAATTTGACATTTAATGGAAATTAACTGCTTTTATTGTCAAGTTTTGTTGCACCCCCAACCTGAAAAACGGATAAACCTACTTCATATTATTTAGAAATATTTCCCAGTCTTTTCTTTTTGGCAGAGTTCCTTGACTTTAAATCAATGTAGCTATAAAATAATTCTGTTGAGCTCATTTAAAATATACCCAAAGATATATAATTGAGAGTACAGTAGTTCACCTTAAAATTAAATCTGTATCTCTCACCCCGTAGTTATGTTTTAATACCCCTTGAAAACACGCAGATATGTAGGGAAATACCAGTTAAACCTTCATATTTATTGTAGAGCTGAGAACAGCAAAGGGTTACTTTAGCCCAGCCATTGTAAGTATAAGCAACAGGACTCCATTGGCTTTAATTTGTCCATGTCTTTCATTTGATACTACCAGTATTAATAGCTTTGCAAGGAAATTCTGCAGTCATTAATCATAATAATTAATCAGATCCAATTATATTGCATATAAATGCGAACAAATTGCTGAAAAAATAATGATCTATCACCAACATGTCACAAGGAAAAAGAGACTAAAATAGTAATTAGAAGCAGGGATTTAGTTGTGTACAAGTACTCTGCAACTGATTTTAACAGTATGATGGTCTGATGATGTAATTAGAGGAAAGAAAGTCTAGCAGGCTTTTGCAGCAGACCCCTTAATGACTGTGCATCTCAGAAAAATAAGAAATCCTTGTATTAGTGACTTTTTTTGCATTCACCACTAATTTCTTGTTTTTTTGTTTTACAAAGAATATTAGAAAAATATGGCTTCAGGCATTTTAGACCAAATATGCCTTGATGTACTTCAAAAATTTCAAAAGTCACCCTAAAATTGGGATGGAGCAGCAATATTTTCCTCTATTAGAAGGGTGTCGTTTAGTATAGATCTGTGCAGGTCAGTGGAAATATTCAAGTGGAATTATTCTATAAAAGGGACTTACATTTTTCTTTCACTGCCATGCACTGTATAACCAATTTTTGTTCAGACCAGCAAGGTTTTATTTTTTAATCTTTTTTTCCCTTTAAGTCACGTTTGCATGTGGCATAAGACGCTGTGTTGCAGTTTATCCACAACCAGCCACCCCGCTTCTGCCCCCTGATTCCTTTCCTTCATTCCTTTTCCTTCAAGGCAGGTTTTCAGTGGGGCGTTTGGTAAAGCACAGTTTTACAATGTGCTATGTTTTGTTATGCACGCTGGTGATTAGCACACGCTGAATGAGCATTAGAGCATTCTTTTTAGGAGAAACACCCCCAAATCTTTAAAATGCTCTGCAATGGTCCAGTGGATTACACTTGAAACAGTTAACTGAAGATTGATGAGCAGTTTTATGATAGATTTTCTACTTGAAAATAAATGTTAAGTTCATCATAGTTTTCAATACTAAGCACTGCACTTTACTGCCTTTGATCTCAGTGTTGTGACTACTACAAAGAAATAAAACCTTATCTTACCTTTTCCAGCATCTACTGCAGAAGACCTCAATAATGCATAAGAACATCTGGAAGTACGGTAATTTCAGCTATCAGAGATAAGAATTGACACAAAACAGGTAAACCCTACAAAGTCATCATGTTGAAATGAGCTGATTAAGGTCTGGTAACATAAAACATCATGTATAGTGTTTTCATGCTTGCTACATCTTCCCATTTTATATATAAAAAAGGAATGCCAATTATTTAATCCTTTTCAGTGTATTTAATAGGTTGATTAGCTGGAAACTATATTATATTTTTACATAAAGAGACAGAAGTGACTGCAAATCTATCGCCATATACATCTATTTAGAGTTAACTGTGAGTTCATAGAAAATACATGGGCATAGTAAACAGGGTTTTGAAATGACAATTTTTTACTGGTTGCAAGTGCTAATTGCTAGTTTCTCAAGGGTATAGAATTAATCACCTGCTAGATTTACAGTCTCTAGGTTGAGACCTGAGGATGGAGGCAATAAGAAAAGCTCTTGAGGGACATATCATATGGTGAGTCTAAATATCAGTCTCTATGCATATGTAAATTGGCAACAAAGTTTTTTCAAAGCTCAAGTATGCTAATTTCAAACAGGCAAGACTAAAGCTAGCTTTTAGCAGCTGTTTAACGTCTGCCTGTGGGTGGTAGAGAGAGCTTAAAATACAAGCAAACAGTGGTGCATAAGTAATTAAGCAACATTTTGCTGGGCATAAATAATTCTGTTTATATTGCTCTTTGAAGAGTATAGAATACAAAATAACAGATCAAGTGCACCTTTGGTCACCAGAGGTTAACTGTTCTTCCTCTTTACCTTTTCTTCGGTTCCACATTTTTTAGGGGAGAATTAAATGAGGGTCAATGCTGTTCTCCGTCATTTGTATATTAAAGAAGTTCATTTAACGCTGCAGCAAAACAAACGCTTAAAAGTTTTTAACGTGCCATTTTGGCAGTTCAATAGCTGTTCTCAGATAATTTCACTTCCTAGAATAAACTTTCCTTATGCTGTAAAGTGGGTCTGAAATGGACATTTATCTATATTTAGAGCACTGCACTTTCACCAGATTAGACAAAGTTGATAAAATTATGCTATATGTGCTATTTTGTTAAGTTGTAAAAATCAGTGAGTCAACTCGACTATTTTCAAGGTCATAAGGCTGTTGATAATCCATAAAACAAAATAGCCTGACTTTTGCAGTCCTTATAATTTAAATTATTGCATGCATTAAAATAATAAAATAGTTGTCATTATGATAATCTCCTAAAACTCGGAGTTACTGATGTGACTGAACACAAAATGCTCATGTAATTTTGATGGCTGCTCTGAACTAGTAGAATTGACTAAAAGCCTGAAGAACTAGAACAGAGAGGTTTAAAAAATATCTCATTTGATTCAGTAAAGACCTTGAAATTAATCAGAAGGAAGATGAAAGATTTAACATGATTTGGAAACATCTAGTCTGGAAAAAAGGATTATGAGTACTAACTGTGATAAGAGCTGGGATTTTAAAACTTGGTTTTGATTAAATGTTGATGGTTTAAGGAATTAATAGGTAAAAGCACTAATGGTTACTAGAGGAAATTCTCTGTTCGTGTGTGCTATGTTGCTATAGCAAAACCTCGTGCATGTGTTACCTCCTTTTAGACAGAACGACCGGTTTGTTGTCCTGGGGAAGACGGACAACCAAAGAGAGGGGAAGGAGGGGTTGTGCAGCGGCAGCACTGCTTGCGGAGGTGTTTCGGTGTTGCAAAGCCGTGTTGGTGCCTGTCCCCTGGGCGTGATTTCCCTTGTGCCGAGCCGTTGGTGTTCAGAACCGTGGAGCAGGCGATCCTGGGCCATGTGGCCCGGTGGTGGGAGGGGTCCTGCACGTCCCATCCATTTTTGACACCTCCCCGTCTCCTCGGCAGCTCCTGGTCTGCCAGGGCGGCTGGCGCACGGCACGAGCATCGCTGGCCCCGGGTGGCAGCAGGCCCGGGCGCCCTCCAGAGCACCCTGAGACGACCCGGCTCCCGGCTTCTTGTAATTCAGGCTTCCCCCCAGGATCTCCACACCTATTTCTTTTAGTTTAATTATTCATTTCCTAATTCGCTCGCCTCTCCCTGCAGAACGCGCCTGGTAATTTGTCATCGTGGCTGAGCAGCGCCGCGTGGGTCAGGGAGGAGGTGGCAGTGCGCGCGTGGAGATGGGTGGGGAAGGCTGGCTGTGAGCCCAGCCACCGGCACGGTACAGCTCGGTAGAGACCCTGCCTTGGCCGTGCCTGCATCTGGTGCTACAGAAATGTTACTTTACAGGCTCCGAACCATTAGAAAGACGTGGTGTGCAACATTGGGAGGTAGCAGCCGTTTCTGCCTAGTCAGAAATGGAAACTCTCGTCTGTCACTGCGAGGGCACCCCATACAGCGAGCATGAGGAGAAGGACTGGGTCTGGTCCCGAGGGCCAGTGGTGCTAAGTGAGCCCGTGGAGTGGAAATGGAGCAGAGGAAATCGTTCTGGATAGCCCGTACTGGTGGCCGTGTAGGTGGTGGTGGCTGTGACGCTGGGTACGGGCTGAAGAAACCCGTAGGTAGGGCAGTGTTCTCTGCATAAACGTGACGAAACAGTGCAGGAAAATGCAGATGTCAGTGGTCCTTGGGGCACTGAAGGAAACAAACAAAGCAAATTTTGGCTATGCCAGTTTCAAGGTGTTGTGTATTAAACCTCAGACAGAGCTGAAAATTCAGCTTTTCGCTAGATTGCTGTCACAACGCTTTCTTTGTCAGAATACAGCTCTTTAAATTTGTTCACACTCTAAAAGAACGTTACATTTGCCAATGTGTAATTTGTACATTTCTGAATTAGTAGCACATATTTGCTGTTTTGATGATAGTTGTCATTTTCTACCCCTTTTTCTAAAGCTTCTTCTTCCTTGCCTATAAATACAGTTTGTTCAGGATTTTTGCTTCCCTGAACTTCCTCCCTTCCAGCTGTCCTTGGGTGGCAGTGGCTGTTCCACCTCTGCAGCTGGAGGAAGCCAGTTTTCCAGGTACATTTGCCTTTTGGCACCTCTACATCAAGAGAGGCAAGCGGGTAGCACTAGGAATTCTCTAGCAATGAGGATACCTTCGGTTCTGTAACGCTCTGGCCAGATGAAGAGGTGATAGACGTGTCCACGTTTATTTTTATCTTAAAAAGGAGTTGGTCAGCACCTTCAGTCTTCCTTCCAGTAGGTGAGCAGCTATTCTTTCTGCTGGGTGCTTTTGTTCCCCCAAAGAAAAGGAGCTGCCTGTCTCAGAGACAGCCAGCCCCGCCGGCGAGCCGCTCTGGACCGCGGGTGTCCCGTGGGTGGGGAACCCGTCCTGCCGTCCTGCCGTCCTGCTGTCCTGCCATCCTGCCGTCCTGCTGTCCCGCTGTCCTGCCGTCCTGCCACCGCATGGCCTGGAGCTGCCTCCTCCTCGCCTTAGCCTCAGGTCCCCCCTCTCTTTGCTCCCCACGTGGAAGCAGCACCGCTGGGGGGTCCGCTTCTCGCGGGACGTTGTAAAGGCAGGCTGCGGCCACCCGGCAGAGAGGCGTTTATCGATCTCCTTAAAGATTTTCTTTCTTAATCCATGCAACTTAGGGGCTGTTTTCGAAGTCCGTGCAGTGGGGAGATAACTTAAGAAAAAGGAGGAACGAAACAATCCCTGCATCCTGTCCTTTATTGGCTCTGGGTTGGGGATTTTTTTCCTACGCTTTCTCCCTCCTGAGAAGATTTTTTTTCCACACCTTGTCTTCCCTTGATAAGGAGGAAAACGTTCCCCAGAACACAAACCGCAGCCTCCCGCTCCCTGATGTTTTTAGAAATCCAGAAAGACAAAATAAATTTCTTGTTTTCCAAATGCTGAATATCAATCTCACTCGCAGTTAGCAATAAGAACCAAACTGAAAAAAAAGCAACAGGAAGAAGATGAGAAAAACATAATTTGTAGCCACGCTGCTGGCTACCGGAGTAAGATAATTCTTGTAGGAAGGTTGAAACCGATGAGATGCCGTGCCAGGTTTGTGTTCTGGGCTTTCACTTGTGCAGTAGTCACAGAATCTTAGGAAACTCTTGGGTGTTTTTCATTGACACTGTGAATCCGGTGGCACAGAGAGGCTTTCCTTAAGACATTTCAGCTTCGATTCACACCCGCGTAGGCACCTGTCTTGGCAAAGCACCACCTCTTCAGGCTGGGCTCTTACGTCTGGGCTCGGCTTCCTCTAGACGCGGTAGGATTTTTATATATATGAGCGGGGAGAATTTGTCCCTTAGCTTACCTCGGAGTAAAAGGATCATCCGTTACGGAGGACAATGGTGTGGCTCTGGAATACTACATTTTAATAGTATATCCGGAGAACAACATCCTGTATTGATATTTCATTTTATTTTGTTTTTCCTCGGGGCTTTTTTATTGGTATGATTATATGAGTTTGCTCCCACCTGCTACCAAGCGCTTTCTTTCATCTTATAGGCACTAATTTACATAACTCCTAAAAGCAAGAGATAATAACAAATATTTGGCTATTTCATGAATTTTAACGTTATTTTTTTCATCAGGGAGAAATATTACTTCCTACTGAATTTTTGACTGCTGTGTGTAAAGTAAAAAAAAAAAAAAAAAGAGGAGGGGGAGGGAAAGGAATTTTCTCTCTCTTCTTCTGACAAGAATTTTACATTTTCTTGAACATAAATATTTTATGACGAAAGCAATCCGATTAAAAGGAATTAATCTGCTGCCAGTGCTGTTAGCTTCCCAATAATATTATGGTATTGGAAAACTCCATCCAGTAAGCTAATGGGCATGTCCAGTTAGTTTCTGCCAGTCCTAGAAAGGTTTCTTTTAGCTCTGCGAAACTTGCACATTATATTAAAAAAAAAAAGCCCTCTTCAGCTGTCACGCTACTGTGGCAGAATTTAGTTCTGTTCTCAAGAGCTTCCTTGTCCCATGAGTACAAAGACAATAGAACACTATATAGAGAGCCAATAAATCAATTAGCTTTAACAGCCAGCGTTCAGGAAATGCATTTATTCTCTTCAATGAAAACACAGTTTTTACTTGTAGCCATACTTCATACTGTTAAGGTCAATTTTTCATGTGGAAATTAAATCCAGTGGATGAAAAACTGCTTGTATATTCCATAAAGCAGGAAAGAACTGTTCTTACTGATGTGGGATCACAAGTTTGTTTTATTTGTAATTATCCTTCTTTAGAGTAATTGAGATTCTAAACAGTGGCTAATAGCTTGGCTGTCTCAAATTACTACCGCCTGCAACTTTACCTTTCCAAAAATAAGTGAGCTTTTCAATTGCAACACAACTACTAAAGCCTGGGTCATTTTAGAACAATTAATTGAAAGAGGTGATTAATAGCTTAATAATGGGTTGCTCTGTAAGTGCAGAGAACGTGTAGAAAAGGAATATGCAATTTTGTATCCCTAAAACATAGCCTAATTGAAAACCCAGTGGTTAGCCTTCCGAGCACGAGACGTGTCTCCGGAGACCCTGCTCCGGTGCCGTGTGGGGCAGCGTGCCACCCTGCGCTCCCACCGAGCCTCTTGACTGAGGCACCTCGGAGGGGCCCAAGGTTTTGGGAAGTAACCTGCACCTGAAGGCAATCATACCGGAGATTCTTTACACCTGTAACGCGCTGCCTGTGCGAGGTGTGGAGGTGGGTGGGTACCATCAGACCCGTTTTACAGATGGAGACATGGTCCTGAGCTGGTGTGGGTGCGAGTTCCGGCTGCCACTTCTGCTTGCTGCCAGGAAAAGCGAATGTTGTGCCTGGAAGGTAACTTCTGGCTCACCTCCTTGCCTGTTGCTGCCCCGTTCCTGAACCCCATCATCTGTTCTGGGCTGTCATAGCAGAGGGAGTGGTGGGGTTTTACTTCTTCCTTCCTTTTTTTTTTGTTATTTTTCCCGTGGGCATAACTGGTCCTTGCTGTCCCCTGGGTGGTCAGAGGTGTATTTGGGGGTCTCTGATGGGCCTCGCTCAGCACCCGCACATCTGCTGGAGCGAGGCGTGGGTATTGTGCTCCGTGCTGCTCTCAGAACCCAAATGCAAAGTCCCCCAGATCCTACTTACTTCGTCCCAGCTGGATCAGGTTGAATGACTCAAAGTAGCTCATTTCTGTTGTGGCAGAGGCAGTGACCGCCCAGGCCAGGAGGCAGTGAGGAGGTTTTCTCTGTTAAGAACTGATCTGACTGTCACCATTTTGCGTCGCACTGCAAGTCCAACCCTAAACTCCTATCTGCCTATTAAAAATACATTAGAAAATGTGAAGTAGCTTGCTGTACGTATGAGAATCGCACTGGCGAAGATGCTCTGCTCTGTGTACCTGGCTGTTCCCTCTACCTGAGGTTGTGGGATGAACTTTCCTGGTTCGGTTCTCCCAAGAACAGATGATACAGGCACTGGATGGGGCCCGTAGGCTTCAGTGGTGTCAGTAACTTGGGCTCTGAGCTCCAGCAGTGCAATCTCCAGCAGGTTTAGCTGCCTGTGGCTGTTGAGCACGCAGTCCGCAGGCACAGGAGCGCACCTCGCTGCGGGCATGGGGCGCACCGGGCTGGGGACACTGGTCCTCACCATCGTGGGCACAGCCCTGTGCTGAATGCAGGTGCCAGCCGGCTGGGATTAAGGAAACGGGTCAGCCGCTTAAATAGCGGTGAATTTTGTTACACCTCTTCCTCCCTCCCTGCTCCCTGTCCTTTGCCGGACAAGCCCTGCGGCCGGCTCTGCGCACGCCGCCCTTTGGGGCTGCTGCTCACAGCCTGGTACAAATAATGCTTCCGCAGCCCCTGGCAAGAACGGGCTCCCTGGCGGCTCTCTGTTCTCCAGACGAGACTTCTCCAGCCAATTTCAGAAGTGCTGGGGCACTTTTGAAATTATAAATCCTGTGTGTTTCTTAAATAGCTCTGGCCAGGTTATTGTCTGCTGCTGTGTTTAATCTTTCTGGAACTGAGGGCTCGGAGCAGTTACAAGTTGGGACTATTTAATAATCGTTTCTAAAGGAACATAGCCATGCAATGTTTACAGGACAAAAATTTCTTTATAGCCATTATCCTCAAACTTTTGCTGACCCTTTGTGTCTCTCATATGTTTATAGATCTCAGTTTCTGGCACAAAGTTATCCTTGCTTGCTGCTGCCCATGCTGTTTACAGACAGAACAACACAAATCCTTCCAGGGGTCCCTTCTAGCATTTGTTCCTTGGGTCTTTATTGTAATGCAAAAGCCAATGCAATGAGAAGAGCAGGCTGTAGGAATGAAACAGCTCCTTGTCTGCGTTCACGGGGAGAAGGGGAGACGGTTCTGGTCCTGTGTCCCCCGCAGGGAAAGACAACCTAAGCCCGTGCTGCGTGTTTCAGAATGATGAGGCAGAGTAAAATACTCCTTATACTAACTTTAAATAAACTTCCCTTTAAAACCAACTAATGCATTCATTTACATTAATTAATGCATCCCAAGCTATAGTAATTAGTTGTAATTACCATTTGGCTGGAGTACAGGTAGAACTCAGAGTGTGACTGTTCAGGCTGGTATTTTTGCATTTCCCATAGACAAAGCAGTGTCTGCAACGTATCTGCAGCATGTGAAGACATGCTTGGATAGCAGATATTTCTGTATAGGTTTGCATATTGGGTATCAATGAAAAGATTCTCAAAATTTCATGAAAAACAATTTCAACTGTCTTGCAGCATTAAGGGGGTGATATTCTTCAAATGATGAACTGGTCTTGGGCAGTAGCTCCAATATACAAGCAGGAAGCCTGTGTTTTGCACCAGCGTTACTTGTTCAAGGTTTAGGAGAGCTCATGTGACAGAGAGCAATAAGAAACTGTTATTTGGAAGTCCAGATGAAAATGGTTGAACTTGTTAAGGAAGCCGTGTATTGGGTCCAGCAGCACTGGAAGTAATACTGGAGATGCAACAGGGAAATTGAGTGGGAAGGGGTTTCGTAAAGCTCTGTTGCAGTGGCTGACCTCATGCTGAGTTTCCTCAGACCCAGGTCAATAATGGACACATTTGCTCTCACCTTTTTGTCGGAGAAGTCCAGCAGAGAGTGAATGGAGGTAAATAGAACAAAGCCCTGAAAAGGAAGGAGAAAATAAGATTTTTATTGTAGCATTTGCATAATAAGCACCCTGCAAAATTTCTTGGGAATAATAGGAGGAGGAGATGGGGACGAATAGGTTAAGTAGAAGGACAGTCAACCTCAAGTCGTGTTAGAAGTGGTAATGTTTTCTCCTCTCTTTGATAGAGCAGGAATAGCACAGCTCACGGAAAGAGCAGAGTTTGTGCCAGGGCTATGAGAGAGATATTGGGTGTGTGAGAGGGGTTAGCAGAACCAGCTCTGGGAAGCTACGGGAACAGGGCGTCGTGATCCCGGTTCATGAGATACCTGGTCACGAGAGAAAACTGTATATGCCAACAGCGTGTTTCAGGGGGTGGGGGACAGGCTGCCGGAGGGCGGCCGAGGTCACACCTTTGTGCTCCCAGCCCCGTGCTGGTGTCTGCGGAAATCTGCACTGGTGGTATGGGTGGGCAACAGGAGGAGCTCTGTATGGACAAGGAATGGGGTGAGAAGAGCAGGTTCTAAGGAAAACTCATGTTATTCCAGTGTAGGAACCTAATCTGTCTGTGTGCAAAAAGTGAAGGACCAGGTAAAAAGAAGTTAGTATGTTTAATACCATTTATTAAGCACATTTACTACTTTAATGACCTCCAGGTAGAACTCTGTTCTTAGGGAAGTTCAAAATAACATCAGCATAATTTTACTCTTAATTTTTTTTTTGGTTTGTTGTTTGTCTGTTTGTTTGTTTTAGGTATTTGATGTGCACTTGCAAATGGCAAGTGGCTTAGCATGCCTTACCTTATTCTTGTGAGCTAGTACTGAAAGACAGTTTTGACATTAGGGAAAATGGTGCCTGGTTCACACATCCAGGTGCCAAGGACCCTCACCAGGGGAACAGTAGACCTGCTTTCATGGTATGGGCTAATTTTTCCACTTGTACAGACTGCTGTCATTTACACAATTATTTTTTCATCTGTTTTTGTTTTCCCATATTGTTGTAATAATTTATCAGAGAATATTATTTAGAGAAAATTAACTTGCTTTTGGATCACTTCCTTGTCAACAAATTCATCAAGCACCTGATGGTTCTTTATTTTTTCTCACCTTTATGCCAGCAGAAGGATTTAATTAATGTAGGAAATTTAAGATTAAACATAATGATAACAAGTAACCACAGCTAAACTTATGGAAACATGCTTGTTTATTTTATACTGATTTTTGAGGTCATTTAAAGATTTGGAAAGAATTTAAATTCATGCTTGAAACATATTGATTAGTGAGACTTAATTTTTCTTTAGCTCTGATAGCGTTGTAAATATTTTCATTTGTTACGCATAACAAAATATACATTAATCTGTCAGAATATAAATGGTTTTCTTCTGGCCACTATGGCTTGAGGGATTTATTCCAAGTCAGTTGTGTTACTGTTTGCCCTCAGGATGTATAATATATATTTTAGGGGAATGTGGATTACTGTAAGACACTTATATTATTTGTGTGATTAATATTAGTGGTACAATGAATGAGGTCCTGTGGTCTTACTTTGCTCTTATAGTGACTTAATCATTTCTCACAAGAGCGAAGTCATCTTAATAAAACATTCCATACAGTAGTTTGCTTTTTCTCAGATATGACAAATGCAGCTGCAGTAAGATGTGAATTTTCTGTTATTAAATGTATAGTATCATGAATTTAATTTACTCTAAGACGCGTACATGGTATCATTATGTAGCAGGGTGAAATTTGAATTCAAGCCCATTGCTCCGAGCCCGTGTGGGCCTGAAAGGAAGACCAGGGTAAAACAGTGTATGTTTAAAGTTCATTTCCCAGCACAACAGGCTTATTCCTAAAGTTTTGGATGTGGAATTTTACATGCTGGAAAAGGTCAGCCCTGCAGAGGCACATTTAGAGTTCCACATGTAATTTCCTGCGATAGGCACGCATGCTCACTCAGCTGCATCCCCGGGCTCGCAGGACTGCATTTTCTCTTTCTCTGCTTCTCTTTTGAACGGGGGATGCTCAGCAGGTCTCTGCAGTGGTTCTGTTCTTGCTGCCATGGGTAATGGGCAGCTCTCGGGCATGAAATGTCCCAGCTAAGTTGGGCTCCTCGGGCTGCTTGGGACGGTTCCCACCACCCTTCTGCATGGGTCAGGGGCTGCTGCAGGGCGTCCTGGGGTCCAGCCACTGCCGCAGGCCTCCTTGTGGCTTCGCTGGCCTCTCATTTAATTTCTTAATTGTTCTGCTTCATAACCACCGTCATGGGCTTAATGGTTAAATTTCAGTGAGATAGTTCCAGGATTACGTCTCTGCGTGTGGCCTGGGGAGGTGGCCTGGGGAGGTGCCCCAGAACTGGGGCTGAGGTGTGGAAAGCGCTGGGCTCCCGCACCCAGCCCCGGCAGGGGCAATGAGAGAGCACCAGCTCTGGCCTTCTGCTAAGTGCTGAGTATTTCTGTACGTTTACGTTAGCCTTTAGGTGTCTTTGCTACAGCTCCAGCAGCACAGCAAAGGGTTGTCCTGGTATGCCTACGCTTCTTTAAAACCATGATGTTAATAGGATGTATCACACACAGCTATATGCTCATGCAGTTCACTGTGTCACGTTTGTTGTGATGGACACTAGCACGTAAAACACCAACCAAGTAAGCATACCATGTGTTGTAAGCACTCAAGTAAGCTCCCAGCTGATTAGGGTATCAGTAAGCTTTCTGTATGCCTGATCACTTAGAGAAAATCTTAGTGGATAAATGGTCTTTGCACAGTACCCAGCTTCAAACCCTTTGCCCTGGTGGCAGAAACCCCGTCCTTGACAAAAGCACCATGTCCTCACTGAGGGATGTAGTCCAGCCCTGGAGAGGGCTTAAAACAGGGAACGAACAAGCCTGTGGCAGGGGAGGTTAGCCCTGGAGTCTGAGGTCCGTGGATGTTGCCCCGGAGCTGTAAGCCGCGTGCTGCGTGCCATCGGCAGCGCTGCACGGAACAGCAAAGGGTGGGTGTTTGGGAAGCAGGGCCCCTTCCCCAAAGCTTTGAAAACAGTTAGCATGGTGTAAACTGGAGGCTTTATGAAAGAACCTGGGAAAAATGCTGGCCTTCTTACATACCAAGTACGTATCGCACATTTTACGGTTTAAAAGTACTTAAAATCGTCATGCTTCTAGTGAAAGTTGTCTACAGTGCAAAAGAATGATGCTGGTAATTACAATAAATTCAGCTAGGATACGGTGGACAAGAGCTTTAAAAACTTCAGAAACATCAATTAAAGCCCAAGTTCTGTGCAATAAGCATCAAAAATTGATAAAAACTCAAATTTAGGTTTTTAGATTTAGTGTTTAAATCAATCAACTGCAAACAAGATTTAATTAAAGAATATTATTTCAAAGTGTAATTACCTACTGGGATTAGAATGAACCTCTATTGCCCATAATGTTCTCCTACTGTGATCCCACACTGAAAAATGTTGAGTTTTAGATTAATATGCATCTTGTAAGTACAAGTCCTAATCTCAATCTTAAAGGACATTTAAAACACACTTGGAACCTTCTATGCAATCAAGCACAGTGTGACTACAATGTCCACCATGCTAAATTTGTGATTACATTTTTTATGTGCATGATTTAAATCGCTTTAGCAGCCGTCCAGGGAGCATTTTACCCTGCATATTAATTACACAAAGGCTTTGTCATGTGAGGGTCTCAGTGGTCATGGTCTGTAATCCAGCTCATTTGAACTGTGAGTACAGTTTTTGAGCATGCTGTGCACATCAAGCTCAGCTTTAAAGCTAGAATATGCGGAGATGGTTAACAGGTATGGTTCCTGCTTAAGGAATGAATGCCATTTATTTAGTGACATCTGCAAACTAATTGCTTAAAAATCTGAAACTGAAAAAGCATGTTCAGAAAGCTTTTATGAATACACTATAAAACAGGAACTGGTATTCCTGCATCCTGTTATCTCCAGAAGGCAAAATCCCAGACTACCAGGATTTCTAAAATATTACTCTAAAATACTAGAGAACAACCACAGTTCTTACTCGAAGGGGATGCTGCTTCTTTAGATTCAAACTACTGGTTCTTAAAACTACTTAGTATTTAATATTTTTGCAATTATTTGTTTTCTTCCTTTTCAGCTAAATAACCTTTCTTTATAGAAAAACTTTGTCTTACCTAGCCTAGTTTGGCTTTAATTTGACCCTCTTATTTGGATCATAAACGCTCAGTTTTCAAGGCATTTACTGTTGCAAGCACTACTGCAGATCAACGCAGCGAAACTATCAGGGAGCTGCAGAAAACATTTCAATACACGTAGTTTCCTCTGCATGTATGTGTTTTTTAAAAATCAGTTTCTATCATTTCAAAATCTGTCATTATGGTATCTAGAAAAACATATGTCTTACATTTAAGTTTGGGAATACGCGAGGTGAAAGGGCTGAGGGTGTCTCGGAGCCCGTGCAGAGGGAGGCCGGAGCCTGCTGCCAGGCTCCTTGCTCTGCTCCACGGATCTGTGCTGTCAGCAGGCGGAGCAGGGCCTGGATGTTCTCTTCACTCATAGACCAGACTCTGCAATCCTTAATTATTTTTCACTTAGGAAACATGTAATTGAAGCCATAAGCAGGCCGTATTTTTGTTATTCTAATGAGATTCATGGGACTAATCACGTAAAAGAGACAGAGTGGGAACCTCTGGTCCCTTCGCTTTTTGCCCGGGAACAAAGTGAGGATAACGGTAGGTAACTGGTGCTCAGGCCTTTGGAGAAAAGTGCTTTGGGACGGATCTGTGCTGCTGGCTGGTGGAGCTCACTGCCATGCACAGTCAGGCTACTGGAAGACTTGCGCAGGTTGAAGAGACACGTGCCTTCCCTAAATGTAGTTCCGATTAATGCCGACCGTGGGGGGAGGCTGGGGCACTGGGAGCACTGGGGTCCTGCGGGCACCTCCAGCGGGCAGGATCGCACAGCGGCTGCTCGCGTCGATGCCCTCTGCAGATAGCATGGGGGCAGTTAGGAAATCAAGGCATTGCGGCGAGTTGTATGGAACTGCAAGTAGGGGCTGCTGTGTTTGTCTTCACGACACGGCGGGGAGCCCTTCGCGCTGTGTTCAGCAGGGCAGAGCATGGCCAACACGCGGCTCGGGGAGCAGAATTTACGGCCGGACTGCGGATTGACTTCTCACTCTTCACCTCGCTTCCTTAGAGAGCACAGATTGTTGTTATGTTTTGGGGGGGGATTTGTGCAATTTCATATTTTCTGAAATACGTATTTGGAAAAATCAACTACATTTCAAGTGGTAGGCATTTTCAGTGTTCAAAAGGCAACCTTTCCTTTCAGTGTCCTCTGTTTTAAAATTTTTTTTATTATTATTTAAAAAAATGCTTCAGCATTAAAAAATAAAGCAAGTAAATCGGTTGGGAAAATTATTTATGTTGTTCTAATCCCTGACGGTAGTTGTGCACATTCTTGTTAACCAGCAGTGAAGAAAAACCCCAAAGCCTTCTCTAAATTACCTGGAGTAGGACATGTTGTGGTTCTTTCACAGGAAACCCGGGGAGTCGTTGGCACAGCAAATGCCATAGGGGTGCTGCTCTGACAGGAGGAGTAGGGCGGCGATATCAATGCCTCGTCTCTCAATTGCTGACCAAACTAGGAAGGGAAAAAAGTCATTTCAGTTCCATACAGTTGTATCATCTGGATGGAAACTCTTCCTGTTCCATTTTCATAAGATTTTAAAGGCTAAAATAGTAAGCAAATTGGGAAAGAAAATGTTTTAAGATAAAAAATTGGAATGTCTACCTTTGAAATACTCATATAAAATATATATATATATTTTTTCAGTAGAAATTATTCTTCAGGTGCAGCCAAATTTGCGAATTTAGTGTTTCTGTTGCTGTTGCAGCACTCCTGCTGCTGTTGCAGGATGCCTGCGTTGGGGCTGAGACCAGCACAGAAGCGCGCAGCAGGTCAGCGACGTGCGATGGCTGCGGCCGTGGAGGCTGTGTGCAAGGCCTGCCTTGTGCGCTTTTCTCAGCTTTCTGACAGAACTTTCCTCTTCTCGAAACTTAGGCTGAAAGGCCCACACGGATTTTGAAGTGAAAATGCCACTTGTGTGCTCAGGCCGTGCCTCTAATGTGTATGATAGTGCCTTCTAATAGAGATGCGCATTACTGAAATCTATACGTTTTAGGTGGGAAGCTATTTTTCTTGAAAACCCACCCCAAATCTGTGGCCTTTTACATTAAATTTTAATCAGTCTTGAATTTTGAAATCTCAGCATAAAGCTGTTGATATCGGTCCCCTTTGATAAATTATAAAGGTAAACTTTAATGAACAGTGAATAGAATCACCTTTGCTACTTGGGGGTAATAGAATAAAAAAGCAAACAAACACATTTTTCTTACTGCCACATGCCTCTCCTTAATAATAAGTTTTGTGTCTTCTGCAGAAATAGATGCTGTATAAAGTCTCATTAAATTAGCTGACTGATGGAATAAATGCACAGCCCATGGCTCTCCAGTCCATAGTAAACTAAGCAAGGGTCTCGATATCTCAGAGTTCTGCTTATTTACACATGCCTTGGACTCTTCTCACAGATATGTAAATTATTCTGGTTAAAACTAAATGCTAAAGTCTACACCATTAGTCTTCCACTTCATGATCTCCACATGGGGCTGTTAGAGGGATAATGTACCATACAATACACGGTTTACTTTTAATTAATAGAAAAAAAATGTGAAATGAATATTAAATGTAGCTTAATGTGAAAGAAACCTCAAAGCAGTATGGTTGTTATTTTTTTTTAAATATTCAGCTCTGCTTCAGCATTAGAAAATCAGAAATGTAGTAGCAGCCCGGAAGCATCCTTAAAGCACAGGGTAGGCAGGAGGAGCGGGTGCAGGCACTGGCAAGGCACGGCCAGGTGCGGGCTGGGTGCCCCGGCGGGGCCCCGGCGGCAGTGGGGTCTGCCTGGAGCCCCCCGAGCCCCGCGCACGGGCGTGAGCGCGACCCCCGGCACCCCACTGGGATCGTAGCCCACCACGTAACGCGGGGCTTGTGGAATCTGGTATTAAATCTTAATATAAAAACCCTCATCAAATAGAAGCATTTAATTAAAACACAAGATCTGTTTGTCTGCGTTATAATTCAACGTGTCAAAATTAATGCCCCTGTTTTTAATAAATAGAATTACCAATTCACAAACAGTTTATCACACTGTTCTCAACAACAGAATGGAATTTTAATTATATACCATTATTTATTGCAATGAAACAGGCTTGTTCCATAGTGTTTGCCAGGAGTACAACTTAGGATTTAAAAAGAAAAGCTCCATTAAGTCACAGTTCTCTCTGGTGGCATCCCCTTTGTCTCATTTGGCTCACCTAGGATAAGGTAAGAATCTCAGAACGAGACAAAGGCTGCGAACAGCCCTGCCGAGGCTTTAGGAGATAACAAAGTACTCACCGAAGGCACTTATTTGTAAGATTAAAGGGTTTGAACTAAAGCCTGAAATTAGTAACTTTTCATCCCTTTTACCAAGACAAGCCAGTGTTTTGCAATAAAATAAAGACCCTGCATTTTAAAACCTCTTCAGCAGGCAGAGTGTGAAACTAAATGCTACTTGCTCATTTTTAAATTATTCATACATTCTTAATTGTGATGTTATCCTTATAAATGATAGTAATGGTACCGTTTAAAGCCTAAAAACCGGCAAGCACCTGCTAGTGAAACGGGTTCATTTAATGCACGGCAGCTGAATCTTTAATACAAGGGATAAATGAGAAGGCTCTGCTGGCAAAAAAACAGTAAGACACTTGATTTTTACAACGAGGCACTGGGTAACCTGATCTGATTGCTAGGTGGGAAGGGAAATCCAGCGCACGATGCCTGAAGAAAACCCACAGATGGTATGGATGTGCCGTCCTGAGCGCTGGCCTGAAAGGGGCTGTGAAATACCAGCGAGCTTCGCCTGCAAGCAGCTCAGCTTCCAAGGAATGTTTCTGCCTTTACTGGCAAAATTACACAGTTTGTTAGCTGTCCTTACAAAGCCCCGACACCTTTTCTCTCTGGAAGTGCAGCATGGTAGTGCTCTCTGGTCACGGGCCCGGCGCCCCGGGTTCGCCGTCCCTTTGCAGCAGTGCGAGCGTCAGCCGCTCGGCGCTGGGAGGCGGTGGGCTTCTGTCCTGGGGGAGAGGGGACGCAAATGTGCCGAGGGGTGGGCTGCCCCACCGCCACGGGGTACAATCAAGTGTGATATTTGTTCTCAGAAACAAGAAATGTTGCAGAAAAACACACGTTGGCAGTTGGACTGTGTGATCTTTGAAGGTCCCTTCCAACTGAACTAGTCTAGTCTATAGTGTTTTGCTCTGGCCCCTAAGGAAGAAATAGGACCTGGAGTGGATGGTGCCAAGTCCTCTTTTAGGCACCTGGACTTAAGTTTGGGGCTGTCCTGGATAATGAAGCACCAAACATCTCTATTCCAGAGAGGGTGCAAGGTGTATTTAAACAGGCAGCATCCCTGCCCAAATTCCCCGACAAGTCCCTTCGTTAGCTAGTGGGGCCGGAGCAAGGTGGCTCTTGGGGACATAAAGTGATGTGCTTCAGTGGAGTCCCAGGATGAGGGAGTGTAGGTGAGCTCTGTCAGTCAAAGTGGAAGAAAGCTGATAAAATGCCACGTGTGCCTCTGCCCCCTCATCTTTTAAGAGTCGTTACTGTTAGTTACTGAATCGTTAAACTGGGGACAAGGGGAGGGAAACTGAAACTGTTTGGTAGAGCATGGGATCCTCTGAAGTTCTTTTAGTGGCAAAATAGGCTCTAGACAAATGCACCTCTTCTGTTTTCCAACATTGTTTCAGGCCCAAGTTGAACTGACGCTGCCTTTTAATGACGTAATATTCGGGGCACTTTTTGCAAATATTTTTATGGGATGCTCCTGTGGGACCTCCTGGGGAGCCTCCTGGGAGGCTCGTGTTGTCTCCTAGGGCAAAGCCCTCGAGTCTGGTGCTTGCCAGGATTTTGAGAGGCTGTCGGATGCCATTGAAGTTAAGGGAAAGGTCACACTGTCCAAGGAAACGCTTTTTGTCTTCCAAGATTTGGCTGTTATCCAGTGAAAAACTCAGAGAAAGGAAGCTTGTTTAATAGGGTAGAATAAAATATCTGCTTCCAGAGTAGGTCATGGAACCCCTCCGTATTCACCTTTTTCTGTGCCAGTCGGACTGCAGGGGAAGTGCCCCTGTAATTAGATTTGTGTTTTTTGTTAAAAATCTAGAAAGATCTTGTCTACAAACTTGGTATTTGGAACCTCATCTGCATCACACACCTGATAGCACTGGGAGCCTTGGTGCCTGATTTCGATCATTAAGGAATATTGTGAGCACCCAAGAACAGCTATTCTTTTAATTTTTTTTTTTTTTTTGGAAGGGGGGTTGCGTGTGGTATTGATACACTCGATTTACACATCTGTGACTGAGAGGAGTATGCTAGCATTTTTGCCAGGCTCAGCTGATCAGTATCCCGATACTGAGCACAGTTTGACATCCCAAGGTTGTGCTACGACTAGGGGCAAGGTGCTGTTGGGTGCTGCAGGACAGGGCTGGCCTCTGCTGATGGTGCTGGATGCAAAACTGCTGTGCTAGAGGGGATCTGCAGTGATATTGTCACTGCTAATTACTGGTTTTCTTCAGATTTCTATAAAAAAGAAAAACAAATTCCTAGTGGACTCCTGAATAGGTCATAGGATCGTAAAATGGAGATAAGAGTGAATTCTCATGTTTTACAACAAACTTACAGGAAAGTATTGATAGCATTTCAATTCTCTGTGTTACAGGAATACTCTTAGCTCAGTCTTATTACAAACTTCACATTTAAGATCATTTGAGATCCCCAAAGCCAAAATATATTTATTTACAGATGAATATTTCCCAGTGCTGTAACAAATGTAGCAAATTCCCGATGGGATTCCTTTTCCATGCTCGCTTCAAAGCACGAGTCACAGACAATTTTCTGTATGGGTTATGCCTCAGGGCACTGTTATTAAGGGAAAGAAAAAGTGGATTAATTTAGTTAACCAATCTTTTATACCTTTTCTTCGTAGCCTGCTCTAGGTAGATTTTCATTTTCTAAATAACAGGACCCAAAGCTCTGGGTTGGGAGTCTCCTCAGTGCTACAGAGTTTAACTTTGGCACAGAACACAGAACAAAAGAATGCATTCTTTTGTCTTTGAGGTTTTGGTTTTTTTTTTTGTATTTTTTTTTTAAATTCTCAACAGAAGTAAAGATTACAGTCCTAGCAAACCGCAGACCAGCCAGTAAGTACGAAAGGAAATTGGTGCAGAAGCTCTGTTTTGAGAACAACTGCAAGCACCTTGCTTGCAGCCTGGGCAGGGTGAGGGGCTGGAAGGAGCCCTGGTTCCCGGCGCCCGGGCTTGCTGCCGCCGCAGGCTCAGCACCCTGGGGACCTCGGGGTGCTCAGCCCTGCCACTGCCAAGGGACGCTGACTGTGGTTGTCACCACCTCGTGGCGTTCCCCATCCCTCACTTGGTGTGTTGTGAGCCTCTCTCGTATGGGGCGGCTGCGTTCCCCTGCCCTCCTAGTGAGGAAGACAAATGTGTTCAAACATCCCTTCCGTGAAATCTGAGCACAGCGGTCTTACAGACAGCAGGGGCAGTCTTAATTCTGTAGATGTGAGCGTTATTTGCGAATAAATGCCCTTCGTAGTCTCACAAAATTATTATTCAGGATGTCTTCCCATCTCACAGATGAACTATGAACTAATGGTTCTTTTTTGCATAGTTCACTTGACAAAGAATTGGTAGATTTTCTGTGTAATTTGCTATTATCCTAAAACTCTCAGCAAACCAAAATGCCAACCTGGGTTTTAAAATGTGATGTGTTTGAAAATGGAAATTTGACCACTCCAAATAGCAAAATCTTCATTTCCATTAGGATTTTTATGAACTGTCTGATTATAGATCAGAAAAACTCACACTGTTCTACAGCCTCCCGCAATGCACTAGACAAAATGATGAAAACAAAGGCAATTATTTGTACTGGGAATGGCGTCTTTCATTTAATGCTTTATCAGAGAATATAGCCACACTGGAGGCTATTACGTTTTCAAGGATTTATTTACTTTAAATGGCCATAAGTCTCTCCTGGGCCCTGTACTCTGCCTTCCATGGGAGCAGGAGGGAGCTCCCCACTCCCGCGGCGCCGCGAGGGGCATCGCACCCAGTCCCACCGGGGTCTGTCCGCATCACCCTTGTGCCACTGCCACCCGGGGCTGCCGGGGTGCCGTGGTGGGATTTCCAAGGTGGGATCCTTCGGGGGAGGATTTTCCCCTATTCTGTGGTGTTGGCTACCAGTGGAGTATCTTGTCATGAAGCGACCAAAAAGCCTCGCTCCTTTCTAAGTCATGTCTGCTGTTCCGGATGCGTGTGCTAGGACAAGGAAGGTGCTGGGTGTGCTTTTGGATCCGGCCGGGCGAAGGCGGGTGCTGCCTGCTCCGTTGGGGAGTGCTGCGTGGGGCAGGGCTGCTGGACAGCTCTGTGTCAGCGCGCCCCACGCTCACGCCCTGTCCTCCCAGCAAGGCGCTGCCACCCCTGGGGCTCCCCAGCCTGCCGAGTGCGTTATTGCCTAAAGCAACGCGGGCACAAAGGAAGCCACAATTCACAGGAAAGCGCTCTTCTGCCCTTGCAAATGTGCCGTACAGCTGGAGGAGGTCTCCCAGGGCTCATTTGTATCGTTCCTCTCCCCGGGGGCTGAGCCTGCCGTCGGTGCATAAGCGGCATCTCGGCAGCGATGCCAAGCCTCAAGGTTCGTGCACTCGCTCGCTGCAGCACAAATCACAAGGACTGATTTAGGATCCCTGTTCGCTCCCTGACCAGATTCCAACATCACGAGCAGACTGCGAAATTATGATGCATGTCAAAACTGCCAATGGGCAGAGACGAGAGCAGCAGGTGGAAAAAAATGCAGTTCCATGCCACTCTGAAAGCTCGCTTTGCATAAAATGCTGCTGCCAGATTGTGGTACGACATGTGTGTCCATTGCTAAGCAGGTCCCTTCACTTTGTTGCTAATCTACACAGTCTGACTGGTGTGAACTTGTATGCATACTGGGGAGGGGTTTTTTAATTTGTTGGAGGCAAATTTTGTCTACTGCTTCTTCTTAGCGTTGCTCTTAGCGTTGGAACGGTTCCACGCAGAAAGCCACATTCGGAGTATATAGGAATTATATCACGGCTCGCATCACGTGAGCACCCTGGTCTTGGCAGAGCGCTCGGAGCTCCGAACAGCGCTCTGCACGAGGAGCAGCCCGGGCAACACGAGGAGCCGGCAACTCACAACAAACAGCCGAGCAAACAAGTGCTTCTAAAACAGCCGTCCAGATCTGATGCCACACTCTACAATATTGTGACAAATCCGTATCTAGCAAGGATGTTCATGCTTGTCACCACCCTGCAAACCATGCAGACATGGTGCATCTTGGCAGCGGGTGGGACGTTGCATCCTGCCCCGTGTGCTGGGGAGTCGGGGCTGGCTGGGAGCTGGGCATCCCTGCCTCTGCAGCGGCCAGCACAGGAGGAGGAACTGTCACACGTGATAGACGTGTAAACACACACGCACTTCTCACTGATGGAGCTCCGCTTCTGGTGTCGGAAGCTCAGAAGGCAAGGTCTAGCGCTGCATTTTTTTTTTCCTTCTGGTGTTGAATTTTGCAATTAATTATTTCACTGTCTCAATAGCCAGCAACATTAACAGATCTAGAGGGAGTTCTGTCTGTTACTAACTTTGACAGTATTGTCTTTAGAAAAGAATTCCTCCCCCTGCCTTCTTGTGGGATAGCATTATTGATTCTAGACCAAGTTTAGGGATGATCTGAAATGTTTGGAAGCTTTAGATATTTAAATTAGGTGGCAGAGGTGGGAAGAAATTGTGGAAGTCCTGACTTCTAGCCCTTGATTTCCTCTCAGGATCACCCTGCTAGGATGGGTGTCAGTGAACCCCCTAGGGCAGCCCCACTCTCTGTGGTCTGAAAGCCCCTCTCCAACATATTTTTTAAGAATAACAAAACAATGCATTGACACCTTAATAAGTCAGAGTTTGTTGTGTACTCAAATACTCTCCAACATATTGCCAGCTTTGCCAATAAAATGAAGCTTTCCCAAAGGTGGAGTGTTTGCTTTAATCTAACAATAATTTCTTTAAGTAGATGTCTTCTGTGACTCTTTCTTCTTTTCCCACTACATCGTAGGTATCCTCATCATTCTGGTAGTATCGGTCTCTTATGACCCTTATATCAGACCCCAAAGGAGCCTGATCTAATCCCCTGATCATTTCTTTTAAGTAGCGTGTATTATCTGAGAGCACAGTTTAGCTCATCTTCCCTTCTCTCCCACAACTTGGCTACTCCACACGTTCCTGGTTGTCCTCTCCTCCGTTGAGAGGCTCTGGCTCAACACAGACGTCAGAGAGCAGCGTGGATGTGCTAATGCAAACAGGCACCAGGGCAGCAGCTGACATTCTTGCAGGCAGGCTCAGAACCACTTTGAAACAGAAAAATTAGGGAAGTTGAAATGGGGATTTACCTCCTGTGGAAATGGAAGCGTATTCATGCTATTGCATGGTTATGGAAAACTGGTTTAGGATACAGATACACCTCACAAATATCTTTTCATAGGTACAATAGATTGCATGGAAAAAATGAGGTCTTAAGCCCAAAATGTATTCTAATCAAATTTTTTAAATTCTGTGATAAAAACAAATCTCTTAAAATATTTTGTTTTGGATCCCCTTCTTTTTTTTTGACTGTTTAAGGTTTAATGACTTATACAATGGATGTCTGTTCAACACAAACGGTATGAAAGCTAAGTGCCACAGTTCAATCTCAGAGAATAAAAGCGGTTTCCTCTTAAGCCGAATTCTAGAAGTAAAAATTCTGACTATTTGTCTTCTTGTAATTATTCCCATGTATTTTCATTTTGTTGCCAGAAGAGTTTTATTTAAACATTAATTTTAATAATGTAATACACAAACATTGTGGTGTTCTTCCTAAGCAAAGGATATGTTACAAGGTAGTAGCAATTAGAGGATACAATAACAATCAGCATTACAGTATTTTAATGATGTCAGGAAGACTTTTCCAAAGCGTATGCAAAGATTTGTGTCTTGTTTCCATTGACTTTCAGCAGCATTGGCCAAGGAATAGACTGTCTCTTTTCCGTATACTGCTGGGATGCAGAAGCCGTCATTTGGAAAGCTTGTGCTGTATCAAAATTCAGAATGTGATAGGCATTGTTTTGGAACTGCTCCAACAAAGTCAGAGACATCCAAAAAGATAATTACCATAAGAGACCAAATTCAGTTCTTTGTTTCTGTCTAATGTGCATTGAGCATATTTTCGCCGATCTTAAGAACTAGTGCTGCCAGATCGAAAGTGCTGGATCTGTCTCTTTCCGTACTAGGATGTTTTTAACTTTCCAAGAAGAGGATTTGGAGCAGGGTTTTTCAGAACGCGCTGGTTTCCCCGGAGGGCTCTTGCAGCACGCCGCCACGGGCACCCCCAGTTCCCCCAGCTGCTGTTCGCTCTTTGCAGGGAGCGCCTTTCTCCGGCCGCGGTGCAGCGAACACTGGCCCTTTGTCACGGGGGAGCAGAGCGTTGGCGTTGACGTCCCGGGATGACGAAGGCCGCCGGTCCCCGCGGGCCCGCTCTGGCTGCGGCGATTGTGGCGCGGCGCCGACGACAATGTGCCGCTTGTGCCCGCGGGTGGGCTGCCGTGGGCTGCCGTGACTCACGGCCGTGCCACGGGGGCACGTCTGCTCGCCAGCCACCGCGCCTTCCTGCAGCGCTGACCGTGAACAAACTCATTCAAGGGAGGTTTTCCACCAGCCCAGGCTTTCATCTGGAGCTCCGCTCGACAAAGGATGTTTGGGAGGCCTGAACGCCGAGCCGTTTCCTCCCGCGTTGTGGGTTGTGTTGGTATTGTTGGGCAGCGCAAGCCTGAGATTCCTGACCTCTTGTGGTTTCTTTTTCTCCGGTTCAATGAAACGAGGAAATGAGGCTGGGGAGGCTCTCCTCCTCCGGCGGGGCTGCCTGGGGAAGCGAGACGAGGGCAGGGTGCGTGGGACAGAGCCACGGTTGCTGGCCGTGTCCCCTGGCTGCGGGTGCTGGCCAGGGCTCCCCAGGGACCAAACCGTGTCCCTGGGCACCCACCGGCACCGCGGCTCATGCACGGGCAGCAGCACTGCCGGCTGTGGTGGGGCGATCCCTCCCCACCAAAGGGACTGCCGGAGAGCAATCCCAAAGGTTAATCTATCCATTATTATAAATATTTATAAATGGGTTGGATAAATCATACTGTGTAATTATCTACCTAACTAGTCAAGCCATTAGGACATTAAATAGCACAAATCAGAACTCATTTGGTTCATCGTGAGCCTGATATTGTTATGAAACAGCTGAGCAGTGCTGTGAACCTTCGGTGGGTTTCAGGGCACGGAGTGGGGTGGGAACTTTGTCTGCAGGGCGTGGCGGTCCTTAAAAACTGGCATACCGGAGGAATTTGGTTACAGATGAATGTCTGTAACTGGTCCTCAAAAACTGAAATGTTTTACCAGCAGTAATAAGGCAAACGCTAACAGACTAACAAAGCCATAACAAAACTAGAATACAGCATTTAAACATCCAGATCCACCCTGTTCTGGGGTGTTTTATTGAGAATGCTTATTCAGCTTATTTTCCAACTTTGTTTAGTTCACATCATTTATGGTCATCCACAGCTAGTAGGAGGGACAGCTCGTTCTGTGACTGACTTTCTGGAGTGTTAATATAACAACCAAATGCAATTGCAGAGAAACTGTTGTAAGGCATTCTTTCCCCACGTGCTTTCCATGTCTTTAATTACTGAACTTTTAAAGAAATCACTAGGGAATTCTGTGAAATTTCATGGATAACACCTAGGTGCACGGCTCAAGCTGTGGGGTTCACTTTTCAGTAATTAGTAAGCCCTTCCCTTCCCTTCCCTTCCCTTCCCTTCCCTTCCCTTCCCTTCCCTTCCCTTCCCTTCCCTTCCCTTCCCTTCCCTTCCCTTCCCTTCCCTTCCCTTCCCTTCCCTTCCCTTCCCTTCCCTTCCCTTCCCTTCCCTTCCCTTCCCTTCCCTTCCCTTCCCTTCCCTTCCCTTCCCTTCCCTTCCCTTCCCTTCCCTTCCCTTCCCTTCCCTTCCCTTCCCTTCCCTTCCCTTCCCTTCCCTTCCCTTCCCTTCCCTTCCCCTCCCTTCCCCTCCCTCCCCTCCCCTCCCTTCCCCTCCCTTCCCTCCCGCAGGAGGACAGCAGATTGACATTGGAGGCACCCAGCTCCAGCAGCCTGGGGGTACAGGCAGCTGCCGCCCCCCAGGCAATGTGCAGCGGCACCGCTGTGATCTGCAGCAGCGGCCCTGGATGTGTGGTACCGAGCAGATTTGCTGGGGTTTTATTTGTATACAAATTGGAGAAATTATTTTGCTATGACATTTAAATAACAACGATAAAAAGTGGGATGTAACTCCTTAGGAGTATGTTCCGCTCTCGGTGTCTGCGCGTGGCTCCCACCGGTATTGACGGGAGTTTTGCAGATGTATCTGAGGCAGAAAAAACCTTTAGCATTGCATAACCTACCTGGCTTTCTCCTGAGACTGTCGGATGCTGAAGCAGTTGGTTGAGATTGCTGCATTTGAGAAGTTATTTGTTTTACCTGCGTATCAAACTCCAACTTATATTTTTATTTCAACAGCATATTGCACATCCTGCTTCTGGGAAAACACTGCACACACATTCAAGTTAAATTATATTTCACACTGTGCCTAAATACATTTACTGAAATGAGATTCAAACAATTAAGTATGTCTTCTATGATTTTCTCTCTGTTAGTCCGGTAGCCTAATAATTATCTCAACTGTTTTAATACGACTTGCACTGTGTTGTCAATTTATTTAGTTGGAATTAGTTTTCTATTTCTTTTTGTAAGTGTTGCCTGTTTACTTAACAATATTTGGCTTTGCCTAATGATATGTACAGAAGACAGGGCTAAGTGGAACATCAGCTGTTTACATCAGCTCCAACAATTAATGCATGTTAATTTTTAATTACACTGATTGTACTAGAGGCAGAATGTATGTTTTTTCACAGAACAGATGTACTAGTCAGCTTTGCTGGTGAACATGCATATCGATTAGATGTTGATGCTGCCAGCGTTTTAGAGGGTGTCAGCTCCTAATGTACTTGCAGATGTATGGATCGCCGTCCTCAGACAGCCGGCTGCGCACGCGGGCGGGCCACGAACATCGCTTTCTGCGGGAAAGGTGGGGTTACAGCCACGGCCAGGCAGGCATGGGGAAGTCAGGAGGGTCTGGGGCCGGTTCCTGCGAGGCCTGTGGTCCCCTGTGGCCTGACAGCCCTACGGTGTGCCCCCCGTGCCCTCCCGCCTGCGGGGCGCAGCCGGGGCCCGGCCGGTGCTGGGGCGAGGCCGGCGCTTGCAGGCCCCTGGGCGGCTGAGGGCGCTCAGCCGGGGGTCGGTGGTGCCGTGGGGCCACAGAAGTGTGGGAAGTGCCTCTGGAGAGCAGTTCCCATCCTTTGGTACCGCCTCACAGCCAGGAGTTGTAATGAACGTGTGGGTGGCGGGGCAGCAGTGGCCCAGAGGAGTGCTTTTCCCAGCCGGTAGGAAAGTTAAAGCCGTCTGTCCTAGATGCTGACCGCAGCCTTCCGGGCATCCCTGCAGTTCCTTTGTGTCTGATGGAGCAGACACCTGTTTGGTTTTACCTACACAAAGTCATAGCCCAGACTGCAGGATTGCAAAGTGCTCCGTCCAGAACTGCCCATAAACGTGCGGCCAGGGCCGAGCTGAAGGTATTTGGCAGGGGACTCAGTGTAACCACGACAGTGAAGTAGTTACACTAGAGCAAATTTCATCTTCGGGACCTACAACGGGCAATTCAGACTCTAGAATTTAGTACCTTGAAATGTTTTGTGAACAGCCAGCTATCATTAAAACCCAGGATACAAAGGCTTAGAAGGAAAGTAAATTTGTCTTAAGTCCAAATTATTATCTTTTAAAATTGCCTTTAACCTTGTATGTGTCCTTGCCATGCAAATGTTTTGATAAGCGCGCTAGGATGACTGGGACTGTGACAGGCTGCGTGCTGTAAGCCCTCAGCAGCACTTACGTGCTGTATTGCTTTTGTGGCAGATTGGTTCAAAATTATCAGAAATAATTTTCTGAATACAAAACTGGTGTAATTCCAAGGTCTGTAGAAAAAAAGTAACCATATTAAAACGTGCCTCTCCCATTTGGTAACAAACTCATTTACATGACGAGTACGAGACCAAAGTTACTCGACTGAATGTAATAGTGGTTCCATTACATAACGTATTCACCCTGATGTGCACTCCTGCATCTGTTAGATACCTCGGTAGTTATTAAAGAATTTAAGAATTACAAATATTGCAAGTAGCATACTTTTCATGCATAAACTGCAATATTCATAGCATACCAACAAAGCCACCTAATGGGTAGTAAAAATGAATCATAGTCCTCTCTCAAGACATATTATGCACAAGTATTATAATGGCTGTGAAGAGAACCTAGCCAGTTCTGCCGTATCTCATGGGCCTCACATACAAGCAGCAATGATAACAGTTATTGAAAAAAGGAGAAAAACAGAAATACATTGAAGTAATATTTCCTCTTTTCTGTCATTGGGAATTACTGTACTAGGGAAGTCCTGGTCCTGTGAAAATCAGTGGGAGTTCTGCTGTTTACTTCAGTGCTGCTAGGATTGCTAGACATAATGAAAATCATAAAAGTTGGTATGTTAGATGAAATTAAATAGTCAAAGTTAAACTGGGACTAAAGGCTCCTTTGGTAGTTTGGTGGCCTCAACACACAAGCTGGGAAATGCCAGATTAGATAACAAGGAGAGCGTCACTAGAGGTGTGTTAGTGTTATTCAACAAGTCATAACTTTTAGGTTACAAATAATCCAAATTAGCAGTATGCAAATAAATAATACCCGGTGAACTTGAAATATGATCTGAAATGCTTTTTTTTTTTTTGAGCATTTGAACGAACAGTAGTGGTTTCAGAGTAGTACTGAGCCTGTATGTGGCAAATTTGGTAAACAGACCCTTATTTTAATAAGTTCTTGGAATATTTTCCTGTGCTAAATCAATCAGTCTGCAAACAGAAAATGGAGGTGAGGATTTAAGCCAAGTTTTCAACTGTAGCATCAAATCTTGAACCGTGGTATTTTGAGCAGCTAACTTCAGAGTTGAATATTTACCACTCTTACACTGTTGAAATTATCTGTCAAAACTAAACAGACATCCAAGCTGGAGTCTAACATGTAAGTTTCTATTTGTATAATTTGCAAAAGTTTGGACTGAAATCTGCCTTGAACCCATAGTGCCTGCCCTGATGTGATATATGGTAGCCTCTACGGCACGTGCAAGTGCTGTACAGAAGCAGCAGTGAGAGCAGCAGTGCCGAGGGCCTTGTGCTGCGCCCTGCTCCTACCTGGTTACAGTGTGCTCAGAATGCAGCTGTGCAACCTCTGCAGAAGGGGCCTACAAGGAGAGTTTGCTTCACCCTGAGCAGAAATACAGCCACCTCTGGAGGGAAACATGACAGCTCCTAGCTGCACGCAACAAAGCAGCAGCAGACAGGACAGAAGCATGTGCGGGTTGGTGTACACGTACACGTGTGAGTAACGCCGCAGCCTGCAGGAGCTGATAGCTACCAGGTCACTGCATGGTGGCAGAATGTAATTACCAGAAGATATTTCCCTTTCTTGGTGATACACTTGTAACCTGTTTTGCTCCCTAGCGCGGGCGCAGGGGAAGGCAGCAGGTCCCAGCATCAAGGGGTTAACAGGAGCATTTCACTCCGATATGTCTATTAGCAAAGAAGTGCCAAGAAATAGACAACTAGCACTTTTTTTTTTTTTTTTGTAATTTACCTTTGATTGCCTGGTAAATGCAGCCGTGTTTTAAATACGTTGTCATGCCTGTGCTGTTCATGCCCCCACCCCAAGGCTGTTGTCACCGAGCGCTGGGGCAGCCTGCGCGGAGGCACGGTGCCGGGGGGTGCCGGCGGTGCGGTGCTCACGCGTGTGCTGGACGCTGCTGGGGAAAAAATGCTGAAGCACAAGGAGCTGCTGCCTGGAGGGGGGAGACCAGCATTATTCCCCGAGACAGAGCCCGGCACGGCGGTGGGATGCAGGCGGGCTGAGAGGTGGCACACGATAGCAGCGGTGCTGCAGCAGGTGCCTGTGCGCTGTGAAACGCTGGCGAGGGAAATCTGAGAAAATAGAAATCCCCACTAACTGATGCCTGCGAAGGCCTGGACTGTTTGGGCTGTTGGTAACTGGTGGCTTGCTCTCCTCTTACGGTGCTCCCTACAGCTGGGTTTGGCTGCTGGGACAAGGGCAGCCCCTGGCAGGGCACGGCCCCTTTCCTGCTCACCCCAGGGTGGCCACCCCACCTTCTTGATCTTCCTTTCTGGTGGAAAATTGCCTTGGACGTTAAAATAATAATAATTAAACAAAGCCCATGCCATCTCTTCCGTTCTGTAGTGCAGAAGTTTCATTCGGAGCTGTGAACAAAGTTAGCAAAAATACATTTTTCTGTTGTGCGTTCTCTTTCCAGTTGCTCTCCTACCCTTACTGCACATTTCACAGCCCAGGACATGCTTTCCACCGGCTACTGCGCAGGCTGGTTTCAGACTATCGCCAGCACGCAGATCTGACCTCCTGCACGGTGGGGCACAGGCAGTGCTAAGGCGAGCAGCTTGGCGCAAGCCCTCTCTTTAAGACAAGCCACCAAAGGCTGGGTGCACGCTGCGTGCGAGCCGGCGAGGCTCGAAGCAAACTCAGGTGAATACTTGCAGGGGAGAACAAGAGCGAAAGGAGGCAGTGTCTTTTTGCTGCTTATGGAAAAACTTACTGCTCTAAGCAGTTTTTTTTTTTGTGTGTGTGGACTTCTTTAAATGTGTTTTAAAGTTATCATGTCTAAGAGACTGTTCTCTTTCTTGACTGATATGAGCACAGGCATATATATGAGAGACTGAAAATATTAAGGTTTTCTCTCTAGTATTAGAGTAGATTGCATATATATATTTATCTATATATATGGTTTTTAAATGATTGTGGTGGACCTGATACCCATAAAATCACTTTGTTTTTGATGCATGCAAGCAACAGTATCTAAAACTAGTGTATTGCAATCTATATTTCAGAAAGACAGCAAATATATTAGTCCAGAGGGAATGCATCATTTTAAGTGAAAAATCCATAAATAACAGCATTTGGTGTTTTTTTTTTTAATGTTAAAATATGTTCCTTTTTAATTAGTCATTATATGTATTGATTGATGCTTACTGTACTTCTGATGCCTTTCCTTCAGGGCTTTGTGTATTTCATAGATTGTAAGATGTAAAAATACTTTAAATCAAAGCAGTAAAATAAGCATAGTTAGAGGGAGAACATGAGGGTTTTTTCTTCATTTACATTCATTACATATTATGAGTTTAATTACCTCCCTCAAATAATACCAGTATGAAGGAATGATGCTAAAGAAGGCGTACTTCTATGATGATTTTATTGATTGTGACTGATGGATGGCATCAACATTTCATAGTGAAGAATCATGGTTTTGTTACATCAGGAAAATTAAATTGGGAGAGTTATTTTCTTTCCCAGTGATAGTGGCAGTTAGAATATTTCACCTGTAATGAGATGTGTGCGTTATGTGCCATAGTGAACCACTGCTGAGCCATTAAATATATGTAAATGAAGAGAAACACAAGAGAGCCTGGGCATAATAACGTGCAGAACAGAGAAATGGATCCTGGAAAGTGATTAATTTATTTGATGATGCCTCAAGTGAGGAATTTTAGGTCACAAATGAAGTGACAGAATGACAAATTACCATTTTAAAGAATTTACTGGGCATCATTACTGAACAATTGTCAGGTAGTTTATGGTGGCTGAGAAGATGGTATAAATATAGATCTTTTCCTTATCTGAGATGAATTATTAATCACCTTTTTAAAAATCTTTGTGAGTGATGGTTGGCTGTCTGATTGGAAATAATGTGTTCTACAATTTTAACTAAATTCTAATATGATATGTAACAGGAATCTTTACAATTAAAGTCTCAGTGGAGAGTGGTAGGAGGTTTACAGTCAATTGCAGTTTTAATGTGATAAAAGAGGATGAATTCACTAGCATATTTCAATAGGTTTCCTTAGGTATATTATCCCTGCTGTGATGTTATTCAAATGTTTACAGTTTATTTTCATTTGAAAAATGACATTCAGATACTTAAATTGTTTTCCTTGGTTTATTAGTTAATGAAAATGAAATTCTTGTAATTACTATATTTTTGCTGCCTGCCACATTATTTAAAGTGAAGTGACTGGCTTTGTCAGCTGGGTTGTAAATGCCGTCGTCTTGTGTTTTGTTCAGCTTCTGTTTGCTTTATGTATGTCATGTCCCTTCCCTGTCTATATGTCACTGCCTGTGGTACCAGTCACAGCTAGAGTATATAAAGGAAAAAAAGTAGATGGGGAAAATTAAAAGAAAAATAGTGATGCTTTTTTCTAAGTTTATTTCATCTGTTTGAAGAGGAAAACCACTTCAGCTTGTCTTTGAGCAGAAGTTGTGCTTTATTCCCCACTGGTAAATTTGTTGAAGCTTCTGGCTTGAAATATTATTGAGGATTTCTGACTATACTTGTGCATGTTTTATTTATTGCTAATTCGTGTCGCTTCTTCCTAGTTGTGTACATTTGTATGTGTGTAATGTACTCACCCATAACCCTAAAGAAAGAGATATTTCAATGTACAGTAGGCATGCACAAGTGCATTAAAATAGGTAATTACACTCTCATTCTCCATAGAGATTTGATGGTGGATATGGATCTTGTATTGTAAAAAAAAAATAAAAAAATTGTAATCACCCTTCTAATTCAAAAGTATTGCAGGAATCAGGAAAATACAACTGCACCATAATTGTGACTATTTAAGATTTTTTTTCCTTGTCATTTTGGGTGCTCCACCACGGTGTGACCGTGAGGCTGTGTTTGTTCTCTCGTGGTGTGGGGGCGAGTTTCACGTACAGTGTGAAACCTGTAAGCTCCTGGTGGCAATTTCTTTTGTAGTTTATAATTTAATATTAAGTTTACCATTTTAATTTTAGACATACTAGTTGCTTATTTTAATTTCTGCTGCCTATTGAAAAGTATCTCTGGAATTAAAAGAAACCAAACATGCTACCACCATTTTACGTTACTAAAAGTGAAGTAAATCAAACAGAATTATTTTTATTCACTTCTGACAAATTTCTCCATTTTCCCCAGATGGAGTATCAAAAATCAGCTAGTTTGCCTACTGCACTTTCCTTTTGTAGCTGATTACCTGTTCAGCATCTCCTGCTGCCACAGTGCTGCTACGTCTGGTGCTCTGGCAGCATGTGTTACGGATGAAAAGGGCCACTTCTAAGATTAAAAATAAAAAATTGGTGATGAGGCTGTTTAGCTTAATTTGTTTTAAAAAATAAGCCTTGAATGCGTACTTTTGGCTTTTACTGATGTGTTCGTGGTATTTAGGATTAACTCGCTGGTCTCAAGTTCTGCAAAATACACACAGAAATAAATATATAAAAAGCAAATCTGCCCTGCGTTTAACATTGAGGAGTGGAGTTGTCTGTTGAATCAGTGCTTGTCATTGACTAACGTCGGATCTGTGCTCTGCTGCAGCAGGGTCTATTCTGGTGACAAATGTGAGCATTTTTGACGCTGCTGTGTACTGCACCTCTCAGAGACATCACGAAATGTCTGAGTACTGAAATTGCTAATTACCTGTTTTGCTTGTGAGATTAGGTACCCGAGATCCTCAAAGGACACACAGACAGAGTCACTTTGAGGAATTCTTTTCCTCTCGTGGATTTTGGATTACTCCCTCTGGTTGTTCAGGTTCATGAGGAAGAGAAAGACCTTTTCGTATTCACACCTCATAAAAGCAGTAAATAAAGAAGTAACTCAGCGGCTTTGGGTTCCAGGCTGGATGGGGCATAAAATAGATGTAAATGATCTTGATTTTCTCTTTTGCAACAATAACTCCTGAAAGAATTGACATTTTGCAGATAACATAGCAAAGCATTAAGTACAAGGTTTCATTTTTAAGGACGTGAAAAGCCTGTTTTTCTCCCTTCACATTTGCAAATTGCTGCTTATGGGTAAGGACATGTTAGAGGGGACTGCAGAGGTGGAACTGGAGAGTTTGGGGCATGGCCAAAAGTCTCTTTCAAGACTGAAGTCTCTTCGGTGGGTTGAGTTGCAGCCTAGATGAGCGGAGCTGGCTTTGCAGGGGTCCCACAACTGTTTGCCTTCCCACCTTGCGAATCACCTCCTGAACCTGAACTCCTATTTATGAATTTTCTTGCTTTAAAGTCCAGTTTGTCTCTTAAGGATTAATCCCAGTTAGGATTAAATTTTAGCACAACTCACAAATTGCATTGTGCCACCTCTGGCTTCCGGAAGCCTTCAGGAAGACCTGCGTGCTCTCGGTTGTGCAGTTTGTGGAGGTGGGCTGCTGGTGTAATAGAGTAAGTGTTCGTAAACTTCTGTATGTATCTGTTATAAGGATTGTTGTCATAAATTCACCTTAATTGTTACTTACTGACAGAGATAAAAGAAAGTACATGATGGATGCTGCCCAGTGGAGATCCAATAAAATACATAATCTATTCTAGTCTACAAATTTTGAGCTCATAACTTACAGAGACTCAGATCTGACAAACTCCAAATTACATATACTGTAGAAAATTTAATATTTAATAAAATCCATTCTCTGTCCTATAATCCTTAACAGACACACTGTATTTTAAGAGGAGGAAAGAAAATAAGGTAGTAGTAGAAAAAATACAGAATGTGTTCAATGTCAAAGACTCAGCTATCCCATCCCGGGAAGGAGATTTGCTCAGACAGACACCTGAGGTGTTTCAACGTTTCCGTGTGAAATGGGTCCTGGGACTTGGAAAGCTGCGTTTTTAGGACAACCATTCTACACATAAAGGAACTAAAAGTTTTATGTAGTGGATAGAGGATGGACTGAAAGCAAACACTGTCCAGCAGTGGGGTCTGTGGTTAGTGAGCTGCTGCAATGGCCCTTGCTGAGTCAGTGCTGCTGTTAATCACTGGTCCTGGTCTATCCAGAAGGTTCCGAGCAATGCGAAGTTGATAGCGTGCCGATGGTTTAGGAAGCGAGACTGAGCAGTAAAAAAGGCTAGTGATAAGGGGAAGCGTAATCCTGTGCTGAATGTCAAAATGTATTTCTAAATACAATCCAGATTCCTCAAGGAGTTGCAGCAAAAATACCAAAGGGTGTGACTGTGGATCGATGACTCCTGTAGACTTTTAGTTAAACTGGGGCCCATGCAGCTTGTCCATCCTGGAGAGCCGTCCTTTTCTGTCAGGGTTATAGGACAACGATGGGTTGTATCACCGTAAATTGAATTTAGGTTTGTGAATTCTTAGTTTCTGGATGTGGAAAAAGAGAATCTCCTGTGCAGCGAGTGAGCTAATGGCTACAGTGCTCCAGGGAGCCTTTATAAACAGCAGAGAGGACCACTACAGGAGAAAACGTGGTGCTGGCATGAAAAATGCTGCTACAGGAAACAAGTAGCGTTAGGTCCTGGAGGCCACCAAGCTGAACACGAGCCAGCAACGTTCCCTTGGCACTAAGAAGGCCACCAGCACCCTGGGCTGCCCTGGGAGGTGTCACAGCAGGCCAAGGGAGCAATCCTGCCCTTCTGCTCGGCACGGGAGAGGCCGCAGCTGGTGTCCTGGGTCAGTTCTGGGCCCCTGGTACGAGAGAGGCCTGGACAAAGTGTGGAGATCCCTCCAAAGGACCACACGGATGCTGAAGGGGCTGCAGCACCTCTCCTGCGAGGAGAGGCTGAGAGAGCTGGGATGTTCAGCCTGGAGAGGAGGAGGCTCTGATTTCTTCTTTGGCATTGCAGAAGGTGGAGAGCTCTCCCTCAAGGTTACAAAAAGAGCAAGTTTGGAGCATGCTGCTCAGTAGGATTTTTGCCCCATTTTTTTTTCTCACAGGGAAGGCTGCGTTTGTGAATAGCGAAGGGTATGTTGAAGTGCATGGAGCTGTCGCAGAGGCATCACTCCAGCCTGTTTCTGATTTTCTGCTTATGTTTTCTGCAATCTTTTTTATTCCTAAAAACGTTGTGTACCAAAACTTCAGCCTTTGATTTTTGATACGTGGCATTGTGTGATTTTTTTTTTCTCTGTGGGAAAGCCTTGATGAGAAATTATTGTAATTCATGAAAGCTTTATTTGTGCTGCTGATGACTCAAAAGTTAGTAATGCTGCTTTGCTGTGATTACTAGGTTTAAAAAAATGATACAAATGAAAGTGGGACTTTCTGATTCCAGCAAAAGTACTTTGTGTGAGGCGAAGAACAAAAGTATTTTTTATCATTATCTTTCACTCACTTCAGAAGAGCTGTGCTTCCTACTAACTTTAAAAGACACAATGAATCTTAAACTATATCAATCCACTTAGTGTACTTCTAACAAAATGAACAAGTAAATGCAAATCAACAAACCTTAGGAGCTTTGGGGAATAGTGAGTCCAAAGCGAAGTTAAGGACGGGGAAAATATGTTAAGTAAAGAAATGACGCTGTCTTTTACTGAATTGGCTGAGACGCTGTAACCGAAGGGAATCCATGTGCTGTCTGTCCTCGGCTGAATGAGGTCCTTAAGATTTCATTAGCGGAAACCTTCAGAGGGAAAAGCAAGGCCGTATCACTGAGGCTGCAAAAAATTGCGGTGTGTGCTGATGTGTGAGTGGAAGGGGCCAGCTGAAATGCGAGGGCAGGTTCGCAGCAAAGTTGATGTCACCACCTCCTTCTGGGCGCAGCGCCGGGTGGAGAGCTTGGGTGGTGGGCTGGGGCCGGGCGGGCGGGTGCAGTGGGCAGGTGGAGCCCGAGGGGAAAGCGTTGCCGATTTCTCTCTGCAGGATTTTTTTTTTAAGGAGTTTGAAAATGAATCTGGGAAAATTAGAAGGGGAATTTACATGGTATTTGAGGGATTTCCTTTGTTTTACAAATACTTTATCTTTTCTATTAAAAAAAAACCATTAGGAGGTCTGAAAGGAAGGAGAGAAAAGGTCAGACTGTGTGCTCATTTGCTCTGGTGTAAATCTGGACCAATACATTTAATATCAGCGCGGCCGCTCTGGATTTGTCAAAGTGCGGACAAGATCAGAGCATGGAGGTCTTCTCCGGAGGCTGTGGGACAGCTTGCTCCACGGAGTAGTAGCAGAAAAGAGTGAGGAACTGAGGAACTTTTTTTTTTTTTTCCTTACATGTTGTACAGCTTGTGAAAGGAAAGGATGGAAAACAGCCTGCAATTTGGAATGACTCATTTTTTAGAACAGAGTATCGTGCAGATGTATGCAGTTCCCTGGTCTTATGGAGTTTGATGGAGCCAAAGATAAAGCTGGTTTGATGTGTCTGCAGTAATGCCCTTCTTGTAAGTGCAGTTTTGGAAGGTCGCTGGGTTTAAAATAGCCATTCCTTGGAAAACAGGATCAGGAATAAATGTTTATTGAGTGCTAGCTTTAATGATAGCTTTAATGCAAATTATATGTGGATTCATATATTTTAATTTTGTCAAATAGACATAGTAAATGTGCATCTGTTATGGAACTGCTATTGATATGAATATCTGTGGGGGTATGGAGGGGCTATTTTGGATATGGTGAACTGGCACATACCAGAGGCTGAGCTGAGTGCTGGCAGCCTCAGGCTCCAGCAGTCACTCATTGATGGCATAAAATCACAGCAACCAAGCTGCTGCTCGGTTAAACCTGGGCTCTGGATTTGTACTTTGTGATGGGAGCATGAGGCAGAGCATGGCGGGAATGCAGTAAAGTACTGGGTGAGTTATCTTTGCAATGGAACTTGTGCCATCAAGCACCGCGGAAAGAGCTCAGTGAGTGCAGGCATTAGAAAGAGCGAGCTGCATATCATACACTACTTATGCAAAGGACAGGAAAAAGCATGACAATAAATAAATGCATTCATTTTTTATCACACATAGTCCATGCTGTGGAAAGGTGTGCAACCAGAGCTCTGGATCTGTAAAGGTCAAAGACTGATAGCAGCATTCATAACTGCCCCTACTTAACAGAACTGGCCAATTATTCTCTGTAAGTAACTTACCAAACACTTTTGCATCTTGCGTCAGACAAATTATTAGCTACTGGAAAAATCCAATTCTTAGCAGACTCAGTCTGTCGTTTTTCTCAGATTTCTCTGTCTTCTGCAAAGCAACTTTACCTTCTGAAAGACTTTTGTTCACAGGGTAGTTTAAAATCCTCACCTGGAAGAGGAAGCGGGAATAAACAGTGAGGTGGTTATGAACAGAGTGAATTTTGCACTTCTTGCATCAGGGGAAGCTGGATAGGTGAATTCTGCTTCAGGCACTGTACTGGATATTCTCCCACCTCAGATGCACTAGTTTATGGATAGAGAGGCTACTCGCTTATCAAAACTTTACTTTTCCTGTCCAGCTTGCTAAGCTGATGGGCTTGTAGCCCACTGCCTTGTACGTGCAGCCCTCTTCAAAGCACTGCTTTAGCTCTCATGGGCTTTTGTTCCTAAAGTGGCCTGGGACAAACAACAGCCTCCCAGTAGAACTTTCCTCTCCTTCTTTTTTTTTTTTTAAATAGAAATTTGAAGGATGAATCCAAGCATCAACATTTATTCTTCTGAATATACTCTCTTTTACGCCAGTGCTTTTTGGAGGGCATTTCTGACAACTGGAAATACTTACATGATCCATGGCCCTGGAGGAGATGGGCACATCAAGCTGTGACGGATGCCCACACTGCATGTGGAGGTAGAAAACTCTACTGGGCAGTTTGTTGCAAGGCTACAGGTTCTTCTGTGGGTGTTCCGTTACACAGTCTAAGGAAATTAAGATCTAAAAGAGAGGAGACAGGACAACTGAAGTCTAGTGCTCTCATTCAGAAAAGCATTTAAGCATACCTTGGGGTTTTTATAATAGGCAGTGCCTAAGGACATCAGCAAATGGCAGTAAATAATGTTAGGAAAGGGATGGAGAAGACATCTGCAGACACCGCTGTCCCACTGGGCGCAGGCAGACCCTGGCACGCTCACGTCTGGACTTGTGTGTACTGCTGTGGTCCTCTCGTCTCCGAACGGCCAGGAGAGCTGGAGGCCGGTCACTGAAAGGTGATAAAAGATGCTGGGTACGGGAAACAACCAAGTGGGTTCGGTCCTCCAGGCTGGCAGGGAGGCCGCTGAGGGCTGTAACAGAGGTCGCAGGTGGAAGCCAGCTCTGGCCTCCAGGTGCCTTTCAGGAGTCAATTATTCACCGCCTGTTCCTATGCAAGGACCAGAGGGCACCACGCCTGCAGAAGGCAGGGCTCAGGGCAAGCAGGCACAAAGTGCTTCCCTCACGCAAGAGGTAGCTAAACTGTGCACCTCCTCGCTGCCAAAAGTTTGTGCGGGTTCAAATGGCAGCGGAGCAGGATCGCTGATGAGATGAGGGCTATTAAATACAAAGGACTGACCTCTGCCTCAGGAAATCCCTCAGCTGCAAATAGTCAAATTGCTGGGAAAGTGTTCTGGGGAAATATCACTGGATGTTTGCTCTGTGCTTAAACTCTTCTCTGAGATAGATGGCTCTTTGGATAAGCCGGGACAGCCATTCCTGCGCTTTGTTCGAGGCTTATGTATCTGTTCCTGGCAACTGACTTCAGTGGGAATTGTGCACAGCTGAAGTGGGCTCTGGGTGTGTTTCCTTGCACTCCCAGGTGAGGGTGAGCTGTTGGAAGGCAATGTCCTCTTCCCTTTTGTTTTGTCCTGTTGGAGTCTCCCCGACCAGGTCAAACTTCAGTGAGCTCACGTTCAAACCGTGAGCGGTGATACAGAACTCAGTCTGAGTAGAAGATGATGAAAAAGAGAAAATGCAAGTACGGACAAAATTATATCTATTGGAAGTTGTGTATTTGTGCATATAGTGTGTGCGGTTAAAATAAAAGTGAACATGAGATTATTAGCAAATAAAGAGATATTTGAATTTTAATGTTTAACGCTATAGGTATCGTCATCCGGGCTGGACCATCAGCTTGAGCATGTCTGGAAGGCAAACCTATTAAACTCTATTAAGAATGCTTTACACGTAGTAGTCGGGTGGCGTTTGTGGGGATGGCGAGAGGGAAGTAATCTTTAAGTTACAAAGAGCTATGATCATGGAAATACCTTGAAAATTGCTGATTAGTTTTGTCTAATAGGCATATTCTGAAAATAATGTTTCTGCATATATTTTGAGAATTCACTCTAAAGTCTCAACATTTTCCATGTCTTGCCTCAAGAAAAATAGCCGCAGTTGAAAATCAGGAATTGTCAGTGTGCATTGTCAAAACAACTTTATTTTATCAAGTCAAGATAATGTTGAGAGAAGTCTATACCCACTTTAATTGCTTTGACATTCAATTAGCAAGACATTCTACTCCTCTCCAATAGAGTGAGCTTTTGTGTGGCTCACAGGAAAACCTGGCTGGAAAAGCACCAGGGGATGTCATCAGGGCCATGTTGCCGGCACAGTTCACCTTACCCGTCTCAGTGCTGACAAGGCGTACATGCTGCCTACTCTCCTGTGTTAGAAATTCCCCAGGAAACCTATTCCAGTGCTTCACTCTCCCTTGTTCTTTTTTTTTTTTCTTTTTCCCTACCATAAGACCTGGATCTCCCTTGCTGCAATTTAAATCCCTTAGTTCTTTTGCCCATTCACTGTAAACACAAAAACCTGATTTTCCTTCCATCTTTTTTACAACTGTCGACACACTTAAAAATTGTTATCATGTCCTCTACTGACTGTTCTTTTTTAGGATAAACAGCCCCAACTCTTCTAATCTTTTCTCATATGTCAGGTTTCCCAGACCTCTGATTAATTTCATTGCTTTCCTTGAGATGCATTATGCTCAGTGAATAATGGCTCTTGTCCCCTAGGATAGGTCATTTATACATATAGCCGAATATTTATTCGTTTAATCATTTTACAATATGTCGATTGACGTAGCAGCTGAGCAATTGCATAATACTTACAAACATGAGCTTGAAACTGTAAGAAGACTAAATAAGTGGCAACAATTAAATCAAATGTAGATACTTGTTCTGCTCTGAAACTTGTTAGACTCTGGCATTAGCAAACTGTTCAAGTGACCCTTAATTCTGGTGAACTGGACTTGCTGCATGCAGGCATCCAGACAAATGCCTTAGAAGTTGTTCATGCGGTCATACCATTGTTTATACATTGACTTTACCAAAAGAGCGGCGAAAACCTTAAGTCGTGGAAAGAAATGAAAAAAGGTTGTGTAGTGTTCTGATTTTGGTACTTAGAGTAATTTAAACTTGCAGATAGGAAATTTTGATTGCCCTGTGAAATTGTGAAGGGCTTTAAGTATGTTTCTGCATCAAATATCTATCAGAGACTTAAGTAGGTTGAAAGGAGAGCTGACAGTCGTGGACCAAATAGACTTTCTGATGATTAGAATGTCTGGCTCATTCTGTAATTAATGAAAACGTTATAGACCGCTGCCAATACCTGCTATTCCTGATAGTCTTTCAGTAGGGACGGAAACTGCAGGGTACTGAGCTGCAAATACTGTGCTACATTCAAAACACAGTACTAATACCTCTACAATGTTCTGTAATGGTAATGGCTTACCTTGCCAGCAAATCTTATTGCTCTTTGCACTGGCACACTGTATGCCACTCCCAGGAATATATACTCTGGTTGCTCATTTTTTTCTCTTTTAAAAAACAGGGGTAACAATCTTTTCCTGCTGTAATGTCTTGGGGATTAACTCATCCATTTCTAATAAACCATTTGAGCTTCCCAACGGGAAGAGGGACAGAGAAGAGAGGGAGGGTCAGGTGCGATCTCAGCATTTCATTATGTGCTGTTGTGACAAATGCTTATTTTTTTTAATTTTAGAAGATTTAATAATTTTATTAACTTCGTGATAAATTTGATATTCAGAAAATAAATCCTAAAGAGTAGGGTGAATGGGTGAATCTTGTTTTTCCCACATTGGTGGCAACCTGAAAATCAGAGGGAAAGGAGAAAAATGGAGTAGGAACCCAAATGACAGGGTTGGGTATATTTTCTACTCTCTTCAGCTTTTGATTTTTTAAAAATCAAAATATTTCCTGGTCCTAAAGTAAAATGATTTGTTTTATTTCTTCGGTTATACAACTTATTTAAAAAGTGTTTTCATCCTCTTTGGAAATACTCTAGGATATTTTTCAACAAAAGTATCAAGTGAAACTGAAACAAATTTTTATTTGCTTTGAGTTGAGCAAAGCACTTTTGATTCAACAAAAGTAAAATAATCTTCATCTCCTCTTCTCCTCTGTAATTCAATCCATAATTCCTTCCCCTCCAGAATGTAATGCTTGCCTATTTCTAGGTAACTGTGCCTCTTCTTTCATTTGTAAAACGCTGGCAGCCTGTTAAAAGAATTGAGTAGGGCAATGTTACAACCACTGCAGCAACAGGAGCAGCGTGAGGAGCACTGAATGCCACAGGACACAGGTCCTGGGGCACCTTCCTCTGCCTGGCCACCTGTTCTGTGGGTAAGGCAAGTGGCTCCACGGCCCTGTGTTTTCCTCTACTTTTTGCCATGGCTTCTATAAGGAGATAAGGAAATCCCAAAGAAATCAGATCCCAGGCTAAAAGAAATAATCTTGGACTCTTGGCTGGTGGCTCTTAATATATGAAATTTCTCTTATGAAAACACAAGTGAAGCTGTAGCTTCCTCTTTCATAAGGAAAAAAAAACAAAACACAACAATTCCTGACTTTTTTTTTTTTCCAGAAGAAGTTCTAAAAACATTAAACAAATCATGTTGCATTAAGTCACCTTCTTCCCTGTGGCCTCCTGGTTTCTACGGGAGATCGGTCCAGCTGTACTGGCACTAATGGAGCATATGCGTACAGAGACCTGCCCCTCGCAGCGCTTAGTCCGCAGTCCTCATCCTGCCCTTGTTTTCCTGTGCTAGCAACTGTCTCTGACATCTCCCTATCTGAGAGGTAGTTCTAGATGTTATTCAGTGCAAAAGCCTGTTGGATTTTTTTTTTCTTTTTACCTTCACCATGCAAAATTCTCTCTCTGTTGTTTACAAAGTTACAGAAGAAAGGATTTGAAGCTGGAGACTCCAAACTTCCTTGAGAGTTCAGTTCTCGACTTTGTTGATAGGGTGGTTCTCCCCCGCCAAAAGAAACCAAACAACACTACCAAACAAACAAAAAACAACAAAAACAAACAATCACCCAGGTTTGGTGGCACCAGCGGTGCCACCGCTCTGGTCCTGCCTGCCCGCGGGCTGAGCTGTGCCGTGTTCTGCGCGGAAACCATGTGTTCTGCATTTTGCGTCTGCTTTGAACGATGGGGTAATTTGCGCCAAATCTGAGCTTGATGTTAATTTACTTAGCTTTTTCGTTACTAGATTGAGAACTATCTATCAAATTTACATGTCATGAATTTTTGATAAACAGGTTAGGTGTAATGATGTGTAGAACAGGGGGGATGTTCGGAGGGTGCGGTGGGAGGAGCGGCATCTCCTTTGCTTCAGCCACATGAAACACCGAGCCAGGCGCGCCCGTGCAGCTCTCCCCGCTGTGCCTGGGGCTTTGCTGAAGAGCTGGTAACCACAAATCCCTCCCGTGATCGGTTGCAATTCCTTCCGTCTGATTGCAGGAGGAATAGCCCTTACGCTGGGTTAGGATTATGTGATCTGAAAAATGTCAGCCCAGGCTGCCAAGTGGTAGCTCGCTTTGGATATCTTCATTTCTAATTTTCCCGGCTCAAAGATTTTGGCCAGGGTTTTGAAAGGTGCCCAGTACCTACTTCGTGGAAATAGTAGAAGGAAAGGAAAAGAGGTGTGAGACCTGGGGAAAAAAATAAAGACAGAGAAAAACTCTCTCTGGGAAACGATTTTTTTTTTTTCTGGGCCTGCATGTGTTGAATATTAGATATTCTGAGCTGGACAAGCAGAATTTACAAGTGGCAGTTCACATGTATATACAAAGCATTTGAGCGTCTTCTAAGCAAAGCCATGGAGAAGTGGTTCTCCGTAGTATGAAATAAGGCAGTGTGAGAACCATTAATAGAGCTCTTTAAATTACAAAGTCTCTGCTTTTAACCCATAAATATTTACACTCCACATTTCTTGAATCATCTGTTCTAAATATGCAGACAAGTAGTCCCATAATCATACATATGACACTAATATTTAAACTGATAAAGAGTAATAATTAATGTGAAACTTGCAAGAAATTAACTAGCTCATTTGCATTTTCAGATTGTGCCATTTCGGAAAGTGATAAAGTATGGCTTTTGTTTGTGTACCTCCGACCTCCTGGGCGGGTGGAAGGTTGTCGCGGAGAGCTTTTCTGTGCAGGTTTCACAGTATGAGGGCACCCTCAAGACATTTTCCAGTGTTTAAACAATTTGTGCCTTGCAACCTGTCATTTTGCAAAGCCATTTGGTAAATGAATATTTTTTTCTCCTTTAAAATGTATAAAGTGAAGAAATTTATATGACATAAATTAACTCACACGTTGACGGGGAGCCGAACTTTACATGCGAGGGACCAGGCAGTGTGTGCTGTAGTGAGGTAGGAGCTGTGCAGGTTTGTTAAAGCACTAAAAAGACATTGTCCTTAATGAATACTAAATTTAATGGGCACATGACAAGTCAGTTACTGTTGCCCTGAGGCGTTCCGAACTTACAGATCCTATTTTTTTTTAATTTGAGAACATTTTAATTTATATGCATACTTGAAATGTTAGGACACACGACATCCTTTTCTAGCTGGTATTCTAATCTCGTGCTGAGGCGCAAAGACAAGACAGAGACGTGTGCCGGAGTCCAGGTGGCCACACCACCACCACCACCGCAGCAGCAGGGCAGGGCTCTGTGGGCTCAGCCTCGCAGGGCTCCGGCAGCGCCCCGGGGCAGCTGGACCCCGCAGAGCAGCACTGCCTCCTTGCAGGCTCTGCCACCTCCGTTCATCCTCTGCGTGAGCTCCAGCATCCCTGCAGCCTTTCAGAGTGGATTTAGATTTCGGGCAGCTGAGCAGGGATGAAGCACCAGCGGTGGGACTGGTTTGGCAGCAACCAGCTGGAGCTGGTGGGAGGTGATGCATGTGGTGCTCCCCGGCGCCCCGCTGCAGTGGCTGACCACCTGAGGGAACAGGGGAGTTGCTTTGCTTACCTAGAGCAGTCCTGACTCCCTGTGTGTGCCATGCCAGCTCTTGCAAATATGTCAAAAATGCAGCCTGTAGAAAAGGACGTTGAAATGTGTGGTAGCTGCTATCCGATGCACTGCTTATCTCCTGTGTAATCCATGTTACCATAAACGATGCTTTGTGATTTTACAGCTAAAGTTGTGTATGATACTCTCCAGGTAAGGATATATCTGGGTTGGCGCGTAGATTCATAGACCTTATCCTATTTATCTTTGATTTTGGATGCGGCAGCTCAGCTATACTATTTTTTTTTTAATGATAAGTGGTGGCTATTGTAAACAGAAGTACTCAAATCATGGTCTCACTGCACATGTCTTTCATGACTGTGCTGCCACAATAATGAGGAATAGGAGATAATGACTTAAGGAAAAAGTGCTGGATTAAGTGGGATAGTAAATTAGGCATTTATCTCTCTCCATTGGAGGCCTGTTTCCAGTTCCATTTTAGGTCTCAGCTGAGCTCTATTTAAAAGTAAACCATGTCGTATTTCACAAAGCCAACCCACTCCATAGAAATCAGCATATAAGCGCTCACATTAAATTACCATATTACCCAGGAGGTCCAGGTTTTCAGGAAGGTCAGAGTTGAGGTGTATTAGCAAGAAAAAATAAGGTTATACCATTCTATCTTTTAACTAGGCATCTAGAGTATGGAAAATTCCCACTTACCATCTCTATCTCTCACTATCTTTTTTCTCTTTTCTTTTCTTTTCTTTTCTTTTCTTTTCTTTTCTTTTCTTTTCTTTTCTTTTCTTTTCTTTTCTTTTCTTTTCTTTTCTTTTCTTTTCTTTTCTTTTCTTTTCTTTTCTTTTCTTTTCTTTTCTTTTCTTTTCTTTTCTTTTCTTTTCTTTTCTTTTCTTTTCTTTTCTTTTCTTTTCTTTTCTTTTCTTTTCTTTTCTTTTCTTTTCTTTTCTTTTCTTTTCTTTTCTTTTCTTTTCTTTTCTTTTCTTTTCTTTTCTTTTCTTTTCTTTTCTTTTCTTTTCTTTTCTTTTCTTTTCTTTTCTTTTCTTTTCTTTTCTTTTCTTTTCTTTTCTTTTGTTGGTAACTTCAAGACCATAAGAAAACTACTGTGTACAAAAATCATGCACCTGCAGTTTCCTTTCAAGGGGAAAGGACTGTATGGTATTAAGTTCAATGAAGTGTGTTTGACTATGCATATGCTGGAGTGTTTTACTCAGAAGACTCTGGCAAAGATTATTATTACAGTAGCAAAGTCATAGGACCCTTGCTTTATTTAATTCAGAAGGTTGAGCTACTTAGAGGATGACTTGAGATTGTGTAATGGAGAAGACTGCTGCCTCTTGTGTTATTTGTTGCAAATGTAGAAAGGATTTCTGAGGCAAGAGATGTGGGTAGCTAAAGCTGAATCTCTTCCTGCATATCTCTTCTTCACAAATGTGTCTGGGATTTATTTGCAGTATGATGCCAGTCATAGCAACGTAAGAGCGGAAGGACTGTAATGCCCGGTCTTCTGTTATTTCAAACAGCCACATCATAGAACTGTGTAAAAATTTACTAGCTCTCTCTCTTGAACTGAGCCTTACTGAAATGCTGTTTCAGAACTTTATTCTGACTGTAGGAAATCATCTTTCATTTAAACCAAAATATTTTAATGACCAGGTTTCTCCAACTTTTCTTATGATAGCAACATTTTTAAAGCTGAATAAATGTTCTTCTTCCTTGCTATTTACTAGCACCTAGTATATTTAAGGAAAAGAAAAAGGAAAATGAAAAGGGAGAGAAAAAGAAGAGGAAGATCACATCCCTTTTCAGTCTTCATTTTGCTCATTAAACTGGCCAAGCTCTTTTACTTCTTTTTGCTTTCTTTTTTCTTTTCTTTCCTGAGCATCTTCATAGTTATCCCATTTAGAATTAATTTTTCCTGATCACTGTGCTTTAGAATTATAGAATCACAGAATCCCAGAACGGCTGAGGTTGGAAGGGACCTCTGAAGACCATCTGGTCCAACCCTCCTGCCAAGCAGGATCTCAGGAGGGTTTTGAGTATCTGCAGAGAAGGAGACTCCGCAACCTCTCTGGGCAACCTTTGCCAGTGCTCTGTCACCCTCACAGTAAAGAAGTGCCCATATTCAGCTGGAACCTCCTGTGCTTCAGTTTGTGCCTGTTGCCTCTCATCCTCTTGCTGAGCACAACTGAAAAGAGCCCTCTTCCATCCTCGTGACACCCTCCCCTCAGATATTTATAGCCATGGATGAGGGCTCCCCTCAGTCTTCTCTTCTCCAGGCTGAACAGGCCCAGCTCTCTCGGCCTGTCCTTGTGTGCCAGGTGCTCCAGTCCCCTCATCGTGTTAGCAGCCCTCCTCTCCAGGTGTAATCTCACACACAATTAGACGCCCTCTCCACCGAGTACAGCATTCCTAGTAATGGACAACGACGGTGACTATGTTCTTATGTACATTAGATATGCATTATCTGATAAATCATCTCACATTAACTAAACCTTTAATTGGCAACTGTTTTTATGGGCACGTGACTTTGATCTGTTTTGAAGAAGTGCTGAGCTATCTTTTCTGCAATTTACATTAGTGGAAGCTGGGTTTTGAAGAGGAAATCATAGAAATTCAAGCTGTTTATGAGCAACAGATCTCTATTTTCCCAATCTGTTTCCCATGTTGATTTTCTGATGCCTGTTAGAAGGTCAATTAATCAGCTTTTGGGAAAAAAGAATATCTAGACAACTAGGTTCATAAACATGGCTGATGTAAAACACTTTCTGTCGTCTACTGTTCCATTGAGTTGGAATGAAATTAGGTGGTATGTGCAAACATTATTTAGAAGGGTGGATTTGTCTGTGGATTTGCAGAGGGATTTCATGTTTGTCAGTATTGTTGCAGGATGCTTTCTTTTTGTGCTAGGAGAAGGGTCGACAAATACCTTTAATCGAGGATCTCTTGATGACCATCATGACTTTCTTTTTGAAGGGATCCCGGGGAATGGAGTTTCTTTTCTTTTCAAGCCTCCCACCAGCAGATCAACATTCTGTCCTTGCTCTCCAAAAAAATAGCTGAATACTGACAAGCTTATTTGCAGAGGTTTGTGCTGGAAGTTGATCTCCTAGTTAGTTATCTTGTAGGTCAGAACACCATTAATAAATTGCATTAAGTGTTGAGGCAAAGGTTGGAGAAGGCAGAATCCAGATCAGTATTTTACTTCGTTATAGTATTCAATTAAAATATGTAAAATTATATATTACTGCATGCTTATTTTCTGTTTTTCATGATGTTTTCTAAAACAAATTTTCTTTGACTTACAAAAAGTAATGCAGAAACATATTCTCAACTTTATAGTATCAACATCTAAACTCAAGCAGGGTCAGAGGGGCAAACTTTTTAGGTGCTATCAAGACAGAACCTGATAATCAGGAAAAGAAGGCTGATACCATGAAAATATCAATGATTCTAATTGCTGCGAACTCAAGTCCTGACCTTCATTTCTAACAAACTTTGTAGATTAATTCAGACCTGAGTTATTTATATAGCATGATCTGAAAGAGTTTATAACTTTCAATTTCTCAAGGCAAGAATAATATCCTGAACAAAACTTTAACTTAGCAAACAGTTCCTGAACATGGCAATGATAGCAGTGATAGCAGTAACAAGAGTTCTTTTTGTTTGTTTGGTGTTTTTTTTTGTTTGTTTGTTTGTTTTTGGTTTCTCATAAGCAGAATAAGGTGGGTACTTTCCTGGTCCAAATACAGTGAACAGAGCTGGACTTCCGAGACAGTGCAATTTGTGTTGTCCTCAGCAGCCTCTATTTATCCTATTATCCTTTTCCCTCAAAAGACAATTTCAATATTTTCAGGTTGGTCAAGAGAGCATACGTCCCACATGTGAGAACATGGTTCAATGCCATAGCACGGCACTAGAGCTGGTTGCAGCAGCAACTGAGCTCAGTACAACTGGACTCCTTCCTACATGTTCAAAAAGTTGGACTGAATCTCTGGATGCACACAGCACTTTGATGAATAATACTAATTGAAGCTGTATGTTGGAAGAAGCATATCTGAGTCTGTGCCTTTGCTTTCGCTTAGGAGAGAAGTCCTCTTCTTCTCTTCTAGATTTTCCATTGTCTCAAGACTTGACTAAGTTGCCAATGTGCACTGAAATTCATAAACTGCCTATTTGCCAAGATTTAAATATCTAACCTTTCTGATGGCACTTGGGATTGAACTATGGTTCTTGAGAGAGGTTATTAAGCCACTGTGCCCGTTATGCTTAATTTTTGAGAATAGGAAGTAACGTCTGCACTGTAGCCAGAATTCCTCTCTATGCTCAGCTCAGCATATTTTTTAATGTCAACAATTAAGAATTGCCATTAAAGAGTATCACAATCAAAGAATGTCTGCAATTCAGGACAAATTAATGAGGTACACTAAAACCCCTACCACGTTTTCAAGTTCCTTGAGACAAGCTTTTTTTCCTCTTCTCTAGTAAAGCCACCTGTAACCACTGTAGTTGCTCTTAATGACTTTAAATGAAATTATTCGGGTATTACTGTAAAGCTAAAAAGTATACATAGGTAATATGCTGGCAATATGGATATGGATGCATACATACAGAACACACATGTCCAAACCTGTTAACATGGTGGCCACGTTACGGACTTTTCATGTGTGACCAGCCAGGTGCACAGAGGACGAGTAGCACTGAAGAGACTACAATGAGGTGGATGCTGATGAAGTATAGCCCACAGAAGCAACTACCTTGGCTGATTCAGCAATCAGAAAATTAAAATCAATTATGGCATCTATGGTAAAATCTTGAGTCAAGTGCAACGCTTTTATTGATTTATGGACAGTCAGGGTATTGCCACTGTAGTCTTCATAGTTCCTGTAAACATTAGGGTCTCTCTGGTCTTGTCTGTAGAACTGGAGTGTGTGACGTTTCTCTTTTAGATGACACTTCAGTAATTCAAGTGTAATGCTTAATTCCTATTCTTAAAAAAAATAAAATAAAATAAAATTCTGGAGTATTTTTGCCATTATATGTGGAATTCCACATCCACTAGTCCTGAAAACAACATCCAAAAACCTTTTCCTGGTGAAGAGCCGGATTCAGATCCCACTCTCTCTGGGAGGCTGCTAAAGCAACATTTTCTACCTTGAAATATTTTTGTTTCAGGGTAAAACTGTGTCAGCAGAAAAAAAACAAAACACAAACAACAAGATAAAAAACACTGACTGTTTTGCTTGAAAGGTGTGAATAGCATTTTCAAACAGATTTGAAGCAGTTTGTTTTTCAAATTCATGTATACACATTTTGCCTTGCTTTCTGGTTAACACCTTGCAGAATTTTTTATTTCCTTCACATTTGCCTTTGTGTTGCATGTTGCTCAGATCTATGTTTATCTGTTAGGTAAGCATTCCTCTCAGGAGCAAATGATCTCAGGAAAGGAAATAGTGTTTTTAGAAAAACTCTTTACTTAATGAATTTCTGTGAAGATTTGCGGCTTGTGCTCCTGAGCTTCTGGTCAGCCTATGGTGGGCTGGAAAGTGGTGGTGCTGAGGCATCTTGGTTCCCTCCTCTAGATCAGGGGAAGGACTGGGGCCTCAGACCTGGCATTTTCATTCCAATTTCTCTTAATTTGGTGAGACAGTGGTGGGTTAAATTGTAAGAATGGACAATTTTAGTGACTGAATAACACACATCTCCAAAAGTGCCTGAAACTCACCAGGAGATGTAATTCATAGCAGCAAAGGAAAGGAGAACTGAGCTGCTGTAGGAAGAGACATTTGAATGAGATTCTTCATATTTCTTTGTGAAATTCTGTGAAACAGCCTGGCTGGAGGCAGGGGCCAAAGGCGTACGCTTCAACTGGTGTTGTCCGAGCACAGGTTTGGAGCAGTGAGCAGGGTGTGCAAACCTCACACCTTTGTTTCTTAAGAGCTCTAAACTTAATAAATGAGAATTGAGGATTTTTTTTTTTTAATTTGGACATAGAATGGTGGGAAATTGTTGCAGTCTGTTCCCAAAGCTGGCAGACCTGAAGGTTTTGGTGTGAGATGAGGAAATACATGACTTTATCATTAAATAGTTTGGGGAAAAAAAAAAAAAAGAAAAAAAAAAAAGATTTGTACTTCAGGCTTAAAAATTGTATCTTGTTTTATGTGTGTGTAAAGGGAAGATGTTTTCAGGCTTCCATTTTGCTTTTTTATTTTTTTCTTTGCTTTCTAGAAAGCCCTGGCAGCTGGATTGCTCTGATCAATAACATTATAGCATGGTAGCAAGTCGCGGTTCATCTGCAGGTTCAAATCCAGCTCTAGTGAGGTGATCAATAACTTTGTTTATAATGACATCTAGCTGGCAATGTGTGCTTGCTGCTGAAAAGCCGTATCAAAAAAAAGTTGGACTGAGTAATAATGATATTTGAATTACCATATGGGACTGAGCATGGTCTATTCCCATGCAGATTGAGGTAAAATACTGGGACAGAATCGGAAGAAGCACAGGTACGACGGCTTCCTAATACGCTCGAAAATGAAGGGCCTAATTTTGCAACTCTTTCTGATACTTCTGAAGAATGACGTCCCTGTCCTCTTGTGATGACACAGCTGTCCATCCCACTTCCCTGGTGGTTCCATCCATGGGTCACCATCCATGAAGCTTTTTGGTTGCTTCCAGGGGACTTCTACACTATTGTCTATATTATTGTCAAAAGATTTTGCAGCATCCCCATGCACCTTGGTCCTCTCTGTGTTACTGTTCTTGGTCTGCTCCTTCAGTGCTGGATAAAGTCAGTCTCAGCTTAGTCTGGAATATGTCGGCTGCTGGGTCAGGCTTGGAGGCCTTGGACCGCTGCGTGGACAAAATAGTAGCATAAAAAACCTCTTAAAAATAATTTTGACTTGTAACCATTAGAAATCACACAGAAACTTTTAAACAAAACAACGAAAGCAAACCACTGTTAGTTTTTAATTACAATGTGCAATGAAATAATGGCCCAAAAAAGACGCTCCGCGCACTCCTGGCTGATGGGCTGTGGATGTTGCTGGCTGGTTTCCAGCCATTTCTTAACCTCTGGTTGAACACTGGCTGTATCCCTGTAACCTGCGTGGGGTGGGAGGAGGAGGAGGACGAGGGAAGGGGAAGGAGGAGGAAGAGGTTGATGATGATGATGAGGAGGAGGACGAGGCCTGTCTCCAGGCCACTTCCATGGGGCGAGGTGCTGCCGTGTGCACCTGGCTGGCTCGTGGCGAGGCTGGAGCAGCAGGGCCGTGTGGAGCCCAGGCCTAATTGTCTGTTTTCGGGGAGTTAGCGTTATTGGCAGCTGCCATTCCTGCACCCGGCCTGCTGTCACCGGCACGGCCGACCCGCCTGCGCTAATTGCGGTGGCCTTTTCATCACGCAAGCTCGCCCGGCTAACCACAAAGAGCTGTCTCGCCGTTAGCGCTCGGTGGGCCGGGCGGCGCGGGTGTGATTGGGCTGTCACATCGCCGCGGCCCGCTCGTGGCCGGCGCGGTTAGCGGAGACCCCGTGCGCCTGGCTTTGCCCCCGCACCCCGTAACCTGGCCGCCCCCCTCGTTTCCGAGGGCGCCGCGGCCTTGCGAAGTTGAGCGGCGCAGCATGGCGGGCAGCCCCTGACAAGAGATCAATACTGTCCTCCCCGCGCGCCGGGCGGCTGGTCTGTCAGGGGGATGTGCGCCGTAATTGGATCGGGTGCGGGAGCCATCCCAGCCCGCCGTCAGCGCTGTCACAGCTGTCAGATGTCATCCCTCCCTACAGCTGTCACCGCGGGAGGGCCGGGGCGCCTCCTCCCTCCTCACCCCATGCAAATGTCCACTTAGCGGAGGAATATTGAGGGTATTAGACACTTCTCTATGCCTTTATGCAAAATAAAGATCTGTGTCATCTGCGAATTTCATGGAAATAAGTTGCAATTTATTCACTGTGAGAAAAGTGAAGTGAAGCCTGTAAAAATGAGAAATTATTCGGTTCAGGCTATTAAAAAAAAAAAGATTTTTTTTTTGAGAATAAACAAAATATGCAGATTTTCTTCTGAAGAGTAAAAACTACCAGACAAATATATTTTTATGGGAATGAAAGAGCAATTTTGAGCTAGAATGCACTTTTTTGCAAATATGTCTTCATTTCTAGACGCCCTTCCCGAGAGAGAGCAATATGATTGGAGTAAACTTTGATTTTGAAAAAAAAAAAAAATCACTGCAAAATTACTGAGGGATGTGATCTTAATATTTGTTTTTAAGACAAGCAGGTGATGAAGTTTGGGAGGCTTGCTCGTGGTGGAGCCGGGGGCTGCCGGAGGAGGCCAGGCAGACAAGGCTGCATGCACAGACCGCAGAAAGCCCCTGCGTGCGTCCTTGGCTGGAAGGGGAGAGAAGCCCCCGGCCAGGGCAGGGGCTGGCTGCTGCCTGGTGCTCGGCCGTCCGTTGTGCTGGGAAAGTTCTCAGAAGCTGTGCTGGACCAAATGCAAAACACATGCCTGGTTTTGTGTGTCCTCCCCGTCAGTACCCTAACTTGCACACGCAGGTGGCATAAAGCAGACCGCTACGGCTAACCTAAAAACATGATGCAGTGAAATAACAGAGACTGTTTGTGTGCTAGGAGTGAAACATGAGCAGTGCTGCGGGTAGGCTGGGCAACGGTCCTGTTACATCGCTGTCCCATAGAACTGATAGTGGTTCGTGATGGTAGAACAGAATCCAGATCTCACGGTGCTGTTAAAGAGAGGAATGAGCTACTATATGGCCTGTTAGGGAGTGAAAATCCAGTGCCCTACTGGTTTATGCTGCCTGGGCGTAGCCTCGGAGCTGCGGGAAGTTCTGGGGCAGCACGGAGCCAGTGCACGAGCGCTCCCACCCCCTCAAGCCCCTGCCTTGGGAAAGGCGTCAGCCAGGCTTGTGGTTACAGCCCTCACCTGCAACGCAGGAACAGTAACGAAAGAGCAAAGTAGAGAGCAGCTGTGTCCACCAGGGCAAGGGCAGGTCCTCAGGGGAACTTAATGAAGGTGGCCTGAATATTGGCTCTAGAAAGTTGAAATGCAAAATTTCCATCGATTTCCATGGCAGTAATTGTCTTGTTATTTGCACTCTTCGGACAGTTCGGGACTAAGCAGACTTTGCATCACCTTTGCTTTCTTCCAGCGTAGCACTCCTGGAGGCAAGTAGGAGATCCTGGCTGGTGGCGGGGGGAGCCCGCAGCGCTGGCAGGACGGCCCCGTGGAGCGGTTCCCTTCCTGGGGCACTTCGTCCCCACGTGCGGGTGTGCCAGCTTGTGCGCAGCTGTAGTGACAAAGGAAGTGCTTCTTTTTTTTTTTTTCCCTTCTTTTTTTTTTCCCTTCTTTTTTTTTTTTTCCTTTTAAACGTGGTTTATGGCTAATTACATCAGAGATCCAAAACAGTCCTTCTTACATTTGCATTAATAAGGTGTATCACATGATCCATACTGAAGTAGGAGTATACATCAAAGGTAGATTAAAGGTTGGTTAGGCATCAAACTATGTTCTATATGTAAATTTATAGCAATGATGTGCTGTGGAAAGATAGCTTACCCTCTATTTCTGTGCTACTAAATAAAATTAAAAATTCACAACTCTGGTTTATGGGATTTTAAATGAATTTGATCTCTCTTTTGGGCAGGGCAAATAAGTGTTTTGTGATGTATTATTTTACAAAAAAAAAAAAAAAAAAGACCATCGTTCTGGCTCATTTAATTTTGCGAGTGAATGATCTAAGATTAACTACAGACTAGTCAGTGCAGTTTAAAAGCTGAAAGCAATTTTCAGCCATAGATGGTAATGCCACATTTAGTCCACAACCGAATGACTCTAAATGACTAAGCTGCAAGGTCTTTGTATATGACCACAGGGCCTGATAAAGCCATAGGAACACAGTAAAAGCACAAAAATAGTTCCAATTTATTTGGTGCCATCACCTTAATGAGATTAATACAGACGTGTTCATGTGCCTAATTGGTGATTTTGTTTTAACTGGTAATGAAGGATTAAATCTTCAGGCAACAGGCTACTTGCAGGAAAGGGGATTTGAGAAAAAGTTTTTAATTATAAATGGCAGCTAGTGAAATATACCACTACAAAGTTAACAATGCATCTTTAATAAAATATAAATATGTCACAGTTGTCAGTTCACTGTTTGCCTGAATAGTTTTAGAGAGCATTTCTTTGGAAGAAGTGGTAAATACAGTCTTCTGTCATCGGCATCTTTTGGTAACAGCAAATGTAAAAGCCAGGCATGTAGTGTGCTCTGCTTCCAAATCTTGGCATCTGGAAAACCCACAACGCCCATGGATTCAAAGAATTTCTACAGATCCTCTTATATTCCTTAGACCTTACATTTGTGAGCAGAGTTTGGGGAGAAATCAGCGCCCAGGGCTGAATTCCTCTGTGCCCTGCCTGGCCAGGCTCCTCTGACAAACAGCCGCACCAGAGGGTGAACTTCACCCCTCCGCGGCAGCGAGCGCTGCCCTTCGGAGTCCGGTTGTGACCATTTAAATGCTAACACTATTAAATATGCTGCCAAAACACAAACACCCTGCCTAAGTCATTAGAATGTAATTATGAGGGGGCAGCTGAGCCTGTTTTGAGTTTTGACTCAGAGGAATCCTGCAAAAGAAACCAGTGCATAAAAACCCAAACCACCCACCCAAGCCTCCTCCTAGCTCTCAGGCCCACTGGTGGCCTGCTGAAAGAAAATAACTTGTTCTGTCTTTTAAAACGGCTCTTTGCAGTCATTTGATTAAAAGTTGTTTTGTTTTGTACATTTCATGGATGTATAGCGTGGATCAAATCGCGATGCTCTTTTTAAGTTGAACTTGCGATGGAGACAATGACAAAAAGGTCTTTAACATATTTGAGGTAGAGTATCCTTACATTTTTAAAGCGTTTGTTACTTCAGATAGCATTTAATTAAAGTGGCTTGCATCAAGCAAATGGTAAAAAAGCAGATTTGGGATTTGTCCTGGCAAAAGAGCAGGTGTCTCACCATGTTTTATCGCCTCTCCTCTGTTATTTGTGAGAGCAAGAGGCATTGTGTGTTTTCCACAGTTTTGTTTTACCACCGCCGGAGCTGGGGACAAAAGATCCCCCAGCCCAAACCAACCACCACACCACCAAAAAATGCCAAACCCCACCAGCGCAGTGTAGGGCAAAACAAAGCCTGCCCACGTCCTCCACCTGCTTGCAGGCTGCCCGGACTTTGACGGTACGTTACGAAGTGCTTTCAAAGGGCTCTGGGTAGCGGTAGCGCACACTGCGAGGAGCTACCTTCCCGGGGAATGAAGACAGAAATATATTTTACATTTCTTTTCAGATTGAACTTTAAGACATCTCGAGTGCTTTTGCAATAATTCAAACATCACAGCCCAAATGGCAACACGCCTTGCTCGGTTCCAGTTGCGTGGAGCCGCAGCGCGGGGCTGCGCGGGGAGGCGGTGGCACCCACGCGGGCGCCGCTCCGCGCTCTGCCTGCAGCGTGTCAAGCCATTATACCGGGGACCAGAATGTCACACCGGTCTCAATGGTTCGTCAGCTGAAGGATATGGTTAACAAATGTAAAACCAAACTTCAGAGGAGCTGCTTTTCTGTGCTAAGTGATCTGTATTCCCTCTGAATTTACTTTCCCCTAACCCCGTGAAATTAACAGTACTTTCTGACATTCGACCCCCTGACCTCACATATAATAAGAATTTAAAAAGCACCATGCATGAGTGTGTCTGTGTAATGCAAAACTGGAAAAAATGACCATGTCACAGTTTTATTATACAAAACCTTCTCAATCTCCATTGCATGCTTCATATATGAGTGCTCAGTTTAAAGTTATTATAAAGAAAAACACAGTTTTAACAGTAATAATTCACTGCTCGTGACTTTTATAGACAATAAATTGTAGCAAATACATATTGCTGAAAAAAAAAAAGCATTGTACTCCATTAATGCAGATATTTACCAAGATAAGTGTTAAAAATAGTCGGTGGGAAGAGGAGGGTGGTTGAAAGGAAGCTGCTTCTGGGGGGCTGGTTGCCAAGGGTGCAAGTGCATGCACAATGTGTAGGTCTCGGGGTTTAAGAGGCAGAAGCAGAAAAGTGTTATGTGGAAATGATTTTGCAGTTATCAGGCTCAGGGGATGACAGCATACAAGAGTAAGAACAAGGTGCTATGTGGCTTTTTCTTCACTGTGAAGTAAAGATTGGCAGCTGGAAGTAAGGCTTACAGGCAGACCTGCACACAGGACCTCTTCACCCAGGACTCATAATCACTACTCAAAGGAAAACGCATTTACCAGTAAAAAGCGGCTGTAGCCATCAGAAGTGTGCTTAAAACACCACTTAAATATCACTTTATACGCTATTACTTGCAAACTGTGGCTTGGTATTAAATTATACTTGCATAGGCTTTTGCTTAGGTGCTGATAATGCTTTTGAGGTTGCATTGGTGAAGAAGAATTTAGGCTGCTTTACAAGAGACGTGACTTGAATATCCCACGGTGCTGACAGTGACAGGGTGAAAAATTGCAGAACTGTACTTTCTTTCCCCATATAGATTGTAATTTTAATTGTCATTGTGGCCCTTCTGTTTTAATTATGGGACTTCTTTGATATATACCAGGACATCGTATTGAATGAAAATATGGTGCTATAATAGTCTCTTTATAATTAATGACCACATGTAGATCTTGGTGCATAAAAGGAAAGGAATAAATGAACAATTTATTTAACTAGGTTTTGGATTTCTTTCTGTCTTCCAGTGAATATAAAATGATCCTGGGGCTTCTGAGGCTGTTTGATGTAAGAACTGCACTGAATATCTAATAAAATTACATTGGTGTAGATTACAAAACATATTAGGTGGTTTTACTTAAAAATGGTCCCATTACAGATGGTAAATTTCTCCTATTTACTGTGTTAGCCTCCCTCGATTGTAGGTTTTGAAACAAACGATCATTTTTTAGTTCATTTGCAGAGGTGTTTAAAAAAAATTAAAACAGATTTTACTCACGAAGCCAGCAGTTTTGCAGGTGAGAGCTTGTGTGAACTGTAGGTAATATCTCCTCTGGAAGGTGATTTGTATACGTATTGCGCACTGCAAATAGCCGTTCCTCCCCCTAACTTTTGCTTTCAAAATATGATGGATTTATGTTCTATTAATTTCTGGTTGAAGAGCTCATTCTGTGTGTCCAATCCTAAGCAGGAGCAGTTGTAGGAAACACAATAAAAATATAAATGACCGGTAGCTTAGGGTTTTACATAGTCTGGGGAGGAGGAAAAAAAATTCGAAGCGTACAGAGAATGCCATGCCAACCCACAGCTAGCACTTCCAGGTTTTTACCATATAGGAAGACTCAGACTTGCAAATCCAACAGACTGATATACATTTCAGGAGAGTACAAACCTCTATGGATTTCTGAAAAGCAGACATATTTGTCCAGTGTCTGTCACTGTAAAACTAGAAAATATACCCTGACAAGCTTCTGCTAATTTTATTGTGGCGTGGAGTACTGTGCATACATCCTGCGCAGTATGACTGCAGTTCAATTGCAGAGCACGATAAAATTGGATCGGCAGAGACAGGGACTACCCTGGGGTCAGCTGCGACCATGCCACTTCGATGTGATGTCTAGTTGGGGTGATGGTGTGTAAATAAACGTGGAGAATTGCAAATCTTGTCATGGCCACGCAGAACAGCTCAAGCATTTAAAGATGGTTGCCCGCAAACCTAACTGGAAGGTGGTTGCTCTGTGTGGTGGCTGAAGAAAAACTCCATTCTTCGCCGTAGTCTTCTCCTTCTTGACATATCTGAGAGCACTGACCCAGCACTTTATTGCTGAAGGGATTAATCACTAAATTGTTTTTCATTTTAGTGGAAAGCAAAGAAACTAACTAACCGCATTCTAATATTGTTCTTTTAAAGCCGAGCTGCTCTGATGCTGAAAAATGCTCTGTATTTATTTTATCTAACTTGATTTATTTGTTTTTGTTGTTGTTGTTGTTCTTTTTTTTTTTTTTTTTATATGAGGTGAGGAATCTTTATGTCCTACTGTTTAATGAATTTAGGCACATTAAAGTTCCATGAGGTCTTTTCATTATTATGAACTTTACTAATGTTAGAAAATAAAATATTATAGAATTCACATTTTCTGATTATGCATCTAATTTTATTTAAATACTACTTACAATGATCATTAAAATATACTTAAATTTTGCTACCTTCGACCAATAAGATTTATTTTTACCAGTTTTACATTTACACATATCTGTTTTTCTGTTACTTTTCCCACATGACAATTACCTTTCATTACAAATTTATAAAATCATTTACATTTTAGCAGTTTAAATGTTTCTGCTGACATTTTGTAACTATTACCCTCTTCTAGAATGGCATATGTTCAGGCAGTTAATAAAAAATTAAATGGAATAGCACTAGACAAGGTGAAGCTTTGTATCAGAGTGTTCTGCACATTTCTGAAAATACCATCTTTGTGTTGCAAACTGTGAAGTGAGGTTAGGGCTATGCCAATATGTGTATTTGTCATAACTGTCACAGAGTCCATGAACTAGCCAATCATTCCGCTCTTAATTAGACAGTTACATTTTGCTTTTTAGAAAGCATCCTCACGTAAAATGGTGTCTGAGATTCAAGAAAGGTGCTTGGAGCAAAGGGGGCAGAGAATACCAGCATCACAACACTTTTTATCTGCAAGAAGCAGAGTTTTTAACTGCTGCGTGACTTCTAAATGAGGTATATAAATTGTGTACCATTAGAAATCCTCTCTGGCTGCACAGAGGAAATGTCGCCTGGACTTCCTGGAGAAGAAGGCAAAGAGACTGCCTGGGTGTAGGATATTTAGGTGCATGCTGCCTGTGCAGTAAAATAAATCAGAATGTCCACCGGAAAAAAAAAAATAAAGGAAAAAAAGTGTGTCGTTAGCTTACTTAGAGATTGTTAAGCATCTGAAGGCTGCACTTGGGTCATTTGTGCTGGTATTAGGCTAGAAGGGCTTGTTTGCATAAAGCCGTGGCTCTTATCAAGCACAGTTTCTCAGTCTCATAAATCTGTCCTGACTTCGTAAAGATATTTACAGCACATTCCACTAAATATGGGTTCTGCAGCCAGACTTAGGTTAAAGAAAGCAAAAATTATTAGCAGAACTAATGCTGACTGCCTGCTATATTTCTGTCTCCTTTCTTACTTTTCTTTTTTTCTCCTTACCCTATTTCAGTGGGTATTTGGGAATACACACACACATATATATGTATATATATAAACAAGACCAACCCCAAAGAAAACGCAGTTGCAATTCTTCGTGTATGACTGGATATGTTGTTTGCAGCCATATCATACACCTATGTGTGAACACTAAGTTCACAAAGACAAAGATCCTTTTTAAAAACAAACGTTGATTTACGCTGCTAGAAGGCAGGGTTTGTCTGGTAAGTGCTGGCTGTCCAGGAGGGATTATTAGTGTTTGCCACTAAATTTACCTTGGGATATGACTGTGATAAATTCCTGGCTCCTTATTTAAGCAAAGAAGCACTATATGGGATTCAGAATAAAAGAAGGCTCCAAGCAGAAATTCGGTTTCCTCCCTGGTAAGGGCACCTCTGCTTTGTTTTCCAGCACGGGAGCTGCGGCGCTGTATTAAATGCTTCCTGCAGCCCAGGGTCCCCCAGCGTGCCTGGCTCGGGGCAGATTATTCGCTGTGGGATAGCTCGAAATAAGCTGTTGATAGTCGTCAAAACCCTGACAGTTGAGCAGCAAACGCTGTCGATAGCCAGACAAAGAGTTCTTTGTGGAGTTCCCAAAGTGTAACCGAAGTGGGGGATTTTCAGCTTGTGCTCTAACAGTGGAGATTTTGTGATGCATGGCAAAACTTTAAAGAACAGAAGAGATAGAAAACAATTTGGGGTAACTTGCACGGTTCATCCTATTTTAAATCTTTATTCAATAGGCATATCCTAGAAGTTTTAACAGTCATAGCAGATTAACCTTGCCTGTGCTTTTTGAGGCTAGTCATCTGATGAATTTACATGCGGCCGGATGAAAATGCTATTTGGAGAGAGATTGAGAGTTTATTTGATTAAATCCCTTTCTCCAATACCTTGACCTCTTTCTTGTGAAATAATCAGAACTGTTTAGCAAGAATATTCTGGCATTAATAATGAATTGCTTTTGAGCAGGTTTCTCCTGCTCTGCAACATACCCACTGGCGCCTGAGCTTTTGGGGGGACGTGGGGATTGTGCCGAGTGCTCTGTGTGCAGCCAGCGCCGCTCGGAACACGCTGAACCAACACCTTTCAGTTTGCCTTTGGAAACGTGCGATCTGACCGGCAATTTGCAAGTCAGTCTATTTTCGGAGGGTGCGTTCTCGCGGCACGTGTGCCAGTAACTATTGTGTTTGGTGACCGGCTGGGGAAAATGAAGACAGAGCAGCACGGGCTGCGTCCCGTCCGGGTGCCTTGCAGGGCTGCGGGTACAGAAGGCAGCGTGCCCGCAGCATGGCAGGCGGCAGCGCTCGGCACGCGGCACCGCGAGGCGACCCAGTTTGTTGGGTTTAACTCCGCTGCTGACTCCGGCTCTGCACTTTATCCTGCGCCGTGTCTGCAGCAGTTTGAATGTGCCTTCTGCCCAAACTTCGCTCCGAGTGCGCATTATTTGAATACTAATCAGCTTTGTATTTGTTATTTTGAAAAGAGCATTTGTCACTCATGATCACAGAGTGTATTTGAAGCCAAATTGATGACTTTATAGTATTACTTGACTTTAAGGTAATGAGATCACATGCGAGTCTTAAAAGGTACGGTGCTGTTGCCTGTGTACATTTGTGCTGAGATACTTGAGCCGCACACAAGTTGTTATAATAGCTCTATAAGATACCTTCCTACATTGTCAGCCGTGATAAGGCTACACTATCTTGTCTCCCAACTAAATTAAGCTTCATTATAATTTGTTTCTTAATAACATGCACTTCACTGTAATATGTAAAATGCTTGGCTTTCACGAACACCTCTATGGAAAAGCTGTACAGTACCTCATTTGCATTTAGCAATTATATTATATTATAATATATTAAGCTGCAGAAAACCTAATCTAACATCATAATTTAAAATCATAATTTACACTACTTTACAAGGAGCATACAAGGCGGGTTACAATAACACATTGCCTTTCCATATCGGCCAATAAAATTATTTACTCATCTATTATTTAGTTTTCCAAAATGTTCTATATAAATTTTATTCATAAAATTCAGGGAGCCCTTACGGCAGAACTCCATCAGCCTGCCCCAAACCGCCCAAATATACTAACGTACTGTTTACTGAAATTTAATGACTGGTGCTCCTTTTAATAACTGTTTGGGTTGAACGTTTGAATTAAAGGGGGTGTGGTTTAGGAAAAGAAAGGTTGTTTGAGGAAGGTTTATCCAGATAGCCCATGCTGCTAAAATCTGATGAAATGAGGAAGGATCCATTTTTAAAAGACTTTATCCAGGTTGTGACACAGCATTTGATGAATCATTTAATATGCGACACGTGATGCAGAGAGTCAACAAATGGCTCCTGTTGCAGTCTTTGTTTGTAGCGCGGTTCGACTTGGTCTCAGACAAACTTCAGCAAGCATCAGATGTGAGCCCCTCCCCGCACCCCTGGTCGCTCCAGCATTTTGAACAAGCTTTTATCTGATAGGTATTACTGTTTAAATCTCACATTAGGAATCTAGTGCTAAAAGGAATATGGGCTACTCAGCAACTGATTTACCAGTTAGTGGTTTAATTCTAATAAAGCATCTGGCTTAAATTTATTACTTGGGGTACCAATGTTTTTTTATCTGCCTATATATTAAACGCGGCTACTGAGTTGGCACTGCAGATGCAAGCAAGGTGCCTGCCTCGAGTGCATCTGGTCTCCATCTCTTATATTGCAAGGAGTACTGTGCCGATCACCAGCACTGTGACATTACCTCCGTCTCGATTGCCTCTGTGAAATACCACGAGCCCCCGGGACGCTGTGCACGAGGTGGTGCTCCCAGCCCCGAGGAGAAGCTGCTGCACACATGGGTGCATCACATCACGTTGGCCACGCAGGGATTTCCTGTCACCCGTCCCGATTTCTCCATCCGAGAGGAGGGACACCAGGGATATGCCACGTGCTCTCCTGCCGCGCCGCAGGGCTTGGCAGCGGACTGGGGTCTCGCCTGGCCACCGGTCACCCACCGAGGGGGGCTCGTCCAGGCTGCCTGGCCACCAAGGGGCACGGCGTGGCTGTCAGCTCTGCTCTGAAACCAGGTCTTGGTGAAAATGCTAAGTGATGATAGACTGGAAAAAAGGGAAGAGGAAAAGCGGTTTTGCCGTTAATAGTAGAAATTAAACAAATGCTCTCATCCCTCCTTACCCAGGCCCTGCAGACCAGTGTTTTGGCGTGGATGTGTCACGTCAATGTATTAGGTGCAGAGCCCAGAAAATGCCTGAAAATGAGAGAGCCTTAAATCTAACCGTTATTTTTAATTTAAAAACAAACGAGGGCAGTGTTGGTTGGCACTGGTAAGAGATCCCCCCTCCCAGGGGTGCTGATCCACTGATGGTTTATGCTCTTTGCAGGAGTGTCTGCTCACTTCCAGTGCAGAGTTAGGGCTTTGTTATCCAGGATATGAGGGCTTATGATTAATAATAATAATCATAAAATAAAACAAAATAAAACAGTACAAGAGTTTGGGAATAAGCCGTGTGTTAGGAAAAGAGTTTTGGACACAGGTCTCACGTTCAGTAGAAGTGCCTTTGTACCTGTAAGTGCATGGTCCAGACCCAGAGCAGATGGTGGGTACTCTGCCAGTGAATGATGCCTATGGTGTCTGCTGTGCTTTACATAAACAAAAATACTTTGCATACTTTAATTAAACTGTATGCTGAATCATTTTGCGCAGTGATATTAATGCTCCAGTGTATGACATTAGTGTACATTCCTCGTTGAGAATATTAATGATGTCATTGTGCACTTGCAAGGATATTGGCAGTTTATGTGATAATTGTATAATTTTTAAAAATAGAAATTGCCCCAAATAGGTTGGGGTGCAAAAGCTCCAAGATTTATTTCGTAGCTCTGTGAGCAGCATCTTATTTGGTATGACCGTCTCCATAATCGGGGTTTCACTAAAGCATGCATCTTGAATTTTGGGTGACTGGAAGAGGTCACTGCTTCTCCAAGGAATCGCAGAAATCATGGATAGCCTGGGTTGGAAGGGACCTCAAAGGTCATCCAGCTCCAACCCCCAGCCAAATGAAACTAGTAGGTTCTGCCTTCCCAGAAGGCAGATTGTGGAGGATCCAACTACAGAGCTAACGTGGTTTAGATCTTGGTAGAAAAGACCATCATCCTTCTCTGAAGCTTTCCAAATTCGCATTCACATATTTATTTACACTTCAGCTACACAAACTGTGAAGGCAAATCGCTAACTGCAGCTCACCTTATCTTTAGCCCTTTTCTCTGACCTAACTTCTCCAGAATATTCTGGCCCTTCTTATTGTTCAAGGTGGCTGTGACAGACAATATGGGAGAAGGCCCATTGGTTCACTCTCCTCATCCTCCTGTGTACGTTATTCTTTGTACTCTGCTATTCTGATTTTGCATTTTTTTTCCTTGTCGTTCAAATACAATAATTTCTCTTTCTAGTTTTGTCACAGACTTGCCTTTCCTTGTTGGTTGTTTCCTGCTTTCCTTTACCCAAATATTGCTTTTTGAGATTTCTTCTGTGTGTCACCACACAGCCCATTCACATTCCTCTCTTTGGCCTTTCACGTGCTTTTATGCACAGCCTCTGTGCATCCTGGAAACCTGCCTTTCAATTCCCATGAACTCTTGGAGCAAGACCAAAGTTCAGTTTTATCTTCCAAAGGATGAAATGGGGACAAAGTCTGAGACTTTGCTAAATCCTAAGCCAGCTTCTTACCACCTGGCAAGAAGAAATGAGATGCAATTTTTCCACCTCACGCTTCCAAGCTTCATCTTGCACTGAATCCCAATTGCAATCTGCGGTTCGCTCTACATTCTTAGCGAAGGCAGCAAACAACATCATTTCCATAGAAAGCCTATGCTCTGTGATGTCCCAGTGAAGGCTCCAATATAAATGGTGTGTGAACACAAATCAACACCTACTTTTAAAATTTTTAATGGTTTCCACTGTTGCATGTTCAAAATCACAACTGGTGTTAAGCTTTGGCGTGTATTCTGCATTGTTGCTATATTATGATGAAGAATAAGCAATAGATTGGGAAATAAATGTGTGTAAAAATAATAAATCCAGGAATTACACGTGCAACTGATACAGAATATTAACCTTTCAAAAGCAGTGAATGCACAGAGGAAAGTCAGTGCAGTTGTTCAGTTCAGCCTGTGATACTGTGTGATAAGTTAGCCAATGAAGCCAAAGCATGAAAAGATAAGTTACAGTATCTCCTGGCGTGAATATATAATGAACATTTACCCTTGACTTCAAAAATGTTGCAAATCAGGTTGCTTTTCTCAGGCTTATGCCTATATTTTGGAGCATTGTTCCCTGAAATCAAAGGTGTCCTTTGTTCCTGTGCGTGACTCTGAACCCTGGAGCTGACTTGTAGAGTCTATAGACTGCTTCAGACTTCAGTAGGTTGACTTCCAGCCCGAGCAAAGCCCTAGGTGAAAAGTCCTTGAACTTTCTATTCATTGTCTGTCTTCTTCTTTATTACGTTTAAATTGATTGACTCTGCAATCCCATTATAAGTATAATATTTCCCAAGTTATTTAGCTGTGCTCTATTTTTGCTGGAGACCTGTAATATCTTGAGCACTCATTTCTGACAGATCTACTTCTCTGTTGAAGTTTCTTGTCTGAGGTATTTCAGGACATGTGTGTGAAGTTTTCCCTGATAAATGCCTTTGTTTTGGGAAACCTGTTTCACGCATGTACTTACAACATTATAAAAGTCAGCTAAAAATAAATAAATAAATAAATAAATATATAAAGAACGAGATAAGAGGCATCTGAGTAATCCATTGAGGTAAAAAATAACTCTCATGTCTATTTTTTTAAATCGTTGTGATCTCCAGAACAAATGTTTCCTTATATAAAGGTACGGTAACAAAACATAAAAGTGCCCCTTTTGTCTTTCCCTTGGTTCTCTGAGTATATGTTTTAATGCTGACCCTCCAGACAAGACACAGACAATAACCAGGTATGGCAGAGAAACTCTTCCCTTCTGCTGGCTGTGCGGGCATCTCTCCGTTCCTTTCTGTGCAGATCCTCACATCTTGGTGACAGCTGATGTTAACAACACAAAAATGCGCACTCAGAAGTGATTAATCACACTATGCTTTAAAAAGTGGTTGAGGTATTTTAGTTACTTTCTACAAATTCAGCTCTTGCTTGCCTCTCCGAGCTTTCAGCATCCTTCTGGCCCTCGTGCCTCTGGCATTCCCTCCATGTGGGCTGGGGAGGTGCTGCCAGGAGGAAGGGGCGGGTTCACAATCTGGTTTTGATCCCTCACAAAGGAAGGGGAGGGAAATAAATTAAACAGATATGGAATTTCCTTTTACCAGTGTACGGCGCTCTACAGCAAACTGTGGTTTTCTCTGCAGTTACTCCTTTTGATTTGGGGCCATGCTGATGGGTTTAAAGACAATACCATCCCACTTTATTTATTCACATACCTCTGAGCATAGTTAACATATGCATGATATATATTCGGGGCACACATGTAATACGTATGTGTGCACACCTGGCTGTGTAAACAGCAGCACGGGTTGTACGGGAGGGCTGCTCAATGCCCTGGTGTGCACAGAGACATCACTGACCTCTTTGAAGGATACATGCGCTACTATTTCATTTAGCATGGAAATGTACAAAAAAGTTGCTCTTTTTCTGTTGCATATCTTTGTATTTCTGCATGGATGTGTATGTTCCTATAAGTCACCACAACGTAAATACACATCTTTTGGCTATAAGACCAAACTGACGTCTTGATCATTAAAGATTGCATGACATTTTTATAGCAGCACAGGTGTTAACCTTTATGTCTTAACTCGGTGCAAATGTGGGTAATTACAGAGTAAGCGATCCCGATGCTGGCTGAGCACTTGCCCGGCTCCGTGCAGCCATTGGGAGCCAGGTGGCCAACTTCAGCTGGGGGCAAACGAGGGTTTGCTCCAGTTTGGGATCAGCCTAAATTACAGGAGGCAATAATCTCCTATGAGGACAGCCCAGATCAGTAGGGATAAGGCACTCAGCAGTGCTGTGGAGAGGAGTGGAGCTGGTGCCTGTTATCGCAGCCGTGTGCGTACCAGATCATCTTATCACCAGGCAAAGCAGATGAGATAATGCTGATTATCTTAAGTTTCCTGGTTATGTGCATAGTGTTTTTAACACCTTGCAGAGATGGAAAGGACCACGAAAGAATATATATATATATATATATATGTGTGCATAATATCTTTTACCCTTTCTTATGCAGGTACTTTGCAGGAGCTTTAAATGCCACTGCTGGAGCACAAGATTCAGATGGCACGTGGAGGGAAGAGAGAAAAATTAGGAGGATCTTCATTTCAAGCCCATTGGAAGGAGTACAGTAGAGGTAAATTAATTGCCACAACATGGCTATCTGCCCTGGATGAAATGCTGTTGGACTGTAACTTAGGGCATGTAAGCTTCTGGGGGAGCACTGTTAAGGGAATCCACGATAGCTCTTCTAGTTTGGAAGAAGGTCGGAGGATTGGGAAGTGCCACATGCACATCCCCATTTGCTCATGTAGCACTGCATTAATTGAAATGCAATTTAGAAAATTCGAAAGTACCATTTGATCAAGACCCTTTTCCCCACACAGGGTAACCTACCCTGTGACAACACACTTGACTGCTGGCATTAGTGTAATAGTTTAGGCCAATTTTAATACGATTTAAGTGATGGAAGTGTGAGGTTCTGGGCATCACCCTGGCGAGGAGTAGCCTGACAAAGACGGTGAGGAGAAGCCATGCAGGCTCTGGAGTTAACAGCCTTTCCCTACAGCGTTTAAATTGAGATGTTTTTACCCTGTGTTTTCTTTCCCATATTTTATTTTATTCTTCTCTGATAGTTTCCTCATCCATGCAGTGATCAGCCCTGATATACGATAAGGATTTTCACTTGAAGGACTGTGCATCTTTAAAATGTCTTCCCTTTATTCTTCCTAGTTCTTACACATGTAATTTCCCCTTTAATTTGACATCATTTAACGGCACATTACACGTCAATGATGTGATCTGTGAATATTTACAATGTTCGTGTCATTTTTATTTTCTAATCCAATTTAAGTAGCTCTGCTTTTTATGACATCATGAATTCTTCAGTCTTTTTAGTCTTTTTGGAACTAATTATTCCATTAGTTCCTTTGAACTAGCTTAGTGTTGTCAGTCATTTTCTTCCCTTTTGATCATAAGACCTTTGCTGCCCTCCTTTGCATGTGCTGCCGGAGCCCGAGGAGTGTGTGACCACTGCTAATAACTGTGCCGGGCTCCTCGCCCCCTCCCCCAGCCAGGCTCTGCTGCTGAACCAAAATCCTATAGAAAGTCTTCGAATGTAGTTAACTAAGTAACTTTCAACTCATTTGGACTTTTATGTCTTCACGGTAAATGTCTTCACGCGGCACTTCAGGACGCAGGGCTCGGGCTGCAGAGGACACAGCTCCCAGCTCTTTGCCTTTTTGCTTGACATCTAGGAAGAGATGTAACAAAAAACAAAGCAAATGATTTTGAGTGTAAAAGGGAAAGAAAACACGAAATGAATTTCACTTGCTACCATATGGTCCAACTCATATATTGTGACTCATGGTTTGTGCTTATTTTTAATATCTGGGCTTGATACACGGTCGGAGGAAGGTAGGCTTAACTTGTTAAACAGCCCAGGCTGCCTTAACGCTTTGCAAATCCGCTTGGCTGTCAGCATCCAACGGAGGCTGAAATGTGCCATAAACAAACTCAGACCAGCAGAGATTCCCAGTCTGCCTGCAGGACCTGCATCTCCTCGGCTGCCTTGTTTACTGGGAATGTTTAACATTTCCTCTGTAATGCTAAAGAGCTCTGTTGTCTGTTGCTGCCCTCTGTAGTGATGTAGTAGAGACCACAAGACTTCTCTTGTGCAGCAATAATTCTGTTTATTAGCAATTGCAAATGCATTATAAAATTAACTGCAAATCTGTGTTTTTCTCATTCTTTGCTTCTGTGGCTTTTGCTTTTTTAGGATTACGCGATCTTCACAGAATTATCAGATTGACAGGCCTGCGTGTCTTTTTAATTTTTATTTCCATGCAATTAGTGTTTAGAATATGACAGGATAACGCTTTAGAATGTTTTAAGTATGCATCTTAAAACCCATAAAAAAATCAAATAATTTTACACAGATCATAGAAACAGGAAAGGCATTCTTCTAGATTTCATAGCACAGCAACTGCTTTTCTAAAAGAAAAGGGCAAATTCACAGAAAATCCTATGCTCTGCTCATTGTGTCATCTCTTTGAAACTTTAGCTAGATAAAGCAACTTTTTTTTTTTATACAGCTGGATGCAAAATGCGTAGTACTTGGGGAATAAAAAGCAAATATTGACATATGTCTGTTGTCTGGCCTCTTACATCGTTAAACAGATTTCTCCTCAGGACAGTGCTCACTGATAAGCATCAGCATTACATAGTAGCAGTAAGTGCAATGTAAACTCTGATTGCTGAGGAAAGAATGTTACCCAGCAGAGTAATTACCTGGCATCCCTATATTGCCCTAATTATTTTTTTTCTCTTGGTATAAAATTAAAATACATTACATTTGAAAACAAAATAGTTTATAAAACTTTCAGTAAAATTAGGCAATGTATTGTAAACAGAAATCCTCCTATTTTAGGTGATGGAAACAGAAATCTCTCCCTGTTGTTTTAGAGAAGTTTTCAAATAGTGCTGGGTTAGTGCTGGTTGTGGACTCTAATTTTTGTATAGTGGCAAATGTTTTCGTTTTCAAAAGGCAATCTGTAAGCTTGGCAAATGTTTTCGTTTTCAAAAGGCAATCTGTAAGCTGGCCCTAGCCATCTTCTGTGTGATACAACAGGCTTGACGTGATGGAATGATTAATTCTCAAAGTCTGAAGCACGTGGGACGTGACGTTTGGAACACGTGCACTTCGTTTTAGGCTGTGTTCAATGAAACGGTATTTTAATCTGGAGATCAGAATGACTCTTCAAAGACGATCACATATTTGCACCAGCCGTGCATTAAAGTTTTTAGGTGTCTGTGATGTCTCTCTGCTTGGAGTGTCTGAGAAGGTCCTGCAGTGGTTGTGGCTGGTGCAGTTGGAGTGGGGTTCACAGGAGGTGGTTCTCCATCCATCACAGTGGACAGTCTGGACTGACATCACCGAATGAAGGCAAGAAATGGCCTTTAAAGTAAAACTAGAATAGGGGAAAATTAACCTGCGAAATGTAGAGCATCTGTTTTTCTTCTGTGTTTTTATTTCCACAAATCTTAGGTTTCTGAAAGGTTAATTTTTCTCCTGTATCTGTTTTGAAATTTCCATCCTCCTCCTCCTCCGGTTCCCCCTTCTTTTCTCTGATCTGCTCTCACCCCTTCCTTCTCAATCTTATCTCTTTTGTTCCCCTTCTGCTCACACATAAGCTTTTCCTTTTATCTTCCTAAATAAATTCTCACAGTGTCAATAATGGTCACTATTTTTTCCCCTCAAACTTCAGCTTCTGGAGAAAAAGAATAACTTTTCTGGGTACTGGGCATTTAATTTAACATTTTTTTTCTAGTTCTAACTTTAAATGATATTTTTCAGACTTTCACAGAGGTTTATAAAATGATAAAATAGTGCTGCTGCTCCTAATAGTAAGAAGGAAAAGCCCTCTTCCTGAATCCAGCCCAGTCCAATCTGAAACCTGAACAGGAGCCCCTGGACCCTGCCCAGACACCCGAAACAGGCCATACTAGCTCCATGCATTTCCATGCAATGTTTCTTCCAAGACTCATTAATTTAAGCTTTATTATCTTGGATTCAAACCTATAAATATATAACAACTACCTAAAGAGTTCTCCTTGGCAGGGAAGTGTGGACACTGATCAAGCAACCGCTGGAAGTTCTCTTTCCAGCTGCCAGTTGAGCTTCCCCTTATTTTTGTCTGTAGTACACCAGCAGCTAGAACATCTAAGCGTGCTCAGGATCTCCTTGTGGTAGGCAAACAGAATTTGTGTCCTCAAAAGTTCGTAATTAGGCAAGATATAAAATTTTTACCAAAACAATGTTCTTGCCAGACTAAAATTCAATTCTTGCTCTTAGAGTGGTGCTCAGCCAGGAGACCACACAGTCTTACAACTGACTGTGATACATCCAATACTGCTCTCCCATAAACTGAAAGAAGAAGCTATGGGTATTTAAATATGTAAGAGCAAGGCATCAAAAAATTGATCTTGACTATTATCTTCAATCTCCTGTATCATTATTTTAAAAATATTAAAAATGAAGGTCTGCATAGATCTGAAAGATAAAAATATTTTGAGAAGTAAATAGAATTAAAATCTAAAAAAACCCCACACAACCACAAAACAAACAGAAAACAATAAAGTCAGACAAATAACTTTCCATATTAAATAAGAAAAGGAAATAACAAAAGAAATGTAGTCTTTATAGCATAGCTAGGCATTAAATTTATATGCTAATAATTACGTATTTGTTAGAATGAATAGTTCAAATCAGTCTGAGCACGTAGAATGAAAAGCAGTAAAATGCATTGTGGAAAGGATTTTCTTTAATCCCACTTGCCTAGCCTATATGTATGTGTGTGTGTTTTTTCTCTCCTAGAAAGATCTCTAGGGAGGGACTGACACCCCCCACCAGGCAGAAGAGCTTCCTTTTCCTTTCAGGAGGCATCTTTTGAAATATTTCCTGTGTTTGGAAGTTTAAAGGAGAGCCACCAGATACTATTGAATTTGCTAATAAATATGGAGAACAGGGGGGATTTTTTTTTCTCCACAAAATGATCTGCAATGGGAGCTAAAAAAACAACAGCCAAACCAGACTCAAAAAAACTAACCCCAAATAAAAGACAGAACACCTTTTTTAAGCAAGTTACAAGTCAAACCCTTTATTGATGACACATTGCAAAAATAACCCCCCTTTGTTACTCTTTCGTGTGCAAACGGGAAGAAACGCATATTCTTCTTCTGAACTGAGGATATTTAGTTTGTAATCATTTAGGAGCAATGAAGTGGAACTCCATTAGGTCCATGGCTGTTCCGATGCAGCTGCACTGATGCTCAGCGTAGATGGTGCTCAGCGTAGAGGCAGGTTAAATGGAAAAAGAAATGACTGCAACTATCTTATAGAAAAGTCTATCTAGTGTAATTAACGCAGCTCTCGCATTTGTAATAATCACTATAATGGCCATAGGCAAAGCAGGCTGCTTAGTTAATTCTCTGTAAATTTTCCACGTGTTTACATTGTATGTTGAAAAAGTACCAACCAACCCGGTGTATCCAAGTGTTTCCAATGGGATGAAGGGAACTATTCCAACTTAGTTTGGAATAAGACATTTATAATTCAGGAAGTTATTTAATTCATATTCTGTGATATTCTGATGAAAACAGGATACCAGGCCATCCAGAGACAGTAAGACCTACGTGATTTCTGTTAACTTCATGGGAAAGCTTACATGCACAAAATTTCACTTATATAAATTTGGCGTTGAAGCTATCTTTTTATATATGTATATATTTCAAATATAAATAATCTCTAATATTAGAAATCAAATCCTCAGTCTACTGAGCTGCATTTAAATTATCTGAATATCGATTGTTTTGCTAGGAGAATTGCAATTCAGATTTTTCTGTTATTTTTTTTTATTTCTGTCTATATTTTGTTATTTATTGCTTGAGCCCACTGGAAAAATTAGCTGTACTGTTATTTCCCTGTGGTTACCTGAGTTACTCACGGAAAGCAGGCTTTCCCTTGGCTGCCCGTGGCTGGCTGAGGAGCGAAGCTGGGCCAGGGCCGGGCGGCGTTGCCGTGTCTGTGCTCGGCACTGCGGTGCCCGGGGTCCCTGGGGACATGGGGTGGGTGGTGGAGTGGGGTCCTGGCCCCATTGCACCCAGGCGGTGGGAGCCCCCCAGGCTGGGGTGCTGCTGGGGCAGCCCCAGGGCACGGCCAGCCCCCTCGGCATGCTTCGGGCACAAGCCTGGTGTGCAGCAGTTTGGTTGCCGGTGGTAGAGGGCACGCGTTACCTTCTGCCCTAATTAGTAAGTCCCTTCTCACCCCGTCTGCGTGGAGGGCTCAGGGTAATAAACCAGTATCGGAAGTTTTGCGTCCGATTCATTGCAGCTTTCCTCGGCTGCAAAATGCATCAAATAAACAGTTTCGACTCTCTCAGCCTCAGGAAACGCTTGAGTCTCAGAAAAGCATATAATTGAGTGTACCTGTGGTACAGGGCTGTGTCTAATCAGCCGTCTGTGTAGGTGGGTAGTGTCAAGTGCCATTCATCTGCTTCCCCTGAGATCTGTGGAAACAAGGAGGAGGGGTAGTGATAAGACAAAGATATATAACCATGTTGACCACTGAAGTACACGGTTAACAACTTAATTATCTGAGTTCAGCTATCAGTCAGAAACAAACCTGTACAATTTAGACATACTTTATAATTTGCTATAAAAATGGCATAATGATAAGGACAGTGTTGCTGGAATTAGAATCTGCATTAAGTGTGTTTAATTTAATTTTTCTAATTATATTTCTAATAGCTTAAATATGTGCACTGATAAAATGGTTAGCCACCTGCATTTAAATGCCACCTGATGCGTTTATTTTGGAACAGTAGAAGATTGATATAATTTGAGCTTCAGTTCCTCTGAAAATTCCTTTATTAATGGGTGTTAAATTATTCTTTGTGGCTGGGCTGCACATGAAGTTATAGAGCTGCTATCATTGCGGGAATCGCTCTGAAACGCTTTAAATCTGAAAACCTTCTTTTGTATTTTCTGAACTGTGGTCGGGGTCTGTTTAGTTAAGATCTAAAAGTTTCATTGTTTTTTCACAGTTCTTTGGTCTGCCTTTGCTGTGGGATACTTTCTTAATTAAAAAAGTTAAAAAGTTAAAATTTTTGCATAGTAGTATGTGGATTGAGTGTATTGACATATAAAGCATCTTCAAATGGTATGGATTTATCAAATTAATTTAATAGCCAAAAATACAACTGACTATATTGCAGTTTCAAGGAGATCTACCTGTTCTCATATGTTTGAGGTTTTCTAAATAATCCCTCATCAAGCTGAAATTGTACACTTTTGTCTAGATCTCTGTCAAAGTGAGTATTAAAAAAAAAAAAAAAAGATTGGAAAAAGTATTAAAAAACCACAGCTTTTTTCCTTTCATATGAGTAAATGGAAATTGACTCTTTGTTTAATTTTGTGTGGCCGATCCTGCGAGGGGATGTCTCCAGGCTGATTTGAAATGTGTAAGAAATTACAAATAAAATAATGATTAAAAAAGCCCACTATTTAAAAATCAAAATAGCTTAATTTCACGAATTTTACACTGAAGTTATTTCTACGGGGCTATGAATAGAGCGTAAATCCATAAAATCAATTATATTAATTGTTTATTTGTACTTCGACAATACGTTTATTTTTTTTTGAGGTTTGCTACCTAAAGATGAAGTTATTCTGTGATTGCAACCCAGGGAAAACAGGGTAGAGCAGGAGCCCTTCTGCTGGGGCAAATTAGACGCAGAGTCTGGGTGGATGGAGAATGTAGAGGATAAGAAGCTAGGCCAGGTGGAAAGCCTTTCTCGCTGCCTCTCGCTGTTCCGCTCGGGCCTTACGGCCGCACAGCTCCTCTGCGCGCCGCCCCTGGTGCTCGCGGTGCTGCGAGGGTCCCCCCGCGCCTTGCGGAGCGGGCAGGGGGCTGCCGCAGCCCTGCTTTCCTGCAGGCCCGCTGCTCCCCTGCCGTGCTGCCCGTGGAGGCGGCACGTCGTGCTGGGTGCTGGTGGCGATGGAGCGGGAAGCGCGTGGTGCCCCGTGCTGAGGGAGGTGCTGCGGCCACGCAGCGAGGGGCCACGGCACGGCCCCCGGTCTGTCCTGCAAAGTTAAATGCATATTGCTGCTTTCCCCAGAGAACATCGCCGTCTGACACATCCTCAGTAACGTGTCACCCCTGCCTTGTGCTTTCGGGGACTGGCTCCGTCGGGCCTGCTGCCTGCTGGTGCGGTCCTGCCATGCCTCCGCCTTCCTCGTGCTCCCGTGCTTGCCCCGGTGTGGGGTTTTAAAAAAACATCCAAAGACCCTCTTATTTTGATTCAAGAGCCAATGCTGGAAAAAGTCAGTGTGCAAATCTTGTCTTAAGCACTTTAAACAAGAAGAACACTGATTTTTCAAAACAAAACGCAACGAAACTCCGGGCTCCGTCTAAGCCCCTTGAAGTCCATGGGATTCCTTTTATTGACTCCGCTGAGCGCTGGATAAGGCAGCAGACGCGAACGCCACACATACAGAGGGACCCCTACTACTTGGCATATGATTGTTTTCAATTTCATGGCCCTTTGATCTCGTATGGATTCCCTTAACATTTACCTTGATATAAGAAATATTTTCAGTTGCTCGCACCAGAGGCATATTAATCCTTAAATATTTATACCTGGAGCAGGGGCGCGGGGACAAGCTCTGGGGCACGGTGGGACTGGGGCACAGCGGTGCCCGCGCTGTCGTGGCCATGCGTGGCCAGCCCCTGCTTGCTCTGCAGTAATTCGCCCCTTCGCCCACGGCTGTGTTCAGGTTTGCTGTTTTTCCCGTCTATCGACGTATTTTCTTTTCAGATCAATCCCATAGTTGGTTAAAATTGATAAACGCACTAACAAAATAATGCTTTTTTTTCCCCCCAGCACTTAGCCAATCTTAGCTATCACCGAAGCTCTTCCATAAAAGATCGTTTAGGAGCCAATCTTTTGAGTACGATGCCAGAATATAATTGGACATTATTATGCCCACACCTGTGTTTCCTGGGCTGCATGCAACACTCGCCAATGGCTCAGCATAAGAAGAAATACTCGGTTTAGATCATCTGGCAGAGAAGGACGATAAACCGTAACTGGTCTTTATTGTCTTTTTTGATGAATTCTAATGAAATGAATTAATCTCCATAGAAAAGTAGAAGTTTTTATAGCTGTAAACGTGTATCTGAAATGAGCTACAAATTTGCTGAGACTATTTTAGGGCAGGTGCTTTCTTGCACTGAGGGTTTTGTGTACAGCCCTGTTATTGTTCACTTATGTTCCACGCTTTTTTTTGGCAGCAACGCGCTCTGTTTGAAAGACTTTATTATACGACCCTTTATGCCCGTGTAATATGGCCAGCAGCGTATGTCCGAAGCACTTTTTAATGGAGCAGCTTTGAGCCATTGCCAAAATGTTGTTCCCTCCCGTGAGGTGCCGTTGCGGGCAGCACCAGGCTGGTGCCGGCCCCTGCCGGAGAGGGTGCTGGTGTTGGGTGAACACTGCCAGTTGGGGAAAAGCATGGACCGGGGGCAAAGCTTTGGGTTTATGAGGACGCACGATGTTCCCGCTGCACGCTGCTGAGGCACGAGGCGCTTCCCCTGCTGCTGGCTGAACGCTGCCGGCCCCGCACTTCCGTGACAAACACTTTTATAATGCTTCATTACAGCACGCGGCTGAGAGACAAGTGAGAGGTGTGAGTGCAAGAAAATGAAATCAGTATTTAATTACTAAATATTCTACATCTAAAATAAAAAAAAAAGCTTAAATAATTCAGTTTGATTTGGTCTAATTAGCCTGATTTCCTAGTATTTAGCCCTAATTATGTGATACATAAGCCCTAATTATGTGGTACGTATACAGTGTGCTCTCTAAAGTTAAAGATCAGAACGGATACTGACTTAAATGATAAAATATGTTAAATTATTAATTATAATTAATCTTACAAAATAGGCATAATTAGTTTAAGTACTTTAGATATTCTACTTAATAGCATTACGCATTATATGCAAGGTTTGAACATTTTACAAATACTGTCTGAAATGAAAAATGCCGGCAGGTTGTTGGGTTTAACCAAGCTCTCCCGGCAGGGGCTGGGCTGCCCGTCCCTGCCCCAAAGCGCCCGGCTCTCCCTGCCTCGGCTCTCCCTCGGGGCTGGGCTCTTCCCCTGGCAGTTTACCCCCATGGTGCCACATCGCTGACCTGCTGCATAACGTGCAGGCAGTGGGAGAGCTCCAAAGGGGTCAGATTTTGCAGGTGGTAAGATGTGCTTTTGCAACATTAGCCTCTTTGCTTGATAACCAGTAGAACTGCCCCTGATTTGAGGCTGGGAGATAAGGCGAAGCACCCTCGCGAGCAGGGCTGAACACAGCAGGAGCAGGTTTGCTCGAGGCCATTGCAGCTCCGGTCTTGCAGCTGCAGGGCAGCGCAGCCCCCAAGCAGCTCTGCTCACTGGCGGGGACCAGGCTTGCTCCTTCCAGCAGCTGCAAGAGCTGCAGTGAGATGCATTCAATCGGTGCAGGGAAAGATTGGTGAGATATTTACAGTTCTTCTACTTAAAACATGCTTTACAACTCATTTCTCCAATGTAACGTTGGCAAAATTAGGCTGAAATGGCTGTGAAAACTGCCTCTCACCAGATTTCTTTTATAGTTCTGTCTCCTGGTTAGGTCAGAAGTTCGTGAGGTCAGCTTTCCTTGGCCGTTGTGGTGAATATGCAGCAATGTGCAGTAGTGAAAAAAGAATAGATTCCAAAATCCCTTGAAAAGGTGTTTTTCATTTCAAGATTTGTGGAGAAAAGGGGTAGGAAGACATTCAAGGATATTTTCATAAACTGATTCACTCAGTATTAAAACCTATGCCAATGATTTACAACAGTTTCACTGCGTTCCGGCACGAAGCCAAAGTATTAATGTACATAATGAAAGATAGTAATGAGTTCACCTTGAAAACAGTCACGTTATCAATACTACAAAGGCTCTCTATTTCTTATTTTTAAATTCCCTGCTGTAAAAAGTAGACCAAAATAAGCTTGAAAACATTGCTTGAAGATTTTCTTGTTGGGTTTTGATGACAGTTAGAGAATGAAAGCACACCATAATCCATTACTACTTACATTCTTTTACGGCGAATTTTACAAATAGTTTTTTGCTTTTTTGCTTTATATGAGTACTTGTGTATGTGTTCCGGTACAATATGAAATGCATATGCATTGTATCAAAGTGCATGTGCACTGCAAAGTGTGTGTGCATGCACTAAATAATCATCCACAGCATCATATCTTCATCTTGGGTGGGCAGGCAAAGTGGAACACAGACACAAGCCAGGCTTGTAATTGTGAAGATGTACTGTGAAATATAGGGGATTTGATTTGCCATACTTTTTTTTTTTTTCCTATATAACAGCAAACCACATAAAATCACAGTGAAGAAGACTTGAAGAGTGGAAACTAAGTATAGTAACGTTGTATGCGTATATGTTAGAAATCTCTTTAAATAGTTCAAACTATTTATACCGACGCAATGTTTGAGGAATTGGAAGTGCCAAGAGCATGAAACTGAGTGCGGAGAAGATAAAATGTAAGAGAAGTAACCTGGGGTGTGGTTTATAATTAATGTGGTCAAATATACCAGGCCAAGGAACAGCAGAGAGTGGTATGAGAACATCGTGGTGGTAATAGCCAAGCCTTCTGCAGGTGGGGTGCAGGTGGAAGGGTCCCAGCAGGGGTTGGGAGCTGCAGGGCAGCCACCAGCCTGGCCCAGGGCAGCGAGACCTAGGGAGGGCCAGCTGCTGGGAAAACGTCTTCTGCACCTCCTGGGTTGCTAAAGCCATGCGACGTTGCTCATAGCAGGCTGGGCTCCTCCGGCTGCCTTAAATCGGCTGTTGAACATAACTACACCACGCCACGTGTGACTTACACCTGATTTTGTGTTTGCTGTTTCTCATGTCATTCCATGAAGGGCTGATCCTGGAAAGTTACATCACTAGGAGCCAGTAAGAAATTTGCCACGTGAAAGGCAATTTGGAGGAGGGGTACGGCCCGTGGCATCCCCGCAGGCTGCCGGCCAGGGTCTCATTTCGATTGGGGCTGTAGTTCCTGCCCTGCTCCATTAAAATACAGACGGTACGAGCTACGTTTCCAAGAAGTCAGCGTCATGTGCATTCCTTTAGCACCTGTCTTTTCAATGGGATTTAGACCCCTGACTTACTAATGCACTTTCATCCTGCATTATTTCCTGTGTGAGCCAAACCTTATTTTTCTGAAGATGACTTTTTTTCAGGGGGTTTCCCCGCCGTGTGGAGTCCTGCCTGAAGCCTGCTCGTGCCGAGGGGCAGCACCCGCTGCGCTGTGCCGGGGTGGTGGGGGGACAGCTCCGGGCACAGAGTGCCAGGCACCGTGGGCTCTCCTCACTTCTGCTCCATCTAACGAAGGAACCACTTGCAGATACAGTATTAAAGGTATCACATTTAAGGCAAAATGCTTCAAACGTGTGACTAGATGGTTAGTATTGCTTTGGACTCTTTGAAGGGGATTTCAAGAGACAGATAATTGGCTTCAGGTTTCCTCTGCCATGAAAAAAACTTTCAGAAGGAGGGGTCCAACCTACAGTTTTAGTTCAGTGAGATTTTTAAAATCTGTTTAATGACCATCTCTGCTCAAAATCCCTTCCAATATTTGCAACAGAGAGATGAATGTGTTCAGACTGGTGGGCTGGCCGTCCTCCCTTGGCTAATGCTAGCAAAGTGTTTTCCTTTAATTTTCTCTGGCTGTCTTTTAGTGTCTTTCAGTCTCTGAAGTCTCTGCTTCTTTTCAGCCATTACTTTTTATCCTTTTTTTTTTTTTTTTTTTTTTTGTGGTGGTACTGGGGATTGTGAGATAGGTTGTGTGAGATGCAATGCAAGGATGCGGAGGAGACCCTGGGATGTACCTTGTAAGTGTGGGGCTGCAGGCAATCAGCAGATAAAAGGCCTCAAGGACAGCGGTGGGTGATGCTGGTCAGCAGCAAAGCCAGTGTTTGTGGTGTGGGCTTTGCAGCATTTCCTAACTTGAAGTGTTTGAAGTTCCTGAAGAGCAAAAACAAACAAAAAACAAACAAACAAACAAAACCAACAACAACAAAAATCAGATTTTCACCTGAGATACGGGTAGGTTTCTAGATTCTCAGGTTGAGGTCTGAGCTGTGCAAGTGAAGGATGGCAGAGATAACCACTAGTGCTGCGCTGTTTTTTCAGAATCTTGTGTTTCAAAATGTATCTCACAACTTAAGTGGGTTCCCACTCATGCTGCTTTGTCAGACTTTTCCGTGCTTACAGCAGTACTCATTGGAATATATTTGACAAGCCAGTCAAACAGGACATGATTTTCAGAGAGATGGCTCCTGTCTGCAGAATCCAGGCAGCAGGAGATGGGACAAGTCTGAGAAGCAGTGACCAAGACCTTCGTCTGTCCAGAACAAAGTGGAAGGAGGAAGCTGTTGTGTGCTGAGTGGGGAAGGGTGAAGTGCTGCAAAGCAGGGTCAGGTTGTGAGACCCTTGGCTTGGGATGCTTTGGCCCAGAAAAGACGGTCTTGTTCATGAGATTTGACTCCCCTTGTGTGGATCTCTCTTGCGTGATCCACCTCGATGTGGGCCAGAGGATGCCCACGCAGGTGCAGGGACCTCCGCCTCCCCGCCAGCCAGGTGCCCAGGCCATCTGGTGCCTTAGCAGGTCACCAAATCCAACATATTCCCATATGGTATCCTTCTGGGGGCTGCCTTCTCAGACCCACGCAAACCGTTAGCCCCTTCTCCTTCGATTTCGCCAGCATCCTCCTATTTCTGCTCCACGCCGCGTTCGCTGTCTTCTCACCCCGTAGCAATTTATGCATTTGAATAATGGAAGGGACACCTTAAATTATGTTGTCTGCAGATATTACTGGGGAGCAGAGGATTTGCCATGCTGGATCAGAGTGCTGGTCCATCTCGCGGGGCTTCTGCCCTGCAGCAGCTGCCGGTGACCGGGGTGGGGGCCTCGCCTCGCTCCCCACCGCCGCGCCCCACCTGCGCCTCCGGAGCCGTCGCGCTGCACGGGGGATCTGTTCCAAACGCATGCAGAGAGCACCCCAGGCCCTTAAGCAGGGTACCTATACCTTCCTTATGGCCTATTTATCGACACAAAATATCTTTTCTGCCTTAATCGAGCTCAGATTAGGATTTTCAGATCATCAGATGTTGATTATTTGCAAAGAGTTTCTTACGACCTTCCCTTTTTTCCCCATGTATACATTAATTTAATCGTTTGTTTTAACTAAGCCTGATTTTTCAGGTCATCCTTTTACAGCATGAACCATGTTTTCAAGTAGATATGAAGTAAACGTGACAAAGTGATATGGTCCTTTAAATCTGCCTGAATTTTACTGGGAATACTGGTGAGTGAGCCTGCAAAGGCTGAGAGGTCTGAATGTTTCTGCACACTTGGGTGCACAAAAGGGCTTATTGCAATGTTACACTTTAGATCTTTTCTGAATTTTCTCATTGCTATTTTGGTCTCTTTTCATCACCCTTTGCATAACTAAGTCTTTCTCTCCTCTGTCAAACCCATCTCTCCTTACACGTCAGCCCCTCCCAGTGCAGACTGGTCCAACACCGACACAGAGCCCCGCTCGTAGCTGGCTGAGATCGTGGCCCATCGCTTCTGTTCTCTGCCCGTGCAACAGACAGGCAGAGTATACCTTGCTGAGCCAGGTGTGGGAATGAAGTAGTGTAGAAGTGTAGCTTTTTCCTTGGAAAAAAAAAAAAAGGATTTGTTCTGCTGAAGGCTGGCAAGTGATCAGGGGGTTTCCTTACCAGGGTTGGGATGGGCAGGGGCTCCCGTGGCTGGTGCTGGGTCTCTCTTTGTTTTCCCTGGAAGCAGATGGCACCATGCAGAGGGAATCAGTATGGCACAGAGCGTGGGACTCTGGCTAAGACTATGTGTAAACACGAGCATAAGCTGTGCTTCACTGGCGCATTAATCCATGAAGATATTGAAGTTGTTACCTGCGGCACGTCTCCCAGCACACCACAGAGGTCTAACTGCAAACTGGTCGCTCTCTACTCTGCAGGGCTGGTGCAAAGTTTCTCAGCCAGTGGTTGCCTACAGCAGGGATTGAGCTTGGCTCACTTGGCTTTGTGCTGGGGCTTGTGCTGCCATTGCTGCAGGGAGCAAACATCCCTCTCAGCATGGTGCGTTCTCAGGACACAGTGGGAGATAAGGGAGCGAGAGCCTGTCCCTGACCCGTTGCCTCCTATGCTCGCGTGGGTCTCCGTGTCTGTGTGGGGGCCAGGGCAGCTGCCCGCTGGGGACGTGCTCTGAAGAGGTCTGGAGCATCTGCGAAATTTTTTTCTCTAGAAAAAATATGCTAGACCATTTTTTGACATAGGGTGGCATAACATATACAGAGCTGCAGAGGTACAAGTCATGCAAGCATTAAATGAGGGCACTAAGGGATTCACATAGATTCAAAATGATAGATCCCATCCTCTCTTGTCTGTCCACCTTGCCATTTACATACATTTGTTATTTTCTTCTATCTGCAGCAGATGCAAGACAATATGAGATAAGCAGAAATATTAACTACGTTAGATGTTGCATGTGGTCGCCCTGCTCTACTCCAGTAAAGCCGGTTACCATTCCAGCAGGATCAAGGTGACTATATACAGTAAAAATATGACTTGAGATTTACAGGAGAAACAGCATAAGCCAGTGTTTATACTGCTTTCTTATCACAGACAGCTTCAGGAGCCTTTGGCTGCAATTTTAAGGGATTATCAAGGAGGAATTGTATGAAAATGGGGACTGCGTGCCAAAGTTCATGGCTCGTCATCAGTGTCCAGACTAGAAACCCCCAAACTGCAGAGACTGCAGGTGGGGCCAGCTTTGGGTTGTCTGCGAGCTGATCTTGATGTCGCGGTGCATTCCTCAATGGCAGAGACACGTTCACTAATTAGAGTTACAATGGAATTTTGTTTAACAATTTTGTGTTTCCAGTCTCTGACTTATTTATTTAAGGGAAATTCTCTCTCTCCGTGACAACTGCATGTGATTATTCAAATCCATCTAAAACTTAGGTGAATAAATATTAGTTAGAGTGGTTATTCCACAAATCAGATGTAAAACCAAGCATCTGACCTAATGCCAGATTTAAAAATAGCTGGGCTTGAAGCAGGAGGCATGGCAACCAGAAGTTTAGGTCTGTTTTAAAAGACAGAAGTAAATGCTGCTGACCTGCACTTCCAGCATAGTGGAGCGCATCGTTCTACCAGCACTGAACAGGACAGACTTATTTTCATAAATATTTTTCATGCCACTCTGGTAGCCGTGGGTAGTAGCATGTGATCGGCTCTTTGTTCTCACCCAGTGGGCGGCAGGTTCCCATCTTCCATGTGTTTAGGTACTCTTTAATCTATTGTTTGTTTTATGAAATGGCTGAATACAACAAAGATTTTTTGTTTTATTGAAACTGCATGAGAAAAATTATTTAAACTAACACACAAAGGAATTTATAAATCTTAGTTTAATTTTTTTATTCTGCATTACAATACAGAAAAAAAATCTGTCCTTCTGTCTGACTAATGTTAGTTTGATGATTATACTAATATTAACTGCTTTACTTGAGTAAGCAAAGAAAAAGTAAAATACCGGTCAGACCAGCTGCTAATTCACAGAGTGTTGTACTATGGTTATTAAAAATACCCAAAAGATGTACCTTTGTGGTTCAGTCTTTTGAATTAGAAGCAGAATATTAATTTAGGCCTGAAGCATGATTAAACATTGTAAGGCCCCTTAAGAATTTTCACCAAATTTTCTTGGATTTCTCTTTATTGGGTCTTCCTCGACTGTGTTTAGCTCTGTAATTGCTTTGCTCCTTTGTTGATAGGTTAAAGCACAATGTGATTTTCTCCATGTCGTAATATTTAAGAGGACGGTTCAATGTTCCGCATGTATGATGCGCAGCTGAGGCACACGGAGACATGATGGGGGGAGTGGGCTCTCACTGCTTCCCTTTTTCCCCTTCCCTTTCTCTTGTTCTCATCACTTGTGAAACCGTGCAGAAGGAAGTCACAAGATCTGTCTGTGTGGGTGGGCAACAGCCCAGAAAACACAACAAACATCTGTATAAAAGAGAAAAGGACCAGAACCCGCACCAGCGCTTGGTGCTGAGGGAACAAAATCCACCCCCAAAGGCATTTCAGTGCTTCTGCAGTGAGCCCTGGCACAGCCTGAACCCCGGGCCCTTTGCTGGGGGCTGCGGGGCTGCAGGCGCTCCTCCGCACTGACCTCCATGCTCAGCACCTTTAAATCTAAGGTGCTGAATGATAATGAATGGTAATAATGCCAAAGTTCATTTGTACTTTTTTTTTTTTTTTCCTCCCCCAAAAAAGATGTGTTTGGAGGTTTACTGAAAATTTAGGAGGAATTTTCTGGAGCAGAGTTGCAGGAAATTCCAGTCACAGATAAGAAAAGAGGTAAAGAGTCCAACTCCTTCCCTACTCTCTCCTCTTTCAGGGAATAAATTCAAAACATTTCATTTTTTCAATTTTCTTTTTGTGAATCAAGAGTTAAAATGTAATTGTTAAAATCCATTACTTGAAGAGAAGAGAAGGGAAGGGAAGAGAAGAGAAGAGCACAAATTCAGAGCCCAAGTTCATCGATTTGGCATGAAGGATTTTAAAAAGATTCCAGGGCATGAACTGGATGTCACGAGTAGAACAAAACCAACTAATCCGGGGGCTGGTGCTGAGGTGGGTAAGCCTCCCTGCTGCAGTGGCAGTGGGAGAAGCAGCCTCAGGATTGCTTATGAGATTGCAAGGAAAGGGAGCTTCCTCTGAGGGTGAGCTACGCGCTGTTTCAAGCTGGGAAGAGATGGATGAGAAATGAAGTGGCAAGAGCTGAGGCTGGTGGTGCTGGTCACAAAGCATATGAGTGATGTCAGGAGAAACATTGTGGCCTTGTGCACTTAAGGATTTCAGGTGAAAGTTTGGCTAGAAATTATTTCACAAAGTGCATGTGTGAAATGGGCTACAGATTTTTCTTAAGAGAAAAAACATAATCCTAAAAGGGTGAGGTATGATAGTTTAAAATTTTGATGAGATTTTAAATGTCTGTATTCTCTTAGCGTTACGGTGGAGGCCTCATTAACAATAATGACAGAAATGCGTGTGTATCACTGTGATCTAGAATTGGTTTGAAAATCCTAATATTTGGCTGTGTTTAGATAATTTTTATATAGCACCTCTAAAACTCTAGTATGTCAGCAAAGCTGTCAACATAGTTTTGAAGTACCATTAAATAGAGATATTCAGACATTCTGATATCATTACTCATGAAGGTAATAATCATCTTCTGCATGCATTGATAAAGATCTCCATCTCCTCACAGTTCTTAAAGAGCAACACTATTTGCTAAAAATACCAGAACTTCCATTTTACACAGTGCAAAATTAGAGAGATCTACTAAAAAGGACAGTGCTACATCTGAGAGGTGCCCCAAAGCCACCTTCAAGAGAAGTGTGGTTACAACAGTTAGCAAAAATCTGAGATACATTTTATGTATATGCTCAACCTCCCTTGGCAGGGGGGTTGGACAAGAGATCCCTTCCAACCTTAATCATTCTGTGATTCTGTGATCTCCAGTGAAAGCTGGTAAGAACAGCAGATCTAAGCTGAAAGGAAAGTAATGTTGAATATTGAGGGATTACTTTGATCAGTATAGAGAACGAGCTAGCAATTCATTAGCAAATAATGATTTATGAAGATAGCAATCACCCAAAAAATGTGTCTTGAGGCACAGCATCCAATAATCCTGTATTTAAGTGCTTTAGGAGGGAGGGGGGAAAGAAAGAGGAGATTATTAATTATTAGTAAAAGAAACTTATAATCAAAAGAAATTTGACGTGAGTCAGGATACTGAAGTTTCCAACCAGGTAACGGGTTCTGCGCGGAGCAGCGTCTCGTTGCAGTAAGTGCTATGGTGGTGTCTCAGAGCATCAAGGTAAAAGGTCATTGAAGCTCAAAGCATAAATTGTCTAAACCATTAGTCAGAGCTTCTGTAACTTCTTCTGGAAGGGCAAGAGGAGCAGGTATGATCTATGAACCAGGAGCATGGTCAGAAAAAAGAACTGGGTGCCGTTTGTGATTGCTGTCCTGCAATCAAATTAACTTAGTTCTTTACAGTGAAATTAACTTTCTTCTTTAGTTGGAAGCAAAAACCTGAATTTCAGTGTAAGCGAAGGAGGTGGGCTCAAATCATTATAAAAAGTGATTGTAATTTCTGAAATACAAAAAAAAAAAGAAAAAAGAAAAAAGACAGGAAACCCCAAAAATATGTTGTCCTGGTCTATCTAGCACAGACCAACTAGTGCATTAATTAGTAATTACAGTAGTGCAGACACTTGATTTTCTGATCTAACAGTGAAATTAAAATCCTGCAGCTCCTGGAATATACTGGCTGTTAGCTGGGATTTGAGATCAGTTTCCTTTCAAACTTTATCTGGCTATGATTCTTGCATGTTTTGAGTCACAGTTAAGTCATGCAATACAAAAACCAACAAAACCAACCAAACAAACAAAAACACAACCAAATCTTTTATAATCATGCTAATATATTCTTAGTATGTTCAAATCAAGTGAGCAATTTTATAACTATTTCTAAGTTTCCTAAGACTTGGCAAGTTGTTTGTTTAAAGTGTAATGAATTGCATTTTTTTATTTAGTGCAATACATGTAAATGTGTACCTCCGGCATAACACTTGATTAGCTCATTTAACTGCGTTAGCTTGTTCTCCCGAGGGCTGTCCTGCTACTCTGGAAGCGTTTCCTGAAAGCACAGATCTTCACATTCACTAAATGAGAAACCTTTGAAATACACTCACAGATTCATTTTGCATGAAGAATCCACATTTAGGAAATAACAGTTTCAAAATTTCCAGAATAATATATATATCAGTTTTGTACATTGCTGATATTAATATATTTCCCTTTTAGTAAATGCACACGAAATGTATACTCATAAGCTATGCAGGCAGTCCCCATATACACTATTCTAACATTTTAAAAAGTCAAAATAACAAATTGTGCATTGGGTTAGATAATCCCTTCCAATAACACACAGATTTTATCTTCACAAAGAATTTCTGTGATTTGAAGAATTTTCTTTCTCTCTATTGTGCATATATTAATTTGTCATTATAGGAAGGAAACATTTTGCTCCCATCGATAGCTTACATACAACTTTACTTTAGAGCAATCATGCCTTAAATAAACTCAAACTAGTTGAAATAAAAACAGAAAATGATGCTTTGAAGTTCTCAGTATGGTTTGAACCCAGCATTTTTGTAGAAAATTTAAAATACGAATTTTACATTGCCACATCACTGGAAATCAACTCTCGCCAGCTTTGCCAGCGTTGCTCCTTCCGCTCCCTTTGCTGGCTGCTCCGCTGGAGGCAGCAGGGATCGAGGCCTCCGTTCCCAAGCCAGGTGCGGCCGTGGAGCAGTGGTGAGGCCGTGGTGCAGACGGCTGTTGACACAAAAAAACACGATGTGAAAATAATCCTGGTGTGCTAAGGCACATGTGGCAGAAATGAATGGATCGTGTCATCCTCCACTCTCATTCATTTTTTAATTCTAACCACATATGCCTCGTTTGTATGTTCTGTACAGTTGCTGTGCATTTCATTCATGAATAAGAGTTTACTTGAAACTAGAAGTTTTCCCGAGCAAGCAGAGAACAGAAAAATGCACCAAGTGGAAACCCACAGCGAGTCATGTACTCGCTCAGGAAGACAAATCGTTTTCCGTTTCTTCGTGTGATTTTTTCACTACTGCACGTGTAATTCTGGCTAGTGCTGGTTAATCAGGCCTGTGTTAACTAGGTAATATTTCCAGTGACTCCTGTCACATTTCGGGTAAGGTTCCTGCGTTTTGCAGGAGGTGTTGCTGCCATGGGAGATGCTTGCTTCTCCATTATTGGAGATGCTAACGCGTTAATGACGAATGTTATGAATAACAATGCCGCTCGTATGGACTCGCTCTGGAAACTCACTATCATCCTCTTCTTTATACATTATCATTTTTCCATATGGGAAGTGGAAAATCATTTTGAGTGTGTAGAAGCAGATAAGTATGCCGGTCCTAGGCATTTTCCTGAGCTTGTTTACCGAACGCTTGGGCTCAAATCGCTAGATCTAATTGACTGGTAACAGTGTGCAGCATCAGTATGATTATTTTTGGAGTTATCTGCGCCGGGGCTGCCGCGGCGAGGAGCGGGTGCTATAGATGGATGGTGACGTCTCTGCCACTTCAATTACGGCCGGCACCAGGCTTAGCGTGCGTGGCTGCTGCTGCACCCAGTCCATCCCCAGCACCCTGGGGAGAGGAGCGGGGCCGCACCATGGTCCCCCTGGGGGCGACTTCCCGAGAGTGGGCGCAACCCAGGGAAACCCAGGATCTTGGGTTGTGTCACAGAGGTGGGGATAAAGAAGTTAAAAAAAAAAAAAAAAAAAAGAAAAGCCCCTGAAAAGCATATAACTGATTCTGTTTTCTTTATTTTTTTTGGCTGACACTGCCCTGGTGACAACACCTATGGGATGCTTTGGGGCAATCTAAGCTCATAGAAACATATAAAGCCTTGTCAAATTCTAGGCACCCCCTGTTTCTCGTCTTTCAAAGCAGTTTTACTTTTTAGTGCGGAAAAAGTGGAGAACTGTGACCTATTGTACCACCTATAAATGAAAAGTAGGTACTAAATATTTTATTTTTCCCCACTGGTCTATTTATTCTTCTGCCTTGCTTTTCAATCTTCATGTAAAGTTTGTGCATGTGCGTGTGTACTTTCTCTCCATGAGCGCGTACAGTATCTGTAACCATGGGCTGGATTTAATAATTCAAAGTAATAAGAAACCTTGCCAGTATGGAAATGGGCTTGTCATTGGCTGTATCTGCTAGCTAGATAGCATGAAAAAATCTCATTTTTGGAAAAATAATCAAAGATTATCAGCTGCACCCAGGAATTTTTGGAGTCTCACAGAGAATAGTTACCTTCTCTGCCCACATGCGTTGAAACTTCCCCATCAACACACAAATATAATGCTTATATTAAACATATATCTGAATATTTTTGTTATAATCCTGTTACTTATCTAACTTTTTTTTTTCTTTTTCCCCCCAAGATTCTGGCAAAAGATTGAGGCGTTTGAAACCAATGCTGTAGTATAAAGTGCAGGGTAAAAGGGAGAAGCCCCAGAGCATTCACGTGTGGCGCTGGTGTGATGCTGTGCTGTGCTGGGCCACCAGCCCTCGTGGGGCGGAATCCCAGAGCAAGTGTCTCCGCGGGGACATCTCGCCCTGCCAGGAGCTTCCCCACGCACGGCGGGAGCCTGCCCGTAGCTGCCACCACCTGCCCGTGTTCCCCTGGCTTCGGAGATCACCTGGGTGCTCGCCTCCGCTTTTTGTCAGGTAGAAGTGTGTTTAAGCACACGCTCGATGTTGAACACATCCAAGTGCTTTGTTAAGGTGTGAGCCGCTGGCCAGGCTCGGTGAAAGAAATACCGCTCATCTACAGCGTTAGCTTTGGTCTTTCATCTCTTGCTCTCTTTGTGATGTACAAGAATATATTTTTAATTTTACTACCAGAATGAAGTAGAATTCTAGGAATATCACTGAAATTACAGGACAGAGACACATCAAATAAATATGCGTATATATGTGTACTATAGGCACTAGATGCAGATCCCTGCACTTCACAAAGAAAAAAAAAAAAGATATCCTTAGCAGAGAGTAATGCACTTCATTTTGAAATACTGTGGCCATGATATTTTGGAGAAAAAAAATAAAACAGTTAAAAAATTCTGAATCTAATTAAGGTACTCAAAATCTAGTCTCTTTGACCTTTGTAATCCCTTCATAAATATATATATATATAATTTTTTTTTGGACCTCTTATATAAATATAGATATAGAGCATCGTGATTGGAATTCCCAGGGGAGATTTTTGTGGAACTTCAGAGCAAATGTGGCTGACACTTGTTCTTTGTTGCCCTTGGGCTACTGTTTTGATCATTGACTGAATGGATTTATTCTTGTCAGCAGAATGAATTTTTCACTCTTGTCGTAAGTAAATTTTACAATCCTTTCTCATGTGTAAATGAAGTACAAGTATATTCAGGTGCTCTCTGTTTCAACCAACTTTGGAAATGTAAAGAAAAGAGTGCCAGTGTATAGAAGAGATGAGAGCTGAAATCTGAAACCCTCTTTTATTTAGCAATTCCAGGAAGCGCACTGCAATTCAGAGGCCTGATTTGTTTTTAGCGTGGATAGTAGGCACATGAAACACGAAAAGCAATGGTGAAATAATTGGTACAAAGATGGAGAAGCTTAATTTTGATGAAGCAATTAGTAGTTGTTTCCTGATTGCTCTTACTACTGTGAAGAGGAGGTGAAGAAGATCGTGTCACCTCTTTCAATTCTGAACCGCTTCATAGCTCTCAAGACCTTTTGCCCTGGTATTGGACAGCAGTGAAAGTTGCTTTGAATTTTTTTTAGAAAGTGTATTGCAACCATGGATTCTCAAGAAGGTTAAACATAAATTAGTCATAAAGCTAACAAAAGAGAGAGGAAAAAATGAATCTATACAATTTCCATCCAAATTTCTGTTTTCAAACTGTTAGTGTTTAATTAGGAAAAAAAAAAAAAAGAAACCCAACAAAACAAAACCCAAGAATAGATAAATTCTTTTGCTTCTTAAAATAATAATAATAATAAAAAACCTTTTGGAAAACTTTGCCATTTATAACCTCAAACATTAATGTGCAACGAGCTATGTAATGCTGCAGATCTGAGCAGTGTTTAAGACAACAAAGTGCTATTTGATAGTCTAGCCTTTCTGTGGAACAGCTCTTCTTCCTGCCTTTGATGTGTGGATGGTTTATTTAATCAATTATTAATCAAAGTTATAGCATTCTTCTTATATATTTAGGTAAAAACTAAAAGATGCCTTTTCTCGCTTTCTTGTTTAAATAAAAGTTTAAATAGAATGCGGAAATACTCGCTTTTGAAAAAAAAATACACATATTGGAGAGCTTCCAGTTTGACGCGTTTGAGCAGTATATTGTGTGTTTAGGAAAAAGGAGGAAAAAAATACACATTTCTGAGCTCCGTAGCTTAGCCAAAGCCACCAGAGCAGTTCAGCTAACCTGCCTTTATATAACAAAAAGCAGTACAAATAATTTGATTAGTGTTTTCCTTGCACAGGTGCTGAACCTGACACGGAGCCGGCGCTGCGGAGCGGGGTGGGCAGCCGGACACTGTGCATGGAGCATCTTGAGCAGTTGGTAACATTTGGCAGCTTAACATAGAAAAAATGACTGCTAGGGAAATCTCAACTGCCGCTAATTAGCAGCAATGAACTGTGGGTAAGGACAGTACATTTTAATGTGAGAAGAATTTTACAATAACCACCACACTGAAAGAAATAGAACGAAATGCTCCCTAGCTGACCCTTGTGGCAATCTAAGCTGCATATTGCAATAATCCTGTAAATTACTATGCTTTTTTATACAGTAACTTGGAGTTAATTAGTAATTTAACATTCCTCTACGCTATTAAATGTCTTTCTTGCATTATATTATGTTGTTTCATGGTCTTACCTTAACACTAATGGGGTTTAGTTATATTTTCTCAAAACAGTAACAGTAAAATAAAACCGAGCTGGAAAATTAATTAGCTCCCTTTTACCTCTGATTTACCTGTCGGTAACAATTACGCGGCCGTGCCAGGCGGCGCAGGGCCGCGTGGACGCCTTCGGGGCACGGCGGGGCGGGGGGAGGCAGGGGTGTAGATGGGGGACTGGGGGGCTTGGGGTGCTCGGGGCTGGGCAGGAGGTGACCCCGCAGCTGCCGTGGGTGCCTGGGGTGCCCGGGGGTGCCGGCGGTGGCCGGTGCCGGAGCGGCAGGGAGGTGTCCCCGGGGTGCACCTGCTCGGCGAGGCCAGAGCCCTGTGCCATTTCTTCCCTCTCCTGCCTCTTCCTCACGGCTGCAGAGATGCGCGGGCTAATTAGAGTAACCAGCTACGGCGGAGCATGCGATCTGCGGGAAAGTTTCGGATGTAATTATGTGGGGCATCAGGTGAAGGAGTCTCTTCTAGATTAATCCAGCGCAAATTAAAAGTTGGAGTGCTTATTTCTCTCCCTTCTTGCTCAACAGTCATCTTTTCAGCGGCAATATTTGCTTCACTTTAAAGCCATCGGCGCATTCGGGGTGATTAAACCAGGTTTCTTGCTGGCTGTTTACAGAACCCAAGCGCTGGAAGCGAGAGGAGGCGGAGGGGGTGTCTTCGCCTCACCTCCAGGGATCAATGCGGGCGCCACAATGGAACAATTTGGTGGAAGCGGCTCCGCCAGGAAGGGAGAGCAAAAGGCGCGCTTGGGAAGGGCTGAATTCAACACAAAACGCTTCCAGAAGACTTTGTCTCTAGGGGCTCCTGCTAAAAGCAGAGCCGCTACCATTTAAAACCCCATTCTTTGCAGCTGGATTTGAGCAGCCATAAAAAATTCATCCGTGCTTTAAGAGATTTCTGCTTTTCTGTCCTCTCCATTGTTAGACAAATTGAAGTGTGCACTCTGAAGGAGTGTGGCAGTGAACTGAGAATTTATTTACTCATTCGATTCTAATATTGAGAGAATCTGCTCTCCCCGTTCAAAGGGTAGAGCAACAATGCGAGTGACATCGGGTCAGCGGCACTTCACAGCTACCTGTGAGATAGAATTGTTCTCCTGGCAGATAGGAAGTGACTGAAACCTCTTTTTCTCATCAATGTCTATTATGATTGATGGCTCTATGGTCACACTGAATATGCCCTTTTTAAATAATTCACAATGTCATCATCATAGTACTAGTTTATAACTAGCCTGTTATTTTTACCTTTGTTCATTCACTAACAGGAGATTCGATAAATTAAGCACTATGGATTTTGGTAGCATTAGAACTGATTGAAGCCTTCCTTTTTCTTTCTGTTGTCTTTTTTTTTTCTTCCTTTTTTTTTTTTTTCCTTTCTTTTTAAGGCAAAGCCTTCTTGCACACAGTAGCAAAGATTTTTAAAAAGCCGCAACCTTCAGCTATGATAATTCCTTAAAAACAACTAACTAAATCGATATATTCTTGTTGATGACATTAATTAAAATAAACAAACTAACGAAATAAAGGAGCTGCCATAACTTAGCTTGGATTCCAGTTCATCTATCATTCAGGATGCAACAAGAATATGTTCTAGACATCACAAACGAACATTGTGAGTTCAGGATGAGAACTGGTCATTAACTGATGTTGAATGTTATTCTTTGAGTGCACTGGAAATAGTACAAATAGAAGGTGCTCAGTTTGGACAGCAGAATGATTTTATTCTAATAATGTGTCTAATTAGTGCCTAATGGATAAAATATTTAATAGTGTATCTTGCAAATCAGGTTTTATTTGTTTGACTTGGAAATTGGGGCTTAGTGAGTTGTGTTAGAGGGTAGTTGAGTATTTATCGTCTCACTGTTAACTTTAGAAATGCTGATGACAATTAGCAGATGTTAGGAATAATCAGATGGGTTTCTTTGTCAAGTCTTCGTAGTTAGAAGACTTTATGCAATTTTTACATTGCTGGAATTATTTTCTGTTAAGCAGCTGTAAGTAAATGTCTCCTGTTTTCCAAATCCCCTTGTCTCCCCCCGCCTCAGGGCCTGCTGCAGAGCCTGGCGCCCGTTCCGCAGGGTGCCCTGCAAGGCAGATGTGCGCGGCCAGCGGCAGCGGAGTGCGGGGGAGAGAAGAAGGTGACAGGCAGCTCTTCTGGCTGATGGGTGCCGGAAGGCCGCTGTTCGTGGCCACACAAAGGACGAAGCTGCCCTTGGAGGAGGATGGGTTCCAGCACTTCAGCAGGGCTGAAATGGTATCTGAGCATGTGAGTGCTCCTCACCGCGCCTTGCTGGGCCGTACATGAGGTCTTCTGATTCCTGAGACTTTTCACTGTAGCGTCCTGATGTTCCTGAGGCCATGAATACCATTTGTTTTCTACATGTATGTAGCTAAGGTTCCTGCACCTTGTAAGCCACGGTTTGGCACCTACTGGCTCTTCAAATCTACTGAAAATATACGTCCAAAATCTTTCAGAGTTTTTTTTTCCTTTTTTTTTTTTTTTTTCCCAGTGAGAAGCCAGCTGCCTCTACAAAGATTTAGATTTCAGAGATGTTCAAAGATGATACCTCACGGGAGCAGAGATGATGCTGTAGCCCTGCAACTCCCTGTAGGACCCCATGGTAGTAATTAATAAGAAGTCAAGTTCTCAACTAGCTGTGACAAATTGGAAAGCTGCGAATTTGGAGATAAGAGCGGAGGGTCACAGTTTATTTGTAACTGGGTTATCTAATCATAATAAGCACTTACAGCAAAAAGCATCATAAAAGAAAATAGTACGGTACAAGAACCTTAGAGTAATTGGGTTTTCCCACACAAATAAGATCCACGTAGCAAAAGAATTTTCCTTTGAAGAAGCTGCTATAAATTTTGGGTCTACAGTTTCCATTAGCCCCTCATTATTACTAGTCCATTGCAAAATAGATAAAATGCATAAAACATCACCAACATTTGATATCATAATCCTATTTGGTTATATTTCCTAACGTTCCTCAATGTGACTATAAAAAAACAACAAAATCACAAGAGGGATAATACAATATTCAGTCTCTTTCATGAAAATTTAATGATGAGGTTCTTGGTACTTTTTATCATTTTTTTTTAATTTTTCAGTGTTTGGAGATTGATTCCCCTTTCCTTCCTCCCCCACCACCACCCCCAAAAACAAAAAACAAAAACAAAAAACGAAAAAAGACCATAAGCTTAGAGAGTTAAGCATAAAAAAAGCATTCACGTGGATTTTAGTCTTCAGAGCAGAGGAAATTCTGCCTTCTGTTTGGAGGTGAAGGTGTGAATTAAGGAATAACAGGTGCAACGGGGAAAATAGTAGTTTATTTTCCGGGGGCAGAAAACTGAAAGGTGATGTGCTGCCTCTGCCACAGGTCTGCAAAGCTGCTATCAGCTCTACAATATTGCTAGTGTTTTGGACATAGGACTCGGCCCTTGTTTAATTTGAGTTCTCACAGGATTTGGAAGCTGGGCATCGCTACCACGTTTTCTCCAGCTGCACGCAGTACCCGCGTCAGGAAGGGGGCTCCGTCCTGGCAGGACCCGAGCTTTGAGAGCGCCGCTGAGCAAGGCAGGTCCGTCTGTCCCAGCAGGTCACCCAGGGACCCTCCATTCATGTGCTGGAAGAGGCTGCCGTATCAAACTCTTCTGGTGCAGGTACAGCTACGTCACTTGTGATTTTACTGTCACACGTGTGGGACGAGCACTGACTGATGGGTGGCGTGTCCTGCTGTGCACAGCCAGCCCCAGAGGCGCTCTCCTCCTGGGGAGCCACGGCCTGCTCGGGGCGACCTGCTCCTGCTGCACCAGCTGCCGGGGAAAATTAGACTGAATTTACAGAAGGATCAAGATTTTTATTGTATTGTATTGTATTATTTTATAGTAGGGTACATTAATTTAATTTAATTTAATTTAATTTAATTTTATTATTTTATTTTATTATTTTATTTTATTTTATTTTATTTTATTTTATTTTATTTTATTTTATTTTATTTTATTTTATTTTATTTTATTTTATTATTTTTTTTTTTAGTTTAGTTTAGTTTAGTTTGTTGTTTTCTGTTATTTTATGTATTTATACACTTGTGAGGCTGCCTGCCAGGGTGCTGGGGCTCAGCGGTGGCTCTGCCCAGGAGTGCTGCCGTGGAGCAGCCGTGCCAGGGCGACCAGTGGTGCTTTCAGCAGGAACCAGCCCTTCCTGCCAGCTCCCTCCTGCGCTGGTGCAAGAGGACAGAAGGCTTCAGACATCAGCCTAAGCAGGGAAGAGGTCTTTCAATGGCACGTCTGAGCCACGTAGGTAAGAAAGCCTGGAGAGCTCCCTGCGGTATTTCAAGGCACTGCACAAAACTGCTGAACTGTGGTGAAGAGGATGGGGAACGTGTGGCTTTTATGGGCGAGGTTTCCGAGCTAACCCTGGGCTGAACTGGGAACCGTTGGCAGAGGTGGCCGCCGAACCCCTCTGCACCCCTTGGCTTGGTGAGGCTGGAAACCAACAGGTATTTTAGGCAATCGGTTTGAGTACGTGGCCTAATGTGTGGCTCTACTGGAGCACCTCTGGACCAGCATGGCACAGTGCCGCTCGCAGCCGTGCAATGACAACATTTGCGCTGTTATTCCAGCCCTTCTCCACTCCTTTTTCACCCACTGCTCAGCCAGGCCCGAACAGCAGACGACTCCCAGTTCAGCTGCGATCGTCCTTGTTAGAAACACAGCTCAAGGGCTGACACCTCGCCTCGGACACGGACGCCAGCCAGAGGTCTCGGAGGCCATCTGCAGTGTCAGTAGTGTTTCACCTTCTGCTCTTGTCAGAAGCCACTCGGCAGCTGTCCGAGCGCAGTGGTGATGCTGCAACTCTGCCATGTGGCGGTCCGTTTGTGCAGAGCTGGGAGTGGAAGTTCGCTTTGCCCACAGTGAGGTATGCGCACTCCAGAAAAACTTGGCCAGCGTGCCCTGAGGAGGGATTTATCCATAAGAAGGAGCTCTGGATAATGAAGTCTAAACAAACACCGTCTTAGTAATAGAGTTTTTGTTTGTCCAAGGCAGCGGCAAATCTTCTGTCCCCCCAGCGCGCGGTGGTGGCACCTCCAGACCGCGGCCGTCGGGCACCGCTGCCCGTGTGGGGCGGGCAGCTCCGGCTGTGCCGCGGGGATGCTCGGCGCCATCCAGGGCTGCCCGGCTCCTCCTGGTGCCACGCCACCGGGGCAGGAGGGACAGCGCACCCCGTCCACGAGAAATGCTCCCACTGCAGGGCCGCGTTGGGAAAGTATCTGTTAGGTGGGGCTGCGGCATCTGAATCGTAGTCTTTAGTTTATGAAAATTATAATTATTTTGATTTTTGTCCACAGACAGCTTGAAATGTTGCAAAACTCTGCAGGTGCTCTCTGTTATAACAAAACCCCAGAACAGATGGTGCAAGGTACCAGGCCAGCTCAAGGGATTAAACACAAGGCTTTTGAAATTTAAAATTAAAGCTGGGTGATCTTGGGAAAATGTGCCTGCCAAACAAGCGTGCTTAAAAAATAAAAGTTCTCCGAGTTCTCCATACAGGCTGATTTAAATTCAAATGAGACAAAAATTGGGCACTTTAAAAGTGCTTAGGAGAGGATTAAAAACCTCCGATCAAGAAAAAACGGGAAGTATACGCAGTAGTTGTTGCTGCAGCAGGATTTTCTCTGCCCGAAAGCACGTTTTCTCTTCATTTCCCCGTAGCGCTCCAGCGGATGGCCGGGTGGGTGCTCTGCCAACCTTTCCTCTCCGTTGTCCATCGCTCCAGCGGCAGGGGCCGCGGGTGCTGGCAGCAGGACTTGTCCCAGCCCCGGGGGGGACTCGCCCAGGAGTTTTGGGGAGGGGGGAGCAGAGCACTGCTGCCCGAGCACGGTCCCCCCGTGCAGGAGCGGGGGGCTCGCGGTGTCCCCGCGCGGGTGGCACGGGGCAGGGGGCTCGCAGCGCCACGCTCCAGATGTCACCTTTGTTCCGGCCGCATTGTTTCCCCGCACGGAGCAATTCCAATTTCTCATTGGCACGGGACGCTGTTTTCTGCATATTTTTTAAAATCGCTCTTAATCGCGAGCCTAGTGGGGGCATTTAGGTTCACAAAGAAGAAAAATCCTACTGGGTGAGAAAGCGGCAATCTCCCCAGCTTTGATGGCCTTGTTGGCCGGAGTCTGGGCCTCCAGCAAACAGCCTGCTACAGCTCTATTTAAAACAGAAAGGGCTGGCAAATACGGGAACGCCGGACGGTGTTTGCTAAAGCCTTTGTTAATGTGTTAGAACCTATTAATCACAACTTTTATATTCATATGCAAAATGTGCCCGGAGGACAATTTAATCATTTATTGCGAGCACTTTATATGTTTACGTTGCTTCCCCTCCCTCGGAAGCGCTGTGCTCATTAGCGGCGGGACGCGCGGAGCCCGGCCCCGCGGCCGGGAAGGGCAGAGAAGGGCACGGCGAGGGACGGGTGCGGGAAGTTGGAGCCCAGGCTGTGTTGTGGTACGGGTTTGAAAGCTGGCGTGATTAGTCATTGAAAGAGCCTCTCTTATTTTCCTTTCCGATCCCTGTCTCGTCTTGTCATATTAAAGGTTTTTAAGGACTTTAATTAGGTATACCGGTTAGGGAGACGACAGAGAGCAGCCCTTTCCACGCCCAGACACTTGATGGAGGATGATCACTTTGGCAGGTACAGGCTGGCAAGCTGAACCGATGTAAATTAACCAGGAAAGGTTAAATTAGAGTAAAATGAGGATTGCAGACAAATCTATGAAGCAAAGTTAATCCTGTCTGCTGCGCTGCATCCCGCCATGCAGCGGCTCGGGATGAGGAGTCGGTTACACGCGGGTCGTCGATAATTGTTTCCTTAAAAACAAATTCTGGTACAGGAGGCTGAGTTAAGGCTCTGAGCTCACCCCGAAGGGCAGTGTGCCTCCTGTCTAAAACTGTGTTTTTAAAGCTGCCCAGCGCTTTGTAAAGGAAGTACAGCAAAGCTAATGCCCGGTTGTAAGGCCCACCCTCACACCCGTGCATCCTCCTCCTTCTTCTTGCAGGACGCCAAATCGGCCCAAGCCGCATCTCCTGATCCACGGGTCCAGATTCACCTCTCCTGCTGCCAAGGCCTGGGGCTGGGGCAGCCCAGCACCCCCGGCTCTGCCAGCCCCGGCCGTGAGCACCCACATGCAGCTGCCACCCAAACGCCCTGCGTGCCAGCACCCAGAGGCTTGGAAAGTCCCAGTTCAGGTCTGTTTTCCATGGGGAAGACTGGAAAATGTGGCAGACTGATAACAAGGATCAATGTTGACATATTAACATTATTATGCAATATATGGCAAGACAGTATTACCTCTGTGTTTTTCCATATTGCTGTTTTTAGCTGTAAACAAACAGGGATTGATTGTATCCTTTTTCTGAATTAAAAATAACCATTTCTGTGTTTTATCAGGACACCTATTTGTTTTGGTATTCAATTACAGGGTTCATTAAATAAAGATTCCTATAGCTATATTTCATCTTTTCTTTGGAATATGATATTGTGGTATGTGTTTTGTTCACGGCACATGATGCAAAAGCTAAGAGGCTGTCTCGTTGCCTGCAGCAGAGGAACACCGTTTGCTGCCTGGAACGGGTGGGATGCTGCCATAAAAACTGCTCCCAAACTGAGAGCTTCCACATCCCTGGTAAAGCCACGGCAACGTCACCTCAATGAGGTGTGCTGGAAAATGGATTGAGGTTCCACAGAACCATGTTACACAGCTATAATAGCTGGTAAAATGTTTTTAATTTGTTTGACAGTCATTAATCTACCCCTTTGTTACAGTCTTTGGTATTGAAGTATTTTTTCAAGGACTTTGTGGTTGCTATAGATATTTTATTCCATAATAAGGATTATATGGCATGTAATCCTATGAAAAGATACAGTAATTAATTTGAAAATTGCTGAGGAGTCGATAAGTATTTAAAGCCTTAATTATGTGTAACCTTGTTTTCTCATCCAGCCATCAGGCCGTGCCTTTGAGGGGCTGGGTGCATCGCCACCGAGCGCGCCTCGCAGCTCCGCTGGGCACGCATCGCCTCGCCACCCAGCACGGGTCACATCGCCACCCAGCACGGATCACATCGCCACCCAGCACGCATCGCCTCGCCACCCAGCACGGGTCACATCGCCACCCAGCACGGATCACATCGCCACCCAGCATGCATCGCCTCGCCACCCAGCACGGATCGCCTCGCCACCCAGCACGGATCACATCGCCACCCAGCACAGATCACATCTCCACCCAGCACGGGTCACATCGCCACCCAGCACGGATCACATCGCCGCCCAGCACGGACCGCCTCGCCACCCAGCACGGACCACATCGCCACCCAGCACAGATCACATCGCCACCCAGCACGGATCACATCGCCGCCCAGCACACCGCGCGTTGCCACTGAGCGCTCAGAACACTGCTGCTGAGCACGCAGGCCCCCAGCCCTGCCGAGCTGCCCCAGGCAGCACCCAGGCACTGCGCAGAGCTGGCGGGCGCAGGGAACTCGCTCTTTAAAGCTCCGGAGAAATGCAGTGCATTTATCAGCTGTGAGTGGATATCATTGTGTTTATAACAGAGTGGAGGCACCATGCAATTTTGCTCTTGAAATTGGTTTATATAGATGACTGGTTGCTGTGAAGTGTGTGTCAGAGTTGCATGCAGCGGTTATGAAGTAGTACAATTGTCATCGCTTCTTACATGGTTGTTGAGAAGAGCTTGAGAGCCCGGCTCAGTCAGCTGTTGAATAGATAACCCAACACAGTTAACGTGGCATACATTGTAAAGAATTACATGCCTGCTACAATGAGCTCTGGGCCTTTGGTCTAGATAATAATCCTGGTGGGTGTACCACGTGTAGTGGCTGTCTGATCGCTCAGATATGACTGACGAAACATAAAGAAAAATGTCAGTCGACTAAAAGAAAAATGCTGCTGTAAGTTTGTTTAAGGTTCATGTAAACGGCTGTGCTTTTTTATTTAACCCCGAGTCTACCGAAGACTTGGCTGTCAAGCTAAATGTGTCTCCATGTGCAAGCTGCGGATGAAACTCCATTTTAGGTTACCCCAGGATTTGTCAGCTGCGATAAAGGCTTTGGCCATCTCTCCCCATCGTGGTGGCCCTGTCTTCTTATTTCACGGCGAGCAAAGTCCTCGTGTCAGCTTACATTTACGACGTGTGAGCCTAACACCACTAAAAAGGGTGAGTGTTCGCGACTTTTTAAGTGCCATGGCATAACTCATTTCACTGAATTGAAGCAAGCCAGAATAATCAAGCTGGCAATATGGACTGGAGAATCAGTAATTAACACTGCTAGCAAATTAAATAAATAAATAAATAAAGGGACAGATTTGCTGTGTAAAGCTTACACCGCTGCTTGCTGTTCAGAAGGAGGTCTAACACTGGAAGGACAAACGTAGAGCAGCGGCAGTGCTTGTGTCGTGGCAGAACATGGGGCTGCTCTGGGGCCATTTTACGAAGAGGAGCTTCTGCCACACCTAAACCCTGCACACCTCTTTGCTTTCCTTTTTTTTTCTTCTCCCCCTTTTTTTTTTTTTTTTCTTTTGGGTAACAGTCAGATAGACATGCTGTATTTATGATATCAATAACACTTCCATGACACAGCAGGACACTTATTTTGCATTTTTATTTAAATTTTTTATTTGCATTTTTATTTAAAAATCGGAGTCAAGCATCAATCTGCAAAAAACATACATATATATACCAAAGAGAATATATAAGGTTTGAGAAAACTATATATTGCATGCCCCTACAGAACTGAGTAGAAGAGGAGAAGCCTGTCTGGCACAGCCCCTGATCTTTACATCCACGGTGGCTATGCGAGCCATGCATTTTGACCAGTTTACTTGGCAGCCTTTTGCTTGCATTCTTTAAACACCATCCATTGCCACCAGCACCCAGGGCAGCACTGCTGTCGCTCAGCGCAGCTAACGGAGCGGGGTCGGTACCTGCCCGCTCTGTGGCCGAGCGCTGTGTCCTGCTGGCACCAGCCTTAGCTGGGCTGCAAAGTAATTGGAAATCTTTTCGTGCTGCAAACAGCCGGCGTGTGCTGGGAAAGAGAGAGAAAGGGTGTAGACATCCCTTGGGAAAACTCAGCATTTTCGTTGTGTGGCTCAGAAGGGCCTGGACCTTGGTCTGAGGTCAGTGGCATCAGCAGAGAGCAGACAAAAGGACAGGTCTTAGACACCGTGGGTTTATTTCTTTCACCTCAAGTTCCTCCACAGAATTTAGTCCTCAAAGCTCTCCAGTTGTGTCTGGTATGATCAGTGCTCCTGTCCCCAGAGCTGCCGCATGCTCTGGGAGGTTTTCGTTTTCAGCTCATCAAAATCCGAGTGCGATGCCTCCTGCATGGCGATAGCCTCCGTCTGCTGGGCACACGCGGCGTTGCTTTCCAGATGCCTGTCCTGTGCTAATTCCAACCTGGATGCCACCAGAACTCTACAAACCAAGAGGATGCAAAAGTGTGGGTGCCAGTTCTTCCTGTGTCCTTCCATCCCGCGTCTTTGTTGCTGGGACGGGGCCAGTCATAATTCTGCCACTTCCACTGCTCTTTTCTTTCCTCCACCCCCTGATACTTTTTATTTTCTCTTTCCAAGGAAGTCTCTTTAAAGAAATCATCTTTTGGGAATTACATCAGAAAATACCTAATAATAGACCTGCCAATCCACTTTTTTTTTTTTTTTTTGTAAAAACATTATGCTTGAAGTAGTCTGACAGTGTCCACTTATTTGGCACAGGGAAGGGCTCAAAACTCATCCCAGGAGGTCAAAAACATTCTCAAGGAAAAAAAAAATCTCAACAGCCTCTACATTACATTCTAGACTAACAGATAAAGAAATTAGTAGTGTTAAATAATAGAAAGATAACAACAGAATATGTCATTTTAGAGCTAAGGAATATATATTCACAAAGGTGTAGGAGCTTTTTGCTTTCATGCAGTGGATACCCATTCTTTAAACAGCCAAGCTGGGGGCTTTCTAGTTGAGATTCTCGGAGTTGCCCTCTGGAGGCACCTGTCTGTTCCTCTGAATAGTTTAACTGAAATCAATAGCAGTAGGAGGCAGTTCAGCGTAAGACCGAAAAACGTGTTCCCTTCCTATTATTTCTTAGTAATCTAATGATATCCTATTTTTTAAAGTTATGTTAGAGGATTCCATGTTTATGGACATGCAACATATGTTTGTGCATTTCAATATGAAATCCCCTTTGATGAATCACATACAAATTTCAGACTCTAACGACACAATGTGTGCAGCATGAAATGCAGCAATTTTTCCAGTTTCTATAGCTGCATTTTACTTATGCTACTAAAATTTTGTCTTCCGCTCAGAAACCTGCCACAAAGCCATTAACACAGACTAGAAAACACTATTTTAGATGAAGTCCTTAAACTGTTTGTTGATTTTCTCCAACACAGATGGCTTTGCTGCCGTGCCTGCACCGGGAGAGCCTGGATACAACCGCGAGCCAGCGGCGGCCGAGGTGCTGGTGCAGTAAAGGTTATGCTCCCCAGGAGTGGGTGGGAGCAGGCACGAGGTTTGCTTTGCAGAGTACACAGCCTTGTTTGATGTTCGGGGCTCCTCCGCCATCCTCCTGTACAGCCATCCTCATGGGCCGGGTGGTTCAGTAAGGTGAGGCTGGGGAAAAACTAAAAGAGGAGTATTTTCGCAGAAATTTGTAGAATACGTGTATATAAGTGTCTACAGACATATATATTTAAGAGAGCTGCCTGCTCTGTTTTCTCTGAGGGAGGGACCGCCAGAGTGTGTGCGCACCTCGGAGGGGGCAGCTGGCTCGGCAGGGCAGAGCAGCAGCGTGTGGTGGGGCCCTGCATGGTGACACGCATGCTGTCGCCTCCTTCCCGCTTCCCCTCTCCCATCAGCAGCTCCTTTTCCCATCTGTCTGCTCAGAACAGTGGAACCCCATCGGTAAGCATGGCCAGACGGAGCTCTCCAGCTGCCCCACACGGGTAGGGCGCTGGCAGCAGCAGGTCCTGGAGCTGCCTGGCTCCCCAGCAGATGCAGCCCCCCAGCAGATGCAGGTCCCCACTTCTTGCCCATCCCTCTCTGAGGAGGTAAACCAGTTATGTGTGAGCTGAAACCACGTGAGCCCCCATCTGTGTGCCCAGGACCCCCATGGGGCACCCAGGGCATCGCTTGGACCAGGAATGACTGTTGGGACCGGGAAGCCCCATTTTGCTCCGTATGCAACGGCAGTGCTCTACACTCCCCTTTGCTATTTTAACCTCAGTGTTACGAGCACACCAAATACGTGCATTACGTGGCCAAACAGAGCCCCAGGCAGGTGGGACCATGGTGTTCCCACCCCTCCTGCTCCTCCAGCAGGCAGGGGCGCAGCGAGGGGCGGCTCTGTCTCGGGCATACGCACCCTGGACCCCCATGTGAAGCCTCCAGCCATGGGGTGCCCGGCAGTGCCTGCCCCGGACGCTGTTGTTAAAGCATCCCCAGAGCGTTTGCCCCATGAGCAGGGTGAAGGCAGCTGATCTGCTGCGGGCTGAGCAGGAGCAGCTCCGAGGAAAACAGACTGGTACGGTGGTACAGGATGCGCACAGAGAAAGGACTTCAAACACCGTTGTGGCTCTGAGAGCTGGGAGACTGTCGAGGTTTTGTGCTGCTATATTTTTTCAGTTTAAATGTTTTGGGGGCTTGATTTTTCCTGGTAAGTAGCTTTATTTTAATAACTGTTACCAGCTCTGTTTGCATCCTTTAGCCATAAATCCCCACAGTGATTATGTTTCTTTGCTAATGGAAATAAAAGGTGAGAGAACTAAAAATAATAATAAAAATACTTCAGGTCTCTACACTTGAATTCAATTAATGCCTCCATCTTAGTCTAGCAAACACTTGAGAGAGACACAATAAGAGGAAATATAGATATAAGTGCCTAAACAAAGTGGTCAACAGCTGCACAGCCGTATAAATCACTGCCTCTTCATCACTTTTATTTTCTCCAGTCACTTTAACCGCACCCCCCTTAAATCCACGCCGGGAGTGCTGAAGCCCCACGCGGGGCACTGCCCTGCTGCGGCAGCAGGCGGAGGTGCCGGCGCAGGACCCGGGCTGCCGGCCCCGCTGTGCTTTAGGTGTGCGAAGGAAACCTCTGCACATACACCAGTTTTTAAGTGTAAGTCCCTGGGGACGAGTTAGAAAAATGCTTCGGGGCTTTTAAAAACAGCATTTTGCTGGAGTGGAGCTCGGCTGGTACCGCCGGCTGTATTTGCTTACTTGTGGAGGAGGCAGCGGGTGGAGCCGTACGCCCTAGCTAGTTTTCCTCCAGATTCCTCGACATCCTCATGCACTCCCCATTGCTTCTTGTTAAATGCAATTTTAGCCAGTCTGTTTTCCTTTTAATGGCCATTATCTTTTAGACAAACTAAACCCCAAAGAAGGCCATCTTCCCTTAAGGGCTAATTATATTGGCTTTTAATTATTCTATCTCCTATTTTCCTAGAGCACCAGAGAAAACAGGCTCTGAAGGAGGCAAGAGTTGTCACCGTGACATCGTGCGACATCCAGGGGCTTGTCGCGGTGCAAGGCAGCCAGCACTGCCCATCAGCATGGCCTCAGGCCCCAGGACAAAAGACCCCCGTCTCTGCCCGTCCTCGCTGTTTCACTGGGCAGAAGTATTTGTGGAAATAGCACTGCTTTGCTGTTCAACGCGGTGCTTAAAACAAACTGGTCTTCCTAATTTCACACCCGCTGACGTGATGTGCAGAAGGTGCCTGGCAGCTCCCGTCTGCAAAACAAAGAAGAGCAGGAAACGTGAGCAGCCTCCACTTTCAAAGTACATGGGCAGCTGTCTCTAGAAAACATGTTTTACTTGGAATAGTCAGAAAACACACATGAGCACAAATGCATGCATTTTTGCTTGCAGCTGAAGAACACCCAGTGCCCCAGCAGAGCTGCTCAGGCCAGGGGAAGAGCTGAGCTCCCCTGGTCCTGCAGACATTGGGCTCAGGCAGCCTGAAAGATTCATATCAGTATTTCAATTTCAAGATCTCTATGAAATGTTTTAGCAAAAATGCCACTGCCTTATCAACTGGAATAATTTCCTGAATTTTTTTTTTTTAAGGAAAATTCATTTTGGTGGTGAGGCACACGTTTATTCCGGAAGAAATCATCAAGGGGGTTGCTAAAAATAGATTTGAAATTACGGCGGAGAATAAAGTGATGCCACCCGTTTCCCTCCCCTTTGAGCCAAGCAGGAGTGCAGGAGGAGGGCCGGGCGCGTGGCCCCCCCGTGCCCCTTCCACGCAGGACTCCGGGCATGCGTGGGGCCGGGCGGCGCACGCACACGCACCTGGGAGCTGCACGCAGCGAGCGCGTTTGTACGTGTCTGTGTCAAGCACAGGCTCGGGTTTCCTGAGATAAATGCATGTTTGCAGATGGCAAGAAAAATGCCTAAATGTCACTGAAATATTCCTTACCTGCTACTAACAATTATTATTTTTAGTATGATCATTATACAGTAGGGTGTTTTCTCCTGGAAAGACCAGTGAAACTGAAATATTTATCTCCTGTAGGAAAAAAAAAAAAAAGTCAATACCTTCTGAGGTTTGTTTTGTTGCTGATATTTTTTCCCCATCTTATTCTTAACTCCTATATTGTTGATTTAAGTATCCTCTGGAATCGGTAAGTGTAAAAACGTTTTGAAAAATTAAAGTCCTTACGCTCTTGTACCCATTCGTTACTACTGAGGTGTTAAAATAATTTATTCCATTATATTAACGATTGTTTGATGCATCAAAAGATAATTTGCCATGTAATTTTGTTAAACCTGAAACTGTAGCGTATTTTCTTGATAATACCATTAATATATCAAGAGTAAATAAAATGTTTAGTGGTAGGCACATTAATTATCGCCTTCATCTACTGGTGTTTAAAACTAAGAAATAATTAAATGCGCTTTAATAAGATATGGTTCTGGGAAAGCAGGATCGTTTATGAATTGCTAGAGGTGCGTACAGCTGCCTTTCCCTTGAGAGGAGGAATTTATGCCGAACACCCCGCTGATTGTTCAGGAGGTAAAGAACCAATAGCTGCATGTACAGAGGTTTAATTTAAAGTGTGTTTCTCACTAGGCTGCTCACAACACTTAATTAAACTCTGCTGTTTTGGCAATGACAAATGCTGTAGTGCAAAAGGAACCAGAGTAGCAGTGACTGAGAAGCTCTCGTAATTTCTTTCATGTGCACTGGCAGCCAGATCCAGGTCAGAAAAGAAAGAAAGAGAGAAAAAAAAGAAAGAAGAAGATTTATTTAAGGTGTTTGAAGGAGGTTGCCACTTCCAAGCATCTGCTTTAATGCCCAAAGAACGCTTCCATCCCTGAGGGCTGAATCAGCCCGTGGATATGATGGCATGTGGACACGGAAAAAAAATTGCAACTGTTCCTCAGCCTTTTCATTTGAAGATGTTCCTATTCACCACACTGGGTTTTGGGTTAGAAAAGCCAAAATAAGAGGAGGCTGGCAACTGTTTTCCTTGCCCAGCCAAAGCTGCTGTTGACTGCAGGGCGGCCCGTTGGCACTGTTGGGGCACACGGTGCTTACACAGAGAAGGAAGGATGATTACAAGTGATACATCTAATCACGTTTCGGGTAGAGTGTGTCGTCCCCTATTCAGATAGCTTTTTAAATGGGCAAATTTCTTTCAAGTCAATACAAAAAAATCTATGTGTTTTTTTTTTTTTTTTTTCACATTTCTGCTGTGAAACACCAAGCTGAAATGTGAGGAAAGTGTTTCATAGATATTTTTAGATTTAACTCCTTTCTTTTAGGTATGTGTGGATATAAATGGTATTGCATGTTAAATTACATTCTCCTCTGTTTTTAATTCACTGCTCCCCTGTACACCTGTCCACACAGTTTAAGAAGGCTAATGTAAATCGGCACTAATGTATAGTCTCATTTAGCACTTGCATTAATAAAAGCAGTGAAATAGCTATCACTGATAATTACAGGTTTTTTCCCTCTCTCTCCCTCCATCTCTCTAATCATAACCCAGAGCGTTGCACGCACACATATTTTGGGAAACTGGTCCTCAATTTAACTCTGAGAGAAAAATCATTAAGATGCTTTGTAGTGAAAACCTGTACCGCAACAATAAATTAGAGTTATAGAGAATACTAGATAGGGCTTATTAGAGGTATTAGAGGTATTTAACAGACGTATTAAAGAAACAAACAACCCCCCCAAAAACAAACAAAAAAGAGGAAACAACCTGGAGCTGCTTCCTTCAGTCTGCCTGTGCGCGAGGGCAGGAGCCGGGAGGGAGCTGCGCCCAGCCTGCGACGGAGCCCCGAACGCTGCCCGAACCTGCAAAGTTGGGTCGGGGAGAAGCCTTGTCGGGATGAAATCCTGCCCAACATTCCTGCTCGCTCTCTGAGGGTCTCCCAGAGGATTAGAGGCAGTGTTTCCTGTGGGCTTGGTGCAAGCTCTGGCTAAGTGCTGGCCAGAAAAAAGGAAATGGTTTCTCACTGCCTTCGCTGGAGTCGTGAGAACGTGTCAGGTATGGTGGAGGTATTTATAAAAATACCACACAATTTAAAGCCTTTTTTTTTTTTTTTTCCTTTGAAGGGCATTTTTGATGAATTCTAATGTAAACCATTTTGTTAATTAAATTGATTTTTTTTTCTTTTTAGAAAAGACTTAAATAAAAGCTCGTGCGAGTCCCCAGGGCTGATGCTTCCCTTTGATCTGGGTGAGCTCTTCCCCGCTCTCTCCCAGCCATTTCCAGCTGCTCTCCCTCTCTGGGCCACGCTGTCCCTGCAGAGGCTCTTGGCAGCCCTCTGCCCCAAAAACCTGCCTGGAGCTGCTGGGGGCCACCCGCAGAGGCCACTCCATCCCCTTCGGCCTCCCCTTCTCGCCAGCACGCGCTCTGCCCCTCTGCTGGGGCTCCTGAGCGCTCAAGTATTAAGGTAAAACTTTATATAATACCTTTTACTGGAGATAGAGCAATTCAGCCAGGGCCTATTTACCCTCCCCATTTATTTAAAAGTCCGACAATAAAACCAGTCCATTCTGAATGGTAGATAAAATGCGGTGAAATTGATGAATGCCTTTTGGCAAGTACAGTTGAGTTTCCATGGGGTTTTATACATTATTGACACCGTCAGTGATTTCAGTGATTGTGGCTGCAGCTGGGATATTATTATTACCATGTTGCAGTACTTCTGTCGGGAGGCTATTGCGGAGGCACAGCTGGAAGCGTTAGTGGCATTTGATGTTCATGACCTGCAGTAATTGCACCATTTCATAATGGGAGCCGAGCAAATCCGCAGTGAGGAATTAAGCGGCCGCCGGCCCCGTGCCTTCGGCTGGGGTCGAGGAAGGGGCTCAGCCCCGGCTGGCACCAGCAGCACGGGGTGGGCAGCGCCGGGGGGCCCCGCGCCTCTCCCCGTGGCTGGGATTTGCAGCCCCACGTGCTTTCCTTTCCCCCAAAGCCCTGCATACCTGGTGGCGAGCATCACCGCTCATTTTGTCCCCCGGCACTGGATGTTGTCACGCCCTGGGCTGTGCAGATTGCCACTCGCCTGTCACACTGCCAGCTGGCACTTCATGGGCGAACGTTTCGGGTGCTTTCCTCATGGGTTGGTGGCGGCCGTTGCAGAAACACGGGGCAGCTTGCCCTCCTCCATGGGGACTCCTTCCCCAGCACCATCACAGAGCTCTGGGCTGCCGTGGGGCCGAGCTGCCAGCAGGCTCAAGGGGAGAGGCTGCGGCGGAGGCTCCGCACTCATTCTGCAGGCTGTCTGTCTTCTCAGCACCGCAGTGAGGTCTTACAAGAAATTCTCCCAAGGAACCCAGGTTGGGCCTGAATCAAGACTGTTTTTTAATCCTTTTCATACCTCTCATCATTTTTTTTCCAGCTCTCAAAGCTTACTAAGCAAGTAGCTTTACCATATATATACATATACATATGTATATGTACTTTGCTCACCAGTGTTTAAGTAGTTTCATGGCCTCTTCTGCTCCAATCTGAAAGCACCTCAAACCTGCACTGGTGACTTTGAAGAAATAGCTGTTTCCAGAGCTTTCAGGAGGACTGTGTGTGCCTGTACTTCTGGTACTTTGTGGTCCTGTTTGGAAGGGGATTGAAAATCGAAGCAGCTTACAGTCTTACTGGTTTTTCATTGCCGTGGTGAGAAGCCTGAGAAAAACACAGCATTTACCTGCAAAGAGAGTCTCCATCAATGCACAGGAGCTAGGCAGTTTGTTGCACAGAAGCAATACTGCCCATAAAATGTTCTCCTGCTGGAAATGCTGATTCTTCAGTCAATTTATTCTTTATTCAAGATGGATTGGCCTTTCCTTGCTTGTACACCAGTGCTGAGCAGCACAGTTGCACGCAGCGGGACTTCTCACTGCCATAACGGAGCGAAAGTGTCCTCCCAGGGATGGGGCCGGTGCTGCTGGCCACGGAGAGGAGCCTGCGAGAAGCCCTTGCAGCAGGGTGATGGATAAGTCCTGGAAAATCACTGCGTTTTCTATATGCTCATGGAACAGTTCCTAGTTGTTGGCTAGGATGAATAGCCTTTGGCTAGAAAATAATAGAGTTTGGGTATGATCAACAGAGAATCACCAGCAGTGTCCTCTGCAGAAGCCTATGGGGCTGTTTGTAAACCTCCTTGAGAGGACGTGGGGCACCACAGGCACCCTACATGCAGCCAGCCACACGTCCCAGTAAACTCGCGTTTCTGCTGTGCTTTTGCTTCCTTTGAGCCTGCCGGGAGCTTCTGGGCCCGGCGGCCCCGCTCGGGCAGCCCCCAGCCCTGGGCTCACGGAGTGTGGGGCCGCGGGCTGGGTCGCACAGCCCCAGCCGTGGCTGAGAAACCCAGTCTGGGCGTGAGCCTGGCATGGGGAATTACGCCGCCGTAGCTAAAGCTGTGGATCTAGTGTACGTACTGGCTTTGTATACATACATACTTTGCTTCCGAATCTAAATGTTTGCTCTGAATCTTTTGCCACTTTTCTCCCCTTCTTTCATTTTATCTCCCTTCCGTTGACTAGTTACAGTCTCAAGATGTTTGCCAAATATTCTGCAGTACAGCAAGAAATCCATGTTGAGAGATACCAAATTCCTGTTAGCTGTTAAGGTTGGAAGAGGTGTGTTAGGTAGCCCATCACATAAAGCTTGATAAAAATCCCTGAGTAAATGCCACAGGAACCCTCCAGGAATAGAGCCTTTAATCTTTAGATCGTCTAAAAGGAGCCTGGTGACATGACTGGGCTTATTGCAGAAAGCTAATTTCAGTGACTCTTGTGATATTGTGAAGATCCTCAAGTCCTTCGCACCGTCCTGCTCTAGGAAGCAGAAATGGGCTCTCGCTCACGATCTTTTTTTTTTTCTTTCTTCTTTTCACAATGTTAAAACATTTAAAATTACCTAAATAACCCCCCCTAGCAGACATGGCTAAGCACTTTTTTACCCTTTTGAAGTGTTGTACACAGCTGTTTTGCCTTTTTCTGGGGTGAGGGCCAGTTCAGCTAGTACTCGGGGCACTTAGGCAGTGCCATCTTGTTGCCTGCTGGAAAATGAGGCCACTTCTGCTGCTGTAACACCCCTTGGAGCTGGGCGAGGACAGGAGCACGGCTCCCTGCGGCTGCGGGCGGCCTGCCTTGCAGGAAGGCATTGTCCACGGGAAGAAACTGCAGCAGGAGAGAGCAGAGGTTGTAATGTATTAGTGTATTAATATCGGTGTTTCAGGGACGCTTTGAAGAGAAAGTAATCAGCAAAGGAAAGACTTTGGAAGTAACTTTGCTCTTGGTGAAAGCTGATGGTGCCTGCATACTCACCTCACATCGCCTTGCGGCACCTTTTCTCAGCATATTTCTGAATTCATAACAAAAGTTGACAAATCACTTCTTGTTACTGTTCCCTGAAATTATGTTTCATCAGTGGGCAAGGGGGGATTGACAGTTTAACGGCGCAGTGTGAGTCCTGGTGGGTTTGCCTGAGAGGTGTGCACATCGCCCTGCTCAGCCCGCCCTGCTCTGGTGGATGCACTGACCCCTTGGCATCTCCACGGGGAATTAGGAACGGGGGGGCTGTGTGCAGGCTACTGACTTGGGGTAAAATAGACCTTTTTTCCTGGCCAGGGCAATGCACTCTGATCCCATCCCACCACCACTTCAGGCCTGCTCAAGCAGGGAGCCCCGGGCTGGCTCGGGGGCTGCTGCTGAGAGCCGTGCCTGGGGAGGGGGAGGCAGCGCTGCTGGCACCTCGCGTCCTACAGAAACCCCCTGCTTCACAGCACAACACGAGGCTCTGTCTCTGACAGGTAAAGAAAATGAAGGCGTAAAGCTGCAGGAGGTTTAAACATTTTAGTAGCTGAACCTAAAATACCTACTGCGGTATAAAACAACGTAAAACCTGTCAGCATTTATATAGCCTGCACAGCCCATCAGCCTGAGCGCCCGAGGCCAGCGCTGTGGGCTTTCTCTGGCGCTGTGGTTTCCTTGGGGCGGAGGGGACGGCACAGAGATGCTCTGTACTGGCCCCACTTCACACCCGGATGTTTTACACCGCCTCGTGAATCTCTGCAAGTGCTGAATTCAGAATTACGGTGTTCATTTTGTATCACATGATTAACAAGGCTTTAGTAACGGCTAGCTTGCAGTTGGGAATTAAACCAGTCAAGAGAAAAGAAAGGGAAAACCGATGAATTTCTGCTGTGAATTTCACTTGAAGCCCAAATACAGTGACTGGCATCAAGGTGCGCTTGGGGTGCAGAGGTGGCAGTGGCACCTGCACACAGGTGTTTCCAGATGTAACTGAGATGGCAAAGAGTGCGCTGTTAACCTCAGCTCTTTATAGAATAAATCAGAACTTTCAGTAGCTTCCCGATTCACACCACTGCTGATACAAGGCTAGGAGAAAAAGATTAAAGTTCCTATATGTATAAGATTCTACTATTGATTTTTATGCATGTAGGCTTGGAAACTAAAAGCTAGAAAATAAAACAGAAATCATAAAACCCAGAGGTGCCATGCTGCTCGGTGGTGGCCATCACCGCGGTCGTGAGAGGCAGAGCCCTGGGGCTGCTGCTGCTCGCGCTGCAGGCGGAGGAGAGGCACCGGCTGGTGGCACGGCCTTGGTGCTACTGCGTGGGGTCCTGCAGCTGGGAAGCAGAGGCTGCAGCACCACAGCTTTCTGCTCAAACCTCCTGGTATTGCCCCATGTTAAATTAATTTGAGACAAGCTTTAAGAACCTGTCACTAACACGTGCCACAGACACATTGTTTTACTTCTGTCCAGGTAATTTTAATTGCAGCAGAGACAGCAAAGAATAGCGCTGTTAGGGAGAGTGGGAAAAATTTGGGCACAGGAGGTTCCAGTTCCAGAGCAGGCTGCAAATTAACCTGTGGCGAGGGAGGGGAGCCCAGGAAGGGGCTGTCCTGTCCTATCCTGTCTTGTCCTATCCTGTCCTGTCCTGCGCTGTCCTGTCCTGGGCTCTGTCCTCTCCTCTCCTCATGGGGTGCAGCAGCCTCAATACTTCGTCCACTTTTTAAAATTCTTTTTCACACTTTTAAATCACACACATTACAGCTGCCTGAGGCTGGCTATTAGCATGTTAAGGCTGTTGCTGTCATTTTTGTATTTCACCCAGTGCAGGTGACAAAGGGGAAGGGCTAGAAGCCTTAGCAAAAGCATAGAAAGCCAACTGTTCAACAATAAATAGCAATTAAGCGGGCAAAGCCTTCATTTTACGCTTAAAGGTAGGAGGCAGAGGGAAAGCTGCAGTTTTGAGCAAAGGAGCCTGGGCGCTGGAAGAGGAGTCAGGGCTGCAGGGAGGATGCGCAGGAGGAAATACAGGGCCACAAGGCATCTCTGCCCAAATCCACAGCCGAGCAGGACACGAGGCTCTGGGAAGAGGCTGCGGGGTGCGGGAGGCCTGAGGCACGGGGGAGAGGCCCAGGCACAGAGGCTGAGCAGCCGCTGCACCGGGGAGGGAGCTCGAGGGGCAGGAACGCACCCACTGCCCTTCTCTGCCTCCTGGGCACTGCAAGGGGCATGGTCCTACCCAGACAATGCTCATCCCAGGTTAATTAGTTTCTATGCGGGGCTAATTAGCTCAAGCTGAGTGCTGTGCTAACACACCTGTATCACTTCTACACGCGGAGGCAGTTTGTCTGGACGGAGGTCAGCGGTAATTTCTTTTCATACTCCAGATTCAATCGAAGTTCATGTCTGGGTTCACTCTGGGCCCAGGAATAAAATTCAGGACAGTTCTTATTTTATGTCAATTGGTTCTTATCTCCCTAATCTGAAACTTCAATGTTTGCCCGGCAGAAGCAGCTAGCGATTATGAAAGGACTTGTGCTTCTGCGGGAGATGATGGGAATTTTACTTTCAATTTTAGTGGAAGTAGAAGAAAGCTGTGTAACATTAATCTCATATCAAGACATAATCTAGGCACATCTAGGTGCTGAATGGATGTTTTGTGCAAAAATTGATAAACAGTAGATGGACAGAAATAGCTGAATCTTGCTTCTGCTGCTCTGACCCGCAGTGAGTGCTGTGTAATTTACTTCTTGCCATCTTTCTTCCCAAAATACCTCCCCTGTAAGGTGGTGATAAAGTGAATGTTCAAGTGGTGTAATTTGTTCTTTTTATTTATTTTTTTTAATGTGATTTGGAAATTCAAATTCAAATACCAGGAATAGCTGGTGGAAAATACACAGAGGGCAAGCTTGGCGGAATACTGACACAGCGCCAGGATCCCTGCGGACCTGCGTGGGCTGCGGCTGGGGGTCAGGGAGCCCTGCTCAGCGAATTGTCCCCAGCAGTTTTCCAAAGCCACAGAATTTAATGGACCATTTCTTCTTTGTACAAAGTGTGCAAGCTGGCGTCACTTTTCCAGAATAAAAAATAAAATAAATTATAGTACAATTGCATTTCAGAAAGATCAATTAAACTTTATATATATATATATATAGTGAGATTACTTAGATGTGAAATTTTTAAATGATATCATCCTTTTTAACAACAAAGCATACTTTATAAATATTTCCTGTAATACACATGGAAAAGATGGACCATGATTCCTTGGCTGGTGTCATGTTCAAACTAAAAGTAAATATGGAAATATTTCCATTTGGGCAAAACTAAAACCGTTTGATCCATAGTAATATAGCACTGCTCTGAAAAATTTAAATAATAATAAATATTGCTTGCTGAACAACATTTTTGAAGGTGCTGCCAGTATTCTCCTAGCAGTTAATAAAGTAGTCACAAATGATTCTGCCCACTTTTGTCCCAAAGAGGATCATATTTAATGCTCCATTTAATTTGCTCAAATGTCAGGGAACATCAAAAGGGGAAATTTATTGTATTAGTCACTGAAAGAGATATAGTAGGAGCATCATGCTATCTAAAGATGATTAATAAAAATAGCTATTGATTTTGCAAAGTCAATAAATCCAGCTGTTCAAATGATAGCGTTAGCCAGTGGAAGGGACTGGTTGAGCTTCTTTGGCACTCTGCAGATCCACCCACAGACTGTGCAGCTCTCCTGGCCCGTGGGTACGAGGAGCTGCCTCATCTCTCCCTGTCCACAGGAGCCTTTGAGCCACATGGCAAACACCGAGCAACCCATTTTGTGCACAGCGAACACGGGGGTGCCACCACCGACCTGCTGGTGAAGGTTCGGGTTGGGCTGAATGGATGTCCCGCCGACACGGGAGCAGCACAGCAATGTTTTGTCTCCCCGAACAAGCCATTGGAGGCCAAGTGCAAACAAGTAGACATACAAAGAACCAGATTCTACAATCACTGTTTTTTCTTGGGCTCTGTGTTTTCAGTGATATGCATGGAGATATTCCTGAGCCTTTCAGGCCTCGGTGCGGGAGTTCTCATTCTGGGGGCAGCCCTTGCAGGTATTTAGAGAGAACTGTCCCCTCCCTCCCGTGCTACGGGGCTCTGCAAAAACAACTCCAGGGATGGGTTTTTGTGAATTACAGCTTCTCCTGTCTGAGTAACTTTCACAGGAACAAACTCCAGGAAACCCTGGCCATATTTGCACTGTAATTCTCACAGGCGGCTAAGTCAGGCTCACTGCATTCATCTCCCAGTGGCATAAGCTTTGAACTCTGTTTAATACTTTTTAAGAAACCTAAAATAAGTCAGTATTTGGCATCAGAAAGTGGAAAACTCTGGCTGATTTCAACACTTCCTTTTCTGTTTATTTCTCAGTGAGGCCAGACGTCATCGTGCTAATTTTTCTTGGGTTAATGATGGGAAAAAAATAAGGATGCTAACTTGAGTTTTAAAAATACTTCTCTGGCTGTATCATTTCTACATTTCCTTTCTAAGCTCCCGAGCAGTTGAGTTTCATTTGCAAAAACATTCATTGCGAATTTGCAGATAACGCAGAGATCACCAGTGACAGATAATGATGAGCACAGAGTTACCTATATCTTTTGGTGGGGAAAAAGCCCTCTGTAATTTAAATACTAAAATCACCTGCAGATGAAATGCAGAATAAATTACAGGATGGGACAGATCATGGCAGCTTTGAAGATGATTTCAGGATGAAACAGCTTAATTTCCAAGATTCTGACATGATGCTGTGATCACAGTTTTAATTAGCTATTGGTAAGCATAAGCCATCGGTACCTCTCACAGACAGATGGGCTGAGCTATCCGCCACCCAAAGTGTTTCACTAGGGATGGGACATGTTCCCCAAGGAGGGGGCGCGGGGCAGCCAGCAGCATGACGAGCACGTCAGTGCAAGGCTCTTACACAGAACCGGTGGGGCTGGAAACCGCCATCCCATCCCATCCCATCCCATCCCATCCCATCCCATCCCATCCCATCCCATCCCATCCCATCCCATCCCATCCCATCCCATCCCATCCCATCCCATCCCATCCCATCCCATCCCCTCCCCTCCCATCCCATCCCATCCCATCCCATCCCATCCCATCCCATCCCATCCCATCCCATCCCATCGAGGCAGGCCCGGTGCGAGGTGAGGCCTGCTCCTGAGCCAGTTCTGCTCCTGTAGCTTGGCATTAACCTGCACGGCGAAGCCTTGTTGAACGCCCCTTTGAAAATGTGAGTATGCCCCACCTGCTGGATTTCCCTTACTTTCTGTGGCTGTCATATCTTCGTTAAGCACGACCTGGCCCACCGCTGCCCCTCACCACCAATCTCCTCCGTGCCACCCTCGCTCCCCCAGGCGCGAGCCCGCCTGCCCCGCGGCTGGCAGCTCGTCTTCAGAGCACACCCGTCAGACTCAGAGCCTCTGTGATCTCACACAGAAGTTTACGGGCTCTTTAAAACTGCCCGTTAAAGATTCGCAAATTACCCTGCTCACAGTTTGACGTTACAATGGAAGCACATCCATTCTTCTCTCATTCCAGGTGCGAGGTTTTTAAGCTCCCCTTCTTTGGGGCAGCGCGCCAACTGGCTTCTCGCTGCTGGGGCACCGAGGCAGGCAGCTGGGGGGGGGGGGACACGGGGCTGTGCAATGCCCTAGGCCACTCGTAGTAGTGCAGGGGGCTGGGGGGAGCACAGGACCACCTCCAGTGAGCCCCAGTTGCCCCTCACCCCGTCCACACTCCCACCGACCCTGTGCTGCGATGCCGAGGGCTGCCCCCACATTGGGCAGGGCCGGGGCTGCATGCACGGGGAGCAGGCAAGGGGACAGAGCCAGGGCAGGGTGCAGGTCCCCCTGCCAAGGCGAGGACAGCGGCAGGACAGAAATGTTGGTCCATTATGCCAGAGAGCAGATAATGTCCCCGGCACCAGCATTAGTCGCGGTGGGTGCTGAAGCGTGGCAGCTTCTGAAGCAGGCACCCAAGGAGACCTAATCTGGTGGTGAATGGAGACATTAGTGAACATGCTTCTTTGTAAAAGTGTTCTTATCTCAGACCTTGCATATGTACCGTGGGCTTCTGCAATGCCCATGATAAGTAGTACTCCTTGTTTCATTGAATGGCGGAGTAAATAGTCACATAAAACCCATATAATTTGCTGGCTTGTAAGTTAAAGCCCCAGGCAGTCTTATCACTTCTTTTGTCATGTCCCTTACACTTCTAGGGCAATTCCGTGTCAAATTGCTCTACATTTTGCACCCTGACCCAGCGAAAGTGGAAACCCGCAAAAAAACTTACCATCTCGTCATCTTTTCTTTCTTCTTTTACATTTTGTACCTTATGAACTGAACTATTTTTTCCATTCCAGAGAACTCAATGTCTCTCTGTAGCTGCACTGCGAGCACATCATTTCACTGGGGCTCATCTGTGTTATCAAAGTACAAAAGAAAAACATCAGTGTTTGACTAACTTTAAAAGTGAAGATATTAATTATTGAGCAGTAGAGGAGACCTTACCTTAATGCCAGTGTTCAGGCAGATACCATATTTATCTTGAAGTACCCCAGAGCAAAGAACCCGAGAGGAAGACGGTTACCTTTGCAACCATATTTATCATGTAAATAGCTCAGAAAAGGATACTGCCAGTTACATCTTTAAAATACAAAAATGCATGCATTTCACTATTTTGTAAATGCCAGAGAGATGCAGCATCCGTTAGAGTTAACGGTGCGGCACTTTTGTGTTCAGTAGCATGAATCATTAATCATGAGGCAGGCCATATTCTTGTACTGCTTCTGCTTTCATTACTTGGCCTAATTAAACAGTTCTCTGAACTGGAATCTCAGATTCCTCTGTTACAGATTATCATTAATTATGGTGAAAGTGCTCAGAGATGTTGGACTCAATTATATTCTGCTCAACTCTGGCACTGTGTGATTCATTGCACAGCCTGCTTTGCAGATGTACTCTTTTCTTATCTTGCACTCCCACTTTTGTAAATTGGGCTCTGCCAGCCAACAAACCAAGAGTTATGTGCTGTGTTTTCATTAAAAACATGTTGGAGAAGCGCACACCAATTAAGGATTCTGTATTTTGTACCGAGCAAGGAGGCGAGCGCCGGGTTTGGGAGAAATAGCTGAGGGGAGCAGCTCGGCTCCCTTGTTTTGGCCTGGGTGGAGGCTCTCCAGCACCCTTCTGTGCGGCAGGATGGGTGCCTCGCTGCACCCCGGGGTGCTGCCCCCAGCACCACGCCGTGCTGGGACCACAGGCACCGCGCCTCTCCCAGGCAGCTCCAGCTATTTAAATGCTGCCGGCTGTCCAGCAGTTAGACATTTTTATTGCGATTCCTCCGAAATGCAGCAGTGGTATATACCTGTAGTATAACACAGTTAATATTAATATATAACTAGTCTTAACACCTCATGCTTCCACCAGACATGGTTTTATTCATTAACATGAAGTAAATGCATGGTTTTGCACATTGGCATTTTAAAATCCTTTATATTCTAAATCGAACCCAAACTTTAAATGATGAGCATCAGTACTTAAAAACTAGGATCTGAAATGCATTGGTGTAGCAAAAAGTAAAAGTGTTTTTTTTTTCTATTTGCACTTTTATCAGATTCGGACTTTTGAAAATCAGTGGTTATACCGGCTGGCTGTACTTCATGAATATCTGTAAAGTGGCATTGTGGTCAATTAAGTCCTCTTGCATCGGGTAAAAATATGTTATGGTGAAGGTGATGTAATCTGACTCACGGATGAGAAATGTGAGCAGTCGTATGTCATTCCTCCCTGCAGGTACCCACGGAGGAGCTCTGGTGGGGTGACATTCCTTGCATCGCTCATAACTCAGGCTGTAATATCAAAAATAATGCTGCAATACCCACAATGATCAAGTATGCAAACACATTTGGGAGCAGCAGGGAGAAGCCATCCCTCATGCTTTTCTGCCATGAATTCTGCACTAACGCGGGAGCGCTCTGCTTTAGAGCTCAGCTGTTCATAAAGTAAAATAGATTGCCAGCAAAATTGCTTATACTGCTTATACATTGTCAACATATAAGTATTTACAGATTGCGGGTTAACATGGCTTACATGAGAGAGCCTAGGCTAGGAAAATTTTAAAATTCAGCGTGTGGAGAATTTATATTCATCATCATCATCTTTACGCTGTGCACGAGATGTATTTTTACTGATATATGATTAGCTAATTCACCTGCGGTAAGTGGATTTGTTTCTCCGTGTCAAAATACACACTGAATTTTATCCACAGGTAGATTGAAGCAGAGAGTTCTTGATTAAGTTATCAGAGAGCAGCGCAGTTTGTTCTGCGCCTTTGATTGCGGTGACAAAAGCCGCCTGACGCGCCGGTAATTGGCGGTGGGACGGGAAGGGACACGGGGCCCGTGGGATGGGAAGGGACACGGGGCCCGTGGGATGGGAAGGGACACGGGGCTCGTGGGATGGGAAGGGACACGGGGCCCGTGGGATGGGAAGGGACACGGGGCTCGTGGGATGGGAAGGGACACGGGTCCTGTGGGTTGGGAAGGGACACGGGGCCCGTGGGATGGGAAGGGACACGGGGCCTGTGGGATGGGAAGGGACACGGGTCCTGTGGGTTGGGAAGGGACACGGGGCCCGTGGGATGGGAAGGGACACGGGGCCTGTGGGATGGGAAGGGACACGGGTCCTGTGGGTTGGGAAGGGACACGGGGCCCGTGGGATGGAAGGGACACGGGGCCATGGGACGGGAAGGGACACAGGGCTCCCTCCGGGCCCCACCACCCCCAGCGGTGGGCGCAGAGCCGTGCCACGGGAGCCGGGCTGGGGCATCTCATCCTCTTCACTGCTTGCTCAGGCCACTTGATAGTGGCAGGAGCCACCCGGTGGCTCGGAGGGGGCACCCGCCCATGGCCCTCCTCCTCCTCCTCCTCCTCCTCCTTGTCTTCCTCCTCCTCCTCTACCTCCTCCTCCTCTTCTCCCTTGCTGCACCGAGCACGCGCGGTGCAAATGCAATATTGCTGGGTGTTCCCAGATGGCTGGACATCCAGGGCACGGAGGATTTCGGTAGTGTTATTAACAGCTACGTATGTTTGCATCCATAGGTCCTCGCAGAATATCCCCCTTTGTTCCGGCGTGGCAGAAGCAGCTGAATTAGAGCAAAGCCCCCAAAAGTTTTAAGTGGGAGCTTTTGGGCATCGCGGTGTGCAGACTCTCATTTTCCACAGTAGTTGTGGGTTTTAATATATATGAAAATCAGTAGTCTTGTATCTTTGCATATGTGCCTTTTGTGATATAATTTTGACAGATGGTGAGCTAGATAAATCTAGCTCCTCGCTATAGAAAACCTTGGCTTGACTTGCGCACTCTTAAAACTTGCTTTAAGCTGCTTTTGCATTTTATTTTTTAAATATAGATGTATTTTTTCCCCTAGTCTGCTTTTGTTTTTATTTTCAGTGTAGCTGCCAAGTATTTCCACCCCTGATTTCCACATACAACTTGCAACTGAGCTCTGATTTCTTCTTTTTTTTTTCCATTAGCCCTATTCAGTGCACAATGCCAGCCACTTTGCTATTCTGCATGTCTCCTTATTAAAAATAAATATGCTACCCTGTCCCTGTTTGCACCAGCTACAATTCCAACAACAATTCTGACAAATTCTTAGTATTTAAGGGTGGTGAAAAAATGCGACCAGGAAGCAGTTTCCTCTCCTGCCAGCTCCAGACAGACTGCTCATTGAAAATGTAATACACTGCTGCCATGTCACAGGTCAGCTGGCAAATGGCAATCTGAATTTTAAAAGGAATATGAATAAAATTCTGTTTTATTTTGAAAATGAACTTTGTGCCCTCCATCATGAATCCAATATATGTCTTAATCTTCTATGCTCTTGAAGCCTGCGGCTCCTGGCTGAGTCCTTTGACTCCTGAACCTAATAAGGAAATAGGTTGTTTTCTCATCCTCGTCTCATTTTTAGAGGGGCTGAAACAAACAGTCCCTATTTCAAATGTAATTGACAAAGCATAAAAACATGTGTGTTATATAATTTTAGGTTTATGACGGAGCCTGGTGCTGGGATGTTTTATTTTAAAATTTGATTAAGATGTGATACGTCTGGAAATACGCTGTCAGGATTCAAAACCAGAATTTACCGGCGGCACTGTTTCATGTTTACCTTGCAGCTGCCCACGTGAGGCTGATAAGGGGATGAAAGAGCCGGGGCCCTTCAGCCAGGACGCCGTTCATTTAACCTGGGCTTTATTTGCAGCTGGATACGGAGAGCTTTGCGTTTGCTGCAAATCTCGGTGTTTAAAATTTGCTGCAGGATGGAGGGAGGACGGCTATCACAGCTCCGTTATGACATTTGATGGCTTTTTACAGTTTTTTTGCCCGAGATGCCTGCCGTGCAGCATTATGTTTGCAGGATGTGGGTATCTATATTTACATTCACGCTGCCTTACGATGCACCGTGCTCTTTCCCATCTCCAGGGCAGTGTGGCACCACCTGCCTGCTTCTCCCTTTTGCTCAGGAAACAAAATCCCGTGGTGGCACTGCTCCCAGGGCTGCAGCGCTGGCTTGCTGTGCTCGCTGGCGGGGCAGGGACCCAGCTGCAAGGGGATCGAGGACTGGTGCCAAAGACGGGTGTTTTCTCACTTGTTAGGCTGGGGTGCACGTTGGAAAGTTTACAGTGAATTCTGCTAATTTCTCCTCAAATTCAGGAGAGAGAAATCCCCCTGACTGTTAGGCTATAAATGTGCATACAGATATGTGTATACAGGTATCTGAGGGCATATATATACATCTAAATATACATGCACGGCCCCCGTGGAAACGCCCAAGCTCTACTTGGGCAGATGCTGGTTTCTGGTATCAAAGCCAGGGGCATTACTGATTTAGGAAGTGATCCAAAGCCACCAAATAAGCTCCCAGTAACCAGTCAATGCTTTCTATCACTCCCAGGAAGTCAAACTTTCAGCATTTCCTGATTTTATCTCTTTGTGAAAAGAAATCATCGTACAGCAGGTAGCCGAACGCAGAGGCTTGCTGGTGAAGCTCAAGCATCCCAGGCGCAGGATCCCAGTTCAGCAGGGCACTTGAGCAAGAGCCTGATGTGGAGGAGGAGATGGATCCCCCCGGGAGCCCTTGCACGCCTGGAGTGCAGCATGTGCTCAAGTGCTTTGTTGATCTGAGCCTCCACGAATTTCCTGCACAGCAGCGGGGCGACGTCCCTGCCTGGCTCCAGCTCTCTCGGCCCCTTTCCAGCTCAGCAGAGCTCAGAGCTGGTCTGACCCCCCAGACAGCAGCCCGCTGACCCAAATTCTCACCCCTAGGCACCCACCCTGCATTCCTGCTGACACCAGGCACCGCCACCACCACCCGAGCTGGAACATGGAAAGAAAACTTGAGCAGGGCCCATTGCCATTGCTTTAGGAGGGTCTTTATAAACACCTGGCTGGGATATTAAATTTGGAGCAAAACCTTAAGTCAGAAGAGTACTTCTTACCCCTCACTGATCTTTGAGGGCTCCTTGATGAAGCCTGGCAGAGACAAGGTGGCACAGAGTAAATGGAAGTTTATTGCAATGCTTTAACTTCTGCTGTGTCAAGAAAATGCACCTGTGGCAAGTGGCAAGTCACCTGTCAGCATTTCCCTGCTCCTCCAGACAGGATTGGGTTTTAAAAGAGAAAGAGAGAGAGAGAAAAAAAAAAAAAAGAAATGAAAAAGAAGAAAAGAAAAAAAGGAACTTGTCCTAGGAATCTCGATGGACACGTACAGGTTTTGAGTTAGGGGTGTGGGTGGAAATGTTGGGGTAAGCCACAACAAACAGTGATACGGAGATGGCAGCGGTACCAGAGCCTACAGTCAGCCCCCAGAGATGACCGTACCTTGGGCAAAGCTATTTGATTTACAAAGGTGTATGTGGACACTGGAACATGCCACAAAACAGGTTCTTTGGGGAGGAGCAGTGAATGAAGACTTCTGGCATACAGGGGTCATTAGAAATGTACTTACAGATATATCTGTAAATCTAAACACCGTACAGCTTAAAAAGTCTCCAGGAAGATTAACCTTTTTTTCCTAAAATGATCACATTTCCAGGATGTTTGGGTGCTTAGCATGCCTAATTTCAAAAACTGGTGGACAGTCTCCCTTTGGGTAAGGGAAGGATATTTAATTCTAGCCAGGACTGTTTTTTTTGGCCAGCGGAGGTGTGACTGGTACTGCACTAAATGGATACACCTTTGTAGTTGGTGGGGGCATGGAATGGTGGCTTTTCCTTGGGTGATAAATTATCTTTAACTTTTCAGGACCTCGCACTTCCCAGTGCAACAGTTAGCACACCTGAGAAGCTGCTCGGCGTGTAACGCAGCACGTGTGCAGGTGTGAGGAACGCACGGACAGGACTGTGCCAAAAGCCACGTCAGTGGGCAGCAACAGGAAGCCACTGTGCAGCTGATGCACTGGGCAGCACACAGGGAAATAACAATAAAGCAATACATTTTTTTAATAGTATATATTTCCAAATTGGAAATTACAAAGGAAATTTTCTGAGTTAGAGATTAGCTGGGGTTTCCACCATGCCTTGGGCAAGGCAGAGTTATGGGTGTAATCTATCTAGGAGTGATGTAAAGCATGGAAACCCTGGTACCTGACATACCCGTGAGAAGGTCAGGTATTTGGGGGCTGGGGGGTGTCCCTGGGCTGCGAAGCAAAGCAATTATTTCATTACCCATCCATCTCTCATTTAGAACCAGCTCCTGTTTGTGTTTGATTGCTGTTCTGATAATGATGATGTTGAGAATTGCTGTGATGAGAAATTGCAATCAGCTAAATAGCAGCAGAGGTTCCCCAAGGGAAAGGGCCTTATGTAATCCCACACCGGATTGTTTTGGGCAGGTTCCTCTTTGTCTAGCGAAAGCCAGCCTGGGGGAAGCGAGCCTCTGCCAGGTACCTGCACGGGGTTGTGGTGTCGAACTAGGTGAACCTGCTCCTGGGGTAAGCAGCTTCAGAGTTTTCCGCATTTTTCTATCATCCTCCAGTGTGCACTATATTGCAGGGCATGGGTGCACAAAGCCATTTGGCTAGGGGAAGGGCACGGCGGGGTGTGCGTGCTGGCCCTGCAGCACACGGGACAGCCCTCATCTGCTCGGGGGGCGTGGGAAGGGTCCTGAGGTCCTGCAGCTGGGACGTCTCCCTTCGTCGTGCGGCACGGGGGCAGCAACCAAACAGATCAACCTGCCAGCGTGCATCCCTCTTGCAGCTGGTGCTACCAACTGCAGGACTGTTGCTATAGCAATGCTAGCTTTTGAGGACACCCTTTGCTAAAATTCTCCCTTCAAAACGCACTAGATCGGTGGACACACCTGCCATTGTGCTGCCCCCGGCGGCTCTGCCCCGCTCCCTGTCTGGGGGAGTGAAACACGGGCACAGCTCAGGCCACCAAAATCTGTAAGAAAATTTAAGAAAGCACAGTTTACTTTTTTTGGTAAAGATTAAAAAGCCGGTTTCAGTAGTGAATGAAATTAAGGTCAAGTTCTAAAATAGAATTGCTCGCAGGTGCTGTCTAATAGTTCCCTTCCATTAATTGCTGTCCTTGCCCGGTGACCTGAGGAGCCGCCTGTTTGGTGCTGGGGCACACACGCCATGTGTCTCTGCAGGCAGCCGGTCACCGTGGCACCGTCACCGTGCCACCTCCAGGATCTGCAGCACGGCCGCTCGGCCGGAGACCCACACGTAGACCTTTTGTCTCAGGTAGGTTCTTTTCTGCTTCTTTTCTCTGCTTCCCTTGCTCGTTTTAGGGAGCACGTGCCTTTCCAGAGCTTGTCTCTTGGTGGGCCGAGCAGTTGATGTAAAAAAGTCTACAGCGGAGGAAAAGCTTTGGGTCTCACCACGGTCACCGTCACTGCCTGTGCACGTGCTGGTGGGTGCCATGGCCAGGTCCCCGTGGGGGACAAAGCCAGCGCTTCAGGGGGCTCTGTCCCAGATCTCTGTCCCAGGCGTGTGGCCGGAGCATGGGGCAGATTTGGGGCAGCCCTTCCTGGGAAGCTCACGCTGTGTGCGTCCCCTGGCCACCATGGTGCTGCCCCTCTGCCGTGCCTGCTTTTGTGCCGGCCCACAGTGTCAGAGCAGACCCCCAGAACAACCCCCAAATGAGAGCCAGGGGCTGGGTAGCCAAGTAGGTGCTGTCACCAAAAGCCCTGTGTCCCATCACATTTAAAACACGACGTTTTTGCAGCTTGATTCTTCAGGTGCCGGATGGACCCAGAGACCTATTTGCAGCTTCCTTGGTTTTCAGATCTGTGGCCAATGCCCTGGGACACCCTTGGAGCAAAGTGGGGTCGGAAAGCTCAGCCCTGCCCTAGCGCTGCAGCCTGGTTGTGTTGCTGGAAGGCACCCAGAAACGCCGCTCCTTTGCCCGAGACACAGCAAAGAGTTATTTACAGACGGGCTGTTACTCAGCCGAATGTAGACCAAACGGCCTCAAAGACGAGGTATGGAAAAAAAAATATCCCCAATTTTGGGGACGCGGGAGGGTGCCATCAGGGAACCCGCTGGGATGTGAAACATGGGCTGAGCACAACGGAGGACTCCGAACCGTCTGCTGGTATTAACGAGGCACATGTTCTTGTCACTTGTGCACATTCTCTGGTGCTTTCCAACCTGGCTTACTCACATGCACACTTATGTATGATAGCTTGTTTTCCTAAGGAAATAACTAACAAAAATCAGATTCTGAGGTTTGTCAGAAGCTCCCCAAAGCAGCACTTTCATGTTGCAGCAGAACGATTTACCTGGGAGGCCAGCACTCGCTATGGATTTGGGTCTTACAAATGTGACTGTGCAAAAATGTTTTAAGTCCACTTTGTCTACTGTTTGTAGAAGAAAAAACAAATAAATCCTATGCTTCCTGCTGCTTCCTCCGTTTCTTCATTTTTTCCCCATGGTTTTTACTTTTGTTATGATTTTATTCCTATTCCTTATAAAATACATGTAACACTTGTACGTGAATGTGGTGTGAGAAATCTGCCTGGCGGTAAACGGAAGCAGTCTTAGAAGAGAAATCCTACTAAACCAGAGATGGGAGTCAGTGTTGTATATCTTATACATTTTGCATGTTTTGTGACATCTTTTCATCCAGACAGCAGAGGAAATTCAGAGCAGGAAACTGGTCTGGAAAGGACCATGTACAGTCTGAGTTAAATACTCACAGGAACTTCAGCCAAGTGAGACACATTCATTATAACAGAAGTATCTGAAATTACATGGGAAACAGCTGCCACAATTGGCAGATTATGGTTCAAGTACTTGTAAATTTTTATGACTCTGAAATGTATATTTTTTGAAAGTGTAAGAGAAGCATCTCGGTGGGTTTAGGGAGCAGCAGCAGCTCTAAAATCCTGCCCGGTTGTGCCTCATGGCAGCCCGGCAGGAGCACCTCAGGACCCGTGGGGCTCCTGCTGCAGCCCTCGGTGGGATGCAGATGGCAGCAGCCCCCGTGCCCCCGTGCCCCCGTCCCCCTGTCCCCCCACGGACCGGGTGGGGACCCCCCGGGAGGCACCACGCCGAGGCGGCCAGAGGGAGCGGTGGGACGCGGGGATCCTCCCCCTGCCGCAGCAGGATTAGCAAAGCAGAGATTAATCCCAAACCCCTCTAACCTGCTGGGATTCATTAGCTGCAGGCTTAGAATTATCTTCCAGGTTAAACAAAAGAATTAGATTTTTCATATATCTCTGTAAAGCAGTAAGCCTCTACAGATTGTAGATTATCTCGGTAATATTTTTTCCCTATGTGTTCCTGTAAGTAAAAAACCTCTGAAAATAATTTCTGGAACACTTCTCAGAGTTACTGAGAACGCCTGTCTTAAATAAGGATATTACACTTAATTAAGCATTATGCCCACGGGGCTGAACGTGCAAGGTTCAGCCGAGAAGTCTCAGGTTATATGAATTTATAGTTGAATGTAATGGCTTGAGCAACTTCTAGGATTAGGGCCGTTGGTATTTGAGGATATTTAAGGCATTTTAAGAGTAAAAAATACTGTTATAACCTAAAAAAAAAGATTCTGTTGTGTAGCTTGGTTAAAAGTATGATAAGAATACATGGCTGTTTACTCACGCTCAGATGAAATCAGAAACGTTTCCTTCATCCTCACCAGAATAATAGGATTATTATTTTTAAAATGGGTAATTTTTTTCCATGATTTGAAATTAGGCTTTGATTGTGTGGTGATATAAATAGAGAGAGCCACTTTTCTAGAGCCTGCTATTTATCTTTTTTTTTTTTTGGAAAAAAAAAAAAGAAAGAAAAAGAAAAAATCCCCTAAAGTTTGACTGACACTAATTTCCTGAACAAGATACCCTAGAAACTCCAGTTTATCTCATAAAATCATAACAGACAGGGTTTGTGATGTCCCCTCTGCAAGATTCTTTATTCTGTCAGTTTATAGCATTTGAGATGACGGAGGGAGATGCGCCGCGCTCATATGCCAGCGAGGAGAACAGAACCTGTCACCAGCAGTGTAATGTGCTGTGTATTATCACTCAGACTGATCCGGGGGCCCGGAGACTGTCATCTTTTTAGACTGTACAAGTCAACACAAATAAAACTGAGGAGGCAAATGATAATGTCTGAGATAGATCCAGGCTCATTCTAGCCATTACTTTTTATTCAAACCTTAGAGATGACATGATGTGAAAAATGAGCCTGTGTCTAGTTCAGTGCCCATTAGTGTGTGAGCACATTATCTTCCACTTTTCACATTGAATCTCCCTGTACATACTATGGCAGTTATATCTATGCAGCCCGTCAGGTTTCGGGGGCTGCGAGCACCTTTTTCTGCTTAATGTATAGCAAATATTGCCCCTAAAATGATGTATTGCGAGTGCTTTGGGATGCACTTTTAGGAATGAGGCTTTAAACACCCCTCACATAATGCTTTTCCTCCCTGCCGTGGAGCTGATGTGAAAGCTCTGCACCGGCCATCCCCACACAGGGCTCGGGGCTGGGTTCGCCACGAGCAGCGCCGGTTTGTGGGGTCTGGGGCCACGCAGCTGCCCCCTGGCCCACCTCGCGCCTGTGCCAGCCCCGTCCCCGAAACGGGCGCCTGCTCTTCCTCTCCTCCAGGACAGCAGGGCCCTGACGCGGCCGCCTGAGCAGCACCTCTCCTACCTGCCGGTGGGCTGGAGGTGATTTAATTCCTCTCGTCTCTCTTAAAGCCTGGCGTGGTTTTGGCCAGGACGCGGTGAAAATTCCTCCGTCGGACACGGGGGCGGACAGACCTCGGCGCCAGCGCTCGCCGCCTTCAAAAATAACAGGAGGAGCGCTCAGCCTGCAACGTGAATCACCTCCCGAGGAGGTTTTAGCACAGTTGCTAACACTATCAGTACCCAAGTAAAATTCCTATTACTCTCCTGTATAACCTTTAATTACCCCCACCACCCCAAAAATATCCCTCAATTACCTTCCGGGCAGAATTATGCATATTTTTAAAGTTCTCCTAGGGATATAACACTAAACGTTGGGTTGTTATGGTTCAGTGGTTTAAATTACAGTGTACTTAATTAAAACAGCGTAAAAAGCTGTCAGTATTCCATATAATTTGAAAGACTTTGATTAGAGATTTTTTTTTCCCGGTTACAGCATACTTAGCTTCGCCATGGCGCTGCCGTTTACTGGCACCTCGGAGTGGAGCGACCCGTCGTTCTGTGGCGCTGGGGAAGCACGGGAACCAAAGGCGGCTCCTAGAGAAAGGAGCGAGGAGCAGAGAGCACCCAACACGCTGCCGGGGGGGATGCGAGGGACGGATTTCTGCTGGGAAGAGAGAAACCTTGAAGCCGGCCCTGCACCTCTGCTGGGACTGTTCCAGCAGGAGAAAAGAGTTGGCCAAAGGCGACCTGAGATGCTTCTGCAGGCAGAGGAGGGACTGGCCCCGGGGGGAGACAGGAGCTCTGGGGCTGCCTGCCCGATAGGGGTGGCAGGGGTGAAGCAAAAACAGCAAAAACCCTGCAGCCGGTGCGTGAGGGCGAGAGGGAGCCTGCTCCGTCAGCCAGCACTGCACTTAGTCCTGCAACGCCTTGAGCTCTGGGAGGAGTGCTTGGTCGCGTGGGCCCTGCACGGGAGGGAGGGCCCTACCGTCACCTCAAAACGCACCGGTGGCAGCCTGGTTATTGTGAAATGTTGCGCTGGGAGATTAGTAGCGTGCCGAAGGTTTTTTGGTGTAACGCATGCTTAGCTATAAACCAATGGTATGACAGTACTTGCACTGTGAATGCCTATATTTTTATCAAGGCTTTTTATTATAGCCAAACATGAAATCATAACTGTGAACAGGAAAATCTTGTTTAGCCACAGGCTAAACATCTAAGCATTGATATACAGTTAAACTTAAAATCGTGTTTCACTTTTTAGATTATAAGTCTAACCAAATATATATATATATATTTAAATACGATCAGAGAAAAGCATATGGTCAAGACTCACCATGTTTTTTTTTCCAGTTCAGGGAGTTTTCAAACCTATTTGCTGGCTGGAAATGTGCGGATGCATTCATGCTTGCTTGAAAAATTATCCCGGTTTTAAGTAATGACTTGCTAGTAATTGTAATCTCCTTCTAACTGAGGCTCAACCACTTAAATGAGTGCTCATCCACAGGGCCTGATCCTTCTAACAAAAATGTATTTACTTATTTCCTCTTCATGATGTTGCGCAGATACAGTATGCTGGAAGAATAACAGTTGTCTGTGCGAGCCCCAGAGCCAGAGAAGGAAAAGGGTAAGGAAAAGGCTGCCTGGGGGCTGTCCCACCGACGCGCTCGGAGGGGCAGTGAGCTGGCGGTGCAGCCTCAGCTGGAGAACCCTAGGAGCAAGAGAACCGAACTCTTTGCTAGATATTTTTGCTAAAATATTTATCAAAATACATGTTGTTCCCTGTTAATTTCAGCCCATAATCTTTTTTTTTTTCCTTTTTTCTTTTTTTTCCCCTTTGTCAGTTCTCAAATCAGCACTGAACCAGGGCTGAAGAGACTTTGAGATGCCATATACCACTGAGCCCTGGTGCTTCAGCGATGCGGTGCAGTGCGGAGGTCCATGAGCCGCTCCGCAACGGGTCACAGCGCCACGGGAACGACAGGGAGGATGGTTTGTAGGTAGAGGAGGTGTAAGAGAGCTCTCCAGCCTTCAGCTGAAGCCGTGCTGCAGGAGAAGGGCAGATCAGGAGGTGGTAATGATGAGGAGGTCGCATTCCCAACACCGGGAGAGTTTGTCATTGCAATACGGACAAAATCTTCAGGAGCAAATTATCTTTGTGTGGTTAAATCTTGCTTAAAAATGTGTTAACAAAAGAGAAAAGCATGTAGTCCTATGATCCAAAATCAATGCACAGATGATGAATCTTGAAAAGATTCTGGTGAAATGAGGCAGCTCATGTAATTATGGTTGTATGTTTACTGACACTTCAAGCACCTTGCATCGCTGGGGATGGGAGAGGCAGTTTTGCCTTCAAAGATTTAATACGTAGGAGGGTGGTCACCTGTTCTAAAAGGTCTAATTGCCTGGGCTGATTCCCCCTTTAAAGTAATTTATATTGCTGAAGGGATGACTCCCTTAGGGGTATATTCTTTGAAACTGTTGCTAACACAGGAAAGATTTTTTCCCGTCAATGAAGTAGAGAAATTCTGCAAATTCTCGGCTGGCGGCGGCCCTGCCCTGCCTGCAGCCCTCTGTCCCACCAGGGGAGCCTCCGGGCGCGGAGGGGCCGCGGAGCAGGGCGAGGGCCCCGGCAGGCGCAGCGCCGGGAGCCGCCGTGGCACCGCCAGCAGACGCTCTGCAGTGAATCTTAATTAGGCATATGCAGATAGCTCAAAATCTGCTCAAGATGGATTATCTGAATGAATACTAGTAAATTATCCTTTTATTATCCTTTTAGTGTCCGCTGGGGAGACTGGATTGGATAGCAGGCGCCTGATACTTTTACTCCCTTGGACTGAGATGGAGAAGGAGCACGCCGACGAGGAAATGGCACACGGGCACTGCGTTGGCTGCCGGGAAGGGAGCGCAGGCTGCAGGCTGTGATGCTGGGGGGGCTGTGCAGCTGCAGGACCCCCGGGCACCGCTGCCACTTCCAGCAGGCCTGGGGCTGGTGTTTGGCAGGGAAAAATATTAAGAGTACACCTGGAAGTCTTGCTTCAAAAAGGGTGTTCAAGAAGTGTCCCACTGCAGTGCCAGCTCAAGCATTATTCTACTGCAATGGCAACAATGCCAGTGTCCAGAGAAAGTTCTGGTCCATTGCACGGGCATCAAACAGCTTGGGCACAGGCTGTGTTAATGTGCCCCACGTGAAGAAGATATTTATTGTTGCTCCAGGAGCCCTGGAGGTGCCGCCACACCTTTGTCAATGTGTAGGGTGATGCTGGCAGCACTCCTGCACCAGCCTGGGCTGCGTGGTAGCTTCCTCTCATCCTAAATCTGAGGAATAATCCCTAGGGCATGCCCACTGGATTTTGCTCAGAAGCATTTAAATATGTGACATGCTAAAACTAGGGTAAGATGCTGCTTTCTTTCTTCTGCAAGAAAACTCCATATGGTCCCTGTGGGAGCCGGCGGAGTCTCGCGGCTGGATGGGAACGTCTCACTCGCAAAGTGACAGGAGCTTCAGAGCAACCGAATTCTTCTATTACAGCCTCAACAGTCAGGAGAAAATGATTTCCCAACTGTCCGTGTAAGAATTAGGAGGGGTGCGGAGGGAGAAGCTGAAATCTTGGCTTTGTTAGTTATCTGTGTGCAAATTTAATAACCATGAATCCAACATCCAGCACGCTTCCTGCTGGCGAGTTTTGGTTCTCTGATTAAAGGCCTCATGGCTTGCAAAATGTGCCATGAATGCCCTTTAAATTTGTTTTGGTTATATTCTTTTTCTTTTATCGCCTATGTTTCACAACCAGAATGTGCATGTGCCAGAGCAGGAGCTTCCCTCTGTAGGCTGGGCTTGCTTGTCGGCATTACAGTGCTGGGGCCGTTGGGAGCCACGGTGCAATTGCCCAAAGGCAGCGGTGCCCAGTGGCATCTGTTTTCTTAGACAGCAACAGCAACGTTATGTGCCCAATAGCAGTGTCTGTGTGGTCTTTTCCTTATCTCATTTGTAATTAGAAAGGCACTGAAGTCTCTAAATTCCTTCTATTAGCAAACAAAGAAGCGTAGACCACGAGAGCTCTCATGTCCACACAAAAAAAACTATAAGAAAGCCTGACTTCTGCTCCCCAACAGCCCCTGTGCTCCTTCGCTCTCACTCTTCCCTTCAGCCCCAGCATCTAACAGGTCTTTTCAAGTATGGCTTGAATTTTGAGTGCATTTCTGAGCCCTTTATTCCATCATAATTTATTTGCTCAGCCCCTCAGTGAGCTCGGCGCAGCGGTCAGCACAGCTGCTGGAATTCAGCTCCCCAACGTCCAGCCGCGCCAGGCAGGGCGAATTCCTTCACAGACTATTTATCCAGATTGCTAATTCCCTGCACAGATGGCTCTGCATAAGACTGTGTGGGAGAAGAGTGGCTTTTTAAGCCAATTAAATAGAAACCTTGTCCAAGAAGGATTTTCAAAATGCTTATGCATGTGAATTCATGACGTATTGTACTGTGTATTCTGGCAGTGCTACTTCCCTCAATAGGAGGAGATGGAGTGATGTGCAGAATTTCCTTGGGTTGTTAAGGTTATTTCTGATTTAAAAGAAAAAAAAAAAAAGAACAAGAAAAGAAAAACCTCATAAAGGATCTTCCAGTTTGGAAGTATTTTAGATATTTTAGTGTATTGTGTACTTTCGTTATAGAAAGAAAAGTCTATTGTCATTTCTATCAATTAATTTTCACTGTCAAGCTTGTCAGCATGCCTTTTAGTATGTAAAGCAAGCTATGATTTGTAATAAGAGATGAGAGGATGAGAGACAAGAGTATTAAATAACATCCAAAGGGAAAAATACTAGCTAATAACATTAATACTTCTTTATTATTACTGCAGCATTTGGGCTCAGTAATCCAAAAAGCTGCAGTAAAAATCTGCCTAATTCAGAGAGAGAAGTCAACACACTAGCACCATCCCTGTTATTTGCTTATAATGATAGCAATGGTTAAAGTGAGTCTGGTAGCAGCAGGCAGGGGGAGGACAGGGAGGCTCTGTGCGTTATATACTGTAAGGGTGTAAGGGATTAATGCTCATTCCATTAAATTAACACTGACAACAACAAAACTGACTATACTAGATGGAATTAGGCTTTGGGAAAGTAATTTTAATATTTAGAGCTCAGGCAGAATTTTCTTCAAGAAAGTCTGCAATCTTGACAAAGTGTAAACAAGTGAAAACAGAGCGTTTGCAGTACTGAGCTGGCCCCAAAGAAAATCAACTTCCAGCTGGATGGCTTTCCTCTAAGGTGTTACATGTGTGTTGGATTCAGAAACATGCTGTGGACCACCCACAGTAGTCTCAGGTCATACAAGACCATAAACACTCAAAAAACCCTAGAGCACCCTGAAAACTCTGAGCAGGAGCAAGGACTACTAGGCTTGGAGACTGACTACTTTGGATATGCATCTTTTATTGAGGTGGCATAAATGACTGCAAGTGCTTTATTCCACCTTGCATTTCCCATCTCCTGTACGCTTTTGCCACAGCCAGGTACTTTCTATCAGATCTTACTCAAGCACTGAACAAGGCCCTCTCCACATTTACCCCCTCTGCTGTTCCTGTGTCTAGTAGGGTTAAAATGTACTACAGGTCTGCTGTGCTTGTATGTATGCATCTCAAAGACAATGAGACGTGTATAATGGTCTGGTAAAATTCTGTCTCTTTTTATGATATGAACAATTACTGGCTAATGTCCATTCCTCTTACTCTTTATTTCCTTTTGCTTTTTCTCCATTCCCTCATTCTCTTGCTTTTTCTTTTCATTCTGTAACTGTCTTAGTCAAGGGAATATTCATTCTCTTGAAGACATTAGAGAGTTCTGAAATAATAATTGCAAGAGAATAATAATAAAAAAACTGATAATTATGATGGAATTAATTGGATGTATAGACAGGTTTACCAAGAACATGTATCACAGAAATGGTAGCAAAGATCCTTTTATTTGCACTGAAAGTCTATACTCTACATCACTACTGCAGCACTGACACAGATTTAACATAGTAGGAGACCTGGAATTAATAGCCTTCTGGCATAAAATTCATAATCTCTGTTCCTTTCAGCATGGTGTCAGCAAAGTGCTGTGTGGAGGAATCTGGCAGATTCCTTTTGCAGAAGATTTGAAGCAGAATTAGACCCACGGGAAGCAGATCCCATAGGAACCAATTCCCACAAGAAATGTGTGAACATGAGTCACGTCAGCGATGCATAACTGTGTTTTGTAAAGTAAACATCTCAGATATTAAATAACTTTAATATTTCAAACCTTGTGAAAAAGTCAGCTTTTCACTAGATGGGTTTATGTGGAGAACCAGTGAGATGACAAGCTCTGCTTTTTGCCTGGGTCAATGGACTTTGGGCATCAGAGTAATGTTAGGGGTTGAGAGGGAGCAAAGCTCCTCTACCCCGTGGTGCTGACTGTGATGAGTCCACTGCCTGCTTTGGGAGGTTCAGACCTGTGTAAGCGACCCCTTATTGTGGCTGCACGCCCCCAGTTGAGTCAGCAGTGCTGCCTGGGGAGCCGGGGAGCCCTGCAGCCACCGCCAGTGCTGCCCAGCTCAGACCGAGGTGCGTGCCTGGTCCTTGGGTTTCTCTGCCCACCCGCTGCTGGGCTGTCTTTGGCATGTAAACCCAGAGATTTCCTTTTGCAGGTGATTTGTGTGCATCTCTCTCAATCACTTTCTTTCTCCCTTTCTTTCAATCTCAACCCTGACCTGAGGCTAAAGACCCCTTTCTTTCCTTCTTCCCCTTCCTGGCTCACGTGGTGGATTTGCACGACAAATGCCATGTCCTCAGTGGACTGATGGAGATGTGGGAAGGAGAAGACTACACAGAGGCATGTTGAGCCGTTGTTGATCACAGCGGTTAGGAAATGGTGGCCTCTCTGTGCAGCTATCGACCGAGTCACCCAGCTGCTCCCCCTTCCCCTCTGTGCCCACAACACCGCTGGGACTGCCAAGTCCTTCGGGAGAGGGGCCCAGTTGCCTCTGGGACGTTTCATTAGGGGCCGGGTAGCGAATCGCCCATGTGCACGCACTCTGCATGTGGAGAATACATCAAGTGGGCGCTGAGAACAAAAAACTCATCCCTGCCTGACCGAGGGGCGCGGAGCAGCTCCGGGTGCACCGGCCTGGCCTTCGGGTCCTCTTCCCGGACGTGTGCCGCGTCCTGCATTACACATGCACGCACCGCACCGTCATTTACAGATGCAATGAGAGGAAACCAGATCAGATGAGTCTTTGGGAACAGGGAAGGCATATGACAAACACAAAAATTAAAACACTCGGGAATAAGGCAAATACTGAGAGTAAGAAGTGGGAATGAGGCAAATATTGGATTAAGACAAATACTGCTGCAGATTCCAATGTCAATTCTGACAGAGATAGTGAAGTTTGGAGTATGTTGACAATTGAAGATGAAGGGCTAAGACAGGAGGCAAAAAATCTTCTAGACTTCAGTTCTGTGTCATTGTATTATTTGACTCGGTTGACCTAAATTACTCGGATGTAACCAAATAAACTTAAACATGAGCAGTGTGCTTAAATACATAACACTCCAGCAAATTAACTTGCATTTTTTATAACCAGAACCTGTCAGATGTGGTAATCTTTGCCTCTCAACTGGAGGCTTCGGGGTTTTTAGTTATAATTCATTATATTGGAACATATTGAAAAAAGGCTACAAAACCTATCCTTTATATGGTAGTAAGATTAATAATCTATTTACTGGAATGGAAAGTACAAACACAGTACGTGGAAAATGTATGATGAGAAAAATAGTAAAATCTGTTTGTTGAAAGTGTCAAATGCTTTAAAAAATAATTTTGAATGTTGCCACTTTGTATGTGGCACATGAGGAAGCCTTTGAAAAGTTCCAGTTCATCACTGGTTGAGGGCAGATTTTGTAAATCTCATTCATCTAGAGTATTTCCCTTTTTCAAGTACACCTTTTGCAGAAGGATGTTGATATTGGCCAAAGCCATATTCCATGATTTTTGGTTAGCTGCAGATCTTATTATAGGAAAGAATAGTAGTTCTTGAGGAAATATAGTGCCCAGAAATTAGAGTGGGGCACTTCTATGTAGATAGAAAATTACTTGCAGGACTGTATCATACAGCTGGTGCTTCAGGAAAGACACCTGACCATCTTTTAAGACTGGCTTGTACGAGCTCTCTGCAGTTTAAATACTCAAGGTTTTAAAGGCATGCCTAATAACTAGGCTGTTTTGGAGCTGCCTGCAACTGTGCTTTTGGAAACCCATCCGCCCTATGCAGGGGGATGTCCATGCTCAGATTTACTTGAGCTACCCTTGCCGTGCTGCGTGAGCACCGCGGCACAGGGGCACAGGGGCCAGGGGCTCCCAGGGGGCGGTCGGATGCCGGGGATGGCGGGACGTTTCCCTGCTGCCAACGCGCTCCCTGGCCCACAGGAAGGTGACAGTGGGCCCCTGCGTGTCTAGGCTGCGTTGTACCTTAAGAAGACTGAGGACAGAAAAAAATATTATCCTGGTAATTGCCTTTTGCGGTGTGTGATGGAGTTTGAGGTTGTCCCATCACTCTGTAGTGCTGTCACGGGGATGAGCAGCCCCCACCAGAACCCTCACCAATTCTCTTCATCCAGAAGGGTGGATGGGATCAAACTGGGTGGGCTTTATGGCCAGGTGGGACTGCATTTGGGAAACGAGCTAATCCGTAGGCTGACATCAGGCTTATGAAGGCCTCCCATGTGCAAAAGCAATCGTTTTCGTAAGTCTGACATTTGTACCAGTAGTATAGAAATGGAAAGGGAGACTAATGTACTTTATATCAGGAGATGGAGGGACAAGGATGAGAAATACTGCAAAACAACAAAGATAATAGAAAATAAATGGAATATTCTAAACAAGTTGGGTTTTGTATTTATATATATATATATATTTTATCAGAGGTGCTATGTATAATCTTTTTATTGAAAGCTATTTTATTCTAATTATTTTCAAATGAAGAATGAGTATGGTAGGAATGTTCCTGTACACGAGTAATACATGAATTATAATATATATATATTCAAATCTCCTTTGTTTTTGGGACATAAGCAGAACACTTTTGACCTCTTGTTCCAGTGCACATATATTTTTTCTTTTGCTTTTTCTGTGGGCATGATGGGTGCAGGGCCTCTGAGCTGCATTTCCTTTATAACAAGGATGAAAAAGCTTTGTGTTGGACTCAGAGAAGGGGATGTGTTAAGCTCTTGTGGTCCCCATGGTCTCAACCACTCTAAGAAGCACCTGGTTTTCATCATTGTGATACTCCTGGTTGCCTTTGCCATGGCCATGGGATTCAGCAGGTCATTAGATTTTGGGTATTGGCCACAAAAATTACTAGTCTGACAGATAAATTAATTCCAAATAACAGCTAGAAAAAAAAAAAAAAAGTTTTGCACATATTCAGAAATTTTAGAATAGCTTTTTAAAAATTAGAAGACTGCATTGGGTTTTACAGGGCACACAGATGAGTTACCTGCATATCCTGTGGGAGACTACATACAGAGAATACATCTGTAATAAATAAAAACGTATCCTGGAATTTGTTGGAAAAGCAGATGGTGGTCCCTTCTATTTTGAAAGATTCTACCAGTTTCAGGAAGATTTAAATACAGTTAGTACTCAATACAATTTTTCACATGAAGGAAATCTTCAGTGCTCTTTGTATAGACAAGAGTATCGTATAAATAAAATATATGGTTGTATGGATATTCTCTGACCTTCTTTAGGATTGCTGCACAAATAAACTGCACAATCAATATAAATAATATTAAGAAGTAGTCAAAGAAAATACCAATTCATAAACAGTTACATTAACGACAGCGATTTAAATGAGGACTTGGGTGCCTAAGAAGTTGGCTGCTTTACAGCTATATAAATTAGTCTAATAAACTGTATCTTCCCATAAATCTTATTTCTCTTTAATTAGGACATCACTGAAAAAATAGACAAAAAAATAAAAATAAAAAAAATCTGAATGTCTGGTGGTCAAGGGCGTTGGGTTCTATGGAAAACAGAGATGGCAGAAATAGGATTTAAAAGCTTCTCAGGAACAGTGGAGAATATGTTTTTAATAGCTTTGATAAAGGTTTGGGTAACTAAAAATGCAGCAACAATACTGGGAAAAATCTACATGAGGAACTGAAACTGAATGAGAAATTGATGCTTTATTTATTAGACTGCAATCATCTTCCTAATATGCTTGAAGATAAATGGTGAGGCATTCTTTCAGCCAAAAAAGCGTAGCAGAGTGTTGCATTTGACATAGTGATTATTGATAGTGATGATAAAGTTCAAAACATCGAACAGTGAAAAACCCAAAAGCAATACTAAAAATGGTGGAGTGGAAGTGGAAAATTATGTGAAATGTTAGGGATGTTTCATTTCAGTACCTCTGCCTCATTATACTATCAGCAAAATGTAAAATACATAGACTAGATAAATGTCTCATTAAGTATTTCACTGCTCATTCTGGGTGCTTGGGAGTGTGCTTGAATAATGAAAAATGTAGAAGTACCTTTATCACATGGTGATGGTGGCAGTAGATAGCACTTTGTCAAAAGGTGTTGTTAATTCACTGTATAGACGAATATTGTATGGAAGTGTATTGTGTGACAGAGTGTTACATCTACATAAAAACGGGATGATTTAGAAATATCGTGTGTTTTATATGCATATTTTACAGTAGGAGGCTGAGACCTGCTTCGGATAGGTGCAAAGCCCGACCTTGCGTTGGTGCGTGTGGACTCTGGGCGCGAAGGCAGGGCTTGGGAGCCCGGTCGGGTGCTGCTGGGTACCACGGGAAGGCAGTGCCAGGATAGCATGGAGGCAGCCAGGACAGAGACACTGTCTCTGTCTGTCCTCTGCCTCACGAGTGGAAACACACCCTTGGCTGCAACAAACCGCCCCGACTTAAGAAACTCTGATGGTTTTATATGACTTGAAGTTCAGGGAATTGCATACAGAGCAGTGACAGCAGCTAAGTTTGTACTGTGCCCAGTAAGCCTGAGCTGGGACAGGAACTGAACTTGTTCCGAACTGCATGCACTGGTTTCACTGGGGCTATTCATGCACCTGACGTTATACAGAGAAATGGTGGATGAAGAATTGGTAAATGCAGAATTTGCATGTTTAGAAAGAATGTATACAATACATATAAAATAATATAAACTATATATGTTTTATACTTTCATATTTAAACATATAACATGGGAGTCTTTTGTAGGTCTGTGGAGACCGTGCAGTTTACAGCAAGATTTGCTGGTATCTCATGATCAAAACTCCCTTTTTCAGCGCCGGGCTAAGTTCCCAAGCAGGTTCCTCACAGCTGCCCGTGGTGGGACCAAGTCCCAGCTGCAGGGCCTGGACCAGAGGCAGGGCTCGGGGCTGCTCCGCTCCGCCAGAGCTGCAGCGGGCAGGTGCTGCCTGCTCAGGAGGAGAGAGCCCATTGCCTGAAATTGGGGCAATTTCCCAGTGCCTGGAGCCTGGCCCCTGATGTCTGCGGTGCTGTGGTGTGGCTCTGGCCCGCAGGAATCAGGTGCTTGCAAAATTACACCTGACAGCTTCCTCCCCTGCGAGCGCCTGTCAGGCTAATGGGACACCGGATCCTCGCATCTCACCCTTAGCTGGGAAAAACACAGAAAATCTGTCTCGTAATGTGTGGCACGGATACTATTATGCTCAGAGATACTGAAAAAAAACAACAACAACAAAAAAAAAACACACCACCACCAAACCTTCTTCCAGAGCAGGCTGTGGGAATGTGCATAAACATTAATAAATCCAGCAATGGCCTAAGGGCTGGAAGTCATTCAGCAGAAAGCCATCTTCAGCTCACGTTAGCTGTGAGAGCTAGCTGGAATAAAGGGAGTTAGAAAGTGGGAGTGAAAGCAAATACCATGTGTAGAATTAAGGAGAGCAGGGAAATAGGTACCCGTTACGCACTTTATGAAGATGCAACATGGTTTATTCTTCAGGGAATGGCATAATAATTAGAATTAATAAGATTTTAATGGTGATAGCCTAAGTGCCAAATCTTCCCAGTAGGAGGTTTTAGTGCTGTATGCCACAGGAACATTTTCTACTGTGAACAAGCACTGTAGTTAAAATTACCCTATTACTACAGAAATGGAAACAGACACAAGGCTTGGCTACTGTCAACTAGTCAAGGCTGAGCACATCAGAGCAAACGATCTAGTGAGTCCTATAAGAATTTGTAGGGTTTATAGAAAAGAGAATTAATTCCTAGAAGCATGCTTCTAATAAATATCTGGTAGATACCTGGCTTTTACAGAAAATTTTTTCCAGAGAAATGCTTTAATAGAAACCACATTCAATTTGGGGCACTGCAAGGGACTGAAATAATTCATGATTTTCAATTTATTTCTCTATAAACATTCTTAATATGGCTAAGCCCTACATAATGCTTTTATAAAAAAGTACTTCACAAAAGAGAGGAAGTATCATTATTCCCATTTTCTGTACTATGTCCACATACATTGTAAGTGGCTTACACAGTGTGGGTTGTTGAAAAATCAAATTTATGTAGCATAAGCTTTCCTTGCCTGTTTTGTATTTCTTCTGGATGTGTTCAAACAACAACTCTCCTTGAAGCGGCCAATATTTTTAGCTTATAAAACAGCATGATTATTTGGAAGTACTTTGATGTTTGAATTGGAAACCTCAAGAATAGCCAAATTTGGTTTAATTTTTCTTTTTTTCTTTTTTATTTTCTTTTTCTTTTTGGAGGTGAGTTCTAATTATTATCATTGAGGTCAGAAAGTGCATACAGCTTATATTCACACACCGAGAAAATGAACCTAAACTTAAACATGCTGAACTGGCAGAGAATTAGGGATCCTCTCTGGAGCTTTCCAGCCCTGGATCCAGGAGTATGGGGTTCAAATATCTCTGTACCACAAATATTATTTACTGCAAAGAGAGCTGAAATCAATAACATAATTATATACATATATAAGCCCTAGCCCATGGTCCAGGTCCGCAGCAAGCAGAGGGATGCTGGGGTTTGCTGGGAGGAGGGCCACCAGCCGCCACCCAAGCCCTCTCTCCCTCTCCCCATGGCCGATAGGTTTTGAGGGAACTTGTTTAACTCTTGGAAAGGCTGCTTGCTGTAAACATGCCCAGGTGTGCTATTGTAGAAAAACCTTGACTTTGCACTAATTTAGAGCCAAACTCCCCTGCACCACCACCTCATGCTGCCAGCACCTGCCCCTGCTGGGGACCCCGATGTGGGCTGTGGGTGGCTGCCACCCGCTCCAGCAGCCAACACATCCAGGGCTGGGCGTCCTGGGCAAAATAAGGCAGTCAGAAATTACCTCAAAAATGAATATTCTGCCCTGAGAGCTAAATAGTTTGCAAAATGAAGAAGAGTGATGAAAAGATTTAAGTCTCCCATGCTTGTTCAAGAACCATGCTTAGGAGAAAGTTCTTTTCTGTACCTAGAGGAGCTGAAGGAGTAACTAACACACACAGAAGTGTTGCATTCATGCAATGTCTGTGTGGTGTCTGTAGCATCCTCCAAGCATGAATTGTGTAACTAGCATAGCTCCTGGTCCTTGGCAGAGCCAGGGAGCTTCCCTGCGGGGGGAAACAAGCTGGTGGCTGGGTTACCTGTGCTGCACGTTTGTTAATTAGAAAACCTGACTGGTCTGGGGTTTAGAGGGATTTCTGCTGGGGAACCACAGAGCAAGGGCTGCGTGCTTCGAGAAGATTGCCTTTAAATGTAAGCAGAAGGTGACAAGATGCAGAGAAATCATTAAGGTCTTCGGAAAAGCAAGTCTCAGAGACAAGCAGGGAAAATCCAGGCGCAGAGGAGAAGCCTCATGGTGAAAGACCAACGCGATCAGTCCAGTGCTGGTAAACTGAAAGTACATATGGAAAAAGGAAATAAGCTCCTTTTCAGACCATGAATGCAAAGAAGATGGAAAGTTACACATCAAAAGTGCTCAAGGCTCATATTTTAAGGAAAAGCAGAAAGCCTCTTTGAAATGCATGTGCTCACTCCTTGGGGTAAGAGTTGTGCTGGACACTACAGCCTAGGCTAAAAAGTGAAGCAATTCAGAGCTGACATAATTAAACTGATGAGTACAATTAATCCCCCCCTGTGATTACCCTGAAGGAGAAGCATTAACAGATGTAAATATGATGAATTCAAAGTGCGTGTGGATAAAGCGAGAGGCTTGGCCCGTTGCAGAGGTGCTCTCCTGGCGCTGTTGAGGAGGCCAGAGGTGCCAGGAGTTGGGATCACCCCAGGGATCCCCACCCGATGCTCCAGGGAGGCTGGGACAAGCGTGAGGGCCCTGCAGAGCTGCAGGACAAGGGCTGAGCTTCGCATTGAAGAGCTGCTTTAGGAGGAAGCAAAGTTTTTAGGAGTAATGATATTTTTGCAGTGAGTGCATCTAGATTTAAAAAACATGGAAAGATCGAGCACCTTGCTTTCGAATCTCAAAGTTCTTCCATATGAGCATTGTTATGGGGGAGAATATCCAGCGTGCGCAGCAGATTTTCCTTCAGCATGAATAGCTATTTAAATTAATATTATTTCAGAAGTGTTCACAATGCTCTTCTCTGAGCTCCCTCATCCATGCTCTATTTGTTTGCAGTTTCTGAAGCCAGGCTGTTCTCTCCTGTGGGTACACCCAGCAGCATTAAGTGGAGCAGCAGCTCCCTGAGCAGCAGCCAGGCCCTTATTTACTTATTTGTAAGTAAACTTTACATTTCCTTATTGCAAAATTGCATCATTTTGGATAAAAAAAAAAAAAATACAAAAAAATAAAAGAATTGCACAGAAGTAAGTGAGTGAGCCCACAGCCCCCATGTAGTCAAAGCCTTCCGTAAACGGTGCTGGCTGCAGCCACCGTGGGCAGCCTGGGGGGGAGGGAGGGAGGGAGCACCAACTATTCGTAATAAAGACGTGTCAATATTAATAAGGCATGCGTGTGGCTCTGTGGGTTTCTACCACATACAGTATGGAGTGGTGCCAGCTGGTTAAACATCAAGTTATGTGCCATGCACAGAACACGCCTCCCTGTACCCAAATGTAAGATTTGTGATTATCAGATGGCAAGAATCATAAACAAAGGAGCACAAAATATACCGATAGCTAATTCAGCTAGTTATATCCTTTATTATGCTGTCTTTCTTAATGTAGTGTGTCTCAGCTGCCATCGGGCTGGAATCCATTGTGAATAAGCTGTCAAGTTTAATTGGGCTATATAGTGAAAGTACATAAATAAATCCTCTAATAACTAAATAAACCCACCTCTCTCTGAGTAAGAAAGCAGTGGAATGTGCACACTCGGGATTCAAGTCTGTTAATTCTTTAGGTTAAAAAATAATAATCTGCCAATAACTATTTATTTTAGAAAAATAAAAATAAAAAACAAAAACAACGACAAAAAAAACACCCACAACCAAAACAACAACACCCAAACCAAAAAGAGTAGTGTTTTAGGGGGATTTACGAAACCCACCATGGGATGCAGCCTTGTATAAAGTTTCTGGATTCTTGTTTCAGGCGGACTTATTGGTCGTGCTCGCGAGCGGCTCTCTCATCTGACAGCTGTGTGTTTCTGTAGCGTGTGTGCAGACCCGGACCATGGCAAAGTCAGAGAGCTAAAATCGGATTTCAGCCCTGTGGGTGCTGCAAAACCAGGTACAACCCACTGCTCTCGTCTGTGTTTTACCTACATGCGCAATGGCAAGTTGCACCTACCACAGTGCGATCTTTGCGTGACACTATGTTCATCAGCTTCTGGGGGAAAACCTCAAACTTTGCATCGCTCTGCTCAGCCACGCGGCTCTCAGAACGCAGCAGCACTGCAGCAAAGCTCTCGATGAATTATAGAAAACTGCTAAGAACTACTTTGTGCAGGTAAAGAGCAAAATAAGGACCATATAATTCTGAGCGATTAACGTACAAATGTAAAAGAAATGTCTGTGTACAAGTATTTTGTCCAAAATAATTGTTTCCTCAATTTAACAAGGGCAAATAAAATAGGAAGATATAAACTTTCTGATGCGCCTCAGTTCCCGTTGTTATGCATTCGTCAATAGGCCTGTACACATGATGCATTCATCAATAGGTCTGTAAATAAACTTTTAACAGCATGCTGAGCATATTGCAAAGAAACAGTGGTGACCATAATCGGTACGAACAAGGTTTGATGAAGACAGAAGGAGAGATCAAAAGGAAGAATTACAGGCTGATTGGACTGGAATGAGGCTGGAGTGGTGCGTTTAAGGAAGAAGGAAGGTGGTGAGGATGAGGCCGTGAAGAGCTTTGGAAGAAGGCAGGAGAACCAAAGCCTGGTTTTCCTGGTTAACACTGAAAGCACTGCACCTGCCCACGAAAGCGTGCCCCCACTAGCCCCAGGAACGGTGGCTACCAGCAGATGGTAGAATGTTGTTAAAGGGGATATTTGGTGGGGTGACAACGGCCTGCAATGCTTCTGGACCCATGTTGAATCTTTGTGTTACTCATTTGAGGGGGGGGGGGAAGACTAGGCTCTTGTAACGTGATGGTCTGTGGTGACAGGGAGCTGCTAAAGGACTGAGCTCCCCAAGGGGGAGTTTCAAAGGCATTTCTATCTCCCTGGCTGTCTCCTAAAGTACGGCCAGCAACATGCAGACAGTTATACACATTTACTGTTTAGTTCTCTTTTGATTGTTTACTGTTTATTAATCTTTCAGATATCTGTTCTTCTTTGCAAAACAACCAATAGCCATGGAATAAGGAATTTGGTAATTTTATGTTGGCTTGAATTGACCTAAGGAAAATATAGTTTGGTGTTAGCAAAGCCAGGTTTTTCTGTTATTTCAAGGCACGTTGTCTAAATTTTTATGAAGTTGGGTGGAGCTTTTTTATTATTATTTCTTTTGTTCCTTGTATTTCTGTGTGCTTGCTTTTGTGTATAGAAACCTAACCTTTTGCTATTACTTATTTGTGTTCTTGTTTGTGTTTCTAATGATCAGTACCACCAGGCTGGTGCTTGTGGAAGTGCCACAGCACACTTAGGCAACATGGTCTGGTTTACTTTGAAAATCAGTGGGCATTGGATATCTAACTCCTCAGTGTCAGGAAATAAAATTTCTCATTTGCCTTTCTTTAATGTGAATTTTTTGTTTGTTTGTTTGTTTTTTGTTTGGTTGGTTGGTTGGTTGTTTTTTTTTTGTGTGTGTGGTTTGTTTGTTTGTTTTTTGACTGTGGCAGTCACATGAACACGTGCACCTTTAGGTAATGTGCCACTGATGCATGATGCCTTTAGGCTTTAACTCCACACACTGGGATCATTTATATATTAACTTCCTTTTACAAAACTTGAACAACTGTTGTGGTTTGTGTCAGATACACTGAGTTCGTGCCTTGTGACCATTTTCTGTTCCCAAACAAATGTGACTTTGAGTAAGAGAGAGCAAATTGCTGCCCCAACCAGTGCCCTCAGTGCTGTGCTAATCACCGGGCACCCAACTCGCCGACGTGCGGAGGAAACACACAGCATCTGAAACGCTTCCTCTCCTTCCCTCTCTCCAATAGACCTGTACTCTTTGAATTCTCTGTGTGGGGGAAATCAAAGTGCAGAACAAACGCTGTTTTGATATGGCTTTGAAGATGATAACAGCTTCTAACAGAGGAAGAGAAGGCTTTGGGTCTGCAAAAAAAGCAGTGATTGACATGACACACAGCCCGAGAGAAGTCTACCTCTTAATGAGCAGCAGGTACCTCTCAGAGACTGTTCTACATGACTGAAGCCTTCCCATCCCCTCACGCAGTTCCCCCCTCTTTAAAGCAGAACTCTCTTTTGAAGCAAATGAGCACGCGTCTGGATCAGGGTCCTGCAGGAGGGATTTCTGTTTGCCAAGTGTTTGTGCCTTGTTTGCCTCTACCAAGTTTTTTAGGGCTGCACCGTGGTGTTCAGCTGCCCCAGTGCCCCAGAAAGCGCTGCCAGGAGGGCGGGTGCCAAGAGCAGCCCCGGGGTTCGGCAGGGAGCCAGGTGAGCTTTGACTGCACTGAGTTTCAGGGTCATCCAACAAGGATGGGGAGAGGTGGGCAGGTCCCCCGTGTGCCTGGGCACCGGGGGCTCCCCAGGGGCTGCTGCATGGGCATGAGCTCAGGAAGAGCTTATGGAAATGGAGAAAATGTTTCACTGATGGAAGCGGGGCACCAAGGAGGGAGATGAGGCCGCCTTCATTTCTCAGCTCTTGGCACCCTCTGTTAACTGTACTTACCTACCTGCTCGCCGCTCACATAACGCTCGCCGGCGCTGTACAGTACTGCAAGTACGGAAATTGGGCTGTCGTGGTGTTCTGATTTCCAGTGGTAGAGACAATTCACTGAAATACTTATATATCTACATACATGGTCTGAAATACACTGTCCATCTTGCTGTTCTCAGGCTGGCTTTGTTAGAAATGTCCTTAAACACCCATGGGCTGAAAATGCACCATGCTTATGTGGGATGCTGCGACATGGTTTGTCTGTGTCAGGGCACCATGGCTTTTTGGAGACTGTTCAGCACCCATGATATTGCTCCTTTTTCTGAGGCAAGGGGCTGCGTCTGCAGGGCTGCCCCACCCTTGGCTCCTGCCAGCACCAGGTGGAAGCACATCCAGTTGCTCTTGTAACAAAACACACAGGAGGGTTTATAATGATGTTTTGAAACTGAAACCTTTGTTAAACACCTGTACTGCTGTCTTCAGCAGCTTCTCACGTCTCTGATGAGGTGTCAGAGATGCTGCAAATTTCCTCTCCGGTGTATCTCACACTAACAATGTCTAGGATCATCAAGTATCTTCAAGTACCAGCTCAGTTGTATCTTTTTTCTCCTTTTAAACCCTGGGAATGGAAGTAGCAGCACTGCAGCTTTGCTGCCGAGTGGGGCTCCCAGTACGCGAGTCAATTTTGTACTCACAGGATTCCCTTTTATTCCACCAGTTCCTTTGGCTTGTGCACCAAAAGGGATCATAAGCTCTTTGAAATGTGCATCGACATCTGACACTGGGAACAGCACGTGCAGCTAGAGGGGACAGCGGGGAGTGTGACTGGCGCAGATTTGTCCGGTTATGTGACGGGAAGACCTAACCTTTCATTTACAGTTCCATTAATGTTGGCAAAATTCAGGGAAAATAAATCCAGGTTCATTTTTCTGAATATGGTACAGTTTTACCAAACATCTTATGTTGCATACTACAAATTTTATCTTCTATATGTATTGAAATAGACAGTTTCAAGACTTTCAAAGAAATAGTTCTGACTTTCAATGTACACTTTAAGCCATAGTCCATACCATCTTAGTCAAAGTACTCGGAATGAAAATTTATTATTTAAAGTTCATGAAACAATCCAGAATCTCTTTCTCTTGTACGTAAGCTTCATGTTTTAGGTCCTTATGTCATGAAGGAATGCTGGCTATGTCTAGGACTGCTTTCTAGCATGTGGAAATGGTTGGAGTTGAAGTCGTTCCCTCTCACCGCAGACCCCTGGCCCTGCTGCTAGCTCTGGTCACCCCATGCTCCTGCACCTTTGGGGGCTGACCCAGGTGGAGAAGGGCACAAAGCAGCCCCACCGAACAAGTAATCACAACCTGAACCCACCTCCACCATGCCAGCAGTGGTCTGCAGAGGCAGAGGTGTGCCCTGACCCCTCCTCTGCCTGGCTGCTACGGGAGCAGCTCAGGACCGTGAGCACTTCAGCTGAGAGACGTTGTGTCCTGCCTCTTCTGCTGCCGGTTGTGTTTGTTGGCTTGCTTGTTTGTTAGGTGTGGCAACAAGTCCCAGAGCCTGAGATAAGCAGCTTATTTCTAAGTTCTTTAGAAACAAAATCAAAACAATGACAACAAAAACACACAATATTTAAAAACCTCTTGGCTGTTTGAAAATCTAATACAAATCATTCCCTTACATTTTTTCTTTCATTTATACACTGAACTATCCATCACTAGTGATTTGTCAGATTTAGCTCTTTTGTCCATTCACAAACTATCAATAAAATTGATCATTCTTCATAATTGTTAGAGTTTTTTAAAGGACCACACCTGAAGGAGTAGAGGTTATACAGTTGGTCTATTTATTTATTTATTTATTTATTTTAAACAAACATGACATTGCATGTTTGATGTTTCATACTACATATTTTTGATTTGTGTGAATGATCACCCAAGTGACTACACACCAACTGCTTGTCTTTAATACTGGAGATAAGAGTCTGGCCCAAGGAGGTTGGTGAGCTTTGGATGCCCTGGGGAAGGAGGAAGGAAGGATCAGGGAATGGTACAAACTGGAATTAAGGCCACAAAATGAGCGCTGATAAACATTGTAGTAAAGGTATGGCATTTGTTAAAGGAGTGATTATTGGAGTAATAAAAGACAAAGATCCTTGAAGTATCAGTGTCATTCCTACATGAAATTTGCTTGGTGATTTTAATGACAGCCAACTGCTTTAGCATTGAGGAAAGGAAACACACCTATTTTCATGCTTGTGAAAAATAGAATGGTATGATATGAGAAGAAAGGGCAGGGAGCTTGGGAAAATGAAGAAAGGGAAATCAAAAGGAGAATGGGTTAGAGGAAAAAACCTTGAGTAAAATGAAGAGTTGTGGATATCTTAAAAAAGTGGAAAAGAAAAGGAGATAAGACTGAGGGGCCCAGAAAAAAAAAAAAAAAAAAAAAAAAGAAAACCCCAGGGAACATCAGAAATAACTCCAGCTCCAGATCTGCCTATTCACAATGTTCTGGGTTGGAGGCAGTGATCTGTGGACCAGAAAAAGAGCTTTTGCAAATATTAATATTTGACATTTCCTTTACAGTAACACCCCAACTCCAGTGAGGCAAATATTCTTTGTTACAAAATATATGAGAAAAAATCAGGTCCTACCTACAAATTTTCCCTCTCTTCAGCCCTTCTCCACATGCCAGACTGAACATTGCCACCTCTGCCAACAGAAGTCTGATTCCAAGCTGGGTCACAACTGCTTCTCCATAAATAACTTTTCCTAGATCCCGGCAGATTTGAAAAGACTGGAAAGAAGGATCAATAATGTAGCAAAGCCATTAAAGCTAAAAGGAGAGATCCTGCCGTAGGGAATCCTGACATTCTCTAAGCCTGGGGAAGTGCTCCAAAGGCATCCAAACGCATCCAGATGAGAAATGAATGGCTACTGGTGTGGCCGAACGTTTGCTGGGACATCTCACCACCATGGTTAGGTTTCCACCAGCCTCTGGAGGAGCAGAGGAGCTCCCACGTGCTGACATTGTGCAGGAAATTACCTTTCCAGGTAGGTTCTCCTGGGGCAGGGACCTGAAGCCACAGTTTCTGAGGGCTTCCCCTCCTTTCCCTCCTGTTTTGGATGGCCTAACACACATGCAGTTTTATCTTCTCTCTTTTGCTTTTACAATCCTCCTCCGCAGTATGAGCACGGCAGCTCTGTCAGGAGGTAAAAGACAGAAGCCATAATTTAAACTGATGTCTTCTGTTTGATAGTGTAAGCCACTAAAGCAGATGCTGATAATCAAGATAATCAAATCAAGCTACTAAGATCTGAGGGTTTCAGACATGCAGACACATTGAACTAGATGAGCAGCCCTGGCATTTATTTTGCTAACTTCAGGCTCCTCTGGTGTGGAGGAGCACAGAACAATTGCATTTCACACGCTGAGACAAGTCCTGTTTGCAGTTTTTATCCAGGGTCTTAAATGCTCCTTGCTTAAACTACTGAAATTACCGTGGAAGAGCTGCTACCTTGCACGCACCACAACGCTCACCCCCAACGCTCTGTCGCAGCACTGTTCCTCCAGGCAGATGTGGCTCCTACCAAGCCAGTGAGCAGCAGCCCAAACAAACAAAACACGTGAAAAATGTGTTCTGCAGACAGAAAAGATACGTTTTTTGGCCTTATCAGTGGATAGAGGTTTGGACTTGATGCTCTTGAAAGTGTTTTGTGACCAAGATGATTCTATGACCCTATGAATTATGGCCAGTTCACGGGTTTGATCAGTCTAACACTTTGCCCATGTATCCATCAGAAATATTTATTTTCTCTGATCAAGTTTACTGCCATAGACCTACTGAAGTACAGGGCCATACGTCTCTGCATCCAAAGCAACACTGCAGAGTACACTTCGATATCAAGATTTCAGCCAAAAAATTAATATCCTGAGTCCAGTCACCTTTATCCCCTGGTTCCCTTCTCATAGACGTGCACACACAACAAGGAATGGGAGGAAATGAGGTCTTGACTCATGTCTGCATTCAGGTGAATCTCCAGGAACAGTTTTTAATCAGTAACGTAGTCTCATTGTTTCACGCTTTGTAAATTACATGTTGAAAATAATGAGTAGGTGGACAAATAGTCTGTCTTGCTTATTTGCTCAGCATACAGGTATCCAGGACAGCCTGTGCACCAAGGGGAGGAATGTGTAGCATGCAGAAATTCAAGACCACAAGCCCAGCGAATGAGTAAAGATCTGCTTTGTTCACTGATTTGCCAGGAATACTCTGGTATAATTATTTATAGCAGTTCAGCATAGACCAGGAAATGTTCTTTTGTATGTTTTGATGAAATAATGAAGTTTTACTAACATGAGAACTTGCTGGAGGACTCTGCAATTAGCTCCTTGCTGAGAAGGGCCCAGGCAGCTGCGGACTGTGCATCAGGCACGAAAAGTGCAGGACTCGCCCTCGCAGCCCTTCCTCCGCAGCGATACCAGCAGCGAGGCACAAAGGCCAGCTGCACTGCTGACGCGGGGTACAGCAGCTCCACAGCCTCCAGCAATTCCACATATATCAGCTGAAGCACCGGCTGCAGGTTTGGTTTGCATCTCACCACTTTTATATTTCATGTGAATGTTCACGGTGTTCATGTTCTACCCGGTGGAGTCCTTTCTCCCAACAAGGCTTGGTAGAGAAAGTGTTGTCATCTTAGTTGAATGACCCATTAAAAATAGACGAAGTCATTATTTTGGGACCCTAAAGCATGAAAAAAAAATAAGAATGGTGTTAAGTATGAATTTCTAAGCCTTATTTTTATTTTCAAAAAACAAACAAACAAACCCCAAAACGTTATAAAATGAGTGTAGATTAGATGAACTTTGTGACTGGAACTATAAGCCAAAATTTTCTATTTCTGTGAAGAATCCCAAATAAAGAGAAATGAAATAAAAGCCACCAGTTCTTTAGATGCTGTTTTTTTCCTCCAGGGTTAACCACTAAGCTGGGCAGATAGGCAGGGAGATGCACCTCCCACTGCTGACTGCGCATAGCCCAGTGCGGTGCCAGGTGCGCTATAAATGTTGCAGACACAATATCCTGGATAATCGAAGTAAGATTGCAGATCCTGGCGCTTGTCCCAGTGCCGGATGAAAGGTACTGCCTTGGGTTCATTCCCACGGTGGCTGTGGGTGGCCAGGAACGACCTGACCTTTACCACGTGAGCTTTTTAATATCTCACATGAGAAGATTTTATGTGAGATGTGCCCTTGCTGTTTAACAGCATGTTTCTGTGCTAGTTTTAAAGCAGAAAACAGAACTGGAACACCTCGAGAATTGTTATTTCCGAACCTTGGTCTTATTTTGTGAACACATTGGGGTTTGGTTGCAGTGCGGTCTTGAGACCTTCCACTCAGGTGTGTGTTAAAACGGCCTAAAAGGCATTCCTGCTGCACCTGTCAGAAGTCTGCTTCTCTTTCACCCATGTGTCTCCAGGATTTCGGTGCAGTTTGTGTTTTTTCTTCCCACAAACTAGATCCTGGACGATGAACAACGAAAGGGCTATGTAGGAGTAATCTCAGGCACCCTATTACTCTTCCCTCAAGTACAGACAAGTGATGTATAAAAGGTATTTAACAACCTCCCAACCCTGGCAAAAGAACAAGAGAAATGTATGTAACAACTTTCTAGAGGAATACCTGACATGCTAGGCCAGATCAAAGCCTGATATTTCACTTCTTGTAAATAACATGCTGTTTTCTTTTGATTGCCTTCTCAGACAGATATTATATACTGTCTAAAGGTGACAAGCTTTTTTCTACTTATTTGTTTTTGCTTAAATTATATCAACAGAGTCAAGGTAGCCAAAGCAGTGAAAAATTCCACATTTTTACTAACGTTCGGTGATACAAAAACTGTGATTAGATTTTGAGCTACCAGTCAAATAATGGCTTCAGTTAGATATGAAAGAATCTTGAAGAAACTATAAAAGATAATTATAATTAGTAAGTATATTAATAATTATAAAAAGCTTTGATATTCCCCAGAGCTAAGCTGATCCTTCTCAGAATTATTTGATTTATTTAAGGAAAATAAAGAAACCCTTTAGAAGAAACTCTCTTAAAGAAACTCTCTTACCCCAAAAGGGTAAGAGAGATGGCTTTCTAATGGCAGCTCTTTGAGTGTCTAGGAGCATCCTCCTTTGCACCTACGTAGCAGTAGGTTTTGAAAATGGGTATCCCACCTGCAATGCACATTTCCAGACGTATAGATCTGCTGGTCTGTACTCACATGGCTTGTGGTCTTATCCAGGTTTGGAGCTGTTTGGAGCCAGGTGAAGAGCAGACGAGTTAAGTGATGTAACTGAGGGAAAGGGAAAGTCTGTGATAAAGGCGCCTTCGCAGTGATGCCCCCGAGAGAGGTGGAGGCTCTGCTGCACGTGGTGCTCCCCCAAAGCACCTCCCGTCCTCAGTCGTCATCCAGAAAGTCAGCGGTGTACAAGTTCTGGAAAGCATTTCAGTGTGTAGGAAGAAACCCACATCTTGTTGAAATTTGCATTATGTCATTTTACATGTGGTTATGTCTTGTGCCTAGTGATGCAATGTAACCCAGCACAACCCCACTTGACTCTACGCAACGGGAACGTCTCTGGTGCCAGTCACTGAAGAGAGCTGAGCTGGGGAAGGAGAGGTTTGGGGCTTTGAACGGGATCTTAGATGGGGATTTTGGAGTGCCCACCTTTTTTAATGGGAAATAAAAGCTATTTGACTTACGGTATGCATTGTTACTTATGCATAGGATTCTTAAAGGCTTTTTATTGATATATTCAGTGTGCAGAATAAACTATATTTTTGTTTTATCTCCCTATCTAATTTGTGTCTGGCTCAGGGAAGTGGGGTCAAATTACCTAACAGTGTTCTGATACCATTAACAAATATTATAGAAAAAAAAAAAAAAAAACGAGACTAAGACAGTCTTTTTCGTAAATCTATTTTTTTTGTCATTTTGTGTCTGATGCCATCACACCGCCTGATGACACCAGCAGATTTAGGCAGTCAGGAAGGAAAGCACACGCTAACCTTGCATTTTCCCCACCATATGCACGCTTCGAATCCAAGGGAAGATGCTGCCACGGCCTCCCATGTGTTGCGCTGCCTCAGCCCGAATAGCGCTGCTGCCGCAGTTATAGTGTGTATTTAGAAAAAAAAGGAAAAAAGGCATATTGGCTTCAGCATGTTGGCTTCAGCATGGGGTTTTGCACAGGCGCCTTGCTTCAGCCCAGCAACCAGGGCTCCTCTGGCTTGGCAGGGCCACCGCATGCGGTCCCTGCCAAGCCACCGGCGCGCTCCTGCCGCCTGGCAGCTGCCTGTGCCTGCTGCCTTGGCAGTGTGGTGCCACCAGCTCCAGGCGTGTGGCACCACCCATCCTGGTGCCCCCTCCTCGTCCCCCAGCGACTGCTGCAGGTGGCTGGGTGTTTTATGGGTGCTCCGGGTGCCTCCCCGTCCCACCGCAGCCTTCCCCGTGCCCAGTAAATGCGCAAGGTCGTGGTGCCTCGGAGGGAAGCACGCCGGAGCTTCACCGGGCATGAGGATGCTGCGAGCGCCAGAGAGGCCTATAAATAAATAAATTAAAAATTAGAATAGCTCCTGATTATAAGGGACAACTCCCTGTGAATCTTAATTACTGTAATTGGTTCTCAGTTACTATGGTGATTGGTGGGCGCTCCAGAGATGCCTCTGATGGATGGGAGATGTTTACCCGTACGCGTATCGTCACGGCGAGCGTGCAGCAGCCCGTCAGAAACCCAGCATTTACCCGCACCTTGTGCCGAGCGCTGAGAGACACACCGCGTGTTGACAGCTGCCGTCAGAGCACAAATGGCCCGGCTGCCGCTCGCTGCCGCAGGTACAAAGCCTGCCACGGATGTGGCTGCACAGCCAGCCCCTCGGTCAGGGCTGCGTGCGGGGCTCCCCGCCTCCAGCTGTCCCAGAGTTGCTGAATTGATGCGCCAGCATCAGCACAACCGGCTGGCCAGCTGATGGAGATGGGCTAGTTTACTTTGTTTGGCTCCGTGTGCTGCCCCTGTTCCCCTGGGGTGCTGGCAGTGAGCACAGGGGGGTGCTTGCAGGTGTGGGGGCAGTCTCCAAATGCTTGAAGCCTCCTGCGTCAGAAAAGTGTTTGGGGCTGCACATGGAAGTCATCAAGCAGCAGAACTTAAAGTGTTAGTTCTCATAAGCGGAGATTTCTCTGTGTGATCTCTCATTCCCTCGCTTCATTCCTCTAAGGCAGAACATTATTTTTAAGCAGAATGAAGTTTCTAAGGAAAAGCAAACAGAATGACAGAGCATTTCTTCTACAATTACAGTTAAAAGTATTCCCTGCGTGGTTCAGCAGAACTTAGGTCTATATCTGGCTTTTAGATTTCTGCAGACCATGACAAGACTGGAAGTAAAAATAAACACACTCGGAGTGCCTGAACAAAACTTGTGTTTATCCAGAGATAAACGGCGATTAATAAAGTGACACTAAATGATGTTCCCTCTTTGAACACAGCAATGAAAACTTTGATTTGCAGCGCGCAGCGTTTAGCAGAGCAAGCCCCATCAGCCTGCAAGAACTGCAGCTGGCTTCATCCGTGCTATCAGAGCTGATTAACTTGTGTGACGGCCGCGAGCAGCCATCGATAAATAATGCACGGATCCCTTTCCCCTCCGAGCCTTCCCGGCTTGCCGGCCGGGCTGCGGCAGGCAGCTCGCCCCCTCCCCGGTGAGCAGCCCGCAGCGGGCTCCCCGCGCTCCCATTTCTCAGCCTGACTTCTGCAGCAGTGCCGGCGAGTCGTGTGAGCACGGGGCACGTGCCCGGGCTAATAATAGCCGCAGCTGCAGCGGTGGTGATTTCTTTAAAAATAATGGACAAAGTTTGGCGGAGGCGCTGAAAGGGTTTTATTGAAGCAGCAGCCTCGGCTGTGGTGGCTGTGTCGGAGGGCTTTGCACCGCGTGCCTTCGGAGCGTGCAGCTATTTGCATAGCGTTTGGTTTTTGTTATGATTTTGTGAGCCTTCTATTGACATACTTTGGGATTTTTATTGTACAACAGTCTGCATGAAGCCACCACGCTGATCAGTCTTGCTCGGGAAGATTTGTTTTCCTCATGCTTTTAAGACTGAAATTAAAGTGTAGGGTGTGGGAGCAGGAGATCAGGATGATGCTAAAGGCAAGCAGTAGATTTATTTTTTCTGTAGGGAGAAAGGCAGTATCCTTAAAGAAAAGGAAAAAGTTCTCCCCATATATATGCATGGGGATATAGTATAACCAGGATTTTAAATCCTGGATGACCCTTTAAAAACAGAAAGCAAAAATCACAGCTGTGCAAGTTCAGGGTAGGACCACAAGTTGTATGTAAACAACAATAAAATCAGGTACAGATAGCAGCGAGTTATGGCGAGCAGCGCACGGTTTTGCTCCTGGCCCACCAGCCCCGCTGGGGCAGCGTTCGCCTCGCAGCAGCATCGGGCACCCACCTCGCTTCTCGTGGTGTTTGCAAACGCCGCGGAGGATCCTGACAGTGCAAAGCCGTGTGCTGTACCGGGCCTGTGGCTCTGCACTGAGTGCTAAAAATAGGGATTAAAAGATGGAATTTAATAATGCACTTTATTTCAAAAGCTTTCAAACCTGGCTGAGCTCTGCAGGGATCTTCCCAGTCCTATTTGGGCTGGCAAAAAACGTGTGCTAAAAATCCACCAGAATAAGGACCCTGATCAGCAGCCTTTTTTTTTTCCTTCTTTTCTCTTGCCTTCTGATGGTGACAAATAAACCTCACCCACAAGGGCTTCCCGCTCCCGAGGCTGGCCTGGCTCCATCCCTCCCGAGCTGCTCCACGTGCCGGCCCTCGGCCACCGGCGCACGAAGCTGAGCCCGTGCGCAGCCCTTGTTTGCCTTCACGTGAGTAGCATTAACGAGAAATCCCTCTCTCCAGCACACACTGCATCATTTAAAAGTTTGCTCCAAAGGTTTAACTCCTTGCTCGCCCTCCCTGGAGCCCCCCGGCCCCCGGGTTTGTTCCTGCTGTGACAGCGGAGGTGCCGATGCGCAGCGTCTGCTTGGGAGCCCGGGCGAAAGGCTGGCGCAGCCGGGCTGCAGGACCGCCGGAGTTCAGGCGACAAATCACAGCCTGGGGAACAAAAGATATTGAAGGGGGGAGGAAAAAAAAAAAAACCAGCAACCCCAATAAATCAACAGCCGGAGTAAAGCTGCATCTTGAGTTACTCAGTGGGTGCCAAAATAACTTGCTTTTCAAAATCTTACAGGAAATGTTGTTCGGAGGGATTTGCAATTATTGTCAGTATCTCTGCCACCTGCGTGTGTTTCTGTACATCACAGGAGTGTGTATGCACATATTTGTGTTTTTGCCATATGCACGCACCGTGAAAGGAGTGTTGCTGAAATTTTGCTTTTAACCAGATGTAGAATTAGAGCAATGTTCACTCACAAATGGAACTGAATTGTGAAGTCATTCAAATGCAATTGTGATTTTTTGTTTTGTTTTCTTGAATGAAATAATTGAACTCAGTCTCTGGTTATTATTATAGGGCAGGAAAAGGATGATTATAGAGGCAGCACAGGAAAACAAAGCTGCTGTTATGTATTTAATTCACTCGAGGAAAAGGGTTCTCAGACTTACTGAACTGGTCTTGTTGTTTTTTTTAAAGGATTTTTTTTTAATAGAAATGCCAGTTAATTTGATTTATAATATCAGGCATTAATGGAACAGAATCATAAAAACATCCTGCGTCGGGTGCACGCAGTGTGTGCTGTTGCACAGCGTCGTCGTCTTTTTAATTAGCGTGGAACTACCGGACAATTGCAAGTCCTGACAGCCTCCACTAAAAATCAAGTGCACACTGTCCTGCATAGCATTAGCATCTGAATAAAAGTTTTTTCTTTAATATGGTCACTGATACACAGAAAGAAAAGAACCCTCTGCTTTTTTTTTTTTTTTTCAAATTTTATTTTATTTCCAGAACAACGACTGCCAGAATATAGCAAGCAATGTTTTAAGGGGAAAAAATCCTGGCTGTAAATGTGCACAATATTCCACATTATATACATGTCATTTCTGAGCACTGTTGGAACGATGCAGTGTCAAATCTGTATGACAGATTGAGGTGAAAGCTGGGAAGAGAGAGCCTGTGAAGAAACAGCCCTGACTGAGTCAGGCACCCTATAGAATTTATCCTGCAGGCTATAAGTAACCAGTTTCATCACATAAAAGGAGGAGTGGAAGAGGGATAATTGTCTACTAATTTGGGTCTCACAGCGGCCGGCGTGGCGCAGCGCTGGTGTAACAATGCCATCTAGCGCTGTGCGGCCCCGCGGGGCTCCTCGCCCGGCCAGCCGCCCCCACAACACCCCAAAAGGATCCCAAATGCCCCAAAATGCCCATTCCTGCCCCCATGAGTGTCCCTGTGCCGGCCCAGTGCGCTCCGTCCGCGTGGAGCCCCAGCTGCGCCCGACCAGGCTGCGCTCCACTCACCCCGCAGAGAAACAAACCACAGCTTCCACAGACCTGGTTTTGGGGCAAGATTCCCACTTGGGAGAAATACAGTCCAACAGTCCAGCCCAACATTTTTGTCCTTGTAGATCAGTACGATGTAAAGTAATTCTCTAAAATCAGGAGTTTCAAAAGAAGGCGAAACAGTGGTTTAAGCTCAATTTGCATGGATGCTCTTACTTCTCCCTGCGTGTGCAGCACTTGCATTCAAGCACCACTGGTGTTTGCCAGGAGAGAGATCTGGGACCCGAAGGGAAGAATTACCATCAGAAGTAAGGAAAAGGTGGCTGATAGTGCTAATAGCTGAGAATAGGAGCTGCATAGCAGTGTGCAGCTTTCCTTTGGTTAACATTTTAATGATTAAAATAATAATAATAATAATAATAATAAAAATCCTTAATATCCTCTTTTTTTTTTTTTTTTTTTTTTGGGTCCCACTCAGTTCTGTTGATCGTAGGACAGAATCTGCAGGCTACCCAGCCTTGGGAGCAGCTCCTGAGGAGGCTTTTGCCCCCTAGGAGACCCTGCTGTCCCACGGGCTGCTTGGAGCAGCTCTGCCACTGAGCCACCAGCTCCAACAGTCATGCACGGTGCAGACCTGGGTGTCTGCACTTTATCCAAGGTGAGCTGTGCAAAACCCTCCATGGAAATGGAAGAGAAAATCCTCCACAGGCGCAAGCATGAACAGGAGTGAAGAGAGAAGCAGCAGCCTGCAGTACACATCCGGACCTGTGTCACTTTTGCCATTTTAATTGTTTTAATGATTGTTTACACATTAACAATGCATAGCTAATGCTGCTGAAGCAGGGTGACTTGGTGCACCCTCTCATCTGACAGGGGCATGCCCGTCACCAACAGCGAGGCCACGCAGCACGGGCCTCCGCACTGCTCTGGGTCTGGTTAGGAAACCGACCGGGCTGGGCTGAGCTGGGGCTTGGGTGAAAACCCAAGTTTTCACTTGTGCATTCTATTTATTTATTTATTTCAAGAAGTTATGATAGTGCTTTTGAAAATGTGAACAAATAGCATAGTTGTTTTGTTGTTGTTGTGTTGTTTTTTTTTTTTTTTTTTTTTTTTAGCCTAAATCTGTATCATCTGAAGCGATCACTCTGGCACAGCTGAAATATGTTGTTCATCTCAGGAAGGCCTGTAATGCCAAGCACTTTTCAATGCCCAGCAAACAAAGGCAGTTGTTCGCCTCGTTTCGGTGCCGGGCGCTGGTGCCAGGCCCCATCCCAGCCCCGCTGCAGGCCGGGCGCTACGTGGGGGCACCGAGTGGGACCTGGGATGGGGCTGCCACTGCGGGCGGGCTGGGCTGGGTGGTGGCAGAGAGGGGCAGGCTGCCCTGGGAAACGCGCCTGGCTTCTGTCAGAAAGGGGTAGCGAAACCAGCAGGTCCCTGCAAGACGTCTTGGTTCCATCCAGATGGCATTTTTCTGTTGGAAAAAAAAAAAAAAAAAAAGCTCCATTAAAAAAAAAAAATAACCCCCCTGATTAGTGCAGTAAATAATAACAGTTCGTGAACTCTGTCCAAATTCCTGCCGCTTGCGTGTGTCCACGCACTGCCGATGAACTCTCCAAGTGAACGTTGTGCAAATCATCCCTACAGAGGTGATGCGAATGCATCAAAACATCCTCTGGAGCACTCTCCTGAAAAGCAGCCCCAGCTGAGTGCGTGGCAGTGTTATTTAAAAGAATATTCTTTGAAGGAATAAATCATCGGCTCTATTAATCCATGCTGAGGTCAGGGCAGCCAGAGTGGTGTTTGTGGGGGCTACGGTGACTTCTCTTGGCAGTCTTGGAGGAGCTGGGAGCAGCCAGGAGTTTATACTGCTATTATTTATTATTTTATTAAGAACTCCAGAGGTACTGCTTCCTCAGAGAGGTGGATGGATAAAATGATGCTTAGAAGTGCCCTTAGATTAATTAATGTAGCTATAACAACTTTATTACAGAAACAGCAAGTGAAAGGCTGATATGTACCATTGCTTATCACGGAACACTTAAGCTACAGCTGTAATTGTTTATGTGAACATCAATCTTTGCTACAGATTTGGACTTGGTTCAATTTTGCAGCTGTTTCTCAAACCAGAACCTTTCCTTCCCTACAATATTTTATTCCTACCCTTAACTAACTCAGAGAAGGTTGACAAAGGCTAGCGAGTCTTCAGTCTCAGCAAACACAATTTGCAGCCTTTAGACCAAGACTGTACAGCCAGGCAGGTGCAAGTCTACAGAGTAATAAAACTCCAACGATCAAGCTTTCTCCATCCATTCTTTTACCATAAAACAGTTGTCGTCCTTCAAGATGACTGTCAGCAGACCGCATTTTCCTGGGAAATATTTAATCATTTGCAAGAAAAACAATTTTGAGCCATTTTGAAGTTTGAGTAGGTGAACTTGAATAGATGACCATAGCAGAGACGTGTTAAGTACAGAGCTAGCATCGCAGGTACCAGGCCAGTACAAACAAGCACTGTGATGCAGGTATGTCCATGCCGAGGCTAGAGGGTGCTCCTTCCCGTCCTGCTCAGGGTCGTGCTGAGACGGGCTGAACACCTGCTAGTGACCGACTTGTCTGAAAACCAGAAGTGGGTAGAGAGAGTAACATGTAATATGTTTTACTTTAAATAATTTTGCTAATAAATTAGTGTTTGTAATCAATAGCCAGCACTTCCATTTCTTCTTTGTCAGTTCTCACCCAGCCGGAGCCACGTGTCCTTCTTAATTCACCGATATCTGCATATTTTTAGAGCCTCAGTTTTTCTCGCCCTCACACACTGTTTGTACTGGAGATCAAGCGATCGATCCGCCTGCCTCGTGTCACAGGTTAGCCAGGTGGCCCCGCGCTATTGTCACAGCCTGCGGCCCTGCGGCTCCTGGGGACTGCGCGTGCACAACGCTCGGGGACTCCGATCTTTAATTACTTTGTTTGCGAGCTGAGCGATCACCGGCACTGGGCTCACATCCACAACATCCCCCAGGGCTGCCGAGCGTGGTCAGCATCGCTGCGGGACCAGGCGCTGGTTTTAGCCTGCTCTCAGTGTACGTCACCAGCAGCGTTTGTGGGCTCATGGCCAGCCACAACCCCCCCCCCCCCCCCCCACTCCCCAGAGCTCCTCAGCTCTGTGCCCAGCTTCCCGCTGCAGGACCCCCTTGCAGGCCCCCGTTTTGAGGCCATTGGGATCTGAGCACGTGTTGCACAGGGCAGGACCGCCCTTCATCAAGCGTGGCCGTGGGACAAAAACCCTTATGGAACTTCCCACGGCAGTGCTCTCGCTCTGAGGTGCCAGCTCTCCATTGCTCCCACCTCCTCCCTCATCCCAGCGCAGGGTGGCTACGATGGGAGCAGCGGAAGGTGCTGCCCTGTGCCCTGCTCCACCACTGCCCCCCTGCTAACCTGGAATTACCATCGTTAGTTAGCGCATTCCTTTATTCCAGGAGCTGATGGACGTCCTAGGAAATGCCAGGCTGTGAGACATCCACGCAGTATTGCAGCTTCGGGTGGGCACGGGAACAAGCTGCTGGAATTTTTTTATTTTCCTCTTATGTTACAGATTTTAGAAGGAGTTTCTTCCAGGCTTGGAAGAGAAATTAAAAGCCCTTCTCATCTACGTCAGAAACGCACGGGCGCTGAAGTATTGGCAGCCGCTGCACAGATCATTGCCACTGATCGCTCTTTGGTAGCTATGTAATTAGGGCATTCAGTAAGTCGCTGCAACTTGTACATTCAGACACGTCTTAACCCAAAGTATCAGGTGCTGCTGCTGTGGCAGGACTCTTTAACACTCCCCTCCACCTTAGGAGACAGGATTTTCCTCTCCCAGCTCCTGCTCCTTGGATCTTGCTCTGAAGCTCCTTTGCTCATTAGAATAAACATGTAAACAATCTGCACTGTAAGAGTCTGTGAAACTTTCTATACATTAAATAATGTAATTCAGTTTAAATATCAGTTCATTATCTGTTGCTCGGTAATATCTTTATCACTGGCAACTGATGGGAGCTGATTACGATGAGTTGCAGCTCTCTCTTATTAATTGCAGTTGATTAACATAGTTTAATATTACAGATACCCTTTCTCTGCTGCTACATTTTGCTGTTTTTCAGCTGCCTTGAATCCCTGGTACATGGGGAAATACCTCCCTCTAGTGCTAACCTCTGTATTTCTTTGTGGAGTCATACACTGTCTTTGGTAAGGCATGGACTTTCTATGAAGTCTGATCTGGAAAATGCTGAGACTGTTTTGGATACTATCTATTCAGACTCGGATCTTACAGCTCTTCCTGAAAGGGCTAGCACCGCTTTGAAGTAAAATACCACGTACTTAAAAGGCCAAGGGCAACGAAGGGAATAGCGATGCGGAAAGGGAGACTTATCTAAGATTAACGCCGCTTGTCAAAGCATGAGAAATGTAGGATGCCAAGGTAGATCTGGACAGAGAAAATTGGTGTTCTGCTTCGGGTGAGCTGAGTCGCAGTCTGAAGCGTTCCTAAACCAGCGCCTTGCCAGGCGACCTGGCGGACCGGCAGCTTCTCGCCACGGCAGGGAGGAAGCACGGGATCGTCCCCATGCCACCCAGGGGGTGGCAGGCCCCAAGCTAGTGTCCTTCTCCTCCAGGAGAGGCAGCACCACCACCCGTGGGACTGCTCGGAGCCTGCCACCAGCAGCAGGCAGTGATTCCTCACGTACGTGCGCCGTGCACCCTCTGGGCCTCTTCATGCTCCTGCCTAACTCTTGGCTGGACAAAAAGCTCAGGCAATGCGTTAGCCCAGACCCCAGATAGTTACGGTGTACAAAACCGCGTTATTGAAACTGCTGTCTGTTCGCTCGGGGATGCACGTGCACCTTAAACTGGAGATTTCTTAAAAACTTTTGGTGCATTCATAAAAAAAATGTTTTAATAGATGTGGGAGTCAGAAAAAAGAGGAGGGGGTGATTGGAGATGACTGTAGCGTGACTGCTTCCTGCCAGTAATTTCCAAAGTTATTTCTTATACAGTATGAAAATGCTTGGTATGTTAGCACTCTAAGTTAAGTGTCTCAAATGTGCATTTAATTTGGATTTAATAACAGCATTTTTCCTTATGAAAACTCAGTCAATTATTGAAAGCATTTCTTGAGGTTTAGCAATTATTTAAGAGGTGCATTTACTGTAAAGTAATTAACTCAAATGGCATGTTCATGGAAATAGTATATTTAAAACAAATTTAAATATTTGTTAGCAGAAGGAAATATTTTATACTACTGTAATTTGATAATCTTCACGTTCATTGTCTTTAAAACTTTTTAGTATCATTTAACAACTTTATGGAGAATTCTCAAGAGACCTGAGGGAAAGACCCTTGGGGATAAAATAATAAATGCTTTTAAATATGACACAAGTGATAGAGAATTTAGAAAAAAAAAAAAAAAGTGACTGTTTTCAGTTAAAACCAGCTGTCCCTAGCTTCTTTCTAAACAGTTTATTTCTTACAGAAAAATAAATAAATAAATAAATAAATAAACACAATAGTCATTAAAATTAAAAATTATGAAGGAAAGGCAGAAAAACAGGAAAAATCCTGGTTATTTATTTTCCAACTATTTTGATGCTCACGAGCAGACAATGGCCTTTTTTCTGAGCTGCTGTTTTCTTTCATCCTCTCCCAGCTGTCTGCCTGGTACAGAAGATGTGGCCGGGGTCACGCAGAAAAGCCGGGGTGGCTCCCTGAAGCCTCTGTCACTGAAGATTTCAGCTGAAGCCCTGTGGAGGACAGGTCCCCTCTTCATCGCCTCCCGTCCCGCGCTGGCTGGGGCAGGGAAGGTCCCTCCCAGGACCACACCGAGCATCTCCCTGTGATGCAGCAGGACCGAGGTCCCACCAGCTTTTGGGAAAAAACATTTACTGAATTTCAGTCAAGAACTGAGAACACTGTAATGAGTCCTCCTTAATCACCAGTATAGATCAAACTCCTCTACAGAGCCCACTGCATGGAGCAGGATGGGCAGCAGTGACAGAACGGTGATGCAATTTCGGTGTGACAATTAGATGCAATTAATAAATGCAGACATGACCTGTCCTGGCACTGCCTGCCCCACTGTGGGCGTGAAGTGCTCCGTGCTGGTGGTGGGTTTGGCCAGGCCCCATTCTCCCTTCTGTGTAGGCAGTCTCTGGTCCTGGCTCACTTTCTCCCATCACCAGACTTTCTCATCGTTTCATCACTGCTTTTCGCCCCCATGCACCACGAGTCTCCTCTCCCTGCCCCTTGCCCAGCTGCCCCAGCCCCCAGCCCAGGAGGGCAGGCAGCCGGCACCTGCAGCGGGGTCAAACCCTGGCACCAGGCTGGGATCGGCCTTGCCAGGCAGGTGATGCTAAGGGCAATGCTGGCTGCATGCTTCTGCCAGGACGGCAAGAAAAATATTATTAATTTTTACTAATGCTATTAAATACAAAGGACTGAGGCACGGGGAGAGCCATTTTTAAAGGACAGTGTGCCCTGAACGAGAGGGGAGGCAGGAGGGGAGGCTGGCTGTGGTAAAGCAGGCATGAAATGACCTATTAGGGAGATTAAAATAAACCCACTTCAGCACAATGGGTGTAGTTACATCATTACATTTATTGGGCTTTACATTTATTATTAACACAGATATTTCTCATTACTGCCTGCAGACCTAAATTCATTTCTCTCCCTTATCCTTTTAATTCTGTCATGCTCCTTCTAACAGCATCTGCTGCTAATTTAAAACAAGGAAACAGACAGGACTAGAATAGGTGCCTTGGAAATTGCCCCCGGACAGCTTCCATCGGGCGGGCAGGGATGCTGAGTTTCCGACGGAGCTCCGGTGCCAGCCCCGCAGAGTCCCGCACGTGGCAGCGTCGGGAGCGCTCCGGCTGTGCATCGAGGAAGCCCCGCGCTGCCTGTGGATCGGCTCCCCGGGGGCAGGAGCTGCCTTCAGAGCACAGTGTCTGTGCGGCCCATTCCCAGGAGCAGTGACATAAAGCAAGTCGGCCTGCCGGCCTGCACGAGGCTGTCCATCGGGGCGTACCCAGGTTTTCAAGTCAATGGGCTCTTACGTTAAACTCGGGTACGCTGCACCATGGAGGGAAACCCTGGGCAGCAGGCGTGCTGGACACTGCCGTGCCTGCTGAGCACCGTGTGGCCACCAGCGCCCGTCCCGAAGGTCTTGGGTGCAGGGGGCTCCTGAGCAGCTTGCCCTGCTAAACACACAGACCAGCCGCATCGCCCGCGCTGTGCCGTGCAACCCCGGGGGGGTCTGGTGGTTCTGAAGAGAAGGGCTACCAATAAACTGTTGTCTTCTTCGGTACTCATTTCTAGTATCTGTAGTACAGTGCTGCGTGATACCCTAGGCACAAGGCAGAATACGCGAGCGGTTCTCGTGCACAGGCAGTCGGTGCCGAGTCAGTGAGCTGCCCCTGGCAGGGCGTGCGCCCAGCACCCAGCTCAGCACCCACCCTCTGCTGCCCGTGTTCCTCCTTTTCTGCACCCGCTTTGCAGAAAATAAATGTTTGTGGGGTTATCGCAGCAAGGAAACTCATTAATTTGTTCACGTGTGCGGTACTAATTACAGAAGATGCACAGAGTCCTGGCTGTTCCCTTACCCTCCCTGAGGGCTCGCTGGCAAACGCAGCATTGTTCGTGGGGGCACTTACAGCTGTAACACCCAGCGTCTGTCCGTCTGTCCCCCCGTCCCCCCGTCCCCCCGTCCCCCGGCGGTGCCGCCATGAGGGCACGCTGAGGGGCGCTCTTGTCACAGCGATGGCGCGGCGCGGGGCGGGGACATGGCGGCGTCCTGCCCGTGGTCGGCCCGCAGGCCTGTCGGAGCCGCCTGCGTGTTGGTACGGCTAATTCTGCAGGAAATAGGGCGGGTTCTTGTTTGCTTGCTTGTTTTTTTTTGTTTGTTTGTTTGTTTTGTTTTCCTCTCCTTTGGTGTGGGGTCAAAGGGCCCTGCTGGTTGGGAATTCTGAACTTTGGACGACGCAGCGGCAAATGCCGTGGATCACCCTGCTGGGGTTCCCCCGAGCAGGGGCTGCACAGAAATCCCCATGGCTGTGCTGCACAGGTGCAGTTTTGCTGGCTGTGCCCCCTCTGTGCATCGGGGAAGGAGCAAGGCTGCTCTGCCAGAGGCGTTCCTGGCTGGCACTGCCCGTCCCTTGAAGCACCGCTCATAAAGTTCTTTCTTTTGCTCGGAAACAGAGTGTGCTTCTGCTAGGGCATGTCAAGAAGGCCCTTCATCTGTTTTTGAGGTATGGACAATGTGTTTGTTTGCATTTATGACGTGCAATATCTGCAGTAAGATGCAGCTCTTTGCTCGCTATGAGAAAAGTAAATGAATTCCTGCAGAGTTTTAAGATAAAACTGAAAACTTCTCCAACATATTCGAGTACGTGTAGAAAGAAGCAGAAGAAAGTCTGCCTGTTCACAGGCTGCCTGGCGGTGAGGACACGGGGTGTTCACAGCGCACTGCTCCCCTCCCAGTGAGCAGCCGGCTGGTGGTACCTGTGCCAGCATTTTTAAGGCTCAGGCTTTGAAACTGGCCAAGCATATCCCCGCTAGCACCTGAACCTTTCCCAGCTGGAAACACCATGCTTCAGGGCGTTTGTTTCTTCTCAGCACACACCTACTCGCAGGGAGCAATTATGAAGCCAGGTTTTGGGGGGATGCTCCTCTGCAGCTCTCCTCCATGCGTGCCCCATGGGGCTGGGTGGCAGCATGGCCCCCGGTGCCTGCCCCCAGGGCACAAAGCAGCCCCCGGGGCAGAAAGCAGCCCCCGGCACAGCACTGGGGTCACCTTTGCCCACCTGCTCCAGGTGTTCAGCAGAGGGAACCAGGTAGCCTGCTGTCTGAGAGTGGGGCAGCTGATCCCCAGCAGTGCAGAAGCCTGGCCCGCCTTCCCTCAAACATGGCTTGCCGATATGTTTTAATGCCAAACTGCGTCCCAGCAACCTGCGTGTGAGCTCCAGCAGGAGCAGCCTGTGCCTGTGCTTGGTACCAATGTGCCAGTGTGCATTTTGCAGACCCTATGTGGGGCATGTGGTCGCTGAGCAGCAGCGCATGCTTTCTGCCTTGACTTTCAGCATCATTTGTGCAAGTCTTTGGTGTTGGTACGTGTACCGCTTTGTAAAACACACCGGTACATTGCAAAACCTCAAAATTCCTTTGGTACAACATCTGTTTGTTCCAAGGCAAAGGCACAATCTCATCACTGCTAATTGCAAAAGCTACGAAAGCAAAAAACAAGACATGGATCCACCTCACGCAGTGAGTGGCGCAGCGAGATTCACACTGCTGCTGGTGATGCTACAGGCTCACTCCCTTAGCTTACCTGATACTAGAGACTAAATTGCAAGCCTGGTTATCTCCACCTAGTATTTAAATAATTAGCAGGAAAAAATGTGCTTTGTTAGTTGAGAGAGAGATTAAGTGCACAATATCACTGCTAACTCAGTGCCCCTGGGCTGCTTGCCAGCACTTTTGTTAGTAACCAAGCACAGGATTAACCTGTAATAACACAGCCGGGCTCACAAGATGATAATTTACGGATTTGCTCTGAATGTTAGCAATTCGAGCCGTCTGAAAATTACAGAATTTAACGTGTTTAGCAAAGATTTTAGAAAATGCTTGGAAAAGATAACCAGGTGAACATCCAGAGTGTATGGCTGAAGAATGAGAAGGATTTAAGGAAAGGAAAGTGTGAGTAAAACTGAAGTAACAGCAGTGAGCAGCCAAGTTTCCCAACTTCTCTTAGTCCTGAGCTTGTTTTCATACCTTACTCTCCAGCTGCCAAACAAACCCCATTTCTAACCTGTTACATAACGTTTTAGCTCACAGCCAGGTCCGTATCTTGTTACATACATGTCATTTGCATGTATATGTGTATATATATACATAAACACATATTTTTCTGTATACACACATTGATATATATAAAGGAACGGATATTAGGGGGGCAGAATAAACCAGAATAGATTAAGAAATGCCACATTAAAGTCATCCGTGCATCCCCTTGTCCACACTGAGCACGACACCATCTATATTTACCAGCTCTCACATTATCTTTCCTACGTGCAATATCAGTTGTTATTTGTTGCCCGGCACAAAGTGGCCTGGAGATAACAGGTTGGATCCTCCACACGGGGGATGTCTTGCCGTCAGCGCTTGGCCGGTGTCGGGTGATCTCTCTTGGCCTTCAGGTTAGGGACAGAGGGGACGGGGTGTGAGAACATGTCCCGCTTTTGTGGACCCCCTGGCTCGTGCCCCCTCACAGAGGGTCGCTGTCTCACAACAAAGGGCTGGCAAACGCAGGTGAGCCTCTGCTGTCACCTGGTGGGGGGACAGGGCTGGAAGCCCCCGTGGTGGTGCCTGCAGACACGAGGTGTTCTCAGCCCCTGGGCCCCATGAACATTGCAGCGGCCAGGGCTGGGAATTACATTTGTTCCGGTGACACAACTTCTGGATATTGGGGTCTTTACTCTGGTTCAGGGGCTTTTCACACACTGAGAATTTATCGTTTGTTTTCCAGGGTCGTATTTTGTAAGAAGCAAGAAACGTTTTGTTCTCTGAAGAGCAAACTTTACTTTCATTTGACCGTGGTTCCAGTCGGGTTTGGCCAAAACAAGGATCTCTGTTCTCAGCCAGGACCAACTGAGGTGGCAGAAGCTACATTCCCCTTACCTTACCCCAGGTAATGCCTTTCTTTTAGGGCTCTCTATTAATTTTAAAATTTTCCATTTAAAATTTCAAGGTGGTTGTTCTCTTCAGCCTTGAGCATTTCACCTTCCATCAGCAAAAAATGAAGTTCAGCAAAGCCAGAACAGCTGGGTCTGTCCCCCAGCCCCAAGTACCACTCTGCTAGCTCAAAGGGAACATTGTGCAGGCAAAACCCATCATCCTGAAACATGACATTTCCAGTTGTAGTGCCAAGTACCTAGGGATAGGATTTGGTCCTAAAGTACTTGAATCATCCCGTGCTAAAGACAGGTTTTTGTTTCATTACCTTTGATGGGAGTTGCATCAGGCTCTGCAGGAGCCAGAGCTGCCCTTTGCATCTTCTCCGTTTTATGGTAACACACTCGTAATTAAATCTTATCTAAAGTGCTCGAGAGCAGTTCTTGAAATTATTTGTGGGATATCACATGCTTCTTTATGGGCTATATTTGTCATTGTTATCTGTGTGCAAGCAGTTTCCAGCTCTGTGCGTGGCCTGCAGCTGGGGTGGCAGCAGATGCCTTGCAGGCAGCCCCACGCCACCGCGGAGCTCAGCTGGGGACAGCAGCACGGCAGCAGTGCCACGGGACAGTGGGTGCTGGGTTCGGACAAAGCCCAGGACGACAAAGAACAGTCGCCCCACTAATTGTATAAGTCCTCCCAAACTTGCTTACCCAGCGGTGAGTCCCCATCCCGCTGTTGCTCACAGTGGGAAGCTGTCAGGGCTTGGCTTCCGAAAGACAGCAGCAGCCCTCCGGGGCATGCGGGCTGGGACGGGGTGAAGGATGCTTCACGTCACGGGCACCGGGTCCTCTCCTCTTCAGCCCAGACCCTGACCCAGCACGGAAGGGTTACCTTCATTCTGGGGTGAAGGTAGAGCCTGCAGCTCAATCCCGACCTGCTGACCAGTGCTTTTTTACCAAAAATCAAAGTGCTGGAATTAGAGAATATTTTGCAGTGTAGTAGTTTGCCAAATATAGTTTTTCTCTAGTGAGGAATATTGATGAAATTTCATCTGACTGCGATTGAAGTAACACTTCAAATGTGCTATATATAGGCCTTTTTTTTTTTCAGTTACTAACTAGAGCAGTGATTGCACAAAGGCCTGGTGGAAGGAAGCTGGGGCTGTTCAGCCTTCACCATAAGCTCCACGCTGGTGCCTGTGTCCATAAATCACTGAATGTATGCCCTGGCTGAGCACTTTGGCGCTGTGACACCAAGTGCCTATGGGACGACCAAGCCACTGGGAAAAGCTCTGCACTTGCTTTGGCCCGTATTTGTAAAACCCAGCAGAAGACAGCCTTTGTGATGTGATTAATGCAGCAGCGTACGTGAGCTGTGCGGCAGTCACTACAAAAAGGCCATTTAAATAATAAGTTTTCTGAGAAGGACAAAAGGGGTAGCAGCACTTCATCTATATTTATGCTGCCACAAATGCGTGGCAGATGGCAGTGCTTTTGTGTCTTCACACTTTCAGTGATGTTTAATTACATTTCTATAAATAGCCAGTTTTATGACTTGCGGTCAGATGCTCTTTCATCGTGGTGGGAAAATAAGTAATAACAAGCACGTCGAGAGAGCTGGTGCATTTTTCCCCTCCCTTCAGGCAAGCCCCCTGTAATCATGGCAGAGGATTTTCAGAGGTCAGGGTTTCTGCCAGGTTTCCGCTGTGCTCAGTGTTTTCCCAGTGAACTATGTGGAGATGATGTGCGAGCGCGGTGCCAAGGCAAGAGCTGGTGCTGGTGAGTGTGGCAAGGAGCACGAGGAGCACAAGGAGCACGAGGAGCACGCCGTGCCCACCGCTGCGGGACGCATCTGGGCGCGAGGCCGAGCCTCTGCCCTGCGAGTGCTGCCCGTGGGGGGAGCAGAGGTCGCCCTCCCTGGAGGGGCAGTGCTCCAAATCCTGCTTGGCAGTTTCCCGCAGGTGCCAGCTGGCTTTCCCATTTATATAGCTCCCCGCCTTTAGTTGGAAATACCGTAATGTTTATTTTATCAGAGATAATTGTAATTCATTCCCTTGGGATTTAACTGCAGATGGAGGTTTGTATGCTAACCCCAGTATTTATCACCCAAAAAAGGGCTGGGTTTGCTGGGCCAGTGGCCCGTGGCTGCGTGGCCCTGACTTGGGGGCATCCCTATATCGTGGCATGTGTGTATGTGCGTACAGACATGTACATGCATGTACAAGTATGTTCATATGTCTATACTATGTATATATAGGTATCCATGTATATATACACATATATATTATTGCCTAAGCATGGTAAGTCTCACTCAAATGAAATGAATACTGGCTTTTTAAAAATTGAAATTGCAGCCTCCTCACTATTTTGAAGGAAAAGTAAGTAAAATAATAATTCACAGCTTGACACATGCTGACTGTCATGTGGAAAATAAGGTTTTTCTCATAGAGAAACCTTGGGACGGGGAAGAGCGTGACGGTGGAAGCAGATTTCCAGGCTGAAGAGCACACAGAGGGCAATCGTCCCCAGAACGCCTCGTGCTCCGCTTTTACTCCTTCTTCATTAAACACTCTGCCGCGTGAAGATCAAATGGTTGTAACGAGGGGAAACATGTCAGAGCCACGTCTTCTCGAGAGGCGCCTGAGCTCTGCCAGAGCCCACACTGGTGCTCTGTGGGGAGCGCCTGGGTGAAACGAGCAGGGCGTGCTGTGGGGGCTGCAGGGGGGAACGGGGTGTCAGAGTAAAGGCAATGTACTGCTTGGTTTTGAAAAACTGGGGAGAAAGAACTTGAGATTCAAGCTAAATGGGAAGCGAGCTGCAAAGCAAATTGAAAACCAGCATTTAAGCTTTTCAAGCCACTTATTTCTCATTTATGTGTAAATTTTTGACTCTGGGAAGAGCACTTGTAAAATCAGCTGTTCTGCTTACAAGGCTGCGGCTCTCACCACGTGCAAAAGGCATTGGTTCAGCAAGTGTCTGGCTAGAGCCAGCAGTCGGGCAGGTCGTCCCAAGGGACACACCAGCATCTCACTGCCCTTGCTCTCTGCCCGAGGGCTCAGCCCTGCGGGTTTCAGCACGGGGTAACAGTTTGTGTGAGCAGGAACAGATAACCACAGAGAGGGAGATTTGCAGTTTAATGAAAATGTGCTCTGAACCATGAAAGGCAACACACGATTTTTGAGATTATGAGTTTACCAGTATTTATTAAAGTATCAAAACCTGAAATAAAAATAATTGAATTACAGTTTCCAAGAAAGCTTCATTTTATTTTCTGCATTTCACTGCAGGTCACCATGAAATGTTTCCAAATGCGCCAGGAGCATGTGCAGGGCATAAATTACAGAAGCACATCCATCTTTGCTGTGTCTCCCTCAGCTGGGCGGGCTGCTGCCTTCCTTGTCCAGGCACTGGGCAGCCTGCGGGGTGGCGGGGAGGGCTGGGGCACTGCGCTGCCCCCAGGAGCAAAGCCACGGTGTGGTGCGGAGCTCCAGGTCTGCCTGCGCTGCGCAGGTCGTGTGTGCCTCATCTGGTCGGGCAAGGTATCTGTCATAGCGTGTACTATTGGTACAGAGCCGTTGTTTGGCACAGCACTGTTTCTGTCTCGACATAACAAGTCAGTAGTGCTCAATAAATGCAGAAGAAAGTTGATTGGGGAGCTCAGCATTTACGGATAGCTCTCGAGTTCTTATAGGAAGGAAAAGCTGAAGCTCTGCTTGCCGGTGGGCAGACGCCATGGTGTGGCCTCTTGCAGGCTGCTCTGTTTCACTGTCTGTAAAACTGGTGGTTACACCATCAGCTCACGGGGGAGATGGGTTCCTTAATGCTTGGGAGCACTCGGGTACTCAGTGGTGAGCAGCAGGGAAGACCACAGGAGAAGAAACACTTCTCCCACCAGCTCAGGACGGCACGCCGTCGGTAAGGCACAGCCCCCAGGCAGGACGATGTACCTGCAACGTGCCGCGAGGCCATGGGGGCACCGTGTGGGGTGGATAAGATGTGAGGTCCCTAACCACACCTTCAGAGGGACGGTATTGCAAACCCCTGGGCTCTTCAGGGGAGAAGGCGTGAGATAATTGACGCTGCTAATTGCTTAGCAAAGCACAAGACATTGGCTTAATTTGCTGGTCAGGCCTAGCCAATACTTGTAGATATTGACTGAAGGATAATTATGCTAAATCTTCATCAGAAGCAGGAGGCTGTGATCATAAGTCATCGGTAGCTGGCTCTGCCCACGGGGAGCCCCACTGACAAGGGAAGGAAGATCTCCTTGTGCCCTACACGTCTGCTCTCCTTCCTGCAGTCACCGGTATTAAAGATCTGACTGTTTTTACAAGATCAAGTAATTTATATTATTTTGGATTTCCTTTTTTTTTTTTTTCCCAGATTTTTTGGATGTTGTTTTAGTGTCAGTAATCACCTAGCAGCCGGTGATTAGGTGACTGTGACCTTAGTTTTCTGTGCTTAAGTAACGATGTCACTCCTGCCCCAGAAGAGAAACCACTTCACCCTTGGTCTGGTGCAGAGCGCCCAGGACTGGTGGGGCTGAGCACCTTGCAGCCACTGGTGGCTCCTGATAGTCCTGGGGACAGACAAGGGCACCTTCCCTTCAAAAATGAAATAAATAAATAAATAGGAGAATAGTAAATGTGCCTGGAAAGAGGTCTGCAGGTCTCTTACTGTGAGCTGCCAGCCATTTAAATAAAGGGGGGCGATTGACGGTAATACAGTTAAGTACACCTGTACGTGTTTGTGGCAATGGGAAGCGCAGTAATGATCCCACAGGGATGCTACAACTGACCTCAGCCTTGAAATCCTGCACTGGCCGTGTCCCCTGGCCAAGGAGCCTGTCTTGTGCGCATTCCTCGTCCTTTTGTAGCCCTTCAGTCTCGCAGCCCCGCGGCAGCCCTGACAACCTCGCCACAGCAGCCTGGCCTTTCTTCGCTGGGGACGCTGCTCTCTTCTGTGAAGCATATTAAAAATTTCAGTGATGAAGTTTTTATTAGAATCTTGTAAGAAATCGTATGATTCGTGCCACAGGGAGGAACAGATAAATATTTGAGTATTATTGTGTTTAGTGAATATCTGGCTTGGGTAGCAACCCGCTGTGCAAAACTGCTGACTCCCCACTTGGAGCACCACGTCTCCGTCACGGACACAGCCATCGCCTTGCAAGGGCTCGCCATCATTTCCACACGCACTGCTTGCTCCTGCTTATTTAGACAGGGCCTAGCAGCTTGCTACCATGTCTTTGTTTTCCTGAGAATGCAGGAAAAAGTGGCCACCACTCTGCTAAGACAAAACCCGTTTAGATGTCGGTGTTCTGCCTTGTGCTCCCCGTTGGTACCCGGCCTCTGATGACACAGCAGCAGTGCAGGAGGGCGGGTTTCTGACCGCCTCTAACACACGTCTCAGACCAGATTTCTTCCATTTCGTTTACAGCAGAGCAGCGTGACTTGCCAGAAAGGTCATGCCTGAGGATGGGCTTCAGAGGAGAACCACAGCTCATGCATAATATTCTCTCTAAGAAGAAATAGAAATAGCTGAAAATGCCTGAAAGACGGGGGAGCGAACATCGATATTTGGTTTGTAGTTTAATGCAATAACGAGTTCTCCGCAGAAGACTGGCACCCATAAAAACTAGCCAGAAGTTCATCAGCCTCCCCAGTGCAGTTTTACAAAGCCAGGAAAGAAATGCAAGGCCGTTACTGTTTCATCTGAGCCCGGTCTGCTCACTCGGGTAGCTCGGCAGCCCTCGGCTTGTGTCAGCGCAGACCTCAGCAAGCAAGGGCACCGGCGTGGCTGCGTAGGGCACAAACTGCAGCAAGGCAGCAACAAAGCCAGCACTTAGAGGAGCGCTCTGTGCTGATTAAAGTGACTTCGAAATCTTTGAGTAGTCTCCTAGTAATTACAGGAGGCCATTAATTGCGTTGGCCTCCAAGCTGTAATTCAAAGAGAGAAAGCATTCCCGGGGATGTTCAAGGCGGCATGAACTGGAATATAATTCACTGTTCACAACAAAGGAACTTGAAACAGATGTGAAATAAGTATGGATATATAATATATGACAAACATGCAACACGCCATGAAACAAAGATACATGTGACATAACTAAAGAATCTGCTTCTGGTGATCTTGCTTGAGGGCTGAGGTGTTTGTTGGTTGGGTGGCTGCCCTGTAGAGGCCAGTTTTCCCAGAAGCTGTGCACACAGTCCGGAGCCCCAAACGGCCATGCCAAAATACAGTGCCAACTGCTATACACAGAGTAAAGCAATTCTTAACAAGGGAAACTGCAAGCTTTCAAAGAAGATTAAAGTTTTAAGAGTAAGGTATAAATGAATTACTAAAGACTAAAGATATGTAAGAAGACTGGTGATTTTAGAATATGTTTTGCATGTAACTTCTCTGTGCTGAGCTATTAGAGTGTCATTCCCTAGCAGTTATATTGCCCTTACAGACTGCTGTACCACGCACTCTTTTTGACAGGACTTTGATCGAGTGCAATGCTTTGGGAAGTGGAGAGGAGAACAGTATGGATGGACGGCTCCGAAATGCAGAGAGGTCGGGAGAACTCCAGTTCAATATAGTAGAGAGGTTGCTTTTAGAAATGGTAGAAACGAAATGGAAAAGATAGCATTAATAGGATAAATCAGTGGTTAAAAATGATTTTTAAAAGAGAGTGTTTATTGTTTGTTAATTCATAACATAAAGTGCAGTCTCTGCTGTAACGTGAAGGGGGGCAGCATCCTATTCTGCATCGCTCTCCAGCAAAGTAACAGCTCAGCATTACTCAACAGAGCTGAACTCAATTCAGGTGAGACAAGAAATTGCTGGCCACTGTGAAAATAAATGAGTGCTCGAGCCGTGAATTGTACATCCTCGGGGTGAATTGGCGCAGACCCCAGAGGTCAGCGGAGACGTCGAAGCACATCGTGGTGACTGAGACCGCTGCGGCTGGTAGGGCTGGAACGGCCTCCCCAGGCCCTCCTCCCGCCCCAGCGTGAGCTCTGGGGAGGTGCCGGTGCCTGAACCCGAAGGGTACCACGATTAAAATAAAGGCAATCAGGGGAAGGGGGTGGGATGCGTGCAACCAGCCCAGCACCACCTCCGTGCCATCATGCGCCACGCTGACGGACAGACTTGTTGGTCAGCGGGTTTGGGGACAGCAGGGGAGAGAGAGGATGGCTGCAGTGTGGTATGCAAGATAAACCACAGCTGGTTTATGCTCACGTACAACTGCTGGAAGATGGCTTTCTAGTCGTTTGAAGGCACATCTTGCTATGGCTGCGTGTGCCAAATTGTTCCTGTCATTGTCTTCTGGCTCTCCCCTTCTTGATCTCTTTCTGAAAAAAATGCACTTTATTACAAAAAAGATGTTAGACCTAAATATATATATATAAAAAAATCTGTTACACAGCAGAGCACTCTCTCTCTGACTGGGATTTGATTGATTTATTCTGCTCCCTTAGAGAAACTCTGTTAATTGCCTTGTTAAAATAATTTTGAATGGTAATTGGTGAAGTTTTCATATTTGGAAAGCACAGCCCAAACCTGTGTGTCTCACTGTCACAGCCTATAAACTGATCTTTCTGGCTCGGCAGCATTTCAGGGCCAGGGTGTTTTGGTTAAAGAAAAACAGTCTGCCCCACTTTTCCTAGAAAAAGCAGACTTGTAATTGCTCTCAGAACTAATTACCATGCTGGGTTTGTCAGTGTGGCCAGTTGACATTTTAGCTACGGAGCTGGATCTCTGGCTTTGACATTAATGACATCTCATGAAAATGCTAATGTGTTCAGAAAAGATGATCCTGCTTATTAAATATATTACACGGATTTGCAGAATATGTTGTTGAAAACATGTATTCCCTCAATCAAAGATAAGTATATCTTACATGCTTTATATGACACTTCTGCTAATCTAAATTAATCAAGGCCAGATCTTTGATTAGATCTTTTGCTGTTGGACCTAAAATTAGGCTAAAGAAGACACTGTAGTTTTTAAAATATACATATTCAATGTATGTAAGTTTTAGGAGTGTTACTCCCAGATGAATATGGCCGGATTTTCCATGGCTTACTTTAGCAAGGAATCTGGCAGATGCAGCCCCTACAATCTGCTGGATGAGAGCTGGGATTGCGGCTGACCCACGCATCGCTCCACATGTACCGGTGCCAGTGCTGGTGCCGGTGCTGGTGCTGGTGCCTCCATCCCTGCCAGGAGCAGCGGTGCCACAGCCCATCCCTGCAGCCCCTGGGCACCGGCACCCTGTGCCTGCTGCCTCGAGGTGGGCTCTGGGCAGACCGGGATGTCACTGACAGTGTCTGCTGCCAGGGATGTGCAACCAGGCACGGAGCGTTTTTGAAGGACCAGACCCAGAAAACGCACCACGATATTGTGTAAGGAAAAAAAAGATAAGCAAAAAGAAAACCAAAAACCAACAAAGCAAATTCCCACACTTCAAAAGTCTCGCGGATACAAATTCCAGCTTTAGCAGGAACAGCAGCAGCTGATTCTCAGCAAGATTTATCAGGTAATTTGCCAAAATTCAGCACTTCAGAAGTGCAAATACTAAGTCCAGGAAACTACAAAGTTAGAAGGCATCTTACGATAATCATAGGCTTGCAGAAAGTGGTGAGAATCAGAACAAAGCTACCAAGTAAATCTTAATTACCAGTAGATCTTAATTACAAGTAGATCTTAGTTACCAGATTTTACTTTCAAATTAGCCTTGGAGGTAAATTCAGTTGTGTGAATTCCTAGATCGTCTTTAAAGGGTCGTGGTTGGGTCTGAGAGCAGGACTGTGTCATATGAGCATTAGTTTAAAGGGAAACGTGACACATTCAAACAGCCAAGCGTTGCCATCAAATCTAGAAGAAAGCACGTACCGGAAGACAGCACCTACCATTTTGTGCATACCCTACGATGTTACGCATAGTGTCACACCAAATGTAATTACAGAATTCGGCATACTTGCTCGTGGAGCAAATTACAGTTTCTTTCTGTCCTCTAGACTTGCAGCTTCTCAGCACGAGCGAGCCATGAAGCAGCTCAGCCCACGCCAGCTTTGTCTGAGTTAACCTCACCACCGCCCTGCCGACCTGGGCGATGCCAACGCTGCTTTGCACTGCAGGCACCGGGCAGAGACCTCCTGCCTCCAGCAGAGAGGGTGGACACGCTGCCCTGCTGCAGGAACCTGGTGGTGCTGGGCATGAAGTCATCGATTTTCATTGAGTCATGCAGCAAGGTGAAGGGAACTGCAAGGATTTCCCATGGTTCAGATATTTCGCTCCTACTGTTCTGTGCTAGGGAGGAATTAGCGTAGTGCGTAGTGCATAGCCGGCAAACCTCCCAGCAGAGCCATCAACAGTGCAGTTGCTCCAGAAGAATTTATATCACCAGATCTAATGAAGTGGTCAGGGCTCACCTGAAAATTAAATATCTATTTTTTTTTCCAGTGAAATTAAATATAATTCACTAAAATGTTTTGTTTGATTAGGAATTTTCTGGATTTGGATTATGTTTTGTCCTATGAATCGTATTATAAAAAATAAATTTATAGAGAGATTTTCGCTAAATATCTGGTTTTATTGCTCCTGACACATTTTGTTGCTTTACTAAAGCACGTTCTGAGTTTTAAAATAATTGGGTTTTGAGATTTTTTTTTCTCTCAGCAACAACATATTCAGGTGGCCATTGTATTTTGCACTAACCACTAACTCCACTAACACAATGTATAGAAAATGAAAACCAAATAGTCCTTACATATACATATAAATTAATATATACGTTATAAATAAATATCCTACCTGTATAGAGGGATATCTCAGGGGCAGAAGATGATGGGGCAGTGCCATGGAAGCACGGCGCTGTGTGCCATAGGCATTACTAGCTTCTGGTGTCTGGCTGCTACTTGCAGCTGGTATGGCCAGCTCTGGCATGAGAGATTTTGGTAGGACCAGTTACTAAACCCTGCCTGGGAGTAAGAACAATACCTGAAAGTTTCCCTTTGCAATTACACTCTTCCCTGGGTGGCGAGGTGAGATGAGAGAAGGGCAAAGGGGGCTCTGGCTGAGCGCGACGCAGGAGTCAGCACTCATAGCACTTGTACGTGCCCAGGAGGAGCCCCTCAAAACTTCTTCCAAAAAGACGTTTCACTTCTCAGGAAACATCCTTCTTCTGAGTGGTTAGTGGTTGTGTTCAGATTTCATCATCTTCTGCAGAAAGGAAAGGAACTTTAGAGGCAGAGCAGACAAAATGTAAAAGGTCCACGGGAACTTTCTTCCTTCCTCTTGAAAAGAACGTTTGAGGTTCAGAGAAAATGCCAGAGCTTGGGAATCAGCACGGCTGAGCCTTAGAAAGGGTCAAGGGTAACAGAGCAGTGAAATACGGCTTGTGTCAAGAGTTTAATTAAACAGGGAACGATGCAGAGTCCCTCAGATCATTTTATTAGCAACTCAAGGGGGCCTTCTCTTATAACGGGTAATTACCAAAACATTTCCTTTACATATTCTGAAGGAAAAAAATGAGTATACTCATCTATCACCTGGTTAATACCAAGGATTGTAATAAATATGTACAAGCCATTATCAGGGTGAAATATGATTACTATCTTCTCAACTCTTTAATCGTAAAAATGACTCTTTCAAAAATCAATCTTGTTGCGTGTTTCCAAGCAGCAATACAGTAAAATGTTAATTACCTCACACCATCATAAAAGCATCTGAATGGTAAAGCTACAGCTCAGAAAGGAAAGATTGGCATCTGCTGAACAACACCGGCAGGGCACGGCCCAGCCAGCCTCGCTTGCACCGCTTGGGTCCGAGGGAGCAGACGTGCTGCATCTAACGGGGAGAGGCTGCAAAGTGCAACACATCCTTTTCAAACACAGCTTGCACAGGCACTGGGGACTCACGGTGTGTCCTTCAGGTGCTGAAAAACGGGGGACTGCAGGTAAGAGCATTATTAATTAACCTGCCCTTCGAATCCAGCGAGTTCAAGTCCCTTCTGCCTGGCACTGCGACCTGGTGGCTAGTGTTTTTTTAAAGGTTTTGTACTTGTTTCCTATGGCAGCTGCATAACCCCTATCAGGCTGCACAAGAATTTTGGGTCTCATGGCGATGATGAAAATTGAAATGTACCCAAGAAAATATTAAACAAATTAATTTTCAGTGGCAACTGGAAGAATCCACATGGCTCTCCTGTCAATGAATGAGATTTATCTGGTAATCTGCTGGAAGTGTAGGTGAAGTGCAAGCTCTGTTGACCTCATTCAGTTATTTTCCTATGTGATACAAAAAGTATCTTAAAATGTGCTACAAAGTACAGAGAAGTGATTTTAAAAAAAATTATTTTTGTCTTTAAAATAGAAACATCTATCGGGCAGAGCATCTCATTACTTTAATTTGAGGGATATTTAATGTAAATTTAAGCTAAGGTTTATAAATCCTTTGCATAGACCACAATGAAGATTTTTACATGTGGGTATTTTCCCAAACTATTGTATCTGAAAATTTATTCCCCTTCAGTGAAAAAAAGTGGCAATATAAAAAACACAGAAGTCCTGAAATCTGTAGTCCTGGCCTACTATTTTGCAGAATAGTAACATTTTACGTACATTATATACTGTATTGCACTATATTCTCTACTGCTTGCTTTACTGCACAGTGACATGACAACAGTCAGGTGTTCAGCTGTCACAAAAGCACATCTTATTTTTATGTTGCTTTGCAGAGAAAAAATGTGGAGGAAAATGTTGAGCAGTTTTTCAGCCAAATCTGTTTTGTTTCCATATTAGGATGTAACAGCCTTGGGATCTTTGACTATAAATACCATGAAGCATGCCAACACCTGGAAGCACAGGAGCCCTGGGCACAGTGTGGGTGCTGAGCACAGCAGCGCTCCCCGCACGTGGCCCCTGCTCTGGCAGATGCGACAGAAAGCCAGAACTCCCCATGGGACCCCAAAGCTCTGCCGTAAGGACTTTCAGGATACCGTTGTCCTTGTTTTGTGTTGGATATGTCGTCAGTAAAGGCAAGGCTGCTGCATTCCTGATGTTTAATATTTATCCACGTTTCCTTGCCCCCAGTGCAAGGAATGCAAGGGGGCTGTAGTTAGAGGGCAGGTGGTTCTGCAGGGTGAAGGAAAAATGTGTCCCACAAGACCCAACACACACTCTCTAGGGGCAGGTACTTTTCTCCACTTGGGTGATGGGTTTCCTTTGGGAAGCAGGACCGCTATTCATTTTTGTATGAGTCATCCATATGCAATAAAACTCCGGAAAGGTAGAAACCTCTTATTCTCATGCATAGGTAATGAGTAAAGTTATAAATATCTAATAATATTTAGGTATCTCACACATTCCTGGCTTAGCACTTCTTAGGTCCTGCATTCTCTCCTCACAGTACTATCTCAGTCTGCCTTCCGTGGAATACAGGGATTGTATTTTGAGAGTATGAATTTCCTTAATTAATAAGATGTCAGCTAAAAAATACCACTCGGGATTGCTAGGGAAGGTCATTTAATTTGTGTATCAAAACTAAAGAATTGAAAACAGAGAGAAGATGACTTAACAGTTAATTCATTCAAAGACATTTTATGTAATAGAATTAAGCTATGGCCTGTCAGGAGAAAGATGTCAGGAAAGATTACAAAACACTTGGCTATCTAAATTCACAGTTGTCTGTAATTCATAAATCAGCTCCCCGTGATAGAAGATGTATTTCAGGATTTCTCTTTGCTGTAAAAATGTAGGGATGACATAATAAATCAGGCCATGGATTCACAAAGACTGACTTGTGGTACTCATTTCGTGCAGGGTAATTTGTCCTAGAACACACCGCGTGGAGCTGAGGGTGCTGTGCAGAGCTGCTCCTGAGGGATGCTCTGACCCAGCCACCGCCCCAGGCCGGTGACCACCTTCAGCACCCCTCCTGCCACTGCCTGTCTCACGTCTGCTTGCTCAGTTTTTCCTTCTGTTTGGGCAACTTCAGAAAACCTGCACATGCCAAGCTCCCCTTATACCTTCCAGGTTAAAATAGTGCTAGGCAGCTATTTTGGATACAGAAGGCAGGCAGAGCAAAGAGAAAGCATAGCAGAATGGTGTAAAACCTGCACAGTCGTTAAAAGGGTTCTTGCTGATTAGCTAATTAGCTCAGCTGGTTCCCCCTAGGCTTTAAGACCAGGCCCAGGGGGTAGGGGAGGCCTGGGGCCTGTGATGCTGTTGCTGTGGGGTCAGGGAGGTGCGTGGTGTCTGGGGGGTGCCCAGAGGTGGGCTTGCTTCTCTTTGGCACTGCTGTAGGGTTAGTGGTGGCCTCGTAGCTAGGCTGTTCCTGGGGGACCAGCAGACAGCTCAGTTTTTGTGGGTTTTCTATTTCAGAGGTGCTGAGGGAAATGAAACTTGGTTATGGCTAAGAGAGACTTACAGAGCAGCTTTGGATGCAGGCTTTTGCTCTGACTCTGCACGCCTACTTCACAACCTCATTAAGTGTATTTTTTGGTAGTGATTTCTATTGTTTGGAGCATAACTGGAGCTCTATGACAGGCTGAGCTAACCCAGCTAATGAAGCTCTGCCCCTCCAGAGGAGTTGGCAAGTGGGCTGGGAAGAGAAGCCAGGAGACCAGGCCTGTGCAGCACGAGTGGCTCTGTTCTTAGGATGGAGGCTCGAGGTGTGAGCAAATAACTTCTGAGTTAAGGGGAGATCCCTTGGCTTCAGCCCTCGGGGCAGGAGGCACAGCCAGCAGTGACCCTGCAGCCTGCCCAGCGGGGCTCGTGGCAGGAGGAGAGCAGGCAGGCGCTGCCAGCCGAATTCATCTGCCTCGGTCAGGGCATGAGGCTGGTTCTTCAGTTTTGGGAGGCTGTAGGTCTTTCCTTTTTATGCTAGTCTTCTTCTGTTTTAAAACCAGACAAACTCAAAAGCTTTTTCTTACTGCATTCAGTGAGTATCTTGCAAGAGTTTCAGTGTTCTCCGCCTCCTTGTCTTCCAAACACTGCTCAGCGCAGTGTTTCTCCAGAAACTCCCAATTTTCAGACAGGCAAGTTTAAAAGCAGGAACAGTGTGGCTGTGGGTATAGCTCTGTTTCCTGCAGCTTGAGGGACAGCCCGTGGAGTGCCAGGCCCCCTGTTGTGCCCTGGGGCACAGGCTGCTCGCAGAGCTGCACTCAGAGGTACTGAAGAGCTGCCTAACCTTGCACATAGAATTCTTTCTTAAAATAAATAAATAAATAAATTAAAAATTCTCTAATTTGTAGCATATTTCCATTAAAACAAATGATTCCAATCAGAATATCTTGTGTGGAATATTTGCTGAAATTTCCAGGTATAAGTGGAAAATATAATTACCAGCTTCATGTAAAAAATGAAAACACTGTTTAGGCTAGAGGAGATTCAATCTGTTGAAGTACATTTCAATCTCCATCTGATGCTAAATAGCTATCTGCATTGCAGATAAAGCTATATTTGCATGCAGACCTGGATGTTGTCATCTCTTTCTGCAATTGTTTTGATTTGATGTCCCTTGTACAGACTCATTAGCCACCTAGAATATCTTAGCATGTAAGTATCTCTCTGGAGGCAATATTCAAGACCTCTTGAAGACCTCTGATTACTTTGTACAAGTGTTTTTCCTGCTTTGATGGAGCTTACTGTCTTGGTCACTTTGATTTAATCTGGAGTGAACACAGTCAGTGAAACTTAATTGAGGGGCTGAGAAAAGGAGAAGACAGGGACTGATTGTAGGCTTACTTTCTAGGCAATGAAAATACTCTGGGATTGTGAATAAAATTGCTTTGGAGAGTTTACAGGTTTTAAAATCAAACGGAAGAGCTCTCCTTCATCTCTACAGAAATCATGAGCTTTCCAACCTATGTTTCATTATTTATTATTTCTTAAAAAAAAAAAAAATCAGAATCCACTTGGACTGTAATTACTTCAGTCCAGAAGGACCTTAGGCCTTTACTGTTAAGGCAGATTACTTCCAAAATGTCAATAAATGTGTATATAAGGACCTTTCTGAATACCAAATGGAAACTATGGAATGATTTTCTTTCAGTAGCAGTATTTGGGCTTTGGTTCCTCGGTCTTAAGACTCACAAGAACTACAGAGCCTTTGGTCTTGGATAAACCTCCACTTCTAAAATGAGTGAGTGGAGGTGTATTGCAGCCAATTTATTCCACTTTTCCTGTTATTTGGTGTGCTGTGTACATGTATACTATCATTTAAAAACAAACTAACAGCTATGTGTGTAGACAAGAGGGGTGGTTATTACAGGAAGTGGATCACTTCTAAATTTAGTTTATTTCTGTGGTCTAGGCTACTCAGAGTAACAAAACGGGTGCATAGCTAGCTTCCCCAGCTTCAGGCTGGAACCTCCTCTAAGCTTTTTCTCTAGTGGGCATTTTTCCCTTGTCCTCCCCAGTGACTAGCTCTGAACAACGTTGCTTGCAGGTACCCGTGACACAGCCTTGCTCATTAATTTGGTACTGAACTACAGCGTATTTCCAATTGTTAACAGCGGCACGCGGCACATGTACACAACTGTTGCTGCAGAGCATCAGTAATCAGATCAGCCTGGAAAATGCAGGAAGGGGCCATGCTCATTTGCATGTAGTTCTCTAGCTGAGTAATTAAAGAGTCTGTTTGGTAGAATTGCGCTTTGATTCAGAGGATGATGATTCCTGGTGAACATCTCGTACACAAATGGGAGCAACACTGGAGCATACAGGATAGCTCATTAATACCAGAAGAGATTAAAACAAGTGTTGGGGTTAGTTGCAGTGAAATCCTTTTGTGTTGAGCTCCACCACTAGCAGGAGTACTCTGGGACTAAAAATTCCCAAAGAGGTTTGGGATTGGTTTTGAGGGAACTGTTTCTGTAAACTAAGCTGAAATTAGTATTGCCGATAAGTCTCCTTTTTCAATATTCAGGATGATGTGCGGATTTTATGGTTTATTATGTAGGTATTCATGTGAAAAATGTTGTTTTATGATGTTTTGACATGTACATATCTGAGCAGGAGCTACAGGTCTTGGGAGCTTATTTTAGTCCTTATCAGGCAACTGCTATTGCTAGTAAAAATCACTGCATTAAGTGTTTTTGTTTGTTTGCTTGTTTTTTAATTCAAAACCCACCCATCCCTAGAACCAGACAGCCTGGGCAGGACCCCTGGGATGTTTATCTGACCTCTCCTGAAGTGCGGCCAGTGGGACACCAGGCTGCTCTGCACCTTTTCCCTCCCCAAGGCTGGAGATGCTGCAGCCTCTGTCCTGGCACTTGACAACCATCCCGTGGTGTTCAAAAGATTTCCTCCAAATGCTTTGTAGGACTGGCAGGTTCCTTGGGCTTCCGCTTGGTTGTAAACAGCTATGAAAATGCCCTTGCAGGGACATCTGTTACAAACCGAGATCTGTGTAAGTGCCTTCGCCCACTGACGGGTGCCAGCCCGCCTTGGTCTGCTTTCCACTGATGGGGGAACCTGGGCAGGCACCATCCTTGGGCAGGTGCCACCAAAGGTAAGTGGCTGGAAAAATCACAACGCGACGGAACTTTAGGGGGCAGTGCGACACAGGGAAATTAACTGGGACCCAAACAGCGAGCTGAAAACGTCTTATGTAAGTGGAAAAATGATAACACCGCTATTCTCCATTGAGAAGTGAGCAGCAGGAGATGGGGGAGAGGTGGTTTTCTTGGGGTGGTGGGGAAGAAGGGGTTGGTTTTTAATAAGAAAACGTTTGTTACTGAAGTTTCAATGTTTAAATTCAGCTCATTCTTATTTTGGAAACTTCTTGCGTGATCCACCTTTTAATTTAAAACAAAAAAATCAGTGAATATAAAAATTGTTTAGAAGATGGTATAGTTTGAGTCTAGGAAAAGTTATGCTAATGTATTTTATTGTCTTGGTGGAAAAAATTTTGTGGTCTCTTGTAATCAGTGAGCTATTTTTCTTTTGGCTAATGTTCTTTAATTTGACTTTGGTTTTATTTCCAACAAGATAGTTTTGTACTTTTGAGAATGTTTTCCTAAAAGACATGAACAGTGTTTCTTTGCACTGGTGGTAGGTTGCTTTGCCTGCTTCTGCAGACAAATTCTTATCTGAAAGGTTAAGTGGGATGATGAACAATGCTGTCTTGTATGTGTGGCCCTAGGTTTCAATATGCAGCACCTTGGCTTCTTCCAGCTGGAGGTGTCATAGCAGCGGGGAAGCTTGGAGCCCTGAGTATCATACAGTGCTCAGAAACATTTCCTCCCCTTCTGCCCCATCTCGATGATGTACTTTCCATGCATGGTCAAAGGCAGCATCTGACCTCTGTGGTTTTATTTTGTACCGAACGTAAGCCAAAGGACTCGGGTCTGAAAGCAGTGAACATGGGAAGCTGAAGGCAGCTTGACGTGTGTCTTCAGAAGGACTTTGTAAAAATACCAAGAAATGGGATGTAGTCTATTTACTCTGTTTATAGTCAGTTTGCCGTCTACAAAATGAAGGTAATAGGCTGGTAGTTACCAGCTGAAGTTAATAGACCTTGTAAAAGAAATTTGTAATTTTTTTGCTGAATGTAAAGGGCTATTATCCTTTAGATTAAGACCAGCTAGTTGCAACTAATGAACTATATCCCACATAATGTGCAAGATGAACTCTTACAACTGTTATAAAGAGAGCTTCGGTTAATCTTCTAATTACGAAATGAGTAAAATTATTTCTAATAGCGTATAATTTTGTGGTCAAGCAGATAATTATCTTTCTTGCATAAAACAGTGAAAATCTTCTTTGGGGTAAATCAGTCTGTGTGCTCACTGACTTTGTCTGGCCCACAACTCATTTGTCTCTGTCCTCACTTAACCCTGAGCCGAAGCTTGGTGGCTTGCTGAATTGGGTCTTTCCACAGAGCCTGGCACTCGCATTTAGTCTTGTCTCATCAACTTCAGTCCTGGCCTTTATCAGTGCTACTCCTGATGGTCCTAACCCCTCTTCTTCCTCTGTTTGTTCTTTTCTAAACAGCTATTTCTCCTAGATGCTAGTCCTTAAAAATTAGGCTTTAATATAAACTGGTAATAGCTCTTCCCTTGCTAACTTCGTCTGCAAAAGTTGCTCGTCACAGGAGCTCCGACCCTGACCCTTGGATACCACTGAATTGTGTGTGATGCCTCCAAGTGTTGAGCAAGCTTTGATATCTTTTGGATTGAGGAGGGAGAGGTGGGGCAGGGAAGGGACTGAGCAAACAAACTGAAATAGCAGCAATAAATGTTGACACACAAAGCTCTCAACCAAACAAGTTCCCAACGGGGGGAGGTCTGTGGTGAGACGCACAGTGAGGTGGTGTTATGTGAGATGGGGAAATCTGGGTGAAATACTGTCACTTCAGAGTAACTTTGTGGATGCGTAGACTCAACGCAATTGCTTCATCAGACTGATGAGAGGCTTTTTTTTTTTTTCAGTAAAATGGCCCCAGGGCTGAGCCTAAACAGTGGAAATGAGAGAGACCGAAGACAGACTGCCCTTTGCAAGTGCGACCCCTGTGCACCACGGAAAGCCAAGATTTCCAAGTTCTGGGACAATTCCACATAAAGGATAAAAGGCAAGTGGCTGGTTTGGGGCACTCTGTCGAGCCCAGAGAAGTCACTGTTTTCTGGTTTGAGGCTGACTTTGAAAGCCCTTGGTGTTCAGGAGGTGCTGAGGATGTACATCTCCTTGCGCTGTGTGGTTCGACATAATTGGTTCAGTTTTTGTTAGGCAACTGCTGGTTTTATCCTTATTAACATTTAACACTGCTTATAAATAAGAAATGGGTTTCTAATAAGTTTCTAATTAAGGTGTTTTCATTTAATAGCTGCTGAGTGTTTCTGTGCTTCCTGGTTTGTTTTTTAACACCTTGTCTTAATGATTATAGAGTTTGAGGGACTAAACTCAGGAGGAGGAAAACTTCCTAGCACCAATTTAAAGGGAGCCTCCAGAGACCGTGCTTTGAGGCAATGCAGGAGGTGGTGCTGAGGGCTCTTTGTACTGGAGCTGTGGATGCATCTAGTGAGTTATTCAGGGCACAGTGAAAAAGGCATGCAGGAAAATAAAGGCAGATGATTACAGTAAATAAGATTTCCTAGGGCAGCTCTGCTTTCCTCAGTGAACAGCCTAGTAGAGGACAGAGCTACTGCTTTTGTGAATAAATGAAAGAAAAACTACTTTTTGAATATTCTTACTTGTGAAAGTAATTCTGAGTTCTAGCACTTTAAAAAAAAATGCAATCTCCAAAATACTTTGAGTTATTCAAAAGCAGGTTCAACCTCCTTGCAGCACCTTTTATTATCTTTGTTGATTTAACTATTATTTCCCACAAACAATCTGATGTTTGCACTGGAGAAACATTGGCAAGGCAATTACATGGTCTAGTCTTTGTATTTCCAAAAATCTTGTGCTTTTTAAGGAAACCTCAAATAATCTGACGCATTTGCTGTTACACATTTTATGAGAGTTTTCCCACTGCACACATAAGGAAGGTTATTTGCCTGCTTTTCTCCTCGGACTAATAACGCCATACAGTGAGTGTCGCTCTGCTGTGCAGCCAGGTCGCAGCCCTGGGCTGTTGGGGCAGTTGCTGCTGTCCAGAGCCACTCGTTTTGGAGCTGATGTAGTGCTCGTGAAGCAAGGCATCGGCACCGCCAGCCTGCCTGCTGGACCGTGCTGCCTCCGTGCGCCTCCTGCAGCGTCGGGGGATGCTGGGGTTCGGCATGGGCAGCCTGGGCAGGCTCGTGGGGGGAATGCTTGGCTTCCCCGGTGAGCTTATGGGCATGCTGCCTCATTTTCTCCTCTTTGTTAGGAAATAACAGCTAACTTGCGAAATATATGAACGCCAGACAAAAGCCTGAAGTTGCAATAAACTTCGGCAGGCTGACATTTTTTGAATAAATGTTAAGTCTATTTCCATGTAGTTTTCAGTGTACTTTTATGAAAGTTTAATCTTCCGTGAGAGCCTTTCTGTGGGCTGTATCTGTGCACAAATACACATATACGTGTGCAAACAGACAGGTGTAAGGACACACACAGGCTTTTGAAAAGTAAGCCATGGCATTTCAGAACACAAACAGACACCAAGACTTGTCTGCCTCTGCTTTTCCTTGCGCTCCTCCCTCTTAGGAAACTTTTTAACAGCAAATAAAACCCAAGAAAACTGCCTCCCAGATCTGTTAATGCTCAGTTTTAAAGCAGGAGTTGTTAAAGGTGTTATTACTGGTCTGAGGGAGGTGTACCTGCCTGCTGAGCTGCTCCCTCTGCTTTTGGAGTGTTTTATGAAGTGTATTGCACTTTGTACTTCCTCTGCACAGGTGTTGTTCTCATTTGTCAAATTCTTGAAGATCTGAATGTGTTTTTTTATAACTTTTTGCTATCTGCAGTGTTCCATCAAGCTATGAGCAGCTACGTATGTGAAGGGACAACCTCTGGAACTTGCTGTTAAGGGGTAGCAGAGGTTAACTTTGTATACAGGACTAAAGAAAAAGTCCTGTTTCTGAGACAAAAACTCCAGAACTGTACTTGTTTCATTGGTTTTAGTTTTGTCTTAAACTGAGAAATAGCCACAGGAGGTCACCAGCTTGCAAATTCCTCAGCAGGTTCCCCCTTAAAAGAATAATTCCTGCCATTTGAAGCGGCAGAGATGCAGCAGAGCTGCTGTTATGCTGCTTTTGAATAAGGTAATAATCATATTAAAGTAATATAGTGTATAATGTGGGGTTATACCTAGCATTGTAGACTGAACAAATATTTTTTCCTCACAGAAAAAGACTGTTCTATTGTTTTCAATAAGAGTTTGAGGCTTCAGATGGTTTGAGGGATAAATAAACATGTTTAGTGTCTTGCTTTTCAAGTGCAAAAATGTAGCTAAACTGAGATTCCACCTACAGAAACGCTGAAATCCGCTCCGAAGGCTTCAGCTCGTGGACAGCTTGTGAATTGTGCTCCCCTCGGTCTCTGCACATCCCCAACATGGACTTTCCGAGGTTTTTCTTCAGTGCTAATTTTTTCCTTGCCTGCTCGTGAGTGCCCTCGCGTCCAGAGGACGAGGGGCAGATGCGGGTGCCCTGCAGCCGTGCCCGGGGGGCTCTCCGGAGGGGCTTCTCCCACCACCACGGGGAACTGCTCTTCCAGCCCTGCACGGCGTCTTACTGCCAGGCCTGACGCTTCTCCTGACAAAGCCTGGTGATTAGGGGGCTTGTTGGGAGGGCTAGCAGCGCTTGGATGGTCTAATTGCAGAGGGAAACAATTGTAGTGACCAAAATATCCTTTTCCTAAGAATACCCTAAGAATACTGCTAGGCAGCTGCTCTTGGAAATGAAGTGATTCATCTCTGCACTGCAAAAATGGCTTTTTGATGTTTTCTATTTTCAGTTGCCAACACTGATGTAATTTTTATAGAAATTTATTGCTAAGAATGGCCAAATATAAGGATTTTTCCCAGAAAAAACAAATACCTGAATGCCATTGCTTCCCATAGGGAAAATCTACTAGATTTTTTTCCTTATTCTTTGAGCTGGCTGGAGAGTGTACTTGTGCTTGCACTTGTTCCAATCTTAGACTTAATTTCTGACTCTTGACAGCTGACAATTATTTGCTGTATACTGCTATTTTCATATTGGGGAAAAAAATACTGCAAACAATGGATGTATGGGAGTGGTGGACAAGGCAGTATAGCATGATATATTATAGTGCTGTGCCTTAGCTCGCAGTGGGCACTTACCCTTGTGATGTACGTGCTGCTTGGCAACTACGGAGTGCGAAAGCTGCTGCCCGTGACCCAGGATGGATCAGCACATGCAGGCTGACACCTGGCACCTCTCCTCTGCAGCACAGCCAAGCCTGCACAGGTGATCTTGCTATTCCTTTTTCTTTTTAAAATTACTATTATTTTTTTTAAATTTACTATTTAAATTACTAATTTTTTTTTCAATTTGCTTCACGGTGGGTAACTTTGCTCTCTAACAAACCAGCCAATCTCTACATGTCGCTGTGTGTCCCATCTGCCAAGTGGCAATGCGGGACCACGACGCGCCCCCCGGCAGGTTCTGGCAAAGCTGCTTGTGGCTGGCCAGGCTGCACGGGGTGCAGAATGGGAGCAGGGCTGCCCGCGTGCTTCAGGGTGCTTGCAGGGGACGGAGTAACACATAACGTACAGTGAGCATGCAGTGTTCTTGTCTCGTGGGTTTAGGCAGCTGCTGCTGGAAGTTGCACCAATAATGCTGAAGGGCAGTCACGTTTTGAGATTCTTGAACTTGGTTTGTTCGGTGTTCCCAAACCGGCTTTGGTTCATTGCCTTTATTCTGTCCCTGCTCTGCAGGATTTACAACCGACTCCAGCTGCAGGAAGTCCCACAGGGCCAAGTGGCCCCCAAAAGTGCTCCGTGTCCCTGTGGTGCAGCCAGACGTACTGACGGGATGGGACAGCTGGGGCTGGGAGAACCTTGGCCCAGGTTTGGGTTTCTGTTCCTTTCTTCACCATGTGGTTGTGCTCAAGTGTTTAAGAATTCCTCCAAAGCCTTGAGTTATTTGCTTCTGAGTGCAAGAATATGCCTTTTCTCAAATAACATGCACCATTGTTCAGTTACCACTGCATTAGTGGTTTTCATCTTTGGGGCACTCACTTCTTTCGGCGTTTTTGTGCTTGCAGAAGTGACTTTGATCACCTGCTGCTGATCCTGAAGCTTATGCAAAAATACCTTTCTCATAACTGGCAGAGATGGTGGGGGAAAACTAGGCTTTCTAAGTGTGAGTGGTGTGTGTGGAGAAGCCATCCAAACTGTACAAAGCAAAAATGATGTCAACATTGACCATTATTTGTAGGAAAAAATCTTCAGGCCATTGTGGATAGCTTGATCCTGTGTGCCCACTGGATTAATGTCAGGAGAAATAAAGTATTTCTTTTACAAAGAACTAAATTGGTGGTGTTTCTGTATTTTAAATGTTATTCTGACAATGCTCATTCCTCTTATCTAGGGTCTAAAAGACTGCAGTAGTGATAATTGCTGCCATTTTTCTCTAATTTGTTGGAGTATGGAGTGATTTCGACTGGGAAAATTAAGTAGACTATGATTTTCCAGTTGAGAAAATGACAGAAAAGGCACGCAAAATGTCTGAGCAGGATATATAAAATGGTCAGTGTCACAGAGAAGGCAATAATATGAGAAAGAGGAGAAATAAAATTCACAGGAAGCACAAAGGACAGCATGGGGGAAAAATAGGTCCTTTCGTAATACACAATGCAGTTTTGGAACTCCATCCCCTGCAAATTTGTTAAAAAGAAGGATTTTGTAAATGATTTAAATACAGAGGAGACAAACTCAGGAAGGATGTGGAAAGAGCTGCTAAGTGCAGCGCCCAGGTCCTCTGAGGGCTGGAGCTCAGTGTTCGAGCTCCTGGTGAAGCTCTTGGGCCAGAGGCAGGAAGGCGAGAGGGTGAGTGTTTGGGGAGGGACTTCAGCTGGCTTTGTGTACAGATGGGGACAAAAGCTGTGGCATTTGACTTGATTCTACTTTTTCATTTACTTTCTCCGAGGCCCAGCTCGGTTGGAAGTGTGCTCCGCAGTGCTGGGAGAGTTCTCAGCAGAAGCAAATAAGCGCTCTGTAAGCAGAGCGTGGATAAGCTCGCCGGGGCGGCGCGGTGTGCTTAGCACCACGGGGACCTCTCCAGGAGACCTGGGGAGCCCTTGGGTGCTGTGGGCATGGGGAAGTGGAGATGGGCAAAAATCCGACCGAGCAGGACAGACACAAGGAGCTCCTTTTGTGGTTTAAATTTCCCAGGTATTCCTTTTGTGCTTGGGCGCTTCCTCTTGGGAAGATCCTGCTGATGCTACGCGCCCCCCAGAAAGCCATGGCTCAGCTGTGGCTGTAATCCAGAGTAACATTGAGTGCTACATTAGCAACAGAGGAAATACAAGTTAATAAACTCATAATATTAATTTTTCATCTTTGTTTCCTGGGCTTATGATTATTCATTAAAGGAATTGTAGCTGTTTAAAAAACAAACAACAACTGATTTTGCATTATTGAATACGTGGCCCAGCAGCACATGTAAAATGTGAACGTTAAAGGAGTCCATGGGGCTGCAGACAGCCTGAGCTGTGGGGAGCACTCTGCTCCTGCTAAATAGCTGGGCTATGCCAACTTGACCGTCTCTCTTTATATCATGTACATCATTTATAGCAGTCCTGCCTGGCTCAGGGCTGGCACAGCGTGGGGCCGGGGAAGTCCTGCCATGCACGTCCCCGCAGGCAGCTACCTGGCCTTTGGGCTATGTGCTGTGAAACATCACTTTCCAAACGATAATCTGCAATCCAGTGAAGTGCACAAATAGAGGAATTACATCACATGCAAAATATGCCCCCTTATAAATGAGCATAATTCGCTGCAGTACTTCACATCAACAGGACGTTAAACACTGTCCCTTTTATGCAAGGTTGTTTCCATGGCAACTGGGAATGATTCCTTGGATCAGAAACATCTCTGCTCCGTGTACCGATTGTAGCAATTCTGTTATTTTCATTTTCCTATTAAAATAGGCAGTGTGTTCCCATGAGCACAGGGGATGGTGATGATCTCGCAGCATGAAACCTCTTCCCTTGCATGCAACCTTACAGAGGTGCCCGTGTTCTGCCCGTTTGCTTTTGAGAGCATTGCACGATTTTTGGAGGGGAGTGAGACCCGGAGCCTTGCCATCCCACTGAAGCCCAGAGGGGCTGCACGGTGACCGGGCGGGCATTTGGGGGCTCTGCTGCACCCCACGGTAACTCAGTGCCAGAGCCCAGCCCTCCAGCTGGAGATCCCAAGCTCTTCACATCACTGTGGGTGCAGGAATCCGAGCAGGCTGTGGGTGGGGGGGCTAATTTTTGGCTGCTGTGCTAGGGGAGGTCCTGCAGCATGGGGTCTAGCTGGGGGCAGCCTCTTTGGGGCACTTCCCCGGGATTAGCTGCGTTGAAGCACTTTTCTGCCCCGTGCGGGGGGAGCACACCGACTGCTGGGGGCTGACTGCGCGATGCCCCTAGCTCGCTGACACCAAGAAAGCCAAAGTGCTCGGAGCATCGCTGCTTCTTCCCCTCGGTTCCTCGTGTGGCTTTGCTTTTGTTTCCAGCACCGAGTGGTTCCAAATAGCTTGAAAACTTCTGTAAATTGCAGGTGCCAGCACTGGACTTGGAGCTGGTTGTCCTCAGTCGAAAGGGAAAAGCAGAAATGGTTATTAAAGGGCAAGGTCCTGATGTCTGGACTGAGCTACTTAATGAGTGCGGTATCCATGACGGGCGGTGAGCGCAAAGCTAGCGTTTTATTGTCTGTTACAGCAAGTATTTAATAAGGTTTTGTAATGTTGTAATAATTGTAATGCTGCCACAATGGCAACAACTGCTGTTGCAAGGGCATTACATCTCTTGATCACTTTTTTTTCACAATAAAGTTATGAAATATGTATACAACAACTCTTCCTTTTAAAAGCTTGGCAATAGGGGGAAAAAAAATCCTTCCCTACTTTCTGTAGCTTTTGAAATATGCTTTAATCAGATTACTGAAGTACTGTGCATAAAATACGGCACATCTGTAACAAGGAATTATAGATGTGGAGAGATGCTTTGATAAATCATTGCTCTCCTTTACCAAAGGGCTGAGGAATATGCGTGGTGTATAGCTGTAGATGTTTGTCCTTATAGTGGATACTTTATGGTCTTGAAACAGCACGTGAATTACCTGAAAATATCTAATGAGCCTCAGTCCATGACCTGAATTACCAGGGAAAATAAATCTTTCCCAAAGACTATTATTTAAGTGCCCTTTCCAGCAGGAAGCCTTCATACAGCTGGCAAAGTCCAAAGTGTGTGCATGTATGCCTTCATTTCTGTGCTGACTTTTAGCTCAAATTATTTCTGCTAATTGAAGCGTGGAGGTGGGTGCCAAAGGTGGAGCTTGTCTTTGGGTTGTGTTTCCTCTTCGATGCCAGATGTAAAGGCTCTCTCATTTATTTTTTGGTAAATGCATTTCCACTGGCGATCACAGCCGGTGCTGCTCTCCCGTTCAGGTGAGGCGCGTCCCATTGCCGGGCTGCAGCAACTGGGCAGCCGGCGCTGGGTCGCCGAGGGGAGCTCTCACGGGTGGCAGGGCTGTTGGGTTATACAATCTCTTCACAAACAGTTATTGGCTAATTAGACTCATCTGTAAGCTCAAAATCTCCGTGGAATACAATTATCTAGCATATTTAATGCTGCCTGCTGTCCCGCTGTCCTGTCCTCTTTTCCCCTTTTTATAAACCTCTTATTGAATCAAGATAGACCTGTCTCTATAGAAACAGATTCTGTGGTTTTCTGAAGTCATTTCTTAAGTGTTTCATTTAATAAATGCTCTCAAACTTAAAGGCAGGGAGAAGATACCATCAGGAATAGGGAATGATCAGCTGTGAGTATCTCATCTCTGAGTTAAGGAAATGTTTTATCCTAATAGAGGGGAAAAGAGGGTAGAAAAATCAGCATGGGTTATACATATTTTTCATCAACACTTTAATATATATGAAAGAGCAGAAGTACTTGAATGGCTTTTCAACCAACAGTGACCATGTCAAATGTCTGAAATTTACTGGAAAATAAATACAAATTTAAAAGGGACAAATTGTCCTAAACAGCCTCATGCCCTGACTGATTCATCTCCCTGATGTCAGGTTTTCCCCCTCTCTGAAGACAATAGTTCGATGTTTCTGTAGCTGAATCCTCTGCTTTGCCCAGAAACAAGATTACAGCAGGACTGGATGATCTTAGAGGTCTTTTCCAACCTAAATGATTCTGTGATTCTCTGAGATGAGTTATAATAAATGATAGCAGTTAGATTTCATACTCAGTTGCTGGTAACTGCTCTAGTTCATTTCCATGTGGACTTCGTTTCCCACCACTGAGCATTTAGCAAATGCTTGCTTTCCTTGGGAAACTGCGTATAAAACCCCGTGGCTGCTGGGTCAGCCTGGCGTGTGTCCCAGGCAGCGCAAAGGGAGGCTGAGGGGAAGCCCCACCAGGCTTTTCAGAAAAAGCTCAGTGTTTCTCCTCACAGTACTTGCATTTAAAAGTAAAAGGAAAAAAAAGGGGGATGGGAGAGGGTTTAAATTCCAGATGGTGGAAGTGCAGCAGCTGGTCAGTAACTGAGCTGTCCCCTGGGAGCGACGGAGCCTTGGCTGGGGACGCAGCTCTGCTGCTGCACCCTCTGTGCGGGGCTGGGGCGGCTGCCATGCACGTGTCCCATCCCTGTTAGCTGGACAAAGCTGCTCCGGCTGACCCAGGCTGCCGCTGGGCTCGGCTTACACGTCACCGTGCACCAAAAGCAACCTCCCTTGGAGAGCATCAGGGCACACGTCAGTGCGATGCAGCGGGAGCCGGGACCCGCACCCTGCGCCAGGCGCCTCCCGCAGATCTCACCTCTGGCACAGCAGCACTGATGCCACGTAGCAATCCTGTGTCCTCGGAAAATATTTGGGTAGTACCTCATTTATTCTTGCTTTAGGAGCAGATGACATGTAAACGTACACTTCTGTGTTTTAAGGGTATTATTTTAAAGGTTGAGTTGACGGCATTTTGGTTTACATCGAACTTTTCAGGGCATGCCTTCAGTAAGTGATAGGAATTCTAATAAACGCTGGCAGAGTCTGCACTTCTCAAACACCCTGAGAAAATAAATTAATGCGCTATTCTAGCTATGACATTAGCAGATGCTGTGTGGGCAGTTGTTTTACAGAAACAGTCGCACCATCTCTAATAGCATGATGAAAAGTGAAATAAAAAAATACAACGTTTCTGCTGCTGCAAATGACTAATTTAAAAGTCTTTATGCGCTACATTGTCATCTGCAGTAAACAAGGTCTTCTCATCAGAAGACTTTATTAACATTATTAATAAAGAGAAAGAAACCAGGTGGTATATATTTACAGCAGTTATGCATTGCTCCAGATAAAACAGACCACAGAGCATAACCTTACGGTGAAATTAATTTCTAGAGTGACCTCTGTAAGTACCTCGTTCTTCAGAAGGAGAAAAAAGTGGGTTCTGTCCAAATTACCTCCTAGGAGTAGAAGCAGAACGGTTGGTGGAGGTTGGCAGGGACCTCTGGAGCTTGTCCGGTCCGCCCCCCCTGCTCGAGCACTTCAGCTTTCCTGGGGCAGGCAACAAAAGCAGCCGGGTCTCTCCACTTCGGGCTCCACCAGGCTCCATGGGGAGTCGGTGCTGCCTTTCATCGCTGTGACCATGCCAGCCCGTGTGCCCGCTCACAGCCTTTTTTTTTTCTGATTATGTGGTATCAGAATATTTTAAGTTTTTACATGAAACTTTTCTTCAAAATGTGTGCCTCTAACCACCAGGATAACTTACCATGAGAAAATTAGCTCTGCCATCACACTTGAACTGTACTCAAGTCCTGAAATTATCTGGTTTGAGCCATTGCATCGCTTTGCTTTTGTCTGCAGAGCTGAAGAGTCCTTCTTGATGAATTCCTTGCCTTCCCTCGGATGAGAGCTGGGAGCCTTTCACAACAAAGCAGGTTTTGCTAAACTTAGAAATCATTCTGGTAGCTTCCTCAGGGCACCCTTTTAGCTATCTTCTGTTATAAGCCAAGGAGCTGAAAACTGTTTCACGTTAGAAATCTAATCTCGCTCTTTGTAATAAGTGGCTTAATCCTGGCTTTTCTTTGTAACTTCTTTGAGAATTGCTTTAGACTATGGTGTAAACCTGCTGAGGCATAGCCTCTAATTGCTTCTGGCTGGCTTTGAACCTTTCTTTTTTATTTATTTATTTTATTTATTTGTTTATTTTATGTGCTGTGTTTTTGTTTGATCATAAAAATAGTAATAATAATAATAAACTTGTTTCTTATTGGCCAGTTGTTTTCTGGGCTGCCACAGAAGACACTAACACCTGTTGAGGCTTTTGGTCTCTGGAGAGCTCCCAGTTCTCCACATTTTCTGACAGGCTTTGCACACATCATTGCACGTGCTGGGATTATGTCCCACAGTCCCTATAAATTTTGATGATTCCACCATGAAATGACTCAGGGCAGGTGCTTCTGGCTTTGTAAGCTGAGACAGCATAATTTAGATATTTTGCTTTCTCTTACATGCTTCAGTGGATCATCAGCTTCAGGGAAATACAGATTCACATCCTCTGGTATCCCAGTCTGTTTTGGGGAAGACACTGCTCTTCTATTGCCACCTCCCTCATCTGCTTAGTTTTTTTTACAGACGCTTACTCCCACGAAGCCTATACAAACGGGAGGTCTCCACCTTGAATTCGTAAAGTGCATCAGCACAGGTTAGCATATGCAAAATTGCACGAGCTCTGCCTCGGAGCAGATTTCTAATTAGCCTTCACTCTGAGCAGGGCTCTTAATTGCAAACCTGTAATTCTGGTTGCTCAGAGGTAATACGCCAGCTGTCTGACCAAAAAGGTAATTGAGGGAAACACCGAGAGCTTCAGGCGCTAGTTCTGTGCTCTGATGGCTGCCCTCCCTGCTGCCTTTCCCCCTCACGCTGACCAGCGCTGCTGACTCCTCTCCCGAGCGCCCTGCAGATTTCTCTGCAGCCGTGGCTTTCAGCAGAGCTTCACGGGAAGCTTCTGAGGCTGCCATAGCCAGAGCTACGCCAGCCTGTCCCCTTCTGTGATGATATCCGAACGATACCCATTGGAGTAAAAGCAAAAATTTTATTTTTTTAAACAAAGCTTTTTCTAACTGTTCGGTTTGTACAGGAAAACCAGGACGTTTGCAGGGTTTTATTTGCATCCTCAGTGGGGAGAGGCTCTCTCCTACCAAAGTAATTGTGCCCATGTCTCATGCCTAGAATTCACTGGAATTTATTACACGGATGAAAGTTTCTCTACATCTCATAGAAGTCACAGCTTTCCTTCCTTAATTAAATTTTCAAAGATGAATTTTAGAAGGAAGCTCTCAATTTTTACTTGACACTTGGAGGCTCCGTTAGAATTTGCAAACTAACATATCCTTCCCTGAAAGAAACAAAGATTTTTTTAACATAATTTTTCTAATGGAGCTTGAAGTGACAAGTAAATAGGTTTTGCTCTCATACATCAGCACCTTTTAATATTCCAGATGTTACCATACAATAACTTTGCAAAATTCTTTCAATTCGATATAATGTGCACAATTGGAGCAGGCAGACTGGATGCAAATGACCGACAAGCCAGAAATAAGCAGGATGATCATCCTCCAAAGTGAGGGATGTGGTGGAGTCAAGTTCTTCCACAGCCCCGTTACTTGTAGGAGGACAAAGAGGGGTGGTTAACATCAGTTTACTCCTCATAGATTCTTAGAGGAAAAGAAATAGGAAAAGGAAAAAATAAAGTTTAACAAATCTCCTAATAGACTCTCTTAGTGATTATTATTTCTACCAAAATGTATAGACTTTCCCTGAAAACTTGGGTTCTGTTGTATCCCCTAAATAATATAGGGGATAATATACATTAACGTGCCCTGAAAGCTAGAGGAAATAAAATCGCAGCTTTGTAGCCGGCAGCAGGAAGCCCAGAACGTATCTGGTGGATTAGGTGGGAACTGCAGACGTGAGCCACGGCACCAGCAGGTTTTCCACAAAGTTCCCTTGGGTTCCCGAGGAAGGCTGCGACAGGCCGTGTGAAGGAAACTGCAGCTCCTGAAGCGCCTGTGGCAAAATCTCAAGCCTTGGACCGTTTGTGTAGCAGGCTGACTTGAGGCACAGAACAAACGCCACGCCGTGGCTGCAGCTCCCCGGAGCGACCCGGCCGCGCTGGGCTCGCTGAGGAGCCTGGCGCCCTTTCCTGCCCTGAGAACTGAGGTAGTTAAGGTGTCCTGGGGAAATGGGAGTGGGAAATCTTTTAACTAGAAAAAGTATGTTTTTTAGCAAATATATCCTTTACCAGCCCACGGAATCAGTTGCCAGTTAAACCTGCTCACTCCAAATACGACTCAGAAAAGCCGTGATTAGCTCCTTATCCCATTCAAACCTTTTGTTCCTGCCCCAAGGTGACAAGCTGTTAAACAGGGAGGGAAATGCCTGAGAGAAACATGCAATGGGGACACAGAGAAAGGCAGGAAAGGTGAGCGAGCGTCTGCCAGCCTGTGGCAGCCCCCGCGAGCTGCAGCCTGCGTTTCCGAGGAGTGGGAGGCCAGCCTTGGAGGAGCTTTGGCAACAGAAAGCCCTGGGGAATAAACTGCTCGCCTCTCCATCCCCCGTCCCTCTGTGGTGCTCGCTGCCCTCTGCCGTGGGCCGGGACCCCCAGCGTCGCCCTGCCACGAGGGTGCCTGCGTCTCCCATGGGTGCCCTGCATCAGTGGCCCGGCCCTGGGTGGCCATCGGGCACGTCTGGTCCCACCGCCGAGCAGGTGGCTGTGACACAGCTTGCTGTGATGGATTGCGGGCGTTACGGTAAATATTTTGTTTGCCCTGAGAAATTCTGCTGCTGCGCTCACAGCGTTATTGAAAACTAACGAGCGCGTCAGCAGGGAGCCGGTGTTTTGTCAGCTGGATGTATCGCCCTTCTGCAAAACCGAGGACAAAATGTAAAATAGCATCCTAAGTATGGTTCAGGAGTGTTTGCTGTGTTTCAGTCTGCCCAAACTGTCCAGACGGGGTCACAGGGACTGGTGCTGGGGGTCTGGGAAGACCCAACGGTGGCTGTAACCTTCCAGCTGGATCGGGGAGGAAGGGGGTAGCTCTGGGGGCTGGCAGGGGGCACGCTCCTGGAGGGGCCTCCTCGGGCACCAAATGTCGTTCTGGGGGCGGGGATCCCCTGTGCAGTGCTGCCTGTGCAGCCCGGGCTGCCCACCTTGAAAGTGTACCTGGGATTTACGGAGGTGTTTGCAGTCCCCTGTTCACAAGTGCAGCATTTCCATACTCACACGAGGCTTATGCTGCAATTTTGGATAGGAAACATTGCAAGGAATATCATGCTGCACCTGTGCTGGTTTGCAAATGGGAACTTAACGTAGATTTTTTCCTCTGTTATAATAACAGCACGATGAACAGCTGATTTTAAGCTATGAGAACAAAGGAAAATGCAAGTTGGAATACCTTAATTTTTCATTTTTGGGTCAGAAGGGCTTTTGGTGTGGCACACTTGTGTGTCGATATAGTGCAGAGAAATGTAATACCTTTACGTGCACTACTGTGGATAACTAATATCTGTTTTTTCCTTCAGTTATAAATTTTAACAGGCACCTTATTTCCACTAAATAGTGACTGGTGCTCTAAGCGAAGTAGAAGAATTTCTGAGACACAAATTGTGCAGTAGTTTCATTTCTCACAGATGAATACATTACATTGAAAGCATTTTAAAACAGGTAAAAGGGGAAAAAGCTGAATGCCCTGGCATGGCCCCCCCTCCTGCCTGGGTGGCTCATCCAAACCTGCCACTTCACAGGGTCAGAGGAAGCCCTGCGTGGCTTTCGGGGTGCTTTTAGACCATAAAGAAGGCCCTGTGCGAAGCTAAAACCCAGCTCTGTATTTGGGTTCCCCATCCCTGGGTGGGAAGTTGCGTGGGCTGGGGACATGTGGCTCAGTGCCCTGGCTGTCCTCGGCCCCTCTGAGCATCCCTAAGGGAAAAGTCAGAGGGGTGGGACTGCGCTGTGAGCTCTTGGCCAGTCTTCAGGGGTACGGGTGGCAAAGGCTGCGAGGTCACTGCTCACATAGGGGGAGTTTGCACAAGCAGATGTCTCAATTGCATTAAAGCTAATGATAATGGGAAAAAAAAATCTTTTTAGCAGAAATACAGCTTCTTCCTTCCTATGATCATTGCTGGGTGCAGTCAGCATCTGCTCCCATCGATGCCTGATCTGCCTTGGTATACTCAGAGGTTCGGGTTAAATTGCTGCTATTACAGCTGGGCCGCGTACTCCATTTCATGAGGCTTACTGCTGAATCTTTATGTGGAAATACTTTGTCCTGATATGTTCTTACATACAGCTATATAGGTATTTCTTGCTGTGGTGGGTTTTTTTTATTATTATTATTATTTTCTTGTATTTTCTTCAGGCTGCAACTCAGCCTCACTGCCCAAGAATGATTTTTATTTCATTCTGAACCCTGCAGAGTAAATCAACAGCAAAGCAAAGTTTATGCTGCTTATACGAGGGACAAAACAAAGTCAGGATCCCATTGCACTCAGTGGCTGCTGTGCTCCCTGGCAACAGGCATTAATTAACCTATTTCCTAATGATGTCTGGGTGCCTCGTCGGGGGGAGCGGGTGCATGGGGCTGGGCTGCTCCTGCCCCCCGACGGGGTAATCCCCAGGAAATACAGAGCATCCATTGCCCTGCTCAGCTCCACGCCGTGAACCTGCACAGAGCCCAGTTAAAACCTGAGGGTGTTAAGGAGGCTTTATCCAGTATCTGATCGCTCGTCTGCTCTTTGGAAGGCACGCAGGTGTCCACAACAGGCTTCTGTGGCTGTGCCCAAGCGGCTGGCCAGGAGCTGCAGCGGGTGCTTGTGCCTGGGGGGACGGGTTGGGGAAAGGACCAATTCTGTCTTCAGTTTTATTTACATCCTACCTTTACTGTCAGCGCAGGGCGTTTGGCACAACCCATCCCCAATGAGACCACACCACTGACAACCCCTTGTTCCCTTCTCTCCTTCACTTCTTTGTCAGCTGAGTCCTCTCCCCATTTATTTTGTCTCCATCGTGCTCATACAACTTACCACCCTGAGCGAGAGCGCTGCAGTAGCAGTAGTCCGGTTTCCTGGAATTTAGTATAACATCGCATGGAGCCAGCCTCTCGCTTTAATCTTAAACCCTTTCATCTTGATTAGATACGGTGATATAATTTAATGTGCCTCAGTATACTTATGCCCTTTTTGTTTCAGTAAATTATGTATTTCAGAGTTTATACAATCATGATTCTTGCCATGAAATGTAAGACACCATCAGCAGGCTGCACTCTCACAAGCTTCTTTAAGCTGTTGTGAATTTTTGTGTCCTCCAAGTCCTCCAAGTGAGGACTTTAGATTTTGCTTGCAAAACACCAGGCTCCAACAGTGGTCATTTTCCTGATAATGACATGCCTTAGCAAGAACAGGAGACATCTGTGTTTTGTGGCAGAATGCAGTGCAAAAACATGACGCTGTGTAGTTCTAAAACTATTCCTCACTTTGCTTTTTATCCACTTCCACCACCCATGCGTGCGCTGCAGGTTGCAGCAGCACCAGGGGAGCCTGCGCTGCTGGTGACACGCCGAGGAAGCAGATTATACCTTTTTTATCTGGAAATGCAGGCATTTATATCAATGTTTTAGATGTTTATAGGTTGAAAAAAAAATGCAGTAAAGGTTCATTTAAAATACTGCAATGCCACTTCTGTCCAAACAGATCAATTTAATGGTTATTTAGTAGAAATAAATTCAGCCAGGCATAATGGAAACAGCAGCAGGAGAACCTAAATATAGCAGCAGCAGCAGCAGCAGCCGGCCCTGGTGCAGCGTTTTCCTCCCAGTGCTGTGCTGTATTTTAACAGGTGTATCTTAACATAGGTGTGGGCAGTGTGTAAGGGCGCTGCGTGGCTCCCACCCTGCCCGCACCAGCGAGCGGCCCCGCTGTGCCGTGGATGGGAGCGAAGGTGGTCGGACCTGGTAACAACCTGGTAGATAACGGCTGCATTAAAGGGCTGCCCAGGAGCAGTTACCAGTCCGAATGTACAGGGGATACAGGGAGCAGCCTAAATATGTATGGGGCTTGTAGGAAAATTGCATAAAATGATCATTTAGCTGAATAAAAGATATAAAACGGGGCTTTCTTAAATGCCAGAGGTTTGGAGTATTTATGGTTTCCTTGCTATAAATACATAACTCAGGGACAGTTTAGCGAAGCAAAGCAAATTACCAGCTAAAGCGACAGAGAGCTGTGCCGGGGGCAAGTGCCTGCATCGTGCCGATGCTCCAGCGCCGGGGGGGCTGCGGTGTGCAGGAGCCCACGTCTGCCCCCGGCGCCCCGGGGCCTCCCCAGCCACTCAGCATGCTGAGGGGTGCACGGCGGCCAGTGGGCAGAGCCTCTGGTGGGATGGGTGGCTTTTCAAGCAGGACCCGGCTGCATCCACAGACGAGGCGTTTTCCTGCTTTCCGCGTGCCGGAGGCTGCAGTGTGTCCGGCCTCGGGTCCTCTGCTCCGGCAGCTGGAGTTGTTGCTCTGCCCTGGACCTGCTGAGAGCCCAGCTGGGAGCTGGGGGAAAAGCTGCCGGAATGGGAATCACGAATTCTTCCCTTCAAACCACACCGGGGCTGCGCCTGTCCTGCACCAGTAGCGCTGGGCACTGCATGTCCAGCGCAGTCCCCAAAAGGTGGCAGTTCAGCCCCTAAATTCATTTTGTGTTACCATGATGGAGGTACCTGTTAGAAGGGGACTTTTACCTTCTTTGCGAAGGATGGATTTTATTTCTACCAAAATGTTTGCGGCTCACTGAGCAGAATTAATCTATAATTTGGCAGTTAATGTGTCCGCAAGCTCTCATGAAAGAAAAAAAACTTATTAAACTTAATCGGGTTTTAGGTTTTCATTATTTCTGCTCTAATAAACACAAGAAGCCATACTGTGGGAACACAAAACTGAGCGTGCTTTGTCGGGGAGGGCTCCGTGGCCCCAGGTAATGCTCAGCACTGCAGCAACGCCTGTGGGCAGCACCTGCGGGCACACAGCTGGCCTTCAGCCCGCCTCCTGCTGCATGCCTATGCACACACACACATATAAAATATAAATACATGTAAAATATACCTGACATTAATATGCTAGCAAAAAGAATACCTATTTTATTATATTTATATTTCATACATCTGTTTCATCTATATACAAATATATACATATATCAAAATTGCAGTTTGGTAGCTTTACTCCTTTCCCAAGCAGCTGTCAATATTCAGGACCTTGCTAATTAGTTGCACAGTCAGAGAGGAAATTAATAACGCAGTCAGATATTTTAAATTGTCTTTTTTTTTTTTTTTTTTTCTTATGTGTCTAGTGTGTACATGGAGGAGAGGTCAAAGGCGGGTAGGCTGTGCAGGGCGGATGTCCGGAGCGATGTGATGGCTCTGTTAATGGACAAGACCTTTCTAAAATAGTGGAAAAAAATAAGGTACCAAACGATGTTTTTTAAAAGTCTGTGGGAGCGAGGGGGCAGTTTCACGAACACCCATCCCCATCGCATCTTCGCCGCCGTGCGGAGCCGGGTACCACTCGCCGTTGCCTTGGCAGCGCTCAGCATCTCCGGCCGTGCCCGGCAGCTCGCCCCATCCAGGAGCCCGGGCTGCTTCCCCGCCCCGCAGCTCGTTTGCTTTCATAACGGTGAAACAGCAACAAAACCTGCCGCTTCGGTGTCATGTCTGAAGTCGTTACTTAAACGCCAAAAAGGATCCCTGAAGTATTATATCCATACGTGTGAATTGCTGGTGGAGAACACATGTAATTAAATGTTTTTAGAAATTATTTGGCAATTTGGACTTAGTATCTACAGACAATAGAAATGAAGCTACTGAGATGTCAAGAAAAAGCAAAGAGAATGGAAACATGAATATATTTAATTGTAGTGAAAAGTTACAGTTGTGTTTAAAAAATGACTTTTCATACTTGAAAGAATTTTTGTATGTTTATTTGTAGTCATTCGTTTGCAGCACGGTGCTGGAGTACAGGATACAGATACAGCAGCACCAGGTACTGGGGAAATGACCTCGAGTGATGTTGTGTGCTACCTACTTCTTCATAGCACCAGCAACACCCTCCCCAGACGGCTGCAGCCCCGGAGTTTGCAGAGAAACCTTTTAGATGTCTTTGCATAAAGAAAAGTTCGGAGGCCTCGTGGTGGTGCTCCACTGGGAAAAATGGTTAGCCTCTGGGAGCCCTGCTCAGACCCTGAGCATCGCAAAGCGATCATACAATGTCTACTTGTAGCACCACTTTGTGCCTAAAGAACCATGTAGATAGGGTATATGTGGGTATGTGTACCATCAGGTACACACACATACACATGCACACACATTAAACAAACGTCCCTCGCATCCCTCACTGCGCTCCTCTGGCATCGTGAGATGGACCTCCGCTGGTTGGTGTGGGTACCAAACTTACCAGCTGGTTTAGCTTCCAAACATTTTCTCATTTATTCGTTTTCCCGCTCATAAAAGGCACAGGGAATATGTGTTAGCCCCACGCTTTGGGGAGGTAATTTACTGGGGGACTTCTGGCAGCTGCCAATGGCATTAACAGCCTCCTCTGGTGGAGAAAGGGAACTGGTCATGTGCAGGGACAGCAAAGGATTACAGGAACTGTAAGGGTTTGGGGATACTGGTTTTATCTTGCATTTAGTTTGATTTGACTTTAATGTTCAGAATATTCTTGTTTTAAATACCGATAAATAAAAATTGAAAAAGGCAGACATCAGCTAGAGGAAGAAGCAGGAGCTGAATCTTTACTGACCAACACTTGCACAAGTGGCCGGGAAGTCAGAGTGCGGCTGTGCTGGGAGCTGCTTTGGGCCTCCTGAAGCTTTTGTGACCAAAATTAATTCCCAGTAGTGGGTATTTTTGTCTGACCCTTCACCCCCTCATTTCCCGCCCCCCCCCCCGTTAGCTCCTGCTGTTTCATGTTTCTCCCGGCGATGGTGTTAATTACTGGGGGCTGGGAGCAGAACACCGCCAGAGAGCCGCTGAGAGGTCTGACATGTCTGCCTGGGGTGTGCGAAAGTTTGCTCCCCGAGGTAATTAAAAAAAAAAAATGTTTTCATTTCAGTAGTGCCATACGGACAAGTGTGGCAAACAGACCTTTATAACTCCTAACAGCTTTGTGTGGTTGTAGTTGAGCAACTGTCGTATGACCTTTCAGAAAGGCAATGATTTTCCCATAAAAAACAATGATCAGAGACGTTTCATTTTCATATCTCACGCAGAACGCTTAGAGCCATCAGCATCTTCCCTTTGACAACCTGCATTTCCTTGCAGTGTCTTGTTTGTGGCTTCCTCTGCTCCAGAAGCAGGTCAGGGATTTAATCCCTCAGGCCAGGGCTCTGTTTGTCTGTCTCCTCACCCTACAGGAGGGTGTCCCTGCTTTACCTCCTATTTGTCCTTTCCTAAAGTTATTTCGGTTATGCTGGGGGGAAACTGGGTGCTTCTGTTCACACCTTCCCTCATGTCCTAGTGCTCAGCCCCGGCCATCGCTGTTGCCCGTCCTGTACTCACCAAAGACTCTGAAATCAGAAATTCCTGCAGCATCCCAGGTAGAGCTGTGCCAACAGCGTGGAAATTGCAGCACGGGGGAGTTTTTGCTACAGGTACGACCCTGCAGCGAGGCTCACACAAAACCAAACAGCGTACATGTGGCAGGCCAAACAAGGACGAGTGAGGAGGGGAGATAATGTGGCACATAACACAGTAACTACAAAACAAATTTCAGATTGTTTGCCTTTCTAAGCCTGAATTAATAGCAACGTACCTGACCTGCAGCATGTACCTAGCTCTTGAGGCAATTTAACCACATAAAACTTACGGTCTTGATCGGTGACTGACCTCAGATCATCTTCAGAAATATATTTTTTTTTCTTTTCATTGCTCAGTGTCTGAAGTCTTCGGTGACTGAGGTGAACCGAATATCACCAAAGGAAATGAATGCCCATGCCACAGCCTCAGCTGCTGGAGCTAGGTTCAAAGAACGGCGGCTGCAGCGGCTGCGCCAAGGTCGGCGACGATGCTTTATCGAGCTCTGCTTCGTCTGCAAAGCTGCAGTCTGGCATTTTCTAAAGGATCCTTTCTGCTCTGGAGGGGAGGGCACAATCCTGCACTGCTGCTGCGGCACGGGGAAAGCAAAGGTCTCGGGGCAGCACAGCAGCACTTACCTGCTGCTGGCAAGGGTAGGCAAAACGTTCCAGGCTACAAAGATAGCCTCAAATAAGCTCCCATAAAAGTTCCCATATATTAGCTAAGAGCAGAGATTTCAATTTAGCCCGTTCTGGTTTATGTGACTAATTACAAAACTGAACTACCAAATAATTAGCACATTATTTCCCCGTGGAAAGCCGAAGTGTGCTCAGCCCGGGTGCTTGCTGAAGCACTCAGGGTGCTGGCCCCTCGTGCCCCCTCCCCGCGGTGCGTCCCTGTGCAGTCCAGCAGCGCATGCATTGCCTGCTTCCTTCCAAGAGCTGGGAGAACGGCTGAGGTCTAAAATGAGGTAATCCCACTGGTAACTGAGTTGTCTACCGGTAAAACAACTGTGGTGTAGCCTTCCTTTCATGAAATGCTCTGAATGCCCCAAAGCCTTCACTGCAAGGCAGGCGGGGAGAGAACCTCATCTCCCCGGGGGCTGCCCGTGCCCCAGGCAGGTCAGATGGGGCTGTCAGAACAGCCCGGTGCCCCACACGCCTGCTAAAGCAGCCGTTACTTCCAGACGGTACAGTTAGCCAAAAATAATGCTTTCGAGTAAAACATTTCTCAGCATTTTCAAATTCATCAGACGCTAATTGTTTCTGGACACGTTGGTAGACTGTCAAGCCATCAGATTTCAGTAGGAGAACACTGGTTAAAAGACGGCTCGTGGTTTCAGTATGAGTTTTGACAGGCGTGCCAGCAGAAACACGAGATGAAAAACCAGTCGAGTTCCAAACTTCCGAAATAGCAGCGGGGCTGAAGCTTCCCAGTCGTTCAGAAAAAATAGAAGTAAGGGAAATCAGTAGGAAACCCGGTCAGTCGCTGACCTCTGGGCTGGGAGCCGCATTCTCCCTCCACGGGGACCTCTCATCCCCAGGACGTCCCCACCAGCACTTGGGGCATGGTGGCACGGAGCCCCCAGCCCTAGCATCAGCCACTGCTGTGGTGGGTGACCCACGGGGGTCCACTCTGATTTCTGTGTCGCTGAGGTTCCTTAACGGGTCTGATAACAGCCATGTGTGCTTCAGTGCTCGTTTATAGAGACCAGCCTGGCATGCCCGCTGTCCCCGAGCAGCACCGTGTGTTCGCCTCGGGCAGGCTGGGCGTTCTGAGGAGCTTGTGAGGCAGAAGTCTCCGCTCTGGGTGCTTAATAACGGCACAAAGTGGGCAAATGAATGTGTGGTTCGAGTTTCTTTTAATGCAAGGTTTTCTACAAGTTTATCTTTCTAGGATTAACTATTGACGGAGTATCTTGTATGGCCCAAATTATGCTGGAAAATAAATTTGATGTGGCTTTCATGTCGCTACCTCCTGAAACATTTGTAAAAAGTCTGAAGTGTCATTTCCAAGGACAGGTTAATTAATGGAGAAGTGATAAACCAAGGCAGCAAGCCTCCTTGCCCCAAGCCTCCCACCAAACTAACGCTTGATGCTGCTTGCCAATAAATGCCAATAAACACCAATAAATTCGGGATGCAGCTCTGCCAGCAGGACCCTCTAGTGACAATGCTGCCCAGGAACGCAGCAGGGTGGCACAGGGATGGCGGGGGGGCAGCAAGGGGCGACCCCCAGCAGCTGCCCCCTGTGCTCTGCAGCAGCCCTGCTCTCGCTGCCATAGCAGCAGCAGCGCTGCATCATCCTGGGCATCCTGGGACCTGGAAATGCGGTCCCCAAACACACGTGGCAGCTATTCAGAGACGTTTAGGTTGGTAGAGAAAACAAATATGGCTTGATGGTTTTTTAGAGCCGCAGCAAACCCTTAGTAAAGTGTGCTGTTATGAAAATATCTCTCAATTCATGAAAATATCTCTCAATTCAGCTCGGGGGCATAGCAAATGACTGGCACGCTCAGAGCGCACTCCAGCTGTGCTTTGGAAGGGACGGTTACAGAAAAGTGCTTCCCTTCATCCCGGTGCCCTCAGACACCCCGGGAAGCTCTTTCTTCCTGGGTACCCGTGGGACCTGGGGGTAATCTCCTTTTTGTTCCTGCTCCGTGCTTAATAATTAATTTCAAAGTGCAAAATCAAAAAGACTGGAGGAAAAAAAGGGCAGCTGTTGCTATGGCACCGGACCAGCTCCTGCTCCAGCGCTTCTCCTGCCCGTCGCAGTGCCGGGCCTCTCGTGCTGCTGGAGCACCGCGGCAGGAGGAGCCGCTGCCACAGCGCGGGGCACAGCTCCAGGTGGGCACAAGGTGCTGGCCCCCGATCCTCGGGGACATCCCCAGGCCCTGTGGGGTCCGGAGTCGGATGTTCTCTCCTCTCCCCGCGGCCCCACACGAGGCCGAGGCCGGCTGCTCACCGCGGGGCCTCGTGCTGCGCTGCGAGGCGGCGTGGGCCGTGCCAGGGGCAGGGTGCCAGCGCGGTGCGAGGATAAATCCGCAGCCATAAATAAGGGGCGGATGCTAAAATTCCCTGCTATTAATACAGTGCATTATACCGGTCTCTTAAACGCTGGAGCGCGTGGGCGGCGCATGTATAGCTAACAAATCGTGCTCCTACTTTCCCATAAGCACATGTACTGTGCTTATTGCTCCTCCAATGTGCCTTTTAAAAAATCCATCTGGTATATTAGCATTTCTTCTAATTAATGTCAACTCTAATCACAGCCACCTACATAAAAATACAGCTCTACACAAAATACTGGGAAAAGCTCTCTTACAAAAAGCAGCAACATTTCAAATTGGACTGGCTGTGCATAACAAAGCAGCTGTCAGAAGTTGTTATTGAGCAGAAAAAACTGGGAAGTGCACGTAATGTTTTATCAGATGTGAACTGCTTGCGAGTGCCTTACCCCGCACACAGTCTAGGATGAAAATGAGAAGGCTGGAAAGGGTTTTAGGGAGTCTAAAGAGGATTCATTAGAGATTTTACAAATCAGTCACTTTTATGGGACGTATCCATGTTCCTGCCCTGGATTATGCATGATGATGTTGACTTAAAAGGTCCTCGTGAAATATTTGTGAAAGACACCTGCAATAGGGCTGAAAAATGTGTACCTAGAGAATTCAAGCCTGGAAGGGATCCTGGTGACCAATTGTCTCCTACAGAGCCCATGCCAAAAGCATTGCCAGCACCTTTTCTCTAAACCTAGAGCCACTGCTTTTAAGACCAGAAGAGCCTTAATGCAGCCTTCCTAGGCCAAGCTCTCGGGAGGGTTGTTCTCATGGCCAACCGCCTCCACTCGAACACACGGAGAATGGCTGGCGCTGTCCTAGTGAGCTGATGCCGTGCCCACAGCACGAGGGGGCTGCAGGCCCCTGACACCTCCTGCCCTGGGAGCTCTGCCCCCGGCGCCCCCCAGCAGCACTTCCCAGGGCCCTGCCTCTGGGCGCTCGGGTGCCTTCCTGCCGTGCCGTCACAGCGTGCCTAGTGCGGGGCAGACTGCAAAGAGGGAGCACGGGACCAGTGCGCATTAACAGGGGAGCAGCAGCGTGAAAACCTTTCATTCATCGCCCCCCGTAGTCCGTCCTCAGCAGCACCCTTTGAGATGCCTTGGGTGCTCGCTGACTGGCCTACCCTGCAGGCAGGTGTCACGTCACTGCTCCACCAGAACAGCAACGAGGCAAAAAACTACGTCCGTAAAACAGATAAGGTTGTTACTTGGTCAGAGGGACAAGATTTCTGTCCCCTAATCGAGAACATTTAGCAATGTGCACACATACGCATGTGTCTATAGTCTGTTTCCACAGATGATGAAGTTATGATGTCTGTTTGAATAATGTGACACATCTCCCATTTCAGCAGCTTGTTGCTTGTTTACAACTGTTACTGACACCAAAACTTCCCAAAGGCAAAGCGCTTCACTGAAGCAGTTTGTTTGGATCCTGTTAATATCAGCATCTCTAATTCTGCTTCGGATATAGTTGGAAGGCAGGGCAAGCGGGCTCACCGACAGCCCCAGCAGAAGGCAATGCAAGCAGAGAGGTCCCCTGCAGAGCCCTGACGCTGGCCAGCAAAGCCCCTGGGACGGCTCCAGAAGGGGCAAGAAATTGGGGATGTCTCTTCTGACGACAGGAACGCTTTCATATGAAATTGTGTTTTTTCACCTCTAAATCTATGTGGTTATTAAGACGCATTATTCATTTTTTGAATAACAAGCAATGCGATTAGTGCCGCTAATAATAATGGAATAATAAACTACTTTGTATTTTAAATAAATAAATAAAATACCATGTATTTTTAAACAGATAAAACACTGTGCGTTACTAGTTAAATTATGCCAATGGCTGGCTGTGAGCTTTAACAGCTGCCCTCACAGAGGAGCCAGCACGGAGATGCAGAGGCCCCAAGCATCCCACGTTTCTGGCTCGCTCTGGTGAAGCTCCTCAGAAAGGAAGCTGCGGATGGCCCCGGTGCCCTGGCACGGCGTGGCGGCTGCCCCACGCCTCCTGCATCGCTGCTAAGACAACGCTGGACCATGGCTTGGCACGGTGGTAGTGCCCGAAGGGTGCGCTCTGCTGCCCGGTAAAACCACAGCTTTCCAGTCAGCCCGTGCCTTTAGTCCTGGGGGGGGGACTGGGTAATCATGTGCTTTCCTTTTCAATATTTTATTTCTTATTTTTACAAGTAAGGCGAGTGGTAAGCTACCATTTGAAATTGTAGCACATTTAAATATTTCAATTCTGCCTCAATCCAAAGGGCAATCCTCCTGAGTGCTTCGCTGAGGTTTCTCATATCGGGAAAGGCATTATCTAAATATTCATTTGAAATATTAAAGATTTAGGACAGGCACAACGGTACTCACTCTGGCTGTGAGTCGTGATGTGAATTATAAGAAGACAGGAGTTTATTTGTTAGGTTTTTATTCCAGAAAAACTTGCATTTCTCACAAGATACTGAGATTTAAAATAACATTAAGAACAATTTCAGTTCCCAGTGGTTTACAAGTGTGTAAGGATTGGATAATATTTCCATTTTAAAATCTCTAAACATCACATACAATGTAAAATATTCTCCTTCACAGCTCCCCCGGTCTGGCTTTAGATGAGGAGTGGGAGTTTCCCCTTGCAGGTACCACCGCGCATTGAAACTTGCTGAATTCTTTCAGGTCTGAGCATCGAAGGGGAATATTTCAGAAAATATATTTTTATTATAACCCCCCACCCCTGAAGAATTATAGACTGTTTAAAACTCCTGTCTGCATCTGCCTCCTTTTGTGTTACTATGTTTGATGTGGCAGCTATGGACTTTTTAGTATGATGTTTCTGGCTCTACAAGTCCAAAATTGAAAAACATCCTTCCTTCCTTCCTTCCTTCCTTCCTTCCTTCCTTCCTTCCTTCCTTCCTTCCTTCCTTCCTTCCTTCCTTCCTTCCTTCCTTCCTTCCTTCCTTCCTTCCTTCCTTCCTTCCTTCCTTCCTTCCTTCCTTCCTTCCTTCCTTCCTTTTTCTTTTTTCTTTTTTCTTTTTTTCTTTTCTTTTTCTTTTTTCTTTTTTTCTTTTCTTTTTCTTTTTTTCTTTTTTTCTTTTTTTTCTTTTTTCTTTTTTTTTCTTTTTTTTTCTTTTTTCTTTTGTCTCTGACCTGGTTACTCCTGTGTCACAGTTATTATTAACTGGGCTGGTACAGCCTATAACTTCCATATGCAGCTTTGCCACAGTGATTTTTCACAGGCTGAAGCCCGTGATCTTCTCCATGAGTCTCAGCTGATGATCTGCAGGAAATTAGATGCTGTATTTTTACCTTTGATAGTGGAGACCTTGCAGAAAACAGGACGCTGAAGACAGCCAGGACCATAACACATTTATTCTGATCTATCACCATAGAAACAGATAATCCACAAATGGTCCGTTTCTACAAAAACAGGTTACAAGATGGAGCGGCAGTCAGGCTCCCCCACCGAACAGCACTTTGCACTCCATATCAAATGTGTCTGAGGAAAAAACAATTTGGAAAAAGGGGTGTACGTGTATTGCTTCCCCTGCCACCTCTGGGTGGCTGATGCAGGGTGCACAAGGAGTAGCCCTGTGCGACGGGCCGCGTGGGCTCTACCTGCAGTAATCAGCCACCCGTGACAGCAGGGACAAATAAAATCCTCGTGATGATCCTGTATGTAAACTGCGGTGTATGAGGGCCAAGGAACACACGGAGAGAGTATCAGCAGAAAGCTTTAGCGAGCTGCGTAACAAACACATGGACACTGAGCAACCTACCTTCCCATCTCGTCTTCTGCTGAAGGCTGACCCCCCCCCCCAAAAAAAAAAAGAGAGAAAAACAAAAAGAAAAACAAGAAGAGAAAGAAGAAAGAGAAAGAAAAGCAGGGGTGGCTCTGGGATCCCGGCAGCTGGGGCTGCTTCTGGTTTTGGCTCTTTAGAAGGGGTCTGCTTGCTCCAAAGGGCATAAAGCTTACTGATGCAGAGAGCGAAAAGTATAAATTGAGTTTTCATCTCTGAAATCCTTTCCATCTTAATATGAAGACCAGATATTTATGCAAGCAACAAGCTGACTCCTCCGGCAATTGACCTAACTAAATGTTTTAGCGCAGCAATAACAACGTTAATGTTTGATTATTTCTGTAAGTGGAAGGAGCGTCCTGAAGACACTCGTGTGGGCAAGTCCTGTCCTCCCGCGGGAGAGCAGGGCCCAGCTTTTGGCCCCTGCAGGGGAAGGATGAACCCACACCGGCGGTGTCTCCAGGCACCCCTTGGGCAGTGGTTCAGGTGCCACCTCCTCTTCTTCCTCCCGTTCTGTTTCTGCTGCTGCCCAGCATGCTTTCCCTGCCAGCAGCTGTTTGCTCCCTGTGTTTAAACCAGCTGGGAGGCGTTCGGGTGCTGAGGGGCACCGAGCGATGCTGCCCTGTCCTGCACTCCGGGGACTGCATGCAAAGGGTTCTCCTTTCCCCGTTGGTCCGGTGAAAGGGCTTTGTTCAAACAGAATCTGTCCTGTGCTCTGTGCCCCTGCCTGGGGGTGCTCACCTGCAAGGCAGTGACAAAGGGGGCAGAAAACCAAGCGGGGCCACAAACTGCTGTTGGGAGAGGACAGCCTGGAGCCCCCGCCTCGCCTGGCAGCTCCTCGCTCCCGGGGCTCGCGATCCAAGCGCCGCAGAGCTCAGGGACACCGCTGCTGCTGGAGCTCCTCTGCAGGATGAGCTGAATGGCTCGTAATCGCGTTACCATGCCCGAGTGTCTGGGCCCAAGGCAGAACGGTGTGCGTTGCTTGGAGAGCACAAGAAAGGGCCCAAGGATTTTCAAGTCACTTCTGGAAAGAAAAAGACAGGAGAAGTAAAAAAGACAGGGGCTGACAGCGAAATCAGCACTTTTATTTTTATTTATTTTTACACATCCAGTTGCTTATAAGATAAGATTTTGATGTCTAGAGTTAACAAGACAATAAATGGTCTCCACAACACCCGGACCTACAAGCACTTTAAAACATTCTTCCACTCTTGCCTTTCTGCTCCATTACCTTTGGTACTGAAGCACCAGAGCAGTAGCTGACATTTCTTATAGAGTGTGCCATTTCCTTAGCACAGATTTCCTGAGGGCTAAGCAAACTCGGAATGTATGTACAAGAAGAAATATAATATAAAATACATAAATTATGCAATGGCATTAAGCTATCAATATAGAGGCCTTGTGGTCTAGTAGAAAATGGTGTGCATGCAGAATTGTAAAGGACTGCTTATAAAATATTTGTGCCGTGCAGGACCTGCAGTGTAGCTAATACATGACACCCAAATTTTAAGACATAAATATTAGGAATATTATTTAAAAATAAATAAATAGATTTCATCAGAGAAACTGTTGTTTCTCTTTTTCTTTTTTTTTCTTTTCAATTTAAATTACAAATTATGCATTAGGAAGGGGCCACTGAGTTCTCTCAATGTCTGTCAATGATGTTTAAGACGTCTGACGTGGTATTTCGTGTCCTCCATGAAGTGCTGTTCCTTCACTGACCCTGCTGACCAAAGCCACATGGTGCCAGCCCTGCAGGGTGACACATGCCGGCAGGAGGGCAGGGAGAGCAGGAGGACCAGGAGGAGGAAGAAAAAGCTCAGCCTGGCGCCACCCTGCAGCTATCGTGCATCCTTTCTCACCTGCATTTTGAGCTCTTCCAAGCTGGAAGTGCCGTGGCATTTTTAGCCCCTCCATAAGGCAGCGCACATGTTGTCCGCCTGCAGCCCAGGACTGAAAAATGACTTAATCACTACCTGACCTTGCAAGTGTGCAGTCACTGTGCCATGCGTGCAGCCTGCCTGGTTCTGCCCCGTTGCGTATCGTAAAAAGTCAGTGGAAGAGAAATTAATTATCTTCACTCAGCTTTTCATTCACTTATGCCACAGGGGATGGCTGAAGCAGAATAAATGACTATATTCCTATAAACAGCAACGGAAAAGTGTATTTATGCTCTTTGCATGCACGTTTATTTATATTTCAGAACTTGATAATCTCATTACCGAGACTGTAAGATTTAACAAATTTGGTAGAAAGATGGAAGAGACAGACGTGTTTATGAGATTTTTCTTTCTGAATCAGTCTCTTGTGCTTCTCTTGGCACCTGGCACTTCTGCCGCTATGCTCTGTGTCACGTTGCTCCCATTCCCACCCTCATCATCTCATGGGGCTGGCAGAAGCGCCGCGGTCCTCTTCCTTCCGCTGAAGCCACTCGATCAGGGACCTGGCGATGTGCGAGGAGCCGCTGCGTGCAGTGCCCAGCCCATAGACCACAGCTGCTGCCCCTCTGCTAGAGCACCGTGCTTCTGGGCACCCCAAAGCCTGGTTAAACCATCACAACAGGCAGAAAAACCATTCCTAAATCGACTTTCTAGTGTGCCACGTTTACTTTTGGATTATCTTAGTGTACACATGTTGGCAGCTTTTCTTATTAGCGAGGAGAATTTAGGACTAGAGGACTGAAGAATTACCAAGTAATATCTCTGGAAAAATATGCTAAGGTTTATCCCCAGTTTACACATAATTAAATAGATAAAACTATAATGTATTATTTAAAAGAAAAACAAAACACTTTTTAGTTTTATAGTCTTATAGTTTATAAGTTTATATAGTTTAGTTTTATAGTCTTAAATGGGAACTCTACTAATTCATTTAAAAAATAAATCTTGCTATGAATGTAGGTATATCAGTATCAATCAGCATCACATATTTTTGTAGCCTTCATCCTTTGAGTGGAGTATAAGGACGTTTGTGTTCACCCTTAGGGTTACAGCTGCTATGAACTGAGGCGACTCCTGCTTTGCACCGGGTTTTGTTGTCCTGGGTTTATTTTATAGGCTCCGTAGCCCTTCTGCTGCAGTCCAGGCTCCATAGATGCGCGTACAACCTCTTCCCTTCGTCGTCCCTGCTTCCTCTCCAGCCCAATTACTGGCAGCAGCGGCTCCGTCTCTGGCCCAGTATCCAATGCTGAGAAGTGAACTGGAAGCGGTGTGAGCAACCGCAGACTGGCCTCGATGCAGGGACGGAGGCCGGGGGGAAGCAGGTGGGCGCGAGGCTGGTGCGTGGGCACGGCCCCAGCTGGGAGCTGCCCTGCACAGTGACAATCCCTCATCTGGCTGGTGGTGCTGAAGGCTGAGGGGAAAAATGCTGCCTGTAAAACCAGGGTGTGTGCTTTAGGCTAGATGACCAATATCGTGCATTGTTTATGGTCAGTATCCTCAAGGGCATCCCTCACGGTGGCATAAAGGAGAGGGAGCAGCTTTGGTTCCAAACAGTAACTCCCAAGCAGAAAAGTGGGAGGGATTTGCTTTGCTTTGCATTTTGTACCAGGATGGTTTCCTGCCCCAGAGGTGTGGGGCTGGGAGGGCACAGCACCGTGGGGACGCTGCCCGATGCTGGGGGACCTGCGCTCCCCCCGGCAGAGGTTGTGTTATTGCTCACACGGGGAGAAATCAAGCTGTAAGAGCAACATAACAAACAAAAATTCCTCTGTAGGGACACTAATTACATCCCAGCATAGGACATAATTTTGTCCCTACTGTGGGATATGCACTAATTTGTTTTTTGTTTTCTCTGTTACTGACAGAGGGCTCCAAGACTGCTTAAGGAAGCGTTGTCTGGAACCTTCCCAGGGAGCTGCTGGAGGATGCCAAGAGAAAATTCTCCCCAGGTTATTCAAACAGAGAGAGAGAGACGCTGCTCCTGCTCGCACGCTCCCTCTTTCTCTCTGCTGCACTTTCGTCCATCTGTCACGAGTTTCCCATCTCACGCAGTCGGTGTGGAGTGAGTCCAAAGACCTGATTCTCAAGGCAGTGCCCAAAAAGCTCATCTAAACCAACAAACGCTTTAGACAGAAATAAATTTAAATGGTTGGAGAGTAGAAAATATATCTGACGTAGCAAACACCTACCTTGACTGCTGTTACCCATGTATTATAAATACATAGCCATCACCAATCCTGTATTTTCATTAGAATTCATATGTATATATTACGTGCGCAGTGCATATTTCCTTACATGTGTATTGCTGTACGTCCTGTCCCTGAGCACATGCACAAGAAGCTCTGCTGAGCGCACGGTATTTGCAGCCCCCAGCACATTGCGGCCTCACGTCACGCTCACACTGCTCCTCAAACCTTCACGTGCCCGTCCCTGGGGCAAGAGGAGCCGGGCACCAAAACCCAGCTGCTGCATGAGGCCGCGCTGGACACAACAGGTGCCGAGGTGGAAAACGTGCAGAGACAAATCCCAGAACTGGGTGCCATGGGGTGCTCTCTTCTCGTTAGCATCCTCTGCCCAGTGCGAGGGAAGCGACGGTATCCTCCGTGTCCTGCTCCTCTTCAGTGGCACCTGAACGTCCCTGCGAGGTGCCAGCACAGCCCCTCGGCCCCCGTGGGCACTGCGGGGCTGCAGGCGATGCTCGGGGGGCACCGCTCGCCTCCTCGTGCTGCTCGCAGCCCACTGCCGCAGCCGGGCCTTCCACCGTGAGGCACAGATGTTTATTGTGGGAATAATAATTCAAGTGCTTTTTGCAGCAATCAGAGGCTGCTTGGGAGTGTTGTAAACAGATTAACGAAACCAGTATTGCACTCATGCTAAATAGTACTTGTAACCACACAAAAATTAGGCTGACATAAATGATGGGTTCCCTCTCCATCCCTCTCTTTCCCCATTCTTTATCTCTTTCTCAGTCTTTTTTTTTTTTTTTTTCCTTTTCGTGAAGTGAGAAATGTAAATGTAGATTACTTCAAATCCATGAAAACGGTAATTCTCTTATCGATGAGTGCTGAATTGCCCTCCTGGCACCCATGCCCGCTGGCACTGTCACAGCACACTGCTGTGAGCGGCAGGCGCATTCGGGAGCGATGTGCAGCCACCATCTAAAATTTTTAGACTCTATGGATGCAGCTGTGCTCCAGCAGGGAGCCCATCCCCAAATCCTACCCTTGTGGGGCTCTCTTGCTGCCGCAGGCAGAATAAAGCCCTTAGACCTGATTTAAAAGCATTCACATTCTCCTCAGTCTGTGCACCAACACCGGATGCGGATCTATTTCCTTTTGCACTGTTATACCAGGAATGCTTCTCTTTCTTTCTAGCCCTTCTTCCCTGGCAGATTTTTTCCCCCTAAGCATTTAAAAGCTACCAGCAATTTCATTTCTCCCAGTAAGCACCGCAAATTCCCTCTTTTACAACCAGAGCTGAGGAAATAAATTCAAATGTATTCCACGTCTGGCGGCACGGCATGATTGATACAGCCCTGTGTTGTCGTGTCTTTTTGTTCTGCCACACTCGGTAATTCAATTATGCTAAGCAGAGCCTCGATTCCCTGGGCTGTGGCGTGTCTCGCACAGGTAGCAGGGCGGTTTCTCAGGAGCTGAGTGCTTGGGAAGCCTGCGTACATGTTAGCTGCAACAAGTACTCCTAGGTGATCTGAGCCATGCTGTACTGGGGGATTTGGAAACACCACCAGGAATAAAGCTCTGAATGGAAAGCAGGTGCAGGAGTACTCAAAGAAATCTCTGAATTTTACTATCACTTGTAACCGTATGGAAAAATATGCATTCGTATTAGCAATGTCACGGGCCTGGGGCCAGGTGAATAATGCATTAGGACGAGCATGTGCTGGGGCTGCCAGACGAGGCTGGGACTCACAACAAGGTTAACTGGGAGAGATGAAGCGTGGTTATGCGCTGGTAACGTTCATTCAGCAGCCACTGGGAGGGCAAGAGTTAAGAAGTCAGCTATCGTTGCCAAATGATACCTTCAGTCATTCTCTATTTTTTTTTAGCACAGAATGCTTTTTGTCCATCCTGAGTGGTGACACCCAGGCACCGAGGGGGCAATTCATGCTAAGAAGCCAAAGAGGAAGGGCTGCTCCATAAGGGGGGAGGCCTGGTCGCCGCTAGTGATTTCTGGGTGATAACTATATAAATTCCTACTTCCCTCTGCATGAAGAGCTCCTAAGTCCCTGTGCACAAAGAAAGCGCATGTCATAAATTACAGAAAGCTAATATTCAATATACATATAATTACAGAAATCTAATATTCTGCACACAGGGGGCAGATGGGCCCCCAGGACCTAAAAAAACTACAACTAAACTGTGTTTTATTTTTGCTTTTCTTAAGACCAGTCAAGAGACTGGCCTTTTACACACACCAAATGTGAATTGTAAGTCCCTGAACAGCTTGAATACATAGCCACTTATTAAAGTATTAAAAAATGGAGAAAAGAGAAACACACCAGAGCATTTAAACCGAACGATTTTTGAAAGTTTAATATAGCTGTAGATAAAACTGAGCTTGCAGTATTAATGAATACAAGAGTTTGTTGTTTTGTATAATTCAAATAAACTTGTACATTTATACAGTTATAGAGTGCATGCCAGAAAATGCATTTAGTTTATTCTAATTTGAATATGTACAATTTACAATATAATTCAAGCATAAATTCAGCAGTAGAGAACACAGACCGGCTGTGCAATCGAACAAACAGACATACTTCTTCTTAGCATAAGCATTAGGGCTGAGCTAAATTGGTTAGGAAAAAACAGAAAAGGGGTCACACCAATAAAAATGAAATATTAACCAGAAATAACTTCTTAAACCAAGTAACTAAAGAAAGTTATCATCCATGTTTGTACTTTCACTCTCATTAACGAAAGACATGTATTTTAGCCTTAACGTACGTAACACATTGCAGTACAAGCCACAAGCCTCAGAAATCTTGGGTCCAGCAAGGACAAGTGATTATTTGGATTTTAAAAAGTCAAACTTCTGAATTAATCATAACTTAGTATTTTATCTGGCATTAATTGAATAAAAGAGAGGATTCTTTCCCAGCATTTCGCATACTTTCAGGTATTTGTATGCAGCCGCTGAGTCACCCGCGCCCCTCAGGCTCCCTGCTCCCGGCTGGCTCCCTGCCTTGGGGTTGTACAGCACGTGGACACGGCTCCTGCTTAATTCGGCCCCGCACGCAGCCGTGCCCGGATCCCAGGGGAAAATGCCACTTCTCCCCCTGCACGGCAGGAGTCTGCTGTAGCTGGGCACCCACTGCCCCGCCGCGGGTGTGCAAGGAGGGGAAGCCTGTTGCCCAAATGTTCCCAATGTTTTTTTTTGGGTGGAGGAGGCACGGCTGGGTGCAATACCATTGCTCTTAGTCCAGGGATGTGCCACATTGTTTTTCCACAAGGAAAATTCAACTGGGCAGTGAGCTGTCCCATGGCAGCAGGGGATCTGGGCAGGGACAAACCCCTGTGGCTGTCCCCCCAGTGAGGAAGCTGCCACCAGCACGTGGCTGTTTTCACTCAGCCAAGGGCTAGCGGAAGAGTTACACCTGGCACACAAATTTTACAGGACAACCTGAGCAAGTGTTAGCAAACAGGGGAAAACGTTCAGATTTTACCTTGCAGCGTTAGAGGTCTGCTCATCGCGCGCTGGGGATCAGCACACAGGGAGCTGCACACACGGTTCCCTTTAACAACAACGTGCAAAGAATTTCAGTATAGCCAAAGGTGTAAAAAGCATGCAGTGCCACTCAAAAATCATTATAAATGGTGAAAAAACCTTCAGTTAGTACCAAGTCCATGAGCGCACAACTGACCGACCCCACACGGTAACTTCCAGGACGAGCACCGAGCCACCACGGCGTTTGAGCCAACCCTTCCAGCGACGTTCAGCCTCTCGGTTCTTGCTCCAGGACAGCCTTTGTAACAAAAACGAACTGTTTTGTCCCTCATGGTGTAGAGCCCCCGAGGCTTTGCTCCCCATCGCCACCACCACCCAGCCCAGCCCCAGAGGGACAAGGAGCCCCTCCGCCACCCAGCTCCGAAGCAGCCACCCCACCTCGTGGCCCCACGTTTTGGGGCAAAACAGGATAAAAACCCAAAAACCAAACGCAGCCACGGAAGGCTGTCAAAGCAGACATTTATACAAAGTATTACTCATTTCAAAACCCACAGGGTCAACCTTGGTTAATGTTTTTGAACATGTTTTTACCACAGAGAAACAGTGCAGGGAATCGCCCGGCAGCGCAGAGAACCCCTGGCACCGCTGGAGCACGGGGGGATTCTGGCCCTGCCCTTGGGGGCAGAGCATCCAGAACAAAAGCCTGCTTGACTTCACGGACGGTCAGCTATTGCCACAGTGAGCTGTCCTATCAATGTGAGAAACCAAGCACATGCTGTTTATTTGAAAGGGTTTTCTGGTTTTCATATGTATCTGTTATAAATTATGGAAGAACTCCAAAATTATTTTCTAATCATACCTAAATTGATAATTTTACTCCTTTTTTTATTGTTTTGCCTAGCCTTGTTAATATAAGTTTCTTTTCTAAATAGTGCCTTATGAAATACATTCTTTTTCCTGTAGCCTATAGGCAAAAAAAAGAAACCCAAGAAAATGTTAAAGCAAAATGGAAACCAGCAGTTAATTTAAGGCTAGCAGATTTGGTGTGAGGAAGTAACTAATACACCTTCTTTCAAGGAAAAAAAAAACATGCACCATAGCCACTTTGTGGAACAAAACATCACAACCCACATCAGAAAAAAAATATTAACTCAAATTATAACTTACCCTGAAAGTTACCCACTCTCATATTTTACCTACTACATACTTTTAAGAAATAAAGGGGAACAGAACACCCCTTTATATATTTTTCAGAATATACAGTATAAATATAGTACGAGTCATGCCATAAAACTATATGCAAAAATTGCACACTATTATTGCATGCGCGTTGTGATACTACATGCCGGGCACGGTCGGCAGGCTGGTAAGCATGCGTACGGCCCCGCTGCCGCCACCACCACCACCACCGCCACCACCACTGCCACCGCCACCCCTGGGCACGTGGAGCCGGCGCGGGAGGCGGTGCGGAGGCCGGCCGGCCTGCCCACGCTGCGCCTCTCGCCGCAGTCCGGGCTTTGCGAGCCAGCCAGGCGCCCGGCCGGGCTATGTGAAGCGGTCCGAATTCATTTTTCTCAGTTTGGGAGGAAGGTTCCCTTCCATCCGGCCGCCACCCGACAGTTTCTGGAGCTTGGGTGGCAAGTCGGCCACGGACTGGCTCATGGGATCCGACATCATCTTTGTGGTTTTGGACACCAGTTTCTCTTCCGAATTCCCAGGGACCGAGCTGATCCGCTGCAGTTTCATGGGTAAATCCCCCATGCTGTAGGCCTTCTCGGAGGTGGTGGAGCTCATCCTGAGGAGTTTTTTGGGGAAGTCTTCCCTTCCAGTTATTTTCTGCAGTTTTGAAGGTAGTTTTGTGCCAACTTCGTCGAGACCATCCAGGCACTCCACTGAGTTGTTCCTTTCTTTGCTGTTGCTGACAGCGGGCGCTATCAAGGGCGAGGACATGAGCAGCATCTCCTCCTGCTCCTTCACGCTGTACGGCGGGGTGGGGACCTCGAACGTCGCGTGGAACTGGGAGTAATCGACCTTGAAGAACCCTTCTTCCAAGGAAATGACCGGGAAGAAGCGATGACCCCAGAGCACCTCGTCCTCGGTGTAGGACGTCCTGGCTTGGCACGTCATCCCTGCAACCAGCAAGGGAGAAAACTCGATTGGTTATGGATAATTTTGGAAGCACTTACATCGGGGGGGGGGGGGGGGGGGGTTGAACACTTCAAAGAAACATATTTTATATTTTTAAATGTATAAAAGAGAAGGCACTGGTGTGTCTACCACTTTCATACAGTTGCTATTAAATTGTCATCCTCAGTGTGAGAGGAGCCAAAAATAGAGCGAGGGGCGTAACCGCATGAATAATTCATATCTATTGTTACGGCCACTTCTGAAGGCACTGCTGATGAAGTGAAAATACAGAGCTACCCTTTTAACCCCAGCATTAAGTTAGCCACAGATGCTAATTGCAACCTGGAGTTGGACTTGATGGGATCTTAAAGTATTACTCAGCTGTTCCGCATGTTCATCATATTCATGAAATTATACAAAACCAGACCCTACACTTACGGGTTATGTGCACAAAAAAAGCCCACACTAGTGCACTTCAGTCCACCGGAGAGCAATAAGTATGTGCTGTGAAATGTATTTATTTCTCTTCAAGTGCTTCATGAGCAATCTGCTCACAGATACATAATGGCCTGGCTGAGATCTAAGTTTCAAAACATTAGCATGGACAGAGAAATATGACCACGGAGCCCAGTACGGCCCTTCTCCCCCTGCCTCCCACCCCTGCCCACTCTTCCTCCTCCTCCTCCTCCTCCTCTTCCTCCTCCTGCTGACTGCTGGCCCCTGGCCACCCACCTGCCCTGAAGAACCAGAGAAATAAATGTGAAATGTGTGGTTGGGTTTTTTTTCTTTCCTTTTTTTTTTATGTTGTTTATAAATAGTCTCTATAGCAATCAGGAAGTACAACTGCACTACCATTTTATCCTGGTGTAACAAATTGCAAAAATGGCATTTGGTTTTCAGAACGTTAAATCTACCTGGACAAACACATCCTTTGCCTAGCTAACAACAATGCCTTTAAGTCAAGAGCAAATTAAAAGAAACTGGAAAGCACAAGAAAACTGCTAGCAGGGCTGTAGGAAAGGGTAGTGGGGGATGAATACACATCTGGTGACACACAGCCAGAAAAATAAAATGTTATTGCATTTCATGTTACTGCTAGCAGAATGGAATTTTTCGTTTTGCATAGCAATTTCTACTGCTAATACCCTGAGCATTTCACAAGGCATAAAAAACACAGTTTTCCATTTTATCTCTTAGGAGAAAAATATGAGCCTGGGTAGGGTTTTGCCCAGGGTGCTCTCCCTCTGCCAGTAACACAGCCTCCCCTGGGCTGACGGCTCTGCAAGTGCACACAACAAAACCCAAACCATCCCTGCCCCTTCACGCCAACCACGGATAGGACAGCATTTTATACTCTGTGATGGGTTTAGAAAAACAAAACAAAACAAAACAAACCACATAATTTGTAGAAAAATGGTAATTATAGCGAGTACTTCCATCTGTGTCCTTTATTCTGCAGCTGTTCATTAGCTGCACCTTCGCAGGGCCGGCACAGCCCTTTCCCCTCTCTCCTGCAGGCCTGCCTGCCGCGGAGCCCCCATCAGGAGCCGAGCGCTTCCCGTAACGCGTGTGCTGGGGAAGCAGCACTGCGGCGGCCTGCGGTGGCTGCCGAGCAGATGGCCGGTTAACTCGGTGACCTGCGCTTTAGGTAACAAACACCTCCAATGCAAATCTCTCCTAGAGCACTTGGTAGCGGACGACGCTGCCGGTGGGCAGGAGGTGCCAGCACCAGCAGGACGCGCGATGCATGGGCTCAGGGGAGGGCACCAGGCTCTCTCCACCCCAAGCCATCACCCTGCCATCTACCAAACCTGTGGCTGTCACTAGGCTGTTAAAGGAGGAGCATTTTACCTGCCTGTTATCAGAAAATTTATTAGCTGATGTGAAAGAAAATCAACTGCACATTTCGTTACATTGATATAACCCTTTGGAAGCTCGTCTGAGAGAGAAATATTTGCAGGTATATAATTTTTTCTTCAAAATCAATTCATCCTATTCTCTAACAAACCCAGGGTTGCAAATTATTCAATAGTCTCTCAGGATGAGCAGCAGCAACTAACACGCCTGTCAGCACAGGGAGTAACTGTCACGCTAGGCAGAAGATGCGAGGAGCTGCCTAACAAGCTCTGATAGGGCACTGGACAAGAAATCAATTCTCAGATCTTCCTCCAGCTCCGTTGCGTTTCCCGGCTCTCCCTTCCCTTGCCACTCCCTTAGCAAACTCCCAAGGGCAGCAGACCACAGGCACGGCAGCGCCTCTGCTGCTGCAGCCTTGGCACAGCACTGCAGCCCTGGCCATGGCACCACGCTCCAGGCCCTGGCTGGTGGCCGCGTCCCTGGTCTCGGCCAGGCCCCGGCTGGTGGCCGTGTCCCTGCGCGGGACAGAAAGTGGCCCCTCGCAGGCAGCCAAGCCTGCAGCCCTTGCTGCCTCCTGTGGGAAAATTAACGGTGTGAAATACAGCAGCAGCATGCTCCTCAGGGCCGTCGGCCCACAGTTTGCATAGGCGGGAGGCCTTCGCCTTGGCCAGCACAAATAAGGCCCCAGTGCACTTGACAGCCCTTGCAGATAACTACCCCTGTGCTATTTTCCATCCGTATATCTATAAGCCATGCTCCGAAACGGACAGGCCTGATATTTCAGGGCAGAGGCAGCTTCCTCCTGGTCCCACCAAGCCAAGCAGACCTCCAACACGCAGGAGGACCGCGGCCAGGCCCGACCCACCGGTGTGGTGGTGAGGTTGGGCTCGTAGGCTTCCCTCTCCTTCTGCTGGCATGGAAGACTCTTTTTTTTCCTGAGGAGGTATTCAGCAGCAGGGGACGAAGCCGACAGAACCTTTGATGCCTTCGTCATGTTAATGGGCTGGTTAAATTTTTACCAAGTTGTCTATATTATTGATATTCATTCGCAGGATAAATTTTAAATTCTCTTTTGGAATAAACATGCTGTATGCTGTGCTTGTAATTAAGAAGCCATCTATTTGTCAAAGTAAAAGGGTTGGGTGCATGTTGTTCATCACCCCAAATGCATGCGTCCATCACGAAGTGCTCTTCAGCAGCCGATGATTGCAATGCACATTAGCAAAGCTCTGGCTGAATACAAATCGTGATAATGCACCTGAAAATAGGTACGCTTATGCATATATGCCCACATAACCCCAAACCAAATGTCCACTAGGAAAACCTCTACTATTTCAAAACCACAGGCCGCAAAAGCTTTGTTCACTGTGCCCGACGGAAGAGATTTCCATAAAGAAGCTGCTCTTAAGGTGGCCTGCACTCTCACAAATCTCTGGGCATTTTGGACCACCTCTACCCAGGTTGTCTTACACTGTTTCCAGAAATTACATTTCTTCCATGGAAATCAGCACCTGACTCTCACCTTTCAAAGCATTAGGAATAATGAGCTTTTGGACGCATCCCTTTGCAGGAGGATGCTGAAATGCTATCAGAAGATGCGGTTGCTCTTCCTGCTGCCGATGCCCTGTGGACATGGCCCTGCATGCCCTTTTTCCATCCCAGCAGCACAGTCATGCAGGGATCCCTCCATGCTCATCTGGCACCCGCTGCACGCTCTGGTGTGTAATGCCACAGGACCGCTGGAAAAGCCCAGCCATCGACGTCTGAGAAAATTTTCCATTAAATTCCTCGAATAAAGTACAGCAGAGCAGCTCTAGAGGCTGAGCACGGGTTAAATCCGTGAGCCTGTTTCCTTGTGATTTATATGAAAGCATTTTTTTTAATAATCATGCCTCTTCCTTTCATCATTTGCTCTATCTGAAGCAAGTGCTATCATTGGAGAAAAATGCATCTCTCTGCCATATTGTAAGTTATTAAACACAAGTTATTATTTCTAACGAGGTAGAACGCTCGCTTGTAGAGCCTTAGCCGGGTTGGAGAAGTGAATGCAATTATCTCAGGCTCAGCCAGGCAACGGCTATTCGAGCTTTTGTTTTCCCCTGCCCCTGGCTCCAGCACGCTCGGCCTGAATACCCCAGTTGCAGGAAACACCAGCGAGAAACTGGGCTATGCCTGCACTTCAGACACAGCTGCTGAGACGGGGAGCTGACAGCACACCAGCTCAGTAAACACGTCACGAGGAGAGGTCAGAATTCCCCACCATCTGAAATCCCAATAATTAAGATAATTATCCTGATTGCTTCTAGCTTTGCTACAGGGCAAGACTAGTTCCACAGTGAAGTGACGGCATCCCAAAGGACAGCCGCTGTTGCCACCAAACCCCAAAATCCAGCCTAATCTCATACCGCTGCATGCGCTTGTCACACGTCCCCGGCGCCGCGGCACCGACAGCTGCCTGCCTGCCTTCCCCCAGGGGCAGGTGGGGGACAAAAACCTCTGCAAATAAGCCGGTTGACTAATTCTATCCTGTAATAACCCTCAAATTATTTCTAAATTTCTAAAGTACCCAGATGGAGCTGGCTGTATCCAGGCAGTTTCCAGACCTCGCAGTACGCAGCCTGGAAAGCCTGGCAGTGCGCTGCTATCCTGGCGGCCTCTGCTGCGGGAGCCGGCCGACAGCGGGAGCTCGTAAGCTTCAACAGCCCCCATGGCAGCCCCAAAAGAACTGTAGGCACGCTGAGGACATTGGCTCCTCTCTCTGTCCCCACGGAAGCCCCCAAGTTTCACCTTGGCTCCTGCCCTGTTTTCGGGTTGCAGCTTGCCAGCGAGGGGCAGGACCTCGAGAAGGAAGGAGATCATCCTTCGGGCGTCTTCACACCCCAGCCCTCAGGGTGAAGGGAAATCCTGCAGGAAGAGCTCCTATCGAAAATGCATAAATGCAAGGAATGCTCGCTTATGTTTGTCTTTTTTTATTTTTTTTTCTCATTAAGTTTTGGGCCCCGCAGGTTAAGGCACCTGGGCCCAGGCCGGGGAGGCTGCCCTCTCTGAAACCTGGGGCTGACCTGTAAAGCTTCAAAACCTCCAGCAACATTAGAAGCCCACCAGCCAGGAATGTTCTAGTGGTTACCAAGAATTAAACCATTTTACCATTGCAATGTAAGGCCACGAAGGCAGTGCAAGGAGAGAGCCTTGACGCGAGACTTGACATAACAATACACCGCACTTCTTGCTGTGCTCCCACGGGACCAAGGGAAGATTTACAGCTTCAGCAAAAGGGAGGTGCGTGATTTCCACAGAAATCTCTTTCTCTTGGGGTTCCAGGACTGAAGAGAAGTGAAATAATTGCTTTTTAAAATCAAGGGAACAACAAGCTGGCTTGTGTCACGTTTAGCTAAGTCACGGCACGATATCCTGATGTGAACATCTGGCCGCTCAGCCTCCTTGTGCCTGAAATGAAAATAGATGTCTGAATTCTGCAGCAAGCCAGAAAATGGGTGCCCAAAATGTGAGGTCAGAAACAATTCAGCAAAACTTGGAGTGACGGATGCTCTCAGGCTTTTCCTCTCAGTGTTCGCTGCAACATTATTTTTTAATATAACTTAAAATGACAAGCTGTGCCATGTACGGCTGAGAAACACACAGCCCAATTTCTAACCTGACAGCAAGTGCGGTGCCTAAACTCAGATAGTTCCCATCCATTTTGAAAGAACAGCTATTTTTAGCACTAGCGTTCTTCCACTATAATTTCAGGACACATTTTTTATTAAGCGGGATAGTTTGAAGTGCAATAAAACTTTGTCAATTTGAGGTTCTTGCCGCTGCCTGGTGTAAGTGTCTGATTTACAGCAGCAGCCCTTTTGCAAGCTGGTTTTCTTTAACTGAAGGCAGCTGGGCAGACACCGTGCCACCTTTACATGTAAAGTGCATCTGATTACTTTTTAAATAATATTTCAATAAAAGAAGCTTTTCTAAAGAGAAAAAAAAAAATCCTCAAATGCCAGAGACAAACTCATTCTTCAAGGTAACAACCGTAGAAAGGTGCTCAATGTTTTCATGAAAACACAAGCATGTGCAATTCAAATAATTTCTCTCATTTAAGCCTTAACTGAAGGAATAACTGCTTGTGTTTTCAGAGCGCCTTTCCTTTTGAGGTTCTCTCTGGCAGGCTTTTGTCCCCACAGAAGCGGCTCCCAGCCCTCCTGCTTCTCACAGCGACAGCTCAGCCCGGAGCCCAGGGACCCCGGCGTCGTGGGGCCGGCAGGAGAAATGGCCCCTTGTAGCCACAGCAGGATCCCTCTTCAAACTTAAATCCGCAGCGGGCTTCTTCCAGACCGCTGTGCTTGACCACCATTTATCACTGAAATCTATAAATTGCCCGAACAAAAGGAGGGCAGAGATTAATCAGGTGAAGCACCTATGCTAAAGGGGAACAAAGGGAGCGGGGGTTATCGAGTAACAACATGCACACATTTATGCAACAGTCAGACATCATTCTTATGCTAAACATTTTAATTTCTCGTCACCGAATAGCAGACCCAGGCTTCTGCTTTGCTACCCGATTTAGACACGGTGTTTATGCTCTGGCACTATAAATACCTCCCGGCTCGCTCAGGCTGTGCTGTTCTCCCAGGAGCTATCGCCACGCTTAAAAAGTGCTGGTGACAGCCAGGGTAGTCTTTATCAGCTGCTCCTCTTAGGGCAATTTTTAATCACTGATAGATGCATAGCTTTCTGACACCTTGCAGACAGCCCGTCTTGATGCTTACCAGGACCACGGGAGCTGTCACCAGCACGTGTTGTAACAGGCTTGGAAAATGTCACCAAACCCGCGTGTCAAAGCAATGCGCCGCTGCGTGCATCCGCGCTGCTCCTGCCTAGAGTGCAACAGGTGACCGTGCCATGAGCTAACCTCCCCTCTGATGGGGATGGTCCCCAAAAAAAGGGGACAATGTGGGTGGAAATAAAAGCACGGCAGCCTCCAGCATTGCCATGCTGGGCTCTGCACGCAGAAATACTCCACAGCACCATTTCCCCTGCTTTTGGAAAAACAGGGCCAGATTCTCAGTTACCCAAACAGAAATCTTGAACACACATTTAATGCAGTGACAGCAATTTGTACTATCCAAGAATCTGGTCCAGTATTTTTCTTTTTTTTTTTTTTTAAACACACAAAAAAATACATATTCTTTTGAAAGACCAATCTGTTCCTTTCCCTCTACGTGCAGGAGTGAGTCAGGGTTGACTTCAGCCCTTCAGCTCCTCTCTTTGAGCAGATTTCTCTGCAGAGCCATCTGCCACACGCCAGTTCTTGCATCCTTTCCCTCCCACTGGCACGCCGCTGAACAAGCCACAGCTCCCAGGTGGAAGCGTTCAATCCCTGCACCACTGGGCGCCCTCCAGAGCTCCCTTCCAGCCTGAATTTTCAGTGATCCCAAGCCCCGTGATAACTTCCCCCAGGGGAAGGTTGCTAATCCCCCCGTCTGCGCCACCCTCCTCCGAACTGCAGGCGAACACACGGTGCTGGGTTTGTGCTCAGCGGAGCTGGGCGTTTGGGGACGCTGGGGAAGAGGCAGGGGAAGGCAGGATTGTTTTGTTAAATCAGAACAAAATTGTTGGTGGTCAGGGGAGGCAGCAGGAACACAGATTGAATGAAATGTAGGAGAAGTATGCCAAGCTGTCAGAAAAGGGAAGAAAAAAAAAAAAAGACATTTAAAATAAATTATCCTCTTCGAATGAGAACATTTTCATTATGAGGCAAGCAACACAAAGCCCAGCAGCAGCCCAGCCCTCTGAATACGCAAATTCCTCACCGGTCCCATGCTTCTCCAACACCCACCAGACCATATGCTGCTCAACACCAAAATAGAGCTCCTCGATCTTCAGGGCTTTGGCAGGCCTACAGGAGTCTGAGGAAGCATTTCACGTTCGAGGCCGCCTTCCCGGGATGGAAAACGCGTGCATCTCCACAGGGACGGGCACGATTCGCTGGTGCCACACAACGCTCCCCCGCCGTCCGTGCTCCTGGGTACCGCGGATGTCTCAGCTGCCAGCCACCCGCCTCGCTGGCACCCAGCTCGTGTCTGTCCGTCTGGCTGTCTGTCCGCAACCACAGCCAGAGACTGGGCCCTCGGGGATGGCTGGGAGGCTTGTTTAAAGATACCATCAACCTGACAGCCGCTTTCTAAGCAACGCCGCTGAAAATGACGTGCCATTTGGTATGGGCTGTATCAATAGAAGGATGAAATGCAACACAGAGCTGTGTTTGAAAATAAATGTTCCTTATTTAGCGTTGTTGGTCTGACATATGTATTAATTTGCTGGATGCCTTCACAACACCGGAGACTGAAAGGCAATCCGTCCACCCCCAGACCTGCTTCAAACGAACCCGCTCCTGTGCTGCTGTGACTTGCCCTTCTGACCCGCATCCCCCTCCAGCCCATGGCTCTTCCAACAGCAAATTCAGCGTGAGACACCCTGAAGAAGACTGCCAGCCTCTTGTAAAAGAGAAAACCTGACTGACCATCCTCTCCTGATGTACCAGTACTTAAAATTATGATGATCACCGCCCGCCCCTGTACTCACACACACCCCACACGTATCTCAGGGCTAGATCCAGTGAAGGAGGGGGTACTCGTCTGCTGGAAACCAGGGGACACCTCCAAATACAGGTGAAAAAGGGAGCAAATGGCCTCTGGTATTAGGCAGGGGCTGCCTGCAGCACACACATAGCGAACTCCTGGGATGGCACAGCACCAGCCACGCTGCGCGCAGAAGCCACGTCCTCCTGCAGCGGTGGCATCGGCTCATCCGTCATCGGCACAGCACCCGGTCACAGCCTGCTCTGAGGGCACGCTCTGTGACTTTCTGCTGCGCAGAAATCTGCTGGCATAACGTGTAAACCAGCCTTCCTGCCTGCAGCTACTTCATCCTCACCCACCCTTCGCGAGAGCGCCTGGTTTGCACCCAAAAAAGTCCCAGTCACCAGCTCCATCAGCAGCATCTCCCCGCGTGCACAGCTTGTGTCATGTATTTAAAATTAATTCACAGTGCTTAACACAAGATCCCTTGAACTAAACATAGCATTTGCCGCAGAGTCTTCAGTTTTAGCTGACAAACATTTCTTGCAAACACGTCAGGCACACAGAATTTCCCAAGAAATAGATGCCTAAATTTTGTCAGTTCTGGGTGAAACGAGTATTTTGGTAATCTCTTTGATTACCTTTGATAATCGCTGGGCTGTAAAGGTACCTTCAGGAAACCAGGCACTCGTTGCTGCACCCCACGTGAGCACAGCACAACTACGTAGTGAACAAGTCATGCCCTCGGGAGGGGGCGAGAAGCCCCTGCACTGACCCTGCAGCTTCTCCCAGCCATGCTGTGCACCCTGCCAGAGCACTCCCTTCCCACCAAGCGTCCGAGGGTTCATTTCGTTAATATTTAAGTCATTTAAATATCAAGAATGAGGCTGTGTTTGTCCACAGTTTTATCATTAGCCGCAGCAGAGAAATCTCTGCTTTGCTGCTGACATAACGGGGCGCCGAGGTGAACTCACGTTCCTGAGCCCGTGCACCCTGCCCACGGACACAAGTGCTCCAAGCAAAGAGGGAACTGAGTGCCAGCAGAAATTGTCTCTGCTGTCTCATCATGTCAAGAATTTAACTTAAATTACAGCAAAGCCGTGAGATCAACAGCGTTCACATGTTTTCAGAAGCAATCAGCAAGAAGAGCATCCTTGCAGGCGCTGCCAGTAAAGGGACACTTCCCCACGAGAAGGCAGCACCCAGGCAGGTGCCCACCTAAAATATGCAATTTCAGAAAGGGCTATTGCTGCCGGCAGTGCCCACAGAAAATAAACACAGCTGCATGGAGACGAGCAGGAAAGCAGACAGTATATCTCTGCAAGCATACAGTTGTTCATTAGGCTTCATTTCCTGGCAGCAATTTCAGGTTTTCATGAAAATTACCTATCTATATACAACCAGAAATGCCTCTGAGGTTTCAAAATAATCACAAACTTTAGAAAAGAGAACACCTTAAAAACAGAATTTTCTCCTCTTTATGCAGTAATTTGTTGACAGTGTTGTAGTTAGCTCCTGGAATATACATGAGCTTACCGAGCTAACACAACATCAGTTTGGATTTTGGGAGGTAATAAGCGCTCGTTCCAGGTTTCTTTCCCTTCCTGGAAGCTTGCTGTACACACAGGCTTTCCACAAACATTAACAAACCCGCTCTGCTCCCTTTGAGCAGGATATTTCACTGTTTGGCTTCACCTCTGATGTTACATCTCTCCCAAAGCCATTAGCAAGGAGAAAAAACAATATTCTCACCCGCATTTTTTCTACAAAAAAGCTTTACCTACACATGAGACCAAAATACCACTGCCCACCACTGCTCGACTTTATTATCAACTTCACAGCTTGCTCAGGCTGCCCAGTTCATGAATGCTGCTAAAATATGAAACTCAAATGGCAATAATTTTAAGGATGCTCTTCAGCATCAATTACGAGGAATTCAGCTGCTTTAATTTCCATAAGAGCCACAAGAGAGCCCCAGATGCCCAGTGGGACATAACTGGTTTTTGTTCTTCGCATCTGAATGGTCCCTGGCCGCAAAGAGCAGTAAAATAAATTGCCTATTACCTTGGGTTTCCAGCCTTTGAACACGGGGCTCGCTCATCAGAACAACGTGACTGTCTCTGGCCAAGGAAAGCCTCTTGGCTCCAGCCTGATGGCTGATTGCTGCCTTTACAGCAGAGAAGATGAAAGAGACAAGATGCACTTCTGTGAAAAATCATGGAACTGCTTCGCTTCCCAGTTACCCTTCAGAAGAAAGCGTGCGGGGCTTTATGGCCAGCATCACAGAGATGCTGGGAACATGACACAACACAACATGCTTTCTGCGTAACTAATTTTTAAAATCAACTGAGCACAGGAAGATTCGTGCTGCCCTGCCTCTGCTGCCTGTGGCGTGGTTTCAGCAGCCTCAGATGAATGCCGGGGAGAAGAGTCTGGGTCGAGCCCTCCAGCTGGTCCCGGTGTCACCGTCCACCCTCCTCCCACGCCGAGGGGCTCCGCAGCTCCAAACTCCAGCCATGGGCTCCCCCGTGCAGAAAAGCAGCTCCGCTGCCCCTTTACCCAAGGATGTGGTGGTGGAGCGCTAACCCAACGTCGAGCAGGAAGCCACTGCTTTTTTTTTTTTTTTTTTTTCCCTTGGTAATATATTTGTCTGATCTCTGCGGATAACAGAGGTGCATTCTGATTACCAGATGCACAACATTTCAGAGCTGTCCCTTCCTTTGCAGTGCCATCAAACCTCTCCCGTATTAAAATAAAAATAAAAATCCCAAAATAAAACAGGCCTAACATTTCCTGGTGCAAAAGCAGGGAAGGCAGATAAGGCTCTGAGTTATTGCACGCTGTTTTCTTCATGTGGCCCCATCTTCCATTATGGTTTATATACAAAGCATCGAGAAGATAATATAGCAGAAAATAATTTCCTGCAGCATGCACAGGAGCGAGACTATTATAGCAGCAAGCAAAGGTTAATTAGTGACTATATATATTGTAATGTGACGTCATGCCGCGTACTTGTTATTCCCGTGTGCACCCCAGGAGAATAAATGAGACAGAACTGAAAGCTGTGCTGTACCAATAACCATATGCCTATGAGGAGCTTCTAATTTTACACATAAACCCGTTCCCTTACATGCAGATTGCGCTGACATTAACTCTCATCCCCAACCTGCAAACCCAAAGGCCAGTTTAAAATCTTGCAACTCTGGGACTTTTCGACATTTTGGGGAAAATCATGACTTTTTTCCCGGAAATCTCAGAACTGAGACATTATTTTTGACATTTCCTTGTGAATTTTGTATGGTATTCTTTTTTGTTTCCAATCCTACATGTCAGTGTATTGCTCTTCTTCTGGGGAAAGCCCCGCTGGGCTGAGGTGCCTGCACGCCTTCACACCGCGTGAGGCAGAAGGAGCTCTGAGATGCTCACGTGGCAATCACCGCAGAAGACCTCAGTTCAAATTCGGGGCAGTGGTCACCAGTTTCCATCACTTATTAAGCCATAGGATAAATGTGAAAAGTAAATCCAAGAAACTACGGAGAAAGCCCCTGGTGAATACATAAAATTTAACAAGCTTATCTGAGCTAAATACTTTTCCCAAGTCAAAGATTTGCTAATTACTTCCCAAATATCTGTTTTTATGCTGAGACACCATAAAAAAGAACAAGGTGCTGGCAAGGTCTGTCTGTCAGCTTTTTGTCCCATCCTCAGGACAGTGGGCACAGTTGCAGAGAGGTCCCAGGTCTGGGTCTTCTCTCTTCTGGATGCCCACAGAAGCCATTTCTTGCAGACATTTCCATTCTTTGCTACAGAAGGACTATCTAAAGGCATCGTGCTTTTTTCTGACAAGAAATACTGCTTTGTAACCAAGCAGTGGACACAACCCTTTGTGCCAAATTGCACGTGCCCCTTTGCTGGGGCAGCTCCTCAGGTGACTGCGTCTAGCCGCGGAAACCTTCCACCAGCAGACAGCAACACGTGGTGACCCTTCTAAAAACCGACACAAAATTAATAAACCCGTGCCACAGGCGTGCAGGTTATCGCAGTGATTTGCAGCTGAGCGAACCACACAAGAGGTGGCTGCTTTCTCAGTCTGGCATCACGCGCTCGGGAAACCACAGCACCCTGGGCTATGTGCTGCTGCCAGGAAGCACGGGCTCAGGCCAGCACGGGTGGTGCTGTGATCCCAGAGCTACAGCGAGGGCACTCTTCCTGGGACTGGACGGGACGGGATGGGACAGGAAGCCCCTCCTCACCTGAGCCCCTCCTCATCGGCCAGAACAGTAGCCACTGCATAACGGGAGAAGAAGAAAGAAGAAAAAGAGTTTACAAGCTCTTGTACGCACGGACTGGCACAGATCTTCTCATTAACAGCCACTGTCATCTGTGGTTTTCCTCCACGAAATCCACGTACTAGCTTCTCTTATGTGAGAAGCATTCCGTAAAAATGCAGTATTTCAAAGCTTCCACAATTCTGTGTGGTAACATCACGCTTAATGTACTCTACGATCTCAAAACCTGGGTGCTGGTGTGGAGACAGCTGTAACTAGCACCCGCATGGCAGTCTGTCACAGAGGTTTGGCTCCGAGGGCAGAGCAGACACGACTTCCACTTCAAGCTCAAGGCCCTGGCCAGGCCACAGCACCCACGCAGCAAGGAACGTGCACAAGTCCTGCTCATCACCTTCGGGCACATAACTTCATCACCTCCTGAAACTCCCAGGAAAGGCGCCTGGACGCCAGCTCCCGGCCAGGAGTCCCCCCTTCAGCCGCGCCTGGGCCTGGCCCACCTCCGGCGCCCGACGGCAGCCAGGGTGCCACAGTACGCTACCTGAAGTCATTAATTATTTTGTTTGTGTTTACTGATGTTCTCAGGTTGATCTGCTCAGCGCTAATGAGGCATTTACTCTCAATTAGAAGCCTCCTTCAGAAGCGAGCTCTAATTCCAGCGAGCTTTGCAGATGAATTAATTACAATGCGAGCGCTCAGCCGTCTGCTGGCGCCTCTGCTCTGCTCCAAGCACCTGCGCTGGACAACGGGGTGCTGAGAACAAGTAAGCCCATTTTTTCACCTTGTACAAGGCGCACAGTATAAAGCATGACATGAATTTCCTGCAGCTTTAAAAACCTGCCCAGGTCTGGCTGCTGAGCGGTACTGTGGGAAGCAGCCACAAGCAGAGAATTCCTGCACTGCGATGCCTGCTTGAAAAGAAATATTAAATATAAATCTGTGCTATTTCATCACGCAACATTAAGTCAGCAATGTTCCACTGTGGGAAATTTCATCCCCATTACTGCGTACCGCGTGAATTTAAAGCATCTGCAGTATAATGAGAAAGACGAAACAGGCTACAGTGAAACACTGTGAATATGCTTAGCGCTACAATTTGTGCCTGTTAGATGATTGCATCTAATATATGTGAGGCGTCATGCTAAAAAATAAAAAGGCAAAAAAGAATGAATAATTAATAGAGCTCCAACAGGAAGTTTGGAAGATGTCTATATTTAGGAGCAAGCCTCTTGGGTCTGCTTTCTCTCTTGTCCTTGTGCTCCTGAAGCTCGCTCGCTGCAGATGACCGGCAGCCAGTGACACGTCTCCCCGCGGCGGCCAGCCATGCTTGCTGTTTTACCAGCCGAGTACAACTCTGAATACAGCTGACTTCAGTCAGATGGTGCCGAGGATGCTCTTCAAGCACCTCCTGCTTCCACTCCTGCTCCTTGGTGTGCCCCAGGTAGCTGGCGTGACCACGGCAAGCGGCCGCAGGACACGGTCAGCTCCAGCACGTGGCCAGACAAGTCTCTGCAGTGTAGACATCGGCATCTCCAAGAGCTGGAAGTGCCTTTCTGAGATGCAGAATACTTGGGAGCAAACTCTGTCCTGCAGGGCAGCTGACAAACTGGAGATGAGAAACCACGAAGAAAATAAACCTAATTATTGCTCCTCAGAAGCTGGCAGAGAAGCAAAAAACACAAGATACACTTGGCTTGGTCACGACGGCATGCAGAGAAGGCTTACATGGAGAATATTGGGAAGCATTTAATAATTTAACAGGATTCAGCTGCTTTGGGATGGAGGGAAAGGTTGACGATGCCTGCCAGCCTGCACATGGGGCCCCACCACTGTGATGCCTGCTCCTGCCCCGGGGGCACCGTCACCCATCAGCTGCTGCTGCGGGGTCACAACGAGCAGGGGAGTCAGGGCAGGAAAAACAAAACCGCAGCATGCCTACGTTCACTTCTCTATTCTGCTGCTGCTGCTGCCTTAGCTTTGCGTGCTTAAGCCCTCTCCAGAAACTCCTATAAAAATATTGAGAAGAAACATCCCTGCCTCAGTCTCAGCCTGGCTCTTTGCCAATCACATAAGATAAGTGAGGCAACCCATAGTGCTCAGCCTTCCAGAGTTTGTTTTTTAGTGGCTGGAACTCAGGTAAACGTGAACAGCTCTTTAGAGGCAGAAGAGCACGAGCATTTCAAAGAGCAACTAGTTGGTGAACTTGGACTGGTCAAGGACACTTCCTAAGCAAGGCATTACACAGTTTGGTGAAGAAAAAGAAGACACACCAATAACGCACACCAAGTGAGAGAGATGAGCTTCTAGCTGCAGTCAGGCAGTACAAGCTCATTTAAAGTATTTATGCACGTGAGCAATAGCTCTGTAACTGGGAAATCCTGGGCAGTGTCTGCAGCTTGCACCCCTCCGCCGAGTTCAAAGCCCTGCTGGCTCCTTCCCATCCTGGCTCCTGCTCTTTGGGCAGGGATGAGATCAAGAGCTCCCACATCCCACACTTTTCAGCTCCCAAAACATGCAGAAATGGCTCTTTCCCTGCGTTGAGTTGTCCTGCACACGTGGAGGCAGCAAAGCCACCCCGCTGCTGTCGCTGCCCACCCCGTCCTGGTCGGAGCCCGGCACCGTGGCACCAGCACAGCCCGCGGCCGGCGGCTGCCAAATCCTCCTGCGGTGAGGCAGCTTTAAATATTAAGGCACAGATAATCGTTCTTAGAAAGCATTACTGTCTCAGATGCCAAAAATAAAGACTGCTTCTATACTGACCTAATAAGGCACTCGAACTAAGCAGCAGAGGTTTCTGAGCTTCTCTTGAAATCACCAGCACCAAACCACTGCGTCGCACTACGTTGTTCTCCTGAGGGGACGGCAGGCAAAGCGAAGTTGTGTTTTCCCAGGCGAGGTAGCTGAAACGCAGGTTATTGTAGGATAACAGAAAAAGGCACCTCCAAGAGACAACATCAATAGTACCACTTAGAAATGTCACTTCCCATTAGGAGTAATAGTAATAATGTGATTTGAACAATAAATCTTCAAGCGAGAGCAAGCCACTTCAGAAACACAGCAATCTATGTGCTCTTCAAGAGTCAAAATTAAGCTGATTTACATTAAAGAAAATAATTTTTGCAATTTAGTTCAGTTATGCGTTATTCTCCCCATTCCTTTTGTTTTTAATCTTCTTCTAATTCCATTCTTTCTTGGATGTTATTTCCTCACTTCAACAACAAAGTACTTGTTGGCACATTCAGGCTCCAATCTGGCAGCAAAACTCTGAGAGCAGAATTTAGCAGATAACACCAGCTACCAGCTAACTAACTAGTAACTACTGCATAACTAATTAGCAACTACTGCATAACCAGCTAGTAACATCTGCATGGCCCCAGGGCCATGGGAAAAAGGTTTTCCAGGAACCTCGGGCCTCTAGCACTTCCTTAAACATCTCCCTGATGGCCGGGAACAGACAGCGCACATTACAGACTATGGTTAGATTACCTTCTGGACCCATTTTGGCCTCTTTACTGCCTATCATCTAGGGTAATGATTCCTAAATTGGAGATGTTGCACTTTCCGTGCAGCCACAGCATTTATCACGGCAGCTGTGAACTGGGCAGAAATGCGGTTTTTAATGTGGAACGAGGATTACAGCTGCAGAAGTGCAGGTGAAAGGGGGATCGCCAGCAGAAAGAGCTCTGACCGGTCGATGGGCTGGGAAAATGGGTCTGCAGCTCTTTGCACTTAAAGGAAACCTAATTCAGCGCTGGAACAAGGATATTATTGATTCACAGCTCCAACCAGACATTGTCTTTATTACCCCTGCACTTTCCTATGCTCTGCGGTCATAATTTTAACTTTAAAGTTGTTCCAACTTTCAGTTATTCTGGTCCCAAAAGCCCTCCGGAAGCCAAAATCAGCCCGAAACCCACACCCATCTGACATTAAAAACTATACAGAAGGGAGCAAAAGCATCGTATCTTTGCCAGAGAAGCCACTTTGCAATGTAGAACCGTGAAATGGCTAACAGCAATCGACAGAAGAAAGATTTAAAGACCATAACGCAGCACAGAGCGGTCTGACATGGTAGCATACACATGTCCTTAATCACAAACAATTAGTCACGCCATGTCCTCGGTTATTTATGCAGGGGATGGGAGCTCTCAGCTTTGTCTTGAACTATCCAGCTGCAAACACAGATCAATATCTTAACAAGGAGCAGAGGAAATCTTGTTAGAAAAATTGTTGCTTGAAGAGGCCACCTCATTTTTGCTTCATTTATCTCTACATCTCCGTGTTAGTGTTTCTAAGGCCAACCCAGATTTAAAAAGGGACGATCCCTGATGGGACTGGGGTGCCTGACCAACATCCAGGCAGCAGTGGGGTCCCACAGCATCTCAAACCACTGCTCCCCTAAATATTCTGTAAAATCCATTCTCCACGTACAGACACCACCTCCCGCAGCAGCAGCAGGACGTGTAACCACCCCGTCACCTCCAGCCGGGGCTGGTGGGCAGCCCCCGCGCCAGCCCTGCGTGCACCCCTGGGTAAAGCATCTTGTCGGGACGCTGCTCGCTCTGCTCAGACATCCTGACCATTCTCCAGCTCTATTTGCAACACGACTGCTGCCCACACACGTGTTCACACCAGCCCCGCGCTCTTTCTGCATTCCCAGCACTGCCTCTCAGCCAGAAATAGCTGCTTCACACGATGCCTCTGCTGGGGAAAGGCGCTAGGAGGAATGACTTTAGAAGGTGATTACTTTTTTAAACCTTTGCCTTTTTAATAGGTAAGAGGCTTTTTACGTCCTTCGCACACCAATAGTGCGTCTGGCTGTGCTGGCACAGCACCGACACAGGCGGTGTAAGCATTAAGTCCAGGCACTCGATGCAAGGAAAAGCTCAGCAGCATTAATCCCAAGGCTTCGGGGAGCAGTCTTGACTGAGGAGTTTGGGACAACGACATTTGTGAGGGCTGATAAAATGAAACAAACACAAATAAGCACACGCCCTAAACCATGTGTTTGGAAAAAAGCCCCAAATGCAGACTCCTATATTTCGCAGTACTCTCACGCCAAGTGGCTGTGCTGAAGCTGTCTTTCCAGCTGACGGCCAGGGTGCACAACCAGACTCCCTCGCCCATGTGAAATCCCACCAACAATTTAACACCTTTGCAGCAGGCCGCTCCCGCAGGCAGCAGGACGCCCCCCGTGCCCCGATGCAGCTGGGCAGCACAGCCAGCAGCCGCTGTCCCCGGGCAGCACCACGGACCTGGTATCTGCCCCGATACCTGCTTCCTCCAGGAAACGTGCGCATCCCCCCGGGGACAGACAGCGGGGCGAGCTCTGCGCCTCCACGACGGAGTGAGTCAGCACCGCACTTCTGGTGACCTGTCCCAATGTCACTTCTGGGCTCCTCTGCCCAGGGATGGGGCTGGCAAGGAGACAGGAGAGCTTCAGCAGGCAGGAGAAAGCCTCTGAACTCGGACAGCCTCTCAGGGAGTTAGCTTCCTCTCCGTAGGCAGAGGGCAAACAGTGAAGGCTACTCATAACTCTTCCCACAGCTTTACCTAGCTGCCAAAATCAGACCAGACTCTGAAAAGCACACGGGCCACCTGAGCACCGTACCCAGCGGCGTTCTGAGCACAGCAGCACTCACGGCACCATGACCACAGGCCCTGCAGAAGCACTTTGCCTGCCCCCATGGTCATGCATCACCGTGGCAGTGGCTTGGCACACTGCAGACGACTCTCTGAAAAATCAATGGTTCTTCAATATAAGCCATCTTTTGGCAGCTGGAAACGGCCGTGAGGAGCTGCTGCGTGATTTGCTGCATGACCTGTGCAGTAAAACAAAAGCTGGCGTTTGTATTTTGTTTAAAAAGTGACCGCAAACCACAATTCCTAAGAAAACACTGCGGATATTGGAAATCAAACTATAATCAAGGCTTTTCCTAACACTCGCTAAGAAATGAATCATTTGACATCAGACAAGTTTTTTAAAAAATGGAAAACTTTCTGGGAATTCTGAGGCTAGCCCCAGCCCCGTGAGCTCCCACTGAAACACAGGGAAACCGCTTCATGACGTGGAGGCTCTTGGTATTTAGGAATCCTCAGGCAATCGCGGAGCTCTTTAGCAAGTCATATGTGACAGCAGATTGGAATCAGGTTGAACGAGAAACCACTGTTTCAGCAATGTTAACTCTACCTCTTGCTGCATTTATCCTCTTTGCCCACCAACAAAGCTGTCTATAGCAGTCAGTATAGCAGTCAGTGAGCATGGCTCCGTACCATGAACACATACTCCACAAAATGCAACGATTTATTGTCTACCAACTTGCCAAAACATATTTTCCTCTAAGCAAAGAGCAAGCATGAAAAATCCCAGCCTTGGAAGTCAATTGACTGGAAAGTTACAAGAACCGGAGGCGGAGGATTACAGCTGACTTATGCACAGGCACCGCGCAGCCGCTGGTCCGCACCGCACCTTGCTGCACCACCCTGCATCCTTCGATTAGAAGTAGCTGGATTTTGCACACTGTTATCGAAAACAGAAGGGCTGAGTTTGCTACATGGTGATTTCTGAAACTGCTGTACGAGTAATATGGTACAGACCTACAGGGAGATAATAGGTGAAGAGAAAAAAAATAAAATAAAGGGACAACAAACATATAGAAAATGATGCCCCTGGGGCAGGGAGCTGTTCCCAGGACCCGTAGCACCCTCTCCCGATGCCATGTGGTGCCGTACACGGACACATCGACCCTTTGTGCCCTGCAAACGCAGCCTGTGCTGAGCACTTTGCCCACGGTAGGCAGATACGCCAGGAGCCGGGAGCAGCTCAGACAAACGCGCTCGGTTCCGCCACCACCGCTGGTGCCACGCGGTCACATTTTCTCAGCATCTCCCTCACTGCTGTTGTAGACGGAAATTTCTTCAACCGTTTCAGTTTTTAAGCTTTTACAGCAGCCCTAGTTTGCCATTTGGACCGCATTATTGCTTCAACCCAGCCGCACTTGCTGACGGGCTGGTAGCCCCCTCTGGGAAGGCCCCAAGGCTGCAGCACGGCGCGGGCAGCACCGGAGCTCAGGCAGCCCCATGGCGCGGCCACCCCGCAGCCGGCTCTGCCCCCGGCATGCCTGGCACCCCCTGAAGCTGCTGCCCACGGCGCTCACACGGGGTCCCAGGACCACGGAGCGGCTCGGGCTGGAAGCCTTACCTCTGTGCCGACGAGCAGCCCAGCGCCCTGCTGCATGTCGTTGTAAAGCAACACGCAGGAGGCACCGGCTGGCTGCTGACAGAACGAGCCGACAACATCACCAATGCTTTATTGAGAATAACCTCGCAGGGGCAGCCTGCATTTCCGCTGGCTTACCTCAGCTCTGCTGAACTAGCCCAGCGTACTGGCAGAGGACGGCAAGCAGGCTGCCCACAAATACAGGGGCTGCCCAGTGCCCCCCTAACCCCCAGCAGGACCCTGGGACGGCCCCTCCACGGCCAGGGGTGGGCTCAGCCCCACATTTACTGGGAACGCGCCCGCTCCTATTACCGAGGTGCTGTGAGAGCAGGAGGAAGCTTTTCTCCCCCGTCTGGCCGTGTAGACACAAAGAACACCCTAAATTAAACTGCAAAATGAGAGGCCACGTGGGTATTTATAAATGTAAAGAACATAATGCTTGCTAAGTTTTAAGTATCACCAAAGGGCTCTGCTCTCAGTCGAGCATGAAATCGCCATTTAGCAGGACTGCAAATATATTTTCTGCAGAACGGGGAAGCTCGCGTTGCCTGCTTTTATTAATTTCTTCTTCCAGCTCTGCAGGTGAAAGCAGAGCCGATAATGCTTCCCCTGCAGCTGACAACAACCTGACCCTGTAAGAGGTGTCCCCGCCACGTCCCGGGTGCCACCGGACACCAGGCCCACGGCCGGGCACAGCGGCCTGATACAGGGAGCATCAGCCCTGGTGGCCCTTTCCACAAGGCAAAAAGCAGAATAACTCCAGTAACTCCAGCTCAAGTGCAGCACAGCAACTGACAGGCGAGATGTGATGTGAGTCACAAAACAGTAACACAGGCTTAATAATGAAGTCAGCTAAGTGCAGCACTCGTAACGAGTATCCAAAGAAATGAGTAAATAGCTCACACTATACTAAAATATTCAGCAGCATGCAGAAAGTGACCTCGGTCCTAGCCTGAAACATTGACTTTGTTTTTGATGTTCCCTGAATCCTATTGAATTCAATTTTCCCTGCCTTTTTAACCAACTCGCTCCTGCAGATAGGAAACCAGTGTCGGTGTTCGGGTGCCTCCACCCCATCACCCACCCCAACCCTTGTGCTACTACTTTACAGGCCCCACACCCTGGGGCTGCCGGCGCCCTCCCAGCAGCCCCGTCCCAGGGATGAGCCCAGAGCAGCACCCGCACCCCACTGTGCAGCCACAGCAGGCAAAAACAGAGCGTGTACTGGGAAGGGACGCGAAACGTCCACGCAGGTCCCACATGCTGGCTTGGCACGTTGCAGATGGTGAGAACCCCGTCGTCAGAAGGAATGCTACTGGAAACCAGAACTGCACCTGCCATTCCCATGAACAATGACTTAGTCACTGAGCTAAAAAACTTCAGCTGAATTTGTTTTATTTAATTTCTACTCCATGTAACAGCAGAAAATGAACATTCTATAACTTGCCATGTATTTGTCTTTTAATTACCGCATTGACATCAAGTTCAGTTTTCGAGCACAGCCTACGTTTGCACCTCTGCGGATTTTTTTACGAGATGAGAAACCCTGTCAGTCAGTCCCAAGGACTAGAGGGAAGCCTTCCTCTGTGTCAAACTGGGCTGGGGAAACTGGACCAGTGACCCAGTACGACTGTTAAATACACAAAAAGAGTTGCAACCGCAACCCAGAAGACGGAAGTTTTGCGATGAGGCATTCATTTCAGACAGCACACTAAGCCGTCCCTTATTTCGCAGCAGGGAACAGGAAGCACACTCCAGTTTATCACTCTCTTTCCCAGCCAAGCATCACCAAGACGGAGGAAGTTTTTCCTTCTGTGAGCCTCAGGACCTGTGCCAAGGCTCCAGCAGCACAGGACGTGCAGGGTGCAGGCTTCACTCCTAACCCCTGGGTGCAGTTGTGGCTCCCAAAGCAAAGCCAGCCCTTCTCGCACCCCGTGGTGAACCCTTTCAGCTGTGGTGATGGAGGAGGGCAGGCGGCCGGCGAGGACAGACTACACAAACCGAGCTTCCCGGGAGCGGCAAGGACACCGAGACCGTGATTAATAACATGCAGAGCAACAAGAAACAGAGTCAGCAGACAGTTCGTCGTCCTAACTAAGTTAATATTTTTAATTTCATTTTACTGCCTTCTCAAATGACCCTGGCTTCCCTTCCTCCCCTCCTCCCTCCCCTCCTCCTGCGCTTCGCCCCCGAGCCCCATTTGGATGAGCTTGGAAGACATTTAAGAAGGGTGAAATGCAGCTGCTTGTTTCTTTTTTTTCCCAGAAGAAAACAAACTCTAGGCATTAGCCATGTATTTTCTCACCAGTATCTCTACCTACAACAGCAAATGAGATGCATAAACAGGGTACATCACCGGATGTTTCATGCAAGGTACGTTATCGATGTTTGGAGACAGGGCTTTATTAACAATCTGCCGTATAATCCGCTTTCAGCGGTACTCCTAACGCAAAGCTTCCTCCTGCTTCGGAAGGAAAGCAGCTGCCCCCATCTCCTGCAGGTCCCCCCGGTCTGCGCCACCTCTCAGAACCCCCGGTGCCCGAGGGCCCGTTCCCAGTCACAGCCAACGAGCTGCTGACAGCGCTGCGCTGGGCTGCCCGGGAGGCTGAAAGCCTGAAGCCCTGCTCCTGTTGCTCACAGCCAGAGCTGAGGGATGCGGAGCCAGCCCCACGACCAGCCCCACGACCAGCCACAGTCTGAATGCGGACCTGGCCCCAGCTGGCCAGTGCCTCCCCACAGCCGCCACCGAGCCAGACGGATGCTACAGACCCGACCCGGCCATAGAACCAGAAATCAGTCCTGGAAGCTGAAGCCTTACTGGTACTCCAATGAGTTACTTTAAAATATTCACCGATGCCTTGGGACTTCCTTCACCTGGTGCCTTCCCAGCCGCACCAGGATGTGCCGCCCATCTTACCCTGTTAACCAGAATTTGTGATACTTACAATTGGGAAAGAAACACCTTCTTAAATGATTTCAAGAATGGGCCCACAATCCTTGAGTGCTCTCCTCTGTGCTGTACAACCCAACAAAAAGCCCTCACCTCACGCCTTCTCCTTCCCGAAGCTTTTGTGTGGTCCCCTGTATGAATTGGTAAAGCTTCGCTATCAAGGCTTCACTATGAGAAAAAATTAGATGGAGTTTTAAGGAAATTGGCTGCAATGACGGAAGTTAAAGAAAATGCATTTCTGCACCCAATGAAAGAAAAATATCTTTCTGAGAGCCTCCTACCAGAGTAGTGAACCAGGAGTTACTGGTTCTCCCCGCCCTCCCAATTCCAGCTCGCATCCCTTGGCATAACCAAAGACGCATCACCGCCGCGAGCTGCTGCGGAGCCTGGGCGGCGAGGAGCGAGAAGCAGCAGCAGATGGGAGCAGGGGAGCTGGCAGGCTCCATCCAGCAGGCGTCGGCGGAAAGCAAGCCCAGCTCACTCGCTAGCTGCAGCGGCACGCTGCAGCAAACCAGCCCCACTCACGCCTCCACCGCACGATCCGTGGCAAACCCGCGTGGCGGGAGGCCGCGCAGCCCTGCTCCGCCACGTGCTCTCTGCTCTGTTGCACACTCACGCACACGCACACCTGCCTGTGCACGCACGCACATGCACCCATGCCACGGCTATAAGGCTGCCGGTAGCACGTGGCCTCCCTTTGCAGCCTGCCAACAGCAAAAACTCTAAATAATCCACGCACAACATACCGCAGTTTGGTACCTCAGCCAGAGGGGTAGCACTGAAGTTAGCCGCCTTTCAACCTCATTCACCCCTCTGCAGGACTGAGTTTATTTTACTTATATATCTATATGTATATATATATAACTCATATATGCTCAGTATGTATTTATACTTGCATCTACTCATATACTATATTTACTACACTGTACTACCCTACCACCCAGTAATCTGGCCCAGTATCAGCCCAAAAAAAAAAAAAGCATAAAAAAACAGCAAGGGACTCTCCAGGAACTGAAACTCATCCTAGTGCCTCTGTGTCACCCACAGCCTTGGGAGGGGTTGTTAAATGCTGTTGCTTCAGTGATTTCATTATAGAATAAAAAGCACATGAAGCATTCAACAAGTTAAAAATGTCAGCATAAGTGATTATGGAAATGTTAAAGAGAATTAAAAGACTATTCATGTCCAAAGCACAGGCAGAATGACCGCTTATTTCCTTCTCGGGAATTCTAGCAAATCTTTGACGATTCAGATGCACCCTGGGAACTCCTAAAGAGCCTTACTGAAGGTTTTCACTGATAGTCATACAAAACTGTTACCCTCGCTCTTTGCAGTAACAATTCACAGTGAAACCCTTAAGACATCGCCGAAACGTACAAAGTGCTGGACTTTCAGAGTCCGTCCTCCCTCCCTCCACCGTCACCTCCCCCAGCACGCTTCGGAGGAAATTGCTACCTAGCTGATAGAACTGCTACCTGGCTGATGAAATCCCCGGGAAGCTCTGATCGATGCAGACACGCAAACCCTCGCGTGGTGCTGCCGGGCAGAGCTCTCCTTGGCAGCGTACCCGTAGGGCACTCGGACGGCTGGTCAGGCCCAAGGTCCCAGCACCGGCTCGCAGAGGAGAGGGGACTCGGTGCACGGGCTGCGGGCGTGAGGCCTGCCGGTGCGAGCACACACGGCACAAGCAGGCGCGTTCGAGGCGCACGTATTCTGTTTGGTTAAGCGCGAGCAAGTATTTTTACAAAGACATGACTTCTGATGAATCACCAGTTATTCAGCTTATATGTGGTGAAAGGAAAGCTCCTGCAGAGCTCCAGATTAAAACCACTACCATTTTTCTCTTCCGTATCTCTAAAGGCATCTAAGAAAAAAAGGAGAAAGAGCCATGAAGGTTTTATGCAGTGGAATTCGGTACTCCTGGGAATTTCTGCCTCAAGCAGGAGGTATACGTTAGCCGAAATTCAATGCTTGCAAGTTACATAAGGCATGCAGTTACCAAAACTGTTCTCCTCCAGCTGCTTCTCCTTACGAATAGCACATAAACCCATTTGCTTTTGCTACATTTCCACTGAACCTTAGATCCTTTCATTATCATTAAAAAATACTAAGCATTTATAAGTCATAATTAATTCACCAAAGCAGAAGCTACCCAAGGGAAAAAAAAAAAAAGTGCCTATTTTCCATGATTTTATTTTCATTCTTTTCACCACTTCCATGCCCCCATCTGAAATGCAGATTTCCGCAGAGAGATTTACATTTCTAGATAAAAACCAAAGAAAAGGTTCCGGACCAGAACTAATTTAAGACCAGGTTCTCATCATATGTATTCACCTTCAGTTTTCAGTTTGTGTTGGTTAAATCTGCCATTTTCAGTAGCTTCTCTGAGTGCTACCCATCGGCGATACACTTTGAGTACACACCGCGGAGGGCTGCAACCAGGTCAGACTGCCCATTGTGGCTATTCTAGAGGCAATGCCCAGACATCGAAACAAATTCCTTTTTTTCCCCCTTTTGTGACCCAGCTGGCTGTACCTGGCCCAGCCGCAGGGGCCAGAGGGAAGCTGGGGCCGTTCAGCACATCCCTGCTTTGACAGTGACAAACGTCCGTGCCCTCACCTCCGATAAATACTGTTCTTTCCGCTAGCAGGTTCTACACGATGCCAGCACTGAAAACAGATTTGGTGAACTGCCGAGACCGTGACATTTTAAGTGGCTATTTTATCATGTTTAGGTTAAGTTTAAAAAAATAAAGAAGAACAAAAGAAGAGAAAACCCCTCTCATTAGGCAGACCTGCTGAACTGTTCTTCTCCCGTCCCCTTCCCAGCCGCACGCCGCGCTGACGGCTCTCTCGGTCGTGCAGCGGCGGAGATGCTCCACGGAGGAGCGGTTCAGACAGGCGGCTCCGACACCAACCCCGCCGTGATACTATCGCCACCACGTCCGTGCCCGGGTGGAAGCCCCACGGTGCAGCCCCACTTCACAGCGCTCGGCTCAGCCTGGCCCTTGGCCGGGGTTATCCGGAGTATCCGCAGAGAATTTGCACTCTCTTGCACCTCTGCCCACAATACGTTGCCCGCACCCGCACAAAACAACCAACCAACCGACAAAAATAAAAAATAGCCAAACCCCAAAATATGAATGGTAAGATAAAAACAGAATAAATACATTTTTTTGCTCCAACTCTAAATTTGCTCAATTCGTACTGCGATTTCTTCACAGCTAAGTGACCTTGAGAATAATGCATAGGAAAAACGTTTTTAAATAGCTCTAGAAATTATCTAAATCACACCAGCTTTCAGATTTGTATTACGGTTCTTTGTTCACTCAAGTTGTTTCGGGTTTGAAATCATTCACAAGTATCCATTTCTGAGAGAAACCTTTCTATGAAGACCCACATTTCCATAATTTAAGCTATTCGTGTTTTTAAAGGTAAAAACAGTGAGATAGTCTTTGATTCCATTCTCTACTTATTTAATTAAAAAGCATGGCAAGCTGTTTGATTTCTTTAATCAGAAAATGGTGTTAAAAGGTTTTCAAAATAACACTTAATGAGTTTTGAAAATGGATTCATACACCATTCCTGCCAGGTTTCTGTACATTCTTATTAACAGTTCATCATCTTTTAGCAATTTCCGCCGCTTATCAGTAAGTCGCAGGATAATGCTCCAATTTTAAAAGGCTTTGTATTCCTAAATACACACAGAGGCAAGGGCCCTTAAAGGGAGTGCAGAATAAGAGTCAAAACTTGTTCTCCCCTCCAACAGCACCTGCAAGTTTTGCTGTTCCAGGGCTGACAATGGAGCTGAGAATTCTCCATCACAACAATGTGAGATCGGGACAATAGGTTGTGAAAATAAATGCTTTGAGTGTTCTTCAAAATTATATGCTATCATAATAATGGAGGGGTTGCATATGTATCAAAAATAATTCAAAATGATTAGCAATTACCCTTATGAATCATAACCATCTTTGAATTCAGAAAAGCCGTTTGAGCATTTCAGCTACTCAACTCCTCCATCACTAGCCGACGCTCCAAGACCCCGAAATAACCAAAGACCCAGAGCCTGTCCAGCACCCTCGGATGTTTGCGGGGAGCAACCCAGGGCTCGGTCTTTGTGGCAGTCCCAGGGCACGAGTTTTCCACCTGCAATTCACGCCGGAGGTGCCGAGGGGACCAGGAGCCCCCAGGTGCTGGGTGGGCACAGCTCCGCACGGGAGGGCTCCGCGGGGTGAGCCTGGACGGAACCGATGGGAGGAGGGAAAACAGGCATTGGAAAACACGTCTGCTGAGATGTTTTGCCTTCTGCTCCCTGAGGGAAAGGGCCTGCTGGAGAGGGACACAGCCAGCCCCGCTGCCTCCAGGGCTGAGCCGGGTCTGCCCCCCATCTTCCTCGGTTGTGGAGCACAGAAACACCTTAACTCAGCCCTTAGGAACCTGAAAAATACATCACACCGTGTTATCTAGGCAAGCTAAAAGCTGCAATGGAGGGCATGGAAAGCAGAAGGAAATGTTTACATTTCTGGAAATTAAAATTTCAGTGACTAGGCAGTAAATTAATTTAATCAAGTTGGGAGGTATCTATGAGAGATCATTTTCATATGATTTAATGAGAGAAGGCATCGGAAACGGTGATTTTAATCAGCCAAGTGGGACTTAGAAGCAAGAAGATCCTGCTTAAACAACTCATTAAACTTCTCCAAGAAATCTTTACTGTCCCTCCAGACAGTCAACACAAAATTTATTGCATACATTTACTAATCCTCTGCCCCCCTTGGTAGCATTGCATATCAAAAGTTTAACGCAGAAAACAAAGTCAAAGAAAAAAAAATCTTCATAAGCACCTGCTAGAGAAAACCAAGAGGCTCCACGTCCTGATCAAAAGAACGAGCTGACACGGGCCAAACGCCATCAGGAGTGCTGAATTCCTATTTTTACAAATACATGGATTATAGCAGAGAGGTGCTCAGCACCGCTGTAAGGCGCACTGTGCCCACCAATACGAAGGACAAAGGGAGGCACGGTTTCTCACCGTAGTAAGTCTAATAAAAGGTCCAGAGAGTGCAGCCCTGCAGCACGAGGGCATGCAAAGGCTTCCTTTCTCTCGTAGCTCTTTTCAGACCCCTACAAAACACAGGGCAGGGACTCAAAATCCCGGTGACAAAGAACTGTGGAGGAATTCCTGCGCTGCCCGAGAGGCAGCCGAGACCTCAACACGCACCAGACCCAGCTGGATCGCTAAGCGTACTTTGGAATCACGAGTTACAGAATAGGTCAAGGTTGAAGCATTTCAAAATATCAGACATGTAAAGAGCCCTGAATCAACCCCACTGATCCCTCCAGTGCCTCTCGTTACCTCTCAGTTTCCCTTTGCTGAACCAGAAGCCTGTGTTTGTTTTTCACCTTCTCATTCTCACTTTGTTCTGTTTCAGACCAAAGGCCGCTTCTGTCATGTCAATACAAATAGAAGAACAGCGAAGAGTATGTCATGAAATAAATATTTTTGCTATTTACTATTATTTGCCTGCTGTCTAATTCTTGACTTTGGGACCAGCAGATCTCCAAGAGACACAAGACACGTGCGTCAGCACCCAGTTAATTACAAGGGATGCTGTGGATCCGAGCACAATGCCACAGCACTCTTCAGGCACACACAGAAAATAATTTACTTGAAAAACAAAGCAGGAGCGTAGGCAGCAAGGACTAGATCTCCCTTTAAAACTCTGGAAGCTGCAGAACTGATGAATATCAAAGCCTTTTCTGTTAAATGTGCTACAAATGATCAGTAGCAAATATTCCCCTAGTACAACCCTGGCAAGGTCTGCTGAGCTGCAGTGCACCGCAAGGACCAGAGCAGAAAGCACCGAGTGCAGTTCTGCACTGCATTTCTGGGGCCTGCAAAAAGCTATTTACCGCCACGGTCCTGAAGCTCTTCAAGACGACGTTACAAAAACAGAAAATAATACAGCGACTTTAGAAAATCATCTGTATTAGATGGTTGCTGAATGGCGACACTGAGAATCACGTTATTTTCTGACACCCTCTGAACTGCCTTCTCAAGCCAGCAGACACAGCACAGGAGCAAAACAACGCCTCTAACGTTTGGGGTAAATTTCCCCTAAAACCGCTACTCTGCTCAGCACACATTCCAGCTCTTGGGAACGAAGACATCGCAGATTCATTAAGGTTGGAAAAGACCTCCAAGATCGCCTGGTCCAACCATCCCCGTCCACATCCCAGTGGAATGAGCTCTCTCCACATGAGTTGCTTTCAAGGACAGTACGCAGCAGCCACCCAGCAGAGACCCAGCAGACAGATACCCTGCCGCAGCCCTCACAGCTCGCGGACAGACGCAGCCCCCATCGCAGCCAGCACGGGAGCACTGCTTGAACTTGACTTTCAGACCTTTGGAAAGAAACCAAATGCCAAGACAGCATAATTACACAAATTCATCCATCTTTGTGGCGTTCTAGTATTGAATTACAGTCTTCTAAGTTTTAAAATCCAATTCAAAGAGCTCTGCAGAGCTGTTTGGGCTGGAGGGGACGTCAGAGCCCACCCGGTGCCGTGGGCAGGGGCCTCCCCCAGCCCAGGCTGCCCAAACCCCCCCAGCCTCCCCAGGGATGGGGAGGCACAGCTCCTTGGGGCATTTGGATTTCAGTTTCTTTAAAAATTAATGATATAAAATAAAGATCATGTTTCTCATGCAGAAACTGATGGAAGGGTAATGGGTGGCTGCACACAGGTTGCATCTGTAATTAAATCAAGCACCGCTTCCAGCGATATGAAGAGAGCCCAGAAGTGCCCACGTGCGGCACTCGGGCTGAGCTGCCAGCCCCTGCCCTGACCCCTGGGCTGGCATGGAGCAGGCCTGTGCTGGGCTCCCAGACCCGTCCCATCCATTGCGGGTCCCTCCAACCACAAATATCCCTTCAGCTCCTCTGCAAGTCAGCCAGGGTTTATCTGACCTTCCTGCAGCCTGCCTCCTGCAGCCCACACATACACCGTCGGGCCGGTCTCCCCAAACCACACACAACATGATCAGGGTTCACCCGGTCCCGTGAGCCCCACCAGCACACCACAGCTCTCCTTCCAGCTGCTCGCAATCTGAACTAATTGGAAAAGAATCTTCACATTCATGACTGGCTTTCACAGACAAAATGAAAAACAGGCAGCATTTTTACACCGACCCGAAAATAGCACCCTGGTTTCTAAACAACTGCAAGTTATTTCTGGTCTCCGCAGTTTCGCCGCTCTCTCCGCGCCAGCAGACATTTAAAACTTGGGTTGCCTTCTGCCATGGTTTGCGCTCTGCAGCAAGGGCACCTGGCTGCCTTACGCTGGGAGGGAAGGAAGCACAGACCCAGCTCCCTACCAGCTTCTGCTGCAAGAAGTCTGACAGAGCAAGCTGCAAGTTATTTTCTGACATCCTCGCTTTGCTTTACCGGGGGGTTATGTCTACGGGCCCAGCTCCAGTGGGTACTGGAGTCCTGCAGGTGCTTGGCTCCGTGCTCCCCTGGGACCAAGGGCTTCCCCAGAGTCTGCAGTAACCCCACACAGCACCTGCCTCTCCTCCCCTAAAAAACAGACACCTTTGGGGAAGGTTGCTATTCGGGTTTCTTTCTCCTCAAATTCTCCTCTGTTCTCCTTTACTCACATTTCTAATGATTTTTTTCAAAAAACCTTTCATCCCTCCATGTTTCATCAAGATAGAATTACTGTGCTCTATTTTACCCAATATTCATCTCATTTTACAAAACTAGGTCACAGCATTTGCAAGCCTACATGAGTTTGGCTTGACAGATTCAGAAAATACTTCCTTTTCTTGTTGTTCTGTGTACAATGTCTACATTGAGAATATTTACAAAAACAAACTCAGAAGTATACCAACACACGACTTTGTTTTAAAATTGTAACGAGGTATTTACAAAACTCCTTTTCTGCAGCCAGTTGTGTTTAAAACAGTTCTGCTAAAAAGAAAACAAAACAACACCGGAGTCCTGTGGTCTGTGTGTCAGCCTTGAAACCTGTACACGAGCCAGCTACGCAAACAGCAGGAGGTTTTCTTGAAAAGCACCAACGATTCGTCTCTGCTGTCACCAGCCTCACGGGGTGGCAGAAGGCTGGCCTTACCAAAACACCACAGCCTGAGGTTCACGGGGATTACCTCCTGTGCTAGAAAAGTGCACGAACCCCGGAAAAATGGTACAAGACGTTCTGGTGTCCCCGCCGAGCGCCTTCCCACTGATGCCAGAGCACGGGAAGCAGAGCAGGGCACGGCGACTGCTCCTGGCACCAGGCTCCAGCGCCCAGGCTCTGCCCGCCAGGAAAGGAAAAATCTCAGCGCAAAGGCGGCAGGGGTTTCACTTCCCGCAGGGAGCATCGCCTTGGAAACAAAGACGCTCCCAAAAAAAATCACTCAAATGTTTTCACTTCGAGTGAAAACAAGACTTTGGCCGCCCGGAAGCGTTCGCAACATCTTGCTCGCAAACCGGTGCCTGGAGCTGCCGCTACTCACCCGTCGTCTCCACGATGCCCTCCAGGATGACGACGATCTCGAACTGCTCCGTCTGCATGCTCCGCTGCGAGAGGTCGTAGAAGGGGCTCTTGGCATCTATCACGTGGCAGATGGTGAGCGGCGAGACGAGGAAGAGCTGGTCGGCCCCCGTGCTGAAGCCCACGTCCAGCTCCAGCTGGTCGAGCGGCAGGAACTCGCCCTCCGGGGTCTGGCGGGACTGGAGCGGCAGCGAGGGGAGAGCAGAGAGAGCAGTCAGGGCAGCTCACAGCAGCCGCCGGCCTCCCCACAAAGCGAGGGCCCCCCGACGCTGCCGAACAACGACCAGCACCCACCCAACACTGGGTTTTCCGACAGAGTTTTGACTTCACTGTCATTTAGACCAACATAAAAAAAAAAAAAGCCCAGAAAAGCTGTTACTGCTTTAGTTACCGCTGTCCACTAAGACGTTATAAACCACATTTTAACAGCTAAATAACAAGTCCATGATAATAATCACTCCCAAACTCAGCGCATCGGCTCACGCACCCTGTGCGCCGTGCTGCCTGCAGCCCGTGCTGGGAGCTGCCATCAGCACAGCCCGTAGCCACGCTCCCCCACCCCTTCACTTCTGACCGCATTTCTGCTCTCCGTGGTGTGAACAAGCAGGAATAGCACGCTACAGCCCTTTCTGGTCAGTATTTTTATGACAGAATTTGCCACTATTTTCCTTTCGGGTTTTATAAATCTGTGTTTGTCGTGCGCAGCCCCCAAGATGTTAAATCACTGCTTGAAACGAATTCCCCTCGCTCCCCACGCTTCAAACCGACGTGAAGCAAACCCAGCATTCGGGGCTGCCCCTGGCAGGGCGGCACCGGGTGGGAATCGGCTGGGAAACCACGAGAAAAGGAAGCAGACCGAGCAAAAAGGGATTACGCGCCTCGCTTGGGATTTGGTTTCTATTTTTAAAATATTCACTGAATGGTGGTTGGATTGGAAGGAGATCTAATCCCAAATAAACAATAACCTCTTCCAGTGCCCCGGAGTTCCAGCTAAGAAACGGGCTTTAATTTATGTGTGTGCAAATCCAGATTTCTGGCCGTGCCCCCGGTGTCCGAACGCCACGCGGTTCCACACCAGGGAATCAGGCCAAGACACCCCAGGAGCACAGCAGCCTGCCGGGGGCCCTGCCTTGCAGCAAAAGGACGGAGCTGCTGGCCCAGCAACAAACACGGCCCGTAAGGAGAGCAAGGAGCAGCGCCGGGAGGGAACCACTGCCACAGGACCTCCTGCGCCCGCACCGCCACGCGGGAAGCAGAACCCATCCCAGCCCGCGCCGTGCCGGGAGAAGCAGGCGAAGGCCCGGCTGCAAACCTCCGTGAGCTCCCTCCACTGCCTCCTCTTGGCCTTCGGTGCCACCTTCCAGCCTCAGTGGAGCTTTTTCACGGCTGCTTTCCAAGCAAGACCCAAGGGCAGCTCCCTGAAAGCTTGGCCTGAAGCAAGCAACCAAACCCCGACCAACGCGGGTTGGCCGCAGGAGACGATGCTGCAGGACGAACTGTTAGCTTGCAAAAAGCATCGCGATAGAATGGGCATCTTAACAGATGGAAGGCTGATAAAAATGGGCGCTAGAGAGAATTCGGTGCTTGAGGGACACAGCGAAAGAGAAGTCCAGGGAAAACAGGCATAAAATACAGACGGGGTAAGGAAACGATGGGAAAAAGGTTAAAAATGGGCGGGATGTTGCCTGGCACCCCAGAGCTGTGCCGCTGCCGCAGTCCATGGGCACTGGCACGCTCCCCCCGAGCGCCCTGACGTCCCTCAGGACCACCAGGGCAGCCCCGAGCGCTGCGGTGGGGTCGGAGCCACGTCGCCCAGCGGCGCGGCAGGCACGGGCACCGGGGCTGCCTCTCCTCCAGGGGAGCCCAGGTAAATGCTGAGAGCTGAACCGCTACAGACAAACCACGGATTGTTCTACAGCTATACCTGAGAAAGAGACCGTATTCGGCACAAGCCAGGGTGCAAAAACTCCCATTATTTACTGTTTTGCTGCCCTAGTCACTACGTCTGTGAGGGATGTGACCTTGAATGACTCCTCTGACTGTGTCACGCAGAGATCAGCGCTTCTAAGTTTCCTCCAAGTTGCTCACAATCTTGGAGATCCATTTGGCAAAGTGAGTATTCCAGTGAATGTCTTTGCATTAAGTTGCCAGCTTTATGGCTTTCTGTTATTTTTTTTCTCCAGCACGGTCTTACCAGGAAAAAACAGAAAGCCCAAACTCCAGCAGTTTATCAGGATTTCCAATCGGACATAGATGTTACAGCGGAATGCCCTTCTCCCTAAGAAGCAGCACCCAAGAGCAGGTCTGCACCAGCCCTGCGGCTGTCCCGGTGGCCCCGCGTTGGCGCACAGGGTGGGACATGAGGCAGGGTGCACCCATGGGAGCCAGCCGGGTGGCTGCGTGGGGCCGAGCTCTCCTCGGTGCCAGCACTCACAGGCGTGCAACCAGCGAGAACACACGGAGCAGCGGCAGCAGCCCTCAGCTGCACACCCCTCCTGCTGCCAGCCGAGCGGGCTGCTTCTGCACGGCAGCACCCTGGGACCGCTCTCCCTGCTGCAGCCCTGGATTTTCCTCCTTTATTTAATTTTTTTTCCCCCCCCCGGGCAGCAGCCTGGCCAGGCACTGCTTCCCCCGCGCAGCGTAAGAAACGCGCCCTGCGGAGAAATTTGGTAGGTGATGTGCAGCGCTGGCTAGCAACTGCATCCACAGGAGAGCCTCATTTTAGCCCTTTATTGCTCTTCTCCCTCTCGCTACCCATTTATACCTGCCCGCGTACAGAGCTCCTACAGAGGAGCATTTTTACAACACAAATTACGTCCCTGTGCAATGACAGCTTGCTTTGTCTGAACTGCTGCTATGGCGAGGTTCCCTGGGCTCTCCTGGTTTTCTTACCCTTTTTTTTTTTTTTAATAAAGAAAGAAACAAAACAGCTGCAAAACCTTCAGCCCCGTCACTCCAGCGTTATCACAGAACACGAATATATGGCTTCATCCATAAAGGCAGCCTTTCACACATTTAAAGTTCAGGAAATTTGGTGGAGCCACACTAAGTTGTAAGCTCTAACTTTAAAAATTCCATCAGAGGCACCACACAGATACAAAAAGGGCTATTTTTTTAAACCTGTAATAGAAATGACTCGTTCTGATTCCTTAAAGCTATTAAAGATGCATGTTAAATGCGGCAGTCCCATCCCTCCCTGGCCAGCGTGGCCTCAGCAGGCAAGGCAGCTGAGGGGTCACTGTGGTGCCCTCTAAAGACTGGATGCTTACTTACCAGGCTAATTGCACATAATTCAATTTAGCCATCTGAACTTCGGCCGCGAGGAAACAAGCGGCGTTAGCTCACATCAGGAGAACGTAACCGCAGTCTGAGTTGATTACTCAAACAGAAGGGACCAGGAACTGATGCTTCCAGGTCAGCTGCAGTGAGAGCATCCCCAGTGATGTCAGTCCCGAGCTACAAAAATCAGCCGGCCACAGTAGGAAGGAGACGAGAGAAATTGTGCAGATGTTTTACATTCCTGTTGTGTCCCCCACGACTCCACGGAAATTGCAGGCAAGGGCAAGCCTCTGGGCCACGGACTCCCCCATTATTCTGGATGTAGTGGGAGTCCTGCAGAGCTCAGCGAAAGCAGCAATGATCCTGCCTGCAAACCCCAGCAGAAACACTTATTTGGGCCAAAACACCACAAATCTTGCCCCTAAAAAAATGCACCTGTGCTTTGCTGGACGCAGGTGCAGTAGCAGGGCAGGGGGGGGGAAGGCAGTGGGGGCTGCCCCTGAGGGACCCCCGAGGGGCGCCCACCCAGCACACAGCTCCCACGTCCCCCAGCCCAGGGCAAGGTGCAGGATGCTCTGCACACACCAAACATAACCCGAGCCATCCCCTGCCACCCGCTCCACATTTCCTTCCGCTCCCCTATAAATAAAAGACTGTGGCAATAAGTCTCAGACAAATATTCTATTTTCCTCAGGCATGTGGGACTGCTAGCGTTATTTTTAAATATGCAACCCCAACATCCTGCTTTCGGTGAAGCTCATGCACCACGTAAATGGAGTTCTGCCCAGCGGGACACACCGCTGTCTGGGAGCACAGAAACACACCAGAAAGGCACACAACTTCCTTCTAAAATGCACACCGAGGAGTTCCAGCTACAAAGTATTACCTCTCAGAGAAGAAACCAAGCATTTTACAGATAGATGGGCATGTAAAACAGTACAGCACATAAACTATATATATATATATATATCCTATAGGGCTGCGGGTAACCAGATGGCTGGGTGCGTGTAAGTCTGGCGCCCGACCGCTGAGCGCGACGAGCACCGCGGGCACACGGAGGCAGCCGCAGCGGAGGCAGGGGACAGCAGCGATGCTCCCTGCCCAAAGGCTGCTCGGCAGCACCAGCAGCTCCGGGGGGGCATGGAGGAGGACACCGGGGTGTCCCCGGGGACTTACTTTGAGCAGCTTGCAGCGGATCTGCGCGGACACCATGTGGCTGTTGCGGAGGTTGCCCACCCGGAACATGAGGGTGAGCTTGCCGTCCCGCATGGAGATGGCCGCGTGCTCGCTGAACATCAGGGTCTCGGCCCTCTTCTTGGGCTGGGACATCTTGATGAACATGCAGCCGATGAGGAAGGCGTCCACGATGGAGCCCAGGATGGACTGGAAGAGGAAGAGGATGATGCCCTCGGGGCACTTGTCCGTGATGTAGCGGTAGCCGTAGCCGATGGTGGCCTCGGTCTCAATGAAGAAGAGGAAGGCGGAGGGGAAGTTGTAGACGTTGGCCACGCAGGGCGTGTAGCTGTCGTCGTGCGCCTTGTTGAGGTCGCCCCGCATGTAGGCGATCACCCACCACATGGAGGCCATGAAGAGCCAGGCCACGGTGTAGGTGAGGATGAAGATGAAGAGGTTCCAGCGCCACTTGAGGTCCACCAGCGTGGTGAAGAGGTCCGACAGGTAGCGGCTGGTCTCGCCGCCCAGGTTGCCGTGCTGCACGTTGCACCGCCCGTTCTTGTCCACGAAGCGCTGCCGCTTCCCCCGCGGGGCCGCCCGGGGCGGCGGCAGCCCCCCGCCGCTGGCCGAGGTGCTCACCACCTGGTACTCGTCCCCCAGCTTGCGCCGCAGCGCCGACATGCTCCGCGCACCGCCCCGCACCGCCCCGCACGGCACCGCGGGCACGGCACCGCGCACGGCTCGGCGCGGCTCCGATCGGCACGGCTCGGCTCGGCTCGGCACGGCTGGGCTGGGCTCGGCACGGCTCGTCCCGGCCCCGCACGGCCCCGCACGGCGCCGCCGCTCTGCGGGCGCGGAGGCTCCGCTGTGCGCGGCCGCCACCCACGCGGAGCCGGCGGCAGGGGCGGCGCGGCGCGGCCCCGGGCAGGGCGCGCCCCCTTGGCCACGCCCCCTGGCCACGCCCCCTTTGGCCACGCCCCCCTTTGGCCACGCCCCCTTTGGCCACGCCCCCTTTGGCCACGCCCCCCTTGGCCACGCCCAGCTCCTGGCCCCGCCCCCGCCCCGCCCCGCCGCCCCGTTGCGGTCGGAGCATCCCGCACGGCAGGTGGAAACAGGGCAGGAGAGGGGCTGGGATGTGTGCTAATTATCTTCGTGCCCAGGGCTGCGCGTGGGAGGTGTGCGCGGTCCTCGTGTCCGTAGTTCAGGAGGGATGCAAGCGATCAGGGGTCTGGAGAGTGGCCACAGGAACGAGGGGAGAGCTGCAAGGCAGCGAGAAGATCGAGAAGATCCCTCGTGTGCAGAGCTGCAAGGCAGCAAGAAGGTCCCTCGAGCGCCCAAAAGCCTCAAAGCGCAGCCCCCTGCCAGGAGCAAGGGCAGGGGCAGAGGGAATGCAGTCCAGAAGGCCAGGCCAGCACACATTTTCAAACTGGGAGCAAAAAAGTAAATAAATGGAAATCACGTCTAGGGTGTGGTGGGTGCTTGGCCACTGGGATCTTTAAATGGTTTAAAAAAAGCAGAAGCAGCATGACCCAGTGCAAACCAAGCAGCTGAGCCAGCGACAGAGCGGGGCTTAGCGGCAGGGCCACAAGCTGGTGGCAGCCGCCTGCTGGCCGGGGCGTTGGCGAGGCTCCGAACCAATGCTACACGCTAAAGAAGCTTGGAGTGATGTAGTTTAAATGTTTAAATTTTAGGGGGTGGGCATAGCTCTTATGTTGTTAGTCACGATGTTATGGTTACGGAAACCACAGCAGCATAAAGGATGCCATTTCTTTCTAATTACCGAAACTCAAACCAAAACTCTCCCTGCTCCTGGGGAGACCCACAGACTTACAAAGCGTGTGCTCTGTCTTACCTGGTGAGGGAATAAGGTGAGTGCCGAAAAAATCATAGACATTAAAAATGTCCTTTGTCATATGAAGCACCTGGTGACAACAACGCTCTGCTCTTAACGCTCGGCTCTTAAGGACGCCCTGGAAGGACTGTTGGATTGTTTCCTGCCAGCCAGCAGCTCAGAAACCGATGGAGGTGCCTGCTCATGTCCTTATGCTGTACCTGGAGGGGAAGGTAAAAACACCCAGGAATTGTCTTAAACTCCCCTCCCTTCTGATGTCCGTGATGCTATTCACTTCACATGTGCTTCTCAATTAAATCCAGAGCTCAACCACGCCAGAGTTAGGAAGGAAAAGTCCAGAACCATTTTCCCCATCCAAGTCATGAGCTGAGTGATTTTTTTCACAGCAATTAGGCATGCCGTTGATACAAACAGTCCCGCTCCCAGAACCGGGAACGTAATGATGCATGGCAGGAGAAGGAAACACTCATTTGGATGCAAAGCCACTCAGGAAACCCGTGTGGGGATTTCCAATTCAAATTCAAATTGAGACTCTCAATGTTCTTAGGTTGCAGAACAGAAAATTCCACCATGAATCATCAAATTGGTTCGTAAGCAAATGCACAGTAAAACCAGGAAAACAGCTCCAGAGCTGCAAACCTGGCTGGATTTCTGCAGCGGGGATGGCTCCCTGGGGGCCCTTTGCACCCATGCATGGGCTGGGTGCGACACTGACCTCGGAGTCCTACGGCATCAGGTGCTGGAGGTCAGCAGTGGCCCTTCCATTTCTGTGATTCACTACCATGGGAGCACGTGTCTTCTGCCTCCCGTTCTTGCAGGAAGGGCTGGATAGCCATAAACCAAAGAAGAACCCACCCGGCAGAAAGTAACATCCCACCAAAGTACACCCAACCATTACGAAGCAACGTCAGTTCTACTGCTACTGCTAACGCCTGGCCAAATTCAGAGCGGCTTCTTTTCACTCTGAGGAGAAGCCAAATGAAATGTTTCTCTGAAAAACGCAGGCAGCCCCACATGGCAGGCATGGCCTCCCTGGCGTCCTGCACAGCTCTGTTCCCCTCGAGGTCCCTTCCGAGGGACAGAGGCTGATGGCTGGCCACAGACAGGGCCAAGAGGTGCCTGCTGGTGGCTCCTGGCTCGCTCTGGTGGCTGGAGAAGAGCAAAGGCATCGCCTGCGTACGTGTCCTGGTGCAGTGCTCTCTGGCTCACTTCCAATATGAAAAAGAAAAAATAAATAAAATAAAATAAAATAAATACCTACTTTGACCTTGTTTTTCCAATATGATGTGGGTTTTTTTGCCCCCATCCATGCTGCTTTCATGATTTGTGTAGGTTTTAAGCAAGACGCCAGCCTTGCTGAGGCTCCCCTTGTTGAGGATGGATTTCTTCAGCTAAGAGGGGATGGTTGTTTGGCGGCAGGAGGCATTAGGCTGCCCATCAGAACTATCGATTTGACTACAGCGTGTGCATTTACATTGGCATTTTGCAGTCCTTGGTTTCGTGATCAATGCCCATTTTCTGGTTTGCTCTCACGCGGTCACACATAGACCAACATCCAAAGGGAAGAAAAAAGTGCTTCTTCACAGGCCGCTTACGCAAAAACCTCCTGCCCTGCAGGACTCCTCACGGGGTACCGGGGAAGCTATAAATATACATGGCTTCAATAAGCAACCGGAGCAATTCAATGAGGATCTATCGCGGGGCAGCAGCTACAGACACCGCCTCAAATGGCTGCCCCCAGGCGCCACGGCTGGATGCTCGGTCAGCGTTTGGGAGAACTGTCACCAAACACTGCCTTCTGCATTCCCGGGTCTGCAGATTCTCTGGTGATGTTACCTGGGCGGTTTGTAACCCCTGTGAGACCACACCAGCACCCCTTAGGAAGTTGTGTTGAGCTTCCGAGCACCCACCTCGCTGCGGCCCTTTGTGGCTCGGAGCTGTGACAGGACCGCCTCGAGGCCTCCTCCGAGCCCGATGGCTGCAGCTGGGCCCTGCCTGCCGGAGCCTCGCCGACGGAAGGAAATCTCTCTAATTTGCTGTTTTTAGCAGCGCCGATGTTTTAGGAAGCGTGCTTGTGGTGGCTTGGCTGACAAGGGGCATCATTATCTGGCAGCGCTGGCTGGGCATCGCCCGCTCTTCATTAGGGACTGCCTGTGCTGAAATCAATACGCTCGGTGGGCCTTCGCTGGGCTGGCTGGGCTGGGAACTTGTGCTTTAATTAGGAAAGGTAGATAATGAGCTCTCTGCAGCTGCATAGCTCCCCGTTTTAAAGGCTTCAGACCAAATTCATTATTCTCTTAGTGCTCTGTCTCCTTGGGGCTGGAGCTCCTCGCCCACAGATCTCCCACAAGCGGCGTGCCTGGGACCGGGTGACAAACCCGCTGCGTCCCCTCTGCCGTCCTGCCAGAGCCCCATCAGAGGCTGTGCCACGCCAATTTAAAAAAAATGAAGCAGAAACTTTTTGTGTGCCGTATTTCTGTGTTGCAAGGGATCCAAGCCCTTGCCTTCGCTTGGCACTGCAGCGGTCAACGCCGCAGGCAGCTTCCCTCCCTCCCTCCCTCCCTCCCCCCCGGCCGCTCCTCGCCGTGCCTGGTCTGGGCACAGTAAACGCCACCTCACGTGCCATGCAGTCCATGTGAAATTATCAAATTCACGAGGCAAAAGCCTTGGCTTCCTGCCTCCAGCCCTTCCTCGGTTCGCTCCAGAGAAGCCGTTCCTTCCACCCCGTCCTTTCACCTACAGCAGCAAAACAAACCCCACAGCTGCGGGTCGGCGCCGCCAGGTTTCTGCCACTTGCCGAACCTCCTCCACACACCCTGCAGGTATCTTGCTTTTCTTTAATGTTTTCCCAGTGTGAAACCAAAAAGCTGGTCGGCCTTGGATCACTGACGTCCTTGTAGCACAGCAAAATGACTGGGTTCATTCCCAAAACTGTAATGCGGGCAAATATGGCCAGGTATGCACACACACCTACCGTGAGGCGAAAGTCCTGGAGCTCAGTGCCATCTGTCACTGTTTGCATTTCTGAGATGACATCTCTCCGGGCTTCTATGCTCTATTGTTTATATTTTTGCCTTCACCTTTTATTTCTTTGCTCTCCTGTGACTCCTCACATAGAATAATCTTTTAGATGCATCTGGAGACAAGTGCAGCAGTGTTACTCCTCGACAAAGCCACTCCATGCAACGAGTAAGTACTAGAGCAAGTACTAGGGCACTGCAGCCACACTCCAAGAGCCGAGTTTCAGAAAAACACAACACACCTGTGGCCAGACGCACTCCTCTCCGCAGCCACCGCCAGAGGACCATGGGCAGACACATGGTTGTTTTAGGGGGATCAGAGCCAAAGGATTCAGTCAGTAGGGAAAACCCAAAACAAATGAATTTGGGGTTCTCACACGGTGTTCTCCCACCCCAAGCAGGGGCAGCTTTCCAAATGAGCTGCGTATTTCTTTTTCAGTTAACAAGCTATGCTGCCTTTGATGTGCTGAATAATCATGTCAGCAGGACTATATCAAACAATGATTGTGTATTCGGGGCATGTGGGAGATTTCCTGAAAGCAGGTCAGCAAGGCTAAAACTCCACAAAATAGGTAAGTTTTCTGAGTCTAAGCAGGGAGCTGTGTGTGTGCACACGCACAAAGATCACAGAGATTCAGCTCATCAGCACCAAGTTTTACAGAGCCAACAGGCAGGACTCTGTATTCTGTTTGAAAGTTGAAGTATTTCTGATTACTTCTGCATTTGTTGCTTCCTTTCGGGACCAGATTCTGCACACTGAGCACCGGACACAGCACCGCCCAGCCCACATCTCTTCCCGTGCACCGTGTTTAACCTCCTTGTCCATTACACCCGTGCTATCTCCAGCTGAATTCTTCACAGACATTATGGGTTTTGAATTGTTATCTCTCTTGTAAAAAGTGCAATACCTTTTGTGCGAGCTCTTGAAAAGCTGCAGCTGGTGCCTCCCCCAAAGGTTAGAGCCGGGCTGGAGGGATTAATAACTGACTTTCGGCAGTGGCCTCCAGTGGCTCCTGGTCTAGCCATGGATGGAGCTGGAAGCAGGGAAATCTGCAGACAATACCAAACTCGGAGGCACTGACAGAAGAAAGACAACAAAAATAGAATTTAAAATGCTTTGACAAACTGAGACAATAATTTGGAATTAAAAAAAAATGTAATTCAGTAATGAGAAGGGCAAAGTACTAGACCTGGAGGAATAATCACCTCCAAAAAAGCACAATAAAAGGAAAGTGGCTAAAATAGTTCCAGAAAAGAAAGAGAACACGGCACTTACTTATAGCTCACACAGCTTTAGATCAATAGTTCACCAAAATGTACAGGTAAAGGCCAAATGCAGAAAAATACATCTGTGTTGCTGAGAAATTAAATCAATCTTCATTTCAGATCAACAGTTACAGCAGAAATGCAGCAAACATCTTTCTTCTGCAGACAATAAGTGGTTATTAGCTGAAGACAAGCATTCAAATGGTCTCTAAATTTCCCATCTGTGCTATTAGCCAACGAGCAGTTTCCCTGGTGTTCAGATAGGGCCCGACAAGAGGAGGCAGTTGCTGCGGGAAGCTGGGCCGGGCTGGGGAGGGCACAGGAGGGGACGGCTGGTCCCGGGGGAGCCGCACGGCAGCCCCGGGCACGGGGTGCAGCACTGGGGGTCTGTGTGCTGGCCTCCAGCACCAGCTGTGCTCCGGGCAGCTCAGGGCTGGGAATCATCCCTCCCAGTTTCTCGTTGGCCAAACCGTCCTCCTTGTCTCTGGCAGGTTGGCTCACGGACATCACCTCCCCTAAGATATGCTAAAAACCCGTGCCCGTGCAGTAAACGCCCCCACGGAGCCAGAACAAATCTCCCATTCAGGGATTCTCCCAGCCATGAAGCGCTCACGTACAAAATCACAAGTAACCATAGTTACAGGAAGCTCGGGTGTTCAAGGTTCAAACATCCCCATTTTTACACCCCCCATGGTTTGCCTGCGCCTTCCAATCAATTCCTCTGCTTGGGAAAGGTAAGCTACCTGACATTTCTAAAACCTTGTTATTTTTTTGGCATAAGTCAGCATGGCCTTGCATACATTTTACTGTCCGAGGCAACCCCCCTGGGCATGAAACACCCCTTGGGAACACCTCCACGTGCTGGTGCTCTGGGGGTGAGCAGACGGTACCCGACGGCATCCCAAAAAGAGCCTCCAAAAGAAAAAAACAAAAACAAAAACAAAAAAAACCCTGTTACCTTGTTCTAAAGGGGTGATAAAGAAAAATCAAACAAGCAAACAGAAGCACATATTTCAGTGTTTTCATGTTTTTCCATGGCTTCAGTTTCAGCGTGGGGCCGCTGAGGAGGAGAGCCCCGAGGGCACCCTGAGCCACGGGGCCAGCCCCCGGGCCGCTGCAGCGCTGCTTTCTCTGCCCTGTCTCGGTGCTTCCACTTGTCATCAACAAATCTTGGAAACAACAACAACAACAACAATAATTAATTCAACATACTGCAGTGAGGTTCAGAATGGAAAAAAAAAATAAAATTGTTCTGGTCTTGGAGCAAAAGCTTGTGCAGGGAATGACATGAAAGGGGGAAAGTAAAGCCAAAGTGTGCAGCATTGCTGCATGAGATTAAATTTTACTGGGATATTTTAAAGCCCCACGAAGGACAGTGCGTCACGAGAGCTTGTGCTCCATTAACTGAAGGAGGGCCACGAGACCTCCATGGATAGCCCAGGTTTCTCTTGCAGCCCGTGTAACACCCCGTGGGGGTTTCAGCCCTGTCACCAACCACGCAGCAGCACCGGGCCAGGCACAGAGGTGGTGACGGCTGCACGGGGGCTTGGGGCCCGCAGCCGGGGCTGGGTGCCCCCAGAGGGGTGCAGGGTGCTGGGCACTGCAGGGGCACTGCACCAAACCCTCACGTTTGGGTGCGCGCGGCATTGGCAATGTAGAACCCGGAATTTTGGAGTAAGAATCGAATGTATTTTTCTTGCTTCTACACTGCGTTTTTCGATACACTGGGGAAAAATCAGCCTGACAGTCTGTTGTCCTGCTGTAATGCTCTTAGTTCCCGAAAAGACCAATTTGCAATTGTTTTAATTAGTCTGCTGTTCTTCCCATTCGTTCTTCCCTGCACAGTGTTGTCTGCACACCCGCTCTGTGAATTAAAGGCTAAAATTTGTGCCCTCTACGGCAGCAGAACCTGCCCCGTACACACCCGTGCTGCACTTCAGCGACTTACTTCTGCCTGTTTGTCACGACCCCATTCCAGCTGCAGGAGTTCAGCTCCTCTTCAATTGCCAGTGCTAATACCAAAGTGGGCAAGATGCAGCCGTGACATTTGACAGAACAAAAAGATTCACGTGGGCTACAAAGTGTCTGTGTTTCCAGCTCCCTGGCTTCCCTTAGAAATGTATTTTCAAAGTTACAGTGCCAGTGAGTCGACCTCAGGTCATCTGTAGGCTTTCATGAGATTCGTATTTGAAGTCTCAAACCATTAATTCTTCCCTAAATAAACTCACACCTTGAGAAAATGTGCGGTTAGTTCTGTTTCTTCTGGGATGTGGACAGCTAAAATACAGCCAATTATTTCTGCTTGAAATGTCAGCGCGGACAGATCTGGAAATTATTCCTTTCCCATCTTAAATAAACTAGCAGAGAAGAAAGGAAGAAAGTTTTATTTGCTCCTGAAGTCTGCGAGGGAAGTGAATATGAAGCTGGTCAGGGGTCAGACTTCTTTGAAAAGTTTGCAGGAAGGAAAAAAAATAAAAGGGAGAAAAAAAAAAAAGAAATTCGAGGAAAGCTTGTCCCCGTGGAGGAGCAGCCCCCAGCGGGGTGAGGCGCAGGAGCAACCCTGTTCTGCAGGAAGGTCCATACGGACACACGGACATACAGATCCAGGGGCTGGAGAGCCTTGGACAATCTCAAAATCACCTGCAAACACAGTGGAAAAAAGGGGAGGAGAAAAAAAAAAAGAAGAGAGGAAAAAAAAAGCTTGCATGCCCAATCTCCACACATAATGCGTAATGAGGGGGATAACATCTGAATTGTACCAATCTGTTGCAAGAATAATTTTGGATACGCTGAGACAGCACTTTCCATAAGAAACGTTTAGAGGAACACGACTGAAATGCATAAGCTTGCCTGCACGACTGAGCAGACTTTAACGTGAAGTGCCGGAATTCTCCAAACGAGGAGCTGCTTCCTCCTCAAACCCCCGTCCAGCCAAGGAGAGGACCCAGGGGCAGGCACCCCCAGCCCACAGCACCTTGCCGAGCCTGCCCCGTGGCACGATGAGCTCGTCTCGCCTGAAACGGTGCCCTGAAGGCAGGCCGAAATGCACAGCAAACAACTGCAGGGTGAACACCAAAAAACAAGAGTCAGGGCACGCAATCAGCACGCCGCTGTGCTGTAGTGGCGTTGTTGTTTAAAACCTGGGTTGTGCAGGCTTAATATCAACCTCCCCGTGTCAGCAGCCCTGTGCCGGGAGGGGAAAGCCCTGCGAGGCCACCCCGTGCTGCTTCGCACAATTAAGTGATTTAAAAGCCATTATTAGGGATGTCGGCATGCAATATGCATAGGACCACTTATTTCTCAATTCGCTTAAAGTGAAGCAACTCACCTGCAGCTGCTGCAGTAACCAAGTCCCTCAGCTTTTGGGTTTCCTTCAGTCCGACTTCCAAAATAAATCCCGGTGAATAATGCTAGCGTTTGTAAAACATTACAAAACATATAAATACATAATATCACTAATGCTCTGACTCCTATCAGGAGTTGTTAAAGGACCCCAGGCCCATAAAGGACTTCTCTATTGTAACCAGAGGTCGCATGTTAAAAAGGACAAATTCTGCTCAACCTCACTTGGCTCTTTCAATTTCTTTCTTTGATTTCTGTTATAATTGGCTAGATTAATTACCAGGCACATCCCCTCTCCTCTCCCAGGAGGTCAGGAAGCACAGCAAAGCACGAGCACCGGAGGGAACACACGACCATGGTCCCCCAGCACGGTGGCTCCAGCTGGGGCACCGGCAGCTGCCCCAGCACAGCCCCGCGCTCCAGGGCAATACTGCGGCACCTGGAGAGAGCAGAGCAAATGTAAAACGGGTAGTTCGTACGAAAATGAGCCGTAAACCGTGCAAACCCTCACTGAGCAGGTGCCTGGGTTTGTTCCAGGGGGCCCAGAGTCTGAGCAGAAGCAACAGAGCAGTTTTGCTCTGCATTGCACAGGTTAAGAGCTCTGCCACGAACTTACTGAGCAATTTCTCTCGTGCTAATGCTCAGCGCTGGGCCATAGCTCCTTTCCCAGGCCTCCAACGATCAGCTGCAGCTCTACTAGAAACAGTGGCTGGTGTCAGCTCCGTGCTCTGCACAGCCGGGCCATCGGGACTGGAGAAAACATAACCATTAGCATCTCGATATGCAGTACGCAAATTGGCAGCGTTCTTCTGTGTGTTTTTTTTCTCTTTGCCTTCTGTGAATATCCCAATAGCTAAATGCATCCTCAGGCACCCATGCAGTAAACGAGATGTTGCGAGAAAACAGGGGAAAATGAGAGCCTGCAATCCACCCTGCCAAGCCCTCTTACCTTCCCTGCCTCGCACGGCTGCCAGCCAGGCTGCTCGCTTATTTGTGAGGTTAGCAAAGTGCTCAATATATTCCCCAAACAAGATCTCCCAGAGCGACAATCACGCAGCCAGGGAAGGGAAAATAACCCCTTGCAGCTCCAAAAACCTGAGCTAAAACCTGCTGCAGGTCCCCTCTGGACTGCCCTTGGTGTTGCAGGATGGAGACACCTTCGCTGCCCTCTGCTCTAGCTCTGCTGGTCCCATTTGTTTTCTCATGGGGGAAACTGTTCTGCGTCCAGCTCCAGTCCTTGCTCCTGCTACGAAGTCTGATGACTTCAGTGACTTTTACAGAAAGATTTCGGAACAAGGCACGCCTGCAATTCTCAGTAATTGATTTTAATCACGTTTCTGTTTCATGTGGTTTAATTCCCCTCAGACATGAGAAGTGCATCAAAGGAGGGGACTGTTTACTTTGTGCTCATGATCCTTTTGGAGCAGACATTTATTTGCCTTTTTTTTTTTTTTTTTCTTTCCAGAAATTCACGTCATGGAAGTTCTGAGAATTTATTTTACCAGAAAAATACTGAATTACTGAAAATGAAGTGTGGGACCAGCCCACAACACTTTGGTGTAGGTGTGATTAGTGAAAAAGATGAATCCGCGTTTAGCTTTGCCTGCTGAACTCGGCAGCAGGCCGAAGGAGTGCAGCGCCCTGTCTGAGTGCTGAAGCAGTACGGGGTTTTTTCCTCTCTCAGAAGCATTTACAGCATTGGCAGAGGTACAAAGAAGAGAGATAAAAGTGACCAACAGACTGGAAAACAGCCTGGGTCTGATCTTATTTGTCTGAGAGGTTTATTGGTATAACCACACACACTTCAGCCCTTCCCACGTAACTTCCTGCTGACTTTGCCATTAAGGATCGTTACCACCGACCTCGTTAAACTCAGGCTGACGGCACCCACCTGCCCGGGGGGCTTGTCCACGTCTTGCAGGGGAGACCACCATGAAACCCAGGCGCGAGGGACCACCGATGGATGCAGAGGCCTGAGCAGCCGCCAGCCCCAGGCAGCAGACTCAGGAGAAGGGAAGAAGGGCAATCGCCCCATCTGCGGCACTAAATGCAGGCACGTAGGGAGCCCCGTAAAGGCTAGCACCACGTTCACAAATCCTTATCTTTATCTGGCCCGTTTTATTTAATAATAACTTATAGTCCATGTTCCCTGACCCAGGGCAGAACAAAGGGTGCAATTAGTGAAACAAAATTCATTAAGGTGAAAAAAAAAAAAGTCCCTCGATTCGCAGGGATGATCAATAGTTATACAGATACCCAGAATACATGGCGTTAAATGAGCTGTAACTGGTAGCTTTTAGAAGAAATACAGCTTGTGCACTAGGATCTGCACTGTGTGGAAGGTTCCTTATCTCTCGCCCACCTCAGGCAGGATTTCTGAGATGTTGGCTGAATAATTTCTTATAGCCACAACGAGAAGGAAAAGCTCAAGTGGCAGAGGTTTCTTTTTTTCCTTGTAGTTTAAAATCAAGAGTAAGCACTAAACCGCAAGAGCAGAAGGCAGGCAATGCATGCTTTGTTAGTTCATTTTGTGCTCATAACTTCAGGGCTTTCAAAAACATTCGTTACCTACTTTTGTATGTATGGAATATAAATCCTTCTTTCCTTTCTGCTTTTGAACCTACAAAATGCCACGAAAATTTTACTACGCTTCAAAACCATATGATTTAAAACACATTTTCCTCACATCTCAAATGTTTTTTAGAAACGCACAGTTCACACTATGGTTCCTGGGACTTCATAACAGAAATAAATTTCCATTCCTCCGCACCCAGTTTCGATTAAAAGCAAGGCAGTCACGGCCTGATATTTCTATTGCTCGTACACGAGCCAGTTGATCTGAAGAATAGAAAATGTTCCAGAAGAGGGAATAAAAAGCCATCCAAGTCCAGCTCTTTGCATCTCGAGGAATGGAATGCTTGCCAGCAGCGCCCTGCGAGCCTGCTCTGCATCCGCCAAAACACTGCCAAGAGCGATGAGATGGATCCCTTAACTCACGAGACAGATCCCTAACGTGCAGGACAGATCCTTAACCCACGAGACGGACCCCTGACCCATGGGATGGATCCCTACAAACACACACACACACACAAACAAAACCCACAGATTTTGTAAGTTTAGGTGTACGATCCCTCTGAGAACGGGATTTCACATTGAACATTACTTTCCAATATATTCCACATACAAAGGAGCTGCAATTTACAGGGATATAAATCTGTTATTAGTCTTCATTAAGCAATATCATAAGGATTAAAAGAGGTTAATGAGCATGTTAGTAATCCTAACTAATTAGCCACCATAATCTCTTCTTTCTACTTTACAGGTATAAAGAAAAGAGATTTCAAAAATCTCAAAACAAACTCACTCATCCTAGCAATGGGCTGATACCTTGTGCTCTCCTCTTTTGCTGATAAGAGCAGAGAAGGTAACTACTTCTGAGCAGCACCCGTCTCCTGCTCTGAAAATCTCCTAAGTCAAGCCTGGAGCAAATTGCAACAGGACCATCAGAATCTGCTGAAAAATAGCATCAATGAAATATACGTTCATTCATATCCATATGTGTATATATATACACACACAGATAGTATAGACCTCTACATACACATTTATCGGACACAGAAAGCTCTGTGAAGTTATTCAGTTCATCTGCTTTGCGAATGCAGAGGCTCCCTACAGTACATCTTCCTATAAATTTTGCCCGAAGATGATTCCATTCTACAGATTTCATTTTTTAAGAAATGTTAAATACTACAAAGCACTTTCCAACCCTATCATCTCCTTAGCACATTTTTTTCCCCTCTGATCTCTGCATTACTTTCTAATGTATCTGTTTAGGTACGCCCAGCCAGTGCAAAGAGGGGAGCGAAGCACTTTGCTAGTAAAATAGGTTTTGTGTCTGCACTCTCTTTACTCCACAGAAGTAAACTCTCCTCTAAGACCAGGGTGCCCAAAGCCTTGGTAAACTTCAAGCTTCAGGAATGACTGGCTGTTAGTTGACTGCCCAAAATTCCTGCAGCAAGCTAACCTTTTTATATTCAGATCCGTAAATACTTACATTTACCATCTCCTGTTTCACTGATCATTCTCCATTGGCATCCCACTTTAATTTACCATCACCATTTTGGTGACCCGTGTGACCCTTGAACCTATGATCAGTTATTTCATTCCTTCGGTTCTGTCAGCAGCCACCCAAAACAGGGCCATCAGAAATTTTCCTTCTTTGCAATGAAATACAACGCCAGCTTCCCCTCTGCCCCCAGACAGCGCCGTGCTGACCTCCTCTAATTGCTGCCCCGCGGAAACGCCGATCCAGAGCAGCAGCACTGCTGTTTCTAATTTTTTCTGTTTCAGAGTTAGAATAAGTGGTAAATAAAACAAAGCAGGCTCTTATTCATAGACCATACAAAAAGTTATCTTCGCAGTTTTGGCTAGAAACCATTTAGGCAGAGATAAAATCTGGGGCTGTAGCTTACTTTGAGCATCCCGCTCTGGCATGTGATGATGCTACTCAGCTACAAGGCACTGCCGAGAGCCCAGCACTGCATTTTTCAGGAAAATCTCGTAATGTGTGGGGGAGCAGAGGCAAGACTGACAAACGCAGTGAAGCAGTTGTGCAGCGCCCGTTTGGCAGGCCCCCGATTCCTGCAGCTCCAGCTGCTGACAGCGAGAACTTCGCATGCAGGCGCGCAGCTGCAGGACGGCGCAGCTTTGCAAAGCAAATGAAAGGCAAATGATCTGCATTTCCAAACGAGACGCATAAAACAAATCATAACTACGGTTCCCTAGGGAACAACAACAACTTGGCAAAAACAAATCAAGCTCCACTTCCACAGAGGGGCCTGGGGTCGAGGCCCTGCGTTTTTCAGGTCTCTCCTCACGCAGGAGGCAGAGCAGAGCTGCGCTCCCGTCCCCAGGCGAGGGGCAGGTGCCTGCCTGGGGGCACCGTGAGGATCGTTAAGGATCTTGCACGCGCACAGGTTGATAAGACAGCTTGCTATTACCTTTACGCAACTGTTTAACGTCCCTGTTGGCACACTTTGGGTCCGAAGGGACGATGCCACAAGGTATTGGGCAGGGGGGCGAGCTCCTCGCGCACAGTGGTGCCCCCAGCAGACCCTCCCCAAGGACCCCTGGTTCTGCACGCAGCTATCAGGAGGTTCAGTTTGCCTTGCTGCTGTTGCTTTTTTAGAGTCACAGAAAGGACTGCACCTAACCCGAGATGCTCAGGCTTTAAAGCAATGACTTGCTGCTGCGTCTGTGGGTTAGAAACTTTATAAAATGTGTTTGGCAAGCAGCAGAGAGCAATGGGCTGTCCCCAGACCTGTGTGGGAGATGGATCAGTTTGCAAGCTGAGTGTCAGAAACCTTTGTTCCTCCTGCCTGTATCAAACGCTTGGCTTCAGAGCCTGCTCTATTGCTGCTTTATTGCTCAGGCTGATGCAGTACAACGGCAATTCTGCAGCAGTGCCTTCGGTTACAGATAACCCAGGCAGGATGTGAACACAGCGGGGTTTTGTTGGGAAATAGATTAATTTTTGTGCAAAAAACTACTTTTTTTTTTTTTCCCAATCGGAATCAATAAAGAAATACAGAATTGGCATTTCTGGTTCCTGATCTCCCACAGGAGGGAACCAGAAACATTGATTACGCTGGGTAACGTCACACAAATGAGCAAACCTGTCGGCTTTATTGGCCTGCCGAACCTCCCCCCCTGTGCCCGTAACCCACGAGCTGTGCTCCCCTTGCACACCAACGGGAGGGTGCTCGCAGTCGGGGTGCCCAGATGTCACACTGCTATCTGCCAGCCTGCTCCGTATCGACCCGCATTAGCTGTGTTTCCATGGATAACTTAAAATCTTACCTTGCAATGCCCTGCGTGTGGTTCAGCCTCAGCGTGCTGGGGGTATCGGTGTGTCGCCTTCCTGCTGCCCTGCCGGGCAAGGCATGGGCGACAGCGCTGTCCTAAAGCCCCATGCAAGCAGAGTTGAAGGAAACTCTTTCAGAGTTTCAAAGAAAGATAAGAGCAGACTCTAACATCTTAAAAAGCCTTAAGACCAAAGCACCCGAAGACGCAGCAGCCACCTTGCGCTCTGACATTTCCATAAGCATCGGCCCGGTGCTCAGCACCGCGTGCCCCCAAACAGAGCCTTAATACACTCAGGGCACAGCAGGCAACTCCAGTTCGGCTTACAGCTGAGTGGACAAACAGCAGTTTTATTTGCAATGCAGGGCTGGAAGCTGAAATCCTCTTTGTGTTTGTTTTTCTTTTCCTCCCAGCACTTCCTGGGACTTGAAGCACACAGAGTTTAATAACTGCTGTGGCAAGAGACTCGAGAGTTGTCCAGAAAGGATGAGAAGGGGTGAGAAATTTCATTTCACCAGCAACTGACCCTTCTCGGCGTTAATGGAAGTTGAATTACAGAGCACCAATTTAATCACTTCCACGCTGTGACCCACTCCTTGGGGTAGATGGCACCTGGCCGACCACGGGGGCGGTATTAGCATGCAGCGGCAGAGACGAACTGCGTGGCTCCTCTTCGGTGCCGAGGGCCTTCACGCAGGTGAATTGTGCTGGATGTGCAGGGCCAGACCCAGCACTCACGTATTTCTGTTAGTGCTCATGGCCACAAGAAGCACATCCGTATGGGACGGCTCCCTCAGCACACTGCCTCTGCTTCAGGGCATCCCATACAGCCCCCCTCGGAGCAGCCCTTGTCCTTACGAGGGCCACGGCACCAGCGTTCAGCAGACCGGTACCCACGCACCCTCCCTGCATGTGGGCTGTGGTTTGTGATCCCAGGGGAAAGGCCACAGAGGGGCACGTTAGGCAGGAACACCCGCCTGTGACACTGGGTGTCGGTGAAAATGCAGGGCCCACGGAGGAGGGTGATTTGTTTAAGCATGGGAAGATTTATTTTGGTCCTTAGCTGTCTAATTCAAAGCTGAACCTAACCGTAATGAACGCTATCTTGTATGCACTGGAAGGGGAATGACTGGGAAACAATTAAAAAGAGAAAACAAACTTTTTGTAGAAGGAAGTAAAATGGATTCTTCAAATCGAGTTTACATTGCTGAGAGTCTCAAGTGTTTGTCTCACAATAGCAGAAACAGAAACTTTATCGCTGCCAACTGCCAGCGAGGCTCAGAGGCTCGCGCTTGGTTTGGTTCAAACTTGCCAAGACCATCCTTACCTCTCTTGCACTGTTCTGCCTACATCCATTTGTTAGCTGCAATTGCTTAATTTCAGCACAGAAACACCTTAAAATTTTAGCGACGCCATTCTAGCAGTATGGCGCTGCACATACCGAGGGTATAGAGGAGGACTGCGCACCTGAGACGTTCTGTTTACAGACTGACCGCATGACAGCCTGATTACAAATAAAATAACCAAGCTGAATATTTCTGAGCTGAATTTACAGAAGCAGACCCCAAGTTTGTGTCACGCCGTCCCACTGGTTTGCAAGCTGCAGGAGTATGGATTTCAGGGCAGATCCTACCTTCCTTCTGCTGCAAAAATACGTTCAAATTCAGGTTTGAAATTGAAGTTTTAGCCCACTGAATAGCTGCATTTAACTCATCTCGCATGCATTTAACTCACAGTGATTGCTTAAGGGCCTGGTCCACAGGAAGTTTTTGTCTCCATTAAACTCCTAAATATACCACGAAAGAAGGGAGAAAAACACGTACAGGTCTTAAGGAAATTCAGGTGTAGGTTGTTTCCCTCACTGTAATTTTAGCTCCATAATCAGCCCTAACTGTTAACATTTCTGAGAAATGCAAAAAAGAAACATACCTCTATGTCTGCATTCATTACTCACAAATAGATTATTTTATGATTCATCTAAATGATTCACATACTATAATTAACGAGCTCTACAGTTAATTGCATCTTTGCAAGATAGTTTAATAATCAGAGTAGTAACTTGACAGTCGGTTTTTAATCGCATATATGCGATGGATGTTTTATATAAACTCCGGCTCAACACAAACAAATACACAAATACATATTTCTCCGCAGACAATCTGGATCATTGTAGGTTTAGAAAACACTGAAGCAGGTAAACCTTGCTAGAAAGGATTTAAATATTTTTTTTTCTCTGTAGTTGCATAAGCAACATTTGGAAGGACATCATCTGGTTAAATGGGCCGTTAACTTGGGAGCACTTTTGTCAATTGGTTCATCAGAATACACTGCAACTGGGTAGAAGGATGAATCAAGAAACTCATCTAAAAGTGCTATTATAAAATATATTTTTCTCTCTTCATCATTTCTTTGTCAGTACCTCTAAAATAATGCAGAAGAAGGCTCCTTAATCTTCTATGGCTTTTAACATTCTATCGCTTTCCTTAACTTTTCATAGGGTTAATACCAAAAAGGTTTGATTTAGTTGAGGAATTGAAATTACCAGTAAAATCTGAAATGACTTGATATTTGTGTGTCGCCATTTGTGATTACATTTCTCAGGAATCACTTTGACAGCACTGATGCTATGACCTGATCTCTGCCTCTCAGTCTCCTGAGGATTAATTTTCGTTTACGTTTACAAATCCTTTATTTTTAAAATAGACCCTTCTCCCCCCTTCTTACCGCAACTTACCCATTTCAGGATTCAAGATGTAACTGAAAGAAAGAAAATCCTGAGGAGCTGAGGAAAACAGGCTGAAAAAACTGAGGAGCTGCTGAACACGACTGCATCGACGTGCCCAGCCGCACCGCTCGTGCCTTCACCTCCCACCACTCACTGAGGCGGGAATGGGAATGGCTCTGCTGGCGATTTCCAAAGTTGCACCGGGAAATAGGGGATGTGGAAACAGGAAAGTCTAATTTTTAGCACTGGAAATCTACTTTTTAGCGGATAGTAACACTTGACCACATAACGACTAAGTGCATCTAGAAAAAAACGAAGGCACCAGAAGAAAACTAAACCAGTATATTTTAATTCTACAAAAATGTATAAATATTTAAATGTACAGCAAAGAGTACCAGTATACCATTTAATAACCGTTACAACATTTAAAATGTGCAATTATTTATCCACAATCTACTTTTATAAATTTAAATTTTATGTTCCTAGCACTTCATCGGGAGCGCTCGTAAGCAGGTCCCCAAACCGCCGCGTCCCTCGGTCTTCTCCACCTCGACCAAAAGCCCGGCACGACCCCCACGTTTCTCAGGTGACTGCGTGCCGCAGGTGTTCCAAGGGACCCCTGCCAAGCTGGCCCGAGTGCGTGCTCTTGGAGGAAAAGAATAAATGGGGATGACAACCTACCGGAGCGGTGGTACTGGAGCTGTTACCCAACGCTGGAAAATCAGCACTGACACAGAAGCCACGGAAGCGAGTGGCAACACGCTGCAGGTGTTCAGCCGACACCAGCGGACCCGGCGGCAGCTCACCAGAGGCAGCGTGGTGGTGCGGCGCGGCCCGCGGGGACGGGCACCGGGGGGCTTGGGGCTGGGGGGACCCCAGGGCCAGAGCCAGGGCAGGTCTCCAGCGAGCTGGCACAGCAGAGCATGTCGTGGCGTTCACCAGGGCTCGTGAGCTCCTTTTTGCCTCCCAGAGTGTTCAGGCAGCAGATGTGCGTAACAGCTCTGAACAGGAGCCAGCCTGAGTCACCTAGGGGAGGCTCTGCCCAGCACCCACGGGAGATGCAGCCAGAAGGTGCAAAGAAAAACATCAGAACATACAATTTGACATTCAAGTACACAGCTTTCCTTCAAAACACTCTTCCTGTTAGAGTGTAGGAAAGGAAGAAATCCTTCTTGTGACTGGGAAATATGTGTTAGCAGGAAACTCATTTACGACTGCTCAAAACGCCTCGCTATTTCAGTTCTCGGCTGTCCCTGGTTTCTCCTGTCTCTGGCACTGGGAGACAAACAAAAATACTGCTGCTTACAGTGCTTACGGCTCAACTTACTCTTCTAAATGTTCCCTTTGCTGATGCCACCTTGCATTACGGCTGGCTCATTTCATCAAAGCAATTCTCACAAAATACGAGAACCAGAAGCATTTTTTCCAGTGAAAACAATAAACAATCATATTCAGTACCTGTAGAGTTCTCCTCATTTCAAACACTTTGTGCAAATAGAAACCAGTCCTCCCAGCACCTTTCTGGGATATTTTATAAATGGGGAACCAAACACAGATCAATGCTTTTCAGACAGGTTTGTAGCTCTGAATGCTCCCCTTTGTGGGTGCTGCACATCAGACACTGACAGAGGCAACCAAAGGGGCAATTTCAAATGATCTTAGCCAAAATTACTTGCCAAGGCAATGCAGGAATTTAGTGGTTGGAGGAAGGACTGGGGTCCGAGTGCTCAGTAACTTACATTCATTCATTAAATCATGTATTTGTCATCCCTGACATTGTACCAGCATTTAAGGTGCCACACACCATCACCACCTCATTCTATATAACTGAAGCTCTACACAAAACTCTTCTGGAAGGGCTTTCAGGGTTTCTGTATTCTCACAAAGGAGGTAGATCCAGGATTCAGTCCCTCGAAGCCAATGGAAATACTCATTGTGACTGAATTAAGCAGGTGCTTTGGTGCTTTTTTCTAGGTCTGAGCGTAATGCCAGACGTCAGCCATCCTGCCAGCATGCTGAAGGCTTGCAGCAACACCGCTGCGATTGTCAGGAACGGGGGTACTTGCTCTAAGCAGGTCAAACAGAACAAATACACACTTCCCTTCTACCTCTCCCCAGCCAGTGCACAGCAGTGCAGCCACAGATACACAGATACGCCGGCTGTACTCAGAGTAACAAAGTAAATGCACTTAGCCAAGGGAGTACACACTCTGCATCAACCTTTGTAGTAATTCTAAGGAGAAAAATACTCTTTTCTTCAACTGCTTTTGGATTGCATCCCCAGCCTAGGCAGCTGCAGACTGACTGCACCTCTCGTCACCTTCCAGCAGCGATGCCAAGAAAGGCTCCGGACCCGCCGGCGGCGGTGCCAGAAGCTTTGTGGCTGTGGCCACGTGCAGCTGGGGGTGCTTTCTCGGAAACACTGGGGGTAGCCAGCAGAGCTTGCACCACCGAGTGCGCTCCCTAATGCTCCTGGGTGCTGCGGGACCTCCCACAACTCTTACTTCGGCAATGGCAAGCAAAAGCCACGGGCCTGGATGTATCACCCACCAGCCTGGGCGGCTGCACACCTGGTAACAGCCCTTTGGAAGGAGATGGAATTTTAAGACCAACTTCTGCAGGGAGATCGCTGTTTACATTTGTTTGTGATGCTTGCACGCTCTTCCTGTGAAGCAAGATTACAGTCGTCTTGTTTTGCTAGCTTTTAAGCCACATTGTGTATTTGGGGGGGGACTTTAAGATGGGAACTGGAGGTGCTTGCCCCTGCTTTGAGCAGGGAGGTTGGACTGGATAAGCCTCCCATCTGAGTTGGTCTGTGAGCTCCTGTGCACGCACAGCAATCACTTTTCAAATTTAATAGGCTTCAAATTTTCATTTAATGACAGGTATCAAGAAAATATGGATGCCCTATGAATTTATAATACCTACATATGAGAACATTAATCCATAACGATCTAAATCTCTGCTGTGATGGCCAACAGAAACGCCACCAACACGACGGGACACTTTCCCATACCTGGCCACGGGCTGACATCAGCTCCTGTGGTGCTCCAACATGACTGTGTGTCACCGGCATGTTCTTAATAACCACGCTAATGAAACAAAATGGTTAAGCCACAAAATTATTAAAAATATAAATAAGCATCTGCTGTCTCTGTTGGAGCCAGAGCTGGGACCCGACCCACAGTTCTGCCCGCTGGGCTCGGGGTCCCCGGCTGAGCGCTCTGGGATGTTTCACGCAGGATGCAGGTACGTACTAATGCTCGAAGGTAGCAGCTGCAGGCGGGCTTCAGCCAAACACCCAGTGTCTTTTTCTCCCAGAGGGCCAGTTTTTGCTACTTCCACTGAGGCAGCAGAAGCCCCTGAAGTTTCCCAGGTGTGAGGCCCAGCCATTTGTCTTCCCACTGCAGAGACCTCAGTTTGCACCGAGCTGAGTTACCAAGGCGAGGCACTCCTCCTTAGCATTGTTCCAATGTCTCTCAGGTTGTTTCATTTAATTCCAGTTTCTGGATGCGCTCTTTGCTCAGTTTTGCTGCTTTTCCAAGCACTGTGTGCCGGGATTCCACGTTTTCCAGGCACCAAACATTCACTGCACGGTGCCCCTGCTGCCCTTTCAGAGCAGCGCTCCACCGAGCTCCACTCAACACAAGTGAACAGCAAACACAGACCAGTGCCCAAACATGGAGTTTATAAAGCCTCTGACAGAATCGTTCCCAGTGCCAGTGAGCTTCATAAGGCATTTGACACTGTGCCACGGTGTCCGACACGCACAGGAGATAACCTCCCTCCCCACCTCTTTGATAAAGGTTCATCGAGGTTTCTCTTTAAACATTTCTGAGCGCGCTTGCGTTGGTAACTCCACACGTCTTGCCATTTATAGGCTCCCGTGTGCTTCTTTCGAACAGTCACGGGTTCCAAAGGGGCACGTGGAGGCCCGCTGCCCCCAGGAAAGCCCACCTGGGGACTCTGTTCTGGCCAGGAGGAGGGGAGGAGGAGAGCCCTGGCGGGCCGGCCGAGGCAGCGGCTCCGCGCCGGCTCAGGCGCCCAGGGTCATGTTGCGCAGCAGCCACTGCTGGGAACGGCTCCCAGCGCACTCCCGCATGGTGGGCACCATCTTGTCCTCCTCCGACGGCTCGTCCAGACACTGGTTGCTGTTGACGTGCCTCAGGGTGAGCTTCTGCAACAGAGAAGTGCAAGAGCTGCAGCACCATCATTACTGCCGAAAACAGATCTGTGAGCTGTGTGAGTCCTACTCTAGGCACTACACAAGCCACAAGACAAGTGCTCATCCCTGTCCCATGCCCGTTACCATTCACCAAGCTCTGAGACCCCTACACGCCCCTTGCTGCCCCGAGGGGTACCCCGCTCACCTTCTCTCGAGTGGTCAAGCCTGGGGAGCGAGCGCCACTGCTGAACCCAGAAACAAATAAACGCAACAGAAAAGTACAAAAGTAAGTGCAAGCAAGTGTTAATTCAAAGCAACAGTGGTTTGGGTTAAGGGATTTAGGCTCTGACAACCCAACCGTGTACGCATTTCAGGCCAGTGCATTCTAAGTTCAGAAATAATTGCTAATGGGAAACTAAAACTTGTATTTGCTTAGAATTATATTAACAACAGTAACATACAGGTGAAAACATTTCTGTTTACAATATATTCTTTCTCCTTTGGGACACTTGTCCCTTTCATTTTTTTTGACTACATGACGCTATGTTTCTGGGCAATGGGAGAGTCAGAAGGGGACAATAGGAAATTGAACATATTTGGCAGAAACACTCTTGGCAGAAACAATGTTCTGGTCCAAAGCACTGGGAGGACATACATGAAGAGATCAAGGGAAACTGAGCATGAAGTTGTGGACTTCAACAAAACCGGGCAGGCACATTGACAACTGAGGAGGTGGTGCTCTCTGCACCCCTGTTCTGGGGTTCATCTGGGATTTTGCACACAAAATCTCGGTACCTCAGGCACCTTTGGTACAAAGCTTTGCAGTTACTAATTTACTGCTGTTAATATGTTTGTTTCCTAAAAGGTCCTTCGGTTCCAGAAAAAAACAATTAAAACCACATTACACACAGACTTGCCCATGCACCCGCACAAATACGTGTGTCAGCAGCTGCCCGTCTGTGACAGCGGTGCGATTCCCACATGGAACCATGCAGAGGCCACGGGGAGAGCAACGCTGCAGACAGCCCCGTGCAGGGCTGGAGCTGATGCGCGCCCCGTGCTGGAAGTGGCTGGACATGCCTCCCTGGCTCCCCATGGCAATGCCCCACGCCACGCTGCCACCGCAGGACTGGGAACACCACGTCCCCTGCTCCCTGTGCCGGAGATCAGGGCACGGCTCGCAGCGGGGCTTGCCCCAAGCACGTCCTGCACAGCCCTGGCACAGCCCAGCAGCTGCACGATGAGCATTCACCCACCGACAGTTTTACACGCTCAGTAAAGACTTAACACTTCCACAGCAAACATCTGTTTGCTACTGCACCTGGTTCCGAAAAATCAAGGTTGTGCCCTGCAAGGACTGTGCCCAGAGCCATGCTCCTGCCCCGCCAGAGCCCCAGCTCGCACGGTGCCGTCGGCAGCTCCACCGGGCCCCGGCCCCGAGCTGCCCATTTTGGCACTGCCTGCTGTGGCACTGCTGCCCCACGTGTGGCAGGTCCTGCAGCAGCTCTGCTGCCCCACGGGGTTTTATGGACCACGTTCTTCCATGGCTTATAAAAACAAACAGCCCTACCTGAAGTAGCACTGCGTCGTGCTGCCTGGCTCTCCGGAGCCGCAGGGCGCTGCCGCAGCCGTCTCTCGCAGAGCACAGGCACCGCGCCCCTACCTCGAGTCACGCACACGGGGTCAGTTCAGAAACGACTCTCTGATGCAGTCTCACTGCTAATAAGCCTCATCTGCTATCTCCATATTAAAGACCAGACCATTGTCTGGTGTTCCAATTAAACTGCAGGGAGATGAGAACATTCTGCTACCAGCTGATGCAATTTTATTATCCACACACAGATCTGGGCTGTTGTGCTGTGCAATTTTACACTGCCGTTCATACCGGACTGACATGTCATATATTAACACTCTTAATGTCTATTACGAATATTCTTTCCCTAGCTTGTCCCTAGAGACTGGCTCCTCAGTTTAAAACAAACTATTACACAATTCTCCAAGAAAAGCCTACAGGCACTGTAAGAAATCATAGAGGGGCCATTTGACATGCATTCAGTGATGAATATAAGGCATTCTGCTCTAATTACGAGAGGAAAGAATTAGCAGTGCTAACAGAAGTAGCTTGTTTACTAAATAGCACTGCTCAAAGCATCACTGATTCTTCACTTATATTGTTTTAAGTGCAATTAAACTGCTATCATTTTCCACTATAACCAGAAATGCAAGCGGGTCTAAAAATGCTGCTGCTGCCTCCATCAGCTGTTCCCTTCTATTCAGTGCATAATTTCATGCTAGGCTACCATATCATTGGGACTTTCAACTGTCTCGTCTTTTTTTTTTCTTTTTGTGTTCTATCATTATTTGTGCTATTACAAAAAAGGTCTCATTTGCTTGGGAAACAATTAATTACTAGGCAGTATGACACTCATACAAGCCAGCCTAGAATCCTGATTTTACTCCACCACGAGGACACATGCCTGGATGCGGAGCGGGCTGTACAGCCATTCAGATGCGCAGGAGCAAGCGGTGTTGTTTCACGCTCACCAAATGTATGCAAATAATAGCCCTGACGAGGGCAGAATCTGAGCGTGTTACGGCACGACAACGAAGCAGCGATCCTGTGCTCTAGCAGCCACTGACACCAAACTGCAAAGTTCTCAGTCGCTTTAAAAAGTGACTTTTGCGAATGAAAGATACCAGGAAAGGTTGTTCGCATCAGAAGAGACATTTATAGATAATTTTTAAACTTGACTGAGAAAAGTCATTTCTTGAAATAGCACGGAGCACTCTGCTGCAGCGCAGCCGTTCAGTGGGACACGCACAGCTCGCACGAAGACACCATGCCACATCCTCCTTGCAATGAGCTTGCCAGGACAAGAGCCGTCCACCTGCAGCGCCCCAGCCCAGCCCTGCCACAACCCGTGCCCTCGAGCCTGGGCCACCACTGCCTGAAACCAGCACCCAGATTTTGTCAGCTGAAACTCGGCGCTACCTGCCAAGATCCTTCTTCCTTGCTACAGCTATTAATTAGGGGGCTGCCGTAAGGAGAGCAGCACGCGCTCTGGTTTCAATGGGATGCACTCAGAGGCGAAGGCGGCATAGTTAGAAGTGAGAAAAGCAGCCCCCGCCTGTATTCTGAGCCTGTGCTGTCCCGCTGCGCTCCGTTACGTACATCAGCGAAACTGTCCAGGAAACGAAACCAGTGGCTGCCACGATATTTTGATTCCTCCACTCGTTCATGTTTTGGAATTGTCTGCTGATCAACACTACTATCTCTAGAAGTGGGTTACTTAAAATTGGGAATTTTCAGAATGAATGTGTCTCAAAAATAGCATGCTATTGGCATTATTTATACGTCTTGGAATGGGGATCAAACCCGCAACTATCGCAAACAGTAACAATGATGGTCACACAAACAGATCACAGAGGTAGCTCAAGGCTGCTAAAATAATCCAAAATTAGTTATAATTAATAACTAACACTAAACGTATATACTATTAGATATATACACACACACATCTGTGGAAGCAAGAACAGAATTCAGCTGAGTTAAAGAGGCAGAAGATGGAAAAGTATTTTTCTGCAAATAGCTTAAATCATCAGCTGTTATACCTGCTTTACATGTTATACTTGGGTGTATTTGCATCAGATGTTACGTTTGGATACCAACCTCCAGCGGTTTGTTAAAGGAAATAGTCAGTGGGGCTGTAAAAAATGTTTCTAAAGACTTCCAGCCTGGTGTAGTTCCTTAGCATCCAGGTTTGCAAGGGGCTACCATTGCAAGCCTCCACAGTGGGGCCGTGGGTGCCGTCCTCTATCCTGCTGAGCGTCAGGCACGACTGGGTGATTATATGCAGGAATGTATGGGTCTGCGTGACAGAAAGGTGGTCAAAGTAAGCAAAACCAGCAAACACGAGGACAAAAAAAAGGGAGAAAGCAGCAGACTGACTGGACATCCGCAGCAGCGAAGCAGCTAAATCTAGAAGCAGCATTCGTAGGGGACTGAGGGATGACTGCCTGTGAACACTGCTGTCAAACGGTGCTGTGAATGCCCGTGGGGCCAGCTTCTGAATCCTGCCCCCAAGCCTCTTATCCTGACTTTCCCTTCACATCACAAGGCTCGGGCAGAGATGATGTCTTGGTCTGGACCTCTCATTGAAACTATCTTTGCATGAACCACTCACTTCAGTCTTTTTTTCTTTTTGGTAAGGGAGAAAGTAAAGCCCATATAAAGAGGCCACTAAAAATATCAAGAGCGAATGTCCTTATAATGTCACTTTGAGCGACCCGCATGAACATCGATGCTTGTTTTTCTTTCATTACGTGTTATTGCTTCGTGTTCACTTCTGCCTACTATTTTTAAAGGAAAGCAGGGGTACAGAAATTACTTCTAGAAGTGATGATCTCTCTATATTGCATGTCTGTATTACACTTAATGCCTAAATTTAGCAGGTTCTTCACGCCTGTATAATTAGTATTAAGCGTTTGTTTGGCAATCTGACCAGACTGTTTCCTCTGGTAGATGAGACAGTACAGTTAGCTCGTGTAAGCAGCGAGGGAGCACTGACTGTGGAATATCTGTGCTAATGGAAGCACGAGATCATCTCTCATTTTATTAAACACAACTTTCTAAGATAAAAAACCTGTGATGTCTTCCATACTCACTTCCAAGGAGCTGAGTAAGTCCTTTCACACTCGCTGTTAAGGCTGCAGTTTAAAGGAATATTCAAACTGTTGGCCGTAAGCTGCTATGTTACATACTGGTCTGACTACACCGGCCCCAACGGGTCCCATAACTTTAAAAAGAGGTAGTCACGGGACCTGTACTTGCTCAGGAGATGCAGAACAGTAAATATTTCTGAGCTACTGGACTTGAACCCAAGTACTCCCTACAAACAGCAGCAGCCTGACACCGCCGACACCCTACAGTCTGCCTACAGAAAGGCACTACACGAGCCGCTTGTACGCAGCACTGCCGGAGGAGAGAGGCAGGGAGGCACTCACTATTCTAGGGTTTGGCACAGGGGCTGCAGTTGTTTCCAAACTTACCTCAAAGCTATATTCCCATTTACCAGCATACTGACAGACAGGGGGAAAAAAAAAAAGGGAAATTGGATTCAGCGACTCAAGACACGTTTTTCGCGAAGACCTTCATCTTTCAGGGAATGCACATTCGACAGCTTTGCGCAGATGTCATGTTTAGTGACAAATATAACAGTAATTATGCAAGATTGAATCCTGACATCATTATTCATGTGAGAAGAAATGAAAGTATTTTCTATCAGATGCGACTTTTTTTCTTTTTCCCTAAGAGCATTTGCATATGTTATATGTCATAAGATTTCACCACGCTGCACATACTGAAATTGGCCTGGATGTCGCAGGGAGACACCGCAGGATTCACCAGTCCCGTGAGCACAAACGCAGCTGTACTCTGCAGGGCTTTCCAACTCCCACACCTTCTACTCGTCTCCCATCCCCATCCCAAAGCAAGTAGCACTTACGCATTATAAATACGTTATAAAACACACGCTGATGGGAAGCCTTTGAAAGCTAAGAAATTCCAACGTGACACATCCCATTGATGGAGCTGATTTATACAGCCGCCCTGGCAATGAAATAGGCAGCTTGAAAAAGGGCCAGGAATTGTAATGGGCTGTTGAAGAAGCAGGAAATGAAAGCATTAAAAATCAATAATAGAAGGCAATGGATTAAAAAAAAAAAATCAAACAAAATGAATTTCCTGCCAAGATGTAAACACATTCACAAGAAAAAAAAAAAAAAAAAAAAGACCTGCAGTTTAAAAATGCTGTGAACTACTATTGCTTGAAACGCTCAGAGCCAGTTTGCAGGAGAAACAAGAGAGCTGCCCAGGCTGGGGCACCTGCCCCGCACGGGGCTCGAGCAGGGAAGCTCACTGCTACCCGCGGCACCAGGTGTCCTCAGCAAGCGTTCCTTACATCCCAACTACATCCACTATCGGTCTGGGCGCAGAAGGCCTCCTTTTTAGGCTACACCAATATTAGTACTGACACTGGACTCTCCGTTTGTCTCCTTCAGGTTAATTCCTAAAGTAATTTTCCCTGTCGGATTTAGCTGAGTGAAAAGGGCCTTGCAGAGAAAAGTGACAGGAAAATAGGCCCAGGCAACCCCGTGCGACTTACAGCACCGGCCTCGCAGCCCTGAGAGCCACAGCCAGCACACACCACGCTTCAGACATAATGAAAAACAGAAGTACGGAAAATCTACCTGAAAACCAAAAAAAAAAAAAAAAAAATCCACATCTGGATTGAAAACTATTTTGTTTCAACATGGACTTCCTTTTTTTTCTTTTAGATAACAAACACAAAATAATGTCTTAAAAGTGGTTCTTTTAATTTTGGGCTTTTGCAAAGAAAATCAGCTTGCTTTTCAAGCTTGGTTCAAAATAGTCTCCATCTCACAAACCAAATGAACAAGAAAGCAGCAGGTTATCCACACGGTTACGGTGAGCAGCCTTTCTTCCAACACCAGCTCCCTCAGGCAGGCAGACTATCCATCAGTTTACAGCTGCACCTGACGCCCAGACCCGATACTGCTGTGTGCCCACCACTCACTGTACATCGGTCCTTCCCAGAGCTATGAGCAACTCACCCAAAATCTTCACTGATGCTGTGATTCAAGCATCACTTGTGCTCAGAAACCCAATTCTCTCAGCACTCCTGTAAATTTTCAATCTGGACCGTACATGCTTCTGCATTCCCACTCTCCTTTTGGAGAATATTAAGCAGAAAATTCATAAAACTAATTTTTAAGGTTTTTTTTGTGTGTGTGTGTGTTGTTTTTTTTTTATTTTTTTATTTTTTTTGAGAAAAACGCAAGAATAGTTCAGCTCTTTGAGCATTCATCTAGCTATGTGACAAGGCGATAACCCCTGCTAGTACCAACTTAAATGCTTGCTTTTAAGGCGAGAGCTATTGGTTGGAAACCACGATGTTCCCCCCCAAGCTAGGTAACCTACCCACCTTCTTCATTTTTAAAACCACGCCTTTCTCTTCAATGACCTTTTTGCAGAGACAACCTGTGGCCATCTGCCAGCATTTAGGATCTCCTCAATCACAATTACTTTTGCTTAATCAAAACATATCTAAAAGCAACTCTTTTTTTTTTCCAAATGACATACAATCCTGCATTATTTATGTAAGTCATAAAGACACTACCACAATTGTAGCTCTTTAAGACATAATGTGATGTATTCTGTGTGTTCCCATTCGATAGTCTTGCTGAAAAGCAGCAATCAGCTGATTTAAAGCTGATAATACAAGACAAGATGCTGATAATGGTTCATGGTCATTTTTTGTATCATCAAAATACAATTTACAGGGGCAAACGACTTTTTTTAAAAGTTATCAGACACTTCTGAAAACCTCACTACCTCCCCATCTGTGCAGCTCCATGACTCATTCCCAGGAGCAGATCTTCTGAACTCTTTCTGCAAACGCCTTATATCTCTGAACATTTCAATTCTACTTCATTCCCCTTGGGATCTCTCTCTTTGTGCTTTCACTTTATGCTGCCTGCTGCACTGGAAAAGCTCGGGGTGAATCCAGCACCCGTGAAAGCGAAGGCCCGGGGATGACGTAGGGGTCAGTAGTGAATTTCTGCCCATCCTGCCTGCGTACCTCCATTCTGACCCCAAATCCTGGGGGGTCTTGTCCTCTCATTCAGCAAGAGATTTTCTGTTCTGAAACTGACTGGGGCCTTGATGGCTGTTTTCTTCTGCTGTACCAGGCAAAACGCTCAGGGGTCCCGGCGCCAGAACTGGAGGAGGCATGCGGCCGTGCTGCCAAGCACCAACACGTCGTGGCACCGGGCCTGCGAGAGCCAGTGCCCCCCACTGCACAGCTCTGTCTTTGTCTCCACAGATGATTGCATCCCGAGCCCGCCTTAAAATGTACAAATAATTTAAGCTTTAAAAGCATTTTGCACAAATTCGGATACTTTTGGTGCCCAAATGAGAGAAGGGGCTTTTTGAATAGTTTGCTTCAAGCTAAATCTGAAAGCTTCACAAGTACATAGGAAATGTTTGAGATTTCCCTTTCTTACCTCTACCATTAAATCTTCTTAGTTCTTTGTTTATTTTTGAAAAAGTACAACTGCTAGGCATATCTAAGGGAATCTTAGCATTACTAAGCTACATATGAATACATGGAAAAGCCTTACATACCATGATTTTTATATATATATATATATATGCATAATATTTGAATACTATAGCTTAAAATAAACTAGAACATTATGATGCAAAAATTAATAACAGTACGTAAATCAAACAGTATGTAAATTTTAAAAAAATCAGAAAAGCCTCCTTTTTTATTACTATTTGTGTCTCATTGTACTTCCAGACATGGCCAAGGCACTGTGTTCCATTAGCAAGTCTTAACTCCTGCATGCCTTTAGCAGGAGGAGGGATCCCTCCTGCCTGCACCCATGGTGCAACACCCAGAAATCATCTCAGCTCAACTCCTGAGTACAGAAATGTCAAAATGAGTGCAATTTGGCTGGAAAAATGAATGGATACCAGCGATCAGGCAGCATGGTGCAACTGTTTCTCTGAATATACATACATAATGCGATACTTAATATAAATATATTAAATGCAACTACAGCACACATGTAATACAGGTGTGAGATGTGTGCCTGCATCTTGCCTTGCCCCCGATTCTGTCCATAGCCCCCGTGCCAGGCCACCACCACCCATCATCTGTCCGTGCACTGACACGTGCAAGGAGCACTGACATCTCAGAGAAGGTTTGCAAGCTGAGCCTGAATGTTTGCAGGGTAAAATTGTGTGTTAACAGAACTATTCTTGGAAGCAAATAGGAAGGCACGCAGTGCAACGGGCTGCGGTTTATACCCAGGAGAGGCAGCGAAGCAGCTGCCTCTGAGATACCTTACGTAAGATCTGAGCACAAAACACAGTGTATTTCTTTTTTATGAGCTCCATCTAACGGTTGATGTCGTTTTTACACAGCTACAGAGAAATTTTCCACTGATGGTCTACAATGCTAGACTAAGAGAAGAAGATAGCAAGTTCCCAGAGTTAAAAGTAAAGGCGAGCGAAATGGGTTGAGAGAAATTTATCTTTTCCTACAGAACAGTGAAAGCAGCTGTTTCTGTGAAGCCTTGCAAATAGTTCTTAAAAGACCATATGGACTTACAAGGCAGTATTGTTCTAGCTGTGCAGTATCTTCTAGCTCTGCTGTCATGGAAATATGCCAAAACTAAGTTGGTATTTTTAAGCTTAGAACAGCATAGCTGCCTAACTGCGGCCATTGGGCAGCTAGTGCTAAAACTGCTCACTGTGGAAATCCATCTTCTGTAGTTTGTGCCCTAAACATCCAAAGAAAAGCAACCAGCAGCACAATTTCTTATCAGGAGAGATTGCTGTCTATGCTGGTGGTAGTGGAAGGAGCATTTTGGGAGAAACCTTGTCCCGAGTTTTGTTGTGCCCATCTATCGACCAGCACCTGGCACCTGCAGAAGCTGATGGACGTGGTGCACGAGCGCTCCCTGGGACCGCGGATCCTGGCCGAGGGCTGGCACGCAGCTTGCCTCCTGTGCTGTGCCAGGGGACCTGGCCTCGCTTAGCTCAAGTGTGTAAACAGCAATATTCAAAAAATGCTAAAAATTCAGTGTCTATGCAATATTCAAAATTCATCCTTTAATGTATTTCTGAGATGAACTTGAAACAAATAGTCCACTTCAATAGTCGGAAAATCTGGTATTTTAGGGTGACTGACACTGTTACACTGGAAAACAGAGAGCCATGCCCACCACTGGGATGCTGCTGTGCTACAGGCAGGAGCGAATTCTCGTGCTGGGTGTCAGCACGAGACCCAGCCCAAGCCTTCCTCACTTCCCTTTAAAGCAATCTAGCACTGGGCAAAAATCCACCACCATCTGCTTACAGGAATAAAACGAAGGAAGTTACATGATCTTAAATCCCCAGCGTTAATTGCTGGCATGAACAACCTCAAAAACACTTAAAATTACCAAAATAGTCATGCATTTTGTGTGAGAAGAAAATTCATCTTCTTTACTAAAGAGAAAATTGGCTTAAATTCAGATGTTAAAATCAAGAATGTATCAAAACTTAGAAAGCATATTGCACCTCGCACTATCATTGCGATTTCTCTACTTGGCAGTTCGGGGTTATGCAACGGCAGGCCTGTACACTTTTTTCTTACCATAATATGTTAGAAAGGTCCTATCTGGAAAAAAAAATGCTAATACCTTTGCATGAACTTCACCAAGCAAAACTCACATTCACATTTTACAGCAAAAGCTTGAAATTAATTTGTTTTCATTTTCATTTGCTGTTTCCTGTTGCACTTAAAAATAATTAATTCAATCATCAAATACTGAGATGCTTGCATGTCTTTTGTATTAATTTTGCAATTTCTCCGTAAGTCACCAAATTTCTACAACCTGTTCTACCTTTCAAAACCCAGAGAAAGCCACGTCCCACTCCACTGCAGTGCCGAGCTAAACAGGTGACTGGTATATGGAAAGCGATTAAACAATTTAAAGATCCAGAGTCAATAATCTTCCAGAGCCAGAAGAAACACACTTGAGAAACTGTAACTTAGAAAAAAAAATCTTGCTTTCTAGTTCATTTATATATAAAAATGCTTCTTTAATTGTGTAAGATGCATAGCAGTGCCAGCTACTAGAAAGGAGCTTTCTAAAGCGATAAGCAGTTTGACCTTCTCACCCCTCTGAGGATAAATGTTGTGGAAATACGTGAACACTGGTCAGCCAACCGCATTATTTTGCGCTCCTGAGTTTGCCCTACGGCAGGAGGCCCCAGGGGCACAGGGACAAATCGGGCCTGCCCGTGAGGAACCCGGCCGGCCCCAGCCCCGCAGCCCCAGTACCTCGGCGTCGTACTCCCAGAGCTGGTTCCCCCGCATGTGGTGGCACTTGAGCATGGTCACCGGGCCGTTCAGCCTCGACACGTCCAAGCACAAGTCGTCCGTGCGAATCTCTTTGTCAGCCGTGTAAGAAAATACCTGGAAAGAGAAATTGTTTGAGGTGACAAAGCGTCAGCAAAACACGGTCCTAAATAATTGCTGATTCGTAATACACAACATTTCTACTCTGGTGAAGAAAAATGACTTTCTTCTCCCAACACCGAGGTGGTGTCTTGCGTTTTGCAAGAGTTTCACGCAAGGTTCTCCAACGATGAAAGTCTGTTGTACCTAAGAAAAGGAGTATCATGTTTAGGAAAAGAAATTTTCTGAGACAGAAAGCCAGCATCCACTCAGCCTCCTGGGGAGATGCAGCAGAGAAACAGAGCAAAGACTTTATCAGATAAGTCTGCAGCAGGATTCAGTTGTGAGCACGGCCTACTTCACAGCTCTACTGGCAAGCAGACCCCAACATCTGAAGAATCGGAGCCTTCTCAAACTAAGTGTTCCTCCTAGCACTGACCTGAACTTTCGGTACCAAGGGTTATCTATGTTAAAGACTGATGTGCGTATTTCAGAAATACCAGATCTCTTAATAAAACTAGGAAATAAATGAAGGCATGAGAGAACCATCTGCCAACAAAATTCTATCAAACTAGTTTGGCAGAACACCTATACATGTGGCCATGGGTTTGGGAGCTGGAGAAGCCCTAAATAACATTGACCACAGATTCTTGACAACTATAATCCACCGTGTGGTGTGCAGCCATCCCTTCTGTATGTTCCTCACCAGCCACGCAAGGAGCAAAGTCTGCCCTTTGAAGACAGCGAGGAGGGGATTTAAAATGTGGAGACCAAAGGAGGAGGGAGGAAAGGAAGGATTCTGGTAGGACCGCCAGTATTTACATTAAATTGCATGGCCTGGACACAGGGCATCTCTGTGCTCCCAACCCACTGCTCAAAACCACCACAATGCTGCCTGCCCCAGCACAAAAACTTCAAAAAATCCTTTCCTTTGCAAAAGAGCAAATTATTTTTCTTCTCCTGCTCCCTGTCCTCAGCGCAGGGAGACCAGAGAGCAGAGTCTCAGCCTCCCCATGAGGATCCACTCCCCCATTACAAACAGCCTCTGCCGTGCTGCCAGAGCTCCCAGCACCTCAGCACCACTGCAGCAGGCATTTCTGCACCTAAACAAGCAGAGAAATAGGAGAAAGTCTACAGCTGATAAGACAGTGTAAATACCATGACAAATAGGAAAATTATGATGTCCCATTCAGGTTCTGATGAGTATAAACCTGTATCCACACATACAACTGAGAAACAGCATTGTCAGCAGTATGTAAAATGCTCACGTACGCAGCAACGCTTCAATTAACAGAGGTATAAGAACACAGATGAATACAACATCTGGACATACACAACAATTACTTGGCAATTTCACAGTTTCTGTAAAATCTATTCCACTCGCAAAAGGCCTGCAGGATAATTAAAAGGGCCAAGACTGAACTCTGAACCACAAACACTGCAGTGCCCCAGGGAGTGTCTATCCACTGAGACTTTCGGTGAAAAATTTAATTGTACTCAACGAAAAAGAATCAATCAAGCAGCAAACGACAACTTCAGTGCAGTAAGCTGAGGGCGGAGGATTCCGTGTCACTTGGAAACGTGACACTTTGCAGTGGTGGGCCAGTAAAGATAATTCTCCCTAAATAACCTGTAGGATCTATATACTGCATAAAGCAGCCAAGGGAATAGAGGCAAGTGTTTTGAAGTTGGAGGTTCAGATAAATCATTTAGATCACGGAATACGAAACAAGCATGCAAAGAAAGCTGTGGAGCTGTCAGCTCACAGCAGCAAGACAAAGGTGGGAAAGCCATGGGCTGCTAGGATCAGCGGTCTTCCCATTTTTTATTATTTCTTATTCACGACTCACCAGCGACTTGTCTGGATGAAAATCTAGGATCCACAGGTACAGTAAAGTACCAGCTGCCTTTTGCATTTATTCATCCTGCGATAAATCACTGACATCAAATCTGAGGTTCTCAAAGTCTTGCTTTCACTTAAAAACACGTTAGACACGGGCCCATACTCAGACAGGCTTTTCTCAAGAGGGAAGAGATTTTTAAATACCAAGCTATGAGTGCTCTGCTGAGATCATAATCTGAAGCACAGTGTCTTTTGGAAGCAGGTGAACTGAGTCTGCATCAGAAATGCCAGTTAGTGTTCAAATGAGTATTTTTTAAATACGTATTTCCCTTCCCCCCTTTTTCTGTGTACAAAAGCAAGTTCCATGGCCTTTAAAAATACCGTATGACTGCTCCGCTATTTTGCAAACATCAGCTTTGCCAGTGCTTGCCAATGTGCTGAAAACTAAGTACATGTACTACCCATCTCATTCATTTATCCCCCAGAAGAACTTAGAAAAGAAAACTTATAGCTGAAGGCTAACCAAGGAAGAGACATGAGTATCATTTTGAAAAGGTTTCTTTGAAAGAGGTATAAGAGCAGTCCATGTTCAGGACCAACAGCAACATCTGAAGGTTTTGGAAAAAAATAGTTATCTGTTCATGAACTTCTCATTTATACCATCACCTGAAAATTCTTCTCAGAATAAAACACAGTAGCATCAAAAGCAACCTTCTTCGATCATCCATCATGGCCTCAGAAAATCCACCTTCACTACATTGTTTTGAATTATTGTTATTTTTTGAATAATAAGCACAGAAGTCAAGAAATGGTAATTTGAGATAAATTAATAAACAACCTAAGTCAGGACGAAAATACTATTGGTGTTCCTATTAATCTGTAATATCTATATGCATCTATTGAAAAATATATACTTATGCGTTGGGAGAGATATGTATCCCCCCTAGACATAGCTCATTTATAAGTAAAACATTCCCTGATTTTCCAGCAGTGCTACTCATACTAAATGCAGCGCTCAGCATTAGAACTCCAATCTGTCACATCCTTAAAAACGATCCTTGGCCAAAACTGGCTCAGGACCAGACTGGGCAGAGAAAGATGTCACGTAGTTTAAATATTGAAGGCCTGGGTTAAAGGAACCGTTAATCTAAAGCAGCTGTTCAGCTACCATGCTACCATAATATCCAACACAAAAAGTGTTTTGGGGGGCTTTGTTCGTTCTTTTACGTGCCTTCAACCAAAAATCTTACTCTGGTAAAATGCCAGAATTATTTGTTTGCTCTCATGCTCTAAGGGGAACAAAAAAAAAATGGCCAAGTTTTCTATTAATCTGAAAATCACTGATAACATTTGTAGCACAAAGTATTTTTCAGTTGAAATAGCAGAATTTGGTTGCAGGAATCACTCATGTACTTCCATGCATATACTGTGCAGATAGTTTATCTTTTACCATGCTAATTATTAAGAGATTTATCCAGTAGCATTTATCCTGAAGCAACTTCTACTTTAATTTTCAACTTATTTGTGTTGTGTTTTTTATACAGTAAACATATTTGCATCAGACACTTCTAGCCTCAGAGACATAGCAGATGTTTTCTTCTGTGCTTTATGGAAAGCAAATACTTGGATTTTGTAATGTATTTCCATTTGCATCTTTCTTTTTCCTCTCTTCTTTGATAATTGCAATACACTGCTCCATTATACTTTTGAAAGTATAAGCGATGTCTGAATTAACGATTACAGAAGATGGATTTGCAAAACATGCAGTCTTCAGAAAGAAAAATGAATGCTAATTAAGACAATGTAAAATTATCAGGCCACCATTTTACTAACATCCATATTAATTATAGATATAATTATATTAATGTCACCATATAAAAATAGCGGCTGAGGAACAATATGTCTCATCTTACCACTAATTAAGTAGCGTATTTCACCCGACACATTGCAGGGCGCGACAGGAGAGCCCCTTGCCGAGAGCCCAGCCTTCCAGCACCGTAAGCGCTATGGAGGTGCCGCGGGCACGCGGGGCACGCTGGTGCTGTGCAGGCGTTGGGCCTGGCGGCAGCGTGCTGCGCCACCACGGCGCCAGGAGCCAGGGAGAGAGGCCTCTTTACTCCCCATTGCTTACGGACCCACGAGCAGCCGGCTATGGTGCCTTTTTAGCGGGTTGCAATGTGTTTACCAACAGGCAGGCTGCGCAGGGGCCAGCACCTGCCCGTCCTGGCGCGCGGCCTGCTCCCGCTGGTGGCAGCGGTGAGGGGCTCCCAGCCCTCGCGCCCCCTTTCCATAGTACGGGCTCCTTGAATTCTTCCTTATGTGCAGGCATGGACTCAGTCAGCCCTGTTCATATTGAGCAGCACTGTATTTGACAAAAAGCATGCATTACGCCACCCGTTCTTTATTAAGAGAACTACTTTCAGTAGCGATGCGTGACAGCCCGACAGAGCCAGGCGGGAACTGGGGAAGCTGTGAGGGCTGGCTGGGGGGCCCTCGCTGCCTGACGGCTTAATCCTCATCACGTCTACGCAAGCCCCCAGTATGACCGAAGTAGACATTAATAAAGATAAACAAGAGGTAAAAGATGATTTTGGAACAGTTTGTATCTCCATCACTCTTGTTAAGGAAATCTGAGATGGCGAGAGAGAGAGCCCTGGTGCAGGAACCAGTAGGAACCGTCACGATGGAAGAGAAGGCTTGGTGCCTGAATTAGTCCTTTCCCTAATGGTAAAACCCTTCTTTTGCCCCTGCAATATCTCCAGAGTCACAACCCACAAAAAACTCTCACAACTGATATAGTAATTTTCTATATAGATACACAGAGAAAATTTCTCTCTCTTCTGCTTTTTATGAAGCTGCTCCAAACGAAAAGGAACCATATATTTTTCACCAACACCTTGACTTAATAAAGCTTACAATCCTGATATAGACAGATTTATTGCTTATTAGCAACAGCATGTTTTACAGGAGTCAGCTTATGTTTTTTTATTTCATTTATACCCTTTATTAATATGTTTCCATACAGCAAGCTGGGGGGCAGATGTAAGCCCTATAAAGCCAAACCCCACTAAAGCCTACATTTGGGACTAAGACGCTGGCCAGTCTGAGCTGCCAGAGGTGCCTGAAGTACCACTTACCATCTTATTACTTTTTCAAAGTGTCCCCCTCAATAAAAGTCTGAGAAAAGAATTCATTTGTTCGATGCTTATAAAGCGCCAAGCAACACTATTAGCTGGACATCCATCAGTCGAGTAATCAATACAAATTTGTCGCTGTTTATATATATACACCCACATATATATTGTCCTTTCCCATTCCTTAGTTGACATTTTATTTGGAAAACAATTAGCTAGTGTATTTTGTCAACTCATAAGAAGTCCCATGTTGAGAACACTGTTCATAAACTTTTAGTTTATACTGTATTATGTGGAACTAAATGTGGCAGATGCATCTGTGAAATCAAGGAAGAAGTCTGTTGAGCACTAAACACAGTTGTAGACCTGACATAACCAAGTACAGAAAAATCTAATTTATTCTGACAACCATTTTAATTATCTACAGAGGTCCCAAAGGTAAATTTTGATTTCACCTTTCATAATTGATTTAAAATATTCCATTAAAAGCTGCAAAGAAAGCACTTTTCCTGTCCTCGAATTGTTTACACATTAAACACCAAAAGTCACCTTACTAAAACACGCAAATTCATGCTGACGGCACTACCGTCCAAGAAAGATCCAGGACTCTGACAGTTACATTGCCTCTTATGTCACTTTGGGGAGAAAAGATTTAGATATTTTGCCCATTCACTTGAAATTTTGTCTTTATCAAGTCTAATCACACGAACCACCTCCTCAGAAGCTGGGCACTGCTGGGCACTGGTCAGACAGGAGGCTAACTTCGTCCAGAAGTGCAATTTCTGCTTTGGGGCAGACGCGCTTCTTCAGCGAGCCAGCCCTTCCTCTGGAGTCCTTGGGATTGGATGGATCCAGCCCTATTTTAATTCCAGATGATGTAAGCAGCAGGCTTTAGTCTTTGGTACCTTAACGGTACCTGATATCCGAACAACCACCAAACCAACCCACCCAGGCAGTTGTGTCCCATCAGGAAGGCATAAACCTAACCTCACTGCTGTCTGTGGGGCTGCTCCTACGCTTGGAAGTAGTGATAGCTTTTATCCCTAAAAAACAGGTTAGGTGATGATCCTCAGTGGCATGAAAGCAACTCATCTCATCCCACAGACAGTCACCTGCAGCAGCCAGTGGTACCAACACCGCCAAGCCAGGATCGACTTGTTCACATGGGAAAGCTCATACAAAAATTATTCCGCTGCTCCCTCTGCCTCCAGCCACCAGTGCCAAGAATTCATTTATCCTGGTGCTCAGGCCCACAGACCAAGACAACACTGTAATTACCACCAGCTATCATAGCCTGAAATCAGTAGTTGCAGCTACATTAAATGGTCCGAGCACGAAAGAATGAATAAAATTGCAGAAATGAGTGCTGGCTGGCAGCGCCTACTGGAGACAGGGACAGCCACAGAAGAGCTGTGCCGCAGGAAACAGCTTCCCAGGTTGCTAAGGAACTGGCTTTGTGTCAGATTCAGAAGATGGCACTGGGAAAACACACGTGGAATCACCCCTTTGTGTGAGCGGCAAACACAGCTTCCTGATATCAAGCCCTTTGTCCTCCACGAGGGAATCTTTTGTCCTTTCTTAACCACTGTTACTGCACAGGGGTTTCAAGTGCATTCAGCAGTTTGCACAAAAACCGCAACAAAAGCTGACTTCTGGCTCCACGGCGGTGGCAGGGCTGTGGCTGGCTTGTTTGTTTTGTTGGTTTGGTTTTGTTTCTCAGGCTGCTGTCACTTCATAATGGATGGCTTCCTACACATCTGCAACAAAAGCTGTTAGTGCAAAGCATTTCTCAGAGCCTTTCTGAAGCATCTCTCCCCCTTCCTCCCGAGAAGCAGCACCACACTGAATTCATGCTTCCTAGCAGGTACAGCCAATGCTCCTATCCTGCACCTTAGCTACCCAGGCTTCATTGCTGCGATTTTATACATCCACTGCTAGTTTTCCTCCATTCCCTGGGGACTATTTCTGCCAATTTAAAGAAGAAGCAATTCAGTTTTTACGTAGACTCTAAAAATAAGTCAGTATTCTCATTCTGACTGCGTTAAACAAAAGATGCTGTTATTTAACAGCCAGGCACTGCTCCTTTGTTCCCTATTAATCATAGTTATTATGATTGTGCTGGAGATCACCGAGAGCTCTGCTGTGCTGCACCCTGAGCAAATCCAGAGTGTCAGACAGTTCCTGCCCAGAGGTTTATAACATCAATACATAAGAATGATGTAAAGTCTGCAAGGGAATCATATATCAGCAAAATGCACTAGCCAAATATCAGAAATAATTAGTTTTGCTCACGACGGTTTTGTTTAGAGGATGAAAAGCTACACATAGATCAAGATCAGGGAAAACAGGAGATTGCCAAAGGTGAGAAAGGCAGGAAAAGCAAAGAAGGGCTGGCTAAGCTACCTCCCGGTACCCATTTAAGAAACCTAGCATTTATTTAAGATATTACAATTAAGAAATGAAATCAAAGCACTCCACTCATGAAACCTCTCATGGGCGCTGTGTTTATGCATCCAGCGCTCCCTGTACGGACGGGCTGCAGCCGACTGGTTTGAGACCAGCTGCAGAACACTACCAGCAGCACGAAGGAGCGCCCAGCTGTCACCGAGCTCAGTGTTTTGTTCTGTTGCACCCTGTGCCCGAAGTGCTGTTAGGTGCACTGCTGAATGGCTGCAGCCATTGATAAATTATCTACATAAAAACGTGAAGTATGGCTGCTGTGTTTCAGTGTTTCCGATGGCCAAAGCAGGAGCTTTCACCAGAAGGCTTATGCTCGGGGTTCGAGGTGCCCCTGCCCACTGCTGGCACAGTTGTCCGCACTGCAAACATCTCTGCCTGACGCCCTCAGGAGGGAGGATCGCTGTGTAAGGGCAGCCTCGAGAGTCAGGCAGCTCACATGCTTCTACCTATCCTCAGCAACAAGCAATCTACCACAGCATACAAATAAATCCTTCCAGAGGGAGATTTTACGAAAAATCTTCTACATACTGCTACACAAAGTGCTCACGTTTGAGAGGCATTTGAAAATTTATACGTTTACTGTGAATGGGGAAAAAATGAAAAATCTATGAAAAACCTACGGAACAGAACAGTTTCTGAAAGACTCATTACTTAGAGCTAACTGGGCAAAAAAAACCTCTAACAAGCGTGGGCTTTTGTCTTTGGTTTTTTTAATTGTCAGTGAGTACTGAGCCTGAACTTTCTGTATGAAGCACTGCCAGAAGGCAGTGGTGCTCGCCTTGCCTGCTTACTAAACCCTATAAAACACCAGACTCCTTCTGATGGCAGCCTGCAGCAGCTGCCCCAGACACGGTACCACTGAGCAAACTCCCGGTGGATGCAATTCCCCACTCACTCAAAACGGATCTGGATAAAATGCTCCCCATTTGCATGGAAAAATGGCAAAAATCCCCCCAGACCGTCACTTCAGTGGGGCTTTGGTTGATGTGAAGCTTCTTGTTAAGGGAAATGCAGGACGGTGGGGACTCGTTTGTGGCTTTGTCTGCTCTTCAGAAGGGGAGGGAACGGTGCCACGGCCCCTCGCTGCCCGGCACAGCCTGGACACACATGGGGGAACCCACGTGGGAACCCGTGGGGGAACTTATGGGGGAACCTGCAGGGAAACCCGTGTGGGAACCTGGGAGGGAACCTGCGGGGAAACCCATTTAGGAACCTGCATGGGAACCTGTGTAGGAACCCACGGGTAAACCTGCGTGGGAACCCACGTGGAAACCCATATGAGAACCCACATGGCCCCGGTGCCCTGGGCCGTGCGGGATGGCGGCGTCTGGCGGCGGCTGTGCGCAGCGCCCCGAACATCCACGGGAGGAGATGCCATTGCCATGGCAACGCAGTAAAGGACTAACATCGCCCCGTCGGGATGCTTGCAGGCAGGAAAAACAGAGGACTGTTTCGCCCAGTGCCAGGCCAGTGAATGGAATAAATTTCCTCTAAAATGCCACAAAGCCGGAACCTCACCAGGCGGGTGTGCACGCCCTCCGTGCTGGGAAAGTGACGCATCGATGCCCAAACCTAATTTTCTTGCCATGAAAGCCCTGTCCCACTGCAGCTGATTTGAAGACAGGATTTTGAGGACATTCGCATTTTCTTTCCATATAAAGCAGAGAAAACAGTTCTAAGGTCACATTTTACTGCATTAGATTTGCAGTGTTTATTTTAGAGACTCTCAGTAATCCTAACTCAGTTGTGACCCGGTGACTGAAATAGGGCCATCAGAAATGCCCATGCCAACATAACAAGGAATCCTCCACAGTTCTGTAATCTCAAAACGATTCCCAAATGAGGGGCCTCAGTCAATGTACGTCATTTTTCTTTATTTTTTTAAAGAAGTTCATATTTTTAGAATCTTATTATCCTCGAGTCCTTTAAACCACTTTGGGAGCCATGAGATATTTGCCTGTGCCTCCAGCTGGATAGCACACATGCATCTTGCTCGGCTCTAACGAGCTAGGTATTATTTTTGCTTCATTTTCATTCTGAAGCAGTTTTGTTCCTCAGCTATTTTTGTAACCGTACAGCCCCCCCGCCCCCAGCATTTACATGACTTAGCTCAGTTCTAATTTCTCATTATAACAGAAGTTAATAGAGATAACTTTTAATGGGGGTTGTGTATGAGCTCGAAAGGATGCATAATGTTCCGCATGTAGGTCAGGCACTCCTAGCAAAACCTCCACCAGATCACAGATAGTGCTCGTTGTTCACGCAAACACAGGGGAACAGTGTCCCTGGGTCCCTTCTGCAGGCGTACACAACCCATTTATCTGTGGATTCCGGCTGACGTGAGAAGTATAAAGGACACTGGACCTACAGAGTCAGCTATGACTCAGGGGTGAGTTATCTAGATTAGATCTAGATTCTTACCTGTTACATTGAAAAATGTATTTTCCCCCAACATCAACAAATAAACTAACATCCATGAGCAAATTTTTTACCGTTAGCATCTGTAAACTTTAAATATATTTCTTTGCCCTCTAAATAACAGGAATAAATTCAATGTCTTCACTTAGATACTTCTCTGGACCTATAAATGCAGGACCTATGGATGTGAACCGGTATGTTTTCAAAATGGGCAGCTGTTACTTGAAACAGTGGCTTTCTGAGTACCTTTAAAGTGCCTAAGAAGCTCAAAATCTCAGAAAGTTTGGAACTTCCATCACTATGTTTGCTAATTGCTGCAATTCTTTTTTTGTAGTGATGCAGCACTTCCATGCCTGAGCTGCGGTGCCCGAGGGCCCACGTGTCTCCAGCACGACCACATCACAGGTGCCCAGCACAAACCACCTGCCTGCAGCGACACGAGCGGCACTTGTTTCTGCAGAGGGAAAGGAATGCTGACAGGTGAAACTGCAGCTCCTGCATTACTCCAGGAGAATTCTAACCAGTTTTTCCAGATAACTATTTTGCCCGTGGTTACACAGCAGCAGATTGAAGCATTTACTATACAAAAACCACTTTTTTTAACATTTATTTCTCATTTCTTTTTTTACCTGATTTCCTCCCATGCCATGGCAGTTGAAGATGCCCACTTTCTCATTTTCCTTGCGGCCCATGTTGTCTAAGCACTGGTTGGTGTCAACATTCCTGATCTGAAAAAAAAAGAGATGAAATGTTCCGTAAAAAAGTACATCTCTAAATGCCATATTTGCACAGGAAAAAATTACATAACTGTAGGCTGCAGGAAAAGTACATTATCTATGCATTCAGCTATATGAATGCATTTCAACTTGCAATTGGTAAGCATGTCACACTCCCAAAAGAATATGAAATAATTACAAAAACCATAATGAGGTTTTAAATTACATAGTAAGTGAGAGGATGAACGGCATTCAAGCCGCATCTCATCCGGTGCCCTGTGCTGTTTTGTTAACAAGTGAAATATGCTTAACGATGCAAACGCAGTGGTTTGCCTAAGACACGAGTTTTTATTTCCTTCCAGCAGGGCCGAGCCTGTCCCCAGACAGACAAACTGAGTGTGAGCAGTGTCTCGGTGTCTCGTGTCTGACTCCTTCCGAGCAGGGGCTGCCGGGCAGCTTCTTGACTGAGCACCTTCTCCCTCCTCTGCTCTAACAAGTACGGTGCTGTCACCTACTGATACTGCCAATGTTCATCAATAAAATGTTCTTCTCAGAGCCCAGCCCTCCTGTAGGAGGGCTGCACAAACAGGGGGCCCTGCTCCTTGCCACTGCCAACAGCACGCGGCGATCTTCCTGCTAATGGGAGGAAGGTCAAGACACGTCTTGGGCCTCGGTGCTTTGGCAAAACTGGTGTGAAACTGTACTCTGAAACTACTTGCATGGCATTTAGCGCACGTCTCAATCATCTCCAGTTCCCAGCGCCACTTTCAGAGGCTTAACAGGCACGGCAGTGAATTGCGAAATAGTGCTCACGCGGCCGCTTCTTCCTTCACCTGCTCCAGCACTGTAATCGATCAGACCGAAATCGCACCGCCTTCTGCTGGGGAATAATCCCTCGAGGCTCGCGCTCTTCGTTGCTTGATCCCCCGAGAGAAGCCAGCAGCAGGGCTGTATGCCCTCGGGAGACTGCTGTGACCCACGGTTTCCAGCCCTGGGCTGCCAGCCGGTAACCCACCAACGGACCCCACCGCTGCCCATCAGCTCCCCAAACCCATGCCCCCGTAGCCGCAGTGGGGACGAACGAGCCAGCTCGTAAAGAAATAATCCTGGCAGTCAGCTCATTCGCCCAGCTGAGACTAGCAGGAATTTTCCTTGTTAAAAAGCATCACAAATCGGGGAATTGGACACTATTCCAATCCTGAACTGTGGGTAAACGAGAAAAATGCCTGAACTTCATCTTTGTTCACAACAAAGTGTGAAATGTTTGAAACATTCGTTTCACATGTTATGGAGCTACTTCAATTTTCTCAAACTCGTTTTCATGAAAAGCTGCAGTCAAGCCTCTTTTTCTTAAATCACCTTTTTGTAGAAATAGACAGTCAAGTGTTTTCATGACAAAGGTATTTTTTTTTGCAACCCCTTGATTCATTAAAGCAGAGGGCTAAAATGAAAAGTGACTTGAAAAGTCCTCTATGATTATTATGTCTCAGCTTTACAAAATAATTGTCTTGCATTTACTTTCTATTCACTTACAACGTGAAATGAGTAAAATACAAAAAAGCATATTCAGCATTCACCACATTTTGCCAAAAGCTTATGCCCTATCTGAGGCATATTTTTGTTCGTCTAGGAAATTCAAATCTAACGCAGTAACTGCATGTAGGTTATGTTCTAACTGAAGGGAAAATTTAGTTGCAAATGAAGACCTGGCAGCCTTCAGGATCTGCCTGGCAAGTCTCAGATGAAAAAGCTGCACCAGCTACCGAAGAACTTCAGTTCCGTACAGCTCCACACTGTGGAAATTTCATTTTAAATTTGTGCACTTAGTTTATAAAAGCAACAGTCATATTTCAATTCGCCGCTGGAAGAGAGGAAAACTACTCTGAGAATACACCTCAGATGTTTTTAAAATTCTCCATTACTGCTGATTAGGGGACTGGAGTTTTAGGTGTAAAAATCCACTTTACTGCTCAACTGGCAGTCGGCGGCTGCAACAGTCAAGCATGAGTTTTAATTCATAGATCCTGCCTGAATGCCTGTTTCCATAGAAACTGAGGCTGTGTTGTTAAAAATAAGGTGTTTTAATAACTATTGTATTACTTCCTCATACTTTTATTTTTCCAGTCTGACAATACTGTACAAATCCTTATTATTTGACACTTGTTAGATGAGTTCTTTCCTTGCTGTAAACCCATGTTTCACTTTATTTTGTCATAGTTAAACTCAAAACCCTACTGTGGCTTTTATTTTTCACTACAATTGCAAGTTTCAATAGCAAATTACTTTCCTGGATGCAATAAAGCCATTTGCTCCTTTGATTGCTATTCTATCAGTAGCTACCTTTAAATCAAAGCATTCAAGAGCTTTCAGAAGTCAGCTTAGATACAACTCAATAGAATATTTTTAACAGCAAATTATCTGAATTTTAAAGAGCCTTCGGTTCTTGGTAGTACTCAAATCATCAGATTATTAGGAATGCCTGTGATATTCAGCTCCAGGCAGCCTAGACAGAAAACATTGTATCAATGAACAACCACATTTCATTAAAAAAAAAAAAAGAGAAAAAGAAGGGGGGCAAAAAGAAGCTTACTTTCTATTCTACATATAAGTGATAAATGATGATGGAAAGCTTTTTCAACTATTCCACATTATTTAATCATTTGAAAACATTAATCACAAACCCTGTTTTTCCGATACGCAACTTAATTTAAAAGATGGATTTTTAATGGTGAACACTTCCATAACAGCAATACCCCCTTAAAAAAGATTTTGCATATATATAACCTGCTCAAAATAAAAGGTGAATAAGATCCAGAGAATGCACACAAGCACTTTAATTCTTTCTCCAAAGCCACTTCACCTTCCCAGTGATTCGCCACGTGCGTGGCACACTTACTGTTTAATTCAGCATAATAAATGAGTAATTCCTACCTCGCCAAGAGAGTAATAGCGCCTCGGGATCTGCGAGTCGGGGTAGATGTTTTCCAAGTACCACGAAAAGGGTTTACACTTCAGGTTTTCTCTTAGTGCTTTTCTGACCGACACGTCACCATAATCCACCTTAACGACACCTGAAATTGTTAAGAGACATGATCAAAGCGCGGTTCCTGCAAAGCTACAAAGAAGACATCACTGATCATTTTCTTTTTTTTTTTTTTTTTTTTTTTTAACAATTTCCTTCTTACCAAGGGCCATTTGCTGAAATTATAATACAGCACTGGGTGAATACATGCACTGCTGCTACACCACAGATATTTACAAGCATTAAATAATTAATTTAGCAAGATTGAAACTCTTGAAAAAATTACATTTTTTCTTTTTCCGATAATTTTCCAATCCAGAAAGCAAAGACCACTGAATTCCTTGATTCCTTTGTATCCCAAGACATTAATCATTTAGGACCAAAGTTCAGATGTATGTAATCCAAGAATTTCAGACCAAATAGTGATTAATTCAAGATCCCCTTTTAAAAAACGCTATACCCTGTTTACTCACTTTGATGCTCACAGAAAGAAAACCCTGTCCATGAACACCTTTACCCCCGTGGTCCATTAGCACGCTGGCTGAACTTTTCCAGCTCCCTCTCCCAGGACCCCGCCACTCCTCCTTGCAAGGTGCTGTGCCCCGATAACAAAGCGGGATCCCCAGCACCCTTCCTAGCAGCACCCTTCCTAGCACCCATCTCCGGGTGCCAGACCCGAGCCCAGCAGCATCCTGCTGCCACCAGCGAGGGGTGGTGCGAGGGCCACCAGTAGGAAACGTGGGGCACAGAGGGAGAAAACGTAGATGAAGAGTCAGGGAGAGGGGAAATCAGCTGGGAAGCCCTTAGGGGGGCGGCAGTCTGCGTGCTAATTTAGACCATATGGATTAGCAGAACATACGGTGCCGCTGAGACGACAGCAAGACAAGTCACGTACTTACCTGCTGGCGTGCGTGCGCCCAGGGAGGTGGAAATGCACGTGGGAGCACGCAGGCAGGGCTGCACGCCCCAGACACTGGAGATGGCACGAACGAGGTCAGACACGGCTGCATCGCGCACAAACACCCCCCTCTGACAGCCGGCGCGCACCAGCACTGCCCACAGCACTTGCAGCCCGCAGCGAGCCAGCTCGGCACCACGCCTTCCCAACAGCTCCTTAAAAAAGGGGCTAGAAGCTCGTTACGTGGAGAAGAAACCCATCAGGTGTACCCGTCCGGTGCCAAAGAAAGGCAACCAATATACTCAACTTCTTAACACTTTCTCGGAAGGGCATATGACAGGCAAATACCATCGCCATTCCCACCCTCCTAGCAGGCTGACTTGTGCAGGTCTGCGCATCTCTCGGAGGTTAACACACAAGTGAACCGGCAGCCTGCAACACCCCTCTCAAGGCCGACACGCTGCAGGAACAGGACAGCGAAGGAAGGAGCTCAGCACAAAGATACCAGCACAAAGGGCCAGTCTCCAGGTACCTCCACTGCTTCTTCAGCAGGGCTAGGCTTTTAGAAACAGTTCCTCAGCCTATTGGGCTTCACTTTGAACTATATTTAGCAAGGTATTTATTTTTACTTTAAAGAAGCACTCTGCACAGCTGCGGCGCATCCGGATTCAGCGCAGTGTTATTTTGGTTATAACACGACTGCTTACTGGTCCTCAGCCAGTTTTCAAGCCACAGTGATAGTGCTACATAGAAATAGTTTCAGATCAGAGTTTGAAAGGCACCACCAGATTTATACCTGAAATCTATGCTGCATTTCCATCATCTTCTACTTTCCATTTATCTATGGGATCTCATTTTGAAACCATTTTAGAGGTGAAACTTCAAGAATATCAGCATATTCTGCTAGGAAATCACGCCGTAATGCACAAGATGATAACCATCTCTAAAGAAATTCAGTACTCAACAGTAAAACCACTTATTGCTATTAACAAAAATTTAACTTACGCCACTCTTATCCATATTTAAATCATAGTAACTTACGGGACAGTGGAAAAGTGAAGACTTAAACTGGATTGTTAAACAAGTTTTGTCGGCAGGATTTCTGCAACTTGGACACATCTTTGTTTACAGAAAAAAGACTGTATTTACATTTTCTTATGTTTTCAGGATGAGCTTTTTTGGGAAGAGGGGAGTGGGGGCCTGTGAGTGCTGCCACTTGCAGAGGAAGAGAAGCGTGCTGCTGGCACGCGTGCTGCTCCGTCCTTACCTCTAATCAGGCTAATCTTCCTCGTGGGAGGGCACTGGAGGGGTTAGGAGAAAAGCAATATCTGAGTTGCATAGCGCTCTGTACTGTGGGGATCTGATGAAGCTGAACATGAGGAAAAAGGATATTAACACTGTTCTGCTCTGAGATCACAAACAACACAGCCTTCCCCCGTTGCACACGCACACTTTGATACGCTGGTTGTAAACCAAATCAGAAATGCTGCCCCTCAATGAAAAACCCTGTGGATTCACCAAACACCTTGTTTCTATTTGGCTTACATGGATTTCTAATTCCACAGTTGTTTCAGCCCTGGTGTTGCTGGAATAGAAAGCAATAAACCTTTTTCCACTCAATCTGACTCAGCTTCATACTTGAGTTTTCTGTAATTAAACAAATGGCAGCAAGACAAATTTTGGTTTTACACGTTAATGAAGCCTAGCAGTAAAGATTGGGAGCCCTTGGTGGCTTTGGCATACCCACCGCAGTGGGGCAGTTTTATCCCCAGGCTCTTACACCTGGGGATCCCACAAGACCTGGCCGTGTGCCCTGTGGTGGTGCCCGGCTCCCCAGCACACAGGCAGGAGTCGCCCCTTCCAAATGAAGCCCTCCCTTCCCTTCCTCTCCACAGGTTCCTATACCAAATGGAGAATACTCCCCACCACAACCCCGACGCGTTCTCCTTTCCCAAAGCCCCTTCATTACAGACATTCCTCGTCTTGCATGAGCCAGGCTGACTTGTTTAGGCAGCACTCGTTCACGCTGCATGATGCCAGCCCAAACGCTCCGCTCTTGCTTCCAGCAAGGACCTAATTTGTATAGATCTCCAGTAAACCTTCATAGCCCCTTCTGCTCGATTTAAACCAAGCTATTAGGAATCAATACCTATTCGGTGTCATTACTTGCTAAATAATCAGTGGGACTCAGAGGAAATATAAAAATAATTAATGACTAATAAGTCTGCTTACATTTAACTAAGAAAATGTAAGTGAAATGTTCTCGGATGCAAAAAAGAAACAAAACATCACAAGAAGCCAAAGGAAGTGTAATGTTGAAAAGCAAACCTCTCAGGAAAGAAGCAGGTTATATTAACAGGCCGGCTGATGCGCTTCAAGTGGAACAAATTGAGTGGCTGCAGAATTGCATTACACCTGCATTTTTTCCAATGGTCATGCCCTGTAAATTGGTATACAAGGACATAGTTTGGAAATTGGCTAAAGGTACCGTTTCTGCGTAACAAGCCATTTATTCATGATGATAAAGATGAAAACTATTCACTGGAATGAAGTACAAAGTTGCAGAACTGGAAATCATTTTCTTTATGTAAGAATAACCCTTAGAAAACTTAATCCAAATGAGGCTTTTGCTGTCTTTTGCTGCCTTGAAAAGCCTAAGAGAAAACATTTCACTGAATCAATATTCCAGAGCATTCAAATGGAGAGCAACGGACCAGAGGAGCCAGTCCAAGCATGTTAGGCTGTAGTTCAGATCTGAAAACCCGTGCTGCATTGCACAGCAGCAGCTCGCTATCTGCAGTGCCTCCCTTAAATGACAAAGCTAAGAACCGGGTCTACCTGCAAACTCCACAGCTGGCAATGCTTTTATTTGATGATGTTTGCTTTTTTACTACCAACATTGTACTTGGAATTGTATTATGTTTCACAGGGGTAAACACGGCCAAGTGCTAAATTAAGTCTGCAAAAGCAGGATGCCTGGGGCACGTTACAGAGAAGCACTGAGAACCCTCGCAAGTCATTTTGGAAAAACACCACTTTCTGCATCACTGTGGCTCAACCAGTGCCTGGGAGGACGCTTGTCTGCAGCATGCTCTGCTGCCTTTTCCTTTTCCCCACCGCCGCTTTGCTGGCGTCAGAGGAGCCGTTCGCCTCCTCCAGCTGCCCAGGGCGACAGCTGAACGCCAGGCAGCTCTGGCTGTGCTTTCCACACTGCTTATAACACAGCTCAGAAAATAGCACGTGATGTTGTACGCTTCCAAAATCCAGGGAATTCCGTTTTATACCTCTATCAAAAGCAGACGTTAATTGGTAACAAATGCATTTTCTAATTAGCCAAAACATTAATGAAGTTGGCTGGGGAACTCCTTGATGTCTTATTTATACTGCCAGAACAACACGCATAACTCACCAAAAAGTGAAACTACCAAGAAATGTGCTTACTCAAAAAGCAAAGCTAAAAAAACACAATACCAACAAAATGCCTCTCTCTGAAAAGGTCTTGCATCAATTTGTGAGCAATTTAAGATACATTGATGCAGCTGTTTCATACTCTCAAACACGGCATGCAATGAAGATTTTGAGGAAACCACTGCCACGGGCGGGCGGCCCGTGGCTACTTCCCACACCCCACAGGGGGACCAGGCTCCTGTCATCCTTGCACCTACTGTGCCACTGCTCCATCACCGACCCACTGTTTGCTTTCTTCTGCTCTTTTTCTACATTAGTAACTTGCTATTCTGGTGACTCTCGAACATGAAATGCTCTCTGAAGAACGTTATTATTTTTTGGACCATTACCTTTGATCGATTCCGGTGGCCGGGTGAGCTAACCAAGGCTCAAGGCTGAAGACGCGGCACTGGGAGTACACTCACCTGCCAGCAGCCCCACACAGGACACAAGGCAGAGCTTTTGCTCCTACAAGCAACGCTGGGGGCAAACCCGCTCCCAGAGCTGTGCAGCCTGCGGGCACACAGGAGGCACTGGGCTGGCCCAGCTGTCCTCAGCCCTCCCGCAGCCTCAGCATCTCCTCTCCCGTGTGTGCAAAAAACGTCTGTGTGTATGTACACAGACAAGTGTAATTTTTATGTGAGCAGTTTAGAAACGGGATAATGCTATAAAGAGAAGTATTGTGCAATGCAATTGCTTCTATTCAATATGATGTTTTTTTTTTTTTTTCAGGGAAGCTCAGTAAGCAAGGACTACTAATATGATTTGGGTCTTCAACATCAGTGTCTGCAAAATTAACAGGAAGAACAGAGTAAAGGTATTTTTTGATGCTGCAGCAGCCGTACTGCTGCTATCTGCATAAGGCCTGCACAAGGCACCTCAGGAGACATTCATGCATTTGGAGTCAAGGAACAGTTTTTTTGCTTATGAGGACCTACATTTACGTTTGCCTCGGGCAGAATTACTGCCTAGCCTACAGCCACGCCTGACTGACCAGGAGGATTTCCATCCCTGGCGCACGATGCGTGCAGCCCTACAGCTGCAGTGACTGGAAGATGAGGTCGAGCAAAGAACCCAGAGAGCCCCTTTGGTAATTGTGATGCTAGAGGAGTTGTAATATTTTTTGTACTTGCTTCCTTTTTTCTTCCCCCATTATTTTTACTCTGAGCAGGCTCAGGGCCCAGGCAGGCAGGCTCAGGGTGAGGTGGCACCACTCGTCCCACGAAGCTCTCCCCGACGGCTCCATCCCTGTGCCAGCACAGACTGGAGCCAGCACGTGGTGCGTGAGGGCAGCGTGCACCTCTCCCTTCGGCACCGTGACGCCACGGGTCGAATGAACTTATTTTGGAGTGACTGCACTCGCAGCTCTGGCAGTCCTTTAGCACTAAAATGCTAAATCGGTAAGGGAAGAGTGAAAATGTTTATCAAGAGCTCTTACTTGCTAAATTGATACAGTCATTATCAACCTAATTATACAATTACACTTGAAAGGAGGATTGCACATCATCTGCTGAGTAAATCTCGGTAAAACACAAGCACTTATCTTGTAATCCCAAATTAAAACTTTAAAATACTATATTTAAATTCTCTATAATGCCTTAAATAAAGTGCATGAAAAATAATGTAACTTTGCATTTTAGCCTTAATAGACTAGCTAGTATTTGGGAATTGAATACTAACTGATTATTAAGACGATAAGTGGTTTAGCAATGCAGTGAGTGCACAGAGAAACCAAACTATTATGTGCATTATCTTTTTCAGCTGACTGTGCAAATGCAGGCCTATTCTGAGCATATAATTATTTCCGTTCAATGATTAGATACAGTATTTTAATGCATAAATTGACATAACTGCCTACATTTAGAAATACGCAGGCTGAGTGGAATGAGATATGCTGGAACAGCTAGAAAAAGAAGTAAGTAATGCTGCTAGGAATACTATGGCAGGTAACCGGAGCAAGCTGAGGAGGCACATACGTGCAAATCTATTTGGGTATACACCTAAATATTTAGGTGTCTCGGAAACAATAAAATAAGATGTACATTTTGCATATGAGGAAGAAAGACGTTGGTAGTAGCAAAGAACTATCCAGAGTGTAACCTTGCACCCTTGACTTACATCAGTTACACTGATACTTTAATGCGAAACACTGAAAATAACAGAAAACTGACTACTAAATATACTAATAGTGATGTGTTAGTATTAAGCTAGTAGTTTTTTCATTAGAGATGCCAAGGAGAGATTGATATGGAGGGACAGTGTGAGAACTGGTGAAAACAGATGAATACGCCGCACCTTGCTTCGCCACTTGGTGCTGCGTTTGGGCACATTCTGCCTTCCTGGCACGAGGTCAGCCATCCTGCTTTGTGGGTACTTTGTATTCCAAAGGAGGCAGGAAAGAGCATTTTTTGCATTCAGAAAACGGCACGGATTTGTACTGATTTAGGAGGAAAGTCTCCTCTGCAGGCTCAATCAGCCGGCACCATTTTAACCTCACCATAAATGAAGCGGGTCTCAGAGTACCGCTGACAGCGATTTGAACGTGGGCCATATGTACGCAGCAACTCCACTGTTTTTCAGAACAACTTAATCTATTTTCTTCTTCTCTAAGAAAGGGATTTCCTTTAATCCCATTTGAAGTGTATCTAGTATTTCTGAGATATTTTTTTTAACTCTCCTGAATTGAGCTCTTACAGTTTTAGGCTGTAATCACTCTGCAGACTCATAGTTAGGCTCCTGCCAAGTAAAATTCAAAGCTCCTTGTCAAATGCAGTATTTCCACTAAAACAAAAAGTGCTCCGTACTACGGCTACATTTTGGGACCTTTCAACCCGATGCCAGCTTCCCTGAGCAGTCACTGCCCGCTGCCAAGCCGGCAGTGCCAGGACAAGTGTGCTGCTCCCCCCGGCACCGAGGCCCCACCTCACTCCCTGCTACCTGCTTTCTGAGCCTCTGCCAGCATCGCCCTGCCTGTCCTTACAGCTCCCCGCCCTATTGCTTTCTTCAAGGAAGACATCTCTCTTGCCTTTTAGAACCAATGTATAACAGCACGAAAAAAAAAGAACTTCCTTCCCTAAGCACACAATGCATCTGTCCTTGCACATATATAAAAATGCACCATGTGACAAATTCAGCCTGTTTTTTCAGCCCAAGATATTTTGGACAAAATTTAACCCATAAGGTTTTTCAATGTGGTTTTTTTTTTCCTTAAATCTGTGTTGGTTATGTTAATAATTCTGGCTCCTAACTCACCTGAGCATGAGGCATGAATGAGCAGGCAACACATAGGATGGCCAAATTGAAGGGTAGCGGAAATAGAAGATTTTATTCTTATCCCCACATAGCTTCTACAAAGATAAGGGAAGGTAGCAGTTTTAAATATACGTAAGACCACAAAATATTTCAGATGGGCTCTTCTGTAGTGGAGTTAGCTGTATTTTTAATAGTAGACAGCCTCCAGAAAGCAATTCATAACTTGATTAATCAAGACTTTTACCTCCAACTATAATTACCAGGTGTGCACCCTCATTATGCCGAGAGATATATTTAACACAATGCCACTGTGAGCAACCATTGGTTCCTCTTTCTCCTAGTACATAATCTGTAAATTCAAATGAACCAGGTCCCAGAGGAGAGCTGGGGAGATGAGTGTGTGCTGATAGATAATAGCTTCAGAGACCTAATTACTAAAATGCAACTTGCTTTGTTCTCTACCAGAATTATCTGGAGATCTGTATATTTCAGATTAATAACCTAAAGGAAACATATGTCGGACAAAAGGATAAAAAAGAAGTTCAACAATATTGTGAACAATTTCTGACATTTTGCAATTACCTGTAAAAAATTTACTATTTTTATATTTTTTTTAATTAAAATGTTATCCTTTTTTTAATTTCATAAAATACACTTCTTCTTTATTTGCTTCTTAATCCTGAAAAACATGATCATATTTTGAGAATTTATAAATTACATTCTTAAATAACTTTAAAAAAATCTGAAAATATGAAGGACAGAAATACTGAAATTCCTTCCAGTCACTGAAATAGCAGTAGCCATTAAGTTTTGAATTAAACAAATCTTGTCCTGCCAACATCACCGTATGACTGACCTAATTTCACTCTTCTCTTCTAATAAAATTTTGTAGGTTCTCTGTTTGAATTTTTTATCGAAATCTTGTGCAAATATGCAAATGCACAACTGCGCAGAGAGAGAGGACATTGAGCAGCACCAAATTTCTGCTGCTTTGTGCTCACTTCAGATGCAAATGGCAGTTTTCTTCATAGAAAGATAAGTTTCAGTTTAACAATAAATACAGAAAGTGTATTGGTATTTTGCCCTAACTTTTCTAAAAAAAAAGAAACGGTTTCATTAAAAATTGTTGTGAGAAAAAACAAGTATTTTTGTCCTGGATTGGCTCTACTGTTGTACCTACACCTGACGGTTGCAAGCAGTGCAGCAAGCAGTCCTGAGCAGCTGGCCACAGCTGAGCTCACGCATTTGGTGGGGGGATGTCTGTCCCACGGGATGCTTACCAGCAAGGAACATGCAAAAATACAGAGGAGGTTAAAAAGTAAAGTTCACCGGGTGGAATGGGGAGGACCTGGCAATCAGGGAACCACCAGGAACCACCAGGACAGCCAACGCACCGCACAACTCGGCCGGTGGGATAATCTCCCAGCCTGGCTCGGAGGGGAGATGAAGAGGGGTGATACGGTGATACTTCATGGGCTTGTGAGGGTCTCCTTGGTGACTGGGCCAGGGCTCTTCAAGGGATGCCCTGGCACAGTCCTAACACCATGCTGAAATCACCAGTTTCTGTAGGCACCTACATGTGCTGAGAACAAACCTGCCTCCCTCCCTCCTCAGGCAGCACGACCCCTGTGTACATCAAGGCTGGCCAGATAAGCCCCTTTGCTTTGTCTAATTGAGGCCTTATTTTTATCACCAGTAGCCGTATTCAGCAGCGAATGAAAGTGTTTTCTCTGCAGTACGCACACTTTCCAGCCCACGTCAGGATTTAGCCAGTTTCTTCAGGGTTTCAGTAGGCCAACTGAAGAAGAAATAGTGACCAACTGGAACAGGAAGAAAAGCCAACAGTCACCCTGCCTTGGTGGTGGACCAGGGGCCATGAACATCTCCTACCCACCATGACATACAACTGCCCAAACTCCTCCCTCGTACACGTGGGGCTGAAGAAAGGCACCCCAGGGCAGCACCGCCGCACGCAGAGGGCAGGAGGCCGCAGGCCTGCTCGAAGGAGGGGGACACAAGCTCGGCCTGGGCTGAACTCAATCTCCAAGCATCCTGGGTTTCAGATGCAATGTCCCCTTCCCACACAGTCCCACACCCCCCGCTGAAATGCTGCGGGCTGCTTTTAATTTTCCATCTTATTAGTTTCACATCTTTTCCCATGGAAACTGCATTTTTAGAGCCACCTCAGCACCCTACTGGCATAAAAAAAAAAAGGGCAAAGAAGCCCAGCCCTGTGCCATCCCTGGGGAAATGTTGACAGGGGAATTGACGGAGAAATGTCTTCCCCAGGTGGAGGGAGGAAAACGATGCCTCCTCCAGCAGCATCCCTTCCCGCAGACATTACTGCGGAAAGCGGTATTTGCAATGCTTGCTGTCCCCCTAGATGACAGGCTGCTGAAAAATGGTTCGTTAAAGATAGCCTTGCATTTATAGCTGTGCTTAGAAGCCTAAATTAAAATGGCCTACGGCAAGAACTGATCTTTTCAATGGGAAAAGGGATGTCTTTTCACTTCCAAAACCAGCTGATGAAATTCAGGCTGGGAAGCCTAATATTGGACAACCAAGTTAAAAAATGGTGCTGACAAGTCTCCCCCGCTGCTTGCTGAAACCTAGGAAATTGTAAAGGTAGCTGCAAAACTGGCTGTCCAAAGTCACTGCAGAAGCTCCTCTCTAATATAATAGAAAATAATCTGTTAGCCCTGTCTAGGACACGAGTTCTAATCGGGAAACTTCAAAATGCACATTTATTTGACCTCTTACACGGCAGGCGCTCTTCTAGACAGCGCTTCACAATGGCTTCTGTGGCCAAAGGTGTCTGCATCTTTCCAAACTTTCAAATTGGGCATTTCCTACCAGCCGAACAGCAGGATAGCAGTGAGTTCAGAAGATGACACATCGATATTTACCCCACTCCCAAACCCGGAGAGCATCCCCTCGGCTCCAGGACAAAAGACAGCCTCACCGAACCGTGCCCGCTCCAGCAGCCCTGTGCAGGCAGCTCCAGGTGGGCACCAGCAGCAGAAAGGATTATGGGCTTGACTTGTATCGCCCGGCACATTCCTCATATCCACTTCCGAAACTAAATCCCCTATTTAAACTACTTAAATCTACAGAGGGATGGCTTTGAGGGACAATTCATACGGCATTCTGCAATGTGCACGCTCTGATAGATGGAAATAGGTATTTCTTATCATCATTCCATGCAGCCCTTCCGTAACAATATATTCTGAAAATCAAATTTATATCTTTGCTTTCAACTGTCCCACATTTTTAAGCCCTCAGAGTGAGGTAATTCAGCCACCTGGCTTACAGAGTTCAGAAATCATATTTCTGGCAGTTTATATACTGCAGCTTATATACCACTTTTCATAGCATTGAAAAGCATTTATTTTTTCAGCAGGCAATGCTTCACTGTTGTACCTTGACCCAAACAAAACAGTAAGAAGCATCTGTGAATTTACTTGTCATCTGACCTTCTCAGCTGCCTGCATTTGCCCCCAGAACCTACTGACCACTAAAATACCATTTTTCCCCTAACTCATTTGTTTTCCACAGATGTTGCATTATCCTCCAGAAAATATTTGATAAAGTTAAATTTCCACACAAGTATTTAAAACCTTGTATATGATCTGTGCACCCCAAAACACTGCAGGTCTCATTCCTGGCAGTGCTGATGGCCAAAGGGTGGCACAAAGAGCCTGAGCACACATTGAAAGACACAGTGCTCTCTTACTGGAGGGGGTACTATAAAGACGGCAACAAACACATCCACTTTCCTGAGCTGTATTTCCTTTAAATTGGTTGGTTCCAAATTATTGCATTCTGCTGGAGCTTTGACACATCAAATCATCGAAAGAGCAGAACAGGAAAAATCTTTTGCAGATGTGCTAGAGAAATAGTCAAGCCTGTCAAATGTAGGCTTAAACCAGACGTTTTTCCATGTCCTTTTTATTTTAATTTCTACAGTCAAACCTAACCTTTTGCCCAGCACTAAATTATTCACTCAACTCAGAATACCTCAGTAGAAGCTCTCTGGAAACAACATATTAAAAAACTCATGTCCTACTGGGGGAGTCCTGCTGTAATCACATGGACCCTTGCTTAGAAGATCCCAAAACCAAAAGAAAAGAAATGGAAGAGAGGAGAAAAGAAAAACAAAAAGCAAAAAACTGTTCCAATCAGGGATATTTAGTCTTGCATTTGGGAAACTGAAAATTAAAATATGGAAAATTTTGACGTATTTCTTAGCTGAAATCTGAACACAAAAAATAAAAAAAAAAAAAAAGAAAGAAACTACCCATCAGCAATTTCACCTTGCACTCTTCTGGAAACTGGAAATTTTAAATTTCTCTACCGTGAATATCACCATTCTAGTCACATTGATATGTATTTTCATAAAATCTCATTTAAAATGTATTGTATTTTAAATAGCCCTTAGTATGGTATTTCTGGAGCTTCAGCTTACCTAAATGCTTTAAAGCAGCTAACTCCTAATCAGCCTAGGAAAACCTACTGCCAGGGCAGACCATAAAAGCACGTAGTGCCAGTCCCCTGGATGCGATGGATTATCAGCATTTGCCTGCCTTAGACTCATAAGAAAATGTACGCTTTCAGGATAAATTATTAGAAAAGCATTTATGTAGAAATACAATGGGAATCTGGTATTATGAGACCGCACAAAACCAGAACTTAATAAAGGATGACTGAATAAAAGAATGGCTAATCCCATGCGATAACATTTATGGTTTGAACTCTATTGCATTGTGTATCGGGTTTGAATTCACTTCTACATCATCTTAGACATCCATTTCTCAGCGTTTCGGGTTTTTTTCTTTTTCTTTTTTTTTTCCTTCCTCTTGCAGGAGGATAGAAACCAATTACATTAGTAGCAGCCCAGCCAAATTTTCCATCACGTACTCTATTCTTTCAGCTTTAATTGGGTAGATACAAGTACCAATTATAAAGGGAGACGATCCTGCCTATTTCACACGCAGTTCAGTTTCCCTAGTTAAGAAGATTCCATCAGTGCAGTTGCTTTTCACTCACGTCGTGTGAATCCTCTGCCTTTTGTTAAATTGGTGAAACCTGTAGTGCCCTTCCATGAGGTGTGGAACGGGGGCAGATGCCTGCTCAGTCGGCGCTGCAAATGATGACTAAACTCCGGGAGCATTAAGAGCAGGTCTGTTCCTCCAGACTGAGCACCACTCATCCTCGTGGTGACTCAGAAGAAACAGGCAGTGGAAGACAACAAAACCGTAGAACCACAGAATGGTTTGGGTTGGAAGGGACCTTAAAGCTCTTCCAGTTCCAGCCCCCTGCCATGGGCAGGGACCTCCCGCTACACCAGGCTGCCCCCAGCCCCATCCAGCCTGGCCTTGAACTGGAACAGCAGAAGATGCAAATACTGAGAGGGGACTTCAAAAAAAAACCCTGCCTTACAATGCAGCTGCCTTTCCTACCTCCCTGCCAGATGGCAGGCAGCACCTACAAACACTTCCCCAAAAGACTCAGTACCAACCCAAGCCTCCATTTGATGGCAATCAGTTTGTTGTCACGCTTCCCATTGGTTTCATGCTTCCATCTTTTACCTGCATACACATTTACATATGTCTATCCTTAGTGCACATATAGGTGCAGATATAAATATCTTTTTTTACAGTATTTTCAATTCTTTGGCTTGATAAAGGTTTTCCAGGATAGGCTGAGAATATTTTATGAGCGCATGCTGTGACAGCCACAGGACACTTGTGATAGCCCGTTCAGAAACGAAGAGTTTTCAGACATCACAGCTGATGATTACATGTTGGCACCCGATGACTGACTGAGATGTCATGAAGCCCTGGAAAATCAAAGCACCAAAACAGCTTGTGGGAACAAGCAGGCTTACAGCCTGAATGAGCTGAGGTATAATAACAGTAAATTGTGCTGGAGATGAAACACAAAACTTACAGAGATAATAATATGGTCCGGGGTTTACTTCTTGGTGACAGTAAAAATGTAAACTGATTCTGTTGCTATAGAATTTTAATTGGAAGAAAGTTTAAACGTGGAAGAACGGGAAGATTATCCCAGAACACAAAATAAAATAAGAATAGCTTATATGATCCATGACTGCCCTCTATCACAAACATTTTAGATAATAGTTTATAAATATTATAAAAAATAAATAACTGACTTTTGTATGTGAAGACTTTATATATTCTGGCTTTTAAACAGAAACAATTCAGTTTTTATTCACTGCACAATTTTGTGGTACCGGTAAAACTGTCTGGAGTGGAAAAAAAATACCCAAATGGTTTTCCATTTTATAAATAAATCTTTAAAACAAAGATAATATTATAGAGTATATTAATATTATTTTTTCATTTATTTCAGCCAAATCAAATTACATAAAACTATTTGTCTTGACTTATAGAAAAGAAAAAAAAAAGGTTTAGCTCAAAATGCCTGCTTCAGGAGGTTGGCTGTGACCAAAGGACTACAGAAATACAGGTGCAAATCAGTCTTTATAGAGAGCCAGCAATGAAGTTACACACTCTTTTTTCCCTGATCATGGCCATGGCTGAAGTTTTTGATTCTTGGATTTGTTCACAGAAAAAAAAGGTTTTATTTCAATTTCTAAGTTTGATTAAAAAAAATAAATGTTTCCAAGTCTAATTTTTCAAGTGATCAAAAGAATTTTCAATGAGGAAAGTATGAACATGAAAACTGCCATGTGAGAGTGTTCAAGGAAGTTGTTATTATTCTAAAGTCTAAAGCTTATTTAAGAGTTTCATAAAGTAAGCTGATGTTTAAATACAAGATAAAAACAAGTGAAACTAAAATATGATGGCGTTTCACATGTTCACTCTCTATACAAGGTGAAGCAATGGCTCTGCCCAGTGCAGGGAACCTGTGGGGAAGCAACTCTATACCAAGCTAAGAGACATCCTTCTCGAGGAAGACATCAGAGACTCAGAGACTGAAGAAACCTTCACGTCCCACTTCATATTTAAGGGCTCCACTCCATTCAGCTCACTCATATGGAGGCCTTACTTATCTTTAGATAAAAACATCCGAGCTTCAATACATCAACGTTAGGTTATTTCATTATAATACTTACCCACAATATAGCCCTTTACAAATGTTGGAAGATCAAATAGGAAGATCTATTTTATCACATATAATTGTATGTGTGATGTATGTGACTATAATTGTACATAACTTGCATGCTCTGGGTGTCATACTAAGACAAGTGAAAATCAGTTACACAAGGAAGAAAAATCTGTATATTTAAATGAAAAAAAATCTGTATATTTAAATGTTTCTCCTCAGGACTGATATTTGGTAATGGGGAAACAGCAAGACATGGTGAAAATACTTCATGGCACTTTGATCCCTGCACAGGAGCCCTTTTGGAGTGCAGTGACCCAGAGCATCGCTGCTGTCCTTCCCATTAACATCCTCTGAAGGAACCTTCAGGGACCATAAAAGCAAAAGGACAATCTGGCCAAATGTGCTTCTTAGACTAGATAGGGGACAAAGAGCTTTCCTACTTGGTTTCAAACTGGTAAGATAAGAATCACGTTCTCAAAAGAAATCCTCATAATCTTCAGAAGGAGCGCGTTCTTAGCTAGTATTTTTACCTTGGGAACCGAATATGGGCTTTGACACATGGAAAGAACATTCCCTTGAATTTTGAAAATCCCTTGCTCTATGTCACATAAAACTTTTGGTACATATACATGTATACATGTGTACACTTACCTATATGCACCTCATATTGACATTTTCCTCTTTTTTTTGGATAACTTCACATATCATTCATTACACAACAAGAAAGTAATTTCTTACCTGGGGATATTATATAGAAGAAATCTTTGAACTCATCCATCCAGACCTCTGCCAGTCGCCTGTTGTTCTTGTTGATGACGTGCCCCGTGCCACCAGGGAAGGTGTAAGGTGTTGCTTTACGGAAAACGTGGCCAACATGCGAGCAGGTGACAATCTCGAGGGAGCCACCACACTGCCAAATCTGAAATCAAAACACGCAGAAAACGTTGACTAAAACCAATCCAAAACACATCGAGTTTATAGCAGGAAGGACTCTGACAGGTTAGCAGTTATCTCCTGATTTATTTCCCCAGGTCACAGTTCGACAGGGAATTTCAAACAAAAGATTAAGGGCAATAGCTGGGGCACAATTCGTGATAGCAATGGAAGCGCACAGACTTTAGCTACAACATGAAAGCTTTTGGGAATGGCACACTTGGTTACATGATCTAGGGGGTGGTGCCCCTGCCTATGGCAGCAGGGCTGGAACTAGATGACCGATAAGGTTCCTTCCAGCCCAAGCCATTCTGTGATTCTATAAACATAACTATACACAAATCCCAGCCTTAGAAAGGTGTAATCCTGTAATGGATTGTTAAGTGTAGGGTACAGATGTTATCTGTCTACTTAAGTTTTCCAGGAATACGTAATACTTAAAGAAACAGAGCAGAACTTTTAATTCTGTATCTATTCACATACACATATTTTTAAAGCAAAATTATGTTCACGGCCACCCAAGCAAAGACACAGCAGACCACGGTTAACAACACACAAATAGAAAGCAGCAGAAAGAGAAGCACAGGCACCCTTAACATCACAGATAGACAAGAGAATTTGATGGCTTCAAGTTGTGAGTTCTCCCTTTCCCCTGCTGGAGCCCAAACCCACATTCTGAGTAAGCCCAGTGCCTTCAGTATGACTGCCCAAATATAAGCAATCATTTAATCCTGGACTGCAACACCCTGCTGTTAAATGAAGTAACATATTTTTCTGGCAGCTCGCTAGAGTCTTGGGATGATACACATCAGCTGGTGCATTACCTGCAATCTGTTCTGCAATATCCCGTCTTTCTAGGCTCTGGAAAGAACCAGGGAAGGAACTACAGAAGGCTGCAGGTCCAGCTTTGCATGACTGGAGGCATAACACGGGCAGCTGGGTCTTGATGTGTACAACAGGGCCAAATGAAGATTTGCATTGGGTGCCAGCAGGGTTACAAAACCTTGTTGCTCTGCCAGACAACGTCGATTCCTTGAGATTCGCTCTGCACCAAGTTTGTTGACATTTTTTGGCAACAAGGGTTATTACCAACTGCCCAGTTCACTATTGAGGCTCATCCCACCCTTCACTTTACTCTCCGCCTAAGCAGAGAGCAGAACTAAAATTTCCAATACCTCCTACTAATAAAAAGCAGAGTTTAAGGACCATTTGGTGTCTTAAGAACGCTGGTACAGTCTTGTAATTAGAGCTCCTTGACACAGACATAACAGTTACCATAGTAACTTAATGCAGATTTTATTTAATTAGGGCTAGATCATTTTATATAATTTCATTAGTATGCTAAGTGATGTACTCCGCTGGGATAAGCAATGACAACATCAAAATATTCTTGTGTTTAACATCTTGTGTTTTGCAGCTCAGTGACAAGCAGTCAGTTCAGGTGAAACTTCAAGTTGATGGATGCCAAGGAACATACGGCCGCCCCAAAAAGGGAGCACACATTAAAACCGAAATACACGCTGCTAATGTATCGACACAGCACCACAGCAGTCACCCACCGGGCAGGACAGGAACGAGCACAAACAATTGTGGGTGCACTTTAACCCTCCGTCTCCGCCTGAGGATCGGCGTTCCCGCAGGTCCCCCCGACCGCCCTCCTCGGCAGGAAATTCCTCCCACGCTAACACTTTAAAACGTGTGTTCCTGTACACTTTTAAAGCATATTTTTGGCTGCCCTTGGTACAATCTGCTATTTATTACAGTTGCCATAGGAATGCAGATAAACCTGCAAAGTGTTCGGAGGAGAAGGACTTCCATCTTTTCAATATTAAAAAGAAAAAACTTTCCCGAATGCTCACTGGTAAAAGGACTACTTTCCAAAAGTTCAAATACAGTGGCTGGAGACTGTGGGATTGCACAGATTTGTGCACAACATAGACAAGATTTATGATGGCATACTTTTGATCACACTTAATTGCAAGTACGGTGAATACCAAAACTGTCCCTAACACTTTGATATCGAGGAGCTACTTGTGGACACCACCTCAGGTCAGGTATCCAATTCCTGCCAGGAGTGTTTTACTGACCACAGATATTCTGGTACAAGACTGATGTACTGCATTTAAATTAAAAGAAAAAAAAAAGTTATAATTCTAATTTTCACACTAAACTATTCATAAACTGGTTACTGTCACGTCATCATTTTTAAGACGCCTTCCTCCTTGTATGAGTCTGAAAATTTAAACAGCCTTAAAAATACACCACCAAGGTTCTCTCCTCCCTCGGAAATTTCCAGCTCATGAGCTCTTGCCTCACAACTGCCGTCTCCATCACTGCATCCTCGCTGCAGGACCTCTCCTCTTGTACCCAGTTCACAATCTCCATCTTCTCCTGACTCGGGAGATAATTTCCAGAGTACCCCTTGTTGAAATGTGTCAGAGAAGAGAGGAGATGCCACATTGCCTTGGTCTGGAAACCAAGCTGTCAAACCCACAGCATTTTGTAATTTAGCTTCTGTAAATCCATGCCAGACTAATCTGTTTTCTACTTATCTTTTGGCTTACAAATATTAATTCCTTCAAAATTTGTGGTAAGACACTGCACACTATGGAATTAAACCTATGGCTCATATTTGCCCACATAATTTATCCCTTTTTAAATATAGGCGTTAATTATTTAAAACTACCTTTGTTTTCATAGACCTTTGAAAGTCATTCCCATTATTGCACAAAATGAGCGCATTAAGGTCCATCAGATTGCTTTTTGTACAGACTGCTGTCAGGAGTTTTTTTCCCTTCCATCATGTTTGAACACCAAGGTAAAGTCATTTCCCACAAATCTCAGCACCCATCAATCAAAAATGTTTAAGGCTACTAAGAATAATTTGTATGCAAATAAAAATAACACCGAGGCTTTACTCCAAATATTAAAACAAGTAGAAAAAAAATAATCCTGTGGCTTAGCTTAGGTGTTTGTTTATTTTTGGGTGGCTGGAGTACTTACTACCTACGTACGACCACAAATGAACCACCACGCATGCGGAGTCATCCTTCACGGGTGCATCTCGGCAGCACACTTACAGCAGCTCCGGGCCCAGCTTCCCCTCGCTGCCCCGTCCCTCGGGGCCAGTGGAGCGGGGGCCGGCCAGGTGCTGGCCCAGCTGCTGCAGCAGCAAACCTGCACGGCGCCGGCTGCTGCGCTACCGCTCACCGCCTCCCTCCGGGGAGCGGGGCTTCCTTGCAACTTCCTTCCACGCCAAAGCACGTAAAACCAACTCCCCAGGAGATATACTGCTTTTTGAGGTTGGGATTAAAATAAAACTAAAAAATTTCAGGCTGAAGAGATTGTAAGTATTTGTTTTTGCTGTTCCTATGTTAATGATTTTATTTACTTCATATTAGGAAATAAATATTTACTTACATCAGGGGGATTTTTTGGATTCATTTCTGAATGTGCGCTTATTGACGATGGTATTAGATTAAACCTATCTTGTATATTCATAGATCGAGGCTATGGTAAAAATCCCCAGTGATTTCTGCAGTCAGAAAGTAAGTTAACACTTGAGCACAGTTACATTAAATCAGTTAAACTTGTTGGCTGCTATGCAGTGAGGCATAAGTAATAGGACAAAAACCTGAAAACTCCGATACCCATCTACAAGATCACCATAATGAAGTTAACCGAATTAGTGTACCTTGAATATTTTCCCCTACACAAACACAAGAATCATGACATACGTAAAAATTAATGTGGACCAAAAAGGGGGGGAAATGCTGTATATTTTAGACTTATGTATACAACTATATCGAGTACAATATATGAGCAAACCAGGCTCTTAAAATCAGTGAGCACAGTCCAGCACCTAAGGAATACTGAAAACCACAGAGCTGTACTTTCCATCTGTCTGCCAGGCGATTAGGGATTTATATACCCCAAATTCCACTCAGCCACACAGAAAATGATTTTCAATGTCACAGCGTACTTTTGAAGATAAAATAATCTCACATTCATGCAACCTCTCCAGCCTCGCGGATGCTGCATCCCATCGTGCCTGTAATTATACAGCGCAGGTCTCCCCGTCGCCCAAATCAGCGACCGTGCTAAGAGCGCTTACTTCGACATGTTTAGCTGCTCTGTTACACCTGTAATTTTGCAATTGAAAGTAAGGGCCTCCCGCACCGTCGGGCTGGAAATTTCTTATCAGTAGTGCTTTGTGCTCTGTGGAAAAGCCTCCTCACCGGCACCCAGCCTCACAGATGTACCTCGGGAGAGCAGCGACCTCCAACGCGCGGCTGCCGCTGCTGGCTCGAGCAGCCTCTAAGCACGGGGCACTGTGCTAAGTGCCAGGTGGATCACGCACCCCTGAGCCTTCAGCATTTACTGTGCAAAGTCCTACAGCAGCCGAACCAGAAAAGCAGAAAGAAAGAAAGCAGACCTTTCAGAGACCAAGCACGACACATCGGTCCATCACGCCTCTTAGGAAATGCACACGGACACGTCTGCATAGCCTGCTGCACTTCTGACATCCACCAGCAAACAAAGGGAAGCAGCACCTTAGTCTTGGTAGCATGTGCATTTGCTTCTTCTAGCCTTGTTTTGTCCTATTTGGATTTTTTTTCTAAAGAATTAATAATTTATTTTTTTCCTCTGATGGACAGATCATTTTCAATAGCCTGTCTGAAGTTATAAAAGCTCCTTTCTGGCTATAAAGTTTTCAGGGCGTTTTCTGATCTGGAAAAATAATGCAGAATTTAAGAGAAGATTGAAAATGTTCGAAGAATTCTATAAGTAATATATATATATACATACATATATATATATAAAATCTTTAAGAATAAATGATGCTTTCATTAGTGTAATAAAGTTCCGCTCCCCGGCTATAAGAGATTCCTGCCAGGATTTTTTTTTTTTTCAAATTGCCGTTATTAAAAGACATCCTCCAGAAGGAATCGTTAAAGACCGCTCAGCAGTGAGCAGCAGCACAGCTAATAGATGAAACATCGATTTGCCCAGGAGTGAGGAAACTGTATACAGCAGTGCACGTTACCTCGATATCTCACAGGAATCGGGCGGCTGCCCCAGGACAGACAGACGGACAGACATCCGTCACCTGCCATTACCCCTGCGCTGCCCGTTCAGGCGACAGGGAGAGGAGGAAATCCCTGGGGAAGCCAGGTCTGGCCAGGACTCGGCACCCACGTGCCCCCAGCAATAAGGGGGGCAGGACCCAAGTAATTCTGCTGATCCCTCTCATAATCCCGTCGGGGATAATCCCACCGCCTCCGCTAATTGCCCAGGGAACAGCTGCAGACGGTAGCGCGGGGTGGCACGGGCAGTTTGTAACATGCTGATTTTCAGGACAGGACTTTGGGGGCTTGTTTGCTGCACACCCAACTGAGAGCAAACCCAGCGGCTCTCCCCGTGTTACAACGCCCCGCGTAACAAGACCTGGAGCTGTCCCTGGGGCTGACTCCTACCGCAGCGACCTTCTCGAACCAGGGGCAGTTTCAGCGTGCCCCTGGCTTCACAGAGACGTGCGGGAAGCTCCGTGGTAACTGCAGCTTCGCAGGGCGGCTGCTGCAGGAACCTCAGCAGCCTCTCTTTGTTTCTCATTTTCTGCAGGTGCTTTACATCAGGCACATTTTTAAATTCCGAGGCCTTGGTACCTTATTGATCAAGCTGCACTTGTTGCACTTGACTGCGGGGTTGGTTTTCTTTAAAGACAAAGGCTCTAAATGCTAGGAAACAGCACAGCACGGCCATCTTCCACTTCCAGGGCAATCCCTGCACTGCAAACATGTCACTTCATTTCCATCTGTGACACCGTGCCCTCTTATTAATCCAATGTATGCTTTCCTAGCCGGTAATGTTTCTTGAAGTTGAAGAGGGAAAATGTGAGGGCACAGCACAACGTTTTCCAGCAGGATGCCCAAGGAGCTGCTCGGAGGAGCCCGAAGGAGCGAGGGAAAGCTGCTGGCCACGAGGGCAGCTTGCAGCAGCAACGCCGTCCGCTGAGAGCGTTGCTTCACTGCTCTTGGTCTGCTCACAGAGTTTGGACTGACATTTCTAATTTAAAGCCGAAATTCAGCTCTCATGACAGCGCTCCCACGGAATTTATATAACTTAGGCCAATCACCGGCTTGCTCACAGAAGCATTGAATAGCTTTCAAATCCGAACTGAAACAGACCTCAAGCAATGATTATTAACGAAAAAAAAAAAAAAATCCAAGTACCAATTACAGGAAAACCCAGGCAGCAGAACTGCAAGCCACACCAAAGGCAGCCCCCAGCACAGCCACTGCAGCTACCCATGCCCTGCCGCTGCCGGGAGCCCCGCAGCATTGGGGTTAGGGTCCCCAGGGTGGCCGTGCCCTTCCCGGCTACGTGGGGCCAGCTGCGGCCAGCGCTCCTCACCAGCTCCATCCCCCGCACCCGGCCCCACTCCCTCGGCCCCCAGCAGGAACGCAGCCTCCGGCAGCGCCGCAGGGAAGTAGGAGACAGAAGAGCTCCGTGGAACCGCCAGACCTCTCAGGAAAGGTTTTCAGAGTACGTTAGCATTATTCGGCGAGGGGGGGCATTAGGAATGTCCTATCTAGGGCACGTCTCCAGCACAGGCTGGAAGCCGAATACATGCTCACACGCTGCTCTCAGCAGATCATCAAATGCTTTCCGCCAAGAAGAATCTGTTATGCCAGGGAGTGGGAAAAGACCACGGAATTGTAAATTATTCTTTTTTGTTGCATTTACAGGGCCTGGCTGAAAAATGATCGGTGTTTGTATCTTTGTTAACAAAACCAGCCACTGCCGGAAGGAGCACACAAAGAATCAGTTTCCATATTATCCATTACGCACTCTGACCAAAAATCATCTCGTCTGTCTCTTTGTATTAGAGTCAGTGTTTCAGGGATTACCCTTTTTACAATGAAAACCCAGTGTTCTTCCAAAAAAAACAGTTGAATGTTTAGGCTAATGAGAACGGGACCCTTCCAAAGTGAAGGCCCAAAACTGTTTCTGTAAAATACTTTCTGGAAGCGGTAACAAAGACAAGCAACAGCAAATTGCTTCAGGATTCACCCGGTCAGGCTTTTACATGCATCAGCATTTCTGATTTTTAAAATTTCAGCGCATGAGGTGAACTTCACTTCACAGAAACCATTCGCTGATACTAAGTGAAAAGTGAACAGTACTAACATGCAGATTTAACACAGGAGAGGCACATACTTAATGCTTTAAAGCAGTGCTATTCACTCTCTGCTTCATGGATCACTTCTAACGACACGAGAAACAAGTCTACTATCCTACAGGCTTAAATTAAAAATATGCTCCTACACAGAGGCCCACATACATCCAAGGAGCATTTTTAGTAGCCTACATACCAACAAATGTTGATTTGAGACATTAACACTCAGAAGAAGTCTCTCTACCTTTCTATTTTACTGGAAAGTGAACCATGTATAGTTAATAAAAAATGGCCTGAAAATGATTTCAAATTCTCAGTTGACCTCCTCTAGAAATACGTGCTTGACAAAACTCTTCAAAGTTGTCTCTGTCAATAGAAAACATTCCACCAACCCCTGGCTGAAGACAAAAGAGGAAAAAAATAAAAAGGAAAGAATATATCCATGCTGTTCTATGGGTTTTGGATAGGTATAACAGGTTTTATTTTGCATACTTACTTAAAATGCAAAAATTGTGATACATCAGAGATGTTAAGAGTCATTTTCAACATCCTTTCTAAAAATGATTTACTGAAGACTCAGTTTTCCAATTTTCATTTATGCCTTGAGGACAATTGCTAAATGCATTTCATTCAATGAGATTTTCATCTTGTCACGGACAACATACCTATCCCTGGTAGAAATACAGTCGCTTCTCTGCACGTTGTGAAATTTTTCTGTGTGCTTGGATCCCACACAGAATAAAAATCCCAGCCAGAAATTGCAAGTTCATGACAGCATACACTTTCAAAAACTTCTGTTAAAACATGTATTTTTTTAAAAACTATACACATTTATACTTTGTTTATGTCAGTTAGCATTCGCACCATCTCACAGAAAGCCTTGCTTCTTTCATACAGAAAGATATTACTAACATATTTATCATCTCAGAAGTGTAGAGTAGAAGTTTCCAAATAGTAATAAAACGTTTCATGCAGTAAAAAGGACCAAATGCTATGAGGCATCCCCAAACATCTTCAGAATTAAAATTAACCCATGACTTGCATGACAGCTAAAACACAATCACCCTATCTGCAGCGTAGCAACTGTTACAGCAAAACCGTGTTTGTCGACAGAAAATGAAGGAAAACGGCAATTACCCTAAAAGACATTTCAAGATTCTCGCCACCCCAGATATCCATTCCTGCATCGTAAGTTCCTATCTCTTCAAAGTAGTTTCTGTCAATAGAAAATAGGCCACCAGCCATAGTAGGGGTCCTAGTTGAAAACAAACAGAAAAAAAAAAAAGAGGAAAAAGAAAAGAAAAGAAAAAATACCTTTTGAAAGACACTGTGGAATTTATCACGCGACACTACAGCACACATCTCCCCAGACATTTTGACTGTAAATATATGCTATGCACGGACATAAGAGCCCCCCCGGTGCCAGCGAGAGCGCTGCCCGAGCGGCCGGGCTGCCCCCGCGCAGCCCCGCACCGCCGCCGCGTCCTGCCAGAGCCTTGCAATGGTAAAGTGGATGGAATTGTGGCCTGCTGCACCCAGAACAGCAGTGTAAATCCAATCGGAAATGCTTAGCGCAGAGAGTTTAATGCCTCAGCTTTGCCTTAGAGGGAGACTAAATGTGCATAAAATTACCAGGCATAATCTCTCTTAACAGGATTATAAATCCTTACAACAGGCAAATCCAGTCAGAGTGCAACTTCTCTTCGTGTAAAGATGTCCTACTTCCCTGTAAATATCTGCTCTACGTGTTTGGGGGCTTTTTTTAGCGCTCAGTGCCCACGCTGGAGGAAGACTGCTTCTTGGAGCCTGCAGGAGCACAGCCCCGCGCCCCTGCCCCGGCCTGGACTCCAGCCTGGCCCCCAGCCTGTGCCAGCAGACCCCCAGCACCCCGGGGGAGGCCAAAGGGCTGCTCCCGGCCCGGGCTGGGAGCCACAACCCTGCCACCGCAGCTGCCCACTGCTGAGGGAGGCCTAAGGCTGCCCCAGCACCTACAGGTACGCATGCACGTACACGTGCCGGTAGCTGCGGCCTGCAGCCATTAACAAAGGGCTCGGTCACAGAAACACACTCATTTACTCCATGATCTTGTTTAGTGAATTGCTTGTGCATTCTGCTAGGAATAGTTGTTATTCAGTGGTCAGATTAGCACAGACCTCTGTCCCCTGGACCTGTGCAGGGGAAGCGTGAGCGGCACTTCTGCCCTAAAGCACAGCTTCCACCGGAGTTCATGTGTTTGGGGACTGCCTTACGCAAACGCCATCCCAGGATTTTTCCAAAAAACGTCAGCACCAACAAGAATTGGTTGTGTGCACTTCCAGAAAATTCAGTAAAATCGGAAACCAGCCTGCAGTCAGGAGCAGAGGCAGGGGCAGAGCGGGGCGAGCTGGCACCCTGCAGGCACCCCGACACTGCCCAGCAGGCCGCGTGCTGCAGGGCCATGGGGCACAGCCGGGCCGCGAGCAGCTCCCGCTCACCCCCAGACCTCGGTCAGGGCAATGTGTCTGCTGAGCAATTACCTTCCAGCTGCCTATCGCTACTGCCATTAAAAAAAAAAAAAAAAAGCACAGTTTAACAGTGAAATAACACCGGGTTTACCCACACTTTGTTTCTATTTTTCTCTCAGCACCCACAGCTCGGTTAATTAGCCGGCTGGCACTGGGATGCAGCTGAACCTTCACAGGCTTCAAAGCCGCTTCACTGCCCTCACCTTGCATGAGTGAGATGGCAAATGCCACCGGTGTGGCACGAGTAAAGCCATCCCCACTGCTCTGGGACTGAAACCCACAGCCTGTGCCCCCTGCCCTTCCTCTTCCCCCCTTCAGTTCCTTCCCTGGAGGAAGGCGGTTTGCTTGAATACCGTCAAATTTTCCATTCCTGCAAAGATTCGATGTAAATGATTTTTGAATGATGCAATTGAGTTGTACATCAAGATCAGGATTCTTCTGAAATGCCATAGGCAAAAGTTTATGAAAAATAAAGCAGTGTTTCCCAAACTACTTGCTAACTGAAATTGAAAGTGCTGAATTTCAGGCTGTAAAAATGTAAGTAACTCTGTACCGATATGTGCCACAGATTCTTAAATAACTGAAATGTAGCAGGCAGGACTACTCTCTGCTATGTAAATTTAATGTTGCATAAACAGATCTGCAGAGCTCTCACTGTAAAAACAGCTGAAACAGTAATTTTAGCAAAAGGCAGGGTTTCTACATTTTTTTCTCAGCTTTTTGCTTATTAGCTATATTTTGCCTACTTGGAGTCATACTAGCAACTACAGTAATATGTTATGATTAATGCTAATCATCATTCAAACCCACTTCTCATTTCATTTTGGAGATACGGTCTGCTTTTAATTTCTGTAACTGTTAGCAGCAAGCAGGATTCCCATTCCTGTACCTACATCTCTAACTTCACAGAAAGACAGCAGTGCAGCAGAAGGGGGTTTTAACAACCCTGGTTTTGCAGCATCCCAAAGATCCCCCAAAAGCCAGCCCCTCGCTCTGTCCCAGGACAGCCCGGAGCAGCCCTGGTGGGACTCCAGACCCTGCTGCAGCCGGGGGAGCTGGGCTCAGCCCCCCATGGGGCTGCAAGTTGCCCACAGCCACCCGACATCACCTCCCTAAGCCCTGAGCCCCGTACATCGGCTCAGCGTGGTCCAAAGTCACATCTGTACATGTGCATCTGTACGGCGGTCAGCGGCTCGACCGCTGCTCAGCGAAGCCGTCAGGTGCAGGAACGCTCCTCAAGCAATGGTGGGCAAGGCCCTTGCTTCCTGCTGATCAGTTCAGCATTAGTCCTAACTAAACGAAGGGCAGGTATGGAAATACCCACAGAAACGTGCTGTGAGAAACATTCTGTGGTTTGATACTACACTGCGGATGTAAGACGAGATGTTTGTAAATTGACCACGGCACAGACTGTTTTCTAGTGCCCCTGGGAAAATTACAGAAGGAGCAATGAGTTCACTTAATGACAAATGTACAAATATTGGCCAAGGATTTTTCAGTGGAAAAAGAGGAAGGTAATAATGCAAGTTTTAACAAGACCACTGGATTTCGCTGGCACTCTCCACGACCATTTACCACAGCAAGGGAGATGACCGCATTGCCCAGGACTCCGTTTCAGTAATTCTCAGACCTAACCACACCCACCTGAGCACCCGCAGGAAGCACCTTTACTGCACGGCTGTCTAGGGCCAAAAAGCCCTATCTAGAGCTAAACCCAAGGACTGTTCCCCAGGCAGCGAGCAGGGCGCTGTGCTGGAGCCAGGCTCGGGGCCAGGGCCATCGCGGAGCTGCCGGGGGCAGAGCTCCGGCTGCCAGCTCCCCCTGTGCACGGGGCAGCCACCCAGGTCCTGCTCCCAGATAGCCCTCTGGGAACAGAAGCCAGCTTTGCACTTAAATAACACATTTTGAAAAGGCCTAACCACTTACAAAGTGTGCAAAGCAGGAGGTTAATCCCGTGACAATCGCTGGAAGCGACTGCATTTACTTTGCATGGCAACAAGATCAAATCCTTGAGGTGCTTTAAAACAGCAGGGAACAGAATTCACTATTCAAACCAAAGGGCCTGGGTGTGTATCCGCCCACAGACGTGAGCCCTGAGGGGTGCTGTACCATCAGAGTATGAAGCACACCTCGCAGCACTGCCTGGAAGCCCCCCAAGCTCTCCATCTCAGGTAACGTTTGCTCTCAAAGCCAAAGATCGCACTTGATTTCTGCAATGCGCCTCACAGAATGAACTATTTGTCTTCAACAGCTCTGTCTCTATGAACAAGTTTTTCTTCAGGTATTTCTTCCAAATATTTCCACTTCCTACTCTCACTTTATGGTTTTGGTCCTAGCAAAGATACTTCACCATCTGAAAGCTCCCCGATATTCCTTCTTTTGCTTCTGGTCATTATACATGTAAAAAATTGTAATTACATTAAAAAAAGAAAAAAGGATGGAAATCCCATTACCTAACGACCACTGACTCCTACCCGTCTTCCGTCCTGGCTGGGGGCACTGAGCGGGCTCCGCACCGTCAGTGTTGCCGCCCCTCACCTACCACTTGCGAACGGGAGCATCTGCAACCTGCAAACGCTTCTGATACCTTCACAAAAACTGTGATTCTTTGGGGAAAGGTTACCCGCTTTGACTGCTCTGGGAAAGGTTACGCTGTCATGGTGTTAGCTGACCTGACAGAACGCTAGCTAAAGGAAGAAGAACACGAAAGCAAGAAAAAGGATGTTAAGTGAGTGCTTAAGAATCAAAAGAAGAAAATAAGGGGGGAAAAGTGCTATGGGCTCACGTGTAAAGCCCAGCAGTTGCAACAGCGTACGTGCTTGTACCTACACCAGAACCCGTTTTGTCCACGGCAAAGCTTTGCTAATTAGTATGGGAGGCACCTACGCATTCCCACCATTCTGTTTGCTGAAAGTATGACAAACAGCCTAACTTTTCTAATGGATTCCAGTAAGAAAGTTCTTCTACAGCTGTACCGCATGACAATTAGCTGTAGGGTTTTAACACCAGAGTCACTGAATTAATTAACCTTTTCCCATCAATTCCAGAGATTCCAGCAAGGGCGGATGTTGCAGTTGACTCAAATACCTAACTTACGTCTTTAACTGTTTCTTAATTCCATAAGCAAACAAGCTAGCTGTGTTTCACACCCACTAACTAGAAAGAACCTGGTACCTTCTGAGAACACCGCATGGTCTATGTTCAACTTGGCATTGGGATTAATGGTCACAGGGTACAGGATGGCTGAGCTCTGTTCATGCCAACTAGCGATCTCTTAGCAGCAAGCTATTCTGGTCTTTGTCATAAAAATGTATATACAATAATAAACGTTACACCCAAACAAGGAATCCTATATAAAATAATTCAAAGAGCCACAGAGGGGGTGGGGTTGGAAGGGACCTCAAAGCCCACCCGGAGCCACCCCTACCATGGGCAGGGACCTCCCCCAGCCCAGGCTGCCCAAACCCCACCTCGGGGCAGCCTGGGCCACGGCCTCACTGCCCTCATAGTTTGAAAACGCATGCGCTGTGATATTAAATCTAAAAGAAATGTTAGGAATTTATCAATGTTATTACAAAAGGTAAAAATTTGAGTAATTTTTCCAACTACATGGCTTTTTTAGTGTAACAAAAAGCAGAATTTGAGTGCAATGATTATATTATGCATATGCACAAACAAACATGTAAGTCAACAATTTTTATGTATTCTATGCTTTTTCCATTGACTACAAATTAAAAATATGAATGCATACATATTTAATATATGTGAGACTAAAATAATGTTACAGAATGGTGAAAGCAACATAAAACAAACAAAAAAATGAAGTCATCAATTTGTTTCTAAATTTTTGGTGTGGGTTACGCTTTTCTGTCTTTTCAGCCTCCCAATTCTTGAATAGTCAGGTAGCAGTGGTTGCCAAAAACGTTCTGAACTTAGCTGAAATATTATACCTTTTCTCCTGGGATGCTGAATTTGCTATTGTGTTTGACACCTTGAGACTGATTTACTGCTACAATCTCTTGGACCGCTTTTGATAAGCATTTGCAGATACCAGCTAGCACTGAAAGCAGCTGATGCCCTCCTGAATGTTATTTCCTAGATGAAGTCTGTTTCACCTCCGCCCAGTTTCCACCAGCTGCCGGTGTTTCCAGATGAAATCTCACATACCAGTTTTGACTCAGAAGGATGAACTCAGAAGGTTTGGGGATGGCAAGGGTTTTGTGGGGGACTAAATTTTGTACCATAACAGAGATGCTCGGATGATCTGTTTGCGTTCCCAGTCTCCCTGGTCAAGTAAAAGGGATGCATGGCAGCTCGTCTCCGTCAAGGCTTTGCCTTCACTTCTCATTTCCTGCATCCGTAAGATGCTGGAGCAGGGCAGCTGCAGCTGCTTCTCGGGTTCCCCTCCCACCAGGTAAAATGGGAGATGACATGGGCAGTAGGGAGCATCTCGTGCCAATACAGAAGAGAGCAAAATTTCTCCCCTAGGTGGCCAGAAAGGGCATCTGTGTCTAAAAGCTAACATTTTGTGTCTCAGCCAGCACAATTACACATCCCTGCAGCTATCACTTCACTCTGAAATACTTGTCAAAGGGGTAATTATGGAACACGTTGCTCTTGTCATTAACTTCTGGCTCCTTCACCCCCACTCTGCTCACTAACACCCATCCTTACCAGGAGAAGTCCCAAAACGCACAAGCAATCACCAGCTACAAGCTGGCAAGGAAAAAATGAAAAGCTGCTTTTTCTGTTTGCTTGTTTTAATAACTTTAAAAGTCAATTACATGTATGGTTCTGGATTAACTTTAAGTACTCCTTTATTTCAAAATAAGGAAATATGAACTTGGATTTGCATTTCTTTCAACCCCCCCTACATCTGTGAATGGATCTGACACGGGAGAGACAGGAGAACTAGCGCAAGGCGAAGGATGCGAGAGGAGCAGCAGCCAGCGAGGCGTGAGGCTGCGCAGCTCATTAGGATAATGAACTCTACGAATTTTAACGCACACCTCAGCTTTAACGGAATAGCTTCTGGCACAGCTGACTGAAATAGTTGACTTCACAGCTGGCTGATAAAATTTTAGATCACGAGAAGAACAGTTCTTTTGACTCAAAAAATACTGCCATCACCCTTCTGCTAACAACAGGGTCCGCTTCTGCTCCCTGGGGCGCTGCTTGCGTTTAAGGGCACTCCACGGATTCGAGCACAGCTCTGCTCCCTGCCCACCGCGCGTTTCCCAAGGGTTTTACACTCAAAGAAGGCACTGACAAGCACGCATTTGGGAAACCGGGCACAACTGGCCCAGAGAGGGTGAGAAACCCAGACCACAACCCAGTGGCAGATGGCCTGCTGAGACCTTCCCTCGGCACAGGGCTGACCCGGGTCCTGGGCTGACCCACCGGTACCCAGGAGGAAGGGACGGGCGATGTGGGAGCCAGGGAAGGGCTGAGGTACCCGGGGAGCTGCACAGAGCAGCCCACACCGGGAGCAGACACAACCCCAAAGCCTCCTGCGGCTTCCTCCCTTCCGCCTGTGCACGAGCATCTACTGCCTCCTCTGAGTACCAGCTTCAGCGGTGAGGCACGGCTTTCCTCTTTAACTCGGTAAAGAAGAGGAAAAAAAGATGGTTCCTCAGATGGCTTCCTGAGAAAGAAATCTAAAAAATGCAGCGCTTCCCTGACTCCAGCCTTTGAAGGACATAAAATGACAGATTTTGGCCATCTGCAGCATAAGTAGTTCTGAAAAGCTTTTCTTCGCCCACCCACTGCCTTACCTGGAATTTTTTTTTGTAAAGCTTTGCTGTGAACTGCTGTCCCCTGAGTTGGCTCTCTCTTTATCTGCCTGTTGCCCACAGCTGGGGGTATGCAGGACTGAAATTCTTTCCACTTCATCATGTCTCTTAGACAGGTTTGAAACCATTACATCCACTTTTAAGAGCTTTTTTTTTTTTTTTTTAATTTTTCTTTTAGTTTTCATGAAGACCACAGAAGCTATTAGAGCTGAGCAAATAACCCATGGCAAGTAATTTATTGAATTTGTTTGGTTTCAACTTCACTTAAAATTTTTCTCGAGGTTTTGCTACAGACCTTGGTTTGAGCAATTAAATGGAGGAGGTTAGGAAGGATCAGAGGAATTCTGGACATATTCTTAGATCTTTAAATTATGAAAACAGTAATAACTGTAAACATAAGTTCAACAAGGCTATTGGCAGAAAACAAACACATGGGGAACTTCAATACTTATATAGCAGGTATTAGTTTGAATTACTAAATGTTCAAAAGAAAATATAATGAGTTTTCTCAGCTCTGATAACCACCTTACAGCATTAAGAATAAGTCAGATTTTGGTGTTTTCTGCCCAGAACGGTGTGCTGCAACTATCTGACATGTATTCTCTGATACTGCAGCAAAATCTTAAGTATTAAGTGTTATTATCTGCATGAACAATCTAGAGTAGAGTCAAACACCATAGTATGCTCGGTTCACTCTCCTTACCTCACAGGCAAGGTCCTGTCTCCTTTCCTCCTGTCCATCTCTCTCTGGGGAACTGGATACCAGCGGAAGTTGAGTTTCCAGTTAAACCCTCCGTAAGTCATGTCTGACCCAGCCATGTATTCAAATGTGTCATCGCTGATCACATCGATGATTGGGCAGACAACAGTTTTCCTGTAAGGAGAAAAAAAAAAAAGGCTTCTTTAAAAACAAACTCTTTTTTCTGAATATCCCATGGTTTTATTTTGAGGCTCCTGTGCACAAAAGCCAATTTACCACGGTTCCAGCTTCTCTTCCACAAATGAGGTTGTGCAAACATCACTATTTCTGTGGTCAGCAGCTGTTTGGAGATGTTGATTCCTGCTGCGCTCCCAAGAGGTGAAAGCTGCCCGCTCCTAACCCTGCCCGGGGCCTCCTGCTTGTCAGCCAAATCCTCCCCGCATGGCAGGGGTGACTGTCGCACACTTCACCCCTGCAGCACGAACCATTCGGTGCTGGCAAAGTCTCCTCCTCACTTCTTACGTGTGCCAGTTCCCTCTGCATACCTCTCCTCTTTTCTAACACTGGCAGTGGTGAGACAAACACAAGACTATTTCTGCTTGGGGCTGCAGGACTCGAGCAGGGCTGCTTTTATCATACAGATGCGCCCATGCTTCATGGAGCAGACGCAATACGCCTTTGGTAGATGAGAACAAAGCCCATCTCCTGCGTCTGCAGGCATGCACGTGCAGGAAAAAGAAAAAGCATGCAAATTTCAGAGTATGGGAGGTCACAGGGACAAGAAGTAGCACCTGGTGAAAAGAAGGGAGAAAGATGGGCCAGGACACTTGGAGCTCAGAAAGTAAATGGTCTGAGTCACTGTTACTGCTGGCATTGCTACCCTTACTGTCAGCAACAGAAATCTGCTCTAAGAATCAAAAGCTTATATATTTAGAATTAGATTTAGATATAAATAGTACAGAATACTATATCTTCCTCTTAAATCTTTTAAAATCTTCTTTTTCAGATCACTGCATTTTTTTCATTTTTACTTTGTTTTTATTATTATTATTTTTTTTTTTTTAGCTGCATAGCGATCAAGGAATGGCCTGGAGCCCCAGCTGAGGCTGGAGGCACGTTCCCTGCACCCGACCACGTGAGAGCCACCTCACCTGTCCTCCTTTATCCTGGCCAGCAGCGGCTCGAGCCAGCCCAGGGTGCACTCGCAGTGCGCGTCCAGGAAGGTTATCACCTGCCCTGTGGAGGCCGCCGCCCCCCGCAGCCGCGCGCGGATCAGTCCTGACCTCTGCTCCATCCGAATGATTTTTATGGAGACTTCCAGCTTTTTCACGTAATTCTCTAATGAGGCCTTCAAAAATTCTGCCAAAGATGGTTGAAAAAATAAAAGACAAAAAACACTATTTAGCTGGCTTCAGCAACTACTGAGGACTCCAAACCTACCTGCAGTGTCTGTGTTGTGCTCAGCCGTCCAAGGGCTGCCATGCATGAACAATGGCATAACACGGGAAATGCATTTGGACACATTTATAGTTTTTCTGAAGACCAAGAGCAGAGCTATAGAGGTTCACACTGCAACTTGGTTCAACTCAGCCATGGAAAACAGTCTGCGCAGACACACATAATTACCCCAGCACCTCATGGAACTTCACAGAAAAAAAGATTTTTAAGTAAGTCACAATCAGTTTCCTAGAAATAAGTCAACAATCAATACTGAGTATAAAATGATTACACTTTTGCTATGGCTAAAAACAAATACGGCTATTTTTGAAGAATTTCACCATTTGAACCCCCTAGAACTCCTGAATTTGTTGCTTTAGAAAAATTACTTGGTCTTGCACAAGGTGAAGATGTTTATGGTTCCATCCACTCCATTTACAGAATACCATTCTATTTCCAGATAAAATCGGTTTCACATTTCACAGTTTTATTTCTAAACACTGATTTAAAAATAAGGTTACATTAAATTAAAAGGGCCAACACCAAAAGAATTGAGCCACAAATACCAGTTTATCAATAGAGCAGTAGAAGGAAATTGGCTCAGTCTGGACATTCAGTAAAACCTGAAACACAGCACAGGGCTCCTGAGAGACAGTGAGAGAGAGACAAAAAGAGAGAGAGATGGAGAAGGATCCTGCTGTTCGCAGCAACGTGAAATGAGAAACCATAGTGCAAAACAGCACTAATGAAATTCTGGATAGGAGCACCACACTTAGCCTTACAGCCTGATAACCAACCTTCGTCTCTGTTACTACTTGAAATTGTATTTTAGCTCTTGCCTATTGATGCAATGGTGCAGCATCCTCAAACGGCGCTACAAGGACACGTGAAGTGCAACTCCTCGGTGCAAACACCCACCTCTCTCGCTGGCATCATCGACCAGGATGATTTCAGCAAGCAGGTGATGAGGCGAGCGATTTATAACGCTGTACACGGTCCGAAGCAAAGTGCTCCAGGCTTCGTTGTGGAACACGATGACTACGCTTGTGTTCGGGAGCTCATCAGGGTAGACTTTTGTCTTGCACCTGCCAACACATACAGAAAAAACAGATAGAAAGGGGGAAATTAATCTTTAAGTAAATCCTAAGGAACTCTACCAACAGGAGAGTCTCAAGGAAAAGGGGCTTTAAGCCTGTTGAACAGGATATATTGCAAACCAGCTATCGATCTCTTCATGCTCCCAAGGGAGAAGACCAAGAGGCAGAGGAACTTGTAAATTCTGTTTTCTTGCTAAGAATGCATGGCAGAAACCCCCAAAGGTGGGGTACCACTGCACTCACTGCCCACAGAGACACAGGGCTCCTCGCTCCCATGTGTTTCTGCGCCCAGAAATCGGCATCTGGAGCCACAGCCTGAGCGCTTCTGGCACCTCAAATGCAAAAACTTGGCTGCACACAAGACAAGGTGCAATTAACATACAACATATCAAGCAGTTAACAGGCTAAATAAGTCTTTTCTTGTGACAAATCCCAAATCCTGTGATCTCAGATGCACATGCCTCCGAGACCTTCCCATTTTCAGTGGCTTCTCTTAAAGAAGAAGATTACTATTTTCCAGAACACTCTGTATGCCCATTCAGTGCAAGAACAAGCAGCGAATATCTCACCTATTTTCTGAAACTGCAGAAATCAAGGCAAAGTGAACAACAGGCACCAAACACAGCTGATTTTACAAACGCACATTACAGCTATTTGCTTCCTACAAAAGTCAATCCAGAAATCTGTGTATTCTCTCCAGATCTGACACAAAAATACAAGCATACCTACAACCATCTGTCAACACAGGTCAAATCTATTTAAACACACTCAGTATGGACTGTTAACCATGGTGACTTAAAAGAGTTTCCACTTCTTTTTCTTTTTTTTTTTTTTTTGATATTTCATCATTTTAGGATCTTCTAGCTCTAACCATTATATTATTACCGTGCTCCTAATGCAGGAAAGCACTTCCAGCACAGAGAGGTAAGCATGTATTTGCTTTTTTCAGCAGAGGCATACACACACTAGGGAATTAACCTGTACATAATGTAAGAATAAACTATATGTGGATTTTAGTGCATATTCTTTATAATACAGCATATTCAAAGCTTTACCAAAGAATTCTAAATTAGTGAATTATTTACTAGCATTTACATACTCTGCATTCTCTGTGACATAAACACAATATATCACTTATAGTTATCTATGTTATCTGAAAAATCAACCAGTCCAGCAAATGCAGTACTTCTTTAGGAGAAGCCTCCTTAGTACATCAAACTTCTGTATGAAGAATCCATGAGACAAATGGCTAAGGTCCCTAAAGAGAAGTCAGCTTGTCCATGCAGTTTCTTTCATAAACATCATCTACCATAACAAAACTCTCTTTAAGCTTTTCTTCTGCCTCATTGTCATCTAAAAAAAAAAAAATGCAAAAAATACGGTGCTAACAGTAGCTATCCATATATATATAAGCACATACATATGTGCGCACACGTACGTAACAGTCTTGACATCCTTTGATGAGGACCGCTGAAGTTTGCTTGTACTCATCTCACCTTTGCAACTTCAGCCATCCAGTTAATTATGTGTCTAGACATCAGCTATGATTTAGATTCAAAGTTCATTTTTAAAAAGTTTGTAGCTCATTAACCTCCACGTCCACAGAGGTGCCTAAGAGTGCAAGCTTAGCAGAACAATGTGTCCAAACCCAGACGTTTCGAATTTATTTATTTCCAAGGCACACTGAAAGGGTCTATACAAAGCTGGCATAATTCTGCTAGGCCCATATTTCACAACAATCATTTTAATTACATTTAAAACAGATACAATTCTGGAAATTGGAAGAGAGACGTTATATAAGATTATGTTTAAAAATGTTCAGAGATATGCACCAGCAGTGAAATGACAAGAATAGAAGGAACAGATATTTCCTTGTTTGCAGCTTAACGCTAATTTGGTCGTACAAGCGGAATATTAAGGAACAGAATGCTTGTCATCAGTTAGTGTTTGCCAAGATCTCCAGAATTTTAGCTATTGTTCTCGTTATTCTCCAAGGTACGTGAGGGTACCCAGAGAAGCTAAGGGCTAGGTGAGTTTAGGACATTTCTCAAGAGGTCGCGTGTCCTGCGTTTTGCAGCAGACCCATCTAAACGATAACAAATCTTGCCATGAACGCCTGGGAGCAGCATCCTTACTGCACGTCCTTCTTCAGAGCTTCCACAGTGACCACGTGAGGTAATGCTCCGTGAAGGCAGGAATCCCTCTCCTCCTGTCACTACAGAGGGCTCTCTGCACGCCCCTCCTTAGTCGCTCAGACAATTACACGGTGGGATTATCCTCCCTGGAGGAGGATTATTCCATTTCCAGACGAGTTCATTCTGGCGGCATGCTATGTATAGTTTCTCAGCTACATCAAGTGATGAACTGGGATTTGTTGATATCTGGTCTGCTCATCAGAGACTAAATTAAACCCATACACTTAGTTTAATTTGGGTCATTTGGTTTCAGTAGAAAATGTAAATGCCGGTACTTTGTCTGCATTATAGCATAAAATCCATATTTCATTAGATGTTATTGCAGCACTTAACCTGCCCAGAGGAACCTTTAGCCCAGCCTGGACGGCACGGTGGGCCCCGCGCTGACCTCCACCCACAACACGCAGCAAGCCCAGGAGTCGTGACAACAGAGGCACTGCGGGAGGAGCAGCTCTGCAGCTAGTTTAACTTCCTCCTGCTTTCTGGGAGCTTCTGGAGGGCTGCTGGGGTAAAGCAGAGGCCAGGGGCGAGGCACCGCCCAGGCAGTAACGCTGCGAGCAAAGGTAAATTTGGGGATGTTTGTGCTTTAGCTACCAGAAAGGGTTTTGTACACATTTTTGGGCTCCCTCCAAACCTTTGAGCACCACAAATTTTGACAGCCTAAGTTATTTTGGCAATCTGATGATTCCAGCCACTTTGGCTCCAAGAAAAACACAAAGTACCACGGCGTAGCAATACGTTACACTCACCTTAAAGACCTGAGCATTGCAGGGCAGAAGTTCAAGGCATTTTCCACGTTTTATTTCTTACAGAACGTTGCTTCCTCCTTTCCTCAGAAAGAAGGTTTTTACCACAGCAGGACAGTGCCTTAAGGACCAAACTTGAAAAAAGCAGCTGCTCTGGAGCCGTAAACTGCACAGCTACAAATCCTCAGTGCTTGTTAACTGACGCGTGCACGTTAACACGGCCACCTCCTGTGCCGGTCACTGGGAGGACCTCAGTCCACAACCACCAGTCCCACAGTGAGCATTTACTGCCTGAATGAAACACAAACCCCGTTAGCGTGTAGAGCTGCGGGTTATGTACTGAACCCCAGAGAGCTGCCCGTCACCTCCCGCCGAGGAGGCGCCGCGCTGCAGGCCCCACTCACCTACCTCAGCACCGGCACCGCTCACGGCGAGCCTGGCCTGTCAGCTCGGCACTGAAGGACACGTGGAGGGGAAGTAAGGTGGAAGGCACAAGAGGCAGGTGGAGGCTGAAATACCGACTGGCACGAGGCCGAGACGGGTCTGAACAAGAAGCTTACACTTCTAACAATCTGCCTTTGCTCTCCAGTGGAAGCAGGACATCAGTTAGTTTCCACTAACTCACTCAAGGCAATTTTCATGAGCGCTGGATCCACCTCAAAGATTAACACATGAATGCCAGTGATATGACAACCATGCAGCACGTGTATAATCCCTATTCCTGCTCTTCACTGCCACTCACAAGCTGCACAAAGGACAGCCAGCACAACCGCCCCACCACCACCAACCTGCACCCAGCAGCCTCACTACGTCCCAGAGCACCTACGCCGCTATCAGCTTGGATATTTTGGTGCGGCACATCCCATGAGAAGGGCGGCGTGCCAGGCTTGGGCTCTGCCGTGTGCCGTGCCCTTCCCCAGGACGCTTTGGCCACCACCAGGCCCCGTCCCACCCCTGCAGCACACCTCTACCGGTGTTCCAGCGAGCAGACACCCGCTGAACACCCCGCTCACATGAAGGTGTCTGTAAGCGCAGGGAAGATAAAAACCTTTCACTTCCCGTTACCGAAATAATTACAGTGACTCACACTGCATTTTTTCTACTTCAAAAATACACCGTGCACTGAAGAAGTGATAAATAAGTCATCTGCTTCTCACACAGCTATCAAACACAAGGACTCCTGCGTTGCCACCCCTCCGTTATTTACAATGCATGCTGATTGTTCAACATACACCAACACTGGAAACACTTTCCCAGAAACATTGTTTTTTCTCATGCAGTCATCAGATGTTACTTTATGAATACACATGAAGTAAATACAGCTGTTTAAACGCGAGAAAAACACATTTTTCAAGATCAATAACACGGAAACAGAGTGAGACTCTATTTACCATCTTTCCCGTTGGCAAATTACGTGCACATGAAGGGCTGCGCTGCGATTTTCTCTCTTGCAGAATTGTACTGAGGCTCTCAGGAAGCAACTCAAGACAGAAAGTCATGCAGAAAAGCAAAATACTTGGAGGAAAAAAATGAGAATATAACTATTATATACCACTTATTATGTAGTATTTTTGATGTGATGCATTGGGGAACAAAGAACTATGTTAAATATATGTAGTTTATATGGCTCGTGGGATTTTCGTGATTATTTTGTCATTACCTTCTGGTGCTTTGCATCAGTGAAAATGCAAAACATGAAAATGCAAGGGAAAGGCTTGTCATGCTGAACACTGGCACGATCCCTCTTACTGAAGCAGACTTGGCGTGCTGTGCCGAGCCAGCCCGGCCCTGCCGACCAGCCTGCTGCAGGACCGCGGCCACCGCAACGCCACCAGCACCAGCGCACACGGCCTCTCCGGGAGCACGGCAGCAGGATGCGCCCTCGCGGCTCCGTCCCCATCTGCGGCGGGGCAGGGCAGCTGCCTCACACAGCTCAGGGACAGGCTTGGTAAAACAGAAACACGAGGCAGCCCAGGAATCAGCGACATGAAGGGGTTATCAGCCCGATACAGCACAGGGATCCCGGATTGCAGGCGCAGACAGACCGAGCATCCAGCAGCAGTGCATGCCGCAGGCTGAGGTAATAGGAAGAGAAGAGGGATGAGTGCACCACTTCCCAGCGCTGAACTAGTAAACCCTCGGCTTGCCACACAGTGCATCCTCCGTCCATTTTAAATTCAGATTTATGTTCTGATTAATACTACATGCGCAACTGTGGCAGCGTATTCATTCAGGTATCCAACACATGTTTATTTATATGACCATGTACGGACACCTATGCATACATAAACATACACACATAGGCAGATATGAAGAGGACTTGAACCGTGCCTACGACCCCTTTAACCCTCAGCTGCGACCTGCCTGCCACGTGCTCGCAGAGGTTCAGCAAGGCAAGCGGACAAGGCAGAGGTCTCCTGACACCCCTCGGACAGCGCTGCCACATGCACCTCTTCCTCTTGCAGCTCCCCACAGCCACCACCTCAGTGCTGCCCATTTCCCAAGCACGGATGTCTCCCTGCAGCTAATGCAACCACGAGCCGTCGTTTCATCCAGGGCAGCCATCACGCCTCGTACCTACACTGTCACATACAACACAAGGTCATAGCTCAAAAACCCAGAGCAGTATCAGGACACGAGAAAAACTCACTCCTAATTTCACAGTAATGCACCTTAAGACCCATAACAAAGAATGGCATAACCAGAAGTGATGAATTTCCCATTATGCAGCAAGATCATCTGCAGCACTGCCTGTTAAAAATGACAACACTGGAGTTTATTTAACTGCCAAAGCATCAGAAGTTATATGGCAAATTAAATCAATAAACTCATCTCTGTATGGAATGGTTACCTTCCAGTAAACTTAATACTCTGCAGTATTATTATTACTATTGTCTTAGTGTCATGTCCAGGTATGTCATTTTTCCAAGAACGATCAAAAATTACTTTACACAAAACGAAAGAATTCACCTTTAAATAGGTTATCACGTTCCCAAAGTGGTTTTCCTTCTAGGATGAATCAATATTGAATTAATATTTAAATAAAGGACAAAGAAGAAAACAGAAAGAAACATCATTAATTTTTAACACATACTAGAACAAACTCCAAGTATTTAAATGTGTTCTTATTTGGAAAGAAGTATCTCACATGCCAATTCTGGGGAAAGCACTTACCACTTCCCAAGTGAGCTCAGGGAAACTCAGATATTTATTTATAGGTGACTTAAACACAGCTCTTTTATCGTGCTGCTGCCAGTCACCGTTGGCAGGCAGGCAGTGCAGGGGAAGCAGCACCGCTCGGGGCTGCCTTTGGGGCAGCGGACGTTGGGCGACCTGAGCCAGGTGGATCACCGGCGCTGGCCTCTCCGGCTCACACGGCTGTTGTCGCTCTCAGGATTTCACAGGCTGTCCAGAGTTGTGGATGCCCCTTCCCTGGAAGTGTTCAAGGCCAGGCTGGATGGGATTTGGGCAGCCAGGAGGTGTCCCTGCCCATGGCACGGGGTTGGAATTAGATGGGCTGTAAGGTCTTTCCAACCCAAACCCTTCTGTGATTCGATGAAATCAAGCCAGCGTGCAAGGTCTCAGTGCTGCTGAGAGGCATGCACCATTGCTCCGCAAAGCTGGCGGCCAGCCTTGTTCCTTTACCTCCCTCTAGAACCAAAACCAGCTGCCATCATCGCCTCACAAGACGTCAAACCATATTAATGGGTATTGATTATACGCCAGGCACTTTATGACGCTTTATTCTATGTTTATAGCACATAACGGAAGTTGTTTGTGCTCTGCTGTATCTGGCTTTCAAGAGCACACGCATATTGCATTATTCCAGGTGGGTAGCGCTGGTATCCACAGAAATATTGATAGGTAATTGAATTCAAAGTAATTTCATCTTGAACAGGCTTTAAAAGTGTAAGGAATGGTACACTTCAGCTCAAAAATATTCCCACAAACCAACAGCTTATTCCATGGCCAGCAATAAGAGAGAGGGCCACTTCTGGTTTCCCTCCCCGGAAAAGGACAACCAAAAAAACATCTCCCTTTGGCAAAAAAAAACACCGCGAACCTGACGTGAAGCTGAGCTGCTGGTGTGACACAGCCTTCGGAGCGGCCGCACGTGCCTGTGGAGAGCTGCATTTCGGGAATGCTCCCAGGGCGCAAACCTTCCCTTCAACGCCAGTAACTGCACCGTGTTCAGATCACCGCAGCTTGGGGTTTTGGTTTTGTTTTCTAAAAATTGCACTTTGGAGTATAAGTTAAGCAGTCACAGTAAGCAATAATTTATTTCTGAGTAAGCGGTAACTTTTGTACTAGAGAATCCTGCGGCCTAAATACAGCTCTCTCATATACAGCGTGTATAAGATCTGTTAGTTAAGGAAATTCAAACCGCTCTGATGAAATACGTGGTACAATATTATGAACAGAAGAAAAGACTGAGCGCTTGAATTCCCTGCCAGAATAGGAGAATTATTTTCAGCTCGATTTGTCATTTCTCCCCCCTGCCATGCCCCACGTAAGTGCTAACTCGGCGGGAGCTGCAGAAGAGCCCATTTCTGATCGCCGTGCAGAGAACTACCACTCCGCCAGGAAAAACATCGCATTATCATGTATTAGATTCTGCTGCAATGTTTCAATACACACAGGTTTAAACTCTACTTTAATAAACTCGCTTAAATTGCAGCAGCTCCTATTTTAAACTGAAATTTATGCAAATAAAAGGTAAATAGAAACTAACTGAAAAGGAATTTATTTCACTTGGAGGAAAGAAGAACTGTGCCAGAACCGCATCTACATTGCCTTACTGAATGCTATTGTATCAAAATACTCCAAAGCTAATCGATTTTGATATCCAGCAGATGAAAGATGTGAAAATCTCATGAAAATTGTTCTCCAGTATGTCATTGCAGAGTACAAACAGGTTTGCACTTTGCAGGAGCGAAGACCCTCCAATCACACCTTCAGCTACCTCTGTTCATCAGGCTTTGGGTATAGCCTGAACATCAAATATTCCTTGGGGGTTTTCAACCCCAAACTCTGCTTCGATATTTTAAAAGTTACTTCAGAATTCATTACTAAATGCTCAAAGTTCTTTTTATGTTTGAGGAAGACCATGTTAATACAACACAGCATTATTATATTATTATAATTATATTATAAGCAAACAGCATTGCATAGAGGATGCTATTTCAGAGGACTTTACTACAGGCCCCTTCTTTCTTTCTCTACTTTTTCCACTTAAGAAAAAAATCTAAGATCTGCCGTTCCTAAGTCTTTCAACTGTCAGCTGAAGGGATTTTTACATTATCCTTAAATGGAAGTATCAATACCCCCACAAATTTGAAAATGATAGCAATTACATGTGGCTTGCAGCTCAATTCAGGACAAGTCTGTAATGGAAGTTACAATTGATCAGATAAGGCTTTCTGGGATGGCTTTTCATCATTAATTTTGTTCCATTTCCATTGCCATTTTTTATTATATCATTGCTGAATCCTCTTTGAAATTCACCAGGCTAACCTTCCCCTACTTTTTAACGTATTTCCCAAAATATTTGAGCAAGTATTAACTTCGGGTCCCAAAACCTCTTACTCGTACCTGCAGTATAGAAAATAAGACGCCAGGAAACATTTCCACAGACCGCTTTTCTGTCGTGATCTGCCGGGCAGAGAGGGTGGCACCCTGACCTTCAGGCTCTGCAGCAGTCTCTAGAGCAGGATCTGGAGCCGCCAGCTAAGGGGGAAGTTCTGCTGGCATCACGTGAAGACAAGAGCAGTGGCACACCTTGGTGCCAGCCGCTTGGCTCTTCACCCCGCGTTTCCGATAAGGCACGCCTCGATGCCGTGCTTTGCAAGGCACGAAACCGCTGTGCTGGATTCACAGCAGTTGGCTGCTTCTCTCATTCTACAGCAGCCCTTTCCATGGGCTGAGCCCACACGACACTTCTCTTTTATGGACATAACCCACAATCCTGGCGGTCTGCACCCTCTGCTTTACACCGTGGAGCGACCACAGGTGACAAGAAGTCCCCCCCAGGGGTGGCTCGCCGAGGCAGCACATCAGGCGTACCACTGCTCCTGCACCCTGCGCTGCCAGGGACCCGCCGGAGCACAGCCCGAGTCAAGCGCTGCAGAACTGGAAGCCCAGAAAAAAGCTGTCAGTTTCCCTTACAGCCGGTTTTTGTTTCGGCGAAGCCAGAATGCTGCGATGTGCACACCTGCGGTGCCGAAGCCCCCTCCATACATGCTGATAAAAGCTGAACCAGGGATCCTCAATGCTTTCACTGTCCACGTTCAGTGCTCGACTGCCTGCAGAAACACACTTAAACTGATGATCCGGTTGTAGAAGCACCTATCGCCCTGCATGGCTGAGATGGCATTTGCTTGTCCCATTCCCTGACCTCTTCAAGAAAAAAAAAAGAAAAAAAACCAAGCATAACCATGCGTTTTAACCACTAAGGGCTCTTATTTTAGTAAAGAAACTATGATTGGCTGGTTTCTTGCTGCGGAATATAATTTTGCAGGCTATTCTCACTTCTCAGTTGAACCTCGAGACTCATCCCCACGTTTCCCTAACAGGTACATACGAAAGCTGAACGACAACCGGCTGGGCCAGCGGCAGCAACCACAGCAACCGGCAGTCTGCGAGCCCTGCCCTGCCAGGCAAAGGGGACGGCTCTACACGAAGGAAGCAATTTCATGCTTGAGCAGCCCTGCGCTATTAAAGCAGCAAAATGGGTTTCAGCCGCTTCCCAGGGTGGATGCTGCTGCCGGAGAGGGACAGGACCGGTCTGGGGGTACATGGGGGCGCTGCCCTGGGGCTGCCGCCGAAGGAAAAGCAGAACTGATACAAGATTATCTAGCAGAAATATGCATCTTTTGTGTTTAAATACTACATATCCTCCCAAAGTGCATACCGCGTGAGGACTAGCACCTAACAGTTTAACCTCTCATTGTTATGTCATTTACGGTATTTGCGGTAAAACTAGGAACGTGCTAATCCTTGTAATGCGGATAACCCTAAAAAACGTGAAACAGCAACAGTTTTACAGGACAAGCAAGCCAGGTAAATCAACATCTTCAATCAACCACCTTCGCAGCTCCAATCACCGTCCCCACTTCCAAGCCTCGGGGGACAGGCTGCGTGCCAGCTGTCCTGCAGACGCCGTGGGAAAGGAGCGATGTAAGGGGCCACTGGGGCTGGCTTCCAAGACAGTCTGCAAATTCACGACTAGAAGGAAACTGAGAACAATACCTGCCAAATAACGCTACGGTGCTTGCCACAGGAACTAAATATCCTTCGTTTTATACAAACTGTTAAAGTGTTTATTAATATCCAAAGTCACTTGAAACCATCAATAAAGGAAATAGCTCTTCTTTTTGATCCTGCTTTAGAGCAATTTTTCCATAAATAAGATCATTCTTTACACTTAAGTAGAATGACTTCTGGGGCCTCTCCAGTGAGGCCACTCCCCTAAGCTGACAGTAGCACTCCCAGGAACTGAAATTTATTTTCAGCTACTTTACAGCTAAGTAAGGAGTTCTTTTATTCCATATGTCCCCATACTAACTGCCCAACTCCAAAGCAGACTGCAGACCGCATAAAGCAGCGTGCCAACGAGAAGTAGGTTTGTATTTCTGGAAATCACACTCTTTGGAAGTTCTTTGAACAAAGGACGTCTTCAAAAATTCGTGTGTATCAGTGTCTACAAATAAATGCCACCACTAAGCATCAAGAACTCGGCCAACAGCCAAAAACGCTTGCACAGCCTCCACACGCAGTCCTTTGTAGCAGCATTTCTGCCACTTTTGTGCACCTCCAGATGTAAAGAAGCTTCATCCAACTTCAGATCAACAATAGCAAGCCACTTCAATTTCAACTTGTCGTACAAATACACCCTACTGAGCATTTACGTGTTCTGCTCTCCTTCCGCGCGGGCGCTCTGCTGGCGGTGCCGGATCCAACACCTCCCCTTTGCATCCGTGGCTGTTCTCTCACATGCAGCAGGCTCCACTTGGCACACGCACCACGTCCTCATCTCTGCATCGCTCGCTCCTTGCCAAAACCACAAATAACTAGCTGTCACTCTGATAAAGTAATTGGAAGAAGGGCACTTTTTGCTCAGCAGTAGCGGCGTGAAGTAAAGCAAACTGCTGGCTTTGAGCAGGGCTCGCAGGAGCGATCCCAAGCCCACCTGAAGACGTGCTCCCGCAGCTCTGGCATGCTTGGCAGAGGCTCGGGGTCTCCAAGGGTGAGAATCTCGTGGTGCTTGGTACCGCTTTGGCAGTAGGGGAATTGCAAGTTAATGAGTGGGGGAAGCCAAGGAGACGGCAGGCTAGCACAGGAGGGGCTGCAAGCACTTCGCAGGTGCAGCTGCACCCTCTCGGGCATCCAGCGGGCCTGGCTACAATGCAAGTAACGAACAGAACACCCTGTGAGCTCCTGTGGCTCCTTAGGGTTGCCCTGAGACACACCAGCTGCCATGCTGTTAGAAAACGGAGTGCAGGTTGAATTTCCCCACATATACCAGGATGCTTTTGAGAGAGGCCGTAATTTGGAAGCGCCACCTTAAACGTTTATGTGGAAGCTTAACCGAGAGGAGCTCCCCTCCCTTAGGGCAGGCAAGGCAATGGGGGTGATGGCCTGCTGCCCCTGCCCCACCAGCCCCCTCCATAGGAAGCTGCAGTACGCGGTTACAGCATAAAGCCAGATGGAACCGAACCCCAGCTTTATGGGGGACACGACAGCAAAGGGGAAACAGCAACAGTTTGTAACTGTGCCTCTCGTGATACAAAAGCACAGGTGAAAGACTCAGAAAACCAGTTTAGAAGCCATCTGTTGCCTTGTGAGCATATCTTTCTCACTGCTGGAGAACTAATATTCATTTTTTAATCCTAAGAAGCCTTTAGCTAATCTATGCATTGGGAATTGCCTTCGATCTTGTACAGATTACCTGCTTGTACCTTCCTCCCTACTGGCAGTCTCCCCAGGTAAACACCCCCCTCCCTGCCCCACGTAGGCAAAGTGCAATAATGTCTGAATTGTCATTTAAAAATAATTTCTAGCTGAAACTAATTATGATTTCTCCCTGACCTTTCTTGTTCATGGGTGGTTTATAGCTTCTCTATGCATAACTTTATACTCACAGTAAAATCTTAAAACATAAATTAGCTTTTAATTATATGAAGCAGTGGGCAGACAAAACCTGGCAATAAAGGAACTCGTGTGCTTTAACCACCGCAACTGAGAGCTGGTAAAAGCACAAAAACGATATTTGATGGTGCAAGACAAATGGATTAGATGTGAACATCACAAAACACAACAATTTGCCCTCCCCTATCAGGGCTAAATTGGATGAAGAACAAGTAGTGGCCTTACCAAAAAATCTAATCAAAGCTTCTTGCCCAGGAACAGAGTGTCAGAGGCACCAAAGGACTTCCACAGATATTCACAGGCAGTGATTGCTACTTCTACACCACTTCTTTCAGGGCCTCTCTTTCCCACCCCATGACTGTGTGTCACGGTTCTGGATTTGAAGGAGCCAGCACAAAACCATAGCACCGCATTTAAGCCAGGATTACAGCTGAGAAAAAGGTGAGGGTGAGCATAACAGCAATGACAGCATTCCTTTTGCTTCTGAAATTCCGTACCATGCACTTTCTAGGAGGCCTCTGGACATGCAGTGACAGCAATACATACATATAATGGTCCAGATACCAAAAATAATCTCACTAAGACCGCAGTCACAAAAGACCTTGTTAACTATAGTCACCTAAGGCATTTGCTACTGAATCTTCCCTCCAGAGTTGTGAAAATCAGTTCTGAAGTTCTTCCTCACCTTTCCCACTGTGAAATGTCAGGAAGAAGCAACAGCAGCTTGTAAATTGCATCAGAGCTGTCAGGGAGTTGGGACAAACCAAATAACCCAGCAAGAAATAACCACGATTTTTGCATTGTAAAAAGCATCAGAGCAATAGCTGAGCATTTTCAGTCCTCACAATGTGTGATGAACCAAAAAACAAACCAAGAACAAAAAACACAACTCATCAGAAAATCACTACAGAAAGAAAACAGCATGTTTTTGTTAATCGTTTTTTAAAAAGAGGTTCTGAATGATCAAGCAACTCAACACAAGAGATTCTCAGCAATGAAGTTTGAGACACCCTGTTTCCCCCAGGCTGTGCAGTGTTTTGGTCTTGTTTTGCTATGGTTGGTCCAAAAGGCACTGAGCATTTCTGACCAAATTTTGCTTTTCAGACACATGACAATTTTCAAGGCCTTTCCCCATTCCCAGGCTTGGACAAGCTTCCCTGCAGCTTTTGTTCTGGAAACCCAAGCTGATGGATAATTTTAAGTGCAGTTCCTTTAACCAAAATAAAGATACTAAACATTCATTTACCACACTGCTCAGAAAACTATATTGCTTATTAAGAATATCAAGAATTTTTATTGAAATTGAATAATGGATTCTCTTGCCTTCATCAGAAGTCAAGAAACATGGTTATGGTACGTCTCTTAATATTCAGAGGTTTCAATAACATGACGCCAACAAGGCCAGTCAGAACTAACCACAGTCCACTCGAAGTTTTCAAAGATAAACTAAGACGATTTTCAGACAATGCAAAGATTAATGATGCAGGTATTCATCACAGCTTACATCCCTGCTCAGTTATTTTGATTCTATACAGCATCTAAAATGTTGTGGTTATCGATAACTGGCATAAACAAATTCTGCACGCCCCAGACTGCTGTTTGTAAAAAAGGTTTTCCAGAGCAGAAAAGTAGAAGTATTTTCTTATGTGAGTTTCTGATCAGAAAATGTATGCTCGTAAGCACACACACAGAGCACAACAGCTAACTTACCCTAAATTTCCATGATAAGAAAGTCCGATTATAATGGTTTAGCAATTTGTAGAATAGCACTTGCAGCTATTCATTCATAAAAGACAGATTTCCTCTCTTGCTGCAGAATACACTTAGAAGCAAAATTACACATTTCTATGCTGAATTAAACTGTTCTTAAGGTTTAATCAATAGCTAGTTCAAATTAGATCTGACATTGATTAAAATCTTCAAGTTGGCCATTACCAACAGAACTCAGGCAATCGAATGGCACTCGTTGGTGCACTACGCTAGGCATAATGGGAAGCAAGTTAACCAGTTAGCGTGACAGTTGCATTCATTAGAGGGAATTAAAATATCACCACAGAAGCAGGGATGGAGAGGAATTCAGGCATACACATTCTTTACAGCACACAGCAGGAGGATTTTGTGATCTCCCGATGAGGGACCTCATTCCTGCTGAAGTCTAAGCAAGCTCTCATTGACTTCACATCAGGTCTATTCATAAACATCCCTGTTTGGGAGAATGATGAGATGAGAGAGAGATAGAGAGGACTTTTTTAATTATTATTTTTAAAGGAGTCTAACATTTTTCTCCCTCATTTTACAAACACAAGTACTGTGGGTGCCGTGTAAATCCTACATTAGCTCACAGTCATCAAACGACCTATGTACAAGCTGAGTGTACGTTTTTTGTTGAAGAGGGGGTGTGGGAATTCAGACACATCATTTTCTGCTTTGAGCCTACGCTTGTCTGCTTCGTGCTCGGCGGTGCCATCACTGAGAAGGAGGCAGCCAGCCCCTTCTCCAGCACCTCGGCGTGGATCCGGCCCCAGACTGAGGGTCGCTGCGTCTATTATTACTCATCTAATTTTGCCAAAGAGAACTTCCTGGCCTCTGAAAGAAAAGCTTGCGTTTCTGAGTAAAAGGTGTGGTAAGTTAGACACCCAGTGCTAATCAGATGGATGCCTCCATCCCCCACCAACAAAAATAGTTATTTCTGTCAGACACTAAATGCATTAACCATAAAATCATACTCTTCCTTAATAGTAAAGCATTATGAAGCGGCATTGAGAACAATTTAATACTCCTTAAAGACAGAATACGTACAGAAAGCATCTGTCAGAAGAGGAAAGTATGAAAGTGATTATTTTTTCCAAACCCCACAATAATTTGTCTTTTCAACACAGATAGAATACGAAACTTCTTTTCATCAAAGAAAAGCACTTTGATTTCTCTCAGTATTAAGTAACTCATCTCCCTCTTAGAGTGGGCATTCATTTTACTTGTTTATTCAGAATTCACTTTCCTTTCAATACTGCTGACAGGAAAAGGAAAAAGCTCCTCGAAGCAGACCGAGAAGCACTGCTGTCCTCGTTCCAGCGTGCGCAACACTCGGTCCTGTTTCTTGCTTCAGGTCTCGAGTGAGAGGAGCACGTCGTGCTGACCTGACCATTACTTGGGTGGTTTAAATGTACGTGGGCCCTCTGCCAAGGGCGTCGTGGTACAAGAAAACAATCAGGTAGGAGTAAGGAAAAAGCCGGGCCAGCAGCGCACCACATCCCCCTCATTTCCCAGAACCGTACGAGGTCCCTGCGCCTGCTGGAACCACCTCAGCACCGGAGCCAGCTCCAGCAGCTCATCACGACTGCACTCAGCGCTCTTCTGCAGGGCAAGCAGTGAAGAGCAAACAAGCAAAAAGCAATAAAGCCTTCCTGATGCTCTCATTACATGAAGTACATCTTTACTGGCAACAGTCTTAGGTATTGCTTTGTGGAAAATTGGCATCAACCAATTACAAATGATCACACTCTGGAGAAGCATCGCTTGTGTTGCTTGTGAATAAGGTCTGTTGTTAAAGCAACGCTTCTATTATTTGCATACACTTACAAATAAAATCCAGGGGGAAAAAAGTACTTGCTTGATTTTAAATTTGATGGGAACCTGAAGAATTTAATTTGAAACAAAGCATAATAAGAAGGATTTCAGCTAAGTGACAATTCAGCTTAAAAATTAAAAATAATGGGAGACTTCAGAAGACCTGGCAACTTGTATACGTTCAGCTACGCTAATATTTCTCTACATTTGCATTTCTTACAAGCTGCAGCAACTAGAATGATAGGATACAAAATTATCCTTAAAATGCCATATTGTAAAATAATGGGAAATATTGAGGGGTTTTTGTGATATATAGCTTGCCTTAGAGTTTTCATAAACCCTGCAAATGCTCATGTGCATAAATCGATTCCCAAGTACGTATTAAGGAATCCAGAACATCAGTCATTACATTACCAGCAGTGCAGGCTCCAGCTGGTTTGAATGGGGAGAATTGTTTTAAGGCAGAGCTGAGAGACTAGAGAAGACAGTGCAGCGTAACTGGGGTCTACCCAGCTGTGAACACATGAGCCTTCAGACAGCAGAGCTGTTCACGAGCTCTCTCACCTGCTCAGCCAGTAGCTTCTATACAGGATCCCCCATCTTTTAATTCCCATCAAACTGAAAACACACGGGACACCTAAGTGCATCTAGGTTTCTGTATTTTGCTTTTAGTACGTCTTGTAGAAAGGAGGTATTTTATGCATGTTGGCAAGTCAACAATAGGCATCTGTATTCATAACTATGGTTTGTATAGTTTGTACTGCACAGTCTCAAAGTCAACACAGAAACTTCAAGCATCACCCAAAAACGATGGCTGTACGTTAAAAGACTTCAATAACTAAACAAACAAATAATCAAACTTTAAAGCCTTCAGATTTGAAAAACGGCACATTTTGAAAAAGGTTCTTTAAAATTGTGATTACTCCAGAAATGCCTACGGACAGAACTAAAAGAAAATTAATTCCTGTACGCCAATTGCTAGTATTGGTAGTGTCCTCTTATCAGAGTTAAACTGTCAACTTTTAATGCCATTTTTCAAATGCCAGTAGCACAATTACGAAAATTTACAAAGTAAACATTGGTATTTCATATTATTTTAAAATCTTAAAGTTTTCCTTGGGAAAAAAATGCAAAACAGCATTTTGCTATGCGCCACAATGTAAATTGATTGCTGTAAGCTAACAATTTTCATCTATTCACAAAATAAATCACATAGGATCATAACATTTGTGATGCAGTAACTCTTTTCCTACGAATGTGTGTATAAGAAGCCAAATGCAGAACTGGTGAACCCTGGACTTTTCAAGCAGCTTCTTCAGGCAAGCACTGCTGCTAACACCCACTTGGGATCAACCAGGCTGTCCCCGATGCTTTGAAATGAGGAGGAGCCCAGTGTGGCTTTGCTTGTGGCCCCCGTGCCAAGAGTCGTACAGTACCTTGGGCACTCACCCGTCTAGTCTCACATCTGGTAAACTTCTGTTTAGAGCAATCAAGTCACTGGCCATAAGGTTAAACTGGTTGATTTTAAACAGCTCCTTCATTTTCTCCTGGTCATCTTTAGGAATGAGCACAGCCTTTCCCATCTCTCCAGGTCCTTCTTGGTTCCGAGAGATAACAGCTGGAATACAAGACAGCAAAAGGCCAACTTTTAATACATGGGTGTCTGTTGTATTTTGTACCAACAGGGCTCCACAAGTTTGGGCATTCGAGAAGGAATGTTAGAAAAAATACAGAACAATAACAACACATCAGAATTTTCTGTATGCTAAACTGTGAGATTTTACGTCTGTCTGGATCTGAATATATATCCGCTTCCTTTCTAACATGATAAAAACAGATTTGTGCACTTCCAGCTTTTAGTTGGAATCACACTGGCAGCACATGAGTATTCGCACGAGATACACCAGAGTTACAATGCACAGCACCATATTCCCAGAGAGATCCTGCAAACAAAAGGTTTGGACAACACTTTTATAGCTACTGGAAGTATTTGAAGAACATGTAAATTAAAGTCATTCTAACCAACTTCTTTTATTTTTAATTTAGTCCCAACTATCAGGCATATTACGTTATAAACCTGTCCTTTAAAAAACAAAAACAAACCCAAAACCCTGTCCCTCCATCTCATTTCCTAGCCTCCAAAATAATCCTGAAAAATATAGTATCCCAACCTCGTTACAATTAAAGATTAGTTTTACGCAATATTTGTACAGTCAATTCGTTATTAGGTCTGAATCTTGTTAACTTTGAAAAATTTGACGTCACAGTGACAACAATTGAACTCTAACGAAAACGATGTTATCCTAGCACCTCCCGCAAGAACACACACAAAAAAAAGGAACAAATTAAAGAATACTTTTTTAGAAAATAGTATATAATAAGAAACATGCCAAGCATACAAGTGATTATAACGGTTATTCTGAGGCGAGCAGCCCCCAAAGGGATGACAGGAGCACCATCTGTGTCCTCCTCCGACCCCAGCGTGCAGCTGACCAGCAGGGTCCAGCTTCCCCACCCGCTACGTGGAAGTTGCATCAGCCAACTGCACACGGGACAGCCTGAATTGTGACTGATTTTACATTCACACCCCAAATCAGCCTCGACTCAGGCTGAATAATTAATACTGATTCACTTTTCGCCAGCGATAACTGTTACTTGCTGCTCTCAGGAATAACAAAACCCCAGCGCCACGGCTACGTCCCGCCAGAGCGGGGCTCGGCCGGGGCTGCCCGGGCACAAGCGGGCAGCAGCCGGCGCTGGCCGTGACCTTCGTCAGGCTGAGTGCCTGAAACACAGCCCTTGGTCCAACACGGACCGTCTGCCTTAGGGAAGGGATCTAGCAGTCCTGCTTTTATTTTTCTGCCACCGCTTTCACTTTTCGTCTTTAGCAGCAAAAGTATTTTGAAAATTTTGATTCTTGCTGTCCTTAAAGGCTGGCACTTACGACGGCTCCGCTTGCTGAACAGTAATTAAATCATTTGGTTTTGCAACAAAGAGTGCTAGGAGAATAAAGCCCTTTCTAAAGCAATGCACAGGAAGTAAAACAAGTTACTTCTTAAGGAGAAAAGTGATTTTTTTCTGAGCAAACCAGACATCAGTGCTTGCTAGAAGAATCTCCCAGAAATTTACTAAAAGGTTTGTTTCTGCGGTTCTAGTTTACGCTTCATTTGAGCAAAGAACATTTTAGCAGTATTATTTGATACATTTTCATCCTTCCCCCTGATCAGAAGCAGCACTTTTATATGCTGCAACAAGAAGAAATGAATTAGGTTTCGCTGCGATTACAGGCGAGATGAAATGACTATCAGATGGCTGCTTCAGTCCTGGGCTGCTCTGGCATCCTAAGTGGCGATTCGGAAGCTCTCTGCGCCCAACATGATTTCCGAAGGATGACAGCCTCAGTGGTTAACGTGTATTGGGGTAGGCAGCACCCTCCCTGGAGCCAAACAGGCGGTGGCACTGGCACCAGCACTGCGTGCACGCTCAACGCATTACCAGATACCTTTTTTCATGTCTGAGCAGAATTGCTGATTCCTCTCACCTGGCTCTGGGAAGGGAATTAATGATTATACTGCTCTTTATGTTCCCTATTAGGTAGAATTTTATCTTAGAGAACATACCTCACAGTCAAACCCATTCAGACATACCACCAGAAAGAAAGCAAGCATGGGAAAAACAAGCCTGCTGTTCCTGCAGCTGCCTCTCCGAGCAGCCCTGCACCTCCGCGCAGCCGCACCACCTCCACCCAGCACTTCTTGGAACCTCCCCATCCTGCGCTGTACACGTGCGCACACCATTACACGTTGTGCGTGCTGATAAACGCCTCTTGGACCATTTCATACGGAATATTTATGTAACGCGTAATAGGAACATAAAATACGTGGAATTAATGGCTGGTAATTAAACTCTGCTATATCATCACTTTCTGGAGAAAGGATGAGGCTCTGCAGAGACTGTAATTTGACGAGCTGGTCCCTCAAGCTGCAAATTTTGTTTATGGAAATAAATTCTGCCTCCTTATGGTTGCTGAAGGCTGAGGTCACCAATTTATCCAAAAAGCAGCCAGGAACAGACTGTATAAATGCATCAGCCTAGCCACAGAGATGATGGAGAAGCACAGAAAGACGCTTGGCCAGTGTCCTCCTCCATGAAAAACACAACATTAATGGAAAGGAACAAATTCCTCAAAAAAGGCAGGAGGTCAGTTCCACCTCCCCATGAAACGGGGAGCAAGGCACCCACACTGAAATGCGGCTGAAGCAGTAGGCGACATACCGACTTGATTTGATTTTCTGCTGAAATGCTTTGGATTTGGCTAAAAACTTCTTAGTGGCAGTTTTCTTCTATAGAAATCAGAAACTTTTCATTAAAACATATTGTCTACGAAAAAAAAACGTGAAAATAATTTATCAATGTATTATTAGCAGAGTGATAATTATGACAGTAAATTTGCTGCCTCTCCTTATAGTTATCCCACTACTAAAAGTGTACTCCCTAGAACATGCAGAATACCTTCAGTGAAGGGTTCCAGACCGCAGCCCAGACAACAAAGACAGCTGCAGAGGATGTCATGCTCCAGTGTAAATTCACTGGAAATTCATTAGAAATCCCAGCTCGTCTGCACGGTACCGTTACAGGGACTCAAACTTACCTCTGCCTGAAAAATTTTGCTCATTCTTCTTGAAAGCAAGAGTTACATACTCCATCTGCAAAGCTTATTTTTCATTACAAGATTCGGTGTTCTGTTGTTTGCTAAGGTTCATCAAGATAAAATTTCAAAGAGATTTTGCCGTCCTGAAGTTTATTATAAAACTAATCAGGAATTTCCTAACCAGCCTTTCCACTCTCGCTGCTTTATCAAAGCCAAGCAGTATCACACTACATTGCAGCCATGGCTTACACATATCTGTGACTGTTCTGTTACAATTCTGTACGGTTTCCTTACCTGAAGTCCAGCCGGGCCACGCAGTTTGGCTCTGTAACTAAACCAAGCTGCGTGGTAAAATACTAAAATCAGGACTAAGTATATATCATAACACCAGAGTTGGAAGGAATATTTAGCAAACAGATATACTGCAAATATTCAATTTGACCCAATTTTTCATAGAAAATTGAATTTACGTTTTTGCTAGCACTGAATATTTCCGAGACACTAAAGATCTTGTCACTAAAGTTCTAATACCAGGTATATCATCCAACCTGGTTTTCTAATTGCTTAAAGCCACAACAAATATTTCTACCTGAATGCTTTGCTATTTATTCAACCCAAACACAACTTTTTTTTTTTCCCCCAGATAATGATACTATGGTCATTTCATCACGTTTTTATTTTCTGCTTTACCTCCTTCCTAGGAAGGACAGGATACTTCATTAGTGCAGCATGCTTCAAACCCAACCATTCCAACATGTTATGAAATACCAAACCTGTATCCCAGGCTTTCATACCAAAGTCATCACGATGTAAATATATATATTTCAATCACAGAACAAAACCATAACAACCTCTGCATCTAGAGGATTAAAAAAAACGCCACTGTAATCTGCTTCTTAAATATTCAGAACGCATGCATGGTAAAAGAGGCAACAATCAGCAAGCACACGCTGCTGCTGATTATGAATTACTCCGTCCGTACCGGTGTTTAAAAGCTAAAATGAGCGTAGCAAGCAATTTCCTTACAGAGTACGTCTTAAAATATATCACTTAGGATTTACTGTGCAAAATACCTTTTCCAAGTAGCTTTTATGCGTCTTTTTGGTAGTATTATGGAGATCATCGACTTGAAAAGATTGAGTAGCAAACAGCTTTGACCCTCTGCCGCGGCAACGAGAGGAGAGTCAAATTGTCAAATCCCGGCTGCCTCGAGGCCCTTTTCGCCATGGGAAGAGCTGACCCACCCCACGGAAGGCTGCCCAGCAGGAGCAACCCTCCCAGCCCAATCCCACGGGTAAAAGGCCGCGCTGCCACGTCCCGTGTTTGATTTTCCTCTACCAATGTTACCTGGCAGACCATCAATAAGCTTATTGGTGTGTCTGATCCACAAACGCTTTGGAAGCGCTTTTACCACTCCTAAGTCAAAATCTTTAGGGAATACTAATGCCAAACGAAACAAACAAGCAAGCAAACAAAAACCCTGCCTCATTTGTTATAAGCCTCTCTTTTGTGTTGAAAACCGAGTCCCTCCTTATCGCGCTTTCCTCTTGCTGTTGGTACACTTGTGCAATACTTCAATGTCACGCTGGGCTGTCCTCTCCTATTCCTGCCTCACTCTGTGACTTGCCCTTGCCAATAGGTCTCCACAGGCTCATGTTGGTCTTTCGTACCAGTCCTCGGTAATTTGATGGAGTTTTTATGAGCTTCCTGAGCTTCGGGGAGGGAGGTGCTGACGCGTTTGTCTTACGCTGCTACACTTCATGCTCTGTCCGTGGCACAGACTGGTGTTTTGACCCACGTACAGGCAAAAATCTCCCAAATTCATTTCCTTGACTTGCTTTGCTAAGATATTATCTAAGAAGCATTGTTCAAGGCTCTCATTCCTCACCAGAGGACTCACAGCCGGGAGGCCCAGGCATCCTGCTGGCAGCGGGCGTCAGGCAGCCTCTCCTGCCGCTCAAGTTCACTCGTACACCTTGGCACCGGCAGTCTGTACAGCGTGACATTCACCCGGCTTTAGAGATCCTGAAACCAGGAAACCTGCCCGCTTGCAGGAGGAAGGGGGACCCTCCGCGTGTTCCTGAAAAATACACACGGACGGCACGGGGATTTGTGGAGCTGCAATGCATCCCCACCCACTGCAAGGGCACTGGAAACAGATTTCAGAGAGTTCAAAACAAGCCCCCAGTGAGAAATAGAGGATGATTATATATACGTGTACTTACTTATTTATATTCATTCAGCCAATATATTTATATATTTATACGCTGAAGAAATGGGGAAAATGAAATTTTAATGTACCAGATTAATTCACTTCTATGAGAAACTGAACCAAAAAAACTGTATTTTGATTTATATTCGAGATTTCTATCTCACTTTGACCACGTTCCCTTTCGCAGACTGAAATGAGTCTCAGTCTCTCATTAACAGCTCTTTGCTAGCTCTGTGAACATGAATGTTCCAGCCGGTATCAGTGACATCCCTAATACACTCGGTGAATTCACAAACAATGGATTAATCATAGAGCCATTTAGGTTGGAAAAGACCTCTAAGATCATCAGGTCCAACCATTCCTAAGATCATCAAGTCCAATCAAGTCAACCCTCAGTAAACATCAAAGCCCGATGGTTAATGAACATGGAGTTGTACTCTGCTTGCCATTGTTTAAAATGAAAGATGAAAGAAAGGGATAGAAAAATAGGGAAGAAGGGCGTCTCAGGAGGTCGCCAAAACTTCCCCCACACAACACAATTAACTGCACTTAAAGCATCCGCTGAAACTTGTGCGGACGGACATTTTACAGCCTTACCGTGACATCAAAGCAACGCGGTAACTTAGCGGACTGTGCTCCCACCTTGACCCACCCGAGGAAACAGAGAACTTTCACGAGCTCAGCACACAAACACTGGAGAGCTGATGCTCCTCAGGAATAATTAAGGGCTGAGCTCAGACAGACAAAATCAGAAGTTTGTGAGGGGAGAGCTGAGCACAGAGAAATCGCAGCTAAAGCCGAGCAGAAGGACTAAACCCAAACTCCGTGCTGACGATACCGCATGCAAATTAAGAAAAACTCATGTGCCAAGTAATTCACAACAGACCTACAAAAAACACAGGAGTAAAACAATATCAGCGGCAGAACCGATCAGGTGAAACATCTGCAGGCCTCCTGCAGTTTTTAATATTACAATTCGTTACCCCGGAACCAACAACCTCTGTTAATTGCACCCGTCTGGGGAGAGCCTTCCACTCGGTGACAGAACACAAGGGCTTTCCTAGACCAGGACAAGGACCCTTCTGGCTGCGTACCGCGACCCACCGATCGCCGCCGGGAAGGAGAACACGCAGAGTTACACCGTGAGTCCTCCCCAGGTCTCCCTGTGCTGAGGTGGGGCCGTACCCAGACCGTTGTGTTGGCAGCTCGAGGGCTCTACGAGCTGGCAGCTTGCGTACTCCCTTTTGAGATCTACTTAATTTTTCTGATGAGCTGCACAGCTTAGCAGAGCAGCCCTGTTCCTTTGATGTGATTTGCATTTGCTGCCTCACGTTTTCATTGGTTTTTATCTCGGGAGACAAGGAATCCCCCACCAGCCTTCTCCGGCTGTTGATGCCCTTGCAGATCCTCACTTCACCCCTCCGTGGTTACCGCTTCCCAAGCGGTGTCACCTCTTCCTTCAGCCGTCTCCCCACAGAGAGGCCGAGCAGGGCCTCGCATCTCCCCTGCCCCCAGGAGCGCAGTCCCTCTCGAACCAAGCACACCAGGAAGGCTTTTGTCCTGCAAGGGGCTGTCGTCCTGCAAGGGCACAAACTCACAGGCTTCTAGCAGAATGAGGCTGCTTTAATTTGCAGCAGAACTCTTCTTCTGTGATTATCTTTCAAGATCTTGAAACCAAGGCAATCTACAATTCCCAGCAGACTTCTGCACCTTGTCACACTTGTGTGATTTCAGGAGCTGTATATATTGAACGCTATTCAAAGAAGGCATCCGTATGCGTCTTACCCTGCCTCAGTTAATTCTGTTTAATAGTTGCACCTAAACAGCAGCAGTGATTCAGCAGTTTTGCTTGTTAACTTATTGAAGAGCATTCCCAATACTGTGCTTTTTCAAAAATGTGCTTTTTAAATAAAGCGTCCATCAAAAATAGCTTTACCTCCAAGCACAAGAATTAACTGCTCATCTCTTCAGTGACCATCTTGGTGCACGCGGGGATAATGGAACTGACACGAAGCATGCCCACAAAGAATAAAAATGCTATTTTTCCAGCATTCTGCCTGCAGACATTTTTCATCATCTGTCAGAGGAGATAGGCCTCCTTTGGAAATGAAAACAACCCCCTCACAAGGGCTTACGAGAAGTGCTGAGGTCTTTGGTGGAGTGGAGAATAGAAAGCACAAAATTCAAGATAAAGAAAGGAAAAAAAAAAAAAAAAGAAAAAGCTGACCCCAATAGATTCCAAAACATTCAATTTATTTAACAATTCCGTAAAGGCTCTGCACGGGGACTCTTGCACAAAGACACGGCGACACTCAGAAGATACAAGGACTCATCGTCCATGCATTCTTGCTTTTTCTCCAAACGTTTGTTCTCCTTCCGTACGCCTCGGTGCAACGCCTGCGCTTCGCCTTCAAGCGCGGCGACGCTGCTGCTTAGCGGGCAGCCGAGCAGGGAGCGGGGGCAGCGGGGCCCATGCCCACCCCTGGCCCAGCGCCGCAGGATGTGCTGGTGCTCTGGCAGCCTGGGGGGCTACTTGGCGTCCCTGGGGGCAGGGAGGCAGCCCAGCCACCAGCTCCCCCCGAGGAGAAGCAAGCAGAAAGACCGCAGCCCGTGGCACGACCCTGCGGTGCCTCCAGCCCCTCGGTGAGACGTGAGCAGCAGCGATGCTGGCAGGCAGGAACCAAAGCTCCACGCAGTAACGACCAAGCACACTTTGGGTAAGGGCTTTTGCACTTTGCCTGTGCTCTGAACAGTGAGGGTGTTATGTGGTTGTACAAACACGATCAAGAGAGACTTTAAAAAAAATGAAAAACACCCATGGCATCAAAAAGCACTTTCCAGTTTCAGGAACTGCCTAGTCAGAAAGTTATCCCAATGTTCCTCGTAAATTTGCATCTCCATAGTGGCTATAAGACTCTCTATATAATCCTCATATTTTATGCCCTAATAATTTATCAACTCCATACAGAATCCAATAAACGACAGGATCAATTCACAGCCCTTGCCATTTTCATGATGCATCTTTTGCTGCTCCGAACTATGTGCAGACTTATCTTAATCCGGAACATAAAGAATTCTAGTTTTAATTATACAGTAGCAATAAATCCCGCAAAGTTGTCATAAACATCATTAAATAGGTCATTTACTTTACAATATCTTCCAAGATAAGAGTTCCATGAATCTGGAGGAAGAAAAAAAAGAAAGTTGCTTTCCAATAATAAAAGCATTGTAACTCACTGTAACTCCTGCAGTAAATACCCTTTTTTCAGCATTCCCACTCCACCTGTTGTCTACAGACGCAGCAGACTACACTGTTACTGACCGCCTCAAAGCAAAATGCCTGAAAAGGGCACAAGGCGGCCTGGAGTGAGAATAAAGTAATCATTAGATTTTTAAAAAATAATAATAATAATTTAGGGGGGATGTGAGCTCTACTTATAGATGCTGGCTGTCGTTTTCTAAGAAAGATCTGGAAGGCATCTTCACATCAAAAACAAAAGTCCATTCTCACCAACACTCTCCATGAGTTCCTAAGAAGCCTACGCACAATTACATAACCGCACGATGCAACCCCCTAAGCTTAAAAGGTCTCCGCAGTTACTAGCATTGTTTGCATCGCAGTAATAGACATTACTGGATTTTGCTAAAAAATAACAAAGTCTAATTAAATACCATGCTAGTTCAATGCAGTTCAGAACCACTCTTTTTAGCAAATCAGCTGTAATACAAAATTCGGAAGCCAGAGATACTGGGCTGAACAGTCAAGCTGTTTTCAAGAGGATACCAACAATCCCCCAATCCAAGCCATCCCCTTCCAGTCTTACTGCATGATACCTAAGCAGTTAATAAGCAATGTCTCTTATGACGGTGGCAATGAAAGGCTGATATCTTCTTTAAAAAGAAAATACAGCATCCCCAGGTATTGCTTGCTTTAATTTTCCAATATAATGGACTAAGATAAACAAGAGTACAACATAACGCGGGAGCCCTGACATACGGTAATCGCCAGACCTCTGGAAAAGGCTTTATACATGCCGATTCCTTCTTAGCATTTTAACTGGGCACAGGAACCAGCAGAGGAAAGCGCAGGAATTCGTATTTCTTAACAACAGCTCAGGGAAAAAGAGTGGAAGGCACATACATGCAGAGAACCACAGAAATGTAGTAAAAATGAAAATTCCAAAGTAAAGGGTAAGAGAGAAACACCCCCTTCTGCACGCGCTGCAGCTCAGCGGCAGACACCTACCCTGGGCACCCATCCCAGCGAAGGAAGGGGCTCACACCGCAGCAGCTGTCCCGAAGCAGGGGGCAGCAACCCACCGCTCGCCGAGTCCCGCGGCAGGAGGCGGCCGCCCGCTGGAGCGGCGATGCTTTCGCGTCCACCCAGCGGCTGGAGATGAGCCCGTTCCCTCGAAGGAAAGGATGGCGTCCCACTAAACCACACGCCCATCTATCACATATAGGGCTGTTATAAATGAACTCTGTGCCTGTACAGCAAATGAGGTACGAGTTACCTCCCTCAAAATAATAAGCGAGCAACAACGCAGCAGAGACGTATCGGTACACCAATGTTAATTTAGACGCTATGCAAATACCTAACCGATGCTGACTGCTAAGCCAGCAAGAAGCCCGTGGGGGCTGGACCCCCCGTGCTCACTGGGACTGGCCCATCAGCTCCAGTAAGGGGCAGCTCCAGGTCCCTGGGCTGCTGTGGGGCGACAGCCGCAGGCCACACACCCTCTGCTTTAGCAGCAGTAGTTATTTTGAAAAATTCACCATTACAAATGAAGCCAAAAATGTTGAAGAATGAGGAAAAGATGTGTGATTTATGGTGGCGGTCAAACCAATCTTCTGCAAGGCAACACTAAGCAGCCAGTAATTGAATGGAATGAAGGTAAGAGGAGTTTCATTTATTTTTATTTTTTAAACCCTCCCTGAACAGCAGCCTCATATTTTAGAGTGCCTTATATAAAGTCAAACCATTACTGACATATAGTTTTCCTATCTCAGCGTTTTATCCGCTTTCATCAACACGCTTGCTTTTTCCACGTCTACGAAAAGGGAAATGTTTAATGTATAAATAAATCCAGGCGGCTGTACCTTCCGTAAACCTTTACAAAAAGATTCTTCGTTGTGGTTGCTCTGTGTTTTTCTCCTGTCAGGCTGAACAGGTCGATGTTTTCAGTCCCTCTCCCTCCCTGTCTCAACCAGCAGCAAGTTTCACCACCCCAAACTCCCCTCACCAGCAGGAGGGCACCGGGCGCCCCAGAGGCAGCAGGCCGCAGGCACGGGAGGCTCAGGGGAGGGCGATGGGAAGGAGAGCTTGTGATGCCCATGGGATGACCCACAAGCGCCCTGCCACCAAAGCAGCTTCATATGGCCCTGGACAGGGGGTGCAGAGCGGGGCTGAGGGTACCAGCCTGCCCCCAGCACCCTGCCCAGCTCCATCCCGGGGCCTTCCCCGCACACCCTCTCCACAGCCACGGGGAGCAGCCGCAACGTAACTCGTCCCCGAGCGTTAGAGCGAGTCCTGGTTCCCAAACCCATTTAGCTACGGGCGCTGGAATTAATTGCTTTCCGGACAACTGCCGCTTGAATCGACACGCTGCGAGGCGGGATGCGCACAGCGCCATACATTATCCTAATTGGTATTTGATACAAGGTTTGATGGGCAATTATGTCACATCTCGGCGGCACGCATCAATCTCTCGTTCATGGAAGCCACGTACTTTGGTCTAGGTTACAATACGTTATTTTGGCACGAGAAAAAAGGAAGGAGGATCTTTCACGACGAGCCACCGCCTTGCAAATAAACCTTGAGCAACTTCAGAAATCTCCTTCCTCCCTGAGAAATTCATACTGCTCTCCTACAAGCAGCGAACCCATTTCCAAAGAGGAATTGGTGTTTACAGGGCCCGCTCCTGCTGAGAGCGGGCACAGGGGTCCCCGTGCTGGTGGGGAAGCTGTGCACCCCAACACAGGGCACCCCAACACAGGGCACCCCAACACAGGGCACCCCAACACAGGGCACCCGGAGCTCTCCGAGGCACCCCGAAACGCCTGCCACCAGCTGCACATGAAGGACCCTCTCCCATAGGGCTGCCTCTTACTGTGAACGCTGCTCAATCAGCTTGGGATTTACCGCTTTCACCCTCCAGAGCTCTGCTGCTTCCTCTCCTGAAGTGAGGCCGAACGCCTGTAGGACAGGAAAGGATTTCCGCATGGTCTGCAGCCCCCAAGCACACACAGCTCCCCCCCGCAGCCAAGTCATGCTTTGCGCAAGGTTATACATCGGTCCTGTCAGCTGCTTTCTAGCAAGAGGCTATGGTTTTACAGCGGGATTTGGTAAGCAGCAAGAAAACACCAAAGAGATGGAGACTGAAAGCAGCCACGAATCAAAAGTCTTATTTCTAGTTACAGACAAGCATAAAAGCATAAATGAAATAGGTTTGTAGCTGTGTGTTACAATTTTACCATGGCTTATTGTTCAGAATACAGAAAAAAATATGTATTTTTTAAAAGGAAAGTCTCTAATACAGACAGTTAGAGAGTTAGCAGCTGACCTCAGAAACACCACAGGTGACCACAACCCAGAGGGAAAGCACGAGAGCAGAGCCCATCCCTGCTGCCCCGGTACCGCGGCTCCAGCTGGCGCTCCAGGCACTGAAGGCAGCACCAAAAACATGAGACGCTGCAGTGCTCGTTAGGATGCCTCCTGAAGGATTTTCATTATCAGACATCAGCACTGTAAATTCCCATTCATGAATTAACAATGAGGTCAAGCGCCAAAGTGATACGAAATTGTGTCTGATTTTGTCTTAAATGAAAGCAGGACGATCTGTAGTGTTACAGATGCTTTTTTAACCTGCAGGCAATACATTCTGCAGGTGGTATTATACACATGAAATTTTAAACATCAGCCTTCTGGCCACATGCACATCTTAATCCTGTTAGAGAACGCTGTATAGGGCTGAGGAGAGGACCACGTTGTTCTTGTCGTAACAGTGACATGTCCCATCACTGGTTTAATCCAAAGTTTCCCATCTACATATGTAGCCAACTGACCAGTCTATATAGTAATCGACAAATAAAATTAAACCAATAGATTACGTCCTACAGAGGCACAGGAAAAAAAAGTACAATTGCAAAATAAGCAATCTGAGATTAAACTGGGAAATCTTTTATCAGTTAAATACCTGGAAAATTTAAACTTGTATCTGAACACAAGCACCAGGTGGCTTTCCAACCCCGAAATAACCTACATGTAGAAGGGGAGCACATACATAACACCTACAGTAGAAAAATTTTAATGCATCGGTAGGAGAAGAATCAGACTTCAAAAAAAGTCAGTCTCTTCATTAGTCCACTTTACTGGATGCAAGTCACTTGCCATATATAACTCATTCTGTATAAATACATATGAATATATAACTTGGTAAATGTAAGTACTTAGTTTTAAAAGCTATGTCCAATTACCTTTTTTTTATTAAAAAAAAAAAAGATGCCATCTCGTTCAGAATTTAAAACAATTTCTTTCTTCTTCCAGTCAGTGAAGAAATGCCCTGGGTGTACAGCACCTTCCAGCCAGACTGTGACGAGCCAGATGCTCTGCTTCATTGCACCAAGTGCTGATCCCCACTGCAACATCAGAATTTGTGGGCAGAGCAGAGCCAATGATGCTTCCATACACAGAACTAATTCTTCCAAGAAACTGCACCCTACATGCAAATTAATTAAAGCACTTCATGCATTTTTAATTGCTGAAATAGATGAAGGAAAGCAAAAGGCACATACAGGTATACAGGACACCAGTGATGATCGATACAGCACTGTTATTTTTGAAAAGAGCTAACTACACAATAAACTGTGCTTCATAGGCACATTCTTTTCACATAAATCAAGAGCTGATAAAAGTAAAAAATCCATAAAATCACGTAAAAACTAATTTGCCATTAACAATACACTGTGAATACAGATATATATTAAAGTCTTTCTATGGTTTATACTGAAAGCTTAGCTTCCTATGGAGCAATCTTTCCTGAAAGATGTTCCTGGAAGAGAAGATAGCACAGCTGCAAACGCATAGCTAGGAACGTACCAAGGTTTCTCATTTAAATGCAAACACCGAGAAAGAAGAACCATAAAAGAAACCAACTCCCATTGAATTAGGACAATATCGTAGCTAATGTCTTCCAGCTTGCAACATACTCCAATGGAAAACCTGAACTGTAAAATGGAAATAAAAAGCATTCGCATAATTAAATTATGCGGTATTTCTCTTGTCACTACTTCCCAGCTGAACCCATATGAAATGTTGTTGAGAATCATTTATTTTCCTGAGAGGACTCCTTTTCTTACAATTCCTGCCACATATTAATTGATCTTGTGGAATCTGCACAAAGCCTGCAATACAAAACTGGGAAATTCATTACACTAAGTAAGGCTAGGATGAATGCGCTCACATTAGAAACAAAATTCACTTACATATTACCCCCTCTCCCTTTGCTGGAAGAGCAAACCCTCACTGAGTCAGGAACATCGCAATTTTCCATTTAGATTAATTCCCGAGCAGTCCATCCACTGCCAGCGAGGCTCCCACGGCCAACGGCTGGAAAGGGAGCAAAGAAAGCGAGCTTACAGTGAGGGAACAGGCTGATTTAACCGGGCTCCCCTTTATTTATTCGCGATACACCACTTCGGATGCGCCCGTTAATTCTGCTCAACGCGGCAATCAAAGAGCCGCAGCAGCTGACGCGCCGGACGGGGCGCGCCGCGGCAGTCCTGCCCCGCAGCCCACCTGCGAGAGGAACCACGGCGGTGGCTGAGGCCCTGCAGGCTGCGGGCACGGGATCCCGACGAGAAGGCAGCAATGTGGAAGTGCCACCCCACGGAGCTTCCCCTCCCGCGGCCAGGCTGGAGGCGCCTCTCCCCGCAGGCAGGGCTGCGCGCCGTATGGGCACGGGTCCCCGACAGGGGAAAAGCAGCCCCCCAGCTCCACCGGGGGCTCGCCGACGCACATCGGAGCACTTGCTGGGAACTTACTGCAGATACTCACTTGTTACTGCCTTGGATGGGTGCGAGTGGCACCGCTTGCTGCATCAAAACTTGCAAGGAAATTGCACGCACGCATTTCAAAACATACCCACAAACCAGAGGTAAAAATAAGGAGTCTCCAACGAGAAGCAGTTAGATAAAGTTAAAATACCAACAACTCCACAGGGCATTAACCGGATTTAGAAAAAAATGGATGAATGTAAAGAATAGACAAAGAAGATTTGAAAGATAACAGTGACAAAAATTAATCTAGAAAGACAGCAAAAGGACAGGAAATGTGCTGTAAACAAAAAAACACTTAAAATGCAAAAATAGACACCTAGTAGTCAAAGACAATCAGCTCTCAGACCAAAGAAAGCCAAAAGCAAAAACGGCTTCGTAGCCAAGCAAACAGCGTGTGAGAGCACTTGTCAGGGGGAGCAAGCAAAGGAGAAGACATTTCTATCCAAACCCAGTTTAATTATGCTTTAAACATGTACTTCTAAAACTCAGTAAAATCTATTTTCAGCACAGCATGAAGCCTGCAGGAAAACAGACAGACTGCATTTAGAGGATACATAAATATGTTTATTCTTCTGTAGAGGTTTTGTGGGGGTGTGACATCTTGTGCGTGTTTCAGCAGTTATGTATGGCTGCAACAGATGAGAAAACTAAATTTTGTAAAGCATTAGCTAAATTAATGGATGTGTTAGCATCATCATTATGGCAACACATACTATGGGGTCTCAAGATTAAAAGACATCAAACAAATTCAAAAGCATCAGCTCCACAAACTACAGTAAGTAACAGGTAGCTAACGCAAGCACGAGAGTAATTACTTGTGCTCCCTGACAAGAACCCATTTAAGAACAAGCATTTTCAACCCGAGGAACACTGACTGAAGCTGTGACATCCAGGGGAATTTCACATAAACACGGACGGCGAAGTCAAGCACACAGAGGCTTGAATCCTTCCTGCAGCGCAAAGGAGCTACGTAGACTTGTTTGGGAAGATTTCAGAATAATGAAGAGAAAAACAACAAGGTTTAAAAACGCAACTAAAATTAATTTTGATGCTATTTGTTTAATAAGTAGGTTAATATTTCTTGCCTCCTAAGAGCCAACAACGTTTCCAAGCAGTAATAAGCCTCATACGGCTCCTCTGTATCCGTGAAATATCATCGCTGCCATTTAACAGCTGGCACAAACAAGGCGTGCATAAATTCAGGCTCTGCCTGCACCACAGGCACAGCAGCGCTCAAGCACAGCCAGAGGGGTTCTGGGCACGCTGCTTCCAGAGCTGGGAAGTTGGGCAGTCGGGCCTTGGGAGCACAAGGCAGCGCCACGCATGGGACGATGCCTCCCCCGGGGCGCGCGTGTCCCACGGCCGGCACCGCGGGGGCCTGGGGAGCAGCAAAGCAAGCCGCGTTCCCGTGGCTCCTCTTGTGGTGCTCCCCCCAAAACCTTCCACGTAAGCCCAATACACCGTAGCGGATCAGAGCCGCCCTGCTCGCTGCCCTCCTCTCCCTGACCTGTGCCGATCACAGACGGCCCCAGCTGCAACGGAACAAGGTGAGCGGCTGACAACAGCCCTCAGTAACGTGGAATTAATTGTGAGATTATCGTTGGGGAATTCCCAGAAGTACTTCTGTAAATCTCATTACCAGCATCTTAGAGGGCAGGATAAAGCACAGGTTTTTAGTTTACAACACGATGTTTTCAAGACAGCAGAGTCCACCAAGACACTTTCTGTGGCGCTCCTTCCCTCTGCGTTCAGACGGAACGAGCAGCCCTTCTCCCACCTCCCAGCAGCAGGTCTCACACAAGAGGAGGCAGAGCAAGTAAGCTAAGAAAACACATTCATGTCCCCGCTATTTACTTGGTTTAAAGATAAATAAAAGCTTCCCGTGCCCCACCAACCTGCACCAAACATCCACGAGGGCCATCGTTATAAAGCCCCCCAAGTGACCCTGCAGTGGGCGATCCAACAGCCATGCACGGCGCCCACTTTGCAGCCTTGTGCTTTTACCTGGAATAGGAGCACAGCTGCATAAAAGTCACATGTTATAGACAAATTTGTAAGTTTCCATTGCAACACAGACTTCTCATGTCCATCGATGAACTACGTTTGTCTCCAACCTTCAACCCAACAGGTACACACTCATATTTAACTAGCAAAGACAAAACCCCAGAGGCAATTGGGGTGACTGGGCTTGAATGCTCCCACTGCCAGATCTTACTAGTTCTGTTGCTTTATTTCGTACTTAATTTGTGATTTATATCATTTTCTTCACATATTTATCTCATTCCAACATGAGGAGGACCAAGCATGCTATGGACAAAAGTATATATTCTAAAAGATCAGCACAGAACCACCCAGTAAATACCCACCCTGATAAATCTGCAAGCGACATTTGTAGCTTGCTCACGAGAGTCTTGAATAACCTCCTGAACAGATTCTGCCATTACCGAAGAATTTTTTTCATCCACATGTTCAATGCTTCTGACTGTTCACCAGAGAGCCTTCTCCAAGATGTTGTTTCTCGTGGGCAGAGCGCCCTGAGGTGCAGTACGTCTGCGTGCAGAATGATTTCTGATGCTTGGGCTGACATTAACCAACAGGGATCACCGCCAAGCAAACCCTACAAACTTGCCTTGGAGGCCAGGTGACGGTGTTATCCCAAGGCCCGCTGGGTTGCAAAGTCCTTCCACCATCCCCTCCAAAAGCTTAACTTTGATGGCAAGAGTTTAAATTTTTCCTATGAGCCAACTAAAGGAAATCTTAAATTTTATTATCAAGTACATACCAAAGCATCGAGGTTGCCAGTAAGTAGCAGACCGGACAGGATAGCACTAGAACTACAAGCTCAGTATTGTTCTAACTTATTTCTGCTATAACAGCAAGGATTGCACACGATCCAGCCTGAATATCAATTCCACCATCAATTACCGAAAGCCCAAAGCGGAAATTATTTTCAATAAAAGATTATGCATACAGGTATTTGCAAGCTAAAATTAAGGCTTACAAATGAAATGGATGGCGGTATTTATCTACTTGCACTGTTTCAAAAGGTTGTTTTTAACTGTACCCACTGTGATAATTTAGGAAGGCTTTTTTCCTTCTTTTTCCACACTTATAGTGTAACAATTCTGACCATAAAAGCAGTAGGAAACTGAAAATATAGAGTTGGGAGCTCCAAACTGCCACCAAATGCCTGATACTTCCTCTTGTTGTAGGTCTCCTTGGTGTAGTAATCCACATTAGCAATTACACTTTCATTCTGGCAGCAGGTTTTAATTATACCTTATAATACTGCAAAAGAAATAGACTATTAATTTGTATTCCTAAAGTTGCTGGTTTGGGGTTGGCTTTATTTTTTTTTTTTTAAAGGAATGGCCATCTCTCCATCGGTTATTAAAGGCACCTAGAGTCCGATGCTTTACCATTTTCCCATCATACCACCTTGCTATTCCGCTGACCTGTCGGCTGTTGTTTCATCATTACTCTCCTCTTCCTCTGCCATTTCTCCCTGACGTTGCACGGCCCGAGGAGCTGCAGAGAGCCACAGCCTGGTGCTGCCGAGGGCAAGGTGAGCATGAGACGGGGCAGCCTTCTTCTGCTCAGCACCGCACCCCACTGCGAGCACCCAGCACGTGGCAGGATGCAAAAGGAGAACAGCCAGAGGTATAAAATAGGTTTTATAAGATGTATTTCCTACAATAGTAGAAAGGATGATAACTGAAAAAAGAATCACAGTGAGTAATTTTAATACATTTAAATGATCTGTGCCTTTATTCCTTGTACCACAGACCCCCGATAACAGTCGATACACCAAGACCAGTTTAGTTTGGCTGAATTTAAGATGCCCGACATACTCGTAAGGAAGCAATTCTTTTCTCTCAGGCTCATACCTTCACCATGCCATAAAATTCACACAAGATAAACAGCATTTAGTACTGGAGCATCTGCCCTGCCTAATTTGAGGTTCACAGCTCTGGCAGTTTTTCTTTTCTTTTTGAAAGCAACATCAGAGCAGCTTCTAAACCTACAGAAAGACACAAACATTCCCACAAGGAACTTTTTCCAAGCACAGCAGTTTAATTAGAGCTGACAGAGCCGGCAGTTAAAAGCAGTCGAAGAGCTCCCAGTGCAGAGGCAGCAACAGCGCTTTCCTTCAGCACCAGCACCTTCGGAACTGCGCCGAAGCAGCGGGTACCAGACAAAACCCGGGTGCGTTCTGGAAGGAAATGAAACCTACAGGTAAACACTGGCTTCCTACCATCAGCATGCATAAACATTTCCGGCCAATCAAGCCAAAAAAAAAAAAGAAAAATCACTAAGCCCATTCCTCTGCTTTCTTTTTGGGTGTATAGAAAGAAACGCATCCTGCACTCTTCTCTTCCACCTCAGTAGTGGGTATAAGGAAAGTTAGCTCTCTTTGCTCAGCATCCATACCAGAACAATCAAATAATGTATTCTTAAAACAAAATAACTGAAGGATAGTCAGTATTTAAATACAGATGCTTTTTTACACAGCATATACTCCAATTTCATTGTCTTGTCAGGGCATGTAATAAGGATTAAAGCACTCAGGACTATATAGGCATACAAATAATTATGACACCAAATACCGAATCCTTGAGGAAATTAAACACAATGCTGAGAGGAAATGTTTTGAAGATTAAAGATTTGTATTGCTGATAAACAGCAGCAGGCTTTTGAGGCACTGAAACAAACAAATAATAATTAAAAAACACAACAGAAGCCTCTTCCCACCCCCTTTTCTGCTCAACACATACTCCGGCATTTCTCCTGAGGGCAACAGCGGCCGCATCTCACTCGGAAGCGCCCGAAGGCCGGCACCGAGCGGTGCCCACGGAGCAGGTCCCGGGGGAACTGGTGGTCCCCGGGGGGAGCGCAGCCCGGCCTCCCCATGATGGCAAAGCAGGGGACGAACTCCGCAAACACAGCCGCCAGCTATTCTCCTCGAGCAGCTCACAAAAAGCCCTTTGATTTAGCAGCACGCCAGTGCCAACCACTAAAGCTGCCCGTGCTGGAGCCATGGTACATTTGACTCAAAAATTGTCATTTCCACCAAGTAGCAAAATGAGGCAAATTAGTGTTTTATGAAGTTTAAAATAGGATAATTCAATGCGGTTAAATTTTAAGACTATCAAAAGAGGAACCAACTGCTGAACCCGTCAGCACTAAGGTCCCGATATGCTGTACTAAAACTTCTGATTTCCCCTGGAATAACAAACAAGAGAAATTGTCATTATATAAAGCCTAAAACAAGTGAATTTAACACAGTTAAATTATTCCTACACCATGAAAGGCTGACAAGTTTGGTTTTCTCCTTTTTTCTTTTTCTTTTCTTTTTTTTTATTAAAAAGTACTCATCACTTAAGGAAGAAAGCCTTTTACGATTACAGTTTATCTGGTTTTCAGCTATCGGCATTACAAGAGGTGTTCTTGCAACCCAACGCACTGGAGCGCAGAATTATCTCTGTGCATTTTATCACTGTATCATACTTACAGCTGAATCTGCTGCAATAATCACGCCCTGTGCCCTATTATGGAGGTCTACACGTGGGGGTCTTCTTGTTTTTTAAATGTTACTCGCCACAGCCCCTCGGGCACACTTCTGTTGGCTGCCGTGGGGCCAGGAGCACGGGCCGTGCGACGCCCGCCCGCTCTGCGGCACAAACCTGGACAACACGCTGGTTTACAGTTTTTGCTGAGACAGCACCGCCTCCGCAGGGGTCTTACACTGTTAAGTTATAAAGAACTCAAGGGCTTTAGATTAAAGGTTTTATGATTGGAAAATGCCATTTATTAAATAAAATTATAGGATAAAATTACCTCATATTCACAATGCAATCCTATCAGCAAATCTATGCAGAAGCATCCCATGAATTTTAAAATTAAATGTGCTGAAAGACCTGTAACCTTTAAATCTCCACACAAAGCCATCATTGTAAATAAACGAGCTTAATTTAATTTATTACTATTTCCAAATTATTCTTGAAAAGCACTCATGTTCTTTGTAAATACTCTCAGTACTTGGTACCTCTTTTTTTTAATGAAAAATGAGAACTCTTCACAGTTTTTTAACCACATGATCACTGACCAATGGCAAAATGTTAGAAATTCAGTTTGAATAGAAAAAAACATAAGCTAAGCACAAATGTATCCCTGCATTTTTACAGACAGAATGCTCCTTTACAAAATAAATACCCTTTAACTAAATACTAGTTTTTCATACTTGAAACTATTCTACAACATACTATAGTGAATATAGCCCTTCAGCACAGTGCCAGCTTGCTGCTGACCACTGTACTTTCAGAACATAATTTGACAAACTGCTGCTTAAATTAATACAAAATAACATTTCCCACATATTATTTCTTTGACTGCAGCAGAGTATACAAATAGGCATTCTGCATATAAAAACACTTTCCAGACGATTAGATGTGAAAATATCTAACATTTAAGAGCAAGCTGTGCAAACAGCAGACAAGGAAATTACTGGAAAGCCAAGGCATCTTTTTTTCCAGGAATATTAGAAGGAATACAACAAATGCATCAGTACCGACTTCAGTCAGCACATGGACAGCTTTCCACAAACCCCTGCCCCACGTGGAAGGGAAGGCTAAGGAGGGATAAGGCACTACGGCACACACCTCCTCGGATAGGCAAATGCACGCAACACGCTAATTCCAGCGGCGCGGTGCTAGCCTTAGGTGTAAACGCTACAAAACAGAAGGCACTTGGATCCATTGAGAAAACCTTATTAAAAAGGTGTTACTGAGTTAATAGATCAGCCTTGTACTTATTCCTACAAGCCTGGAAACAAAACTTTACTGATAATTGAATTATATTTCTTTCTTTGTACGTTTTAAAAAAAGCCTTCCCTACCAAATGTATGTTGTCATTCCTCTTAAGAGGTTTCTTGGCTGGCCAAATTTTTGCAAACTTTATGGTGGGTGCTGTCTTCTCTCGATGAAAGGGCTGTCTTTCCAGGGATACTACAGGAAGGAGCAGCCGAGGACCAAGAAGAGAAGGCACCGCCACGCACGCTGGCGCCTCGCAGTGCTTCCCTGGGCAGTGACTTCGCGCTGCGCTGGAGCCCACAAGCCAGATTTCGCTCCCCTCCTCACGCTGCCGAAAGCTCCGACTCCAGAAGCACTGCCACAGACTGGTTTTATATATAGCACGGCTATGGGGCGTGCAATTAATGGCGACTCGTGGGAGGCCAGCGCTGTTACTGCCACAGCTAATTCCGGGCCCCCCGACAAGCGGCTGCGGTCCTGCCACCAGGGCCCGGTGCGGGAGGAGCGCCGCTGCCAGCACCCACCGGGGAGGCACGGGGACGGGACGGTCGCAGCAAGGCAGCCCGCCGTGACAAACAGCTCAACACCAAGCACTTCGGGGTTAAATGTTTCCAGTTTACTTCCAGCTTCGACAGAGCCCTAACAAAGCCACACGACACAAGGCAAAACGATGAATTTCCACGTAAGCACAGGATCGTGCCGTGTTTTAGTTAAACCCAGCGAGTACCTGGAGCGAGAAAAGTTCTAGGGAAGTCAGGAAAGACAACGAGGAAAGAGACCAATGTGCAAGATCTAATTAATTACAAGAGGTCGTCTGAACATGTGCAAAATAAACTACTGATCAGCCTCCATTCACTGGTCCCTTCAGCAGGGCAGTTTAAGGAAGAAATGAACACAAACCTTCACTACTGGGTGGTGACACTGGAAGCAGGGTGCAACACACCGCTAAAGCATTTTACTTCTCTAGGAGCCAAAAATTCCCCAAATGTAACGTGCTAAGAGGCTAAGGCATGAATTGGGAGGGGGTTGGTTTGTTGGGTTTGGTACAGTACTGACATTAACAAGTTCTGTGCGGATGGCCCAATAAAAAACAAAATACTTTTCCACATATTTCTAGGTAATTTTTTTTTAATGTTTGAATAGAAGTAATAAGGTCTTTTATATATTTTTTCTTTTTAGCCTCAGAAAAGCTTTTAACTATTTAGAATAAAACCCGATACAGAGGTGCCAGAAGTCATACCCATTGGATGCAGAAATTCTCCCCAGTGCACTGTTGTTGTACCGCCACGTAACTTAGCCTTGGAGTGCCTCCTAGTTCCCTTCCCATTAAGCTGTAGGCCTTTTATAACCAATTAAAAAAAAAGGTGAACGAGACCTTTGCACCACCAGTAGCTGACATATCACAGAGGGCATGGAATACCAGATGGCATTCTGAATCTCATTCATGAGAATACTTTTTTCTGCACAGCAACCTAATGATAAGAGTCGGTGTTGTTTTACTATTATTATTATTATTAATTTATTTTTAATACAGACTAGAATCCCAAGGACAAGCGGGATGACATTGGAATAAATTTCACTCTGATTCTTCTATCTTTATTATGCAAATGAATGCACGATTTAGCTTGTCAGGTTTGGTAATCAAGGCCCTTGAGAATGTCTGTAGCTAAAAACGTTCATTACAGCATACATGAATACTCCACACGACGTCTACTAAAACCAGTCTCAAAGAATTGCATTCAGATACATAAACAATCAGGGCCTTACAACAGATACTATGATTTGTAATTGTTATTCAAATTCCAAACTGTACTACTACTGAGAAACATAACTCAAAAGTATTTCTCCGCGATAAATCCAATTTCGTACCATTGATACTACTCGAGATGAAAAAATTAGCAGTCATAAAAGCAGTGGCTTAAATCTAGCATTATAAAAATCCTTCTCCTCCCTTGCAAAATAGAAGAGTTGCAGCGTATAAGGTGGCCCGTCACATTTGGTTGTTATTATGCTGTATGCCTTCTCAGTAACTCTGATTTCTCCAGCGTTTTGTTGCATTTCTTAAAACCTACACAGAACTCATTCAAGATGGAAAATCACTCTGCTGTGCTCAAGTCTTAAACAGTAAGAGATTCAACTGCACTGTACAATTTGTAGAACAATGTAAGGATTGTTTAAAACTGAATTAAGAGAGGCTGACGGCAGTCTGAGCTTCATATTTTTCAGGCTCAATTCTTGCAAAGAGACTTGAGCACACTGACACTATTTGCAGAGCTTTCCTGAAATCAATGAAGCTTCATTCAAGGTCTAGAACTGTGGCGTCGATAACAAGAAAGGAGTCATAATTTATAGACAATACCCATTATAAAAGCTTCTGATGCTGCAAGTACAGTTTCCACAAATCTTTTTTAGCTTTCCTAAAACTAAGGTATTAATTGTCAATGAGTTTTGCAAGCAAGCAGGTCTACAAGGCGACATGTACTTTGCAAAAAGAAAAGTTGGTGTCTGAAAAGGATTTCCGCTAACCTTATGATTCACCTGCTGAACATAAAAAGGAAACCTATAAACCTACAGTGCAGCTGGGCCGCATATTCTGCCATTGCCAAATGACTGTTGATCTGAAAAAAAAATAAATCTGTTTCTGTTAATCCTATTAAAAATAACTTGCAAACGCTTCTCAGCGGGGCTAAAAGAATGACATTTTCTTCTGCCTTGCAATACCGTTTACACATCTTGCTATCAGGATACCTCCTGTTACTGAGGAAAGTATTAGTTACAGCCCAAAAGTCTACTACTGCTGTGCTCCCCACGTGCAAACACATACGCCATGCAGTGACAAGCATCCCCAGTCAGTCTAAACCGGCCATCTTGAACAAAAGCTCTGAAGTAGGGAGTATCTGTTTCTAAGAATGATGATACTGAAAAGCCTGTCCATCTTCAACAAGCAATCCTGTATTTCCCTGTATTTTCAAGTTTTTAAAGGCTCATTGTTTTTATAATTAAGATTTTATATTAAATCTACGTCACTAAAAACAGTAACATTTTTCTACCTATGGGTGGTAGCAAATTATCAACAATTTACACGAAATCTATTTTTCTTTTATACCTTTAGAGATAAAAAAAATAAGCTGTTACTGGCAAAATGCTCACATTTATTAAAAATATGCAGCCCCAATCAGCACGGCATGTCTACCTCTACACTTTATTCATGAACTCCACCTTGACAAACGCTTCTGGTGCTAAGCAAGATTAAATGCAAACGCAAAAAGCTTCCCTGAAAGAAAGAAACAACACCAAACAGAGCTACAGGAATAACAGACAGTACAAGCTGATATGCTCTACCTGCTAACAAAGTTGAGATGAGCTAGGCCTCTCCTCTTACACCCACGGTGGCTGCCACTTGGAGAATTCCCAATAGGCTTTACAGGGACTTCTGGCAAGTTATCTGGATATTAGGGATAATACTGTCAGTCAGGCATTTTTACACTTCAAAACAGCGTGGGAAATTCAAGAGAAACAAAAATAAACAAGCCAAAAACAAAACAACAGTTTATACCCTTCTCAATTAAAATCTGTAACGTGATGTAAATTTAGCCGCACTTTATTCGTACCTCTAGGGTATAAGATAAGCTTCTCCACATGCAAGCTTTTCACATTAATTTACAAAACATCACCTGGAAAGCTAAGAATAATCTTTATAAAAGCCACGGTGTAAGGGGAGAGGCAGGAGAGTGGGGGGCTGGAGGCATATTTCAACAAATCATCCCAGGACCGACAACTCCAAGTTCCCAGAGAGCTTTGACATGCAGTCCTGCCACGTACTGCTCCACGTATCCAAGCGGGGGGCTGCGAGGGAGAGCACGACCTCAGTTCTATCACCACTGTGTCATCGCTGTCAGCTCCCACAGATGGAAAGTCCTCCTGACATCTTCCAATATTTGCATATTTACTGTCAACAATCGAAAAATGTACTTTCCACTATTTGCTGCACAATTCCGCTAGATATTTGTGCACTAACTGGTTGCTACACTGAAGTCAAGCATTATAAAAGCACTGGCCAAAAAAAAAAAAAAAAGAAAAAAACCGCACCACAGCTTTCTGGTCATACAGAACCTCAGACTGGGTGGGACAGAGGATGCTTTTCACTAGACTTGGCTTGAGCAACTGCTCCAAGATGTAAGCTGTAAGTACACGCCTAAAACCCACTGGGCGCACGGTGCACAGTACACATCGGTGCCCAGAATACACACACAGTGCTCTCTTACTCGAGCTGTACAGCTGGGAGGCATGCCCAGCCTCCAGCACCACAACCGTGACCATCTACACGGCACAGGACAACCCTGGGGATCCTCCTGCCCTCGCCAGGGGGCACGCGGAGCTGGGGAGCAGCCCAGCTCCTGGGCAGGAACGGTGCAAGAGGGGGTTCCACAACTCCAGAGGGCTTCCCTGGCCGGCTGCTTCGCAAGCAGATCAGGAATCACAGAGAATCGCTGGGGGAGTACTGTTTGTTTTTTAAATTCTTCTTCAAAGCAGGAAAAAAGGTTACTTAGTATCTCACAACGTTATCACTGGCTTCCTGTGGTTCCCAGAGCTGGTTACAGCGGCAGGACGGACGCCTCCTATTCAGCACAGCCGTCCTTCCCAGGAGACGCAAGTCCTACTTCCAAAGACCCTCATGTACCGAGTCCCATTCCACAACAGAGAGAGCACAAGAGACCTTGGCAGGCGTTCTTCTAACGTCAGATGTTTAAATGTCATAAATAAGTCAGCAGGGAGCCCTGGAGGAGCACTGCTCCCGTACGGGGCACCTGCCAGCCGACCCTCCGCAGCCTGCTGGGGCGCGCGCGGCCTTCTGGCTGGAGCCTGGGCCTTCAGACCAGCGACACCAAATCTCTCAGAAAAGAAGTTTGCTTCCTCTCTTTTTGTCTTTTTTAATAAAGTTTGCAATCAGAACAAGATGTCTGCTATGCTACAGTTTTCCCCTCATCATGCATTTTCTTGAACTGCCTGATGAAGATCTATAAATTATCTTAATGTGTTGTCACAATATCCAAATCAGCACTTCAGATTTTATTTGTCAACAAATTTGTGACAAGACTTCAGTGCAATGTACATATTCATCCATCTATTAAATCCTTATGGTATGCTATTAAAAATCTTTGCTCCCATTGTTTTTGCAGACGGTCCCATGCATGCAGTAATCTGACAGATAAACACGTTGCCACGGCAACTGCCAAAATGAATGCCTTATTTTCTAAACTTGGCCATAACCCCAAACTTTTAATACAGCATCCAAATGTTTCATTCACTTGCTTTACATGATCCCAACAGACCTTTTCTCCCTAAATACAGAAATACGTTGCAGGATCTGAATAAGTGAACTTTCCTCTTACACGGAGTTTTCCTCAAAATAGCATTTTAATAACTCATACCGACTTTATGGCAAGTCCTTTTGTAGTTCTTGAGAACACGGTTAATAATACAGAAACAGAAAACTGCATAACAACGCCAGACACCAAAATATTAAAGATTCGTCACTATGAAAATCTAAAGCACAGTCACATTACAAAGCTGCATGGAAAACATTACTCACGTTGCAAAGACAAGCATTCAAAATTACAATTTCATCTCATTACTCACACTCACTTTAATTAAGATAATCACACCTTCTTAAAAATTACCGTCTCAATCACTGCACACGCTCCTCGTTTTTTTGTTTGGAGAGCAAGACTTCACTTCCCCCAAGCCCACCACATATTTTCCAAAAGCTTCCACACAAGAAGTGTCTTCAAAGACAGTTAAATTTAGTATTTTTGTTTTGAAAGCTAACAATTTGGGTTTTGAAACTAAAGATCAGAGGTTTTTCTGCAGTGAAGTCTTTCTGCATTTCAAATCCCTTCACCATGAACCAAGGAAAAGCACTAAATGCACCAAAATGCACCAAAATGCACAAAATGCACAGAAACTGACAGGCGCCGCTCGCCCTCTGCCCGCCGCCTGCAGCCAGGCTGCTGAGCCCCAGCCCCTTCACATCGCCTGGCCCAAACGGGTGGCGTCTTCACCTGCTCTCACACGCACGGCTGTAGTAAGGAGGAGGCCACAGCAACCACAGAAAAGAAGCCCTATGGGGCACTCAGAATTACTACAGTTTGTAGAGAATTACAATAAAGATTAACTGATAAGATGCCAGGCTGCCAAACTGCCTTGGTTTAAACAGCATTTCCTTTGCTGTAAGCTCGCTGTGCTTAGTAAACCAACTTCTAGTCCACGTGTAAGTAGGGCTTCTGCTTTAAAACTCAAAAAGATTATTTCTTCAAGCAGACCTGAGAGCATCCTGTCCCGCCAGCTGCAGTTACTGTATGGTTCAGAAGAACCATCTGCTGGGAATATTCGATTGAACGCAATTAATTCACAACAGAAAACAGCATTTGCAATCTCATCCTCGAGCCAGCTACCTTTCCGCCCATCTCTGCCACTTCACCTGTTGCAAAAATAAATAAAATCACAACAACACACACCTCACCACCACGGAGCTGCCCATAAAAAATCATTTGAACTAGAATTGTTATTCATAGCACGAGCATGCTCAGCGCTGCCCTGTCCCCTTCCAGCACACTGCGCGCTGGCTGCCTCATTCTGCTTCAGGCTGGGGAGAGGCCAGACCCAGCTTCCCCTTAACGTGATGCTCACCAGAAAACCCGTACCTCTCCTAGAGCTATCCTGAAGTTATTTAGCTATGGTCAGAACTGAATCTCCTGCCATTCACGCTAAGCCTTGAGTTCGCAGGGCGGTCTCCAGGCTCTCGTGCAGCTGGCTGCAGGACCCAAGGCAGCTCTGGGAACGGGGAGGGAGGGCTGCTCGTGGAAAGGCTTCCAGCTCTGATGCATGTCCTGGGAACTTACTGCTGTCTGATAAATCCTGAGGAGGTGACGACGTTGCACAAACAACGGTGCATCAAGCACCACGAAGTATGTTCAGCCGCCTACACAGAAAAGTAAGGAGCAAGCAGCAAAGGAAGAACCCGCCCCTCTGGGTGCAGAGCCTACGCTGCGGGGAAGCAGCACTGCTCACCTACCGACAGGACATTTCACAAGTTTCTGCACATGCCACTGGTATACGCAGGGACTGCTGAAAGGCTGTCCAGTATTAATTTTCTTCTTAAGCAGGAAGTAAGCTTAAGACGTACGTGTTGTTTCCTTCGATCGTGATACAAAAATAGATGCAAGTAAAGACGACTTGACCGAAAGCCAGCTCCAGGTTAATTAGGACAACGCTTGCAAGTCGTTAACCAATGCCACCAACCCAATGCGGCGACAGCTCGCTCTTGTAACACCCAGCTCCTGTACGTACCACTTGTATGCTCAGAGACGTGCGGCGAGACATCAGAGGGGATTTCTGACAGCTGCGTCCCAGTCTACGAACTGAGACTGCCTACATTTTACATCTACACTGAAGTTGTCTTTATGAATCATTTACAACGCAGTAATTATGACTAAAAAGGCATGGAAAGTTTACCTCTTTTACCTCTAAACACATTTTGTGTAAGCAGAATCTTTCCTCTCTAATCATAAGAGTGACTTCAAATACTGGATTACCATGGCCCATTTAAATTTTTATCAGTATGTTGACTATTGTTGTCTTTATATATATATATATATAAAATATTCTTATGTACTTAAATACTGTAATTATGTTGCTTTTTATGTTCACAGATAATCTATATCCTCAGAGTTATAAATAGTATATTTGCCAATCTAAAACAAAGATGATGGTACAGAAGCAGGTACTTTACAGAAGAAAAAAAATAAGAAGTGATACACTTAATTTCTACCATAATAGCTCATGAGGCTTACAGTAAAGGAAATTTAGTAGCCTGTTGGATGGGAAGCTAGAAATGCTATCATGAACTTTTGCAATTGCTCCACCAGAACACACAATTTCAGCAGAAACAAATAAATTTTTGCAAGATCTCCATAACAAAGCAAAACACAGCTCTGATGTCATTTTATTTTCAAAACATTCACTGGCGTGGGAATAGATATCACTATGTATTACAGCAAAAATATTTAGGGCACTGAATAAAACCACAAGTCAGATAAGCTAAGTCTGGATTGAGGGGACTGGAATCCAAGCTTTACTCAAAACCACACAGGTTTGGAGCTGTCTGCACAGTACTTCAAAACGGTGGTTATTCTAATACACAACACCCCAACCTTCATACTGTTTCCAAGCCTTCAGCTACGACTGCCAATGACAACAGGTGGTTTTGTTGCAATTATTTATGAAAGTCTTTGGTGAATTAACAGCCCTTATCTACTAAACAATGTTTTCCTAAACCCTAAAGCTTTTAAGTGAGAACGTTCAGCAATTCTGGTTTACTGAAATTGCAATCTAACTCCACTTGGCACCAGAGTATAGGAATCAGTCAAGGATACAGTTTTAAACTCGACAGTACTAGCTTTTGTTATTTAAAAAAAAAAAAAAACAACAAAAAAACTATTTTATCCTTAATTTTTGATCAGATAAACTTTTTTCCCATTTCAGTAATATGACAAAAAGAAACACGCAATCAATTTCCAATAAAATTGTTCCATGTCTTCATATTGCATACACCGTCATAATTTTGCAGACAGTACTATAATCAAAGTGTTCTTCAGGGATCACAGAACAATATGCAAAGTATAGCATCAGATTCAATACTGCATTTACCAGGCTTTCAAGTAGAAAGATTATATATTCAAAATAATTTGTTTCTCAAAGCTGAGAGCAAGTGGCAGCAGTGCTCCTCGTACACAGAGATGAGGTTTTCACACGGAGATTCTAACCAGCACACAACGGGGAATTCAGGAAATTCAATGCAAAAGCATCATTTCAAGTAGCCCAAGGAACAGAGTACTTTAAAATGAAAAGTCCAGTATTGCATAACATTTTGCCAACCCAAAAGTGTACAAAGGGTAAATTCATACTTAGTTCCAGATTCCAATTAAAAACTTAAATTCTCCAATTCCAATTTAAATTTGAGTGGTGGTGGCAGTGGCATATGCCAGGGCTGTAGGTTTTTTTTTTTTGTTTGTTTGTTTTTAACCTAGATAACCTAGATTTACTTTTTCAGAAGTTGATAATGTTCAAATAAAATTTATTGTTTTAATATTAAATATTTTTCTTCACAAATCATCCAATTAAATAGTGAAAAGGTCAACCAATTACAGACATTTCAGAAAGTGTAATTGATTGAAGAAATCCCAACGAATACTTCAAAAATAATAATAAGAGTTTAAAAGCAAGCTTACAGGTAAGTACCTTTCACAAATGAAAAAGGAATCACAGAACATCAACTCTTTTTGTAGGTCGAATGCCTTCTGTTTAAAAAATGATCTTGATATAAAAAAGGAACTTAATGTAATTACTTTTTTTTCTACTACGTATCAGACATTTTATATTGTTTTTGCTGAAAAAACATACAAGACTCAGCCTTCATTACAGCAAAAGGTCAGATACTAAGATATCTGAAAATAAAACAAAGTACTGCAGATCCTGGTATTTTCTCTGTTTGAATTGGAAAAACAATTTAGAAAGTACAGAGAATAATATGGGGCCAAATAATTAAAAAATATATCTATGACCTTCAGAGATATCTCAGACTTGGCACTTACCCCTCAGAGCAGGCAGCAGAGACCTCTCTTTCTTGTCATCACACTTATTACATTCACTGAAGTATAAAAGTAAAAAGACGTCCACAAGTACCCACATGAGAGAAGTGGCTAGAACCACCTTGCAGTAAACAAATCTCCTCATTGCTTTCCTTTGTCGCTAGCTAAAATGCTAAAGAAAGACTGCAGTTGCTGAGATGTATCAACTCCCGCAGTTAAAATCCAACAGGAAAGCAGAGACAGGCATCCCACTGCAATTAAAAGAAAACAGGTCATATTTAGCTAACAAGTACACACAGTCTGAATTGAAAAAAACACATCTTAACACTGCACTTTCATATCACGTATTTGTTTCTTTCCGTATACGCAGGTACTTTCTGTTTTCCAACACAAGCTAAAGCCTTTCTACCATCTCCCCATGAACAGCAACCTTTTAAACTCTCATACTTCACAGGTAGTCTCCATACATGCCTGCATTTAGAAGCACAATACTTTAATCATTCTAATGATATATATAATCATTCTAATGCAATGTAACAAATTTTAGTAAAGAGCATACAAAAGGCCAAAGTAGTGGTAACAGATTGTGCTAACCAATATCCATCATTTTGCTGAACATTAGACGTTTACACAAAGAACAGAAGTTTCCTTTTTCCTCAAAGAAAGAGTTTATAATGCTACTTTAAATAAGTTCTCTGAAGACTAGAAGCTTTCTTTTTTTTTAATCTTGCATTAAAAAAAAAATTGCACACAGCCTTACCACCAAAAATACCTGCCAGAGAATATGGCACTTACCCATCTACATGTTTAGGCTCTTGTATAAAGTTTGGTCAACAAAAGCTAAGTGTGAGGGTCTCTATATTTAGTCTCTACTTTACGAAGTTATGTTGAGGGTATATTTAAACACTTTACTCTTACCATTATAAACTGCATTCCACGTCAAGAGTGGGAGTTCTGCTTCGGCCGTGTTCCCAAAGCGCTGCCTCAGCCCCGAACCACCGGATACCCTTCCAGGTGCCTGTAAAACACAAACAGAAGGCATCCTTACCACTTGACTGCCTTTTCTAGAATAGAAACAAGGCGCTTATGAAGAAAGCTCTCATAAGTTTTGCCCACATTTTAACCTACCTATCTTAACAAAGCTTCATTTTATATATAACACTTTTCTATCTTAGTTTGGGTGGGGGGGGATAATTATAACAAACTAAGTTTCTCCATCCAGCTGTACCCCAAGGGGCAGATCGCCTGGTTTAACGACTCGCTCCCGGCCCAGCTTTGCTCCCCTTGCCGTGTTACGTATGGTGAATCCCACGTTACGTACGGTGAATCGGCGTCTGTCCCTTCCAGAGCCATCGCCCCACAGCACACAGCCACAGACGCCTGCCGCACACGGGGAGACGTGAGAGGACCACAGACACCACACCGAGCTCTCCCCCCTGCTCAACGCAGGAAGAACAGTGCTAAGGGAGCTTCCCTAAGGGGTCATTTTCATTTTAAATAGTTCCAAAATATTTTATAAGAAGTTTAAATTACATTTTAGTTGCAATTCATTTGAACAAACGAGATGGAAGAGAGTGAACAATACAGTTTTTCAAATTATTCTTTAAGTGCTATTTTATTATGCAATAGTCAATAAAGTTTTTCATCTGTCTTAAATGTAAATGCAGCCAATAGCTCTTTTCCTCACCGAAATGATTCCCAGCCAGTTGATTTAAAATTTCAAGGGCTGTGGAATACTTGTTTTAGGTTAGCACAATTCACGTTCCCACCAGCCAACAGGAACAGTTTAATGACAGGAAGAAAATGGCAAAGAAAAAAACCAAATTAACACTGATCTTTATTAGAAGAAAAGAGGAGAAAATAGCAGAAGTGTTAACCCTCCCCACGCAGCCTGCATCACCATGGTGGCTGTAATTGGCTTTTGTAGCCCTGAGTAGAATAGTTACTTGTTCAGCACCAGCTGAGATACAAAGGCACTTCCTCCCCAGGCACTTAATAATACAGAAGAAATTTTTTCTTCATCAATTCCTGTTTTAATATAACTGAGTAAACCTCAGAAGTATAGCAGTCGTAGAGAGATGATTGGAAAAATCTTCCGTTCCCAGTGCTGTGTGGTTTTTAAACAAATAATCTGTACAAGAACCACCGCAGTCCGCTACAGCACTGCTAGCCGTGCAGGTTTCGGGGGCTCAAATAAAGGCAGGGCAACAAGCTATTCTAATGTTAACAGCAATGACAACTTTTTTTTAAAAAAAAGCATTAACGTTTTGATTTAAAAAAATTATTTCTTCAAAAAAATTGAAACCTGCGTTGACCTGGAGGTGCAGCGAAGGCCGGGTAACTCCGATCCTGCACCGGCACGGCGCCTGGCTGCGGGGTGGCGCCGCGCCGCCTGTGCGAGAGGCCTCTGTCCTCACCTTCCAACCATTGACCCAGCCAAAAATCGCTCCGCTAAGAAGTGAGGATTACCAGGGGCGGAGAACCACGACTTCCACTCCTCGTGCCCTATAAATATTGGTTTTCGGGAAGACATTAAGTGGCGATTTCACTGCCCACGGAAAGCCACCCGCAGTTCCTTCGGCTCAACAGTCCACGCCATCCCAGTCGCCTGCACCCCCAGGAGGCCTGACCATGGGCCAGCCGCGCACATGAGGCCGACGTTTTGGACCTCAAATTCAGCAGCTGGGCCTTGGGGCAGGAGGGAGCCCCCGATCACCCTCCCAGACGCAGGAGGATGCGGCCCACGCGGTGGGATCGGGGCTGCCCGCTCTCCCTGAGGCCTTCTGGCACCAGCCGCGTCCCGCAGCCGGCAGGGCCGAGCGGCCGTCCCGCTCCCTGGCGGGCCCAGCCAGCACCAAGCTCATTATTATTATTTTTATTTTTTTTTTAAGAAAATATATTTAGAAAAACCTATTTGTACTGAATTCCAAATGGATACATATGAATGGCCAGGATACGCTAATGGAATCGTTTTTCAATTCAACACCCAAGTTGAATTTGAAAAAAATATACATAGTTTCAGGCAAAATTACTTTTTTTAATAAAATGGAAGTTTGTAACTGGAATATATTTACATTTAGCTCTGTTTCAGGATGGACATTTCTTCCCCTCACCCGAACCTCACACTCGGGCAGTAATTTGACGATTGTTTTGACCAGCTAAGATGGCTTTTCTGAAAAGTACTAGAAGGAAAATATTTGCCTAGCCCTTGGTTTGGCACAGAGGAGCAATCTTCTTCCTTCTGCAATCTGAAGGTAACAAAATGCAATAAATGAATAAATAAAATGCAAAGCCCAGACCACTCGCACTGGTCTCGGGACGCTTCTATAAAACACTGCGCGTGAAGAGAGCGTGGGAAGTTCAGGCACCCAAGGTGGGGAAACAGAGAAACCCACACGCTGTTACGGGGCAACAGGAGGCAGGTCCCCAGACGTGCACGCAGCAGGGCCGCCAACAAGCGGGCTCCTTCCAGAACCCCGTCCGGGGGACGCCCGGCACCCTCCTGGCACGTTGGGTGCCCGTGGCCGGCACTGCTCACTGGGTCGGGGGGACCTTTCCGCACCATCTCAGCCATTCTTATGGCCCACAGCCCCTCCTCCCAACCTCAAAAACAATGAAGCTCTCCAAATAATATGTTCTTTTTGTTTGTTTTTTACTAAAATACAAAGCGATGAGGTTTCAGGAGAAGGAGGAAGGTGAACGTGCTGGGCTTTTCAGCTACCACTTTAAGAATAAAGCCGATTTAAAAACAGTATCTCGCAGCAACAAAGCAAGGGAAATCCCTGCCCCAAAAAAAACTGCAGTTTGGCAGTGCTGTAAGCAATAAAAACAGGGCTTTAAAATAGAAAACGGTATGCAAATTTAGAAGTCATGTGCATTGCCAGGCTTTCCTAAAACTGCCACAATAAAATGCTGTGGTAAGAGAATGTTACGCAGGGTGCAAATTCAGGCTCTGAAAAACTGGCAGAATTCGAGGCAATTTGTGGTTTGGTGGCTCTCTTTCTCAGGCACTAAAGAGACCCCTCCGCAGAGCCCACTCTCACTCGGCACACGCAGCAGGTCCCATCCACAGAAGGAAGCAGCGCTTCAGCATTTCTCCCCACACGTCACCGCACAGCCCCGTGCCCCATTTATTTCACACAGCCGAGCCACGCTCGGAACGAGGAACGTTTAATTTCCTCGGGGACTCACAGCTACGGCATTCATCACTACTCCATGCAGTTGCCTAAGCAGCTTTTAATTTAGTTCCATGGTATTTCTGCAAGATTTTTAAAAAAATGATGAAAACCGATCCTTTCTTTAGAAACAAGGGGAGCGTTCCCAGGGCCAGGGCTTTGAGCAGCCCCCACCAGCTTTGCTCCCTGGCGATGCTCACCCCCTCCAAGGCTGGACATGCAGCCCACACCAGCACACTGACTACACCCACAACCATCTCTTGAGCCAGTACGTTCCTGCCGATGATAAAAAAAAAAAGGACCGGCCCCATGGTCTCCTTTGGGGGGCTCCCTCCGTGGCCTCCCCACGGCAGCACTTTTCGCAGCACTGTATGAACACCTTTTGCAGCACTGGAAGTAGCTTTCTGTAACATGCCTGTTGATTACCTTCATCTGGGTGCCTTTCAGAAGCATCCTTCTATTTCACAGCCCAATGGTTTCCTCTGACTGCTTTTTGTTTTCACACTTTATCAGCGTGATTTGCAGTGATTTCAGGCTCAGGTGTGGACCTAAGACACTAATTGTGGCAACACAGCAGTGGGACTAAGAGCAAGTCCAAGGCAGCAGCTCTTCAAGGACTGCATGCAAAATTGTTTTATTCAGAACAAAATTAATGGAGCTTTATCCCCGTACATTTTCAAATGGCCAGTAACTGTAAATCAGTATGAGTACATCCTTGAATGGCCTCTTAATCTACCACCACTCTTACAGCTGCATATGAATTAAATGTCCTAATCCTTGGGCAAGACAGAAACAAACTGCTTACAGAAGTTCCTCCAAAGAAAATCAGAAGAATCGCCCAATTTATCACTCAGCACTTTTAACTGTGCTTTTCCTATTAAGCCAGTAGAGACCTAGAGCCCACCTACACTCTGGATGTAATCCTAGAGCTGAGATTACACCTCACAGATCAGTACCAGCACTGGTATCAGAACTTCAGCCCGAACTCCCAGCCCTGGAGCCTCCAACCTCTGCGAAGCCCCCGTTAGCCACCCGGGCTCACAGCAATGCCTACGCTGACTAACGACTTCTGAACCAACTTGCAGACGCTTAGCTAAGAAGGGATGCAAACTGGAAGTTATTGCTACAGTGAAAGCCACTGTTTGGTTCAGAAACAACCCCTCATGGCATGCAATCAGAAATGGAGATGAATGCCGTTTTTCCAAGTCGACGCCGTTCCCGATGGCGGCAGTCAAAGCTTAATGAAGTGCCTGCAGGAGCCGGAGCCCGGTGAAACCACAGCCAAACCTGCCACGTGCCCTAGGACCGCGTTCTGGGCACGAGGGGGACACTGAGCACACCCCCCTTTGCCACACGCGGCCCCATCTGTGGCAGAGCCATGCCAGGCTGGCAGCGGGGGGAGCTCTGGGCAGCACCGAGGGGAACAACGAAGCACCCCAAAGTCCCACCGACACCTCACGGGGACAGAAAAGGGAGCCCCGCTTCCATCTCCTGCTTGGCAGGCACCCGAGTTTCGCCACAGACGAGGAAAGCTTTAATGGGTACGACGCCGAGAGCAGCAGAGGCACAGCCCCAGCGGTACCCGCAGCAATTTGCCTTCTCGGGGGAGGACAGGCAGAGCTGTGTCTCTGCATCGCATCCCGGCTCTTGCTGCTGCCATTAAGCAGCACGTATTGCAGGTGCAATGCCTCACAGCTGCAAAGCAAAATCGGAAATGCCTATTCCTGATAATCTGCTATTTGTCTGGGTGTTTTATAGCATAGATTTCATTAAGCAGTGTCGGATAAAGCTACGCATTTCCATATAGACTACGTCCCCAATAACTGCACAGCATCATACTACAAGCAGAATCCCTCCTACTCACTTCCTTTACACCCCTTTAAACTGAAAATATTGAGGGGGAAAACACGGTATTGGGGCATGGGGGAACAGAAAACGGCCTGGCTGACCTCTGGGGGTACACACCAATGGCTGCGTACAACCTTCAGATCACAGGTGCTTTAGAAAGGCGAGCAAGTGGATGGAGTTACAGTATGTTATGACTCAGGTGGTAATTTCCTGCCTTTTCATTATTTAACCGAGGCACACTGCATTTTCCAGTGAATCTATTATCTGTCACACAGACCATTCTTTTAACATATGCAACTTTACCGCCTCAGTCAGCACTGAAACTTATTCTGTTTGACATCTCTATATGTTAGCAAGCAGTTCAGTTCACAGCCTTTCAAATGCTCCCCTCATACTTACTGAAGGAATTTAGGCTAGAGGCTAAGAAACAGAAAACTCAGATGCCCATAGCTATTGTTGTGATACTGACCGCGAGAGTACAGCACATGAGACCAGCAGACCACTTTATGAACTGGCCAATTCAGAAACATTAAGTCACTGCTTTGGACAAAATCCTTGCTATAATGCAACATTTGGCACTCAAATGAGGGTTATATTAACAAAAGCTGAGTTTGTGATAGGGGCAGAATGATTGTTAAAAACAGAAGCTACTCAGTAGTGAAAGCGCCCATAAAGCCTCCAGGAAAGCCACGTTTCAACCTTCCAAAGCTGATCTACAGCACACGCCTGCTCTACCAGATCCGTTTGGATCTGGCTTCTGCAAAAGACGGGTAGGTCAGCTGAAGAGTACTCGGGAAGAAGTTTGCTGGAGGAAATTCTCCAGAAGAAGTAGGAGTGATCACAAATGTCCTTTTTGTTTGTCCTTTGTTCTAAGGAGAACAGACCAGAGTCCACTTCATCTGAAATCTGGAGTTCCCAGTCCTCACCTCTGACAAACCAAAGAACGAACGCGATGCTTCCCGTAGCTTTCCTGCGATTCACTGAAGCTGCAGGAGGAGAGACAGGCAACAACGATATTTAAGCACGGGAAGCAGAGAGATTTGGCACAGAAAGATTTTTGTCAACCTCTGCTGCAGAATCAGAGTGCAACGTAGGCAGTGCTGCACCAAATGGCAGCCGGCCAGCGTGAAGGGACAGGCTCTATATAAACAGAACTGCATCCATGCGTGCTAGGACCGCGGCATCACAAAGTTAGATCCAACAAGCTGAAGTCCACTGCTTAAGTTTCGATGCCATATGTGCTACATTGCATTACAAATTACATTTTTCAGAGTTGCTACGTGAGTAATTATCATTTAAAATGAAGAAGCAAGCTTGCTTTAAAAATGACTAAGGATTGCCACCCTATTTTTCCGAGACATGCCTTCATTTTAAATAAATATATTTAAAACAAATTTCACCTACGAAAAAAGCTGACTTAACATTGATTGAACCAAACCTAAATACATACTATACTCTCCAAAAAAGCGTGAATCATCATCAAATACCATAAGAGGTTTATTAATTCATGTATAGTTACCTGAAGAACTTACAATATTCAAACCGTCAATCCCTGAGATCGATACAGGAAGCTCTTTCACATTTAGTAAGAAAAAAAACATCTGGTGCATCTAGTGGAGCTATCAAGTGTTTTGTGTCTTAAGAATTAGCTTCTCCCCCTCTCTCCTCTCCTGAAATAGGCAGCTTGACATTTAAAAATAGACCTATTCTTCATTTTAAAAAGCATTTCCATGGCTCTGAAATTAAAGTGGAAAAGACTTATTAATTCATCTAACCAAACTTCTTAGTAATAAAAGTCTACTCTATTTCATGCTGCTTTGTTCCGACCGGAGTTGAGCAATGTGCCTGGCACCAGTTTTTCACAGAATCAATGCCTCAAAGCAACACATGTCTTGGATCCCCAATATCTAGACCAAAAAAAAAAAGCTTTTTGTGTTCAGAGCAGCCTCACTGTAAGCCACTTAGCCTGTAAAGGATGTCGAATTTGTAAATAATTCCCTTGCCTTCAGCCCATGCCTTCACACACCGGCCTTGTACTACAGCAGACTGTTTCTACAGACCTGTTGGCAAGAAGCACAAAATATGTAAACCCAACTGAAATACTGACCCTAAAAGAATATGGGGACAAACCCGATACCCAAGTATCAGAAGACAATCCCAGGTGCTGTAACAGATTGGAAATGCCAAGTCCCCCTCCGGCTCCTTCCCCTCCTGCCATCCCCGAGGTGCAGCCATCCAGCGATGGCTACAAACACGCGAGCAGACCTCGGTCACCGGCCTGCAGGGCTTCTCCTCGCCTCGGCAGCTGGAGGCGAAGCCTCCCCAGCCCGCTCTCCACCCTGCCCTGGCAGGCGACAGGCGCGGTGACCCTGCAGGCCGCTGCGTGGCCTTGTCGCAGCTAACGGACACGGGAACCCCACCAGCTCTGTTTGTTTTCAGATGGTGGGTGCTCTCCCACACACACCACTGAAATCACAAGTAACAAGTACTTGAGTGGTACTGACGGCTTGGCAGACACCACCCAGAACCAGCTTTCTAGCCCTTCAAACACGAATAAAATGCTGGAGCAAGTCAGACACCAACCAGGCAAAGCTTATGTGCCAAGCACCCAAGGAAGAACACAGCCCGAGCACCGGAGGATCTCCTGACAAACGTGTGGCTCGCCAGCGCCAACACGACGTGTCCCACGGAGATGCGGAACCAGCTGCCCTGGCCGCAACAACCCATGCTGGCACATTCGTCATCAACATCAGAGTAAGACCGAAAAAACAGCTAAACACTTGTGTTGCACCAACCCCACTCATTCAACGGGCAAAGACATTTCTGCGAGTAAAGACAGAACCACAAGCCCAAAACTTTAAACCCCTGAAACCAGCATCACTTAAAAAACAACCAACCAACAAAAAACCTACCGGTGCCTTCCGTAAGACGGTCTCCTGCAGGAGTGCTGTTCGTAAGGCTGGCTTCTCACCGAGCGCTGCCAGAAAGGGCAGTGACCGACTCAGCACCGGCGCACAGCGCTCGGCAGCGGCCGCCGACTCGACCCAGAAGATGAGCTGAGCAGACAGCAGCGGCAGGATCCCTGCTCACACGAACCTGGAGGACGTGGCTGCCAAGGAGCGTTTGCAGCTGCGCCAGCTGAAGGTGCGCTCTTCCCTGCTTGGTGATGAGAGCGGCCCGGCCGCTCTTTTTTCTGCGTACCTGAGCCAAAGAAACCCCTTTAAAATGCTGAGAAATCCGAACTCTGTCACTGTTTCCGATCCCACAAAACGGCCTTGAAATAGCAAAGTTTGTGAACACTAAAAAGGCCGTTTTTGACAACCTAGATATTTCACATCATACTCACTCTAACTTGAAACTGAATCATCAAAAAGTAGTCGAGTACATACTAATTCTTTCTTAATCTCTAAGTTTTTGAAGAAAAACAGGCATGCCAAAAGCACACAGATCTCACTACACTGTATATAATTTTTATTCAGTATTTCCTACGTTCATAAATGTGACTCACATACCTTCAGGAAAAGTATTTTCTTGAATGCATCTGCTAACGTCACAAAAAAACACTAGAATTGTTACTTACCTTACACAGAAGAATATGACAAGGTTTCCGAGTTTCTTATTTCCAAGCATTTCTGCTTTTCTTCCTTGGCCTTAATTTTTCTGTCATCCGACAGAGGCGTCAGGTAGCGCTCTGCTATATTTTGCCTCAACCCAAAGCAACTGTGCTTAACGCTACGAGGAAAGTAACGCAGTCTGATTCTAAAATATAAAGTGGTCATCAGCTTTGCTGCAGCTGGTGAGGAACGCTTTTACAACTTATTCTTCCCTAGTAGGAGGGTTCTTGGGGTATGGATGATGGGAACAGATACGCCACCTCTTTTCTTCCGAAATGCTTAGGGAGAATCATTTTGGTTTTTTTTGGAGGGGGAGGCGGGAGTTAACAGACATAAATCCCCAGACCATACAGGGCTATGTCGTCCTCCCCTTCGTTCTTGATTTGTGCCTGAAAGGCGAAGCTGTTTATGCTCGTATTTTCTTACAGCTCGCCCGCAGCCGAAGAGGAGGCTGCCAGGCTGGCTTTCCACCCGACTCCTCCAGCCTCGGCGCCTCACGGTAACGCGCACTCATCGTCCGCGAGTCGCAAGCACCAGCCGCACGTACGGGCGCAGCGACAGGAAGGCACTGCAGGGCTTGTTCCTCAGAGCTCTGCTCCAGCGAAGAAATCGCTTCCAGACCTCACAGAAGAGATCCCAGGGGAAGCCAGATTTATGCTGTATTACGCTCTCAGTTTAAAGCTAGCCGTAACTACTTCTTAATGAAAAAAAAAAATCCTACAGCATCTGTAGTAACGAGCCCACCTAAAGCACTACCTGAAGTACCAGCCTGCCAGTTAAATCGCAATTATAACTGCCCTCGTTAGCCCCTGCACCCTGGCACAGCTTTAGGGACCACCGCAGAGCATCGCGACCACCGGCAATCGGGCGCTGTTAACCCTGGGCACAGCACAGGGAACTGTTAAAGTCTATGTGAAGAACCAGCGCAAACCAAGACAAGATTGAAGGCCTCGCCTGCTTTCACAAAGTGTGGGAGCCGCCGAGCAGTGCGAATAACACTCGCCCTGCTGGGCGCAATGCCCAGCGCGTCCCGTCCCCTCGCCCATCCCTCCCCTCGCTGCTCCCAGGCGCCCAGAAGCACCCAGACAAATTACTCAGCCCGCCGCCGTTTTGCAGCGGCGGAGAAGCGGCGGCGGCTCCGGCAGGGAGCTCCCTTCACCGCCGGTATTTTTATCCTGAGGAAGCCACCTGCGTTTTCCGTGAGCCCGGGAGAAGTTTTTAGGCTGACCCCCGGGCACGCGGCCGGCACCCCAACTTCAGGATGCTCTGAAGGGCAGAGCCCGGCCCCAGCCCAGCCGTGCCCGGCCCCAGCCCCGCTGCCGGCGCTGGGCACGGGAGCGGCCCCGCACCGCACCCGGAGCTCCGCACCCCGAGACCCCCTCGCGGATCCCGCAGCCCACGGCGCTGCTCCGCGTCTGCCCTAAACCCCGCTCGGGTCTCCCGGAGGCGCTCGGGTCCTCTCTCTCCCGGCCCCCCGTTTCCAGAAGCGGAGATTATCGGGGGAGACAGCCGCGCACCCACACCGGGACGTAGCCCAGCCCAGCCGGCGCAGCGCCGCCCGGAGCCCCAGCCCCGGGAGGGCTCCGCCGGCTGCGGGGACCCCCCGGCACCGGCTGCCACGCACGGCAAGTCGCCGCTGGCGGCGGGGATGGCCCCTCGGCGGCAGCCCCGTCCCGCCCCGTCCCGCCCCGCTCACCTGCGCTCAGCAGCGCCGCCGCCCGCCCGGGGCCGCCGCCGCCGCCCTCCTCCTCCGCATGGCGCCGGCACGGGAGCGCCGGGAGCAGCGGCCCGGAGCGCGGCCGGGGCTGCCCTGCCCTGCGCTGGGCTGGGCTCGGCTCGGCTGGGCTGGGCCGGGCTGGGCCGGGCTCCGCTCCGCCACCGCCTCCCCGCCGTGGCGCCGCCCAACGGCTGCGGCAGCGCCCGGCTCCCGCGATACTTGGCCTGGCACGGCCCGGCACGGCTCGGCCGAGCCTCCCCGAGACCGCCGGGAGCTCGGCGGTGCTGGAGGGCTGCGGTGACGGGAACGGGCGCGGCCCCCCGGCCCGCCGCGGTGTTAACGGCACCAAGCGGTTGTGCTGCAGGCCGCCGGGTGCCGAGGGGCCCGCTCGTGCCGCCCTGAGGTGTTCCCTCAGCGGGGAGCCCTCAGCACCTCACGGGGAGCCTCGCTGCTCCTGGCGGAAGCTGTGAGCTAGTGTAACCAACCCTCCCTTGTTGCAGGTTATTAAAAGTGACTGGCACTCTTGTTCTTGCTCTCTACAGTTCCCAGTGTGTGGGGAAAGCTCCCAGCGCCTGCTAAGCGAGGGTGTTCCTGCCCCGCGTCCCAGCCCTGGCTGCCAGACCCTGCAGCAAGTTTCAGCTACCCTTCAAAACGTTGTATTTCTCCATTGAGGGGAAAAAATATATCAATTATTGTTGAAACACATGCCCTGAAGTAGATGTACGTCACCATTCTTGTGGCAAAATTCAAAGGAGGTTTCTGCCACCTCACCCAAAGAGCCTCTGCCTGCTGATCCAATGTTTTTTCACAGCGTCACCCACCGATCTTGGAGGCCCTACCTCTTGTGTCAAAATGTTTTTCGCTTAGGCTGAAGCACTGTTGATTTCGTAAGAAAATCTCACTCATTAGAAAAGGAAAGCAACACAAAGCCAGACCCTCCTGCTTACATTTACAGCCAGGTAAGGGTTGCACAGATAGGCACTCGTATTCTCAGTGGGTGGAAGGTGAGGGCTCCAGGAGGCTCCTTGTTTCGGCAGTGAGTTCGTGGCAGTGCCTCCTCCATCCTCCTACCAGTGCACCATCAGACTCAGCAGCACCAGAGCAAGGTGAAAAAGTCTCGACTTGCAACAGTTTATATAGTCACTTGCATAACATCTTTTCTGACATTGAGAACTGACTGCATAGACTAGCTGCTTTGTAATGAGAAACCTCTTAACACTTTGTATTGCTTGCACTCAGAACAAAATAGTAGAAGCATTTTTCAATATGTTCTAAAATAACATTAAATAAATAGCTTGATGGTCTTTGTTTCTCTTCTCAAAACATACAGAAGGATTGCTCAGAGTTTTTTTACTTCTCTATGGAGGTACAAAGTCAGTTCAGAGTATGTGATACAGAGCCTCCAAAGTATTAAATTATTCCTAATATAGACTTAGTATAACGAAGTAGACAACTTAGTCTAGTGGTTAGAGTGCGAGACTTGAAATCCATGGTTCTGTGCTTCTCTGAGGCTGAGCAAGTCAATTCCTCTGCATTGCAGCTTTCTTATCTCTAACCTCACGTGGGTGTTGTAAGCATTAATTGCTTTCCGTAAAGTATGTTGAGATGCAGAAATGGACGTTGCCTGTGTAAGTGCAAAGTATTCTCTGTTCATTTTTAATACTAGTATTAGGACGTTTGTTCCAAGTAGGAAGAAGCGAATCAACATAGTAGGAGAAAATAACAACCCCCAGAGTTTGGCATCCTTCTTAGTACTGGGTCAACAGGCTAAAACAATACTCCCCCTGAAAAGTAATAAATAAAAAATAAACAACAAAATTGAGTGTGCATTACTCACTCCGTCCCAGCGCCATGTTAGATTCTAGGCAACGCCACCTGTTTGAAAGAGCAACATAAAAATACTCCTGAGCAGTTCTGTCTCACAGAAGGACTGTTTTCTCCACCTAACTAGTTGCCATGCACTGTCAGAGAGCAGAAACGTTCACTTTTCACTATAATTTTCTTTTTAGTTCATATAATAGACATCTGCTATCTTTATTCATGAAAATCGCGAATCTCCAAATGTTACTAAGATACTTACTTTCAACAAGCTCCTGACAATGCAACGGCACAGATTTCTAAACTAGTGTATGAAAGACACTTTCCATGTCAAAAAGTTTTTATACCTTATTTTTTCCTCCATAGTAGTGGTTATTTCATGTGTGCGTAGCAAGACTTCTCCTGCCTTTTCCATTGTCCTTGTCCCTCCTTTAAAGGCCTCGACAACTCAGAAGTCTAGGTGATTTCAGTGAAGGTGGTGCATATTGAGCAACTCTGCTTCAGTCCTGTCGGTGGTTCTGCAGTAACCTGTCTAGTTTGTCACTGATTATTGTTTCTCTTATCCTTCGGTATATCGTGGCCAAATGATACGTAAAGCCAAGCAAAGACTTCTTTCTCCAAACCTGCATTGGATAGCGTTATATAGCAGTACTGTCCTTTTTAGAGTGACATATTCCTCACAATTTAAGAATGCAAAATAAAGCTGTGGAGGTAGAGGAATGAATAAAACATGCAAGATTAGGTATGCAAACTTTACATGTGTGGCTTGTGTAACAGTGCGGTGTTTACACGGAAGCATCTGTTTTATAATTTACTGTGGGTGAGCTGTATGCTGGTAACCATGACAAACAGAATTCCATTTTTTGAGGGGAAAATAATCCACAATACCTAATATGTAACGGTAAAGGACACATAACATAAGAATGGACATACGTGACTGAATCAAAGGCAGTGATCTAGAATGGATGCTTGGAAAGCAGTATAAGAAATAGAGAAATCATAAAGTAGCATAAAGTAAAAGATTACTTCTCTCAGCAATCTGTGTTTCCAGCAATTAGAAGTGTGGAGTTTCCAGTGTGGGGGCTGCATTCTGTCCATTGAATTTAACATACATTTATAGAAACTCTGTGAATTTATTTTAATACCTATTTTAATCTCTTTTGACTTCTGGTTTCAACAACATCTTGAGCCACAGAGTTCCAAAATTAATTATACATTTTATATTAAAAGTACCTCAAATTCTCCACATTAGTTTTGTAGTGGCTGCTTAATATTCTTGTTGGGTGGTCTTCCATTCTAGTATTTTGAAAAATGGTGGGCAGTCATCTCTGATACACTTTTTATGATATCTGTGATCTCAGATGCTTCGGTCTCTTCCTTAGTCTTTAGAGGCAGTAGGATAGTGCAGATCTCCTCAGTTACATACAGAAGCTGCACCACATCCTCACAGATAATCATCTCTCCCTGTACTTTTTTTTTCTCCTACTAGAACTTTTCTTTTTCCCTCCCAGAGAAAACAGAGATACAGAACATCCCTTTGCTTTCCAGGTACACTAGCAGCATCCCTGTCAGCCTGCTTACCAGTGGGTCGAGACCTGCTTAAGTTCACGACTGCTAAGCTTGAACGGGCTGGAATTGAATAGCACTTAAATAAAACCAGTGTGTTTTCTTGGCAAGTACTTTTAAATATTGTGTTGCATTACTTAAAATGTATATATGATGTTGTGCCAAAAAATGTATCCCTAGCTCCACTGGGATATCTACCGTGACCTTCTAACCAATCTGTCATGCCAGAAGGTAACCTTTTTTTTCTGGCAGGTGAGGCTGGAGAAAAAAAAAAATATGTATATTTATTTCCTGGCACAGATCCCTTTGACTTGTGTATGGTCTTATGCAGAAAGGAAAACAAAGCTGAAGGAAGAAGCCAATTCATTTTCGTCTGAATTTTACATCAATAATTACACAAAATATAGAAGTCTTTCCTGCCACCTAATAGAAATCAAATGGGCTGATAGATAACCGACTGACAGTTATTGCATGTATACTGCCTTTCAGTGTAATTCATTTATTATTTTTAGGTAATAGCAGCCCTATACTGTTCTACTTACTCAATTTTATTGCTTTCTCTATATTATCTTTTCAAATGCAGAACCGCAGGTAAACCAAATGTAACTATTCATCAAACCCATGAAGTATCATTTATAATATTAAAGCAATCACAGCTAATGCATCAGTTAATCCCATACCTCCTCTGACAGAGATTTCCTTTACAACGACACAGCCTGGTTTTACCATTTGAAAAGAAATTGGATGACCTTTGAGATAAATTTTCCTGCCCTGTATGAGAAGGTTGAAATACCCTTGCATTTAAATACTTCATGCCCTGTACTCTCTTTATGTCCTGAACACAAATCTTAGAGCTTTTTTAAAGCAGGATATGACACTTAGTCCACTCATCTGATATAGTAGGTGTGTGTAATGATAAATTACATACATTTGGCAGTAGTTCAGTTACTTCAGACTTCACTTTCCTCGAGACTCTTAGACAAATGTCATCTGGGCTTTGTGATTTAATTTCCTTTTTTTTTTCCTTTTTTTTTTTTCACATCTTAGTAACTGCCTGTGTCTTGCCTTCCTTATTTATAAAGGGTAAACCTCAGGCTACTACAGGTTGTCCTGTCTTTCTAGAATCACTTTACCTCTGCTTCTGTTTTTTGTTGTTGTTGTTTGTTTACTCGTGTGTTAAATTGAAGAATAAAATACATTTCTCTGATAATTGAAGGGATGTCAGGGCATTAGCATTAATACCACTCCACGTTTTGCTTGTTATTTAAATGCTTCAGTCTGCTTCAAATTTGAATGGAAGAGTAAGATCAGTAAAGCTGGGAACCATCTATAAAACCAAACCTAAACCTATGCAGCGAATGGGAGTCTCTGTCTCCAGCTGTGGGCCCAGGAAGAATCTCAGCTCTCAGTGAACTCAGTGAAATCTGTTTCAGGTCCAGTGAGAAGCCAGAAGCCTGAGGTCTGCATTTACTCATTGAACCAGCCTGTGCTGGAGGTGGTAAAGAGCATTTCTGCTCATGGTTCCCTTGAATGCAGCAGCCTGCTGTTGTTTGACTGTGTGCATCCTGCAACTGGCACTCAAGCCTCTGCTCAATACCTGCTCATGGTGGTAAAGATAATATTGCAAAATTGTCCACAGTTTCAGGTGAGAATGATCAAAAGGACAGGGGCACTTTTGGATGCAAAGCTTTTATGAGGCAGGAAAATATTTGGGAAAACCCTTTTTGCTCCGAATTCAAAACACTGTTATCCAGATGCATCTATATTTGGCATTACAGAGAATTAATTTTGTCATCAACCTATTTCTTCATGTTTGATGAAATTTCATTTCAGAAATAAGGGATTTATAGCTTACTTTCCCTCAATGCACATTATCATTTATATAACTGACAGGTTTGGTTGTTAAAAGCAGTACATGAGTTTTTTTTCCAATAAAGGGCTCACATCTTTCTGACATTTATTACAAGTTTATTACTTCTATACCCTTCTGAGTGAAGCTCTTTCATCCATTGTGGGAGTGTCTGAAGTACAGATTTTTCATTACCTGTGACTTACCATTAATTTTAGGCCAGAAGTGATTTAATTTTGACTAGTTGTTAAAAACAGAAAGGGCATAAAAATACTTTAAGTCAATTAAGCTAAGAAAACTCATTTGGGAGGGGAGGGGACGCTTAACTTATGATTATTATTTTTTTCCAGGTGATAAGTTTTACCTTCCTAGGGTAGAGAGAAGTTTGGTTAGTCATTCTGATTTACTTTAGGAAACAAATCACTGCCTAGAAGACAGACTGATCTGGTTATGTCATACAGGATGTTTTCACTTCTGTGTCACCAGTATAGTGACTATATCAACGCAACTGAGTCCTTAACAGAGTGCTTAATTGTGAGGCGTCCCTGGTCCCAGAAACCAAGTAAATTAAATTCTAAGGGACGTTTCTGCATCTGCACACAGGTGCTAAAACTGGATTGCCTATTCATCTGTGAGGAAGAGGCCATCCCATGCCGGTTGTTCTCATTGCCAAAGAATGGTCCCAAGCAAGTTCAATGTTCTAACATGGATGAAGACTTAAGGAGCCTTCCTCCAAGTCCTAAATTCATGGCAAAGAACCTCAAAAATCAGTGTATGGTATACCAGGTGGTATAAGGTGTGCCAAGCACTGCCTCTGTTGGAGGACCACAGGGGCAATCGTAGCCCCTTGGGTCACAGAACTGCACTAGCTCAATAGTTGTTCCATTATGCAGGACAAGATCTGGTCCTCTGTCAAGAAGTGCATGAAATTTCCATATTTGGAGTACTTGCTTTTGATATTCGTAACATTTTACACAATCAGAGACTTTATAAGGCTCTGTCACCTTGCAAAAGCTCAGAAACAATTTTGGTCACGTCTAATATCATTTCTCTGGCTTCGCTTAGTAAAACTTACATGATAAATGAAGACATCATTTTAGTAAAATTCAATTTTCTTTGACCCTCTTCTTGTCTTCCTACAACACAATTTATTTTTCCCCTTCAAATGATCTCCTTTTTTAAAGCTAAAATTTCTGTTATTAGCGTTATCCTCTCATTTTTTTTCTTAATCTGTGCTTCCAATCTCTATCCGTGTGAATTGCAAATTGTACTTCAAAACCGTACGTAGAAACAACACTATGAACATTGGAAATCACATAGCTTTCTTATTAGAAATAGGAAGCATCTTGAATTCACCCCATAAAACTGCCTTTGGGATTTCAGCACGTTATCTTGGAAACCTCAGAGGCATCGATCAGAGAGATTACCGTCTTCTTGGTCTCAACTCGGAGGAAAAATAGTGCTTCACCAACGAGGTTAGAGTTCTTGAAATTAAAGTAAAACAGTATAGAAATGGCAGTCTTGAATTAGAAAACATGAAAAGATAATGGGAGTTTGATCCAGCTACGTGCGGGTCATGCTTGAAGCAGCCCGTAGGCCACAAGAGAACTGATTCACCCAGGGGAAGGGGGGCTGGCACACCGGGGCACGTCTGAGCTGCTCCCTTGGCAGCGAGCGAGGAAGTTTGTCTTCCTTTGAGGTGGCACTGCTTAGATGTAGCTCTCCGCCTGAGTGTTCTCATTTTCCTTCCACCTGTGTGATTGCATATTTGTAAGCCGTAAGGGCACGCAGAATGGCTTTTCTTTTTAAAATCAAGATCCCCCATCCTTTGTGAGCCAAAGGGTAGTCCAGATGTACTCGCTGCTTACAAAGTGAGCTGTGGGGAGATAAATACCTGCTGGGACTGGGAGGTGGTCGAGGCTGATGCTGCCAGAGGGCCCCGCTCTGTTGGCTCCAGCAGACTTCTGAGCACCTCTTTTCAGCTCGATGTCACACAAAACAGGGCACAGACGCTGGCTGCCTCCTTTCAACCCAGTGGGGCAGCGCACAAATCATCCATGGGGGCTGTGGAAAACCTGTAAATAATTATCAGCCCTGCGCGGGGAGGCCTGAACTGATAGGCCTGGTCTCCCAGGTGTGACCTCCATGCAGACGAGCAAGGCCTGCAGGCCACCAGAGCCGACTTTCTGCAGACATCCCTGCTTGCCCGGCCCCATGCCCTCAGAAATGGCCTGCTCAGGAGGTGTGAGGCTGGCTGTCCCCGTGCTGCACCCCACGTCCCCAGGCACACCAGCAAGGGATGGTAATTAATTTCGTACCGCTGCAAGCAGGCAGGCCTGTGGCCAGACCCTGCTCGAAAGGCAGCTTGATAGGAGAAAATTAAACACTGGCTGGAGCAGGCTTAGGACTCAGCTATCCACAGCATCCCTCTACCTTCTTTCTGGCCCAATTAATACTTAATGATTCTGTACAAAGTGATACGGCTTTAATAGGGTGGACTGAGAGAAATTTCCTTCCTGCCTCATTAGCCAGCAGTCTCCCCAGCTCTCCCGGGAATGGGAGCTGCAGGTTGAAGTTCTGTGAGGCAGAGGAGGAAATTAAATCCAAATCCTCGCATCCTGTGCAGGCACCGCAGCCACTGAGCCGAGGCCGTGCCAGAGGCACCCCTGGCACCCACTGACCCTGCCAGAGCCCTACCACCAAGCACCTAATGGCGCTCCGGGCAAACTCTCCCCTGTCACGTCTATAAGCAAGAGGGTAACTGCTCAACATCGTATTCCTAATTTCCAGACCTGTATTCATGGAGTGTGATTTGAGAAAGCTACAGCAGTATTTTAATCAGAATTATCCACCTGAAGTAGCTGTTAGATATTTATGGCGTTAACTCAGGCTTAATGGCTTTCTGCCTAGGGAAATCTTTGATTTTAATAACACATAGATCACATCCAAGTGTGACCTCATTCATATTTCGAAAACAGTTATTCTATCTACAGTGTTTTCTGGGGGTTAGTTTTGCTTCTGTCAGTAGCTGCTGCCACATTTTAAATGAGATACCACATTTTCATACGTGTAATAACGGCCAACAATCTTTTTGGCTCAAAAATAAACCGCAAATGTTCTTTCTTACAAATAAATGAACAGTCATTACCCATTGTGGTGTAAACTTGGTGTCTCACAGCACATTTGCATTTACTCCATTTAAATAAAGAGGGTTTTGACCTTGGCACCTACAACAATAACAGAAATATTACTTGTAAAAAATGAAGTGCACTGTGAAAGGAGAAACTAGATTTCCCTTTGTAAATACTCCTTCCAAATGTTTTCTCAAGGCAGAACCCAAATGTCATTTATATTGCTTGCAGAATTTCCCATGTAAAAAAAGAAATGCATTCACATTTGGTTTAATTTTGCGAGGCATTATACACATCCATCTGAAACCATGCAGTTCATTGAAATCTTTCTTGTGGTGGGAAAATGCCACCCACACCTTGGGAGAGCATCTGCTGTGCTGTAGTCAGCCTCCAAGTGACGTCCACGCCTGGAAGTGACTCAATCGCCTGGTTCAGCGCTGCTGTCAACACTTCACGCATGGCAGATCCAGAGAGGCTGCTATCCACCATCAACTTTTTCCTAACTCAGTTAGGGCTTGTAACTTCACCAGAGGAAATGGTTTGGCTTTCTCCTGCATCTCTGTGTACCCTGAAAAGAACAACGTGGTTTTGCATGCAGTCACTCATGCTGAAGGAGCACATAGCTAAGAATGAGTTAAATTTCAAGTATAGTGGAGTTTTGTGGGTTGAAGTAAATCTTGAGTCTGCATAAGAAAAGGATTAGAAGTCAAGTTCTGTGACAGTGCTAATTTGGGAACAGCTGCCCAATTCTAAGCTTATTTATTTCAGACTATCTATTAGAACTATGAGTGCTCTACTGCTGAATGGGAAAATCTTTCAAATTAAGTTCTTACAAAACAGGGGGCATTATTTACAACCAAAATTTTGAGACTTTTTCTTCCTATTCATCAATTAATTAAAATCAGAGAAGTGTTTCAATGTACTGACACCATTTGAAATTATTCTATGTGAACATAAAGCAGAATAGAAATTGTTTACACATTTTTCCTTATGAGCAATACTTTGGAGAGTTTGAAACCAGAGACTTAATACTTGCAATATCCATAGGTGTATACCTTGGGTACTTCTAACTGCTCCCATTTCCTGATTTATGTAGTTAAAATGATACAGAAACAGAATATAGGGCAAGTGCCAGGCTGCTTTCAGCTGCCACCTCTGAGCACCAGCAAAAGCTACTGTAATTCTGGGGAATGCGTTCTGCCAGGAGGGAGACACACCGGTGCGGAGTCAAGCCAAACTTTGCAGATTCATTGGGTTTCGTGGCAAAAGAGGGCTTTGTGGAACAGCCTCTCGTGCTCACTCACATCCTCCAGGTAGACTTTCTGCTGCTGGTATCATACTCTATGAAACTGAGGCTGTTTTTGTTCTGTTTTCTTTTGTTTTTATTCTAGTCGTTCCTTCTTTTTAAGATGAATCTTTTTTTTATTTTTCACTGACATTGCAGAATCTCAAGGGGTTTTTTCTTTCCTCTGGTATCAGCCCTGTCAATATTTTCCTTCCTGCAGTCATTAGACTCCCACTACAGCCAATTAATCCTGGCCATGTTCTTTTTGTTGATCAGTTCTGATTTGAAAGAATGCTGTTTGCATCTGAATTCAAAATATGATTTCCTACCACAAAGCCGTAACATCATTTATGCATTTTTAATGCTTTTTGTCAATTTGGGGAGACAGCAGAGACATTTACACATGTAGAAACAAAATAACCCAATCCAATCTCATTACTCTGTGCTTACCAAAATAAAACTGCTAGCAAAGGCGATGCCCTCAAATGTCTCTGAATATTTAAAAGATAATTTAAAACTTTATTGCCCATTGTTTTTGCAAGCCTTTTCATCATATGCAACCTATTGTCAAATCCCTTCTTCTCCCCCCAGAAGCTGTCAATTACAAGAACATTGCACATCATGACAGAAATTTATGAAGACTTCTACAAACAAACACCACACCTTGTTTTATTTTTGTGACTAACATTTCACACCATGTCTTTATAAATGTACTTTTTCTTTTTCCAGTCTTTGAAGACTATTGGCATTTTCTCTCTTTTTTCTCAGTGCTGTTTTGTTTTGTTTTCCTTTGCTTTGCCTTATTTTGGGAAGGGAAACTTTATATCATGTACGGTACCTTTGATTTCCATATTTCATCTCTCTGATAAATAGTTATCACTTGGAACATAAATTGATTTTAAATAAAATTATTCCAGTACTCTTTGAGTTTTGTTTGTGTTTTATTTCCCTGACCATTAAACATTTTCTTTTAGCTTGGGTCCGGAATTAGATCCTCGTTACAAGATCACACCGCAGTAGGAGGGAGCATCCAGGTTTTTCTCTTTTCTTCATGTCCTCATCCAGTTTTCTCCTTTGCGTCTGCATGAGTTGCCAGTAATATCTACATTTTATTCCTGCTATCCCTGTCTTACTCTCATGACTGCATGATTTCAGAGCCAAGAAATCCTCCCTCATCCTCCACTTAAACTCGTCTTCTAACTGACAGAAGCTCTCCCAGCAGCGTAGGTGCCCCGGGAAGCTTTTAACCTGGGATCCTTACCCTCAGAGCTCAGGAGCTTCGCGGCACTGCTCCTTCTTTCTCATTGCAGGTTTGGGCCACATCGAGGAGCCAGGTCAAGAAACAAACAAGACTGAATTCATGAGACCTCGACATAAACCCTCCCCTTCCCTCAAGACTTCAAAGACTTTGTTGAAACTTTATCTGTCAGCAGGCATGGAGTTAACGTTATGGATTTTCTCTTGAGTTAAAAGTGCAAAGTAAGGTTTTAGAATTAGATTCCTGTTCTCCCACAGGCATGACACTTGGTGTGGTACCATTGCTCTAGATTATTTGTATTGTTAGATTCACACATTCTGTAAAAGCTACTTGAAACTGCATGTTGTTCTAGAATAGCATGTGTAGGCTTACACCAATGAAGCTGCCACTGGGATTTCATTGTTTATGGTGGGTCCAAAACCACTTAGAGCTAACATAACAGTGCAAAAGTACATATATTACAACATGTTTTCAATTCTTATTTTCAGTCTCTTGCAAAAAAGGACGGCAAACCTGCTCACCCTGTATAAAGAAAGGAGATGACAAGCAAAGCAAACTGATGTCATCCACATTTTTCAAGGAACAGTAGGCTTTCAATAAAACATTTTTCAATAAAATGTTCTAGACACTAAGCCTAGCAGAATCTACTTTCCTGGAGACCTTCTGAAAACCTCTTCAGTGTGGTATCCCTGAGCAAAACCAGTTCAAGCTAGTGGATGTCAAAATTGACAGCGAGTTACTGATGAAATAAAAAACTAGGAATAAAGGACAAACCCATAGATGTCCGGTAGAAATATGTATAATTCACTCTAAGGTGAAGACATGAGTAGATACATTCCATTAAGTGTACGTAACCTGAGATGACTTTGAAAAGAAAAAAAAAAAGGGGAAAAAAAAAGATTCTTCAACATACTGTGCTATTGAAGGAAACCATTGTCATTGCCATTGCTTTTGGTCCCTTGCTGGAAAAGGAACAAGGAGATAAAGGCGAATTAAAAATGTGTCTTAAAATGGTAATACAGTAATAGTGACTGCTGTGTTCTTTTTCACATTTTACAGATATTTTCCTTAAAATAAGAAGAATGCAATATAAAGAAAACAAACATTAACTACAGCGCGTGACTATCGAGTGACTCGATTTTCCCCTCATTTACAGCTTGAACTACTGCAGTACAGTTGAATGGTACTGTTCTGGACTAAGTCAAAAACAACGATCATTAACGTGATACCCTACAGTGTATTCATAATGTCGTAGCATACCCTGCTTGAGTATTAACTTTCCAAGACCTCTGCTTAATTCAAGTAATTACAAGCTTATTTCAGTCTACACTAGTATCCTTATTTCTGTATTCAAATGAAAAAATAATAAAAAAAAATCTTCACATAACTTCCAAGCCAAGTAGCAATTTTAGTAGGCAGTCCATGTGAAGCCTAAATTCTTGCAAAATGACTAAGAGCACTTACTGTCCTGTGCTATGTCTGCAACGCATGACAAAGTGCCTGTCCATTGTGTGGCTCCATGCAAAAGTCCTAGCAGAAATGTGAGCATTTTAGCTTGTCGTATAGATCTATCTGGAGCTACGTCATCTCAGGAATCTCTACATCCCACTGTATCAGAAAGTACACGACCTTGCAGGAGCCTACATTGTCCTGGAAATCAATGGCTTAGGCTTCTCTATGGCTTCTCGGTTTTTGTCCTTAAGTGAACTGAGTCCTACCAGCTGGCTCCATGGCCTGTTCCTAACTGATGTGGGAAAATAGTAAAGGAGAAAAGACTTTTTCTTGCCAAGATGGAGACAAGAAGGGCAAAATAAACAAATTGTTGGGTATACAGCTTCTATTTGCTGCACTACAGATAAGGCATGCTCACCATCAGCAGGAGCTGGGCAGCTATGTCAATCAAAGCAGCACAAAAGCAGAAAAAACAGTGATTAAAAAGCCAAGTGTTTCACAAAGACTATTGTTGCACATTATATAGAGCACTCCTGTGTAGCTAGATGTAGAGATTCACAAAAGCTAACGGTCGTCTAATGAGGTTAACATACCTTGGCTTGCTCTGCGGCAGGCAGGGAGAGGTGGATCAGGGCGGCCGGTGCTCCTGCTCGGGTGGCTCTGCTGAGCAGCCTTGTGAGCGACTGCACGGGGGCCCCAGCAGATGTCTGGTGAGGTTGAGACTAACATCTACCTTTAAATATCCCCCTGTAGGCACTGAGAGAGCTCTGAAGATTGTTGCAATTAAATCATCAGCCTGCTAAACACTGCAGTGCAGAGAAGGAGGAAACTAGCCAAATATACATGCAGATAAACACTTTGAGGATTAAATTAAATAGATGCATTGCTAGTATTGTCAGTGTTGTCAAAATACTCTTTTCATGTTCAGTATATCACAAAAACATTTTTTAAAAAAGTTCATTTCTTATGGTTATTATATTTCAAATTTTATGAATTTGGGAATTTTAATGGGAAATGTACTAGTGGGGCATTAGGTTAGCATGACTATCAAATAATAATGCAAGAAATGTTACTGGTGGGGTTTTATTATGCAGTGATAAATTTTCACATGATTTACATGGATTAAAATAACAGAAAAATAATGCCAGAAATGCAGTGTTACTGCTATTTTCAGAGGTTTCCTTTTTCTCAAATAATTTTTGCATTGGTATATGCTATAATACCAAAGGAAATCAGGTTTACTTTCTACACAGATTCGTGTGCGTGCCCCAGTTTTTTTGTTTGTTTGTTTTGGGGGTGGGAGAGTGCTTCATGGAGGAGAGAAACATTATGGGGATAAAACAGGATGGGCAAGAGAGACTGAATGTCAAGTTATTGCAGATGGATAGTAATAATAAACAAATAAATTTAAGGACCTCATCCTGAAACAGCTCTGCTATTTCCTTTTGAACTGGCAGTTAAACATTTAATAGTTCCTGAAATTATCCACAATACATTCTTTCCTTTCTATAACTTTCTTTCCCATAATATGCTTCTGAGATTTGATTGCAATTTTGTTTTCATTCTGTTTTCTCATATGCATGCCTATTGTAAAGTACAATTTCTTTTCAGTTTTCTTGAGTTAGATTAGTTAAGTTCTTTTGTTTTCCTGAACTGCTTCCCCTTGTACTTTGTTGTGCAAAAAAAGAGGCTACTCACATGACTGAGGACAGCGTTTGGATGTGAGTGTCCACATGAAGAACTTGGCAGGCAGCAGAACAAATATATATGGGAGAATACAAGCTGAAATTCCAATGACTGAATTTCATTTATGAAAACCTATTTGTTTACCCAAATATCTCTGGCAATCTTCACTTCAGAACATCATCCTGACAAAAGACTTTGCTTACCTATTTGTGAAAAGTAATGCTAAAGATAAATATTACAAAAAGTACATCTTCATCAGTTTCTTAAAAGGTCTTCTTTCAGTTTTAAATTTCCACCAAGGAGTAAAATATTTTTCTTAATCAAGGACTTAGAGAGTTACAGAGATGTGCCGATTGTGGACATTATTTTAGTAAAAGACTAATTAAAGACTTAATATGCCCATTTTAGCTATTTAATGTATTGCCATTTTTCCAATACTATACTAATTTTGTAATGAATTTTCGCATCCTAATAATGTCTATCGGGAGACAAAAAAGCAACTGATTTCTTTGTGGATAAAGCTATGATTTCTTTTTGAGTCTAATATCATGTTTTAGCAGTACAACACTTAAGATGCCAGTTTTGTTTCTGAAACTTTTCCAAGTGTTTAATAACCCCAATAAAACTGTACTATCTGAAAAAAAAAACAATAATAACCATACATTTTGTAAAAAAAAAAAAAAAAGAAGAAGAAGAAGAAGAAGAAGAAGTAGAAGAAGGAAATTGTTAAGAAATACTCAGAGGAGCAGAAGCATGAGAAATTTTTTTCTTAATACTTTACAATAGAGAATGGAACTATGGAGGTCAGAGGTCATCATGCCAACAGCACGAGAGATGTGGCACAGATATCTTTTTCTTTCAAAGATGTGTGTGCAAGTAATAAACTCTGGTAGTTAAGTGTAGGATGTAACAGATGAGCTTAGAGAGAATGTAAAGATCAGACAGTCAAAGATATAAAAACTTTAATTATCTCAGAAGCAGGCGAGTTGCAAGAGAGCTAAGGAATAGGCTTAGCCACAAGGGTATAAGGAAAGTAATTTTGTAGGATAAAGACTCTCTTGAAAAGCTGAAGTATTTATCCGTATAGTTTTTATTATAGAAGATGCTGGAGAAATACTTTTTCTTTAAATGTAACAAGAATAGACTGTCAGAGAAACACCAAGACTGAAAGAGCAGAGGTCGGATCAAACTGGAAAATTAAAGTGCTACATAACTCCATGACCAAATAACACTCATCAAAGAAATCTGCAAGAATCTAGGGAACTACAGATAAAAAGCTGTTAGGATAACCTGAAATACAAGCTAGGAAACAACGTTGTAAGACTACCAAACTTTATGGTTGACAGCCTCTGGCCAAATCATCAATTTAGCGGAACGGTAGATCAGGTTCAGTTGATAAATACAACATGCTCTGAAAAGTATAGGCTGAACTTTGATGAAACCTTAAATACTGTTCTCAGAAAAAAGACCTGGTTACCCCTGTGCACAAGCCTCTGAAATACCCCATACTAATACTCATTATTACCACAACACACAATATTAAATCTTTAAAAAGGCAACAGATGTAGCAAAATTTCCAGGATAGACAGGACAGCTAGGAAGAAAAATGGCATGTGCAGACACGATGAACTATTTAGCTTAGAGCTCGTGGCAGCCCCAGGGAGGCATGTCAAAAATGTATGTACAGCAAATGGAGTTGAGAGAGGCAAGGATCTTCCCCTGATACCTGTGCTGTTTTCATCTCCTAAACAAAGACCAGCAATGTTTTGAAAGAAAGAACAGCATATGAAAGCTGTTCTGTAAAACTGCCCGTGTGTTTCACCACTTTTCACCAAGGCTCAATTAAAATATCACACTTTATGAAGCGTTCAGATAATATGAATCAAAATGTTTTGTCCAAATCTTGGATCGTGCATCAAAAACTGCTTGGTCCAATTAGCTAGGCTAGCCTCCAGCTATAAACAAGCTCCTCAGATTTGTGGCTTTCCTTGATACGAATATCACCTTAGCAGAAATTCCAGCCTACCCAAACTTCAGTTAAGATCATAGCACCACGGCTACCTGTGCTACATTTAGAGAACAAACCTTCTGGGGAGCGGGTAAGGGAGCTGGGGCTGTTTAGCCTGGAGAAAAGGAGGCTCAGGGGAGGCGTTATCACTCAAAGGAGGTTGTAGCAAGGTGGGGATCGGGCTCTTCTCCCAAGAGACAAGCGATAGGACAAGAGGGAATGGCCTCATGTTGCACCAGGGGAGGTTTGGGTTGGATATTAGAACAAATTTCTTCACCAAAAGGGTTGTGAAGTATTGGAACAAGCTGCCCAGGGAAGTTGTTGAGTCACCATCCCTGGAGGTATTCAAAAGATGTGTAGACGTGGTGCTCGGGGACTTGGTTTAGTGGTGGACTTGACAGTGCTAGGTTAATACCTGGACTTAGAGGTCTTTTCCAACCTAAATGAATCTATGATCCACTGTCTGAACAAGAGAGTTTGTTTCCTTCATCTGCATGCCAAGGATAATATTCAGCTTGTGATACTTTATATTTAACAACTAAAATAAAGCTGATAAGAATACAGAGCACCAAGTTTGGTAAACTTATTTCACCAGGGATTGCCTTAGGCTATAGAGAATGTGAGCAAAGCCTAGGAAGAAAACATGCAAACAGGAGGCCAGATAAACACTGTTTTAACTACTTGGTTTACCCTTCAGTTCTCAGAAAGGTTGATAGCTCCCAGACTGGTTGGCATTCAAGTGATGGACTTAATGGCCATCTGTCTGGGGACCCACTATTTACTTCCCTCAGCTACATGGATGGATGCCAGAAAGAAAAGGGTTTGAGATTAGCATACAAGAGAAGCTTTACAGGTTTCAGCTTTACAGTTGTTAATTTTAAGATCTTTTCAATAACCTTTTCTGAGACAAACATGGCATGAAGTAGAATGAACAGACCCATGATCACAGACATTGAAATTCAGAAGTGTGTCAAAACGATGAGTTGGGTGGGATTTCACAAACATGACACTCAGTACATACAAAATAAAAATAATTCCTTGATGGCCAGGAAAATCAACTATAGAAAATTAAATTAAAGCAGGTCAATCTCTTCAACAACAATGTGGCATAAATGTTAGATAGAAGTATCATGCAATGTGCATCCAAATCATCCATAAATACTAGTCACTGAGTTGCATAGTACAACTTTAATTTTAATCCTATGCAATAAAATACATTTTTGCTCATTTCACTGCCTATGCATCGTTGTGTCATTACTACTGAGCCTAGCTGAGCTTTTCTTTTTCCTTTTTTTTTTGTTCTGTAAAACAGACCAAAAGAGAATAAATTTGTAACTGAAAAAAAATTATGGTGCACAGTGCAGCACATGGAGAAGGCAGCTGAGAAAGGCAGTGTTCAGAGACACACCTCACACGGCAGAGCTCAGTTTATCACCTGCTATGCCTAGCGTCAGGGCTGAAGACCCATCTGAATGATGTATCTCCACGTTGAATGCTTGTGCAGAGAATCACCAATATATCTTTGCTTCTTCGCAGTTAAATGAAGTGTAAAAGCTAAACATGCAGATTTTCAGAACGAATTATTCCCCAGATGATGCCACCATACATGTTGCCTCTTGGAGGCTTTTTGTAGCCCTTATTCTGTGGTTTGCCTCTGGTATCCAGGGCTGAAGGGAGATGCATAGACTGAAATTACCTTTCCTCTGAAAAACAGGCAGACAGAAGACACGTTTTAACGTGTAACAACCCTCTTTTTCCTCCGTATACACCAGATGCTGTACAACTACTCAGGATCTAATCCTAGCAAAGAATTCCTTTGAAAGTAGAGCACCAAAGGGACACGCAGACCCCGTACTGATCTTTGACAACAGCCTCACCTGTCCCTTAGACCAGCGCCTCCTTGGATCTCTCGCTCTGGATGTAGTTCACCTTGGCTACAGCGCTTCAGACTGAAGTCTTCGTTCCAAATGCAGCTCAGACCCTACCAGTAAGCCTGCCACGTCCTGCCCCGGTCCTGCTGGCCCTGCAGACCATGCGAGCTAAAGAGAAGGCACACAGTGGAGGAGAACAGTGTGAGTTTCTGGCCTCTGATCTTAGAGAGTTATCGAATTCCCTTTCTGCTAACGGTAAGTCTTCCCCAAACAGAACTCAGCCCAAAGTAAGGCTTTTATTTTCCAAGCCTTTATTTAGAAAATGACATATGGAAAAGAAGAGCTAAGAAAATATCACCAGCAATGACAAAGTGACAATTAAAATAATGATAGTTGGGGACACATATAGTAATATCTACATTCTGTGAAATTGCTGATCATTTTGACTGCTGCCTGCTTGCTCTGCCTTGCTGGAGAACAAGAATGCTTACAAATTGCATCCTTTATGCATATGGAGTGCTTCTTGCTTGTTTGTTCAGCCTGTTATGTTTGTCTAAAGCACTTGTGCTCCAGCGTATTCTAGCGTCACGAGTGCAGTTCTATGGTTATGGCTGAGAAGGTATTTAATTCTAATTTTGTGTTTTCAGGAGCTTAACGTCATCTAAACAAATTACATTTTGGACGCAAATCTCTATGCCTGTACTGCACCAGAGATGAGCTACCTATTTGTTACGTCCAAACTCTGCGGTGGCATAGAAATTTTTATTGCCGGCACTTTGACAGTATTTATGGAAATATTTTTGCCTGGGAAGCGTCCTTTTTAATCATTTGAACTTAAATGCTCTGTAATTCTCAGTTACTGCTTGTGTAATGAAAACACAGCTGACTGTAAAGCAGTGGAGGTTTTGCAGAGGCCAGGTGGCTACCACTGCACTTCCAGGCACTGCAGCAAACAAGCACAGGCACACGTGCCTGTAGCTTCGTGTTTTCACACCCTGCTGTTGGCGTCATCCTCCTGCTTTAACTCAACTCTTTCCCCTAGCAAAACAAGTGCACTGAGAAATGATAGAACAAAGGTTAGGGGTTAGAGATCTGGATTATCCAGATGCAAATCCTGACATTTCCATGGATTTCACATGCAATTCTGGCAAGCCATTTGGGGGCAGGTGGAAGTGGGACCCACAAAGCCGTCTTCAGGAATTGTGGGGAGAAGAGCTCTGGCAAACCATACCTCACACCACTTCCTACTGTCTGCAAAAAAAGGCCAGGAAAATCAGTGTCTGTGGGGTACAGCTAACCTCGGTGAATGCTCTCCTTGAATACTTTGTCCTTACCTGTAAAATGGAGACAATCACACTTCCTTACCACACAGATTCAAGGGTAAATATGAGGGAAGATATTAAGAGGCCGTTATGCAGTTGTACGTGCATATATACTCTTCAGACATTGCCAGGACCTACCGTCCACCAGCTTGTCCACAATTCCGCAGCCAGGTACTATGTTAAAGGTGTAAGGGTGTAATTCAGTCTCCCTGCCACTCCCGTTCAGTTGCTGGATTCATTTCTGACGCTACCTACAGCTGTGATTTGATTTCACATCAGGAAGGATGAGAAAACCTGCATTAAAAAATGAAAGAGACATAGAGATATAAAAGACCTGTTATTGTTGAGTTAAAATAGTTCCGTGCATGGAAACTTCAGATAGCTAAACTGTAAGGCATTGTAAGCAGAGGATCCGAGCAACAGGCATTTTAGATAATGTATGGACTATGTGCTATAGAGAATATTAGCGGGCTGGTAACACGGAAAGGGAGAATGCAAAGTGTCCTTTACTGCAGTGTATTTTGATTACATGACAATGGAGAGTAGGACGGCTTAGCGAAACTGTTATTGACTCTGATAGTGCCTTGCTGAATCATTCATCACTTCAAAGGAATATAGAATTTTCTTGCAAAATGAATATATTACGTCCCCCTCATGTTTAACTAGATGGAAATGAAACTGAATAGTGAGCAAAATGCGAACACTTCTTGATCTATTCAGTGGCTACTGGCTCTGACTGAAAGGCAGAAATGCTGGAAATCTTGTCATATGCTGCAAGAACATGTCTGGAGACTGATATTACACTGCTGTCCTAGGAACAGAAAGTCAGTTGTTAGCCATTGTAAGCTTGATATTTGCGAGGAAAGGCAATACTCTGAATTGCATATTGTTCCTTTGTTTTTTTCTGTGCAGAGGTACTCAAGGAGACACTTGAAAGGTAATCTACTGGATATAAAATCAGAGCTAGATTGAGTCCCCAAATTATATATCTGAAGTCCTTAAGGGAATTAGAATGGAATAATAAAGAGGCAAATTCAATCATTTCAAACCTGGTTGCATGTGGCACAGGCTATGGCTACGTTTCATACATTCAGCTGTAGAAACTGCATGGAGGGTAGTTAAGAATCAATAGAAGATATTGTATTTAGTTATTCATGTTTTTGTTAAAGGTGAACAGAGGCGTTGAAAACAGACCTATTGGATCAGAGCTTACCAGAAAGTACAAGAAAAGCAATACTGCAGTTGTGAAACAATGTAGATGTTGATTTCCTATTAGTAGACAAATATTGTTAACAAAATCATCACTAACTTAGCTCATTCTACATGCTGTAGTCAGAAAGTTGTTCTACATCTCTTTGTACTTACCTTCTGTAGTTTTGGAACAATGTATGTGTTTTTTGTAGCTAAGGTGATAAACAGCATGGTTATATTCATATACATTTTCAAATAAGTATCTATCATGATTTAATGTTGATAAATCAGAAAATTTCACACCACCACAAGAATTCAGGGACACTACTCACTAACGAGTGCTTTCTAAAACTAGCCAGAGAAGTCTTGCAGTTTGGGGTCATCTTAGCATGCAGCACAAATACACATATCATTCAGGGGCTGCTCACTCCTCACTCTTGTGGCAATTTATGCAATCTCTCTGACACTACTGCAGTGCTAATTGCTCCAGAAGATACCCCAAAGACTTCTGAAACACTCAGCCTAAGAACATAACTGTAAACTTAAGCCTATGCAGAAGCCCATGAAGTCAAATCTTTATCACTTGAATAGATACGAGTCACATGAACAGAAACAAAATTAAAAGCAAAGCAGTAACAACAACAAAAGCTATTTAAGGTCTTATCCATATATAATACACGCATATATGCACATATACACACTTACATGCATAGGTATGTATATGCATGTCAGCTGATAAATTAATTTGGCATAAAATGCTAATGCAAAATGAAGGTAAGAGCAGTAAAATACATCCCAGAAATTCTCACTGCATTCTTGGAATTCAATATCTTTATTAAAATACCAACTTTGAACATAACAATAAAGCTTTAAAATGGGAGGTTTTTTACCAGCTTTCTTTGAAATGGCTCGATGTATGACTTCATCCTGAATATTACAAGTTGCACACGTGGTGAGCACTCGATACAGATCAGCGTGCTGGAAATTACTCTCCAAATTTCCCTTTGCAGGGGTTTCCTGCAGGGCTTCATAGGGGTCATGGGCCACTCCTAATGCTGCTCCATGCCTAGCCTCATTTTTTTCCTGGAGTTATCATAGCTACCTTGTATCGTCTTCACATGAGACTGTGTTGCTGCAAAATGGTGGCATTCCGCTCAGGGTGGGGAGAAGTGGATTGTAATATCTCCTGCTACTGAGCAGTCACGGAGAAACCAGACTCAGCCAGTACCTCGAGGGTCCTCAGAGCAGATGGGCGTACTGACTAATGATGATTTTGAAACAAAGAGGGATTTTAGGACTGTTTGCCAAGAAAGCATGGGATATTAAGTTAAATTCACACACAAAAGCAAAACCAAAAACAAATAAACCAAAACAACAACAAAAACACCTTGTCTCATGTCAAAATAACATCTACCCATCAAGCTGTGAACAATTTTATGCTTGACCCCAGAGGTGTTTTGAGTCCATTGGTGACATAGTCCTGTATCAAAAGGCCTTGCGAACCCAGTCTGATCTACTTCTTTGAAGCAAAAGCAGTAAATTTTTACTTAATTTGGAATATAAATGAGATATAAACAAAAGAGGAATAGAAGGTCAAGGGAAAAAGAAAAAAAAAATAGGAGAAAATATTTTCATAAAGATGTGAGACAAGCTGAGCTGCAGATAAGAGTGGTAGCAAGAAAAAGAAAACAGAAGGGAAAGAAAAACCAGGCACGCTCCCTGGAGAGGAAGAGAGAACTGGCCAGGGGAGAGAAACAGCACTGGGGAAGAAGGAGGTAAAGACAAGTGAAGGAAAAAGCCCGATCTTCCAAACACAAGCCTTATCAGCCGTGGACAGAAAAGCTGTCTTTAGAAGAGAAAATTGGACGTGAAGAAATCACAGTAGGAGATAGAGAAATCCCCAAACACCTAACCTAGATAGAAAAACTGAAACTGAACATGAAGGAGACAGAAGAGAAGACAACAAAAATAAAGATGAGAAAGAATCCAGCTGATTATTTCTTTCGACATTATCAGTTAACGATTCTTGTGCCTGGGCTAGCATATGGTTCCTAGCATATTTCCTAAATCCTATGAAACCTGTGGCAGAGGGTTTGGGTGAGCGGTGGCAGATGACAGCACGTCTTGGAGACCCCTTCTTAGTCTGGATTGTTAAACAAAATTAAGTCTTCCAGAGAAGCTCATGTACACAGCATCCTTGTTTCTGGCAAATATTAATTGGGCCAAACATTTTGCAAAACCTTGTAACAACTTGTGCAAAAACATCTATGCTACAGCTAAAATTTTACTGGTATAAACTCGGCTGTGTCAAAGAAAACCAGAGCGAGCTAGATGGCTATGTACAGATAGGTTCCAAAGATCAGGCTTAGTGAATAAAAACGTTTCTAAGTTTCTTGATGAAACTGGTAATGCTTTAAATGACAAATTTTCAGTAAGAATACTTTTTGTGACCAGGAGCGATCCAGAGGAAGGAGACGCCAGGGGAAAGGCTGGCAGACAGCAGGTTCAGGGGGACCAGCTCCACCATCGCCCTGCCTGCCTCCGAGGGGCTCCTGAGGAAGGGTCTGACGGGGGCATACCCACTGTCTCGGCACGGTAACGTGACCCACGGGCTGGGTAAGGGCAGCTGTATCCCACAGGCAGTTAGGCTTGGTAAATCTGGGTAATGGAGTTCGTTATTTGGTAATGCATTTTAATGGGGGGGGGGGGGGTACGGTGCTGTCGTTCCATTACAATTGTTGGAACTTAACGCAAACAGCACTTTAGCTTGCACAGTAAACGAGCACCTCTGTTTCCTTAGGGTGCTTCTGAAAGGTAAAAAATAAATAGATGTGAAATTCAGAGCTCACTAGGGATGCACACGGAGGGTGAAAGATCCTCTTAACCTGCCTCCTGGGCTACCAACACCAGGGTTCAGTGCCACCCCTTACGCCCCTGAGCAATAAATACACAGTGTTATAAACACAATCCCACAGAGTGACCAAAGCAAAGCGTGGCATAACTGCTTCTCACCAGCTGCATCTCCCGCTGCCAACTTCCTTCCCAAATACATTACGGACAGAGGAGCACTGAGCATGACCAGAAAGGAAGAGTTAATAAGCAGGAGCGAAACAGCTGAACCGGGAAGCGTTTCATCAGAGAAGGCACAGAGCCGCAGCGCACAAGGGGTGAAGCAATTAGCCAGATGTCAGGGCCGTGCCCCAAGCGAAAGCCGTGAGGATTTCTAGGCTTGGTGTCTGGCTAAAAAGCAGGGCGGCAGCTTTCAAGAAAACTGCCCTTTGGGAGCAGCAGTCACGGGGTCGGAGTGCAGCGTTGAGGAGGCAGCCCTTCCAGCAGCCGAGACGTTCAGAATAATTTCCTTAGCTCCGATTTCAGACGACAGGCCGGCTGCCCTACGGCGTATCCAGCCTGGGAGCCGCAGGCACCTCGCAGTGCCCGTGCAGGTGCACAGCAGGGCTGTGGCACGGGGCTGCCGACACAAGCGGCGGGGAAGGCACACGGTGCAGCTTCACCCCCTGCACCTTTCATGGGAGCACGTGCACTAGCATGCACTTGCCGTGGAATTCCAGCAAGCCGGCCGTGCAAGGGAAAGCCCTCCGGGGTCTGGGGGTGCTCGCCCGCCACCTGACAGAGTGAGGTGAAGCCTTGCGGGACTCTGCCGTGCTGCCCGTTCCTCTGCTGGAATGGCTGCGAGGAAACAGAGCACACCTGGCCCAAACTTAATACACAGCATGCAAAGTATCCTCCTACCTCATATCCAAATACCTCGCCTGTAAAATAACCTGCCTTTCCTTCCCCTTCCCTCCCCCTTCTGAGCCTGAGCAGATGGACTTGATTAAAATTATTTTGCTTTGCTTTGGAAATGGATACAAGTGTAAAAATGGATGGTTTGGAGAAGTTATAATGCAAATAAATTTTTTGCAGTGGCTTAGAAAAATCCATTAGCTAAATATGTCTATCTTCTATCTTATATGCCATAAGCCATATTCTTACTAAAGAAACTATAAATTATTACGTGAAATGCAATTACAGAATATAGTGTTTATGATACTGATTTGTGATCAGCGAAACGGGACAATCCATCCTTCTATAAGACAACCTAAACAATAATGGTAAAAATCTAACGGCTTTCAACAATCCCATATTTCTCAGAGGAGTGAATAATGTTTGAGAGACTCTTCTGCAAGATCAACGGAGTCACTTAAATCACACCGAATATCTCATCTAGCAAAGCAGAAGTTCCCTCAAATCTCATCACTTTTTACTGAAGTCAAAGGAGTTCTCTGAATATTGAACACTAAAGCCATAAAACTTTAAAGACATGCCTTTCCACAAACCCACATCTAGGTTAAAATTTGAAATGATCCAGATCTCACTTTCATATAGATGAGGGATTTAGCCACGTGTGTTATAAAGTCAGCTGCCGGTGAGATAATCTAATACAGCACAGGTTCGGTCGATGCCAAGTCCCCGAACCGCTGCGGGGAGTTGTCAGGGAGCATTTTGCAGGTTCTGCCTACGTGCATCAGCCACAAGAGCTTTTTAAAGAGCGTGCTTAGAATGCACTTGAAGTATATTATTTTTATGAACGCTACCACAAAGCACATTTAGGATTTATAACTTTGATTCGCTTATTATAAAACTGAGAAAATATTTTCAAGAAAAATGCAAATTTTTGCAGGAATGAATTAATGAATTATGCACAGCCTTTTTCATTAAGCCAGAGCAAACCTGTTCAAGTTTGCTGGTTAGTGCTGGTTTTGCAGTCAAGCATCCCACCCTGATAAAAGACCACTTATACTGAAAGTGCCTTGTCAGAGGTCCTTGGAAACCGTCTAAGAGGAGATAGCTGGAGCACACACCCGTGGGCTTTAACCCACCGGCCCCACCAGGTCACCAGGACCTCTTCGGCTCCTCCTCCTCCAGCTCCCTCGGACCCCCACTCTCTAACACATCGGTGCAGATGCTGGGTGGCGAGACCTCGAGGCTGCCCACACAGCCTCCCCCGGGAGGTCCCAGGGCTGGATCAGGCCGGCGTGCTGTGCCTGGGTGAGCACTGCGAGCCTCCCAGGCAGCCATCCGTAGTAGCTAATTATAGTGCTTTATTAACAAGAGAAAAAGTTGGATCTACGTGAGCCAGTAAAAGAATGGTTTCATTAGGATAAAGTTCCATTAATCTGGAAACAAAACTAGCTTTAACAACCTTTAAAGTTCTTCTGTCCTTCTTGGCAGGCTGGTTTTTACCACATCCTTTTCTTCTTTTTTTTTTTTTTAATGGAACCTTTTAAAGAAGCTTGGAGGGAGAGACACTTAAAGTTCCATGTGCCGGTACAATTTATAAATGAAAACATATATTACATGTCATAGAAATGACGTTTTTCATTTACTGATCTACATAGAGCTGAATGTTTGTTTTGATAATTGGCCTTTGCACAAAAAAGGCATTAAGTCAGCAGTGGTGAATTATTTATGAGACCTACTTTAATGTGATTAATCTCTGAGGGTCTTAAGAAAAAAGGTCTTAGGCATGGTGCTGTTTTTCACTAACTGATGAGCCAGTGAAGAGTCAAAGATCCGTGAGGTCGCTTTCCCTCTCGTTTTGCCCGCCGCAGGCAGCAGCCTCCCACCCACCAGTTTGGGGTGGGATGGTGCTGGCAGCACTGGGAAGCAGCTCACCTCGGCGGGGGCTGCCTTTCAGACCATCCATGGGCCTGATGCGGAGCCTCGCATTAAACCGTGGCACACCAGTCCTCCAGGAGCAAGGTGAAGGCTTTTAACGTGCTGGGAGGCTCCTCAGTCATAGCCACAATAAAGCAACTTGGGCTCGAAGATAATCTTATCTGCACATGAACACGTGTGTTTATAACAGGAAGAAACCCCGAATCTTGAATTGCTCTGCATCTCAAAATCCTTCTTAGAAACTGCCTTTGTGCCTCCATCCTCGGGAAAGCTGTGACGGGCGACCTTTGGGGCGTCACGGCCGATGCTGGAGCTGCCCTGCTGCTGCCCCGTGCCAGACCCCTGAACGAAGCACCGCTCTGCAGCGAGCTGCTGCTTCTCAGAGCCACGACCAAGTTGTAATTAACATGGCCAAGCACAAACACATTCACAGAGTCACGCACAAGTCTTTTGCATTCAGATATCATGTGCTGCCCCCCCCCCCCCCCCCCCCCCCCCCCCCCCCCCCCCCCCCCAAAAAAATCAAGTTAACAATGCAGAGGAGATGCTGTGTAACTGACACACAAGAGTTTAGAGACTGAAGAGCCCTCTGGTTCTGCCTCTTCCCGTGCAAGAAGCCAGGATTTGTACCTGAAAAGTGGGGCGAAGGGGTAGCAGAAGGGTGGGAGACAAAGGGGAAGCAGCTTGGCCAGAGCCCGAGACGGTGACATTTGTGAAACAAAGTGGTTTTGCACTCTGTTGGTTTATATAAATCATGCAGCATTTTGGTGGAAATAATGCCATTTTTGGTGAAAGGCTGCCAACGGCATTACACTGAGGTTTCAGAATCTGGGCTCAGGTACAGTTTGACCTTTTTGTTCTGGAAAGCTTGCTGCTGCATGAATACACAGCACATTCTCCACTCTTGATCAAGCCTGCAAGTCTTGTAAAAACTCCTTACAGTCCCGGGATCTGCGCATTACAAAGGCAGGAGGCAATAAGTGGAGGTTTCCCAGGCTCCGTTTGCTCATTACCAGGAGGCCAGCTCTGCTCTCTAATATTTTTTTTCTTTACTTTGTATTGAGGTACTATATTTTTGTGCTGTTAGTTTGATTTTTGGCTTTGCAGTTCTGCTTTCTGCTTGCTTTGACCCTTGGGTCTGTGCACGTAACCAGCATTGCTCTAGCATTTGGGTAAGATGCAAGAAAAGCTGGGAGCTCAGCTGCGCTGCCTGGACACTATTTGTCCCAAGTGCAAATACTTCGTCCTTTCAAAGTACTTGTGCACAATTACCTCTCCTTATTACCCTGGTTCTGTACAAATACCGTACAGTGCTCTCAGCTGTGGGTACAAATAACCCCAACATACTTCTGGAGAATGTAAACCGAAGATCAATGTTTTGCTGGAATTACAAACTGCCAGGAAACAGCAAAAAAAATGGAATGTGCCAAATAACCCTCCCTTTTAACTTTTCGCAGGAAAGCACAATCTAGCATTAAGATCTGCCATGCAAAGAACAACCGCTCATTACTTCAAAATGCTAATTAAAAATGACAAATGAATGAAGACATAGCATCATTAAATGAAGAAGTTTTTCGTATGCAAGCTGAAAGGGCTTGAGCTGCTGCAATTTTGCCATATTTGTTTGAAAAATGATAGCAAATGGCAGAAGCTGTTTTAAAGTCGACCTTTTAACTGACTCTTAATAAAAATGCATTTTGAATGTTAATTAAGAAGATGAAATAACTCACACTATTCATTTTCTGGCTCCAAATGCCTGCTCCGAGGACTGCAATTACTCACATAATTAAAATTTAGGTTATGGTCTCTCATGTGTGTCCTTCTTTGTATACGAATTTAAAATTAAAAACACGCTCACCGTCTGAACATCAATATCCAAATAAATCACCTGTCCCTAATTTCTTCCCAGGTAGGCGATTTAGGTATAGCATAGGCTGGGGTTAGACCTGGGCGAACCGAGCATTAACACCCTCTTATCAGATGAGCACGTGGAAAATCTCTTTCGTCCTTCCAAAAGCGCACCTGTTAAGTTCCCCGTGGGAGCGGTGTATAACCTGTTGTTACCATCAGCGTTGCTGTTTGCTGCTCACTGATAATCAAGGCACCATTAAACCCCACAGGCATCCTATGGGGCTTTGGCATCCCGCTGGGGAACGACCCAGCCGCGGGAGGCTCTCGCTGGCGATGTGGTTAGCAGTGTCAGGGCTGGTGGTGGTGGGAGGACCTCTGGCACGGCTCTGCCTTGCCTTCTGTCTGCAGTCACCGTTACCTGTCCCAAAAACACAGCCCTGCCAGCAGAGCAGCCGGCTCCCACAGGAGCTGCTGGCTGGGTGAGCACCCCTGGGCTGTGCTAAGCAGAGGCGCAAAACGAGCGTTAGCTTGCCCCTGGCCATAAAATTGTACCTCTCCCTGCAGAAATCAGCGTACATATGGCTGAACGTTATTAATACCCAGTTTTCCCAAGCTCTAAATTTTATTCCTGGGTTTTACATTTCCAGGTCTGTGCCCTGAGTGCCAAGCGCTGCGCGATGCTCTCCCCAGCAGGGAGGTTTGGGCAGGGTGTGAGCAGCTCCGTGCGGCCTCCTCGCAGCCTAAGCGCAGTCCCTCTTCTCACAAGGAAATTACTTATTTAGGATTTATCCTACGGAGATGAAAACGGCCGCTCAGCACAGCAGTGGTGACACATCAGAACAAAAACCAGAGCCAAAAGAAGAGATCTTTAGGATGTTCTATCTAACCAAGCTTCTTTTTAGAAAATAAAATAATAATAAATATATTTTTAAAAATTTAAAGGATCACAGTGCCATTGGAAGTAGCATCAAAAGCAACAAGTAGAAGGTATGCACTGCCAATACAGTGTTAAAGGATATTTCTTCCATATCACAACTGCCAGGGAGCAGGCAGGGCCCCTGGCCATGCACATCCCCCAGCAGGGTGGTGCAGGGTGCTGCCCCTTGCCTGGCCCTGGTGCTGTGCACATGGGGCATGGAGCAGCTCCATGAGCACCAAGAATGGGCCCAAGGGTGCTGAGCCCAGAGATTCACCCATTTACAAACAAAAACTGGTACTCAGGTGAATGCATCCACCAGTAAAGATTTACATGCAGTCCTTTAAAAAAAAAAAAACTTTAAGGATTTTTTTTTCCCCAACTAGATCTTCCTGTAGCCTTCACAGTTTCTTCGGAAAATTATTAAAGAGAGATGAAAAGCATATTTATTTTACCGTGTTTTAACGGAAAATACTGAAAGTATCATGTAGTGATTTCCCTGGCTTTGCAGAAATGTCTTCCATAGTCTTAGCATGTGTGCTAAAACCTTAAGGCAAGCCTATTTTTATCCCCAAGCCCATTTTCATCCCCACTGCTGCATGAGAGGCCAACAATACAGACGTGCACAGCACTGGCGCAGACTTTGATGCTCCAACCCCAACACCTCCAGCCCGCTGACCGTGCTGCTGGGGGCAGCAGCAGCGCCTTGCGGCCCGCCGAGGGGCTCCCCCCACCAGCATCGGCCTCACCGCCCTGCAGAAATGCACCAGTTAAATTTTAAACACAGCGCTTAAATATTAAAGTTTCTTCAATTTAATTTTTAAAGTTCCTCAAGCACATAAGTGTTTGCAAATCCTATGCTGCAGTCCTGGAGTTTTCACGTTAATATTTAATGCTTATAGCTCCATGCCTGATGTTTTATTTGATCATCTTCCTAATTTTTGTACTTTTTCCTGAGCTATGAGTTCCTTTCTTTATTGAAGCTGGTTACCTCTGTGTGTAAAATATTTCTAAGCATGTCCTAAATTTACAGAGGCAACTGGGAAAAGCCAGTGCTGCGGCTAGCAGCTCCTCTAGAGATTCATTTCTTAGAAAAACACTGCACACTCGTCTTGCGGAGAGGTGAGCTCTGATCCCCACGCAGCTCGGGTGCTGCTGACCTTTAACAAACGAGCACGAGGTGTGCCAGGGCTCAGGGGCAAGCAGCAGGACCAGGCGCAGCGGGGACAGCCGCAAAGGGTGCAGCCGTACAGCCCGCCCGTTCGGGGTAGCAGAAGCAGTACCCGAGCTCCGCTTTCTTCAACAGCAGGTTGCGATTTCTTTGCAAAATAAATAAATAAAAAGCTTTTGTTTAGAAATCCATCAAAAAACATAATTAGTACTCACTGGCTTAATAAGCTGAAATGGGACCTGCGCTACAATTTCCCTTTAAATGCGCTTCTGGCAGGTGTGGGTTTTGCACACTGCGAGGCAATGAACCTAAAATTACGAGATTACAAGTTAATATTGCTTAACCATCGTAACATCAGCATCTGTGCTGGTGGGTGCTAGTGCATATTAAAAATCCTTTTGCCACATTTATTCTGCACTACCCACAGGTAGTGGGTTTTTACTGGTTATTTTTAAGCCTGTCAGCCCTGAGAGCGGCTGTTCTTCTGGCTGCAGCTCCTCGCGTGCCGGTCCCCAGCGAGCCTGTCTCAAGAGTATGAGATGCATTTGCTTTGCACTTTGCAGCCTCTGCTTTGGGTGAAACCACTGCCCGCCTGCAACAAAGCCAACTGGGTGGAATCTTGAGGGAACGAGTAATTAAATAAATAAATAAATAAATAAATAGCCTCTTGCTCACTGCCCATGGCAGCGCAACCAGAGCCTACCAGTTCCCGTGGGGCAGCCCCGTGCCCGATGCAACGCTGCCCGGGCCCACAGGGGAGCAGATGGGGTCAGAAGCTGGCAGCAGCACGGGACCCAGGGTAATTAGCACAGCTGAATTTAATGCTGAGGATTAACCTGGCTAATTAGCGCCGACACAGCATCACACTGGTGCAGCCCTGCTCCGCTGGGGACAGGAATCAAATCGCTATGTGACGGCGGGTCGCTCCCTGCCCTCAGTGCTCCCAGTCTCCTTGGTCTTCAGTCCCCACTTTTTCCACGTGCAGGAAAGCCGCAGTGCCCCTACGGTCACCTCACCCTGCCCCTTGGGCACACCCCTTGTCCAGGTGCCTCTTACTGCAAGGCTCACAGAAAACTTGTGAGAAAGTTTCAGTAACAAACGCCGGTGCAGAGCAAGAAATGACCTTGGGCCAACACCGGGAGCAGCACAAACGCGGACAGACGGATCCCTCTCCTTCAGCCCTGCAGCCACATCACCCAGCTCTGTGTCCACGAGCCCCAGCAGCTCCCTGCCGTCGGAATAACCCCCGCACGGAGCGCACGGATATTTAGCCAGGCACACAGCCAGCTGACAGCAGGTGCCAACCAGAGACATACTGCAACGCATGTGCTCACAGAAGGGGAGTTTGGTGTAATCGAACCCCAAACATTTGCACTCTGGGTGCTCCCGAAAATGTCTAGGGAGGGAAAAACAGCAGCAAGGTGGGATTTGTCGGGTCAGACAGCACAGCTTGTGGGCCTTGACCGCTACTAGATGAAAACAAAAATGACTTTAAAGTAAGAGTAAAAAAGCCAATAAAAGTTCCAAAACCAATGAAACAGTCAGAAGCTCGCCTTTACGGTACCATGAAACTCCTTCCCTGTATGTGACAAAGAGAAGGACTTCTGCAAGACGCACTTTGAAAATGGTAATTCAGCGAGGGATCGGCTTCGTGCCTTTTTTTTTTTTTCATTTGAAGCAGAGACAAGGGACAACCACCACGCATCCGAGCTTACGGGTGCCGTAAAATATTATCCTCAGAAATGTAATCCTTGTATGGGATTAGTGTTCCCTATCCTTATGGAAGGTGAATATTTTTAGTGAAAAATATTTTTAGTGCAAAGTAACACCCAAACGTCCGATGCTGCTCAGGGTAGAAGAGTCCATAGGCCAAGCGTCCCTCTGGTGTATATGTATCATCCCTACCAAAACAATACAAGCTGTGCGAGGTGTCGGGGAAGGAACAGATGTTTTCTCTTTATGACTTTGTATCTAGTCACATGTGTGGGTGCAGTAAAGTGTTCTCTTCTGGTGTCTTTTCACAAGATCCCTTCTTTTTTTCCTTTTTTTTTAAACCACAAAGCACTGAGGTACAGGGACTGCTTAGAGACCGGACTGTCTGGCGTGCAGCACAAGTCGTTTAGCTAATTACTCGCTGAGCGCTCTAATCAGCACTGCCTGAATGAACTGACAGTGGCAGCCTGAATACGTGAGGCCAAGCAGCGGGAGCAGCACGCACTGGGCAGGATGGAGACCTCCGAGGCGCCCCCAGCCCCCTGCACATCAGTGCTGGGAGGGGGCCAGCAGCACGCGGGAGCCCCCAGCCCCAGGTGGGTGCACGTGCAGCCTTCTCTTACACATTTCTTTCCCTCATTCCTTTGTACACGGGCCATGAAAACCTCCCCAGCACGGGTGGCCGTGGATTGCCAGCCGCACGCAGCAGCCTGAGCCCTGCAGGCATCACCTGCCCCACTGCCACTTCCCTACCTGCTGATCAGTTCGAGTTTGCAGTGCTCGATGGAGAGGTTAAAACGCAGCGCTGGGGGATTCATAAGGTGTTCCCGAGAGGCAGAGGGACCTGGGCTCTGCGCAGAGCCCACGGCACCGGGACGCACGAGGCCACGGCAAGGCAAGGCGCATCAAAGCGTTATTTACAGAAAACGGCTTAAACCGAGTGTGTGGAAGGGACTTTAGCTCGTGGCCCACCTTTCTGTGGGATTCAGCCTGCTTCGCTTGTTAGCTAGCTGCATAGATCAGCTAGGAATTTAAAATCTTCTTTCTGGCTAAGCTTTGTGTTATTTCCACTGACTGGAAAGCTAAAGTAACTCCGACAAATGAAAGAAAAGCTATACAGCACAACTGAAAAAAAAAAAATATTTCGGTGAAAAGCCTGCAAGAGACATGGGGCCAGTTCCCCCAGCGCTGGCTCCCCTGGCCTGGTGCTGCACCAACAGCTCATCTGGACCCGGGCCCTCTGACACAGTACTTGTGCGCCGATCTGCTGCGCCTAACTTAGTGCAATTACACCTGATTGACAAGATCTTTTCAGAAGAGATAGTGAACTAGGTGGAAAGGAGAATAAATTGCTTCTCGCCTGGGAAGCAGGGCAGGCGTGGGCAAGGAGGCACTACTCAGACAACACCACCACCACCAGCAACACGAGCACTCCTGCAGCACGGGGCGGGATAGGCACAGAAAAAGGGGCTTTTCTGTGCCTTGTAATTAGAGGAGAGTTGTCTCTAACTCCAGCCCGATGCTCAGGTCATCATCCAGCTGCTGGGGGTGAAACCAGCCCCGGTTTCAACCCCATACACAGCAACAAGCTGCTGAAAGGTTTTTGCATGGACCTGCCAAAACTAGATCTGGGTGGCCAGCAAGCTCAACAAAAGCTGGTAAATGCAACCAAATTCCCTGATTCTCCGAGGGCTGGATACATCTGGAACGTCTTGAAAGGCTCTTTGTGTCCTAATGCTTTAATTACAGTTATCCTTTAGTTCCATTTGCTGCATTAATGTGCTATCATCCGAGTGCTTTCCAATACAGCTATTTCACAACAAAACAGTGACTCGAAAATTTAATAACCTGCTAGGCAAGAAGAGCCACAGCAAAAGCCTGTTTCCCACAGCCCTCCTTTCTCGTACATCTCAGAGCACCACTGACATGCTGAATGCGTTCTGAACTCCACTGAAAGTCGATTTCAGCATCAGGCCGACCTCAGAACCTTTCTTGCTTGAGTATCCCAGTTTTGCATTTCTCTCAGCCCTCTCCCACATTCCCAATATAGCTATTTACATATTCAAACAGCTGATGATATGGAGATATATATCCAGATGGAGTCACAAAACTGCCTAAAAAGAAAGCCTCCCCATCTAACAGCCCCACGTTGGGCTCCCCACGAACACCAGCACCCCTGCTGTGAACTGCCCCAACAGACAGGAACTCCAGAAGCGCTTGTGCAAGACAGACTGTCACACGCAGGTCAAAGCAACCCCATGGATGCTGAGCAATGTGTCCCTGGGGGGCAGAATTTACGCCAAAGCCACTGCAAATGAACCTCCCTGTCCGTGTGCTCGGATGAGTTACTGCAGGAAGGTGAGGCTCCCTTGGGACCTGGGAATCTGAAGCATCTGGCTCATGGGACACGCGTTGCTCCCGTCCTGCAGTGGTTGTAGGACAGTACAGCACTTCGCCTGGCTGCTGCTTAACCATCACGGGCATCTTATCATATTACTTATTAGAAGTTATTCCCTTATTTACTCGTAAATAATAAGATCCCCCCTAAAAATACAATTTATATTTACTTTCTTCTCTTGGTGTTTATCGCGCTTCAGGACCATTGTGCAAGATAAAGGATATGCACCGGCTGAGCTTAGCACTCCTCGCTCCCTACCAGCTCTGGAGTAAAACACCAGTTACCTCTGGCAGTATTTTCTGCATGAGTGCAAGAAGCAAAACACTGATTCCTTTCAACAAACACATAACAGGAGAGTAGCGGCTGAAAAATCCAACCACTTCAATTTCCTCCTTCCACACTTTCAGAATAACTTGGTGGAAAGAAAGGAAGATCATGAAATCCTTAACTGATTTCATTTTAAGCCTAGAGCTATGTCAGCAGGATTACATCCTCCCGGCCAGATCTTGGAAGAAATCCCAAGCAGCGTGGAAAGTGTGAAAAACGGGTTATTAAGGACTGGTCTCAGTGTAACTCCTGTTCCTGTTCCAAGTGTGCTCACACAGTGTGTGTGCGACTGAGTGTGAACTGGGGTGTGCACCGTGAAGTGCCGGGCACGGGAGCGTCTGTTACTGTGAGGGGCATCTCGTCCCAGCACGCAGAAAGGTGATTGTCAGGGGCAGTACACACAAGTCTTATCAGATTTTTTTCCCTCATTTTTGGAAGGAAAAAAATAACTCTCCTCCCGTTTCCAGCCTGACCTGCACCCTGATCCCAAGCTCCAGGGCCTGGGATGTGCTCATTCAACAAGACCATCCAAAAAAACACATTCCCTTATGCACCAGCTGCGTTAACATACTCTATACAAAAAAGTTTCCAAGTCTGGCAAATTTTATGTATCTAATGCTTCACAGAAATTATCTTTCAACACAGAAGACTTCTGGAGTTCTCTGCAATGCTTGCAATAAAATAATTACATATAGAATACAAACATAACTAAACTCTGCTCAGGATTCAGGCAAAGAAATACAAAAATGTGGGCATCCTGTAAAAAGGAAAGGAAAATGGTGGACAATAAAAGGTGCCAAATACAGAGCTCATCATTAGAAGGTGCATCGTGGGCAAATATTTGAAGGGGTAGAATCCTTCTGAGAAACAAAAGCTGGATTTCAGAAGATTCCCAGTTGCCCTTGAGAGGGAAAAACAATTTTTCTGACTTTGCTTGGCAATGGTAGCACCCATGGAAAGCCATCCTGAGAAAAGCACCTACAGTCTTAGCCAAGAATATTGGTATTAAGGACTTCCAAAACATGGAAAAAATACCTACAAATACATCCCTACAATGTCCCACAGTAAGCAGCACAGAGAACCAAGGGCAACGCATGTATTAGATTATAAAGTTGTTAAATAATAGCATGGCAAGGCAGCTGTATTCTAACAATTTCCAACTTTAAAGCCTCTCTCTCTGCAAAGTGGAAAGGGGCTTTCACAGGGTTTGCAAAGACAGAATTCCACAAACTTACCTCCCATTGTTCATACGTTATCCAGCCTTCTTTCTGCATCGAGCCCTGCCAAAGCCATTACACACGTCTTCTCAATTTGTTCTAATGGCCATTGAAAGCTGACTTTTAAAGGGAGGACTAAGAGCCAGCTGGCTCTGTCTGCACCAGCCTCGCAGCTTAAGTTCCTTCAATATCTGGCAGGGGGAGACAGGAAAAAACCACTGTAGCCGATATTATGGGGCTGATAGTATATGGCTTTTAAAGCTTGCAGCTTCTTTAGGAAGTGCCTAGCCATTAGCAGGGACCTGGGGCTTGGAGGACCTACCTTGCCCGTCTCACTGGACATGTGTTCATCAGTATTCCTTGTGCTCCACCAGTGCCTTTATTAAATTAAGGGAAAAAAAATGCATCTGAGTACTACAAGAGAGGCAGCAAAAGAAAATTGTCTTAACAAAACCCTCCAGCTTCATAGCATTCAGTCTAAACAGTTTGTTTTCCTGAAAACTTCTCCAGTGCCCATCCTATATACAATAATGAAAGCTTTAATTGTTTTTTTTAATATATCTGAAAATCAGACCACTTAAACATCATGATTTTAAATCAATACCATTCACGTGACTGATAATTAGATATTAAACCTAATTTAGTCCAAAAGATTTAGAGGTCGAGCATCAGATAGTATTTAATTAAGTAAATATAAAGCACTGATTGCTCTTTTGTCTTACTCTATTGATTACACTGCATTTTTGCAGCATTTTTGCAGTCTGGCACTGTGTCATCAGCGGAGCAGCACAGAAGGTTTGCCAAGTCGTCCTGCTACTAAAATATTTCACAAACCAGCTCACCCTGCCACCGCAGACTACTTAAAGAGGCTGCAGTGTGCTCAGGGAGGTGGCTCACAAGAGCCAGCTGCAAGCCCTCTGGCATGGGGCGACTTGATGCTGGGCAGCTGGGCAGGGCTCCTGCTGGAGTTTGGGGCATGGGGACACCAGTGCCAGCTGCAGGTGGGCTGGGCACGAGAATCCTCACCGCTCCGGCTGCAGTTGGTGTCCTGGGCATGGGGAGGACTTGTGCTGGGTGTTCGCAGTCCTGCAAGAGGCTGCTCTGAGCACGGCAGCTCCTGGTGCTGTCTTCAGACCTCCCTGTGCAGATTCCCCAGATACAGTGTGTGCTCTGGTGTCCTTCCTGAGGCTCTGTAGGATCAAGGCTCCAGCAATGGAGTTCAGAAGGCTGTAAGCGTCAGGACAGAAAGCCAAGCTGCAGGCTGGCATGCAGAGGAGCAGGTATTCTGAACAGCCAGGGGTTCAGAAGCAGGCTGCATTATGCTTATGCCTTTTGGCTGGTTCTGACCAGAATAATAAATATTATCTAGGGACAAAACCAACAGCAAAATAATCCCCAAGAGATGCACAAAGTAAGAGAGATGCAACGAGCTCCCACTACAGGTATGCTCACAAGAAGCTCTGCTCCCCATCTCACCGCACTGCGTTTTGCAGCTGTTCCGTGTTCTGTGTCAATTGTGAGAGCACAGAAGAAAAATGTGATTAAGGTTTTAGATTTCTTGCACATGCATGAAACTCGGTGCCTGCAAGCCGACTGGACACGTGTTTAAGCCATCTCAAACCAGTTTGCAGAGGCAACCCCACGCATTTCACATCGCCAGGGCAGGCAGATAGCTTGGGGGCTGTTACCACCGCTTACCTGCCTCACGCAGCGCAGATTGCAGGGCAGCCCACACGGGGAAAGCTCCCACCTGAAGCATGTCCTTTCTGCTTCCCTGGGCTCGTCACCGAGCGAGGGCTGCGGGCTGGGCACTCGAACCCGAGCTGTGCCCGGTGGCTCCTTCCCAGCCGGTGCCCCATGGCCCGAGCAGCCCGTCCTGCCGGCCTGGGACACCAGGGTCTGCCTTAATGATTATGTGATTTATGCCCCTCTTAATGATTCTCTGATCCACCTGTAAGGTCATCTCCTTTTTCCTCAGTTTCCCTTTAGCTCTGGTGGTGGCTCTGGGAAGCAGCTGAGAGGCTTCTGAGGGCACGACAGCCACCCGCCCACCTCGCCAGCCCCACGAGGGCCCAGGCTGACCCTGGAAACATGCCATTGCTGCCCACGAGCCCTAATCATCAGGCCCTGCCAGTCCTGCTCACGGGGCACTTGGCTTTATTTTGAAATAAAACCTCGTTGAGGGAAAGGTGCCAAGTGGAGGAGCTGCCGGCCTTCCACCCCACAGCCGGGTGGCACCAGGAGGCCCAGGCCCCGTTCTGCACCCGAGCGCCCCAGGCCTCAGCAGAGCAGCTCCCCCAGCTCCCCCAGCTCCCCCAGCTCCCCCAGCTCCCCCAGCTCCCCCAGCCGCGGTCCTGTGCCAGGCTGGCTTTAGGTGAAAGCAACTCGGAGATAAATGCGTTTGTTCGCTCCTGGAACAAACACCACAGAAAGCTAACTTCGTCCATGACAGACTGAGCCACGTTGCTAAAGTAAGAACATTAAATAACAACTGGCTCCAGAGAGATTGATTTTCTTTTTTTCTTTTTACATTTGGACAGGCAAAGAAATGTTTTTATTGCCCTGTAAGCCTAATGGTGTGGTATAAAGTGCTTTCCAAGACTGCTGGTTAAAAATTCTATTTTTATCGAGGAACAGCATCTCACCAAGCTGTAGGGAGGAACTCAGAAGCCACGCTTTTGTCCCCTGGCTACCAGAGCAGTTCCTGGCCACTGTGCTAGACGTGTCGCTTCCCATGGCGAGGGCTGAGCGTTCACCTGGCTCCGATGGCAGGGCACCACACACGGCACACACACAGCACACACACGGCACACACACGGCACACACACAGCACACACACGGCACACACACGGCACACACACAGCACACACACGGCACACACACGGCACACACACGGCACACACACGGCACACACACAGCACACACACGGCACACACAGCACACACACGGCACAGACAGCACACACACAGCACACACACGGCACACACACGGCACACACACGGCACACACACGGCACACACACGGCACACACACACGGCACACACACAGCACACACACAGCACACACACGGCACACACGGCACAGACAGCACACACACAGCACACACACAGCACACACACAGCACACACACAGCACACACACGGCACACACACGGCACACACACAGCACACACACGGCACACACACGGCACACACGGCACACACACGGCACACACACGGCACACACAGCACACACACGGCACACACACAGCACACACACGGCACACACACGGCGCACACACACGGCACACCGGCACACACACGGCACACACACGGCACACACACAGCACACACACGGCACACACATGGCACACACACGGCACACACACAGCACACACACGGCACACACACGGCACACACATGGCACACACACGGCACACACACGGCACACACACGGCACACCGGCACACACACGGCACACACACGGCACACACACAGCACACACACGGCACACACATGGCACACACACGGCACACACACGGCACACACACGGCACACCGGCACACACACGGCACACACACGGCACACACACGGCACACACCGGCACACACACGGCACACACACGGCACACACACAGCACACACACGGCACACACACGGCACACACACGGCACACACAGCACACACACGGCACACACACAGCACACACACGGCACACACACGGCACACACACGGCACACACGGCACACACACGGCACACACACAGCACACACACGGCACACACACGGCGCACACACACGGCACACCGGCACACACACGGCACACACACGGCACACACACGGCACACCGGCACACACACGGCACACACACGGCACACACACAGCACACACATGGCACACACATGGCACACCGGCACACGAGCACTGCCCACGCTCCCCCATGGGGAGCTGCGAGCTCCCGCAGCTGCAAGAAAGACACGCTCTCCTACACAAGAAAGTACTTCTCTAGTCTTTCGGAAGATGCTTCATGCTAACCGATCGGTAGAGTTAAAAGATTGGCACTGACTTTTTCCTTCTAAACCCTGTGGAGAATTCCTGCCCCTGTCGCAGGGTAAAGCCAGTGCCCGCTCCGCCGCAGGAGCTCCCGTGCGCTGTAGGGCAGCCCGTTTTCCCCTGAGCTCTAACTTCTGCCACAATTTACCAACCAGAGGAAGCAGGTATATGGTAAAAGCACAGACTTTTTCTTATCCTTTTCCCATCTCAAGACTGCTAAGCCATTACTCAACTTCTAAATGACTTGTTACTCTAAACATCAAAATATTGATCCACTGTTTCAGAAGGCTGAAATTTAATCCGGTAACTGTAGTCATTTTTATTAGTCACCCTACCACAGACTCTGCACACAGAGCCACTGATAGCTGTGTGAGGAACAGAGGTTAAAAAATGCTGTTAGAAAGGTGAAATTTGCTTCCTCTCACCTCACTGCCCCATTTCAGGCAGTGGCAGTGCAGTGAAAGAGAGCACGGTTTGAAGGGATAAATCTCTTTATTCTGGGCAACCGAAGAGGAGCACTCGCTCGGAGAACAACCCTATCCTTTCCCCGTTCCCCACCAAACCCCAGAAGCCAGCACCGCTGCAGGAGCAGCCAGACGCCAGGCGAGGTCTCGATCCATCCCTTGCAACCTCAGCTCATGCAATTTGAATAAGCAGAACCAAATGCTAATGCAATTAAACTTCCTCAGGAAAAACAAAAAACAAACAAAAAAACCCTGCAGAATTAAACCTCCTTCTCCCATCTCCCTCTCCCGGGGGCTGTTAGCTGCGGGGGCGAGGAGCAGCCAAGGAGGAACCCAAGGGTCTCCTCCCTCACGGGGGGATTTCAGGCTGCCTGCCTCCTCCGCCAGGACACTGTCCATGCAGTGCCTCAACCCGAGCTGGGCTTTGTTCCACTACCACTGCCCCACTGGAAATAAAGTTAATTTCACACTAATGCCTACAGCTTAAAAAGAGGAAGAGTGAAACAGGCAGTGAAATAACGATGGGCTGTGTCCGTACGTGAGAGCTGTAGCAGACCAGAAGACTGTTGCAGCCCCTGGACAAAAGGAATGTGGGCTTTCATCCCTGCAAAAGCGTTACAGCAGTGCTAGGTGGGATTCATTGCAAGGGGAGGATGGGGGGGTTAGTGAGTGGCACGGCGTCGGCCAAAATACCTCGATGGTGTGCAAAAAGAGCAAGTAGTGATGAGCCGAAGGAAGGATCTCAGCAGTGCTCTTCGAGGATGGATTTGGGAATTGATCTCGCTTAGCAGAGGCAGACTGACAGCATCTGAGAGAAATCAGAGGAGGATTCCGGGGGTGTGTCATTCAGGGAGAGATACCACCGAACTTCACTGTACTTCTGAAACGAGAACACATCCTCCACAGTCTTGGGTTGTAAGGTCACACTGTGAGGGTTTATGAGAAAGGTTCCTGTTAAAAGCTGAAAAATCAGACAGCTTAAAAAGACAGCGGAGGAGGAAATGCTATTTTACAACAATTGTAAACAACTAGACAAGTACTCTCAAGAAGGATGCTGAGCCTTCCCACTTCAATCCCTTCATCTGCTGCTACAAGCAGGAATCCTGTATGCTGCAGAGCACGAATCAGGGCTGGTGCTGGCTCCGAGGAGCTGCTGTGAGCAGGAGGTGGCACTCGGGGACCTCTGGACGTCTCCTCTCTTCCCACCAGCTTCACACAAGGCTGTGGCATGAAAGCACATGCAGGCCAGGCAGGATCTTTGCATAGCAAATGCGCCCGCCCTTAAATCATTAAATCACAGAGGGTGAAGCGTGTGGGGCTTTTTTATTTACTCATTATATAAGAAAATGCTACCAGACCCTGTGAAGGCAGGACATTATCCTGTGATCTAGGGCATGCTGAGGTATTAAAATACTGAGTAAAACATTGACTAAATATCATCAGATTATGACAGATTGAACAGGCTGATATATTGTCTGGTAATTTGTGACTAGGAGACTGATAATAACTTCGAAAAGTTCTGATCAACAGTGGCAGTTATTTCCCTAAAACAAAATCTTCCAAAAGACTTCTCCAAAATTTGTTTCACTCTTGGTCTACCACTAACACCTAACAAAGATAGAAGCATATTTTTACAGCTGAAAGCCTGGTTTGCACCGTATTTCTTATGCTTTTGGAGGCTGCTGAGCATGCATGCTGGGGACATCACAGCTGGGGATGGTTTTAGTTCCCGAGGAACTTCTTGTGATTGTGCACTGCATGCTGGAGGTTTGCAGGGAAATGAAATGTTTATTGAAGAGTGCAAATGGGTACAGGAAAATGGGTCTGAATCCTTACAGAGCAGAGGCACAATCAAAACTTGGTGTTGAAATTAAAACACATTACTATAAATTATTGGTGAAAAGCAAGGCAGAAAGAAATATCATTTTAAGGAAAGCAACCTCTGGTGTTTTCCAGACCCTGGGGGAATTGCGAAGTGCCATCTGCCAGCAGCGGTGTAAGAGACCTGCTTGCAGCTGCCAGCCCCAGAAGCGCGATGTGTGATAACAGCCGGGGCGCTATCTGCAGAAAGCCCCACACCTGCGCTGGGGGGGGGGCAGCTGCTGCGTGGGCAGCCCTGGCCCTCCCGTGGGACTGCTGCTGCCTGCTGGCACTTGTTCTCGCCCAGGAAGCCCCGTGTCCCCTCTGCGCCCGTTTTCACTGCCGATTTACAACCCAGACCTGTCCCCAGCATGGGAGCCGGCTGGTCCCTGCAGAGCCCGAGTGGGCCGTGGTGATGCCCACACCTTGCAGTTGTACAGCTAAAACCAGCTAACTCATCTGACGTCAAGGAAGGCAATTTTCTCCTCCTTGATTCGTGTATTAGCATTCCTGCATTTCAGCTCGTTCAACTCCATTATCACCCGACGGTTTTCCAGTTTGAGCTTGAGGAAATTGGTTTAATTTAAAATGCTTATTTTAAGCTCCCTTTTAGAGGTAATTTTATTAAAAATTTGGTCAATGCTTTCCCATTTAAATGCTAATAGTGGTTTCATTAAAGCATCACTTGTAAACTCGTCTTTGCAGGTCTTGACCCTGAAGAAGCATCACTGCTATGCATGCTGAGAAGCCTCCACAAACCCATTTCTCGGTTAATTTTTCAATAGAGACACATTTTAAATGCCTTTGCCGACCGAGAACCGGTAACTCAGATGAGAAAACCGCTGCTGAAGTTCACTTAATTTGAAAGCAGCTTTTAATGAACATGCGGTGCTGCGCGGGGCCTGACCTGAGCTCGCTGATGGCACACAAGAACGGGCAGGTGCTACCCCTGCGGTCCCCAGCCCGGGCACCCAGCCTCTCTGCCCAAAGGCAGCTCTGCTGGCCCACTGTGGCCGTGCCGTGAGTGCCCAGGGGGCTGGGGGCGATGTCCCCAGCTCAGTCCCCACACAGTTCTGCTGCACAGCCACGTCTGGCACCGCGCAGTGCCCGCACCATGTCTACGCGGCAGCACCTCTCGTCAGACCGCGGTTTTGCACAAGCCCAACCACCCGGCAGGCTCGTCCCGCGAGGGCTGGCTCCCTGGGTGTGATTTGTAAGTTCACGGAGGGCACCGAAAACCGCTGGTGTGTTGGTGAGGGCACTGACTCGCACTTCCCGCAGGATTAGCAGGGAAGGGTATTTCTGTAACATAGAGACGTACCGCTTTGTGTCATGTCCATATCCAATCGTTAACAGCTGTCTCCCCCTCTGTCATTAATTACCTCCATCCCAGTAGGCAGCCAAATTACATGCTAAGACAGCTTAGAGTGAGCACAGAGCCTGGTGGCTTTATTCAGTGAAAGACAAGTAAATATATTCATTTCCGTAACTGCAATCTTTTGGGAAAAAAAATTATCCTGTGCAGCACATCTGGCCAGGTGCTCTGGCAATCCGCCCAGCAGCGCCTGCTGCCTGAAGCAGTGCTGCAGAGGTGAAGGAGCTGATCATCAAAGCAAACCTGCAGCGGGGAGACAAACCTCCGCTTCTGCAGGGAGACCTGCAGCAGGGGTGCCCACCGCAGGGGTGTTTGCAGGTGAACTGAACTCTGTAAAGAGATTGTACATCCAGGTGGCAGCCAGTTGCAGCAGTCTGGCACCGATGTCACTCCATTTTCTCACACTCCTGTTTGCGCCACCCTAACTGTGAACTGAATCAAACCCTGTAAATTCATGGCATTATTTTCCGAGCTTCCGTAATCAGTTATTGCAATTTTTATAAGAAAACGGAGGAGAATGATGCCGTGAATATTTACACTCAGAAGCCCAGAGGGTCCTGTTGTGAGATATTAACTCTGCTGACAGCATGAGCTCTCAGCTGGAGACCAGGATGAAAGAGGTACGGTCACAAGCCTTCTTTTAAATTAAAAAAAAAAAAAAAAAAAAGCGCTCATAAAAAGCACCTGTCTGTTCTTTTCATTAAGCTTGCCTGATGAAGGCCTCGGGGGAGCTGATCAACATGAATATTTTTCCACATCTAAGTAGAATAAATACGCTTAAAATCAGTCACCAAATGAGACTGTATTTATAGCTAATTACCAGAGGAATACACCCAAAATGGAACAGAGTGTGTTTCACGCATCCATTGACTGGCATGTTTTATAAATACACAATTTCTCACTTCCTTGGATAAAATAGTTTAGAAGACGGAGCCTTGTTTTCATTGCCTTGATCAAAATAGAACAAACTGAGATGATAAACGAAGTCACTAGTAAATAAATAAATAAATAAATCTAAAATCCCCTGGGGAGATCCCCGCTCTCCCGTTCCTCAGGCACCGCAGTGCCCAGGGGGAAGCCGCTCGGGCACGGCAGGCCCTGGCCACGTGGCTCATGCCAGCACCACGGGTTCAGGCCAGGTTTAGGGCTGTTCCCGGGTCCCACCGAGCAGGAAATAAGGAAACATCTGACCACCCAAAGCCGTGGGGAGGGCCAGGCAGCCCTTTGGCTTCGATCCTCTTCAGTATTATCCACAAAATGTCTGCGGCTGCCCACCTGAATTACACAGGGACAGGAAGGGGCTGGAGGCATCTCCCGTGCTGGCTCTCGGGCCCTGCTCGGTGCTGGCTGTGGCACGTGCTGGGGAAACCTCCGTGGCCGTCGAGTGATGGCAAAATGCCGGGGGGATTCGTCCTGCTCACTGGGGCGACCGAGCACGGGCTACGCTCAGTGTGCACGCCATGTCAGCCGAAGAATAAAATGTTGTGGTCACGCAGCGTTCATCTTAGCTGAGACCCCGAGTGAGGGAGCATCTGAAGATGAAACGCGTGAAAAAAGAACACAAGGAAACAAGGCAGCCACCATCTCCGCTGAAAATCGTTAGTCAGACTAATTAGTCCGTGCCCGTGCCCGTGTCCCCGCCACGCCGGCTGCCAGCTCCCCGCACACACTAGATGTCACTGCACGACCTGAAATCCACGCTCGGCTTTCCTCGGCCCCGGCAGCCCGGAGTTACCGTGCCGCTCAGCACCAAGAGCCACGCCGAGGCCGCACAGCCACACAGTGGGGTGCCTTGGCTTGGGTGGGGACAGCCACAGCCAGCGCCGAGCCTGATCCCCGCTCCTGTGCAAGCACGGCGTGCTGGGTGCTGAGATGCACGGCCCCCTCGGCAGCGCTGGTGGCCCACGTGCGTCGTGAGCGGAATTTTGGGGGGCATCCTTCTCCCAGGCGCTGCTGTCTGCCGGGGGCTCAGACCCACAGCTACACTGCAGCAGGCGCGGGCGGAGGAATCGCCGGCCTCACTGACACGCTCTGGTGCTGGCCAAGCAGCGCCTAGGGAGCTGGATTTCAGATCAAGTCCCGCAGGATGAAGGCAGCGTTTGGCCAGAATGTCCCTCACTCCCGCAAGTGTCTGTTCTTGGAAGCCAGCTGCTACCTATGGGAAAGACCCAAAACACCCATCCCCATCCCATCCCATCCCATCCCCATCCCATCCCATCCCATCCCATCCCATCCCACCCCACCCCACCCCACCCCACCCCATCCCATCCCATCCCAATCCCATCCCAACCCATCCCCGTTCCTACTGCAGCCCCATCCCAGCCCCATCCCAAACTCCCCCAAGGCTGGGGGCTGCCCTGCAGGTGAGCTCCGGGTGCCCCCAGCCTCCAAGCACCCATAATCCTGGATGAGGGGAGGAGAGCGTGCCCTTTCCCGATCCTTTACAGCAAGTACTCTGCACCCACGTGGTGCTGCACGCGCTGAAATCTGCATCGCCAAAGCTTGTAGAAACTTTTTTCAATAGGCAAGAAGAAACACACTTCACTCTTCAAAGCTCTCCAGTTGTGGTTTGCAAATCATAAGGATGAAAAGAACAAAAGCAATGACATGAATTTTTGGAGGTTAAATTGCACACCTTGCCTTAATCCCTCTGTTAAATTACAGAGGGGAGGTTTGAAAGCACACAGTTTTGCCTGTTCAGACCAGGAGACTTTCTTTATATTGGCTCCTCATCACAGAAAACCAAAGTAGATTAAATTTTGGTGTTACAGGTCACCACGTACATGACCAGAGAGTGCCTTCTCTGCAGTTTCCCTCTTTTGTGTGTTTTTACACGACCACTGCTTTATTGTGCTGTGACATCCTGGTATCTAGCATGGGTCTAATGTCGCTGCTACCTCAGGGCACTGAGACTCATTTACTAGGACACATTTCTGAAGCACTTTCAGGCTAGGATTTTCAAATGACTGATCCACAAAAAAAACCTCCCTAGTGGCCCGCGGCACTCACACGGATCCTCCCCACCCTTAGCCACTAACTTTTCAGGTGCAGGAGCACCCAGCGCTTTCCCAACACAGCTTAGGGATGTGAACCATTTCCTAACCAGTGGGGAGAGGTGCCAGAAGTTGGTGAACTGTGAGACCTGCGAGGGGCCGACCCCGATCCACCTTTTGGCAAGGGAATCGCACCCTGCAAAGAGGAGCCATGTGGAGCTGGAACTTCTCTTCCAGCACTTTCCTCTGGCTGAAATAACTGCCAGCACTCCCGTCGCTAATTAGAATTAATATTATCTACTTCAACAGTAAAAACAAAATGTTCTCCTCGTGTCCCATCTGATAAGGCAGCAAACTTCGTCCAGCACGGCCTCGTAGGTGGGCTGCCCTGGGCGGGAGGCAGCAGCAGGCGCACTCAGTGCTGCAGGGAATGAACCCTGCGCTGGCACCGGCACCGGCACCCCGCAGCCCTGCGCCGAGGGAACAAGGGGCAGCGAGACCAGGATGTGAGCAGAGGGCTGTGTCTGGGCTCTGGGGAATTGTTTGTGAGCAGCTAACAAAATAGCCACCACCCTGAGATGAATTAGCTGCAAGGGGCTCGGGAAACATCACTGCTGTGTGCCTGGCCTCGACCGCCCCATTAGTTTATTCCCATGGGACCGTTTATTCCTGCAAGGAGCAGCCCTGGACAGCGTGATGTGCCGCATGGCCATTGCCCCCAGCCTGCCATGGGCAGTGTTTGCTCGCAGCCCCTGGCACACAGATTTCTCCCTCTCTTTGCAGTAATTAAATCTCCACTCAAGCAAAGAGCGGGCAGTGCTGACGATGGCAGCGGCCGCCTGCTGCTCGCGGCACCGGCAGTGCCTGCGTCCACATCCTCCGCTCAGCAATATCCCAAGTCATGGCTCAGCTGGAGGCGTGGGAGCCGCCGATCCTCATCACTGCCCCGCGGCCGGGGGGCTGCCGCCTCCCTCCCTGGATCCCCCAAATCTCCAAACCGCACACTGGGTGCTGCTGCGAGTGGCCTTGCCCTGAGGGGCTGCTTTTGGGGGCCCCCTTAGTACCCCGCCACATCCCGAGGGGGGCCCTGGCCCTGCCCCACACTGGTCCCCGCTGCCCCAGCACAGCATCTCCCCATCCCACGGAGAATCCCCCCTGGAGGCATTCCCAGTCACCCAGGCGTGGCACACGGGGCTCCCTCAGGGGCTGCTTTGGTCCCCACTGCGCTCGGGTGCGTCCCCAGGGTTTGGGACCCCCTCCTGGGACACTCGCTCCCCACGGCCACAGGGAAAATCCCACAGGCAAATCCATTGGGAAAGCAATACGGATTTAGGAAATTCACGCTGCTCCTTGGCACGCTCCCACGTGTGGTGCTCCCACGGGGGAGACAAGAAGCCGGCTGTGGGCTGTGGGGCTGCAGGGGGGGCACAGCCCACACGCTGCCACATGCCTGTGGCTGGGTGCAACCCCAAAATCCCACTGGGTTTCTGCAGCTCCTGTCGGCAGCGGTCCCCAGGGAGCTGGTCTGGCTGTTCCTACAGCATCGGGAACCTGTGTGGCAGAAACCTGCTCCCCAAACCTGCCTCCAGAACCCCCCACCTCTGAAACCTGCTCCCCAAAACCGCTCCCCAACCCCGCTCACAGAAACCCTCAAAGACCCGTTCCCCAAAAGCCCCCTGTGAGGAACCCCCCCACCTCAGAACTTGCTCCCTAGAGACCCACCTTGCAAAACCCCCCTCCCCAAACCCTGAGCCCTGACAACCCCAAACCCTGAGCCCTGACAACCCCAAACCCCTCCCCAAACCCACCCCCGAGAAATCCGCCCCCAGAACTCGCCTTAAGCCCAGCCCTGACGCCCACCTGCGGAGCTCCTGTCCCCGGCCCCTCCCTCCCGAACCCTGTCCCCCAAACCCTGCGCCCCCGCAGCTCTCCCCCAGCCCCCTGCCCCCGAGCCCCCTCCCGGAGCCCACCGGGGGCGGCGGGGCGGGGCGGGGGGCGCGGCGCGGAGCTGCGGGCGGAGCGGGGCAGCGCGGGGCGGCTCGGCGCGGCTCGGCACCGCTTGGCACGGCTCGGCACGGCTCGGCTCGGCACGGCACGGCGCGGTTCGCCCCGGCTCGGCTCGGCACGGCTCGGTTCTCCCCGGTTCGGCCGGTCCCGGCTCGGCTCGGCTCGGCCCGGCCCGCCTGCATGCGGCGGCGGCGGCGGCGGGGCGGCCGGGCGGGATGAACGGCTCGGCGGCGGGCGGCACGGCGGCCGCGGGGCTGCTGGCGGGCGCCGGGAGCGCGGCGCTGGAGCTGGAGCGGGCGCTGCGCTGCTGCACCGCCGCCTCCGTGGTCACCGACGGCGGCGGGGCGGCGGCGGCGGCGGCGGCGGACGAGCGGAGCGTGTACATCATGCGGGTGGTGCAGATCGCCGTCATGTGCGTCCTCGCCCTCACCGTCGTCTTCGGCATCTTCTTCCTCGGCTGCAACCTGCTCATCAAGTCCGAGGGCATGATCAACTTTCTGGTCAAGGACCGGCGGCCGTCCAAGGAGGCGGAGGCGGTGGTGGTGGGGCCCTACTGAGCGCCGCCGCCCCGACGCCGCCCGCCCCGACGGCTGCGGGGCCGGGGGAGCCGGGGGCAAACGGGGGCGGCCCGGGGAGCGGTTGTTGGGCAGGTGCCGAGTTAAAAGGGGCCGTGAGGGCAACGGGTCCGGCCGGTCGCCTTCCCTCCGCCTCGCCGCGGCTCGCCGTCGGGGCTCGGGGAGCGGGGAAGCGGCGGGGGCAACCCGCGGGGCTGCGCCACCGGCCGGGGCCCCGCCGCCCGGTCCTGGCCTGGGGCCGCCCCACAGCCGCGCCCGGGGCTGCCCCGCGACGCCCCCGCCGCGTGGCCCCGTGCCCCCCGCAAGAGAACAGCGCGAGTGCCCGCCCGGAGGGTCGCCAGCAGGTGACTTGCTACAGTCTTGCGTCGGGGGGGGGGAGAGATTTATGCTCTCATAAATTTTTTTTTTCTCCTTCATCCATTTCCTTTATAGGGATAACAGAACATCTTTCTATGAGAGGCTTGCATAGCTGTTTATCATATCCCCGAGGGCTTGGACTGGTTGCCGGCGATAAATCAATGTGGCCACGTTTGCTGTGGGAGGAGTGGAACCGGCACAAACGCTCGCTGGGGACTGCAGCAGCGGGACGGGTGCGGAAAGGCTCAAGCCCCGTAAGCCAGCTCTCCCTCTTGACACCCCGAGTCCTGGAGCAAGACTGTTAATTGTCGCTGTTTGTAATGCTGATAATAGTCGGGAAGTTTTCTGGAGGAGCTGTGGGGGCTTCAGACTGCTTGGTTTTCCCTCACTTGCTCCTGAGCTGGTGCGAAGATGGTCAAACCGCCAAATTATTACGGGTGTCGTTAGGAGATGCTATTATGAGTTTTTTCCCTTAGATAGACTAAGGTGAAACTTAGCATTTACAACATGCACCAGAGCTTAAAAGGGTGTGAAATAAAGCTGGAGCCTGAGACGACCTCCTGACTGTGAATAAACTTTTGGTAGAAAATGAGACAAAACAGAATTTCGCAATGTAGTATGATTCCCTAAGATGAGCAGAAATCTCAGCCGTGTACTCATTTAAGGGAAAGAAAAAGAACAGATCTGCCTGTTCTCTCGGGAACAAATACGCTATGGAATTTGTCATTAAATCAAAATAAACGTTACTAAGCTATCTATCAACTGAAACATCAGTGAGAAATTTAACCAAAACTCTCCTCCTTTCTTTACTGCTTAATGCTGCAGGAACAGAAGATAATGCAGTGTTTAAAGACAACACAATAAGAGTGAAAACTCCTAACAGAGACGTTTCACTCATTGCAAAACATCTCAAACTTTTTAACTCGCGTCACTTCACGGTAACGCAGCGCACCTCCTTGCAAGGAGGGCACTGCATATCTGAACATCGTTTGAGGGCTAGATTCATTATGTACTCTTTATTAATTATAGCAAACACTTAAAGCGTAAGACATTTTGATTTACTTTTGCCAGGAGCCACAGTTTTTTCCAGCACTGTAAATCTGAGAGATGGTAATTTCCTGGTTCTGTAAGAAAACTGCAGAGTTCACAAAGTCAGTCTAATCTAAGGACCCCTTCCAAGGTGAGAGCTCCCTACCCCCGCCCCCATCATGTGCTTGAGGCTTGTTTTTTAAGCTCGACAAAGAGACCTCAATTTAGACAGGTTGGGGAAGGGGCTTTCCTGCTCCAAGCTGCAGAGGTGCTCGCACGCTTCCAGTCCCATTGGCGTCGCTCAGGCTGCACTCTCCATCTGTACCGTGGGGATTTTGGTGCTCAGAGACCAGGAGGAGATTTGGGATATTTACAATCCACTCGGGCAGGCAAGGAGAGGATGGCATGGGGAAGAAGCATCTCGGGCAGCAGGAATGGCCCTGATACCAGCTTTAGCTCGCGTTGCATGGTGTGGGTGCAGGCGGCTTCCAATCATGCCGGGAGCAGTGTTCGGTGCGTGCACAGCCACCAGCCTGCACACCTGAGGGGGATCGTAGGTTTCGCAGCTCCCTTCACACATCCTTCCAGGATGTGCCTAAAAAAGTACCCGGAAGAGCCCTGGGCTGTGGTGCTGACCAGGAAAGCCCCCCGAGCTCCTACAACAGGCTGAAACAAAGCCAGCAGCACCATGGCTTTGGTACTGACGCAGGCTGCCTTCCCACCAACACCTCTCTGCGGTGCTGAGCTGTCAGGGGAAAGCGGTGCATTTGGGATAAAGCTGGTGCCTCGAGGAAGGGCTCCATTGCCTCATAGTTGGCTTGAAGACAGTATGAACATCTGACCTGCTTCTTCATCCTTGTCCCTAGTTTATTCAGATTAAATGGTAGAATACAATCAATTTTACCACCAAAAAGGAGAATTCCCATTTCTCTATAATGTTTCCACCCATGAAATTCCCAGAGGGACAGGAGACTCAGTAAGAGTGACCTGGCAGACCTGAACAGCTCTCCGTTGTTACTGTTAGACATGAGTTCTTCCAAATCCCGGGTTTGTCTGAAAATGCTGGCCCTCGCGCTGCTCGGTGGTTGTGGCAGGGCCAGGTTTTTGCAGCAGGGCCTCTCAGCAGGACTCGCACCAGGACCTCACCGCAGCCTCCCAGCAGCTGTTTCAGAGACAACGAGCCCCAAAAGTCCATACAGCCCCCACCAGAGCACGGCAGCTGGAATAATTCCCTCCCTGGGCACTATTTGCAACTCCTCGGTGCCATGGACGGGGAACCCCCCCAGCCTGGCGCTGGGCACCACAGGGATGGGGCAGCCTCAGCTAAACTACATCAGCTACTAATGTAGCGGTCTAAAATGCATTATTAGCTCAAATCTCACTTTTCTCAGGGCAAGGCTGGAGCAGTCTCACCTCAGACCGTCTCCATACCTAACACGCTGTGCTGTCTGGAAGGCAGTAACGCAGCCTAGAGCCGCGGCCAGGCCGTGCCCGTGCTCAGCCCTGCCTGCGGAGCATCAGCCAGGAGCCAGAGCCCCTTTTCTGTGTAAATACCCCGTAAATACTCCTAAAAACGCCCTTGCGTGCTGCCAGCAGCCTGCCAGGTTCCACCTGATTTCTCTCTCATCCCACATCAGGTCTCCTCTTTCCTTGCAGTTAGCTGGGAGCGCAGCCTGAGAAACACGAGATAAAAGATTGCCCCTTTCAGCTCAAAACGTGCACTAATCTTCCAGAACAAAAATCAAAAGGTATCTTAGCCACTTCCCAAACAGGCACTGAAGTGTTTTGTTCAATATTTTAAATGAGATACACTTATTAAAAACACTCCAGCAACTGCAGCTGCTTTTAGATAACCCTTTGAGTGTACTCGGGCTAAATTTGTCTCGATAGCTATACAATTTTAATTGTATGCTTCCCACATCTTAGTCGTAATAATAATCAAACCATGTCTGAAGTAGGCAGAAAAGGTGCACTTTAGCAGTTAAGATATATGCAAGTACAGGGCTTTACTCTGGGTTTGTATTCAGGCAAAATTCACATTGATTTTAAAGGCAATTTAGCTTTAATAAGGAAAACTAGTCCCACTGTTTATTTGCAGTTAAAAAAAATAAAAAAAAATCTTCACTGTAAGTGACAAGCAGAGCGCTTGCTTCTGGCTGGAGCTAGGACCCTTAGAGGAAGGGTTTCCTAAAAATATTCAGGCTCGTATTCGGATAGGCAACCCATTTGAACACACAGCCCTAGCTGGGTTTGAGCCCATATTAATTACCATTAAAGAATGAATCATTACCAATGCTCTTCTCTCCTTCCTCCCATCACTGTTTGTGTGCGTGAACGGCTTCTGCCGTTGCCATTGATTTCAGCAGACCATGACTCGGGCTGTCTGACTGGTGTAGCGAAAGGAGCCCCGAGGGACATCAAGTCTTTCAATTCTTTTATGTTATAAAACAGCAGTGTCCTCTCCATAATTAAGGATTAAACTTGCTGTCCAAAAATCTAATTTTCAGTTAGCTCACCATTAAAAAGTGATAGCTGTTGCACATCATACTTTCATGTGTGCCCGGTGGCTGGCAGCCAGCTTTTTTTCAGACAATTCAGACGATTCTGCTGCTCCCAGTCTCCTCTGCACCGTTACTTCCTATTACTGGAACGGTGATGCAGGTTTCTTTGAAAAAAAGAAGAAAGAGAGAAGCCAGCCAGCAGCAGAAAGTGTACAAAATGCAAGGGAAAAGCACCACGGACACTGAGGGGCAAAAACCTGAAACTTGATAAAAAAAGGAAAAGTTTTTTTTACATTAAAAAAGAGCCTGGTGAATCTGTCAATTCAGGTACTGCCAAAGTCGGGGAAATCAGCAGGCTTCCAAAAAGGAGTGGGTGTTCACAGGAGAGCTAGAAGCACCTGCTTGGGTAGGAAAATACACACACTCACACGCAAAGTTTTAGCAGCACCATCTTCTCTTTCCTCCTTCAGCAAATTTAAGCCCAGAGCAAGTGACCTTGGTGGCCACACAATTCACCTACCCTTGTGGGGCGTTGGTTTCTTTTATGGGACACCTTTATTTCTTTAATGCCGAAAATTGCTTGTAGCTGAGGACCAGATGCCGTCACTGAAGAAGGAAACCAAAGGAAGCCCAGACTGCTCAGAACTGAGCGTATCCATCAACTTGGCCACTAGCAGCTGGGGACCCATTCCGCAGCTCCAGAAGGTATTTTTAGCACATGGAAAAAAAAGTGTCATGAGCACATGATATGAAAAATACACAAAGCAATCTATCACTTTTATGCCCTTTATTCCACCACAATCAGGTTAGGATTTTCCCCCCGCTTGCCTCCGTTTCAGAGCGCTGGCGGGGCCGTGCAGGAGCAGCACTGCCACGGAGCTGCTGCCCGGCTCCCGACGGGGTCTGGCTTCTGCCCTGTGCCAGGAGCTGCAGCCAGGAGCATGAGGGTTGGCCCGCAGTGCCTGCAACAGCCTTGGGAATGATTTTACAATGTAAGAAATGTGAAAGCAAAATGTACACGCACACACAAAAGCTCAGTGTTGCATGTGCCTCCTTTGTGGATATACCGTGCAATAAATAATGGCTGGCAGCCCCAGCTCCGGTTGGGTACACAGCCATCACAGCAGGCAGCTGGGACGCCCACGTCAGCAGCAGCTCCATGCGAACCAGCACCGTGCCCCGGCAGCCAGGAGAGCAAACCGCATTTTGGGGTGCATTAAATGTGGCACAGACAGCTGGCCAGAAGAGATCAGCCCACCAGATTCAGCACTGCTGTGGCCTCACCTTGAGTACTGCGTGCAGTTCTGGGCCCCACAATATCAGAAGGACGTTAAGGTCCTTGACAGCATCCAGAGGAGGGCAACAAAGGTGGTAAAAGCGAGGTGCCAGTCTCTTCTCCCTGGTAACAGTTGGCAGGATGCAAGGGAACGGCACAAAGCTGCTCCAGGGGAGGTTCAGACTAGGCAAAAGGAAAAAATTACCTTTTCTTAAGTTCCTCCAGGTAACAAATGATTTTTTTCCTTTTTTTCCTCATTTCTTGATTAGAATAGAATAGTTCAGTCGGAAGGGACTTTCAAAGATCATCCAGTTCAACTGCCTGACCTCTTCAGGGCTAACCAAAAGTTAAAGCATATTATCCCTGCTTCCTGTTAAAAAAATAAACAAATAAATAAATGCAGGCTTCAACAAAAAACTGGAAACAAGAATGCAGAACATGTGATACAACTGTAAAGGATAAGCTGATCAGGTAGAAAACACTTTGGAGCTCAGCCCTAAAAAAAAAAAACAAAAATAACAACAACAAAAAAAAACACAAAAGGCTGGCCATGGGATAGAGTTATTTCTCTGGCTTGCAGGAAACTTTTGAGCATGGGAGATATCAGGCTGTGGAACAGTCTCTGTTGGGAAGATATAAAAATTCTTTTACCTGTGACTTTTGCTCTAAATTTAAGAATATATTCCCTACGGGATACTGCTGCATTCACAAAGAGCTGGACCTGCTCCTCTCCCTTGCTGCCTTAGGAAACTCCGTCATTCAGTTTGCTGCTGTGCACTGAGGAAGCTACAGAAATGAGAAACACCGATCATGCTGTAAATATTAACTACACCTAAGAACTACTCAAAGGTTTTCAAACAAAGAGAACAAACTGAATTATAACCAGCAATTTCAGGACGTGGAGAAAGAAGCTGTTTTCTTTAATTCACTCCGCCGGCATCAGCCACGTCTCCCCAGAAGGCTGGTGGCTGCTTGACAGCAAACGCGGTGCTCTCAGACCCGATTGCCAATTAGGGCATTTGTGTGTGTAATGGAAACGCCACTCAAAGTGCTCAGAATACATGTTCAGTGGTTCACAAATCCATTCAAACTTTCATTAAAATCTCTTCATTATTAATGACACCTACATCTCCCTTCCCCTTTGCCAAATATAAACTCTATGTACCAAAATGTATGTGTTCGAGATGGAAAAGATTGCTGAGATTATTCAGCACTCTTCCTACCAGATGAGTTTATGCGATGCTGTCATTCACTAAATACCCCTTCCCTGCCTCGTTACGACTGGCCTGGCACTGGTTCATTTGCAGGGAAATGCCCCACAGTCTAACCAGCCTCCCTCCGCACCACCTGTATGAGGATTAATCCCTGTCAGTAAATATCGCCTAATTCCAGCCTGCTGATTTCCACTGGGCACAAATCTCCTTGGCATATTCATGCTGTATTAGAGAAGAGGAAATCACACAGCATCTTAAGTAATTTTGTTTTTTTACACACTCCATTTGTTTGCTATCACATTAGCTCCTTTTCAAATGGTACACCGTGACCATTTTTGTACACAAATAACATCTTGAATTTGAACAAAGCATGTCCACAGGATATTCTCAAAGCGAGAAATGAATTGCTTTAGAAAAAAATACAGCATCATTGGGAAATGGAGCACAGCAGGTATTAACTAATGACACCTAACATTTGCCATATCCTGGACAGACAACAAAACTGCATACATTAATTAAAAGCAGGCTTTGGGGAAAATATTATGAGCTCGTGCTGTAATGCCTGTGGAAGAGAGAGGAAGTGTGAAGCCTGGCGAGGCACTTGGCACAGCTTCAGCTCTTGAGTGCCATGACTGAAACAACTCCGGAGTTGATGAGCCAGTCGTGCCCTGTACCCCAGCAACCCTCCACTCAGCCCAGGGATCTTCCCAGTTCATAAAGGGTGGCTCTAGGAAGAAAACCACAATTTCCTAGATCCTAAGTGCTGCTGGGAGCATGCATGCTCTGTGCAAATGGTGCCTGTGGAGAGCGCCAGGCACCAGAGCCATGGGCTCTGCACAAGCACCGCAGGAGAAACGCAGAACCGGCCCCGCATCTAGTGGGAGTGCAGCTGGACTGCGGAAAGCATGCAGTTACACTGCAAAAACACTTCTGATAGAAATTACATGGACGTTCTCATACCATTTGCAAATGGAGATCAGGGAGTAATCGAAGCGCTGCACTATTTTTAATGCTTATCAAAGCCCCGTGCTGTGCCGTGCTTCTCCTCTCCATCAGCGCTGTGGCTCCATACCATGTCAGGGGCGTCTGGCTCAGCTCTGGCTTTGCTGTCCGGCAGGGCAAGGAGGCAACAGCTTACGTTGTTTCTAAGCAGGGTTGCAAAGATTCATTCCTCCAATTGATTCAAAAAAGGGATTTCAGTCAGGCACCAACCTGTCAGAAAATGTGACAGCCTAGTGCTTGGAGATGAAAGTCCTACAAGAGTTTGCCCTGCTCTTAACCAACCTCAGCAGGACCGACAGCCCCGATAGCTGGTGTTGGACCATGCCCAGTCTCCTGCCAGGAGCTTCTTCATTTCATCTTAAAATGTTTCTGTCGAAATGCCAGATGAATCCCGACAGCCTGCACACGTGTACGACGCCTTGCAGCGGTCGGGGCCTGCTCATCCTCGCCCTCACTGCTTGGGCCGCTCGGCTTGCATGGCTGGGAGACGGTGTCCACGGGCTACAGCGCTCCAGTAGGGAAGCAACGATCAATTTAACAGTAAAGTGGGAGCTTTGTTGTTTCCAGAAGATTAGAAACACCCCTTTTCATAAGAAAGCAGGGCAAGGAGAGGTTATAACTTTCATAACACTTCAGTCCTTTCTTTGATAACACTTCTGTGCTTTCTCCACCCCTGCCTCCTCCTTGCTCACTGCTCATGGCAGGTGCCAGAGAACCTCGGTCCTACACCCTCCTCCAGCCGCAAACCCCCTTTTTATCCTTTAAGATCAGGAGCACCACTGGGTAGGGTGTACCTGGGCACGGACAGCTGGATGCTCCTATTTGTTTCGTGCCACCTCAACGAAGAGGCAAGCCCCGAAGCAAAGCGCGCGGTGGCTCACTCACTTAATCAGAAGAGTTCGTTTGTGCTTGCAATATCATCCCCCAGGGCCATCACTCTCCTGAAGAGTTGCCTCCGCTACCAGCACCTCAGAGAAGTTAGCCATGCGAGGATTGCTTGGGGAGCAGAAGGAAGCAGTGACAAATTTGACCTATTTCAAAAAAAATATGACTCTTTGTCTTCTCCAGAAGATACCAATCCATAACCCATGCATGTGGATTTAAGTAGCTCTGATTCACATTTTAATAAGCACATGAGTCTTGGAAAGAGCATACCAAGGAGCAGTAAACTGCTTGTTTGGGGTGATAACATCTCTGTAGGTGCACATTGAAATCTATTCATGCACCATAGAGGGATATCATCATTCTGTCTTCCCTTAATAACCCATTTTTTAATTAGATCATGTCTAGAAAAATATTAAATGTTGAGGTTAATTTGTTTCCTATCTATGGAGATTCAGCACAGCAGTTCCAATGGCTAGTTATCCTCAGTGTTCAGAAATTGCACACTGTTTTTGTCTGAGTATATCTCATGTCACTCATTGATTTCTTTCTTACATTTTTTTCCACAGTGACAGGCTCTGCATTACCAATTCCCATTTTATGAATGAGATTTGCAAGCTCTAAGCCTTGGACTTTCTTGCAATTAACCACAAGACATTTTTGTAGTGTAACTGTGTTCATAGAACTTATTTGAATCTTTGCCAGCTAATTGGCATCTTCTTTTTAAATTCAGGATGCTGGAGCCGAACACAATGTTCCAGTAGCAGCCTCACTGAAGTGAACACAGAGGCAACACAACCTCGCTGACACATAAATCTGTATTCCTCTGTTTAAAAAGTGCATGGGTGTATTTTGAACAAAAAAGAGCAAATGCATATTTGTTCTTTCAGCCACAATGTCACAATTCTCTTACCTTCTGCTGATTAAATTGCCGTGACATAGAAGCCCTTTCAAAACCAGGGTTCCGCAGACACAGTCCAAGACCCTGTAACCGTAGCCTGCTTTATTCATCCTTAAATAAATTTTGAAAGCTAAACAAGTTAAACAACATCAAAATGCACATTGTATCAGGGGTAAAGTGTGGCTGATAAGTTCTATCTTGTAGAAAGCCATATAGATCATCAGCAGCTGTACTGGCCTTTTGTAATTCATGATTTGAAAGTTTTGCCATTCCCCTACCATGCCTTGGATGCATGGATGGATGGATGGATGTGAAATTTAATTCTACACCTCTGGGGTGTAGCCCCAAGTGGGCTAGAGCTTATTCAGGCAACTTTAAGAGCACTTAGCTAGTTCAGTACTTATTTTCAGAACAAATTTGTTTAATGTTTCTGCCTTTGCCCCCTGTGACTAACAGCTGTGTTGTTCCTATCTAGTAATCTAGTAACAATACCATAGATAGTATTCTTTAAGAAAACACTTTAAAAAAAAAAAAAAGCTTTGCTGCACTTAATTCTGCATGCCTTTTCTCCTTCTTTTACCACAGTGACTTCAATTCTTACAGTAAATATATGGCTTCCTTATTTAAGATAGGCTTTTATGCAGCTGTCTAGAGGTCAGGGTCATTTTTTATAGTGGGGTACGTGCAAACAATCCCAACAGCAATCCTACAGTTCGTGCTGGAAAGGAAATTGCGGACTGCACGCCGTTCCCCCTCAGCTGGCGGTCCTCAGAGAGACAGATCCCAGAGGGATTCAGGCACACGGCCCAGGTGCCTGTGAGGGGTTTCTGAGCAGCTTTAGGGCAGCAGCCACGCTGTTCTCTCCCCTACCTCCTGCCCATCTCCATCTTCCTTCTGGGGAAGGCAAAGACAAAACACCTGGCCAGCCGTGCTCTCCTGCGGATATCCCCGTGCTGCCTCGCAAGTGTCCGGTTACATCCCTGCTACATCGGCCTGGAGCACAGCATTAAGTGTAATGGCATCGCTGGGGCTGTTCCCAACCACGATGGCATTCTGATTTCTGCAAACAAAATGCTTTCCAAAGGTAATATTTGAGCACTGAGATTAATCCACACCTGATACATCCCTGCTTCTCCAGAGACGCAATTTAGTATTGCAGCTGCAAAACAGGAATAACACACCACTATATCTCCCGTCTTTGAACTGTAACATACTTAACAAGATCTCTATGGTATAATTATTTTATTTCAGAAAAAAATGCAGTTTGTTCCTTCCAAATCTAAGAGAAAAAACTAATCAAGTAGGAAGTAAGTGTATCATGCATTCCTTTTGGAAAAGCTAAAACGCAACACAAAGTTTGGCCCATAATTACAGCATCAGGCTACGCTTGCCTTCCAGTTCGGATTTTGTTCACTTCTAGTACGGTTTAGAAAAATGATTGATAAGACGGAGACTTTAATCCAGCGCAGCTATGACTTAATGAGACCGTAAAACAGACATACTGCATCGCTATAACCTCTTGCTAGGAGTACAGCACGAAGCACCTCTGACGATACGCCGGAGGCAGAGTTAATTTCAGTCATCGTTTGCTCAGCCACCTGGGTGCAGCTGCCCTCATTTGCGTTGTGAAAGCCCCAGCTCGGTGGCACAATGATTTTGTTTGGGGTGGAAATCCAAAGTGGGAAAACGGAAACGTACGAAAGGCAAGTAGCAAAGTACATCCCAGGGAAGTGGGATACGTGCAGTTGAAAGAGAAGCGTTAGAATGGCTCCAGAGGTGATGGATAGCCATACTCACGTACCAGGCACTCTTCCAAAGAACAGCAATCCTGGAAAAATTCCTCCCAGAGAGAGGGATGTCTACAGCACAGCCCTGGGTCCTTGTACAGAGCTGTCCTGCAGGGCGTGAGGAGATGGGAAGGGGCTGAATGAAGGCTCCCTTAATGCTCTAAAAAAATCCCCTTACTGCCAGCAGGGCAGGTGGGAGGCAACGAGGAGTCATTTCCTGGCAGGGTGAAGGCCAGGAAACCCACCAGCAGCTGCCCCTCTGGGATGGGACAGGAGGACAAGATTCAGGAAGGTAAAGACATGTTCAAATGAAACAGAGTTTTTTGAGATAAGAAAAAACAGGCCTGCGTTTAGGAAACAAGAGCTGGCTAAGATGTCTAGAACAGGCAGACAATGTATGCAAAATGGCCACAGGTAAAGCTGCTGCAACTAATTCGTGCCATTACGGATGAACCTGTCACCAGAACTGACACTGCAAATTGAAGTCGGTGTTCTCTCCCCAGCCATACCAGTATCGGCTCTATTAAATCCGTATTTAAAGTAGGCTATTGCATGTAGGACCGAGATAAATGGCCCAGCACACTGGTAACAGCTTTCCACCTGCAAATCCTCACCTCCAGTTCAGCCTGGAGAGCTCTCCTCTTGCACTGCCACTGGTGACCTCAGGAAACAAGGTGAAAGTACACAATATAAAAATAAAAAGTTTACTATGTGCCCAAGTCCTGGGCAGTAGGGATGTAAACGTTCCAAGCAGGAAAGGAACTGTGCAAGAAAATGGATTTAGGGGGGGGATTAGTGTAAAAAAAAAACATATATATATATATATTTTTCCTCAAGTGGAATTATTGACCTACAGAACTTACTGCACAGAATATTTGCACTGCTGCAGACTGTGTGCACACGCAGCCACATGCACAAAAACACATCCTCATAACCTGGGTGGTTATCCTCATCCTCATAACCTGGGTATTTTCTCCCCCTTCCTACCTGAGGAGGGGGGGAGTGAGAGAGCGGTTGTGGTGGAGCTCGGCTGCCCACCCGAGTAACACCACCACAGCAAGGAGAAGGGAAAGGTTCTGAATGCGATTAAATATTCTCGCATTTCTCCAGCACTTTGGTGCTCGCTAGCTGTGAATTGGCACAGCCCGATTCCGTGGGTGCACATAAACACCTGCAGCGTGACACGGCCACGCTGGGACCTGCACGCCTCCATTGCCAACCAGAAACCTTGGAGAGTCCTGAAAAGTTCTGCCAAATTTCATGCAATGATGTAAGGAACAGGGGTAAGCACAAGTTGCCGGTACGTGACATTTTAATTACCAGGCTCATCAATTTACTTCACTCGTATTTCTGCAGTGTCTCTTTGTTTGACCCGAAGAGCAATTTGGGGGATAGCAGGATAATGTATATGGATTTTGCATTGAAAATGGCTACACTGTTCATTATATTTTCTGGGCTCCATTTCTCTAATGAGTGATAAATTTTATTCTCTATACTTCAATAGGAATTTGGCATGAATATTTATCCTAGATAAGTAAAATTTCTACATGCATGCTGAGAAAGAAAAATGGAGCCTGATGGTACTGAGATGGCTTTGATGATGAGCAGTTTTCACATCAGCCATCAGCTTCAAGTAATAATTGCAGGGGAGCTGCTTGTAGCCAGCAGCAAACCAGGCTTGCTGTTACAGTCCAGAGAAACAGCTAATGCTCCGATAAACTCTTTGTCACCCGTAATAATAAGTGATTCAGAAGGGATTAAGTTTTACTGCCCAACCCAAAATCAGCAGTCCCTGGACTGCACATCCTCAGGTGCTTAAAAAAATAAAGCAGAAAATACAAGCAGAGAGTATCGCCTACCCAATGATAGCTAATTAACCAGGTGCAATGAGAGATGCATTATCTTACCTTTAATGCCAGGAGATGGGAAAACTGAGCAAAGGAGTCCAGAGGACCAAAAATGTGAATTTAAAAAAAAAAAGAGAGAGGAAAAAAAAGTGTAAAATACCAGCTGCACCAAGCGCCACTGCAGTAAGGCAGGTCCCTGCACCACCCCAACCCCTTCCTGTGGTAGTTAGCTCGTGGGGAGTGCCCTCGTCCCCCTAAAACACCATCACCTGTTCCCAGCACACACCCGTACCCCTGGAGCCCACTGCTGCTGCGACTCAGGCATCCAACTCATCCTCTCGAAGCAGAACCAAGAAGCTGGTGGGCTGGAATCGCCCCTATTTATGCAAGGGGATGTTTAAAGGAGCCCTTCCAAGGCTTCCAGCTGCATATGTAAATTGGGAAGAGTGCTGTTATTAATAACAGCAAAGGGACTGGGAGGCTTTCTGCAGGGTTCGAGGCATGTGCCCTGTGAACTCTTTAAAGTGTTTTTAAGCAGACAAAATGTGATATAACCGGCCTTTTCCAGCAGAACAGGCCAGGCAGTGCAGACTGCCCACAAAGCTACCAGCTGGGGTCGTGCTGCCCCTTGGGGTGCAGGGGGCCGGGTGCTGCACACACACGGGATCAGACTTCAGCCCATGCCCCAAGAGCTGTAACAGAATGGGCACGTACAGCTTCTCGCTTGCCATTTTCCTCCATCCACATCTCGACTCCTTCTGCTTGTGGAATGGCTAGATTGAGAGCATGAGTCAATTGGCCATCAGTACGAGTTCTTAAATTGCTCCCATCTTTTATTCTTCGTGATGCACTTCGTTCCTCAGCTCAAGACCTCGTTTTGCAAATGTAAGGCAACTCAGGGCTCTACTACAAAAGGAGCAAGTTCAGCAGCCTCCTTGGTGTGTCTGTTGGATGGCACCCTGGCTATCTGACAAGCAGTGAGCCATCTTCTGCCGCTGCCTGAGATTTTTCATAAGGCTCATGCAAACGCAGCTTCCTACAGGTCCTATTGCATTTTTAGAATCATCACTGAATTTCATGAAAGAAATAATGTATTTTGCCTAATTAGAAATCATTAATTTGAGGGAACAGATGGAAACTGTTTGTTTGTGAGACAGAGATCCGTAGTTTGCTCTGTGAAGGATACGTTGCATCTGTGCAGCTCACACAGCTTTCAGCTCCTCGCTACCGCAGACTTTGCAGCACTTATTTAAAGACCATTTGCATCGGGGCAAACACTACAGAAGGAGCTTAAGGCATTTACATACCGGAGTGCTAGGGAAATTTGTCATCAGCCTCCTTGATGCTTTTGAAAATACCGTCATACCATTTCGGGCAATGCTGCCATTCTTCATGAGTCTGGTGGCCGCTAATGCAAACCCTTGAGAGCAAAATCTATTCTGTCCCTGTCCGCAGCATACTATTATTTAATTGGTCTCTAGCAGTTTTGGTAGGAATTAATAAACGGACTATTTCTGAGAATGACACAGCCTTTTCCTTCAACTGCAAAGGGTCTTACGATTTTGGACAGTGGTGTAGGAAAAATGACCTTTGCCTTACCAAAGGGACGGGGCTCCTGCCATGCCGTTGTAATTGCGTTTCTCCCCCTAAGTGTCTGGCCAGGTTGGAATCGCTCTGGACCACAGCCATAGCAAAGCTTAAGAGCTGAACTCTTTGTCCAACAGGTTGTCATGTTCATTTTTAATTGCTCATGAGAAAGTCAAGATCTAGGAGAGTGCATGCAGTGTCTTATGCCGATATGTACGCGTCGGCACATCCTTGTAAGGTGATAGCCACCTCTGGATCCCACCTCTGCTCCCCGGGGGGACAAGGGGACAAAGGAGGCATGGTGCTTTCAAAGCTTGGTGCAGGACAGTCACAACTCATAGCACGACGCAGGCTAAACGCATCGCTGATCGCCACTGCAGCTGTGGGTAGGTCTGCAGACCTTGGGGGCAGGCCCAAGCAGCATGTCTGCCTCGATGCTTCGGGAAGATGTCATTTTATGGGGCTTCAGCAGAGCCAGCACGTCCCCCAGGGGCTGTACAAGGGGACACCCACGACATCCACCCTGGCCGTGCCCAGATACAGCGTGTGGCAGTGTTGTAGCACAGCAGCTTTACACCAAAAACACCGTCCTCCTTTAATTCTTCTTTCTCCTCTTGTGAGATGCCCAGACCCGTCCTGCGCCCTGCATGTGCTGGAACAAGAGCAAGTGACCGATGGCTCTGGCAGCCCACGTGTGGGAGGTCACTGCTGCCTTGGGGCACAAGGGCCACTATCTCCAGCCTGGAAACAACGCCTGCCCCATGGGGACTGGGGTGATGAAGAACACAGTACTGCTCAGTGACCTTACATATCCCTCCAGTGTGAAGGAAAGTGCATTCCTCCTCTAAGTTATATAGAAAGAGATTTTAAGTAATTTTTATTTATTTATTTATTTATTTTAAATTTTATTCTTGGGATAAGAGAGCTACTGTTCTCTGGAAATAGAGCCTGAGTGCTGGCAGGCCATGGTGCCAGGCCAGCACCTGCCAGGTATTTTTCTCCAGCTTCTGAACATGCAGGTTAGGCCTCTATGGCTACTATCTGAACTGTGTTAAAGTAGGAAAAATAAAAGTAAGAGGAAAACAAGGAGGATTGGGGCAGGCAGCCTGCGGACTGGAGACTTTAGTCATATTTCATTTTAAACTGAAAAATAAGCTATTATTGTGTGGCCTACGGAAAAGGATTAGAAATTGTCCAGGATATAGAAGAGAAAAATAAAAGACAGATCTTATGACAGAAGAAAAATGAACAATAATAAAAACCCGCTATTGTCCAGCTCTCTGAGGAAAAGAGGTGGCAAATCCATGCTTTCGGAGGCTTTTTGCTGAGTATAATGTAATTTCTCAGGCATGCTGCTGTCTGATAACCATGGATGAAGTGTTTGTTTCGGAAGAATTTGGCATGGTCAGAAAGCTGTGCATAAGGCAGGCTCACATAAACTGATTAGCACCAAGAGAGGAATGGAGATGCTATCTCTGCTGCGAGCACAGCTTTCCGAAAACCTCCCGGTAATAATTATACTGGCTCTCAAACACAAAGCCCCACAGACAGCCTGCTCCGAGCTGGATTAAAAAACACAGATCAGAAGTTGATTCAAAGCACGACTCATTAGCACACGCGGTGATAGAGGAGTGAAAACTGAGGTGTCTGTGCAGACAGAAATCAGAGCACCATCCGTCAGCATGTGCCCGCGGCCCAGGCGCTGCCCACCACCCTCGCCTGAAGAGGGACAGGCTGGTCTCAAAACGAGCACCGTGAACGAGCTTGCCTCTTGGATTAGTGCTTAATTTTGATATCTCTTTAGTAAAGTGCACGTGTAATCCCCAGGGGGCTTCTGAGTTAGAAATTGTGTACAGCTTTGTGTCGTTACTCATTTAAACACATTGCTCAGTTTCAGAAAACTGCTTTTCCAGGCATAATACTTATTTTTAAATGGAGTCCAATTAGTCTTTGTTAGAATGTGTTTGATTTGGTAGCGTGTTTCAAGCAGTAGAAATTCTTAAGACTGACCTAGTTTAAAGTAAAGACTAAAATAAATCACAGAGTTAAAAGGTTGTTTCGGAAAAACTATGAGATGTCTGGAAAGCACTCTAATTACAGACAGTTTTTAATTCGTAGTTTCCCATCAAGGGTCACATTTCACATTTGGCTGCATACCTTTTTAGAAGCAAGAGCCTGCGACTCCACAAACTTTCACAGGACAGCAGCAGCTCTTGGATAAACTGATAGAAAATTACACAGACATTGACTAGACATCTAGTCAGACTGGAAGCATTTTTTTTTATAATCAGACAGTTTTCCAACAGCCACACACAGGAGCAGATGAAATGCCCAATGTGGATACCAGCAGAGTGGTTTCCTTGGCAATTGTAACTATGCAAAAGACTTTGGTTTCCTTCTCTCTGCTAATATAAGCAAATATTTAAGCCTATCAACTGATCTATAAAGGTTAGTTCAATTAAAATCAGGTCACCTCATTATAATTTGAAATCACAGGGCTGCATCTGGAAAAAAAAAATGCAAACATATACAAATGTCTGAGCATTTTAGCAATCTGATGGACTTGGACTGGATTGTTCCTTGCTTACATTGTTGCACGTTTTCACTCTGATTTATTCAGAATACAAGAAGCCCTAACAGTCAAGGGCAGACCTGGGAAGAGTTGTGTCGACCCAAACTGGACGAGCCCAAGGTGGTTCCTGCCTGAAGGCTGAGCTTCCCGGCGCCGGCTGCCCCGCGGCTGTCCCACAGAGCTGGTCTGGCACACGAGACACATCTGGTTCAGTTGTTGTATAAGGGGATGGGCAAGTTTTTTGGTAGCAATTTTTTTTTTTAATCACTAAGATCACAGCAAAAATGTAAAAGTGCTAACTGACAAATTCAGTAATAAAAAGGTGGCATATGACTAGTGTTTCCCATACAAAAATATCTACATTTTCATGTCTGTAATTACTTGAATGAAGTATATGCATAATTTATTTTTGCCTGTCAGTTTTAAGTAGAAATGGTCTTCTTGCACCTCTTACACAGCTCATACGTAGAAGTTCCTGCTTCAAGCCCGATGTGAAAACACATGCACTCGTCTGCCACCACAAGCAGCAGCTGATGTAAGCAGCACGGTGCCGTGTATTCAGAGACACACGGTGTCAGAGGCAGCGAAGCAGTGCTTCAGGTGCTTCTAATCAAAGCTGGTCATGCCACAGAAGAACGGGGCTGATCGCTTCGTCTGAAGGAGATGGAAGCTGGGCCTGGCCCCTGCACTGAGGGCTCGTGTTCCTGGAGGGAGGCTCTGAGCAGATCATTTCCCAAGCACAGATGCACATTGGCAGGTACAAACACTTGATCAGGGCTTATTAAAGATAATTATTTCTTATGAATAACTTGTCAGACTGTCCCCATTTTGTCTTTTCAAGAACGCCAGCTGCCTGGAAGTGATCACCTTTTCGCATCGCTTTTGCATTCCTTTAGTATGACTCAATGGAAACAAAGAGCTGATGCGGGAGATTAATTAATAGAATTAAACAAGGACCTCACTTTCCCTTCCTACACTGAAGGAGAAGGCAGAACTCACAGCTGGGGAGACGGGGCATCGACGAGCGCTGAGCCCTGGTGGGACAGCCCCAGTGACACCGCGAGTGCCTCATCCTTGAGCACGAGCCCAGCCCAGTGAAGAGCCCTGGCCCGGCTTTGTCGTTACATGGGATGGATGAGTTTTTCTTGGCTCCTTGCCTCTGCCAGCTGAGAAGTAAAGCCAAAGTTGATTGTTATTATTGCTACTTTTCTGAAGCACGTATTAAATCTCAGACTTCCTACGTGATGTTTTAAAATGAGCTCTCTAGCTAACTTCAATTAAAAGGAAAAAAAAAAAAAGTGTCTAGATTCGATTGACTACTTTGTCATTGGATATAATTAACAACCCTACACGGTAAGCTTGGAAAATGACTGGCAAAGCCAGAGCAATAGCAAAGCTCACCAAGTACTGTTGGAGACAGCCTACATTAACATGCCTTTTTTTTTTTTTTTTCATCTGCTTGATCTGTGCCTTTCATCAATATCTCTACCGGTATTCTTCATGTCGGATGCTATAAATAAACAGGTTTTTTTTCTGGATATCCCAGCACATTTCCTGGAACTTACAGCAGCACCAGGGAGCATGCCACCACAACCCCAGAGGTTCCCAGAAAGTTAGTCAGGATCTGTGAAAAAGAGATGAATAGAATATTTTTATATCAATTAACAGAAAACCACGACAGGCTTAATACTGCTAAGTCATCCCTTTAACCTTCTCATCGGTCTAAGACCAGGGCTTTGACCAAAACTATTTTCTTCATATTCAGACCCCAATTTCTGTCTCCTCACCTCATCTCGCTGTTTATATTTTGTCTTGCATACTCACCACTTCCACAGACGGCTCTCGGACCACCTTGCTCAGGTCCATTGTGGATCCTCACCATCATCCTGCTGCTTTGGGGTGGTGTTGCCATGAAAGATTTACAGGAACAGCTCTGCTCAGAGCGGGATGCATGTGTCCGACACCTCCCACTGACCTTCCTGTGCGTAATTCAGGGGGAGCTGGTATTCATTCAGGGTGGTGAACAACTGCACATCTGCATCACTGCTACTGGCAGGGTTTGCAAAGCCACACACCCGTCACCCTTTGTCACTGAAGCAAAGAGCAGGGCGCGAATAATTCACGTCTCTGGCCCCAGCGCCTGCTCCTGGGGCACCACTATGAGTAGAATATAATGTTACAGGGAAAAGTGGCAGCACCGTCCTCGTGGTGGTGCACGGTGGGCTCATGACAACCCACCCAGCAGCAATGCGGAGCAGAGCAGAAATGGGTTCGCATCTGCTGTATTGAATTAAGGAGCAGAATGAGTCGTGCCTGCAGCAAATGGACTGATTAGTGGCAGCACACCCAGAAGGCTCCTCCTGATTTCTGGGTGATTAGGATGTTTTGCTAAGACTTTTAGCAGCCTCCAAGGACCTGTTTAACTTGCAGTGAAAAAGAAATGACCCAAACACCAGAACGGGCTGGATTTTATGGGGAGAGGGCAGAGCTCACCTGGTGGGTACCCTGGAACGGGGCCACAGGGATATCAGCTGCTGCTTTGTGACCCAGAGACAAAAGCTACCAAAGTGAATTTACAAAAATGTAAGTGCCTGCAAGCTGGTTTTATGGAGAAAAAAAAATGGTCTCTTCAGGCACAGAGAAACAGAGGACAAGCCTTCCCCACACAGCACACTGCTCCTATTTATCCTACAGAAAGTAGGATTACTGCCAAGTACACAAGTAAGATATTAGCTACAAGCCTGATTTTTGGTCATTATCGTGACCATTAGTTACAAAATAACATCTAGTCATTTATTCTAAGCGTTTGGCACAGCAACTGAGGTCTGTGGGCAGGCTGGATGCAGAGCCTGCGATGGCTTCTCCTGGAGATCACTAGGGCTGATTAGTTCCCTAATTCCTGCGATTATTAACCCTAATGAAATCTTGCTCTCTAATAGCTGCATAGCTATTGATTTTTAATTGCTTTGTTTGTGCCTTGAATTGATTGATAGCAATTCGTGACGGCGCGCGCAGCAGGAAGAGTTACGCACCGCCCGCGAAGGAAGGGCCGGCACGGCAGCGGGGCGCTGCGGGGCCTCCGTGGTGCCGGGGGCGGTTTAGCCTGGATATCGGGAAGAATTTCTTCATGGAGAGGGGCGATTGGGGTTGGAACGGGCTGCCCGGGGAGGTGGTGGAGTCCCCATCCCTGGAGGTATTTAAGAGACATGTGGACGTGGTACTTAGGGACATGGTTTTGTTATGGACTCGGGAGCGTTAGCTGACGGCTGGATTTGATGATCGTAAGGGTCTTTTCCAACCAAAATGATTCTGTGATTTTACCTAGTTCATAAACAAAACTCCAAGCTTTAAAAAGTTCACACATCAGTATATTTTCTTCAGCTGCAACAATCATCGGTTTAAATAGAGAGGCTGTACTAAAGAGCATAATTAGAGAAAGAAAAGAGTTCCAACATCCAACATATCCCACAACAGGAATGAATTTTTCTAAGATTTCTGTCTTTTATTGAGAGGATGCATGAAAATCACCTTCTCCTTCTTTCCTCTTCCAATTTCTAACGAAATGGTGTAATACATACACCACAGCACAGTGTCCGGACTGCTTTTAACTTGAAGCAAATCAAGCACTGCCTTTACCTGACAAAGGGAAGCAGGAGAACCACGGGGAAGCGCAGGTTTTTGGCTTTTGTGCTTTCTGCAGCGGGGGCGGGAGAGGAGGTGATGCTGGGGGCAATCAGGACTTTCCTCCCTGCACCCACGTGCACCGGGGCTGCCCGGGGGCACCGGTACAGAGACGGGAAATCTTTACTGGAAACCACGTAAAGCCAGCAGCGGTCCAGCCGCCTGGGAGAGTCTGCAGCACACAGGTGCCTATCGCCAGGGAACGCTTCTGCCTTCTATATGGTTTGCATGCGTTTGAAATAAGCCCCACAAGAAAAAGTCAGAGTGCGCAGCAGAAGGGGCCTCACAGCAATCGTACTGCATGGATCAGCCCGTGCTGGCCGGCAGCGGCAGCTCTCCATGACACACATTTACACCTCCAGCTTTGCTCCTGCACGGCGAGGCCCAGCCTGCAGCTGGGAGGGCACAGACATGCATCAAAAACCCCAAATTCATCACAAATGGGAGGGCCAGGGTAAATGGTGCAGCCCCTTCATCCTTCCATTCTAAAAGCTGCCTATCCTCTCCTGATTTTAACAAATCCGCATTACCGCTCAGTTTCCCGTTGACAAAGTAATGCAGGTGCCGTGATGCCAGAGCCGCTCAGCCCCGTTGGGTTTCAAAGCAGGATGCTTTTAGCCTTGGAGCTGGAGCCCCTGCACCCCGCAGGGAAGAACATCATTGTCTGATTGGAAGATCCTCCCTTCTATTGCAAATCTTGCTGAGACTTCCAAGTTATAAAGCAGAGACAAAATTTAAGAAATCTCCTAGAGTAATAGCTGGCAAGTTACTATACATACAGCAAAACTTATTTATATCTGGATTTCAGGAATTAATTTAATTTTCTTTCTCATGCTTGCAAGATTAAATAAAAAGCAATTTATATTCCCCATAAATATGAATTACTGTGTGTTTCATTTTGACATTTTATGCAAGAAAGTATTAATGTAGACTCGTTTGGGTCAGACTACTTCCATGCTGCCTCCGTAGATAAAACTGCTTGCTCATTGCACTTGGATTCAGCAAACTGGGAGAAAATCAGGAGGGTTCTTCCTCCTTTTCAGTTTCAGCAGTCTTTAACACTGGCTCTTTGTGCTCATTTTACTGTCATCCTGACCTGGGGACATGAGGACTGCTGGGGTCAGCACGACCAGCTGCAGCCAACCTGCCCTCACGGCCGCCTCGTGCCTGTCCTGCCTGCATGGGCGTGCTGGGGGTGCACGTGTGGGACAGCAGACAGGAGGGGGGCAGAGCCAGGCTCTGATTTATTGGGATTCTTAGGGGGACCAAAAAAAAAAAAAGGAAAAAAAAAAACAACATTCCTTGTCATTTTTTAAGCAGGGATGTGAGCACCTTGCAGAGCATGATGAGAGCAGGGGGGGCACTTGCAGCATCCTCGGCCAGACTCTGCCGGTGCTGCTAACACAGACTGTCCTGCAAACCAGAAGCTGGCTCTGCTGAAGTGAGGTCTCCACTGCTGTAATGGAAAATTTCCCCTGGGGCCAAGCAAGATGCTGCTTTTTGTACTTGTCTGAGACTGCTGTGCATTCATTAGCTTCTCAGAATGGAGGTTTTTCGGTGGGTAGTTACGAGCAAGCGCTGCAACAGCCGTGCTGCCAGGACCAAGCCCCAGCAGCACAGTACAGCATACCCTTCCTCCTCTTCCCCAGATTCCTCTCTCTGCACCAGCTTGGCATCCTGAGCTGGGCACCCACCTCCTGCAGCATCCCCGCGCCGGGGGGATGGAGCTGGGAGCTGGGGGGCCGAGCACAGAGCTGGGAGCCCAGCTGGGAGCTGGGCTGAGGGCACAAAACCTTCCCTTCCTCTTGTGTTCCCCCAAATCAACATGAGCAAAAAGAGTGAGGATGGGAGGCTTGTAATTTAAGAGAAAAGAAAAGTAAAAGGACGGTATTTTAGCTCTCTCCTCTTCCCTTCTACAAGCGTGCTCTGAGCCAAGACCCCTCTCCCTGCTCCCTCTGTAACACCCCCCGGGAGGAAAGGCATCGGCATCCCACCCCCGCACCCTGCAAGCCATGCTCCGTGCTCAGTCCCACACCACAAACTCACAGGAACATCACCATGAGAGTGTGTGAGATGCTCCCAGAGCAGGAGCAAACTGCAAAACTGCTGCACTTCGCTTCCCCTCTGCCATGAGCTGGAAAAAGAAGTGAAGAAGCAGAGAAAAGCAAAGGAAACGCTGAGCTACAGTAAGCATAGCAGAAAGCAGGTTTTATTAAATCTCCACAATGGATGGAGAAGACTGACTCTTTATCCTAATAAAGTACAAAAAGATCGCTACATCTGCCAAGCCAGTTGAAATATACTATTTTCTCTAGAAAGCATTTTGGGGTGGATTCCAGGCATGAGAGAGCTTTGCTTTTTAAAACTTTTGTTTAATAGAGCTTCTTGAAATAAAGTAAAATGAAATAATTCCTATTAGTTACCATTTTCATTTCGGGGGGATGAGGCACCTGCTGTTTTTCTTTGGCTGTGCGCTCTTTTTGAGCACGTTGTTACTGGCTCTGGGTGTAAGGGCCAGCACCGTTTAGTTGCAGCCCTCACTGCCACCCTGCCTCACCTGCTGCAGCCAGCGCAGCGCGTGCACGGCGAGGAGCACCAGCGGATGGGGCAGCACCGGGGGAATGACTTTTGCCTTTTTCTTTCCTTCCTGCAACTAATTTTTATGCTTCCCCCAGAACACGAAGGCTTGAACACAACTAGCCGCATTTACGGAGATGCGCTAGAGAGGGGCTCTGCTCCTTTCCCCTCCTTCAGTTTATCTGCATCCTGCATTCAGGCCTGGATAGAGGCAGAACAGCTCTTGAGAACGTGCCATTTACCAGCCGATCCGTAATTAGCTGCTTGCAGCCAGTTCTGAAGAAGCCACAGCAGAGCTTACTCAATGCTGAGTGAATCCGCTGCCTGAAGATGTTCGCATTTTGATTCGTGCCACCTGAATCCCTAACACCTTTATTCATGCCTCCCTGTAATAAAAATTCCCACCCAATTCAGAGGCCACCTAGCAAGAATAGATCCCTAGTCACCAATAGTTACAAGTCGCAGGATTTGATCTATAAACCTTATATAAATATTAAGCCAAAGAGCACTAAAGTGATTAATTAGCTAAAAAACGAGGCACAGCTTTTTATTTTAACATTTATCAGTTTCGCTAGGTGCAAACAAACAGAGGTGTGTGTGAGGAGCCAGGCTCCGAGCCCTGCTCTGTTACAAGGCAATATTTCTGCTTTCTGTCGGGAAAATGACCCGCAGAAACAAAATGCATTACCCTGAGAAAAAAGCACTTCCCTGGCAGGCTTTCTGGGTTGTTATGTTATTAGGGGGTAGAGCTCTCCCTGCGGTATTAATTACTGGAAATTATCACCTGAGGAGCCAGCTCCTTCCCTCCGTGAGCGGTTTTGTGTTGCAGCGAGCGTGCTGAGGCCAAGCCTGGGCTGCCTGCGCTGACCCGCAACCCTGTACGGCGGGGCAACAGGGCAAATCATTCCTGGCTGTTGTCTCTCACCCAGGCGAGGCCGAGGTCCCCAGGAAAGGACGCTGCATTTAATTCCAGCCGTGGGAGATGCCGGCATGGTGAGAGGGAGCAAGCCCTCTGTGTGGTGCCGCACAAGCCTGCCGGGCACCCGGCGGCAGCGGGCAGTGATGGCGCAGTGCCCTTCGTCTGCCAGGGGCCTGGTCCTGCCTCTAGCGAGACACAACGAGGAGGGCCGCCTCCTCCAGCCCTCCTCTTCGCCTAATGGCAGCCTGGGCTCAGGCCAAGCCTGGCTTTCCTAGCCATTTTACCACAGGAATCGGGACTGTGAAGTAACACCGGTGGAGGAAGAGCGCATACTGATGGAAGGGCTGGAGAAGCTGTTCCAGAACAGCCTGTCCCTGCATAAACGCATCACACACAAACCTCTTGCATGCCACATCTAGCTGGAACCCCCTGAACTACCCCTGGACCCACCGACTTCCATAATCCCTGCTATATTTCACAGAATCATAGACTCGCCCAGGTTGGAGAAGACCTTCAAGATCCAAGGTTCAAACGTCCCCGCACTGCAACCAGCTGCTCTGGAGGCAAACCACGGCAAGCACGGTGCAAGCACCACGCACCGTGAGGAAACCAGCACCTCGCCCTGCGAGCTGCCAGAGGAGCGTGGCAGAAATCTGGAGGAAACGGAGCCCTGGGCAGCGGGAGGGGGCTGGCACGGACGGGACAACTCCACCCAAAGGTCAGTTCGGCCCTCTCTTAAATAATCTTTGAGATAATTAAAGCACTCCTCATGCTGTAGATTCGTCGCTTTGTTATTTCTCAGCCCACCTACCCCATCCTTATTTTTAAATAAGATGCTCCGTCAGCAAGTTCTCTCGCCAGGAATATACCTGTGATCTCCAAGGAAACCTTACCTTGCAGGATGAGGAAAAATGCAAAAAATTATGTAGGATCTCAAAGACTTTAGTAAAACTAGCTTTTATGAAAATGTGTGGCTTTTCAGCCATCCCACCACGTAGGTAGACGTCGGTTTAACCATGAAGCCCTGCTCACAGCAAAGCAAAACCCCAGAACCAGGACCTGCACAGGGAGGAGGGGGCTGCACGGGGACACGGGTGTCACTGCAAATAATGAGTCCATCAACTCAAACCACATCCCCCTGTGATGGTTTACCAAAACGCAATACTTTTCTCTGAGGCACATGGTAGAGGCTGGGTTTCACTGGAGAAGAAGGAAATGGGGATTTGGGGAAGTACTGTTTGAATTTATGGATAGGCAGAAGAGTTCCAGCTGTACCGAAGTTACACACTGCTCTAAGTTCTGGGTTAGTAGCTGGAAATGATTCATAAAATTAAGCACTTTAAAATAGTAAATGGATATTCATTTCACAGTGACTTGTAAACACAGCATTGTAAATATTAATCATCATAAAAACATACCAGCAAGCTTTGGTTTTAATATATGCATTCAAAATATGGCGAATTTTGCTTCAGAGATCACATATTTTGCCAGCTGGGCATTAGTCTCAGCAGCTATACTTCAGCATTTTATTAAGCTGTCTGTTTATATCATGATCAAAACAAATAGTGCAGAGTGAGGAACGGAAAGATATTTTTTCAAACCATTTACCTCTAACAGATGCCAGCTGCTGTGTTTGTAAATGCACTTTTAGCTAACACGCACCCTGCTGGGAGCCCGGGGTCTTCGTAATTCCCAACCCCCCCGGCCCCTCTACAAGGATATTGATTGCTTATTTCTGAGATCTTAAGTGCTGAGATGCGCTGTAGATGACTAATAAATTCCTGCAGAAAGCGAGTTAAAGGACTGAACAAGTAATTTTGTTTTGTGGACTTTACATGTAAGGTTTCTCAGACTAGTCGCACAGCAAAGGTGCATTCAGCACCCAGGGGCAGCTGGGCCCTGCTGGGGCTGCAGCTGAACAGGGGACGTGGCCCAGCCAGCAAATTTTCCGGCTCTTATGAAATGAAAACTCAGAAGCATTCACTTCCATGTGAATCCCAGGTAGGCTATTTAACTAAAATTAGCTTGCAATAAAATTCTTGGACACCAAAATTTAAATTTCCAGCGAACCCCCAGCAGCGCGTTGTCGCCTTTCGCTGCAGAACCCCCTGGGAATAAACTCAAAGAGCCAAACCAGAAAATGCCCCGGCTCTGGTGCTGCGGGCAGCCTGCCCTCGGGATTAGCAGCGCCTGGGCTCGTGCCGAAGCACCGTTAAGCACAGAATAAATTCATTTACACGTTTGGGTTTAAGAGCTTACGCAGCCGCCCCGGCGCTGTCCTCCGACACGTTCCGTGCTGCGGGGCTGCCAGCCCGGCTGGCTTCCCTCAGCCCGTTTCTGACAGCGAGCAGTGAAACTTCAGCCACCTCGAGTTTAAATATTTATACTTGGATCTGAAAGGTAACAGCTTTCCTGTGATGTTTTATTGTTTTATATTTCCCCCATATGTTTAAAGGCAGAAGGCTAAATATCTGTCGGGGGAACAGTAACTTGCTCTATATTACAACTGCTAATGTTTTTTGTCCTTTCCACAGCCCATTCAAATCTGATGTGTGTTGTACTCCCTAGGTTCTGCAATTAAACGTGATTTAGGAATTTGCAGGTGATGTCATGGACAAGAAGTGCTCCTGAAGCCCCCCCGGGACACCCCAGCACTGCCCAGCCTGTTGGAGACGTGGTCCCGGAGGGGCCGGCAGCCGCTGCTGGGTGCAATGCTGGTGGAGATGTGCTGCTCTGAGAGCCCCAGCAATGCTCGGGGCAAGCTTCGACCAGAAATACTCGGCTAGTCCCCAAAAGCATCGCAGCAGCCAACACATCCCCCTTCAGAACAAGGCGAGGGCAGGAGCCAGCTTTCAGGCACGCTTTCCACGCACACTACTTGGAGCCAGCAGAATGAAAATCACCTGAGCGGCTTTTAACGCCCCTCTGCTGCTCGCTGCTCTTTGCTTTGCACCACGCTGGTTGGACTTCTTCCCAGCGTGGTGCCACCAGCAGCACGCAACTTCTTCCCCCCCGACCTTTAGCCGAACCACAGCGGTGAGGGATGCAAACGTGGGCAGCTGCAGGTCAGTTGCAGAGGCATCTGAAACAACTGCTCTCTCCTGAATCTTTGTTGTACCCATTTAATCTCGCAGTCACACAGCTCAGAGAAGAAAACTCTGTTGCTTTAGTACTTAGCGAAGAGCCAGATGCTTTGGTACTTTGGCTGTGTCCCTGGCCCTCGCACCCACCCCGGGGGCCCAGACAGGGCAGTGGTGAGTTAAACAGCCTTCCTCCCCAGCCCAATACAATAAATCAGGCATTTTACGGTTGCGGAAGTAACGAGAGGACGGGCACGCTGAGCCTGCAGACGGCGACCAGACGGGAGGAAGGGAAGGCTTGGTGCCTGCGGTAATCACGCGGATCAATGGCACTCAGGTTTCTGCAGCCCGTCCTGGGCCCCGCTCTGACTGCGGCTGATTTATGGTAAGTAAGTGTCATCGACGGGAGCTCGTGTCTCATGTCGAAAATAAAACACGGGACGAGGGAGTGAGAGAAGGAGGGTTTCTGGTGTAAAGCGGGCTACAAGGTGGAGCACAAAGCGCCAAGGTAATGTCGGGGATGTACAATGTGATTTGTTTTACACACGAGTCCTTTAAGCAGTTAAATTAACTGCAGAACAGTATTTACTGCTCTCATGTGCATCCCCTGTGCGTTATTGTGGTTTTGTGTAAGCAACAGTTTCAAGGTTTTTGTCTTGTGTTCCTCTGCAGGGCAGGGGCATAATATAGGGACATAATAGCTATTTCTGATATTAATTGCTAAGGAATTGAAACTCTTTCTCAAAAGAAATTGATAAGGAATATGCTTCTCCTTGAGTGACGTCCACAGAAAAAACAAAACGTTGCAGAAGGCAGAAGTAACAGATGTCACTCGGGCTCCCTTGTTCCCATCTCTAATTAAGTTAGGAACCAATCAGCTTTTATTAACACGATTATTTTTTTAAAGTCTTTTTTCCTTTAGTTTAAAAATACCGCATCTCTGCCACACAAGCACTAACTGCCCAGGCAATATCCACCCGTTGTCAAAGCCATATATACGTGTGTATACGTACGCACACGGACATGCTTTGCTGTCTCTCCCAGTTCTGCTCAGCCTCGCAGCGTGTCAGCAGAGCAGAGGGGAGGCGGGGGCCATGGGAACATCCCCGTCCTGACACCACCCCGCAGGGAGGACGCTAGCTTGGCCACGGGGCCTGCATGTGCTTGGGTCAGGCCTGGCAAGTCAAGATTTACCTGGGTTTTGTGCCCCGGGAAAATGTCCCAAAAACTCACTTCTTTGCCTAAGTGCTACGGTCCTACCTTTGAAAGGATGATGTTCACCTGACGGTTGCTATTGCCTTATAGCTTGGTCCATCTGGATCCACCACATAACTCCTGTAAAGAGAGAGGGAAAACCAGCCTGGAGTTGACAAACACCCAGCAGTGGGCATGCTGCAATCGGCGAAGCAGGGAAAAGAAGGATGAAGTCATTCTGAGGGACAGGAGGGGAAAAAAATGAAATAAAAAGGCACGTAAGGTCCCATTGTGTGCCTTCTGGGAGAGAAAAGGGAGCTGAGACCCAGAAACTGAACAGAAAAGCTGCTCAGGAGCCCAAGCAGCTGGCATCCCAGCTGCTTTCAGGGTCCAGGTTGGAGCTGTTTATAAAGCTGCATGCAAAGAGACCATTTCAGGTTTTGTGAATGTCCATGCTGCGTTACCACATAACTCAAACAACATCTCCAGACATCGCCAAGCAGAGCAGCAGAGCTCATTACAGCACTTAGCTACCCTGTACGGCAGCACTTTGTTGTTTGCTTCCCGAATTATTTCCTTACCCCCTTTACTCCTCGGCGACATCGATTGCAGTTCTGTCTGTGCACAGCTTTGCAATTAGTGGCAGGTTGGAGTGAGAGGTTAATGCTCTCTGACTTCCCCCCGAGGAAGCGCCGTGGGTTGGAGCTCCCGACGCGCCTTCTGGCAGCGCTGCAGGAGCTGCAGGAGCACGGCCATGCAGACAAGGAGAGAGCATCTCCAGGGGTCGTGTTCCCAAAGATCCCAAACGCAGCTGCTGGGACTGATCTAATTTAACTGCTAAATGAAACATGGCTCTTGCCTCGGGGACGTCTCCTTCAAAATAGGTAAGGCTGTCATGTTTCCCAAAACCGAGTATGCGTGCAGCACATCTGAGCCACAAAACACACTTTGCTGCTGCGTGCTGGATGGGAGCTACCGGAGGAACCTAAGTGTGATTGCATTTCCCTGTTACCCAGAGGGAACAAAGAAATTAAGTCACTACAAAATTATGCATGTTCCTAAGGTGAAAGTGAATTAAAATGAGACCTCCAAATCAAATCAAAATCCAAGCAAGGCTGCAAAAAGGAGCAAGCCTTTCTAAAGTCTTTGTCAAGATGGTCAGAAACGGTGATAACTCATAAAGGCACCAGAGTTTAAAGCACCAGCCAAATTATGCCAGAACAGGCGACGACATACAAAAGCGTAATGAGAAAGCGAAGGGCAGGAAGGAAAGGAGACTTTACAAGAAGCAATGGCAAAACCAGCCAGAAGTGCAGCACTTAACAGATAAAGCAGTTCATCTGGGAAAAGCAATTTACAAACAGCAGAGGGGGAAGTGGTGAAAACCGTGCTTGTTCTGCTCTCGTCTCAGCCAAGGCGTCTGCAGAGCAGCACGGAGAGCAGATGTTGTCGTGACGCCCGGCTGCTCGAGCAAAGAGCCAGCGCTGCTGGGCAGAGCCAGCCGGGCTCGCAGCCCCTGTGCGGAACACAGACCTGTGGCTAGCTGGAGGCGGCAGCCGGGTGCTGGGGGCGCAGCTGGAGCACAGCCCCGCGTCCCCCCCGCCTGCCAGCGCGGGGTGCTCAGGGCACCGCTGGTGTCGGAGGTGCTGGCGAACAGAGGGGAGACCTGCAGGAAAAAATGGGACAAACGTCTCAAGTGATCAAGAAGGTGAAGTGCCAGAAAGGCGACAATAAAACGCTCTCCCCATTGAGAGTAGCCAAACTCTCCTTTGTACGAAGGCTGCTATTATCTCAGCTTACCTTTTGCTACTGAAGATGTCCAGCTGTAGCGAGGTGAACACGAATACCTTGCTTAAAAAACATAACCTTTGCGTAGCCACTGCAATCTGTATACAGTCTGCGGGAGGCATGCCAGCCAAAGGTCAAAAGAGGTACAAAAACCTTCATTTTTTGTGTGTACATAAAGCAGTAGACTGAACTAAAGGATTTCCAAGCAGACCTACTAAAGCCTCAGCACAGAGCCCCAGAGCTCTTTGTCTTGGATAGCATCATTAAATGGTGCTACGTGCCCCTGCCACAGCCACCCGCCCCACTGACTGCGTCTGCAAGAGCATTCTACGAAAGGCATTGCTGGTTTTGGTCCCTCATACCAGCTTCAGTTTTCATGCTCTTCCTCCCATATCGCACAGCAGTCAGCAACATCTCCTCGTTTTTTCAAATAAATGGTGTTTAGGAAATTTTTAAGCTGTGCCTTGGTGCAACTGGTCATGATCTAAATGAAGCAAAGGTACTCTGGCTGTACGGATTTAAACCGAGGGTGCCTCTGCTCACCCTCCTCCTGCACTGGATTTGCTAGTCATGGCAAACAGGAAAAGTCACAATAAGGTGGTTTTTGAGCTGCTTATATTTTCAAATTCCCTTGTACCTGATAAAGGAATATTTCTGCTTTGTCTTCCAGTCAGTGTTAGAGCTGGCCAGCGTCCTGCACAAACCACCCAGAACAATAATCTAGTGTATGGGCCTGCCAGATTAGTGCAGGTCGGTGGCTTGGGCTATAGGATGCTCTCCAGTGAGAAGGCGTTAGTTAAACAACAATTTCCCCTATTTCAGAACAGAACAGTCTTTTCAACAGATAAAATTTAAAATACTAAATAGGGAAACTTATCATTTCCTTTTTAAAAATACTTTTTCTTTGGAAAAGTCTTAGGAAAATCTTGCAAATCTCATTTCTGCTAATGGGTAATTAGGCAGACTGATTAGAGAAAAATGTTGCACACATTGAGTGTCCCATAATGTAATAGATTGTGCAGCAATTTACTGTAGCATGGTATAATTGCTTGTGACAAAGTGCTTCCATGTGTCAGCTTGCAGTGCAGCTTCCCAGGACAATTGATTTTAGAGAGGGAGAGAACCTGAATTTATGTAACAGCAGGGTACAATGGCATTTTCTACACTGTTCAAATCTCCCAGAGTTTCTCTCTCTCTCTTATTTTTTTATTTTTTAACATACTGATTTGAGCATAAAAGAAATGAAGAACTTGCTTGATCGTGGAGGTATTTTACATAACCACACTGCAGCTACAACACATCCTCATGGGAAAACGACACGATGCTGTGCCCAATGAAATACGCTGATTTTCCTCTCTTGCCTGCCTTGGAGTTGCACAGGAAAATCCATTAGGTTTCAATACTGCTGCAGGGCAATTATTTTTTCCAGGGCACTCTTTGGTGGTGCCCTGTCACTGGAGAGCATCCTTGCTTCCCTTGGACATTTTTCACGCTGATGCTGATGCCTGTTTTAAAAAGGCCTGCTGCTAAACGCAAGCTGCCCTGGTCTGTACAGCAAGCCTCCCCGCATTGCTGGGGCTGGAGACAGAAATGCCTCCATACACCCACAGCTTCCAGACCCCACCGGGAATTAATCGTTAGCCCTTTACACAGCCATCCCCCAGAATTTTGTTGTGGCCAGCAAATCATTCATTATTGAGAAGCCTTTGTTGTTTCCTTGTTTGTTTTGTGTGTGTGGTTTTATTATTACCATTTTAAAGTGGTCAGAGCAGTTCATCTTCTGGAGGCAGACCACTCCTGCCATGCACGTCCCACGTCCAGCTCCTACCCCTGACTTTCTCCTCCTCCAGCATTTGAACAAAATACTGAACCTCAGCGAGGAACCACAGCCTCAGCAGGGCTCTGCTAGGAAAGCCTGAAGACGACCACGTTAAAACTCGGATACACCTTCACATAAGAAATCAGCCAGCTTCCCTCCACGTGCTGCCTAATCTGTATAAAAAGCCAACCGGGAACATAAAAACCATCTTCATTTGGGTGGGAAACACTTCTTTTTGAATAAGGACCTACCCCTCTGCCAGCACCAGCTTTCAGCATCGCAACACCACCTGCCCGCGGGGACATTTGAGTGTTTCGTCCTCCCAGAGGGGCAGGTGCAGGAAACCAAGGCAGACGGACGTGTGTCCCGAGTGGGCGTCACACCGGAGGACAGCTCAGCGCAGGAAGCATCCCATGGTCACACACATCCACCGTGCCTCCCAGCTGGAGGCAACAGGTTACATGGCGCATTTTAAAGACAAGCAGAGGAGCAAGATCATGGGTGGAGAACCACAGGCCACCCAAGGATGCCTGAGAGGTTTCTTTCTTTTTGTTAAATAAAAAATGATTAATAATAAAAAAAAAAAAACTTAGCTTGGCTACTTTCTTTAGCAGGATTTCAGATATACAGGCTTCATTAAAAAAGGCCATCAGCCTCCCAGGGAAAAGCACAACAGAGTCATCCACAAGCTGGCTTTTTTTTTTTGTTTTTGATCTTTTCAATTATTCACCACTTGTGTTAGCAGCAGGGTTCAATCATCAAATGCTCCCTGACTGCTTTTTTCATGACGAATTCATGTTTTCACAGGTTTAAAATTCGAAAGTCTTCAACTCTTCAACAAAGGAGAGAAAATCAAAACAGTAGCAATTAAAGCCTCACTTCTATTGTAAAGACCACCAGTTAATAAAAAAGAAACTCAAATTCAATAATTATCGCATTCCAGAGAAAAAGGAGTCAATTCCCTAGACAACTTCACTGTCACTGTCAGATGTTAGTTTTAAACGGGATGCGTAATGCCACCAGCAGCCTCCCATTGCCCAAGGTCTTTTCCTGTCCCTGAGGTACAATAAGGAAAAAATCTTACCACAGCAAGCTTCTGATCTGCACTGTTAGCAGTAAGAGTCTGTTTTTCCCTCACGCTGCTCTATCTGCCTTTGACAACTCCCTCTGCCTTTATTTAAAGGTCAGGCCCCACGTTGTGCAAGAGCAGCAGCAACCCGCGACAGGAGCCTTGGCTCCGTGTAAATCCCTGTTGGGTTATTCTCACGTATGTACCAGGATGGGCACGGGGTGCCAGGGAGCGCTTCAAGGTGGCAGCTGGGGGGGCTGCCCCATCCCATGGGACCGGCCACCAACAGCCCCAGCAATCCCCCCAGCGCTGCTGTCCCCACTGAGCAGCACGCAGCCAGAAAGGGAAAAGCTATCCAAGCTTCATAAATTATTCCATCTTTCAATGATATCCATCACTGGCTGTTACCCATTAGACAGATGGTTTGCTAACAAGGTTTAATCTGACCTCAAAATTTCAGTTCATGATCTTGTTTTAAACATAAAATATCTGCACGAGATACGTTACAAACACTCGCAGCTATATATCTTGTGATAGATTTAATGAGCCCTTCTAGTTCGATAAAAATGAGAAAAACTGATGTTATTTATTCCTATTTTTTGCACATTTAAGGATGTTTTTAAATATATTTTAAACCTGTCTTAGATTAAAATATGTGGACAGTCTGCCCAGCTCTGTTCCCCAGATTTTGGGGGTGAGCTTCAAAAGCAGTAATGCATTTGGCACAGTGTTTGCCTGTAGAAAAGTCTGATTCTTTGTGAGTTTTGAAAAATCTCTGACCTTTCTTCCCAGCCACAATAGGAGAAGCATGAACACTTATTGCCTAAGTGGGTCTTAAAGGATATCCGGAGAATAGAAATCTCAGTGATGAACAGTCACATTGACTCCTTTCATTCAAGGATAGCATGAAGAAAGCATCAAGGCAGATAACAAGACAGTTAGGGAAATGATCTACATTCACCCAAAAAGAGACCTTTAAGATTTGGTACTTTTAAGTCAAATTTGCATTTAAAAATAATTTTCTCCATTCATTAAGGAAAGTCAAAAAATTCCACTGCCAACAATTTGCAATTGTGAATTTGCTCACCTTGCAACAATTCGCAAGGTGAGCAGCCAGAGCAGGACGGGTCCACGATGCTGCTCCACGCTCGTGGGGATGGACGTGGCCCCAAATTCCTACGAAGCTAAAGCACCTGCTAGGAGTGCATCTGGAGACTGCTGGGATAGATCGCAAGGATCACCAAACAATTTAAAATCAAAATTAGCCTTCTTCAAAGCAAGAATTATTATTTTTTTTTAATCTCTGCTTATCTAGTTTGCCACAGTAGGGCTCAGTGCTGTGCTCGCTTTGCCAGAGCAGCGTTCACAGCACAAGATCTCCAGAGCAGAGCATGAGGGAGCTCCGCAGGGCCTCTCCTTGTCTGAAAGAGGAAGGAAATGGCGCTGGCAATACATAAAAGAAGTCCAACAACATGAAAAATACAGGTTTTACTGAGTTTCTAAGAATGCAATTTATCTAATGACACCTTAAAAAGAAGGAAAATGAGAGCAGCACTACAGAGCTTGACCTCGTCTGTGTAACAGTGTGAGCCAGGGTCACATTTTCTGAGGAAATTCATAGGAACAGTTCAAAGCTGAGCAGGTGTAGAGTTCAATGAGAACACAAAACAGACCTTTGCAGCCACAGCTGCATGCCCAGAATCCCAAAGTGCCACTTAAGAAGAGTCTGGAGAAGCCATAAGGTAAAGTGGTAATCTTTCATGTGACAAAATAGCTCTTTTCCATGAAAATTTGTGTGTCCAAAGTCTAGATGCGACAGGCCTGGGTCCCCCCTCTCATTTGAGGTCATTAATGGAGCTGGGATGTTCCGTGGCACTGGGATAAACAGAGCAACATCTGGAGCACAACTTTCTCAATTTGGCTTTAAGTAATGCTATAAAAGTGGTTTAAGCCATAAACCATAAAAACTGTCACTATCATTTTTAAAAAAAGTCAGGTTCCTGAGATCGTCCGCCCACATCATCCCCCTTTTAGGGCTTGGTCCTCTTCACTGCTGCAAGGACATGAAGATGCTGCAGGTCTCCTTACCTGCAGTGGGTGACATTCTCATTTGCTTTTCACGACATCCTAGCAAAGTGACCCTCCCAGCTTCCTAGCACAGACCACGTGTGCATTTCTGAAGGCTGGAAAGACATTTCTGAAGGCTGCTCTGTACTTACGCACTGCTCCCACACCTCCAAGTGCCGTACTGAAAGGGCCAGGGGGCTGGGGGCACACAAAACGGTAAGCACAAAGCAATTTCTGGCCAGTCACAAGTTTCCTAACTGCTTTATTAAACCCTTTGGTAAATTGGACTTACACGCTGAATAATTTAGCAATATAAATCAAGCAAAGCACAGCTGCTTCTAGAGTTTGTTGAATGTACAAGTTAGACTAGGGAGATCAGGTTGTGATAAAGTATCGTTAGTTTTTCCTATGGGGAATTTCAGTCAGAATAACTTCAAGAAATGTATGTCCTGGTCAGAGTGCTTATCGTGGGCAAAAAATTCAACACTTATGCAAAGAAACTCTTGTGTGAAAACAGAATTATTTATCATGCTTATCCTCCAGCAAACTAAAATTAGAAATGGTTGCTGGAACAGAGAAGTGTTTTTTCCCTCAGGTGAAAATATGGGAAAAGTGCCAAATTCATCCCTGGAACTATGCCCAGAGCAAAGGCAGAGATAAATTTGGTAAGAAAGCTCTCGGCCCCTCTACTGCGCAGGAGGCGGCGCCGCTCCTTACTCACGAAGCCTAACAGCCTCCCAAGTCCTGCAGCCCCAGCCCCGAGTTCAGACAAAGGGACTGAACAACTCCAGAACGAAACTCAATTCTGCAGACAGCTGTATGAATATAGATGAACCTTGTCCAAACAGAGTACTCAGGCATGAAAATAATTTAAAAAATCTGAAAGCCAAGCACAAAATCCCGAGGATCGAGCACCGCCCTGCTGGTGCCAATGCTACCTGTGCCATCGACTTCAGCAGCAGCGGTGTTTTACATCCAAACTGATGTCCTACCCCGTTTGTTACATGCTATCTGTGGAGGTGCTACAGGCCCATCACGTGCTAACCCCAAACAGGCGCTTGGAAGAATACTGAAAGCAGAGGGAACACGAACAACTAGTTTAGGTGATGTTACAAAAACAGCCCCTTAAAAATACTTCCTATTTTTAGAAAGGCTTTACATTTACATAGTAGAATAACACATTCATTATTGAAAAAAAATCAAAAGAAAGGTAAGTGGCTGCTTCCAGCTTCAGCAGATCTTTGAAGAAGCCAGCATGAGGCTTTTAAGATAGCTGAGTGTAATAATAAAACTGCAAAACCCACCTCTAAACTCAGAAGCAGAAATAAAGCCTAACATCACTTTCTACAATTAGTTGGCTAAAAGTAACGTCCTGTTGCGCCTTCTACTTAGCCACAGGTAGCGTTTGTGAAGTCGAAGGTACCAAATTAATTTTTTATTGTTATGGTCAGATAGGCGCATTCCTTCCCAAAATGTTTTGATGCATGCTAAGGGCTGAAAGAATCCCTGCAATAGTGCCATGAGGCCTCTCGGTACCTCACCCCCCGGCAGCTCACCCAGCATGTTCACCCAACCATTTGTCTCCAGCACCTTACAGAGAGCTATGCAGTCCTTTAAAGACCTCAAGGCTTGCATAACTCATCGCATGGTGGCAGTTAATTATACTCAATCCAACATTTTGGCTTTACCTCTACCATCAAATTTTTGTTTTCCATCCAAAACCATCATTTCCAAACAGAACTGTTTTTTGCAGGCTCCTGGAGAACTTTTCTTTGCACTAGCACCTGTTGTTTCACTCGAGTTTTTCTTCAAGGGAAATATTCACATTTAAATTAAGATAAAGTTCAATAAATATTTCTTTAATGGAAATAATTTGGGCCACTAAGCAGCAGTTTAGCAGCTTGTTAAAGGAACAAACGGTAGGAAACAAATCACGCTATTTTAAGATCAGCTCAGCATGCTGCACTGAAGGTATAATTAAGTCTTATAATAACGCCGAAGTCTTATCATACTTCATGAAGATTTTGAGAAACAGTCAGACAACTTTCCCAATTTTCATTCTGGTCTAACTGAAAGCCTTCTGCATTTATTTTAATTAAAGACTTAATTTGAATAGACGTGGCAGCTAGCTGAAGGGGGGTGGATCGTGCACCCAGCTCTGAAGAGCAGCGGGGCACAGGGCAGAGGCTGGGGAGCTGGGAAGATGGGGGGCTCTTCCCTGTGCCCCCCGCCCAGCCGCAAGAGCTGGGGACAGCCACAGGAGCCTCCTTCCCTCACCTGCGAGCCCTGCCTCACTTTCCTCTTGTACAACAGCCCAGGGAACACCATCAGTGGACGCCTCACGCTGGATAACAACGCAGAGGTTAGGGGTAAAGCTATTGTTTAAATTAGCCTAGCGCAAAATCGTTATCATTAGCGTTAGACTTGGTGAATAATTTACATGCTGGTTTAGCAGCAAGAGGAAGCCGATCAGGGTAAAAACTGTTTTCATCCCTGCACAGATTAATTTTTTTTTGATCTGCTTTGATCTGAAAATGTTTTGATTGAAAAATAAATATTTGATTTTACACTTAGCCTGTTCATGCTGTCTGTCCTGAAGTATTAATTGCTACTGTTGATTTGGCCAATTTTTTTTTAATTTGCTGAACTTTTCGATTTTTTTTTCAAATTGCTCTAACATTTGTTGAAATAAATGTAGTAGCTTTAGTTCTGGTTTTGTCTAATTTACAGTTAAGCTTATGACCAAAACACAATTCTCCGTTCAATGGAAGCCAACTGCATGGTGAAGCTCAACTCATTTCCACTCAAGATGGTTAATGATTAATATCTAAATACAAAGAGAGTTTTAACAACCGTGCTTTGCACGTTATTTTTGTGAAAAGGACTACCACAGGAAGGACGCCCATGGGCTGCAGTGCCATAAAGCTTTGAAGCAACACAGAGCAGAGCCAAAGCAGCCCGTGGGGCGGCAGCGTGACCTGTGCACCATGGCTGTGGCAGTTTCGGTGCTCCATCACCCTTCCAAGGATCGTTTCCTTAACGTGGGAGAAGTTTGCCAAAACCCCACCATGCCCATGGGCATGCCCATGGGGTCGGGATGCAGGATGTCCCCCGAGGTGGCCACACATCCTCCTCCGCCAGAGCCCAGTCAGGGGTTTCACGGGGGCAAGGTGCCCCTCGATTTGTGCATCTCCCACGCCTCCTGTTACTCTGACACACTGCGCGGAGGGCTACGCAGCTCGTAGCCTTGGGGACCTGACGATGCAAGAGTACAACACAATAAACTCTACAAAGTACTTTTCTTGTCTCGCATCCCAAGGAGCTGTACAAATAAAATTTAAAGGGTAAGGCCCTTCTCGGTTTTATGAGAAGGTGGTGCAGTAAACTGAGACTAAAAAAGGAGCCATGACACCAGCCATATGTCACCCTCGCTATACGCCTTCTTAAAATTTCAAGTATTTTTGTCCAGCCTTTTTTCTTTGAAGCATATAGTCCAGAGGACAAATTAGGAACCTGCAGTAATCAGCATGAGATTTAATAAACACATGGACAGCGTGAAGCATCTGCCGCAAAAGAAACCGCTCCAAGCTGGCGACGTTCCCAGGCGTAAAAATAAATTCTTCAACAATTGGCAGTCGAGCCCCAGAGGGCAGGGAGGGGTAGAGGGGAAGGTGGCCGAGGTGCTAACTAGAAAAAAATAGCTTTACTGAACTGATCGCTATTAAAGGGAAAATGACACCTCAAGGGCAGCAGGTGTGCAGCTCGGTCTGTGGCAAGGCTTTTTTTTTTTTTTTTTCCCGCAGGACAAACTTTAACTGCTACTGAAACATGCAAACGTGAACACCCTTGGGCAGGCTGAGCATTTGGGCCACTGTGCAGAACAGCGGGAAGAAGCAGACAAATCGAACTGTTAAAGGCTCATACGTGGGTTACGATGGGTTTCTTTTCCAGGAGACCAGACAAAAGAAAGCAGAAAAAACCCTGCCGCCCCTGCAGGTAAGTATTTTGTAAGTACTGTTTCGTAGCCAGCTGGGTGAGATAGGCAGCAGGGACCGGCGTGCTGGGGACACGACGGGCGAGCAGAGCCAACGCTGGGCAGACCCGGGGCAATTAGCCCAGCCTTAATGAAGAGCAGTGGCAACACAAGCATCACTGAGGCTTGCTGATCCATACCCATCAGTGGATGGTGCTCTGAGCAAAAACCAGCCTACAGCAGGTGAGGAACGGTGCTTGGACAGGTCCTCACGCTCGGCGCTGCCGCCACGTGCCCCCCCAGAGCACGGGGAGGGGCAGGCACGCCGAGCGTCCCTGGAGAGCAGCCACACCACCAGGGTCAAGCAAGGACCGAGAGGAACCCAGGGCCCCCAGCAGCACGTCGGTCAGCAGGAGTCATCACCGGGACTTCCTTCCCTTGGCAATAACCAGCTTTTGTGAAATTTAACAGAAACAGTTATTTTGAGAAATGCGTGCTTCTTTCAAATGGGACGAAAATTGGACTGTGTGTCCAAACTGGAGGAGAATGAAGAGCTGAAATAATAGTATCCTTACAATTAATCTTAAGACAGTCACTAGTTTGCAGGAGACAAAACACATATGAACTCAGAGCTGTTGTCCCCGTTTTTGGTGCTGCAGCAGCCTCCAACACCGGTCGCTTACTGTCAGGTTGAACGCAATGCCGTGTTAGACTTCAACGGCACAACGCAAAAGTAAAGTAGGTGCAAAAACGCTGGCCTCAGACATGAGGCCCCTCTGTTTTCACCAAGAAGTAGAAGTATTTGATTAGCTTTTGCCATCGTATCCACAGGGCAAGCTAAAAGCCTTGCTTAGTGAGTGTGTGTAACTACAGGTGAAAGAATTGGCAGTTTCTTTTGGAGAACGAGGGGCTCGCCTCCCAGCCTGGAGAGGCACAGCACAGCCCCCAGACACCAACAAAACCAGGAGGGATTGCCGTGTTCTCCTGTCCCCCCGCACTGCTCACCACAGCTTTGGTCACGCCTGCGCCTTTCCTCACACGGCCACGCTAGAGCAGGTTGCATTATTTCACATTAATGTGCACACACAAAAACAAATTTCATTACTCAGAGCTCTAATTTATGACTTTAATGATTTTGACATACTGCTAATAAAATGTATGTAGCTTAATGAAACTCTGCCCATACAGATTTACATCAGATTGATGGCAGCACTTCAGTCAGCTGCTCTCACTACATGCAAGGAGGCGTGTGTTTAGGATAAATACACCTTGCCTTCCAAACCCTGCAAAATCACGTTAAAGCAGAGCTAGCAGCAAACAGACTGGATTTGAAAAGATTTTTTCCCCCACAAACTATGGCGTAAGGAACTAAAATTGGAATAACAAAATCAGGGGCAGAGTAGTAGTCTCGCATTGCACTCACAGGATTTGATTTATATTGCAGCTTGTCGTGCACATGGCTTAGAAATATGTGTAAATACAACTTACTTTTGCAGTGTGACACTAACTGAGCTGGAAAAAAATCAAGCACATTATCAGAGCTGCAATGCATGTTGGTATTGCACCACTGAGAGCAATTTAAAGATTGATATTTATTTCTCTTACTATATAAATTACATCATGGGAGGAAAAAATTGGAGACACTAATAAAATAGCATTTTGTTCTGTTTATTACCTTTAGAGGTGAGTGAAAGCAGAGAGCAATATTTTATTTTCTGTTTTGTAATACGCCTTTCTGTGTTGCAAGCGATTTTGAAATATTTCAAATGAGCAGATACGCCTCAAAGCTACTGCCCTCCTGCAGCGACTTTCCTTTTAATAGCACTCACAGACATAACTCCCGCGCCCGGCTGCAGGAGCCCAGCACGGCGATGGGCCTGTCCTGCTGCTCTCCTGAAACAGCAAGGGGGCTTCGGTCCGCGCTCACCGACTTCAGACCGACAACAAACACCAGATCAAGCAGAATGCTCTTACTGCAGACTCCTTGCATAACTACTGAGCATAACTTTGCAGGGTTTTTGGAAGTGATGGAAATCCAAACGGCAGCAAATATTTAAATAAGTCTGTTTTGACGCTTTGGGTCACCTGCACACAAGCCTCCATCCCAACATGGATTTTTACTTTCAGCAAAAACTATTTCAGCCCTTCAAAGCCGCTCAGCATCACCTCAGGTAACATTTTAAAGCTACCAGTCTGGGAGTAAGACCACGGCCAGGCGCCTTTGCCCAGGCAGGTGCTCACAGAGCTGCCAGGCAGTGTGGCTGATGGGGTCCCAGGCTGGTGGGCTGCCCTCTCCCCCTCTCCAGCAGCTCTGCCACTGAGCAGGGCTGGGGCAGCAAAACAAGGCACTGCTGGGAGCTGGCTCCCCATTTTCCTTAGGTTTTGTCCGCTTTTAAACACTAAGTTTAAGTACTAAGTATTTGGAGTTAGTTCTGGATAATTCCAATTATGGTGCAGCTCTGTAATGCAGTTCTTGCTCCTAAAATCTGTCCCATACAGCCACCCATAGCAGCTGTCCCCAAGCTGACAACGAGCAAGGAAAGCATCCCGTTACACGGCTACACACACACTTCCTTGGGCAAAGCAGGTTGCAGGAGGGCTCACACCAGCATCTGGTGCCACCCACAAGGACAGACGTGGCAGCGGGAGCGGAGCTCGATTTTTACCTGTTGTACACTCAGAAATAGGCACTCCACAGACAGAGTGCCCCCATCCCAGGGATATTCTTTGTTCAGAGACACGACCGGAGCTCGAGGCGCTGCTCGAGGCACAGCCAGGCTTCCCAACGCACTCTGGGCTGGCACAAAGGCTTTTTCTCAGCATTTCTTGCAGCCACGTGCAGTCACTGCTCCGGGCAGCAGCACTGAGCAGCAGGGCGCGGGGAAGGGGAATCGCCACCACCACAATGAGAGGAGGAGGAGGAGGAGGAAGGCTGGAAGCCCTTGGCCCCAGAGCAGAGCTGTTCTGTGTCTGCAGACAACGTGACAAAAACCAACCAATTTACCTATACACTCTTGCAATGCTTAGAGACCAACACTAAGGGTAGAACTGAGAACACAGCAAGCATATTTATGCTATAACAACACTATGGGCGAACCTTTTTTGTCCATAGCTTTTAGCTGGGTAAATCATATTTTTAAAGCCTGGGTTGCTGCTGTCAAGGGTATTTTCTGCATAAGATCACAGCCGAGCCTGTCAGCGCTGTCACGCATACGGATAGCAGCTGTCTTCCCTTCATTTTAAGCATTTAAACTGTCTACCTTGCGTTGTACCTTTCATCTTTAACCTTTGGAAAGACGTGCCCTGGATCTTCTGGCACGCTGTCAGACAGAGCTGACGTGCCGGGGGAAAGCCAAGAGGGAGCAGGGGCACACAGCCCGCCGGGCACGCGCTGCCCAGAGCAGCGGGGAAGGCTCCGGCCACCACCGCCTCCCTCCAAGCCCCGTGCCCGAGCTGAAGGGTGCCTGTGTGCTCGCTTCTGAAAGGCAGGAACTTACCCTGCTGTTGGGAGCTGACCATGTTGCACGTGAAGACCTGCTTTTACTGCGTACGGGGCGTTTTTGCAGCACCACCACTCAGATTTAAGCAGAATTAAAGCAGCCGCTTGGCAAGACAAGCGAGCCATTAATCAGAGGCTGTAGCGGCCACTGCCAGGCAGGTAACAGCGAGGGAATGCTGTTTGCATTACCCACACAGAGGGGAGGGAAAGAAAAAATCAATATATTCTTCTAAAGCGGGCTCCTTTTCCTAAAGTGACGTTTTTACAGCGCATCATTCTTAATATTTATTCCTTCTCCGGGCTAAGGGACCATTGCTCACCTCTCCTGGCAGAGTTAAATGAACAGACAGCCCCTCGTGCACTCGGAGCCACAGCCCTGCCTGCGTGCATTCCCCGGACAAGGGGCTATAACACCAGGGTGCAAGACAAGGTGTAACAGCATGGGGGCCACTTTTCCTACCGCTGTGAAATAACTTAAGGCCTATGAAACCCACCCCTTGGTCACTGCAGCACCCGAGCACTCCTCCTTAGGGCGGTCCAAACACATCTTCCGATTTAAAAGTTTTCCAAGTTGCTTCTTAAAACGATTCGCTTTGACACCCATTAAGCATCCAACATCAAATTAGTGAACAGGATTTGCTCTCTACACACGAGTCTGCAAAGCACTCAGACACACCCGTGCACATCACGTGGTGGCTCATCCACCAGCATGGTGACAGCATTTGCAGAGACATCAAAACCTGTGAAAGAGATGTAAAAGGAAGAAATCCCTCCCCATAACGCCTTGGTACTTGCTGGGATGCTTGGTGCAAGGCTTCACTTTTATGCTGAGCAATAAATTTTTCTTAAAATAACTTTTTTTCTTCATTATCAAGGATGCTGCTCATGAAGGAAAGCTATTGCTCAGTGTAAGAGACGAGGAGATAACTATTGACTCATATACAGCTTAATTAAAATGAAAATACAACTGTTTGGAACAAGTCATTTGGTGCATGTAATTAAGCTCTTTGGTCCTACCAAATGAGCAACCATTACTGCAGTTCCAGATTTCAGCCTGACAAGCTGCCAGCTGAGTGATTCCTGCACTGTAGCTTGATGAACAGAAGAGTGGCATTTGTAAAATGGGAATCCTTGAGAAAATCTGAAACTGTTGACGGCCGCGGTGCAGGGGGGATATGTGCCATGTGATGGATGGAGCCTTGCAGAGCATCCCTGGGTGCAGCAACCCCAGCACCCTGCACAGCTCCATGCAAACCCAGCCGTGAGGAGCGGGAGTGGGGAGGGCCTGCAGCTCGGTCTTGTTTCCAAGGGAAGATCTTGGTTACAGGTGGTAATTGTGTCTGTAGCTTGAGGTATCACTTCTCTGCACAGCAGAGGTTTTGGGGAAGCTTTCTTTATCAGAAATGGCTTTTTAAAAAAAACTGCTTATCCTTTGTTATTCCAGCCCATTCCATTAGCATTTATATACAAGGAGAAAAGAAAATAACAAAAAAGCCCATGAAGTTTTTTTTCCTACAAAGTCTTTTCCTACAAAGACACTTGGATGTAGAAAAATTTGTTGTTTTGGAAAGACTCCTAAAAGAATATTTTAACTCGATATTAACAGAACAGAAGACCTGCAGAAATGCATACTGGGGAAGATCCTGCTCCCTCCTTGTCAATCATACATAAGTCACACTACTACTTCTTCATCCCTCACTGAGTGCTTCTTGAGATTCTTGGGTAATTTGAACCATTAAAGATTTTCAGATAAATTGCTGATGCTTTGAAGTTTCTTTCCACTGGGCTTGAGAGTCTCTTCTTCCCCTCTCCCTTTTCTCTGCCATTTAATGTCCCCAGACACCTGGAAATAAAACCCCAGGATTAGAAACAGAAAATGAGAATAAGATGATGCCATTTGAGAGTTTTTGATCATTAATGCCCAATTAGCCAGCAGTAAGGATCAGCTGAGATTTGCCTGGCCTGATGAAGCCAGCCCTGACCATTGCCCTTGCCAATGCTCAGCTCACGTCCCAGCACGAGGATCATGAAACTCATCCCACATGTGAAGTGCGTCAGTACATCCAAGTTGTGTTTTAAAGGTGGCAGAGGCTGAAGACTCTAGATTAAAGTAGGATTTTGGCAGTATTCAGCCCAAGCAAAGACTGCAACTGATTTACAGCTGTGAAAAGAAAAAAAGTGTTGATGAGTTTGTAGCGAGCTCCTGGGCTGCAGACATCAGGTTGTGCTCCTGATCCAAACTGTGATGCCCAGAGGAGCCTGGCTGAGGCACCATCACAGCGTACCAAGCCAAAACAAGAAGTACAACAACAACAAAACTCTAACACTTCAAATTACTGTATAAATAAACCCTGTCCATAAAGGAATGGCTACACAAAAGCCCTGCATCTCCATCAAGCAGCAGTTATTATCCAGAAGGGATGAAGGCAAGGTCCTCATAACCTCAGCACTGGCCACCTGCTCTTTTCTTTTTTCCTCCTTCTGCAAATCCCTCTGCTGGACCCCAGCTGCATGTTTTGCCACCCAGAGATGCCAGCAGAGAGCATGCTGAGTGCTGATCAGGCTGCGATTCATCATAATTCACCCACCCAAAACAAATGCTAAAGAAGGAAAAAAACCCAGAGCTGTGAAGGTGCAGAAGGAGAACCTCTGGGAAGTGGGAACCACAGCGCATTTTGGAGGCTCGTGCCTGCTGGTCCCTGCCACCCCAGGGCTTAGCCCAGCTGAGCTGCGGGGCCGTGCGCTGACAGGGGCTGGGCGCACCCACGCTCACCAGCGGCAGCCATCGATCGATGTTCTTACACAATCGATGGTGCTGGCGATGACTTTGGGCCCCTTTTCAAGGAGGAATTTCATTCATGGTCAGTACGCTACCCCGCCAAACAGCGTGGCCGTAAGATGGAGCATGGAGCCAGTGAGCAAGGGCAGCAGCAATGTGTTTGATAACCTTAATTACGGAGACAGCTCCCCACCAGCAGTGATGATGGGGGGGGAAGCAGCACCCCAAGCAGTGGCAGCTCTGCCAAGACAGACTGCCAGAAAACTGCCGGGGGTCACGGTGCATAGGCCAGCAGGCACGGCTCGGGAGAAGAGTGAGGAAGACAGTGAGATGACTTGAGATCAATATTGCCCATCGGTGCGGGAGGGGAGAATCAGGGAAGCGAGCTGTCACAGGAAGCCTGCGGAACAGCACCAGGCAAAGCCAGCGGGCTGGGGGGGGGAAGAGCAGGCTTGGGATTAGGGAACGCTGCCCATGCTGAGCTCCTGGGGAAGCGAGCTTACATGTGCTAGAAGTGAACCAAACACACAGCTGCAGACACGAAAAGTGCACCTCCAAATATATGAATATTAGCCTTATGTCAAAGGGGGGACCGCACCACACGGCCACCAGCATGCGGAGGGACGGCTTAAGACCACGTTGCTTCTCAGTGCATCCAATGCCAGTATTTTTCCTTCCCTTTCATTACGCATTTTGTCCCACCTGCATTACTTTTCAATTTCAAGGACAGCAATTGCCACGTAACACCAGAGAATACTGTACTATTTTATGATTGCACATTCCAGAATATTAATTTTATAAATTACACTTCCTATTTCAGACAAATGGACATTTTACTTTGAAGTGAAAATCATAAGCCTACCAGTGTATCCTATTTTATTCAGAGCATGTGGAAATTATTATTTTTTTGCACTTTTTCATTTCAGAGGCCACACTGTAATTTATGTCTTGAAGATACATTTATTCATAGGTCTCCTATAATGAAATTCTTATTTGACAAGTTGTCCATCAAAAAATGCTTTCAGCTGCAACAATATGAGTCACACAGCAACTAAAAGATCTTGACTTGTACATGTTTGTTTCTCAGGCTTGTCAACTAGCAACCATTTCATTTGATGGTCTGAAAAAGTTTCTTCTCAGGAAGGCAAACATTTTTCCAGCTCACTGAGAAAAGTTATTTTTAATCAAGACATAGTATAAAAGTTGTTCCTTGCTCCTTTCCATCATTGCTCAGTTTTATGATTTTATTCACTAAAAATTACTTGTAATCTAGACAGTGTCAATATACATGACTAAACTGAACACAGTGACACATCCCTGGATAATTTGTTCTGTGAAGGGAAGAAAAAAACCCTTTTGCATCAGAGTCAAATACAATGACCATCAGTTTCCTTAACCTAGACTGGGGAAAGTCTGGGTGGGATCACATTATGAAGATAAACCGCCGGGGGCACATCCGTCAGAATATTATCTGACAGCCCTTATACAGACCAAATACAAGCTGAAAGGTAAAGGGCATAGAAATCTTCGGGTGACTTATCTGAACTTAAAACATAAAAATAAAGCTTAAGTCAAAGAGTCTTACCCAGATAGAGAAGAGTGTCTTCCCAGCTAGGTAAGTGTAGGTACAGGTGGGGTATTGATAGAGTAGCCTGGTTTTAAAGTGGGGAATGCTGAGGGCTGGTTCTTGCCCTACACCCTGTATAGTCTTCATAATAGAGGAAAACACATACAAAACATTCAGAAAGCCATGAATATCAAACACTAAACTTTAGATAGAGTCTGAAGTAAAAAGCAGCTATATTTTCCTCCTCGTTATTGATCTGAAAGTTTTCACTGTGAGTTTAGTTCCCAGAGGTTTGATTAGGATTATTACACACAAAGGCCGTTGGAAGCCGATGGCTCTCTCTGCACTGGCTTCAGAGAACACGAGAACAGATCTATGTAAAAATGACCATCTTGAAGGGTTTCCATTCCTGCATATTGCATTGCTTTACTTTTCATCTATCGATTCTGAAGAGAACTGCTAGAAAGAATGATGTGGGATCAGCTCTACAGACGGGAATTTTCACTTGGTAAGCAACAGACTGCTTCATGTGTGCCTGAGATTGTCAATTAAGTTGAAGACATTATTAAAGAATTCACAAAATTGCTTTTCATCGCCTCTGAGAGGCTGGTACGAATTGGGCTTACGGTATCTCAGGTCTCATCAGACAGATGAGCAGCAGCAGTGGGAGATCATTCAAAACACTCATTTCTAATCAGTTCCATAAGACTCATTTGCAGAGGAAATTTTCCGTTTTGGTAACCATACAAAATGTCACATCTTTCAAGGCGGCCTTATCAGAACAAAAACAACAAATAAAATGCCAAATTCTGACACTGTAAAGTTCATTGCAATGAAAACTGTATTTCATTACTTCACGTCTGAAAGTAACTCTATACCCAGACCATTAATTATAATCAGTCACAGACAAAAACAAAGGAACACAGCCCGTGAGTAAGGTGTCACAGGAATATGCAGATGTGATCCCAGAGCTCGGTATCCAGGCCTGGAGTACAGACGTCCCAAATGGTTTTGTTTATTTAAGAATTCTGTCGTGCTAAAGCAAAGGTATACGTTGTTTAGATTCAATCTTATCCGCAAATGCAATACAAACAGTATAAGAAAGGTTTGCAGAAGATACAGGATATTAAAAAAAACACTTGGTAAAAGGTCATAGTAACAGACAAGATACTGGTTTCCACAATAGGGGCATGTAGAAATAAGGGCAAATTGACAGCGATCAACTAAACCAGCCAAGAAGCGATAGAGAAAAGTAGTTACCAAAGTAAGGGGTCCTGATCCTGCCAAAAATGGGCTCAGAGAGCCCCGACCTGCTCAGCCTCCTGAATCCCACACACTGCTCCTGCCTCTAAGACTTCATTACTCTAATTCAATTAGACCAACAGAATGGTTTATTCTGGAGCTGAAAATGACATGGAAATTAAAGCAAGCTCATAAATGGCTTAATGTTGAGAACGTCATCTTAGTATCCCAAGGAGCCTGAAATGCTCCCTAACAAATATTTACCAAACTCTGAAAAATGAGAGTTCTGCACTTTGGTGCATTGTACCCTCTAACCTTTAAGACAACAATTTCACTTTTATTTCCTATTACAAAAACCAACCTGCAGCAGCAGAACGTTGCCTTGAAATGAGCAATTGCCATCATGGCATTAGAGCTGTTCAACAAGGCCATCTCCTGAAACACATAACTGAGAAAGTTTGCATTTTGGATCCAAACAGAGAGCTTATCTACCTGATTATATGCTGCAAAAACCTTTCCTCATCACAGCCAGCAAACTTCACCCCAGTTTCAGCAGAGCCATGGCAACAGAAGGCATTGCATTTTGTGGAGACAGAAGGTAATTCACAGAAGGAAAAAAAATGAAACTCTTATTGGCATTTATTGTCCCTATCCAAGGAAACCTTCAAGCTAAAGGCTGAAGCCTCATTTTTTAATTTTATTTTTTAGTTTTCTATGGTTTCCCATAAGTTTACAGAGGACTCCTAAGCTAATATAATTTACATATATAAAGAAAAAAAGCCACACTACCCTTGCATACAGAATTTTATTGATCTGTGTCTTATTCACCAAGACAACTACCCAACTAAATGTGTTTATTCCCTCCACAATAGAGCTGATGTCATGTTTCCCAGAGAATTTCCAATGTAGAAGAAAATTTCTCAGCCCATCGTTTCATCACTATAGAAGTGGCCAAGGCTGTCCTGTGCAGGTTCCATGTCTTGCCAACCCCTGTCTAGTGCTTAGCATCTGCTAGCTTCTATTAAACAAGCTGTTAGTATTTATTCATCTAAAAACAAAAGTGAATGTGGTTCACAGTAATAAAGTGTGCTTAATAAGCCCACCTTTCCTCCACACCAAACTAATTGGAGTAGATCAACCCCGAGATCCCTAGGCATTCACACTACCAGTTTTTCACCCCAAGCTCCACCTTCTGCAACACACTCGAGGCAGCAGGGCTTTTTGTTGTTTCGGATGACTAAGTAACCCCAGACCATTGTTCTTTCTTGGTCCTCACAGAAAACCAACAGTAAGAATTTCTCTCAAGCTTTGTGAAACTGATAATTTTCCAATTTTTATTACAACTATGATTTGCTCAAAATAGAGATAACCTTGTGTGCCTTTTGAGCAGCTTGTCAAAGGCTGGTGCTGTCTTTAAGCTGTCTTGTTCATCATACATAAAAGCAAATTTCTCAGACCATTTTGTCTCTTATAAAGCCTCTGAATATATTTCCCCCCAAGCCTCAGCCTAATTGGCATAAAAGTCTGATTAACTGATAGCGCCAGGTTTAATGCATTCTTAATTACAAATAAAACATAGCAGGTCCGTATAATTTCTGAGGGAATCGTGTCATTGCATTTAGCTGTTACCTGTGCCGCGGACCTGTCGGCAGGCCCCCAGCTGCACATCGCACACGGCTCTGCCCACGTCCTGTGGAAGTGCCCATCACCGCGACCATGGCTTCAGGAGTCAGAGCAGGGCACGTTTTGTTCTCAGCAAGCCTCGGGGAGCATCTTCTCCCTTAAGTCCCTGTAACACTGCTATCGTTATGAGATGTCAGGGAGAGGAAATCCAGGCTGCGCCATACATTAATAGAGTTGTTGCTCCATTCAGAGAGAACAAATACCTTATTCAGCTACATCTTATGGACACTTAGTGAAAAACAACATGCTTTACCGCCTAGTTAATTCTGAAAGTACGGATTTATCTTACTGTTTGGTTTAGCCTGCGATACGTCTGGCTCTGCTCGCCTTATCAGGCTGCACGCGGCTAGGACAGCTGAGTAAGTACAATTACCCACGGCACACGCTGACAATAAACTGCATCCTGTGTGCCTTATTCAGACGAGTTCTTTCGAATTTCAGAGCAAATTTTGACCGAGTAAGGCATTTGAATCCCAGCTAAAGCGCAGCCATAAACCATGTGATGCCATCCTCTGATTCCAGGGATTTTCCAGTAATTAAAGCACAGAAGGTACAAAAAGTCAGCCTACAGCTCACCCACAAGGACTACGACTTTTTCACCAGCAGAAGAAAAGTTTCTTGCTAACAGACCCAGCAGATAAAGCTGCCACACCAGCAGCAGCCTGGCTGGGTGTTTACCGCTGGCCCTCGCAGACGCTGTAACACCAGCAGTCCTGCATCCCGTGTCCATCTCTGCCCCTCGTGTTGGGACCAGCTGCCCCGGGCAGTCTCACCAAGCAATCGGCACAGAGCTGTAGGCATATCACCTTCCCAAATCCAAACAAATCACGGAAATTGGGGCAGATGTTCCCAAAACATTGCAAGGAACAACAGCTCGGTCTGAAGGTCTCTTTTCCGGCACCTTCAGCTTATCAGATGCGTGCAGCTTGCAGAGGCACAGCCATTACTCTCACAAATATCTCTCACATCTATATTTGCAGCACGGACTCAATTAGGGAGAAGCTGACATACCTGCCTTAATTGCACTTCCCATTACCACTGCTGCGCAGAGGCTGCGATTCTCCCTCTCCTTTCTGGCAGCACTGCTGAGGGCTGTGCCCACTCTCCAGGTTGCTTATTAGCTAAAAGCCCAAATAACCATCACTGGCACACATTTCTTTCTGGAAAGCAGCTCTGCCTGTGGCTGGGTCCCAGCTCATTGCCAGAGGGTCTGTGAGTCCCCGACAGCCAAGCAGCTCAGCACTCAGCTCCTCCTCAACCTGGCCACTCCGATCCCAACAGCACAGGTTTACTGCTTCTGCCTAATTCTCAAGTTTTTACATTACTCAACCCTGGGGAATAAGTACAAATTCAAAATCAGCCTGTGGAGGTGATGCATGACATGTTTTAACCACCTGGGAGCAGCCCCTAAAGCAGCATGCCCAAACCTCTCCCATAACTACAACTGGGGCAGCTGAGCCGTCACCAGCAGCTGCTTAACAAGTGTGGATTGAAGTGAGAAATGTGAGCAGGTCACCCCCTGCAACTTCTGAGACGTGTTTTGGAGGGGAGGTAATAGCCAGTTTCTGGAGGATACGGTAGTACCGCAGAGCTTCAGGTCAGAGCAATCATTTTAAGGTCTCCTACTTTGCTCCGCTGGAATACTCACACATGTATTAAGGCACAAATTCAAAGAGGCTCTAACACAAAGCAACGTTCACACAGCAATTATTCAGCTCATTATCTGACACCACCAGGTAGCAGCTGGGTTTCTCGCTGATTGCACCTAGGTGCAATTCCTCCAAAACCCATCCACCTGTGTGGCAGAGGGATGGGTTTCACCCCATGACTCAGGGTGGTTTGCCACTTGGTACCTGCCAAACCCAGGCTTTGCTGTCCCTACAAACCAAAGCCCCCCAGCCACAGCCCTGCCTCTGCTTCTCCCACAGCAAGTCACAGAAACTGGAACTAGAAATATACCCTGCTAGCTGGGCATCTCCTCCGCATCTCCTGCTCAGCTGCAGGTGCCACCCCTGAACTTATTTTTCAGGAGGGCAAGAAAAGGACTGGAGTAAAATCACAGTACAACCACAAATACAGAGAAGGGAAAGATCTGGAAAGCAGTGAAATAATGGAAGTAGAACAGGTCTGAAAGAAACAAATACAAAAAAAAGTTGTGTATTAAAAAGGGAAGCACTGGATAAAAGCAAGCGAACTATTAAAAAAGAAAAATGGTTAAATCAAAAAGGCACGTAGTCCGTGAATAATAGATTACAACATACTCCTCTGGTGCATTTTGAGGAGTACTCAAATTCTGATGCTCATAACTTTCCCTAGAGTGCTACAGGAAAGATGAGCCCAGCCACACAACGTGCAGGGACACTCCAGGAGAGATGTGCTCACTCACCCTGCAAGCGCCAAGCCCTGAACTTTATTTGTTAGTACCACACCTGGAGAAGATTAAAAAATAGGGCTTCCTCCTACTGATCACTGCCAAAATCAGCCCACACCTTCTGAAACAAGAGGGTCAAAGGAAGAAAGCTCAGGGCAGTAACTGGTATTCATTTTGAGAAGCTGCTCAGGACTCAGGTGTTCATGAAGTGAGGCCAATATTCTGGTCATGCATCGTGTCCAAGCAATGCCAGATATACCTCAGTTAAAACTGCTGAAAATACACACACCCCTGCCTTGCAGAAGAGTTTATTGGTAGTGTTGATTTAAAAAGGTAAGAAAATATCATTGTTTAAAAACATAGATTCAGATAAAACACTTAACAGTTTGACAACTATTTGAAACGTTTCTTGAGAAAAGAGTTTGGGGTTCAGCTCAAAGTAATTCTTCCAAAAACAATGTGTGGATGGAAGCTTCACCTCCTTAAAAGTGAAGTGTTTTATGCTTTATTTTCTGCTAAAATTTGTATTTCAAAAGCTTCAAGAATTTGGTTGCTAGACCGAACTAGAGTGCTTGCCCAAACACCTGGATACAAGCAAGTGCTCAGGCAAAGCAGGCTTTGGTTCTGACTGGCAATCCCTGGAGCCCTTCAAATGGCACCTAAGCACCAGGGCAAGAGGTCCTGGCCCTAAGGGAGCTGCTTGCCCTTTATTCAGACAGACTGAGCTAAGCAGGTTTGACAGAACTTGTGCTAAGGAAGTGGTAAAGTTTAGAAAAATAACCAAAAAAATCTTCCTTTAACATGTCCACATCGTCCAAAAGTAGTTTTTTTAATCAAATATCAAGATCTGCTATAAGAATGGCATTCTCATTTAAATGTATTTCTCAGTGAGATGTTATGGTGCTCCAAAGGGAAACTACATCTGATTTTTGCATATTTTAAAGTTTCAGAGCTTTGCTGTTGCTTCTCATGTTCTGATAAGTTCCTCTCTGTTACCAACAAAGTCCTAATTCGTTTAGCATCGATGCTAAGAAATGATTCCTCCCAACAGCACAGCCTCAGGTCTAATAATTCCCAGCAGGAAAAGTTAATTGAACAGCCTTCTGGCTGAGACAACATTTGATTTTCCTTTTTTAAAACCCATCAGCATCTGCAGGTGTTTTGGCCACTTTCTGGGAGCAACTAAAGGGAGAAGTGCTTCCATTTCAGATGGGCACATTATCTCTGATGAAGAACAATTTGTAGAATGGCAAGCTTTTTGCAAAAGGGGAAGGTAAGAAAAAGTGTGATAATGAAAATCTGGTAACCTATAGGCTGCTCAACTGGACTGGTACTGGTCAGAGGAAACCAGCTCACAAAAAGCAAACGAAGAATGCAGTGAAAAAAATAATTCCATCTGGAAACCAAGGAAGACAAAATGTTAATTCACTACATGAGTCATATGGATCTTATTAGCTTCTGAGAAATTTGTTATTCCTGCTGTATTCTTTATTTTTCACCAACTCAGAGATGATGCTGTCGGTTCCACTTGCCAACAGAGACACCCATGCAAATGATGTCTGTGGTGACCTAGGAGCAAGGCAGGCACTTCAGGGGTGACGATCTGACAACACACAGCCAGCAGCGCAGTTCAGCTATGTGCTGCCTGGCACAACCACGCCAAGCTTTATTCTTCTTGCATATGATGGTGCATTGTGTGATTTCCTTACAGAGCAAGGTGTTTTTGAAGGCCCACAGGATGTAGGTGATCATTAGTCCCAATGGCTAGCAAATAATCTTGATCTTTATGCTAAGAAAGTTTAGTTTTAGCAAAAATGAAGAAACATCAGAACTTTCCTGTATGCAAGCAGGAGAAACTGTAATTGAGCATGATAAAAAGATGCAAACTTAAAGATGTAACGCCATTCTGTCTTACAGAGGAATCACCACGAGGCCAGAGGTTTGCTCTCTGCCTCACCTCTTCCCCAGCTTGGTTTACAGGCTTGGATCACTTGGACCTTAGCCATAAAAACAGACAGGAGTCCACTTAATTTTTGGTGAAAATGAATAGCCAAGATAGCCTTTGCAATGAGGATTTCACCTATGCAGTAAACAAAGTAAATAAGGTGCTGTGAGGGTCCAGCAAAACATCCACCACACAGATGAGCTTCTCCCCATCCCTACAACCAGCCATCCCAGATGGGACACCCGGCATCCAACACAGCATGTCCCCAGGCAAGGGAGCTCCCTCCTCACGGGACCCTCCACCTCCAAGTCACCGGAGTGCAGGGCACAGACCCCTGAGGCACAGGGGGTTCAGCCCCCATCCAGCACACCCACACCTATATGCACAGCCCGGAGCTCTACAGGGCATCAGAGGGCTTATTTTAAATATTTAAACTTCTCAACTCTCTGCACTCAGACTCAAAATGAAAAATGCATGACTTATTCTTGGTATTTATTTTTCATGTACAAGTATCTCCTGTTTTGTCATAAAATAAATTCCACATTAGACGCAAATACATTTTAAAGATTTGCCTCTTCGGGGGAATGTATGAGATTAAAGATGTTTTTCCTGGGAAAAACAAAAAACTGCTCAAGAATTTAATTAACTTGTGAAACTTACTCTTACTAGAGATGATCAAATACAAAGTTGGAAAGATACAAACAAATGCATATATAGTCTTATGACTAAGAAAAGTCTTCTGCATGAAGGATACGATCCTTCCCCCTGTGATTTTCGTAATGCACACATATATGATGCCAGAGCAGACTTATGCAAGTAAACTCCCTTCTGGTATTTTCTAAGTGTTGAGAGGTTTTCTGTGCCAGGTTTTCTGTGCCATACAAGACTCCTATCCACAGGGCCCTGGGAGCTCCGTGGCAGCCTTGCTTCTGCCCAAGCCTTGTCCCTCAGCTCTGAAGCCCCTTCTGAAAGCAGCCCTGCAGCACATCCTCATGTTAACTAACCAAATCCTAACAGCACCAAACACTTCAGCCAGAGTGCTTCCTAGGGGCTCTGACCTGACATCAGAACAACAGCCTGTTCTGGTCCTCACTTTTTCCTTTGATTCAAATTTGATTTTATTGTTCACAAGAAGTGCCAAATGGATTCCTGAGAAGACGCGTGTTGCCTTGTCCTGGAATGGAAGCATGCAGTGGGAATTGAAAAATGCAGCTTGTCCCAGTTTTTAAATGGAGAAGGCTTCAGTCAGTACACAAAGTTTGTTTCCATGGTCCATCTGTGGCTGGGCTTTTCCAGGTACAGGACCACCAGCAGACACAGTGAAGACTAGAAAAAACAACTGATCCACAGGTTTTCACCACATAATGTAAAACTTTGGGTATTATAAGAGAGCACAAGAGTACAAAGAAGCTGTTTCTGTCATCTAGTAACACTTTCCTTACAGCTATTTGTACCCAGGATTTCAGAGGAACCCTAAAAAAAATCACCTGCAAAGTTACATCAGTTTGAGAACTTAACAGGTTTTAGCTAAAACCATTGCTCCACAAAACTCAAAGTCAAAACCAAATTACACCATGTGAAGTCAGTAGAACCTATACATTAGGATGAATTTACTCCTCATCACTTGTACTTCATCCCATAAGTTTTTATCAGAAGAGCAACCTCGTCTTCCTCGACAGCACCCAGATATTTGCCGGGGCCTTGCCCATGCTCCTCGGATGGAAGCCGCCTCATCCCAACCAAGAGGACACGTCCAAGGGCTGCATTACTGCCCAGAACAGCACGGGGAAATCAGGCAGAGGAGACTAGTCCCTAAAGAGATCTCTGGTTACAAAATTTCCTTGATTACAAAGTAATGAGGCACCTACAGGTTCTTTGCCATCCTATTTTGATGCCTGCTGCAGCATAGGCAAGCTCAAGCACAGAGCATGAATCTGGATTCCCCGAGCAGATGCCTGGTGACTGTCTGCCAGCCTTACTGCTTTCCCTCTCCAGTTTTGAGCAGACAGTTTAAAAGAGGAAACAAAGCTTCTGGGAATGCTGTTATGATTTAGTCTTTTCCGGAAACCTGATATTCCTTGTGTGCTCATTAAAAAATAAAAATAAAACATGCTTGCTGCCCACATAGACCAAGGAGGTAGATTAAGCACCATGTACCCTCAGTCACTGAGGCTGCTAAGGCTTGAAGCATCTACCTCAAATCACTTTGTGAATCATCTTTTCCCTTTGGGGAATTGAAAAAAAAAGAAAGCAACCATACAGCTAGTTTCATTTCTTTATCATTTCATCATTGCCACCTGCTGTGCAATATTTTATGCTTCACTTCCTCCAGTTAGGCTATTTGGGGGAGCCAGGGGGAGGGTATGTTTTGTTCAGGTATGTGAGGTATTTGTGTGTTCTCCTGAAGTGATGGATCACTGTGGAACTTGAGGCGCAGGAATATTAACCTAGCGCAAGGCATGTTAGCCACACGACTTCATGGAGATCAGGCTTTAAGGTGGCTGTGACCACTCTCACTCCCTGCTTCATTCTAAAAACAGATCTACTCCTGTACTTTTAAAGTCATAAGGAAGGAAACATTTATTAACCAACATGGAAGAATGTGCTTAATTCCACAGCTATTCCAAAACAGCATCTTCAGAAGATGTGACCAGCCTAGCACGTTCCTCTGACCCAGGATCAACTGGGGGGACCATGGGGGGCCATCCCCCTTTCGTGGGGAGCAGGACTGGCAGTTGCAAGACCTTCCCCTGCTGTACACGAAGCAAAGCTTCAGGGCTGCGCTGGCTTTCCTTCATTTCCAGCCCGGGTGATGAATCTGATGCCTGAAGCCCAATTTTCTTCTTTTTTGGACTTCTACCAAAACAAACCCCAGAAAGCCTGTCGCTTTCTTTATAACCTCAGAAGAATTATTACAGCAGCTGCTAACTATTCTGGGACAGATACTGTTCCTCAAAACTACACATCCATCTTTACAAGAGAAACCTAATGATTTCTTCCTCCTCCAAGCACATATTAGCCTTATACAGATTCAGGAGCATATTTTATGTAATAATAATACCATAAACAAGATAATCCCTGCTCATCACACCTCATATTGCTAAAAATAGAGGCTGTAGTAGCGCTCTGTCTCCGGGATGACATTATTAGATAAGCCCACTTGTGCTCATGCAGGTGCCCCCCGTGATGTCTGCTGGCTGGAAAGCAGCCCCCATTACCAGTGCAAAGCAGAGGAAGGGACTCCCAGCACTGCCATTACATTTTGGCAGAGAAGCACATGCATGCACTGTCACTGCTTTGCGATCATTTAACTGAATCCTTGAAAGAGGCAAGATTTTCTCCCCCCATACTTTGTTGTCCAGGACTAAGTCTCTGAAACTTGTACATTTCCTGCCCTGCAAACACCTTTATCCTGAGTAAATTAAAGACAGGTTTACTGACGGGCTGCTGATGCAATGATGGTCACTCAAGTCTTTCATATTCTGGAAACAGAATTTGACAGCAAAGCAAGGAAAGAGCTAAATGAACAAGAAAAGTAATTTCTAATGCCTTTTTATTGACGCATGCCTGGTGTTCAAACTACTTGCCACCCCCTCTGCTCATACCACTGAGAGCTGAGTAACAGAGTTTAACTTCTTCATTGTTACTACCTAAATCACACGGCAGTCAGTATTTATTTTATGCTTTTCTAGGCAGGAACTGAGTAACCTGAAGGATGGCAGAGTCTTATTGCTCAACCTTTCTGGTACTCCAATAGCAGGCTCCTTGGGTCCTAGGTTTCCTGGTTAAGTAGGGGGAGACGCGTTCAGACCAATGCTGGCACCCAAAAGGCTGAAAGCAAAGCCCGCTGGTTTGCGGCTGAGCTGGAAGCAAGGGACCTCCAAAAGCTTAGCTTTGGTCTAACTCAGACAGAACTGGTACCAAAAGACAAGCGACTTAGCCCTCAAAAATGACAGTAAATTCACTTAGGACTTAATTAAGAGTATGAGTTACACTGGAAGCGTGAATCAAGTCTAGATGAAAAATTTTACTTTCAGGCCTTAAAACAATTTAGCTCACAGTAGGCGACAGCTAATGCTTGAAATCAAAGAGCAGGCGAAGGCAGAGGCTTCATTGCCAACATACCAAAGTGACAAGGAAATGATTACTTACATTGAGCTTCTGGTTTTCTACAAGGTAAAGTGAAATATATAGATCTGGGACTTGACATCCTGATTTTTACTGGTGAGGAGAAACTTCTCCTCAGGAACTGATATTTCTGTGATGCAGTTAGTTCCTCCTCCTGCTCGCAGACAAGCAGCCACCTCTGATATATACATTGGGCTAAATGAAATGCTACAGTGCAAAACCCCTGTGGCTGACTTTAAACTTTTGCTTATAAGGAGGACGTTATATATTTCGCACAACTCCAATATTTCTGCTGTCCTCTGTGACCTAAAGTTAGCTAAACAAAAAATATCTTCCCCTTCTTCTCGCTTTTCTTAAGACCGCTGTGAACATTTAAAGGTCACTTGTAACCATGTTTTAGAAATAACACTGCTCTCCAGCTTCCCCTCCCCTCACCACATGCCTGACTTCTCGGATGGATTTTGTCTTGCGCCCTCTGTTCACCTGCTTCTCAGGCATGACTCCATGGCCGAAGCAGCCCGTGGGTTGAGCCCAGCCCTTCCCCAGGGGCTGCAATGATCTTTGCTGGCTCCGAAGGAACCGAAGTGCCCATTTCAGAGCTATCAGCCAGCAAAATACCAAGGAAAAACCCTCTTTGGAGGTTACTGAAATACCTTGGGTAGCACACCAGTGAAACTAGATTTTACTTTCCTTCTTACAAGTGGCAAAAGAAGATTTTAAATCTGAGGCAGTTGCTGTGAAACTGCAGTGTTGTCCTTCAGCCAGCCCCTTTTGCCCCCAAGAACTACTCTCACAGAACCTTTAACACACACCTAACTGCTCCATCCACCTGCTCCCACCATTCGTTTCTGTTCCTGCATTAGGAATATAGCCAGTCCCACATGGGTTAGTATATCCAAAGAGTATTTTAACTTATACAGACATAACGCTGAAGCAGCTCAAATGTCAGTAATACCAACTTCTCCTTGGAAAATGAAAGCGAAGAGAAGAAAATTGGATGGAGAAGAACACAACAGCAGTAGCTAACCATTTGTCCCCCACAACAGCCTACCCAATTTTTCTTTTCCTAGCCTAGAAATTCATAAAATGGTTTGAGGTGAGACTGATGGGCCTGTAGTTCCCTGGGTCTTCTTTTTTTCCCCCTTTTTAAAAAGGGAGAGGGGGTTATGTTCCCCCTCTTCTAGTCAGTGGGAACTTCACTGGAGTGCCACAACTTACCAAATCTGGTGGATGATGGCTTAACAACTTCATCTGCCAGTTCTCCCAGGGCCCTCGGATGCACCTCATGGACCTGTGTACCTCCAGGTTGCTTAGATGGCCTCAAACCTGATCTTCTACAGGGGACAGTTTTTCGAAATATCACTAAGTTTCAGTGGTGCTGCCTGGCACCACACAAACTTTCCATCATTCCTGTCACTGCCATTTCACACCACCACGTTTCTCCTGGGACATTTGTCTGGGAAAGCAGTTGAAGAGTTGTGACAGTCTGCAGAAATCATGCATGACCCGAGAAGAGCAGGAGGGACACAGACCCAGCACCGCTAGCCATCAAAAAGCAGGTTTTATTACAGCAGCGGTACAGCAGGCACAATTTTTTATGTCCATCGCCTCATCCACCAGCCTGAAATCACAAGCTTATTCAGGAAACAGTACAAGGGCTCTCTGCCTGTTAAAAGCCTTGCAGACTCCAGCAAGACCAACACAAGCATCCCCTTTGTGAAGAGCAGCCAGACTTGTTAGCATCACTGATAAACACCAGCCTTGGGCAAAGGGGAATTGAGCAGGTTGGTTTTGTTTCTCTTACACAAACTTTGTGGATGGAGGTACACAAGCTTGGTATGAGGGGATGCTGAAGGAGGGATTCCTGTGTTGGAGGAAGGGCCCTGTTTTGGCAGCAGAACAGAATCTTGAGGGCCACAGTGCCCACGTGAAACCTTTTGCTTCATAATTTGTAAAACAAATATTAAAAGTTCACACCCCTAAATATGATGAACTTGAAGTACATGCTGAACACATGGCTATAGTACTCAACTCCTCACCCAAATCATGCTAAACATCGCCCCAGAGAGGGAACTGATAAGGTTAGGATATAAAAGTGTAAGAAGAGAAGAAAAAGGGAAGAAAGATGATGATGTTAGAGTGAGGAAGAAAGGAAGAGGGAGGGAATTGGAAACCCAGGACAGGCTCTACCCTCCCTCCTCCACCAAGAGGAGGATGCCTTCTTGGTAAGCTCTGCACCTTCACCCTTTGGTGAGAAAGACCTAGGACAGCATTTTGCTGGCACTATTACCATACAGTAGCACTACTGCAGTAAGCGCATTTATCAACAGCAGTTCCAAATCCATTGCATATGTTGCCTTACTAAATACATACAACTTTGTGAGACCGTCTCAGTTAAAGCCCTTCAGCTGGGCTCCAAAACAGGCAGACACTGGACTCTGGTAAATCTTAGCCCATTATGCTTGTGAGCTTTATTTTTGAAGCAGCTATCAGTAAGTGCTAACTTCACATCTGTTTCTAGTCAGTGAGAAGCATCACAAGTTGATCTGAGCACAGATTTTAATATTGGAAGCTAATGCAAACCCCCCCATCTCCACCAGTGACCACTGCTAGCAAAGAGCAGGTAGCTCACCACAGCTGACTTGCCCATTCTCTGACTCTTCCCTAAGCTGGGTAAAGGGGGGCACACAAGTGCAGTCTCACTTCATAAGCTCGGAGCAGAGACATTTATCACAACCAGGTGACAAACAGCTGAACAGTTGTTCGCTACAGCAGGCTGGGTCAAGCACAGCAGCTGGAGATATTAAAGAGGGGCAAGCTCATTTTACAGCCTGTAATGAAGCATGTATTTATGCACGTTAAAGCGTGATTAGTCACATCTCATGCTTCAGTATGACTATTTATTGTCACAAGGACGAGGAATGATATTTCACTCCAAATTTGCTGGTTACGTGGTCACTACTGGTGAGAGGTACCTACAATTGACACTGATCCGATCTCTGCTCCTGCCCTGAGCTTAGAGGTCAAGTTAATAAACTCCCAGTAAATGACAAGAACAGGGAAGTATCAAAAAGTAAACTCTTCCTTTATAATCTCAGATACCTGCAAGTTCTCAGATGCTTTTATTCATTGCGCATAAAATGTAGAATATACAAATAGAGAATTTTTGAGAAATGAGTAGTGTTCATTCCCCCAGGTGCCAGCCTGCAGTGAATTCCTGTCAAGGTCCTGCTCCACATGCCAAAATGCTTTGGGCAGAACACAACATACTGCTGCCAAACCACTGGTGCCACTTGTGCCTAGAGCTACGTCAGGGGGCAGAAGGAAAGTGGATCAGATAGAGCACAACCCTTTGATCTGCTCTTCAGGACAGCACCTGCCTTCCTGCTATAGGAATAAAAACATAGATCAAATGCAGTCAGCTGTCATATAACAGTGATGCACACACACTGGGAGCTCATATAAGCCCCCACCCTCCAGGTCAATGTACTTCCTCCTTCCCAGGTGGAGTGAAGAGGTGCTGCTTCACAAGCTTCATCTGGACATGGCCCTGGGCAACCTGCTTCGGGCAGCCTTGCTCAAGCAGGGAATTGGACCAGAAGCTCTCCAGAGGTCCCTTCCAGCCTCAGCCACGCTGTGACTCAGTACAAATATTGAAAATGAAGATCCAGAGGCCAGTGTTTTTGCTTGAAAGCCGATTAGTTTAGTCAGTGTCCATGCAAACTGCACATAGCTGGTGTATGGCAGTGTTACTACAGCTGTAAATACCTCACCTCCTCCAGCTCCCCCATGGCTCTGGTTAGCAGTAGGGTAATTGCTAGGAGGTGTCACTTGCAAAACCCCTGTTCCACAGCCAGGTGGATATTAGAATAATTTCAATAGCAGACCCAGGAGCATATCAAACAATAATAATTAACAACAAACAGTAATAACAAGACAGTTCTGACCTTTTACAGGGCTGAGCAGGGAAGAGCCATCAGGTGAATCAAATGATTCCCAGCAAGTTTTAATGGGATTCACATCAGTCCCAAAATGAAAAGATATCCAGAGGCCACTGAAACAATGATGCCTGGCTATGCTGTCTCCCTGAGCAACAAATGAAAAATAAAGTGGCAATTTACAGAAGACTGTTTCCCTGTGTATTTCAACTTTTATGGTGTTAACTTCACTCTACTGAAGATCAAAACCAATTGTATATTGGTCATACTACCCTGTGCATTGCTTATACATTAATCAAGTTTTAAGCACAAGCCTGTAGTAAGGAAGTTCTGCAATATTTCTGTATTCATTAAACATCTTCTGCCCCTTCCTTTACCTTGGCAGTCAAATATACTAGTGGTTTTTTTTGTTTTGTGTTTTTTTGTTTGTTGTTTCTTGTTGTTTTTTAAAAAGTTTCCAGAATTTTAATCAAACACTTAAGACAAAACACTGCAGTTTTCCAATTTATCCTCATTTCTGCCTACATCCTTCAGCACAAGCTGTGCTGGTCCAGGAAAGCAGAGGAGCACTGCACACATGAACCTCCTGGAACAGCTCCACAAAATGTTTTCTCAGCAATTCTCCTACCACCTCCCTCCTCCAAATCAGCTTATGTTGTTTTCACAGAAAGATTACAGGCTACCTGGGAATAGCAGAGATCCATTTGCAAGAAGATGAGCACCTTTTTTTGAATGTCCCCAAGAATAAGATGTGCTACTAAATGCAAAAGCAAAGCCAATTCCTTTCTAAGCTCTTATTTTAATGTGATCTGCCACTGAAAATCCCTCCAATTTGATTGCATATGGCCCACTGCCTCCACTGCACACATGCTGTTATGGTATTTTGCCATTCAGCATTTAACTGCCCTGATCTCCCTCAAGGTAAGAAGCAGGAATCCTTAAACTTTTAGCAGAAATAAATGGCAGAAAGGTGATGGTTGCTCTTCCATACACTTCTGACAAGGGAGTGACTACATTTCTCTTAAGTGTACCTTGACAATTATCTCAGACGATGGCTTCTTCCTTCACCACTGTCTTCCTCATTAAGAAGGAGAACAAACCTGATGTATATGAAGCACTTGAATTATTACCATTTGTCAACATTAAACCAAGCATTTAAAATCTGCAGAAATGCATACATTTCATCACCCAATGACCTGTGGCTCTCTAATGACTCTACCATGTCAAACAAAGGTAGAAACAGGTTCTTCATTCTGAACAGCATCTGCACAAAAGCCAGATTTCATTTAAAGGGTTGATTTGCTTCTTGCGTTAATTCTCCACTTGAAGTCACAGTTCCCTTGGGTATCACAGCTGGTTATTACAGAAATTAATTTCACACAACAGGCACTGAATTCGCAGCATACTGATGGGAAGCACATAAGAGCAGCAGGAACTTAAGATCAGACATACAAATATTACTTTAATCTTAAGACTGGTAGTGTGTGGAGGCCCAGAGAATCTAACAGAATCAAGATTGGTCTTACATTTCCTTTTATGATTAAGTGGAGGAGGCTTTCATTTCTTTGAAAAAATCACTGCTCAGATGAAGCCTGAGTCCTCTTCCCTGGGAAGAAATAATTAGAATATGATCATGTAAGTATTGCTGTAAGAGGCAGGAAGAACAAGTCGTCAACTGAAATAAAACAAATGTGTTTGTGGAGCACGTTTCACAAGATATTAGCACTCTGCAGAAGATACTCACATGGCATCACAGAGCACCATCTACGCTTTGCCAGAATTAAAGGCAAACAAAAGGAAACACCAGAAGACTTTTTGCTCTGCATAGGAAAAGTTAGTAATGCAGTGCTGTTGTGTCTGCACTATCAGTTCTCTCAGTTAAAATTCTTGTTGTTACAGCCAACCAGGTGTTGCTGTCATGATGAAGAGCCAGAGGGAAGTGCATTTTTGTAAACTCTTAAAGGAAAGTAAGTTTCACGAGGCAAAAACAAAAGGACAATTATATGTACCTGATGTCCAAGAAGGACACTTGAGGGTTGTAGCCTGGTGAGTGAAGATAATAGGCCAGAAATGATAAAAAATACCATGTGTTTGGATGGAAAAAAAACACAATACCACTCAAATCCCTACAGGAGAGTTGATCTTGACTAGAAGCTCAAGTTGCTGATTAAAGCAAATACTCTCACCATCAGCCAAACCATTTGCTACGTCTACATTCTTCAATCAATTTACTATTCTGGGATGGGAATCTTTGAAAGATATTCATCTCTTCTAAATACGAAAGAGGAATAGACATGAAGATTTTGACAAGCCTCACAGAACGGGAAAAACATTTTTTTTTTGCTATCCTGAAATGCATCTACCCTTCACAGTTAAATTGGTGCCCAACAAAATCCACTTAAAAAAACACCAACATTTGGACATGTTACTATTTAAAAAGCATTTCTGTATATGTAAACTGGCAGCGTACACATATATAAGGTTTCTATTTTTCTTGATGACTTTGTGCATTCCCTAGGAATTCTTATACTCCAGAGAAAACTTCTGCATGAGAACACCCCATTTTGGGAACTCGGGTACTGAAGTAGTCTCCAGTTTTATCTTTCGAAACAAAATCTTGTTTTATAGATTACAGAGGTGTAAGTTCATGAAGGAAGACAGAGACAAAGGAGTATTTCATTGCAAAATAATTAACAGAAATAATGAGAAGAAACTCCGTATTTGAAGTCCCATCTCTAAGTGCACTTTCATTTAGATATGGATTTTAAAACGTAGACTTAGATATGCACTTAAACACGAATTAAAAAAATTCATGTCTCATTATAAGCTACATTTAATTACTATGCATTAATCTTTAAATCATTACCCATAAGGAGGCATAAAATCATAGTATGTGGAGATAAAGGAGCACACTGTTAACAATATATGCGTCTTTGCCATTTCTCTGGTGAATTAATAGTCACATATAACCTCTTTTAAACAGACCAAATCCTCATGCACTATGTGGAATACTGCTCACAATAGCTGAAAGGTGCTGTTAAATGCTAAGAATTGGAGGCTGCATGAGGACTTTTATCCCTTTTGTGCACCTGATGTCTCAGCCACAAAGCTGCTCGGAACTGTTTAGATCCAACTAAGAAAATGCTCCAAAACAATCCCCTCCCCTGCAGATAACCAGTGCCTGAGTCCCTGGGTCTGAGCTATTGGGGCCAGCATCTCCACTTGGACAATGGAGTAACAATGTTGGACAATGTGGGTAAAACACAGCCTTCAGTCGAGGATTAGTGCTTTGCTCACTTGTTTGAGAAGTCAGTTTGTCCTCTGCAACGGAGGCAGGCAGTGAACACGTGCATCTTAAAAAAAGATTTTGCAGCACAGCTACTGATGTCGAGCACGTCACATCCCTTTTCTCTGCCTAGAATAAAGGACATGCAACGATCTCCATGGTGGAGCAAGAAAATGGAGTTCTGCTTTGGAGAGGGCAGTCTTGGAGCACAGCCAAAGAAAGGATCACAGTACACAGGCGAGGGTTTGACTTCTCTCCCCGTGCTCCCCCCATTCAGGCATCTTTCACATTCTCTTTGTACCGTAACTAAAAGCCTCTCTGGCTGCTGTAACTCAACATTTCTAAATAGCTTCCCATGAACCATGCTACAGGGCAAAACTAGATTACAGCTCTGCATACACAGTCCCTTCTCTCACCAAGTCAAGATATTTCTCTGCTTAAGTCCCTTGAGAGGCTCAAGCCAGTACTGACATATCCTGGCTGAGGGCTTGAGCTCAGGGATAACCTCATGGCAGGTCAGAGCAGAACACAGCAGCCCTCTTGGACCCTCCAGCCCCCAGAGCTGCTGCACACAAACATGCTCAGACTCACTAGGACAGAACCAGGGGGAAGGAAAGCACAAGAGAAAGCATGACTTTGAACCCAGGCTTTTCTAGGAGGACCCCCTGGCTGGTATTTGCAGATACAACCATGCCACCCAGCTGGCTAACAGTCTTCTCCATTTGTAGCTCTGCCAAGTGTCAAATCCCAGTCTATCACTTCATTTTCTTCAGGAACATACTTCCTAAATATTTAAAATTTTAGGCTAGTGGAGATACTTGATCAAGCATGAATCTCAGCAGAGATCATTTATCCCATCAGATATTCCTTGCTTTTACATGAAGGAAAAAAATTGTAACAGCAGTGGGTTTAAGGCTTCTTGCAATCCATATTCCAGCACCCAGAACAGAAAGCTAGTACCTGCCTGCAACCTGCACTTCCTACGTTTGTAGTGCCATGCTGGAACACACGATAGCTTAAGGTGCTACGTAGGCTATTAAAGATGCCTACCCAACTCATCACGCAGGAGCACAATAGCTATCATTTTTGTGAGTCCAGAAACCCAAGACCGCATGTAGTTAGCCATGATACATACTGGTAATAGAACAAAGAAATAACAGACAATAGCTCCCACTTCCTCCTCACCTGGCACACACGCACCATCGTTAGTGCAAGTTCAGCATTCGTCTCCAGTGAAGGATACTCTCCCAAATACATTTCAATTAATCCTTAAATTATTCACAAATTCAACTGCTATCAGTCTGTCAAGCAAGGAAATAAGAGTCCATTTTAGAAAAGCAGAAGCTCTTATTCTGGCATTTGAGAAAAATCTCCCAGTAAAGCACAGCACAGAGCTCCCCATACGCTGGGTTCAGGTTTCATACCTCTGCTGTGTGAGGTTAAATGCCAAGCTCCTGTCTCCAGAGCTGGGCTACCAATCGATTGGAGAACTGCACTGCAGAGCAATCAATGCCTTGTCTTCAAGGAGATTCAGATGTTTTGACTTCTACTGAAGACAGTTATTAAGGTGCCTTGTTCTACTAAGTATTTCCCAATTATATCTCCTGAAATATTGCACTCATTTCACAAAGCCTCCCTTAAATCTTATTTCCTCAACAATACTGCATTATAATTCATTTCACAGGAGGCAGAGCAATATAAAACAGCCGAAGAGATACAAATCATCTCGACACCTCCTCATCACTCAAGAGGTCAGCTGTATGGTTTGTGATGTAGGAATAAAATGAGTTAATGGACTACTGCAAGTAAGCGGGTCATTAGTGGCCTGGGAGCTTTATGGGGAGCATCCATGAAGTCTACCCAGGGGGACACAGGCCTCTCCAACTTCATCACTGCCAAAGCCTTTGTGTGAATAAACAAAGCCAGTAAGTAGTTCATAACATGAAGTACTGAATTAAGGCTTAATGACACCACCAGAACAGAGACACTTTTCAACATCATCTTTCTGCTCAGAAAGCAAACTATAGCTTAACAATAATAAATTATTGCAAGCTGTAGAGCAGGGAGTTTATCTTCAATGAGTTTGCTCAGAGATTCGTCATCAACAAAAAACACTGGGGGGGCTCTGCAGGAGGGAAGCCCCCACTGCTCCCATGGGACCTGCCCTCACATAGCACCCAACCTCCCACTGCCCCAGGGGCACCTTCAGGCTACCCCAGGGAAAAGCCCCCTTAACAGCAGCTGCAAGACAGAAGCAGCAAATCCCACTTCTCATGGAAGAGTTGTTCTGGTTTTGCTGCTTCTGGTACCTTTCAAGTCATCAACACAACCACATTCATGTGAGAAAGACTTGGTTCTGTGCACAAAAGCACAATATTGAGGGCAGAAGAAACCACTAGAACCAAGAAAAAAAAAGCCTCAAAATTTTCATTGAAACAGTCAAAGGAGAGATAAGAACTTCAGGCTAAAATTCTTATTAGGCAATTCAAACACCAACAGCTCATCCCCCAGCTATACAGTGAAAACAAACCTGTGCCTTCAGTAGTGCAGACAGCAAGCACCAAATGCAGAAGCCATGCCCACACCAGGAGGCATCTCCTACCCTCCACAGCCTAGCTTATATGCTTAGGAGCTACCTGCAGGTGCAAGTAACAACCATCTCCACTTCCTCCCTGCAAAGCTGCATCTGGGAAGGATGATATTAAAGGCATTATAGCAATTACCAAAGCCTGATAGGTAATGTCTGTGTTGCTGCAAGAGATACCACTCTGCACACAGACCAGGGCTGCTGGAAAACACCCAGTCCTGCCTCTGCGCCGTCCCAGCTCAAGCATTCAGCAGGACACAGTCATCATCCTATGTCATTTTTCATCTTAAGGTGAAAAAAAAAAGTAATCCAAGATGCCTGTAACTTCAAAACTGACAAATCCACACGGTATTTGTGCAGGTGATTAATCATTAGCAAACAACTTGTTAATTAAGGTTGCTGATTAAAAGATGTAAACATCAAAGCTGCACCTGCTTTCTAAATTGATCCCTGTTAAAGTGTAAATATTTTATCTATACAAGATGGGAAAACAGAATGTCACCAATGTTTAATCTGTACCATTCATTACAGATTTATATTAACCTTTAGAAAAGCAGTGACTAAATCCCGGTGTTCAAAATGAACCACTGTTAAGAATTAGACCCAAGTCAATTACAAATTGAAGGATGGTGCTTTACTAAAGGACAGAGGGTGGTTATTATTAGTAGTACACCATTGCAAGAACAATCCTAAAAAAGTAAGGTTGAAGTGGGACTCTCCTCTGCTGTAAAACTGGCATGCAGATATAACTTAAAGTTAGACTTTTCAATCTAAATACTGGCATTTGTTCTTAACGTGCAAGGAAGACATTTGCTCAAACTCCCAGGAGATCATTTTACACCACTCCAAAGCAGAAATGCCTCCACCCAACAGCGGCTAGCTCAGCTTGAAAGCTTCAAAACAATAGGACATGAAACTACATATGAAATGGCTTAAAGCCAAGGGATCATGTTAAAAAGAGTTAAGCATAAACACACACAAACTACATGAGTATGTTTCACTCCTTTTGTTCTAATAACCCACCATCAAACTGATTCCCCCCCAAAAATAAGAGAAACCAGAGAAGGAGGGGGAAGGCAAATATTATTTGCCAAACAGGAAAACAAAGCACTAATAAGGCAGATTATTCTGCATTTCTCAGTATTTCTGGTTATTATGACAAAATGTAACTGCAGGGAATAGGACATTTTTCAAAATTAAACAGAAGCTATAATTTATATCCTCCATAAAATTATGCTATTAGCAGGAAGCAAGGGGGAAGTTGATAAAAATGATTTCATGCACAATTTCTAGATTTCATGTGCAAGAGAAATAGATACACTGAGCTCAGCATTGGGAATGCATCTTATACTTTGGCTGTAATTATTTCTCTCATGCTATCATGTTACTCGACAAATGTGAAGGATGGAGAGACTACAATCCAATGTATGCTCAAGAGCTGGCAAAACAAAACGAAGTTAAGGACGAGCATGGGCTTACAGAGTTTCTGGATCTGACATTGTTCTGATGCAATGCTTCAGTACCCATAAAAATGAAGAGATGCAGGAATCAGATAGTAGTACATATTTATAATGTCAGAGAGTAAAAAATGCCTGAAAACACAGGCTAAAATGAGCGTTATTGCCTAGTGCATTATCTTCTAAACCCAAAATGACAATAGTTTTACTGCATAATTGCACTTTTATTGTTTTATTGCACTCATTAGGAAGAGCAGCCTTTCTCTCTTTATTCCTTTCTGACTACTTGTCTCCACTGCTCCTGGCTGCTGGCCTAGATCCCTTATCCAAACCTATCTGCAGAGCAGCCGGCAGTGGTCTGGAAATAGCTGGCTGGTCCTGGGGCGCGTCCTGCCCAGCGTGCAGGTGCTGAGCCCTGTCTGGAGACAGCTCCCTGTGCTCTGCGGGGGGATCAGCACGGGTTCCCACGTCTCTCATCCCTGCAGCTGGCACACGGAGGTTCCTGTGGGGCCAGGGGGAAGGGAAATGCCCCGTGCCACCAAGAGGGCAGGGGCTGTCACCGTGAGACCACCGTACGTGTGTGTGTGCACATGAGACTCTCTCCTCTTGAGATTCTGAGGTCTGTGATTCCTCAGCACCACAAACATCAAAATCTGTGCTAAAGGCTGTTAAATCTCCAAATGTCCCCAAATCCAGCGTGTTGGCTCGGTTGGTGACTTTCTTCTTCATTTCTTTTCTCTTGGGGCATATTTCTCCTGGCGTGTGTCCACGAGGATCTGCATGTTATCAGATGTTGTAAACGGCACAGTATTCGTGCATTCAACATGGAACATTACAGCGTTCTTGCTCGTACAAAGGCAAAATGCCAGCATAACCTCTGAAGTCAGGTATATCAAGCACAAAGCTGCCTTGCTGCACCAGCTTGGTCACCCACTGAAGAAACACATAAAGGGATGAAAGAGCTCTCACCCTCAAGCCCTTGTGTAGCACCACAGCTCACAGAATCATCTAGGTCAGAAAAGACCCTTAAGATCTTCACGTCCTACCATCAACCTGACGCTACCAAGCCCACCACTAAGCCACCTCCCTAAGACCGAAGTCTCCAGTCCTGCAGTGAGCTGGGACTTCAGAGTACAGCCGCTCCTTTCTGAAAGGCCGTGCAACAGACTATCAGGAATTACTGCAGGCACTGGTAACTGAACTCACAACGCACTGACAGAAGCATTTGCAACACCTGCTCACAGTAAGAAAGGCTGTCACTTAGTTAAGCATCAATTTAATAGCACCCAAGACCAAATCCGAATGCACTAATGAACGAATAAATTATTGACACTAAGTGCATGGCTGTACTTGTTCCACTTGTCTTGAGGGCTAAGCTTGCCAAGATGGGTATAAAAATCACAGATTGTCTTTCTAAAGCCAGCTATACAAGCCACAACCCGGTTAATTCGGTGCAGGTCACACTGACTTCAGTTGCACTGTTTGCTTAAATGCGTGAGGAATCATAAAGTTAGACACTCAGGCTGCTCACTCCTTAAGGCAAAGCACAGGCTGCTTTTAGAAAGTTCTCCACCCCTACTGTGCTTTATAAACCATTTCTCATAAACGATGGCGGTGTTCAACCCTTGATAGTCTCCAGGTTCTCATATCTTAGTGAGCTAGGAAAAACGAGTGGCAGAACAAACTGCCTTTTTCTGTGGAACCTGGCTGTAAGATACTGAGGTAAGCCACACTGAAAACGAAGCATATTAGATATTTTGGTAGAGGTGGGTGCTAAAAGTTGGGGCAAATCTACTGGAAACATTAAATGTGACAGAAAACAACAGAAGGGCTGTCAGAATCCCTCCTTCATAGCCACCTGGCTTGTATTCTTTCCTAATATTTTAATTTCTACAGCATACGGTTTTACTTCCAGGTGTTCAGATAATTTGCTCCTTACAATGGTCATCCATTTTTCACTCCGTTCTGCTACAGTACCTCACCAACAGGCCTGGCTAGAGCTTCACCCGTGATCAACTTTGCAAGCGAGAGGGGTCAGTTCACCCCTGAGCAGATGTCAACATGATTTAGACTCAGCCCTTTATGTAATCAATCCCAGATTTGGAAACCCTGGAAATAAAAAATAAACTCTGACCCAGAGTTACTTTCCCAAGAACATCTCCTTGGCTGCCGTGAGCTGGCATCCCTCTGCAGCCACCCACGGCAACACAACAGCTACGCAGGGGCCCTTGCTCTGCACTGCTCGGACCCACAGCGAGAGGGTTCAGGTCCTGGATTCATTTATATGTTAATATTTACTCCTCAACTATTTTATATCTTAATTGTTTATTTTGTTTGATTTATTTATAGGTGGAGACATATAGGTGGACATTTACAAGAGAGAGGAGTGAATAACTTGGTGGTAACAGCTGACTGGCACCAAAGGACTGTGAATGTGCAAGTCTGTATACAGGGTTGAAGAGTACCAAATTTAACACACATCATATTAATGGGAAAATGTGGAAACGAAGCAAAGGAGAAACGTGGAAACAAAGAAGGAGCTGTGCTGCAAAAGGTAATTCTCCCTAAATCAGCTCATGGGCACTCTAGTAACTGCCAGTGTGGCGATACCACTTCAAAAACATTCAATTCTTGGAAAATGCTGCTGTGTATATGAGAAAAATGTTGAAACAACTAGCAATATGCATTAAAATGTTAATATTGACTCTTAAAACTTCTCATCGCAGGGTTCCCAGCTGCTTCCCAGGGGGCTGGGTGCTGTTACTGCCCTGTTGCACAGATGGGGAAGCAGAAGAGATGTCAAGCGGCCACGAGATGCTGCAGAGACTCAACAGGGGCAGCAGAAGGGATCTGCTGATTCCCAGCCAGGATGTTGTGGCCTGATAGACTTGATCTGGCAATATAATATTTCAAAAGAGTCGTGCCAACGTGCTTGAGAGTAGGGAAGTTGATATTAAGGACATCAGCCAGGAAAGCAGCAATACATTATTCAAACTGTTTCTTGAGCATTCACATCTCTGCTAGATGCCAAGGCAGCTGTCCAGATTTTATTCTTTCAATTTAGTATGAGAGATGCAAGAAAAAAATTGCATCAATAACCCAAAACTATGCTCTCCGCTATTAAAATGAGAATTCAGAATATTAAGCATATCAAACATGTAAGTCACTTCACGTCCTTTTGTTAAATTTTGTCTTAGATTTCAAGTTCTCCCCAATTTACCTTTGTAAAGGCCAGTTCCTTGGTTAGCTTTAAGTCACTGGAAGACACCAAAGGTCTCAGCAACCCAAACCAGATGGTGTCTCACCTCTTGAGATAAAGTCTGGATTTGGAAGAAGGGCTAAGCCCCTGTGCCTTCCTCCCCTTTGCTGTCTGCTCTTTGCTTATTTTCAGTCCTTCCCCACGAGGTCTCAGGGCGTGTGGATTCAAGCCTGCACCTCAGCACCCAGCTAGACACTGCACCCACCTCTCCTGGAGAAATGCTGGAGAATCAGGCAGCATTGGGAACGTGATAGGAGCTGCAGGAGAAGTTTGCAGAGTGCCTGGAAATGGCGTACAGCTTCCCCAAGAATTCAATAATTCATTAAGAACTGGTTTGGACTTTGATCAAAGCTAGTAATTCATATTTGATAGCCCAAAACTCACAAGAAACACAGGCAGGCTGATCTGCAAGGCTGCATCAAATCTTGATGCCTTTAATAGCTAATTGAAAATAATAGCTTTTTTGTGGTGATGTTGATATGTTCAAAGCTTTCCAGCTGGGTGTGAAAGAAGTCAAAATGAAAGCTAAATCAAACAGCTCATTAAAAAACAGCAATGAAAAAGACTGCAGATGGAAAGTGAGCAGTCACAATGCGACCAGAACGGTAAGCCTACTTTTAGGGATCGCAGATATCGGTGGATAATTTGGGCAGAACGTGCTCAGCAAGTCATTTTCCTCACTTTGTTTGCAGGCAGCGCTGAACCCAAACCCACCGCTGCTTCCCCCCTCGCAGGGCTCCCAGCACCGTGCAGCAGCTTTGGGCACGGCCACCCGCTTTGGCTGCTGCCACCTCCTCCGCCACCAGGAACGGGGCACCCAGGTGGGACAAAGCCCCCCGGCCGTGCCCACTGCCGCGGCCAGGCACAGCTCTGCCCCCAGCCCCACTCCCTGTAGCTCCTCCTGTGGCTTGCAAGAGCTGCACGAGAGCAAACCCTGCCAGTCAGCTTTGTCAGCCTGCCACTGCTTGAAGAGACGTTCAAATTTTCACATCTAAAAGGAGAACCTAACCCAAACTGTTATATTACTGCAGCTATACAGAACATCATATACTATAATGTTTACTTATACCGTGTACATATACTCCCATATAAATCTATTTGCACGTATATTAAATCTTTCTCTACAATGCTGTGAGTTTTTATCAGTACAAACGTGTAAAATTAACTGAAACATTTGTTTTTGCCATTACGTTACCAGCAATGTAAGCAAGCACTTGGCTGGATAAAGGCACACTGAAACACGTTAGTCCCACAAATAGTAAAACATAATGATAATGCTGCCCTGAATGGAAATGATTATAAACCAGGGCAAGCACTTAGATAATGCCATGCCAGATAAATAGCCTGCCTACAATACGATATTTTCACAGCCAAATGCTGATTGAAGCAGCCTTTCACCAGAGAGTGGCACGAAGTACCCATTCTGCCAGGCTTTTCAGTTTCTGGTTTTCAATGCTGCTCTTCAGAGCTGAACACCAGGGAGAGCCGCAGCCTGCACTCCTGCGGGCAGCCTTTCCTTACGGAGGAGTGGGAGAAGGAGACCAGCAGGAGGGCTGGCAGCAGACTGGGAAGCAATGAACCGACACCACCTAGAAATGTTCCTGGGCTGCTGCTTCAGACCCAGTTGGAATTACTCTTCCCCTGTTCATTTTTTATATCTTTGTTTCTCCTTGTCCTGGAAGTGCAGGTGTACTGGAGGTGGTTGCAGCATTACACGCCGTGGGAACAGATGGAGAAAATTCTATAATCAAACAATTTGCAGTGCCCTGGGACACCAGGAAGGGCTTTCCCTTAGGAACCGCGAGCAGCTGATGTGACCACCTTGCTTTTTAGCAGCGTTCAAAGCAGATAGCGTGCACTAGCGCGATCAAATCACTTCGGGAACCAGGTCCTGCAGGGGACCCAGCATGCAGGGCCACCAGCTTTCTGAACGTCACAGCCCACCTGGGGACAGACGAGCCCGAATGTCCAGCTCAGCCCAGGTATGTAGGTGGAAGAACCTGGCGGTGCCCGAAGACGTGTTTCTCAGGAGCTTGCTGATGGCAGCCACACACCTCCAGCCAAGTGCCCGGGGTCACGTTGTTGGCTGTAGCTGAGCAACCTCCAGCCAGCCTGCACTCTCCGGGTCTCTTTCCAGGAGTGAATGCATAAATGAAGAATTTGCACTCAGTGTAGAAGAGCCAGAGATAAACAAACAGGACACATCGCTGGTATTATTTTGCTTTCTTGCCACGGCAATAAAAGCAGCATTAAGGCTCTCCCATAAACAGGCTCTCCAGATACAAGGTTTTATATTCCCCAGAGCTTCCCTCTGCTGCACGGCGTGACCCTGGAGCAGCAGCAGGAGAGCATTGCATGCCCAGCCCTACAGCCCCAGGGCAACACGCGGGCAGCCACCTGCTGAGCAAGCCCTAACTCATGCCGTTTGCAACCAACACCATTTTAATCAGGTTCCTTGCTCATAAAACAAACAGCGTGGCTGAGATGAGCCTGGAGGATGTCTCTGAGTGACTCAGCACTGGGCTGGGGGCGAGGGCCGGGGCTGCAGAGGCAGCAAGAGCACAGGAGTCCCTGGGTCTGGAGTGTCGGGCGCTGCAGGGTGACGTGTGGGCTGCTCGGACACAAGGCCAGCAAGTGGCAGGAAACACGTTCCCAGTATCACAGCCCTCCTTGAAGATTTGAAGTGGGAAGTGCTGTTGCTGGTGTTTAAATCGGGATATAATTCAGGTTATCACCGACAAACGCTGCCCCAAACGGATGCGACCAGCCACAACGCTGCTCTGCAGACAACTCAGCCACTCCAGACGTGAACTGTTAAACACAGCCGACGGAGAATCTGTTTTATTCTTTAGATAATCTTCAAATAAAGCCTGGATTTGACTGAGAGAGTGCTCTCCCTTCGCAGTATAGGCTCCTAATTTGTAGATAATCCCCTTTCTGAGGGATAGTCATCAGCAAACAGATTAACACTGAATTCGTCCGTATATCCATTTGCAGTTCTGACTGGATTGCCAACAGGTTTGAGAGCAGTGAGCAAAGAATCCCCAGCCCATCCATTCAATAAGGGAGATGACAGGACGCATTCATCTACCTTCCCTCCTGAATATCGCACAGGGGGTCTTTCTGGCAGCCTGGGGGAAGAAGAACAGGAAAAATATGCAAAGAAGAAGAGGAAAATAAATCTCTCCATGAAAAAATGTCTTGTAAGAAAGGGGATGAGCTGAATTCTTCCAAACCCTCGCTCACCGGTGTGCAATGACCTACTCTAACAAGCGAGTTACATTTTATTTGTTAGAAAACAAGTCAATGAGGATCCTTAAAATCTATTCTTATTTCAAAATGATTCATTTACACCACAAATTCTGTTCCCGAGTTAAATTCTGAGGTGACTGAAACCCAGCAAGTAACTATCCCTGAGCTGTCTGGGTGTGAAGAAAACACCACCAGCAGCTCTTACCCCAGAGAAGTCCTCCGTTTTCCTACAAAAAAAGTCCGATTCAGTCTACTTCTGTTGTCTAATTAAAAAGAGCCACTCTCCTCCATCTTCATCAATGTTTAAGATAATTTTAGTATAATTACAGGTTATTGATTCGGACAGTATGATATGTGTGAGAGCTGCCCATGGTGACAGGAGAATGATCCCCATCTTAAAGAAACTCACAGGAATCGTTAAAGGGGCTTTCCCTAATCTGGAAACATAAAATTCAGCAGTACTTAGATAAAATCTGCTGTTATTAATTATTAGCCATTTCTTCTAAAGGAATGGTGTATTTTAGGTGGATAGCACAGCCAGCTTTGCCATGAATTTTCACTTCTTTCATTTGCTGTTTTTGGTTTTCTTCTGTCACCTACTGATATATTTTATGTTTTATTACACAACTGGATAAACTGATGCTGTGTTACTTGCAGCTTTTCAATTCCTGTTTGTTTAGATTCTACTGATGAAATTCCATTAAGATTAACAGGAAATCTTATTCAAATAATTAAATTCTAGGGCCTTTATAACCAACATAAAATTAAAAGACACAGATGTAAGTTTCTTTCTGCCAAGGATTGTAGCCATGCCTGGTTACAAAGTTCTTCAACAATAAATCTTCATTGTTTCCTCCTGGTATTTACAGCAACAGGAACGGGGAATAAGTGAGAAAATCTGGTTATTATTTTGTTACCTTATGTTATTGTGCATGTGAAGCAAATGAATAAACAACTTTTGATGGTGATCTCCCCTATGAGCAATTTTTCAGCGGAATGAGAGACTGAGCTTACTATAATCACTCGGTATTGTTACAGTGAATTATGGAGGCATTAAGATGTGCATCATCTGCCTGTGAAGTGAGATTTATTTTGGATCCTTTATGTTCTCCACGGTCCAAAAATTTGCTGCACATACTAAACAAGTCCTGGGTTTTAAGAAGAATCCTTTTGGAACTTGTTTTAAAGTGCAATTATTATTATTCAAAGTGCATGAGCAGCAGCCGTACAATTAATGTAACTAAAGTCCTGCTTAGCAAAGTGTGCAAGGTATTTCTAAGGTGCTTAGGAGAGTATCTTGGCAACATCCTCACGCCATTTGATCCAATGGTAAAATTCCCAGACATTTACACAGCTGTAACATTTTTTTTTTTTTTCTAATTCAAGTCATTTCTCTTCTTATTTCCCAAGCAGTTCATAAGTCTCCCACGGGCTAAGCTGGATCTGCTGTCAGCGAAGTTATTGTATGCTGGGAGAGACCAGTCTGACCATGCGCAGTTATCTTCTCAAGGAACATTAGGGCTCCCATGTTAGACATAGGCACTCAGGCTAGATATTAACGAGTTTCCTCGTACAGACAGTTTATTGAGACATAACATAATCTTGCCCTGATCTCCTGCTGTCACACTTTGCCTCTTGGCAGGCCAGCTAGATGGAATAACAGTATTCCCAGCACGTTTGTGGGCATGCGCTAAGCTTAATGCCTGTCTTATCAGCCTGCCCCGCACTGGGGTGCTACGGATTAAACTGGGTGGAGGCAGGTGTTGCAGAAGTGCCTTGGCACATGGCTGGGGTAGCTCAGGTCTCTGCCGTGCCCTCCGGCAGCTCCCCTTCCCCAGCTGCCTCCGCTCACCTCGGTGCTCCCTCAGTCCGCTCGTCGTGTTTGCTTTCTGTGTGTCCCCTTGACCTCCTCCACTCCGCATCATCGCTGTGCCATCTTCCTCTCAATTTTGAGTGGTGAGGTCCCAGCTGTGCGTGGTTGGGGCCGGTACGTGAGCGGAGCAGGACCTGCTCGTCGTGCACCGCCAGCAAATGAGCCTGCCCAGCCCCGCCGCCGTCTGGCCCCGCGCTTCGGCTGGGGGCGTGATGGAATTGCTAATTGCTGTTCTCTGCAGGGGGTATTTGGGACTTAACGATATTCCATATTCCTTGTGATACAGCAGAGTACGTGAAAAATACAGCACCTAAATTCTCTGACTTAAAAAATCTAGCGAACATGTAGCGTCCCTGCGGCTTTCCAAGCCAAGAACGGTGCTGAAGCACAAGAGAGCCGAGCAATTCATTACAGAAAGCCTTGTCAAACACAGTCTGAGGCATTTTTGGATGCCTCATTTTCATCAGAAGTTAACCCCGCAGCTAATTGAGGAATCATAACTCAACTTTTTGATTGTTCTCAGTAGGACTTAACAGCCCTGGGAACATCCATTCCCGTCATTTTGATGGCGCTGGGTCTTTTAATCAAGCCTCACAGTTTGCGAGGACTGCAGCGTTAGTTGTCTGTTACAAATAGCTCATTGCCAAACAAAATCTAGGAGCTTCTGCCGTATTTATGTGAAGAAGGCTTAATGAAATTAACACCACGGCATTATCAAAGGCTCTTTCCTGTCCCTTCTTTTATGACCAGTCCAAATCTGGAGTTGATTTCATTAAGATCATTGATTAAGATCAATGTTTGGTTCCTGAGTTTTTTTACAAGTGTCAATACTGATTTTATAGTTTGTTATCTCAATCGCTACTAAAGTATAACAAAAGATAGCTAATTTGCTGCAACACCAGAGGACCAAGAACTTGCAAGTCACCCTAACCATGCCAGCTCACAGGAGCCCTCAGCGGAAAGACAAACTCCAGTTGGCAAAAATACATTTGACTTCGACGATGTAGATTGGATCTGCATCAGGGAGCCTTGAGGGACCAACATGCACCAGCCCCCAAAAGTTATTTCAGTGTAGTAATATGGGATATTTGAGCAGAATGAGTGAGCTTTAGACAGGTCAAGGCATCGTAAACTGTAGGACAGAGTTTATTTTAAAATACATACTCTCTATATAATTATAATATACTACATTTAAAAATACATAGCCCTTGCATTCTGTGTGCTGCAACATGTACAGAGGTAATGGAAACAGAGGCTCTCTGGAGTTTTTCTGGCCTATTGTTTCCTTAATTTGGGCAGTGGCTGCGTGGGGCCCTAGCGCAGGCAGGGGCAGGATGCAGATGGGGAGGGCAGCACCCTGCTAGTGACCGGGGAGCTGCCAGGTCTGCAGAAATATTCCAGCCTGGACCTCAGACGCACTTTGCAAAGAAAGGGATTTTTGAGGCAACACACAGTGAATGTACGAAAATGTGCGGCTGCAATTCCAGAGAACAGACTTTCTGTGGCTCTCTGCTTTCCAAAAAAATAGGACCAAAAAAGAGAAGTTTCTTTGAAAAAGACCCGTTTGCTCCATCCCACAGTGTGGAAGCTCAGCTCTGCACCCGCTGACTCTCCCCACACCAAGGCCATGTCCCAGCCGGTGTGGACACTGCAGGGGTGCCACCAGGAGGGAAGGACAGCTTCTTGGGAATTAGCAAGAGATGTGAGCATCAAAATTGGCACGTGCTGCTGAAAATATATTTCCTATGCAGCTTACACTTTGTGGAAATAGACTAGTTCTTTGTCTCTTAAGTACATGAACTGCATTTGGGCATATACCTTATGAAATTCTGCTTAGGAAATGACACTGACCAGATGCCAAAATAAATGGAAAAGATGAGTATCCAAATAAAAAAATACAGATCTGCAAGATAACATATTCCCAAATATAAATCATGAATATTAATCCAGCAAAAATGAAAGACTTAGAGGGGGAAACATTATTAAAAAGGTCGCTATTAGTCTTTATTTATCTCCTTTAGCACGGTAAACAGTCTTATTGTCTCCTGAGTCAAACTAATTGCAAGGGGAAAATTGTTGCCATGGATGCCACAGAGGTATGCTGATTGCTGCTTTCTTTTTTTTTTATTATTATTTTAATCGGTTTCAATGGATCTTTGCACAATAAGAGTGGAAGCAAAACTGGAATTCAGATAGAAACGAGCACTCGGATGACAGACGAGATGAAATCACTTTGCAGACGTACAAAAGCAGAGCGCAATCATTTTGTATCACTTGCAAAGCCTTCTGTAATACCTCAGCTGCTCAGTCAGCAAGCGATGCTCCAGGGGAGGGCGAGCATTCCCACCCGCGCTGCAGGGACAGACGCACACCCACCTTAGCACTGCTCAGCGAGCCCGCCACACTGGGTGGGGGAGCAATGGGCAGGAGTCAGGACACGAGCCAGAAGGCAGAGAAAGGGAGAGGAAAGGGTGTTTGCATAATTTTCCTCACCCCGATTCCACTGCAGACTGTTTACCTTTTTATGGAGGAAGATGCTGTGCAGCCCTCCCCAGCCTGAACTTTAAAAGGTTTGTATGAAAACAAGGCATGACCCCAAGGCTCAGGCTCTCCAGCACGTCCAGATGCTGGAAGTCCCTCTCCCAAGCAGAGAACCCTGTTGCTGGCACAGAGCCCCCCCAAAACACCTTCCCCCCACTGTCGCAGGCCATGGGCAGGGCGAGCGGAGGTCTCGGAGGATGCTCGGGAGCCCCCATCCCATGAGCAGGGCCCCACACAGCCGGCTGCCACCCACAGCCCCACTCACACTTGGTTTTCTCCTCAAACGCGTTTAATTAATTTTCTTCTCAAAGCACGTGCCTGCTTTGCAGGGAGGGGGAGAAGGGATGCGTGTTGAATCCAGCAGAGAAAGGTAGTTTTTCTGAATACCAAGGGAAAGCCGAGGTTCAGAACTCCAGCAACCAATGACTTCAAAATCTGGAGTCGTTTCCTGGGACCTTCCCACATGGCTTCATCTTGCTCCTCCTTTACACGCCCTGAAGAAGAGAGCCTGGTTGTACAGGCACGCCAAGAGATGCACTAGGCTTGGCTTCACTGTAGCAGTGTTCTTAACCTGAGTAATGAAACCTGGTTTGGTTAATAAAGTCCAAAAAGAAACCAAAATAAAATATTTTCCTTAATCATTTCCCAGGAATGCTGCGGGGGTAGCCGGGGCTGCAATCCGCTCGCTGCCAGCGCCCGCTGCGCTTTCCAGCTTCCTCGCAAGGCTGCCGGGACGATTAATTACATGATACTTGCAGAGAGCTTTGAAGATATCATTATGTGAAGAGCAGCCTTCAGGAAAGCATTTAATACCTATATATGATTTCAACGCAAAGTACTACTTAGTGTGATTGTACAAGCATCAGAACTGAAATTTATTAAATACCAATGCCACAGATGAATCACTTCTGCATTAAGAATGGTAATAACTTTAGATAAAAGCCCAGAACAATAGAAATTTCTATTTATTTATATCAAAAGCATAAAGGACTCAGCAAAAGGCAATTTAACCACTGAGATAATTTTTAAGTCTTTTCAGATTAATAACAAAATTCCATTTCTGCTGTCGCTGAAAAGATGAGAAGGAAGTAGTTTAGTGGGCCTTTTTTAACTTCTTTTTATTCAACATTTCAGACCCCACCTTTGATAAAACAAACAAAAATACCTTCTCCTGTCAAGAGCTAAATCCTCACAGGCAGATTTTGCTTCGTCCTCAAGATCGTGCAGTAGATGCGCTGGGTGTTTTTGTGATGCATTTTCATTGCTTAAAGAATAAAATAGCAAGCATCTCAAAATAGACGTACAATACATCACTGCTGACAAAACGGGGCAGCCAAAACCTGTTTCGAGTGGCAGAAAAAGCAAGAAATTCTCATCTACTTTGCAGTAAAATCACAGAGAGCTCTACCGATGAAAAAATTAGCTGAAACAGCATCGCTTGTTTTACCTGCAGCTTTTGGGGACAATTTGCATGTTTTCACATGGTGCAGTTAATTACAAAAATGCAAATCTAAACAAGCTACAGGTTTCATTTTGATCAAGTGATATTTAAAAGTCCTACAATACCAAAATGAACAGCACATTATAGGTAACAGCTCACGGAAAGTAACATTGGACTAGGATGTCATTTTCTCTGCATTCACGGTCAGCTCTTCATACAGCTCCGTACCAATCATGGCAGAAAGAAGCTGAACTAAAAAAATATCTGCGTTATGAGACACATAAATAAAGACTGCAGAGACAACAGTGCTATGAACTGTCAGCCTGACGTGTTTTCCTCTCATAAAGCCGGTACGGGCTCTAAGCTGGTGTCCTCACACTGAACCGTTCTCCCTCAAAACCATAGCGGCTCACCCGCTCTGAGATGTATGCTTAAAACCCGTATCATTTTGCAATTCATATGAATATCTCGCTTGTAAAGAACTGGTCCTCAGGTGGAAAGTTTGATCCTGCTACACTTGTAAAGAACTGGTCCTCCGGTGTAAAGTTTGATCCTGCTACACGCACGCATGACAGCAGTGGCTGGAAACGCGCATATATAATAAACACATCAACTGCTTTCCCAGCGGTCTGCTCTTTTTCACCTTCTCTAAAAAACCTTTCCCGAGTCCCTGATAATTCAAGGCAGCAGGCAGAGGTTCCTGACGTGGTACACTTGAGCATTATGCCTTTACCAGAGCCATTCCATCTTTTCTCTCTCTTCTCCATCTTCTGTACTTTCTTTGGTTTACTTTGTACAATTTTATTTGGCTTTTCCTCTCCTTTTCCACCGAGGGTGCGGAGGAAAGCTGCAGCGCAGGCCGAGTGCCAGACCTGCTGGGATGATGTGATCAAAAGCTCAGTCTGGATTTTTGAAGCTGGCGTTGCATTTACAGTATGTGCAAGTATGTGAATAATTCATTGCTTAGGATATTATAACACAGTTTTTGTAGGTCACGGTTTTCAGTGACAGACGTTTAGCATACACCAACTGTTTTAAATTGCTACATAGACTGAAATTTAATCCAAATCTGTGAATTATTTGGAAAAGCTAAAAATAAACTTTGAAAATCCCCAGCGAATGTCATGCATGCTCAACAAAGCACAGACAACAATTTCACACGCCGTGTAATAAAGAAACAGTGAATCATCCACCAGTGCTGAAGCCATTTCACACTCGTCCAAGAGGCGGGCGCTGCATGGAATGACTAGGGCTGAAAGATCACATTTCAATCCACAACGGAGCTTAAAAAAAAAGCACACAGAGGGTATGACACCAAATAAGCACGATTGCATTACATATCTGCCACCGTTTCGTTACGTGAGGTTGGACAGTACGTTCCTTGTCCTGTGCTTCTGGAAAGCTGGGTGTTGAAAGAAATCCTAAAGCTACAGCGAGAACCCGACTGCTCAGAAGTCCAGGTGTCAGGCTCAGCCCAAGGGGTGCTTCGATGGTAGCGGATGCAGCTGCCATCCCCTGAGCCGTGCTGTGAAAGCGTCTGAGCACTCTGCTGTGTATTTCAAGACGAGCAGATGGAAGATTACCCATCAGAGTACTATCACCAGCACCCTGTCACTCACAGTGCCTCTCTCGTTGGCTGGCATCGGAGGGCTTTGTCCCCGTCCCTCCTGGGAGAGGGTTCCCTTCGTCCCACAGCAGCCGAGGCCACCACGCAGCTTTGGCCCTGCTCTTCCCATGGAGCCGGGCAGGTTCCCTGCGAGGAGGAATGCCTCAGGCTGCACTTCGCTCCCTCCCCTACATTTCCAGGAACCCCGGTGCAGCAAAAGTCCCGCTAAGCTTCACAATGTATTTTATTTAACAGAAACGTTTTCTGAAATAAATTAACCAGGCCCTGAAAAAATCATATTGGCTTTAAAATGTGCTTCTTTAAAACGTTTTGAATCAGAGATAGTTTAGAGACTTGAGCCAGGAGCAGCAGTTTGTTTTCCCACCCGTGACATCTGCAGCTGGTGGAAGAACAGGACAGAACATTTCACTGCCTTGGATCACAAGTACAAAAGTTTGCTGCCAGTTTTCACAGGCTTTAAAATTTATAAAAATAATTTTTTATTAATACATACATTCTGAGCTGCCAGTCATAAAATACCTGCTGTGATTATGGATGCTTTTTATTCGCATCTTTTAAGAAAAAATCCTTTGCCAGACACATTTTTGCGCCTACCCTATAAAGCACAAAGTGCAGCTTGGACGAGGAGCCGGATGACAAAGGCTGCATGCAGGCAGGCAGGAGCTGGGGGCTAGGCAGGCGACACAAAAGGTTGCAACACCTTTCTCAGCGGGACTTGGTGCCAGAGAAAGGCAGCGTTCCCTTACTGCCAGCCTAATTCAAAGAATGCTCCCCTCCACAGCGAGCCTGCACTCGATACAGCTGTGCTCCATGCCCAGACGTTTCAGTAAAAGCAAAAAGCCCAGCATACGCTTTTGATATCACAATTTACCCTCCCATACTGCCACTTCTTAGACCGAGCTCCTTTTCCGATCAGCCACCTCCTTTCGCAGCAGTACTAATCGAGCCCCCAAATCCCTGTGCTTTTTATTTTATTTTCTCGAACTGTAACAAAGTAGTGCATAATAAAAAAAGGGCAAATGTATAAAGGATCAGTCTAAAAGGGAATCGGGCGCTTTCGGCTAACGCAGCCTCTGCTGACCAGAGCTCTGCAGCCACTCACCCTTTGAAGAAGTCGCCCTTTGCTGAGCGGTGACGATGGGAATCCAAAAAGGTCCTGAGGTGCAACAAGCTCAGGCTCACGCCTAATTCCCGTGACACTAGGAGGATGTGGACAGTGCAAGATGTATAAATGCATTATAGGAATCTTGTTCCCTTCTTAATTTGTCACAAGAAAAAAAACCCTACGTCCAAAGACTGCACGTCAGCGCCTGTTCTGCACGAACTGCTCCCGAGAGCCGGACTTGGAGGGGTGCCCGAGCTCTGAACCGGGGCAGGGCCTCGACCAGAGCTGTCCGCCCCGAGCCTTCTCTGAGCTCAGACCGGTACCCAGGCAAGCAGCACACTCACCACACTGCGCGGGGACCCAAATTAAAATCCTGTGTGGTTTGCCCAAGGCTGAAGTTTTGTCTCTCCCTCAGGTGTGCAATGGGGTAAGACGAACCAAAAGCAGCAGGCCAGGTGCCTTACGCTGAGGATGTGTACTGCTTTGTAGGCTTTACCCCCAGCCTCCAAAAGGAGCTAGAGGAAACTTAAGGACCTTCTTACTGGGGTCCTTCTCACTGGTGTCCACCCAACCTGGTGGCAGTTCAGATCTGAGAAGTCACAGAGCGTTACCTTGCCTTTACTCCCAGCTGCGGGCCAGTGAAGGAGCACGTTATAACTCCAGCCTTCCCCATCTCAGCTGCTATACTCAGCTGTACAGCCACGCGTGAGCGGGGCATTTATAGCATCTCCCACATGCATTTTTGTTGTGTAATAAAAGCCAGGTTCAACCAACAGCTTTCCTTTCGAGCTGGGGAAAAACACTGTCTCCTCTGCCAACCGCCCCGTGCCGTTGCACGCCCCAGCCTCCCAGTCCCACCGGCGCTGCCGAACGGGCTCCAGAGGGCTTTCTGGGTGGTGACAGGGAGCAGAGCAGAGAAGAAACAGACAGCAAATGTCATCGTCTCCCAAGCCCCGTTTTATCAGAAACGAAGCTAAAATAATCATCATTTAAAGGCTTTGCGGGATTAGGAGTTCAGAAATCAGATGGATTCCTCCAGCTTACGGTGAATTACTGGCGCGGGCACGCCAGCGGGATCACTGGGGCATCGCACAGCCCGAGCAGAGGAGCACCAAGAGGCGTTCTGGAAAGCAAACAACTTGGATTATTGTTTTAAAGCATCCCGTAGCAGCAGCTGAAGAGGAAAACATAGAAAACATTTTTACCCAAATAGAAAAACATTCTCAGATCTCTACAACACGTCCTAAATTTAAGCTCCTCATTGGCAGATGCTTATGTTTCCACTGGAGCCACTGTTTAGCATAGAATACAAGTTTAAAATAAAATTTGACCAAAAAAAGCACAAAAGAGGAGAACCTTGCATCAAAACCTGATCAGTACATTGACAAGAACAAACATTAATTAAACCCTCCTTCCACGGTCTTCCAGGCAGCTGTATGATCTGTATTGAAGCAGACAATTTGCAATCATTTCGGCTTTCTGATTTAGAGGCGACACTGCCAAAACCCGTTAGCAGCAATCTGTGTATAGCATGGTCAGAATCCAATGCTCCATGCCATCGTACGCTGCAGCCTCAGACAAATTTTAGATGTTTATTTATAATGCATTATCTTCAAGGTCCTGAGGCGTACTTGCACTCCGCTCTCCTTCCAAGCCTGTGGCAGGAACAATAGCTTTGATACGCAATCAGCGCTGTTTGCACCATCGGGACGCCGACGGTAGAGTGATGACAATAATTCAGAACAAATCTTCGCAGGAGGCATTTAAACCATGAGCTCCTTGCTGTGGGGTTCGGTGGGAATTTATAGCTGGGAGAACTTTTTGCATGTAAAGAAGCACACCGGCGCAAAAGCAAGAGTCCTAAAAGCAAAATACGGATAAGAACAAAAAAGCCTGTCTCTGACTCTGCAAGTCCCTGAGCCCACTAATCACCATCGGATCACTGCTACAGCTGCTGATCTGATCTCAAACAGCTGTTTTAATGCTCTAAAGTACCAGGAAAAAGTTCATTGCCACATTTGCTACGTGCTAGCAAGTAACAGCTATATCTCCAGCACCCATTTCTTGCAGGAGCACAGCGCAGAAACACCGCGGCTGCTTCCCACCACGAGTGCTTGGGCGAGCGTGGTGCCCGAGCTGCTGCTTGCCTTCCGAAGAAGCCCAAAGGCAGCACTCGGCCCCTGCGCAGCGTTTGCATGGAGCCAGGCGGCCGCATGTCCCTCTGGGACCAGCGCCCGTGGGGATGCTCAGCCCCCAGCCCCCCGAGGAAGCGGCTCTTCGGCGGTGAGCCAGCCTCGGGGCAGCCCCCCGAGGCCCCTGCCAGCCTAACACTGGCTGTGATGGGTGCCCCAAACTGGATTCGAGGGCGTTCATCAACACGGCAGGCCGCATGAACACTTCCTGAAAGTACTTACGAGCCCTGAAATTTGAGGTTGTTTAAGGAGCATGAGGGAAACAACAAAAACGGACAGTGTTTGTGCAGAACTTAGGCCAACACAACACAGTAGGCACTGTCTTAAGCAAAATACATTTTATTTATATTTTGCATGTAATTCCCGTTGTGTGTGCAGATGTCTGATACCTTTAAACTTGCTAACAATAAAAAAAAATTCAAAAACTCTCTCGTAACCATGGCTAACTCTGGAAATTAAGCGAATTCCGAACTAGATTAATGATGACTACAGTCCTTCATTCGTGAGGCTTCTCCAATTAGTCAGCCACCAGGAAATCCCTCTCCCCTACAGTTACTATTCGATGCTGCAGGGCTTCCCTTCAAGTTCAGATTTTGGATTTCTCTGCTGAGGAAGGCGAGCCAGGAGGGAGGCAGGAGAAATCAGAGAGCTCCGGGCCCTTTTGCTCTCTCTCGCTGGGCACGCACCATCTTGCGTCGTGCGTTAGGAGGAACAACGCTGCTGCTGAACACGAACAGTGCCAAAAGCAAGCAGGTGTGCAGGTAACATTTGGTACTGTCAGACTGATTTCATTCTCCATAGCAAGCCGTGTGGACTGCCAGTACACTCAAACGTGATGGAAAATTAAGGAAAAACACTTTACAGCTATACAGGATGAAGTTTTCCATTCATAAAAAGGCCCCTATAGAGAGCGGTAGGAGCAGCAAACATTTAAGTCAAACTCAAATGAGAGACTAAAAAGTTAGCCGCTTTAAAAGCCCAAACATTTATGCTGAATAGAAATTTGGCAGAACGACCAGCCAGAAAGTGTTTACTTGTTTCAAACCGATTATTGAAAAAGGCATTTTCAGCTTCCCTGTTATTTCATTCTGCAGGCATATGCCAGGGTAATTAAAAAGCCTTTTAGAGAAACTATGGAGAAGATCATTTGGAGCCAGTTTTAACGCCTTTGGGGCAGTGCACTTCTGCTGCCCATCCGTGGCGTGGAACACCACGGGGAAAGGAAGTGTTTTTTCCCTACACGTCCATAACCTCTGTCCATGTCCAGATTATGTCTCACATTTAACATCAGATTAACGCATTAATATTGATTCTGTTGCTCTTCCTATGCTACGATTTGCAGGATTGAATATCAGGTTGGGAAATGCCTGCCATGAGAGAACTGCTTCTTTTAAGCACTCAGTCATCTGTAGCACGATTTGCATTAGCATATAAAGGGAAACATTTTTACAGTGGTCTGCGTGACTTTTGTTTGCAAAGGTGAGCCCTTACAGTGGTCTTATACCAGTAACACTCATTTCTCGTTTAGCCACCTGAATTCCAAACACGGCCAGCAGAAACAAGGAAATGCATTTGCATCAGAAGCCCAATGAAATATGTTCTTCCACCTACCGAAGCTCAATTTACCCTGAATTTCAAGCTTAAATTCACAGAAGACAATAATTAACTGAAGAGACAACTTTCTGGATGACAACAAATGGATTTCTTCCTCAGTGCACTAAAAAGTTTCCCTGAGAAGTGAAATAAGGTATTTAATTTAGTACATTAAATAAAAAAAAAAATCTTCTTTCAGGAAGCTCGTCAGAGAATTGATTTGTCTTCCCTTCCTGAGGGACAGGCCACACTTAGCAGTGAGCGAGCTGCATTTCCACATTATTTCCAAATATACCCTTTTAGGTTTGTTTTTTTTTTTCCTGACTTTTCCATCACATTTGACATTAACTTAAAAGCCTGTCGTTGTCTTTCTCTCAACTGAAAAAAAAAAAAACCTCCTTGCTGATAGGTGCTCTGAAGTGAAACCACCTTCAGAAACAAGGAAAATGCCCATGCATTATAAGATTTCTCTTCCTACTGCTAGCATTGTTTGCGAATTAAATGCAGCTCTATTGCCCTTTAAGCTTTATCCCTATGCTTTTATCTTTAGCTTCATTAGTGGATTTTAGAACACATTTCAGACAGACTTCAAAGCATTCCCATGTAGAAAATAAAAATTTCAGATAACCTGGGCTACTTTTTATTCTGATTTTTCTCAACCATTTTTTTTTATTATTATTTTTCCCTCCCCTCCTTGCTTTTATTTCCTGTACGTAGAGGCTTCAAAGGGTCATAACTGTTGGCTGAGGGGGCTGGATGCTATTAAGCAGATGTCGTTACTCCCTTCGTTTTTTAACATTTCTCTTGAGAGATTTTTTTCCAACTTTAATCCTCTCTTATGACTTTAGGATTTGTTTTTCAACCAATAGTCCAGAGTACATTTTTATTTCTAGCACTTGCTAGTAATGAAATACGGATTATTTGTCTTAAATCCATGAATTCATCAGCTATACAGCCATAGGATCAAGCAACAAGCATTACTGATCTATGTTTGATGGCATGATTTTTACGAGACAAAACAAGCATATGAAAACAATAAAGTAGGAGACATAATTATACAGCATAAAATCCCTTATTAGCTTTATCAAAATCAGTAACTAGTCATTGGACTGCATTTTAACAAGGAAACTAGTAAAAAACAGCAAAGCAGGTGAAAGTCCCACGTTTTGCCACGGGATCCGCAGCACACACACGTTACTCACCTCGGAGGGAAGCTCCCCTCAGCCTCACACACGCTCAGACAGCAGAAAGCTACCCAAAGTGAGAATCATTTGTTATCGTCACATAGTTTTGCTCTGCATTTTCCACTAACTTCATTACGTGTACCTCACGCACCTCCTTCCTAAAGCTTGGCAGGTATTAGTTCTACTCTCTCCCAAATTCCAGGCACCAGAGATGATGCTGGTTTTGGATGCATTGCTCCTCACGATGCCTAACATCTAAAATCTTATCTTCCACAACTGACCTGAAGAGTCAGGATTCGACTGACTTCCCAGAACCTGCATTCTTCAGGCGTTAAAGTTCTGCAAAACAATAGCAGAAAACGGCCACCTCCAGGACCAACACGCTTCGCAGAAGTTTCAGGCTCCCCAGAGGCTACGCTTTCCATTCCTTTCCTCCTAAGAGCACAAAGCATCAAGAGCTCCCCAGAAACAACACTGCATTCATTCTCTGATTTAGATTTTTTTTTTTTCCAGGATAAAAGTTACATACACTCCCGTTGCCTTCTTCCCCACATTGGACTAATCTGAAGCCAGTCTACTCTTGGTCTCACTTTTTCCACGATAGCTGACAGCACAAGTGGAAGCAGAAAACAATCGTGATAAAACGCCATGAGAACATAGCACCCAGGATATAATGTAATCCCATCGTTTATAATGCAAAATACACCACTGGAAAATTTAATTTCATTTTTCGTAGAATAAAAGAGTGAAAAATAAGTACCCCTGTTCAGGGGGAAGAAATAAGCTGCAAAGAATACCTTTGGAACAGGGAAAAGTTCCCTATAATTCTTGACAAAGACACTGAGGTTATGTGCTGAATGCTTCTAACCAGAATACATCTTGGGACTCCTTGTGAGGGGAAGAAAAAACCCAACATCATTATACTATACTTTTAATAAACAGAATCCATTCAACCCTTGAATAAGTTATGAAGCTCTAACAGGAAAAAAAAAAACAACCTACTCTGTAGCCTGGAGCACATGTGCTATGAAGTAATCATTTAGACTCACCTGCAAAACAAAAACATAACTGGCTTCATGTAGAATATGATTTCACCCATTTTTTTTCCAGCGCCCAGAGATATTTCTTAAACTCGATGTTAGAAAACAATAGTTCTAATCTCTCCAGAAACCAAGACTGCAGTTGCTAAGGCAACATTGCTTTTTGGACTCCCCTGTTCTTTGCTTAATATGACAACATTTGAAATTATTGTACCAGTGCACATAAAGTAGAAGAATTCTAAATGGCACTCTGAAATTAAAATATACATATTTTATATATATATATATAAAATAATAAAAATAATAATCCTAGAATTTTTTTTTCCTTAACAAGCTGTTCCTGGTTTATTAACTGAATCCCAAGACAGACATGCTGGAAGCTTCACTAATATTTTCTTTTAGCTTCACAGTGTTAAATCATATTCTGTGTGCAAGCCCTCACCCTGCTGGCCAGACTACAGACTGCCTTTGAAACCGCTGTGCTTCCAAAAAGTAGCCGCCTACGCGTGAAGTGACAGGTGTCTGAAGATGTTTGAGACTAGTTATCTGTTTAGCTTATACGTAGAAACCTACAGTGCAATTCTAAGAGCAAAAATAAAAGATCAAATATTTTAATTAAATTTAACTAATTTAATCTACCGTTGCCTTGTACAAGCAATCGAGATCAAACGCTCCTTCCCCCGGCTTCCCGCAGATTTCAGAGTACAGCTGTACTGACAGGGGGCTTTTACTGGGGGACTGGAAAGGAAGGTAGGGTGCAAGACAAATATGTACTCTATCAAAACAAATGTAAAGCAAGGCAAAAAGTTTCAGGGAAAAAATCACTTCCTTTAAACATTACTGCCTAAAGTAACTCTACTAAACACAAATAAAAGTGAGACTGTAAATAGCAAGCTTGCACCTGGAGGTAACAAAAGCAATTTCAATCCCCCTTTTTCAAGCTATGCTTACTGTGAGGAATCAAAAGCATCCTGGCAAATTCAGCTCTCCTGACCCCAAATGCAAACTCAATCCCATCACTCCTTAGGACAACTTGCTTTCTGAAGTCATTCCAGCTGTGGGGCTCCTGCAGCGAACTGTGGTTCTCACACGGCTGAAGCTCAAGGCTGCTCCAGCAGGGAAGGAAGCGCCAGCGGGTGAAAGTGTGCAGTAAATAAAAGCAGAGTCATAGCTTGCAGAGCAAAGCATGCAAAAACGAGGGTGGAGAGCTCGCACCAGAGGGGAAGGACATCTTTCGCATATCCTTGCTCAGGAAGACGTGCCGGAGAAATGGGGGACTGCTGCTGCTACAGGAGCCAGCGCCTCACTCCACTGTAAGTTACGAGGCTAGAGCAAGCACTGCTGCCAGCTGCAGGATGGCAGCCCTTCTTTCAGAGGTGAGCAGGTCACGTTTGGGTAGGAAGCAGGTTCAGGTTAAGGGGGAGGCTTCAGTAACACCATTAACTCTAGATAGCAAATGTGAGATCAAAAAAATATAAATTATACCATGCCAGAAAAGGCTGATTAAGGAAAGGCCTTTTAATGTTTGTGTACGAGGAAACTCTTCATTTGGGCTCTGCTGGAGTCACTAGGATGCGAGTTTACAGTTTTAACTCTCATTTCAAGGTATGAATTTTGTAATATAGTGACTGGGGAGCTAATTCACGAGCTGCTCAGCATCTCCACCCTGAAGTGACAGAACTGGCTTGGAGCGGGACTGGAAACAGCAAAATCTCTGCCTGTTAAATTCTGGTCCTGGTACTGCAGTTGGCTGAATTTCACCCTCTTGTAACAAACGCTGGGACCCTCGGAAGCAACATCTGCAAGTGTGGTAAAACTGGCTTGCTTCTCCAGCACTGAAAAGCAATATGTGATTAGCAAACATATCAGAGATGCCAAATCAATCCCTCACCAGAATACCTTTATTCCATAGGTTGAACAACACAGAAATCACGATGCATGGCGCATTCCTTCGATATACAAATACATACAGAAGCACACGCAGTGTTGAAGCCATACAAGCCGATTGCATTTTTAATCTCTTATCCGCAACCTAAGAACTACAGTGGATATTTGCAAAGAAATTTTCCTTGATCCCACAATCCAAGAAAGATTAAAAGTAAAACACAAAGGGTACGAGGCTACTGCCGTGGCCAGCACACCATAAGACAAGACACTTAAAAATGTCTGAAAGAGGTCTTTAGGGGCTCTCCCTGCCCTCACACTGCGGCACCCGCACCTGGGCTGGCTCCGAACTGGAACCAGTCCCGGGAAGCTGCTGGGAGCTGAGCACTGCTGCACCCTGCCTCGTTATGCCCGTGCCACGCTAATGAGGCAGGGCAGCTCCCCAGCTCAGCATCCGAGCCAAACGAGCTCACGCCTGGCCGCGGAGGATTTGTTTCGATGCCTGTACCCACGCAGCACGGTATTCAGTGTTTGATGATAGCGGCAGGGGTGGAAATCAGGTGTCAGGCACAGGAGTAAAATCCCCATTCCCTGAAGGTCTGCTCCCTTCGAATGAGGAGACAACGCACTGCAAGATAGGCGGTGCAATTCAAAAAAAGAAAGGCATATTACACGTTATGCAATTGCAGGACGCACACGCCACTTAAAGCTACGTCGTAGGGACAAAAAGAAAGCTAAACTTACCAACATCAACTCATGCTCAGGGGCTAAGTCTGATTTTATTCTAGTTCCTAAAGAAGTCACTTGCAGAATCTTTTGACAATGCTTGTTGAATTTTAACTCAATTTAGCAGCAAATAATTTTCAATCAGATACTTTTAGTAAAGAAATGAGTCTCCCTGTGCATGACAGAGTTAAGAAAATAGTGCCAGTTTTTTTAATTCCAAATAAATTATTGCTCTCCAACTTGAGGTTATGACAAAGTTAAGTTTTAAATTTAATTTTTAATCCTAATATCATCATTACAATTCCACTCGTACAGTAGCTGTACGCACAAGTGGTAGCTGCTTGCTCAGCACTGCATCTCGCCCTCATCCAAGTTCTGCACCAGCCTTTTACTCTTTCAGATCACTTAAGGTCACAAACAGATGAGCTGAAGCTGTGCCAACACTAAGCACAGCAAAGATCTCGTCCTGTATCTCTTACGGTATGCTCCTGTGCTCCTCAATACAGCATTTGTCTGTTCTGCAGCACCACAGCATGGTTAACACAAGTCCAGTTTATATTGAACAACCTCCCCCTATCCTTTTTTATTTTTATTTTTTACACTACTGCTTCAGTTGTTTTCACACCTGGAACTTCGCACACAACCTGCTGCACTGCTAAATTTGGTGTTGCAGTTCAGTGGCACAGAACACAGGTGCAAGCGACCAGCAATTTTTCTTCCTTTACCATACCTGCAGCCCTTCTCCCACTTTACTCATTATCTGTCCCACTGAGTTCACAGACTTACTATAATCCTAAGTGCACGTGAAATCATTTATTACATATGCAGTTTCACCTGTGCATTCATACCAGATTCATTTGTCTTCTCTAAAAGTATTTTGTCTAGGTTTCATGAGAGCATCTTATTTTAAAATAATAAATATTTCAGCAATAATCACAACACCATAATTATAATGGCCATATATATTAACTGTTGGGCTTTAACAATTATTCAGGCAGGTTACTCCCTAGTTTACACACACAGTAGGTAACTTATTACCACAGTAATATAGATCAACATTAGTTCCTTCCACTCCTCTGGGGAAAAAAAATAAAAATCCCTAGAAACCATCCCAAAGGCTTCCAGCTCTTCTGGCAGCCCCTAAGGACAACTCTACGACATACCCCATTGACATGTCTGGCTTCTTTTGGGGCTACTTATCAGCGGATGGCTAATCACGCTGTCAGGTGAATGTATTGTATCAGTGTAATCAGCAAACGAAGAGATCTGCCCACACGCTCCGAAGAGATGAATGCAAGAACACAGTAACAGCTGTAACATAGCTGGCTCTGTCAAACAAACTGCTCAGCTTCAGCTTCGCAAGATGTTTTTAAACGAGAGATTAGGTAAATTCTTAGTTTCTAGCAAAAAACTCCTGCCCCCATTGTCTCTTGGCTATTGTTCACATTATATGCATCCACCCCTCTTGTAACACTTGGGAACTAGATGGTAGGGTTTTTTTCATTTTATTTATCTCTAAACCATGCAGACAACACAGGTGAATGGGATGGGTAACTCCTCCGCCAAGACCCAGGAATTCACGGATGGGTTGACTCCTTCACATGATGAATACCAGATAAGGACCTTCTGCCAAGCAGCGTGCTGTCTGCAACTGGATTTGAGCCACGTAGCAGAAAGCTGCGCGTGCAGCCCGTTTACATGGAAATCTGGCCAGGAAAGTATAAATTGGGCAGTCTGCAAGAGACGAGCAGTTTCCAAAAGAACTGTTTCAGATTCACAATGAAGTTTGCCAAAACAGCAATCACTAAAGTACGTAATTTTGCATTTAGAAACAAATTCAAACGTTTAAAAAAAATCAAGTCTTGAATAATACAGTAGTACAGTAGGACATGCCAACCTGTCAGGAAAGGACACCGATCAGAAAAACCGATGAAGATACACCAATTGTTTGGTATGACAGAAATCAAGTTTTAATATCCTGTTCACAAGCTGTCCTGTTTTATCACACAGCGATTAAACATTCAAAACTTCAACAAGGTTTAAAAAAAGCATATTAAAGTAAAAGCACCTTTACAGATCAACAACTCAATCCTCCCATATTACCATTCATGCTTTTAAATTTCCTCCTTTGGTCACCATAGAAGCTAACATCAATCTGAGCAAATTCAGCACGTCTTCATAAAAGGATAACTAAGACTCAATCAAAGAGACACTGAAAATCAGAAGCAAGCTATGTGGTTCACATATCATTTGCCTGATGCGTTTGTCTCCATCTTTCAATCAGGAACCCAAAAACATGCTTAGTATCGTTAACTCTTTCATAATACACCTTAAAAAGCCAGCTCAAAGTGTCAAGATAACGCTTTCCTACAGTAATTTGGCAGAGCCACACACACGGTTTTGCTGCCCTCACACGCAGCACTGAGAACAGCATTTGGCTCCCACAGGACAACCCGCTGGGAATTTAGTACCTTACTTACATGAGAACTCTTAATTGGATGCTCTCACCTAAGCCCAGTGAAACTTGAGGTGTATTCTTTCAGCCTGGGTATAGCATATCGTATTAACAGAGATTTATAATCATAAGAGTATCCGAGGTTGGAAGGGACCTCTGAAGATCACCTAGTCCAACTCCCGTGCCAAGCAGGATCACCTGGAGCACGTTGCACAGGTGATAATCTGGGCATTTCATACAACACCTGCATGGAATCTTAATTATTAAGAGATAATTAATTGACTTGACAGGCACATTTGACGAAGAGGAAAGCCACTGGCAGAACTAGAAACATTTTCCATCAACAAATTCCAAGTTCCACCAGAATACCGCTGCAGATCTTGTTGCAGGGCCACATAGATGGTAACTCCGGATCTTTGCTGGATCCCATCTCGCACAAATCCTATCAGTTATCACTTTGAACCGAAGACTACCATTGAAAAGACTTGTTAAATGACGGGGGTGTGACAGCTGTAAGAGCACTTTCACACCTAGAAGCTACTACACTTGTGGTATCCAATGTGTCCCACCCCCCCCAAAAAAAAACAAACAAACAAAGGCACCCCAAACACCACTACATCCAAAGGGCCACATTCACAACTGATTTTAACAAACTACAGGAGTTATATGGAGCTCAACTGCATTTTAAATTACAGATACTCAAAAAGCAGTGAGTTGGTGCTACCTGTAAATGTACGTAATTAAAGAGAGGGTTTACACATACAGTGCAAGTTTTACCTAGCTATAACAACTTCATTCTTCACGCCAGCCTTGCATTATTTTAAGTATTTGTGTATGTACCACACGCAAAGAGCACACACCTCCGTGTTGTAACACTTTATTGAAACCCAAGGTTACACTTCATTTCAGTTACAGCTGTGGCAGATTTTCACGTCAGACGAACTTCCAGCTCTCCTTTTTCCCCCCTCCCCTTTCTCTCAGGGCTTCCGGCACCGGCCCTCACTGGAGGCCGCAGGCCGGGGCTCCCACAAAGCACAAAACCCCCCGGTTTCATACCGATTTGCCCCCCAAAAATGTCCCACAGCCTACACGCCCCGACCGCCCCCCCCCCCCCGCCGGGTCCCGCCGGCCCAGCGGGCGCCAACCACCTCGCGCCCAGGACGGGGGGAGCCGTGGCCACCCCGCCTCGCGCGCGCGCTCACCCCCGCTTCGGCCCGTACCAACGCGCCGTGACGCAGGGGGGGACGGACGCGCGCAAGCCTTCGGGCCGGCGCGTTCTATCTACGGCCCGGCGCACGGGGGGGATCGCCCGCCCCCTCCCTGCCCGCTCAGGCAAGCGATGCCTCAGCCGCGGCGCTGTTCCCCTCCTTCTCAAGTGCTGTGGTACCACCCAGCTCCTGGTGGCCCGCCCCGGGCCCACGTGATCACTTTCCCGGCGTCCCCCGGGCTCGGCCCCGCCGCAGCTTCCCCCGCGCCCGCTCCGCTCCCGCTCCCGGGCCCGGCCCCGCCGCTGCCCGCGCTTGGCTCGGCCCGGCCCGGCCCGACCGCAGTCCCCCCGCCGCCGAGGGGCCGCTCCCGCCTCCTCCCCGCCTCTCACCTCTCCGCCCGTTCCTCGGGGCAGCCGCTCCCGGCCGGGACATGTCGGGCGGCGACTCCGCGGCGGCGGCGGCCGCGGCCTCCCCTCAGCCACTGCCCTTCTCGCTGCCCAAGCCGCCCCCCCTCATGCAGCTGACGCCGGGGGACGCCGTCCGGCCCGTGGCCGCCGCCGCCGCCGACCAATCGCCGAAGGGCAGCCGGCTGGCGGGCCGCCCCGATTGGCCGGCGGGCAAGCCAGTCAGCCTGCTGGCGCCGCTGCTCCCGCCCCGCGGCGAGCCCGAGCCCCTGATGCCCTTCGGGCCCTCGTCGCGGCAGCCGCTGCGGGGGCGGCTCCTGGGCAGGTGCGGCGGGGGCAGCCTGCTGAGCCCCGCCATGCGGCCCGGGGCCGTCGACCGCGGCTCGCTTATGGTGAGTGCGGGGCGGGGCGGGGGGAGCGCCGGGAAGCGGGGGGGAGGTGGCTGGGGGGACGGTGGGGGGGGTGGGGAGGGTGCTGCTGCTGCTGCTGCCGCCGCCCTGAAATGGCACCCTCAGGTGGTGCTTCCGTAGTGACCTGGAGCAGTTACCTGCGGAAGTGTGGTGCGAGGCCGGGCTGCGTGCTCTGCGAGTGAGTTCGTTCACAGCACGGCTCCTAAAGGACCCCTAGAACCAGCGCTTGTGGCCACGACAGAAGGCACGTGCTGTAATGCGGGAATTTTGAACGAACGGCATCTCTCATCCGTAGACATTTTTGTCCTTGCAGCGTGACCATACCAGGAATCGCGAGAGTAACAAAGTTCAGTTGTTTAATAAGGAGACGGTGATCACATTCACTGTAAAAACTACCAGATCACATTCATTGTAAAAACTCTCTCAGACTTGGATATGAGGAGTGAAAGGAATGCGTGTAACTTTGCACAGTGAGCAAACTCGCTCATAGTTGTTGCAGAAGAGCACACAGAAGTAGTTACAGGCCCAAGTTTAGTACGCTTTGCTGTGACAAGCCGTAAGGTGGCTTAAGAAAGACTTGTGGAGGTTTCATTTGGATGTTGGTTTAGAAACTTTATTTGTTCTAATGCTCACGACTCTAGAGGACCTGGAAGATCAAATGCTTACTGTCATTACTGCTACGCAGTGTTGAGTTAGTCGATTAAATAATTTTCAGTTCAGCGTTCAGCCTCTCTTTGTTCGCAATGCTTTTGTGAGTCGTTAGCTTCACGCTCATTTTTTTCCTTTGTTGCTGCCTTTCAGATGGGACACCCAGGGATGCCACATTACCCGCCCATGGGAATGCACCCCATGGGGCAGAGGCCACCGAACATGCCGCCGGTTCCGCATGGTATGATGCCTCAGATGATGCCTCCCATGGGAGGACCACCGATGGGGCAGGTAACGCATTTTTAGTGTCTTTTTCTTTCTTCCCATAACGATGTTAGGTCATCCCCGTTTGTAGGTAAGTCTCATACGGCAGCTTGCAAGTGCTAAGGTTAATCATTCAGGGTGTCTTACGCCACCGCTCCTATCCACCTGCAGCGTGCAGAAACTCTTCTCATTATAGCAGATAATCAATACGCTTCATTTGGCCTTTAAGCATCAGTAGTTGTAGGTATGGACCTGTAATTTGAATAAAAAAGATGCTGCTGCTTTTGCATGGATTTTGGAGAAGTAAGGTTGTCATCTTAGTACACATTAGAATCGAAAAGTGTTGGTTCTTCTCAGAAGTAGAAAAGGTAGAGAACTTCGTGTTTCATTTGTTCTTGGCTATCTGCTCTGTCCAGGTAGACGAAAATTGCAGGGAAAAATATTTACAACATGAGTTTTTGCAGAATTCCTTCCAGAATCCTAGGGAGTGACGTGTAATATGCTGTTGTTGCTAGTGGAATGTGCAGTTCGAAAAATAAACTTGGCTGTTCACATTGACGGGTGTGGAGCTGGGTTGACAGGTAGAGTAGCCAGAATCATAGCTGTGCTTTTTGTTTGTTTAAAGCTGTATTTTAAATAATGAAAAATCCTTTCCTGTGTGGTTTCCAATTAAGCAGCAGTTCTCTTTCTGGACTTAAGAAGTGCTGTAGTAATGCTGCTTGTGATAGTGGTTTGCCTAAGTAGAAACTGAGGGTTATGAGCTAGACTGGCGAGGGGGTGACGTGAACGGTTAACGCCTCAAGAAGAGCCCACGAGGTCATCCTGGCCGCTCCTTGTGCTCCTTTGCAGTACCTTGGATAGAGCACGTGCTTTGTTTTTTTCCACTGATGCACTGAGCCTGAGAGGACTCTTCAGCATGGTTTTGCAGCCTGTTGATCTGCAAAATTAATGCAGTTGTAAAAGGTGAGGAGGACTTGGCTGTTGGTATGATAGCTAATGGCGTGAGTTTTTGTGTGTGCTTGTTAAAAACTTCAATAGCAATTCTATTTTATTCCTTTGCTTAACAGGCGTTTTGGTTTGTTTCCTTCTATTCCATTATTCTTACCTATGTAATGTGTGTGTAACGTTCTTACCCATTTCAGTGTCTAATATTTTAGTGAGCAATGTAGATAGAGAACTGAGGAGTTTTTGGTAGATGTAAATAGCTGAAGATAAATGGCATGGCAGAGAGGGGATTAGAGGCTCGATCATCCTGCGGCCCTGAGGCTGGGACGGGGTGGTGATACCCCCACACCAGACAGGTGGAAGTGTCAGCTCGCGTTGGCTTGTTTCCTTGGGTGATAACCACTTTCTTCCAGCAGTTATCGGAGGTTATTTGGGAAACTTTGCAGGATGAGGTGTTTTCCTAGCTTGTTTGTCTCCTTTCTGAGGTGAACCCCTGTAGGGCAGGTAACTACCTTGCATAGGTAACAGCAGTAGTGTGGCCTTCTCTCAGCATCAGTCAGAGGAAGGAAGGCCTTTTGGAAATGAGTAGGGTCGCCTTCCCAACAGATTATTTTTTTTTAACTTTGTGTCTTAGTGTCACACACGAACAGAGCAGAGCTCGGGGTTTCTGCAGGACCTGGGCCAGGGCTTTTAAGAAGCTTGATGCTCTCAGAGCCCCCTTAGTTGGACGTAGCAGTGGGGCAAGAGTGCTTTCTTCTCCTGCTTCTACAGGATGGCGAGGAATAGGAGGGACCGCCTTCCAGTCTTTCCTTCCTCCCTCACCCTCCCAAGAAAACCTTGTGGATTGAGGGTGGAGCAGTAGCCCTACCACATACCCTCTTTCCCCACGAGATGCAAGATGAGGAGAGTGGTAACCTGGTGCTCCCTGAAGATACAGGGGGATGGGGTCTCTTGGCCAGCCTGCCAAGGACAATAAAGGTAAAGGGGCACAACTGGAAGGTTGAAGGGGGTTGACTTCTAGAGATCTGTTTGGGATCGGTGGCCAAAAAATTGTGTTGGCAATACCTCGATTATTTATTTTGTTCCTTTTGCCACTTTATTAATAGTTTAGCAGTTCTTGGAAGTCAGGATCAGTAAAAATAATAATAACGGGAAACATACAAAATATTAAATACTTTTTTCAGTAGCGTTATCAGCTTTCCAGCGTATCAGTTCAGTGCGTAACTTCTGCATAACCATCCCTTTGAGACTGTAAGCATAAATATTGGAGCCGAGGCTACCTTATCTGAGTAGCAGTTCCGTGTTTTGTGTCCCATCAGATCACCCGACAAACTCAGATACAAGTCTAGACTCAAACTTTCCCTTGCTGTGGTACGGTGTTTATCCCCATTGCCAAGTTCACATTGTACATGGTTTAATATTGTATGTCTATATGAAGATTTTCATCCAGATGTTTAAAAAAGAGAGTTCAGAAATCAGGGGTTTTGATGTTTAAATTTAATAGCTCTCTACATCTTGAAGTTATTTGCAGAAATTCATTCTTCTAGTGTCCCTGTAAAGCGTTCCTTCCTGTTTGCAGAGGTGAGAGGAAAGGGAGACAGGTTGAAAGTTGCAAAAAACATTGTGAGCACAACTAATCTTAGACTCTGAGTTTACCTTTCCTACGTTTAATTCATTCCATGTGACCTTGGAAGTTTGCAGAAATTTTTCCCAACCTTTATTTTTCCTGTTTTAAGTTAAGATTTCAGTAATAGCTTATCACACAGATTACATACCTCATCATTTGCTGCTGTTCTTTTGTTGACGTGGTGGTCTTTGTTAATACTACTTATCAGACTTCAGAATAATTGAGACATGTTACTCCTAATGTAAGTTTTTGTAGGAATCAGGATTCTACAGAAGTAACTTACTTTTTGTTTCCAAATGCTTAGAAGGTTCATTTGTATTAAAGCAAGTGTCATGTAATTATTTTAAAACAAAGATGAGGCATCATATTTAATGTTTAAAATATCATAAAGCATATCTGAAGTACTGTTTAATTACAGATGCCTGGAATGATGCAGTCGGTAATGCCCGGAATGATGATGTCTCACATGTCCCAAGCTGCTATGCAGCCTACAGTTCCGGTGAGTTTAATTTCACTTTTTTGAATTTGAAAATGTCTTTGTGTCAGCTGTTTTTGTTTAGCATGGGTATGTCTTTGTTTTCTTCAGCTGGACTGTGAAAAAGCTATTGCTAATTGTGATGGAGCTTTATGTAGGAGATAATTTATTTGGGAGCTAAAGACAGAGATATTGGGGTAATGGCAGGAGAGACCCCTGGTGTAGCTTATTTTGTATGTTGCCTTTCTGAGAATTAGCTTGATGTTCCTAATTCAAGTCAACAGTAATAATTGTGTGGGGGGTGGGAAGCTAGGAATCCGTATTTAAGACATTAGAGCATTTTGCTGCTGGACACCCACTTGTTTGGATAAGTTCTGTATTTATTGATTTGATTACAATTGTACTTGGTGCTTAAATATCTGCTGATTGTTTCTACAGCCAGGGGTGAACAGCATGGACGCGCAAGTAGGTAAGTATAAGCTCTTTGTTACTGTTTCAAAGTATTTCACCAAAACTAGTTGAAGTACCAAAAAAAAAAAACCCACTTCCGTAAAACATAATTTAACTGTCATTGATTCTTAGAGAAAATATTTTTCTTTTAATTGTGTTTTTACCTAGGGAAAAAAAAAATAACCAGCCTTTTTGATTGTTTTTTTTTTTAGGTGTAACGCCACCTGGAACTCAGGTAGGTGAAAATCAAAACTGTAGAAGTCTTTGATAGAAGCGTGGTGTCATACAAACATGGCTTTACAGATTTAAAACTTTTTTTTTGTCCTCCCTTGATGGAGCTTGCTGGCCTATCTGTGATTTAAGGCTTCATTAGATTATCAATTGGTAGTTAATGTTAAAATTAATAGCTTCAAATGTATTTCTTCTGCTTTGCCAAGGTTTTCATGTTTTATGTGACATTAGTGTTTTTATTTTAAGGAATTGAGCTTGAACTTAAGTAAAAGGTGTGCTTTTCTTGTTATTTCCATGAATTTTTGAGCTTTGGAATTAATCTTTGTCTAGTTCTTCTAGTATGCAGGGCAGTTTATTTTGATTTTTTTCTTAGGTGTCTAGGATATAATTCACTTGCTGTTCAGATAGGTCAAAAATACCCAGCTTACTTTAAAGCTGTCTCTTTTCAGTTTTAAGTCTGCCAGTGTCAGGCTAGGCAGTTATTCAGGGTAAAGTTGTGGCTTTGTACTGAAGAAGAGTGAAAGTTGTTCCTACTTTTTTTTCCTTTTTAAATCTCCCTTCTGTTACACGAGCAATTTATAAGTAGATTTTTGCCTAGTGTAATTATTAAATGAATATCAGTTATTAAATGAATACGAGTGAATTTCAGTTGTCCTTTTATTTCTGAGACTTGCATTCTGTGTAATTGACCTGTGAAAGAGTTGTTTCTTCTCAGCCATATTCAGTAACTGAAATGGCAGATTTTCGGAACAGATTTCAGCTACAGCTGAGTTCTGCCACCTCTGATTTCAGTAAGTTTGTATAAGCTGTTGTTGAAAAGCATTAAGAAGGTAATCTTGAGTTCACATGGAACTCCTGAAGTCGAATTTCCTTGAAGCAAATTTTTCTTAGTTTTGAAAACATGGCATGCTTTATTATTTGAAGATTATTTCTCAAAGTTGCTAGGTTCTGATCCCATTAACTTTTCCTTTCTTTTCTGATGGCAATTGGCTACCTTGGATTGCTGAATGGGAGGGGGGTGGGAGACTTAATAGCATAGCACAAACTAGATTCTTGAAAACAATACCAACTTAACGTTGTTTAGATTTTGTTTTGCTGCATTTCCTTTGCTACTGAATTATTTACTATATTTAATATGCACATTCAAATGAAAAACAAATAGTAACCAGAATGTCTTTTCAGAGCTCTGTTTTGTTTCGCCCTCAGACAACGCATCCCGTAGTTTGTGCAGCTCAGCAAACCGCCACAACCAACAGTTCTGTTAACGAAGAGCACTCTAAACAGGTTTATCTGCTTTCCACTTGTATTGTACTTTTTAGTGGCTTTTGATAGCATCTCGGTCATCAGTTATTGTTCATCATTAATGTTATATTCAAATTTCCTAGAAATCTACGTGGACGGAACACAAATCACCTGATGGAAGAACATACTACTATAATACTGAAACAAAGCAGTCTACCTGGGAGAAGCCAGATGATCTCAAAACACCAGCTGAGGTAAACTAAATTCAAAGGCAAATTACTGTATTGTGGAAGTTTTGTGTGAAGGCAAGAATTTACTACATGACTACCATGCAGGATAGGTGCGCCAACAGATTTTTATCAGTGGGAGCAAACTCCTAAAATTAGAAATGTTGCAAATATGCTTATATCCCCTTCCTTATATTGGTGGAACATAAAGCTGCAAAATGGACAAAACTAAAACAGGTCTCAATTTATATGTAAATTTTCCCAATCAAAAGGGTGGCATTCTTCAATATTTAGATAAGTGATGTGTTTATATCACTAGGGAGGATTTTCCTTGGCAAGTAGATGCCTTGTATTTGTCAATCCTTAAATTATTTCTTGGGTTAGTGCTTATGGCTCACTTCTACCAGTCTTCTAATTTTAAAATATTACTGTAAATTTGATTGTATGTTTTTGGTTTTTTTCTCCATTAGCAATTGTTGTCGAAGTGTCCCTGGAAAGAGTACAAATCTGATTCTGGAAAGCCATATTACTATAATTCCCAAACAAAGGAATCGCGCTGGGCAAAACCCAAAGAACTTGAAGATCTTGAAGGTAATGTCGACAAAGTTGAGTAAGGAGGGTTGCAAGCTGTGCACATGCATGAGTTACGGCAAAAGACTGTTGTCAGAGCATAGGAGTTACACTTCTGCTAGAAATAAAAACTACTGGAATTAGCTGCATGCAATAGAGTTACTGCAGTCTGAGATTTCTATGGAGCATTCTTGTTTTCCTTGTTTTTTTCTACCTCATTGCCACCCAGTTTTCCATAATACCCTTAGTTCTCTTCTACGTATGTAGCAGCAGAAGCTCCCCCTTGTGTCCTTAAACAGGAACTGAATTAGGATGTAATGTGCTGTGGCTTGTTCGGGGCTATGTGCATGTTCTCATTACATTAGGTAATGCTTCATTTGAGTCTGTTGTATGATTTCGCTCTTAGCCACCAATTCTTTGGAAACGTGGGAACTTTCGGTAGAATTTTTTTAATGGGTTCAGGTTTGTGAGGGGAGACAAGAAGCAGAGGGGCTACTGTAGTAATCCTCATTCACTTGGGAAAACAGGATAAAAGGGTGCTGGACTTCTATAATACTATATAGCTTATAATCCAGTAGGAATTGCATTTTGTTTTGGTGTTGTGGAAGAATTTTAAGAACAGTAATATGTTTTATACTGAAAGCAGAGTGTCTACTGAAAGCCAATACTGTGTGTCAGGCTTTGCTTAGGTAATTATTTCCTGTTAATTTTTCTCAGAAAATATTATGAGAAACTGTTGTAGCAAAAAATATTAGTATGTTTGTATTGACCTTCTCTGTTGTAAAAACAGGTGGGGAGGGACACAGAACATTGTCTATACCTTTTTTTTAAACAAACATGATGATGTGCTCTTGTTCTTCACTTTTAGAAGTTTTGTTTGGTATAGTGAGGGAAATAAGATCTTGATGAAAAACTACAAAACCAGCTGTTTATAAAGTAAATGTATAGAATACTACAATGCATAAGCATCAATGAATGTTCAAAAAAGAAAGATCTGTTTCAAAAAGCTTAACATTCTGTTCTTTAAAATAGTCTGAAGTTGAAATAATTACTTTAAATTGAGGAAATCCCTTTCTTACCCCTTAATCTTAATTTAGTGGTTTTCTAAATTTTGTTTCAGTTGTAATTGATTTCAGTCTTCAAAGGACAATGGTAATGAAGATACTTAAAGCTGTGCTTTTATTAAATCATGCTAACAGTGACTTTTTACCATGCGTAAAATATCTTTATTTAAAGCTGTATTTTGATTGTTTTTTTTCTCTTCTCCTCTAGCAATGATTAAAGCAGAAGAAAACAGGTATGTTTTTAGTGTGTGTTACTAGTGTTGTGTTTTATGTTAGGCTGCCTATTACTTCTTAAAAGTAGAATGTAGTCCTTGAATCTTGAACGTGGTCCTTGCATGGACAGGTTGCCCAGAGAAGCTGTGGGTGCCCCATCCCTGGAGGTGTTCAAGGCGAGGTTGGACAAGGCCCTGGGCAACCTGATCTAGTGGGTGGCGTCCCTGCCTATAGTAGGGGGTTGGAACTGGGTGATCTTCAAGGTCCCTTCCAACCCAAGCTGTTCTGTGATATTATCCTATGGTATAATACATAAATGCATAGTTTTATTGAAGCCTTCCTATCTCAGAGCTGATTATTTTGTATTATTCTGAGATAAAATATTTGTAACTTGACTTAAACCTCTCCCTTCCTACTTTACCTTCTTTAAACTACTGTCTTCCCTAACCTGTTAAGCTCTCCAGTGCTTAAATGTGACTGTTGCCATTTTTGATACCTACAGCACCAAGCCTGAAGAGTCAGCTGCAACGTCATCTGCTACGGGAGAAGCAGCAAACACAACCACCACAGCCACAACTGCTGCGGAAACCGCAGCAGCTGTAACCACCACCACTACTGCAGCAACAGCAGCCTCTGAAGGCGAAACTGCTGCAGCTTCTGGGACAGAAAATGAGAGTACTGCCGCAGCCACAGCAGAGGAACAGGGACAGCAAGCAACTTCTGCACCTGCTGCACAGGAACAGAGTGCAGAAACTGCAGCTAACGCAGCGGATGATTCTTCCAAGCAGGAGGGTTCAGCAGAGTAAGTAAGATTATATAGGATTTACGGTTTTTGAACTTCTGTATTTCTTGTCAGATTTCGTTAATCTCCAGTTCTAGGTGGCCAGGCTTCTTTGACAACTAGCTGTTTTTTCAGTGAAACATGAGCATGGATCTCAATGGCAGCAGTGAAGAATGAATAATAAAGAGGAAGGAGTATTAAGTCTATTTTTAAAAATCTAATGCCCTCTTGTCAGCCTTCCCCTAAAGCTAGTGTAGAACCATTTGTGGCTCACAGCTGATAAATTTTCAATAGCTTGAAGAGTTCTCTGGGGGTAACATTATACACTTACCCTATATGACACTTCAGTGACTTTAACTTAGAAAAAAAAATGCTTAAATACTAAAATAATTCATTTCTGTTTATAGTGCTTCTTCAAAGAAAGAGGACGATGATGCACAGCCAGTTAAAAAAACCTATACGTGGAATACAAAGGAAGAAGCAAAGCAAGCATTTAAAGAACTCCTAAAAGAAAAGGTATTTCAGTCAGTTGTTATTCTTAATGCTTTATAGAGCTACGCAAGCTACATTTGCTAGGTACAGCTAGAGGGCTTTTGTGTTTGTTTTTTTTTAAAGTCTCTCACTGTTGTGGAAGAGGACTTACATGCTAGACAAGAAATGTGGGAAAAGAAATACAGTGAAAAGAATGTACAGAGTAAGCCTTTTTCAGAAGCGCTTTGGGTGAGGAGCAAGGTGTAGGATTTTAATCAGGGCTCTCAGGTCAGCTTTTTTCCTTTCTTCCTTTTACCTACTCCCACGCTATCATGCAAACTAACGGTCTGGTGTTTGTCCAGAATTCAGACTGGAATGGTGAGCGATTTGATGGATACCTTCACTAGATGTTTCAGAGACAGTTTAGAGATCCATATTGAAAAACGACAGACTATTAGGTTTGGTGTGCAGCGTTGCCATGAGCTAGTCTGATTTAACATTTTTCTGTGAAGTAGTAATTTTAACAACAGTATTTAAATGTTTGTTGAAGTTACAGTTACCATTATTTTTGACTGACTGTGAGGTACGTTTCTAATAAAAGTGTTGTCTGATTGTCTAAGTCTTGATTTTTTTCATCTTTGTTTTAAAGATGGAGGTGAAATGAGAGTAAAATTAGATTCACTTTGGTTTTCCCTCAGTGTATAGAATCTGTTTTCTCAAGTGAGAAAAATTTCCAGGAGAATTTATTGTAGGGATAGTGATAATACCAAAGAATCTAGTTTCATTTCTCAAGCTGATTGTTAATAAACTGTTAATATAGTTTTGTAACAAGAAATGTTGTCTTAACCCCAAAAAATGTAGTGCTTTTCTTTCTAAGAATTTTTTTTAAGGAAGCTCTAATTGTTAGATATTGGTGCCAAAGTAATGATGTAATGTCTTGACAGAGAGTACCGTCTAATGCGTCTTGGGAGCAAGCTATGAAGATGATCATTAATGATCCTAGATACAGGTACTGCTTGATTCTTTTCTTATTACATTTCTATACAAACACTATTTGAGGTAGTTTGACTTGACTGGTGTAACTTTTTGATTGCTTTAATACATACTTGTCCGTTTGTGAACATACGCCATTGTCAAGGAATGCTGTTCCTTTACTATGTAAAGCACAAGTCCTAGTTTTTGAGTAGCGAAAGATGAGGCAATTGACGGTTGTATTATAGTCAATTTAAATGACTTGCTTGAGAACAAAGGCATACTTTTACTGGAGCTGAAGACTTTCTAGGTTACTTTTTGAAATGGATGGCTGCCATAAACATTGGCAGGAAAACTGGTTCATATCAATTATAAAAATAATATTGAAATGTGTAAACACTACCTGAAAATAGGATAGTAGTTTGTTTTATTCTTAACTGCTTTATTTATAACTTCTTGTTCTTACTACTTTCTTTTTAAACGATATTTCATTTCTCTTGAAGGAGAGAGAGCGTGATGACTGGCCGTATAGATTAAATATAACTTTGTATTAAAGATTTGCATTGTTCAGATCTGTTTTATGTTTTGACTCTTCAGTTTTGTTTTTCTAACTTAATTTCCTTTTCTGCAATTCATTTTTTTATACAAAGTGCTTTGGCAAAGTTGAGTGAAAAAAAGCAAGCCTTTAATGCTTACAAAGTTCAAACAGAAAAAGAAGAAAAAGAAGAAGCAAGATCAAAATACAAAGAAGCTAAAGAATCCTTCCAGCGTTTTCTTGAAAACCATGAAAAGATGACATCCACAACAAGATACAAGTAAGATCAATCTTAAATGAAGTTCTGACCTTTGCTAGCTTGGCAAGTTTATCCTTAAACTTGCTGCTTGCTCTTGGTAATGCCAGCCTTTGTATTTGCTCAGCCTTGAAAAGCTGGAAAGTAAAATATTTATGGGAGAACAACTCTTCTCATTTTCACAGAATGTATTGAAGTCAGGCAAAATAGGCAGGAAAGAAAGAAAAAAGAGGTAACACAAAAGAGTGGCATACTGATTCAACCCGTATGGTTGAACTTTGAATAAGTAAAGGTGAATAGTAACACTGGGAGGTGTCTTATGTTACATCTGCCATTAAGAACAAAGAAAGCCTGATAGCTTGTTCATGGAATGTGATACTGTGTAAATGCTGTCAAATTTTGGCATGTCTGGGGCCAACATCCCAAGTGTTAAAATAGAAGTGTGATAGACTTGTCAGGTTGAGCTCATAGTAAATACCAAACCTGCCAGAAATCCATATTATCAAAGTTCAGTCAAATTTAAAATCGCAGTTGACAAACTGTCCAGACTCAGATTTTTTCTTCTCTGAGTACTGTATCAAGTACTTGTGAGCACTGACACCAAGCAACTTGGTATAAGACAGGTGAGTCAGCATCCCACATTTATGCATACTGAAGCTGGAGTCTATTGGAATGTGGTCTGAGTATAAAGCGGTGATAACTTCGTTAAATGCGTGATGTTAAGCACACGAACAGTCCCTTCTGTGCTTTAAGCCTAGATTATCTTTAAAAGTTGCTTTCATTTTTCAATGGTTCTAAAAGCACAATGTAATCCACGATACTGATGGTTGGTTTCAGGTAGTAGGCATGCAGACTGGTAAGGTTTTATTCTCTCCAGAAAGACTTGATGAAGGGTTGAAAAACAGTTGTGTGAAGTTTGAGTTTACCCACCACAGTGACTTAACGTTGTGTGTGGTTTTCTAGGTGGTAAAGATTCTAGGTTGATGCAGACAAATTATAGGTAATTTCCCACCTACAAAAAATTAGTAGTTGTGTGGCTTTTTGTGCTATCCTTTTAAAACTCGGGTTCTTTTTTGTTTTAAGTTGATTTTACTTATTATGTGCTCTTTTTAAAGGGTTAAATCTGATAGACAGCTATTGTATAACATTACTGAATCTAAAGGACAGTGCAACTTTATTCGTCTCTGTCTAGTTCACAAATAGGAAAGAAAAAAGAAAGACATAGCAGCTGCCCAAAGGGAGGTGTGTCTAGTAGGCCTGTCATTGAAAATTTTCTTCAGCTGATTTCACAGGGTGCTTACTAGAATTGTAGGTGAACCTGGACTTTATGGAGAGGAATATTGATTTTTCAACTGTTTTCATTGTTTGTTAGATGGAGAGAAAGCTGTCACAGAAGTTGTCCAATTGTCCAAGAAAGAAATTTGGGAGATGTTTTACAAAAGCATTACTGCCTATCATGTAGCTGATGTCCCACTGTCTTGCACTAACATGTTAAATGAGTATTCATCAGTAAGTTGTTGTGTGCTTTTTCTTTCGTTGTCTAGAAAAGCTGAACAAATGTTTGGGGAGATGGAAGTCTGGAATGCAATATCTGAGCGTGATCGTCTTGAAATTTATGAGGATGTCTTGTTTTTTCTGTCTAAGAAAGAGAAGGTAACTTTTGTACCTGTTTGGTTTTGTTTTTTTTTTTTTGACTTACCAGTAAATTAGTTTATACCACTTGGTAAAGAAATCTTGCAAGCAGTGCAGATCTGTGCATAGTTCAGGGACAGTGAAAATGCAAACAGAATGGGAGGAATTTGTAGGAAAGACACTGGGAACCAAATAAGCATTGTTGCATTACTACATTTTCTCCTCAGGAACAAGCCAAACAGTTGCGAAAGAGGAATTGGGAAGCTTTAAAGAACATACTAGATAACATGGCTAATGTCACTTACTGCACTACTTGGTCAGAGGCTCAGCAGTATCTGATGGACAATCCTACGTTTGCAGAAGATGAGGAACTTCAGAGTATGTAAAAAGTCTATGCGTTTCTTCTGGATGAGGGAATGGATTTGTCTTTAGCAGTGAGGGTTCCTGGTTATGGCTTGCTCTTGGGAGGTTGGGAGCAGCTGTGACAGCTGCTGAGCAGTGCATGTAAAAGGGCCTGTCTTCTTTTGGCTCCTCAGAAACAACGTCAGCTTCAGAAACTGTTATTGAATAGTCTTAATAATAAAGCATTGGATTCCTCTTTCATGGGGATTAAACTACCTCAGTAGTTGTTATCCTGTGAAATTTGGAGAATTATTTGACAGCGTAAGCAGTGTGGCAAATACAGTACTTTCTGCTAGACTGAGTTTCTTCTGTGTTTGCTTTCTTAGAAGTAGTAATCCTTTTTACTCTTCTGAGTAAGAAGGTATTTTTTCCATTATGTTTACATCTTTGTTGTAAATGGGTTGATCCTGTTTTTAAGAGCAGCATATGCTTTCACACAACTGCTGAAGTATTTGATAGAGTTACTGTGTTCTAACTTCTTTCCTGTGTTTGTAAGATGCCTGGGATGTTAGAGAGAGATGCACAAGTGCTCATCCACAATTTTTTTCTCATTAAGACTTCCATGCTCTGTACTGGCAAAAAAAAAATTAGCCAGGTTGGAGGGGAGGAGGGTTGGTGGCTTTGCTGCTGCACAGGTCTTTAATATATTTCAGTGGTCAGTGAATTTTCACCTCACTCCATTAATAGGAACAATTGGCAACAGTTATCTCTTAAGAAAGGTCTTACAGTTAGTGAGTAGCAGTACTTAATTTTTTCTCTTAATGCTCTATTGTTACCTGTTGCTAGATATGGATAAGGAAGATGCGCTGATCTGTTTTGAAGAGCATATCAGGGCACTGGAAAAAGAGGAGGAAGAAGAAAAACAGAAAAGCTTGCTTAGAGAAAGAAGGCGGCAGCGTAAAAATAGAGAGTCTTTCCAGGTTGGTGGACTTTATTTTTCTGTCCTAGACATGTCATACAGATTAGATACTCCGTGTTTTCTTATTTCATAGGGTAGGCTAATGGGTACATATAAGGAATCGAATATCAGAGTTGCACCACTTTGTGATGTAACAAATCTGTTTGCCAGAAACTGCAAGAATATGGAAAATTCAAAATTTAACAAATATGGAATTCCAGTTATCAGGAGTATTCGTTTCAGCTCTTAGCAAAGTTGGAAGTATGATAAGTGATGATGAAATTCTGATTCACTTGTATTTTGTAGATATTTTTAGATGAACTTCATGAGCATGGACAATTACATTCAATGTCCTCTTGGATGGAGTTGTACCCAACCATAAGCTCTGACATCAGATTCACTAATATGCTTGGTCAACCTGGTAAGAATACTTTCCTTCCAACCCTGTAAAACTAAGGTGTAAAGCTCTTGATCTTGGGGCAGAGTAAAGCAGGGTTGTTTGTATGTTTTCTGAATTTTTTAAAAAATGCAGCTCTTTTATTAGAGCTAGCTTTTGACTTATTTAGTTTTTTCATCAGGATCGACAGCACTTGATCTTTTCAAGTTCTATGTTGAAGACTTAAAAGCACGTTACCATGATGAAAAGAAGATAATAAAAGATATCTTAAAGGTGAGAGGGGAAAATGCCCTATTATGCTGTTTCTCTTCTAATGCCAAATACCTCTTTCAAGTGAAAACCTTGCTACCGGGAGGTAGGATTTTACGTTGCGTTAATGTCGTGTATATCGCCATTAATGTGAGAATTCCTTAACTTACCTGATGCAAAGGGATTTTTTTTAACAGGATAAAGGATTTGTGGTTGAAGTGAACACTTCTTTTGAAGACTTTGTTACGGTCATCAGCTCAACTAAAAGAGCTACAACTTTAGATGCAGGAAATATCAAGCTGGCCTTCAATAGTGTAAGTATTAATATATAAGAATGTTCCAAAATTATGATTAAAAATCCCTGTAAAATAAGAATTGGCACTTATTTTCACTGTATTGTTATGACTACTACTGTCACAATATTTAAGAAAGAGGCTGTGTTTTAGAGCCGCTTATCCTGTAACAGTTCCAAAATAAAAATTGAAGAAGTGGATTTTTACCCGAGACCATAAGCATTTCATCTTGAGGAAAGTAAAACACATCAGTAGGAATTCAGTAATGTTATCGTGCTTATTTGTAATTTTTCTTAAGGGATTTTCATGCATTTCTGTTGGTCTGGCTTGCATCAGGCATTAAATATATTTTAGATTCTGTTTGAGAAACGCATGCAAGTAGTGGGTAGGTGCAAATGACAAACAGAAAACTCAAAAGGTAAACTGTCATTGGGCTTTCAAAAATTGCATGAAACTGAATTATTAATCTTCCACTTTGATATTTTTCAAATAATCTCACAACTTTAATTCAATATAGCTGCTAGAAAAGGCAGAAGCCCGTGAAAGAGAGAGGGAAAAAGAAGAAGCTCGTAAAATGAAGCGCAAAGAGTCTGCCTTCAAGAGTATGTTGAAACAAGCTACTCCTCCGATTGAATTGGATGCTGTCTGGGAAGATGTATGTATTGTCACTTGGCTATGAAAGTCTTTCCAAATATATTTAACAAGCTGTTGCGTGCTAACACTTCCGAATGGCCATATTTCATATTAGTAATTCATTGCTGTTTTTTTTTTACAGATCAGAGATAGATTTGTGAAAGAGCCAGCATTTGAAGACATCACTCTGGAGTCTGAAAGAAAAAGAATATTTAAAGATTTCATGCATGTACTAGAGGTAATTATTTTTTCCTGATTAGAGAATATACCAAAAAAAATCTTACCTGATTGTCTCCCTTCCCACATAATTTAAGAGAGAGACGTTCTGTATTTCCCTAAAGGATGGATAATACAACCTCATTTTGAAAGTGAGGCACTGAAGAAGCATGTTATAATTATTTGATATGTAGTTGTTCTTTTAATCTGCAAGATTATTCTGCAAGAATTTTCAAAAGTTAACTAAAATTAACATTGTTGAAAAAGGTGCTGTCTTCTTCTAGACAGTGGGAGATAAGAATTTGAAACACACACACTTTGTGGGTTTTGTTTCAATTTCTGGAGCTGAAGAGACTTTAAAATGGCTTAATTTCAGAATTTCAAATCTTGCAAAGCAAGGTGTGCAGTATGTTGTAGGCCAACTTGAACAAGTACTTGGATGCATTGAAACAAGGATGCAGGTAACAGGAGCTGTGTGCATCCGTGCCTGAAGCTAGCTGTCTGTTTCCTTGCTCCTAAGCGCTTGTTACTACAACTTTAACATGGCAGTACTGGTAGTGGTGTATAATTTTTTGACACAAAAAACTCTTGATTATCTTTAATCACTACTAGCTTTAGGTGCCTTGTGGATGATGAGAGATGTCATTTTTCTGGCTGTGCCCTGTAGATCAATTCTAACATCTGCCTTTTCATGTACTCTAGCATGAATGTCAGCACCATCATTCAAAGAACAAGAAACATTCTAAAAAGTCTAAAAAACATCACAGGAAGCGGTCTCGCTCTCGTTCGGTAAGGCTTTTGATGTTGTAAAATCTACTCCTGTAATTAATTATTTGGAATGCTGTCTTCTTGCTAACCGCATTTTTTGTATCAAGGGCTCAGAGTCTGAGGACGATGATAGTCATTCAAAGAAGAAAAGGCAACGGTCAGAATCTAGATCTGTTTCTGAGCGTTCTTCCAGTGCAGAATCTGGTATGAGATTTTTTTTTCTTTGCTTTAAAATTAGTGTTACTCTGTTATGGGTAATTGTAATCTTACCATTTTTTTCTCCATATGTTTGCAGAGAGAAGTTACAAGAAGTCAAAAAAACACAAGAAAAAGAGCAAGAAGAGAAGACATAAGTCTGTAAGTGCAGCTAAGGGTTTTTTTGAGCTAGTTTAAGGGACAACTTGACACCTTATGGCGTTAGCAATCCTTTTTTGGGTATTTAGTCACCCAACTGCCTTTATAGTAAGCACTCTGAGATCAGACAGGGTATTAGTATAATAATAACTTTGTTACATACACGTTAATATTAAACTACTTAAGACCCCATAGTTTTTGGGGGGGTTAACCGCAACTTATCAAGGGAGTATGAAGGACTTACTAGTAGCTTGCTAACCGTTGTTTATCATCATGGCAAGTCTTGGCGTTGGCTTTTACTGTGGAGCGCTCTGTAGAATCCCTGCCATCTTTTCCTTTTGCCTTATGCTAAGCATCGTTCCTTTTGTCTGCTTGAGTATCGGGGTTGGGTTAGCAGCTCTGACATCAAATGTGCTGGAGCATCAAAAGAACCTAAAGAGCAGAAAGAGCTTTTCGTTCACTCTGTATCAGTTGAGGCCAAAGAATATTTTTGGTGTTGGGTAGAGAAAGCAGTTGGTGTCTCTGGACTCTGTTGCTGCAAAGCTTTTTGAAACTCATCTATTCTTTTGTTTCTGTAACTTCCCAGCAGTTAGCCGTGCCCTTCAATAGACAGCATCCACAAAGAGTGGGGATGCTGATTATTAGGCACTGAGTAACACATCAGTACTGAAGGATCACAACACAGACAGGGTCACATAAGCTTAGTGACACTGGGATGAAACAGAATGAAAGCACAGTTGCAGCACCTAATCCCTCAGTCCAGTAAAAGCCCAGCAGCGTTAAAGCAGTCAAATATGGCAAAGCAGCTGTGTTAGAAAAATGTTTACCAGCCTTCACCCTTTCCAGAGATCACAGAACGTTAGGGATTGGAAGGGACCTTGAAAGATCATCTAGTCCTTGAAAGATCCATCCCCCTGCCGGAGCAGGAAAAATTCTTGTTGGATGAATGGCATTTTTGTATAGAAGAGATTTATCGTATGGCACCCAGCGTGCCCTGTCTTAGCATGCATTGAAAATGGTAAATGGTTTTTTATAAGACTCTCTTCTTTTCTTTTCAAATCACTTTAGTAATGTGATTTGAAATTACTTGTTTCTGCCCTGGTTAATAGGATGTGTTAAATTAGTAACCGCTTCAAGCAGTTTCTTTCTAATATGGCCTATATTAAAATGAAGTCAGACTTCTCTGAAGTGTTGGTATTCTGTAAACTGATATCTAACACAGTTAATATTAATATTTAATATTTTCCCTTTGTTTACAAAGGATTCACCAGAATCAGATATTGAACGAGAAAAAGACAAAAAAGAAAGAGAGAGAGAAAGTGAAAAGGATAGAGCTAGACAAAGATCTGAATCAAAACATAAATCTCCGACTAAAAAACGACCTGGAAAAGATTCTGTAAGCTTTCTTATTTCCTTCTTATGTAATGCCTTTGGGCTTTATGTATCAGTGGGTTGCTGGAGTATGCAAGTTTATAGGTTCATAAAGGGTTTACCTTAAGTAAGGTGCTAAAGCTTTATTTATGTTCCAATTCCATATATAAAAGGACCGAATGTTCAACCAGAGCTGAACCATGCAGATCCTGTGCCCTCACTTAGTATTTAGTTGTTGATGTGTGAAATTATTTGGCTAAATGCTGTTCGTTGCTGGTGATGTGAAGTGTAAATGAGGCACGTTATCTTATAGACCGTATTGAAGCACAGTCCATACTGTGACAAAGTGCTATTTAGGATTAGACTGCCTTTCTTTTTTTCCATCCAATTTGCCAAATTGATCTCAAAGGAAAATGAGCAGCACAGCTGGGTAAAGATCTGACTGATTGTGGGGCTTCCGTTCTGAAATTTTAGTCCTCTTGTCACTGTTTTAGGTAGCAATCGCGGTGCTGGCTGGCGTTAGCCTGATACTGGGAGAAAATCTAAATTCTTGAACTTCTCAAGCTGGAAAATCATATGGCAGTGTACTTGTAACCGTGATCTTGCGCTCTGCTGTGGTGGTTCTGCATGTGGCTGGTTTTGGAAGGTGCTCAGGACAGCGTTTTCAAAGACGTGCAAACATGTTCTTTTAAAAAAAAAAAAACAATTGGAGGGGGGAGGAATCAACATCTTTGGGTGTCTTTGTGGGAACCCTTTGCCTCGCTCTGGTTAGCTGGGTGGCGCTGATGGCGCTGTCCTTCTGGATAGCGCCCCATATGCTCCGCCTCCCGGGGGAGGAGGGAGGGCAGATGGCTGCTCTCTGTATTATCTTCTTAAAATAAGCTGCTTTGGCCTCATCTGAACGCCGTTGGAAAACCCAGTTATGTGGCTGAATGCGAACGTGAACTCAGGTGTGATTAAGTGGTCGCTGTCTACTGGAGGACCTCAGCTTAGCTTGCAATTTCCCTCTTTCCCTCCCCGCCTCTTGTTGTGACTGCTGCTGCCTGAACGCCCTGCGAGAGAGGCGCCGAGCAGCTCGTGGGGCATGTGGGCGGCGCGCTGGTACCGTGCGGGGATGGCTTAAATGCTGCGATGCTTACAGGCATCGGGTGACACCAGAAACACTGCTCCTGAACGGGTTTTATTAGTAAAAATGTCTGTAGAAAAGTCCTGGAAAATCCAGGGCTCAGCTCTGTCTGTCCGTGCAGGAGCAACTGCGGACAGGTGTGCACCGTGCAGGATGACAGGTCCTGGGGGATTCTGGCGCTCAGAGAGCATGTGCCTGGGCTTCAGCTGGGAGCCTCCGTGCAGAGCGTTCCCTAACGCGCTGCGTTAGGGGTAGGAGGCTAACGGGGGGCCCCTACTGTGCCTCAGCCAGAGAACAAAGCGTGGAAAATAAATCGCTCTTACCATTAACCTTTTTCTCTCTGCAGGGTAACTGGGATACTTCAGGCAGTGAACTGAGCGAAGGGGAGCTGGAAAAACAGAGGCGGACTCTTTTGGAACAACTGGATGAAGATCAATGAGAACATTATTTATACCAAATATGTTTACATTGTGGCATAATAAAAGAAACCAATGTCTGATTCAGGATGTGGGTTCTGATATCCTGAGTTCCACTGTTGGAATAACAGTGGGTTTCAATCTTACCACGTAAATACATTCAAGTACTATTATTATGGGCATCAAATCTAGAAAAGTGAATGAAATTCTGAGTTACAAGTTGAATGTCTGTCCTTGACCTGCTAGGCAGAATGGGTGTTCTGCTCGCCATGGAGAGAGCCCTTTGAAGGGAACAACACGGTGGAAGACTTTTCAGTTCTCGCTGGATCTTGTCTGCAGGCTAAGGAAAGTGTTGGCACCTTTCTAGCAAAGCATCTCCTAAGTACGGTCCTTCCTAGAAAGGTAGTAACACTGTCTTTCCTGGCCAATGTAGGCAGGTAAAACTTCATCTTTAGAAAGATTTTTAATATAGTTTCTTGTGGCTTAATTTGTCTTACGAATTTGGTTTTATTTTTGAAAGGGGAAGGCAATGGAAGGGGAGTAATGAATCCATTTCTTCATCTGTACTGCAAAAATAATCAGATCTTGGAATTGGTCTTTTATGAACTACATTCCTGGCCAAACCAGTTTTGAGCATTTACGTGAAGCAGAAGACCTGATGTCCTGGCTGAGATTCATGTTTAAGTCTCATCTCCCAGCGAATGTTTATGGTAAATAAAATGCAGATGTGGCTGACAGAAATGCAATAGGTGCTTCAGTGCAGTGCCGGCAGAGGGTGCTGCTGCTCGCAGCTGCCCTTTGTATTAGCATAAAACCTGATCCAGAACAGCTACAGCTGTTTCAGCATTTATCTTCACGTTAAGAAAATCCTAAGTAAAATAAAAATCCTGCAAATTAATTTCAATATGTTGCCTTAAGAACCTGCTGAGGAATGTACCACCAGGTTTTCAGTAGCAGCTGCAGTATCCGTGTCTAGAACCTCAGTGTGTGCTAAACCCTTCCTTAAAAAGGGAAAAGGAAGAAGCTTAAGCTCTGAAGCTCCGTCTCCTTTTTGATTGCTTTTAGGAAAGTTGTCGGCCCTGTTCAGCGACAAGCAGTGACTGCTGTGGTACACATTCTGAAACCTTTGATTGGAATATTTTTGTACATTTTTATCAATTATTAAACCTTGTCTCCTAGCGTGTACTAGTATTTATTTCTAGTTTTAAATACTGTGTACAGCTCTGATAAATTATTGCTATCTTCTGATTCTTGGATTTAAGCAACATATGCTCGCACAAAAATACTTGAAGGCTGTATTTAGAGTTTAGCTCTGTTTTCAGTGCTTTTTCCTAATGTATGACAGCTGTTACTAGTGCAAAAATAACCCCAAAGGTCCAATTCATACAGCAAGAAAATATGCTAGGGTGGTTACGTGATTCAGGCTTCTTAAGAATACTAGTTGAGATTGCAATTAGTCATTTGAAATACAAAATGCTGGAGACAGCTGATCTGCTCTATTTAGCAGGAAATAACTTTTTTTTTTTACTGAGATCGTTTGGTGCTTAGATGATGGTCAGCACAGAGCCCGTTTCACTATTGTTGCTTTCCAGCTGAGAGCATTAATTGCTCATCACCCACTCACTGCCCATCACTTAAAAAACAAACAAAAAAAAAGCATGGGTTTGGGCAGCAGGATTGGTGGTAATTCTTTGCCTACAGTGAAGTGTTTGTGTCAAATCTGGGAAGCTGCAGCCTGAAACAGTGGCAGGGGCTTTGTTCCAGGCCGCTCCCCGGCAGCGAGTGGCTCCCCACGCACAGAACCGGAGGGGGAACGTGGTGCTCCCAGGGCTGTGTGCGGTCAGCAGCGCCTTCACCCATCCCATCTATTTTGTTAACCTTGTAAGCTCACTTCCCTGCATTTATATTTTAAGATGGAAATGTGTGAATAGTGGAAGAGGTAGCAATGCCCAAGTGAAAAAAATAAACTGCAAATGATTTCTAGACCATGAGGTAGCTGATAATCTTGTCTTACACTGGCTTTACATTGATACGGATCTGGGATGGGGGAGATGCAGAGGGAACTAATTTAGGATTTGGTCATAATGGTTTGCATACGCAGAACTTGTGTACAGTGTTTTGCTATTGCCTTGCATTTGCTGAACTTACATGAGAAAAATGTGTTTCTAAGTAAATACTACTTTTAAAAGGTTTGCCTTTATTTTTCCATTAAAAAAATAAAAATTGAATGGTTTTTTTTTTTTTTGCCTCTTTTAATCAGATCTTCCAAAAAAAAAAAATCTTAAAAATCATTTTGAAAACAATCCAGGCAAGGCATAATTTATTTTTAAGGGAAATGACAAGGCTTTTTGAGTGTGCGTTTTGTTTCGTTTTCCCCTCCTTTTCTGTGGCCTCACCTCTCCAGTGGCCTGTCCAGGGTGCAGTAGAGATGCCCCCCGCCTGTGCCTCCCCTGCTGGGCAGCATGATGATGCTCTGCATTCAAATTCATCATTTCTGCCTGGAACTTTAAAGGATTTTTAGCAAAATCAGTTATTTTTTAAATGTTAACGGTACCTATGATGATGTTTAACTTTGACTGTATTTGACTTGCTCTGCTTTGCTGCCCTCTCGAAGGCAACCAACCCTCGTCCCCTCGGAGCCGCCCGGGGGCCAGGGCTGGCGGCCCCGCACTCCCCCCACATTCCGCTGTATTTATTTTGTTAAACCTTCTAAAATTAAATCTGAATTTTGGCTAAAATATGAAGTTTGTCTCTTTTAGTTTAGGCCTTTAATAGTGGGGGTTTTGTGTTTTGATAGCAAAACACCACCACTAACTCTGGCAGGGAGGCGATTATGAGCGGTTGCTGCAGAACTGCTGCTGGGGGCGCAGCTGTGTTCCTGCTCCAGGTACTTACTTGGCAGCACAGGCCCGGCTCAGGCTGCGATGCAGGGACCTGGGGCCTTGGGCGAGGCCGTAGCGAAGCCGAAGATGAATATCCGAGGTCCCTGGGCTGGTGGGCGGCAGCGCTGCGCATTCAGCGGGCATCGTGCGAGTCGGGTGCTGCAGTGGGCACCCGCTGCAGAAGGAGGCTCTGCCCGGGCGGGATGGCGGCAGGTGGGGGGCGAATGGGCCTCGGTGTTTCACTTCCAGCCTTGCCCAGACTCCAGCCGCCCCGAAGAACCCGTCTTGCTTCCTGCTGTCTTTTTTCTTTTTAAAACCCAGCCCTGTGCTGAAGCCAGGTGTAGGTGGCTGCAGCATGCCACAGCCATGCCCACCGGCAGCACCAGGACCAGGGGCACTATAAACCTCTCACACACCCCAAAAAGCTGGGATGACGGGCTAGTAGTGTAAATAGTTTATTTGATCTTATGCCAGGAACAGACCAGGAAAGTAACATGAACTGCTTTTATAAAACATTTCTAATATTGCTAAGAAGCAGGTCTATTACTAGAAAAATATTAAAGAGAACATGCCAGCGTTATAGTCTAGTTGAATGAGAATTTTCGTCTTAAGTTTAAAAAAAATATCTTTGAGCTTAATACGAAAGCTACTGTTTTAAACCATTTGACTACCAATTTATTAAATTAACTGCCAAATTTTTTTACACAGAGTCAAATACTCTTCTGTCACAAACAGTGAAGAAAGAGGCAATTTGGCATGTTCTCTTTAGCATGTCAAGTACATGTTGCTGTAAAATGCAAGAAGGTGGCAGTTTTTAAAGTAAACTTCCTGTAAATAGGTAAGCAGAGGTCAATGTGGTAACTGAGCCCCAAACTGTCCATTTAGTTAAATATAAAAACAAAAACTATAAGTTAAAATAACATTCAGATTGTATAGCACAGGCTGATGCATTTTTTTAAACAATATTTACAATATTACCCAGAGGCTAAAGTGGGAATAAAAGAGAAGTGTAAAAACCATAAAAAAACTGCACCAATTTCGTAGCAAAATATCTGTACATTTAAAAACAGATTATCATATAACTACACATTATCCAAGAAAAAATGGGACCTTCACCAGTGGTTCACATAAGCACAACATAAAAGAAAAGAAATTCAGTGGTTAAATACTATACAATAAATTTTACAATTAACATATTGATGCAACGATACCAGGAAAGGTAAGCTGTAAGCAAAATGTATCTTGGAAAGTACAACTTTATCTGCAGTCCAGTTCTTCACGTCTGAGAAAATCGAGTACCCTGCCGGCACAGAGCGCTGTGTCTCGTTACTCTGGGGCAAACTGGCAGTGGGGTGTGCACAGCGTTGCTACCGTCCCTTTTTACGCTTTGGAAATGCAATGTAGAACCCGTCTGGAGTGTTACTGAACAAATGAACCCAACAAACGAACCTTAGGACTTAATTTGAACTCGATTGTCAAAGGATGCTGGGGGGGTTACACCGTAGATGCAAACTTGGGTGTAAGGGGATGTTAATCCTACACAGCAGGGCACAGGATGATTTCTCTGTGCTAGTAACTGAACTGTAATGGTCCTCAGAAGCCTAATACTGATTATTGAGATGTTAATACCTTAGTGCTAATTAATAAATACACTGTTACTCAAAAGCTGCCTCTATCTGAAGAGCACAGTAACTGCCGTATCCACCATTCTCCTGTGCATTTGCAATGCGTTTGTCCCCGCAGGTATCCCTCGTGCCTTAGCCCTGCATTGCACACTACCAAAATCAGACTCCTACAGTGCAGAATAGTGTTCATTTCTTACAAATCGTGTGATCACTGACCTACGTGTTACCACATCCTACCTGTATGGTAGGGAGTCTGTGTATGGTGGAAAAAGGTACGGATCTTCTTGTCATTATTTCCCTATTACATACAGAAAAAGCCCTTAAATGTTTTTTTTTTTTTTTTAAAAAAAAAAGAAACAAGCCAATAAGTGCATCTGAAGCCAAGGTTAATCCCTCAGCTGACAGCGCAGGAATGCGTTTAAGAGCTCAGGGAGCTCGCAGCAGAGCACATCCAAGTACTACCTGTTTACAACCAGTCGGGATCCAGGTAAGGTCAACAGAAGACCGATCACTAAACTTTTATATAATCAAACCAAACTAAACACCCAAAAACAACACATATTTTACATTTTGGTTAAAAATACTGAATAACGTATTGGTGTAAAAAGATACCCAATCAAATCAAGTCCTATTGCTTTGATTAATTTGAGCAGGTACTTCAGTTTTAGGCACTTGTTAGCTACAGTTGAGTGGAGAGCCCATCGCTGACGTTCCTATGCATTTTCTAGGTCTTTGAGCCCTTTAGAAAGCAACGTTACCGTTCCCAAGGCTGTAAGTAAGTGGCAGAACACACAGTTCACATGGACAAGGTATCGCTCGAGCACCCCCTCGACTTTACACGCGCAGGTCTCCAGCTCACATGGTTATTTCAGCACCGTTTGCAGAGCGCAAGTTCTGATCATCGAAGCGCCGCCGGACGCTTCTCCTCACCGCATCGGCCCGTCGGTATGGCTGGTTTCTAAGATCTGCGGAGAGGAAAGCGGCCGTCGTGAGCACGCGCGTCTCGCCCGCGGGCACACGCACGCGCACACACACTCCCTAGACAAGAAAAGGTCCTGCTGGAAGCCAATCAAAGCAGCTTGGGTAGGAACAGCAGAAGGGCCGTCACCCCGAGGGGCACAGCGAGAGCAGGCACTGGCTGCCGTGCCCGTCTGGCCGCGCGCCCAAGCAGCAGGTAACGCTGGGGAGGGCTCTGAGGTGCGGCTGAACCCAAATGGAGTCACCACGTCGAGTCGGCCTGAGCCTCTCCCCACCCCCGGGCAGCTGGTATTGATTAACCTCGTTAGCAAAGGCAACAGCAGCTGAAGCCGGTTTGCTGGAAGTTTGCCTCATTCCTTCTTGCAGCCTCTGAAACCCTGATGTGAGCCGCAAGCGTTCTGCAACGTGGGATGAAACTCACTGACCAGGAAACACAGGGCACAGGGGTACGCGTGTTTATCCGAACAGCCTGGCTTAACGCTCCCCACCCACCCGTTTTCTAAAAGCGGGCTTTCCTCTGCAGCCAGCCTGCAAACCCACGGCTGCGGAGCTGCCCCGCCGCGACCAGCCCGGCTGCTGACCCCAACGCCCCTGCCCTCCGCCTCAGCACAGCACAAAATCTGTCCCGGCCCGCCCTGGCTGCTGCTTAGGGGGTGACAGCTCGGGAGGGAAGAGAAGGGAGACACTGAGCATGCGATGGGTCGAACGATGGAGAAAGCCGGAGATGGACGTTTGAACGAAAGCCTGTGTTAGGAGCGCTGCGAAGACGCGGTGACCGGCGGGGCTCCCTGTGCTACGGAGGTGCCACCCCGCAGGGTGCAGTACGTAAGGGGCACGCCTGGCACGCCGCACCTCCTGCTTAGGCAGGCTTTTATCTTTTTGCCTGGGAAACAAATCTGTGTTGGGCTGGGCACGACCTCCCTCAAACCTCCCGGTACGCCCAGGCTCCGCGGCCCCCGGTGCCCCCGGCAGAAGGGGCCGTGCCGGGGCTGCCTCTGCTGTTCCCTGCTCCCGGCTGCTCTTGGCCTCACACCCCGACCGGGGGGCGATGGGGACCACGCACCCGGCTGCGGGCTGGGGGCCTGTCCAGGGAACCAGGGGCTGAACCGACCTGGGGACGAGGCTGCCTGGCTCGGGCTACCTCGGGAGGGAAAGGGCCAAAACGCAGGGGTCAGCAGCCCGTGGGCTACCGGGCCCCCGACACAGAGGGGTGAGGACAAAGGGCCTGGACCTGCGCTGGCCTTTGGGCTCTCACCAGCACTACGCTTAGCCACGACTACTGACAGGCTGTCTGGCGTACAGAGAGAGGAGGAAGCTAAGTAAAAAGTGATGCTTGCCAGCTCTGTGTATCCTCCACCACCGGTGTGCTAGAAGAAATCCTTACCCTCGAGTGAACATTTGGAAATTTAGTGATATTATTCTTCTTTAGGGCTAAACAGAAAAAAAAAACAAACACAAAATGATGGTTAAGTAAAAAATGGGATGGAAAATGAAGAGCAAGTCAACTCAGCGTTCAAAGATCCGGGCACGTTAGCCAACAGAGCAAGAGGAGGGGTAAGGCCGAGGCTACGAGAGGAGGTTAGACAAGGAGAGGAAAGGACAAGAGGGCCACCCTTGCCTCTTGCTAACCAAATTCCAAGCTGCTTTGAAGATTGGCTCCAGGAAGATAACACAGCAATTAACTTGAAAGAGCAAATAATTGTTGAGCTGATTATAGTTTGCAATTTTATTAGAAGCATTCATAAAAATACACATCGCAAAGTGAAACACTGTTGTCTTCTTAAGCCACTCGATCCTTAATTCAAGACAACAGTGTTAACAAACATGCTGGGTTAAACACACCCTTCTTACACTTTACACCACAAGATGTAAATCACTCAGTTCCATGTCAAGCCTTTCATCGTCACAATTTCCATGGTTCTGGCAAATAACTGAGTTTCCCCAGCGTCGCTGCCTCCGTCTCCCCCCGTTCGTGCACCGCTGCTGGAACGAAGCCAACTGCAGCACTGCACTGAGTCCACCAAGAGCACTGGAACTGGTTACTGCCCAATAAATATTTCTGATTCGATTTAGATAAAGTTGGCATGGAACTGAAAAAAGTTAAACGTGGATGTGACCGAATGAGAGGAGATTTGATGCTGTTCGTTTTATTCCGTATCTCACATGCAGACATGCAGGTGCTGGTTAGAAAGTCTGAAACAGAACGCGGCTCCTCGCAGAGGACGTACATTACTACGGACAACCCTTCCAAGCCAGAAAGCAAAGCCCATGAGAGTCCCCTTTAGTTCATGCAGACCGTAACTCTGCCTGGCATACAGCCGATTTATTACATGCGTATTACACAGGTAGATTTGCATACAGAGAAAGATCTGTAGGCCAGAAGAGATGACATAGAAAAGACAAGTGAACCGTCACTGCACGACTGCATTTGGCCTCCTAAGGCTTGTCAACTGTATGCAGCCTCCACCAGATCTACCGTGACTTCCACCACTTGCTGTTCTATGGCACTTGTCATGAGGATTAGAGATGCCTTTGAAACGCAAGGATGGCCAAAAGCATCAAAGACAAAGTCGATGGGATGGAATAAAAAGTTACTGAAACACGAGAGCATGCAACAAGGGTGACAACAATACAACTTCAGGCGGACGCTGGACGTTACTATACACTCAACATTCACATGATCCTGGCTGAGGTCCGTACAAATGGAGAAGTGTCAAAAATCTACAGCAACCTTTTTTTTTTCTAAGAGCATCAGATGTGAAAGAGGAATAGTTTAGTAATGGAATTCCTCAGTGAGAACAGGTTCGCAGAAAAACCGAGAGCCACGCTTGGCGGTTCGAGCTGTAAAGGGCACAGTCTTCAGCACTGCATGGGAATAACAGCCAAACAGACAAACAGAGCAGTGAGGAGCACGGATCTATCGCATTAGTACACTGTTAGTGCTTGGTTAAGGACATCCAGGAACGGTTTTACATGTTCCAATCAGCTGTCTCATGATACTACTAAGATTTGGGAACGAGGCAGTTTTAAGTCTTTGAATAAGTATTTCTTATACTACACAGTTTTCAATGGTTTTGAAAGACCATCGCTAAATGTAAAAGCCATTACTCCAGAAATGGCTGTGGTTTCTGACAGTGGCCTGTTCCAGACCGGCAGGGCTTTCCTGCACACCTGAAGAGGCACTAGCCAGTTTTAAATGACACTTTTGACTATTTCCGTACCATTGACAGAGACCTTGCAGGCCATATTCAAGTGACCTCAGCTCTACCTGACATTCTGTGCCTAACCTGTCTTATTACGTGGCCTGAGGCCCTCAGAGACACCCCTGTAATAGAAATCCTGGACACGAGACCATAGGAAATGTTGGGGTTATTTGAGTCTGGCCCTCCCTGCACTGGACTGCCATTTGCATGTGGACTGTCACCTTTCACACAATCTGTTTCTCCCACAGAGCAGGAGAACCACTTCGTCAACTATTTGAGTTTCAAGGAGTCTGAAGGAGTTGTAGAAGCAGTAAGCTATCAGGTATTACAGCAAGTCTGCCTCCTAGAGACTATTATCTTAGGAAGCCATTAATCAAAGTTAGAAAGAGTTGTGAAAGCTTCAGCAAAAGCGTTTCAACCCTGTCATCTCGTTGGGCAAAAATTCTCTGGCTTTCCTTACTGAGAGATAAAACAGCTCTCCTCCCCTCCTGCAGGAAAAAATGGCCTGGAAAACATTCAGGAGAAGTAGCCAAGGAAATCCTGCCCAAAGACCTTTTTCTGAGTTTCTGTGCAACAGAAATAAATTACTGCACAGCTATCAAAGTGTTAAAATCATGTTCCTTCCACATCACAGGTGAAGAATATGTGCTAAAATCCAAGCACCACAATCAGAGGAGATGCATGGATAAAAATTACTTGTCTCCTGAGCAAAGTACAATTTAGAAAACAGCTCTATCAGGAAACGTTTGCACACAATGTCCCGGCTGTCTCTGGCTGTGACAACGGGTTCCGTGCCTCTCCCTGTGACCCTAGGTTGGTGATCAGTGCGGGCTTTGTCTAGCAAACTGAAAAGCAGTAAAACCAGAAGCAGTTTAGGGTCATAAATCATTCAGGTTGACTAAATGATTTGCTGTAACTGTGCAATAATGTGCTGCAATTACTGTTAGTACATTTTAATGAAAATGTAGGCTCTTAATAATGTTAAACATCCATCATTCATTCCATTTAAGGGTAAAAAAAGATTTCTGGGAAAGATCTGCATGGCATGCATATCGCCACCGGAGAATCTGCTGAGGTCAGGCACTGAGCTGCCTACTCTAATATCAGACTGAGTGGGTCCCAACATGCTGCGAGAGGAGAGCGAAGAAACAGAGCACATGTCCAAGGCCAGTGCTTGTGACAAACTCGGGCAGCACTGACAGTGGACATGTAAAGGCAAGTTATTGGGGTTTGTTTGTTACATACCATTAGCATAAGTTTCTACATTTGATTCACATCAAGTAAACAATTTCCTAAGCTGTGCTCCAGTATCACACTTCAAGTACCTAAAGCACTTACGATAGCTACTAGGCAGATACACATTTCTGTCCTTTGTGAAAGGGCCTCTGCGATTGTGGAACAAAGTGGGTTTACCTGTTATAATGTCTTCAATAGCACCATCCTTCCCTTCATACACATGCCTATTATCCTTGACTTGTCGCCGTCTGAGCTCCGCAATTAGCTCTTGCTGCTGCCTCTTTGTTTTATGTGAAGGAGACTGAAAGCAAAGAAGAGAGGATTTGTAAGGCTTGACCTCCAGTTACCCTGTTTCTCTTTTCCTGAACATTTGAAATGCCAGGTGATCCCACTTGTAGCAACCAACGAGTAACTGCCAGTTTTCTGCCCAATTTTGCAAGACCAGGAAAACCCGAGGCTGTGGCAAGTTCACATCCCATGGAGAGGAAGGCCAGAGCCACAAGTTAACCTGGCTGCCAAGCTGTTCTTCTTTCTTACATTTGTAACTTAGTTCCAAGCCTTCTCCTCACTTGAAACTGAAACTCCAACCTTTTACCTCTGAAAAGCATTAAGTCAATGAGAACAGGCTTTCCTTTCCCAAGAAAAAAGCCCGGCTGGGATTAAAGATACCTGTTAATGACAAGAGCTGTGTGAAGCAGCATCAATCACCGAAGCGGCCATTGTAGAGCCATGGGAAACCTCCTACAGCAAAGCATTAGCCCGGGGAAAAAAGAGGTCAGGAAAATTCCTATAAAATGGTAACACGGGGCTTACTCCTGCTGCCATGCTCTAAAAGGGAAAGATCTGAGAACGAACATTATGTGTCCCTGCAAGTGATGAGAGGCTCTGCACAATTCATACAGACGGCATTTCAGACAGATAAAAGGCCAAAGAAGAAAAAAAAAATTAGCCAACAGCAATATGGGCCAGATGACTTTCTGTCTATTCAGTTTTCTTGAATTTTGCAAATGTCGAAGTAGCACAACTATACACTTGGATTCCTTCAGCCCATTTTGGTTTTCTCCCCATAAGGAAAAAAACTTCTAGAGACTACATTTCTGGGCAACTGTAAGTCTGGACAACTTAAGTTCTTACACAGAGCTGTGGTTTCTGAATTGAATTCTCAGGAAAATTGTGAACATGATGGCTCCGGCCTGAAAGACATATCTGTTTCATACCTTTTGGTCCTGCTGCTCCATCAGTGCTTCTTGTTCCATAAGTTTTTCCATTAAGGCCTGTTCCTGCTTTTTTCTCAACTCATTCTCTTCTTCTGCTTGCTATTTATCACCCAAAAAAACAAACAACAAAAAAAAAACAGGTTATAGCTTCAAATTGCCACAGGGAACCTGAATATTACAAATAAACAACACAATCATTTGCTACCACAGGACTTTCCAAGAAAACAAGTTTAGGCAAGCTTAGGGTGTAGCAGTTTAACTATCTCTAAACAAAGTCTGAAAAAAATGGGCTGGGAGAGACCTCTCTAGGTCACGCAACCTCCCCCTCCCAATCCCAAAAGACGCATACTCAGGGTTAAAGGTGCAAACTGCAGCCTCACAGACATTCAGTTTCTGAGGACTCCTCCAGCGTTTCAGACAGCTGTATTGTCTTTCAGCCTTGAAAGTAATCCCAAAACAACTATTTGTGCTGCCTCAGGCCGGTGTTACTGTGCTGTCTAGGACAGCTCACTCTGCATCAAAGCTAGAGGGAGCCACAAGCTGTTTTGTTGGGAACCCTGAGCCACACAGGTGCCAAATAAATGTTGAGGACAGAAGAGAAGGTGAGGATGCTCCTGCTCACCTTGTAGGCCTTCACAAATCGGACAAACACTGGGAAAAAGACTGAGGGGGGTGTTGTCTTGGGATTCTCCCCAAAGTACTTCACAGCATCATCAAAGGCATCCTACAAAAAGCACACGGTTACTGTGCTGCACATACTTCATGATATACTCACCAGCCGTTACTGCAGAACTCAGTGTGAGGGTCTACATTTCCTCAGTGTGAAACTCTTGGCTGACACCAGCACATCTACAGCTAGCATATGAACTCAGGAACAAATCCACAGAACTGCTGCTCCTTCTCCTCCCTGCTGTGTACATAACAGCATGTCCTTTGCAGTGACATGCTGCTGTTCCCTCAGGGGCTAAAGCCTGCCTCAAAAGGGAGCGTGAGGGTTTGAACCACAGAGTTTGCTGAGAAGAACATCTGTAGGGTTATCACCAGGCTGACAGAGGTAAGACGTATCTGCAGCCAGAAGAAAAAATGCTAGGAAAATACTAGCACAAGCAAATAATCTAAACTCAGTCTCACCATGGAGGAGGAAGAATGGGTGGTTAGTATGTGTGAGGATAGAGTATGTGTGAGGATAACAGCATGGAAGAGGTTATTTATACACCACGACAGGCCAACAAATCTCCATTCCACAAGTAATGGCCATTTTACACTGTTAAGTTAGAACGGAGGAGACCCTGGATAGTGCCATAACCAGCTGCAAGCTAGTTCGGCTTCAGCAGAAAGCACTTGTGTGTGTACAGACGGTGTTCTGCTTCTTGCATCATCCAAACCCCCTTGCCAATCTCGAAGAATTAAGAATTACCTGGGCTATTTTGGCATCATCCTGCAGTTTCTTCAGCTTTCCTTCATTGTTCTGAATGAACTCCTTCAGCATCGTGTTGTGGTCGTGCATGGTGTACTCACGCTTTGTCAGATCCAGGCCCCTCTGGAGCTCTTTCACGTCCAAGAGGACATTTTCAAGAGACACTAGGAAACAAAATGAAATTGCTGAATGACTCCTGCTGCGCAAGTACCCAAACCCACAGCGTGAACAGTTCCTCACCGAGAAGTGCCCCCAAACCACAGCGGTGTGTCACACAGCCTGCGTGTGGCTCACCCTGAAGTCCCTCGCACAGCCACGTGTGCCTGCTGCACCAGCACTGCCACCACCACTCACCAGGCACAGAAGGTCACTGCTGCGACAGGACAGCGACAGCACCGATCCCTGTGCCCACACTAGCTCAGCCAACCCGCTGACACTGAAAATTCAGCATCTTTTCCTAAGTTGGCTTTACTACAGGACCAACTGGTACACACACTTAAACCACCTGTCTATTTTTAGGATGGTCCCAGTGGTTACAGTACCTGCAGCAGCCTTCTCCACGTAATGAAGCTCGTTGTAAAAGAGGGATACGTGCTGGTACTTCTCCTTGACAACATTAGAAATATAGTGCAACAGGGTTTGCTTTCGGTCTGTTGACTTTGTTTCTAAGAGCTGGGGAGAAAAGGCAAAAAGATTGCTGGGTTAAGGTGCAGCGGACACCAAACAAAGTGACTGAAGTGGTGTTTGCTTTTTCCTGGTGTTTCTCCAACCGATAGGGACAGCTATAAAAGCTCACGTAAGTGTTTACCGGGTGGGTTTCAAACTGTAGACCGCAAAGCCTCTGAGGATTTGTGGCCTTCTCCTGAGGGGCCTCCAAAATGATGATAAGCCAAGTAAACTCATACAGTGTGGTGGGAAGTGCCTTCCCCAACCACTGCCTTTACCGGCTGGAAAGCCCCGGCCGAGCCCCCAGGCAGCCAGCAGCCACTCTCAGCTTACAAGAAATGCATCGCAGCCTGTGACCCCGCGAGGTACCGGCCTCGTCACCTCCGGTTTACTCACCAGGTCTAAACTCTGTAGTTTAAATCCATACACAGCTCCTCGTTTACTGCTGTTCATGTAGTTACCGAGAGCCAAGATTATCTGCCAGAAAGAAACAGAGCAGAACATGAATTTTCAGGACAAATGCGCAGTGTCTGTGCAACCTCTGAAAGGAGAGTTTGTGTGTAGGCATCCATGCATGCTTCCAGCACACATAAGGGGCGAGTGGTTGGGCTATTGAACGTACCCAAAATCAGACCTACCTCCAGTATTTTCTTAAGCTTTTGGGATGACTTTATCGAGACAGACGCAGCTATTATTGCGTGAAGTTGCTGCAGGTAAACACAGGAAGAGGGCTGGTTAATAAAGCACATCAAACCCCAGAGTAAAATTAAATTCAGCACACATTTTGGAAAGAAAAAAAAAAACCAACTTGTTTTGATCCATACAGTGGGCCCTAGCGTGAATGTTACCCTGCCCTGGCATGTGAGGATTTCAAATAATTCATTTGCACTGCAGATTTAGCACATTCAGATGTGGCTGAGTAAAACTGTCTTTACATTTCAGTCCTTATTACTGTGAAAGATGCATCAGACTGGATGGGACACACATCAAAGAGCTCCCAGACCAGCACTGATAGTAACTTTTTCTGATGACACAAACAACTAGATTTTTATTTAAACTGGTTTTAAACTTCTGTAGGGAAAAAGAAGGATGATATGGAGCAGCCCAGCATACAAGCTGCCATACAAAGAGTGCCTGAGATCTCTGAGTCCCTGATAAATGAAAACATACCTAGAAAAACACTTTTTTCATTCATGTAATCATTTCTCATTCTGGCTCTGTGAGAACTCATAATCACTCCACGACACTCGAACCATCTCTCAGAAAAATTAACCTTTAACTCTCTATAACCTTCACTGGCTGCCCCACGCCAGCATGTAGCTGCAATGCTCCCCACAAGCTTGACTCGTGTCACAGAGAGCAGCTCTCCTGCGGGGGCTGACGCCTCGGGCAGCCCTGGTTCTGCACAGCTAACGCATCACAGAGGCATCTCCGGGGGTTGTCTCCTACTCACCGGGGTCAGCATCTGGATGCTTTCTGCGAAGTTGCCTATAAAGGCCATGATGGTCATTTTCTGCATCAGCCTCTCGATCTTGCTGAACTGCATCATGAACCGGTCTTCGTCGGACAGGTTCTCGATGGGTTTCCTTTCCCGCTCGTAGAGCCGCAGCACTTTCACTTCGTTCTCGGTGGGCAGGAACCGCATGAGGCATTCCACGAAATCCACTGGTAGCGTTTTCAGGTCAAACCTGGGTGACAACAAAAAGACAGAAGCAGCAGTGTCACAACAAGGGTCTACCTGAAATGACGGAAAAGTAAAAGAAGTGAGAGAGCTGCCAATGGCACAACCTCTGCCTCCTACACTGCTCAGCTACACGTCAGCCTGGGTCAGTCAAGTAGTGAGAAACTACGAAGATGCTGTGATGCTACTCCTGCTCGTGTTGCCCTGGCTGGGGTGAGGGACACAGTGCTGCACATGAAGCTGCCTGCACGTGAAGGTGTGAACAAGGTAGCACTGAGGAGACGACACAGACACGAGTGCTGATGGGAATACTGCTGTTTGGCATCTTGTCTCTGTTTTGAACAAAGTGCCCAGTGCCCTCGCCTCAGCATGGCCACATCTCATTTTTATCCAAGATATGCTGGGAGGAACAAATAGCTATTTTGCTGGGCCAGAGCCCCGTAAACCCTGGAGCTGCCTCAATCCACAGCAGGTTTGGGTGACTCTCCTCCCCGGGCCCAGTGTAATGCTTGTACTTCCAAATTTTGAAGATCTCACTCTTAGAGAAATAGCAGATGTTTGGCCACGAACACCACCAGGTTCTGGACGACTCCAGCACCAGCCCAAAGGAGCAGCCCCACCTGTGCTCCGGCCCTGCCGCTGTGGAGCTGGCAGCCAAGGCTCTGTACCACCAGGGGACAGGGCGCAGCAGAATTCCCTGGGGGACCTGCCCCGCCTGTCGGATACACCTGTATCACATCGGGGTTTGGCACTGCGTGGGGCGATTACGTAAAGCTCATTGTATGCACAAGGCTTCCAGTGCACTTGGACTGAACTTGTGCGTTACGGAGCGCACTGCGATAGCTGCCTCCCCCTGACACCCTGGGCTTTGAGCATTCATCGTAACAGAAAGGATCGTGTAAACAGGACGAGAGATTCAGTGTGCAATGGCACGCTGTGGATTCACATGAATTAGGTTCTTTAATAAAAGACGTGTTAATTTGTTAAGCCTATACAGTGATACAGCAACATAAAACTGCAAGTTAACATACTTCAGTACAAGGGAATCTGATTTGTGGGAATTCAGAATGGTTCCATCCTTCTCTTGGATTTTTTCCAGATGCAAAAACATTTACATCAACTGCCAATTCAAAACCATTCCACTTACCAAAAACCACAGTAAATCTTGACTATGACTTCTTTGCTGACAAGTGTTTTACTTACACATGAATAGCTTTGCATATTTCATCTGCCGTCTTTCCAGCTTTCCTTAAAGTAATGGCAAGGTTTTTGGCCCTGTTTGCATCCAGTAACGTGACTTTGTTCGACCCTTTCTGAGTTATTTTTTGCTTGCTTGAAGTAAGATCAATGGCTGGACCTTGGGCTTTTGTTTTGAATATTTCTTCAAATTCATCCACATTTAAATCCTAAAAAGGAAAGAACATGATTTATCCCTCCCGCAGCAAGTATCACAGCCCGCACTGCCTAACGGTGGACCAGAGCTGCAGTAAAACCCTGTGGCTGCAGCAGAGTACTTCAGGCTGTGGCTGCAGGGTGTAGTAAACATGTGCTCCCGAGTTAGTAACCAGGAAATTTGGCCTCCACCCCAAATAGTCCATGCAGCCACGTGCATCTTCAGGGCACAGGGACCACGCACCACCTGAGTACTCAGCCCTGCTCCGTGCTGCTTTAGGCTTCTTTCCCTGGCGTGCAGCCCACACGTGCCCAAACCCACCAGGCTGGACCAGCAATTTTAGGCTGGGAAAACCGAATCTTCCTCTTGGTTGATCTGCTTTAAACAAATGCACATAATAATTGTGCACTTTTTATAATCAATACCAGCAGCTACAAGGACTCCTTACTGGGTACCACAGGCCACTGGATGACCTGTTTCCAAAATCTCTCTCCGCAAAAACCAGCATTGACTCAGGTTATGGACAGAAGTGGGAAGCAGAAGACAGCAGACAGCACTCGTACCTCCAGGATCCTTTCGTCATCTATTTCGTTGAAGACTGTCCCATTGATCTGGTTGGGTTTGAGGGCGACCCAGTTGAACACTGGCATGCGGAACTTGGTCTTGATCGGCTTCTTGATTTTCACAGCTAGAGACACCAGAGGAAAGGAAATGATAAATTCCCCGACAGCTGAATAACACCCCATGCGCCCAGACTGTGGTCTTTAGAGTCGGTATTTCAGCACTGGAGAAAGAACTGGCCAGAGCTAAACTATCACCCTGAAAAACCTGAAAAGATCCTGCTGCCTCGACGGGCAAGCAGTGCAGAGAGGCTTTTACCCAGCCCTTCGGCTGGTTCAGGCCCAGCGTTTGCAGGACGGGACTGAACCACCAGCTGCAGCTTAGGACACCTTTCCCTAAGCGATGTGGAGGGAGGGTGTGCTGCTGGCAGCCGATGGGTCGCAAAGTTCAGCCCAAGACAGGGGACGAGAAGCAGAGAAGCCCCCCTCCCCAGGTTTTGGTACCCTGCTGCAATGGGGCAGCGCGGCTTCAGACGGGCCAGGTTTGTCTTTTCAAGCCCGAGGGGTGGGCAGCAGCACACGTGAGCTTCCACACAGCTGAAATAATGGGTCTGGTCTTCTCGGGTTGTGCAGAGTTTGTGTGCTTTAGTAACTTACACAGGGAAGCTACAGAAAATGAAGGTTAACTACTGCCATTAATCAGTGAACAGAGTACAAGAAGTAATGTTGGGGCAAGGAAAACAACACAACTCTGTTGCTATTCCTCCAGAAGTGCAGGGTGCATTAGTAATTTTGGTAATTCGGTGCTCATTTCTTTGTAAGTTGAGGTACATACAGTGTTGTTAGTTGCCACAAAATCGGGATGTTCATTAAAGTAATCAATCAACGTGTTGCTCCAAAATTATTTAGAAAATGAGCCATTTCTATCCAAACTGCAAGCAGGAAACAGAAGCCCTGGTCCCTCATCTCCAGTGCTGGAAAAAAGAGCCATTTCTCTGCAAGCCTGGGCGCTCGCACAGAGGCAGGCAGGTGAGAGCAGCCCCGCTGCCCCCATGCCCCCCACCTCCCCAGCTGAGGATGCTCAGAACCACAGCACTGCGCAGCAGATTCGTGTTTCCCCAAGGTGCCAACGGTTCACATCTGATTTATTTCAATCCAGTATTTGCTGCAAGGAAGAAGTCTTGGCTCCTTCCTACCCTGCATCTGTAGTGGGAGGAAGCTCTCTCATTTTTTGATGCTGTGTACAGATGCTAGCTTTCTTCCCCTGTGATTTCAGAAGATGGATTTTCCCAGCTTGCATAGCACTTGAGCAAATAATTATTTTACTTTTGCCTAGCAAGTCTGTGTGTATGTTTTGGGCAGGACAGAGACCACCTGCTTCAGGAGACACTCTCCCGTTGTGCACCGGGGCCAGATGAACGATGAAAACATTTCTCTCACTTTGTCCTCCCACTTTTAAAAGAATTGAGTTGTGCATCTGTGTACCTTTTGGGCTCATGCTCATATTGCAGGGACACTGCAGAGAATAAATTACTGGCAAGACAATTCGCTCGAAACAAAGAACCATCAGTGAGTAACAGGGAACATACACAATATTCAACTTGCAAGTCTGTATTTTGAGAAATACATTCACCCAACTGGAAGACATGAACACGCATGATAAACTTCTGCTCATCTAAGCCAAATGGTTTTACTCTTTGTACAATTAATGTGTTTACTTCTAAATAATTCCTAAAATAAAAAAAGACTTTTTTTCCAAGCTGAAACATCCATGAAAAAAACATTTTCATCTGATGCATACATTAGAATAGATTAGTAACTGCTGCTGGGTTATTTCAGGACAGGAAGGGAAATGAACTGCCTCGTGAGCCAGCTCCCACCTCAGCTAATCAAAATCCCTTAAAAATTCCCTTCCTCCTCCCTTACAGAGACCCAGCAGCAGCTGGCAAGGTAACGCCCCTGGGAGCTGCACCACTGAGGGCAGCACAGTGGGGACGTGGTCACGGCTGGGTACAGACCCCGAGGAAGGCATCTGCAACTGGTGGAGGCTGCCCAGTCTCAGTGCTTCAGCCTTTGGGGGAAAAAAGACAATTCTTGATGTGAATGGTGCAAAGAGTGTGGCTGGCGGACAGCTCAAAAGAAACCACACATCTTAATTACTTGCTGAAGTGCTTTGCTGAATCAGGGCCTCAGAGTGGCCAAATCCTGCTGGTTGGCAGCACCCTGAAGCTAACGCGTGCTCCTGCTCCACCCAGCACCCCTCTGCGGCAGCCTGCACCCCTCCCTCCACCTCCCGGACGGGCACACGCGTCCGCGGCACACACAGGTCACGGCACAGAGGGACAGAGGGGGACAGGGGAGAAGAGAGTTAAATACTTAGCAGAGAGCAACCTACAGAAGAGCTTGATTGGCCCGTCTAATCAGGAAGCAGAAAGAACAGAGAAAAAAGTGTTAGTGATGGTCAGAACAGCAAGGTTTATCGCTTCACTGCTTCCCCTCCAACCCTGAAGGGACTGTGCTGAGCAGCCTCCGCACTCGAGGAGCACCGAGCACTGCAGCACGGCTCGCTCCGCTGCTCCGTCCCCGCACACCAGGACACCAGGCTAAGGCAGGGGTCTTCTCCACGTGGAAAGACCTCTGGAGAACAGGCTGGCCCAGCAGAGGCTGAAGGGAGCGCCTGCTTGCAAGTTTTCTGCTCTGCTCCCCCAGCCACGGTGCCAAGCAGCGCTGCACGCTGCAGGACCACTGCGCTGCTCTGGGAAACCCACTGGGGACAGATTAACCCGTAACCTCAACCAAGCATCGTCTTTTGTTCTTTTTTTTTTAATACACCCTGGGACCCTCCAATTCCACGATGCTTTTCACTTTCAGAAAAAAAAAAAGAAAAAAAAAACCTTTAAAGGCTGGAATCTGGAATACTTAATTAGTTTAATAATAAAAAAAAAGCTATTAATCAGACCTTCTCAGTCTCTGGAATCATAATGTACTCTTGAGATTTCCTGCAGGGGAAGGGGTGTGATACCAATTAACATTCACTTGCTCTGTGAGATGCTTGGCATATGATAGAGAGTGCATAAAAACATGATTGAAGATGGGTCAGGAAATTTTTCTTCCTTCCAAAATATTATAAAAAGTTTGCCATTTTTTTTCACAGATATTTCTTCATCATGTTCTGAGCAGAAATCAAAACCATGAAGCTTTGCATTTCTTTCAAAACCATATTTTGTTCACTTCAAGCCAAAAATGATGATGTTAGAAAAATATTTCTGGCAACAGCTTTAGTTTCACTGAAGAAGTCATCTCTCACAGACCAAACCAAATCTGTTTGATTGATAAATGATCTTTCCTTTTATAAATCCCTCTAAGTATAATACCAGATAGAGATAAAGAGTATTGGTTAGGCGACTAAGAGAAAAAAAGTCCCACCTCGGTATCCTGTCCCCTCTAGTCCACATGCCCCGGCCTTGCCTTTGCTTACTTTGCAGGCAAACCCTCAGCACGCTGGGGAAACGCGGGGGTGTTTTACCTGCAAGCCCTGAGTTGAAAACCACGGTGGGAGAGGCTGTCCCGGGCAGGGGGGGAGCTGACGGCGGGGGCGGCGGGGGCAGCGGAGCCGCAGGAGCGGTGTCCAAAGCTGGACCTGGGAGAGGAGGTGGTGGTGGCGGCGGCGGCGGTGGAGGCGGGGGTGGAGGCGGCATTGGCACCGTCACAGGGCCGTTTTGCACTACGGAAAGAAGGAGAGAAGAGAAGAGGTACTGCCAGGAACAGAAATCAGAATGTCACAAGCCGCCGCAGAACAACTCACAACAGAGCCCACCACCCTCCTTGCCCCCCCCCCAGCTCTCCTCTCCACCTCTATACTAGCCAGGTATTTGCTGGACCCTTCACCACACTACTTTGGTATATGAGCACGGGACGAAACCACCCTAATGAAAGAAGCCAGTGTTTTTTTTCCTGCCAACTGAAAAGCTCAGAAATGGATCAAACAAACCTGACCTGCAAGCTCGTTACAACAACTGAAGGTGGTTTTTTGGTGTAAGGCCACCGTGCCTGACCCCGGCACAACAAACCCCCAGCTCTCAAGCTCCCGGCCAGCCTGTGTTTCGGGGACGTGACGCTTCTTACCTGCCTCAGATGCTGCTGCTAAGGCTGGTAGTGGTGGTGGAGGTGGTGGCAAGGGGACAGAAGTTGCTGCTCCAGCAACCGGTGTGACACACGCGCCGGCCACAGCCTCTGAGCCTGCCGGCACCATCCCAGAGGCCAGAGCCACAGGAAGAATAGAGATGTCACCATCACCTTTCTTCTGGATCTTAATGGTCCCCTGCTTCTCCAGTTCATGGATCTTTTTCTCCAGCGTTGACTGTCGCTGGATGGCTTCCTCTTTTTCTTTCACCATTTTTCTCAAGGTGTGAACCTGGGTATTTGCATCTTTGTAGATTTCCTGTGAATGCCACACAAACAAGCCATTTGCAGTTTTATTCACAAAACAGAATACCTACACCAGCAACAGCAGGCAGCCTGACACCAGACCGTGGGCTGCACCAGGCATTATCTAACGAAGCATTTTGACACAAACCATACATCTTCATTGGGGAGGAAGGCCTCCTTTTTGTTTTTTCCACACTAGAGGTAAGGCTGTGTGCAGTACTGAGACCTATGCACAGCAGATGTACTCTACCTTGATTTTGATTTTAACTCAGAGTATCTGCTGCCTTGCTGGTTGCTCTGCCTATGAGCAGATGTTGACCCATAAGGGGAAGTATGAACAGAGCTCCTGATCTGGAGGGGAGGTTGTACCTGCAAGCACCCAAGGCAGACACTCAGAAGGAACCCTAGAAGCTGCCATGCTTTGGGACACATTTAGGCTGAAGTTAGTATTACATTAACAATTTTTGTTACTAAAATAGAACGCCAAGAAAAAAAGTCTGGGTTGTGCACAGAAAGCAGGCTGTGCTTGATGCTGTGCTACCTGAGTCTGAAAGACTCCAGTTCCACCTCAAACTCCTCTCCACAGCCAACCACGTGTGCAAAACTCAACCAGCAACGCTACAGGCCTGAGCAATAGGATGTACTTGTCTAGTTCACTGATTTGCTGGCACACTCAAAGAGTTAAATGTCCATCTCTGCGAGCACAGACAAATAAATCTACTTGAAATCTGTTCTAGGTTCAAAATTAGAAAGCTAATGGAAATTGCTCAACCCATTAAAATAGTCATTACCTCCCAGACATGAAACGCACAGCAGATCCCTCCGCTGAAATGTGGCATCAGCCAGAGTTTTCCTACTGCACTTACCCGAATCACATCCAGTTCTTTGTTTCTTTGCATAAGCTGTTTTTCCAGTTCCACAATCTTTGCCATAGCTTCATTCTCCGTATCTTGGAGTTTTTCAGATAACTATTGTACAATAGAGAAATAAATTATGTAAGTAATAGCAGTTTTCTCAAACAAAATGTCAGCAACACTTGTTGGAAAGAGCACGGGGTCCTGCGTGGAGGAATCAGGTGGCACCAAGCGCCCTACTGAAGGGCTGATGATGGTGAACGTTACCCTTCAGCTCTGACTAGCAGGCAGCCTGGCTGGAATACAGTCACGAGCCTGTCCAGTTAGAGAGTCTACTCTACAATAAAGAACTTAAAATGCAATTATTTTGTATACACACCAAGTTTGATTTGAAACCCAAAAAAACCACAATCCTACAATGGCACTGATGTAAAGCCAATAGAAGCTGAAGTGGTGGGACCTGTAAATATCTTCTCTCACGACTGAGTTAATTTAATTAGCAATTATTGAGAGTTCATTCTTTCCCATGGTCTTTTGATCTATTTTTATTTTTTATCAGGGGGTCTGAAAGCCATGATGTTCGTGTTGGCTTTTTCCATTACTACTAACCACTCCGATTCAGGCAAGGTCAGTGAAGGTGGTACTGGTCTCTGTATTTCTGAGATTAAAACCTGCAATTCTAGTATTAATATTTCTGTCAACAAATAACAGAAAATTATGTCCATACTCCTGGGATTAGTCTAGTTTGTGTAACAGGAGATCAGAAGTCAGCCCTTAATATTTTGCCACCAAAGTAAACCATTACGTTTCTAAACAGCTGAAAGATCTGCGAAGCAACCCGTGCCATTTCTACCACATCATTTTTCTCTAGCAGAAGAGCACCTCAGAGTGGCAGATACTGCACTGGAAGGGGTTTTTTAATATATTTATTCTAAGTGATGGCCACATAGGACTGCTAATAGAATGACCCTTTCCTGAAGTATGGAAAACACTTTTATTTAATTTTAAAACAGCCAAGCCACATTTTCTGGACTAAAGTGACTGACACCAAGAAGAGATGGGACAGAAAAGCGATGAGCAAACACCAGATATCTGCACACTGCTATTTTTCAGCCCATGTACTAAGCCCTTGCCTCCTGAGCCCAGCAACAGGTTTGAAGGCATCACAGCAGCTATCTGCTCCGCACGCCCCCTCCTCCAGCACGGGACACGGCCCTGCCCCACGGATCCAGCAGGAGCCCCGCGGCAGTGGCCACACTCCACCTGCCTGCTCCCGCTTCACACATCCTTGCCGCGAGGGCTGGAAGCCACACAGAGCTTTCACTGTGCTTTTGGAGTTGGAGATCCTTATCTACTCTATTTACTGGTACTGAGAATTTGCTATGGAATTTGCTATGGAATTTGCCATTTCTACATAAGTTAGCTTCCCCAGCTCATAACAACGCTTTGCAGTGGCTCTGTGTGCCCAGTGCCTCCACCCAGAACCACAACCAAACAGAAGCTAAAACCTCCGAAGCTGCAAAGCTGTGGCGCCAGGACCTCCACAGGCAAATGAGTCAAATAATGACTGCTCTCTGCTCAGCACCTCCACGTGGAGACAATTCCCCCTTCAGCCCACCACGGCTTTTGGGGGATAAATGGGCTGATGGTATCGAGGTACTTGAGGAATGCAGCGGGGGCCATGTAAGCTCTCAGACAGGCAGGTGCTGCACAGCAAGGACCAAACTGGCCCTTAACATACACACAAACTGCACGTTGAGCTGCACGCTAAAAAGTCAATCCTATTCCTTTATAACAAGCTGGGGGCTGTGTGAGATAGTAAATAAGACATTTTCTCATCAGGTCAATAAACAGCTTACAAACAAATCTTTGAAGCAAGTGGTGAACCCAGTTAACTAAAATACGCAGCATGTGAGGTTCAAAATACACCATGGAAGCACCCAGGAAGTTTACCTGCCTGAGATTTCCAGAATTCCTTCATTTGCCACACATCTTTTCATCCCCCATAACGAAAACACAGCAGTCCCCAGGCTCCCTTTAAAGTAATACTCCTCACCCCAAAGGTTCTAGCCCCCACTATGCTTTTATCCACCTCTTGAAAGAAAGGGAAATACCAAAGTCCCTGTGCAGAGCAGGCTCTGCACCACTCCAGAGGTAAAAGTGACTTCAGTTTTGTACTAACATGGGAAATATTTTCTTCCAGTTCTTCAACTCTTTCCAGGGCTGCATTCTTGGTTTCAGCATCCTCCAGTAATGCTCCCACGTCAAAAACGTTATCCAGGTAAGCTTGAATTTGCACCTGCAGTTTGTCGCTCTCTGTGTGTTTCAATTTCTGTAAATCCAAAAATAAAAAGCTGTCACTCAGCACAGGCAGCAATTTGAAGAAACATAATTGCACACAGTGAAAAGGGGGAGGGAGAACAGTGGGAGCTCGGCCACTTCCAACATTCAGGAATTTTAATTTTAACATTTTACCAACACTCTGCATTTTAACATTAGCTGGGGTGAAAAATGGTAAGCAGTCATTTTTGAAGACCAAACATCCAGAACTTTCAAATAAAAATGAGCACTGTCTTATCTTCAATTACAACAGAGGGTACCACTGAGCAGGGATTTTTTCAAATGGGAGACGGACGGGGCCCTGCAGCATGAGGCAGTGCCCGTCCGTACCATCTCCACGCAGCGAGCACCTCCAGGCACGGTGCTCGCGGCCCGAGGCCGAAGGTCAGCGCACGGCCTGCACCATGCAGTGCCACGCCACTGCCACAGAGAGCGGCTGTGGTTCATCCTCCCCTTGTTATCAGACGAAGCTACCAATTTAGCTCCCGGTCTGTAATTCCAGCTCGCAGCAGTGGGTTTTTCTCCCCTGGCGGCAGGGTGGCTCCAGGCCGCAGCCCTGTCAGGCACCGAAGCACGGCGGTTTCAGCAGAGGCTGTGGGGCCTCCTGAAAGCTGTCGGAGGCAGCACGTTTGGGGCAGCAGGAGGCTTGGCCTCCTCGTACTGCCTACCTGCTGCCTCCCCGGCCTCGCTCGTGTCCCCGCTGCCCTCAGGGCAGAGGCAGGAGCAAGGATCTCCGGGCAAGGCCCACACACGCCAACAGCCTCACGCTGCAAATGAGCTCACCCATCTGGCGAGCGCCAGCCACATGTAGGAACCTGGCCATACTCACGTCCAAGTACTCGTCCAGGCCCAGTTTTGTAAATTCATACTGCAGGTGGACTCGGAAGTTCATGTCCTCCACCGAGTGGACAACGATGTTGATGAACTGCATGCAGGCCACCTGCAAGAGGAACCATCACGGGTCAGCACGGCGGGGCACACAGTGCTAGTGACCGCACTTTGTTACGGCTGCTGCCAAGGGAAACTGTGATTTGCTGTTCTGCAGCTTTTTTTTTTCCCCATCAGCATTGGATTCAGGCTTACAGGGCGTTTGTCTGTTGTGATAAAGGGAAACATGGATTCCAGAAATTAAGTCATGTCTGTGGAGCCTACCTTTATTGCACGCTGCTTGGCTTCCCATGCCAGCTCGCACTGCGAGACATCACACAAGCACACAAGTGCTTAAGAAAACAATGCCGTGTTCCAAAACTGCCTTTAAAAGTGAGATTAATTTTGCAACTGGAACCCTTAAGTTGGAAGAGGGGACTTAACAAAAGGTGCTTTGTTATTTGCAGAAAGCGTGTTTTAAAATCTGTGGTTTGGTAACTGAGCAAGGGACCAGACCATACGAGCTGGCACGCCACCACGTCCAAGCACAGCGCAGACAAGACAAAGGCCCTCGAGCGAAGGGGGCCGTGAGCCCTAGGAGCAGCAGAGCAAGCTGCCTGCAGAAGGGCAGGAAGTGGGCCAGGAACCCCACAAAGGTTTGTTTTTTATGGGAACATAAGGCACAGCCAAATCCCACTCTGCACATCCCCAACTCTTCCAGCTCTCGGGTGACCACCTCCGTGTCGCTCCCTGAGCTGCTCTGAGAGGGTTCGCCTCGTCCTTGATGTGTCCCTCTAGGGCATAAGCCAGTCCTGCTGGAGGCACTGTGACAGAAGTAATACCACATTCCCAGCATTTACTGAGATAGCTCCTAGGTTTCTAGAATGAACACAAGCCTCCAGGCGACTCCACGTCTCTGGGCTGCTTTGTGGGAAGACAGAACTGAAGGCTGCCCTCTGGATTTCCAGTTTGCTACTGGAAACTGGCCAGTTCCCTGTTTCAAGGCCCAAGAATAAACCAGTGGGCAAGTGTCTGCTGCACGGTGGCCTTTGACAGCAGGTTTGGGGATGGGATGCCCATTCTCCCAACCTGAGCTAGCTTAGGAGCCATCAGGAACCACAGGGCCACAAGCTCCTGGGGTGTCTCATCCCTGCCACTCAACGTGCACCCATTTCTTACCCAAACAACCCTGCTCGCGCAGTTGGTTTTGACTCTCTGCATGGCAGAGGACTCCTTCCAGTTTCTGTGGTGAACTCTGGTTCCTCCTAGGGCCGGTGCCGGCCTTGGCCAGCTGAACACTGCTGTCCTGTCAGATCTCCCAGAGCCAAATTTCCTTATTTCAAAAGCGCTCTTGTTATACTTGCTTTGGCTCTCACAACATTAGGGCCAAATTCTCATTTCCTTTCTCAGATCCTTACATACACAACTAAGGAATTTATCAAGTCAAAGAAAATTAATCTAAGAAAGTTGCTTTTAAAATGAAGTAAGTCAATGTCAACAACAGGAACCTTCTCTAAAATACTTTTGCCTTTTTGTTGTTCTTTCCTCCCATTAGATCCACGCAATTAACTGCAGCCCCTTTGAGCTCCAGCCTCCCAGACAACTCTTGTCTTCTCCCTCTAGGGCAGCCCGAAAGCCAGGTCCTGCAGGAATAGCTCTCTGTTTATCTTCACTCCTTACGACTACTTGAATTACTCGAGCTTTAACATTACGTCCTGGAGCCATTTCATCCCATCCCGCAGAAATGAACGACTTCTGCCTTCGTAACGCACCCTTGGCAAACGGTGCAGCCTGCAGGTCCCCGCAGCACAGCACCGCAGAGGCAGCGGGCAGGAGCTCTCTGCACAGCTCCACGTCTCAGCTCCGCACCTTGGTTCCTCGGCTCCGCACCTCTCGCACCTCTCTTGCAGCCCCGCGCCCCCTCCTCGCCCCCAGGCGCATTTCCCAGCTATTGCTCGCAGCAGCATGTGGAGCGCGTTAGGGCCAGATGGTGACAAGAACGAGCAGATCTGCCAAGTCGTTCGTCATGAGCTCTCTCCTCTAGCTCTAGGCTTGTCATATATTCAAGCCCTCAGTCAATGGAAGCAACCCAAAGGCGCAGACTTTATTAGTAGTTGGGCAAGTTCTGAAAAAACTCTGTTTATCCTTTTTCAAGCAAATTTCACCACTACATTCAACCTGAGAGGACCGGGGAATGTTCTTACAGATGAAACAGGCTGCCCAGTTGGATGCTGAATATTCACAGCTCACCAGGCTTATACAGACATGCTGGCAGGTACATTCCCTGTTCCAACCTCACAATACACCATTTCTTATCTTAAATTAAGGTGAGGGATGATTGTTTCCAATAAAGGGGACAAATCCTGTAGCTCACAAGAAGGTGGCAGGCCGCAGGCTGGTGCCACTGTCTTGCTTGCAGACTGCACTACGCTGCGCTGCTCTCCTGCTCCCCAAATACAATCACCCTTCCCTGGGAGCACAGCAGAAACAACCAAGAGTTGGGTGCTTAGGACTGACAAATCTTCCTGTTAAATTACAGGCTGAACTGTACGCACATCTGAGAGTACTTAATGTATACTGTGACTAGCAACAAGTCCTTACTGGGACTGCAATAAGGAACAAGTCCAACTGTAACATGTCACAGAGTTACTGAGAGCAGCTTGCTAACTTTAGTAAAATTGCAGGGATCACTATAACACTTTTTTTTTTTTTTAACTATGAGAAAAAGGTCATCCTATCTTGCTCACACTGCTTCCTTTTGATTCTGCCATCACCTCGTGGGTGCAAACCTGGCCCTGGCCACTGTGGCTGCAAGTCACTGACACTGGGGTCTTCAAAGCCAGTAGAAAGCACCCCACCAGCTGGTTTAATGCCTAATTCCTGGCAGAAAGAGGTCTTTAACATGAAGCACTACATATGGTATAAAGTGTCACACATGCTTCACGGCGACCCTACAAATGGCCAATATGACCAGGTGGGAAACTCCTGCTCTCCCCTCACCTACAAACAGGATTGTGTCATATTCGAGGCACTGGGCATGAGTAGTGCAAGGGAGACTGCACCAACCATATCTGAACTGCATTTGTTTCGTAATTAAAAATAGACCTTCCAACCAAAATGACCACCCACTTGCCACAGGCTTTAAAGAAATAGATACAGAAGTATTTTTTGTATCAAGTACGTAACCAGCCAGCTCATCCTTGTCACGTCCCTCTGTCTTTCACGTGCTTCCAACGTGCAAGTTGGCATTGGCATCTGTGGGTGCCAGTAAGATCTTCCTCTCTTGCTGTTTTCTGCTGTGCTCCAGGGGAAGTGGATTTGGTGAATAATCATACACATGCACATTGAGGAACCAAAGTGGTGAAAACTACTGCTATTTTTATCTACAGATAAGGACAGACAGCAGCTGCAGTGAGTCTCTCCCACACTTCCCTGTCTGTGATTTTGAGGATGTTGGCCCATGTACAGAATATGCATCTTGATATTGCAGATGCAGCTATCCTGCCACATACAAATAGCACACCCAACCAAAGGCTACTTTCCTACTGCCATTGCTGTGGTAGAAGACATTTCTTGAAGGCAAGTCAACTGAAACTAAAAAAATACGAGAGTTATACTATGCAGTTTAGAATATTAAAAAATTGCGCTGTGGTAATTTTAGGCCAAGGATCATACACATCACAACGCTGCGTGTGACAGCAGGAACAGACACAGTAAGTAGAGAAACCCAAGTCTGCTGATAATAAAGAGTGCTCACCATGAAGTCTATATTGTTGTCTTCATTTCGGAAGTGCTCCATCAGCTTCTCAAAGCGCTGTTTCTCTCCACACACCTATAAAAGAATCACCACGTGTATGTTAAACTGCAATTGGCAAGAGAGAGTATTAAAAACATTTAAAAAGCAGCTTCTATGCTTGCTCAGAATCTCTCTGTCCACGTTCCCTCTCTTGTTACAAATATTCTTCTTCATGACAAATCCAGCTGAGGATTCACAGCAATACCTGTTCTCCAATTGTAACTTTTCATAGCTCTTTTCCCCCTAAAAATTTAGGGATACCCACCGCGTGTACAAGTGTTACAACAGAGTTACGCTAGGCTATGCCACAGGAAGACTTGGCCTCTCTTACAGCTCAGAATTGGTTTTCCACTGTAACATAATGTAATTAGGAAGAAGACCAAATTACAGAGAGGAAAAAAGGAAAATCATCACAGGCTAAATGAGGAGCGAAATGCATCAGCACAACGATCAGCTGCTCAGAATTACAGAGCTGTAATACAGGGGTGCTGGCAGGAAACACATCCAACTTGAGGGAGAAATAAGATCAAAGATAAAGTAGGTCTCAGTATATTGCTTAAATCTTATTACTCCCCCATAGCTTCTCTGGCTGAGTCCTCGTTTTCTCGGCAGACAAATGATCTGAGTGATTCCCAACAAACTCACAAAACACTAAACGCACTGCAAAGTGAAAGGGAACGTGGAGTGGGCACCGCTGCCCTCCTTTTGTTCGAAGAACAAAACCCTTGGTGAGCCCATGAGGCTTCTTTCTTTCTTAACCAGACTTCAGGCAAACATCTGGGGAGTGCTGGATGCTACTGTGAGGCGGACACAAATGAATCAGCACGATTACAACCCCAGGGAGCCAGCCACTTCACAGAGCGGTAACTCCGGCAGCTACCACCGCGGCTCCTCATTCCAGATCTGAGAACATCAGCTGCTGCTTCCCTCAAGAGCCAGCTCATCATGCAGCATTTACGTGAAATTAGCCAATGAATGGTAATTAGGATTGGTGGGAGCACTGGGTGCTTCTTTGGGAACTAAGCCCTCTGGGGCGAGGATTGCTTCTCTGGATGCATTTCTACAGTGCCTCCACAGCAGGACCACATCCCTGGCCCAGGTTTCCACCTACTCCCCCAAAGCAAATTCTTTCCAAAGTATGCATTGCTATTACTAATCCCCCCTCAGCTTTCTCTTTTTAGCTGTCTCTATCTTGCAGTATTTATCTCCACCAAGAAGGCAGACCTCGCTGAAGTCGGCGGGAGGTTTTGCACAGTTTAATGGGACCTAAACTCAGCTGATCGCTGGATTTGCAAAGCACTGCCTGTGGTGGACTGCTGGGTGCTCCTTCCCCTGCTTTCTGCTGTCTGTTACGACCGAAGGAAATCTATTTGCAGTGCACATGACACACCTTCTGTCATTCCCATGCAAAATTGTCATAACTGGGTTATTATTCATGTATCTGTGGTCCGTACCTGACGTCAATGGGATGTCTGTCACTGGATCTCTGTACGAGGTCAGTGACAATGGTTATGACGGACTATTTGCTAACACTACCATCGATATTCACGGCCGCAGTGCCACAGCTTGCAACTAATGGGCTCGGTGCTGGCTCAGCAACTGCACGCATCTGCTAGGCAGGGTGCCGAAGGTGTACACCAGCACTGGCTAAAACGGTGTTTAAAATGCAGCGTGTTTCCAGCTAAACCTCAGACTCAGAAGAAATACTTCAGTAACAAAGCCCGCACCCTTGTGAAAAACAGACCGTGCTCGTTGGTCAGGCAAATTGTCACAATCATAAACCCAAAGGACTCAGCTCTCTGTACAGCCTGCATCATGGAAGGGGTTTCAAAGCACTCAACACTCTTACGTGGGCTGCTCCACTCTGCCTGTAAAACACACGTTAAGGCCCAAGATACAGTGAAACGGAGCTGAGACAGACCCACTTGGATGCAGGAAGTCTTGCTGTGCTGTCTGGCCCGCAGCTGTGCAGTGGGAGAAGGATGCAAGACCTGTCTCTGCTTAGCAGAGCAGGGCCCTGGGACATGAAAAGGACAGGTGGGTTTGGAGAGACACCGGTCATTCAGCTTCAGGCTTTAAATCTTCCGTCTAACTCCAGGGTTTTCTTCATGGGTAATCTTCTTGAAGCCTTCCAGGAATCATCTTTCGCCAGGAGATCAAAGCCCAAACACTGTATACAGAGTTAGGGCAGCTCCAAAATGTTTCTAACCAAAACCGAGGGCAAACGAGTGAGTTCCTGCTCCTGCCCCGCAACACACTGCGGGGTGGTGGCACAAGAGCTGGCCTCACTTAGGAGACTTAGGCTCTGCAAAGCCACCAGATGTCCAAACTCAACTCCAAAATGGCCAGAAGCGCCCTTGGGAAGATACAGAGACAGATACAGAGCTCATCGTGAGCATCTGGCTGAACAAGTGTGCATTTAAAAGCAAAAGCTCAAATGAGTGCTCTCCGGCAGGGACCAGAGCATCTCTGCATTACTCTCTGCGCGCAGAACCAGGAATGGTTTCTGCGCAAAGAAGCTCAGCTTCAGTGAGCATGCAGCAACCTGACCTTCCTCAGGGACTCACTGTGAGCACCCTGCCAGGCACCCTCTTACCGAGGGCCGTCAGACTCACTCCTTGCTGCCCGGGAAGAGGCCGGCCGCTGCTGCTTCGTGCACGCCTCCCTGGGCCACGTATGCTCCCAGGCAGAAGCAGCACGCCCTTCAGCAGGAGAAGGGATGAGTCGCTGCAAAGAGACTCATTTCCCCCAGGAAGAGCCAAACCCAGGACCTGGCAGGGCTTCAGGGACCCACTTGCACTGTAAAGATCAAAGGCAGCAGCTGCCCGCCGATGTAGTTTGATTTCAGAGGCATACACTGGGCCTGATCCAATTCCCTCTCAAACCAAACCCGAAGAAGCCTCTCCTTGATTTGCGCCACAGGCTGCTTAGCTGTGCTCATCCCTGCATTATTATCCAAGCCATTTTTTTCCTGCTATAGTAACTGGCATGGTATTTCAATTCAACCAACAGCAAGTCCTTCCTACACTCTTCGTACCCTCCCATTACCACAAAACAGTTGGAGTCAATACAACGAAAGAAAAAATAGGTTCGTCTCAAGTTAGAGCTCTTTAAACAATTACACCTCTCCTGTAGCCACTTCGGACAAAATGGAGAGGACTTAAACAAGATCATGTACTATGGAAATAAACATGACAACGGCACATAGGATCACTCAACAAGACAAGCCAGAAGGACTGATTTCTGGGAAATCTAATGTAAACCGTTCCACATGGATGAGAAAAGCTGACATAAACAACCACCAGCCATTTAGCGTTGACTAATTAAATCAGGGAGCAACTTGACGTGACAGAAGCCCGGCAGACAATTGCCAATCATGGGAATCCAGCAGCCCCGGCTGGCTGGATTCGGCAGCTGATAGCAACAGGAAAAGCACCAACAACCTGTGGCTTTCAGCGGCTGCTTGCAGATATTTCACACTATCATCAGATGAGTCAGTGCTGGGAACATGTGTGCTTCAAGAGAGACAGTGAGCTGACTTTCACGAAATGATATAATTTATCCTGGAAGATTAAAGAGAGCGAAACTGTAGATGAAGCCTACAGCCTGAAGATTGGCCGAAATCCAAGGCGAATGCTGAAATCAAATCCCACCGCATAAAACCATATGTTGCCATTTATATTTGAATAAATTTCCAAGGTCTGTCATTTGCATTGGAAGTACGGCTGGGACTAAGAAAGACCGATCTTTCTTTTATTAGCATCATTCTATGTATGAAGAAAGATTAAATGGGTTACCACAGCTATAATAAGCCTCTGTCTCTACTTAGGTTGTGAAAAAATCTTTTTAGGTTGCGTTAAGCCCACGTCGTTCTGGAAGAACAATGTGGCTTTATGGAGAGCCACCCACGAAGGGTCCTTTCTCTGGAAGGGCTCTGGGTGCTAACGAGGTAAGCCCTTTGCGGACGCATTACAAAGGTACAAAGCAGCGCTGTAAGGAAGCAAAAGGATCTGTTATGAAAAATGTTGTGACAATTGCATCCGTATCCACCTGGCAGTGCTGTCAGGTCGCGCAGTTCGCATCTAGACCACCCAGGAGCAAAGTTCAAAGGCGGCAGCGCTCGCGCTGCTCCCGCTCACGTGGCCTTTGGAGAAAGGCAGCTGGGGCAGACAGCACATGGCAACAGGGCTATTTTGAAAAAAGGGCCACGTTTTCATACGCAGTGTCAGACAAAGTGAAAACCCAGGCTGACTGAAGCACATCATCCTCCTGCCCCGGGTAATTATCTAACGACACAAAGCGTCACCTGGGGAACCGAGCTTGCGACCAAACCTCACCACCAGCCAACGCAGCGAGCTCCGTATGGAGACGGCAGGGAACGCAAGCTGTATTTTCAGGCTTTCAAGCTGCAGCTTTGTTGGCCAACAGTGCAAATCGCACACTACGAGCCACAGCTGCCAGACCTCTATCTCCTCCGCATCTGGAGGACCGATGCTCGCACGCCTGAGACACGGAGCCCATGCAGCCCAGGAGCTGCCTGCTGCAGCCGCCCCAGTGCGAGTCGCTTGTTACTGAAGGGCTAAATTTGAAACACACAAACCTTAGCAGAGGCTTTGCAATGCAGCACCATTATCTGTCAGTGCGAGTGTTCAAGTGACCATCTAACCATGTGGTGCCCAAAGGTTATTTTAAGCTGCTGCCTGCTCCTTCCACAACCCTCTGAGAGCAGTAAGAGCCACTGATCTCATGCGAGGAGCATCACTGCAGGGCACACATGCACTGTGCACGTGAACACAGCCCATACTGGGTGCGGTGTTATAAACAGCCTGATGTATATGCAACCAAAAAATTCATGCGACCCTTTGTAAACCTTTCCTCCTGTCTGTGCTCCTTTGTCCCGGCGGCACAATGATCGCTTTCTCTCCCCCACAACAGCCCACTGTGGTCAGCAGATCCCACCACGGGCAAGCAGCGCTCAACAGGAACACTTTGTTTTGACTGATCATGCTGACATTTTTGCAGTTCACTGAAGAACAAAAAATCAATTTTCTCATAAGTTACTGGTTAAGTAAACAGTTACTTAATACTTACTAGGTTAAAATACCTCTTACTTCTCTACCAGCAGGGTTAAGGCTCCCTGAAAATACTGCTGCAGTAGAAAAGACAACAAATGTATTTACATTTTCCAGCGCTTGCAAACTGTTTCTTCTAGCACTGAGTTATTATAATGGCCTGTAAGAATAACCCGGCTCTGCTGTTTTCAGTGCTGTCACTCATTATTCAAATAGAGAAATCTGACCCTGAATTCAGTATTGTGAAAAGTTAGGGCTGAACAATATTGTCTCACTTCGCTGGAGTGAAAACCGAGGGAGGTAAACAAAGAGGTTCATTTGCCATGCCTCGGCTTTCCAGCTCGCTGCACAGCAATCCAAATGAATCCTGCCATTATACGCCCGGCATCGCCGTCGTGAGTAGACGATGTGCGATGGGACTGCAGTTCTGCTCACCTGTCAGATACGGCAGAGCAGCGAACAAATAAGTCAATTAAACTGGTGTTAAACCAGAGGAAGTGCCAGCGTCCCAGACCGTGCTCCTTCCTCACCCGCGGGCCTGCAGGGAGCTATGCTGACTCTTCTCGGCCGAGCAGACAGGAAAGTTCAGACGCTGCGATAACCACAAAATGAGGAGCTTCCCAAAAGTTTCCTGGATTATCTGAATTCCAAGTGTATTTTTGGCACTTCCTCTTGTCTTAGAGCAAAATGAGGTGGTCTTCTGAGAAATATGGTTCATCTTAGAAAAAGCACCTCTATTCTTTTTTTATTTTAAAACTCTAAAATTATTTCCCATATGGAGAAGCACACAAGCATCCACTCACCTTACTGAATTCAATTATTTTGGTATATGCTTATATAATAAGCAACTTAACTGCTTCGCTGGGTTAGAGCCAAAGTCGGGAAGTGTTTCCTGCAGAGAGCCAGGATTATTTCTGGCTGGCTTTCTGTCTCGCAACCGATCGCAGTCAATTCTTCTGCCTCCTCGGTTTGGTTTAAAACTACAATTATGCTTATTAAAAAAAAAAAAAAAGAGAGTGGTAGAGCCCTCTGGTCTTTTCTCAGAAATACTTAGCTGTTATTTAAGTAAAGCCTATGTTCAAAATGGAGATTAACAAAAAGCTGAATAAGGATCTAAGATTTTGCTCCTTAAAATGTTAGTTCAGAATGCTGCAAAGTATATCCAAAAAGTGAAAAACTGCTATTTTCAGATCTTCACAAAAGCTGAAGAAATTAGTATTTGCAAAAAAAAAAAAAAAGTCTTTGTAACTGTTTTCACTGTGCAACACATCAGAGCTGTTGGGTTTGGACTTTTTTCAACAAGTAAACTTACTGAAGTTGTTCACTTACTGGCTACTACACTTTTGGTAAATAAAAAGCTTATGAAGAATGCAAATTAAACAGCTAATTAGAAATGCTGCAAAAAATAAAAAGAAAAAAGAAGCAAGGCCAAGACGAGCTGGAAAACAGCTTTTTGCATTCATAGCCTCAACGAGTTTTTATTTAGTTCTGCTTAACGAGAACTTTTTTGTTGGTTCTATTTCTGGCCAATCTCACCAGACTTCTCCACCAGCCTGCTCTGCAAGCACAAGGTCCTTCAACCTAGCCCAACAGGCAAAGGTGTATATCTTTATATACGCACATATATGTGTATGTATGTATATAAATACAGATATGTAACGGGCAAAGCGTTATGAGACCTCTGCTGGGAGCGCACAACCTTCCAAAATTGCACGGTGGAGCAGCAGCAGCCCACACCCCAGCTCAGGACCGGCCCCAAGGATCCCGAGCCGTGGTTGCCATCTGGGCACCGCCACGTACACTCGCAGTGAGCCCAGCAAAGGCACGGTGCCCAGGCCGGCAGCTCCCTCCCGCAGGGCTGCAGCTGCCCGCAGCCAGCCCCTGAGCCTGCCTGTCTTGTCAGCAGAGGGGATGCCCGGAGGTGATCCCCCATCGGCAGCAGGCTCCCATCGTGCTCGCCTCACACCACCTGGGAGCAGACAGACAGGAGCTGCCCCCTGTTCAAAGATGTTCCGGTCTTCGGCAGGATACCAGCCAGGTCAGCTGGGAGAGCAGACGCTTCTCAGCAAGCTGCAGGCTTGGTTCTTCTCCCGTTCTCTGTCTCAGCCCTGTACAACATTCAGCTTCCCACTAGCACCAAGTGCAGCAGAACGTTTCCTGCACACCCGCCCTCAGCACAGAGGCATGCGAGCGCTACCTGCTCACTGGCGCCTTTTTATTACACTTAAGCGACCTTCTCAGGTTGCAGAACCCCGTCAACACACAAGCGTCCTCCCTGCAGAAGGCAGCAGTGGACAACGCTGATTACGGCCCGATGTCGGGAAGATGCCACAGCGCAGGGACACTTTGACTGACGCTCGCTTTGTGCCCCGAGCGGGTGGCGGGTGGCTGCCGCGGCGGCAGCAGCACAGCCTCCAAGTCACGTCCGTGCAAAGCGAGTGTGAGTGCGTGAGAAGCCGCACACGTGCACCGTGTTGGCTCCCACGGCCCCTGATGGCCACGCGCAGACTCACCAGGACAACGAGGTGCCCAAACCCAGCGCACCACCGCCTCTGCGAACCCAGAGCAGCATGCCCGCTTCAGGAAGCAGTACACCATGAAATAATAGGAAAACAAAGGGTTTACTGTTGGCAGCAAAAGACAGCAGCTTAATTCTCTGTGCACCCACACATACAATCACACTATTAAAATGAATCGACTACTCTGAAGAAGCATTAGGAAAATATATCTTGTTTTCCAATGGTGCACTCCGCCTGCTTCAATGTAAATGGGGCACAGGCTCCCAGCATCTGGTCTGTGACCCCCGCAGCTCCTACAGAGTTGTCTTGAGGCTAACTTTACTCTCATTTTCTCCCCCTGGCATTCTGTTAAAGTGCATTTGCTCATCCTGTAACACAAATCCCAGGCAACTCGTATAAAACCGTGTAGCCAGTTCTCACAAATCCATGGAAACAAGCACAAAGGACCTGGGAATATTGCTAAGGAAGCCCGGTTGCAAGTGGGTAAATGCAGGGGTCGGGGCAGTGCTGAATAGCTCGTCCAGCCAAGGCTGCCATTCCCCCTTTCAAACAGCATTTTCCTTCAGCGCGAGATGCTGGGAATAAGCGGTGGCTGCAAACAGAACCGGCAAAGGGCCAGAAACTATCAGACAGATAAGGAGACAGCAAACGCCCCTGGCTATCCACGTGGGTTTCGTGTGGCACAGGAACTCCCCGTTATTTCCCCTAAGTGCAGCAGGATTCAGCCAAGCATCCTACAGAAAAAGGAAGCTTTGCACAACGCAGAGCGTGAGTGGCCCCGAGCACACCCGGCGCCACTTTCTGTACGTAAAGACAAAGCTCGTTTTAACTTTCTTTCCCGTTTGCTCCAACTAGAGACCTCCTGAAAGGGGATGAGCTACATCTGGCCTGGAAACTGGGAACAATTCACCCAGCGCCTGCACCGGCCTGGCAGGAGGGACCGAAGGCAGGAGGTGCCCTCAGAGGCTGGAGGTCGCTGTCCTGCCGCTAGGGAACAGCTCCCAAAGCACGGAGCGGGCTGCAGAAGCACCACGAGATCAGCCTTCACCATCCCCTGCTTATCCTCGACGTGCAAGCTCCTGTCAACACGGCAGAGAACACACAGGGGAAACACAAAGACAGATGAGAAGCTAACACTGACGTCTCCCTGAAAACAACTAATTTGTTCCGTGCCATACGGACAAGGACTGCACTGTAACTGCCTCCTGCCTTCAGGCAGAACAAGGAGAAGGTATTCCACAGCTCTGTCACTCGCTGCATTGAAGCAGGGGCTCGCCTTTCCCAAAATCAGTGTGACTGTGCAAAGCCTGGCTTCCTCACCTTGCACAAAACCCTGCCTCTCCGTGCCCCCACCCCACGCTGCCCCTTCCCTGCCTGCTCTCTGTTTCCTGGCAGTAACAGCAGTTCTGGGTTTTCTCCGTTGAGTTCTGCTATGTTCAGTTCCTTCGCCAGCTCCTAGGCTGCTGCACGCTCTTGGTGGCCTCAGGACATCCATGTGTTTCCATTTGCAGAAGCGACCCGCTCAACTTTATCCTAATTATTTGCTGAAAAGGCAGCACGGGGCTTTGGCTGCAACGCGCAGTGCTGAGCCTGCTGCAGGGGGAAGCGCCCTGTGCACGGGAACCAAGGATTGCAGGTGAAGTAAGCGAGCAAGAACGATTTCCAAGAGACACCTTAAGAAAACCAACTGTCCATTTGAAAATCCCGACCTCAGCCAGAAAAAGCTGGCCTGTAAAATCATTTTCAAGTGAAAAGCCATTTTCGAAAAGAATTCTTGACAAGATTCAGATCAGCTGTGGTTTTCTAGCTCAGGCAAACCCTGAGAGCCAAATCCTGTTCTCATTTACATCAGAGCAAAGCTCAAAGCCTAATGAAATATTTGATGTTCACCCCGATGCAAATGAGAGCAGAATTTGGTCCGAAATATCCTGTTTTCTCTACTGACTTTATTACAGGGAGAGCATTAGACAGGAGTTCAGGTTTCTTTTGAAGTTATTTTATGGCAAGGAGATAGGGTGGCAGAGATCTCGTTCAACAAGTCTAATCTGTCCTAAATATGTATGCTGCGTCTGATGAAAGAACCACAGGGAAGCTGAGGCGGCCCTGGGATGCATACTTAGAGAAGCCACACGAATATTATTGAGCTTACAGTAATTTAAAGTGGAAGTATCCTGCTAGAAATTTAACCCTGGACGCTTTACGTGTCGGTAACTCAGAGGTTTCTCATAGACCAGCTGAATGAATTACAAGCAGAAAGGCTTGAAACCACTACCGAAAGTTGCCCAGGAGGAAACCGGAAAACAACAGTACAGAGCAAGAATAGGCAGGATAACCGGATAAACAGAACAGCTGAAGGCAGAAATCAGACAGGTAAGATTCCCCTCCTCGCACACCCGCTCCACCTGCAACACCCAGCAGGTCCACAGAACAACTGGCGTCATCAAGCACAAACAGCAGAGGAATAAATAAGTAATGGAAGACAAACTGATTGGGCTACGTAACGATTTCTGAGTGTCAGCAGGAGGAAAAAGACGACAGAAGGAAAGGAAGGAGCAAAAACTTGACTGCGGCTCTAGGAAGGAAAGGGAGCAAAAGGGACCTTGCCCATCCCTCCCTGTGACGTGCACGAGGGCCTGCTCACCGAGCCCCACACTCCACCCCAAGCGGCATTTCTGCTAGTCGTTTGCCAGACTTATCTGGGATCCCTCACGCTGTGCTCCCTAACGAGTCATGTTTCCTCTCTAACAGGGTAGTAACAAGGCATGGAGAATTTACGCCTGGAGTATTAACGCCGCACTTCCACGCATTTAGTGCTTCTCCTATTTAAAGCTCTTCTCAGATGTTACAGAAGTGTTCTCACAACTATCCTATTTGCATTCGCTTCCATCATTCCTTCGTCTCACAAAGCCACGCTGACCACCCCTTTCGTTGGTGTAACCCAAAAGTACGGCTTTCTCCACGGTCACAAAATAATCTCAGCCTGAATTAAGTTCACTCCAGGTGAAGCCCCGCCAGTGGCCGCGCCATTCCCAGCAGCTCTGTTCTTAGGCAATGCACACCAAGGCTCACATTTCGGACGGGTCTGGTCTTGCGCACCCGAGTTTTCCACAAGAGGACCACACTGGAGATGACTTCAAACCTTTTGCTCCGGCTCCGTATAGCGGCAGGAACCTCAGCGCTACAGCTATGGTAGAGCTCCACGACATGCAAATGTTTACGGAGGATGTAAATCAGAGATCGGTATCTCTCTACCAGAAATAATTCCCAAAACACAAAAAGTAAAAAACCTGACAACTTGGCTCGTTGATCATCTGCATTAACCCGCTCAGAGCAACAGTGGCATTAAGCTAAAACCTGCTACATGTTTATACACAGTCCAGCTGGGACTCATCAAGTTTAACAATTTTTGAGCTGGTAAGACTAGATTCATTTTTTTCTTTGATAGTACATCCACACATATACCCAATATTCAAAATAAACTAGAATAGCAGCTTTCTTGTGCTTGATTCCCACAGCGGTAATTCTGAACATTCATACGATGTTCTCAATTCCCATTAACCACCGTATGCAAACGTGCTACTCTTGAACGTACACACATACGAATGACAGTTTTGCCCCAGTTGAGCAAACCAGAATACTTGTATTAATTTCAGCAGAGTCAGGGTTTTATCACAGAGGCTTGCTTTTGTAATTCCTTCACAAATAAAATTCTTGCTGATAGTAAAACCAGGAATTTTGCATTTCAAAGGCTTGTGTAAATTGCTCTGAAAATGGGAGCTGTAATCCACAATTCCTGGTTATTTCATCTAAGAACGTACAAAAGCATTCAGAAACAGAGGAACTGGAGTAAAGCTCTCCAAATCTCCATCAGCCCTCCTTTTCAGGGGCACAGCTCAACTGACCAAAAGGTAAAGGGAGTAATTCGCAGACTGGGTTCACCTTGCTGGGATTCCACTCTTTTACACAAAAGTGCGCAAAACAAAGGCACGACCACCGCTGTCTATGCAGTTCAAAGTGATTTTTGGAAAATCTACAGTTAATGGAAAATCCTCAGTCTAAGAAATTTAGATGGAAGAGAACGCTCTAGCTAACACACAGAGAGCTACAGATATGCACATCAAATCCTGATAAAGCAGAAAAACGTACCTCCTTGAAGTTATCAAACGCAGACAAAATGATTTCATGCCCTCCTCTGACGAGACAAACAGCGGCTAAGAGTTCTAAGACCAGGGCCTTTGTCCTGCGAAGAAACCAGACCGTGGCAATCAATGACAAGCATGTGCTGAGCACCTTCTACCTGTTTGCCAAGTGATGTGCAGATGCTGGGAGGAGTAGTTTGCATCCAGTAGTTTGCATTCAGTCTCTTGAAACGAGTAAACCTGCAGGATGCATAATGCTGAGCATCGCCTGATCCAGGGTATTTTGAGTCTCTGGGATCATGCGGCTCTCCCCCATTTTAATGCTTCTCAAAACATGCAAAAATTTAAATCACAAATTGTACTTGTGGAAATCCAAGCAAACCCATGGCAGAACATCAATCCGGTAAAGGCAGAGCATGTCAGCCTTCCACAGCGGGCACTCCCAGACGCTCGCCTGCACGAACTCGGCGAGGAGGCAGTTTGGGGCACAGCAGGATCACCGCACACCAGCCAGGAGCCAGCTGCCTGCAGAGCAGCCCGCTCCCCCTCAGTCCACTTCTTGGTGAACGTGCTTTTAACTCACATCTGTATTTCCCGATACAGATCTGAATTATTCTCTGTGACAATTTGTATTATTCGTAGCCCCCCCAAAAAGTAAGCTGTGGCACACCGAAGTGAGTAGGGGATGCCTCAGCACATCTCTCCCCTCTTGAATCAGAAATCTGGGCAACTGATTGACAGCAGTGCTAACACAGGCATAGTAATGAGGGGGAGAAGACAACCGATTACTGAAAGAAAAGCATGCAACAGACTCACTGTAACTCCAATACAAATAATCCCCAGTACTTTCTTACAGGGTTCACATAAGGCAAAAGCACCAACCGGACTTGATGGCCAGATGAGCTATGAGCAGATATTAAAATCATGCAGACACATATGAAATTAGTCTCATGCTTAAGCACTGACTCAAACCAGATGTTACAGAAAAAGAAATACCTTTTGGCTTTCAAAGTGTCAAGGTTATCTTTGGAAACCAGATAAAATGTTCACTTTCCCGGGAAATTTTATATGGATCACTTTCAATCCTTACTCATCAATTTTTTTTCCTGCCACAAGAAGAAAACCCAAGCTCTTTCAGACAGGCTCAAGGAGTTCTCACTATGGCTCATCAGTAATATCCTCTGCAAGGGCAGGCCGTGAGCTGTGTGTGCAGGGAAAGGGCACGGAGATGAGTGTGCACAGCGTGGCCAGGAGGATGCCCAGGTCTCCAAGGCTGGCCGGAGCCCTCACCCGCCTGCTGCCTGCACATATGCAACTGGTATGGGGACAGGCAGAGGACAGCACCACTGTGTTGGCATCTCCTGGGCACACACAGAAGAGATGGAGACTATGACTGCTTCCTACATTCATCCTCCCCCTGGCCTGCCAGCTCTCGTGGCACTTAGCTCCGCAGTGTGGTTGGGGTCAACGCTCCAGCGCGTCTCAGAGCTGCTGCTTCCCTTTGTGCACATCTCAGCCAACCCTAAGCACTCAAAACTCAGGTTTCTTCAAAAATCATGGTGGGGCTAAAACAAGAAGTAATTAGGTTTTGAACAGCATAACATTAAATTGTCTTTCTAGTGTTCTAGCCACATTTGAATGCATTTTTTTTAAATAATCAGGAATCTAAACACCTCACCTCTTTCAAAACCAAGACCTTAAGTTGTCTCTTCATCACCTGATTTCCAGACTCAAGACACCAAAAAATGATAAAAACAATAAACTTCCCATATCCTTCCCATTACGCTGTGCCCAGGCTTGCTGACTTAAGCCTAAAGAGAAGTGCGGAAGGAAGTACCTACTTCCATCAGGACAAAATTTCAAGCGGTGCACTGCAAGGCAAGTGGACAGCCTCCGCAAAGGCGCTCTCTCCATATGGTGCTGTTTAGTTCTGTCACATCCCCTAGTTTTACCTTTCCTTGCAAACATCGGTATGTCAGATCTGGTTTCATTAGGCATGCAAGAGGTCTGCAGCTCCAGGCCTTGCTGGAAGCACCTACCAGGGCCACCAGTGCGGGGAGAAGAGGGGACACGGCCCTGCAGCAATTAATTCCACTGTGGGATTACAAAACTGTGGCTGTGGTTGAAGAGACACCCAATGCTGAGGCAGGTGCTGTACAGAGGCAGGACAAGAACAAAACCCTCTCTCGAAGACATTCAAACCTGAGGACCCCTCTGACAAAGTTTATTGAAGAAAATTTAGTTTCTTAAGGAAAATCCCACGTGAAGCTGCCCATGATCAGCAGAGTTGCACTGTAGCATGGTTGAGAAGCTCAGGCAGCAAAGATACAGCTGAAGAGTCAGCAGCTTCTGAAACCAGCGGAACTACTGCTGATGGAAATTGCTCATCTATTCCCACCATAACACAGACTGAACGTGATTCAGAGTGAAGTCTGATTTTTGCTACAGGTTTGCGCATAAACATATCCATGAAAACCCCTTTCCATGTACTCTTTACTTACCTACTTCTTAAATTCTCTGATAGCAAGCACAGCCTACCTGGGATTCTTGTTGTTCAAACTTAGTGCAATTTCATTGACAGCATGTGGATGCGACATGACCATATTGAATCCGTACTGAAAAGAGAAGGGGAAAATATCATCTCAGCTTTGAAACTGAAGTTATTATTTTTAAAACCCAACAAATTACGTATCTCTGACCAGATCTGGCAGTCTTTCACAACGCTGTAAGCCAAATAAAACACTGCTGAGTTTTATCAAGTCAGTCAGCACATTTCCATCTCACACCGTGACTAACAACAACTCTGTCACCACATGTCGGAGGTACTCGGTTTGGCCACGGCAGCCAACAAAAAGGGGTCCAAGAGCTGCTCCTGCAGCACTGACAACCCCTCTGCCTGTTCTTCCCCCCCCCCCGACGCTTTTTATTTCTGACAGTCCAGTGTGCCATTTACTCTCCAAAGGGGGATTTGCAGTTCAGCTGCCAAAATCACTTCTCCAACACGCATGCTGCCACAGAGCAACCGCTGCACGCAGCTACTGCGCGAGTACTGCGGGGTCTGCTCTCCAAAAAAAAAAAAAAGAATTGCTTTGGAAAATGCGGTATCAGTTAGTACCACAACTGCACCATTGCTTGCATCCTTCCCGTTAGAAGAAAGAAATCCTGTAGCTCCCAGGGAGCTGCCATCGCCACGAGCCCAGCTCACACACCTAGCAGTGTTAGAAGTACCTCTTAAGACCACACGACTTGTAATAAAGGTTACCTATCACCTAGCTGTCAGCTGTTACTGTTTGAGCGACAAATCCAAAGCACCCGAAGATACCCGGGCATGCCATATGAACACAGCATCCCGCTGAAGACAAAAGAAACTCATGGAAATAAGATTAGCTTTGGTCCAGTTCATTCTTTGACTTGCAGTTACTACAACAGCCTTGCACGTGACTGGCACACAAGCACATGACTAAGGGAAATCTTGTATTTTCCATCAGTGTCTAACTTTAACTCTTCTAAAAATTCTCTCATTAATACTAAATTCCGAGACAAACTGTAATTTCATCCGTGCAGATGTAAGTCTAATGAGTTAGTGCAAAGGAGGTCCACCAAACAGGACCTGGCCCACCACACGTGTGCTCTTATCTGTGTGCCTTCACGTGTGCCAGCTGTGCGGGTGGACAAGGGCTGTGTTATACGCAGCTTCCCAGCTACGCTGTCTAAGAATGAATAAGCCTTTAAACCTTCCCATCAGTTTTACCCTAATCGTTCACCACTAACCTTTCCCTCCCAGCAACAACAAGTGATGTGGTCCAAAAGAATGAAAAGGGAAATACCTGGTAGTTCATTATGGCCCGTAAACACATGATGCAGACGTGAACATCGTCTTTTTTACTCACTAATCTGGAATTTTTTAGCGTTCTTCGGCTTGGCAAGGTATTGTACCTGCAAACAAAAACAGCTTTCATCAGTCACAGGACTATTGTAGGGGGCCAGAAGAAAGGAACGGAAACATTCCTCCACTTGGTGAAAACGCACACATTTTTCAGTTCTGCAGAGCACGCAGCCATCTGACAACACGCATGCAAATCAAGCAGAAAGAAGGCCAGGGGCTGTTGATTTAGCAGCACAGGAAGCCCAGACACAAGGCTAACGGGCCCTGAAGGAACTGAGCAGCGCCAGGTACCAACGGGAGCAGAGGGAGCAGGACCTGCCAGCTCTCAGCCACAGCTCTACCACAGCAGAGGTATCCCGTATTTCTTCTGTATATGCTCTGCTGGTGCACACACAGACTTTTAATGAAAGCGAATAGTTGTAGGCATCAGCAAACGTATTAATTTCAGTTGCATTTCGTTTAAGAATGGTGCCTCTCTTCTACTCTGCAGCTGAGCTTTCTGAAAGCCCTCCAAACTATCCGAGGAAAATACAGCCTTTAGGAACTTTCCGCAGCACAGAGGCATTAATTATTTTAATTGTAACCCCTAACTGGTAAATCAACCTTGAATTCTATTAAATAAGTGCATGGAATAAACACAAAGGGAAACCTTTCAATCTGTCATTTCTATGGCACGGTAAATGAAAACCACATTTCAGCTCTTCCTGAGATACTGCTTATTTTCTTTAAGGCAAAACATGCTTTGGGAGCTGAGCGCAGGAAACTGGAGACAAGGAGACGGCTGACACGTGAAACACATATATGTTCTTGCAGTCATACACAGCACTGAATAAACAACGAGATTAGGGCTATGGTCCAGAAACCCTTCTGACAGCAATGCACTAATAATAATATATAATTGTATGTATATTATATATATATATAATGGGTGTTGAAGCGGAGCAGGAGCAAAGTGACGGTGCCCAAGGCTTGTCCCATGTGTCCCCAGCCGCAGCCCAGTGGCCTGGAGGGGCAAGGTGGCACCAAAACAGCCCGGCCACTGCGGTCACGGAGCAGGAAGGGCATCAGTTGGCAGGCTGTGAGGCTGGCAAAACCCCCCAGGCGGTCACAGCGATCATTCTGCATTTCAAACTATCGCACTCAGGCCTGAAAGCTGAGGAAGAAAGCAAAAAAATCTGCTGAAAGAAAGGCAGAAAGGAAAACACCGTGACGCACACGCAATTAAGAGGTTTGTGAATTCTGACGTCTGTTATGCTAAGAGCAGCCCCGCTGGGGGAGGAAAATGAAATTTGTAGATGAAACTTGGCTGCTGGAGCAAACACGGCCATTAGCAAGAGCAAGGCTACCTCACACAACTGCGGCTAGCCTCACCCTTGCCAATGCCACCTCTGCAGCCTGGACAACGTTCACGGGAGGGCTCTTCTTGTGTTTGATATGTGAAAATAACGCAGCGGGAAAAGCTTCAGGACTGTGGCATCCCGAGCCGTGACTAAGTGCTGAACCTCAGTTTAGACGAACCGATATTGGTACCCAGCGGTGGCTCACAGCACAGCTGCAAACACCCTCGGAAGCAGGGCGAGCAGCGAGCTACGACGGGGACAGCTTTCAGAGAGAGGTTGGGCTTTTCTGCCTGGAAGGGCCAAGAGAGAACTGCATCAGTGCGGGCGAGGGCGAGTGGCGGGGAGGGAGTGACGGGAACGAGCCCTCGATATTTCCTGTAACGCGGGAGCTGCGTGCCATCAAACACAGTCAGCGGGTGACGGGCTGAAAGCAGACCTGCTTGCTCTAAAGGCACTCTGCACAGCGCTCGGAGGAGCAGGGCTCATCAGCACCACTGCTCCAAAAGCTCTCACACAGATTCACAAAGGAAAAACCCATCGACAACCACGAAACCCGGGATGGGACGACAGATAATCATCCTCGTATCAGGGTGATTAAATCTAGACTGCTGGAGGCAATCTAGACTACCAGGAGGCACATCCCAGGGCGGCTGGTACACCCTGCGCGGAGCACTGCCCCCAGCCAGCACCTGGAAGGCACCTGATACGGCTTCAGAGCGAGCACCCCGCTGCTTTCCTCTCACCTTCTTTCCTTGCCACATTTTGAGCGCATCTGGGAGGCTGCCCTCTGCACTGCCCACACGACTGCGTACCTCCTTGTCTAATTCACGCTACTCGTTTTGTTTAAAAAGAGGTGTGGCTTTTACAATCAACGATTAACCTCACTGTTAATAACGGTAAAGAATACTCATAAATACACGAACAAGTAGGAACAGAGTACGGGAGAGGAGCTCCGGCGCGGTGCGCAGCCGCTGTGCCCGGGCTGCAGCAGTGCCTGCGCTCTGCTTTCATTTCCCAGGAGCGCCGAGATGAAAGCAACCCCAAAATTCAAAGCAGAATTCAGTCAAACGGCTTTTTTTCTTTTTTTTTCCATATATATGAATGCATAAATCAGCTGACGGGCACTCCAGAACGACCTCAGGCCTGCAGGAAACCTGACCCAGTTCTGCCGAGCCACGGGGAGCGTTCGGCGCGCTCGGAGCGAGTTTCGGGGAGCGGACCCCGACAGGGAGCGCAGGGGAGGCAGAAAGCCCAGAAAACAGGACGAGCACAGGCAAGACGTGGGCAGCTTCACATTTGGTAAGCAAAACTCCGCCGGCTCCAGTTTTAACCTGTTGTTCATTCCCTGCTCTGTCAGGGAAGGCACCGCGGGGCCGCCCGGCTCACTCCAAGCTGCCAGCAGGACGTTTATCGGGCTCCGCGCCTCGCCCTGGGTGCCTGGGCACCCTGTCTGCTGCTCGTGGTGGCACCACGGACGGGTGAGGAGCCCCAGCTGCGTGCTGCAGGGCTCCACGGCCGTGCCACCAGCCCCACCGACAGCTCCTGCGCTCTCACACCTCCCGGCCCTTCCCTCCGGTCAGCCCCGGCAACAAAACGCTTTCCCAGAAGCGACGGGGAAAAACCTAGGGCACCTCTTTTCCCTCCGAAGTGCTGGGGTATTCCCTTCAACCCACACACCAAAAGTATGCGCGGAAGTAATGCAGACGAAATTACACCTTTCCTCTGAGGAGCCTGGGACGGGCAGAGCCACGCACCCAGCTTCAGGTGGCAATCCGTGACCTGCCTGGAAAACGGCAGACGTAAATACACAGCTTTTTCTGTGCTTACCTAGGCCATACATTTGCCCTGAACAGCAGGAAAAGGAGTGCATCCCTTCCTGCGACAAAAGAAAAGCAAGACCGCGTTTAATTTGGAGCCCATACCAAGTCAGAACTGGGAGGTGTGAAAACGCTGCCAGCGCTCGCGGGAGGGCATGGAAACACATCTCCATATGCATTTCACTAAGTATGAAAAACACTGCAATAAAAAGATTTAAAAGCCACATCTAGTCATACACAGATCTTTCCTATAATGACTTATCTCAGCTCTAAACTACTGAAGGCTGCATACATTATTTCCATTTAAATTTTAATAAGCAGAGCAATTAGATCTGTATCATGCCGCTGAGAGAAGAAAAAAGCTTTCTCGGTGTCTGGCGCATCGCCTCCTCCGATTTCAGAATGCCTTTACGCATCTGTAGAGGTTTGTCAGCCCTAACAAATGGGGGCGAGGCTCCTTAAACTAGTGAAGGATGAAGACCTCGCACAGCCCCTGTCGGCGACGAGACGGGCGACGTGCGGAGCGCGCACCCTGCGGCTCTCGGTTCTGCCCACGGCGGTCTGCGAGGAGGCTGAGAAACCGGTACAGAAAATGCACTTGAGAGCTGCAGTGCAGAGGAAATATTCCCAGCACAGATGGGATTCTGCCCTAGATTTAGAGAGGTTCCCTTCAACAGATGCAAATTTCTTTGCGTAGACGCGAATGCCAAGAATCGATGAGGATTTTTTGTACAGAAACCCTTTTACAGTGACTGCACACTGCAAGTAAGGCTCAAGATGCCTCCTCTGCATTAGTGGTAATTGCACCAGCCCCCGATGCTGTTTGTTTGCTTCCTAAAGGCAGGACAGCCTGGCGGTAGCTCCGACACCTCCCTTTACCCGACACGAGCCAAACCAGGGTGGACGATCTTCTTTTGCTTTTATGTCATTTCTTGTTACTAACCATCAGGCTGATGCGAGCATCTGGGTGAACTGTTGGTTTTGATTTCCTGTCTGCTGCAGGTCAAAGATTGTGTCACCGAGCGTATATTTATCCTAGTAATGAAATTCAGATGGCTCCTCTTTTATTTCCTTTGCCCCTCCTTCAAAGAAGAACCATAAAACCTTACTCCTGAAAAAAAGGAAGAAACAGAAAACCTGGCCACATGCAGGCTCCTGCAGCTCGTAACGCTTTCCTACTGCCAGCCGGGACGGGCCGGCAGCCGTGCTGAGCGAGCTACCCCACCTCCGGGCTCTTGGGCTGGCAGCTGGGGAAGTATTCGTGATCCGGCCTTTCCAAGCCGTGGCACTGCGACCACGTGGCGAAAGCAGCACCACCCAGCCCTGTGCTGAAACGTACAGTTTAGGGCTCTTTCCTGCCTCGGTCTCAGGGAAGTACCTTTCTGTTCAGGAATAATTTGGTCTTTGTTTCCACGAACGTGCACCATGTAAGAGGATCCTTAGATACCAAAGTCCCACATATAGCTAATTAAAACACCTGTGCAATGAGCTGGGGAACTCAAAGTAAGGAAAAGCCCCTTCCACCATGGTAAACATGCACATAACTCAAAGCAAACTCCCACCAGCTTCGAGGGAGGACTTCCACGCTCCGAACGAGGACACGTGCCCGATCCAAAGGTGCAGGCTTCCAACGCGCAGCATTAATAGCAAACCCAAGTTACAGCTGCTTTCTCTTACTGTTTTTATCCTACTATCTGCCGAAGAGCATTCTGCCCTCATGTGTCCTGCTGGCTCCCTCCTGGTGGGAGCAGAGGAAGGCCCCGGGTGGCTCCCAGCAGCTCTCCCAGCTCTGCATGCGCCGGGACTCCTGGTTCCCATTGGGATTTTGGTGGCTTGGAGGAGGTGGTGTTTGCATTACAAACATTGCTTTAATGGCAGAAAGGGACTTTGAAGGGGGGGAAAATTTCCTACCAACTTTGCATTTCTCCACGGGGACCTGGAACGTGCAGCCTCCACAGAGGAAGGAACAAGGACAGGAACAAGGGAGCTGCAATCGGCTCCTCTGCCCATGCAAGGGCAAAAACATCCGCCTGGGCGCGACAGAGCGGGTGGCCCCGGCGCCCCAAATGTTTCTTTTCTGGCATTTCAAACAAGGGCAACGAAGCTGGTTTTGAGCTGCACGTGTAAAGAGAATAAATCGCTTTGGGCCTCTAGTTTTTGTCTTTTTCTCAAAAAAAATCTGGGAAAATTATTAATCCATAATGCTGAAGAGACCTTTGCTGCTTAAAAAAAAAAAAAAGGGAGAAAAGAAATTGTAACAGTCTGGTTTGGTCTTCCCCAACTCTTCTTCCCCTCTCAGAGGCTGCACAGCCAGCGCAGGGCTATAAAAAAGCACCCCGGGGAGCGCTCAGCACGGCCACGCCGTACGCGTCCTACCTGACTTCAAGCACGGGAACAAGCGTTGAGACCTTCAGGTCTCTCGGTCAAGAAACCAGAAAATCGCAGGACGGGCAGCCGACTGCTCAGAAAACGCGCTCAGCTAAATTAGCAAGTGTCTGACAAAATGCATGATGACAAAGTCAGCCGCTCCCTGAAGAGTGGAAGTGTAAATGGCAAAGTCCACATTAAATCGCTGTAGCAGGAGAAGCAGTGCCAAAGTGGAGACCAATTTTTGAATGCATTTAAAGCCCATTTACGGATTACGATACGTCTGTCTGGATCGCTGTCTCACTATGAACTCTGCAGATTCTGGAAACAAAAATAAGTTTCTGAGTTCAATCCACATAAAAGACTGAAGTATTAGACTCAGAAGAAAGGGAATTTCTAATGGCCTGGGACACTACGAAGTCATTATGAATATTTATCTGAAAGGAGGGTCTAACTCTCACGTGTAAGTAATGCTCTTTTCAGAAAAAAAAAAATTAAAAAGAGCAGCAATAAAATCCCCAAAGATTCATCCCTGTTTTTATCCTTCTACCCTCATTTTGGTGTTTGCCTCCCAAATCCCTGTGCCTCTTTTCAAAAAAAATCTCAGTTGCCAAGGAAACAGCTCCGAGCGGGGAATTGGCAGGGTCTAGCACTGCTAAAAAGAGCTCCAGGAAGCCGAGTAAAGTTACAGCCTGCAAACGGAGAGCCTCAGCCACGCACAGGGAAGCACAGAAAGCCTCCGTGCCCGCGGCGCCGGCCGGGAAGGCTTCGCAGAGGGGCACCCAGTCCTGGCCGTGTGCGAGGAGCTGCTCGCCGCGATGGGGCTGTGTCGTTTGCAAGCGTGAGAGGGCATCGCCCTGGCAGAGCTTCCCAGGGTTATGCTTATCTCCTAGCCCTGCTACTGCAATTTAACGCGTACAGTGCACACCAGCTGCAGGGCCCTGAGGGTGGCAGCGGCTGACCCCCGAGGACGGGCTGGCGAGCTGGTAGCGTGATGCTGCCAGCCAGGCACCAAAAATGAGGAAACCACGTGTGAAAGCTGGCAGGAACCCCTCGCCTGTCCGAAAGAAATGTCAGGATTTAATTGGGGGGGGTGTTGCACACAGAAATGAAACCAAGAGCGCTCCAAGACGCAAAGGGTGGGGAAAGAGGAAAGGGAGAAAGCAGATGTCTTGTGAGCGACAGCCCCCGCGCCACCGCAATGCCACCAGCCCCGCTCTGCCCCGTCCCGTGCCCCCGCCCCACCAGGACGCTGCCGGTTTCCCTGCACGCGGGGATCCACTCGGCTTTCTGTAGGTATGCGAGACTATAGATGAGATTACAGATGAGAGTAAAGCACAGCTCTTGACCTGCAACATGGATAATGATTAAGGCTCGGTGTCTTAGGTATGAAACTAATAATGCTTTTTGCAGTGTGATAAAGAAAACTAACGCCTCGTGTCAAAGTAAAACGCATTTCAGTCTTTTCTAGAAAATCCCGCTCTACGGAAGCAAACTACGCTTTGAAGTTATAATGCGATAACCACACATTTTGGAGGCTGAAATCTCCCAGCGAGGCTCAGGTGGTCGCTTCCCAAGATGTGTGATTCTCAGATTATAGGGCATGGGAGCGGTTCCCATGCGCGGCACAGCCCGTGCTGCGTGCGCCCTCACACCTGGCACTTACGAGGTTTTCCGGCTCGAAGCCTCATCAGCAGAGCGCAAAGTGAAGCCGCTCCAGAGGCAGGAGGGTGAAAAGCAGCTCTGGCGGCGTTTGAACTGAAGTTGCTCGGGCAGAGAAACCAATCTGATGGTGCATGAAGGGTGGGAGAGGGCAGAGGAGGGTAGGACGCAGGGGAGAGAATCGGGGAAGAACATTTGAAAGAGGGAGGGAAAAGGTGGATGTGAGGAGGAAGGAGACATTGAAATGGAAAATAAAAAGATGAGAGGGGGATATGAAAAAAAAAAAGGATGGAAGGAAATGAAGAGAAAAAAATTTAAGAGACATGTAATGTATACCTGACTTAATGCATTTCTGGAATAACTGATCACAAACATGCCTCCCAAAGGCAGAGAGCAGGATCAGACATCCTCCTCCAAACATAAGACCCTGCCTTCTCTGTTGAAGTAGGCAGAAAACCAAAGAACACACCGCAAACATTGAAATCACCTTTGCAACATCAGAAAAAAAGCTAGTCAACTGATTTTGCCGCACTCTACAGCCTGTATCTCTTTGCCAGAGCTGTGTGTCTGCCTCCTACTCTCCGCTTTCTCCCTGATGTCTTTGATATATTCCAGATCTCACATCCGCCACCACTCAGGCTGTAGGTGGATGGCAGCCACTGAACAGGAACTAAAAAGCCAACATTAGCATTGAGTGACAAACCAGAACTGAACCTCAACTGGAAGACACAGAAAAAATCTGCAGGTCCTCACTGCTTCCATCTCTGTAGGACTCCTTTATGCTCACAGCACCACGTAACAAAGCTCTACAAAAGCCCAGAAGACTCAAAACGTGTATAGAATCAATCCCCTTCAGCACTCCAAGCTGTGCCCCTGAGTAACTGTACTGGTAGCCTGAAGATGCTCTTCAGTATGTTTTGTAATAGTGAAGGATCGCAGGAATGCAAGGTCCTGTAACAGAGCTGACTGACATTCAGTCTTGGGAAGGGATCCTGCCTTTTCCACAAACTAAAAAAAACAACCACTATTTGGAAAGAGAGACTTCATAGTAAAGCCTGGGGTGGTGCTCAAATTAACATCAGGTTTGAAGCACGGAAGTGGCCTTTAAAAAAATAAATCTTGTTCGTAGCAGAATGGACGGGATGTGCTGCTAGAAGAGACCATTTTGGATGAGACACCAGACCAGAGCTCCAGCCTGGCTGGGTCCATGGAAATCCTGAGATACTCTTTGGAGAAGAGTAATTGCTTCCTCTGTGCAAGTCACATTGTACCTGACGGAAACATATCACGCATCCTTAGATCATTCTGCCGTTGGAAACGGAGGCAGTCTTATTCATTTCATTTCCTCAATTGCTGTGAGATGCTGCCCTGTGTTATTAGCTTAGCACTTCTTTCCACCTCAAAACCGTCAGTACAGTGACATGTTTCCTATGTGCGTCGAGCCTATACTGCGAAACGAGGGAAGATGAAAAACAGTCTAATTGGAAAACCACGCTGACTCTTCTCACTCAGGCACTCGCTGCTTGTAGGTCACCTACTGCCTGCTTCAGCGCCTTACCGTAAAGTCGAGTGCCTGCCAGAGCGGGAGATGCTATTGCCAACTGGCGAGGGTAAATTGCTGCCTCTGTGCAGGTCTTCAATAGATCGGCTCCAAGGTTTGGACTTGTCCATCGAGTTTTCCACATTGTTCTCCAAACTCTCGAAGTCAAAACTGAAAGGAAATAGAAATTCCGAAGCTGGGTTAGACAGCAAAGATGCACATAGCGTTTTCCTTCCTGTTAAACATCTGCAGACTTAGTAGGTCCCAAAAGATTACAAAAAGAAAGGAAGAAAGCACCGCAAACTAATTTCCCTTCAGCTGCAATTCAGAGCGAGCTTCAAATACATATTGCTGCAAATCTGGACCTTGACAAAGGGAGAAGCTAACCGCACGAGCGCTCAGTTTCAGAGGGATCGAACAGCTATGTATAATCCTACTTCAACGTAAAATAAATACAACACTGGCCACTTTGCAGATGAACAGCATTGCCTTGAAGGAAAGAGGGAGAATGCTTAAAGCTGTCTCCATTTTATTGCAATAAATCAATACGTTGTGCAAGTACTAATTCAGTTTCCTCCATCAATATGTGACTGAGCATTTACACTGCCTCGTTGGCCCTCACTAATCTGCTAGCATATGTAATACATTACCATAATTGTTATAGATTTTCTTTGATTTCTGATTCGCTGCCCATTGTACTGCTCTTTCAAGCAAAAATTGCTTGTTCCCCTTACAGTTTTTGAGGTTATTACTCATGTTCACCACGTTAGAGAGGGAAAAAACCCAGCAGGCTAACTTGCGTACATTTGTATAATTTTAGGAACAAAGTCTTTATACAAATACATCTTTTTGCTGTGCACAGTTTTTTCCAGTGTTAGTAACATTTTCAAACATATAATTTTCCTTCATTGATTCAACTGCAACTCCACCAAAAATCTTGTTCTGTGCAATGGCAATATATATATATGATGGCATCTTTTTTAAAAATAAAACATCAACTCCACTCAGCTTGAGTTCCCAACTACAATAGTATCTTTAACCCACCACTTAGTTTCATACAATTTTATACAAAAATCTATTGCTACAATACAGTGAATGGAAAGCCTGTGGACACACAAGAACAAAGGTGACTTTGCTTGCCAGGAGCTGTGTGAGTAGTGGTTAACATGGGGATGGTGCTTTGAACATGGCAGGCAGCATTACACTCCTTGGGGTTGGGCACTAATCACAAACCTATTTCTAAGGAAGTCTGCATGTTTCAGTACATTCCTTGAATTGTTTTTGCATCGTACCCTAAGACAGTCAGAGGCTACCAAGGCTAAAAAACATCAGTAAAGCCCTAAAGATAAATAATCACAAAGGTTAAAGGCTTTTTTCCTCCTTAGGATGCTATAATTCAATAGTTTAGGACTAGCATTATGATTTTCTCTGCTCCTGCTCTGCAGTAGGTACACAGTACCAGACCAGGCTCTGGCACCGAGCCTGGCAGCTCTGCTACTGGAGAAGCTGAGCATCTCATCGAGCATCTCATTGGGCATCTCATCAGCGTTTCCCTCTCCTGGGGGTTTTGCTTAGCCCTGCAAGCCCAGCGAGTAGGAGGCAAGCCTTACTTACGTGACTGCGTACTGTGCGAACGACAAGTACTCCACCAGAACGTCCAGGCCTTTGTTTTCTTCATTCAAGAACTCCCTGACCCATCTGTTGGAAAAATCAAGAGACGTCAGAGCATTTCACCGGTTTTGTGCAGTTACTGGAATTCTTTTCACAGAAACTGAAGACACATCCATTGCAGGAAGACAGGACTGCTGAGTAAAACCTCTTCTTTCTCACTCAGAAGAGGACTTTGAAAAAAACGAAGTCTTTTGTTTATTTAGAGGGCTTTACAAATGTACTGAAACGAGCCTTTTTGCAGCGCTAGGACAAGAAAAACACTGCACCTCAAAGCCATAAAACCCCCTCTCCAATGCACACCCTGCGCTGCCCAGAAGCTAGACGTTTGGCCTAATAAACACCAAGGGCCATGGATGTCCCGCAGAGCTCGGCTGCCCAACTCCTCCTCCGTGCTCCATGGTGCCCAGGCAGGGGCTACGTCTGTCCTCTAGTCTGTCCTCCAGCACTTCTCGTGTTTATTTTCCACACCCTGGCCTCTGGCAGTCTTTCAGGTGCATACGGACAGCACACATGTGGAAGAGTAATAGTAGCAAGGGTCGGCCCTGACAGCCCAGGTGCACATTTGCACATTTAGCAGTAATTTTTGCCTTCTCCTTTTTAAAAAGCGTTGACCTATTGCCGTGAATTTCAGTCCGACAATTACGCAAAGCCTTTTTGGTCGACACACTGAGGCTTCTTGTGCTGAGGCCCCAAGCAGACAGATGAAGCAGGCAGAAATGCGCACTGAGACGGCCTGTTCAATAAAAACCTGCAGTCCTGGCGATGCTTTTACTTGTGCTATTTGAGAAGAATTTTCTGCTTTGTGAAAGCAAAATACTGGCAACGCTACTTACAGCCAGGCTTTGTGAACTGTATCATGTTAACGCTATAAACCAGCATGTTTTAATATACATATTTTTATAGCTGCAGCGCTATTACTATTCTAGACCCAATTATTCTCACTTTTGCCCTGGCTTACTTAGGGTGAGCAGCAATCTTTTGACGGCCTTCACAGAGATGTGGATTAACCCTATCACGAAAGGATTAAGGCTGAATTTTCTCCTAAGATGCCCAGCTATCTCTTACCTGAGCCCTTCAGGCTTTAACAATCAGTATAAGTGGTACCATTGCCTAGCATGCAGAGATGTTTTCTGAAAGACATCCATCAGTAGATGTAAATCTAGTAAGACCAGAGGTCATCGAAAACCCTTACCCAATGTGATTTGTTCTCAAAGAAATTTCCAGTTCTCGGAGTACTTGAGTAGACTCTTGGACTCGTCTTCTGAATTTCTGTAATGGAGTGAGAAGGCAAAAACAACACTTAGACTTCTGCGATGCTATTAAAAATGCCAGCATCTCATACAGCACAGATTGAATACATAAAACATTCAGGCAAACTGAGAACCTCTCTTAAATCCTGAGGAATGCAACAACAACAGTCAGGCAGTCAACAAAAACAAACTCAGAAAAATAACTTCTGTTCCCGTGTATATTTTGAGTTTCCAGTATTAAGAAAATGAAAAGCCTGTAGATAAATACATATTTCCTTACAATACGAGCTTTGTTTTAGTAACAACCTCTCCACTGAGAACTACAGTGTTTGGACGTCACTCTCAGCCATATGTTTTAATCTCACTTTTGTGACCTTACACCCACACCAAAAAACTGCTGTAATTTCTGTCTAATTACCAAATTTGTGGGTGCGAGTCAGTAACGAACTACACATGTGCTACTATCTGCGTGCTTTAATGGTTCATGCACGCAAAATTGTATCTGCAAAGTTAGAAGCTGGGAAGAGGCCATGAAATGGCAGAAGTGAAATGCCGGGCAGTAGAACGAAGACGATGTTTCGTGCCATCCCAGTGCAGGAGGAGAAAGGACTGCCTGGCAAAACCTCCCTGGGATGCGGCAAGAGCTCCACATCACCCCCGGGCTCAGAGCAGGCTCTGGCAATGGCAGAAGACCTGTAAATGCACACCCAAGTCGAGTCAGGCAGAGCTGGGTGCGTCTGGGAAGGTTTGTCAACGTCCAGGACACAGCGAGGCCACCGCAGGGACCTTCCTGCACGCTGCGGCAGAGGGACCTTGTTCTCCGTGCACCGCCAGGAGCCCGCAGCGACAGCTGGGCCTGCCCGGCTCCTAGGGAGCGCCGCGAGCTGGGTCGCTGCCGGGAGCACAGGGGAAGCACAGGATTCACCTCGCCTTGCTGACCTGCGGGAAGGTGATCGGCTGCCTCTCCGCGAGGGTTTGGTCACACACCAGTTAGCACCAGCGGCGTGCTGGCGCTCAGACTAAATCCCCAGCTCAGAAACCCGCTGGCAGACTGAACTAAGGCTCTCACCGCGAGGTCCGGGTGGACACACGGCGCTATTAATTTCTCCTTTGAAACAGCTCGTTGAGATCAGACGAACGGTTTCTCTGGACCTCGGTTAATCAGCTCAGAGTACAAAAACCCAACGCCTCATCTCCGGAGAGAGCTGATACAATCTAACTGCAAGCAGTAAAACCCCACATCTGGGGAAGTGAAGGCAAAATACTGATGTAGCAGGAGGCAAAGACGAGAGCCTGGGGCAGGGGGGGCACGACCGAAACAGGCAGCCTGTTCCCAGGCCACCACAGCAGACAGCAATAAAGTGGCTCAGTGCTTTACGGCCCCCTAGAAGCCACCAAACTGCAATTTCTTTAAAAACGTCTGATTTCCACGCTTTTAATTTTCCTGTTTCAAAGTTCAGCTCAGCTGAAAAGTCGCCGTTTGCCTGGGAAGAGCCGTCCCAGTCCCAATTACAAGCCCAAGCGCACATCTTACAGCGGCGCTGGGAGCCACCTTCTCTTGGCCACGCGGGGCATTATCAGCGAAGACGCTGACCCAGCCTCGATCACAGGCGTAACTCTGGTAATCCGAGCTCTCCCCACAATATCCAGCATCCGTCCAGGGGCCCATTTGTAAATCTTTCCGACACGCAGCCCAGGCTGAGGAAAGGCTGCTGGTGATACAGAATAATGCGACAAAAGAGAGGAACTCAATGGAGCTATTTTTAGGCTCCTTCGGTTTTGTCATTTGTCATGGGACTCTTATAGTAGTATTAGGATAAGAAAGGCTTCAATGTGTGCCCAGGGACTAGCCACAGAGCAAAGCCAAACACGCTAAACGAATTTCAAAACCCTGCAGGAGAAAAACACAAAGACCCCCGTTCAGATTTTAAAAAATAAATAAATAAAACAAACAACAAAAAAACCTACAATCAGCTACGGGCAAATTTTAAAGGTTTCCTCCTAAATGGCTTCCTATTCCTGGCCGCAGCCCCCAACAAGAGAAGCCCTGTCAGAAGACATCACTGCAGCCCCGCAGACGAGGGCTCGGCGCGGGGTGGGCGCTTGCTGCCTGTGCCTGCAGGAGCAGCGGTGCGGCTCGGCCGCCCCTCGAGCTGGCCCTGGCTCGAAGCCCTGTGTCAGGATATGTATTTTACTGCGGGGCACCCATCTCAGCTAATCGCAGGGCAGCACAAAGCAGCGACTGTGGAGGACAAGAGGAGCAGTCAATGGCAGGAACTGCTACGCTCTCCGTGGCGGTTTTTTTAGGCCATTAGAACTATCAGCACAGGATGTGAGCTGATGTCCACAGTGGTTAAATACCAAAGGTTGAGCGATGGTCCTCCGAATGGGATGTAAATTTACACTTCTAAGATCCCTGGCAGCTATTTCTAAGCCCACGAGGGCAGTGCAGAACTGCCAGAACCAGGCACAGCTCCCTGCTGGTGCAGAAGCCTCGCTCGGGGACGCCCACGTTCCCTCGATGCCGTGCCCAGCCCTCCACATCTCGCTCCCCCAGAGGGTCGGTTGCTTCCCAGAGGGCTGCTTTCCCCAGCCTGGGACCTGCTGAGCACCAGGCAGAGCTGCCACGCTCTGCAGAAAGCCGCTCGTGTGCACAGCCACAGCACCACCTCCAGCAAACGCCGCCGGTGCAAGGAGGGCCCCTCCGCACCTACAGGACAGAGTTTGGCTCCAGCAGCTCTCCTGTGATTAGGTGTCTACCTCAACTGACAAAGGCATCTTTGAAAGGGCAGGTGGAGCGCCTGAGTCTTTTGTGAGTCATTAGCAGGCAATTCTGGATAAAAAAATAGGCAGAAGTATGCGTGAGGCTCTGATGGGACCGCAAGCAAGAGGTGAACGCGTGCCAGCTGAACTGAATCCCTTCACGTGAATGCCGAGAACAACTCAGAGCTGCAGCATCCCCCCGACACGGGTGAGACCCACGCCACCCGGCATGGGCTTTACCTGCCACCAGCACTGCCCACATGGAAAGGCAGACCTAGAGCGGAGCTCAGTGATAATTTGTCAGACTATTTATTGAAGCTAAAGTTATTAAAACAATTTGTTTCATGTGTCAGATGGTCCCTTTCTTTGCAACATCTGTTCCTCTTTCTAAGCTGCAGAAACCGCAGTGTCTTTCCAATTTCTCTTTGTTTGTCTCTGCGTTTTGTTACATCTCCAAGACTTTTCTCAGCTACTTTCACAGAGCCTTTTACACAAAGGCAGGAAGGAACTGGGACCCTAGGACCATCCTCGTGGAGGAACGAGGACGAGAGGACGAGAGGAAACAGGACGCTCCTCACCTTCCTGGTCACTGCCGGGTCCAGATAGCCCTTCAACTTCTGGATGTACGTGTGCGGAGGGTTCTTCACTTGAAATCTTTCCTGCAAAGGATGTAAGAATAAACATCAGCCATTTTATAACATTTTCGTGTTTGCTTATTATATGTATGAAATACATGCACGCACATACATATTTAAACATTTTATACATAATATAAATGTATATGTGCATCCCCTGTATTTATAAATACTGAATCTATGCATATACAATATGCATGCAAATACCATATATTTACATGTCTTGATTTTCTGAAATTTGATATTTATATAGGAGGCATAAAAACCTGTCTGACATATTCGATGACAATTTTGGTTACACGTATAAACAAACACATCTGAAAACAAAGGGCTTCTGCCGGTCAGAGCACTGCGAGAAAAGAGAAGGGTTGGAAGGGCGAATGTGTGTCCATGTCGGACTGAGAGCCGTCACCACAAGAGCTGAGACACCTTTTCTGTCATTTGGAACGATCCTAAAAACACACTGCGTGGTCTGTTCACAGAAGAAATTTTATTTTGTTATTTGGATTTTGGAAAAACTAACGCAAGAGTAGTACGTTAGCACTAGACAAGTAATATTTCAACGGGTACTGTTTAACTTTGCTTGTGCCTGTGCCATGATGAGTGGGTACAAACGAGCACGTGCACCTCCTCCAGGCACAAGAACTGCTCAACTGCAATTGATTTTATTCCATCCGCCTTCCCAAAACACACCCATCAGTGCCGCCAACCCACCACTGAATTCCAGCTGCAGTATTCTGGCAGGACAGGAACCACAGGCACACCTTGACCCGCAGCCCGAGAGGCACAGCCCTGCCAAAAAACACCGAGCAGTGCTCAGTGGCACCAGCCCCGCAGCAACCCAGAGCGGAGAGGGGCATCGGAGCTGGGCCAGGCTGGCACGCCGCGTGCTGTCACCTGCACAACTCTCGAGGGCGTACCGACTGCTACCGAAAACCTCTGGTAATACTGAAAACCTTCAACAACATCTGTACTTCGAGTCCCTCTTGGTTTTTGCTTGCTTTTGCACGGCCAGTTTGACATTTATTCTATAAAGCTGCTGTGAAGCCCAAGTTAGGCTGCAAGGAGCGCGCTGTGTCCAAACCTGTTAAGAGCATTACCCAAAGTCCTGATACTATTTGTATCTTGGAAGAATTTTAAACTATTCTGCCCTCTCCCTTGAGGAAAGATCTCATAACAATTTCCTCCTGATGTTACAGCTTCACATTTTATAACTGATATTTGAAACCTCCACTTATTAGGTCAGGATGCAATTTTGACTACATTATCTGGAAGTTATTTCATAACGAAGAGTGCGCTGCTGCCCAGTTACCAGAACGTACTGTCTGAACACCAAAACTTGTTCCTGTTATTATCTTGCTGCTTGCTGTAAAAAAAGTAATTTATCATGGTCAGAAAGAAAAAATGGACTAATAAATCTACCCTGTGGTCCACCAGCCCTGGGTTATAGCTCTGAAAGACAGAAAGCAAACAGTTCTTTCCTCTTTTTTTAACAATTTTTCTTCCGTGCACCTTCACACAGATGTACAGGCCAAACCGCGAGTCCTGGAATTTGGCATTTCCTATTTATCTCAGAAGCAGCTCCAGAAAGACAGAGTTCTTGGCGGGCAGCTCCCTGGCCGAAGGGAAGCCAAGGGCCCCGTTGCCCCTGTGCCACCTCGCGCCGCGTCCCCCACCTCGCACCGCTCAGCGCCCTTCGTGCCCCCCTGCACTTAGAAAACAGACACGGTGGGCAGTGATGGAGGGGAAGGGGGAAAGCAGGAACACCCGCAGACGTTGGCAGACGTACACAGAAGAAATTAAAAGTACATAAAGTAAATCACGTAAAAGATTAAGATGTCAATACTCAAAGTACCTGAATTGCTAACTTAATTCGTGCACTTGTTGCAGAGCAGCTGGGACAGCTTCACATTTACGTTTATATCCCTCATAGGACAGTGTCAACCATGGCTTTACAGTGGGCAGGAATACAAGTTATTTAGAAGTAATTCCATCCATTAACTCATTTTAAAACTTCTTTACTCTGGCAGACAGACAAAAACGGCACTTTGCTGTAAATGAGAGCGTGGCCCATGGCAGACTAGAAGAGAGTTACCAGAGGTATCCGAACCTCAGAGACCACCACCGCTTCTCTTTCCCCTGCCGCAGTTTTGTATTAGCTCCGGAGATACTGCAACTCTTTGCAATGGATAACCATGTCCAAACATGGCTTTTTCTGACACTGTTTGCACCTGCAGGTGAAGGAGCGAAGCAGTGGGGCTGTCACCGAAGAGCAGTGATGACACAGGAGCGCAGGGAGCCGCGGGCACGGCCACAAGGCCGGCTCCTCTGGGCAGCAGCGGGTCTCCGGCTTCACAGGGCCCACGGCGCCTGGGGAGTTCCCTAGCACTGATGTGGTAATCTAGCTAATCCTCTAGAGAAGCTATGTTACTCTTTTAGATTCATTTCTCTTATTTACTAATCGGACATCATCTGTTCCAGTGACACAAGTCTTCACTAACAGCCGGTTTTAATAGCTGCAGTCTTCAGAATGAGGTGCTCGAAGAGGCCCATTGAGCAAACTTACTAGTAGTATCTGCATTGCAGGTGTATTTTTGTTTGTTTTCTTAAAACCCAGCCATAACTATGTATTTATGCAATAATCTCTACAGCACATTCATTAAAAAAATGCTGCTCGTTATTGTATAGCAGAATTATTCGGGTTGAGGGACCGTGAAGAAGTGATCCATGAACAGCAATGCTCTTCTCTAACCAGTGAGTAAGAACCACTTGTGGCAAACATCTGCTAGTCCTGGAAACATTCTGGTAGTAAAAATCTTTGTAAGGGCAGATTTGGCCCTTGAAGTGTTTTTTCTGCCTTGGAAGGTCACGAGGGACCAGCCTTCAGTGTCGCCCTGTGCCGGCACTGACTGCTGCCTCGGTGCATCCAGCTCTGACCGCCTTGCTTCGGGCTGAGATGTCGCCTGCTGCAAGAGCTCGGTGCCGGGCACTGACGGCCGCCTGGGACTCACTCACCAGGTCCCACACTGAAAAGCTTGGGTCCCTTCCTTCTGGTGTTCTCGAGAGCGTCTACTTCATCAGAGAGGCAAACACACACCCCGGCTAACACCGAGGAACTGCTGTCCACGCCTAATTCACTTTCCGTAAGGACCGTAAGTAATGAGCTAAAAACTCTTGCTTTTCGCTGTCTTCTCCTCTTCTGGCAATCCGTAATTGCTCATCGGCCAAATCTGCTTTCAAAATAAAAATTTATATGGCCAGGAGTTTCACGCGACTTGAACTGGGAGGTAAGGGATTTTTACCACACGCATAAAAAGTTTAAAATCTATGTTCAGCTCTCCGAATTTCACTGAGCACACAGCATTAGCCAGTCGGTGACACCGGGACTCGGACACTACCGGTTCCCCTCGTGGTCACACAGAGCTGTGCCCACCAGACACAACAAAGTTAACAAATCCCGACAAAACGCCTATTTTATCTCCACTGCGTGACTCATGAGCACTAACTCTATCTACAGCCCTGAAACGAGAAAGGCACGGACCAACAATAACCCTACCCTGCCTTTGTCAGCCACCTAGCATGTAAATTAATTTTGCAAGAATAAAGGGCCCTTTCTTCCTTGAAAACTTGCTGAGGAGCGGAGCTCTGTGCAGGGGAACCGCAGCCTAAGAGCTGAAAAGTAAGAGTGCTGCCAGACGCCGAGATGAGCGAGCCCCAGAGCGTCCCTTTGGAGCAATAAATGACGGGAATTCAGGGAAAGGCTTGAACTGGGGGAGCACAACGCTGCTCCTGTGTTTCTTTCACCAGCAGCCTCCAGCATTAGCACTTTCTTTTCCTGATGGATACAGAAAAGGGGAGTGGAGGGCTTGATTTCAGCAGCAAAGAGGAACTGCTGGATTTCTGCGTTTCCCCTTCGATGTGATCCCGAGAAGAACTCGATACATCCCCTGTTCACCCAAATCTGGGAAACGTATTTATTCTGAAACCAGGAAACTGTGGCTTTTCCAGAGATCTTCTGCTTCCAAAAACATTCAGGACATTTTCTGCATTAGTAATGCATGCTATTATTACTCCCCTCGCTAGCTCGTTTCACTCTTAGCATTCATGCACCAGGTAAGCAGGCAGGGTGTCAGATTTTACCCACAGTGGGTTCTTTAAACAAAAAACAAGCAGGGGGAGAGATTCACTGGTACACAAAACAAGTATTTTCTATGTAAAGGCTCTCAGAGCTGTAAGTGGCTACTGTGGCATGTGCAAAGCTGTGAAAAACACCCAGTCGTCAAAAAATCCAGAGCTCCTGTGCAAGGTGGTAACAGCACCACACGGTGACATACAGCCAGAGGTGCCACCTCTCGGTCGTCGTCCCTTCATCCCATTCCCATGGGGAGGTTTGGGGCCTACCTGAGGTATCTGTGCCAAATCCCCAGGGCTGCAGTGTCCCCTCGTCCCACCCGGCAGTCACACCGCCCAGAACCCCCCCAGACCCACGGGCACCCACGGGAGAGCCGCCTGCACCCTGCCCCGAAGGCACCTCCACCTTTTCCTCTCATTAAATCTGACAACTACAGTCAAAGCTTGTTTAATCTGAGTGTAAATGAGCACAAGTCTCGGGGTCCCTCTGGTTTCAGACGTTGTCCTTCCCCAGGCCACCGTGAACGCGGTTTGGTTTTGACAGGATCATCTCAAGACTCCACATTTCTGGGCCTGGGCTCTCCCCGGGCCGCCTGCTCGGGGGCTGCTGGAGGCCTCCACGCTGCCCAAAGGCCGCTTCCCGCCTCCTTTGGAGCCTCGCCACAGAAGGGTGAGAGGTCTAGAAACAACCTGTGAAGGTATTTTGGGTGTCAGTCACACCGCGTCCATCTCGGGTCCCGCCATTCCCCACACACCTCCATCCGGCTCCTCCAAGGGAGAGGACCCGCTCTCTGCCCCTGCCACGGTTTGCCATTAGAGGGCAATGAAGAACTTCCTACGATGCTCCCAACCTCGCCCTCAACATCCGTGTCCCCTCTAATACTTCACCGCACACCGTGGGACAAAAACGCCCGGAGTACCACCGGACAGAACCCTCCGTGAAGGCAGCAAACCGAAGGGGTGGCTCATCATCTCCGGGCATGTTATCCTCTTCCCTGCTTGGATCCTTCCCAGCACTGCTCCTCTCCCCCCGGGACCTGCCACTGGGGCCTCCAGGCTGGAGAGCCGGCACTCAGCCGCAGGGAATTAATTGTGCTTCTCTAACGACCCCCGCTCGCCCCTCCAGGGATGCTCCGGGTAGGAGAGCGAGGGCTGGAGCTCTCAAACAAGGCTCCTCGGGGTTTTCTCTCCAGGTCCCACTCCCTGCCAGCCCACAACCACCGGGAGGGCTTCTGCCACCTCCCCATGCACCCTCCCCGAGCTTCTGCCTGTCCTGCTTAGATTTTTAGCTCCCCCTGGGACCGAGGTCGCCTCGCTGCCTGCCACCCCTCGATGACACACTGTCAGGATCACCGCAAACGTGTGAGTGGCGATAGGAATACTGGTTCCGTTCTCCTCCTCCTCCTCCAATTTATTCTTTGGTCACTAGGCCAGAGAGGCAGGGCAGCAAGCTTTCAGGAACGCCACAAAGTGTAAATGACTTCTAAGTTTTATAGACAAAGGAACAGAAAATACCACCCGGGATGAGTCCCCACAGCCAGCCCAGCAACCCTTACAGTGACTCACCGGAAAGGGCATAAACCTAATCAAAGCAGATTTGAATTATTTATTATTATTATTATTATTAAGCATGAGACCAGTAGCTCCCGACGTTTTTTAATCTCACTTTTTTAAAAGTAAGAGTTACTATTCTGAGCCGAATTCTCTCCTTCAATAGTCTCAAAATGTTTCACAGTCAAACGCCCAGGGCCTGCTTTGCAGACCACTTAGAAAATGCCACTTAAGAGCAATTTTTGCTTCTTTTCCCTTTCCGACAAGCTGAACGCCAGCACAGGAAGGTAAGAGATAAGCCTGCAAACTGTTATACTGAGTTACATCCTCTGTCCTTCAGTAACCAAAATAAAGGTGTAATGGCTGATATCAATAGAAAATAGTTGAAATTGGCTTCCACATTAAAGCCTACATGTTCCATACAAAATCCATTCCGGGAAGTGTTTTCGGCGACGTACCCTAATTACACGGGCAGATATAAATATTTCACACACCATATGCTGTATTAGTGCTTTTACAGACACCTGCTTCGCGCTGCTCCGGTTTAGAGCGGCTGGCAAACACCCACCAGGGGCGTCGGGGCAGCTGCGACCCATCACGGACACGCAGCACCCCGGGAAGCGTGGCACACGTCACACACGTCACACACGTGGCACACGTCACCCCCCTTCCCCTCGGGACCTTCCAGTCCCAGCGAGGCTCCTGCCGCGTGCCGCGTCCCCTTCTCAGAGCAACGGGGAGCGGACTCCTCCGACCCCGGGGAGCACCGCGCGTTGTGAAAGGAGCTGTCAGCCACGCAATCGCTGCACCCTGCAAACTTCCCCCGCTGCGCTTCCACCCGCCCGAGCCTCCCGTCTTGCTGTAGAGCTCGGGAGTGAATCAGCAGCAGCTGCGCTGCGGAGGGTGGGTCCGCTCTGCGGTGGGAGTGTGCACACCAGGGCTGTGAGCTCACTGCTGCTGCCTGCCCGCCGCCAGCTCCCTGCGAGCGCGGCGCTCGGCCTCGAGCGCGGCGCTGCGCGTGCACGTCCACGCGCGGGATGTGCACGCTCTAAGCAAGCAGCCGTGAAGAAACAAATCACTTACAGCAGATTAAGCAATTTGTTCGGCGTCTCGCTAAAGTGAAACTCTAAATAGCTCAATGCTTAAGTTTTCTTGCACAGAAAACTAGTGAAAAAAGCAAGCAATTCTTTACTCAGCTTTACTTTGGGGTAATTGGATTTCATCAGAGGCTCTGCCACTGTAATGGATGAAAAGGAAATGTCTCACAAATCTATTTATTATGATGTTCCTGACCTCACAGCATGACTGTACCTTCTGCCAAACTCTCATCCTGGTACCTCTGTGTTTACTTTCCAAGGAAACATCCCACTCTGTCAGTCCCGGATCAATTATTTTCATTAGCCATTACTTTTGAAGTTTATGGCAGAACCCGATTTTGCTGTTGGCTCACAACTGCACACCCTCCTACCTTCTGCATGCTTCCCTTTCTCTACATAATGCAGTTTCTGTTCGCTCGCCACGGCAGAGCCAACCTGTTAATTGTTGCCTAGCACTGCCAAGTCTGCACTCCACGGCAGAGCTCGGACACCAAGGATGCCTCAGCATATGGTGCTGCTTAATCCGAGGGTGCTGTGCGGGCGAAGGGAAGTTCACCATCACCACTCGGGTTTCGCTGACAGCTAGCGCCAGCTGCGACAATGGCTCGTGACGTGGAAAGCCAGACGCTCACTGGATCAACACCATTCATCGGCGTTACACAGGTCAAGACAGACCCAACTCCAAGCACTCACCAGGAGGGGACGGAGGGTTGGTCTGCTCAAGCTTTTGCCTTGCAAACTAAGCAACGTTCACAGCACAGGGCTTCCGTGAGTTGTTACCAACAATGGAGCACGAGGCCAAACAAATGAGTGTTTGAAACCATTCAAACCCTCTGCGACCTCCCCTTTTAAGCCGTGGGAGCGCGCTGCCCAAACACCAGTGCACGCTCTTAACAGGGTGCCTGCTAAAAGCCCTCCCAGCCGCCCTTACCTGGTCGCAGATGAGCTCCCACTTCTTCTCGTTGTCGTACTGCCGCAGCAGCCGGGCTTTGTCGGGCGGCAAGTTCATCGCATTCTGCAGGGAGAGAGAAAGCGAACGTGAGGGACCACAGCAGGCTCGGGCTCAGGAGGAGTCAGACTCGAGCAAACCAAGACAACATGGCTGCGGTTGCTCTAATTGTTTTATGTGAATTCCTGTTGACAAGAGTTATTCAGAAACATTCCCTCTCAACGTTGTCTTTGGCCCCAAAAGCAGCAGTAAGTCACACGGCAGGGCCCAGCAGTGCCTCTCCTGCTGCGGGGATGTGCTGGGAAGCAGGAGGAGGCAGTGACCGGAGCGCTGCCGCCCACCACGGCCCCTCTGCCCCCTCTCTTACCCTCCCTGAGCACGTCGATAAGGGAAGCGCCCAACCCAGCGGCACGCTGGGCGCTGCAGAAGGCCACTTTTCTCCAGAAAAAGTCCTGAAACGCCATTTCATTTTATTTCAACAGCAGGACACCGTTCAGGCTTTAAAATGTCACCGCACACAACCGTATCTGGGTAACAGAGATGCCGGGGGCAGGAGCGCTGCTGCCCACTGCGATGTGCGTGACTCGCACGCACAGAAACAACGACCTGGATGCTGCGAGCGACACCTGTGCTGATGCCCATCAGACGGTGCCCATCGCCTGCCGTCCCCTCTGGTGCCAGGTGAGACGCCCCAGCACGGGAGGGGTCCGGGGCAGGGCAGCACGGAGCGGGCGCTCTGTCCCGGGGCAGCCTTCCCGAGGGCCGGGTCCCACAGGCAGGGCACGGCCGCGCTGTCTGAGGAGAGCTCTGCAAACACGGCGTCTCGAGAGCCTCCCTATCAGCCGAGCGCAGCGCAGGAAGGCGAAGTGCCCGAACGCGAGGGCCACGAAGCACCTCTCCGTCTGCAGCTCACATTCTCCTCGGCACACTCGTCTGGCCGCGGAGTCACCCCAGTTAACCCCCAGGACGCAAGCACTGGGTTGCAGAGCCCGGCTCCCTGCTGGGAGGCCCTGCAGCCCTGCACCACACAGCCTCCTGCACCGACGGGCGCTGCGCTCCCCCGGTTCGTTTGAAAAAGGTGATGGGAGCCCCCAGCGCCACAGGCACAGAACGAGGCCAGAATCAAAGGCTGCTCCATAAATACTCCAGCAGTGAAGCGGTAACCAACAAACCCACGTTTAGGCACCAAGACACTCTGCTGTAGCAGGACACACCTTCGCAGCCTGTGCAGTAGGTTCACAGCTGTGTCAAACCCAGCCTGTCCTGGGGGTCCTCGGAAACACCCCCGAGCCCCTCTGTGACTGTTGGGCTCACAGAGCCAGCCCGGGGCCGGACATTCTCCATTTCTCCATCGCAGTTAATGGAAGAGGAGGGGCACGGACAGCCCAAGCTGCTGTCAGCACCCCCAAGAGTCTGTGAGCACCAGCCCAGCCTGCGGGCACGCTGGTGGACCCAGCCTAAGGGGCACACTGCAACACCAAAACTGAAAGAAACCCCAGCAACGGCCAGGATCCAGGGTCACGCTGTGACCGCAACAGCCACACCTGGACACAAGTGGCACACGGGGAGTCCTGGGCACGTGACGGAGCATTAACTGAGGAATTTCAAAGCACACGTTAAGTGGTTACGCAGTAGGGATCGGTATTTTTGAAGCACTTTATCAGAAATGCACTGGGCTGGTCGAGCTGAACGACGACAGGACAGGCGGGTACGGGGACGGGGACGCGTGCGCTGGCACCACGTCCCAGCCCCTGCACGCTGCCACAGGGGCAGCCACCGCGCCGCTGCGAGGCTGCGCAGCACTGACAGCGCCAGCAGGTGTTTGTTGCACAAGCCGGGTTAAAGCCGGGACGAGGAAGCCGAGAGCTGACCTGGCGGTGGCTGCTGGTCTGACACCGACACCCCCACACCGCATCCCGGCACATGGAGGGAGCACCCACACAGGTTTCGGCTCCGTGACCACGTCCCCCTTGGCCGGGGACAGCCCCGGGCAGCCCCAGCAGGACCGCGGCCACCTCCCTCCACGGCCGTGCCCCGCCAGCACCAGCCCTGCCGGCGCGGAGCGCAGTCACTCCCGTCCCCAGTGCAGATTTCTTTTGAAATCTTCGGTGTGGCTGCGAACGCCTCTTCCTGCCGGGAATGCTCTGACAGCCGAGGCCCCTCCGGTGCACTCTGACCTCCTGGTCTCTGCAGGATCCCCGAGGAAGGCAAGGAAAACAGGTCTCCAGCTCATCTGGCCTCCTGCATCTTGCAGATGCGCTTGCCGCTCTCCCACAGGACCTGCTCTACCTCCACCCCAGCGGATGAGCGTCACCTGCAGCTGCAATGCCTGCTCTTCCCAAAGCTTATTTTCTATCAGATAACGAATACTCTTCTTTTTGCTCATCCATGCTGTCATGTTGACAGTATTTATAGGCTGCGATCCTATCTGCCCTTGATTCCTCTCTCAGTCTCTTAGCACACACCTTATCAGTTCTCCTTACCATGTTAATGCGCTTCTTGGTATTTTTCCTGGGGCTTTTTCAAGTGCCATTCCTTACCTCTGAGGATGCAAACATATTTCAGAGCTCCACTACATCTCAGCCGCAGGAAAAGCTTCGCTGTTTACCTGCAACACACGCCTTGTCAAGCTGCCATCTTATTGTACCTAATCAGCTTACCGAACCAAGCTGGCGCTCGGACAAGAAACCTGCCTGGAAACCTCTGCAGAATCCACTCATGGCAAGAGCTCAGCGCGGACAAGAGCCCGAAACAGGGAAAACAAGACCTAGGCAGCAGGTTGGTGTGATCTCATTTCGAAATGAGTTAAATCTGATCTCATCCCGAAATGTGAACTCCTTCACTCCGCATCTTTCTGCCGCACACAACCACCTCGTGTACTCCAACAATTACTGCAATTTACTTTAGCTGGCCCTGGTCTGGCAGGCAGAATTATTTTGAATACAGTGCGTATGGCCGGCTTCAACCCCTGCCCGTACGCGGTGCATGGCTCGTGCCCACTTACTGCCTGTTAGTAGGTTTACAGCAGTTTTGCAGTCTGCTTGTGTGCCAGCCCCCTAACACAGGGACGGGTCCCTCGGCCATGGCAGGCGCCTGCAGCTCACCTCCAGCAGCTCCTCGAGCTCTCTTTTCAGGAGGTGACTGGGAAGGAAGCCGCTACTGCTGCCGACTGCACCGCTGGACCCATCGCCGGCGTGGTAAGGAGGGAGCACACTGGGCTGGGGCTCCTCACGCTGCCGGAGCCAGCTTGGCATTAACTTTTATGTGCTACGCACAATCGGTTTGAAAGGCTTTCGTAGGGTTGGATCAAATGGCACTCGTTTACTGGAAAGCATCACCCGCAGCCCCAGGCCCTCCGTCCGTCACGCAGGCACACTCGGGCACCACGCACGTCCTCCCCTCCGCGCCCCGGCACCCGCCGAGCTGCTCTCGCGGCTCCTGAGCCCCAGCCTTGGCTCTGCCCTCCCGCAGCCCCAGCGCAGCCTCCCCCGGCAGCACACCCCAAGCACCCCTCGTTTCCTCGCCCTTCGGCTGCTCTTACTATTAACAGCCGTTCCCTGCTGGAAAACTAATTGCTGAGCCGGGGTGTTTTGACTTCGGTGGGAAGCACCACACTTGTGTTACGTTTATGCACGGCACTCCGTCGAGCGGCTCTCCGAAACCCGAACGCGCTGCGTCTGACTGCACAGCCCCTCGCTGTTACAGCAGGGACCACGGCAAAGAAGGCTACCGAGCTGGCTCGGCCTGAGCTCGCTGCTTGCAATAGTTGCGACTCCAGCCATAATTAGCCAAACGCACCAGCAGCCTGCACTTCTTGCTCGCTGCGGACCGGAGCAGTGACTCACAGGTATCTCCTAGCCACGTCCAGGTTCTTTGGCTGTGGGCTTCACACATACCAGCATTTTTTAGCTAACTACAGGTCTAGGGCCTGCAACTCCTCTCCCCATCTTTACCCTCGTTACAGCTCACGCTTCGAAGGCTTTTGACAGTGCAACCACTGCCGATACACCCGAAGTCCCTGCTGCGCCCAGAGGGGATGCCCCCGGCACCCCCCCTCCTGCCCACATCCCCGGCCGGTGTAACGCCAGCACCCGAGGCACGGGAGACGTGCTCCACGCCCGGCTTTGCCTCCTGCAGGCGAGCCGCCCCCTTCCTCCACCAGCACCTTCACAACCTCCCCCAGAAATAACTCAGCCAGAGCCCAACGCCGCGCTGCTGTCTGCAAGGGCCGGCTTCCAACCCTATTTTGGCTCCACACACACATAACTTCTCTTTTTCCCCGCAAATTCCAAAGTTATTCATGTCTACTGCTGCGTGCCAAGTAATATAGGTAAGGTTTCCATTTCGTTTGCTCCAGACTGGCATTAGAAAGCTAGAACTCGAATTAATCACAGTAGCAGATGGAAAACTGGGGGAAATACTAGCAGGCCTACAAAATATTAAATTGCTTAAGAGTTAAAAATAAAACCAGCAGCGCATCAAGGAAATATATATTTTGAACCTATTAAACAAAACTCGGCTCTGTCCAACTTGGCACCCCCAGCAGCGTCTCCGAAGCGCGTGCCAGATGCTTCGGCAGCGCGCTGCGTACCCAGACTTGTCCAGGGCCGGCCTCGTCCCACCCAAACACACTTCGCGCACGGCTGCCTTCCTTTGGCCATTTCCTGATGATTTTATCTGAATCGGCGTGACAGCAAGAGCCCAAGCTAGGTTTTGAGGTGCCAGAGCACCTGAATTCACTGGGAGAACGGCGCAGCCTGTGGGTTTTGGCACTGAAACCCTGTTCAGGGCCCAAAACACGAGGTTCCCCCACGGGGCGCATCACCCGGGTGTGCGGCCCGAGGCTGGCTGGTTCGCTTGCATCTCTCAGGACCAAGAAGTGCATTATGAGAAAAAAGGGAACCCCTTACAAGGAGGGCACCTTCAAAAGCACGGGCAGGACGCGCAGGGGCACACGGTCGGGGTTACGCACAGAAAACGCTACAGCAGCAGGCCAGGTGCCACCCAGGGCCAAAGCGCCCCGGGGACGCGGTGATTTGGGAACAGAAATACCTGGAAAGGAGGGGCCGAACCAGCTCCTGTCTCAGAAATGTCACAACACCCAGCGGCTCCAGTGATCTCTGCCACGGGGAGGGCTGGCACCTGGCCGCAGGTCTGGGTGGCACTGCAGGTCCCTGCGGCACCGAGCCACGCGCTGCTGGGGCGAGGGCCGAAGTCTGCTTTTTGCGACTTATTCCTCCTTTCAGAGAGAATTAAAAGGCTTAATGTTTTGGAAAACAAATGCAGCAGCAGTTTGAGTGACTCAAAGGCATAAGCATTGCTAATTAACGGCATTAGGCTGTTGCTCTTTCTTATTAATCTTATCATCTTTAAGTCCAAATCCCTTTTATTTATGAATCGTGACATTAATGTGCCAGCCTCGAACGCAGCAGAGTCCTCCTAATCCATCCGCTCACACGGAAGGCCCTGCATGCTTTAGTAAGCCAGTTAGAGCACAGCTACCCCTAAAACACGAGAAGTTTTCACCAGCCTCCAAGAGAAAAAAAAAAAAAAAGGCAAAACATTTCCTATTCCCTGGAGCTTCCCGGGGTGCCCAGGGGGCACGGCCGCATCCCGCAGGGCTCGGGCTGGCCGCAGCTCTGCAGGGAGGTGCACGGTGCTGGCTCCCAGCCTTTGAACTCTGCATCACCGTAGCTTGTGCTCCGAAACGTTGATTGGGGCCAGCCTTAAAATTTGGGATGCAACGGTAATATTAAATTTCAATTCAGTGAACGTATCCTCAAGCCAAGCCGCAGTGCCCTTGGCGGCAGGGCAGGGTGCAGGTTAATGCCAATCCCTCGCCGAGACGCGACAGAGCAGCTTATATTCCCGAGACCTAATTCCCCGCGCACTTTCTCCTTCTGCCTTCCCTCCGACTGGGATTATTTCTGATTTGCACAACCACTCGCGAGAGAGAAAAGCAAACCTCTGTAGTTTTTGGCTCCGTGGTAGCATTGATGGAACAGCTCAGGGCTTTAATACACATAAAGCAATATCCTTGGCCTTTGTAAATGAGATTCAGATTTACACACCGACATCAAACTTCTGCTCATTACCCCAGCAACGGCAGACTTCAAGGACCCCCTATCCTCACCTGGAATCTCCTAACCTGAGGTTATTCTCCAGCTCCTCAGTTAAACTCCTCAAGCCCTCGCAGCCCGCAGACGGCCACATCCCACCGCGTTTCACCTCTGGCTCTCCTGGTTTTATCTCCGCTGCCTCCACAATGATGAGCTGCAATCTTCATTTTTTCTGCATTATGGTCAGGACTGTTTTAAGGCACTGTCTGAATTATTTTAAGCTTTTATTAATGTCTGGTGAGTTCTTACAAAGTAAATCCAAAATCGGCCCGTAAGTCAAATCCATACCTCCCGACTTCGTAAAACTGAAAGAAAGCAGGCGCCTTTCCTGGCTGGGGAGAGCCTGGGAAGAAAACTCGGGCTCTTCAGTGGATCCAGGCTCACTTCTTGGCACTGCCAGGTGCCCGGCTCTCTCCAGAGCCCAGGATCGGAAAGGAACCAAATTCCCTGCTGACGGCTGCCCACCGAAACGCCCCTCCGTATTTCTGTGCAGTACTAAAATTTCACTCCGGGACCCAGCCACTAAACCAGCCCTAAGTATTCTTGTACAACATGAAAATTTAGCTTTTTGTAACTTTCTGCACGACTTCACCTTTCAGCCCCGCTCTGGTGTGTTTATTTAGGAAAGCTGGAAGCAAGTGAAGCAATTCTGGGTGTGTTGACTTTATGAGGAATCCATGCTAAAATTAAATGTACTTATTGTTCTAATCCTCCTTCTCCCCTTTTTATTTCCTTATTAAACGGTTCTTTGATCTAAAAATACGGATGCTCTCACTGACGAGCCCTTTCTGCCGCTATCCATGCCCTGTATCTGCAGGGAGAGCACCACAAGGGGCAGAATCGGGCCCTTCAGTGCCAGGTGAGTCGCTGACATCTGCGCATCAGGCCCAGGCGTGCCTTCAGGCACGGTGTCCAGCTACAAACACCTACATATGTTTGTTGTTTTTTTTCCCCATAAAGCTTCAAACCTGATTTACAACCTCCTCGAAGAAGCAGCGGCAATGAGGATGCGCTCCGTCTCAAGCACCAGGACTGGAAAAAACTGAGGCCGAGCCCTTACCCCTGCCCAGCCATTTCACACGCACCGCGGCGGCCCGGCGAGGCTGCTCAGCGAGCCCTGCCTCGGGGCTCCCACAGGGAAACTGAGGCCCGGGAGTCTGGGCCAACACCCGAGGCTCCCCAGCAGGCAAGGACGGCCAACGACAGCCAGAAGCCCAGGTTTCGCACTGCGTTTCCGCCCGGCACTGGGACGTGGCCACTGTCTGCCGTGCCAACAGCCCCTCGTGCCCCTCGTGCCCCTGCCCAGCAGCAGCCACCCTCGTTCCCGGGAGCCCAGCTGGGTCCTGGCCCTGCCAGCAAGGCGCGGGGCTGGCAGCAGCAGCACACGCCCGGCCGGGTCTTGCTGGGCGGCCACGATGCCTCTGACGTCCGCGGCTGAAATTTCCTCCCAGAAGCATCTCGAACGATCTGGTGGCAAACGCCGGCTGCTCCTACCACAGGGCTGTTTACGCCGTTCAGAAGCTCAGACCTAGGCTAATACTTTACAGATTTGGGAAAAGCCGAAACCTCGTTAATTCACCGCTGAGGAACAGTTTCACGCGGCAGGAGCTGCGGAGCCCAGCTCTCGGCTGACTCACCCCTCCCGGCGGACGGCTGCGAGCGCACCCCGCCGCTGCACTCGCTCATCCAAGCGCACCCGCTGCTGCTAAGGCAAACCGCATAATCCGAAATTACAGACGTTCTAGCGTCGTGTCTGGGAACATCACCCCCTCGCGATGTTGTTCGGTACGGAATTAAGCGCAAATGCCGCAGAGCTGGCAGCAGAACCGACCGGCTGCTTGCCGGTCACTGTTCCAGAGGAGAAACTAAAAGGAAGGATAGCAGCACCCAGCAGCGGCTGCCACAACCCAGCCGTGCACACACGGTGAGCGCACAGTCTCAGTATAAAAGCAGCTGCAAAGAACGGTCAGTTCAGAGGCCACGCTCCTTCCAAAGGCGTAAATCTCCTCTCCGAAACAGCCCGGTGCTGTGTCACACAGCGCTGCCTTCGCAGGAGGAGTCAGCCCCGACGCACCTGCACCGAACCCACCCCTGCGGCCAAATCACGGCGGGAGGATCAGAGGCATCCTGTCCGTGCCTGCTGGGCACACCGCAGCACCTCTGCACGACTGCCCCCCCCCCCAGCACACGCTGCCGCAGCACCCCGAAACAGCCGATGTGGGGCAGGAGCTCACACGGCGACCGCAGGCGGCGGGGTGATGAGGCGCGAGCAGTGCTAGCCACACACCCCCGGGGAATTTCGGAGCACCATCCTGTGCTCCTTCTGTACGGAGGAGAGGCGGTTTGCAGAGGGTGGGCGTCACGCATCGCCTCCGACCGCCCCGCTGCTAACCTGCCCAGCCTCCTCACAGCCGCCCTGCGAGGTCGGCCTCGGCGGGGAAAAGCTGCAAGCTCTCAACAAAGCGGTAAAAAGAGCGGTTAGAGAAATTTCCTCTAGCTGGACTTGTGAAAGCAGCTGAAGATCCCATCGTGCTAGGAGCGCTCCTGTGACGGGAAGAGGCCTTCTCCCACCCTACGCGCGCAGGTGGCGCGGGGAAGCGGTGGGGATGACGTTACCGGGTGCTCCCTCCTCACACCCTCCTAGCATCGCTGTACTGAGCTGCAACAGAAGGTCACGGGACGGTGAAAGAGTTGCTTCTAAAACATCGAATTAGCTTCATTTTTCACACCGGTGTACACAAAACACAACGGAGGAAGCAAGCCCTTTCTCAAGCCACCGCTTTAAGAAGGCGTATCACATAGAAACCTGTAACTGCGCAGCCAAACGCGGACGGTAGCACAAAAACGCCCCTGACCAAGCAAAGTAAAAAGCCTCAATTCACTGGAAACTTGAACGGTCTCCTTCTGTATGATTGCACCTCTTCCCCTATGTACGAACACATATGAACACATTTTATTAAGTTTTTACGCTAATGCATATGGCTATTTGAACTGAGCTACTTTAACACGTCCAGAAAAAAAAAACAGGACAAGCTGTGAACACCAACACCACACAGACATACGCGTAAAAGTCCCCAGACACCAGAACAAACTATGGTGAGACTTAACGGTGGGCACAAACCGAAATCTGGGAAATTCCCCTTAAAACCTAAGAAAAATTCCCCTTAAAACCTGCTCCATCCAGGGCAGTTGCGGGGACGGGCTGCCCAGAGGGGTGAAGTTTGCACACATTCACAGCAGACAACGAATAAAAGCTAAAAGGCAACTAAAACCCCACGGCCGCCTCAGTTCAGTCTTAGGACGCAGAGGAAACCCCGCAGGCCGGCAGCTTCTCTGACTGACGTCGGTCTAGAAACAAAACGTTCATTTGAATAATATCGAGGGCCTGAATAAACCTAGAAAAACAAATGAAGTCAGGGGCAACAGGGAGAAAAGCCAACTGCTTCGCTGCCACTGCAGTGCGCTAGACAAGCGGTGCTGCCTCCATCCCTGGAGGACTTCTGTGACGTGCGCAGGTAATGCCCCGAGCCGCGGCCACGCCACCTCCCAGGGGGCATCAGTAAACCCCTCCACGTGCCCTGGACCAAGGAATACGTTAGTTACATTTTTAATAAAGCTGATTTTACAAAAGATCTCCGTGTCAGCGAGCCGAAGCTCGAGAGGAGGAGGCTCTCCCCGAGGTACACCGGCTGCCTTCGGACTAAGCAAACAAAAAGAAGCCCTAAGCGGCGAGCCAACCCTAAGAGATAAGCACTGAGAAAGAACTGCGAACCATTTACCTCCCTCGTTTCCACGCTCATGTGCTTGATGAGCAGCGAGAGCAATTTATCTGAAAGTTCGTTATACATACAAATGTAAACACGAGGAAAGGCTCCCATATGCCAAGCTTCAAACCCCAGGGAATTTTTACAGGCGAGCTATAAACTCGGGTTTATGTTGGAAATATTTACAGCTCTGACTACTGCAGGCACCACCGGAGCCCAGCAGAAGAGGCGCGTGGCAAGCCAAGGCAAACCACGAGTGTGTGACTTCTAGCCGTAAGGAGAAACTCTCCGTACAGCAGGACCGCTCTGCCCCTTATAACTGACCCCCAAGGCTCTTCCTACCTTATTTCACGTCTGCCCGGGTTGACAATAAAAGAGTTAGGAAAAACGTATGGCGCACAAGCACACACATGCCATCATATGAATAATCCTAAAAATCACATGCCTTCAAACCACTGGCCCTGATTTTTGACGTTTCACCAGTCTCGTTTTCACATATCCTTAAGTTCTGTTTTTTTTTTCCTGTTGCCTTTCAGTGCCGAGGTGTCAGGCTCCAAGTATTCGGCAGCGGGATCTGACTGGGCGATCAGCTGAGCAAATACTTTGGTCAAGGGCAGGGCAGAGCCGCAGCGTGGCCGGGAAGGCCGAGAGCACCACGAGGGAACGCAACCGGGACGGGCTCGGTGCTGACGAGCGGCCGCTCAGTAACGCCTGCAACAAGCAGGTAAAGCGAAGCACGAAAAGCAAGACCCCTCTGTTTACACACTCGGCTGCACGCCCCGCGAGGCAACTTGCTCGCTTTGCTCGCTCTGAACCATCACACCAACCCCTGCGGGTCCGCGGGCGCCTGGCAGGGGCCGCGCTGCCGCAGCCGGTCCCCGAACAAGGCTGCACTGTGCCGCAAGCCCTGGGGCCCGCGCCGCGCCGCCCTCCTCGGTGACGGAAAGCTCACAGCCGTTTTACGGGGGGCTTTTATGAAGCTGCCCGAGCAGTGGGATTGCAGAGGCACCTCGGCTCCCTACCAACCCATGGGGTCTCGCCTTCAGGAGAGAAGGCAGAACAAGGCTGGTTTTAAGGCCTCTTTTTTTAAAGTGTTTTTGTAAAAAAAAGCAGACTACAAACCGAGCTGGCAAAAGCTCCACGCGGGCGACTGAAAGCAAGTAGGCAGAAACAAGGCGTGTAGGAAGCAGCAGCCCTGCTCCGGGGCAGGCTCCAGCAGACAAGCTGCCCGTGGCAGGCGTGCCGTCGGTGGTGGTGCCCGGCGTCCACGCGCGGGATGCGTGCGCACGGGGTCCTGTGGTCCCCTCGCTGCCCCCCGCTGCAGCCGTTTCGGCATTTCTTCCCCTGGGAAAGCGGCGTCCTGCTGGAGAAAAGGAGGCCGCCGCTCCTGCCTCGTGCACAGTCACCACGGCTCCATCACCCAAATAACCGCCTTCATTTTTACTCAGGTTATTTTGTTTTATTTGGGAAACGGATTGCAAAAAGACGATGCTGTAAACAAAGCCCGGTCCCTTCCCGGACGGCCACGGGCTGTCCTTGCCGTGTCCTGACCTTGCCCACGTCTGCAGCCGGGTAATCCTCGCCGGGAAGCTCCTGCTCCCCCTCTCCTCGGCCTCCCAGCTCGTCTCCCACCACGAGAAGGAGGCCGCACAGCCCTACAGATGTCAAACTGGGCAGTACGCTAGCTTTTATGCAGCGCGCACAGGCTGCCAGACAACTCGGCACGAAATACAAAAGAGGGGTTAGTGCAGGCAGAGCCGGCCTCGAGCGCTGCCCCCAGGTCTGCTGCGAGGCGAACCCTCCCGAGCTCTGGGACGCGGGACAAAGCCCTGCCGAAACCTCCCCTCGGGAAGCACACCGCAACCGAGCGGCGGCACGGCGCTGGCTGTTCTTTAAACGCTTTTACTGCAGCCTTCCCAACACGGGTCCTCAGGTTCGGTGCTAGACCAATAAATGCTCGCGCTTCCCCATAAAAGTTTCTGCTAGGTTAGTTTTTCCAAATAAAGCCCTAACCACATTTTCTGGGCTTCTGCTTATGCTCAGCACGCTCAAGTTTCCAGCGCGCACCGGAGTCACTCGTGCTCCATAGATTTCATCTCCCCCCAGCCTAGAAAGCTGCACTGCTTCTAATCCGCCTCCAGTAAACTTCCACGGCAAGCCACTGAGTCACCCGTGGTACGCCTTGCCTGACGTCACCCTCAGACAGGAACCCAAAAGGTGGTATTTAAGGCAGAGGCTTGCACGTGCAAGGTACTTGCTCAAATGCTGGAAAACGATGGGGCCATTCGGGATGCCGTTTTTAACCTCTGTGAGACGATCAGGGAACTTTTGGAGACGTCCCGTCGGTAGCACGCATGCACGGACACCTACAGACGAAGCACGGGCATCGCCCCGTATTGCTCTCACACCCAGTGCAATGAGCGTATTTTCATTTTGTTTTTTTATTCGCAGCTTCGTTCCTTACCGGCCGGGACGAGTCACGCCGCGGGGGCTCGCTGCAGCCTGCCAGCTGAGGGCTTCCCTCCGGCCCCAGCCAAACTTCCAGGGTCGCCTTCATTCCCGGTTCCCACTGCTTTTCTCACCTGACGACAACACGCACCACAATGGCCCTTGTTTATCCACAAACACGTTTCTAATTTAATCTTGTAATCTTGGAGCTGGTTCACCCGCTAACCCCGCAAGATATCAGCCTCGTGACTTCCAGAGTGTGGTACGTGAGGAGTGTAAACAGAAGACACTCACATTTCATGAAAAAACCCTTTGATGAGCGCTGATAAACTCGAACCAGAAACATGATGGGGCATCGCCCCGCAACGTTACATCTCCTGCCGGAGCTCAGCGCGGCCGCCAGCTGTTCGGGGCAGGATCCGGCTGCTGCTCCGCGGAGCCTCGCGGACGATCCCGAGGCACCTGCAGCACCCAGGGCGCCAGCTGGCACGAAGCAGGACACGCTGGGCACTTCTGGAGCAGGCGCTGCAAGGCAAGCGGGGCACCCGCAGAGCTTAGTGAGCAGCCAGACAGCTCCGTTTAGGTGACGGCACCGCCGAAGCCTCCTAAAATCCCCCCCTCGCTGCCAAAGAGGTGGAGAAAATCTGCAGGTGTTAACAAAACTGAGGTCATGTTTACATTTGATGAACGCATACACTTTTTATTGCTGTCTAGCTTATGCTGTGAAAGCTGCCTGCTACCTGGCCGTAAATCTCCCTCCCTGAGCTAAATCCTGGCGCTTTCCGTTCGGCGGGGAGCAAGCTGTGCGGTGACACCGGCGCTCTGCCTCGGGCACTGCGGTGCAGGAGGGCACCGCGTCTCGCACCAACGCGCCGGGGAACGAACGAAACCCCGTACGCCTATTTTACCCCAGGCCTGCTCCCCAGCTAGGGCAGAGCCATAGGTGAGCTTTGCCTGGGCTCCCTGCAGCACGCGGACGCCGTGCCAGCAGCTGGAAGAGCTCCGTCCCCGCGAGGCCCCAGCACGCGCTGCAGCCCCGCTCCTGCAGGCTCCTGGCTCCGGCGGGCTGCCGTCAGCCTGCACCCGGCTCACGCCGGCGGAAAACCCACCGCGCCGCGCCGCAAAACCCTTGGGCTTTGTCACCGCGGTGAGAAACGAAGCCAGCTAACAGAGGGCGACGGGGCTGTTGCACAACCCTCCCGACAGGACGCACCGGGAGGATGAGAGCGGCTTTCCTGGGAAATGCTGTCCCAGGGGAACGGCAAGTGCCTCCCTGCTCCTTCCCCCAAAAGAAAGCTCGGAGCGCACGGCCCTGCCGTGCCCCTCCTGCAAGTTCTCTTGTTCTGACCTTGGCGCTGTAAATATCGACAAAAGAAGGGGAAGAAAAAGGAGGCTAAGCTACCTAATGCCTTTCCAGAAGGCTCTGCCGCTCTTTAAGAGCCCCAAATTAACCGGTAATGCTCTTTTGATTAACCCCCATTAAGGAGCAGGCCGCTCGCAGAGGGCGCTGAGTGCCGGGGAGCTGAGCCCAGCGCAGCGAGGAGCTGCACCGGGGGAGCAGAGGGGCGAGCAGGAGGAGCCCCGGGCAGGGTGAAACCAGGGCCTGGCAGCCCCGCGGGCACAGCAGGTGACACCCAGGGCCCACCGCTTGCTCCCAGCCCTGGGTCAGGGCCTGGGCTCGGTGGTGACCGCAATGGAGAGCGGGTGACGGGCTGGCACACTGCGGAGGGGTTTGGCTGCACTGCCTGGGTACCTGCGTTACTTCTTACACAAGGGGCACGGGGGCTGCAAGCTCACTCGAGTGCACAGACACAGCAAAATGACTCCTGCTAGACAACCAACCTCCCACCTCTTCCGGCCGCCCTCCTCGCTGCTGCTTCTCTGCTGCCGTCACCGTGCAGCCACAGCACACGCTGAACAGGTCAGGCCCAGGACAACGCTTCTCCTGCCTCCATCTCCACGAGGCCAGCAGCGTTTCCTCCCGAAATCATTCCTAAAGTCAGCCGTCCCGCCCGGCACCGTCTGGACGAGGCCTACCAAGAGAGAGGCCCCGGCAGCCGGGCTGTCGGCGAGCCTCCCTGCCTCCAGCAGCGATGGAAAGCCAGGCACAGGTGTGTGTGCTCACAAGAGCCCTCGCACGTTTCCTCACTCATCACTTACAGCTGCAGCCCCGGCACGAAGCAGGGCGGCTCACGTGGAAAAGCTGAGCGAGCACGCTGGGGGGCACCACGGGCGCCCACCGCAGTCCCAAGCCCTCCCCAGGGAAACGGAGGCTGGCTCCCAGAGCTGCTCTTCCTCCAGAGCCGCCGCCCTCGGTCGCTGACCATCAGCGGCCTGTTAATTAGGCAGCCCTGGAGAGCCGGCATGGCCGCGGAGGAGGAAGCTGGACTCGGGTGTTTCACAACCCCCTGACTCAGGAGCCGCGCACCTCCACCCGCAGACCCCGTGCGGGACGAGCCAGCACCGGGACAGAGCACACCGATTTGTCACCCACGCAGCCTCCTGCGCACCCCGAGCGGCGCGGACGTGCCGAGCACCACCGAGCACAAGCGAAATTCCCTTTTTTTAACACCCAAGTCCCTCGGGCACGCACGGCAGCCGGAGCTCTTCGGGACTGCCGGGACGGAGACCTCGCCATTAAATCCAGCTCTGACTTTCCGCTGCTTCCCACGCCAGGAGCCCGGGCAGCCCCCGGCATGCCAATGAGGTTAAACAGCTCGCGGGCTCGCTCAGGAGCCCAGCGTGGCACCGCATGACAATGAGCGTGCGCTAGCAAAGGCTCTGGGGCACGGTACCGAGGGGACGAGCAGAATTAATCCCGAGCCCACATCGCCACCTCCCCGCCGCAGCGCGGGCACCTGCAGGTAACCCAGCTGCAGAGCCGCACAGAGCCAAGGGGGTACCAGCCTCTAAACGGGAAAAACTGAATTCTGAATGTAAGCACATGGGGCATTTATTCCAGGGGCTCGGGGGATCTGGTTACATCTGTTTGAAAGGCTTTTTTTCCTCCTTAGAGCAGCAACTCACCAGGAAGCGTTACCAGGAGCAAGCGCCGCAGGCAAATTGGTGCGAGCACCTCTGCAGCCCCTGGCTGGTGCGGGGAGCGCTCGCGGCGCGCGAGGAGGAGCACGGGCAGGCTCTGCCCTCGCTGGGGACGGGGATGGGGACAACGCCGTGACAGCAGAGCCGGGCACTGCGTGCAGGCGAGCCGCAGGCACAAGTGCGAACCCCCACGAGCACGGCAAAACGAGCAGCAGGACCTGGCTCAAGCACACCCCCCTCTGCCCCCCGAGCTCCCCGCGGGGTCGGGCACAGCCCGGCACGAGCAGCTCCCGGGCTCAGCTCTACCTGGGGCACCCTTCGACGTCTGCCCCGTCCCCAAAACGAGCCTGGGCCACCTCGGCTCAACCACGGCCGGTGCTGTGCTCGGGCTGCCAGGGGCTGAGCTGCTGGGCGCGGGCAGACTGCAGACCCCCTCGTTTCACCCCCAAAATGCTGAGTGCCCCCCCCCCGTGTGCAGCAAGACGCCGAGCGCTCAGGCGGGCAGCAGGGCGGTGTGGCTCCTCGGAGGTCTCTGCAGCCATCTCCAAACTAATCCTACGGAGGTGGGGTCGAAGTGGAGGAGATGGGCTTGGTCTGAGGAACCGGAGATGATGGGAGAAGAGCCTTTGCTCCCCTCGATCTCGTCCCAGGGACCTGCAGAGGGGAAACGGTGCTGAGCCCGGAGAGCTGCCCCGTCCCCGAGGCTCTGCCCCATCTCCGTGGGGCTGCAGGGAGCAGGGGAGGCAGCGGCAGGGCTCGGCCCCGAGGGCCCTTTCTCCGAAGCGGGTAGTTCTATGAAGGAGCCACTTCAGGAGCGAGAGATGAGGTCACTTGGTTGAGTTTTGCACAACAAAATCCCCACCCAGGCTGCGACCTCGCCGCAGGGCCGAGCTTCAAGCACTCGGAGACCCCCAGGCGGGGGCAGGAATGGCACCGGGAGGGCCAGGAGGACCGAGGCTGTCTGGGGAAAACAGCGACCGAAAAGAACGACGTGAAATCCGTTTTTCTTAACGCCTGCCAGAGGACATTAATCAAACCATCTCGTAACCAAGAGCACGGGTCGGGTCCTCCTCCCAGTCTCTCTGCAGGAAAGAGGGCTGGAAGCGCCAGGCATCAGCCCCGACCAGGTTTGCCCCACTTCGGGGCCAGCTCATGCTCAGCACTAAACACCCAGCACCAGGTAAACATCCACAAACTTCTGCTCGGCAGCGGGGGAAGGAGAAAGGCAGCGGCTGGGACAGCAGCAGCAGGGAGATGCACGGGAGCTGCAGCTGCGGAGGTCCCTGCCCGGATTTCTCTTTCCTGGCACACGTCTGAACAGGCTGCGGAGCACTTAAAAATAGCTGTAAAACCCAAAATACCACGTCCAGCCTGGAGCCTGCCTGTAATTTGGGATTGTGCCGTTCCCTCCGCCCTGCTCCTCCTCTTCTTCTGTGCTTGCTTTTTGCTGCGAGGAGGGGAGAGCGCTGTGCCGGTGACCTCCCCGCGCCGCCAGCACCGGGAGAAGCGATCACCGGGAGCGTGCTGCGCCTCCGTGGGCAGCCCCACGCCTTCCCCTTGCTCATTTCCCAGTGGGGTGCGCTCGCCTGGGGGCAGGCCGCGGCAGTTCCCATCCAAAAGCAGGTCGGTGGTAGCAGCACCGGGTACCGGACAGCTGGACGGGAATACAGCCCATCCCCTGCACACCAGCGACACCTCTACCACGTCTTCCCCCCGAGGGGCATTGATTTCAACGCATTGGCTTATCCCAGCTAGCACGAAACGTCCTCAGGCAAGTCCTAACCATCACTTTTGCCCCAAGTACTCATTAGCCAGGTTGTTAGAAAAAGGGAAAGGAGCTTTTGGAGGTAAGCATTATTATTTCACAGCCAGTATTGCCCATTAACTGCAATTCATACCATTAACATGGGTAGCTTTACTGCTCAGTTACACAGCTAATACCAGCTAAAATTATATGCTGCTGGTTTAAAATGAGACAGAAAGAGATCATTATAAGGCCAGCGTGAAGCTCCCCGAACACCACATCCATCTTAATTCCTCTCTGCAGGAGCCAGTGCAGACCTGGCGGGGTAATGCCCATCCTAACGCCCTGCCAAGAGGAACACAGAGCAACCGGATACTTTACAGCACCACGGGATTAGAAAAGATGATCAATTCCCAAATCGCCCAGCTCAAGAAGTCGCAATTAATGCTTCTTTGCTCCCAAGACATCAGGTCTCGCAGCTAAGGGCCTGCAGCAGGGCTCCTGTGCAGGGGAACCTCGAGCTCTGCCGGCTTCCTCCCATGGCACGGCCATGGCTGTGCCCACCGGTGCTGGCAAGCTCCCCCTGCCAGCGCCGTGGCACAGCAAAGCAGAGCAGGGAGGTCGAGAAGCAGCCACCGCCAATCCTTCAGCTGCAAGTCTGAGAGCCGTGCCTGCAGCTGAAGGACATCTGCACGCAAGAGAAGAGCCTGTGCTCCCTACAATACAACAAAAACGCAGAAGGCACACAGGATCAGGCACACAAGGTCACGCTGGACAACAAAAATAACCATCTGTTGAAGGGGAGGACAGCACAACGCTGTTCTTTAACATATTTCTCCCCCCATGCCTCCGTCTGCAGCAGGGCTGTGGCAGCAGCACCTCTCTCGGTGTTTCACATTTTTAGCAAGCGCCCTGCGTTTCCAGATAAAAGGCGATTCTTTGCATTGATACCAGCAATAAATCACCTCCGGCAGCACAACGTCAGGCCTCTCCTTCAGGTGGCCACTCGGTCTGGCTGCGGGATGGGGACCGGAGGTGGCCACAGCCCCGCGCCGGCCCTCGGCGTCCCGTTGCTGGCAGCGAGCGCTGCGCTTGTGCAATCCGCTCCTCCGGCCATCCCCAGCAGCAGGCATCTTCTTCCAAAAGCATTTGTCAGAAGAAAAACAGAACCACCCAAAATTGAACATCACTCAGCTGCTTGAGAAAGAATAAACGATCTTCATTTCCAGCCCTCCCGGAGACAGAGTTCATCCGCGCCCCTGCCAGAGCCAAAGCCCGGCGCGACGGCACCCGGGGCTGCGGCAGTGGCGGACCAGGACGTGCCCCACAGCCCGTGTCGGATCGCTCCGTGCCCACCAGAACGTGAGCAGCACACCCAGGGCCCCCTGAGCAGGCAGAAGGTGCCGTGCCCGCGGCCGCCCTCCTCTCTGCCGGAGCACCGGCTGCAGAGCAGGCAGGCGTCTGAGCAGCAGGAGCCTGAGGTGCCTGAAAACTAATGAATGGAAGAGCCAGAGAGGGATTTACGCAGCGTTTTATGCAGTTTGACAACATTTAACCAGCAAGACAGCTTCTCAACAGGCAGAGGCCGGGCTGACAGGTGGAGTTACTCATGCTCCCCCTGCTACCTTCCATGGAAAGTTAAAACAGAAAACACCACGTTGGTACAACTGGGACACTCACTGCCACAGGGCACCCCAGAAGCAGGACCGTGACAGTGCCCGTCCCTGTAAGAACACAGGCAGCTCCTCCACTGGAATAAATACTTTTATGATAAATAATGCAAATGATGCAATTGTACATGGATCCAAATCACAGCAGGTACCTGGCAAGATGCTCCCTGCACCAGCCGAGCAGGACCAGGCGGAGAGGAGATCACCAGGGTGCCGGGGGGGTGCTGGCACCCGAGGCCGGTCCCAGCACCGCCAGCAGGGGTTTTGAGGTGTGAGGGAGACCCATCGAGCTGTCACACACAGCCCACGGGTGAGCCAGGCTGCAGCACGCAGGCGGGACCCCCCCGCCACGTCCTCCCCGCAGATACACCCAGCAGACCTCGCTCCAGCGCCGTCCGGGCGTAGCTCCGAGGGGATTTCTCAGTTCCTGCACCTCCTCTGTTCCCTGACAAACAGCGTCTCGACGGCCAGCCAAGCATGAGGGCAGAGGGTTATTTTAATAGAACATGTTTTACCAATTAGGATCTTGTGATATCCACCAAAACATCTAACGCAACGCAGGAAAGCCACTAATAAAGCTCCGCACGCGTACCGGGGTTTTACAGACACCATCTGAAGCTGCAGGTGCTTTGTTCTACTGCTCGCAAGGCCGTCACCAGAACCCCTTGAAGTCAGTCTCAATGGGTTTAATTAATTACAATTCTTCATCTCCCGGGCCGTGCCGTTCCCCTGTTTGGGTGCATTTCACACCTCACTGCACGGCGTCACCCTCCTAACATCTCTTCCACCGCGGCTCCCCGTGCACAGGCTGCCTGTGGTTAGTGCCTGCTCCATGACACAGGGCTGCCGGGGCAGGACCATCAGGGAGCTACGAATAACGCTGGTATTCGTGCTGACCAAGGCCTGTTATGATTTAATTTAACAATTAAGGACCATGAAAATTAGGACCATCCTGCCCACTACAAAGAAGAGCTCCTGCCCACCCCGTGCTATTCACGTGAGCACAAGGGACCATTTCTGGGTGCTTTGGTGGCACCTCTGGAAGAACTATGCTGGGGGTGCAGCGTATAAATGAGGTTAGGACACAGCAGGACCATGATTTCTTCCAGTCAGAGCAAACTCCTAATGACATTACCAAGCAGACTTTTAAACTAATTCCCAGCCCTTACTGTCACCTGGTTTCCACGCAGTGTTAAGGGAAATATCTTTACCAGCTTTTTTAAGGAAGATATCTTTATTCAGCTTAGTTTTGTTCTTGCTGAAGCCTGCCCCGTACTGAACTCTTAGCCCCGTTGTTTGTGCAGACGGGACAGCCACCCGTCCCACCTCAAACCCAAAGTGCTTTAAGAATGGGAAACCGTTTCAGCACACTCCTCTTCTGATTTCCTGACGCAAGCCACACCAGCCCTCAAGGACTGATTTACCAGCCGAACTTCTGTCCCCAAGACACAGCAGACATTCCTCACACCACTCGAAAACCCCACGTCAGCCCCAGGACCCAGCGGGACTGGTTTCGCTGTGAGGAGTGAATAAGCGCAGGACTCCGCAGCTGCTTCACTGGGAGCCCCCGGCGGGGAGGTGAGGGACGGCGCGCGGGCAGCCGGGCCCTCCTGCGCGCCCGGACGCAGCGCTGAGGTGATCGGGGACAGCTCTGCAGCCATCCCGGGCCACAAAAAGGGGACTGGCCCCCAACATCCTGAGGATAGCTGGTGTGACTTCTCTGATCCCCACGACAGTGAAAGGCAGAGCCCGTCATCATCAAAGGCCCTGTCCGGCCACCAGGCCCCGCAGCACCCTCAGCGCACACACCTACACGCAGCGCTCTTCCTGACAAGAAATTCGTGCCTCCGAAGGGCTCTGAGGCTCCCTCTGTGTTAAGCCATGACTTCACTACTCACGGCTCGTGCAGAACGTGGCTCTGGCTTGGAAAGGCGTTATATTGATTTCCTGGCACACGACATCTGTTGAAATGGGCGTTGGTATTAGTTTCCTGTCTGAGTTGTTTTAAGCCAAAGTACAAAGCCTGATATTTATGCTGATGTTTATGTTGCTCATATGTAGACATAGTTTTGACTTTTTTTTGTTTAAATCAATAGAATGATTTTATTACATGTCTTGTGAGCAAGAGCTATCTTGCAAACAGGCCAAGCCAAAAACTCCCACTGAAGTCAGCAGCACGCCTTTGCCATCCTCGCTATTTTCACGATCAACACCCCAGACGAGCACAATCCTCTGTCCCTACGTTTTACAAAACCAATCGCAGTGGAGTGAATTGTTAACCTGCACGCACATACACTGGAAAATTTGACCCTTAAGACGTTCCAGATAACCCCTCTGGGAGATCTGCACAGCTCCAGGCCAAATCCCTGTCCCCTCGCTCTGCCAGGCACCTTCCTGGCCCACGGCTCTGGGTGCGAGCACCTGCCTGCACACCGGTGGCCCCAGGGGAGGCAGCTAGCCCCAGAGCAGCTCCCTTGCTGCCAGGATCCTAGCCACAGTAGGTGGGATGCGGGGATTCGGTCAGGGGAATTTTGTGAAGCAATTCCAGCTGCTCCAGGGACAGCAAGAGCAGGCAGGACTGCTGCTGAGGAGGTCTGAACCCAGCTCCCAAAGCTGGGCGCTGACCAGATCTGTGCCAAAGATCCTACAGACACCGCCTCTGGAAAGGGATACAGCTATTTCAGGGATTAGGTATTGATGTAGGAACCTTTAGATCCCAGCAAGTTTTCCTAACTGCTGATGAAGAGGCAGCCGAATTGTTAACGTGACTACAAGAAAAACGACCCACGGAAACACAGCAGCACCAGAAGACCCTTCGGACAGACCTCCCCAGCTCCACGCCTCCGGCCCGGAGGCTGTGCCCTTGGGCAATCACTCCCGCCCCTACTCCTTCCTGCTCAGGTTCCTCCGGTCCCTGAAGCGCCATGGACCAGGGTGGGGAGCCCCCAGGACTCCACCACAGCTACACGTACAAAATGCAGATTTAAAACATCTTCCTCCAAGTCGTATTTCAAATATTTATCTTTTTGTTGGCCTAATTTCCGAGTTACTCTCTGCCCCACAAAATGTCTTTAAAAGAAACAACAGCAAAACAAACCCGAAGTTTACATCACTAGCAATTTATTTTTTTTTTTTTGCCTCTTGAGAAAGCACTGAAGTGTAAAACCACAAATAGGCACCGTGATGAGGTAGGTTACTGATTAAAATATTAGCAGGAAGAAAAAAAAAAAAAAAAGCTCTTTAATTAGATTTGTTTACAATAGCAATAGTATCATTCTGGAGATATTCTGGGAAGCCTCCTGCCAGGAGTGATTTACCTTCCTCAATAGCAAAGGTCAGGCAGGGTGCAGATTTAGCACTTTCATGGACATCTGCTGATGCATCCGGAAAACAAAGGAGGAGGCAGGAAAGGCTGGAGTCAGCCAAACCCTGCAAAATATGTTATTGTGCAAACAATTTTTTTTGTGTATCCCAAGAACAATAAAGTAAACTTGGCTGGGTGTGTTTTAGCGCTTATTAAAACTGGCAGCTCTCTCTCCAAATTCTGCTTTTTATTATTGCGAAATCAGACTGGGACTAAACGGTGATGTCAAGCTTTAACATGCTCAGAGAGCCCGGGCGAGCAGACAGTGTGGGTGTAGGGAGCGGTGCAGCCCGAGCAGACACTGTGTGAACAAGGAAAAACGATCCCCAGCACTGCCAGCGTACGAAGAATACAAATTAATTCCAGCGAAACAGGGGAGTACCTGCAAATAAAGGGTACTTGTTGCTTGAAATTGTTCACATCTGGTGCACGTCCTTCATTCTTGGATCAAAGTTGTTCATAAACCCCAATCAATGAAGCTGAGCAAAGCCTGTGTGAATCAGGCACTGGTTTATTCATATTTCTGCAGCAGAGCTTTCTGCCTAACTCGGTGTGAGAGGATACGTAATATCTCTTCTAGAGATTATGTGTCAGAATTATGGAAGGCTCCGTAGGATCTTTCAAGAAGTCCAACACTGAGGACTACAAAAACACAGCCTGCTGCCCTGAACCAACCCAAGGAAGGTATATTTCTCTCAATTTCTTTCCCACAGTTAGACTCTACCCTTAATTCTAGTTGCATAAATAATTACCACACAAGCTCCGTTGCCTTCCAAGTGTAATAATCCTGCGGGCTCCGAGCAGAGCTCCGTAAGCTGGCGCATCGGGGCGGCTGCGCTCTGAGGCAGCGCTGCGAGCTGCAGGGCAGCACCACGCGGGGAGCACCGTGGGGACGCCGCTGACGGTCACCGCTAACACTCCCGGGCTGGAATCGAAAGAACGGCATCGAAAGAATGGCCCTGGAAAACCTACCCACAGCCCCGCGCACCTCCGCTGATAAATAAACGGAAACCGTATGGACCTCGGGAAAAGAGCGCTGTAAAAATATACTCTGTGTTCTTGTGTGGTCTGTCAGAAACACGCTCGGTCTGTCAAGTCAATCGGCCCGGCGCTTCTCGGCTCCTACGGTGCACGCAGAGCTGGCCCCCCGCGCACCACAACAGCAGCACCCAGGTACCTGGGGAACACGCCCGGTCCTCGCCCGGCACGCACCGGGGGTACTGAGGTGTGCTGAGGAGCCTCAAACACCGGCGGGCCAACCCAAACACCCCGAACCCAACCCACGCTGCACCCGCTGCCAGTTCGCACGGCCCCGCTCACTGTTCCCACCGGGTTAGAGAGAAGAGAAAGGAAAGGAACATCAGCTTCCAGCCGCTGCTTCCTACACGCTGCGTGTGCGGATCACGGCTCGCATCCTGCGTCGCAGCAGCTCCATTAGACAAACCCTGACCTCCTCGGCAGGTCCAGCTGCTCGCTGCCATCCCGGCTGCCCGGGCACGGTTTTGGCACCTGGACCACAGAGAAGGCACAGGGTGGGGGTCTGTGCCAGCTGACACCGAAACACAGGGCTGCTATTCTGTTCCCTTTTTCAACAAAGTATCAGAAAAACGCTAACAAACCTACTTTAAAGTGTGAACGCCAAACATTTAGCTGGTTCACCACATACGGACACAAAGATTTCTATATATTCGCACACAGACCCCTCTTCAGAGGGGCTGAGTGCTCAGAGAGGCCCCCGAGCTGGCTGTAACAGAAGACAAAGGAATTACTTTTGAGGTTACACCAGTTTCAACAGAAGCAGAATCCGGCCCCAAATAATTCCAGCCAGCTGCTGGTGCCATGTGTATACATTTGCAATGGTAAAGTAAACAGTGATTTTTTGGACAGGAATCACAATAACAACTGTAAGTTAGGCTTTTGGCCTTCTTTTATTTAGCTCCTTCACCGAGCAAAAACACAAATCTGTGGTTAAAAATTTACTGTGGAACTGAAAACCGAGCGCAACTAGAAAAAAGGTAATAAAAGCTCTCCTAAGGAAACACGTTCTGGCACTATTCAGAACGCTGCACAAGAACACCGGGCCCTGCCTACCGCACACTCGTGCACGTGAACTCTCTCGCGCTGCATTTTCCTCGCAGCTCCTGCAGACGCGCAGCGAGGGCATCCCAGCCAGCACAGCCCCCAAATCCCGCCGTCCTCTGGCCATTTCTTAAAGGCAGCGTGCAGCCCCTGGGGTTGCCCTGTCGGGACTTGTGCCTACAAATTACAAGGGCACCGAGGCTGTGACACCCCGCTGCTCCGACCCCCACCTCCCGGCACAAAGCGGCACGCACCTCCGCTCACAGCACGAGGCAGAGCATCTCAGCAAAACAGCATTTATCTTTCTGCAGCACCCTCACTCCCATGCACCTCACCTCTGTAGGCTCCTAGGACAAGCCCTCGTGCCCGCGATGCTCCCGCTCCCCGCAGCTCAGGGCTTGACCAGTGCCACGTGCGTGCCCTAACTCGCCGCGGCCACTGCCGGGCACTGAGCGCTTGCAACCGGCAGCTTTGCAGCCAACTCCGGGATTCACATCCCCTGTGCACGGATGAAGCTGCCAGCCACAGCTGACGCAGGCCATGCCAGTGCCCGGTAGATGCCAGTGGCCCCAGCTCCAGCAGCCGGAGCAGCAAGACCTTCTGCTGAAGCCTCACCACTGCACACAAACCCCACTGCGTGGATTTCTGGACACTGACAAACCTTGCTGCCGGAACGGGTGCGCTCCCGGTGTACTTTACGTGCACTGTGCCAAGCTCACCCTGCTACCAAACAGACACATTTATTCAGGAACGAACTTGGCTTTTCATCGTGGCTGCTGCTCGAGCTCATTGTTTCCCCAGCTCAGACCGAAGTACTGCCCCTGACCCAACTGCACTGCCACCGAAGCTGAGAAAAGGCAGCGAGAGGGTAGGGAGCCCTCTCGCACCGATGAATTAGAGGCAGGGCTCTGCATCCAAACCCATGAGCCACTTACAAGATAAATAAATGCAATACGCAAAAGACTGTTTAGCCAGCTTGTCGCTCAGGTGCACCACTGACTCACCGGAAGAGATTTACATAAAAACCACCTTCCTTTTGGTGCCACAGGCCCTGCGTGGGGCTGCCCGCCCGGCTCCCCGGGGACTGTCCGGCGCGCAGCCGCTGCAGCGTGGGGCGGGAACGGCTCGGCGAAGTGGTGCCGCGTGTTCTGCGAGAAGGGAAGTTACTGCGGCGCTCCCCTGAGATGCGACCAAGCCTGGAAAGTTGTAGGAAGTCCAAGTAGCATGTCGAAATCCTGGTCCTTGAGAATAAAACAGCAAAAATTCCCTCCTAGCTTCAATTAAGCTGAGATTTCACTGCACGGAGTTCTTATCTTCCTGCTTCTCTTATCAGATACAAAATGTCTCCTGACAGTTTTTTGTGCCTGTTTTTAATAACAGCTATTCTTGCAACAAATTCTCCATTATCTATGGAAAACGCTCAGCACTTAACCAGCCCAGGCACCACCCAAGTCTTGGACACGTCAGTTGGGTCTTTGCAACGTACAGAACCCTCGGAAACCCTCTTCCAGTTCCACACCTCAACCAAAGTTGGCTGCACCCAAAAGCGGGAGGCAGGAAGGTGGTGCACGCACCAGGGACCTCTGCTGCCCCAGAGGAACGAGGAGCAGGGGTTAACACGGCTGCGGCGCCCAGCGGCTTCATTTCGAGGGCACCTGCAAAGACAGGCAGTGGTCCCCACACCGCAGGAGGACTCTCTCCAAACACGGAGGGTCTGGAACTTAAGAACTGCAGCTTCAGATGCAAAAGAAACGGCTCCTTGGCACTTTTACCAGCACGGCGCCCTGTCCGTCCGCAGGCAGAGCCCACGCCCAGCCCCGGCTGCGCCAGGGCTCCCACCCGGCCCCCACAGCCAGACCCCGCGGGCTGGACCCGCTCCCAAGGCACGGCTGCGGCTGCACAAGCAGCCACCCTGCCAGCAAAGCCCCTGTCGGTAAGTCAAACAGCATCTGTCCTGCCGTCCCCGAGTTCCTACAGATTTGCTTTGCACGCTATTTGCTTACAATCTTACTGCTGGGACATTAAACCTGTAATATAACGATGCAGGGGAGAAAAAACCAACAACGCCCCTCCCTAACACCCGGGTGGGACGGACGTGCCGCTGATTCTGAGCACCCCAGGACGGAACCAGGTTCCTCCCTGAAGATGGCAGGATCCACCAGCACCTCCTGGATCTCGGGGAGGCAGCGCGAGGCCGGCTGCTGTGCCCCCCCAGCACGGACCAGCGGGGCTCCTCCGCCCCCCTCCTCGCCCCACCGGGCTGCCTTCCGCTGGGAGCGGCGCTGCGCTGCGGCACCTGCGCGGGGCACCCGTACGGCAGTTCACCGCCTGCCCTGCTGAAGAAGTTGGTCTCTAAGACTAAATAAGAAGGGAAACGCGGGCACACGGGGGTTTCCTTTAACCTAGCTTCATTACGGGGGACCCAAATCCCTTCTGCTCCTTGGTCCTTGGCCTGTGCCGCACGCCCTGCTTCAGTGCACTGCCCTGGGGAAACACATCCCCGGGCAGGAGAACTGACGTTTTAAAGGTAAGAACAATTTCTGCGGGGAGTTTTCTGGGCCGGTCCATTCCAGCAGGGCACCCAGCGGCGTTTCGGAGCGGCGGCCGCTCCCAGCCCCAAGCCGCTGGCGGCGACCCAGCGTAGGTCGGGGCAGTTGCGCTCCGTGCACCCTCGCCCCAGCGCTGAAATCAGACGAGCCAGTTCCTGGAGGCGGCCAGAAAATAATATCGACTGGAAACACATGGCAAGCAGCACTGCAGGTTACCTCGGTTATTGGCCTTCGCTTGGCTGATTTCTCTCCCCGGCCTAAAACCGAAGGGCTCCTCCAGGAGCGCACGAGGACAATCCCGCACCGAGGAGCCAATTCTGCCCCGGCAGCCAGACCCGCGCTCCCCATCCACATGGGGAGCTGCTGCAGGGAGAGCAGGAAAAGCAGGAAAAAATTAACTCCCGTTTAAAAAAATAGAGGAAAAAAGGAGGAAAACAGTAAGGAGTAATTAAGGTGGGTTTTTTTCCTTGCCTTTAAGGCCGGTCAGATTCAGGTCATGGCCGCTGAGTTTCAGGCTGGCGCTGACCGACAGCAGCGCTTTCTGAAGAGGAGCCAGGAGAAATGCCACTCTCCAAATACTTCCCTCTCGCTTAGCTTTGGCCAGCGCATTTCCTAGCAAAAACCCCAAGCCGTTACTCCTCAGCCCCGTGTCTGTTTACTTCTTGGTCGAAAGCTAAGGGCTGCGGTGCAGCTTTGCACAGCTACACCACCGCATCCTGCCAGCGAGGGCAAGAGCTGTCCAGATGAAGCATCCCCGTTTTCCAGTTTCCTCACAAGTGTGCGAGCACAGAGCGCTGCACGAGGTCCCTACCAAGGTGTGCTGGAAGCGAAGACAGTCCCACCTATTCCCCCTGGAGGGAAGAAGCAGTTTGGGGAGCAGGAGCCACACGCAGACAGCGATGAGCTGCGCGGACACTGCTCCATGGCCGTACAACGCGGTGCAGGCCGCCCCTTGGGAGGGAAATTCTTCGAGTTACACAGGCTTCTCTGCGGTACGCTTTCACCTCAGTCCCTCATTACTTAGCAGGTACGCACAGAGCTGCACAACAGCCTGAGCCACTTCCCATGGCCTTCCTGTCGAGAAGAAAGCCCGAAGGATCCCAGCTGGTGGCTCGCCCCCAGCACCCGTTTCTCGCCTTGGGCAGCGAGCACGGAGCCGCACGGCACAGCCCTGGAGCCACCTCCCTTTCCTCTCTTTTTCTCTGAACTGCTCTGGCTCTTACAGAAGAAAGAGGACAACAAGGACTAACTGGACAGGCACTAAAGACGTGCAGAAGAAAAAAAAGAAAAGAGCTATCTGAAAAGCACCGAGCGCACGCCTGCACTGAAGCTGTGCGGCACAGCGGCTGCTGACATCTGCGCCGCGGCAGGCAAGCCAAGCTCGCACTTTGTCATTTGAGAAAAGGCCGGGGAGGGGACCCAGCGACTTCCGTGGGCACCTTTCATGTGCTCCTTAATAGAAAAAAGGCCGCGCTGCTCTTTGCTGGAGCCGCTGGGACCCAGCTGGACGCAGCCACATCAAGTGAGGAAGGCGGCAGCTGCCCGGAGACCGCAGCAAAGCCCCGGCGTAAGGCGAGAAGCCCGGACGGGAGGGCACTGGCCCCCCAGTGGGCACCACGGAGTCACCTGGATGGGAACGGGGCGAGCAGATGCTGTGCGCCCCCACCCACAGCCCCGGCCCCGCTCCCTCCCACCCGTGGCAACGCAGGAGGGGGATGCCATGGCAGGGTTCTCCTTCCTCATCATTCCTCTTTGGCAGCGAGCTTCCTGGAGCAGCCTTTCAGGCATACGCAGCACGGTTCAAAGCACCTCAAGAGGAAAATACCTTTTCTTTAATTTGCTACACGTTTTTCTTCTAGAATATCACGGGACAATACACACCCCATCCCGCCTTCCTTCCTCGGGCAGCTCTGCCACGCTGGGGTCTCCGCTCCAAGCAAAGTAATCACCGGCGAAGAAATGCTTTCATGATGTCTCGGGTTACTTTATGGTCTTCGTGTTCAGTATTTTCAATGAAAATAGTCTGCCGTAACATTTACAGACTATTTCGTGTCCTTTTCTTTTCCACGGAATTCAAAGGCTTTCAGGGAAAACACGGATTATTTCCGGTGCTAATACCAGTGCTAGGGCACCAAATCAGATCACAGCCTTATCCATACTTGCAACGTCCTCTTCTGAGATGACGGTTTCGTTTCTCCTGACGGCTTCGTCCAAGCGGAGCCCCGGGGAGATGCCGGGGCAGGCGGCGCACCACGGGAGGACGGGTCCGGCCACCCCACGTGGCCACAGCAGGGAAGGGGACACACATGCGGTACGGAGTGATGTTGGAGATGTGCTGGCAGACCCCAGCACTTCCAGATCTGTGCTTCGACCGGACAGCCACACGCCACCGAGGCCACCGTCCTTCACGGCCGACGCAGGGGAACAGGCGCAGCCAGTGCCCGACCCCCCCATGCAAAACCCACGCAGTCAAAGCTTTCACAGCCCCAAGCACCTGTTTCTCCCCACGCCAGCGGGGGCTAGTTGGGATGGAAGCATCCCCACAGCCACCTAGAGAGGGAGAGGAACGCCCTCCCTCCGCCCGGGGGGCAGTTCCCAGCGGCGATCACAGCCCTGCCGCGAGGGCTCGGCGTCCAGCGCAGCGCGGTGCTTTGAAGACCCGGTCCTTCATTTGCTACTTCAATGGAGCTGGGCTCTTTTGAAAATCTAGTCCTGACTAGCCGCTGCGCTCCCTTAGAAAACTGGTCCTTAATCTCTCCACATCTCGGTTTCCTCACCTTTAATTAAAGGGAATTTAAGATATTAAACTCCTCCACCGGGCTCTGCGAGGCAAACTGCGCTCCGTTTCCCTTCCTGGAAAGGATTGTGCAAGGGCCACTTTCAGGGATACGGACAGCAGCGTTACTCAAAAAATTTATGATCCCCGAGAAGAAAGCCCAGGAGCACATCCCACAACGCGAAGCGCGTAATTATACCTACGGGACTCGGCTGCTTCACGGCCATTGCACAACCAGACCACAGGCAGCGGGGCGGGAGCCCCCCCAGCCCTGCGCCCACACCACCTCGGTGCCATCGCCTCCGACGGACACCAGGCGGGGGACGCGCGGCGCACACACGCCAACACACTCGCCAGCCCGGGCGAGCAGTGACAGCGCCCCAGCTGCAAGGCTGGGCACGGCCCCCGCTGGCCAGAGCAACGGGTCACCAATAAAACAGGTCTTGGAATTGGTCCCGTGGGATCCCAAGCACCAAAATACGCATACGCATCCCAAGCACAGAAGCCCTGCTCATCCTGGCACCGCTGAAAATCTCTTCCCGAGAGCGGCCGTGCAGGAAAAAGCTGGGACGGGGGAGGAGAGGAGGGACTGGGGTGACTGGGGAGCACTGGGGTCCCGCAGCGCACCAACGCTCTCAGTCTTCCCCTTTATTCGGCACGAAAATTGCTGTTTCTGAAATAAACGGGATAATAAGCACGCAAGCAGCCTACCGGCGTGTGGAGGGGCGCCCCCGACTCGAGGAGGTGCCAGCTCCACAGGGCAGCGAGTCCAGAAAAGAGGGAAGCCGAGGGGCGAGTAGGCATGGAGGGGACTGCAACGACTAACCGGATTATGTCTTCAGCTGAAGCCCGCCAAGGGCTATTTATACAAAACACACAACCTTTAAGCCAAACACCGAGGTGCACGGCAAACAAAAATAAAGAAGTGTAGGTTCTTGGCTGATCCCGCGCCTTGCGGCTGGCAGCCCTGAGCCTGCCAAGGGCGCCGTGTGCCTCCACCAGCCTGTGCCCCATCCTTCACCACCGATTTGTTCCCTCGCCGCGGGAGTCAGGAAAGCAAATGACTTTATTCGAGTTTTCCATAGAAAACTCTGCTCACTTGTTGCTCCCTCTCTGAGATACTGCTTGCTCCTCGCCGCGATGACTGGACGTTTACCGCAGCCTCACACAGGCACGTTAACCCGTGCTCAACCGAGCCACTTCACTTCTGATGCGCCCTGAAAGGACTACATTCGCCGCTTCAAGGTGAATGGCAGGTGAACGGCATCCCTCTTAGAGGTGCAGAAACATTACACGTTTTTTCCTCACATGCTGCAAGTGGCAACAGAGCCATCCCCAGGTCGCAGCCTGCCTGGTCTCAAACGCGAGGGCAGAACAGAACACGAACCTGCAGCTGCAGCCTGGTCAAACAGGGCAGCTTCCCAACTGTCCAACACACCGATTAGGTGTTTTCATTTACATTAGACGGTTTTCCTTTTCTCAGCCACGCTTGCCTGGGATGGCGGGGGCCTGCGAGCAGCTCTTGCGGTGGTTCCAGGCAGGGCGAGCCAGCCCGTGGTCCCGCAGAGGGGCCGGGCACGCTCCCGTGCCGAGGTGCAGAGAGCGCTGCCAGCCCGCTGCCGCTTCCTTCCTCCCGCGGGGGGACGCGTGGGGACCACCGCATCAATGCTGCCTTTGTGATCTCCGCGGCTGACTTCATTCCTAACACATATCCGAATGGAAGAAATTAAGTTACAGGACGAAGCCATGACATTTTGCATCTGACGAACGCTAAGGAGAAGCATGCTCAACGGGATGAGTTAGGTTTCGCCGCTGCCAAGCGCGTATCTTAAGGAAACTGATAGTTACCCTGCCAAAGGGTGGGGGGAGACCAGATTCCCTTCCTGTCTATAAATATTTTTCCGCAGCTCTGCTGCCTTCAACAGAGCTCTTCCAGATTTGAGTCGGAGGAAAAGAGGGCTGGGGCCGGCTCTGCCTGACGCAAGCCTGGAGCGCCTCCAGCGAGATCGGCACTGCGGAGCAGCGGGGCGCGAGGAAGAAGCAGGCACAGCGCACGGGCACCGTCCCTCACCCAGAGCCCTGTGCCTGCCCCGCTGAGCTGCTTGGGGTCCAGAGGGAGAAACAAACTCCTGCTCGCTGGAAACCTGCCGGAAACCGTGCTGACACCTTCCTCTCTTGCACCCAAACAGGCTCGCAAAGTCTGAGCAGCAGGCGGCCGGCAACCCAAAAACAAGGAGCCTCCATCCACCTGCCGCGCACCGCTTCGGCGACGCGCAGGGGAGAGGAGCCCAGCGGGAGCACCAACGCCTCACCAAAAGGGAGGTCTCCGAGTCGTATTTTTAGAAAGCGAGCAAAGGAACTACTACGCAAACGCTGCAGGCTCGTACCTTAAATCTGCTCACCAGATGTGAACTTCAAAAAGTCTAAGTGCAATCTAGCCGGAGCAAATAGCTCTGCACGTCCTGCGCTGTGTGCATCTGACCTACATCTCAGCCTCGTTCTTTCCTTCTTCAGCAAAACTACTTCTTTTTTCACTTGACCTCTGATTGTTTCCCGTTTTATCCCAAAGGCTTAAAAGCCATAAGAAAGCGCATCGCCAGCAATTTCCAGGCGGGGAGGAGAGGCTTGCAGCTCAAACGAAAACCCTTAATTTTTCTGTTATCCCCTCGAGGGCCGAGCGTTTCACAGGCAGACATCTAGAAAGCCTCTATAAACAAATCTGAAAGGGCTGCTCGGGCACGGGAGGCAGCAGAACAAAGGCAGCGCTCGCTCTGCAGAAGCGCTAGGCTCCCATTCTCTCTCCAGGTCCTCGGAGCACGCAGATCAGCACAAGAGCCGACGCCTGCTCCATCCTCCAGCTCGCTAAGGAGCTTCCTTCTCTGCCCTGAGACCCGAGGACGTCCCGCCTGGAAAAACGTGGCACGGCGCCACGCGGCGCGGCCAAAACAACCCTGAAGCTCCGCGGGAGGGTTCCGGGTGCCAGCCGAGGCCGGGGATGCGCCGCTGACCCAGTGACACGGTGACTGCGGGCAGCCCCGCGCCAAGCTGGAGCGAGCAGCTTTGGAGGGGAAGCAGAAGGCACTCTCGGGGTAAAGCTGGAAGGCGGACGGAGAGAGGCTGAGCCGGCGGCTGCTCCTGCGTTTTGGGAAAGGGATCATCGCAATGGAACACGAGAATGGGGGGGGGGAATTTTCTGTCTGCTGCAGCCGTACTGCAAAGCTGCTTACCCCGATACATTATCAATGCTCAGAAGGAAATGCCTTTGCTGGCTCATCTGCAACCAAGTTTTTCGGAGGAGCAACACCCGGCAGCGCTGTAAGCACCCAGCCTCAGCCCCAGGACAACGAGCAGCACCAAGCCCCCACAGCCGTACGTGCGGCTGGGCCGAAGGAAGGAAAATAATAGTAATGTTTTAGAAAAGCCCACCTTGTTTGGATTCTTTCCTCAACACCATTAAACACAGAGGCAGCAGAAGGGCCGCATTCTTCTCACGCTGGGTAATGTGTTGGGGTCTCATTTCAGCCCTGGCCGTGCTTTGTGCAGGAGACCCCGAGGCTCCTCGGGTCCCAGCGACACGCGAGGCCGGGAGCTCTGCAGCCACGTAACTCCCGGCAGGTGCCAAATGCCGGGACCCGCACCCCTGCACATCACCAACACCAGCGCTACAAGGACATGGCGTTCACTCACCTCTGGGGCTTAAACTGCTCTGGGTTGGCAGCGGTGTCAGAGCAGGGTCCCACCCGGGCAGCCCCATCCCAAATATTTCCGTGCTGCAGTCGTCACTGCGCAGGAGGGAAGGGAGTCTGGGTACTCTGCCTTCATGAGCCCGAGACAGCTCACAGCCACAGAGGGGTTTGGGCTGAAGGGGACCTCAAAGCCCCCCTGCCACGGGCAGGGCCCCCCCCCAGCCCACGCTGCCCAAACCCCCCCGGCCTGGCCTTGGGCACCGCAGGGCTGGGGCAGCCCCAGCTGACATCTCGCTCTGTTTGTTGGTATGCTCTTCGAAACAGGAGACTTCTTCAAAATAATGCAACGTGAGCACTCACATACAGTAATAAAATCGCATCCTGAACACTACCGACATGCACCTCTGCTCTCATTTTCTCGGTGCGCGCCACAAGCCCAGCAGCAGGACACTCTACGCCTTTGCTGTTTTCTTGCGTTTTATGGTGACGAGCTCTGGGAGCAAATTTTACACACAGGGGCCTTTCACTGCAAACCCTCCAAGCTAGCTGGAGGGCATTTTTTGTTTTAATTTCTCTGAGGCTTAATGGATGCAAACACCTGAATACTAGCCACGGTGTGGCTCTTAAGGGCCAGGTGAGCCCCAATGCCCAGCTCATGGCTGCTGCTGGAAGCCGAACCGCAGGACATGGCTGGCCTCCCTGCTGCCATGCCAGGCCCTCTGCCAGCACCGTCCCCCTCGTCTTAATCAAAACCGGTGCCATTAGTGTTGATCCACGCACAAGCACAAGCAGCAACGCTCAGAGGAGTGCAACCGAGTGCAAACGTGTGCTGGAGTACTTGTGCCACGGGACTGCCTTGAAATGCCGACCACGTATCGCCCACGGCCCGCTCCTCCTCCGCTCCAGAGCGGCAGGCTGGGGGGACGTGCGTCCCGCGGCCCTTCGGGGGGCACATATCCCGTTGTCTCTTGGGGGACGCGTGTCCCGCTGCCCCGGGAAGCACCGTGCACCACACCTACACCTCGGCTCGGGCACGCGGAGCCAGAAAGGAGCGGGCGGACGCCGGGATCGGCCGCGCTCCCGCTGGAAGCGCAGACAAACTCTCCCCGGCCCGTCATCACACAAACCACAACAAAAGCGCCTGTTTGCCGGGGAATTTTTTTTCATGAAAGAGCCCTTTCAACTCCGAGAGGTATGACAAGGAAGTAAACACGCACGTGGGTGTAAGAAAATAAAGGCTTTTCATTGAAGCCACGCTTAGCATGATGGCTAAAACAACAAGAAAATCCAGGCCCGCGCCCGCCTCCCGCACCTGACCGGTTCGACGTCTGGGGAAGGCACCGAAGCCAGCCCCGGCAGCTGCGGCCCGGCACCTCCGAACGCCAACAGCCGTCCCCCAGAAAGGCACTTCTGACCAGCAGAGCTCCCAAGGCACCTTCCCAGCTCCCTCCGACTCCCTCAGATAACGACGTGAGGGGACACGAGCCCGGCGCACACCTCGTCCCCGAGGTGAAGGCCCAGAAACGCAGCCCCTGTGCCCACAAAGTCCCTTCTGCCTCCGTCCCCACAGAGAGGGGCTAGAGAAGAGGGGCTGGTGCTCGGCTTCCCCTGGTAGTCTCCCGGCCTGCCCCCAAAGGTGGCCGCCTGCTTTGGCTCAGAGCAGCCCCTGCCTCAGGCCAGGAGGCAAAGTGGCCAGGCAAGGCCCCTTGATCCAGCAAGGAGGCGTTGGGGGAGAAACAAACCAGAAATACATCTAAAAGGGATCTCCGGGTGCCCAGCAGGCGCTACAACCACCGAGCGAACGGCGCTGCTAAACGCAGGGGGCTGGAGAAACCCAGGCTCACTTTCCTTCTTTCATTTCGCTCGCTAGAAGACCAAACGCCGAGGAAAGCCGAGCGTGCGTGCCCGTGCAGCCACATCAAAGCGCTAACAACCCCATCCCCTCGGCGCTAGAGCAGAGCGCTTTGCATCTAAAAATACCCCAAAACCGAGCAACACCGAGCTGTTCAGAGAAACAACAGGATTCACAAAGGGGCTCACGCAAATTTGAAGCCATTCAAATTTCTCCAGGTTACCCTGCATTCTCCTACCGCATCTCTCTACCAGCAGCTCGTGCTCCAGCCAGACACCCGAGCAAGAGCTTCAGAGCCCCCCGGTGTGCCGCATTTCAGGCGGCTTTAGCAGAGCCAGCAGCAGCGATCTCCGCGGCAGCTCCGACCCGGCCGGAGGCACGAACACGAGCCCAGGTGCCCGTGTGGCACAGCTCCCATTTCGGGCCTGAAATCCGGCCGTGCCGTCCTCATCAGCTTCAGTCCGAACGGGCTGGGCTCAGCCTGGGCTGGTGTCACTGCTGCTCCTCGGCTACCCCGTCTGGATGTGCGACCGACACACGGGATATCGATTCTTTAATTATCTACGACAATCCCATGAATTTACGTTCCTGAATTCAACACTGATGGCTACACAAGCACATTATTTTTGAAGGGGCTACACCCACCTTGCAGCAGCCAAGACTTTGCAGCAGATTTTACTTTGTACCCTCGGATCTCTAAATGTTTTTGTGCAGATGGATACGTACAGCACACTGCTTTAGGAGTTTGAGGGCAGCCAGGGAAGGCTAAGCTCGTTCTACCTTTATGGATGAGGACTTATGTATGTTAATGCTCCGGACTTTTAAAGGTCCTCAGCCACAACCGAGGCCAGGTGTGCACAGCACTTATTCCCCTACACAGATCCTCCGACAGAGCTCCAATTTCCGAATGGCTTCCTCCAGCACCCCAGCAGGGCTATACGAAGCAGGGCTCCTGCCTCCAGCCCCATCCCGCTCCCTGCCCTGCACAAGGGGGCCAGCTTGGCGGCCAGGGGCCCCGCGCTCCTGCTGCCATCCCCTGGCGCCACCAGCAGCAGCACCGCCCAGCCAGGAGGGACGGGGAAATTCGGGGGGAAAAGCAGCGGCTTTGAGGACAAGAATATGTTCCGGCAAGTCCAGCACTGGAGCTGTAATTTCACAGGAGGAAGAAGCTCCTGTGAAACGCCTTTCTGCGAACGGAGGCAGGTATTTACAATTACCCCAGCGCAAAAATGCAAAAAGTATATGTTCAGGCATGTGATCTGACTGGGAAGCACCCGTGTGTCTATGGTGCGATTCTCGGGAAGCGATTCATGAAAGACATTACTCCCCTGGTATCAATATTTTTTTTTAATACAATCTTTTTTTGCTGATCCTTAACTTTTAGTTAGGACTCTATTTAATCAGTAAGTATATCCGTGAATGGCTCGCAATCCCGGACATTTCAGAATAAAGCATTTTAATCACCCTCTTCTCCTGTCTCAAGGTGACTGGCTTGCTGGGTTTTTATTTCATTTCCAAGCACAGCAAACTCACTTCATTAAACTCAATGAGCCTTCAACAGGGAGCTTTTGTATCAGCACCTATAAATTACCCCCGCAACAAAGAGGGGAAGGGAAGAGGCCGGAGCCAGTGCCTGCCTTGCTTCAGCTCCCACCCCTGCTCTCGGGGCTGCCCGGAGGCGAGGCGGCCGCAGGCACCTCGCGCCGTCCCCAGCAAAGAGCAGGCTGCTGCTTTCCCCCAGACCCCCATTTTCCTGTTAAAAGGTGCTTCAGGGACACAACGCCACGAGACAGCCAAAGGGTGCAGGGCACGTGCCAGCGACACGCTGGCCACAAGGAACGCGGCACGGCGACCGCTGCGAGGGTGCAGGCGGCTGCTTCCGCAGGCGCTCGCGTGGAAACGAACGCGGCAGATGGCGCTCGCTGGCACCCGGTCAGCAGCCCCGGCAGGGACACCGAGGACCGAAGGACCTGTCGTGCCCGGGGTAGGGTTGGGACAGAGAGCGGCAGCTCGGGAGCTTTTCGGTGATTCAACAGGAACTCGGCTGCAAGTCCCATCCTGCTCTTCTGCAGGAACCCTACAACTCAGATACGAGGCATTATTTATAAAGAGTATGCAAAGCATTGTTTTAAAAAAGAAAAAGAGTTGAAATAGGTGATCTTTTGTTTTTTGGGGTTTTTTTTTTGGATGGCTGTGCTTAGTGGCGCCACGCGGGGCTCAGCAGGAGCTCCCATCACGCCAACTAGAGCTGCTCCGTCAGGGCCTCCCTTACACGGTTCAGGGCTCCCCACCAGGAGCACCGAAGGCCCGTTTTCAGCTTGCCCACACGTGAGGTGCCAGCAGGGTGAGAGCCTGCACATCTCGAGTGCAACTGGAGCATGAAGAGCGGGGTCCCACCCCTCCCGACCCCACACACAACGCCTGCAGGGCACAAGGGCAGCGCTCGCGGCTCGCCGCGCGTCGGGAAGGAGGCATCAAAGACGCAGGGCAGCATCAAAGCTGAAAGGTGCAGCTCCTGATTCATTCACAGCTACAAATCCACAGCTCGCCAGGGAACAGAGCGCACACAGGCCACGCTTTCACAGCTTCCCATGTGAAAACGGCCGGCGCAGAAGCCGCCGTCACCAGCAGGACACCAACACGCTCACGGTCACACACCGGCGAATCTGCTCTGCGGCTCTGTCCCAGCTGCAGCGATGCCAAGGGAAGAATGTGGAAAGAGCAGAGTGAGAAACTGCTAATGCTGGGAGACTGCAGAACTTAAACATATATCACTGCTTGTATCCTTGGTCCCATGACCTCCCACTTCACATGCATTTGCGCAGCGTGCAACAATAACAGGGCAGGAACACTAACCAGATCTGTGTGGGATAGGAATAAATTTGGGTCTGAAATGAGGGGCATCTGTTCTTTGTAATGACAGACACCAGAGATCTGTATCTGCGAGCCAAAATGAAAGCAATAAATGCATAAAATCATGGAGAGCCACACTGCTACATGCATCCAGCCTCTCTTGACGTCAATGAAGTTGTCTATAAGTTAACTAAAAACAGAATTTGACCGTGAATATATACAGAACTGAATGTGAATTAAATGTAAATTGAACCCTTCTAAGGAGGCTGCATTCTGCTAAAAAAGAAAACACAGGAAATATGAAGGATGAAACTGATTACTCACGAGAAGCTACCATAGGGACAAAATTTCCATCCTTCCTGAAAATAAATCACTAATTGTATATACACAAAGAGCAAATGCAGCTTTTATTAAACAGACAGAAAATAGAAAGCTTTAATATGTGTCCCTAAACTTCTTCTTATATAGTTGTACAGCGCTAAGATGTACCGTGATATTATGGAAGGGAAGCGTTTCACCGTGCCACGATCCATCACTTCAGACCGAATGCGCTAGCACGTTGCAAAAGCCTGGGAAAAAAAAGTCTGACCTCAAAGCACTGCTGAGACACACCAAAAAGGAAAATCAGCCTGCGCGGATCACCTGGGCAATGTTAAATTACACGTTACAGTCACAAACAAAACGTGGCAAGATTGACCAAAATCCTGCTCGTGCCATCACGGAAATATTCCCAGGTAAAGGACCCCCAAAACCAGGCTGACGTGTTTAACAGAAGTGGCAACTGCCTCACCTCTGCTCTCTCCTTGAATGTTGTGAAAGCGCAAAGTCCCCAAGAGTCCAAAACAGCATTACTGCCCTATTTTCAGAGACAACTCATTCAGGATACGTGCCTGTATTACCTGCTGACCACAGACTGCACTGCTGCTCCTCCAACTTGGAAACAACTCCTTCTTTAGCAATTCCAAGGAGCCTTGCTTACGCTCTGCGACTGCAACGCAACCTTTACCTCCAGGCCCCTCTCCTCCGCATCCCCTGAAGGAGGACCGCCAGGGCTTCGCCCGTATCGGTGGCTGATAATCCCAGCCCTGGCCGCAAGCAGGAGCAGGTGGCCGCGCAAGCTGGCGCCCACCCCCCTGCTCGCCAGCAAGGCAGCCCGGCTGCGACCCCGCGCGTCTTTCTGCCCAAGGTGAGCGCTGACAGGCTCGGGGCTGGCGCGGCGACTGGTGCGAGCTGTCCCCAGGGGAGGGCTGCTCAGCCACGCTGCCAGGACAGCCTTCTGGTCCCGGCCCAGCGGGAAGCTGTGCCACCGCACCGCACGCTCCGCGCACAGGCGCGCGGCTCCGCACGGCTTTTCTCTCAGCTGCACCGGTGTTATGTAGAACAAACCCTACACAGAAATGGCTCTCTAACCCCAAGTCAGAAGAGCACTGTTCAGGGTTTTGGCTACCTGTCAGATCTACATGCCCTCTCTTGGCTCCTTCCGAGGTGTCGGGGCTAGCATGGGGACAGCACCCCAATGGCAGAGGCCTGCAGAATCAGAGAATTCCCAAGTTCTGCAATTCCAAGGCGTTAAGGCACTCAAATGACAAATGGAAGTACACAGCTAAAAAATGATATTAAATACTTCTCGAGTCCCCTGAGGCCAGAGGACTGCAGGCGTGCGCGGGTCTCATGCTCCTGTTGGACTGGAAGAGTTGTGAGCCCCGGCCAGGCGCGGCACTCGCGGTGTCCTCTGCGCGTGGGTGTCCCCACCGCGGGCTGTGCACCCAGGCGGCGCCCCGCTCAGGGGGCTGTCACACCAGCGCAGAGCAGGAAGGTGAAACCTTCCCAGATTTCTCGTTTCTCTTTGTTAAGCAGTAAGAGCAAAGGGATTTCCCACTGCGCTCGGGGAAAGCTGATCGGCCAGACTAATCTCCAACGCATGCAGTGCCTGCAAAAAATATTGCGGTAGATGTCGTAAAAGCGCTAGTCTTAGGAGAGTTAAATGACGATTTTGGACAGAAAAGGAGTTTAAATGCAGGGGGGGAAGGAGAGAAAAGAACCCTGGCATTTCACAAAAAGAAACGCAGCCAGAGAGACACGCAGTCTGAGGCTGAGAAAAAGGCCATTGTCTTCAATAGCTGTTTGTTAACTCGCTGTCATGTGTGTCTTTTGGGTCTTTTCTTGTCCAGATAGACTCATTTATTAAGTCCATCCAAAAACTCCTCGGCAGTACAAGCTACTCACGGGTCCAGGGTAGAAGACTCGGCGCTGACTTGTTTTGCTACACAAAAGCAGCCCAGAGCCAGCCGGGACCTCGGCGCGGCCGGAGGAGGGTTTGCAGCAGAGGAAGATTTAGAGAGGGCTCAGTGAACAGATGGCCAGTTGAGAAATAAGGCCTAATTAGGGTGAGATGCTCGTCCCCAAGTGTTAATGGCTGAAGCGCAGCAAAATAAGCACCAGGCTACAGAAACTCTTTGAACTGCGGTCCTCTCCCGGTAACTATCACTAATATGCTGCCCACCACAAAGGGATGTCTTTCTGCGCCATTCCCTAGTCGAGTAAAATTACTCTGATTATTCCCTCTCAGCGCAGAAAATCTGAACTGCAATTAAACTAATTTCCTCTAGGAGGACGCCCCATTTTCCTGATTAACACCTTCCATGTCCAACGATGAGCATCTTTCAGCGAAACCTCCCTTGCAGTGCTCCGCTCCATCAGCTCACCGGGCAATTTCTACAAACGGGCCAAAACCTTCGTATCAGTGAAAGCGTGGGTAGTATTTAAAATAATGCCTCCTCGTTTCACTGCATCTCATCCACCTTCAACCATTAATTTCTCTTAAGTTGCCCTTAACCACCTGCATCCCATCTTCCCAGCAGTTGCGTTCAGGAGCAAGGCTGTGCTGCTCCTCTCCGCTGTACCGCTGCGTCTAGCCAACGATTGCCAAGAACTACGAACCAAGATTTATTACAGTGCAGAGTCGATAAACAGCTCTCGGTTAGGACCATTTTGCACTGATGAGCCTAGATTTGGGTTTGCCGCAGCGAAAGTTTTAAGAAATTGAAAAGTTAAAATGAACGTCGTGTGTTGGAATACATTTTAACCTAGCATAAAAACACTTGCTAGAAAGATTTTCGGAAGAACACCCGTTCAGTCGTATTCACTGTGAACTTTGTTCCCGCTAGCCTGTCCCCGTGCTGTGGCAGTGGTGGCCCTGAGGCTGGTGTCAGGTGTGCCTGAGCACCACCAAAACCTCACCCACGAGCAGCTGTGGTGCCCACACAGCCCGCTGCCGAGAAGGGGAACTCCGCTCACAGCAAATTCCTCTGCCCTGTGCCGGTACGCCCCGAGCTGCCGCCTCTGCCAGCAGTCTCACCAATGCCGTAATAAAAGTATTAGTCAATCAGCTCTTAATTAGGCATGCTTACACTTCTGCATATATTCCTACATCGGTCTGGTCCGTCGGAGCAGCCTACCTGAAAGGCCGGGTGCTGTCAGAAGCCAGCATCAGGCTGACAGAGCCTAGGCACATCCCAGCTTTTTGGACTCCTAAGCTTTTCCGATCCATGCCCTAAAGTAATGACCACAAAAATTATTATTGCTGCTTTTGAGTTGTCACGTCATTAATGCTGCTGCCCTCAAAGAAATTTGTGGAGGTTTATCATAAGAAACCTAGCAGGGAGGAGCACTGCTGGGTGTGTTACGCCGCTTAGCCGAACTACTCCTTGCTCATTCCTTTAAGTTTCGATGTTTGAGAACTCGGGGGAAGAGAAGCCCCGCTCAGAAAGCACAGAGAAACACAAAGCTCTGTTTATCTATTCGTGATTCAATCACATCATCTCGCTGGGCTGGCCGGGTAAGCCGCATATTGCCTCCCAACTGTATTGCTCTCAGAGACAGCTGTTTGGTGCTACAGTATTCATCACCAAGCATCCATGGCATTAGCTCAACAATGCGGCCTCCGAAGCAATAAAAAGCCCATTTTTATTTTCCATAGTGCAGGAGTTAACCCCAGCTGAGAAATACAGACAAGCAGCGTGATTCATTTTAAACATCTGTGGGCCAGAGCCACGCTCCCTTGCATCGCGCCGTGTTTAAGTTGGTTTCGGACCAGCTCTCCTGGTAGAAGGGGAATGACAGCCAGCCCCAGCGCTCCGCCGGCAGCTGAGAGCAGCCTGCCTCGCGGCACTGCTCCCTCCCAGCGCCGAACACGCTGCCAGCCCTGCCCTGTGGCAGCACGAGGCAAGGCATCAGCCCTCTGCCAAGGCAGGGCATGTGCCCTGCTCCAGCCCAGGCTGAGCGGGGCCGCGGCCGACCGCGCTGTAAATAACCTGCACGCTGAGGTGCTGAATGACTGAGTCTTAGTTGGGTAGCCCGGGAAATTATGAGGGAATTGTCCTCGTTGTTATGCGTAAGCCATTTAAGGCGCACACAAGGAGACCTGCAGACCCAACAGAGAGAAAATCCGGAGGCGATATCACCTGCAAGCAAAGAGCTGCACCGAGTTGGCCAGGTGAGGATTAAGGCACAGAAAAGTAGGTTGTGTGCTCAGCCCCAGCGGGAGGAACCAGACGGGACACCAGAGCCTGCAGAAGGAAAGAGCATTTCCAGGAACCGCACCAGGCTCACCAACGACCTGAGATCCGAGGAGACCACGAGTTGGGAAAATAACCCCCCAGGTCTTCAGAGTAAGGCTTGAGCACAGAAAAAAGGACCAAAACAAGCCTGCAAACCGTCGGGATGCAGAATGTGAAGTGACAAGCCCGGGCACACACAACCAAGGTGCTTCGTCACCCGTAAGGACTGTACGCCTCTGCCACAGTGCTCAGCGCAGGAGCCCTGCCATTTCCAAAGGTCTGCACCCTCCTGGCAGAGGAGATTTGAGGCAGGGACAGGCTTTTCCCCATGGGAAAAAAGGGAAGAGAGAGAGCCTTCCACAGGCAGTGGCAACATGGAAAGAAAGAGGAGGTTATCCAAGACAAATACATCTGAGAACCTCAACAAAAGGAACAGACAACAGCAAATCTTTCCCTTGTCTTCTCAAACGTTACAATAAACCGATAAAGCTGTTGCTGCGAGTGAGAAACACGATGGGTATTAAATAATTCAGAGCAGCTCCACGCATTCGCAGGTTATTTACTGCTTGGAAATAATTGGTTTTTTTTGTTTGTCTGTTTGTTTTACAGACCGTTAGCATATCCCGAGCAGCAGCTTAGGAGGAAAACCAACTCTCCCACTGCTGCAACCCGTGCTGGTAACGCTGATCACCCAGGCAGAGGGCAGCGCGGGCGCCCTGTCGCCCACATCTCACTGTTCCGCTTCCCCCAGGGCAGGGGGTGTCCGTTTTCCTGGATTTCCTCAGGAAACACGGATTGCAGAACCCTGCCCTAAATACCGGCATTTAATACACGGCCTGTCCATTTAATACCCAGCGTTTTTTCCAAGCATCTGTCCCTCATGAACCCAAAGGATTGGCTGTAACTTTGGTGGATTTGTAGCTCTAATATTCTTAAGTTAAAATGAAAATCACACTCTAATTACAGCGCTGGAAGTCAGGCTTCCCATCATACGTTCTCAGAGAGAAAATCTCATTTGGTCTGGTGAGGGGTGACCGCCCTGGGCAAGTATCTTTCCCTGGCCACCCCGCACGGCTTGCACGTTACTGTCACGTTACCAAAGCCTGCACAATTCTTGCATTTGGTAAGCACTCTGGTGCTCTACCTGAACGGCACAGCGCTTTGCTTCTCATCGGGATTCTTCCCCAAAGTGATTATTAAACTTGACCTGAGAGAATGTGAGACTGCCTCCTCTCGTCGTTACTTGGAAGCAGTTAATTGATTAGCTGTCAATTAGCATCAAAGGATCGTTTCCATTGTACTCGACCCTTCCAACGCATCTGCAGGATAGTAAGAAGAAAGGGAATACATGAACAAAGCTCTGTGTTTTTTCTGTTATGCATAAACACTGGTAACAGAGCTTATTAAATCTCACTTGAGGTTTACTGGCTTCTTGATTCATAAATTAATAAAAATTACTTGACATTAAAAAGAACAGCTTTTGAGGATTCCACATATGAAGTCTGGTAACTCCGCATCTGTGGCCGTAGGGCAGCTCCAAGGAAAGGTGAAGTTCAAACACGAGACGATAAAACATATCTGCAAGGTGTCTAAGCGACTCACTGCCAGCCCACACCAGTTTGCACTGAACTCGGGCATGACGAATACACCAGCAGATGGACTCGAACAGGACGGCTAGAAATTGTGGCTGCATTATTTAAACTAACATTCCTGTATAAAGAAATGCTCTAACCCAAAATCTCTCTGTTACCTGCTCCCGAGTACTAAATGCCCTGGGCTGTGCATCTGGATGGCCCTCCAGCAGAATCCTCCGTGGCATTTTTCACCACAACGTGACGCCCGGTGTGTGAGCACCACGCACAGCATCTCCCCAGCACCCGTTACGGAGCGGCAGCGGGCTTGGTGCTGCACCTGCCCATTTGCTTTTAGCAGCAAAGAGCTTCCTATCGAAGGCCGTGGGTTTCGCTTTCCCTTTAAGAATTACAGCAGCGTATTTCGATTAGAAGCCAAAACGCTAAGTCTGCCATGGTCTGCCAGGGCCATCCAGTCACCGCGGGCACCTGCTCACGGGAAGCAAGCAATGCCATTTACACTGTGTGTCATTTTTCCTCACATCAAACTGGAAGCACGGGCAGTATCCGCTGTTGTCTGCTTCACGGTTACAGTATTCATTCAGAAAGGAAAGAGAAAAACCTGGGCTGTGGGCTTTCTCTTTGGGCCATTACAGCACCAGTCCAGGAGGGAAGCTTGGCGCCGCTGCAGCAGTCTGAGAGCTCACCAGGTAAAGGACACTTCTCATCACCAGGAACCTGTGCACCAGGTTTTAAACATCATGAAGCCAATCTTTATGCACCCTGTGCTGACTGCAGACGCTCCGCTGCAGTGGGATGTCATTTCCGAGCGCTCCGTGCAGCGCACCAAAGAACACTTGCATTGGCTTTTAGACTGCTTTTACATTAGAAAAAAAACGTATGACATAAAAACTTAAATATGTTTTCCAGATGATTTAACGAGTAAGTAAAAAAGCAGTAAAAACCTCTGCAGATCCTAAATCGTGTACGACTGAGATTACAAGCAGAATGGTTGCGCGTGTAACATACCCTCCACGCCACGTGGAGCTGCCACAGGCCAGAGGCTCTGGGAGATCTTCGGAAGAGATATTGCATATTAATGTGAAAGTTTTATACTCTCCTTAGTCCGAGGGTTGAGCACGTAACAGAAAGCGAGGAAGGAACCCAATTGTAAAATGCTCTCCAAAGATGTCTACTCTGGGAGGTTTTTAAGTATGGTTGTTGCTTTCCCTAAGGCAAAATAAAGCATCTTTTCATTTTTCAGGAGTTCATATATAATATGCTGTATTCAGAAATAAATACATGCTTTAAGGAGATAATACCATAAACAGAAAGGAGTTGGTTTTGCTTCTAAATTTTCAATTAACTTCGCAATTGCAATGACATGAAAGTCACCACTACTAGGCTAACGACACTAGCTATTATTCCGTCCCTCTTGTCAGACTATCTACAGATGCTCGTAACTGTGACAAGCATCAACTATTTCAGTGAAGCCGCTATTTAGGGTCTGTCTGAGGCTGAATCTTCAACCCAAGACTTTCAATTTCTTACCGAAAAGAGCCAGGCTAAGAAAACTCAGTAGTTTTACCCACGTTAGAAGTGCTCTGGGGTTAGCAAAGGCACAGCCCTGACACACGGACGATGCCTGCTCCTGCCAGCTCGCCCCGTGCCCCTGAGCCCTGGAGGCTGCCGCTTGGAGCAGGGCTGCAAACAAAGCCCGTGCTAGCTGGCTGCGGGCATGTGAAACAACACACGGCGGCGAGCACTCCGCAGTTCGGTCCTGCTGCTCCCAACTGGGTAGGCAGGGAGGACATCTGCCTTTCATTGCGCTGCCCAGCAGCTCGCCATCTGCAAGAAAGAGGCTTGGTTGCAAGCTTAACGGTTCGAACTTTGCTTTTTTTTGTATATAATTTATGTAGAAAATGCAGAGCTTCAGTGTATTTCAAAGCGTTGACTGTGTACATTTCTAGGATGAATCTTCTCTAATTTAAGAATGCAGTGTGTTGTAGATTAAAACTAACAAAAGGCAGACCAAATTCTGCCCTCAACTGCCTCAGCAAAGTTCTTTGAGAGAACTATAGGTATTAATTTCATTTTATGCATCCAGACAAGTGAACAAAAACCATTTGTCCACTCCCGTAATTCAAAAAACTACCACACTTACCGGGAAGACTGTATTTTTGACCGAGAAGAAGGAGCAGAGATCACCTCTGGAGTGCATCAACTCCTCATAAATTTGTCAGATTAGGACAACAGATTAGATTTGCACCTACACGCACACAATCACCAGCAGTCCTCATTGACCTAGGTACAAAGATTTCTTACAAGGCAGTGCCTTTTGCTGCTGTTGCCCCTGCCCCCAGCATGGCCCCAGCATGGCCAGGCAGCACGATTTTAAATAAAGTGCAAGCCCAATGCCTATCCCCCCCCAAGATGCCTTTGTATCACTCTCGGAGTGGGAGAGCCTTTAATGTCACTGAAATCAGGCCCCACGAACGTAATGAAAAGCATCTTTCAGAAACATCAGCGGCATTCAAATTAAAAGCAGTAACCACCAGATGTTATAAACAAGCCATACATCTCATACGGCAAAAACCGTCGGAGCAGGGGAATAACATGCGCTTCCAGGGATCTCCCTGTTTACACACGGAGTGCTGGCATACACACAGCCTCCGGGCGACCCGCACAAAAAAAAATCCACAACAAAGTTCATTCGTGTGTCAGGGCACCTGTACAGCACGGAGATTTCGGTGAGCAGCATCGCGACCGACACAGCCGCGTGGCAGAAGACAAAGCCACAGCGGCGAGGAGCGCAGGCAGGGTGTGCGCGGGGCCGGGCGAGCCGTGGGGCACGGGGCTCTACGTCCCAGCTCCCGATGCTCTGCACTAAACGGCACCATCTTCTGCCAAGTCCTCTCCTTCCTGCAGGTGGGATGATATGGGGAAACCCTCAAAAAAAACCAACAAGGTTTTAACCCCGGGGGTGCAGTCCCAGCAAGAAGAGAAGGAGAGATCTGGGGGCTGAGGAACTGGTGCCTCACCAGCCCGCGCAGATGACCACATCCCATACCTGCAAGCAGAGGAGGCCATCCCTCTGACTCACAGGACGCGTGTGCTGGCTCACAGCAGTCCTAGAGGCTTTCCCTCGCCCTCCCGCCCCCAGCCCGCACCCACTGCGCCACCGAGCACGGGAGGGCGCGGGTGTCCCGAGGCGCTGGGCCAAGGCCGTCCCCTCGCCTCGCAGCTATCTCCAGCCGCCCGGCGCGACGCAGCCCGATAACCGGCCTCCGCGTCCTGCCCTCCGCTCCCAGCGGGGCCGGGAGGAGGCCTGCAGGAGACGCGGGGCTTGGCTTTAAGGCAAATGCCCTTCAGCATTAGCCTGTGACCATTTGTCTGGGCACTGCCGGGGGACTTGAAGGACTGAAAGGCTCTGACAAGCCTGCGGGACACAGAGCCCGCAGCCCTTCCAGTGACCTCCTCCTCCCTCGCGAGGGAGCAGGCCAAATCGTAAAAAGGAACGGTTTCTCTTTCATTTCTTACGAGCTGCAGCACTTGGTGACATTTTGCAGAGGCCGGAATACAACATAAAAAGAAAAGAAAAAAATGGCATCACAATTACCTGAGATTTGCAAGACTTCATACTGCGCAAAGAGGAGCTATGAGGTGGGTGTGCGAGCACCGTGGGGTGCTGGTGACAGAGAAAGCAGGGACCTTTACAAACCGCCCGGTTTGTAAGTCACAGACCGCCCTGATGAAAAATAAAGAGCAAAAAGAGCACAGAAGTAATGCTAACGTGATGTAACATGGGGTAACAGATGACAGAGCCTCTCACAGGACACGCGCCTTCAGGTGACCGATGCGATAACCAGGGCAGAAGGATGCTGTGCCATGCTGCCTCCCTGACCACGGCGAGCACGCTGCTCCCCACAGCACTGCCAGCTTCGGCTGTGAGGGGGCAGCCACTGAAGCAAGGTCCTGAGGCGCAGCAGCCGTGGGACGGTGAAGCCCGGCCTGGGAGCGCCCCGACAGCTCGCACCGCGCTGGATGCGGCCTGGGCCCGGCATGGCCGCCACCAGCCCCGCTGCTCCCGGGCTCTGTGCGCCTCCCGGGTCGGCACGCTCCCAAAAGCCCTCCCACCACCCCCCTTTTTCAAACTTCTACCGTCACGATGAATTTGTGTTAAATGTTGTCAAATTGCTCCCCTGCTGCTCAGCAGCCCGGTAGGCAGGATCCCTGCCCCCGGCTTACCCACTGCCCAAGTCCCCAAGCAAGGCAGAAACAACACGCTTCTGCCTCCTACCAACACAGAAACATTTAAGCCGCGCTCCCTCACACAGTGTGCTCGCTCACGGCATGTTGATATTTCTTCAGCCGCATTCCCTCCCACAAAGTTAGAAATGCCTTCAAGATAATTCGGGGGAGACGGCGCAGGCTGCTAAGGCAGTTCCTCCGCCGAGTCCGAAGCGTCCCGTTAATGCAAAACCTACGCCTGCAGTGAAGCCAGGGAGCCCTTCACGTTTCCAACAACCGTGCTCGATGTGCCAGCCTGCAGCCTGGCTCCTCCTAACTTCTCCGTGCAAGACCACAGCGCTGCCCACATCACTGCATGGATCCACAAACAAAGCACAACAACCCAAAGCCAAGCCTGTACTTAGGCCAGCACTCATGAAAGTACTAAAAGCACTTTAGGATCCCACACGGGCAGTAAATAACGCCTGCACCCCTCCCAGAGCCCTCCGAGGCCTCTCCTGCCCCCTACGCAGGCGGCTGAGCGGGAGCGAAGGCCACCCCAGCAGGCGACGGACGGCAAAGGCACTGCCCGGTGCCTGGAAGACACCACGTGGCAGAAGGCCTGGAGCAAGAGGCAGAGACAAGACCTCCCGATCTGCACTTTAAGAAGCCTCTGGGCTGCGCTGGCAGTAACGCGGCAGAAGAACCACGCGAGCACCGCACCTGCCGAGCACCGAGCCGCGCTCTCCGCCACGCGCAACTTCTGAGACATCCCCGCGGAGGGACCCGCGCAGACACATCCGAGGATGGAGCCTGGCCAGGAAAATCCATAAATCTACTGATCTGCTCTATTTTAACCACCGCCTAAATCCTTAGTATTGCAGTGCACTCAGATGCCGCACCAGCGCCCAGCTCCCGTGAGGAAAGGCAACGTTGCAAACTGAAAACTGCGAACGAGGGATTAAGCAAACTAGGAGGCTCTGCACAAGGAGGAGGCAGCCCGCAGCCAGGCCCCCGGCACCCCGAGTAGCAGCAGCAACTTGTAAACCAAAATTAGGTCATTACTAAAAGCTGGAGACGGCAGCTTCTACACAGAAACGGCAGATGTGTCCGTGGAGGCAACACGACGCAGCACAAGGTCAACCACACGAACAGCCCGGCAGGATAAGGGTGGCCACACTCAAGGCCTTAACCGGTGTTTTGGCTACACCGATCTACGTGTCAGCAAAAGACGCCCTATTCTGCGCCAGTATCTCTGTGAGAAAAGCTCTCGCTGCAATAAACAGGCTCTGAACGACGGCCCTCTTGCGAGATGCCAGCCCCGCTGGGACGAGTGGCCCGCGGCACACACAACGCGGGCACCGCTGGGGTAGCGCTGCCTCGGGAGGGTACTTTCCCCCGAGTAATTCCTCAACTGAGCACTTCTGAAAATGGAATAAATTTAAATAAGGATTTTTTTCAGTGTTCAGAGGGGAAGGTTTTCTGTTTTGCCTGTCTTTTCTGCGGCATATGTTTCGGCACAGCAGCAGCAATTGGGAGAACATACCCACGCAGGCCTGTAGGTTAATCTTAGAAAAATTACAACAGGTTTCTGTCTCAATGCAGACACCTCCACGTGCTTATTTATGTACACTCCCTGGGTGGTTTCAATACAAGAGCTGTGTTTTGTACTAGAAACATGAGGAATACTCCGCCTGCGTGGGCTACCACACCTCGAGGATCCTGGAGCACCTGAGAGCAATCTGGTTTTAATGGACAATTAATTCACTGAACACCTTACAGGCGCATCACGATAATTTTCTCTCCACTGGCTAAACAGAATAGGGAATTCACCTTTAACAAAGATCCTCCTTCAGAGGCAAATGTTAGCAAAAACAAATAAACAACAGCTTTGAGCTTTCCAAGTACAAGTCCCTTTCCTTCTCGGCTGTACATCTCCTTGCCTCTTCGAGCCACGCAAGTTCCGTGCCAAAGAAGAACTTCACGCCTGATCAGTCTTTGCCTCCCTCCTGTTTGTGGGTATCTGAGCTCCTCATCTTAACAGAAAACGCAGCGTGCTCGCGATCCACCGACTGCCAGTTGTAATCAGTGCCGTATCTGAGGATGCAGGAGCAGTATCAGCATGTGAGAACTGCGAGCTGGTTTTCCTGCCCCTCTGTGAACAACAAATTCATTTGCACCACCCTTGCTGATGAAGGATCCTGCTGTTGCTGAACACAAAAGGACGCAGCTCACGTAAACTCTTGCACGAGTTCTGTTATATTTTAATGGAAGCACTTCATCTTCTGCCAAAATCCTCCTCAGGACAGAGGAAGCCCACCTGCACACCGCTCCGCGCAGCAGTCTGGGGTTACAGGTGTACGCAGCTGGATTTCGGGCAGAATCTCTGCTGCTCCCGCGGCAAGCAGTGGCAGGACAGCCGCCGCTCCTCCGATGGCCCCGCAGCGGGCTCGCTGCGTGAGACACACCTCGCTTGGAAGGGAGGGCAAGCAGGCATGTACGTGAGCATGGAAACCTTCACACGTGCTGGTCTATTTTAATTAATACGAAGTGTTAAATTGGGCTTCCTAAATTTCTCTTCTCCCATTTTCCAGCCATTGGATCCCAGCCAGCTGAACTTCTTACTTTTCATGAATGCATTCAGCACAGCGAATGTGCATATAGAAATCACCCTTGAATACCTATTCCAGGCATTACGGTTTCTCATATAAAAGCGCATTTTCAAAATAAAAAGAAAAGCATTTTCCCCTGGTGTTTCGAGTACATCATTCATGCACTCAGCCATCTCCACATTAAAGAAGAAATTAGTCTTTCTTCTACTGATAGAAGACACAGAAGTAATTCCCAAGTCAAGATGATTCCTTAGACCCTCACGACCTCCTTTCATCTTCCTTTTCTTTCCTTTACCAAGACCCAGCACAGCTCCGATAGTGCCTCTGCTTCTCCAAAGACAGGCAGGCAGTCTGCTCGGTGCTGGCACCGCTGCACCAACCACCTCTGCCCGAGCGAGCTGCTTGTGGACGAAGGTATCCTCTCCCACCTTTGTCTGGACTCACAGGTCGGCCAGTTCTGAAATACAGCTCGTCATCAAAAAAGCACGTTTCAATTCATACACACGTGCACACGCACAGAGGGACAAAGACCGACATCCCACCTCCAGGACACAGCAGAAAATGAAGAATGGGAGCAGAAGGTGAGGAGCAGACAAAACCTCAGGGGATGGTAAAATGAGATTTTTAAATGCATCAAAGAGGAAAGATGTCCTAAAATGCCAGAAAATAAACAAACTAAAACGCTGCTCTTCGACTTCTGCGTAGCTGAGAGAGGCAAATGAAAGGCTTTAAAGGAAAGCTCATATGGGTCTGCAAAGGTGACTTCAAAGCGCCAAATGCCAGCTGCCGGGTCCCAAATCACCACGCTAGCTGGAGAGGCACAGCGGGCTTCCCAATGTGTCAAACACATGTTCACAGGGGGAGGCAGCGAGGATTTCCATTTTATTTTCCCACTGGTTACAGCAAGTTAAGGGAAGTTGGGAGACATTTACTTCTAACCCCTCTTCTGCTGCTCGGTTTTGGGGGCTCGTGGCAATTCCAGCTTTATTCTTCGAAAGATGACGACGATAACTCTCACCCCTTGTCTTCCCGCTGCGGCACAGCAAGGCTTGGAGAAAGATCCACGGGTGAAAAATGCTGCAAAGCGCAAAGCTCGTGTTTTATTTAACAAAAAGAATGATGTGCGTTTACCATACTTGGCTATTCATTTACACGATCGAGAGAACAGGCGTTTGTATTTGCAGCTCGGGAAGGGAGCAGAGCTGCATTTTCACAGCTCCACGGCCCCTTCCCGCGCGCGGGGAGAGGATCACTGCAGAGATGTAACGACTTCCAGCCTCGTTCAAGGCGACGCAATTTTTAGAGAACAAGATCTGCAACAACTAATCAGAGTTATCCGTAAACTAGATGTGATCACAGAGGGATTGAAATTATTACCAAATTCTTCCCGGCCTAATCCGCAGCCTACGTTAGTAACTGTCATTACGCCACACTTGCTTCTTCAGCCTCCCCGAAGAGCTCTGGTAGCCTGGCCACCGAGCAGCACCTCGTGCAGACGCACCGACAGATAAATCTCCAAGGCAATGCCTTTTGTAGGGGGTGCCGTGCCCCACGATGCTCAAACACACGACCGACTGGGCATAGCCAACCCCTCGCCAAAGCTCACGCTGCTCCAGATGCACCCTGGCCACCGCGTCCCGTTTCAGTGCCAGGCGTCACGCCTGCCTCTGAGCGTGCAACACGGCTACCGGCACATGCGGCGTTGGGTTATTGTGGCTGAGCGAAGAAAAACCCAGCGCGGATCTCGCAGAGCGGCGAGGGGCCGCAGCTACGCAGAGGCTCCCGCGCACCCACACAAGATCAAAGCTCCCTCTCGGCCACACTTCGAGCTAAATATTTGTGAGAGCGATTCATTTGATCTTCTCTATTTGCGAGGCTCGCGGAGCCGGGCAGAAAGCCCTTTGAAGCACTCCCAAACACACTAAATAATTGGAAATGTTTGTCCGAAAACTGCTCAGTGAGCTCCACGGGGCCATCCCCATCGCTCCCGGACCCTTTCGGACGGGTGCCTTGCACCCAGCGGGGGCAGATGGATGCGCGCGGCTCGCCTGCCTCCCACGAGGAACGCGGGACGACAGGAGTCAGGAGAGGGACAAGCCAGAACATCGGATGGGTGAACAACCAGAATTTCTGGATTCAACAATTTGCTTCTTCGCTTTAATTACTGGCTTCTGAAAGACTTCAGAAACTCTGCCAATTTGTGCAACCCTCTATTCTTCGCTTTTGGCCTCGACTATACAGTCATTTTGGAGACAAACAAGTAACAGATGTACAATCTATATTCTCCCCAAGTCCTTTTATAGTAAAATGACTTCTGGCCAGATAATGTGTATTTAAAAAAAAAAAAAAGAAAGAAAACAACAACAACAATTCCTGTATTTTCAGATATCTCCCACAGCACCCAAACACACCCCAGAAAAACTAAGACTTCTTCACAGCCTCCTGGAGGCCTCATCCATCGTCCGTCTGGGACCAATTCCTGTCCTCAGCCAGCATCCGCGTGGGGAAAAGCGGACAAAGCAGGCCACGAAGGCAGGAGAGGGCAGGGCAGCTCTGCGGGATGCTGCGACCCCACCACGCAGGCCCAGCAGCACCCCTTCCCTTGCCACGGGGGCTCGAGGACCGGGTGCGAGTGCCCCTGCCCGCTGCGCCCGGACACGGCTCCCGGAGGGGCAGGAGGCCGTGGTTAGCACTGCCTCTGTGCCGCTTGGGCATTGTAACCTGCAAAGGGTTTCCTGAGGATCCCTCAGGGCACAGAGCGGGCTGTGCTGACTCCCGTCACCTCCACTACAGCCCGGGAGCAGTGGCCGGGGCATCCCCCTAGGTACACCTCCAAAAAAAAAAAAAGCAGAAAGGCACAGCAGGAGGGCGTCCAGGAGCACGGCCACCAGTGCTCCCAGCTGAATGCCATCCCGCCGCAGCCCCGACCGGCAGCGGGCAGCCCCGGCACACGGCCGGGCAGCTCGCGGGGTGCTGACACGGGGGTGTCCCCGCGTGCCTCCCCGCGCTCCAGCTGCAGGACGCCCGGGCGGGCGCCGTTCCAGCCCCGGAGCCGCTCTGGAGAGCTGCAAGGCAGAGTCCCGGAGGTCCACGCATCGCACGGCGCTCCTCTGAAGGCCATTCATCCCCAGCACAATGCGGCTATTGTGCTGCCTTCTGAATATCCTCCCCAAATATATGTTTAAAGATGCACAGTTACGGAAGACAAGCACTTGTTTTGTTAGAGATCCCATGGTAGATTGAAAACCAACACGCAGCTAATTTCTCCAGTATGTTAGTTACAACAGAGTACGGGCAAATTACACATTATCCAAGCCTTTATTCAGCGAAGCGCCGGGGAAAGGCAGGAAGGCGCTGTTTTAGGAGGAGACGGTGCCTGGGACAAATTAATGCTTGCCTTCTCCAACACATCCACGCGTTATGCTGTGCATCTAGAGTTACTAACGCTAGAAAGCAGATGATCGAGGTCGGAACAATCGGCGCAAGGGAAACCACGCTCGGTTAAACCAGGGCAGCACGTCCCGTAGCTCCTGCTGCCTGCACAGCCGGGAGCCCTCTGCACAAGTCGAGGTCTCCTGCAGGACACGGGGCGCCGCTCAGCGACACCGCGGTGTGAACCAGGAGCCCAGCCCTTTGGTTCCAGCTGATGCAAACGCATGAAGTCCACGAGCTAAAACCCTGCTCATTTTGCTACGCTGACCCTTCGGAACTGAAATTAGCAGGGCCTGAGAGGTGGGAAAGGACTACTTTTCAGGCAACACCACCCAAAGGCGTTTTTAGCAGAGAAGCAGGCCGAGGTGATGCTGCAGCTCTGAAGTGCTCAAGGCTCGGGCTGGATTTCTTTCTAGCACAATTATAAATCATGTTGAATGAGCTGGTGTCACTTGTTTCCCATCCCAAATTCCCAGATGGACTCTCCCAAACAAACGGAGAGGAAAACAAACAATAATTCATCTCAGTTTGTCTAAAATGCGGCTACACATCACTCGCTGCAGAAGCCTTCCCCCAGCGAGAGCAGCTGCCTCGCAGCCTCGGCTGGGATGTGTTCCTCCCTCTTCCCCTCAGGAAGCAGGACGTGCACTTTTGCTTCTCAGCCAGTTTTGAGGCTCAGCCTTCAGTCGCCAAAGCAAATGACCTCTACCTCTGGCACCGCACCTTGCTCCGCAGTGACAAACGCCCCAGACCCATGCCCTGGTGCCACCAAGGAGCTCCGGACACGTGCACTGACGGGGACAAGCAGTGCCCCGAGCAGCCTGTGCGACACAGCCGTGCCTTCTGCTGTCCCGCACGGCTCCCGAGGGCACGGCGCCCACAAGAAACCAGCGAGCAGCCGCCCCGCTTGCTGCTTTCCCCCGTGGCTTCCTGCACCAGCAAGCGCTCCGATCCCCGCCATAATGCGCTCCATTCAAACGCACGAGACAGCCCAGATGCTTAAAAATAAACCGGTGCTGAAGAGCGTGGCTGAATTAGCATGTTTTGCATAATTAATTTCATTGTGCTGTGGAGGGCCCTTCAGCTCGTGCTCGGCGCGGGGTCGGGACGGCAGCTGGGGCGCGGGCAGAGCTGGGTGCGAGCACCCCGGGGCGCGAGGGGGCAGTCACCGGGCTGCCACCGCGCCGGCTTCGCGGGAAGCCCACCTTGAAAAAGCAGAGCAAAGGCCTCGCCGTGCGTTAAATAACTTCGTATTTGCAGTTTCTGTTATTTAAGAGCGTTCTTTAGCAGCGCCCATTTAGCAACCTGATTTCCAAGCGGCTGCTGCTCCGAGCACAGCACCACGACACGCCACAGCGCGGCCAGCGGCCGGGGCAGAAAAGAACAGCAAAACTGAAATCGATCGCGGGGATCTTCCCGTTTCTCAAAGGGAGCAAACAATAGATTGGATTTATTCTCGTTTTTCTGAGCTGGAAGGAACAACACTGAAAAATGGGCAGAAACGCTGACAGCTCAAGATCAAAAACGTATTTGGGGGAAATGTTAAGAACTGGTCTTCCTTTCGGTAGCACTCCAGTGACCAAACAAAAGATCAGAAAGTGAATGTCAAAGCTTGGTTTCACTTTAGGACGCACTCAAAGCTACAAATAACAATGGGGAAAAAAAAAGAAAAAAGAAAAAAGCAGTTCCTGGAGGGTCACTCACCCCCTTGGAGTAAGAACCGGCCGACTCAGAGGACAGATTTACACCACCTTTCTGAACAGACGGGGAAAAATATTTTATTCAGCAGGTGGAAGCCTGGAAGTGGGAGCAGAGGACAGGCAGGACCTTGCTAAAACCAGCCCAGTGCAGCCCTGCAGGAAGGCACCAGGGCTGCCCCAGCTGCGAGGGCGCAGGGCAGCCACGCCGTGCCGGGCACGTCCTGCCCTCCTGTTGAACGGCCGCACCAGCAAAAAGCAGGGCTGGCAACCAGCGTGCATACCTTCAGACAGCTGTTTTGTTTTACGGAGGAGCTGGTCTCTTTACAGAGTTTCTTGAATAATTTACAACCTTTGTCAACCGGAGCAAAAATATTAGAAAAAATGAGATGTTCCACCAACCGGGGTTATTTTGAACAAACACGCGGGGGAAATCTAACGTTGCTGTTTGCTTTTGTGTTTTTGCTGGGTTTGCTGTTCAGGATTAAAACGTTTCTGCAGAGTTTAATACTGTTTACTTGGCACAGAAAGGCAAAGCATCTTGAAAGGTAAAGCATCTTGAGAGGCAAAGCACGCCTGAAAAACAGCGACAACGGCGGCACGCGGTTCTCAGCCGGTCCTGTTCTCCACCTGGAGGTGGCTGACCCGCTGTCACCCACCGCAGACGTCCATCCCTCCTGCCCCAGTCCGTCCCCGCACCCCCTGCTCCCTCCCTGGCCACCCCAAGCGCGCTGCAGTCACGAAGAAGTGACACACGCGGCTTGACAGAATGGGTTCAGGCCTCCAGCACAGCAGCCCAATAAATTAAGGCGATTATTTTACATGGAAATTCGGTACACACAAAAATATACGCACACGCATCCGCTTATCCACTTTTGAAGCCTTCCAGGTTCCCAGGCGCTGAATTAATTTTGGGAATGTGAGTAACCTGCGAGCAGCTAAACACCCGCTGGGCTACCCTCATGGCTCAGATGCTCAAAAAAAACCAAACCACACAGCTTTATCACAATATTCTACTGCGACACCTGGGCAGAACTACTTGCAAATGCCATTTACAAGCCAGCCTGACAGATGTTGTACCGTGAAGCAATTGTTCGCTCCATGAATTTAACCCGTCAGAAACATCTATTTTTAAACTTGACTTATTAGGTTGTTTCTTCAGGGAGAAGGTATCACTGCTCGAACCATTTAAATGGGATCCTGAGGAAAGAGCCCCGAGGCAGAAATCTGTCAGACAGAAGGCCTGAACAAGAAAACACAACAGGGCTTTCCAATTTCTGAAATCTGGTAAGCTGCTTTTCCTGAATGCTGCTCCTACAGCTAATTCAGCATCTCCCAGCGCCCATCCCATTGCTTTCAAATCCCATAAAAACAATGCAAACTGCGCCCGGCACAGGACTAGAGTGTCTCCGGTGAAATTCACCCCCAGAGAGTTACGTCAGGTTTAGGAACCACAACAAGGACGTCGGTGCCCCACCAACCCCACCCGAACGGCAGGAACCAAACACCACCTTGCAGACACCCCCGGCAACAACGTCACGTTCTTTTAATGCTTTGCAGACCCTAAGCTGTACATATTATACAACAACGCATAATGCATTTGATAGAGGATTAGGAAGAAGAATGGAAAACAGCTGGGAAACGTTACAGACTTTCACCCCGAGCTTACAAATTCCTCAGCAATAGACACTGCGCTGCTCTCTCGCCCCGTATGGAAAACGATGCTCGGACCAAATCCCCGGTGAAGGAGAAGGAGAAGAAGGGCTGCCCAGCAGAGCCCCGTGCGCGGGGACCTTCCAGGCAGGTCCCATCTCCCCGGGGGGCAGAGCAGAGCAGAAAGCAGAGCCGTGTCCTCCCTCCGCGTCCCCCAGCCCTTCAGACGCATCCCTCCGTCCCGCGGGACCGGGCACAGAGAGCTCCTCTGTAAAACCAACCGGCGCTCGGTGGGGGTAAGAGGATATTTCCTGCTAACCTCACCGCAGATATGTAATCCAGCAGTCAAATTATGTCAATCACAGCTCATTAGGCAACAATTTACCCTGCCAACTCCGTCCCGGCCGCTTCCTCCAAACCACGTGTCGTTTGCAAACACGCAGCCCCGTTAGGGGTTCAGAGGGAGACCACCCTGCTGCCGGAGCTGCTGCCGCTGCGAGGGGGAGCCTGGCTCCTGCCCCTGCCCCTCCCGGCTCGCCGCATCGCACGCCGGTGCCACGACGTCTACGGACACATGCGGCGCGCTCGGGCCGCGCCGGCGCTCGCGCACGCCGAGCATCGGCTTCCTATTCGATAAACTAGGGTTGGTTACTCGCATTCGGGATTTACGCGCATGTGGCCTGTGTGTCTGCAGGAGAAAGACGGGAGAAAAAAAAAACTAGGCAGCTGAAGAGGAAGATGGAGCACGGCGAGGGACTGGCTCCGGCAGGAGGTTCCTGTGGCCTCGCGGCCCAGGGGCTGTGCTGGTGCTGGCGAGCCCCAGAGCCAAGGCGAGAGCTGGGCTCCGTCCGTCCCAGCACCCAGCACCCCTCGTCGGGGAACGGGGAACTCGGCGGCAGGAGCGCAGGAATTGTGCTGCCACCTTCCTGGACTTTATGCTCTCGCACGAGCTGGGAACCGAGGGAATTATTGTACATATCCCAACAAAAGGGAAGAACTCCCGTCACTTCGATAGGATGGAAAAAACGACACAGCTGGCAGATCTCTCTCAGACGATCCTCTACACCTCTCTGTTAAGCACACACCACCAATGTCCTCCTGAAATACACAGGCAAATGACCCCTGGTCCTCCCCTGCAGAGACAAGTAAATCCTCATTGCAACAGGGAGCCCAGGGAAGCGTGTTTACTTCACCAGCCGCTAAATCCATGCCAGATAACATAGGTTCACAGGGACAACCCTCCCGTGTTACCGACTCAAGGACCGGGAGGTGTGATGCAGCCAGACCCGGCCCTGATGTCCTTCACCCTGGCGGGCCGCGTGGCACGCACCCAGCCCATCCTCAGTAACGCCCGCGGCACCGTTACAGGCGAAGGAACGTCTCAGCACCGTTAGATTTGAGAGCTTCACTGGAAAACAGTGACCCGGAGCACTTCTCCAGGCATCTCCTGCAATTTACGCGCCTCAAACCTCAAAGAGTGAGGCTAACCAAGGAGGCAATGAGATGACTGTGTGATTGAAGCGGACAAACTGCTACATCAGAGACCTTCCACAAAACGAAGGCTGCTAACAACCTAGCAAACGCCAGCTAGCACACACGTGTACCATCTCCAGGCGCCCCGCTGCTCGTCCACCCGCTGCGCAGACCACAGAGCTACTGGAGTAGATTAGGGTAGCATGTTCCAAGTGGAAAAAATAAGACAGCAGCCAATGTTACAGCACTTACAGCAAACATGACCAGCCTGCGCTCTCTTCATGGACATGCACGTGGTTCAGAGGGCGGCTGCCACGAGCGTGGCAAAGCAGGAACCTTCCCCACACGGCCCCACTGTTATGCACAGAGACGACCTGCTCAGCATGACGACCGTGTACCTGCAGGCAGCTGCACCTTCATCGGCCTCAAAAGCGGTCTTGGAAACATCATTAGCAGCAACAAAATCGCTATTGCCAGCAAAGCCCTTTGGGATCTCAGCAGTGCGCGAGGAACGGTTATGCCAGGCTAAATTCTTAAACCAGAGTGCCGAGAACGTGAGCTTCAGTCCTGGGAAGTTCAGCATCTCTTTCTTCGTACTCATCTCCTGACTAATCCCCTCTCCCTACAGAAAATAGTCCTCATCTCTGCTTTTCCCCAGACTGCCATTCCTTTCTCATTAATCTCTGCTATTTTACGGCCTGCCCAGTGCTGGGGTTTAACCAGTGCCACAGCCATCTTCCCCTCTGCGCTGCAGAGAAAACAAAATAATAACAGCCCTGGAGTTTATTCTTCCATAAACTGGTCAGATATTTCCTGGAAGCTGCAACAAATACCAGCCATCCCTCACTGGTTTCGAGAGCAGGCTAAAGGCAGTTCTCAGCTCGCTGTGCCAGCAGCGGCCCTGGAGCCCCATCTTGCAGCTCCTCCTGCCAGGCGCGGAGCAGGGATCCGACAGACCGATCCCACAGACGTGCCTGCACTGCCACCGTTCCCTCCAGCGAAGCAGCGGCCGGTCCTCTGAGCCTTAATTTCAGCGCACCTTCTGCAAACAGATGCCACCCGCTCCTCGCAAGCGCCTCAAGAAATCACGGGCTCGGCCCTGCTACCTCCCGTCTTTATGTTACGCGTTTATCTACGACGCTCTGACGCTTCTCCCTTCCACCGACCCAGCCGGCAGGTCCCGGTTTTCCTCCTGCTGGCCGTGCAGGCAGGCTAAGCCGGGCCCCCTGGGTGCGATGTGCCGGAGCAGGGCTCAGGGGCCGTACGTGGGGGCATCCCCCCGCCAGCACAACGCCCGCGGGGTTCCCCGACAGGCGCGGGGCGAGATCAGGCGTTTTCCCGTAAACCTAATAATCGCAACATCTCACTCACCATTTGGCTCATCGGCGGGGGGTTCCCAGCTGAATAGGCTTATTCTTTTCTTAGGCACGATAATCTAATTGGGTCTAACCCGAAATAAATCCTGCGCACATACCAGTGAGCGCCCACCCCGAGCAGCGGCACCGCAGGAGCCGGGGGCCGCCCGTCCCCGTCCCCGTCCCCGTGGCTGTCGCGGGAGCCACTCCGGCCGCTTTCGCGGGACGCGAGGGGACCTCGGGGTACGGCACACACACGGGTTCATGCCCCCCCCTCTGCCCAGCTCCTGGCTTTCACGCCAAAAGCGAGCGCGGTGCCGGAGCCCCCGGGCGGCGCCCACCTCCTGTGGCTGCGGGACCACCGGGACCGCCCCGCCAGGGCCGGTGCGCGGCGTCGGGAGAAGCTGCAGGAGCAGCAGGGCTCCGGCCGGGCAGCCCTTTGTGCTCCTCAGCTGGAGGGACTCAAACGCGGCCAGAAAGGAGCCGAAGCCAGAGGCAAAGTCCGCGCGGCCGGCCCGCCGCCGCCGCCCGGCCCCGGCCCGGCCCGGCACAGCCCGCAGGTGCCCGGGGGCAGGCGGCCCCAGCCCGGGGGGGCTCCGGCACAAACCCCCCCCCCCGCTCCCCGCCGAGCCCACCCGCCCCCGGCCCGGGGCAGCGCCGCGCTCCCGCCGCCCCCTCCCCGCCCCCGGCCGGCCGCCCGCAGACAATGGGGCCGGCGCTCACCAGCACGACGGCGAAGCGCTCCTCCAGCTCGCCGGGCTCGGGCATGGGCAGCTTGAGGGGCACGCTGTGCGCCCGGAGCTCCGTCTGCTGCGAGTCCACGCTCCCCGCGTTGCCCATGGCGGCGGCGGCGGCCCCTCCGCGCTGCCTCCGCGCTCCGGCGCCGCCGAGCCAGGCGGGCTCGGCGCCCCGCGGTCGCCCTCTAGCACCGACGGCGGAACGCCGCGCCGCCGCCCGGCATGGCTCGCCGCCCTCGCCCTCCCCCCGGGGCGGGCTCGCTCCGGCTCCGGCTCCGGCTGCGGCTCCGGCTCCCCCGCATGCCGCCCCGCGGTCCGCACAAAGCCCCGCTCCGCCCCCGGCCCGGGGCGCGCTGGGACTCGTAGTCCCGCCGGCCCTCCTCAGCCCCGCCGCGACCCTCGGCCCGCCCCGGCCCGCCCCGGCCGCCCCCGGCCTCCATTTTACCTCACAAGGGCGGCCCGGGCTGCCCCGCGGGGGTCGCCTCACGCAGGCAGCCCCTCGCCGTCCCCGCACGGAGACGGCGGTTTGGGGAGCCCGGCCGTGGTTTGAGGCGCCCAGCCGTGTTTTGGGGAGCCCGGCCGTGTATTGGGGAGCCCGGCCGTGGTTTGAGGCGCCCAGCCGTGTTTTGGGGAGCCCGGCCGTGGTTTGGGGTGCCCAGCTGTGGTTTGGGGCACCCGGCCGTGGTTTTGGGGCACCCAGCCACGGTTTGGGGCGCCGTGACAGGAATTGGGGTGAAGATGCCGCCCTCGTGGCTCCGAGCCTTGTTTGTTTAGAGCCACGCGAGCTGTGTAAGGGATTTTCAGGGAGTCCTCCCGGGGCGGCCTCGCTTTCCAGCCCCACAGACCGGGCTTGGGTTTCGTGAAGGCAGCAGGATGGGGTGATAAATAAATCCCAAAGTTCAAGGTGATGCCGCCTGAACAAGCCCATAAACACAACAGTGTTGCCTCAGCGTCACCCTGCAGATCGTCCTTGTCCCCCGTGCATCAAAGCCGCCCTCTCGCCAGATGTTGTTGACTGACTTTTTTTTTTACCATTTCCTGTAAACTCTCTCTGGACCAAAAAGATCACGACGGTCAAGCCCAGACCACATTAACGCTTGGAGCTGGGCTGCTCTCCGTTCACCCCGCGGCATTACAAACACTAGCCAAGTGGCGAGGTGCCTGGCGTGGGTTTGGAGGAAAACTCTGCAACTTGGCCAAGATGGCATTGACCCATTTGGTGACCCCGCTGCATTGCACTGATACCTCCATCTGAGGCCTGATTCCTTCCCTGCCGCACACCTGGCAATCCGAATCCCTGTTTTATATTAGCATTCGATTGCCCTTCCAAAGAGGAATGAATTTCACCGAGCCTCACCGTCACGAGGGCACACTCACTGACTCCTGGCCCATTCTTGCTTTGGCATCGCGGAGTAGGGGTTTGCATATGCATCGCTTTGGTGCACGGTGCTGTGCCAGCTCGCAATTATGAATAAAATTGAAAACATCATTAAAGGCTTTCAGCCATTATGTGCGAAGTTCTGCATTTCTGCTGCCAGCTAGTTCAGGAAAGTCAGTGAATCTCATGAATCAAATTACACGAGGATTCACTAGCGCTGTTACCTGGCAGGCAGCAGTAAATGTACCGGTGTGCTCTGCAAAGGGGTTTGGCCAGATCCATCAGTTTCTGCTGGGATATGGGATATTTTTGGCTTTGCCTGGTAGGAGTTGGTAACTATCCATGTGGAGATTCATCTGGGGGAAAAGAAAAGCAAGAAAATGTGCATGATTATTTAGCAACAGGAGAGCACGGCACGATTGGAAACATTCTTGTCCAACAGACAAGAATTTCTTAAAACTGCTTCGCTAACACCCTAAAATGCTTACAATATCCTTAACAAGGTAATTTTTTAAAACTGTAGACTGCCCTTTAGTTAATTAAGCTTCTCAGGGCTCCTGTGAGATAAGGGAGCATCGGAGTATCACAGACGAGGGCTGGGGGTCAGGCTGCAGGGTGACATTCGGGGACCAGGAGCTGCTGCTAGCCATGCATACCTGGGGAAGGTGAGGATAACGGCAGGTCAAACTGGATTCCTTGGCTGACGTTGAGGCAAGGAGCCATGGGCTGTCCTTCAGCCAGTTCAGCTCCAAATCATGCTATAAGGCATATGCAGTTCAAAACCAGACTTGCGAAATTTTTAATGAAACTAACCATCCGTGCGCACGGTGACTGTTTACCATAAATGCAGTATGCACAAAGGGAAGGAATTCTTTTAAGAGAACAAAATTATTTTTGAACAATTTGTTGTAGTCCGTCGCTGGGGTGCCAACATTAGCAAGCATTAAAATCAGCGCGGCAGCATTGCTGAATAAAAAGCTATTTAGCTGGCTCACGCTTAAACTAAAGAAATTATTCTGGGATAAAAATTAATTAACAAGACCTCAGTTTTGCAATTATTTATTTAAACTAGATAACCAGCTACACCATTTCTAGTTTCCAGAGTTCATCCCAGGCGTCCGAGCTGTTCATGCTGGGTGATGCCACCAGGGTGTCACTGGCTGAGCCGGGGTTAATGGCCACACCAGCTCCGCAAGGGCTCCGAGCCATAATCGCATGTGGAATTTCACTGGGGAATGAGACAAATACTTCCCAGCCTTTACCGATGCGGTCCGATAGCTCTGTCACCAAGATCTCTGTGTCAAAACAAAGCTGGAAGTTTGGGTTCAAGCCTTTCTTAAATTCCTCTGAACTACTGGACTAGGATCTTTTTATGAAGCCTCATTTTTGCCAATGCTCAGCATTTCCCGATGGATCCTGAGCTGACATTTCTGTGGAGTTCCAGACGATTTGATTTAACGCTTTTGAAGCTGGAGGGTCAGTGTCAGGCTTTAATAAATAGCTAGGTACTAGCTCAGCAATGGCAGAGGCAGTGTTCATTCATAATAAAGATGTACTGCGACCGTAAACTCCGTTGTGAGCTGAGCGGCGTACACTTAAGAAGAGATTATTGATTGCAGCACCGTAACAGCTGACCTTGCCTGGAAGGCTACAGAGGACTTCTTCTATAATAAATGGGAAAAAGAAAAAAAAAAGAAAAAAAGCTGGATTCTGAGAATAGCCTTTGCAAGGAAAATCATCTTCTGCGGTGATATCCCGATGATAGGGAATCAGGGACCTGATAGATAGTCTTTATCTTTGCGCACATCAGCTGTTAAAGAGGAGGAGGTTGCACCTGGGGTTGCCGTGTTTTACCCAGTACGACATATCTGTTAATCTACCTCAGTGCCTGTTAGCCTTGTATTTATAGAGATTTCCTCCAAGAGCCAGCAACCTGCCTTATCTAGCCCCAACAGATTGCAGAAATAAGTTGTAAAATAACGGTCGGGCCTGCTGGACTTAACAGTATTGCAGGTTATCTTTGAACGGTACATGATTTGTTTGAAAATTAATTAAATACACATCAGTAAAGCACCTGGAACCCGAAAAGTCCGCAGTCACTCTGAAGGGCCTTACTGATCGTCACGCCGACTTCTTTTCTACAGGCGCCTGTACGTCAGCACCTAAAGCCTCATCGGCTTTGATCCTACCTCCTGCCATGGCGGTGGGCACGTCCCCGCTCTGCCAACATCCCCTTCGTGCCCGTGTCCACAGCCTCATCGCACACGCCTGTTCCTGCACCCTGCGCCGAGATCTGAGCCTCTGATAGCAGATGCAAATGGCCCGAGTCCCAGCACGCCGAGTTATTAGGCTCACATCTTGTTAGCCCTCTGATTTCTCTCTGTTTGCTAGAAATCAGATTATTAACTTTGAATCTGATTTACTCGCAGCAGCTACGCTCTGCTGTTACGGTGCTGACGTCCTTGGACTCGCTGCCAGCGCTGGTTTGGGGAGATCAGAGGCAGCGCCTCGGAGCCAGGCCGTGACATGGGCGGCAGTCGGCTCTGCTCAGAGCGTCCCGGCGGCAGCGAGCTCCAGACACGGCATCCCCACATGTCTGGGCGCGGGGACCTGCAGCCGCTCAGCCCAAAAGCCGCTGGCACAAGGATTTTGCACCTCTCTTCCGACCCTTTATTTATTTCTTCGAAATATTCAGGCTCGGTCCCTGAAGCAAGGCTGTGTGCGCGGCAGAGCCGGCGGGGACGCGGCAGTGAGAGCTCTCTCTAGAGTCCAGAGAGTGCAACTCTCGGCGTGAATCCGAACACGTGCGCTTGGCAGAAAAGCCGCGGTAATGGCAAACAACCCGACTTGTGCCTCTGCCACTTTATTGACCCGGATTTCTGCAGGTGAGGCAGCGCTGGCTCGGCACAGCCGCGACTGCTCGCCGAGAGCAAACCTGCCTGGCACTGCCGGCCGGGGGGATGCGGCCCGGGGTATTTTTAGCGAAGCTCCGGTCCTCCTGCTTTCCAAGACAGCTAGTCTGAGCCATCGGCCCACGGTCTGGGGAAAAATTTGGTTACAGGAAGCAGCACGAGCATTTGGTCCGTGGGATGGAGCGCAGAGAGCGTCTGCTTTAAAACACGTCCCCGGGAGATGTACTCACAAACACGGGGCGCTCGCTCATCTGTCACGCTTCCTCAGGATCCTTAGAAGTTAACGTTATTTACGGCTGAAATTTTCCACGCACCGGGTACAGATTTGCAGCGTGTGCTCTCCCAGACCCCCACTGGCACACGACCTCCACACCCTGCCTCCCCGTCCCCTCCTGCACCCATCGGGGCTGCAGCATCGCCCAAAGCGGAGCAGGGAGAGGCTCCCCCGGGCAGCACCCGCCCCGATGGGCGCAGAGCTCCCCGCACGCCCCCAGCCTCCAGCCGCAGGCAGGGGTCCCCGCAGCAGCCCCGGCACGGCGCAGGAGCCCCGTGTCCGGCCCGACGGCATCCCGTCTGTGAGCGAATGTCCCGCGAGTGTTGTCCTGTGGCGCGGCTGGGAGCTCGCCGGAGATTTATGGGCAGGAAGGCAGGCAGACAAAACGCAACTTCTGAATTCCCAGAAAGGCAAAGAATTGCAAACGCTCGTGAAAATGAGATAATGGGGCAGAAAATAATGGGAGGGGATGAGTCAATATTTAACAGCGCTCGTATCTGGGTGTAAAGCAGCACTTTCTGAACGCGGCCGGAGACGGAGGCTAGGCTAGATGTGTATCTGTGCGCCCGCCTGGAGCTTTCAGCTGGCCGCAGGACCCGTGGCTATCACAGGAGCGTCAGAGCCATCGTCGAGGCGGGGACGTTTTCTGACCTCGGCGGATTGTTTTTATTAATTGCAAAAATACTCCTTCTCCCCTTGCCTTCCCAGAACGCCTGCCAGCGTGCGGGTCCCGGGACCGAGCTCCGGCGGCTCCGCGGCCTCGGCTGGCCGGCGGCCGTGGGACAATGGCAGCATTGTGCCGGGCCGGGAGGCGAGCTCGGTGCGCGGCCACGCCGCGCTCGGGCGTCAGCGCCGCACAAGTTTCCATTGTTTTGCCACCAGGGCCTCCTGACAAAAGAACTCCCGAGGACTGTTAGGCAAGAGGAATAAAATTAATTTAATTTTTTCGGCCGATAGAAGCCGTTCAGAGGCCTTAAATGAGTTTCAGAAGTCATGAGAAAAATATGGATTTCAATTTGCAGGGCTGATGAATAACATTTGTCTCTCAGCGAGCAGGGGAGGGGAGGGCTTGCGAGCGCTGGGCTTGCTCGGTCTCTGCAGCACCTTGCCCAGAGCCTGCGCATCAGAGCGGCCTTTCTGACCTCCCCGTACCGGCTTGGAGCTCCCAGCAGACACCAGGGCAATGCGGATGGCACCGTTTAAGGACAGAGCGCAGGTTTTCCGTGTGCAGCCGTAGCCCGCGAGGTTCCGCCTTGTCCCGCCAGGAACGCAAGGCCAAACTGGGATCCAAAACGGTGTCCCAGCTTGGCAGCTCTGGTCTTCTGCGAACCGCCGGTCTGAGCTCCAGCAGCCTCGGCGGTGGCTCCGCAGGGGAGCGTTGTGCACGGCCGTGCCAGCTCGGACACACACCTGGAGCTCCAGAGCTGCTCGGTGTTCTCCGTCTGACCATCGCAGCTATACGTGTGCTAGAACTGATGCGTGCACCAGAGCGGCCCCAGGAGGCACTGCCCGAGGCCTCCTGCCCCTGGAGGAACGCCGGTGGTTTGGGCTGGCCGGGCTGGCCGCGGCTCGCCGGGCACCCCGATATCGGGACGCACCGCGCATGGTCCTGGGCCGGCTGCCGGCGAGGGAAATCGCCCTGGGAATGAAGCCGTGAGACAGAGAACACAGGTTTCCTCGTTATTAGTAGCATAATTAGAGCGTGTTTCCCAGAAAACAGGATGGGGTGACAAATTGGCTCTTTTCTTTGCGTGGTGCAGAGCCCGGCCTGAGCCGGGTTGTGCCCGTGTGCGTGCCCGCTGTGTGCTTTTTGAGACGCGTGTCTGCATATGCATGTGTGTTAGATCTACAAACTTTTTAATGTTTCACAGGAAATTAAGCTGTTGCTAGAGAAAATATTTACAGATGGGTAGCAGTCGCTACACCCTTTTGGCTGCTGTTTGAGTGCTCGCCTTGCAAATCGCATCGCTCAGCCACAAAAGCAGGCCGAGCTAGCAATTACTGCTCGCGACGGGAGTCGGGAGTGGAGTGTGACCAGCGGCCGTGCAACGTGCTAGGACGTGTGGCAGGGAAAATGCTTGCTCAGGAGGGCTTTGAGCAGTGTCCTGACACGGACTGCAGCAGCATCATCTGAGAGCCGTTTATCGGAGCACTTCTCCGGACCCCACTGCTGCCCCATTCCTGCCGACTCAGCTCCTCTTTGTTTTGCTTCTCTCTCCTTGCTAGCGAGAACAGAGATGCTGCAGTGCATGGCTGGGTGGGTGACCTCAGCCTCGATGCCAAACGGATGACTAAAACGAATACAGAAAGCACAATCCATTGTCTTCTCGCTGAAATGCCAGCTTTGTTCCACGTGGGGCTGCCGGCTTATCGGGATAACCCCTTCGACGCTGCGCCGAGGTTCCTGCCCTGCAGAGCCCGTGGCCCGTCATTCATTCAGCCTTGCCGAAAGCCGCGGTGTCACCTAAAGGCTCGTGTTGTAGCTGGCAGGCAGCAGCCCCCGCGGGGCAGCGGGCGGTGCGGTGCCGCGGGGTGAAAGCAGCTCGCCCTCGGCGTGCCCCGGGTACCTGCAGCGCTCGGTGCTCCGCGTTTCAGCGTTTAGACCCCGGAGAAGGGTCAGACACAACGTCGCCCTCCCTTAACCAGCCTTAACCTCCCCCTTAACCAGCACAGGGGGCTGTTTGCAGGGCCGGCAGCTCCCCTGCAGCCGCTGTTGTCTCCCCGGGGGCTGCAGGAGCGGCAGGAGGGGCAGTGAAGGAAGGGCTCCTCCGCCTGGGGACACGACGGAGAGGGCGTGCAGCAGAAGTCTGTGCAGCCACGGGAAGTTTCTCGCTAATTCTCGGCAGAGGTCACGTTGTGGGGTCCTGGCCTGGGTTCAGCACACCCCCAGAGGAGCAGGGCTATTCGCGGAGCAGTGCGGGTGCAGCCTCCGAGCACCAAGAGCCCGGAAGGCCGGGCTGCAGGGCGCTCCAGGTGGCAGATCCCCAAGGGAAGAACCTCTCTGTTTTTAAACACATTTCTCAGTGTATCCCCTTCTGACCGTTCCCAGAGAGACCTTTGGCTCTTGCTCTTCTAGGCCTTCATCCCTTTCCCAGCTGAAATGACCGCGCTGTGCCGCCCTCCCGCCCTGCAGTCCCCCCGGGGGCAGGAGCCCGGGAGCGGCCCGGCAAGGCACGGGCCTCCCGTCGCCATTTACCAGCAAGCGAGGTCTCGTTGTGCCACTGCTTGCAGTTCAGCGAAACTCAGAATTTAAAGCCAGCACAGGGGGGCTGCACACAGGTGACGATGGCCCCGTCCCCCCCCCAGGGCTGGCGCTGCTCCCAGTCACCGGCTCCCTGCCCGGGGCCGCGCGGCGGGCTCGCCGCTGCCAACCTGGCCACGTCCTCCTGCGGGAGCCACGAGCAAATAAACAGCCGAACCCAAAGGGAATCCACCCCGGCCAGCTCCGAGCATGCCTTCCCCTGTGAAAAACGGGGCAGAAGAGTCGTCGGTTTTTCACGGTGTGGGTGTGATTAATGAACTTAATCACAGGACACTTTGATCCGTCTCCTGTTTGTGAAGGATAGTCGAAAACAAGAAGGGCTGCTACCCTTGGTGCTTCTGTAATTGTGTTAATCATGGAAACCAGGGAGGCTTTTGCATAGTCAGCACTTGCATGCATTAGAAAACATATTTGCAAAACACAACAACACTCGCTTTCATATTCTGAAGCCAGAGAGCATATCCTAGTTGGCAGAAAGCTCAAAGGAAATTTATGAAGACCCAAAAAACCTTGCAGGAATTTAATTAAACTTGAATGTTGCTAACACTCACACGGATCTGCTTATACGGTGTCATCTCCAGGCGCAGCTGCCTCTCTGCTCGTGTCTCCGGCTGTTCCAGGCTCCGTGGTCCGGCCGCTCGCTGCCACCCGTGCGGGGCGATGCCGGGTCCACGCCAGGCCCGCAGGCCCATCCTTTGCCCCTCTCACAGCCCCAAATGTGCAAGCAGAATGGGGAGTAACGGCTTTTTACCCCATACTGATTAATGGGGTCATGCTCTCGGTCCTGCGCAGGAGCAAGCAGAACCTGCAGCCGGAAAATAGCATTTTTTTGTTAATGTGTCTTTTGTTGGTGGGGCTGTGCAGGGGCTGGGCCTCCGCTGCCTCTCACACCCAGCGCGCCGTGCTCAGCAGCGCCCACGGTGCCAACGTCCCCACCGCCAGCGGGCTGCCGGCACGCGGTCCCAAACGCCACCCAAACGCCAGGCGCTCCCACCGCGCCCATCGCTGGGTCGCCGCCCGTCCTTCACCTCACCTTTGCCCCCGGCCGCGCAGTTTGGACGGTTTTAGCGTCTTTGGAGGCGATTAACATTCCAGCCAGCCCTGCCCACCTCCCCCAGGCCCCGGCCCCGAGCACGCCCCGGCCCCGGCTCTGCCTGGAGCCAGCCCCGAGAAATTGGGGTGAGCCCCGGCGCAGGGCAGCCGGCCGTGCCCGGGGAAGGCGGAGAGAACATTTATGGAAAGGGAGGAAATGAGGGGAAAACTTAGGCTGGATTTAAAAATTAAACTTTTTTAATTAGTGAATTCTTTACCGAAGAAGAATTTACATTGGCTAGTATACGATTCCTCATTGCTTAAGGGATTTAAAACCAGACTGCTCTCCGCTCCAAAAAAGTGCTATAAGCAACAGTTCTTTGCTTATAATGAACTGGAAATACTGGCAAGGCTCCATCGCCTTCAAATATTTTCCCTTGTATCTTCGGAGGTTAAAATAAATTATTCTGAGATGTAACAGATGTAGAAGGCAGTCAGTGACATTCCTCCAGCCTTCCTAGCCGAGCTCGCCTTCCTCTGCGGCACACAAGGGGCAGCAGCGGTCGTCACCCGCTCGCAACGACGGGCTGCCCACGACGGCGCTGCCACCGCGGTGCCCCAAGGCTGTGGGACAACCTGCCCGCTCCTGGAGCCCTGTCCCCGTCCCGCCGGCAGCGGTCTTCCTGAACGCCTTCTTGTGAAACACCTGCGGCGGTGTAAGCGCGGAGCTGCGCCGTGCACGAGGTTTTGGAGGAGGTGATGCTCGGCATCTGGCCGGTGGCTGCGCACGTAGAGCCCGGCCGCGCCTCCGCTGTCCCCGCTGCGCCCCGGGGCTGGCCAAGGCCTCGCTGCGGCCCACGGAGAGCATCGAGCAGGTCTGTGTCTGGGGCAGCAATGCAATAAGGTCGTTCCCATCACCACGGGATCTCCTGCGACATAATATTTCGACTCAGACGTGTTTGCTCATTAGGCTCATTTGTCTGCGTTCCGGCAGATTGGGCTTCGACGTGGACCCCCTCGGAGCCCACCCCTGTCATGGGCAGGGACGTCCCCAGGTCCCCCTCCTCCCTGTACGTTCTGAGAAAGAGAATGAGGGGTGCAAGGAAAGGCGTTGGGATGAACCGTCCAGCATTTGGTGGGGCAATACACAGCAAAATGCTTTTAAAAACTGTACAGTTTGGTGCCGGCAGCTGGAGGAGGGCTCGGGGCTCGGTGTGGCCAGAGCGGGTGATGCTCGCCGTGGGTCAGCACGCCGCTGGGCTCCCTGTGACCCCGCATGGGGCTGTAGCCAGTCAGCCATTTGGGAACGGGAAACTTAAGGCTTCTCACCCTCTCCTTCTTCTGCATTTAAAGCAAAATTAGGAGCGCAGAGCAGGAAGCCTCGCGGCTCAGCTGCTGCCGTGAGCGATCTGAGAGCTGCAGCCTTTTCTGACGACACAAACAAGACGGGCAGCGGCAGCCCTACATCAGTCAAGCAGCTCCCCCAGACCCTTGGCGCTGTGCCTTCCCTTTCTTTTTTTTTTCTTTTTTTTTTTTTTTACAAATGCCAGAAGCATTTTCTTTAGAAAAATGAAAGTCACCGGTGGCCAAACCACCAGATTTGCACTTTTGGTCCGTGTCCTAATGGGGTGTCAGCGCTGGCTGCTGCTCCGGGACGGCCGGCGGCCGGCACCAAGCTCTCTTTTGCGCTTTTCCCCCCTCGGCCGTCCCCTGCCATGGGCCACCAGCGCCTGTCCCACCTCTGCCCCGCACCGAGCGCCCAGCACCAGCCCTGGTACTGAAGAGGAAACATTACGGCGGCTCTTAGTGCGATTCGCTAACCCGATTAAGCTGCAGTTTTGCTGTCCTGTATGAAAATATCAGACGGCACAAGCTCCGCAGCAGGGAGAAGGGGCTCACAGGGCAGCTCCCCGTCCTCTGTGCGTGCCCCAGGCACCGGGCTCCTGCGACCTGCACAAGTGTTCCCGTGCATGCGGGACGTTGCCTCTGCCACGCTCCACCGGGGCTGAACCGGCTGCTTCAGCCAGCAGCCCCGGGGCAAACCCGCTGGCCGTAATCCGTGCGGAATAAAGGAACCAGCTCAAACTGAGCGGAATTGGTTCCCCTGCTCCAGTTAATGTGTCCGGGAGGCTTTGCTCACGAGCCGTGTGAATGTGGCACGAAAAGAGAAACAAAAGAAGTACGAGGCTGGCTGAAAACAAACGAGCTTTCCATTTTTAAAAACTATAAAATAAATTCAGAGTGGCTTTTTTTCAGTTCGTTGTGAAATGCTAGCTGGGTTTGCAGCGGTGGAGGGAATTATGCAGCTGGAGCTCCCAGGACGGCGGAGGGAAATGCTGTTCCCAGCCCGCCTGTGTGATCATGCCCCTGCGGTGCCTCTTCCAATTTAAAATCATCCATTTATGAGGTTAGAAACTGGCAAATTACTCCTTATTTTCTGCTCACAAACCTTTTTTCATCTGAGGATCTCAGAGTAGTTTATAAACATGAATTCAGCCACCAGACAGCCGCGCAGGGCCTATCCTAGCCTATCCTACTAGTCGAACGGGTGTGCAGTCAGAGGCAGATCTGGCCCAGTGTGCCAGGAGAGGACATTTCCGACAGTTTGGGGAATTTCCTTTCAGTCCTCCCGTGGCAGGTTTGAAGTACATAAAATGCAAGGCAGGGAAACTGAAGGAAACGTTTTCTCCAAGACACGCTTTCAAGGGAAATTCAGGTGATTTTCTTCAGTGCAGAGTTAACTGCAGACTGCATCAGTGCGACATCACTGATCCTGACGGGTGAGCCAGGAGCATCCTGGTGGCACATCTGGGCGGGCCTCTGCTCTTACGGGTACCACAGGATCCTCCTGCGTGTACCCACAACAGCAAAAAAGCCGCTTCTCTCTCCACCAGGACCCCTGGCTGCCAGAGAACCTGCAGCGTGGGGTAAATCCTGGAAAATGCACAGCTCGAATCAGCAGACTTGTGTTGCTCGCTGCACGCGGGGGCTCATTTTGTCGGGCTCGCTCATTCGTCCCAGTCCCTGTCTCATGAACTCCCGAGTCTCTCTCTGACACGGGTCTGTTTTGATTTGTTTTGTTTTTTTTTTTTTGCTGAAGAAGTGCAACAAGACTCGCAGCACCAACCGGATACGTTTTGTCCTGTGAGATCAGCTGATTGCTGAGCATACATTAAACGTGCGTGACTGTGTCTGTCTGACACGGCGACTGCCGGGCCGCGCTGCTGCTTTCTCTCCTACTTCAGCATCCATAAAGGCGGGTGTAGGAGCTCAGAAATAATTAAAAATGTACATTTGTGTGCTCTGTGCTGCCTTGCTAATTATGTGCTTGAAGGCACGGAAAGTGTGTCCAGATGCTCAGTCTTGAGTTGGGATGAGCACCCCGAAATAACGCGCAGCCCTGTTGCCCAGCACCGAGCTCTGCATCTGCACTTGCCGCTCTGAAAAGCACAAGCCAGCCTCAGAAGGGTTCCTAGGGGTCCCAGCGCACCGAACACAACCCCTTGGACGTTACCGGAGCTGCAGACAGGTCCAACTCTGACCCCGGTCCTGCTTACGCACTGTCTGGGCGCGAGCTGCCGCCGGACAGCGAGACGCGAAGCAGCGTGCCGGCGCTTCCCGTTCGGAGCGCGAATGCATGCACTGAAAGGACACTGAACTCGGGGGCTCGTCAGAGGAAGCATCTGACCCGAAATTTGGCTTGTGAAGCAGTCGGGAATGCTTTGCGGCCGCATTCTGCCCTGGTGGTGCCTTTGTCAGGGCGGTGGCTGGGAAGTGAAGGCTGCATCGAGGTGCTGGGCGGGTGCTGGGCATGGAAGAACTGGGGAGAAGTGGGATGCATCCATACTGGCTCCCCAACCTCCCCCCTCCGTCTTCTCCATGGTGGCTAATATAAGAAAGATAAATAACGCTGTGAAACAACAGGTACAAGGAAATAAAACTTTTAATTGGGAAAAAAATAATCTATTTCAGTTAATGTCAGCTTGATTCCAAGTGTATTGCAATAACCACGCATAAAAAGGCGTCTAAGTGCTTGCATGAGGAAACTTGAATGCTTAATCCGTGTAACAAAAGCCAAAAAAAAATTAACAATAATGAATCAAAGTCTTTAAACAGTGAGGGCATGTTGCATTTAAGTGGCATCAGGCTGTGTATAAAGTAAAAGTCACTATTAAAAACGCTCCAGCTTTTCCGTACTTGTTTCAAGCAGTATCTTTTCGCATGCAAGGGCATGAAGGATATGAGGTCTGCTCATCTGTTGAGCAGAAAGCAGTAAAAATGCAGAATACTAACACTTGAAAGAGCGTGCTGCGCTCCAGCTTCCCTCATCACAAGCCTCACCTAACAGAAAAATCAGAAGGGCTGAGGGGGAGAGTCTTCGCGTGGACATCTTGAAATGCTTTAGCAGAATTATTTTCAGCATTTCTCTGCTTAATCAGTTTCTCTGTCTGCATGACTCCTACACAGAGCACCAAGGGAGAGAGACCATTAGAAAAAGAGGAAAAAATATTTCAGTAAACCACAAAAACTGGCAAGTAAACTAGGGGGCAGCTGGGGAAATACAGAGAGCCCAGTCAGTTGCAAAACAAAGCTCAAAGTCTTAGCAAGTCACTTCTGGGCTTTTAGGCAGTAGGGGAAAGCTCCCTAAGTGCTACCCAAGTTCTTTAAAAGCAAACATTTTGGACAATATTAATTGTCCTTCAACACATCTGTTATAAAAGTTAAGGCTTGAAATTAAATATTATGACAACGCATTGTTATAAAAGTGACGTGGGAAGCTCAGAGTGGGCCCCTTTGATGTGTGACAGGGCAGCGCAGAGCGAGCAGAAGCCGGTCCTTGCTGATACAGGCACCAGAGCCTGCAGGTGGTCCTCGTGACGGCACAGCAGCCGGCGCGGGGGCACGGCCTGCTCGCTGCTCGGGGGGAGCACACTGCCAGATTTGGTCCGGAGAAACGAGTTCAGAAGTAACTTTTTTTTTTTATAGTTGTTTTTCTGTCCTCCTCGGTAGGGCTTCCTAGGAGTTCTTCTTAATGAACAGCTTGTTCCTGCAGGACTCAAATAATTGGCAGAGCCCTATTTTTTTTTTTCTTTTCTCCTCCCGTGTCTTGTTATTACTGCGGATTTAATTATTTACCGAGGAATTTGGGTTTACTAATGGCCATCGGGAAATGTCCTGTGGCTTTGGTTGTGCTGTCACCTAGAGCAGGAGTTCCGTAGATGCTTCTGGACTGTGCACAGCTGCTGGAAGGTGAGGGGCCCAGCACCGGCGCTCCTTCCCCATCCTTCACCTCTAGAAGCGTGACAGCTCTCAGGTGCTGCGTCCCACCACGACCAGATAATAAATGGAGTGAACGTACGCGAAGCATCTCATTTGATTCCACGTCAGGATGACAGAGACAGCACTGTGGTATTTTAGGAAATGGAGAAGACACCCAAGCCTGATTCACTGACTGAAATCTCCCAAGTTTCGATTCAGTTACTGAACTTGAGGCGGAGCAGAGGCATTCCGCCCCGCGCTGCCCTGCCACCACCGCCTCCGCCGGCTCACCTCAGCCCCGCCGCAGCGAGCCGGCGGCGCCCCCTGCAGCCTGCCGGCGGCCTGGCACGGCTCGGCTCGGCTCGGCTCGGCTCGGCTCGGCACGGACCGGCACGGCTCGGCACGGCTCGGCCCGGCTCGGCTCGGCCAGCCCCGGGGCCGCTGCCCGGGGCCACCGTGCGGCCGCAGGAGCTCAGGGGCTGGGGACAGGCGCTGCTGACACGCAGCGTGCTGAGGTGCCGGCGCTGCCTCCCCTCCTGAAGGGATATCGGTACACTCTGGTATATTCTTCAAGTGAAACCCGGTTCCTAGTGTATAACCTTTAATTATTCCCTCACAATTCCTTTACATTGCAGTATGTAATCGTTATTTATTCCCTCACAGTCACGCCAGGGGGTGCTCCCGTGGGTGAGCCCCTCACGGGGCACAACACCAGGGGGCTCTGAGGGGCTTCCCCGGCCACCCCAGGCCCCGTGCAGCACTCCGAGCCCCTCAGCTTTGGCCTTTGTGCTTTTACAGGAGCTTTAACCGTGCACCCCGCAGCTGAGGGGGATAAGGTAGCGCCCGGTAACCGCGCCCCGAGGGGGCAGCCAACATGGCGGCGGGGCAGCGACACCGCCCGGCCCCGCACCGCCACAAGATGGCGCCCGCCCGTGACGTCACAGCAGCAGCGAAGGGGGCGTGGCCTATTGATCCGGGGGTGTGGCCTGTGCGTCGGGGGCGTGGCCTATGGAGCAGGGGGCGTGGCTTGTGGCTTGAGGGGCGTGGCCTCCGCACAGCGCCGCCGCGAGGCCCCCGTGCCGCCGGGCTGCCCCGGCGAACGCCTGCCCGCTGCCGCAGTGCCGCCCTCAGGCGCGGCGCGGGCAGCCGCGGGGGCCTGGCGGCGGGGCGGGCGCTGCCCGGTGCTGGCGGCGGAGGAGCGGGGCCGGGCCGGGGGGCGGGGGGGGCGCTGCCGCCGCCATGCCGCTGTTCGCCGCCAACCCCTTCGAGCAGGACGTGGGTGAGAGAGCGCCCGGGAGGGGGAGGGAGGGAGGGAGGGTGGGAGGGGGGCGGGGGACGCGCGGCCGCAGCCCCGCGGCGGAGCGAGGCCTGGTGGCGGGGCCCGGGCCGGGTCGGGCCGTACCGGGCTGAGGTGGCCGCGGGCAGGCCGAGGGCGCTGCCTCAGCCCCGCTGGGCCCGCCTGCCCCGGCCGCTGCTTCCTCGCCTCAGCTGCGGGTTGTCGTCTGGTTTTCTCCAAAAAAAAAAAAAAAAACACCAAAAAAAGCGCCATTTTTGGCTTAGGGCGCCGAAAAAGGAAATTAAAAAGCTACCTGCGAGGGTCAGGTTTGTGCCTTCTGTCAGGCTGGAGCTTCAGGTGAAGAGGAGTTGGGCGTCCGTGGGATTTTTGGCAAGGCCGCGGTACGTGCAGGTGGGAAGGGCTGGGGGCAGCGCCCCTCAGCACCCCTCGGCGCCCCTCTCCTGCTTGCCCCAAGCCTGCCACGATCCCAGGGAGCCTTCGCAGTTGGGATGCCCAGTCCCCTGCCTGCCTGCCCTCCCCAAACCCCCGTGGGACTCCAGCGTCGAGCCGCGATTGCAATGAAAGCAGGAGCTCGCCGGGCCAGCCGCACAGTCAGGTTGTTTGGGACACCTCGTGGGGTTTGTGTGTGTCCGGCGTCACCCTTCACGTGGCTCCAGCTGCTGTACCTGCACCACTGAAGGTTTTTTGACCTGGGACTGTCGCAGCTGTGTGCAGCGTTCGTTGCCAAACCCCAATGCTTCAGGAGTGTTCTTTTATATGCTGTATTTTTATAGCAATGTATTTTCTGTAGCGTTGTAAGGGTGGCAGTCTGTGCGCTTGTGCTTTCTTAAACTTTGCTTTATACCTACCAGGCGTAACTGCTTGCACATACTGCTTCTGTCAGGATTTAACTGTTTTATGTTACTGTTTTTTCTTCTTTTTGCTTAAGAAATAAGGTACGTACCAAGCACGTAGGTGAGCCCAGCCGACGTCCTGGTGCTGCAGGGAAGGAGAGCTCCTCTCCCGTGTTCTCCTCCACCCAGATCGTTTGAATTCCCCACTGAGCCGCTTTAACTCGCGCGTTTTGCCACAAAACTTATTTCACAGAGTTATTTGGCCGACGCGTTGGATCATCTGTGAAGGAGACGAGTTTGGAAATTCGGCAATTTAAATCATCGAGGGCTGCAAAGTGCTGGTGAAAGCGAGGGGCAGGGCTCCCCTGAAAAGGTCCCAGGGAAGAGCAGGGCCCCGCTGCTGGGGGCAGCGACAGGTCGGGTCGATGCAGCTATCTCCTCAGCCCATATGCTTCGTGCTGCGGTTTTCTCAGGGCACCTCTAGAAAGCGTAGATAAGCGCTCCCTCGCTCTGCCACAGCTGGTTTTGTTTTCGTGGTCCGAAACGTGCGCGCCTGCTTTTCGGCAGGGCTGCCTGCAGCCTCAGCTCCTGGCTGCTGCCTCGCCTCTAGCTGCGGTCCCACGGGGTTAACCTCTGGGACGGTTTCGGAGGAGTTTGCTTTCCTTCGGCTGTTTCTCTTGTTGAGAGGCTAGCCCGGTGCCTGAGTTCTTTACAGGGTTAGAAGCGATTTCATTTCCTGCCTGGTGCTCTTCGTAGGTCGTTCATTCGCACGTGCTGTTCTCCAGCACAACCCTTGCTGTCACAGCCTTTGGCTCTCAAGTAGCTCTTCCTCCAGCGGAGAAGAGTCTGCGCCGCCTCAGCTTGCGAGCAGCTAGCCTGCTGTCGTGAGCCTGTGAGCACGCCAGGGGAGCAGGAAGTCTTTGTGTAGCTTGAATGACTCCCAGACCTGCCCGCGGGGTCACGGGTGGCTGGTGACTTGGTGATTTTTGTTTCCTCGGCCTTTGCTGGAGCGTTTGCCTGGGGTGTTTGGTTCTGGTGCTGTACCTGCCTCTTTGTGCCGCCTTACCTTGGCGGCCCGTGTCTTCCTGTGCCAGAACTCCGCGTGCCTGTCATTCTCCTCTCGTTTCCAGCCGCCGAGCTCATGTTTCTAGGAGGATCTTTAATCGACTCTGAGTTCGTGTTCTGTCCTGCTAACTGTCACCTTTGGCTGTCCAATCCAGCCCTGATAGCTTTATGTTTCTCCTTACACGATGCGTTAGTCCTCCCTCTCATTGGAGAAGCCTCCCAGCTTTCTGCTGGCGTCCCTGTGACCCTTCCTCCCGCGGTCAGTGTCAGCCAGGGTTTGCAGTGTTGCTTTCCAGAGCGATTCTCGAGGCGCTCGGGAAGTAAACGCTCCCCGCCCTGGGAGCGCTGTACATCCCAGCTCGCCTTCCTCGCGTTGCGGAGCGAGCCAGGAGCTGTGGCTAATAACTTGCACGTGGCTTCCTCTGCAATACCGCTCTGCCGTCTGAGCGGAGCAGCTGGTGCTTGAATTAACCCCAGGGAAGGTGCCCTCCCGGGAACACCACCTGCCTTCTGCTGGATCTCATCGCCTCCCCTTTCATTTCGCAGGGATAATTCTTGCTTCAGCGCTTGGTGTAAGGCCTCGCAGATGTTTGAGGACAAGCTGGTTGCGGGTTTTGGTGTCATTGGTGCTTGGATCTTTCTCTCTTTCACTTCTTTAAATCTTCTCAAGCCCTCGGACTTTACCTTCCTTTGAGTGACTCAGCTTCCTGGCCTCTGAATCTGCAACTCCGTGTTTGTTTGTTTGGTGCAAGACGTGGTTATTGAGAACTTCCAGGGTTTTGTAGCTTTCAGACCGACGTTGGGAGTTGTTTGCTTTTCGGGCTGGTGGCCAATTGACTCGAAACAAAATGTCAGGGCAGCTTTTTGAGGACAAGTATCCCGGGAAGCCTGCTCGCTGGACTGGGTTTTCCCTGCAAAAAGGTCTCTCAGAGCTCCCTTTGGTCAGTCCAGTTCTTTGCAAGGGGACGTGAGGGAGGGGAGAAGAGTGGTGCTGTGCCAGGGGAGCCTTAGGTGGGGTGCTGGGGAAGAATTCAGCCAGGCGGGGGGCAGGCGGGCATGGGGCAGGGCTGGGGTCCCATGTGGAGGGGCCCCAAGGGATGGGGCAGCAGTGGGGTGCGGTGGTCCTGAGGAGCATTTTCAGCCCGAGGGGTTCCCCCACTCTTTCCGTGGGGTTGAGCAGCTAATTACCCAGGGTCATTCAGTTAATTACCAGGGTCGTTACAACCAGGGCTGCCGTTCAGCGAGGACCAAGTGGGCGGTGCAGCGTTACTGGAAGTGCAAGTCTCATGAGCACAGGGCTCATCTTCATAATCGCTCGTTAAGTCAAAGCTAGGCGGCTTCTTTTGCTCTTCTCTGGTTTGGGTATGCAAAGGCAAGGCGAACAACAGAAGGTGTAGGTTTAAGTTTTGGGTTTCCAGAAATGTGTTTGTGTGGTTCTGGTTTCTCTTCCGAAAGCCAGCAGTCAGGAGCAGGCCTCCAGTTTTTAACCTTTCACTTTTGTTATTCTGGCTCTGTTTTTACAAACTTAGAGTGGTGCTATGTCAAACTCCAAATACAAGATTGATTGTGCCTACAATTTTTTATTTCACATATGTTTTGGAGGCAAATCAGCCTCCAGAAGGTTGTCGTTTCAGTGATCAGGCTTTAACTAACGTCACATCAAGCTGGAAGGCTCCTTGCGCCAAGTCCCCCTGTGACTGCTTGGTTTTCTCCGTTTCTAGTGTAAAAATTGATGCGGGGGAAAAAAAATTGTTGCATTTGAGTGTTTATTTTCTTAGCCGATGTGTTGTTTGGCATTGTCGGCAAGCCTTGCTCGAGGGAGCTGAGGGCAGAATAACAAAACACTGCACGCGTTCGAAGGCTGCGCGCCGGGCAGCAGCGAGGGCTTGCTGTCAGCGGCCAGCGTTGCCGATTTCCCCGTCGGTGCGAGGCGCCGTGCGTGCAGCGGGACGCAGAGCTCCAGCTAAATTCACCAGCAAGAGGTCTGCGGAATGGTGAGAAACGCTCCGGGTAGGCACCAGCGGCACACCGCTTCCCCCGGCAGGGATTTCTCCTGATGGGTCCCCGCGCTGGACCCTTGTTTTTGCGTGTTACCTGTCCCCTGCGTGGGGAATAAAGGGGAGGAGAGGAGAGCCGGTGTGATGAGGCTGGAAGGCGGGACGTACTTGTGAGCTCCCCGTCCGGGGGCCCTGGGCACCGGGGGGGCCCTGGCACGGTGCGTGGCAGCGGGGCATTGGTGAGGCGTTACCTTCTTTCCTACGGGAGCCGCAGGCCGTGTTCCAAGGCAGCACCTTGCCCAGCAGTCCTTCCTTTGGCAGCAGTACCAGCGAAGGGCTCCCGTCCCCTCCCCTCCCCAGCTGCTCATCCTCGCACTGTCTCCTCTCTTGCATTGGCACGGTTTTTCCCGCAGCTGCGTGGCAGATCAGATCGGATCGGGGAGCCGATCCAGTTCAAAGCGATTAATCGTGTTGCAGTCTTTAATTTTTTTGAAAATATTCCAAGCAGCAACACAAATAAACACGTTGTACTTTTACCACCGCTCCTGTAAAACTAAGCTCGAGCCTGGTGTTCCTTCATCGGCTGGAGAGCTACGGAGCACAAGCTGTTAGGTGTTTTAGGTTTGTGTTCTCTTAGCACTGAAGGAACCTTGGAAAAGGCACCTTCCCACATCCGTTTCCTCTGATCAAGGTCCCCATCTCGGCATCTGCAGAGCAGTTACTCTTCGAGATGATTCTTCAGCTGGAGCTCGTGGTAAGCAAGAAGACAGATGTTGTTAATTCGTCATGCTGGCAAGGAAGGAAACCTCAGAAGCTGTACGAGATTGCTGTAGGGCAGCCTCCTCGCTGCCAGCGGGACCGCGTCTGCCCGTGGAGCGGCGTGCGTGGGGCTGGGAGGAGGGCCCTGCGTTTGGCACGCGGCTGTGTGCTCACAAGTACGTGCAAGAAGTGTTTACGCTGCGCCCTCGGCTTACAGGCTTGCGCTCTGACTGGCCTGTAAGCAACCCAAGTGCCCTGCGTGTCCTACCTGCCCGTGCCCACGTGTCTGTTTCAGTCCAGTTCTTCGCTGCGCTGTTTCAGAAGAGGTGGCTTTTGCAAACCCAACAGGTCTGTGTCTGTCAAAGCACCTTAGGTGCATTTTAGGGGTGCTGTTATGTTCTTTTTTTTTTTTAAAGAACCTCTCCAGAAATCAGTTACCTGATTTGATTCCTTTTCCATTTTAAAAGGAGTGTAGTGGAGGGAAAGAGAAGGGGGTGGAGGAAGAGGGAAGTGTAGCGGTCTGCGTTTGTGGTTTTGGTGTCAGTGAGGTGATAACACTCAGACACGTGGCGGTGCCTGTCTGCAGGCTTGCTTTGCTAGCTGTGCCCGCCTGTATCAAAGCGCTCCTGTGTCTCAGGTGAGTTTGCATCCTCCTGAGGCAGGGGGCGTTGCTGGGACTGGAAAAAACAAGGTGCAGAGTTGGTCGCTGCTGTCTGTGGTGTTTTGAGGCTCCAAAGACTCAGGTGTGAAACACAACCCTGTGTTTTCTCAGCATCCATGCCTTTCTCTTGACCTACCACCGCTTCTTGGTGTTCACCGTTGTCTTTTTGCTCGTGGACAAAGGGGTGTCTGTAGCGGACACCTGGGGGTTCAGAGCAGAAACAGCTTTCAGCTGGGGGTGCCGCAAGGCAGCGGGATGTGCCCGGCCTGTTGTGTAGGCATTGGTGCTGGTTTTGTGGGTGCTGCTGCTGCTGTCACTGGATGAGACGCAGTAATTTGGCTGGCAAGTCCTGATGGCAGGATTTGCACCCCGGGGATGGAGGCGTGCAAGGTGATGCTTTTAAAAACACGACTTCAGCTGGTGGGCCTTCACAGCAAACAGCAGGCTGAAGCTGTGTGCGGCGAGCGTTGCGTTGTGCTGCTCCTGGTGTCTCCTTTGTGCTGGTTCAGTACTTGCAGTTCACATACCCAGGCAATGCCCTGCATACAGGGGTTCTTTGTTTTGCTTTTTTAAAAATAAATGGCATGTTAGGCAGCTTAAAATTGCAGGCCCTCCTTTATTTTCAAGAACAAGCAATTAGTTTAGTTTTAGTGTCCTAAAAATATTGAGGCACTTAAAAGAAAATCCAACACTCACGTCTTTTCTGGGGAAGTATTTTAAGGAGCTTTGTGCTGTAGGAACGTGCTTTCAAGCAGCGTTTGCTTCCCTTGAAGAGTAATTCCAACCTGTGAAGATAACGTGTGGCCAAAATTGCCAGCTTCCATTCCCCCTCCTTGGTCTGCTTTTACCTCTGTAATGGAAGGTTTCGGGGGCTCCGCTGTGCTCGAGTTCTCTTTGTGGAGGCCGCTCCGCTGCCAGGGGGTGTTTGTTGCAGCTCCTGGCTGCAGAACTGAGCCGTGGAGCTGGTTATCAGAGAAGACGCTTAGCTGCACACCCGAAAATGCATTTATTCGGGGTAGTGCTGCTGTCAGCAGGCCGTGTCATTTTGGACCAGCAGCTGTCGCAGAGCGCCGTCGTGTTAATAGTTAGTGACCATGATGTGCTGCTTTAATCTGCTAAATAGCCTTTAAAGTGCTCAGTCACTAAGGGACTTGGTGACTTCTCTTACTCAAAATGCTGTAAAAGTAGTAATTATGATATTGCCAGGATCGTTTATGGAGTGCGTTCTGATGGAATTACTACGTGGCGTAAAAATCTGAAAGCTCTTACCTTTGGGCTTAGTCAAAATACTAAAGTGGCGTGTTAAAATTAAATCGTAAGGTGGCAGATGTAATGCATAAAATATTGCTCTCATGAGTTGTTTTAATGGAGCTGTCATATTTACATGGCATTAAAATAACATGGTTCTAGCAAAAAGTCAAAGGGGAGGCACAAATAAATGACGTTATCCCTTGTCTGCTAACATCGAATGGAACGCTGTGAGTGTTAAGTAGGGATACGTTCTTTACGTAAAGCAGTTTGGGTTTTTGTTGGCCGCTTTCGGGACCTTCAGTAATCCTTCCGTGTCGCTTTCATTTCTCAACGCTTGTGACGTTCAGATTTCTTGAAAAAATCTAGTAGAGGAGTGTTGTAAGAAGTTTATTGAAGGAGGAGGTGGTTTTCCCTTAGAGGTCTGAAAGGATTTATTTATTCTCCTTGGAAATAAAAAGGAAATTATATATGATATATAATATATATCATACATATATATAAAATCATAATATATATTAAATTTTCTGTGTGAAATATATCATAATTTATATATTTTCCGTGTGAAATATATCCTGAATGCAAAGATTGGAAGGCCTTGCATAAACTCTAACTTAGGGTTACGGCCTAAACTTGGAGTAAGCAAGCAAAGTGTACAGAAGCAGGTTTTTCATTATTTACAGCATTACACTTGAAGTTGTTTCACTTTTTGGATCTTTAAAACACTTAATGCATTCCTTAGTCCCGTGCTGGTCTTCCCATAAGAAAATACATGCAGAATGCTTCATAAAACAGGAGGAATTAGCACTCTGGAAGACACTGCCTCTCAGCATTTTATATGGGGAGATCCCTTTTTTGTATGGCTGTGAAGGTATTTGCTCACTAGAATCTGAATTTAATCGGGTATTTTTATGCTTAATCAGTCTTGGTTTTCTTTACAGAAAAGGCTACAAATGAATATAACACCAGCGAGGACTGGGGTCTTATTATGGATATATGTGACAAAGTTGGCAGCACTCCTAATGGGTAAGCTGTGGCTCAGCATCACGACGTGTAATTTCATCTTCCTGTGAAGAGGAATACTGTTTCAGGAGAAACACACCTCAAAATGCTCATTGTAGTCAGACATGCAGGAAATGCTACTGATCTGATGCTTCTGTAAGCTCTACAGACGTGTGCAGTTGGTTTTAAAATTCTTTAAAAAAATATTCCAACCAGATTTCCAGTAGAGCAATTGGGAGACGTTGAACGCATCCCAATGTTAGGAGGTTTTGCACAGTAGACCAAGTTATTTATATTTAATGATCTTGCATTCCTTTTGAGAAGGCGCTATGTCAATAGGAAACGGTGAACTAGTTTCTTTGGAAAAAAAATCTAGTTAGGACAGTTTGCTATTTATGATGAGGAATTTATCTGTCTGTTGATTAGAAAGGATGGGACTGATACAGGAGAAAAGAGGAAAAAACTGAGGTCAATGCCCACCTTGATTTGGATCAGTTTAGCCTAAGTGGTAATATAGAAATGTAAGTGGTATTTCAGTGATCTTACAATTGTCAAAAGGATCTGCTCATTTTTAAGGTAATATTTTTGAGCGATAAAATGTTTCAAATTCTGTAGTCAACTTGAGCTGGTACATACTTGAATTCTCAACTGATCTTAATTTTTTATCATTTATTTGTCGTATTTAAGGGTACTACACTGAGAAAGTTCTTTTTGTATTAATTATGTCCTGTCCCACAGGGAAGAATGGCGAATCTGTTCAATCTGGGAATCTTCAGTCCTCAAGGGAAAAAAGTGCAGAATATTCTTTGAGTCCTTTTTAAAAATCTTTAATGCTAGAAAACATCTGTAGAGGGGAAAAAGGGATTGTAAAAACTTAAGTTTCTTTTGTGTTGACATTCAGGTGTCTTGAAAATGGGATCCAAGAGCTAACAAGCTGTGAATGTTTTTAAAATTAAATCTATAGAGAGCCTTTACAGGAGCCAATTAAATAGCCATTCGGTCACTGCTGCTGCAGAGTTATTTTTTTATAAATGAAAAGACATTTCTTTCATTGTCTATTTCAAATCTATTTTCTCAACGTAGTAGCAAATGCTCTCTTTGTGACCTGTCAGCAGTACTATGGAAACTAATACAAAATGTCAGCATAAAAATGGAGTCTGCTCCAATTCAGCACGTTTAAGAGCAAGCAAGTTGTTAAATATTTTTTTCAGGCTTGCTCTGGGAAAAGTTTAGGTTAGGTTCCATTTACATTTCTTAAAATAGAGACGGTTTTGTTTGCTTACCAAACTTGAGTAGCTGGTTTCATTCATTCTGCAAATTAGGTCAGTCACATCTATCGCTAATACTTCCTGTGTTCCTTTTGTAGAGCAAAGGATTGCCTTAAAGCCATCATGAAGAGAGTAAATCATAAAGTTCCCCATGTGGCTTTGCAAGCACTTACAGTGAGTAAACTGTCCCTGTTTTCCAAAACCTTTCTGTTCCTTTAGGTAATGGAGCTGTGAAGTGTGTACTGATCAATTAATACCTTTCTGTGTATCTGCGGTAGTAGTGGGAGAGTGCATGCTGAACAAAGATTGAACTTTTTCTATGCGTGCTTTTATTTCGGATTATTGTTGTCATACATCTTCACCATTGTATTTCTGTTGTCAGCTTTTAGGAGCCTGTGTATCAAACTGTGGAAAAATATTTCACTTAGAAGTGTGTTCTCGTGATTTTGCTAGTGAAGCTCGAGGTATAATAAACAAGGTAATTATTTTGTAACTTTGTGGGGGAGAATTATTTTGGTGATTTCTTTGCTTTCTCTCATCATAGCAAAGAACTGGCAAAACTAATGCTCTAGTTAATATGCTAGCTAATAAAATTTTCTAGTTTTGGTGCAGTTGCAGGTACTGCTGGCTGTTTGTCTTATCCCTGAAATTTGTGTATTTTCATTTACTACCTGCCCCAAATTTTAACAAAATTACACGAGCAATTTTAATTATAATCTGTGACTCTTCCTAAGCCCAATTAATTTGATAGTAGTGAAGGCAGCTTTCCCTGAAAAGAGTTTTTATTTGGCTTTAATGAAATTCTTAAGCTAAAGTGCAAAGGGAAAACAGTGAGAAAGTTAAATTACATTTTTACAAGGAAAAGGAGGAAGGCTTCAGACAACTTTAGTTTCTAGAGATTCTCAGAACACTGAATGAGGAGTTAACCGAGAAAGGAAGACTTAAATGGTTGGGGTCAAGCAGCTGATGGGATCTAAATCTAGATGTAAAGAACTGAGTAAGCAGAACCTGCTTTACCATAATTACTGCTCCAGTTGGAGACAAAAATGACTAAAGAAGATAGTCTTCAAATATATGGGAGGCCTGGAATCATCAGAGGTTGAGCAAAGCAATTAAGGAAACTAATAAAATTGCTGGGAAGCAAAATGAGTTCATGGCTCTTCTGTTTCTTGCTTTCTGTGGAAAAATAGGTCTTGAAGTCCTCCACTTTATTCTCATTAGCCATGGTCCATTCTGAAATAGAACATTGACCTTCATGCTCTGACAGTGCTTGTGGATGTAAAAACAAACCTCTAATCCCACTGAAGAATCGCCTACCGGAGCATAAATTATTTTGTTGTTGGGAAGTACTTGCGTTTTCCCCTGTCCCTTGCCCATTTGGAGAAAGAATCCTCAGAGGGCCTATAAAATTGTGCTTCCTCCTTTTCTCTGAAAGAAAATTAGTTCAGACAAGTGTAACAAATACCTTTGTGCTGATAATGAACCTACTGGGCTACATGGTTTATTTCAATTAAATGCATGCTCGAGCCCAAACTCGTCAATGTTCTTACTGTTCAGCGTGTTTGTGGGTGAGCCACAGGCTTGCGCTGTGGTCTGAAGGACACTCAGATGGGAGCATTTTGTGCAGTCCCACGCTTTCATCTGTACAAGGCAGGCTGAAGCAGATAGAGGTGAGCCCACCAGCCCTAGAATACTCGCTCACCAGCAGGTATCCTGGTGTTAGTTGGGATGGTTTGGGTTCAAATGGTAGTCTTTTTGTTAATTGGAAGGAAAACCACAAAGTGGATGGAGTCTGAAATGCTTAGTCCACGTTTTACCCTTGTAACATTGGCATGACAATCACGTATGTTAGCTGCTGTCATGAAGTGTTGCTCTTTTTGCTCCAATGTTTTTTCTAAGGCTATTAGAAGATTAACAGCAGCTCAGGTTAAAGGTGTGCTTCTGAGGTATGCTCAGAAGCGTGTCCTTTAGCCATGTAGTAGGGTGATGCGTGAGTCTGACTCGCTTTTCTCAGGTGGTTTATCTCTTGGCATGAGGTTGTTAGCAGGTAAAATTTGCAGTGTTGCACAAAATCAGTGGTCCTGCCTGGATTTAGGGTAGCTGTAAATCATTCAGATGAAGGTAGAGGACAGAGAACGGCATAGAGGTAGGCAGCCTGAATCTCTCCAAACTATTGAGGTGGAAGCATGGCTAACATTTGAAAAATTGAAAAGTTTGTCAGTCTTTTTCCTTAACCACCTAAAATTGACTCCACTAAAATTACAGCAGTATGTGTAGGTGAACTGCCCGTAAATTCCAAGTTTTGGCTGTGCAAGAGAATTTGCCTCAGAGGATTGCTGTAAGGGCTGAAGGAGGATGCTCCAGGGGCTAAACATGCTGTCTGTAATATCTGAATCAATGTATAAAAGGTCATGTATGCTAGGTTCTGTTTTCAAAATTTTCTTATTGTCTTATTGAATGCAATGAATTGATTATTAGGGTATTTATTAAAAAAAAAAGGGCTTTGGTAACAAAGTTTTACAACTCTTTCTGCTCACTTTGAGGTGGAAGTATTGCTTTCTATGCAATTTTGTCTTCTAGGCTCATCCAAAAGTATCTGAGAAGCTGAAAAGTCTGATGGTGGAGTGGTCAGAAGAATTTCAGAAGGACCCACAGTGCAGCTTAATATCCGCAACAATTAAATCTTTAAAAGAAGAAGGTGTAACTTTTCCTGCTGCTGGATCACAGGTAAAAGCTGGTTAGGAATACTTAGTACTTCTGCTCCTGTTAGCCCTCTGGCAGTGAACAAAATGAAAAGCTGTCCACAAGAGATCTTAGGTGCTTTTGGTCAGAGGAGAGTAGGATCCTTGTTCTGGTTTGGTTGCCTCCCAATACCGAGGTTCATTTCATTCTGCCTTATATATTTCCTTGCCTTCTGAAGAAAAATAAGAACAGACTAATAGCTATTTCATGATGTCCTCATGAGTTGTTTCGTTTTAGATCTGTCTTTCTTCAGATCATTTTTTTAGAGCTCTGTCGAGCTGTCGCTGCCTTAACTCTAAGCAATCCTACACCCACACTTTGTACTTGGTGTTTCATGGTTCTAATTGCTGACTTGGAGCACAAATCTTTTTTTTTTCTTCACAGAGCCTCATGAAACAAAGGGCAGTATCTGGAACTGAGACATCTTTGAAGATGATCTGTTCTGTGCTATGCTTTCCTTTTCTAAATCCCCATTTCCTGTTTCAGTTTTCTGTCCGTGTCAGGAGTTGTACTGGCTCTGCAGTGGTGGGTGCTCCAGTCCCTAACCTCACTTGCTCTCTGTGTTTTCCTTCTGCTGGTGTATTATGCCTGATCATCTAGCTGCCAGATATGGTGACAGGTTTTCTTATTTTCTGTGCTTTATTATTGATGCTTCTAAATATTATGTTCAATGTGAGTTAGGCAAAGGTCAATCCTGAAAAATTAGAACTGTCACTTCTGTTGAGTTTTCCTTACGTGAAGTTTACTTTTCTCTGTATTAAACAGAGTTGTTTTTAATACTTTTACAATCTTTCCTTTCTCTGCAAAGACGTTTTCACCTCGGAATCTAGGATGAGCATTAAAACATATGGTAGAAACATGGAAGATAAAGAGAGCTGCAACCAGTTGTGCTTTCTTTCCTACAAATACATATGAAGTTGTATCTTTGTCTTGACCTCACACACTTCACTGCAAACAGTAACACTGAGGTTTGTTAGTTTCTGGTATACTTGTACAGAATTGTTTTCTAGGACCGTTGATAACCCCAGTGTCTGAAACTAGGTTCTTCGTTCCTGCAGGATGACTTCCTTGTTGGAGCGAAAACTCTAGGAATGATTTCTCTGTGCTGTTGTGGAGACTCAGTTAGTCAAGGCAGCAGCTCCTAACATTCGCTTTTTGTTTCCACACTCCCAACAACAGAGATTGAGGGTGTCTTCTGGTGTGACACGGAGAAAAATCCCACTTTTTAACAAGTCCAGCTGCAGCTTAATAACCTGGGTCTTCACAAACGTAGGACTCCAAAGAGTTTTCCTTCCCTTTTGAGGGGAGGTATGGAGGGCAAAGGCAAAAAGAGTAGTCATTTAAACAGAACTCATTTAAATAATGAGGAAGTATTTAAATGAAATCTGTTAAATAAACGAGATCTCATTATTTATTTTACTTTGTTCGCTGCTGAAAACAAAATAAAACATGGATGAGATTCCGGACAACAGTAAATTTTTTCATCTAGAAGATCATCTTGGGTCGGTAATGAAACCTTCTGATAAGGCAACTAACCAGGAACAACTTATTACTAATTTTTAAAGTATATAATTATAGAGCTTTCTTCTTCCCTTGTACCATGAACTTATTCTATTGTTAACACATTTGCAGGCTACCACAAATGCTGCTAAGAATGGTTCATCATTAAGTAAAAACAAAGAAGATGAAGATATAGCTAAAGGTAAATTACTAGTCACAGCCTTGGGTTAGGCTTGTGCTCTGGAGCGTTTTGTTAAAATGCATAGAAATAAGCTGCACCCTCTTCTGCTGCAAGAACTGAACGCGAGGGCACAGCAGGTTGGGAATTAAAGTTTATGTTAATCATGCACAAGTTATGGAACATTTTAATGTCTTACCTTTTTGTTTTGTTGTAGGGCAGAGTAAAGCTGTTGAAATGTAATAAATGGCTCATAGTTTGGAGAAAAAAATATTAAACATAAAGACCATGTTTATATTATTAAAATATTTCCTTTGATTAGGAAAGCAAACTGCCTTTGTATACAGGGATAAAATATACAGACTTAACTGTTTTATTTTCCTCTCCTAACTGTAGCTATTGAATTGTCATTGCAAGAGCAGAAACAGCAACAAATGGAAACCAAATCCTTGTACCCATCTGCAGAAATTCAGCAAACCAGTCAGAACGCAAGGAAGGTGCGAGCTCTCTATGACTTTGAAGCCGTCGAGGACAATGAGCTCACCTTTAAAAGTGGAGAAATTATTTTTGTTTTGGATGACAGGTATAACATGCTCAGATGAAGGTGCCTTTATTCCACAACTGTTGTGTCGTTAGCAGTTTTTTCCCCCCAGGGCTTTCTTTTCCACAAGCACATATATTGTCACTCTGGCCTTCCCCAAATATCTTTATCTTCTGCTATTTGTTCCATACCCCAAATTGTTTAAACCCTTTAAAAAAATTGTATCTAACATTTCTTTGAGGCCAGACTTGCCCTCCTTCCCCAGTTCATGTATTTCTCCAGTGATTTTAAAACAGAGTCCCCCCATTTCTTAAAAACAGATTCCCTCCCCTGCCACTGCAACACTATCTGATGCTGCTGGAGCCTTTCTGTGGCTGTAATCAAAGGAAGCTGCCTTTTCTCTCTGAAGTTTTCCTGTGCAGCTGTCTTGCTTTGCCTGCTGAGGTTCAATGGAGAGGCAGCATGCTGTGATTCTGATGGACAGCATCCTGGTTAAGCTTGGCTTGCTGCTTTATATAATAAAAATAAATAAATAAAATACCAGCGGCAAGGAGAAAGTAGCCTCTGCCCAGCCGAACCGACTGCATGCCACTGGCCCAGTTGTCACTGCCGTTTGTGACCTCAGGGTGGTTTTGGTGCAGAGGGAACCTCTGTGTATTTCATTAGATAACCATTCTGTGGTGGAGGTCCAATTTGTAGCTTTTAAAATGTTAATTGGTTATAACGTCATAAGAATAGTTATGCACATTGCAGTACCGAACTCCAGCTGATACCAGAAATTGTTGAATCTCTGGCTGTCAAGCGTCACATTTGCTAGGAATAAAACTGAGGAAAAGTGCTTCAGGTAGTTATTGTCACTCTTGTCACTGTTGTTCCAACGATAGCTAAGAAGCAGAACCTACTAACGCTGCTCTAATTTAACAGGCTGTGACAGATTAATTATATTTCTAATGTTAGTCCCCACTTGTGTACTTCTTGTAAACTTCTAGGTGAAGCTATAATGGGCTATCATCTAATCACTCTGAAGAACTGAGGAGCTGTGCTTTAAGCTTGCAGTGATTGCTGCTAAATGGTTTTACTTCCCCCGAGCCCGCCCTCTCTCCTCCCCAGCTCCTGCTTTTGGCTTTGCTGCTGGGCTGCTAATCTGTACAGACATCCTCCTTTACCTCTGTTACCGGACACCTAGGGAAATAGTGCCTCAGATATCACAGGTTTTCCGTCAAAAGCACAAAATGTTGCTGATGCTCAGAGGTGATGTTCAGGGTTTTGTAACACGGCTTTATCTCCCCAGTGACGCCAATTGGTGGAAAGGTGAAAATCATAGAGGAGTGGGATTGTTTCCGTCTAATTTTGTGACTTCTGACTTAAATGTCGAACCTGAGGCAGGTAAGTTAGCTGCTAAAAAGCTGACACATTATTTTTAGAAAGGCGGCCTTATGGTGGAAGTACTAATTAGCCCATCAGCAAAATCATTTCCTGAAATCAGCCCAAGAAAAGAATTGAGGGAGAAATCCTGACGCTGTTGCAAGCAAACAAGCATATACCACTGCTGTAGTTCACTTTTATGATACGTTTTGATTGTAAGTTGTTACCTTCTCCCTGTTGCAGTAATTCAGTTCATTTTGCCATAATTCTTAGAGAGTAACATAATACTTCTCCAGCAGCTAGGTGCATCACTGCTTAAAATACTTACTCAAATTTCTATCTCATTTAAAGATTTGATGCTAAGCAATTAAAATGTGTACTTTAAGTTAACATAGTAACGCAGCCACAGGAAAGAAACTACTGTTTGTTCTTGCAGCAACTGTGGATAAAAATTGTGTTCCTGAGGATACTACAGAAGAAATTAAGAAAGCAGAACCTGAGCCTGTATATATAGACGAGGTATGCAGTCACTTTCAGTGTACAAAAGTACTGAAATTTTTAAGAGATTAAGACGTTGTTTTGATGCTGCCAGTTAGGAGAACTTTTTTTTATGTAAAGACCTTTTTTAATTCGAAAATTAAAACAGCCTCTGCCATGCTTCAGAAATAGCTGTTGTTAACCTTATCTTCCACCTTTCAGGACAAGATGGATAAAACACTGCAGGTACTTCAGAGTATAGATCCTACAGATCTAAAGCTTGATTCTCCAGATCTTCTAGACTCAGAAGGTACTTTGAGAACTAAGTTTGCTAATTCTTTTATTTCTTCTCCCAATTCTTTTCCATCGATTAAGCTGGTAATTCTTTTGTATTTATGTTAAGCTCAGAGAAACCAGGGTATCTACTGTCAGTGTGCTGTAGAATAATTTATTTCACAAAGGGAGCATGGGGATATAAGTATAACTCTGTGTTTTCTAACAGTTTTCAAGCTAAATCCCTGTTTAACAGAGCAATTTGCTTAGCTTCTAGCTAGTATACTCTGCCTGATCTTTGCAAGAAATACCTACCTATCAAAACTCTACATAAAATAAGCAATTAATTGTCAGTCAAAATTTCTCCAAAGTACTGCTTGCTAAGAGGGGAGGGGAAGTTCAGCTCACTTAAGAGCTGGGTAGTTCAAGGTGTGCAAGAACAATTGAGGGTACTTTGGGGGGGAAAAAAAGTTTTGTAGAATGGAAAAACTGGAAAATAAGGGAATATCTTCAGTACAGGGGGCCTAGATAGATTCATAGGCAGTATTCCAGTAAAAGATGAGAACACCATAAACCTTGGAGGTGGAAGCAGAAATGCAAAATTTTCTGTAGTTTTCATCAGGAGTCTTCTGTTTGTGGAGGGAAAGTGAAGAGAGGATGACAAAGCAGAATAACCAAAGTGTTTTTCTCCTCTGGTTTGGAGGAATTGGACACGCCTGATAACTAGGGACACTGTCCAATTTTTATGCTTAGTGTACTTAAAGTATATTTTGGCTGGATTTAAAATTCAATTGTGAAGTGTGCTAACTACTTTGACTCTTTTGTGGTTACAGATATTTGCCAACAAATGGGTCCAATGATAGACGAAAAACTAGAAGAGATAGATAGGTGAGTCAGAATGTAGCTTCTGCGTGATTTACTGATACTTCAAATTGTATTAATTTTTTATTTTAATTTTCTCCTTCATCTCCCAAGGTAGAAAATCTTGCAAGAAAAAATTAGACCATTCTGCTTTTACTTTTTAACATTTACTACTCACACCAGGACTTCTGTACTTAAGGTTTTGTTGCTGTTCTCCTAAGCATACTGCATAAGTTACTTGGTGTATTTTGTATTAGCACTTGATTGTAGGCTGGTCTATCTGTCTGGAACTTGACATCCTCATTCTGATGCTCGCTGCCCTCCACGACAGGAAAATCTGTTCAACAGCATCATTACCCCGTTCCCCTCGGACTCAGGGGTATTTAATGGTGAAAGGAAAAATCGATTAATGTCGTGGAGTTGCCTGCTTTATTACAGCTAGGGAAGGATGGTGGTTCACCATTCGGGCTCTCCTTCACTGGTAGAAGGAACGGGGTGGATTCTGACCATTTTATGATACAGATGTGCAAGAAATCAGCCATCTGTCTTTCAAGATTTTTTTTTCATGCATGCTCAAACCTGCTTAATGAAGTACTTTCCTTTTTTACCATCTAACACTAGATGTTAGAGCAACTTAGTGTTTTGCATACGTTTGTTTTGAAACAGAAAACATTCAGAATTATCTGAATTGAATGTGAAAGTTCTGGAAGCTTTGGAGCTCTATAACAAACTGATGAATGAAACGCCGATGTATTCAGCCTACTCGAAACTCCACCATCCCGCACAATACCCACCTACATCTTCTGGTGTTTCAGTGCAGGTCAGTACCCTCTTCTGGAAATAGAGACTTTCCTAATATAGATTCCTATTTAAAAAGATGACACCAAAAATGAAGTGTAGGCTTTCTTGCTAGCCTACGAACAATCTGACATTGCCTGGTGACTTTCTATAGCCTTTAGAATATACACTAGAACAGAGTACTTTAATTTGCAGTTACCTGCTCATACAATAAGCTATAGATGTTAATTTTGCTCACTTTAACATAAAGATGATTTATTGAAAATACTTAAGATTCTTTCTGTGATTTTTTTTTCCTAGTGAGAATTGTGTGTTTCAGCAGCTTGGTGGATATTCTTGCGATGAGTCATGTTCTCAGTCTTAAAGTAAAATGTTACCTTCTTATCTAATAGCAGGGATGTGAGTGAACTTGAATATTAGTGCATTAATCATGAGCCCAGTGCACTTTTGCTAAGTATAGAAACCTTCATCTGGTTTTAGCTCTTTTTTTCCAAGGGGGAAAAAAAAGGTATTGTATTAGTGGGTGTAGTTGCTCAAAACGGATTTACAGTATCTCTTGTGTGCCATATTGGTGTCCTAAGAAAACAAAAATAGAGGGGAGAGGGATTTTAAAGATCCTTTTTTAAAGAAAGCACAGAATGAGTGTCTTTACTTCAAGTGAATTTTACTTTAATGCTAATTGTTCCGTGGGAAAAGAATAAAGAATAGTTGCCATAGCAACTGCTAGATCTGAAAATCTGTCAGTTAAAGTAACTCTATGTCCTTAGCTTCTGGTAATGATGAAAAATTCAGTATATTTGGAGGTTAAGAAGTAACATGAGCCAAAAGGCAACGGGAGTTTACTATTTCTTTCAAGATACATGCTTCCAGCAGTGAAAATGTGAGATAATGCTACTCGTGCTGGGCCTAGCACAGTTACTTGACACAAAACTGTCTGTTCCTTCAGTGTCCCTATACTGTCCCAAGTCCAAAAGCAATACAGAGCAGTACAGACTTCCATAAGCATGTTATACCACCTGCTCTATCTGAATTTTGAGTGAAAACTTGTGTTATCTTAAATCAGAGATGCCAGAAACTAAAGTTTTTTTAATTTCCTCTTATGTTAGTCTTAGAATATTCCTCTGTTTTTATTCCCAAAATGTATTAAATAACAAATCTTGTATGGTGCTCATCCCACTCAACCGTGTTTGTGCATCAAAATGTGTGAGGACTGAACATGGTAAAGTCAAGGGAGATTACAGAAAAAGAAACAAGGCTTCTGGGAGGGACAAAGGTCTTGTACGTGATACAAAAGGATCGTCCAGACAGTAAGGACAGACCTTGTTAGCAGGGCATTTTTGAAAAAGGTGCCTGCTGATGGCAATAAAGGATGCCTATTCACAAGTCGTGTGTTAGGAGAAGTTGCATGTGTTGGTTTTAGAACGCTGTTGGAAAGTTGATGTTCATTGAGCCTTGGAATCCTGATGTATTTGTTTATTGTATTCTGTGCCACATTTGCTGCTGCTTAATTGAAAATAAAAGGTATGCTTTTTTTTTTTAATTAACAGTCATATCCTGTACAGCCACCTAGTGGAAACTACATGATCCAAGGTGTTCACCAAGTCACCATTTCCCCAGGTTATGGCCTAGGACCTGATCAGATGGGGCAGCTGAGGTCTCTGCCTCAAAATATAAATTCTTCTGGAGCAACTCAGCCTGCTCAAGCTGCCTATTTAAGGTATCATTTCAGCAAACTCTTCCGTCACCCTATTCCTGATGGTAATTTTACTGCTTTGCCTAGAGGCTGTATCTCCGTGAGGTATTTACAGTGACGTGTAATGCTGTTTAACCGCTTTGAAGGTACACAGATTGCTTTTGGGCTAGGCAAAATTCTCGCTTGCAAATCTGCTTATCAGAGAAATAGATGTGAACTTGTCAGAGTTAGATTTGGTTCGGTTTGTTTCGTTACAGCCCAGGACCAGACTCTGTGCTGAACCAGACGTACGTGAACCAGAATGCTGGTCTTCCATCAGCTGCCAGCACCGCTGCCTACAGCCAGCAGCAGATGGGAGTGTCGGTGGATATGTCAGCCTACCAGAACAACGCGTCCAGTTTGCCCCAAGGACCAGGTTATCCCATGGCAGTTCCTGCTCATTCCGTTCTGCAGCAACAAACAAACTACCACCAACAGCCCCTCCTTTAAAAACAAACCAGGCTCATACTTCTAAAATAATGAATACAATTTGCTGAAGCTAATGATTTTTTTATTAATACCTGTCACAGATATCAAAATGCATTTTCCTTTTTAAGTAACCCAACTTAGTGCATTAGGGTGATGCTGAGTTAAAATACACATCAGAACCGGTCGTTAATCGTTTGCTTAAAGGTAGTTTGAACTAGATTAGGTAACGGTTTAAAATAATTTCAGATTACTTTGAGCCCTTAGTTCAGTGGTTTCAGGAAACGCCATTTGTGAGTCTGAATATAGGAAAAAGATTGGCCAAAAATAATTTTCTTTTTAATGTGTTTCTGGAAACTTGAGGACGCATACTCAGTGGTATGCGTTGCTCTCAGTACGCATTCTCTCTTCTGGTGTCTCACTGTAATCTTTCTATCCAAGTAGCTTCAGAAAATCTCTGCTGATTTAGACACCTCCTTCTCTCTGTGCTGCTGTCGTGAGCTTTATGACACGGTGTGCGCTAGATAATTGGAACAGCTGCACGAGTTAATCAGAGGAGAGCTGGAGGAGAAAATGATTTGATACTGTGACGGAGAGGACCATGTACCTACAGAAGTATGAGGGATGATGTTTTTGCAGTGCTGCCTATTAGATTTTGGGAAACTACAGAGAACTTTGATGTGTTTCTCTTGAAAGAAATTGCGGGGGGTTGCTTGAACTTGCTTTTGGCAGAGGTGGTACACGCAAGGGATGCTCCCAGCAGACTGTGGGTACTCCGGATATGAGGTGCTGAGCCAGGGTCTTGTACAGAATGTATTTTCTTTTCCTTTTTCTGTTGTATGTAGAAGTGAAGGAGAACTGCACTTCTGTGTGGTAAAGGAGGGGATCAAGAATGTTTGAAGCTTAAGACTGAGAATCCACCTTTGTTCCATTTCCATTGGGGAGGCAAGTGGAACAGGAATCATCTGTATGGGACCAGGGGGTTCTTGCCTCTCTAGGATTTCCTTTTGCTGCTGCTGCCATTTACGTGTCTAAATAAACGCTGGTTACAGAGGGAAACTCTTAAACAAGTTGGGAAAGGTGTATTTAACAGCCTGCGTATAGGCAGACTACGCGTGCTTTGTGAGTGTGCTCCTCATTTAATACAAGGAATGGCTGCATATTGAAAATATCAGACGTCCTTAGAAAAGGAATTGCCTTGGGACTGTGGAAGTGAAGCATTTGGTGGCTAAGACAAGAAATCTAAGAATTTCTTCCCTGATGCACTTTTTAATGGGTAGGTTCTTTTTTTTTTTTTCCTTTAAGGAGGAACAGTCGAGCTGAGTTACCTTTCAGGAATGTTTTTTCTTTTATGGTTTCAGCCTCTGAAAAAATCACTTAATTCTCCTGTTTACCTACTCAGTTTAGCATAGTTGTATTTATACATATTTTAACAATTTTATGATGAGTCATAATCTTTAGATTGAGAAAATAATGGAAGCAAATCACTGATAAAACATCTTCTTGTTAAATGTCTGAAACTCCAAAAATGTCTAAATAAGTATGTTTGGTGTATAATTTTTCTACCAAATGAGAACTGTCAGATTGTAGACTGTTGCTGAGTAATAAAAACCACCGTTCACTCAGTGCCACCTCCATTGCTTTTGCATTTTATTTAATTACTTAGTATCATGACTTTATTCGATTGCAGCCTCGTGCTTATGGAATAAGAGATTCAGTACCTGCTCTTTAAATCATTATTTAAATCTGTGCAGTTAGAAAGAACCTATCATCTTTCCTTTTGAAATGACTTTAATTTTTGGTATACTTCCCTCTGAAGTAGTTTAGTACAAATAACACGTTGCAATACTGAAGTATTCCAATAACTTTTTCCTTGTGTTAAGAGGAATAATTAACTTCAATGCTGCTGTTCAAAATTCTTATTGTTTTGAGATTTTTTGTAAGAGTTTATTTTGTTCCAAATTGGTTTATAATCAAACTAGACCTTGCTGTCATTTATATAGATTTTCCATGTTTATTAGTAAATGAGATAAAGGTAGGTATTTTTATTGGATTCAAAACTTTGATCCAGCAGAAATATTGAGTATCCTAAGCGGAGATGGCTAGACAGATGTGATCTGATTACTTCTAATTATTTTATGAATATAAATAATGTATATACTCATTTGTCTGAGATTTTCTACACAACTACATATATGCATACTGTTAAAGCCTGAAATTTTATATAAAAGCCAGATTTGTGATTGTCATCTCTTATATTCTGAATTCTGTGATATGCAACTTGTAGATAGTGTAAAATAATTTAATTATTAAAATAGTGTATTTAGAGGGTTTTGGTGTTAATAGGAACTGTTTTTCCTCTTCAAACTTCTATACATTATCATATTTATTTTTAAGGCCTGATTGTAACTGAACATGCTGCCAAAGGATTTATCTAACTTCGGATTTCTACACTAGGTTTATTCCTACTGTTTTATAACAGGAATCAAGGGTAGATAACTTCTGCTTTTTCATATAAACTCTTAATAGTTAACATAGAAGTTTGTGCAACTTTATAATGAGAATTTTATTGTAATATTTGTTTCATGGATGTTAAAAATATCGATGCTAGATACATTTTCTTCTAGTGTGAATTGGCAACCTATTACGTCTAAGTTATAGTCAACTGAAAGCAATGATTTCATGTCTGTAATGCCACCATTCAGAGGTGTGTGTTGAGACTCATTGGTATTTTGTATGGCCTTGATGTGACAAATGCATTGTCTATTAAATTTGGTATAAAAATTACAATATTAAAATTGTTTCTGTAACAGGTAGACCTTAAAATAATGTTCTGTGTTCATTTAGCTTTTGTTCATTGATGTCCATAGGCTTGTGGAACAGTAATTCTTTTGAAGGCCGTCCTTTAGAAAGGAGTGCCGAGCAGGACCTGGCTGTAGCTGCAATCTCTTACAGTAATTATTTTCTGATAGGAAGGGTTTTTTCTTATTTTTATCTATGCATCTTTTCTAAGACATAATAGGCACTACTCTTGCTTACATTGAACACTGTGATATATTTGTCGAATTAATAACTTTTTAGAATTTATGGCTCTTACCAGTTAAATTTTACATGAAACTGACTGAAACTGTTTTGAATCAGTGAAAATGAGAAATGAAGGAAAAGAAATGTAAACGGGGCAGGGTCTGAGCACTTCCGGATTTTCATCTCTCTGCTGGCTCCACTGGAATTGTAACGTCTGCCAGCTAGCGAACTGACCCCAGCATACAGCATGCCTGAATTTTGGATGCAGATTGTGGTTCTACTTCTATTTTGCCTGGGGTTTGAGGTGAATATGTACTGGTTAATAGATGCGTCACAGTTCTTACAGAAAATTATCTTAAAGAGTTTGCAGTATTAAGAATGGGGGATGTGTTTTAATGGAATATCCGTTTGGCCTCCTGTCTGCAATATGTGTGCATTGCCTTGTGTGAATAAAACAAAGTTTATTTAACAAACACGGGCGAAGAGTCTTCTGTTTACTACTCAGGTTAAATCCTTGCCAGCAAGACGAGGCAAAAGCTGCGTGAGGTGCCACTCACAGCGTGAATCGTGAACTTCAGTGCTGCAGCCTTCACCTTCCTCCTTCCCCAGCCCGCTCAGCCGTGCGCCCACTTACCTCCAGCTCATCGCGCTCCCACGCGCTCCCAGCAGCGCCAGTGCTGTGGAAGAGGCGAGCTTAATTTCAGAGCCGTGCTGCATTTCACCTCTGCTGGATGAGCTCCTCTACTCGGGAACCCTTGCTCGTTACCTTTGGTTGTCTGTAAGCTGGGCTCAGCAGGTTAGAGTGCTGCTGCATGCTGGTTGCTAACCAATACGTATGTTAACCGCTATGGGGAACAGAGGAGAATAACCGTAAAGAAAACGGTAACGCACACAATTGCCACAAATGATAAGGCGTTTATATAGAAAACACATACAATGAAATTTTAAGAGCAGTGTATCGCACATCCTAAGAATGAACCATAATTGCTTAGGGCTTATTATAGGTTTTCAAGGAGACAAATTACCCAGAAGGAGTCATAGCTCAAAGTAAGAATAAATCCTTGTGCTTTAAAGATGCCTTCTGCTGAGGCTGTGAGTGGATGCCAAACCAATGTGTGCAAGGAGCCTGCTGCACCTGAGGATGGCATTATTAGACACAAAGCACCGTGCTGCACTCCACCACTTATTTACAGCACCCTTTTGAGGCACTGATCCTACTGGCTTGATTTCAGGTTACTTTAAACTACACCTCTGAACCTTACAAAGCCAACACATTTACTAAATTACTGGCAAATGCTTTGTTCTTCATTTCAAATCTCAACCATGACTATGTCTCGCTGAAGTGAGATGAGTGTGTAAATTTTCTGGACAGTATCTTAAACTGGGAAGTGAGCAACATAGCCACACCAAGAATAATGTCAAAAGTATCCTTACTAGTACCTATTTAATGATTAAGGTGAATTTAAAAATAATCTAATTTAGACTACAGCATTCATGACCCACATTCATCTCCGATAAAGAAACCAGGCTGCCTAATTTCATCCAGGGTTTAAAAAAAATTAAAATCTACAGTTTGTGTCTATAGTGTGAGAGAAAGAAATGTGTTCACCCTGTCGTACCTTGGGCTTTCAGCAGAGGTGTGCTTGTTCTGTATGGAGCCAGTGGGCAGCAGCCTTCAGAGCATGATTAGAGCCTATTATGTAGGTGTTTGCCTTATTGCTGCCTTGATTTCACACATCTGGTATCTGGGTGCACTAATTGTTTTCGCAAACTTTAAAGGTCATGGCAGCTGGCTGGAAAAGGTAGCTCTAACGTAATTCGGAATATAAATAAAGTTGCTACCGCATAGGTTGGAGAAACGGTGGTGCTTTGATGCTTTTGGCAGCTTGCTTTCTTGATCCCTTTCCCAGTTGGTTGAGAAAAAGTTATTTTCCAAGGGAGCTGGTCTGCGTTCAAAGCTTTCTGGAGTAGAAGTGGGATCAGTTCAAAGATGCACACATTTCTCATTCATTTCAGTGGGAGGTGTAATGTACTTGTAGCTAAAGCACAGGAGTGGGAAGCAGGAAATCCAGGTCCTGCTTCCCCTTCTTCTCCAGATTTCCTGTTTGACTTCAAACAAGTTGCTTCATCTCTTGATTTATTTTTATCCCCCCGTGCCCTGGAAATTACAGCATTCTTTATGAATGGTAGTTGATGCAAACTCGCACCGATCGATACTTGGAAGTGCCAGGTGGCAGCGCGGTGGAGGCTGGGCTGGTTCACACAGGTGCAGCAGCTGGGGATCAGTTCCAGCTTTCGGAGGCTGTGCTGGGCTCGTAGCCGGGACTTGCCCGGGGCGCCTGCGCTCCTCTGCGGTGTGCCAGGGCCTGCGGTAGGGACGGGGCGCAGCAGGGAGCCCGGCCGGGAGGCAGCTCTTGTTCCTGCACCAGACGCTGTACCGAAAGCTCTGGTGATTTCTGGCAGTTCGTGATCGTTTCTGTTCGTCATAAATGATTTTTGTTTGTAATAAATCTGTCAGCTCTGAGAATTACCTACCCAGCTAAGTCCAGATACAGCGCTCCTCAGCGGGCCCCTCACAGACAAGCCCAAGAGAGGCTGGGGAAGAGCCGGGTGCGGGTGCGCAGCCCGATACACCGCCAAGCTGGAGCAAGGCGAGCACAGAAGGCTCCACAGAAAGGCCGTTCCTGCTCTCCAACTTCAGGCAGGTTTCCACACGGCCGCGTCCCCCCGTCCCTGCCGGCCTTCCCCTGCCCGTGCCGAGCCCGGCTGGCAGCGCTGAGGCGGGGCCCGGGGGCACCCAAACGGGGCCGGGGGCCGGGCTCGGGGGGCGGTGGCAGCGGCGCTGTCGGCCCCCCCGGCTCCCCTTCGACGCCTCACGCGGGTCGTCGAAGGGCAGCCGCGCACCCGACCCGCCCCGAGATGGCGGCGGGGCCCCGGCCCCGTCCCGCCCCGCGCCGCCCGCCCCCCGCGCCGCCTCCTCCCCGTCCCCTCCCTCCCGCCCTCGCCCTCCTTCCCCTCCCCTCCGCGCTCTCTCTCCCCGGCAGCGCTGAGGTGCGGGGCCGCGGGAGCCGCCGCCGATCCTCGCTGCCATGGCCGCGGTGGGTGCTGCGGGGCCCCCGGGGGGGGGGGGGGGCGGCCGCCACGGGCCGGGCCGTGCCGGGCCGGGTTGGGCCGGGCTGGGTCGGGCAGGGCTGAGGCGGGCGCGACCCTGATGGCTTCGCCTTCCCCGGCGCAGGTGACGAGGGGCACGGCGACGCGCCGCAGCCGGCTGAAGCGCTCCGACGGCAGCACCACGTCCACCAGCTTCATCCTGCGGCAGGTGAGCGGCCGGGGGCGGCTCCGGGGGGCTCCGGGGCCGGGGGCTCCCCCTCGGCCGGGAGGGTGCAGCGCCCCGGCTGCGCCTCAGCGCCGCGCTCCTCGCCCTCAGCCCCGGGGCTTCGCGCGGAGTTGGCCGGCCGGCCGCGGGCGTGGCTACCCTTTAACTTCCCCGCCCTGAGGTGGTCGCAGGGCGGTTCGGCGGTGCCGTGACCACCTGTGGCTCTGCGCTGTGGCCGGCAGGGCCAGCGGCGGTCGAAGTCGCGGTGCCCCTCTGGGGGAGTTTCGGGGCGGGTGGGACCCGGCGCCGCGAGCCTGGCGGTGGTGACCCGAGAGGCCTGGAAAATGCACCTGGGGCCGTGACTTCTCCTGAGAAACACCCGTGCTGCGTCTGCCTTCCAGCTTGTGAGCCGTGGTTTATGCTCCGGGTGGATTTCTCAGCTATCCGCTGTGGCGGTGCCGGCAAGAAATCCACTTCTCCGAGAGGACGGGAGCCCAGGTTTTAGCCCTTGCTTGCTCTGAGGAGTTGAAGGTTTCTGCGAGATGTGTGCTTGCAGAGATGTCGTGCGCCGGCACCTCAGTTCGGGGCTCCAGGCTCCTCGGTGCTAATTATACCCGGCCCTGCTTCCCCTGGCGTTACAGGAGCAGCGGTAGCAATTTAGACGAAGCCTCCTGCTAATAACTATTTCTGCCCTTTCTTCTTCTATTTGCAGTCTCGCGCTCTTGTCTGCTAGCTGTCCCTTGGTAAAACAACGGCTAGCAGCCGTAGCCGCCGAACCTTCGCTTTCTCTCCCGAGTGATGTTTGTCAGAGTAAATATTATTAACCTGCTCGAGAGGGAGAAGAGGTAAAAGGTTCCTTGGCGCATGGCCCTGACTTCAAGCTCGCCCAAATTTCTCGGTGCTGTTAGTAGAAATTTAAAGGAGCAGCAGGAGAGCGGATGAGGGTCCTTGGAAAGCCAAGGGAGGCTTGTTGAGCGTGGAAGCCCGTTTTGCGGAGACGTGCGAGGTGTGGGGCTGGTCCGTGGGTGAGGGGATGGAGTGTGGCGATTCCTCGCGTCCCGCAGGGCGAGGTGCGCGCGGCAGGAGGAGCTGGAGGGGATCCCAGCCAAAGGAATTAGAGATCCAGCAACAGCAAGGAAATGGAAAGGCGCTTCCAGGCTGGGTGAGCACATCGTGGTAGTTGAGCAGGTGGCTGCGGGCCCTTCCTGGAGATGTCCCGGAGAATTTTCAGGCTGTTGGAAATGCCACTTCAAGTGATCCATAGGTGTTGTGCTCACGCGGGAGGCTGAGGGCTTGTGACTGAGGCACACCGAGGGGAATCGGCGTCATTCCTGAGCACGGGATGTCCGAGGGAGCGAGTCTGCGCCGCGTGGCGCTGAAAGCCTCGCACGTGGGAGCGCTCACGGCAGTACCTGGGGAAAGCCGCTGCTCGCGTGAGAGCTGCTGCTCTTCAGACAAGCGGGCTGGATGTGACGGGTGAATTAGATTGCATCAAGTATCTCAGCTGTGTTCAAAACACGCTGAACGTTTCTTCTGCTTTGCACATTTTTTTGGTCTCATGGCTTAGGACTCAGTGTGCTCTGGAGGCACTGCGGGATTCAGTGTGTTTGGTGCCTTCTGGAGAAGGTAGGGAGACTTGCATTTACTTTTCAAATCCCTCTCGATGGGATAGTGGTGTGTGCGACGTGGGTCGTAGCACATTTGAGGGGCACTGCCAAATACTTAAGGCTCCTGGTTTTGATCTAGCAGAATAATAAATAATATTTTGTGATTCCTGCATCCCTACGTTTGGCTGAATTAGGATGGAAATTGCAGTGTGCAAGGATTATTTGCCTGTCCTCTACTGCGACAGTCCTGTGGCTTCCAAGGTTTGGGTTTCAGAACTTCGTCTCCTCCCGTGGATGATGTGCACACAATGTTCGCTGTGCTCTCCACGCTGCTGGTGTGGGTGACTGCTGTAGTCACAGACACCGCTTGTAAGCACGTGTTGCAGGCATTGTCCACGTGAAAACACACGTTTGAGTGAGAATGAGGGCAGCTGCGTTCCTCAGCGTCGGTCCTTTCAGAAAAGTCAGGGAGATGCATTTATTTTAGTCACTCTCCGAGATGACATTTCAGACTGCAGCGATTTCGGACGGCAGGAGATCCACGGTCATTTTGTATCTGGAGACCTTTGGAGCAGGCAAGTGCGTTAGTTCCCTACATGAGATCAGTAGGAAGATTTCACTTGGATTGTGTGAGCTGAGCAACAAAAATAACTCTTGGGTTGCCTCCCACCTTCCCCTCGCTGAGGGAGCGTGAGTAGAAGAGCTGCATCAAAGAAGTGTTTAGGTAAGGGTCGCGTTAGTTCTTCCTGTGCGTTCAGTACAATGTTCCTCACCGTATGGAAATTCTGCTCCTCGCCACTCCTGTACACACTGCGGTGTTTCTGCTGCTCCTTTAGTGCTGGAACGAGCACTTCAGGGTTGGCATTTTGTCTTTGAGAAGTGCAAAGAAACTCCTGGTAACAGGACTTGTCTTCAAGTAATGTTGGAGATGTAAGTGTAATTAAAAGCAAAAAGAAATTCTGTTAGTAAGATTTGCAATATGTGTCTCAGAGGAGTTTAAATATGTTTTGGATCTCGGATGTGTTATGAGTTGTGAACTAGTTTTCACAATACCAATGGAAATTTTACTCTTTTCCTTCCTTTTGTGTTAGGGGAGGCACAGGTCCCCCAGCCTTGAGCTCTTTACTCAATTTTTCATTATGTTGCGTTTAATTTTGGTTTAAATTCATAGGTCAGTTTAACTTAGCACCAGGATAATGTTTGTACAAGCTTCTGCGGTTGTGTTTTTGTCAAGACCGGGTGGTGATAAGTGCGGGCAGTCGCTTTGAGTCTTGTGTGTGTCAGCAACGGCAGGGCTACAAATGTACCGCGCGTGTGGAGAGCCGACGGTGCCCGTAATTGCCTCTTAACGGAGAAGCGCTGCGCTGCAAGACAGGCGCTGAGTGATGTACAAGTGGGGACAGGGAGGCACGGCTGGAAATCTGCCGGCTAGTGCGAGAGAACGATTTCTCCAGAGGGTAAGGTCACTCGTAGCCTCGTGTGACCTTCAGGCTGCCTTGTGGGGGCACCGAGTTTTGCAAAGCGGTAACACACGTTGCCTTTCCTTCGGTGCGGGGCAGTTTTAGGTCCTGTGTTAGAAGGTGGGCACACGAGTGAGCAACCTGCTCGTCTGTGCTTTGCTCCGCCGGCAGCACGGGGCAGTCCCCTGCCGCCCCCAGCAGTCAAGGCACCCGCTGAGGTTGGCGGCGCGTCGTGGGCAGCACGAGGAGCTGCTGGAGCCGAAACTCGTGCTGGTTCCTGCTGGAGGGCCGTTGACATCAGCAGTGCTCCTTCCACTCCGGCTCACCTGGGGCCCATTCCAGGGCTAAATTGCTTTAGGGTCCGTGGGGATAAACGTTTAGTTTGTTTAATGCCAGTAACAATCATCAATTACAGCGCTAATTTGTGAAGAGCTCTGGAGCTATTCTCCAGTTCGGTAACTGGCAGCGTTCCTTTCCTGACACCGCTGCCTGCAGCGCTGTTTGGTGGTGGTGAGGCAGGACAGGAGCTCACGGCGCTGCTCTCCGTGTGCTGTGGGTACCTCTGGCTGCTGCAGGAGGGCTGCTCGCCGCTCAGCCCCATCCAGCCCGTCCCCGGGCAGCGGAGCGGCTCCGGCACTCCCGAAGTGCTGCAGGTTTCGGGGTGCTGCTGCCTGGGCACCTCCGCCTGGGTGGCAGAGCCGAGGCTGCGAGCAGGCCTGGCGCTGAAGCTGTTAATGCCGTGCTTGAGCGAAGGCCGGGCGTACAAAATTGTACTTCTGACGTGGTAGGTGCTGCTCAATTCCATTTAACGAGTCCCTTAAGGGACAGAAGTCAATTATCAACGTGGTGGCATAAGCAAATAAGTAGGCCAGCTGAAAACATATGCTTATAGTTTTGCAAACGCCGTAATAATAATTCATTGTTGGTTTGTTTGTTTTCTCCCGAGGATTTTGTTTCCACCCTTTATGTTGACATGACGTGACTTGTAATGCAATTATTTTTTCCTTTGACTTCTGGTAGCACCATTTCTGTTGCCCATGCTTTCTTTCAAGGAATTTCATTGGGAAAAGTTGGGTGACCTGTGAACAACAACGAAAGTCGCCCAAAGGCTATGTCACAGCACCACGCCTTGTCAAATAAAGTGCCCCGGTGGCTGCTCCCGTGCTGCAGGTGGTCCTGGTGGCGTCGCTGGGGCAGCGACTGCACCTCCTCCTTCCCAGGTACGTGTGCCAGGAGTCCTTAAAGCCTTTGTGTGTCTGCTGATACAATTTTGGGAGGAAAAAGCTCAAGAGTCTGTGTAACTGAACTAGGGATGCCCAGGGGCAGTCGGTGCCTGAGGCAGGGACTGTGGCACGAGGAGATGGGACGAGCAGCGCACCCGAAAGGGCCCTGAAAGGGCATCCGAGGTCCCCGCTCCGCCTGCCCTCTCTCATTTTGGGAAGGTTTTGTTAGATGAAGTCTTGTGAGCTGAAGGACGGATGGATTTTTGCCTTTGATGGGAAGGAGTCGAGTTTAGGGTGCCTCTACTCTTAAATACACAACCAAAATTTGTCTTTTTCTGGACCTGACGGCTTGACCCTCATTCTGCAGGGCTGTTACTTGTTATCTCCTGCGCCTTGCCAGGCAAGCGTTGTGGTAATTCCCGTGCTGGAAATGAAATACGGGGCTATCTGCTCTTGGACACCAACAGGGCCCTTTAATAACGTCCTCTGGGAGACTCAGAGTAGTCAATGGACATTCTCTTCACCTCTTGCCAGAGACTTAGTGTAGCCAGAGTGTAGTTGTCTGCTGCAAGCACATCTAACTACATAAAGCCATATTTAGACATACATTTTATTTCTGGAAGGTTTTTTGCTGATTGTTTTTTAAAGATAGTTGAAGTTAAAGTTGGCTTTCTTTTAAGACAGTTAAACCTAGCGTTGTATCTCTGGTAGTGCTTGTGCTTGCTGCTTTTTCATCTGTGATATTAAGAGGAAAAGGAAACAGAAAATACCTTCTATTATTTGACCATCTCCTAAGCCACGGCAACATTTTTAATGGTTGAAAAAAAAAAGTGAATATCTCTCAAAAGAGTTTTGTTGCTTTGTTTTCAGGTTAGTTATTTTTTCCTGTGCCTCTGGACACGCGATTGTGGTGTTCTCCCTGCGGGACCAAGCGGCATACTCTAGTTGGATGTTGGCATCCGCATTCATTCTCTTTGTTCGGTCAAGACAAAGTAGTTTTTGTATATCAGATTTGGAAAGCTCTGAGGGCGTCTGAGCCATTTGTGTTGCTGTTCATAAAATCTGAAGGCCTTTCCCTTAGCACACACGACGTGTAACCAACCAGCCCGTTGCCGTCTCAGGTGTCTTCTCAGCTGTGAAGCGCACGAGTTCTGTCGTCTGCCCAGGAAAATGCCAGCTGAGTTCTGTACGCCAGCACTTTTCAAGAGCGTTGCATGGCCTGAAGTACAGTTTGGAGCTTTTTAGCTGATGTTATTTGCTGACTGTACTGTAAAGTGGTGACCTCGGGTGGGAGGGTGCTCGTCCTGGGTTGCCAAACTGACAGAACAATCTCATCCCTGCTGCTGGTTAAGAGGAATTAATTTTGCTCTTTGCTGATCGGTGATGTACATGGGCAGATGTAGTGATCTTTTCGTAAAATTTTTTTTCCCTTCAGTTCTTGTTTTAAAGCCATCTTCCTGAGGATGTAGTGAGCCATCAGTGGGTGACCTTGAGACGTTGGTCTTCTGTAACACAGATTCCTGATAGCGGGAGGTGGGTGATGCCGAGTGCTGGTGTCCAGTCCAGTCTAGATGTGCAACGAACCAGGCATTTCTCAAAACCAAATGCTGATTAGATTGATAAAATATATATCTGCAAGGGAGCAGATCAGAATCTCCGTGATTTACCAGGATGAGCTCAATTCTACGATGAGTCATTAATTTCTAAAATATAACTTACTGTCATGGAATATGATTATGCCTTCGACACAGGGCTGGATCATTATTTCTATACAGCATTTAGAAACTGTTAAAGCATTTGACAGGTGAATAAAAGATTCATCCCCGTCTCCAAAGAATGCAAGGCTTGTCTTCGTGGCAGAGCGGCATTGTTTTAACTCGCCTTTGTTCTCAAATCCGTGTGCTTAACTGGTACAGCAGTTGTCTCTTTTAAGTTAAACCCTGCTGAAGCACAGCTGACTTTGGTTTAACCTAGCCTGCATGTCCCTTGGAGTGTCCTCTGTCCTTGGCCTCCGTGTCGGGCACAGCTGGAGGCATCTGGCTGTCCCGTGTCGGTGCGTACATCTGGAAGCTGCGCTGGCCTTTGTCACAGGGCTGCCTTGATTCCCACATCCCAAAATCCTGCCTTGGTTGGGTTTTTCCTTGCACATCTGGGTTAGGGGGTGGCCGCGGGGCGAGCTTCACCAGTCTGAAGTGGCAGTAGAGGGAAACTTCCATGGCTTTTCTTGTTGGGAAACGGAAAACGGGAAATGTGGCTTCCCTCCGTGATCCTGCCATCACCGCGAGGAAGCCAGCAGGCTCCCTGCGAGTTTCGGTTCCTCATCTGGAGAGCGAGCGTGGCTGCCTGTCTCTGTGTCACCGGGAGGCTTAATTGAATGCTTCTTAATGCACTAATTGAATCTCAAATTATGTTCCCATTAGTCTTCCGCTGGAAAAGGAAAAGGATTTTTGTCGTTGTTTGCAAGCAAATAACGATCGTGAGTGCGTGCTGCTAATAAATAAATAAAGAGATCCCCGAGCTGTGGGGTTTGTTTGGATTTGTGCAGAGCCACCTAGGAGCCGTCGAGGCAGGTTCGTTACGCTCGGCTAATGAGAAGCTCTCGTCCGTGAGCACGGCACGTGGCGGGGAGGACGGGTCGGCTAACAAGAGCATCGGAGATCGTGTAGGTGACGGAGGGAGATCGTGAAGGTGACGGAGATCGTGCAGGTGACAGCTCGCTGTGTTAACAGCATCCCTTCTGGGTGCTTGGTGGAGCCGTTGGCACGGGTTCGTGGAAGCCCGGGCCCTTAAAATCTCACTTAAAAATGTTATCCCCTCTTCTTCAGCAGATGTGCTGACCGGCTTATTGTCTCCATGGGAACAAGGTTTCATTTTTAAAATAGCCTAAAGTCACACAAGAGAAGTCAGATATTAATAGCAGAGGCAGCGTAGGTATGAGTAAAAAAATAGGGTTTGGCTCTTCCTCATCCAAAATTCCCTGTAGTTTGGAGTTGCCTGTCTCTTTGTGCGTGGTGTGGGTGTTTGTTTCCATGTATCCTCCTGGAGTGACCTATAAAATTAATTCCCCTTATCACACGGTGGTGTCACAGTGCAATACGTGGTACAGTGCCGCTCGGGGCACGAGGGCAATACCCAGTGCGTGCTGCGGGATAGGTAAGCAGATGAAAATCCTCCGCGGAGGCTCGGAGCTCCGGCACCCCAGGAGCCCTGTGCCTTCCCCTGGCCTTCGGTGGCCTGGCCGCAGCCTCGCCGGGGGTCTGTGCCCTGGGCTTGCAGCCCTGGCGTGTCTTCCACGTGGTACCAGATCGTACAGAAGCTGCAGCTGGGGGTCGCAGCGCCGCGTGAGGAACGAGAGCCGCTTTCGGGAGCTGGAGCCCCGGGAAGGCTGCGCCTGCGTTTGCCGTCAGGCAGTTTCTATGGACACCGGGAGTTTGTGTCAAATGCAATCTCGGTGCGATTGTCTGTGCTGAATATAGAGGAAGCTGAGATGATTACATGGGACTCCAAACCTGTATTTGTTAAAATGTGTCGTGGTGCTTTGAGAAGAATATGGTGGTGACAGAAATAGCTTTTTCCTAAAATCCTTGGGTCTTGGGTGACCTGCGGAGTTGGAAAAATAGCTTCGTAGCTCCTTTGTGTTCGTTTCAGGGCTACGTGGGGAAGCCTGACTGTATAATTTTCACATTTCTGCTCTTGGAAACCAAAAACTGTTAGAAAGTGATTTTGGTAGTTGATCAAGCGTATTAACCTAAAGGATGTCAGGACACAGGGGAGAGCTCCTGCTGTCAGTGCGTGTAGGTGGGACTCTATATACCTGGGAAGCAGTCGCTCGTTATGCGCTGAAACCATTGGTCCAGAGAATTACAGTCATAAAAATACAAATAACAGAGAATGCAGGTAAAATCAAATGAAGGTTGCGGCTGGAATAGTGCTGCTTCTGTGCAGGAAGAGATGCCCTGTGCTGGCTGCTCTGCGTGGGCCCCTGGCGCTTGTTTCTTCCACTTGCCCTCCACGGCTGTTCTCGCACCACCACCTCCTCCTGCCCGCCTCATCTCCGTGGCCAGCCGAGAGCACGGCACTGACGGTGTGTACCGAGCCACAGAAGGGTTGGTTTTTCTTAAATATGAAAGAGGTGGGGGACCGAAAGGGCACCTCGTCCAAATGAGCTCTCACGACGCGATCTGTTGTGCCTGGGTGGGGCGTTCGTTTCTTGGGCGATCTGTTCCTGGCGACTGAAACTGAGCTTCTCATTAGGAGGTGTTTCATCAGCTGGCGTGCTTTTTTTCTCCTCTTTTATTCATCTTGAAATTATTAAGGAAAAAAAAAAAGACCTCAGCACAAAAGCCATTTCTTAGGTTTAATGGCCAGTTGGGGTTAATGGCCCGAGGCACATTAACCTGCCAGCCGGCCGTTCATCTTCCCCGTGCCTCGCAGCACTCATGGCTTAAATATTATGTTCCCATCTTGCCTTCGATGTCTTGTTGGCCTCGTGGGGAGGAGCTGCCCCCGTGGGGTGGCAGCACTTTGTGAGAGGCTGGAGACGTGGCGCTGCGGGACGCTGGAGGCAGTGAAGGCCGCCTCCGCGGCTTGCTGCGGTGCCGGGGGGCTGGGGCTTCCCAATCTAGCCTGCCGGGTGGGAGAAGAAGGTCACGGGGACACGGAGATGTGAGGGATGAGGTGGGGCTGAAACGGCCACGGGGAGGTGAGAGCGCTGGGAGGAGACGGGGGAGCGGGGATCGAAGCCGGGGTGTGGGCTGGGTGACAGGGAGGGCGCCTGTGAAGCGAAGGGAGGGCAAAGCCGGGGGCCTTGTCCTAGAATCAGAGCGGCTCGGGTTGGGAGGGACCTCAAGGATCACCCAGTTCCAACCCCCTGCCATGGCAGGGACACCACCCACTACATCACGATGGCCAAGGCCTCGTCCAGCCTGGCCTTGAACACCTCCAGGGATGGGGCAGCCACAGCGTCTCTGCGCAGCCTGTGCCAGGGCCTCACCACCCCCTGAGGGAAGAATTTCCTCCTAACGTCTCATCTAAATCTCCCCTCCGTTAGTTTAAAACCATTCCCCCTCGTCCCATCATTATCCACCTGAGCAGAAAGTCACTCTCCATCTTTGTTAAGCCCCCTTTAAGTACTGAAAAGCTGCAATGAGGTCCCTCCGGGGCCTTCTCCAGGCTGAGCAGCCCCCGCTCTCTCAGCCTTTCTTCACGGGAGAAGCTCATTTCTAGGACTGCGACCACCCAGCCTCAAAGCGCCCGCGCAGGGCGGCGTGCTCCGCCTGCTGAAGGGTAACCGTGCGGGTGTGCAAGGCAAGGAGTGGGAAGAGGGGAAACCACAAATACCCATTTAATTAACTATTTTAAATTTGACTATGGACGTTCGGGGATATTTTGTTGCTGTTGGCTTCTTTCAGGAAATGTTGTTCTCTCTCTCTGCGTCATATCCTGCATTTCTCTCTTAAAACTGGCTGCGGACTCAGCCTGTCGTGACGCTCCCTGGTTGATGAGGGCTGCCCAGTCTATGGAGTGCCACCAGCAAATTAGTAGAGAGATATGAAGAGATGAGGAAAAGTTTAAAAACAAAAAAAGGGGGCAAAGAAAAAAGAAGAGGAGAAAAGAGAGATTGAGAAAGAAGGGGCAGAATACATCCCTCGCTGGTTTGCAGAACAAGGAGCGTACAAACTAAAAATGTTAGTGGAGACTTGCCAGAATGGGTAAGGTTGCACAATTATTGTCTTCTACAGCTTTCCCCACCCTTGTTGGGAGCTCGGGGTGTGCTGCATCACTTGCAGGAGGCAACGTGGCAGGGGACTGCCACTGTGAGATGCAGGAGGTGGAAGATACCGGCAGCTGCTGGTCGTTCATTTCTGGTTTTGCACTTCTTTTTTTTTTTTCTTCCATTTTTTTCAGCAAGAGCATGAGTTGGCAGTCTTAATGGTGAGCCCCTAAACGCCAACCTCAAGTTGTGGTGCAGGAGGGGACACTTGGATGCGGGTGCTTTAATCTTAGCATTATCCAGTAGTCAGGAGGCAGACAGCTTTTGCTGTCAAACACGATTTTCAGAGCAGGAAAGTGCATTTAAAAAAGTAAAATGATGCAAGCCTTGCCAGGCAGAGCACACCCATGTTTGACTGTATTTTCAGGCCTGCCTTCCTTGGGATTTGTCTAACGAGCTTGCCTCTCATGACCAGAGCTGAAGGAACTACTTTGTAGGCTGATTGTGTCTCCCCAGGAACAGCATGAAGAGCGGCATGCACGTGGTGTGTCCCCGCTGTGCCGTGTGCCTCCTTCATCCTTACCTGTTCCTCTGCCAGTTTATTTCTAAGGCCGTGTCCTCTCTTGTCAGACGTGGAGGTACAGAAGGTTTACTGGTGTCCCTGGTGGGCATCTTTGTGCAAGCTGCATATTTCTTATTAGAATTTCTTATACAACTGCCACGTTTTCTGCATTTTCTGCTCTTCCCATCTTTGCTTGTAAGCGGCGTGGAGGCGTTCCCTGCACAACGGGGCCGGCTGCTGCCTGCGGAGCACCACTCCCTCCGTTCAGGCCCTCTTGCTGCTCGCATTGCAAGGCTTTTGCAAGGTTTTGCACTCTGCTCCGTGAAATGTGTAGTCGCTCCTAACGGAGCGTTTGTTCTGCGTTTCAGCTTCATGCAGGATTTATCCTTGCTAGAAGCCAAGGTGTTTTATTTGTTCATTTAATGCACTTGAGGATTTTTCTGATTTAGAGCATTAACGAGTGATTGAGCAGCTGACGTCCCTCCATGACAAATCTCCTGCCGTTTTAAACTTCTGCATAATCATGTGCTTTGGGTCCTCTCTGAGAGTTCTGGTGGCTTAGAAAGACTTCTGCACCCTGTCGTTAGCTCTGGGAATTAGCAACAAAACAGCAGCGAAGGGTCACCACGCGGTGAGCCTCTTCCAGGAAGACGGTCCCTTTTCCACTTGTCTTGGGCCATACACATGTGTCAAACCTGCAACGGTTTCACCTGCAAGTGCCTCACCTTCCTCTTCACGGATGACTCCGTTTTCTGTGCTGGTGAAATGAGAGGTTACCACTTAGATGCAGGAAAAACAGAAGTGTGATGAATTACAAGCCGGTGTAATTTATGCAGAAGCAGTGTGGGGGAAACTGCAGCCCACTCTTGTTCCACATAAATTATGCATGTACCTCCTTGAAAATAGCTACAGAGGGTGTTCGGATTTTTTTGGCTAATGAATCATGCCCTAAATTTCTACAGTACATACATTGACTCAAATGTCTCCCTTTTGCCCCACCTTTATTTTTAGATCAGCTGTAAACTCCTGCTGAGCACGCAGTTCCGGATGTTTCTTTATTTTCCTTACGGCAGACCTGTGCTTTGAAGACCCTGTTTTGAGAAGGGGCTCCTAAATTTACTACTTCTCCCAGAGCACTCCCACGTGAGAGCTCGCATCTCGTGCTTCGGAGCTCTCTGGAGAGATCCCTTGGCTGTTGTAGTGAGGGTATGCGTGAATAAAGGCGCGCTTGTGGGGATGCAGCCGGCTCCTGGGTTCTGTCCCTGCAAGCTACAGCTGCTGTGGTCTTCGCAGCTGGGTGGAGGACAGCGCGAAACCTTTGGTCCTGAGCACAGCAACCAAGAAACCGATGAAGGAAGCAAAGAAGGGTGCTGTTGGCGTTTGCTTGGCATTACGGGCCAGAAGAACAATGCTGCCCGCCGTGCGAAGTCTGCTCGGTGTTACCGGCCAGAAACTGGCGGAGCCTGGGGACGGCTCGAGGTGTTCCGAGCCCTGAGCAGCAGCCTGGGTGCAGCAGGGCTGGGCTCTGAGCGTCTCCTCCTGCAGCAGCCAAGTCCTTGGTCCCGCTGCCAGACAGCGGCTGGGAGCATCGTGGCCACGGGGCGGTTCTGGAAGGGAGCAAAGGTGCACAGAGGAGGATTCGGGAGGTGAAGGATTCGTGGAACACGAGGGGATGAAACAGCTTGGGGCCTAAAATCAGCCTGCTACGGGGATGCGGCGCGTTAGAGAAAGAACAAGCCGTGGAGAAGTGTGATTTTCATGGTAATAAAGGTGTGGGCGCACCAGCGTGGGCATGCCGGAGAGCGCGGCGGCACGAGGCTGCGGCTGGAGCGTGCGGAGGCTTCAGCTGGCGGGGAGGGCCACTTCTCGCTTGGCACGGACGGGGAACAAGGAATTTCAGGGTGCTGGAGAGAGACACGGTGTGTTTTGCCATATGTTAGGAGTGATCCTATATATGGAGGGACAGAGCAGATCTCATGTACAATTTCTTGAGGACTTTTTTCCTTTTTTGCCTTTTTTTTTTTTAAGTACAATATTTTTTTTCCTTTGCTGCACCTAAGCAAACAGCGATTGTGTATCTGGGGCCAAATCTCTTTTGCTCTGTCCTGCTCCTGCTGAAATCACTGGTGTCCTTCCACAGCAAAACAGGCAGGACTGCCTGAGCTAATAACGCAGGGTATTTTTCCCCTGTTTGCCATTGTCAGTAAAATTGAAGTTTGCTGCCCCTGCACGTCTACATTGTGATAAATGAAGGAAAAGCCACTTGTGGGAATGGCCCCCAAAGCAATTTGGTGTGCAACGGAGAAATGAAATCCGCCTGGCCGGGGGAATGACGCATGGCATCAGTTGCTGGTTCAGATTTCCTACGCGTTGCGGTTAGAAAAACTCAGTTTTGTGTAGTCTGGGCTGGGCTGCTGAAGCCTTCTGCTGCTGATTTGTAGGCTGTAAGTAGTGCCGGAGCTCGCAGCTTGGCCTGGGAGGGCTCCATGAGGACGGACAACGTACTGTGCCACCGGGCAGTGAGAAGAGCCGTCGTTTGGAGCCGTGTGCTCAGGGCTGCCGGCGGCACAGCGCAGGTTCGGTATTTACACGCTGCTGCCTCACTCCTCATCCTTCGAAAGTTCCTCAGCATTTCGAGGCTTGCTTACTTAAAAATAAGCCGTCAATTCTGAACAATTCAGAGAGCTCTTTAGCCAATTTCAGTGGCGTGTTTGGGTGAAAATTTTGCCTGACGACCTAAAAATTAATAGTTGTTGTTGCTCTCGTTTCTTTGTTACTCATAGAGGGAAAGTAACTGTTAGATGTGAATGTCACATTATTTATGTCTAAATACAAGAGAATAGCTCTAGTTAATAGTCGTGTCTCCTCTGTGTTAGCACTCCCGTCACTTCCGTGTCACCATTGCCACTTTTAGAGTAGCAGAAGCTACACCTGAAGTCTTTTACAACCTATTTAATGTCCCGTTCTCAATATACGTTTGAATTGCTCTTAAGCCCACCAGCCACAGGTTGGCCAATTTCTGTCTTTCCGCTTCCTGGCAGACTGTAATTCTGTACGGATTTCACTGTGCTTGTGGCTGTCGCTTTCATGGCTTCTCACCTGCTCTGCTTCAGCTTGCTGCTGCTTTAGCTTTTGGGTCTCAGGCTCCAGCGTGCACCGGGGCGCTCCTCACCTCCGGCGGTTCCCGTTTTTTGCTCATTTTCTTGGTTTTGGGTGCGGGAGGCGGTGGCTCAGAGCACCGTGGCCAGCCCTCCCTGCTCTCGTTCCTCAGCCAGCATCGTCTCTGTCTCTGATTACCTCAGGTGCTGAAGGCGTGCTGATCCGGCCGCGAACAAGCAGTGGGAATGCACCGTGTTAGCTTCCAGCATTAATCCCGTGTGGTTTTTCTCAAGTCCGTGGTGTTAGAGATGGATCACCCTGCTCTCCTCAGTGGTTTCAACCTGTGCTGTTTTCTCACGCAGGTCTGGCACCAACCATCCCTTCCTCGGCACGATGCGCTTTAACCCAGCCACGGGATGAAGGGCCTGGTTCGGAGGGGTGCTGGCTGCCAGCACGCGCCGTCAGGACAGCCCCCGGCCATTAGCCCTGCGGGGCTCACCTCTGTGCGGCTGTTTTGTAGGAGGAACAAACGTCCTCCTCTCTGCCTCTCTGGGGTCAAACAAGCTTGCGTTATTCCTGTTTTGCCGTGGGGGACGTTGCCAGCTCGCAGGTCACACGGCGGTCCCGCCGTGGCCTTGCTCTCGCCCGCAGCCGCTTGTTGTTCATGGCCGCTGCAGGGGCTGTGCTCTGAATATCGAGCTGTGGTGTAGTCCGTGGGAATCTTTTCCCAAATTTCTTCCTTAGCGTTCCAGGCAAGATGAAGCTGGCAGGTCCTCGTTCATCTGGAGAGCATCTTCCCCGACAGGTAGACGCGAGTGTAGCTGCTAAGGGTAAATGTGTCGGCCACCGACACAGAAGACAGGTGAGCGGGTTTTATGCCGTGTTCCTGCAGCCGTGCTAGGAGGCAGGAAGATGGAGCTCCCCTGCAGTTCCTGCGAGGTGTTTCATCGCTCACCGAGCGCGATGCCTGTTTCTTCACAGTCCCAGGTAAAGTAAAGGCTCCGGGCGGCGCGCACCTTGCTGCCGGCCGTGCTAAAGGCGTGCAGTTCTGGCCGAAGCCACGCGGTGGGGCTGGCACTTCGGCTTGCTGCCATCCCCTCCTCACCGAGCACACGGTCGGAGCCCTGGAGCCCCTGTGTCCTCTCGGAAAATTAAATTAAATGCCACCTTTACAGTTTTCAAGTTCCTCAGCAAAGCGCTTGGCTCAGAGTCGGGCATCACCAGCCCAGTACAATGAAATTCCAGAGAGTTGCTCCTGCTGATTTGTTTCGGGCTGTAATTTGCAGTATTGGATGTCTGATCTGATGCCGGGTTAGCTCAGGAGACAGGAGTTAGCTCAAGTTGCTCTCTAGCAATCACACGATGCTTCCTGGAATTTGCTTTCTGGTCTCCGTAGCTGAGAGCACAAGCCCTGGCTCTTGCTTTGAATTTACATTTGTGGAACGCACGAGACAAATCAAAAATCACAAAGCACTCGTTAACTTCTTAAATGAAATATTTCCCGTCCTGTCAAGCCACAGAATGAGGATGCAGCTGGTTCGTAAGTTCTGGGCAGGATTCAAAGCACTGCCCATGCTGTCGCGCTCCCCGGCTTAGCTCCCGCTGGCGCTGTGCTTTAGCCACGTACCAACAGCCACCTGAAGCACTCGCACCCCAGAACTTTACGTCCTGCTGATGAATGGAAACAGGGAGTTAAACTTTTTGGTTTGTGCCCCTCTGCCTGCATGTCCGTGCATTTGTCTTTCAGTTTTTCCATTTACACCGTAAAACCCACGCCCTTGTTTTGTGTTTTACCTGGAGCTGCTTGCTTATCGTGGCAGTACGGCTCCCCGGTGCAGCGGGACCCCTCGATGTGGCCGCCAGCCTCGGCGCCCCGTCGAGGCCGAGGGCAGAGGTGGGGCCGCTGTCGGACACAGCGAGCCCAGAGGGTTGGAATTACGGCTCGCGCTTTCAGAAGAAGAAAATTATGTGCTATCAGACCGCAAACACACGTGTAATTTAGCACTAAACCTCTGAATACGGAGCGCAGAAAAGCAAGGAACTCAGATGCAGGGCTTGTTTTGCCTCGTCTGTGTTGCTCCCGGCGCTGTGATCTGCTGGCGTGCTCGGGTATATAAATATCTGCCGGGCCATGTGGTAGGGATCTGCAATGCACGGTGGCATTGCTGAGATCTGGAGTTACGTAAACTTAAACCAGATTGTTTTTAAAGTATAAACTCTTGGCTTTTCTTCCAGGTTCAATATCAAAAAAAAAAAAAAAAAAGGCAAAGAAACCCAGATTCACTAATGCAAATTAGCCTGGTTCTGCTGTTTTGGCAATACAAAATTGTGAGAAACCTAATATTAAAACACAAAACAGTCCTGGAAGGGTAACTTTCCAGCGGGCAGCTGCCCCATCCCTTGCTGTGCTGCACCGAAAGCTTTTCTCCAGGGAAAGGGGAGCTTGTTCAGCCCCTGCTGAGCACTCCTGGGGGCCCCCCTGCCTGGTGTTCACCCTGGAGGCCAAGGTGGGAGAGCGCGGCTTTGCCGGAGGGCACTTGAGCACCGTCGCGTCCCTTCAGTAGAGGCTGTGTGCCTGGGCATTTGTGAGCCCTGTTGCTTCGTGCTTTCCAGCTGTGCGCGTTTTTGGGGCAGCCCGCAGCATTTGCAGCATCCCCCAGGTATGGGGCAGGGTTGTGGGACCCCTGCGGGTCCCACACTGGCTGTTCTCGAAGCCCTGGGCACCGAGTGCAGGTATGGGATTCCCTGTTTCCTCCGCAGGCATGGGGGGCACGGAGGAAATGTGGAAGATTCTCTGAAGCTGGAATTGTTTGGAGTCATGAAAACACCAATAAACACTCCTACGTGCTCGCGGAATTAAACTCGGTCGTTCTAAATAATTATAATTGCTTTAATTTGCCATATTTTGTGACGGCTTGTTCATTAAACCATGAGCTTCGTGGAAGCTCCGCTCCCGAGTCTAGCTGGAGGAAATAGTAGGATAGTATTTAGCTGGGTGCCCCAAATTGTGCAGCAATTATGACGAAACAAATCCGTGCCGGGTTCTGCCGATTGCCATGGTAACCCACATTCAAAATAGCAGTAGAAGGCCACGTAGCAGAAGAAAACCAGGTTTTTGTCCCTTATTAACTGATGCGCGCTGTCGGTTTTGACAGAGAAGCCCTTAAAATGGAGGCAGTTCCCTTTCGGATTGCCGTCGTGTTGTAAGGACGAGTCCTGCTCCAGAAACGCGCTCGTGCAGGCGGTGCCTGTCGGAAGAGCCGGCCGTTTGCTTCGCGTTGCTGGATGCTCCTGCCTGTCCTGCCCAGCAGCAGCGAGCAGGGGAGGACAGGGGGCTGCGGCAGCAGAGCTCCCGGGTTAGCCAGGCGGCCTGCTTGGGGCTCTGGAAGCGCTGCTTCCCGTACCTCCGGCTTGCGGCTCCGGGCTCGGCGAGACCTGAGCCGTGCGCTCGATGCGCTAAAGGGATCTCGCGCCGGCATAACCTCTGAGGTTTTGACGACTCCAAGAATTTAGGAGTCGGGCATCGACTCCAGAAAAGAAAGCTGACTGCACTTGTCACCAGAACAGCTGGTTTGGTGTCGCTTTGTGCCAGTGCATATAGCGTCTGTTTGTTTTGAGGGGGTTTGCAGCTCTGATTTTTGTAGGCAGATTCCCCCAGCTGTGTTGGCCAGCAATTTTGAATTAAAGCTGATTTTGTGTTTCTTGTATTGTCCTTCCTCCAGAGACTGAAGCGTTAAGCAAAGCGTTAGGTGTCACAGCACTCACAGCAAAGCCAAGCGACTTCCTCATCCTGTAAAGGTTTTACTAAACGTGTGAAAAGGCGTTTGCCCCTACACGTCGCTGCCCAGCGGTGATCTTGACTTTTGGGGGCTCGGGGAGGCCGGGGGGCACCTCGCGGGGAGCTGGGGGCATTAATTGCATTTAAGGGGCTAACGAGCAGGCTGGCAGTAGGGTGAGTTCCTGGGAAGGTAAGGCTGGCAGCTGAGGGTACTTTCAGGCTGTTTGCTGATTGTGGTTGGCAAACCGTGCACATGACTCTGGATACAACAAAAGGTTTTTCTGGAAATAGCTTCTCCATTTCTGAAAATTGACGTTTCGGTCTGTATCATGGATGTTGGCAAGAGGGGGGGAACTTCTGGGAGCTACTGGCTGTTAATGCTCGGGGGAAGAGGGAAACTAGCTGCAGGTAGAAAGAATATTTTCATTACTCCTGCGTCATTGCTCAGTTAAGATAAAGGCATTCAGACGCCTCTTTTACAACCTGCATAGAACCAAAGACATTTGGCATTTTAAGGAAATGTTCTCATGAATGTATCATGCCCATCAGGCTTCACCTATTGCACTAGACATTCACAAGATCAGAGCGTAATTCAGCTCGCTGCTCTTCCTTTGTCACCTATGCCCTTACCACCTACTTTCCCACCCCCAGATTTTAGGTGGGTTCTTCAAAAGATGAATAAAACTGAATCAGCTGCATGAAGAAGAATTCAGGGCTTTCAAACTCACTGGGGAGAGCGGAGCATACATGTGTGGGAAGGAGTGAGTCCACTGACAAAAGAAGCTATTTAATCTTTAATGTTCGTTTCCTGCTACTATGAAAAACACTGAGCATGTTTAATAAATAGTCCTTTATTTTTATTTTTTCATGACTGAGTGGGTAAGGCTGCTGCACCGAGCTTGTGCAAAGTGCCCCAGCTACACGACGCTGCGTAGCGTCTGTCACCTGCTGCAGGGGCCCTTCCCAGCTCTGGGGTTGCTGCTGGCTGGCTGGATTGCTGGTATAATATATGCCTGCACAGAATTTAATTTATAAAGTGTTTTTAACTTTGCTGCTTGCTGTACACCTGGAAAGCAACTGCGTCTTCTTTCCTTCCCGCAGTCACGGCAGCGAGAAGCGTGGATGTGCCAGTGGAATGCCCTGAGTCTTGTCTCTTCATCCCAAGAATTAGAAAGACAGAGCAAGTGTTAGTGGCGTTCTTCCCAGTGAGCTGCCCACGTTATGTTAAGGGGATAACTACCTTCAGCAAGCCTTGCTCAGAGTGCTTTAACGCAACTGCAGGCAGCTCCTCCCCAAAGCAGAGGCTGGATGACGGTCTCAGGAGTGAGCTCACCTTTTTCCTGATGTCTTCAAGTTAAAACCAAATGCCTTCCTGGCAACAACTCCTGCTACCCCAGTATAATTATTTTTCTAACACGAAATTGCAGATCTTGGTACAGGGCTGTGGGGCACGGGTGAAATGCTTTGGCCTACAGCTTGACAATCAAGGTCAACAGAAGTAACGTCAGATTGCCCTAGTACCAGCTCGTTTTTGAAAGCCATCCTAAAACCAGAGGTTTCCGAGGGCGTGGGGGAGAGGAATGGAAGCTGCTCGGGTGCCCCATGTGCAGAGCACCGGTCAGTAATCTTACTCTGCTATTTTTATTCTGCTGAACCAAGAGGTGGCAGCAATATTCCCTCCTGAGACGCCTGATATGTCACTGAAGGATAACGTTTAATAGCAGTAATGAGGGTTCAAGTCATAATTTCACTTCTGGTCGGAACTGGAACAAAACCAGTTTCTCCTCCCTGCACCAGGTCTGAAAGCAATGCTGACAGGCGTCAGGCCCAAAGTACGGTTACCTTTGGCTGGGCTGTGGGAGTGCTGTGGGAAGCAACAGCTACCGGTTTTGAAGAGCTTGAATATGAGTCTCCTCCAGCGGCAAGTCCATCACAGCAGCCAGCGGCAGGTATTCTGGGAGAATAAAGTGAATTAGCAAACAGGTAGAGAACAGGCTGCCGGCAATGCTAGGTCTCTTCCTAAGCCTGTCCCCGCCGAGGGATCACGGCCGAAAGCAGAGTTTGCCTACATCTCTTCCGATTTTGCTTAGCAGATTGTGCCGAGCTGCAGTGCCTGTAGCATTCAAATAAATGTCTAATCCTTTCCTTTCTAAGGATAAGTGTTACAAGCTTTTGGCTCTATCATTTATTTTAATACTCTGGATTTCTTCTACAATTTGGATAAATATTTCCTCTTATCAGTTTTGACTTTTGTAGCCATTTAATTCTGTGCTCCCTCTTCTGGATATTGAATTAAGCTCTGAGAACACATGCTTCTGATCTGCTTCATCATCTGTATTGCTCGCAGTGATTATGGGCAGAGATGGCAGAACTGCCATTATTTATTATTCTCAGCAGCTCCCATTATAATATTCTGTTTTCTGCTTGTATCTCTGTCAAGCCTAGCTATTCAAGCTGAATTTTTCCATGCTTGCTCCCAAATGGCTTGCTTGCACGTGTTTCATACTCTTTTTTTGGACTGTAGCAAATACGAGACCCTAAATATTGCTGCTTCTCCATTCATTCCTGCTCTTTTGTTTCCTGTCTCATAGGCAGTTTCAGATCTAGCACACCACTTTCCCCTCAGCAGTCCATTTAGGGATTTTTTTAAAATATTTTTTTTAGAGTAGCCTCCGTAAGGATCATGTTAAAGGCCAGAATAAACTAACCATTCTGTTCTTTTTTTGTGCATGAGTATAGGATTTGAGAGATTAGGGAAAATAGATATCTAACAACTGCATGAAAGTGGTAAGGGAAAAAATATTAGTATCTGTATAAATGTTCAGAGCATTATGTTAGAAATAACTTGATCTGATCAAGCCTCTGAACTACTCCCAGCTCTCACAGACTGGCACTGACAGCATGTGCATTGATGTATTGCTTCAGACTGGGAACTGTAAAGGTTTACAGATTGATTCAAACATCTTTGCCCGAAAGCAGAGGAACAGATCCTGTTCCATCCTATTTTAATAACTGCTCGTGCACCGACCCCTCTTTACACACAGGGCTTTTCGTACCCGTAACAGGGAGACGGGCTCTGCTGCAAGGATTTTTGTAATTACGATTGTTCTCTTTTGTAAGGGAAAGGCAGAAGGTATTTTTAGCCATTCTGACTGCCTCTGATTTGTAAAAGGACTCACACAGCGCTGCTGGCGTATGGAGTACGTTGAGGTGCTGAAGGAATTAAGAGAGACCTGCAGGTGTTTGTCATCCCCAGCGCAGACGACCCGATCCATCCCGACCTCCCACCTGGCTGGCGGTGCTGGGGCCCCTGGATCGCTGTCACCGCCGTACCCGGAGCTGTTCCGGCAAGGAGGCGCCCCAAAGTCAGAGGTACCAACAGGCCCTCCCAAACCGAGGCACATAGAAATACGTTTTAGGGTTCTTTTACTGCCTTACATCTTCCAGGAGAGCCCCATAACGACGACGAGCAGTCACTGTTTTCAGGACTTTGTACACAGATTTTATGGTGTACTCCTGGATGGCGAGAATATCCTAAACGGACGGTCTCTGGCAGGTGAGAAAAGGTCTCCCAGAGAAGTTCTTGCTGGTAAAGTCTCTTACTTAAATATGCAGTAAAATTCTTGAATCTCTGTGTTTTTTTCCCCCCACTCGGTTCTCAAATACCCTGACTAAATATTTAAAGGACTTGAGCGGGCTAAGTGGCTGCTCCTTCATTGATCGGTTGTTTCTGGATCCGTTTCTCCACTTGGATGGGTGTCATGGAAATCTGCTGAAATGAGCTGAAGTTTCCTGTAGGCCCTTGCCATGGAATTCAAATGCTGTGTTGCAGTATATGGTAATTGGGTTATAAAGCATAAGAAAATAAAATAAAACGAGCAAAAAAACCCAACATGACAGGCTAATCAAGCTGTCCCTGTAAAACCCCAGGGAGAAGCAGCAAAGTACAGATCAGTTTGCGTCACACAACAGAAGCTGTAGGTTTACTACTTCTTCTAAATTCCCCAAAATAAAGAATACCCCGTTACCGGGCGTACTGGGCGATGCTGAAGGTGTGGGTGTGAGGCAGGCACGGGGCACGCGGCGTGAAGCAGAGAGCGGTGCTGGAGGCGAGCTCCGGGGCGCTGCGGGGCTCGGCGCCGTGCTCCTGCGCTGCTCCTTCCCCACCACAGGCTCCCCGCAGCCTCCCTCCGCCAGCCCCAGGTGCGTAGTTGTCGCCCTTCTGTGCCCGTGCGCGTGTGCCTCAGTGCTGCTGAGGTTTCCAGGAGGCAGAGGCGACTTCAACTGCTGGGGTGAAGCAGCAGCGGCTTCCCATAAAGTTAGTAATTGGCTTTTATTGATAGTTTCCCATCATTTCATCAGTTGCAGTCTGAAGTGGTGTGCAGCAACACTCGGCATCAGCACTTGTGGCAGTTAAAGAGATTGATTAACATTCATCAGAAGAGAAGAGGAGCTTAAAATAAGAAATAAAACAAGCGCTTAATCCTCAGGCCCAGATGTTTTCAGGCACGGGAGATAAAATGTCTGTCTTCTCTGAAAAGAGAGCCCCCATATCCTCCTTTCAGCAAAGAGCCATGACCCAACTCCAGCCCTAAAAACGCGCTGTCTTTTTGTGATGTGACCGTGTTTTGGGCGTCCGGCCGGTAGCTGGTGGGCTGGAGTTGTGCTGGAGGGCGACGGCTGCGTGCGGTGCCTGTGGGAATCACCGGGACTGCTCTGTAGGTCCTTCCTTTCAAATGTCCGGGCTTTGAAAGGGACACCCACGTTAATACGGTGCTGTGGCTGTGGGCTGTGTCTTGCCATGTTCTGCAGGTAATTTCGGATTTGCCGTGCTCAATACCGTGCACCAGCAGATGCCATAATTAGAGTAGGGCTGGCTGGAATTATAAAAACCTGAGAGCACATTCATATCTGCCTCAGGAGGTGGAGATAATCTACTCTTCTGTATCAAAACTGCTCTGGAAGGCTGTAGCTATGGTTCCGAGTTTCCCACAGCTCAGCTTTTTGCAAATCTCCATAGAGCCTGCAGGAAAGAGAAATCTCACAACTAGTTAAATATAGAGGATACCTGCAAATGTAGCCCAGTTACCTCTCTCGTTGTAGGTGCTTTAAATCGAGAGAAAGTGACAATGAAGTCTTCACACTCTCTTTAATTATAGAAGCCTTTATATAACAGTGTCAGATAAATGTGTTTTAGAATAGGTAGCACCTCCCTGCCTCCAGAAGAACTGTCAAATTAGACCCTACCAGACTAATTTATTACTTGAAATCCAGAGAATTAAAGCATACCATCCAGTTCTCCCTTTGAATTAAACCTCTAAATGCACAGAATCCTCCGTGCCAAGACATCTCCCAAACACCACAATGCTTCTCCGTTTTGAAGTATAAATACTTACTCATCTAATAACTTCTAGGACAGCCAAATACCACAACTGACAGCCAGTTCTCACGGCTCCTGAGATGTTAGAAAACAGGGTTAGTGGGGATCTCAGGAGGTTATCTCATTCGTACCTCCACCCCGAGGCAGAAGCTGTTGCTGCTAAAACCAGATGCTTACCTAATCTGTATTATAAAACAGAGGGAAGAGGGAGAGAGACAGAGAAATAAATTGCTTTAGAGGGAGCAGGGCGAGCAAGTGGGCTGTGCCAAATAACTTAGAAGAGTGAGCAACTGGACTCCCTCCAACTGGTGGAAGCAAGTTCTGCCTTAGGTGGATTGCTGGAGAATGCTGACAGTCCTTTTCCTTGATATTAATGAAATACACGCTTGGGCTCTGCTGCTGATTTCAGCAGGAGCAACGTTACGTGGGGGAGCGCGATGTGTTTCAACAGGTCCCGAAATGCAAGTTAACAAAGATGAGAACCAATGCTTATGTTTTGGGTAAGGTGTGCTGATAAATGCTGCAGTTGTTGTGTGCTTAAAGCTGCTAAAGGAGAGGGTTCATATCCAGACGCGCTATTACCGTAACCGCTAATGCCTCTTGTTAACATGCCCTCGCCGTCCGCAGGGGTGCTGTCTCGTTAGTCCTAAGTGATGTTGTGAGCCCAGGGTCATAACCTGTCTGTTGGAGGAGGAGGAGGCTGTAAGGAACTTCTGTCCATCTTCGCTGCGGCAGTATTTGGGTTTCGTTGCCTCGGGGTGAATATTCGTGTCGATCCAACCCCTCTCCGCAGCAGCAGGGTGCACGGGGTCCCGCTGCCCGAGTCGCGGTCCGTCAGCCGCAGCAAAACCCCAGGTGGAAGCAAAGTCTGTTAAAGTAGGAAAAAGGCAGAAGCTGCTGACTTACATTCTGGCTTTGCGCACTGCGGTGCTGAGGTATTTACTTGACTTGGCAATCTAGTTACTGTGCATTTATTCAAATGGCCCTTTAGTGTGTTTATGCAAGTAGTTCGTTGCTACATCTCCTAAAAGAACCACACGAGTGCTGTCATTTGGTTGTGTAATCATTAGGTTGGGCTTTAAACAAAATTTCCCGTGGTTCTGTACAAAATTCGTGTTCTGGGAAAGAGAGTATTCCCACGTTTGGATAGCTCCGAAATGACTAAATAATTGATATTCAGGAATACATGGATGCATGCCTCAAAGAGGATTTATGTTTTTTTTTTTTTTTTTTTTCCTTTGTAGTCCCGGAAGGGTTGGTTCCAATCAAAAACCAGAATGGGGATAAACTCTGGTGTGATCAGCGGGTTTGGAGGGAGCCACGAATTTCCGAGGTCTGTGGGATGCTCGGAGTAGTCCGACTTCAGTCCCTTCCTCTCCATCACCTAGCAGGGTGCAATAGAGCATTGACTTCAGTTTTAACGCTGCTTCAAAATGCCGCGAACAGCATAATTAGCATTGAGCCTGTCCTTTTACCTACACACAAGGCTGTAATAAGTCCTTAGAAGGAGGAGGCTTTTAATTAACCATGACCACCACCGCATGGACCATTCGGTGATTCCAAAGGATACCTCCATGGCTACGCCATACGGACTCGTTACGCTCCTCATCAGTGGGGCAGACAGACACGTTGGGTAGGTCCTATAGAAACCGGATTATTTTGTGGTCTTTTGTTCGCGTTTTTTTCACAATCTCCTGTGCCCCTGGGAACATGAGGAGCTGTGGCCCGAGATCAAAGGATGAGGTACGCTCCCTGCATACGGTATTGCAGTAAATCCGCAGGAAACCTAATTCACAGCAGCCCTGCTGAGATCACCAGAGGACAGCAATCCTCAGCGAGGAATAACCCACATGCTTGTAGAGATTGCACTGCACCGTGATTAAATCCCTTTAAAAGTAGAGACCAGACTGCTTGAAAATACCTATTTACCAGTCTTTGAAAATTAATACCATAAACACATTGAATGATACAAAATGGATAATGTAGCAGCTGACACCATTTAAAGTATCTTTAAAGGATTAGACCTTAAAAGGACTTAATTCAGCTCATTTAGCCATCCATGACATGTTTTCATCGGGTCTCTCACAGCTACCAACGCGCACGCACGCAGAGCGATCGGTTCTTGGATGCTCGTTGCCTTGGTGCCAGCCAAGTGCAGGCTGAGGATGACAGGTACCAGAGTCTTTGTCTTTGGCCTGAGGCAGTGAAATTCCCGTGCCTAATAATATCAGAGCATCTGTATGCTCTTCCAGAAAGAGGCCAGGCATGATTTTCATCTCTCAAAACCTTCAGTTAATGTGTGACCCTCATCTATTCTTATAGTGGTTTTTTTGTTTGTTTGTTTGACCTGTTTTTGGGGAAGCTCACCTAGAAAAGGTTTTTCCCTCTGTACCCATTCCATTTTGCCTGCTCTGAGTTGGAGCCGGTGAGATCTGACTCTGTGGGACACGGTATCACAGTCTGTAAAAACATAACGTGCTTTTAGTGAGCTAATGCCCTGTGCTCCAGCACTCATGTATAGATACCTGCAGTACATACTACAGAGGGCTAGTGATGGCTTGTCACTGAAGTGAATTATTTCAAATTATTTTCCTTAGCCTTATACCCCCCCCTTCTGCAACCCTTGCTCCCAGCTTTTGGGACTGTTGTGGTGAAGCTCGGCTGTCCCCGCATCCCAGCACTGTGCCCAGGGGGTGGTGAGGGCAGGGTGCAGCTCCAGGCTCCTCAGGGGGATTCGGAGCCCCTCTCTCGGGAGCCGGGGAGGCCCTCACGCCGTGCTGGCGGCACCCAAGGTAAATGCTGGAAGCGGGTCGTGCGGGCGTCCCTTATGTTTACATCTTTGCAGTACAATCCTGATTTAATGAGCTGTGTGTTTTTTTATAGCGTCTTTTAGGAGCCTTTCAAGTCGAGTCATTAAATATATATTTTAAATAACCTCTGTATCTTAAAAGGGCAGTGTGCAATGCAAGTACTGGAAATCAAACAGCTATTCCCCTGACTTCTGAGTTAAGTTATTTCATTACAAATTTATGCGAAGCTCAGACACAATTTTTTTTTCTTCTGATTTCATGTCCTTCTTCTATTTTGTGCTGACAAATGATTTTGATGTTGCACTTAGAAATTCCTTCCCATTTTAAATTTTAATAGCCCCCTACCACCGATGTATTTATTTCCTTAAGTCTGTGACATCACGGATCTTCGGGAGGGGGGGCAAAATGCTGCGTAGCGCAGGCCCTAAACATTCATCCATTAACTCCTCTATGGGAGTTCAAAGAGAATTTTAAAGACAATCTCAGGAACTGAAATCCTCCTCCAGCTGAACAGCCTTGGTCGAGGCTTGGGAAGTGCCCCAGCCACGCTGGCTGTGCTCTCCGGCCATGGCCTCACTGGGAGGATAACGCGAGCGGGACGAGGGCCGGTTCGGCGTCTGGGGCTGTCCCACGCTTGGTGGTGATGGCCGGGAAAAGGACCCAGGTAGCGTCAGTTGTACGAAGTGGTTTTTGTCTCCTGACAAAAAGTGCTCCCTTGTTTCAGACGGACCACTGAAAGCCATCAGACATGCATCACTGACCAGCTCGCAGTTTGTCTGTTGGGTTGACGTTGGCAATGAGCTCCTTCACGGGCTAGGGATGTTGCTGTTCCTTGGAAGATCTCGTAGTCTGAGGGCTTAACCCTGACAAGCACTTCAGGAGAAGTAAACGTTAACAAGGAGGTTCTTCCCTCGGCAGTCGGTGGGACTGTGGTGCTTCTACAGACACAAAGGGCGTTGGGCAAACCAGGAGCTTGCGTGGACAGAAGCAAAGAATGCACTGGTAGCACAGGGGAAGCAGCAAATTGGAAATAAGATTTATCGTAATTGGGGGGAATTTTTGAAGAAATTGATAAGAGATTGTGAACACGGGGAGACGAATGCCTCTGGCTTTGCCTCAGATGCCTGTTGGCCACCTCCCAAGTGATTAGTGGTAACTTTGCAGCGCTAAATTAAGCCTTTGGAAGGAATAGTAGGTGAAACAAATGGAAAAGATAGCAAGTGTTTATGAACGCAGAGATGTTTGATTAGATTACACTAAAGATGAAATTTGAGATAATTAGTTTAATTAGCAACAGGAATTAAATTGTAAATTATTTCCCTGGATTTGTTGTCTTGTTTTGGCTCACGTAGGGCTATTCCTCGGTGCTATACGTGCCCACCGCAAGTGTGGGGAGGGAGGAACGTGTGCTGAGGTATGAGATGGGAGGCCAGGGGGTGCACAGGGGAAGGGCTGGCGGTGCTGTTTGCTCCTTGTGTGACCGACTGAGGGCTTTCCTCAGGCACAACCGGAAAGTTAAAGACTGAAGCTTGGGTAGGGTCACTTTTAGAGATTTGTTTCGTCATTTGGCCAAAATTATTATTATTTTTTTAATTCATAGTGTTTGGGGTTTGTTTGTTTGCAGCATCACCATGTGCCATCAGGAGAAAATTTATTTTCTAGAGTGGAACAGAAATCACTTGTGAGAAAAGCCTCCACATTACGACTTTTTGATTAGGACCCGCAGCCAGCAGCCATCCTCCATCACCACAGCGGCAGGTGCTGCGGCCGTTTTGGGCCCACCAGGCCCGGCGGGGCTCTCGCTGCTCCCAGCGGGGTTGGCGGTGCCAGGGCACCGGGCCTGCCGTGCCCGTGCGGCGGTACCGGGCCGGGCCGAGCAACGGCTCCGCGCCGGGCCGGCCGTGACAGGGCGGGCAGCCGCCGGGGCACTGCGCGGACGGACGCCGCTGAGGCGACGAGCGGCAGCCGTTGCTCGGCGGCGCGTCGTAGCCAATAGCAGCGCGGCGGCGGCGCGTCGCAGCCAATGGCGGCGCGGCGGCGGCGCGGCTCAGCCAATGGCGGCGCGGCGGCGCGGGGAGCGGGAGGCCGGCGGAGGGGGGGCTGCGGGCCCGGTGCCGGCGGTGGGCGGCGGGAGGCGGCGCCGCGCGGCTGGGGGCGTCCGCAGCGCCCTGAGGGCAGCCCGGCCCCGCACCGCCCGCTCCGCTCCGCTCCGAGCCGCACCGCTCCGCGCCCCCGGCGCCCGCGGGGCCCCATGTACGACAACTTGTACCTGCACGGCTTCGAGGACTCGGAGGCGGTGGGTGCCGTGGCGGCGGGCTGGGGTCGGGGGCTGCGGCGTTGCGTAACGGCCGGGCCCGGAGCCCGGAGCCCGGGGCCGGGTCTCTGGTCCCGGGTCTCTGGTCCCGGTGCCGGCGGCAGGGCGCGGAGCCCGGCGGCCTGCGCTGCCCCGCCGCGGGGAGGGCTGCGGGACGGCTGCCTTCCGTACGGCGACCGGGGCTGGGGGCTCCGGGGGTCCGGGGCCGTGCTGGCGGCTCCCCGGGGTGCCCGTGAGGCGCCCCAAGGGACGCGCTGATCCCCTTCTGCTGCTGGCAGACAGCCGTTTTGTGCCAGCGGGAGGCCGGGGAGGTTGCACAGCCGGCCGTGGCAGGCGCCGTGGCACCGGAGGGGGCTCGGGGTGCCCGCCCGGGGGGGCTGGAGCGAGGATCGGGTGGCTGGGTTCCTCAGGGCGCTCCTGGCTGCTTGGTGGAGGGGTGGCGGCGGCTCTGTAACCCTGCCGGTGCTCCGGGATGCTCAACTTGTGGGACCGGGGGGCTGGGTGAGCGCCTCATCTCCCATTTAAAAAGCAAAAAAGGCAGACCGAGCCCTAAAAACAACACGCGTCTCATACAGAGCCTAAGCCCCAGAGGCTCAGACACAAAGCAGATAAAATTCCCCGAGCGCTTGTTTGCTTCATGCTGCCACGCCACTCGCTCAAAGCGCCGTACCTTATTATTGTCGGGGATTCTGACTCACGAGCCGAGAACGCCCGCTGAGACAATATTCTGGCAAACAGGTAGCCTGATGGGGCACGGGGGTATTCCTTTCCAGCCAGGGAGCGAGCAGATGTAACGGAATTAATATAGCGAAGAGCAAACTGGGGGTAGAGGACCGGTTCCCTGCGGCTAAGAGAAAATAGCCGCGAGGATTGAGGAGGACTCGGTGCTGTTCTGGGCGTTAGGGGTTGGGAGGCACGGCCCAGGTGTGGTGTGCCGGGGGAACCCGGGGCAGGACGAGCGTGCACGCTGCACTTGCGCTCCCTGAAGCACGGGGAGGTGTGATCGGGTACTTGAGCTACTTGAAATACTTCTAGCACAAAATAAACCGTACCGAGATGAGTCACTGGTGCGGCTCACATCTTCCTCAAGCAGGCATTTGCCCTTACAAAACACGTACAGCAGCTTCCTATAGGGCGGCCTAATGTAAGAAACTAGCAGAGAACGAGCTCGTGTTCATAGCAAGAAATACAAGCTGACAAACCAATCCTGCCTTTTTCCCCCCAGTCGTATTATTTGGCATGTGGTACATGTTCACACTGCATTTTCTCTGAAGGAAGTCCCAGGGCACGTCCAGCTGTGGCAGCCTGCTGGGCTGGCAGTGCTTGCTCAGATCTGCTTTGACCTCAGACCTGGAAGGCAGCTCCGCAGGAATGAGCGTGGAGCTGGGGTAGGAGCTGCAGCTGTGCTGTAGCAGTTGGGTGCTGCTGTAGATGCTCCAAAACCAAAAATTGCTCACCTCCCTTTCCTGAGGTTAGTGTCGTAGCACGGAGAGGTGAGCTGCTGCCTTGGGCTTATCGCAGCGGACCTGTTCCTTCTCAATATAAATCAGGGAAAGGAGCATCTGGAAGGGCAGTCGTGATCAAGGGTTAACCGCTGTAGGTTTTCCCTGGGCTGAATTAGATGTGTGCTGCTGGCTGGCTCCAGTCTCTGCCTCAAGCTAACCTCGCGCTGTTACAGGCAGAGACCAGCAGAATGGCAGTGACCTCGCTCAGCCACCGCGAGCTTCTTCAACAGTAAAGCTGCACCCACTAAAACACATGCACGTAGCAATTTTTCATTTACCTTGGAAGAAAAGGTGAACAGTGAGTGTGTGGCACTTAAACGGGGTGAACATGCTCACTGGGGAAAGCCACGCAGTGCTTAAAGATAGGAAGCTGGGGCTTTGCGCTGAATTTATCCCTAGGTTCTTCTGGGAGAGGATATACAGGGTAACTGCTTATGGAGCACTCTGGAATTGTGTAGGTGAAGTTTTCCTACTAAAGCCAGGAAGAAAGATGACGTTTTTCTGAGAGTGAATTGAGGCATAGATGATTTTCTTTGACTGAGGTTATTATTACAGTGTGTTTGTGTGTATATACCAAATGTATGCAAAAGTACGTGTTTACACGTATAAAAGAAGGAATGGGTTGTGCGTGTGCATGGGTACTACAATGTATTACCAGCTGTGATGATTAATGCCAAGTAAATGATGCACTAGCTAGCTACTGTGAGGCTTTTTGGGGGAGGAAAATTACACTGCTGAAGCTGAAAAAAACTACCAGTGGTTGTAGGCAGAAAGTAGTTGCCACGTTGAGGGATAGAGGTGCAGAGAGAGACGTAAACAACTTTTGTGGACACAAATACCCTTGTAATGAACACAAAGTTCAGGCTTTTATAGCGTGTAACATCATCCGAGTGAGTTTTTGCCTTGTTTGTCGCCCTGTCCTGTCTAATCCGGGGGGCTCTGGGGGCTCGTGTGCCCGAGGTGGCTGTCGGGGCTGCTGGGACCTGCTGCCCTTGGGTGCGTCTGCCCAGAAGCGCAGCTGGTGGGGACGGACAGCCCTCAGGTGCTGCAGCCCGGCCAGCGGGAGGAATTGCTGGGCAGAAGGAGCGTGCGGGACAGAGCCCGACTTAAGAGGGACGAGGTGAGGGCAGGGAGCGGCCGCGGGGCAGGAGCCGGCACGTGGAGGCAGGGCGCTGCGTGGTGCCTCAGCTCGGCAGCAGGCGCTGACAGCGGCGGTAGCGCTCCGCGTGCCTCAGTCATGGCAGCGTTTCCATCCAGGCCGCCTTCGTCCTCCACGCGCCGTCACTTGGGATGGCGAAGAGCGTCAGGCTTTGTCTTCTGCTGGTCCTTTTGTTCCCTGCCGTTACCGATGTGCTTTTTCTCCAGCGTAGTCTCCTGCTTCTAAGCCTCCCGTGCACCTTGTGTGGTGTTTTCTTGACTCCTCGTAGTCTTCTGGCCTGCGTCCAGCCCTGTTGTGGCTTCCCTCCATCTCCTCTTTATCCCTGCACCTGCAGCCTGCCTCCTGCTGCCGGTGCTGGAGGGGGCTCTCCGTGCGCCAGAGCAGCAGGACGCCTTGCTCGCCGCTGTGTGAGCGGGGGAGATGTGCTCCCTCCACTCAGGGGTACCTGCTAGTTCACGCTCCTTATCACAGAGGATTAGATAAACGCTTGTCGGTGGGATCCGCGCCCAGATCCACAGCAGCGTCCTGGATAACCAAAGTCCTTTGGTGGTTGCAGGGAGCGGCCACCTGTGGGGCTGACCCTGGTGATGATCTTCAGAGGTGTGCCGTGCCGTGTGCGCGTCTCACCTGCGGCGTTCATCCCTTCGTGTCATGCGTCGCGTTAGAAAGCTGTGCTTGGCGTCATTCTGGTGCATTGGTACACCCGTGGTACAAACCGCTGGCAGATTTGGGAAGGGAAAGGTACTGGCGCACCTCGATGGCATCGCCCGCAAGCTGCAGGAGGCAGGACGGAGGCTGCTGTGACGCCGGGCGGTAGCGCTGGGCTTTCGTCCCTCTGTACAGAAGTTCTGTGCGGCATCCATGTGGAAACCACGCCGATCCGTGGGCTTGTCTGCAATCAGCAAGTGCCATTTTTGAGAGGGTGCTGCTGAGAGTCTCTGGGAGGGAGGTGAGAGGAAGAGCCGGGCGACACTTTGCTCACCACGCTCGCCGTCAGTGCCCGTATTTTGAGGCCAGTGCGCTGCGCTCCCGTTCCCGAGTTCAGGGGCGCTGCTGCTCGCACCAGTCAGTCACCTCTGCTAGCGAGCGCCTTCTCTCAACGGGGACGAGGTTCCTGAGAGCTGCGTACGCAGACAAACGTGATTACAGAAACCCAAGCCTGGCTAGGGAAGTTCGTGTTCCAGTACTGGCTGGGTCTCTGTGGGTGCCTCTGGTCTCTGAGGGAGGGCAGGAAGCCTTTTCTTGCCCCGTGTGTCTTTTCTGTGGTAGTAGGTTGAATGTAAGAAATAAAACGTGGGTGTGGGAATGTTTTACACCCTGTAACTTTGGTGATTGTAGCACAAAACTCTTCCAAAGGGGCAGACGCCAGTATGCAGTGGGCACGCTGGAAGCCTCGTGCTCCGCTTTCTGGCCCTCCAACGGAGAGGTGTGGCAGGGCCACGGCCACAGAGTGTGTGTGCCCTGGGCTGTGGTCAAAAGCACGCACTTGCATTCTCCTATGAAATCCATTCCTTGTGCCTGCGAAGTGTGTCTCTTTCCATCCCAGAGCCTGTTAATGTAGCGGGTTTTGTGGCACCAGATCTGTTTCACAGAACATCTCGGTACAATGCGCGGCTGAGACCAAGCAGAAGGCTTCATCCGGCTGTCAGATGAGCTGTGGGATTTCCAGGGGGGTTACAAGGGTTGCGGTCTCTGTTGGAGCACCGCTTCCACGGGTCCCTTCTGAAACTGTCAAGCCGAGGACTGGAAGGTAGCTGCCTAGATCTGGCTGTCATTCGAAGTGCCCTGACAGATTGAGCAGGCAGGGATGAAGGCTGCTCCTGGGTCAGTGCGGTTTGCTTCCCCAGCAGGTTTGCCAGCAGGGTTCAGTGGCAGCGGGAAGCCCGGTGCCCCACGCTGCCTTGACAGCGCACGGAGCAGTGGTTCGTAGGTACCATTCGTTGTAGAGTAAGACCGCACAGGGACCGTGCTGCGTTCCAGCCCTGCGGGCCGTCTGGGAGTCATTGAGCTTCCCTTTTCCTTTCCTTGTCACCGAAATCAAGAGAAAAGAGGTGAAGACTGCCGAAGCTGTCCCGCTTTGTGAGGTCTGACCGCGTGGAGCAGCGGGCGGGCGGTCTCATAAGGCCCTCCAGGGCTGCGAGAGCAGCGTTTGCAGTGCCAGTCGTTGGCTGATGACACTCGTTCCTCTTCGAGCATAGCTGTTCTGTTTCTCCATCTGAACTAGTTAAGTTTTCTAATGGTTACTCCAAAAAAGCTGAGTAACGTTAGGACCCAGCCACTGCGGAGCTGTTTGCCGGAGTGCTGCCAGTTCCCCACTTGCTGTTTGTTTACGTGGGGTTTTCAGTTCCAAGTACACACCGAGGTCTGTCTCGAGTGGGAATTCGTCAGGTAGTTTTGTTAGCACGAGATTATCCTCTGTCCGTGAAGTCTGCTGAATTCTCGTTGAGATTTGGCTTTTACACGGTCAGAGCATTTGCATTTTTTTTGACAGTTCCTAATGTGTTTCCATTAGTTCCTAATAGCTCGCCTCGAGTAATGAATCATCATCTGCCCGACGCTTCCCTTTTGTGTGAGGGGCTGGCTGACAGGGACTGGAAAGCCGGCTTGTTTTCTCTTTGGGGGTTTGCTTGGGTGGTTTTGCTTATTTTTTCCTGCTAAAATTTCCTAGCGCCACTACAGCATCAGCTATTGTTACAGTGTCTGATGTTTGCGCTCACTTTTAGAGTGATTTTCTGCCTGACTCAGATCTTGTGTGCGCTAAGTGCAGTGTTGTGATCTGATAGCGTGGCAGGCAAAGAAAACCTGCAGGAAGAAGAATATTTTTTAGAAATCACCGCCTGCTGTTTCCATAGAAGTGTTGTTTTCAGCGAAAATGCGTTAAAATCTAAACCAAACCAAACAAAAACCCTTCAAGGCAGCTAGCTGGAAGGACGTGAGGAGGACTAGCTGGTGTTGTGTGCTCAACTTCAGCGGCGTGCAAGAGCCCACCTGACGGGGACGGCGCGTTGAGCAGCAAGGCGCGTCCTTCCACGGCCTTACCCCAGCACTGGGGCTCCTCTGGGCAGCTCTTGAGCGATCTCAGGGTCCGACTGACATGACGAGGGCTGATCCTGGACTGTGGATCGCTTCAGAAACGTCCCGGTGTTAAGAAAATGCCGCTGCTGGGAAGCGCAAACAGCGCTCTCCGAGCTCAAGGGCGCCTGAGGGAGGAGCGGGGCCCTTGGCGCTGGAGGAGCACATCGCAGAGAGAACACGCAGCGAGGGGACGAGCTTAGCCTGGGATTTGGTGGTGTCATGGCCTGCTTCCTATCTCCCTGGAACACGCTCTGCCTGTGAGATCCGGGGCTGTTAGATGTTTGTTCCATTGAAGATGCAGCTACAGAGATAGTGGGGCCTGGTTTTAAAACCAGCGACTCGCGCGTACGCAGATGGCTTTACCGGCAGGACAAGCCTGCCAGGCACTCGTGGTCATTCTGAACCCAGTAATTAATTTCAAAGTGCCACTTAGCTGCCTGAATGCTGAGTTTGCAAGCGCTGTGGGGATTTGCTCACCAACTTCCGTCAGATCCCAGTTTGTATTTTTCCACAGTGCTTCGTCGCCCATTTTCGTGCCAGCAGTGACCCGCTTCCAGCTTTGGAGTGCCTCGCTCTGCAGCGTCCCCTCCTGCCTGCCGGGCCTTCAGCACGTCCTTGCATTCAGGTGCACCTGCGGCGAGGCACGCTTCTGGAAGACGAAGAGGTCAATCGCTGGTGGGCTTCTCGCTTTTCTTCAGATGTTACGTCATGAACCTGTGCGTGTCAGATGAGTTTCGCTGCCTGCCATCACTCCTGGTGAAACGCCATCTATGTACGGAGCTGTTCTGGTGCTTGGCTTCGAGGGAACTTCTGTTGTGTGCTTCCTAAACCAAGGAAAGATTTGCCTGGAGCTGCCTTGCCCCGTTAAGGCATCCCGGGTGACTTCCCGGGGACCTGCTTTGTGCCAGTCTCTCTGTTCTGGGCACCGGCAGGGATTTCGCCTCTGGAAACAGGACACAGGAGAGCAGGTCTTGAAAAAGGAGAGGAGATTTTGGCAGCCCAGGTGGGTTAGACGGGCAGGTGGCCACGCACGGGTAGGCAGCGCGGTTAGCACGTGGAGGGTCACTGCTGGCCTCCTCCTCCCGGCTCCTGCACCTTTCACTGCCTTCCCCTCCCCTGAGGGTCCCTTCGGTAACGTGGCGCGGTTCCTAACGCGCTCAGTGTGAGCTGGCGGTGCCTTTGTGGCCACGCAACGGTGAGCACCTCTTCTGATCGCCATCGTGTGCCCACCTCCTTCTGCCTGCCCCACAGCGCTGATTCCGAAGCTTGAGCTTCGCTTTGGGGAACCACCTGCGCGTCCAGCATCAGCCACGCTTTTCTGCCCCGCACGGAGAGCTGGAGGAAGCCGGGGGGGCCTGGCCTTGTGCATGCACAGGACTTTATTCTGCACGTTCAGTTTCCACAGCTGGCCTTGTCAGGAAGGGGGTTAATTGCTTTTCAGGAAAGGACTGTTTCAGGAGGAGCAGCAGTGGACCGCAGGTTCTGCTTTGGTCTTCAGGGCTGTGAGGATTTTTGCTTTCACAACAGCACAGAAATGCAAGAAAACGGTGGAGGAGGACAAAGGGGATGAGAAGGGCTGGTCTGTTTTTTCTCCTGAAAACATCGAGTAGTACAAAGGCTGTATGAATTACAGATCTGGAGCTATTTGGTTGTGCTTTTCCACCAGCCTGACAGTGATGTGATTTATTGCAGCAACATGGAAGAAATCACGGGGAAAAAATACTCCGTATCATCCTGCTCCGCGCTGAAGTGGTGGAGCGCATGTTTGAACAAGCTGCTAACACTTCAGATAAAACTCCCCAAGCCTTTCTATTTTGAGACAATTCTGCTTAAACCAAATATATTTTCCCTGCGAGTCCTTTCCTGTTTTTTTCTATGCCAGGCCATTTCCCCGCAAACGGGCTCTGGCGCTGCTCGGCTCGCTCGCTCCTTCAGCTTCCTCCCGCAGGCTGTTTGCCCTTCATACAACAGCGTCACAGTTAGGGGTTATTTACCATAAATGTCCGATTTTCTTTTAACATGTGTTGCTGTAGATGCTCTTGAGTCTGGTGTTATGAGGCTGGAGGATTATTTTTTGAATGGCCGTGTCCAGTGTGGCCGTGAAGGAGCCCTGGGCCCCTCTGCTCCCCTGGGAAGAGCCGAAGGGCTCCGTGCCCTGCCACCCATGGAGACAGGTGCAACCCGAAGGCCTCTCGCCTGGTAGCTCCAACAGTTTTTCCAGAACCTTTCATCCTTTAATCTGCTCTTATTAGCACCCAGTGAATAAAATCCTGGTTTTAGTGGCTACGTCCTATGGTATTTCCTTACAAACGTCTTCCAGTGCAGGATTCCACGGCATATTTTTAAACCTTGTTCCTTCTGCGATCAGTGTATCCCCTGAAGAATACATCTCTCGGTTTTGCTTGGGAAGCTGTGCCTGCTGACAGATCGCCAGGTATTCCCTGCTAAGCTACCTGTGTCGTGAGATACCGCAGTAAGATTTCATCCTCCAGAACAACCCGTGGTGCCCTCATCTCCTCCTGGCAGAACAAGCCCGGCGTCGTCCTTCGGCGAAGTTTCGGTTGTGGCACCCAGTGCCGGGACTGGGCAGGAGGAAGGCTCCAGCCGTGGGAGAGCCACCTCCATCGCTGTTTTATGCCTCGGCACCAGCCACGTCTGGAGGCAGCGCGGCTTCCCCTGCGAGGGGGAGACGTCTGTGCGACAAGCACACCGGGCAGCAGGGACCTGTACTGCTGGTGCTGAGCCGGGGCTGGTGGCAGGCTCTCGTTTTGCAGGAGCTCTTCACGCAGAGTAACCTTACGGGTACGTGCTTGTCATCCAGTGTGCCCGCTGAGCTGTCTGCGTAAAGAAAGGAGAAAAAAGTGAGCAGAGTTATTGCTCAACACACTTCTTCTCAACGCTTCTGACAAGATATGGGAAGGAGCTTTGTTGCCGTGCAGTACTTATCCTGGTTAAAATGTTCTCAAGACCTCAGCCCTATGGTATTCACACCTCAAAACAGAAATATTGGAACTCGGCACTTTTTATCAACATCTTATTAGAAAATGAACAGTATACAGACTGATGCAAAAAAAAATATATCAGAAAAATCAATTTTACTTTACTTCCCTGCATTTTTCTGTGCTAATTTCCGTTATCAGTTATTTGTCCCTTGCTGTCCTCAGGAGCAGAGCTGCAGGAAGCGTTCGGTACCTGGTGTTGCCCTCCAGAACGGATCCGGTTTAGTAGGGCAGTAAGCGATCCTTGCCTTTATCCTGTTAGGCCTGCTGCATCCAAACATGCAGCGAGCGGGAGGGGAAGCGAGGGAGCGCCGCAGGCTGGAATATCTCCTGTTAGCCACAAACTGTATTTCACAGAGGTTGTTCTGCTGAATTGAACTAAGCAGTTGGCTTAGGCTCTGAAAGTTGGCGCTGGATGTCCCTCCTGGTGCTGCTGCTGCCACTAGCCACAGCTATGCAGGAGGTACGTCATCTCTGACAGTGTTTAAGGACACGGTTAAATGTTTAGCTCCGCGACTCCCTTCTGAACATCTGAGGCTGCCTGCTTCTTGGCTGGGAGTCCAGCTTGCACCTTTCTGTAGCAAAACCTCCCTGTGTTTGGGTGCAGGCGTTGCTCCGACCCGCCTGGCTCGTCCCGTTGCTCTTTCGGCTTATGCTGGGCCGGCAGAGCAGAGAGGGTTTGGGACGATGCAGAGAAAGCTCTTTCCCTGGCGCTTTGGTCTCTCTCTGCCCAGACATTTTCTGGAGGTTTTTGGCTATTATTCATGTTCTTTCCGAGCCTCTCATTTTGCACTATTGTTTTTTGAGAAGGGGGAGGAGAGCCTGGCACTGTGCGCGCTCTCCGGATGAAACTGCATCAGCATGGCAGAAGTGTGCTGCCGACAGCTTCGGAGTTGCATCTGGCCCCGTGGATGTCGTGTGTAAAGCTCCGTGCTTCGTGGAAAAATGTGTTTGGCCTCCCAGTAACCGGAGTATGGACTGTTGGAAGATGCAAAAAAACAGTTTGCATCCTACTGAAAAAAACCCTGCAGGCCGAGGGCTGTGCTGACACCGTTGGTGGTAGCTGAGGGCAGTCTGCACCAAGACACCTACATCAAATAGCTCCTTGTGTGTACGGCCCCAGGCTCAAAACCCTTTGGTTGATCCCCAGCCCTTGGTTTTATACGTTTCGGGCCAAAACCACATTGACTGTATCAGGCCGAGCGTGTCCTGGTGTTGCCCCATTTTAAAGTTACAGTCGTGACACCTGGGGGATGGCTATGAGCGTCACTATGACATGCAGTGTGCTCAGCACTAAGATCCCTTTCCAAGATGCACGGTAGGACACACACAAACATGCTTCCCCACGTTCTTTTGTCTGCAGGAGGAAGCTCTGCTGGTTGCGAGGTCTGTTACTCGCTTTCTCTGCGTGCAAGTGGTAGCTGCGAGGGGAGAGCAGACATTCAGAGGGAGGTAAATTGGCCCAGGTATTTTGTGTCTTCCTTCATAGACAAAAATTTCGTTTATAAACGACTGGTGAGATCTATTTGGCATCAGAACTCAATATTTTACAAAGCTATTGATAAAGCTAGGCTCCCCTTCCTTTGGCTGCTCTGATCTCCTACAGAAAGAGAAAGCTCAGGCTGTATCCTCGGAATAACAACGGCAGCAAAGTAAATAAAGGAAAACACTGCCGAGTTGTTCTGCTGAAAGCCGATCCGTGGAGAGGTATGGCTGGGGTCCTTACAGCCTGCTTCTCAGGCTGATGTGCTGAACCCCGACATTTCCAAGCCTTCCTGGCCTCAACAGGAATTACATATGCCCATTAACTCTGGAATCTGGGGCCAGAGCTGAGCTAAGGGATAAAAAAGAGAGCCTAGGTTTCAGCGGAGCTAGACTTGTGCATTTCAGGGAAGCGCAGCCCCAAAGCCCTGATTTCTTCTGCTACTAAATAATTCCTGCCTTCGGTTGCATCCTCCCAGCCCAGCTGCAGTTGCTGCATCGTCTCGGAAAATACTGGTTCCCAGCAGCTGGAAGGAGGCTAACCGCCCTTCCCCATCAAACCTCTTCAGGAAGAAAATCAGCAGCGGTTTCCTGAGCGGCTGCCTGCCTGCCTGCCTGGATCCGTGCTGCAGTCTCGGGGGATCCTACAGGACGCTCTTTTATTTTTTCTGCCTTTTTATTTTCCTCTCCTCTCCTAGAGCGAGTCCCGCTCTGCCATAGCCCCGGCTTGCCGCGGTGCTGCTGACACAGAGCCCGGCTCCGGGCGCCCGGCCGCGAGCGGCGCTGAGGCTGCCAGGAGGACGAGGCAGAGCCTGCTCCTTCCGTCTCTCTCGCTTCAGCGGCTGCTCTCCTCCCTCTGCTCCGGCCGGAGGGATTTGGCCGAGCTGCCCGAGCAGCACCCCGCTGGGCGCTGCTTCAGGAGGAAGGGGAGCTGCTCTTCCCTAAGGCTCAGCAGGGTTTTCTCCTTCATCTGGCACCTCTTGCTAATTCGGTAATTTCTCTGTGTGCCAGCAGCGTGCCTCGCGCGGCTCCTTTCCAGCTTGGAGAGCGCCGTGAGGGCTGCAGGATGGCGGAGCTGAAGGGGCTGGGGCAGGGCTGCGGGGCTGCGGCTCGAGCGGTGCACAAACAAACGTCAGCAAGGAGCAGCTCGCGGCCCGGCTGTGTCTGCGCTGGCAGCCTGCTCCTTCTGCAGGGCCCTGCCCGCGGCCCTGGGCAGGCACACGGCGCGTAGGGGCTGCCAGCAGCCCCAAACCCCCGAGTCCCGGGCACATTTTGCGCTTGTTGCTGTGCGCTGCTGGTGGAGCTGGGTGCAGACCCTGCCGCAGGAGCCTCCCCTTGATGCCAGCAGCACGGGGCACCTGGGCTCGCAGGGAGCGGTGGAGCATGGAGGTGTCTCGGTGAGGTCTCCAGCACCGCGTGCCGCAAGTGCCGGGCCGAGCGCCTGTGGTGGGAGCAGCGCTGGCCCTGGCAGGTCTCGCACAGCCTCCAGCGATGGCTTTTGGTCAAGTGCATTCGCTGAGCAGCAAAGAGAAAAAGCGTTTGAAAACTTGTTGTAATTTTTTTCCCCTCAAGACCCCGTTGCAAGTGTACCTAAACATTTACCCTCGATCCTCCTTAACCCAGCTCTAGGGTATCAGAAGCAAGGCCAGAGGGCTGGCCGCCGTCACCCTGCCCACCGCGGAGCCCCGGCAGTGTAGGAAGAGCTCTGGGGTGCTGCCAAAGGCTGGGCGCAGATGTGACCAGCAGCATTCTGCAGCATAAGGCTCCAGGTGGAGTAAACGTTGATGTTTGCATGAACGTTAATAGAAGCTATGTCTGTGTGTTCATCCCCAATCTCTCCTGCCCTCGGAGGTAAATACGATCACCCGTCTGATGCAGAAGACACCTAACAGCCAGCACAGTCTTGTGAACTCCCCGCGAGCGAACGTTTTTAGACCTTTGACCAGGCTTTGACTTCTCTCTAGCATCATACTCATTCCCTGCCTTTTTGGGCACATTTCAGTACTCGGATTTGTAGGGCGTTAGCAGAACCTCTGACAGCAGTGGCATTTTTTGAACAGATGTACCTTTTGCAGAATATCCCAAAATAACGGTGAAAGCTTTAGGCCAAAATAAGGGATTTAAATCTTGTCAAGTTTTTGACAGATTTCTTCCTGACAAGGCATTTTTCCCCCTCTTTCAGCACAGAACAATATGCAGGTGCTCAAAGTTGTCCCGTTCGCTGCTCCTGTAGAATCGTGTTACCGATTACAGGCGACAACTTTGATAGAGAAGAGGCTTTTGGCACGGAGCGGGGCCTCCGGGTCTGTCTCTTGCATTGCTTCTGCCGGATCCTGGAGGTTGCAGGTACGATAGTGACTCGCAGAGAAGCTTTGTTCTTGTTGCTGGCATGCCCGCTGGAGGCAGGTAATAAGAAATACTAAACCCTTGTTTCTTCCAAGCCATTTAATTAAGAACCCATTCTGAGGTAATGCTAGAGATGCGTATTAAAAAAAGGGGGGTTTGTCTTTGAGTTTCCAGCCTCTCTTTGTTTAGGTCTCCCAATGACTGTCACATGCTGTGTACTAGGTACGGCTGAAACCGTTTGTCATACACTCATGGCAGTCGTAAGGCTTTGGGACCAGACATTCAGGCCGTGCTGCGTGCGGAAAAAGTATTACGGTGTTTAGGTACAGACTTCAGGCTTTTGCTGTTCCTCTTCCTGGATTCGCATTTCTACCTAAGGTAACTCGGTAGATTCCTAGATTATCCCAACAGTGAACAGATGGAGAGACCTACTGAGACCTATTTAGCCAGCAGCATCCCAGGATTCCTCTACGTCCGTGAGGTTTTGTTGTTCCTACTTCTAATCTCTCCATGCCAAGCCCTGGCTGGTTGTCCTGTGTCACACTGGTCCTTCCTACAGGTCTTCTGGGATACGTGATCACATACACCTCTCAAAGCATGGGTATATTTCGAACATATAGACCAATATTCAAACCAGAATAGGTACAGTAACCCTCAACAAGTCTCTGTGGTTTTTTCCCTGTGTTTCATGCGGCAGTGGTTGCAAAGTGTGCCTGGGCTACCTGTGTGCTCCTGGCCGCTCGCGGCCCCGAGGTGCTGCAGTGGGGCGTGCTGAATTTCCAGCCCTGTCCTGTGAAGTGCCGGGCAGGCGGTGGGCAGCGAAGGGCAGGCTGTGATAACCCCGAGGTCCTGGCAAGTCCGTGGAGCCCTGGGTTGATTACAGCAATTAAGTCCCATAAAGTGCCGCTGGAATATTACCTCGGCAGGTGAGAGCAGGATGCCCTTTCACTTCTATTTTGCTCTCAGCGTGTTCAGTTTTCAGACCGCAAGCTTTTCGGGAAAGGAGTTGCTATTTACGGAGTGCATAGTACTTAGAAAATTAGGGCTTTGTACGAAGATATTTCCAGCGGCGTGGAATAGCTGTGAATCCTGCAGCCGGGTGACTGCAGAAAGTCGTCCTTGCTGCAGGGAAAATGAGATCATAGCGGCTGGGAGAAGGGTCCTGGGAAAAGACAGGGCGGAAAACAGAAAAGGAAACAAAAAGTAACGTGCTCTGGTCGTAAGCCTAATTTATTGGTGCTTAAAGCTGTTTCCAGGCCTCCGAGTTTGGAGGCTCGTGGAGGCGAAAAGACAGCTTCTGGGCAGCTGGGGTGCCCCCAGCGCTGCGGGGACGGTTTGGGTCCTGCGTCGTGTCCTACGAGCCCGGGGGCAAGCGGCAGAGCCAGCATCGGCTCGAGCAGCGCCGGTGAGCGCGTGCTCTTGCTAAATCAGCCTGGTGACGTCCCCAGGCAGCTCAGCCTGTTCTAAACCGCTCCTGTTTGGAAAGCAGAAAGGAATATTCGGGGCTATTTTGGTTGTTTGAAGCCTGGCGGTGTGGGAAGTGGTGACACCACGCCAGAAGGAAATTGGGACGCTGTGATCACAGAACTCCTCAAAAAGATGCGTGTTCTCTGACTGAGCGGGCGGGACCAGGGGAAGCACGCGGTGAAGGCAGGCGGGATCTTCCTGACAGGGGGGTCTCGGGGAAAACTCCCCTTCTTGTCTCGCATTTGTCGTATTTTTAATTTTTTGATGGTGTTGAGCATTCCTGCTGTGGGGAACTGAAGTCTCCTATGCCTGTTAGACACCCTCGAGAGTGACGATGACAGCAACGTCGCTCCTGGTTTTATACATGGTGCTTTAGGAACGTGCTCTAAGCTCAGCGTCCCTGCTGTAGAAATGAGCTAGATGCAGGGGTTTTCTTTAAAAACCTGGCGGCGTTTGGGGGCAATATTTGTCTCTTCTGTTCCCGAGACTGAAAAACATTTGTGACTTGGCGGCGTGGTGCTGGGGACAGGCACAGGGCGCCCTTCCGGCGCAGTTCGGCTGGGATGGCAGCTGCGTCTTCACTGGCTGCCGTGTTCTCCCCAGGTGTCAGCAAACCCACGAGGAGCAGCTTCCCCAGAGCCTTGCGGAGATCACTCGATGCTTTCAAGAGCCCCAGTAATTAAAAACAAATAAAGCATCATTTTTTAAATGTTGCAGCTTTCGCGTGGTGCCTTTTATCACTGGAAAAACACCTTTTTTTTTCTCCTGTGGGCCTCCTGAATAGCTCTCACGGAAAAGAGGGCCCAGCTGCAGAGATTAAAACGAAATCCCGAGCGGAGGTGTTCAGCTCTCCATTCAGTCGTCCCTCCAACCACAAGCAGTGGGAACAAATGCAGATCAGAGCCTTCCCAGGCAGCCACGAGCTCTTTTCATGGCTCGAACAAAAATAAAAAAGGCATTTGAAAAGTTGGTGTGCTACTCGAACTTGGTGGTGCGGGTGCAGTTTTAGAGAAGAGTGATCCGAGCCTTCCGCCGTCTCTCTGGCTTTAATCCTCATCCCTCAGTGCGCTTGGATTTGTAGTCTTTTAGGTCAAAAAATAATAAAAAGGGTTACTTTGGAGGGATGGAAAAAGAATACGGGGGTACTCGCGTCTGCCATTTTGCACTTCTGTGGATGCTGTAGGCAGATGTTTCAATCCTGGCAGCCTCCCGTCACAAGAAGGTGGTGCTGGCGGTGCCGCGGGGCGCGCGGAGCTCCTCTCCTCGGGGCTGCGTGCCGGGCAGGGACGCAGAGCTGAAGGCCCGCGGCACGGGGGCTCCTTCCAGCAACCCGGGGCAGCCTCAGCCCGGGCTTCCCCGTGGTCCCCGTGGGTCGTGAAGCTGTGGGCTTGTGCACGTAACAGCAGGTGAGCGTGTGCCGTCCTACACGTGAGGCAGCCGGGTGTGCCGTGAATGCTCACTTGAAGAGCCCAGCGCTTTGGCAGTAAGTGTATTTATTACTAGTGCTTCTTTTTTATTTTTTCTACCAGTGTTTTCAGATGTAAAAACACAATCTGTGCTGAGCTGAGGGCTGCTCGAGAAAGGAGATGTGACTGCAAGATCTCAAATTCAGGAAAAGAGATCGTGAAAGGAAATAGCAGAACGGTTGCCCTATTTTCTAATAATTAGTATTCACAAAGAAGCAACATGTTCTAACTACCTAGTAATTTCCAAATTGCTGAGACACCTAATGAGTTGTCTTAAATAAATTTACCAAACATATAGAAGGAACTAATTACCAAGCATTTAATTGTGAAATCCCAACCCAACGCAGAATGGCTATGCAGCTGGCTCGGGTGTGGTGGTTGTTGAGCAAGAAAACGGTTTGGTTGGGAGCTGAACCTTGTCCCGTCTGGACCTTCCGCGGCACATCCATGTTGTCTGCTGGGCACGGAGCCGGGACAAAGCGCTGCTGAAATCCCTGCCTACAGCTCCGCTCGACCCTGCTTTTAACGTTACGGCAGCTGTAAGAGACTAAATAATTCTGGAGGAGAGCAAAATCAAGCCGAGGGCAGTGCTGCCCTGCCCGTGTCAGCTCTGCAGGGCCTTGCTCCTGTGAATAGCCCCTTGGGTTTTGTTGCTGTGGCGGCTTGCAGGGTCCCGAGTCGCACAGGAGCTTTCGTGCCAAGGGAGCAAAAGCCAAAAAGACCAAGGCGTGTGCGATCAGCCACCCCTCTCCCCAGTCCAGCTGCAGTCCCTGGGGTTGCGGTGGCTCCCCGGGACCTGTCGTAGGGCACCGAAGCCTCTGCAGGGTGCAGCAGCCGTCGGTGCTTCCCGGTGCCCATCCCACGCCCCGGTGCTGAGGATGGGGCCTCGGCCGTGCCGTGCTGTGCCGGGAGAGTCCTGCAGCCCGCAGATTGCCTGGCCCCAGGCTCGCTGCCGTGCACAGCGTTCTGCCAAAGGAACAGATACCCACGGCTTTGCTTTCGCCTCTTAATTACATCACCTGCCGGTAATTACATTCGGCCGCCTGCTCTGAGCGCCAGGACCAGGTGAGCACCGAATGCAGGCAGCGGTAGTACCCACCGTTATTTAAAAGGTCGCAGTTTCGGTTTGTACCATTTCTTGCCTTGGAATATTTGGTTTTCTCGGTCACCCAGCTTCTGCTCAGCCTGTTAGAATGAAAAAGGAGCAACGTTCCCAGCCGAGGAGTTCCTGGCAGGTGGGAGAAGCTGCCCTGTGCGTCGTATTCGTTTGCACTCCGCGGATAGGAAGTACAGCAGAGAGCAGATTTTTTGGTTTGTGTTATCTGTTGCATGAATAGGGCTAACAATGTGTGGCTTCCAAAAACTTACAGCCATAAACGTGTTTAGAAAAAAAATGTCTTCGGTCCCCAGGTGGCCGTAGGTGTCCATTCGCTGCCGTCTGGCAGCATCAGTGTGTGCAGGGCCCCGTCCCAGGACGGGGCAGAGCTGTGCTCTGCAGCCCGACAGGCTTCAGGAGAAATCCCTTTGTGTTCCTGAGCAGCTCTGACCTCCCGGTCGGGGAGCACGGGGCCTCGAGCACGGGGACTGCCACGACTGCTCCTGGGAGAGACGGGCCCGGTGCCTGCAGGTGGCGAACGCTGCCCTCGTGTTCACGGGGAAGGCAGAAGCTTTCTCTCCGATCAGGGTTCGGTTTCAGAAATGCTTCCTGGAGCACCCTAAATCTTTTCAAAAGAGACTGCCTGTCATCTGGCTTAGTGGAGCCTCTAATGGATTGCCGCGTTAATTGCACGAGCTATATGACAGCGCATCGCACGTTATGGCTGCTCAGAGACCAATTCGGGTCTGTAGATTCCTGGCGGTTGGGAAAAAATTATTTGCAGCCCCACTGAAGTCTTTTCTTTTGCCTTCTGAGACCGTACCAGCTAAAAGTTGGCATTTTCTTCCACCCTTTCCTTCAGGGAGAGGGCCTGGCTGGCTGCCGTTGTCCAGGAGCAGGGCGCGTTTTCCTCCCAGGCAGCCTGGGGCCTGAAACCACCGTGGGTTTGCCCTTCCCAGCCCCACAGCCAGCTCGGCCCGTGTCCTGCAGCAGGCCCGGCAGCGGGCAGGAGGACTGCTCATCCGCCGGTATTTTGTAGCTGCTGAATAAGTAGAGCCGCTGTTCTTCCTGCTTTGGCCGAAGTACGCGTTTTCCCTCCCATTTTTGGGATTGCTTCAAACCTCAGTGTTTGTATCGAAGCTGAATTATGCTAATTGGTGAGAGAGGGAAATGAATGAGGGAGAAAATAAATAATAAATCGCAGGAGAAATGAACTCGCAGCAGCCCAAAGTAAAATGGCTGTGAGACACGAGGCAAGCCTTGCATTGCCTTGGATAACACCGCTACCTAGCACAGCCTGTGTCCTTCGAACTCTCAGAGCTGGTGGGCACTGGAAGTCCTCGCCTGCTCTCCCGCTTCACAAAGTTGCTGCATCTCCCCGGGCCATGAGGCCGAGGCAGCGCGGCAGCGTGACGGTCTGACCCCAATGTTAGGTGTGAATGTGAAACTGGGGGTGTGCGCGATGCGCCCCCAGTTATCGGCCTGCCGCTGTAAGTGGCAGAGAAATGAAGGGGTCTTTTTGATAAAGTCCTGGTGTACAGAAGAAGACAGGGAATGCCTTCTCTCCTTGTGCTTCGCTCGTTTCCCCGTAGACTGCCCCCATAACTTGGTTTCCGTCGCGTGGCTCAGGCAGGCAGTCGCTCTTCCCCCGGTGCTGCAGGAGAGCGGCTGCGTTGTAGCGGCCAGTGCCATCGTGCCTGTGGCTGCACACCCGAGCTGCCGGCCCAGAGCTTCAGTGCTCTCGGTGCTCTACAGCCGTGAGTCTTCATGTGGGCTTCTTGCACAAGAGAATCTGGCAACGTTGCAATCCTCAATCAAAAAAATGTAAAAAAACGAAAGTTAAATATCGGAAGCGCTGCTTTTTTTCTATGCAGCGTCTTAAAAGCAGCCAGAAGCTGGACCGTTCCCCTTCGACCGACTCCGAGCCCCATTTTGCGAGTCGAGGTCGCTCCTGGCAGGAGCCCCGTGGGGCTGGAGCAGAGCACGGCGCTCGGGGGTGCCGGCTGCAGGGGCACGGGGTGCCCGCGGAGTCGGGGGGCACTTGCAAGGGCGAAGGAGCCGTGCTCTTGGTCCCCTGCTCTAACCGACCGTGGCACTCACGTTCCTGGGCCTGTGCTTCGGTGCTCGCCTCGGGCTGCTTTTTCATCCACCTCGCCGCCAATTGCAAACCCGCGCCTTGTTTCCGCAGCGTCCTGCGGCTCCCCGTCCCGGGAGGCGCAGTCCCGGGGCCGTGCCTTGCGGACAAGCCCCTTGGCGCTCGGCGTGACCTGCGGGAGCAGCGGTCGTGCCGCCCCGGGTCAGCTGCCGTGCCCGCGGCCAGCGGCGCTGGGGAGCAGCCCGGGGAAGCCTCGCGGCGTCAGCTGCTCGGGGTAAGGCTCCATGCTTCCGACAGCGTAAAGTAGGTCAGCGCTCAGACAGACACCTCTGAAAACCAGCGTGGGAAGCTGTGCATCATGCGTCGCTGTTATTGCCGCTGACTTCCTCCGCGGCCCTGCGCCTAGCCCGGCCAGAGGACCGAGCGGATCCATAGGCGCGTGCCCGTGCACGTCTGGTCGCCGTGTCCCCGCTCGCAGGCACTGAGATCTCTCCTGCCTGGGCCCTGCTCCTTTCGGCACATGGCAAGGTAACAGGGGAGGGGCTGGGGCAGGGACACGCGGCAGAAGAGCAGCGCCTGCTGCTCGCGACGGCAGCGCTGGTGGCTTGGCCTCGGGCCACGGACACGCCAGTGCGCACTGAGCTCCTGGTGCGCCTTTTCATTTGTTATTTGGACACCACTGTTGCTTTTCCTTCTTTCTGCTGCTGCTGAAGCCTTGTCCGAAGTAAGAGGAGTGGGGACAGCAGCCACGCAGCACTGTGCATCCTCGCAGCGTTCACTCGGCAGGGAATGATGGGCCGCTCGCGTGTCGTGCAGCGATGCTCTCCCGTCGCCACTCCTGGTCTGGCGTTCCTTTTGCTCTAATTGCTTTGAACAATGCAGGCTCCCGCACGGAGGGCAGCTGTAATTTTAGGTCTGGAGTATCTGACCAGGCGGATTTAGCCTCCCCCTGGTCTATTGGGATCCCCTTTGGTTGCTCAGCAGGGAGGCGAGTCGGGGTGTCCTGCTGCCCGGCCGTGGGGCCTGGCTCGCTTCGCACTCTCTCTCCAATAAGGGGGAAAAGCGTTGGTGTACACGGAGAGGAGGGATGTTGACTTCTGTGGTAGCTTACAGAGAGTGTTGTCCCTGTGCTGCAGGATATGAAGTGATTTAAGAAGAAAAAAGCACATTTGAAGGACACGATGCTCTACAGTGGCTCTTGTGAGTGAGACCTGGGCTTTGGGATTTTGAGGTATTTGTAGGAGTGTACTCCTGTAGTGAAAGCTCACCGTTCGTACAAAAGCCATCCCGCGCCCCTCCATCGGAGGTGCTCTGTGAAGTCTGGGTCCAAGCCCTCGTCTTGCCAAGCTTCTGGGTCGAGCGTGTGTGTGAGGTTTTGGGGAGAGGGGCCTGGGATTTCAGAGGGATCTGTTTTGCAAGGGGAAAGCCCTGTCTTTCAGTTGGCTCCGTGCAGGCCTGACCAGACGCGTAGGACACGGGTTGGGTTGCTTTGTGATAGGAAGAGAGTTTGCTCTGCAAACTTCCCGTGCTGCGGCGCACCCCGAGGGCTGTCCAGGGAAGAGGTGTAGCCGTGGCCGTGCCTTATTCCCCCCTGCGAGCGGTTACACGCTGCTGCTGCTCCTATGTGCCGGTTTTATCCACGTCATCGCTTCGCTTTTGTGTTGCCCCGTCGAGTAGCTTTTAATAACGTAATTTTGCCTTTTTTTGCTCCTGAAGCAGAGAGCAGAGCTTCGTGTGAGTGCCGCACGCAGCAGGAGGGAGGTGCTGGCACAGCGGAGCTGTGTGTGCAGGGAGGGGTGGCTCCAAGCAAGCTTTATAACACCTGAACTGCGTTCGATGTGACCTAGCCCCTGACAGGCTCGAGTCTCAGGCTGGCTAACAGGATTCAAGTGTTACAACGATTTTTGTACCGTGCCTGCAGCTGAGCTGGATGTGACCCAGTGAGGGAGCGAAGGGATTCTTTGAAAGTGGGGAGAGGCTTTTCTTGGGGGTTTGTCTCTGGCTAAGATAAAGCCGTGGTATTTCTCTGCTAAATTCTGCAGAAACAATAAGTAAAACCCACGCAGCAGAATTAGGAAACAATTGTTTCAAAAGTATTTCATGTACCTGGCTGGGGAAGGAGTTCCGATTTCATACATTTGTTTTCTTAGTGATGTGTTTTTCTTTTCAGGGCTCAGCAGACTCGTACACAAGCAGACCCTCAGACTCTGATGTGTCTTTGGAAGAAGACAGGGAAGCAATCCGCCAGGAAAGAGAACAGCAAGCAGCTATACAACTTGAAAGGGCGAAGGTGCAATCTTGTAAACTTCTATAACAGCTGAGTTATGTGGTGCTTGTCCTTTGCCTGGTGTTAAAATTCACACTGCTGTTTTATAGTGACGATGGTATCTTTGGCAGTAGTTTGGCAACCAAGTGACGTTACCTGCAAGCAAGGTTTGGGGGGAATATTCTGTAAATGCTCTTGTATAAAGGGGATCTGCTTTAGTGAGCTGAACTGTGTTGGCTCGTGTGAAATTACTAGGTCAGAATTTTGATGTATTTGGCAAATACCCTCTACTAGACTTCTGGTAATTGGATACAACAAATGAATGCTTGATTCAGAAAAGTTTCCGCTGTTTGTGATGTCTGTTTCTGTTTGTAGTCCAAACCAGTAGCATTTGCTGTTAAGACTAATGTGAGTTACTGTGGTGCTCTGGACGAAGATGTTCCTGTCCCAAGCACTGCCATCTCTTTTGATGCCAAGGACTTCCTGCACATTAAAGAGGTAAAAACAAGGAGTAGTCCATCCTTTTCAGAGTCCCAGCACCCTGGGGTGCTTATCTTGTACTTCGTGAAGCTTGATGTCGCTGACTTCTAGTTGCATTTTCATGCCACAGGAAGGCAACAGAATCTTGCTGTATTTGAAATTCCCTTCAACGTGGTAGATTCAGACTCTTGTCAATCAAATCCAGTTTGTGATGGATCTGAGATTAAGTAATAAAAAGGGAGTCTGTCCATCAAGAAGGGGAGTAGCAGCAGTTTGCACCCGGTCTTCATAAAGCACCAGAGAGGCTTGCAAGAGAGATGAGACTTAGAATAATACAAGAAGAAAGGAAAATATGGAAGAGGCTGTAGGACAAAAATATACTAAAATAAGGAAAAAGGAATGGGAATAAACAGGCCCTGAATATGTCTTTAGTAGAGAAGAATACATTTTATTGCATGTCGGGCATATTTTCAGCAATTATTAATCTGAAGTGAGCCCTCGAAATTTGCATAACCCCCTGTTGTTTTGTAGATCTGCACACAGGCTTGCAGCTTGCAGAAACATTTCTTTATCTCTGCGTTCTGTGGGTTTATTTGAGGGTGTTCAGTACTAATTTGTCTCTTTCTTTGAACGTTAGTCCATCATTGCTTCAAAGCACTGATCTCCCCGAGACTGAGCCTATTTAAGAGGAAAGCACCTGCTTCTTCATCTCTAGAGACAGAGATTGGTGCTAGAACAGAGGGGGTTGCTTTAAATTCTTTCTCCCTGAGAAGGACACAGGAGAGGCAGTTGATTTGCATGCTCCACTTTCTCAATTTGCTGGAAACAGATGGAAGTTTGATTTTCTTTTTTAGATTTTTTATTTTATTTTTTGTTTAGTTTAGTTGTGGGCTGGGTTTTTTTTATGTATATGTTTGTGTGGAGTGATGCTTAAACCCCTGTTGAGGAAGCGGGGCACTGTGAAATCTGAATCTCTGTGTATAGAATTGGTTTTCCCCCTCCTCCGTGTTCCCCAGGGATGTGCTCTGTCCCGCCTAGCACCACACCTGAGCTGCCCACCTTCTAAACCTGCTTCCCATCAGGGAAATGTCCTTTGCTAGCACTCAGGGCTGGAAGCAAACAGCTGCCCTCGTTTCAGCAGAGATCACTTGGACTAGAATAAACATGGTTCCAGATTTTAGAACAACACTAAACTAGGTAGAAGTAAGGTCGCCGTGCTGCCAAGATGAAACATCAGCAGTAACTGATGAGTTGCTATATTGAGAATATGTCCTGTGTGTCTCATCTGTCTCCTACAAGACTATACGTTATGAGCTTACTGAAAAGACAAAGTGCAACAATTACTGACAATGCAGAAGAAATCATGGGCATGGCAACCACTAGGAGGGAACTGTAGTCCTCCCACACGCTGGAGGCAGAGAATAGCATATGGGAGGTAATGACCTGCTGCACACAGCCCTGCTTTCCTTACTGCATCCTTATCGTTTCTGTTGTGCAGGTGCTCTCAGCATAACCCCGATTCCAATCTCATCTCTAGAGGCATCGCTCAGAAGTCCACGTCCTGCTAATAGAAGAAGGGTTGCCCAAAAAGTTGCCCAAACCCCATCCAGCCTGGTTTGAGTCTGTTCACCAGAAATGTCACACGCTCATTAAATCTCCATCACACTCAGCACCTCAGTTGGTGGCATCAGAGGAGAAGTCACAGCAGAATGTGTTAGGGCAGTTAAAAGATAAGCAAGTGCTGTCACCGATAATGCGGCTTTCCACTCTCTAGCTGTAGATACCGGCCTTCCGGGCACTGCCCAGCACCTTTTAACTTCATTTAAACTGTGCAGATTGTCCAGTATTCTGACTTCAGTGTGGAGTTAAGAATTGTGGATAACAAAATGAGGGAGTTTTGGACATGAAGCATTTGAACTGAAGCCAGTAACCTTTCTGTGTTCCAGAAATATAATAATGACTGGTGGATAGGAAGGCTGGTTAAGGAGGGCTGTGAGATTGGCTTTATTCCAAGCCCGCTTAGACTGGAGAATATCCGCATTCAGCAGGAGCAGAAGAGAGGACGTTTCCATGGAGGGTAAGAATGCTGTAACCTTTTAAAATAATTTAAAATCGTTTCTGACACCGGACAATGTTTTTTAAAGGTCACTCGATTCTTTTTTATTGCAGTGTATCTGAATGAGTGTTTGGTTTGGGATTCCAAATGAAAATACCTATTTGCAGAGAACAGGCATGTTAGAAGTTGACTATGAAAAACAGGGAAAAATCGTATTGGCTTTAGAAAAGATAAATTATACTGTAGGAGTGGTAACAACAGCAATTTCTGAAGGGCTAGAGAGTTTGATGTCCCCGGGCGTTTAAGTCAAGCTGTTGGTGCTGAAAGGCTGCCAGCTTTTTATCCCAGCTCTCATATTCTCAAGGTTGTGGGTTTTTTCTTTTTTCTTTTTTTCCCCTCCATTTTGGCCAGAACCAGACTTTTCAAACATCATAGAGACAGTTCTGGCCTTCAGCTTCCCTTCTCTTCATCTTCCAGCCTGACCCTTCTGTGTCTCCACACTGCTAAACCTAGAGATAGCAAATCCCCGGAAAAATACAAACTTGTTCACAGGTCTAGGAAGTAAAATGATTTCTCTTAGTCTCAGTTTGGTCATCGAAGTCTCTCTCTTCTACTGGCTGAATACACAGAATGCTTTTTTTTAAATTACTAATTTACTACCAGCATATTATTCCCACTAATTGAAAACGGAATTTAAACGTTCACGCAGATAACAAGGAGGACAGAAACTTTAGTACTGCAGAGTAAAGAAAGGTGAGCCATTTGAATCTAGACCTAGCAGAGAGCAGTAAGAGGAGCACAATTTAGCCTGTATGGTACTGTCAGGGAGTTAATACACTTAATCAAGGTCAGAAATCATTTCAAGTATAAACCATCTGGGGAAATATTTTTAGAATGATCGAGCAGCATTAACTGTGCTTTTTTTCAAGTTGCTTTTACAATTTCTGGAATAGCTTCAGAGAAAGGCAGTGTATCTCAGGGCAAGAGGTCTATCAAATTGAGAGTGTTTAGGATCCTGTTTTTGTATGGTGTATTAGCAGAAGGATGCTCTGCTTGTGTGAACGGGCATGACCACCAAATCACCAATTCCTGCAAATATCTTGTCTAATCTCATCTATGGAGAATATTGGGAATAAAATCAAACATAAGAAGGCGAAACATTATAAAAGAGGATTGTAATGAATGATGGTGAGATCATTTATTTTTGAGCGCCTTCATTAGACATGGCCATACAGTTTCTCTACCTTAAGATCCCTTTAAAAGCTGCGAGTACCTGTGCTAATTAAGGCTCTCTGTGATGAAGAATTCTGGTTTTGCCTGAACAAGGCAGTAAAAAGTTACCTATTAAAGAGGGTTTCTAGAGTCTTTAAGCACAGTAACTATCGCTAGTGATTATTTGCAATATCGTGAGTTTTGCAGCAGTGTCTAGGATATGTGTGCGGAAGATTTGCCAAGCTTACAGGGGTAAACAATCCCTACTTCGGAGAGCGCATGGCAGGAAAGCAAGGACAAAACCCTGGTTTGGACAGCGTCCCCTTGCTGCTCAGGGTGCACGTAACACAAAATACTAACTACTGCACCGAGGACTTGCTGGTTGTACTGAGCCGTGGTGCCATGTGCAGTCATCGGGTTGCTTCAGCAGCCCTCCTGTGGCTGCCTTGAGCTTTCCTGAGAGCTTTGCTCGGTCAGCAGTGGGACCTGCTGTCCCCTCGCAGCCTGCATGCAGCTCTCCTGGACACAGAGGTCTGCTTAATTCCAGCTTCTTCACTTTCCCCATGCCCCTGCCTTCACTGCTCCCTGCAGAGGAAGATTTCTCACTGTGTGAATAGGGGTGAAGACACTCTCATTTACCGTGTAGTTTCTCGTGGGGCAATTTTCTTAGCTGCTGCCTCAAACCTCACGAGTTCACGTCTCTGGATACTTGGTGCTAATGGGGCTCTATCTGCTACCATAGGAAATCGAGTGGAAATTCTTCTTCAAGTCTTGGAGAAATGGTTTCTGGCACATTTCGAGCCACGCCCACTTCCACGGGTAAGGCAGAATTTTATTTAAGGAAACTCTTGCTATTTCTAATAATTCTATTTTAAAAATCATATATGAAAAGTGCATGTTTTCCCTCTTTGCTGACTTATTAAGATGTTCTACCGAAAAGTGCTTGCATGCGGAGGTGGAGAAAGACATCTATTTCTAGACATGCAGTAGTTGCTAAGGGACTGGAAAAAAAGAAATCTCAGGAAAAGGGGCAGCTCCCCCCAGAATGCAATGAGTGGCCAATTTAAATAGAGCTGATGAAGAGCAAGGTACGTTGAGGGAAATGAAAAGTGCATTGAGAAAGGGATTTTTGTCTGCAAGTTGTTATGCACAGCGTATGTTTAACCAAGTTCTTTATTTGGTCTTTTAGCAAAACAGAAACAAAAAGTGGTAAGTAATACTTCTGTTTTCATTTTGTTTTATTTATTCCTAATACATAATTCCCAGAATTTTCATCTGGTTTGGTTAATGATCTAAAGGGACGTTTTCTTCTTCTAGACAGAACATGTTCCCCCGTATGACGTAGTCCCATCAATGAGGCCTGTCGTCTTAGTAGGTCCGTCACTGAAAGGTTACGAGGTACGTATTCCACGTATTTGCACTTAGTTTATATTTTCTTGTCCATCGTTTGCCTTAATACATTTGCTGTATTGTCCAATTAACTAACTAGACTTCCATATACATATAAAACTTTAGTCAAACTAGCAGATGCTCTGAATTTAGTTAGCCAAAATTTTAAAGAAAGTTCCCCTGTAAGGTTATTGTTCTCCTTTTTTCATTTATGAAAACTTTGTCCCATGAAACTCGGCGTTGGCAAATGAAACAGGTGGACTGCTGTAGAATATCCATACCTGCTCTCCAGCACCTGAAACTGACTGTCGTTTCAGCATGTTTTCTTGATGTTTATTTTTTCAAGATTATTAATATATTGAAATATATACATAAGGAAACCTTTAGCCCTTGTAAATTACTTACCTACTCCCAAGTGGAAGAGTGGCGTGATAGATAACAGGTACAGATAAGCAGGAGACCCATTTTTCAAGGTAGCTGCAGATTCAAAGGAGCATTTAACACTTGCTAAATGAACACAGGCTTTTAGCAGGGCATTTTGGTGAACTTATCCATCTGTTAAGCGTTTTGCTGAATTAGGATCTAAATGAACATGAACATAAAATCAAAGCTACACTTCATTTAGTTTAATTAATGTTGTTAGTACTTTATAGGATATTATTAAACATTGGAATGGCTCTTTTATGAAGATTGCAGCATGGCACTGTTGTTAGCATAATGCAGTGTTCTTACATCATTTTTTTTGTAAGAATGATTTAGAGTGTAGATTAGCAAAGCGGGAATTAGGTACTTCATTTTCTACTATCTGCCTTTTAATTTTGCAGCGACGTTTCTTGACAGGAATAACTGTCATGCATTTATTTTTATGGTGCTGCACCACAGGTTAATTTGCTTAGGCACTCTCATGTTTGGAGGGGAGAGAGGCCATTTGTTAAAAACATACCTCTCTACAAATGTGTTTCCCCTCTTTGTGTAAGAAAATAAGACTAAACAATACTAAACATGACATCTTGAACATCTAAAGGTGTATAAGGGGTAACGCAGTTGGGGTGTTAATTTTTTTCAAATTTTGTTCCACATGGCGGAAACACATTGAGCTTCCTTTGCAACCTATATGGGAAAGTCCTCTTCACTATTTTTTCCTTCTGACTAAATTCTGTAAGAACCTCTTTGAAAGATAACCTGGGAGAACTGAAGTGCCAGAGGCCTGGGGGCTTTATCTAGACCGGCAGCTAATCGGTGTCAGTCGCAGTTGTACTGGAAGGGACAGGGAGCCCAGGCAGGAAAGGAGGTGACATCTGCTGTCGGGGCTGAGCATCTCAGATGCTCCCCATGTACAGGAATGGAAACATCTGTTTTTCCTGCTTGTAGGCCTCTCTGAGAATAGTTGTGCTCTTCTCCTAGAACAGTCATCCAACACGATAGATCTTGTATCTGGAGTCTTAAACCAGTTCTAATAACATTACTGGAGGGGAAAAAATGTTCTGTTGGACCCGAAAAGTCCCATAAGCTTCTGACATACGCTGAAGCCTGTTGGGAAGGGTACTGCTCTGCAGGGTGGTGAGGTGTCTCCTAATGCCTCCGTGCAAACAAAGGCAGGAGCAGGGTGACAGTTCTCACATCCTCCAGGCTGCGTTTTGGAGAGGGAGTCAGGAAACCTGCAGGTATTTATTACAACGCTTGCTGCCGAGGGCATGATGATTAAATGATTGCTACCTATAAAAGGTATTGATTGTTGGCAGTATCCTTACCTTTTACTTACTTCTCTTCTTGCTTTTGACTTCTTTTTCTCCCTGTCAATCCTCCCTGTTCAATTTTCCTCACCTCTGCAAAGGTGACTGACATGATGCAGAAAGCTCTCTTTGACTTCCTGAAGCACAGGTTTGATGGGAGGTGAGAAACCCTGTCCTTCCCTTGCTTTGTTCCCCGTGTGTTGCTAATGGTTTAGTGATTATTTTTTTTAATGTAAGAAGCCTGATGCATGTTCAGAACTGATTTACCAGCTTTGTATCAACACTGAAATGCAGCCAGCTTTGGGGTGGAGAGCAGCTAGCGTATTACCAGAAGTGCATGTGTCTGCAAATCTGCTGTCTGTAGTAGGATTTCTCGGGTTTAAGTGAATACTTTTGACTCTGTATCTTGTCAGACTGAAGTCACAGGAGAAACCTAGATGAAAGGTGACTGGGGGACATGGAAAGAGTGCCAAAACCACTTTAAAGATGACATTACCAGGCTTGGGTTTTCAGAGCTGCCCTGGGAAGCCGGCTGTACCCTTGTACAGCCAGGAGTGGGAGAGAACGGTGCCACCCAGTTAAAAACCCTTTCAGCAGAGCCCAGCTCCTGGCCATCTTCTCCCCGCAGCTCCCAGGTCATTGCTGTGCTGAGCCCCGTGGATTGCTTCTGTTTCAGAGAGCTGTCCAGTACGTTTCATGGATGTCGTGGAGCGGTTGAGAAAGCCCATGCGACTGCACATAAAAGTACAGTTTTATTCGCAGTTCTTTGGACATGTGAAAATTTCTTAACCACTGGATACAGCTACTTGATCAGCCCAGCCAGGTGCTGGAATGTGCAAACACCAAATACAATTTCCTCTTGGTTTATTTTGAAGTCGCTCCATATGGGCTAAGTTCATTCCAGCACCTTCTGTAAAGTTCCAGGTTCCCGTACAGCAGGATAATCTCTAAATAAAACTCATCGCACCCAAGCCCTGTAATAAGTATCAGAAACAGCCCATTTCAACAGGGTGCAGTAGTGGTGCCTCAGACCAGCACCTAAGAAAAATGAACTCTTGAATACCCTTAGTAGTCAGAAATTACTAAGAAGTTTGAGGAAGGAAATGCTGAGAGTTAAAATACAGGAAAAAAAGTGTTAGAACTTAGAAATTGCAAGGAGGGTTCATCTTGTTCAGCTGGAGCAAGAATTTCCTGAAGAGCTGTGATGAGGAATGTAAAAATTTGGATGCCCTTGTTAGGAAGGGAGGCTTGGTCATTGGCATCTCTTCTTGCCCCTGGAAGGAAACCATCAGTAGTCGTAGATATCCGCTGCATCTTCGGGGTGTTCTGCCCTTCCTTCCTCCTACTTTGTTCAGTATATGCTAACCACGTAACGAGGAGCTCGTTCTGTGCTAGCTGGTGTATGACAGTAAGTCAGGTTGTAAATAACTAAAGCATTGGCACTAAGATGATGAGAATAAGTGTCTGTTTAGAAAAGGGGGAGTAGGATTTGTGGTCAAGGTAGGTTTGGGGTGCAGGGAGGTGGCAATGCTGAACTAACCCGTGACCAGCTTCAACAAAACATTCAGTGATCAACCTCTGTGCAAAATAACGCATCTCCTCGGCTTTATTAATCACTTGGCTCAAGTGATTTTAGCAGATCCTACAAATGTAGTGATTGATTGGAAATGTGACAGATGAAGCCCTGGACGTGGCAGCCTGCAGATAAACTTGTTGTGGTTCTGAGCTGTTCCTGCACCCTGTCGGCACATCCTCTCCCTGCTCCGGAGCGGTACGGCTGCGCTGGCTTCACTGCAGTTCACTGCGGGAGCCGTGGTGCACGTTTGTGTTAGGGGCGGGTAGGGAACCGTGGCGTGTGCTCCCTTCCAGCTGTTGGCACGTGTCTGCCAGCTCTGCATGTCCCGCGGGAGCTGGAAATCGTCGTTTGTGGTAGGAAGCCATGGCAGCTGGAGGCGGTAAGTCATCTCGAGTTGCCAGGGCGGGACTGCTGGGAACATACCCTTTATGAGGTGTATTTGTGTACCCGATAAGAGAATGTACTCGGCAGAGGCCTGAGCGCCAGAGATCAGCAGAAGGACACGTGTAACGCCCTCTGAACGCCCGTCTAGGCTGCCTGAGCTGACGGGAGGTGGGCTCGCACCTTGCCTTGCTCTGCTCTGTTTGGCCCCACTGTGCCCTTGGTCTGCACCGAGAGGCAAAGGGAGGCATCCTGCCTGGAGTGGGCTATTTTTTGTCAAGCTTACTGCTGTTAGCTATGTTGGCAACCAGATCAGGCAGAAGTGTGAAATACAAACCTTTAGGTAAAACAATTGAGTTCCTTTTCTGGAACCTCAGCTGCTTCTTGGTCCTTCTGCCAGCTTTTCTGGCTTTGGGGTCTTCCCCCTCCAGCCTTCTGGTTTGCTTTTTATTTTTTCCATCTGTGCTGCAGTTTTGCGGCAGGTCCATGATACCAACAAGGGAAAAAGGCTTCAGTACGACCTGAACTAGCAGCGCTCCTTCCCTGCCCCTTCGTGTGCTTCTGTCAGCCCCTTCTTTTGTACCTGTGGCAGCCTCTCCTGGCCAGGGAAGGAAACGAGTGGCCCGAGGGCTGCACCTGCTGAAAGGAGCCTGCTGGAGCTTGGCTGCTACGAGGCGTTCAGGGACTGGCTGCTGCAGAGGCTTTAGCAGCCTCCTTTTCTAACCGCCTTGTATTTAGTTGCTGTTGCAAAGACCAAGCCTGACTACACGCAGCATAAACAAAAGGCAGCAAAGGCACGTTTTTTTCTTAACATCTTTCAGCAGCAGTGACGCCTAGGGTTACTCCTCCCTCAGGAGAATGAAACGCTTCCTGTGGCTGGCTGCGCTAGACCAGGTGCAGTAGGTGAGCATTTAGGGTCCGTCCGCTACACTGCTCAGATACCAGCAGAGATGTGGGAGCCTCCTGAGCCAGAGGGGGCCCAGACCCCGCTGTGTTTTAGCACCTTTAGCTCCATGATCCATTAATTTATTGCATTCCTTTTAAACTCATTTATACGTTTTGTTTCTACTGCATTTTCTGGCAGTAATTTTATTTATGTATTATATGGAAAAATACTTGGGACTTGTTTTTAAGACTCCATCTCAAGTTGAGTGGAATGGCTGCGAGTCGCTTCCAGCTTGTTTTCTTTTCATTATTCATGGCTCTTTGACTCATCACAGTCCTCCTAACTGGATTTCACGTGAAGTGATTGCGTGTTCTTTGTTTTATAATCTAATTTAAAGGCAAATTCTCAGATACAGGTACATAAAACTGGCTTGTTCCGCATCCCGAACCCCCGTGCGTAGGATATAGGGGGGCACTCACTCTTGGTCTCTCGCCAGCTCACTGACAGATCAGTGAAAAGCGGAAAGGATCGCCTTCCTTGAGTTAAAGAGAAGGCTTCACAGGCTCAACTTTTCTCCTGTTTGACTCTGGGCTGATTCATTTAGCCCGTCGGCGCAGCTCTGTCTGGAAAAGGAGGGTGTGTGCTGGAGGGCCAAGCTCCTGGAGCAGGCAGTGCTGCTCAGTGACTCAGACGTGACAAAGTCTGCTCCTCAGATGTCTAAATATGGCCCTGCCTCACCTGCCAGCAACGTCAGCTGTAGTTTAACCATCCGGGAGGAGAAGTACTGTTGCTGCTATGACTCGGCTGTTCTGTATGCCCTAAGACTTGCTTTAACTTGTGTTATTTCTGCTATTGTGTAAAATCATCTAGGAGATGGGTGAGGGTTGGGATGGGGAGAGGTGAGCTCATGCATTAAGCAGAAGAGCAGAAGCTGTATGCAAGGGTGTACAGTAGTGTAGGCAACAGAAAACATTGTTCAGTTACCCAGCGTTTCTCTTTAGTTGTTCTTTAATGATATCAATGTCTGCCTGATGTTTTATTGTATTTGCACTTTGGAATGAAATGCAGCTGTAAACCACGCGCGGCACAATGAGAATGTAACTGCTGTGGTTTTGTTCTGTCCTGTGTTCTTACCCGTAGGATATCAATAACGAGAGTGACGGCCGACATTTCTCTTGCTAAGAGGTCTGTTCTAAACAATCCGAGTAAGAGGGCAATAATTGAGCGGTCAAACACGAGATCCAGTTTAGGTGAGACATTGACACAGATCTGATTCTGAACACGGTTGCTTACTGCAGGAAGGTGACAGGATTTCAGCCTTGAAGATGTCACCAGTCCTGCAATTCTGAATGTGCCTACAGCATTTCAGTGTAGAATTCTGAATTTCACGTACTCTGATGGGAGACAAGATTTGCCCAGCTGAGGAGTGACAACGGAGCAGAGCGTACTCTGTTAGCCTCACGTTGGGCAATTCCTGGGCTGGAGCAAGCACTATTACAGTTGTTATAACGATTATACTGACATTAGCCAGAGGTGAGTTAGAGGCCTGCAGCCAGAAGGTGAGTTTAGGGCTGTTTCCTCCCAGAGGGGAGTTGGCCTCACAGCTCCCTCTTCTCAGGCCTGGGCTTTTAATTCCACATCACAAGGTGCCAGAGAGCTTTCACCTTGTCCAGTCAGGAAGGAAGCAGGTTCTTGTTTCTGACCCTCAGGCTGGTTTTTTTAATTATTATTATTATTATTTTTAATGTTGAACAGCTACAGCTTAAATTTCCCAAGATTTGAGAGCGGAGATGAGGGTATAGGTCCTCCTGCTCTCCCCTTACAGTACCATGACTTCTGGGTTACGCTGTCCTGATAAATCTTTATTTCTTTAACAAGGCATGGAAATTTGTGCGTAGCATACACAAACCGATAACCTGTTCTCTGGGACGCCATCCCATGAAGTAGGATGAGTTATTTTTTAATCTTTTTAGGAAGAAAAGACATCTAAACCTAGTTCTCTGATATTTTGAGTGACTGTTTGAACTTGAGGTATAGGAGGCAGGGCTCTTCACCTCTAGTTTGCATTCTAGTCCAGGAGTAAGCACCCCCAAAATGAAGAACTGCGAGGGAGAGTACTACATCTTCTTGGGCCTGTGAACGTACATTGCTCTGTGGAGCAGTTCTCAAGCAAGAAGAGATTTCTTCTAAGAAATATCAATGCATCACTTGCTGTCAAAAAAAAATAAAAAAATCTTAAGACTCCTAAGATATTTAGCAGTTTGGAAAATATGCCTGAGTTTATTTTCTGTTAATTGAAACATGCATTTAATTGTAGCAGGTATGTATTTTCAGACAACCAAATTGTCTCCAAGGTAACATTAATTAAAAAAAAAAAGTCCTTAAGTAACAGGTTATTTTCTGGAAATTACATTAATTCACGTACAGAGTTCATGTATTGAGTGTTTACAGTCCATGAAGCTAAATGGGTGATGGTGTTTGCCTAAGCAATGCCGTGGTTGAACGGCTTTTTCCCATTTTGTTTTCCTTTTCTAGCTGAAGTACAGAGTGAAATTGAAAGAATCTTTGAGCTGGCAAGGTCTTTACAGCTGGTTGTCCTAGATGCAGACACTATCAATCACCCTGCACAACTTATCAAGACATCTTTAGCACCAATTATTGTCCATGTTAAAGTGTCTTCTCCAAAGGTAATGTATCTGACTCTTAAATTATCTGCATTTGCGTTTTGAAATAGCTGTATGGCATTCCTGGAGGCAGGAGAGGATTTTTTTCTTTACCCTTCCAGCAGTAACAGCAATACAGACAAACCGCTTGAGGCTCAAAGATCCTTCTAGAGCTCTGTCACTGCCACTTTTTGCCTCCAGAAGTGCGTCAAAAGATGACTAACATCTGTCATGTATTCACTTCTTTTCTCCTATTCTCTCCTTGGAGAGGAAGGAGTTGGTCATGTAACTATTTTTCTTTAAAGTTGCCATTTACTTTTTAGCTAATACTGCATTTGGCATATTGTTCATGAAGATGCTAATCAACACTTTACAGTCGTCATTTTCCCCTGAAGCAGGTGTTGATTCTCCCTATTTTATGCTCTCCTGAACTCTCTTGCTCATTTGGAGATGCCACTTAAAAAGAAAGATGGGTTCAGTGCCTGGCATCACAGAGCAATTCACGTGGCTGCCCGCAGTGGTGAAAGCTTTCAGGATGTCTTGTAATTCTTTAAGGGAGAAAATACAGTTATTTCACAGAAGACGTGGAAACGAATTAAGTAATTTGTATTTCCTTAAGACAGTCATCCTGGTGTACACAGGATAGAATTGAGCCCAAACTAGTTATGTTAGCACAGCATGTTACCTGACCTGACTTACCCTCCCGAAGCCAAGCTGGCTAAGGCAGCAGCAATAATACTTAGCTTGCTAGGGCTGTAGTGAGGACTGGGTGAGCGGGTACCCTCCGTGGTGACGCTCTGGGTCACAGCCCTGTTCCCTACTGGCTTTGACTTTTTCAGCTGTCCTGCAGGCTAGCTCCTCCTGGCTTCATTTGTCCCCTGTAGCCCCGGTGTAACAGCCTGCTTGACCTGCTGGCTGGGCAACAGAAGCTGAAAAAAAATAAGACACGAGAGCAGATACCTTGCTTGTATTTGGGCTTGGGTATATAGACAGGGCTTTGCATTGTGATGAGTAGGAAGACCCCACCCCTGTCTGTATGCCCGTGCTGCTAGGGAAGATGCATTTAAAATTGTTTTTGTAGCTTAGTTTATATTGACTGAATTCGCTTGGGTTACTGTCCAACGGAAATCCATTAGGTCTAAGAAGTTTCAGGAATGTCTACCAGGTGTAAGAGCACTTGTTTGAAAAAGTGATTTCAATGAAACTCCCGCAGAGTTCATATCCAACAAAGACTTTGCTGGCTTAGCAAATCCTTTTTAATTGCTAACACGTAGAACACATTCTGTCTAAATCCAGCCCTTGCCACTGACATGCTGCACGATTTCTCAGATCTCCATGTTGCAACATCTGTCCTAGCCCACACTAAGCCTGGGTAACTTTAAATCGAGTCATTCCTAACCTGGCTTGTTTCACACGTTACAGATGAGCAGCTCAGCTGGCACATCTGAAGGAGGCACAGCTTGCAGCAGGGACCAAAAGAGCAATCGCTAGCAGTTAAGGCTGGGGAGGAGGGGAGACAAAACAATTTTTCTTATAAGTGTAAGTGGATAGAAAGAAAACATCTGTCTTCATCTTATATTTCACGTGTTCCTTTAGGACATGCCTTTTTTTGAACATTGGTGTAAACTTTCTTTTTGTAATAACGGTTATTTTTACACTGAATAATCTGTCTCAGATCCTTCACTGTATTTCCAGGTAAGTAGGAAGCAGAGGGAGGTCCCTGTTGCCTAACAACAAATTGCAACAGTGAATATTACAGAATTGCACCATGCTATTACCTGTTGCTAGAGATCTGTTGTGCATCGTATTAAAGTATTCCTCAGGAGCAAATTCTCTGTGTAGCTCCCAGTTCCCCTTTGCAGCCATCCGACCCCACCACAGCCGTAGCTCTGGGTTGTCTGTCTGCGAGCCCTAACCCTCAGCTGAGCTTCAGACAAGGCACCCAGCCCTGTGAGCAGTGCAGATGAAGAGGGAATGGCTGCCTGAGCTCAGACACGGAAAGGAGGCACGCAGAAGGAGGACGCAGGCAGAGGCGTCCCATGAGGAGCACAGTTTGGGTGGGGAATTGAGAAAGCCAGAGTCCAGGTGGAGCTAGAAGTAGCAAGAGACGCTAAGGGTAACAAAAAGGGCTTCTGTAAGGACGTGGCAAGCAGAAGAAGGGCTAAGAAAAATGTGGGCCCAGTGCTGCTTGTGGCAGGCACCCACAGCAGAAGCTTGATCTGGTGCCCACTGGCCTAACTGGACAGCTGCGAGGCCGAGGGACCAGGTGGGATCCATCTGGAGGTGCTGAAGGAGATGTCTCGTGCTGTTGCAGGGCTGCTCCCTATTGTAGTTTAAAACTCAGAGTGATCCAGGGAGATTGCTGAGAAGCGTGAGAAGGCAGATCTGACATCCGTCCTCAGGAAGGAGGAGCTGGGGGACCGCAGGCCAGCCAGCCTCACCTCAGTCCCTGGGAAGGTTACGGAGAAAATCTCCGGGAAGCCATCTCCGGCCACACGGAGGACAAGGAGGTGACAGGGAGCAGCCTGCAGCGATTTACCAAGGGCAAATTATGCCTGACCCACCTCGCTGCCTTTCGTCAGGGATTATGACCCCAGTGGACAAAGGATGAGCTGTAGGCCATTGCTAGCTTTCACTTCAGCGAGGCTGTGACGTGTTCTCCTGTAGCATCCCGACAGGCAAGTTGCCGAGACGGGCACCGGGTGAACGCGGACGACGGAAGGTGCTTAAGACTGAAGGGGCTGCTGCGTCCAGGGCGCTGGTCAGGGTGCAAAGTCCAGCTGGCGTCTGGGGCCAGCACAGTTCAGCGTCTTCGTTAACAGCCTGGTGACGAGATAGAGTACGGGTTCGTGGGAAATACCAAAGGCTGGGGCGGGTCGACGTGCTGCTGGCAGGGCTGTCATTTGGGGGCACCTTGCAGGCTGGCAGAACGAGCTGTCGGCCACCTCCCAAAGTTCATCAGAGACAAATGCTGAGTCCTGCCGCGGGGCTGGAGTTAAATCGGGGCCGACCGGCTGGGGAGCAGCTCTGCAGCCGGGGGTCCTGGTGGCAGCGTGTCGGCAGCGAGCAGCGAGCCTTGCGACACGGCCGGCAGCCGCGTGCAGCTCTGCGTGAGCAAACGGCTCAGTCCTGGCCCTGGGAGGCTGGGGATTGCCTTGGGTGGGTTCAAAACTCAGCTGGCAGACTGAAGCAATCTGATCATCTGGGCTTCCTTTCACTAAGGGGTTGGCACAGAGACCTCTAGAGGTCCTTCCAACGTAAAAAATACTCTCCTCTATGTTCCTGTCATTTTCCTTGAGACTTTACAGAGAAATAATTTAGATTTTTCTAACTACTTTGCCCCTGAAAATATAGCAATGAACATAGTGGAAGTAAAATAAATAAATAAATAAATTTTAAAAAAAAGGGAAAAAAAAGAGGAATACAAACAGTGTGTAAAATACCTTTTGGACCTAGAATGTACCTTGGAACAGAGTCGCAGCATTATTGCTACACAGCACAACATGCTTGTTTTCATTTATATTTTTTGTGGTCTTCCAGATTACATTTGTCATAAATAACCTATTACTTAGAGTAGAATAAATCAAAATCACCATTTCCACTGCTTTTGAAATACTTGCAAGGGATCAAATGTGGTGCGGAAGGAAACGTGCACAGCTCTCAGAGAAGTTATCAGCAAGGTTTATGCTTATATTCTAGGACGATATTTTATCAGTTTTGTTAAACGTAATGGAGAGCTTCTGAACTTGTTAGTCCTCCAGTGGGATGTCAGTCTGAGCTTTGTAGAGATACATGGTTCTTAAACTCACATTTTCCTCTTTTCCCCTATCAGGTTTTGCAGCGACTGATTAAATCTAGAGGAAAGTCACAAAGTAAACACTTGAATGTTCAGTTGGTGGCAGCTGATAAACTTGCACAATGCCCACCAGTAAGTACGGAAGAAAGAAAGAACTTGTCATACGTGGAGTTTTAAAGATTTCTGCTGTGTTGGTCCTTTATTGTAGCTGAGTTCACGTGTTATCACTTCGCTTCGTAGTGATTCAGACAGCCCTGCAATTGCAACCCTAGAGCAGCTTTTATTGCTAAGAAAGAAAAATGTTTGCTACTTTCTTCCCGATTATCTCCAAAGCCGGGTTTACTTTTATCTTTGGCAAGATGACAGGTCAAAAATGACGTGTATGGTAAAACTGAACTTGCAGCAGCGCGTCAGCGAGTTACGTCAGTTGAGGAGCAGCGCTGGCTTAAGGTGCTGAAGGGCCAAAGTCTCCGAGGCCTGGTTTGAGGGGAAGCCTCAGAGGAGTTTGCCTCAGCTGCGTAGTTTATTTTTGAAAACCGGGCTTGTTTTCTATGACAGAGAAAGCCACGCAGTGGAAACAGGCTTGGCTGAGGGCTTGCTTTTACAGTGTAATAGCTGTGAGCAACCTTGTAGTAGTGCAGAGGCTGCTGTTCATAGCACAAAAATGATGAGAAAATCCAGCCTGTGGCTTACCATCTTTCTCACACCAAAGCACTGTGAGGAGAATCAGAGAAATTCAGATTAGACACCAGGAGGGATTCTGTGATCGTACCGTCTGACTTAAAATTTCAGATAAAACAAGTTGAAACAGCTTTTGTTCTGGAGTAGTGATCCACAAGGATTTATTTCCATTAAACTTTGGTTTTGTATGCTTCTTGTGATACCGAACTTCACAGCCTCCTCCTCTCTAGTCCCCACTGGCTATAAAAAGATAATTCAGGTATTTCTGGACACTCCTCATGTGTATAGCAAAGATGAGCAAAGATGTTTCTTTCTAACTGTTCCCCTGAGTAGGGATTCAGGCTGAGCCACATCTCCTTTACTCCAGTGCTCTCATGTCCAACACATGTCCCAGACACAAACTGAGGAATAGTTGATGTAGATCTGTCAAAACACTTAATCTTGGGAGTTTTGCACAATGTTTGGGTGTGTGTTCAGGCTCGATCTATGCTGAGGTGTTAGAAAACAGAGAAAGAAAGAGGCTTGAATGAAATTTTTGTCCTTATCTGAAAGCTGAATGCTTTAAGAACGTGTCCAGAATGAGAGAACTCCTTTCCCCGATGCAGGACAAAAATGTCCATCATGTAGAGAAGTGGTGGTGGTGTGTCTGAGGGGAGTAGCTCGGTCCTCCAGCTGAATGCACTTTTTTGCAGTGCTCTCTGCCCCAGGCAGCTTGCCATTTGCCAACAGGTGTGGTTTCAGCAGCCGTCCTCCTGCTGGCTCTCTTGCCCTAGCAGCACCACTTGCAGATGTCCCCTGTCAGAAGCGCTGGATGGTGACAGCAATTATACACAGCTGCTTGCACTGCGGAGCCAGCCCGAACTTGTCACCAGCAGCTGAATGCAGCCTGGAGGCATCAGACAGCTTGTGGGTGTTGTGCATATTCCCCCCTAGCCCCCAGGGCTTTCCGAAGGGGATGTCACACGGCGGATGAGGGTCGGGCTGTGCATTGCACAGGCTCACGTTCCCTTGCTGGGTTCGTACCGCAGCCCGGCACATCCCAGCGTGGGCAAGGCGGTGCAGGCAGGAGACGCCGTGGTTTTGAAAAGCCTCGTTTCTGCCCTCTCTGCCAAGGGCAGCGCCACTCGGAGCTTCTGGTTACAGTAACTGGAGATTGTTTTCCTGCCTCGTCCTCCTTTCCCTCTTCGAGCAGCACCGAAAGCTGCTCAAACCACCCTGTTTCTTCTGGAGCAGTTAGCTATGTTGTGCTCTTCACGTGTAATTTTCTGCTGAATTGTTATGTCTTAAAATGGTGACAGAGAATTCCTGTGAGGCACTCAGGTCCAATTAGCTAAACCAATGCTGTACACTTTTCTGTCATACAAAACAATCCCTGTACAAGTGTGTGTGTGTCTGCCTTTCCAGCTCCTAAGGGCTGTGAGCCAAGGGAACTGCACCTGCACCTGTCTGAATCTGGCTGGTGCTGTTTGCACTGCGCCATCACCGGGAGCTTGCATGCACAACAAGCTGCCACACATTTTTCATTCTTTGCATTTTGAAGGGTTTATTTATTTTTCCACCTGCACGGAGGAGCCTACCTGTGTTTCACAGCCTCAGTTGCTCTTTTGTGCAGTCATTTCCTCTTACTCCCCTGGGATTTGCTCACAGCAGTCGAAGTGATGCAAGAGCTGCGTTGCTTGAAACGAGCAGCGTGCAGCACGGGGTGCGTGTTGTAGCTTGTTCCTTGCACCACAGCACTTAACATTGTTCAGCCCAGGATGCAGTAAAGTCTGCCTCAGTACCCAGTCCTGCGGTTCTAGTTTTTTGCCCAAGACAACAAAGGGACCCCACCCGGATAAGAAGTGTTCCCGAATTTCAGAGCGTCCCGATTTCAGACCTGTGGCTGTGCTGCCGCCGAGGCTGCTTTCCACTCGGATTTGCACAACAGCCTGCTGCGGACATCATCAGGTCAGCCTTGCACGGGTTTGTTTCGAGAAAGTTATTCCTGGCTTAGAGCACTCGAGGGGAGATGGCTTCACACCTCCAGCCCCGGTTACTGGGATGTTTGGGTTTGTTTGTGAGGGTAGAACCTAGTCTGTCACGAGCAAAATACAAGATTGCCAAGACAATACCCACGTGATACAGATATAAATCCAGGTGAAGTGCCCTCGCTATTCCAGGTCACATTTCAGAGCCAGACCTGCTGTCTCTGCCTGGCCTGTTAGACCTTGTAGCCTTACAGACAGCCCCTAGCAAGAGCCCTGAGGGCTGGCACTTGTGAACAAGTAGGACCCAATCTTTTGTATCGTTCAGAATTTGTGTTTTCCTTGATTGAGCTTTTTAAACCAGTCTTCAAATTATCTGGTAAAATCTTCTGGCAATGAAATTGCTATGAAATCACACCGAAGGCTTGCACTGTATCAATGTATTAGCCAGAGTCCATGGTGAAGCCAACAGGACTTTCCTAACCAAATTTCACTGCTGTCAGGAAGTGTTCATTTTTGCTGATGAGTGTTTAGATTTGTTTGTGTTTAAATTAAAGGACTGAGTTGATTCATGATTTAATTAACTATAGGTACACTGCTAAGACCAAAGACATCACTGTCTGTCTTCTGCACTGTGACCTGCTTCATGTGTTTTGCGGCTCAAGTTCCTGCAAGAGGATTATTTGTTTAAAGTGAAGATACTTGAAAACCATAAAAGCCACACTTTTTTTCATTCGCTGCAAGTCAGTCTTAAGTAATCAGATGGTGCTGTACGTCTAGACATTACAAAAATAGCTCTCTTTTTTGGCATATTTAAGTTCAGGAACTGCTTTCATTATTAATTCCTTGCTAGTCTTTCACTGATGCTGCTCAAGCCAGGGCTAAGCATGCCTCGCGCTGCATGGCTCTGTTCAGCAGGGACATCATATGGCTCAAAGAAACAGGAGCTGTGCTGATCATGCAGCTTTAGATATTCTGGTGGTATACACTTGGATCTTACTGTTAGCCCGTAGCAGTACCGCCTGCGGGCTGGGCCCGAGGCTCAGCCCCTGTTCCACTCCCTCTCTCACCGGTGGGTGAGGAGGACACCTCTGTAGTCACCGCAGTTTTGGTTTGTGTTGCTGACGGGGTAACGCACTTAGAATATTTTACAATGGCACTAGAGTAAACCAAAAGAAATAGCAGAGACAGTGGCTACTGAAAAAATACAGGAAATATCACTGTATTAATCCATATCACTTAAGAAATACTAATATATTGAAAAGCTTATATGATAAACGTTTTATGCATGTAGTAAAAAACACTGCAGTCAATAAATTGCATTTCAAGGAGAACTGGGAAGAAATTGCTTTGCTCCATGAGCCTTACAAACAAGGATCTTTTAAAATGATTCTTCTAACTCTCTTTTAACTCCTCCCAAATACATACAAATAGAACAAATGCAGTTTAGCTACGAGCAGAACTGTTAAATTCAGGAAAAAAACTTTTCTCTTTGTAGAGAAAAAGTGCTTTCTCTACAGTTTTTCTCTGTAAAACACTGTAGAGCCCTGGAATCAAGATCCTGCAAGTTCTGCAGCTTTTCCAGGTGACCTTGAAGTGACAGCCTGAGAGGCTCACCGTTACCGTTCCGACGTTATTTCAGAGTTAATTGTTGAAAAGGTGACACTTCCACTGCAGCTGTTAGAAGTTCTTGTTCCCTAATTTCAGTTTAATTGAGATCACTGTCAAAATAGCAGATGAAGGTGTGTACTGCCACAGAACCGTGTGGTTTAAGCACTTTAGCTAGAGTGTTGGCTGGTGCTGTTTTGGAAGTGCATGAAGCTGCTACCCCAGCGCAAAGGAGGCCGTAGGTAGCAGCGGTGGAGTTCCCATCGCTGCTCACTTTGTCTTACCCGCACCGTGCAGCAGGCTTAGCTGTGCCGGGACAGCACGTCGTGAGCCCCTGGGATCACCCGAACCGGGGTGAAGAGAAACTTGAGAAACAGTTCCCTCGTTTAGCGGGAGGAAGTTGGAGGGTGATGGAAGAGTACTGCGTGAGCTGCTTGCTGCTAAGTCCCCCTGCAGCTGAAAATACTCCTAGAGGTACAATTACCTGATGACCTGCAAAAAGGGGTGCTGTATGCACAGCTAGAGTGCCCTCAAGTCAGCAGCCAGCTATGCAAAGAGTGAGCAGCACAGGAGGTAACAATATTGGCTCTGTATTACAAGAAAACCCACGTTATGTTCCAAGTGTAGCATTTATTTTCAATATTTTCCAGAGTATATTTAAACAGTTCCCATTGTAACATTTCCAAGCACCACTATGCTTGAATTACTAATTTCTTCAACAACTGATGGTGTGAGTGGGGTGGCTATGTAATGAAGGATGCAGTTTCAAATGTCAAAATAGCAAAGGAGTGTGTCAGGTGTGTACATAAACAGAGGAGCAGAAGAAGGAGCAATAAACGCTGAATTCAATGAAAGGATGTAGTGTTAGGAGTATTTGTAGCACTGCAAGTGAAAGAGTATTCCACACTTGCCAGCAGGGGAGGAGACATTTCTCCACCATGCTGATAAGAAAGGATGAATCAATAAAATGGTTTTAGTATTGAAGTAAGTTCTGGAGCAGGCTTTTGGGCAGAAGGTAGGTGCAAGAGCGAGATTTCTAATAACCTCCTCATGCGGCTTATATGTTATGCCAGAGACGTCAGCTCCGTGTCCATTGGGTAGACCTGTGAATATGCAGGGAGGAAAAGCAGGCTGTGGTTTGTATTAGTCGCTCTTAGCACCTGCACCACCTGCACTTGTCATTTCCTGTGAGAATTTCATAATAGGTTTTTTCCACTAGGGTGAGAGTTGAGATTAAAGATGAGGTACAGCAATTCACTGCTGAAAATACATTTACAGTTGTTTTGAGGAACTCTGTTTCTGATGGCTTGCTATCAGCAGTTGATCGCCAGCACTTGCAATCTGCAGAGTGTCCTTTGGACAGCACGGAAGACGCGTGGCTTTGAATTCCTTCCATGCTCACTACCAAATAGCCTCTCTGGGGGTCTCACAGCGAAGAGGTCCAAGGCAGAATGCCAGGATTTGCACTGATGCTTGAGTGCCGTCCCCAGGTGAAGGGATTAGCAGCGGAAAAGATGTTACCTGGCCTGGCCGATCCGAGAGCAGGTACAGGGCTGTCTGTCTAGCTAGGCATAAGCAGGTAGTTGCGCACACAGTGCGTGGAGACAGATTCCTGGCTGTACACCCCCAAACTGGCTGTCCTGTCACCAACAGCTGGCTGCGCTGTCACAGCTTTGAGCAGCAGGACTGCTGACAGAGCGGCGTGCTGCATCACTGGTCTGACAACCTCTGCTAGGGGCACGATTCGCTCTGGAAGTGCATTCACAGCTGGGATACGAGAAGTGCGCGTGAGTCTTGGGTTCAAAACCAACGTAAAGCATCCCCGTGTTACTCTGGCAAGTAGCTTTAGGTCCTGTCTTCCACTGTAGTGCGTTTTGTACAAAATGAATTTCATTCACACAGTCCCGTGCCTTTGAGCGTGGTAGGCCCCGTTCGACATCTGGCGACTCACACTGAAAGGATTCGGTCACTTCTGAGAGCTTTGGCTTTTGATCACCGTATAAGCCCACTCGCATTGTTTTCCTTTGCAATTGCCATGCTCTCATTGCTATTTATTTAATTCCAAAGGATTAGCATGATGAGAATTGTTTAACATCTCTCATTTCTTCCATAACATCGTAACGAACCAAACTTTGTTGTTGTGATCAGGAAATGTTTGATGTAATTTTGGATGAAAATCAGCTCGAAGATGCTTGCGAACACTTGGCAGAATACCTTGAGGCATACTGGCGTGCTACCCACACCACCAGTAGCACACCCATGACTCCTCTTCTTGGGCGAAATTTAGGATCCACTGCACTTTCACCATATCCTGCTGCAATCTCTGGACTACAGGTATGAAAATACGTTTCAGCCCCAACAGCAGTGCACATCAGGTATTCTTTTTTAATTATTATCTTTGGGAAAATGGTGTAACATATAGCATCATTTTTATTTGTTTCATTGATTATTGTTCACTGGTTGGCCACAGCCAGCAGTAAGAGTAGAGGCCCTCAAAACAGAGGCCCATAAGCAGTGGAGGCGCAGCTGTGTGCTGAAGTGCTGGGACTGTTCTTGCCTTAATGGGAACTAAAATGGCCATCAATTTTCTGGCGAGGAGCTAGTTCCTGAGGAGGGGATAAATGACACTCTGTCGAGCAATATTCTAGCCATATTAAAAAATGGCATTCTGAACCTGGAAAAAATGCCGGTGAAAATGAGATCCTCTCAGATTGAGAATAAGCAGCTATGATTTGTCACAGCAGTTGAGCTAACAGCTATTACAGTTAAGAATGTAGACCAGTTGCTGTAATGGTCCCGTTTTGTTACCCTCATAACTTCACAAAACATTCACTGTTGGGTGAAAAACTTCCATGTTTGTCTCTTGTATCAGCAAAATGCCTTCACCTTTTTGAGTTCTTTGAGTGTGAATAATATACATCTTTTACCCATTGAAAAAAATTCTGACCATTTTTTTTCACAGGCATAGCTCAAAAACGGCTGAACTTTGAAACTTCAAACGTGGCATGTAAATAGTCCTTAATGAGAAGTACGTGCTTTACTAAGTTTGAAAACAGAAACTGTTTTTGAAGTAATAGTTCTGAATGCTTGAGAAGATCAGGATTGCAGTGAACCTTTAAGTCTGAAAGTTTCAGAGGGTGTTTTGTGTGCGTGTGGCTTTTAGGAATGTGCACTTCCTAATGTATGTCAAAAGCAGAGCTGAACAAACTACCTATAATGAATAATTCACCTGACAAATTTAACCTCTGTTCTGCTTGTAGAATATCTGGAAGCAGGTAACAATTTTGAAGGAAACAATTCATTGTTCAGTGTCTTCAATTAATATAAAGCTTTTTTTTTTTTTTTTTTTCCTGTGGGTGACCTGCACTTCACAGCAGGTGCATGGTATTTGATACTCACATTTCTAATGATGTGCTTGATTTTATTAGGATCAGTAAGTCACTGTTTCCTGACTGGCTGAATGCACAAACACTGTTCTGTTACTAATAAAGCGCACATGTAAAATGTTGTTTCCATTTTCACTTGCCTTAAAATTTCAGTTTTCCATCCCTTCATGACAATAAAATCCCATCTGTAGAATTTTCACCTCTTCAGTTTCATTTTGAAAACTGGGTGTATCCACAGAATTTTTTTCAGGCATTTATTTCTCTCTGATCAATGGACACCAGCAGTGACTGTGAAATGTTGCTCCATTTACTTAGGGAAAACTCACACTGAAGATGAAAATCACCCCTGTGCAGTGGGCTGGCTGAAGGTATGCATCACTTAATCCCCACTTCACCCTAATTGTGAAGACTTAGATGGGACTTGACTGGTGCTAGTACTCTGCAGAGGGGTAAATTTCTCCCTGAGGGAATGCTGTGCCCATCTAAAGACAGCAGCTTTTGGCTTCCAGTGCCACTCAAGTGTTCCAGCCCATTTAAGGAGTTCTGGTGTTTGTACATGGTTATCTTAGAGACATCCACCATCTGAAGTGCTTATCCTCCTAAAAGATTTGTACTAATTCAAACCTTTGGAAGATTTTGTGTCAGTTTTAAATGTAGCGATGTGATGGCGGTGATTAAAGCACTCACAGGAATCCTAGGAATTAAACTAGCTTAGGTGATTATGATAAATTAAGAATTTTTACTTATGGCCTTGTGACTCCTTGCCTGATATCTTGGGGAACTGAATATCAGAAGCCCAGAGCTTTTTATAACAGCCACACCTGAGAATGGTGCAGATCCACTGGGACAATCTGATGGTATTTTACCTAATCAGGGCTTGGGAGTGTTTCTCTTTTACCTTGTTTGCGATTTGGAGTTCAGTTTACTGAGAACTGAAATTTCTGATTTAACTTAAATCTTTCACGAAGGACACGAGGGTGAAGTTAACTGGCATATGTACAGCAAAGAGCAAAAGGGAGGAGGGTTTGCACAACAGCATGCTCCAGCTGTGCCCCATCACAGGTGCTGTGTATGGTGCATCTGCCAGAGCCAGTGGCCACTTGGCCCTTGGTTGTGGCCTTGCCTAACAGGGAAAGATGTTGATGTCCAGCTGCGTGTGTTTGCAGGTAGGAAGGTAGGTGTGTTGTGGTAGGAAGAGTAGGTTTTGTCATCGCCAGTTGTGAGGGGCCAGTGGTTAGCCCTTGTGGCTAATCTCTGGTTAGGCCTAAATCTACATAGTTTGGGCTAATTCCAGTGAATAGCCTTAAACCTGTAGTTCACGTCTTGGGGGAATGTGTTTCTTAGGCCCCCCAGGACTTGCATTTTAAGTCCACAACTGAAGTAAATGTAATACAGCTTACGGTGCAGATGGTGCTGCACGATCAAAAGTTACGTGGGGCATGACACCAGCATGCAGCCACACCACGTTTGTGCCACAGTTGCACAGTCTCGGGAGGGATCAGGATAACTACACAGTCACAGCAGGGAAACAGAAAGGGTCCAACAAAAGAGCAGGCTGCATCCAGAGAGGAAATTACTACAGGGAAGATAGAGGGCATGAGCGTAGGAAGTTCAAGTTGCCGTTTAAGAAAATATGTGGACTTTGGCATACAATCACTACTAAAACATGGTGCTAGAAGGAGAACTTGGGGGTAGCATGGTAGAAGTTGCTGCCCAGTAATGGAGCGTGTGAATTTGCAGAACGGCACCTCCTCTGTGTCAGCTCAGCGAGGGGTTGGTGTCTCAGAGTAACCTTGGTAACATCGATCCACATAGAGGGATGGGACATCCTATCTGCTCTGCTGTAAATGTACACCCGTCCGCACGGTTACTTCCCCATGCAGACAAGCCTTTGTTATAAATTATGCAGTTAAACAGTTGCCATAGAGAGGATGTAGCAATAGGAGGAAGGTTTTGTAGCACAGAGAGCATCGTCCGAAATTTCAGAAGCAAGAGGAGCAGACGATGCTGTCTGTGCCTGTGAGCAGGAGGCACCGAGGGGGCAGCCGTTGCGGCACATCCTGCTAAAGTACGGGATCAGCAGAGTGACTTTGGGACTATAGTCTAGAGAAGGAGAAGCAGTGACCGAGTTTGTTCTGAGAGTATGGACGGCTATACTGCTGAGAGGTTTAATGTGGTGACAGTAAACAAAATGGTTTTTTCAGCATAGGCTACTTTTCGTTGTGCCAGTTTACTGGCAAAAAAAATGCAAACTCATCAACTAATTTTGTCTGTGTGGCAAGTGTAATGCGTTATCATTATGGGAATGTGAGGATAGCAGAGGCTAAATCTTTTAATTATCTCAGTAAAAGATTTTCAGTCGCCTTATTTAAAATATTTATTATGTTTTAGTTGGAAGAACTTGTTAATATTTTAACCATCCCTCAGCTACTTAGCTGCCTGTCCTTTGTTTGGTCATGGGAAGGTTTTTAAATAGGGCTCAGAGAGCTGCACCTTTAAAAGCAACAGGAAAAAAAAACCCTCTCCAGATGTTTTCTAGAAATACATAAGTCGATGATGAACTATTTCTAAGCAGAATAGAAGCATGAATGTTACTATGTTCGTGATCAGAGAAAAGTGATAAATGCTGAATACATCAGCTCACTTTTCATGCTAAATGGCCTGTAATATTTAACAAGGTGAATACCATAAGAAAAAAAAAGCATTATAATACTATATATATATAGCTACATTATATATATATATATGCATATATATACATATAATAATCAGTCTGCTTTCAGCTCTAGGAACCAGACTGTTGTTGTGACCCATTCCTGTAAGCATACAGGTTTTAATATAAAATGAATTACTCAAAAGTGGATGGATTCTGAAAGACCTCAGAATAAGTTTCAAAACTAGCTTAAAAATACAAAATATTCTTTATTTGTACTAATCCTTGGATTCTTTGACACTTGTAGAGCCAGCGTATGAGGCACAGCAGCCATTCTGCAGAGAACTCTCCCATTGAGCGACGAAGTCTAATGACCTCAGATGAAAATTATCACAATGAAAGGGCTCGGAAGAGCAGGAACCGCTTGTCTTCCAGTTCCCAACACAGCCGAGATCACTATCCTCTAGTGGAAGAAGAGTACTCTGACTCATACCAGGACACTTACAAACCCCATAGGAACCGAGGATCCCCTGGAGGATATAGCCATGATTCACGACATAGGCTTTGAGTTCAAGAACCCGGGGAAAAGTAGTATTCATCAGTTGATAACTTGCCATAACGTAGCTAGGAAAAACAATTCATCTTAATTTGGCAGATGTAATGCGGTCATACTGAGGTTACAATCTGCTGACATTTGATGTTAAGTAGGGGACAAAAAAAGTTACCATGCCCTTACGTTTATGCCCGATCATATAGGTTGTATTTGGGTTTTGGTTTTTTAGTACAGCATTTACATTTATAGCCATACCTTTTCTTGTCATTAAATATTAGGCACATCAGTTTGTAATTTAGGATACTTATCAAGGCACTTATAAAATAATTTCCTGTGCTGGAAATTCCAAATGACCAGTTCCAGTTGGAACCAATTTATAAGCCAATTCCTGTTGGAATTTGGGTGAATTGACTGGAAAGTCGACTTGAGCTTGTTGCAATCAATTGAAAAAAATAAACATGAAAAATCTGAAAATTACAAACCACTAGGAGCTGGAAAGTCAGCTACAGTATTTGTTTGCTGGAAGCTCAATTTACATATAGAGTTAGAATAAAAGCATTTTATTCTAGAATAAAAGTATTTTATTCTAACTACTTACTTCCAGAATGGCTTTTTCAGACAAACCAAACGTAAACTATTGAGAGTGCCAAATATCACAAATTATTGCAGCAGTTACAAAATACTTTCCAGTTTGAAATTATTTTTTGACCTGGCATGAGTGTTGCAGCAAAATGATTTCTTTAGTTTAGCCAGCACCGGCGTTTGTGTTGCGGTCAGCAAAGATGAACTGTGACAGGATAAAGGGAAATAGGAAAAAGAACAAACTTAGGAATGGTTTGTATGGTTAGAGGTTGAGAATAGTTTTTTTTTTCTTCTCTAGCTTACCTGAATACAGCTAGTAGTCCCAAAATGGAACGTCAGTGGATAGATAAGTAATATTTTTTCTCCCATTTTTAGTATTCTGCCTTTTTAAATGGAAAACAATACACTTTTCTTACCCAGTGTGTAGACTACCCACATTCCAGTACATTTGAGTACCTGTTTATTACTTCTTTCAAAATCCATCTTTGAATGTCTGAAAATTCCAGTATCGCACAAGAATTCTCCAGAAGAACATCAGTTTAAATTTCAGTAGTGAAATCTGAGGGAAGGGGGCGGGGTTAAACACTCATAAATTATCAAAAGTTAAAATAGGATATTGGTCAGAATTAGCTTGCAATAAAAATGGAGTATCAGAAAAAAAATCTGCTCACATAAAGTTGTAGAGCTGATGTTTTTAATTCAAAGAACCATGATAAATCTTTCGAGATACTGCTGCCTTACTTCTTAATGATCACTTCTTCTCACCTACTGAGTCTTCATTTCTTTTTAAATAGATAAACTTATGTGATTAGACCTTACGTCTTACATTATCAGTGAAGCCTTAGATCCAATATGATGGAAAAAGTTACCGTAACTGACAGTTTTGTACAACACACTAACGTCTTTAAGCAGAGACTCCTAAAGCTCCACACTGCATGCATTTTCTAAAATTGACAGAACTATGCTGAACATGCATTTTTTATGCAGGTTCATGTCAAAACTATTTTTGCAAAAAAATGAGGATCATTGACTTTTGTATCCGCTTATTTTCTTCCCAAAAGCGGGCTTTAAAAGCATGTAGCACTAACTGAACTTCCTGGATACTACAGTTTATTCTACTTTCTGGACCAGTTAACAAAGATCACTGATATTTTCCACCACCATTGAGTCTGGTTATCTTCTTGTTGTTAACAACAAGAAAAGTAATTCATCTCATATCTGGTATAGCCAAAAGTGATGTACATCTCTAGCAGCATTAAAAAATCATGGATGCATGATTAGTTTTTTAAACAATTCTTCTGCCTAAAAGGCATCCTTAAACGTTACTAGATGATTCAAATGGGCCAGTTACCAAGAAGAAAATTAGAATACCTGCATCCACTGGAGTAATAGAGTTAAGAATGGACACAACAGACCTGATCCCCTTTGATTTTCTCCAGCTGAATGCCTGCAGATTCCAAAAGCGCATTTAGGTTGAGAAAGTACCACGAGATCTGGTCTGGGAATGGTAGCTTCAGCTGCCTTCTCTAATATTTTCTGCTATAGCACAGTGGAGCATTCTCCAGTAATTTTTACAAATCTTTATTACATGTACAGCACACATACCTGCATGAGAAAGAAGGCATTAGGCAAAACATTTTTTCTATAAGCTTTAATAAGTTTCTTGTTTGTGTGCATTGAAGTATTAATTGCAAAGGATGCACTGAGATGTATAAAGCTAGATTAGACAGCTGTTTATCTTTATTCTGTAGTAGCATTAGGGATCAGATCATTTAATTGCTTGAAGATATTTGCATTTTAATGGCAGGTAGCTGCGGAGTACCTACATATATTTTCTAGTAAACAAGGTTACTGCTTTATCATTTCCTAGACAAAAATGGCATTTATTTCTAGAGCCTTTTGGAGCCTTGTTTTTAAGTCTTCCATGTCACGCTAGTAAAGGGAAAGATCTACACAACACATATGCATAAATTCCATCACCTGCAGCATCTGAAGTGCCAAAACTACTTTCTTTGTTCTAATAAATCAATCTTGTGAGGGAACTCATGTATTGTCTTGAAGGAACCTATCAAGTTCCTTTATTATATGGGTTTAAGTTTACTTTACTATTGTATGTAATTAGTTTACCCTCTTCTCTCCCACTGTCCATTCCATTTTAATATAAGAATTCAATTATAAAAGATCCAGCAGATCTCATTGCTTGGTGTTTTTTTTATTCTTTGAAGATAGATATATCTTTAAGTACAAATATACTGAACATGCTAATAGATTATTAATTTATTCTAGATACGAGCTACTGGAACTCTTTCATTTTTAAAAATAAATTATTTTTAGGAAACACAGTAATCAGTAACAGCTGCAATGTTGATCAGGACATGTTAACTCATAGTATTTGTATTAGAACTTCAGCAATGCTAGCCAGCTGTATTGTGATTTATTATGCAATGGCGCTATATAAAATTGTGAAGTTCATGTATTCCTCAATGAATACGAGTACGACTAATTTTCCAGTCCTCATACCATTTCTCTTGCTATTAAAATATTATTACAGTAAAGATCAGAGTTCTGTTCCTAAGCTCTGGCTTATACAGAGAATTTTAGAAATGTTTATACTTTTTTTTTTTTTGGTTACCTGTTTTTTTCATTAGGACATTTTTGGATTAATGATAGTTTACCCAATAAAAGTGATACGGCAGTATTAAGATCTAAAGACAATATATGTCAGTGCATTCATGTGCTTGTGAATGAATTAGCAAAGTATTTTAAAAATCTTGAAGCCACTTTAAAGACAACTCATTGTTAAATTCTTAATTTAAAATATTTCCTTTTTGGCAAGTTGTATTTAACAGATGTACAGGTTCTTATACTAGCTACATGGCCGAGCAGTTATCCTATGGGATGTGCACCTCACAACTGACGGTGTTTTCTCAGTGAGTATATTATGAAATTGCTGTTTAAAAGGGGAGACAATTAAAGCCGTTCTGTATCAGATTTTAGTTTATAAATAGTAGGCCAAATTCTGTGATCATTTTCCAAACGCGTTGGGCTGGTAAAAATCAGTTGAGCACCGCTAGTGCAGCGTGGCCCTACGCCTAGATTTTACTCTGAAAAATCATCGTACCGTGGAAATCAGGTGGCGCCCCAGATTCTGTACTTGATAAGCAAGAGGAGTTCCTGAAGCACGCCCCGTGTCTCTTGCTAGTGACACCACTTCTCGTTGAGCCTGCTTCTGGTACCGCGTGTTTCTGGCTGGCTCTGACAGACCCAGGCACGGGAGCGGACGTGGGGTGGAGGGCGCTGGGTGGCTCCAGCAGGGCAGCTGCCAGCGGTCATTCGCAGAGCGTTACTGGTGGTTTCTGCAGATAGAAGAACGTTTTACTGTTTTTTCTTTTTTTCTCCAGATTTGAAAACTTCTTCTGAAGTTGGTATTTGGGGGTTTAACCTGTTGTGTCCCTTGCTTCTAAAATGTTGTTTAACACATACTTGTGGAGTGAAAATTACAAAAAGGAGGACAGGTAGCTGTAGGAACAAGAAAATGACAGTAGTTACTGTAGATGTGCATAGACCGTTAAGCTGCAGTTCAGTTTGACTGCAAGTCTTCTGAATTCAGTTTGGTTTCACTGCTGTAGACTCCTCTGAAATCTCCCCAAATCTCTTTACCACTATCACTCTACCATTCTCAATATAATATTGATAATATTATTATCTTAGAGCATACTAATTTGAGTATATTAGGGCTTTCATTAGTCATGTTTGCTTTAGAAATATATCAAATGTGTCCTCTGATATATTTTGTTTTCCAAGCTCAGTGCTTTTAAGCCTGCCCTTGATTCCACAGTCTTCATGTTTTTAAAGAAAAAAATAATTAAGAGACCATGAAGGAAAAAAATCAAAATCAAAACCAGATGCATGTTATGTAAAATGCCATTTATACAAATCTATTTTCTCTTCTAAAAGTCATTACTTTAAAATTAGGTCATACACCCCAGTTGGTGTTAAAGCAGGTTTAGATACCTGGCTGTCGTGTCTTTTGGTGCAGTTACCTCCCATTCCTTTAATCCTTACTTCTCCAAAGAGTAACAGGACTGCACGGTACTGTAACGTAGCCAGCTTTAGCTTTGGGGAAATGAAGTTATCGCTATCATTAAAATGAGGCCAAAAGAGAGTATATTATTTGAAGAGCAGTTATTTGAATAACCTTTGTTAGATTGTTATTCGAGTGCAATTTATTTTATACAGAAAAATAAAGGGACATTTTAATAATGTTCTGAAAGGAATTAGCTTGGAAAAGAGCTGAGGATTCTACTTAGTATCAAAACTTTTGTTAAGCTGGAGACAAAGGTTTTCTCCCTGACATGGAATCCATTTAAGAAGTCCAGAGAAACAGTCTGCTCGAATCCACACACAAAATTGGGGAGAAGGTAGAAATTATTTTGAGGCAGTAATAAGAGTATGTCGTTCCTTTTATGATTCATAGCTAATTTCTCTGAATGTGGTGAGGCGGGGAGTAGCACTGGCTTGGTCTCAGTGATGTTTCTAGACTTGCCTTTTCCCCTCAGACTTCTTGGCAGTGAGGGACTGTCTGGACTAGGTCCTGCAAACACCTGCTGCTGACACCGCGTTTCTAACTGCCTTGTCTGAGAGTCAGTATTTGCAAGTCCGACCGTAAATGTCACATACCACAGATCACATGCCTTACAAATATTTCCTGAAAAACAAAATAGAGTAAACTTGATGCCAGAGTCCCCTTTGATATTACTTCTGCTCTGTATAAGCAGTAGAAAATCAATATAGTGAGAAAATATATTGTACAGTACAGAATAGTATATTTTGCCAATGATGTAAAAACAGAGCAAGGGAAAAGAAGCACATTTGTAATAGCACAAATTTACAATTAGTCCACTATTGCATTTGGCATTGTATTTTTGAAAAAAATAGGTAGATATTTTGATCCAGCATTAATGGATTTATTGCATTTTCAGTCGGTTTAATCGTTGCCTGATACTTCAGCAGTTTATTTCTAAGGCCTTGCATTTTGCATACGTGACTTGATTTTTCACTAACTTCTATTCCCTCCATAGTAATTAACGAAGAAAGAACCTTTTAAAATTACAAAGTCCACTGCCTTCATTTCTGCCGATTTCCTCCTCCAAACTGAAATTCCATGCACATAAGCAAACTTCTAATTACGGCCAACCGACGTATAGATCGTGGCAGATGCCTGCTGGCTGTACCCAAGGTCCGGAACGAAGCGCTCCCGGTGCCCGACTCGGGGCCGTAACGCTGCCAGCCGCCGTGTGCGGGGCCGGGAGGTGCGGGAGAGAAGAAGGGCCCACCCGGAGCGCTGGGACACCGCTGAGCATTTAAAACCGAAAGGAAAGCAAGCTCAAGGAACGCGTGCTCGGGCCCAAGGTGTGTTGACAGCGGCGGCAGGCCTGGCTCTCCTCCCACGCAGGCAAAGTCAGTGAGGTTGCACAGGAGCAGCACAGGGAGAGAATCGGGCGGTGCGATCGTGTGTACGCGTGAGGAATAGAGGGCTACAGAAAGAAGATGGAAACAACCATTCAAACTTCAAACCGTGGGCCTTGGGCTTCGCAGCTCCCAGCAGATCTGTTTGTCACTGCACCTGGTCCCCAGGGATGGCTTGGCTGTGCTGCCGCAGCCTCGCCGGGAGCCAGGTCAGAGTCACCGTGGTAAAGACATCACTGCCTCTGCCGAAAAAGATACCCACAAATGTACGTTTTCTTTTCTGCTGATTTGCCCCTTTCTGTTTTTACCTCTATAGATACTGTATGTGTAGCATTCGACAAGGCATGCTGGGTAAAATATACTATGCAAATGTGTACAGTGGTGCATGCTTTGCTCTCCCTCTGCTTTTAGTGGCTTTCGAAGAAAAAAAAAAAGAAAAGTGTTGTTATTTTTGTGATCAGAATCATTTAAAAAAGACGATGCAGACTGCATGCTGATAGTATCCTCATTTCTATGGATTTGTTTTATGGAATTTAGATGTACAAAAATGAACTGCATTACAATAACTTTTCTACAATAAATCAAAAACTACAAACAAACGTTCAAAAGTCTTCTGAGTCTCTGTGTTCAGTACTCAGGATGGGAAAATGCAGAAGAGTCACGAAAACAGTTCAGAACATTGTGGCATTTTTATTGTTTAACGATTTTGGAGTTTTTGGAAGCAGCTTCACGTTAGCATTTTTAGTCAAAATTAATGAGATTCTGAAGAGAGACGTGCGTCTGGTCTGAGATGAACAATGTTTATTTTTGAATCTATCTGCTCTTAAATAGTCGCAACCCAGAAGCACAGAAATCTGTGTAATATCTCACTACTCCATCAAGAAATAAAATGCTTTCAGCCAACTGCTCAGCTGAAGGATTCTCAAGAACGTTAATGGTCTTTGAACCTGATCCCCAGTATGATCTCATATCAATTTAACATTTGTTCCTAGAAAGAAACACGTATCAGAATAACGTGAGGTATTAAGGAATGAAGGAGTAATTGAAGCAAAACCAAGTGCTGTTTATAGTATCTTGAAAACAAGAAAGCACTGAAAGGTGCTACCTTTAGCTAAATCCAAAAATCAATTGCAGGAGTGGAATTACAGGGCGAGTTCCCTTCTGGAGTTGTTGGGGAAGCAAACAGACTTCTTCGAAGTGAATAACAGCAGCCTAACCAAAAGGCTGTGATCCTCTAAACCCGAAGGGCTGTGCTTTCAGCAGGCATGGCAGTGGGGGACCGAGCCAGCTGCAGGGCAGCACAGAGTTGCACGGAGCTCACCGGGGGTTGCTGTTTGCTCTGCCTTCTGCCACCCACCTCCTCCTCGGGCGCCGGGTGCTCCTCTTGCATCTCCCTGGGCTGTCGGGCACCTGCAACAGCCAGCTCCGCGGTGCTTCTGCAGCCTTTCGGGGCTGCCTTCTACGGACAGAAATGCGTTTACCAGGTAAGCTGTGTAATTATGTGATCCAACTTTGACTTTTATGTATCTAGTGCATGTGCTTAAATGTTTGTAAGTCAAATTACCGTGCCTAACTGTGTTCAAAATTAGATAGAAGCATGTGAGTTTTAATCAAAGCTGTTTAATTAAGAGCTCATGGCCTTTCAAATAAATAGAACAAAAATATTTTCTTTTGTGTTTTCATGTGATCCTAAAAGTTAAATGTTTGTAAACCACAGAGCTTATCTGCCTCCTCTCCGTGTTCGGTTTTGTTCTGTGTGGCCGTGCTTTCCCCTCCGCTGGTGAAACCACACCGCAGGCCGGCAGCGTGGTTCTGACCCGTGAGTACCCCCAGTCTGCTTCGCAGTTACCTGGAACAAGACGTACACGACCTGACAAAGGCTTTTGGAATGTCCAGGAGGAAATCGTGTAATTAGATTTACAAAAAGCCGTGCCGATTTTCATTCCTGGAAAGCTCTCACTAGGAATGGCAAGCCTAATGTTAGTGCTATCACGTAAAAAGCAGCAGTGCAGTGAATGTTGAACCAGGCCATTGTGCAATCGTCTTCGATTACGGCTGGACTACCAGAGGGAAGCAAGCGATGAAATCCTAACAGCTTCCTAGTCCCAAAGTACACCATGTATTCCTTCATCTTGTAAAAATGCCATCCCATTCTTGCAGTGCTGCTGCAGCTTCTTAGACATTGCTTCAAAAAGCCACAGGGTCTAACAAGAACTAGGTAGGGGGGGAAAAACAATGTCTTTCTAGTTAAAGGTTCGAAACAACTGTGTTTTGCTACCTTCTTGCCTAGCTGTGCAAGTTCGGTCACACCTACCTAACCCCGGGACGAGCCCACGGGTTTCGGAATCACTCGGTGTTTACACTGGGGGACTGCTAGCAGAGATGTACCACTGCACCGAGCTTCTCAGCTGAGGTTCAGCAGCAAGGACGAGTAGTTCCTCTGCAGGCTGAATGCTGAACTTGCAGAAAGGAGCTGCTGCATTGCCCTGCCAGTCACAGCCCACCCCAGCGCCCGCCGTGCTGACGTGGGCAGTGGCAGCTCCTGCTGCGTGCCTTGGTTTCCCTTTCGCCTTCCCCTGTCAGCCAGGAGCTGCAGGCGCTGCACTCGGATGCCCTTCCTTGGTGTAAGAGGAGGACCTGAATCTTGGTAACTTCAGCAACTGGACAGCAGGAAGGTGTGTTTGTGCACTGTACTTACATGCAATAAAGTGTTGCTCTTTTTCCCAAGTCGTGCTGCTTGTCGTGTCCAAGGTTAAAAATGATGTCATTTCAAAACAGGGAACCAAAACTGCACAGGGTAAACAGCCTTCCTTCTCAAAGAAATGCTTTTTTTTTTTCCCCAGCCTGACGGCGATTGTTCACCAAGCGAAGGTTTCAGACTGGCTGGAAGTGGCTGGGCTCACACCGCGGAGCCTGTCTGGGTTTCCTGCCATTTAGCCAGCCGACACTGCATTGCTGGAAAGAAGCGTGAAGCAGGAAGGCCACGGACAATAATATATTGTATCTAGTTATTTTCAGCCTGGACGACTACAGGTGTTACTGGTGCAGCGTGTGATTTATTTTTATCGTATTAAAGTTGTAATATTCCAGTTTGTTATCAGGATGTTCGTTTTCTTCAACTGCAACAAAAAGCACAAAATCCTGCAGATGCGAACAGAAACTCAGATTGCTCCGGGCCTTGCTACTTCAACTACGGGCCAATACTGCAGCAGGGAAAACAAAAGAAAAGCAAGGAGCCACCATCAGAATTAAAGCTTCTAGAGGGCTTTTAGAGGCAAAAAGCACTATGAGCCAAAATAAGAAAGGAGTATTTTATATGGCGACAGGACCAGATACCATGTGAAAGATGAAAGGAGAATACTGAGCGAAGAGGAGGTGAGAAGATGTACCAGCCTGCACAGAAATATAGAGCAAGTGGTCAGCGTGCACACAGACAGGAGAATGAGAGGCTGTGGTGCGGGTGAGAGGACAACGTGGAATGAGGAGCAAAGCTAGCAACATGTACTGTAAGCGACACTGTGTAATACTGTCACCTCTGAGTGAGGTGACACCAGCATGTCCAGAGCTGCTAAAACCTCGAGAACAGAGAAGCCTCTCCATCCCACCTCAGTGAGACGGAGCACAGCCCCTGGCTGGCTGAGCCCCCACCTGGCCACACGTTCAAAATCAAAGGAACACAACCCGAATATGTTGGTGTTGAACAAGGCCTTAAAATTCCGAAGTTCCGAGAAGCTCTGGAGATATGTTTTCAACTTAGTAAAACAGGCTTACCACCAGTTTCGCTTTTTTCACATTAACGCGTTTCTTCCGAGAAGCCAGCGAAGTTAAATCTCCTTTTTCAGGTAACTGCAGGTGTGTTTATCAGGCCCGCTGGTGTGGTTTAAAACAAAGGCCCCTCTAAGAGCTGCGGGACTTATCTCAAGCTCTGTAGAGAATATTTTGACAAATATGAATACTAGTGCTGCAAATACACATTGCTTAAACTTACATCTAATCTCCAGTCTTGCCGAAAGACAAAACATTACCAACGGATGTAAATTAAGCATTTGTACAGCGGTTTACAAGAGTAAAGGCCTTGAGGTTAAAATGTAGGTGGTGAGGAGCGTGAGCGTGGCCAGACAACTTGCAGATAACAAGAGGAACACGGCGTGGATTACATCTCCTGTACTTTCCAAGCAAAGTCATTTCCTGGAGAGGGGTGAGAGGCGGGGGCGTACATCCCAACGGGGGCGTACATCCCAAATGTCTCGCCTCGCCTGTTATGCAGGGATGCGCGTTCCCTGTCTATGCATGTGAGAAGCAGCCTGTGTGAGAAAAAGCAGCCTGCTGTGGAAACTGTGCTCCTGGGGGCTCTATGGAAACCTTTTCAGGCTGAGTTTCTTCAGAGAGGGGCAGGATTCAGCTTCTGCAGGCCGCCTCTGGCAATGTTTCACTGAGACTGCAGCAGGTTTGCAAAGAAATGTATTTATAGGCACCCCAGGCTCTTGAAAGAAATGTGGCTGAGGGGTTTTGCCACCTGCAGCCCCGAGCACGTGGGGCAGTGCTTTTTCTGTTTTTTTCTGGGTCCCAGGCAGGCTTGCCCCAGGCTGCAGGTGGCAGCCAGAGGGTGAGAGCATGCCCCTGGACAGCGGGGGACTGGGGCTGCCAGCTGCGTCCCAAGGGGGCTCCATGCGAGCTCTCCTTGTGGGATGGATCCTTCAGAGGAGGCTCAGGGGAGGCCTCATTGCTGGCTACAGCTACCTGAGGGGAAGGTGTGGGGAGCTGGGGGTCGGCCTCTTCCCACAAGTAACTTATGATAGGACTAGAGGGAACAGCCTCAAGTTGCACCAGGGGAGGTTCAGGTTGGAAATGAGGAGACATTTCTCCTCAGAAAGAGGAGGCATGCCTTGGGACGGGTTGCCCAGGGAGGTGGTGGCGTCACCGTCCCTGGGGGCGTTCAAGGAACTGTTGGACGTGGTGCTTGGGGACACGGTTTAGTGGGTGACATTGGTGGTAGGGGGGCGGTTGGACCAGATGATCTAGAAGAGCTTTTCCGACATGCGTGGCTCTGAGACTCAGCAGGCGGCACCCACACCCCGCGCACCGCTGAGGGGGCGCGGAGCGGGCGGGCAGGCGCTGAGGCGGCGCCGCGTAACGGCCACGGGGGGGGGGGGGGGGGCGAGGCTTCCTAACGGCACCGCCCCCCGCGTCAGAGCGCCCGCCCCGCGCCCTACGGTGGCCGCGCTGCGTTGCGGCGGGGCTCTGCGCGGTGCGGGCCGGTCGGTGCGGGCCGGGCCGGTCGGTGCGGGCCGCGGGAGGCTCGGGGGCAGGGGGGCGGCGATGTCGGTGCGCGGGGCGCGGCCGTCCCGCAGAGCGCAGCGCGAGCAGCCCCGGCGCGGCCCCCGCCCGCCCGTCCAGGCCGAGCGCCGGGCCGGGCCCTGAGCCGCCCGCCCGCGGCCCCCGCCGCAGCCCCAGCCCCGGGGAGCGGCCGAGGATGGGGATCCTGCTCACCCGCATCTGGCGGCTCTTCAACCACCAGGGTGAGTGGCGCTACCGGCGCTGGGGCTCGTCCCGGGGCACCCCCGCGGGGCAGCCGCGCCTGGCGGAGATAAGGGGGCGATCTCTGCCCGTCTGGCGCTTGGGCAGGCTTTAATGCCGGATTGTCGTCCTTCGGGACCGCTGCGGGGGAGAAAACCCCTTCCCCGCAGCCCCCTTCCCGTACTTGGGCGAGTAGTCCCATCGAGGCCCGCGCTGCCGGGCAGGTAGGAGCTGTGGGGCACGGCCCGCAGCAGGCAGCGCTCGCCTCTCCTGGAAATCGTAAACGTGGGCGTGCTTCACGACACCGAGTCCGATTTGGGGACGGGCAGGGAGGAAGGTGCTGGGCAGAAACAGGCATCGATTCCGGCGCCGAGCTCCAGAACGCACCCGCGTTTGTGTCGGAGTGGCTCTGTGTAGCACCCGGCGGCTCATCCGCAGCTAAGCCGGGTGAGTGAGGGCTTGAAATATTCACAGGCAAATCTGTTTTCCAGGCTCCAAACCTGCCGAAGGGAAAGGAGGCCTGTGGGAGGCAGGCGGATCGCCCTGCTTGCAGGGCCAGTCGGCAGAGTTGTGCTTTTAGCGACTGTTTGAAGAGAGATTAAGGTGTTGCTGGTTGTAACAATAGCACGGCCTTGGGCAGGAGCGTTTACCGGGTGCCGGAGCTGTGCTCTGGGGAGCTGTGCTGTCAGGGAGGTGACACGGAACAGTCTGCTACGGTCTGCAAACGTGTGCAGAAACTCCAGCAAGAAAGCTCCAGCTGTTCAGAAAGGAAAAAATGTGAATGCAGTCTCTCAGGAATTGCTCCTTTAGGTATGTAGACAGGAAAAAGCGACCAGGGCATGCCTTCCCAGACTTGTACACCGGTTTGTACGTCTCCACAGACAAACTGACTTCCAGGTACGGCCGTGAAACGTGGCACCCGAAGTATGTGCTTGCTTAGATCAGGCTAAAATGCTACGTGAACCTTGTTCTGTAACAGTTGTTGTTGTGATAGCAAGGTTAACTGTGTCATTTACTCGTAATATTTTTGTTTCAGAGCACAAGGTAATCATTGTCGGTCTGGATAATGCAGGAAAAACGACCATTCTTTATCAATTGTAAGTATGAACTGCAGCTGATGTGTCGTGTGCTTCCAAGTGTCTGCTGCATACATCGTTCTGACCAGGTTTTGCTGCTTTCCCTGTTTCCTTTCACTTTGAGAGCACTATGCTTAAAACTACTGACCAGTATAGGTGGCAGTGGGTCAGAGCGTGTGTTTAGGCTTTGGAAAGGTCTGCGTTTTCCCTGATGTTTGAATAAGGTTCCGTTGAGAGCTTTTGTTAATCAAATTACATTGCTATTACACTTAATCACAACTGCCTTTGGTGTCACAGTGCAGGCTGTTTGCCAGCTCCATAAAATATTATTATGTTTAGGGTTAGCCACAGGACAATGCTGGAACACTGATCCGTGCCACAGCGTGTAAATATTGAACAAATTGTTCCGTGAGGAGCAGAGCAGTGAAGCCTGACCTCTCCCTGCCGTGACTCGTGGCCTGCCTGCCGAGGTGCGCTCTGTCGGTGGCGACAGAGGATGCAGGCTGAGCGCTGGCTGAGTGCAGGACCGTGTAGCTCCGTGGCAGGTGGCAGCCCGTGCTGCCTGCCCAAGGCTGGATTTTGAGCCACCGAGGGGCTTTGCAGCAGTTTTCAAGCAGTTCCTGCCTTTAGCAGTAGCGTTGGCTTGTGTTCATCTCGCGCTCACCTTGCTGCTGATCTGCGTGAAACTTGCCCGAGCTTCATATCGCTGGTCCTCAGCTGCTGCTTGATAAAGGGCTGCAAATCTGTCTGCAGACTGAAAGCGTCTAGGTGCGTCAGGCAGCTCAAGGTCTGTTTGCAATAGAAACAGATTTGCCTATTCTCACACGAGGTACTCTGCTATTAGGAAGTGTTCCTAACTCTTCAGTGCCAGGAATAGTTCCTGTTAAGTGACATGGTCATCCTGGTCCAATCCTAAACTTAAAATACACTTTTAAATGACGTGGGTTTGGGGTATTTTTGTCAAGTTACAGTCAGTTTTTGCTTTTCTGGAATGTGAAACTTATGCAGTATTTCCGGCCACTTATGTCCTAGCAAGTTGTGCAAAAACAGTGAAAAGATGAAGGTGGTTGTCATTATCAAACTGAGATTGAGAAATGTAAAATAAATAGCAGGAAGTTGATTTTTTGGACTGATTTTAGTGGCTGTTGCTGCTGAGGGCCATCCTTGGTGTATTTTAAAGCTGCCCGTGTCTTTCTGCATCTTCCACAAGTGTCTCATGATTCTTTTCATCTCTTTTCATTTTCTTATTTCTGCAGCCTCAGTGTTTTCCCTTTTGTGCAGCGGATCTCTGTACGCATCCTTTTCCTTTCTACCCTTTTAGTGCAGCAGGACTTCCCCTTCTCTTGTTTTGAAGAGGAAGGGGAATACAGAGCTCGCTCTAGATGAGTAGTCTCCTGTTCCTCCTGCTCGTTTCATCCTTACAGAGTCTTTGCATATTGTATTTTTGAATGAAGAGATTGTGCAGTTCCTTCGTGGCAGATAGGTGTCCTGAGCGTGAGCTCCTGCCGCTCAGCTCTGCCCGGCAGCGGGGCAGAGGCAGCAGCGCGTTAGTGCACTGACCATGGCTTTGGTGTTGCGCTGTTGCAGCGGTGGTTCTTCTGGCAGACTGCGGCAGCCCCACAGACACTTAATTTCTTTCCGTTCTCATATTCAGATCTCCCTCTCTCCTTGTTAGCAGTCGGGTTTTGTGTCCTGGCATCTAGGAAGGCCATTAAGCTCCACGCTAACCTTGGTCCTGGGGGAGCAGGGAGGAAAATCCACGGGTCGTATTGCAGACAGAAATGCCAACAGCTTGAGCGTGAAAGGCTGCAGGTTCAGCCAGGGAAAGGGGATCCATGATAGGCTTTTCCAAACATTAAAAGAACTCCGCTAAAACCTGGTTTTTAAATATTAAATCAGCCACAGGCATCTTGTTACACCATTGTTTTCCTTAATTTGATTTTGTGGTTCTTTCTTCTTCTAATCCTTCTTTTTCCCTTATCATAGCTTCCCCCAAACACGTGTGGTGAGAAGATAGTGTTATGTGCTGCTAAGACACGGGGTAGCTGGGATTCCTTTTCAGAACACTAGACTGTGCCTTTATCCCTCCGTTATCTGTACCCTCTTCAAGAAATCATCCGGCACTCGTACAAGTCTCTATTTGCAGCCTCTGTCATGAAAAGCTCTGCTAAAGCAGTTAAAAAAAAAAACAAACATACAAAATGAAAAAACGTAGCATGATTATCACAAGAAAAAATATTTAAGTTCTTTGAAAATGGTTGACTCGTTTCCTTAAACCTGCTTTTAGGTTGTTTTGGTTTTTTTTTATACATCCCTTACAATAGAGTTTAAATAACGTGCACTTCAGGAGTATCCAGAGCACACCTTTAGTTATCACTATTTATGTGAAGCTGGTTGTCTTGGTGACAAAGTTGCCCTGAGCATCACTGAAACAATGCAGTTGCCATCTTTAATGTCTGCATTCATCTCCACAAAGCAGAATCGCTGGGCTGTGCTGGAGAAAAGAAGCACGCTTGACATAAAGTAACTGAAATACGGAGGAAGTATGTTGTAGTGGCCGATGCTGGGAGGAGAGCCAGGCATGCTGTGTTTGGTGGAGCTGGCTGAAGAGTTGTTGTTTTTCTGCAGCCTTGGAAGTCTTGTGGTTTAACCATATTCTTGGAGAAAAGCAACAGCTCTCCTGTGCTGCGTGCGTGCCAGAGTCAGCCTGGAAAAAGAAGAGCTGGCTGCTTAAAACAGTTTCTGAAGCAAATACTCCCACAGCGTTATGTTTTAAGTATTTAGTTTTGTTCACAAATGCTCTTCCAGCTTTACAATTTAATTGTTATATAGGTCACAGAGGCCTTTTTAATTTTTTTTATTCTCTTCCCACCTCGTCCCTATTTGTTGCATCACGTGTGTTTGCTAGAAGTCGCCCACCTGCTTTTGGCCTTGGAATAGCTGTCAGCTTTAGTTCTTACAGAAGCAGGTTGCTTCGGAGGCCTAATAGGTTCGATAATGCCAATAAGTCGCTAGTTCTGCGTTGGCAGTTTCTCACGGAGTTGATGTTTCTCCCTGCAGCTCCATGAATGAAGTCGTACATACCTCGCCTACGATAGGCAGTAACGTGGAAGAGATCGTGGTGAATAACACGCGCTTTCTGATGTGGGACATCGGAGGGCAGGAGTCTCTTCGGTCCTCGTGGAACACCTACTATACAAACACCGAGGTGAGAGCGAGCGCCCCGCTGCCAGGTTTGTCGTAACGGTCGCTGGTGAAGGGCTGCAGCGTACCTGAGGTGCTTTGCACGGTGCTGCTGCTGCTTTGGGGTGCTGGGATCTGAGCCCTGGGGCAGGTCCCGGTTTCGCTGGGTGTTGCAGCTCCCCGTGTTTACAGGCTCCTCGCTGTGGGCTGTGACTGCTGCATCTCTGCAGCAGGTGCTTTAAAACCTGCGAAACCCCTCGTGCAGAAGGCTGAGAGCCCCAAAGTTTTGCTCCAAAAGTGGGAGCTCTGTCTTGCAGGCTCCCAGGCTCACCCCCGAGTTTTCAGAACTCTTCAGTGATGAAGCTGCAGCGCGTGTACTGAGCTTGATGAAAACAATGCTTTTAAGTCAAGCTTTCCGACGTGCTATCAGTTGTGGTTTTGTTGGTATTTTTCTAAAGGTTAATTTTTATAATCTTTGTTTTCCTGTGCTTCGCTGTAAGGCGCTGTGACATGTATCTGTGTGTGTACTCTTGAAGCACGAACGTTATGTGTGTTTTAGAATCCCTTAAAAATACCTACTTGCAGGTTAGAATTTGAAACGAAGGGAGAAAGCTGATACGCTTTGCCTATTTAAGGAAGCAAATTATCTGAGGGATCTGCCTGCTAAGCGAAGAACCAAACCAGATCTGGGAGTGCAGACAAACAGTTGCTTTCAGTGTAAATGTTTCACTTGAAAATGGAAGTCAGAAAAGCTGTCAGAGCTACGTTGTGTCCAAACTGTGGGATACATTGTTAACCATAGCAGTGCTGTGGGTAACCACGCTCTGGCTGGGAGAAGTGTGTAAGGAACAAGATCGTAGTTGATAATCCAGCTGCCTGTCTGCATAATCTGATGGGAACGATAATCTGTGCTGTGCTTGTGTACGTGGCCAGGAAGACAGAGTGTGTTCTTTGAAGTGCTGACTAATGACTTTTGACTTTTTGAAGTTTGTAATAGTCGTTGTGGATAGCACCGACAGAGAGAGAATTTCTGTGACTAAAGAAGAACTCTATAAAATGTTAGCGCATGAGGTGAGTAGGCTCTGTGTTTGCTTTGTTTTAATGCTTATTGCGGGTAAGGTCTGGTAAGGATAAGGAAACACTTGCACATGATTTGTGAAAATTCCCATTTAAGTCATGCTCCCAGCCGTGGGTAGTACTATCAGATCCATCTCGTTCCTGCTGGAGGTTCTATCTTTTGTGAAGCTCCCAATAAATTTGTAAATTAATATCAAATTAATGATCTCCCACAAAAATAGCTTTTCAACTTCTGAATGCTTCAGCAAAACAGAAGTTGGGCCCTGTAAATGGACGTACGTTGAAAAAACACAGAGGTCATGTTAAGAATGAGATAAGTTTTTTACAAATATTACTTCCTCCAAAAGCTTAATTACCATTTTTGATAGCTTCAGGGTTGCTCAACGCTTTCTGTTTTCACAGTGAAACCGATACAGTCTTACTAGTATATTTTATAACAAATAGCTACAGAACTGAAGAAATTGACTGCCTGTGGCCTTTTTGACATTTGGAAGCTAATGAAACCATTTGTTTGGGGAAGTTCTGAGGGAATATCAGTTTAAGTTTGCCTCATTAATGCAAACCCTCCTACACACCTCCACTGCCCACATGGTCTGCTCTATCAGCTTTTTTTTTTTTTTTTTTTTCCAATTTGAGGGATAAATGAGGAGTCTTCTAAGGAATAGGAGTAGGGAAAAGAGTGAAGAGGGAGAGGGAGGCTTGAGGAAAGCCAATCTGAGAGGAAATGAAATGAGCAAAGGTGAAGGGGGGAGCTGGGGCTCAGGGGAAAGTTTTGCAGTAGATGTTTGCTCCCCCTTTTCTTGATCTGAAAGCTCTTGAAGTCCTCCAGTTAAAGGACGGGTTACTAGGCTGCACCTGTGGTCCTGTTCTTATGGCTGAAAGCTGCGGTTGTTACAATTCTAAGGAAACCTGCGCAATAATCACCTAAGAGTAACTGGGATAGTTGTGGAAATGCAAAATGCATGAATAAACTCTTAAAAGTACATGAGAAAGCTATAGGAGCTGTCATTCTGCACCTACTTGGAATTACAGAATGAGAGTATGATTTGCTAACTTTTAAAGACCCTCTTTAAAATTGAGCCCTGTGTTGGTCTGAAACCGAACCATCCCTGTCTGCTTTATAAATATTCCACTACCACATAAGCAAAGGAGCATCTATCGCGTGGTGTGGAACACCCAAACCCTTTAATGCAGTGCACTGGAACGCACGTAATCTGTCGGTGAAGTGCAGCAGGACCAGAGGCTGGAGTTTTACTGAAGATGTGTTTTTATATGTCTGTGTATTCGCTTTGAGAAAAAAAAACTTTTTTTTTTTCCTTCAAATGCTTTAGATTACTATGATTTTTCAATGTCTTGATTATTTTTTAATTGAAATTAACCACAACTTAAATACCATACTACTGAAGTTTATCTTCAGTGATGCGTTGGAGGAATTTGCTGAGAGCCAGAAGACAGGTAACCTGTTTTCTCAGAAGCAGGTGACCTCCTAAAATGTTTCCTTTTCTTTTTTTAACCACCTTGTGATTTTTAGTGGGAGTTAACTAAGAAACCATTTTGCAGAACTATGAACTGCAAAACCTCAACCGCTGTCCAGCTGACACGCAGATTCTGTATAATCTAAACCATAACTGTTTCCTTCTCCTTGCGTGTCAGAGGCACCTTGATTCCTTGCTCTGACCTCGTAGTCCTTATGTTTACCTTCTTAAAACGTAGACGTGATGTGGAGGTCTGTAACTTAACATCTTGTGATGCTCCCAAGGGAATAAGTTCTAATGAAGTAAACTGGATTTAAGATACAAGTCTCCCAGGAAAGCTGGGAGAGCAGGGAAGAGGATAGGCCAGTCCCTCATTGGTGGTGGTGTGAGCTGGTAGCAGCTGGGCTGCTGGAAGGTCCTGGGTCCTGCTGCCCTGGGTTTTGCTTCTCTTTTTTAGCGCCCTCCCCTGCGCTAGCTCTGTGGTTTGTGTGGCTGTGCGTGGGGACGTTGGTTTCACCAGCTCAGGTCTCTGGTGCGGTGTGGCTGGCTGCTTGGCCGCCCGGACAGAGCAGCTGGGGCAAGACCAGTTAGGAAAACAGAAGGGAGGAACGGTCCCAGACCTGCAGCTCGTGGCTGTCGTGGCTCTGGTGGAGCATTGCGTGTGCCATGGGGGGGCTGTTGCCATCGTGTCTGCTGCTGCCACAATTCGAATTTCTCAGCTGCACTACTTAGTCTGTTGCAGGAGCTAAACAAAGTCTGCATCTTCTGTTTTGTAATCTGCAAATGAGGGTGCAGAAGTTGTGAATGAGCTGAATTTGAAATGAGGGAAGTTTGAAACTCCAAGCAGTATACGTGCCCTTGCTTCGTGCTGGGAGGCTGCTGCTGTGCTCAGAAAGCATCCGTCTAACAGCTGAAGTGCCCACTGTCTTACAACAGACAGGGATACTCTGCTAACCTCCCCCTAACCCTCTGAGACTTGAAGAGAACAACTATACGTATAAGCTGAAATGAAAATCAGATACCTATTTAGAATGGGTTTTCCTTGCAGTCTTTGAAAAAAAAATCATTTTTGTTAACTAGCTCAACTGAATTTTTGTGGAAGCAAAATTGACTTGCCCAGGTCAGTTCCAGCCGCTTTCTGAACCAGAGGGTCATTTGGGAATTAACGTTATTGCTGGTAAAAACTAGTGTGCCTTATAGGCATTTAAGTGGTTGTCTTGTTTCGGCTTTCTGGAAGGCCTCGTTGCTTTCAGAGGGACAGGTTTTTAATAGTATGTGTCTGTACTAGCGCAATTCCAAGCAGTTTGAGATAAAATAAGCTTGGCCCTAGAGTCACTGATCTCTGAATTGTTGTACTGATGGCTTAAGTATTGCACGGGGCATTATACAGACATTTAGTGTAATGTCCTTGTTCATTTAGATGCCATCTTTGATTCTAAAGCACCGTAAGTGAAGATTTCCTCCAAATGCCGAGTGTCCCATAAATAAAACAGTACTGCTGCAAGGGGGGGGTGAGCAGAAGGCCTGGCTCTGAAACATGGGGGTGACACTGCTGTAACTGCACCGAGTGTGCTCATGGCAGGGACACCGGCTCCCGATCCTCCTGCAGGACAACAACGTAGCGTAGGTAGTTTTAGGCATAAATTGGACATCTGGTCTGCTAGATCAAAAGATTTCCTGAAGTTAAACACTAATCAGCCTGCGGTGTTTTACAGGCTAGCTTTTTTTGCTTGTGACTCACTAGTTTGCTGTTGTAGCTTTTGCCTCCAAGGGCACATTTGTAATTACCTTCTTTTTTCTTCTTCCTCCCAAGGACTTAAAAAAAGCAGGTTTGCTGATCTTTGCTAACAAGCAAGATGTTAAAGAGTGTATGACAGTGGCTGAAATCTCTCAGTTTCTGAAACTGACTTCAATTAAGGATCACCAGTGGCACATTCAGGCGTGCTGTGCTCTAACTGGAGAGGGGTAAGAGTTATTCCTCTGTAGGAGGGCAGTCTGGAACGATTTTGGTGTTTTTACTGTGGTAGTTGGTTTTAACACGTTGCTCCCTTGTCAGCAATAACGTTGCACTTAAATTTTTGTGTTCAGAACCTGCTGGCTTAGGATCAGAGTGACCCAAACCCCAACTTGCAAATCAAATCTGCAGTTCCAACTCCTAGAGGTGTAGTTTTAAGCGACTGGGGCCTCATGAGGGTGAGGGTGGGAACAACCTGAAATTTGTCTTGGTTTATTAAGAATAATCATAATTAGAGAGAACTTCAGCGTATGTGTTGGAAGCGCTGTGAACTGAAGTCTCTCACCCATAGATTGCATAATAAGACCTAAAAAAGTGAATTGTTTCTGGAAATGATGCCTTCAGTCAGAATTACAGAGCTCTCAGGAAGAGTTTAATTGCCGTTTGTGTAAATCGGTGCCATGGAATTAATCATCTGAAGTTACCCTGAGGAGTGCATGTATTCCTTTAAAATTATCTCTTTTGTTTACAGACTCTGCCAAGGACTCGAATGGATGATGTCAAGACTTAAGATCAGATGATTTTTAATGACCCCTTTGCACAGACATTGCTTAAAAAAAGCTGTACCCGTGATTACCCTCACAGTGGCAGAATTACTGGGTTAGATGTATTTATAATGAACTGATTACAACTTTATTTTCTACGTAGATACACACACGTATTAAAAATTAAGACCATTCAGCAAAAAGAAAGATGCGGTTGATGGCTCAAGTTTGTTTTCCTGGTTGTTTTCCTCCGGGGATGCACATAAAAGCTGTGATCAACCTTCTTTTCAAGATACAGCCACTCAGAACAGTCTGATGTTGAGTGCGGTGAAGATGAAGCAAGAGAAAGGAACTTCTATTTTGGGGTTTTACTATTCCATTGTAGTCCTCTCTAGTCGAAGATGTGGCTTCATTATTCCAGTAAATTAGCAAACAAATCAATGGCATAGATATCAACTTTCCAGTATTTTTAAAGTTACTGATGTTACAAATGCAAAAATATTTTCCTGTATGTGTACTGTACATATTTGTGTATATTTATACCTCAATTTTAGGTTAATTGCAATCTGTTCAGACCAGTGTGTAAAGCTGAATCAGTATGTTGACAGTAGTACTAATATTTGACATTGCCAACGTGTCACAGCTTCTTTTTCTTTGTTATCCGTGTGGCTGTAAGGTCCATCAGGCCGTTGGCTCACCACAACTTTATAAAGCAAGTTCTCTCGTAGGACAGTTGCTTCTTTCTCACGTGATTTTTAGTTAGATTTTTCATAATGGGTTGGGGCATATGGGTTCAACTTCAAATTACAGTATCGGCAAACAGTAAAAATTTGCCAAAGAGTTTAAAACAAAACAAATTTTCTTTTTTTTAATGTAGTCGTCATTGGATTAGATGATTCCAAAAAGTGCATGTCATGCTGTCCTATGCTACTGCTTTTCTTTTTTTGCAGCACATGTTCGTTTGTGACTCAAGTCTCGTGGAAGTACCTTTAACTCTCCTAAAGGGAAAAATGTCACCTTTTTTTTTTTTTTTTCCTCCTTAACCAAAGAAGAGAGACAAAAGTATGTTTAAAAGTCCCACTGGAATCTTAGAAAACTAGTCATACTCTCTGCAGGAAGCGTTTTTCAGAGGAAGAGGCGCACTTCTCTTTGATAGCATCAACTGTATATATACCTATATGCAATGGTTGGAACTGGGGTGGGGAAGGGGAACAAAGTAGACTACACTACTTGAAAACCCGTAAGTGACCCCTTGATCATGTTCCCACAGAAGTTCCAGGGCAGTACTTCCCGAAAATATAACTCCCTTGCATGGTCCCCAGGTGAGTTATACAGAAGCGGCAGACGCTATGCGATTATCTTTTCTTACTGTAGTATTTGATGGGGTGGTTGTGCCACGCAGACGGTCAGAATTACCATTTTAAAGGATACAGGCTTTTCAGTGGGATGGTTTGAAATATTACCAGTATTGTAAAGGTGTGTGTAGCCTTAATCCTGGGCTTTTATGTTGGAGATGTGTGTTTGAAGGGAATAGTAAAATGAAATAAAAACGCCGTTTATAATGTCCTTCCCTTTCTTAGCTCATGCAACTGATAAGGACGGAAAAGACATTTGAAAGAATAAGCTTAGAGTGAACTTTCTAAGGTGCTTTTCTTGGTTATGGGGTAATCCAGTCAGCGCACCTGCCTTCCCGTTTGCCTGCTTCACCGGGGATCATGTCGTGAATTTGTGGGGAAAAGAAGGGAGTCAATTTCAAAAGTCTGTATTTAACAAACAAAGGCAGGTAAAGAATTTAACTTTTTAATATATTTTTGGTATCTCTTTACGATGCTCATTGGCTAGGGAACCTGCTGTCTTTGTTAAACATTTTAATGTGTACATGCATATATTTAGAGTGCATGCACATAGATATTGGTATGTAACTGGTGTATTGCAAAATGTATAAATGTTTGAAGAAATAACAACTTAATGCAAAGATTACTTTCTCCGTTTATCTGATAGTATCTTCAAGAATCAAACTGTGCACTCTTGCATATAAAATGGAATTGTACATTTTCTAGTCTCAAAAAAGAAAAAGCAGACATGCTTATAAACTTAAGTGTCTGGTTTTTGAGTCTCGTCTTCCCTTTCATGCCTTTAAAATATTTTGCATTGGTATTTTTAAGTACTGTACACTCTTGCCTGAATGTGTAAAGGTTGCGTGTTGGTTTTTTTTGTTTGTTTTTAAGACAATGAGTCCTTCCTGTTCACGGAGCAGGTTTTTGATAGCCACTTCTTGCTGGAATTTGCTGCTTACTCCCTCACTTTAAATTTATAGGAGCAACTATGTCCATATAATGAAAGCGTGGTGGTGTTTTTTTTTTTTCCAGGTATGGCTTATGTTGCAACGAGACACCTTAACTTACACTGACTGTCCTTTTCCCTCTCAGTATCCTGGCCACTTATGTTTTCTGTGGCCTCTAAGGTACTGCAGTGGCAGCAGACCCCTAGCAGGGAGCTGGGAATAACTGCACACGTGAAGTCTGCCTGTGCAGGCGGTGTCCTTTGTGCCCTAACGAGCTTGTAAGCCAAAAAGCAAATCGTTGCCTGTGTGTTGGATGGCAAACAATGCAACCTTAACCCAACTCCGAGAGCGTGTCATATCGCAAGTAACCAGCAGGCTTCTTTTCCATCTATTTCATGACGCCACAGTGTTGTAACGGGGAGATTTGCCATTCGGTAGCCAGAATTCAGCGGTGGCTAGTGCTTGCTGAAGCAGCGCGTGCCTATAGCATTCCTGGCCGGGGCTTAGGAAGCAAAGGAAGACGTGCCTTCGCTTTACGTGCTAGATTTGCAGCCTCTGAGGGTGGATTTTGTCTGTGGTAGCTGCCCAACAGTGCGTCCCCTCGCTGTAAACAGGTGACTGTCCCAAATTCTCACAACCCCAAGCTGTGGCTGTGATCTTGCTCAAGGTGCAGCGAAGACTGGAGAAAGCAAAATAGCTGCGTCCAGGTGTCGCAGGGGAAGTGTTTGTAGAAAAGTCTGCCTGGCTGAAGGCTTATCACAACGACAAGCGTATCTGCTCAGGTAGTAGTGAGAAGGCTACGCAAGCATATACCCTCAGGACACTGTTGTGGCTGTGATGGTCTTTTCCTTTGCACCCTGCCTTTTAAGTAACGTTACAAATATTTTTAAACCTAGTCGTGCAGCAGAACCAGAGAAGTGCAGACAAACTTTTGAACTCACGTAAGCCCTTTATTATGTGCTTCTTGTTTACAGCTTTTTTCGTTTCCCTGTAGGACAATTCATGGCTTTTTCACAGCTCTGCCCGTAGAAAAGCAAGTTAACTGCATCGATGCTGTTTATAGCTTCTCTCAGTTATTGTTTGGAAGTGATTGTCTTAACATGAGTCATGACCTTGAGTTGTATTGCTTTTGTGTTTTTACCCTCCGTGTGTTGTCTTGCCTTTCAGAGAAAAAGCTTAAGATTACTTTCCCTTCATTCTTCATGTAATTCTTTCTTAGGATGTTACACAGAAAAAGGGAGGTGTCCTGAAAAAACGGTTATTTAAGTTTATGTTGCAGAACAGCATTTTTCTAGCAAAAACCGTACCAGTAATTCATATTTCAGTAATCTAATATTTAGATGTTTCTTTTGGTTTAGCAAATAATAAACTTTTTAAATTAGCTGTACTCAGTGTTGTCTCTGTGATCTGAAAATTGCACAGATTTTTAACTGTGAGAAGAGGTGGGATATACAACTTGGAAAATACGAAGAGATCAATTCGGCCCATTTTTTTCTATATTCCTTTTTTTTCTAGGGAGGCTTAGTAGCTGTTTTCCTATGCATTAAATAGTATGTTCCCAGGGGTGTGTGTGTGAGAGAATGCTAGACGTATCTGACAGGCACCTACTACAGTCTATGCAGCCCAAGTGCCTAAAGCTAACCTACTAATCACTTTTTTGTGTGCTAAAACTTCCATTTTCCTAAAATAGCTATATTTCTATAAAAGCATCTGTGTACAGGCATGTGTAAATGAGCATTCTTCCCCTCCCTACTCACCAGTTTTAACACGGCTTGTGATAAATTCATTTTTCAGTTCTTGGAGCTTTCTGTCCTCTACATTCCAAGCACTTTTCCATTTGTTGGACTTCACGTGGCTAGCTTTCTTTGTGAAAGGAAATACTAAATTTGTCCTGGTAGCAGATTGGTTTGCTGGAATTCTTTTCAAGGGACTGTGTTTAAATAACTTAATCCAAGAATACTTGGCCTTGTAAACATCCTCATGCAAGTAGTTCCTTTTTAATCGGCTAATAAAGCATTAACTTTGCTGCTGTCAGACGAGTTATGTCTGAGAAGTAGTTTCTCGGCTAATTCAAACAAATGTAATATTGAGCCTTTAAGTGGTGCATCACTGAGCATTACGGGATAGGAATGATGTGAAGAACGGCACTAAGAGTAACGTATGTAAGCATATGGTCATGGCATGTATTGTAAATAGAAGTGTGACTTGAATATAATTGTTGCAATGAGTATATTAAATGTGGAAAAACGAGAAATAAGTGGTTGCCACCGATCTTTTTTTTTATGGTGTTCTTTAGAATCATAAGCAGAAATTATATTCTTGTCTTACTTGGATTTTACTGGTTAATTTTTATATTGTACAGAAACTTCTTTTTGAAAAGTTTCTTCCCATCAGATAGCAGCCTTTGTTCATAACAGGGTCATATCCGTGTACCGCCCCTTAACCTTTCAAGCCAGATTTCTTGTGAGGCGAGGCGTAAGTTGGGTGGTGTTTATTTTCTTTAAGCTTTTCTTATTTGCAAATTTGGACGACTTGGCTGGTACAGAACATGCCGCCTTTACTTAGAAGGCTCTAAATCAGTCTTTGTAAATCATCCGCTCAGTGTTGCTCTTATCTAAATATTTCCTGTATCTACTCATGGCGGGTAGAAGAGGTGGCCAAGAAAAGATGTAGCCTCCTGAGAGGTTTGAAGAGGAAAAACAAAACAAAACAAACCTCAGATTGGAAAGGCTGAGCATTTCTGTGGCTGATAAGTTCAAGAACTGTCTCTGTATAACGGAGGAGCGGCAGCTGAGCCGGTTCACACTGTGTCTATATAGTGCTTGTTCTGAGGGTCTGGAAGGTGACCCCAGCTGTCCTGACTGTCTGTGCCTGCAGCCCCGCTCCCCAGCTCGCGGGCCGTGCTGCTCAGCTTCCAGGTCTGCCTCGTCCCGAGCTCAGCCAGACGCTGGCTGCGGTTCCAGTCTCCAACACTAAGCCTCTGCCCCTCTGAGTGGGAAGTAAACTTCTCGGATTGGCATACTAATGATGTAGTTGTGTTATAGTATATTGTCTCTGTTGGGTTTCTTACAAATGCAAAGTAACATCTGTATGTATGCAATATTAAGGATGTGTCCAGGGTCATATTTATTTTGATTGCTTGTGTTTTGTACTTTCTGAAAAGGTTGTCTTCTTTCTGAAAGAAATGCAGAAACACATGGCTAATTCTGATACTGCAATAAAATTTCATTCCAGAGCACACGAAATTATTGCTTCAAATTAATATGAGGACTTTTGGGCTGGATTGTCCTGGCTTGAGCACTTCTGTGTCTTAAATCTATGCTAAAACTTTATAAAGCTATTTATTATAATAAAGTTCAGTTATGATTCTCTTACATAACATCTTCTGAAACTTGATCAGAACATTCCTTGAATTGTTTCCCCCTTACCTCTTTCTGTCTTTCCTGGCTTTTAAAATCCAGTTTTCAGTTGGTTAGAGGGAACTTACTGAGTTCTTTTCATTCTTGTTTGGTGAGGTGAAACAAACAGACGTTTGGTCTAGAATTGCTGGGGGGCTGGAGGGTGAGCAGTGTACAGTCACGTGGACACATTTATTTGTAACTTCAGAATTGCTTGTCCTTAAAGTAACTACCATTATTGATTATTTTAAGATGAAAGCACTTGTCAGAATTTTACTGTTTGCATTCTACCTTTTGTGGGTGTTGTAGCAAAACTTTTTCAGAGCAAATGTCTGATTTCCCACCCAGGGTAGCGGGTTACGTAGGCATTACTGGGGTATAAAGCCCTGTTCTGTGATGGTGGGGTTTCTGCTGGAGGTTTTTTTGGTAAGTGTGTGTCTGCTGTTTTTAAGTAGAACAGAAAATGAACTTAATGGTGAAATGCTCTTCTCCTGTAGAAAATACTGAGTTCCAGTGGTGTGCTGCTCCTACGCCTTCACATATCACACACTGGTATTTGCAGCCTTGTGAGCGGAGGGGGGTTACAGGTAACTGCTTACAAAGCAAAAGAGATGAAACTGAAGCTGCTTAAAAACAACAGCAGCAAAAAGAACCATGTGCATGTGGCTGCACCAGCGGTATGTTGCTGCTCCGCGCTGCAGACAGAACGCAATCTTGTTCCATGGGTGTTAATTTGGGACTTGTTGTTCTGCTTCTAACTGCACAGTGCTTGTGTCCATGTGAAGATACTCTTGCAGAGTACGTTTTCTGTTGATTTAAGTAATGTGTAGACATGTTAAGTGAATCTTGAGGAGCGCAGTAAAGGCGTGATGCCTCTGTTACAGCGGAGAAGGGTGGCAAAATGCTGCTGATCCTTCTGCCTCCCCCTGTAGCTGTGCCCTGCTGCAGCCACTGCCTTGTGGTGACTCGTGGCCCCTGGCCAGCCCGTGGTCCTCAGCGCGGCTCCTGCCTGTGTCCTGCTGCTTCTCCGCCTCCTCACTGTGTTACTGCTCGGCTTTGCTTCAACTTCTCCGAAACTGCACTTGTCTTTTAAATCCAATCATATTGGAGAAGTTAAAAACCAAAACAACCTATTTAAGGTACTGTCGTCTCGTTCAGTACAGGGTTTCTCTGACCTGTTCATTCCCCAAGGCCACATGCCCTTGGTGCTCGGTCTATAGATTGCCACGTTAGTCCATTAAAAAAAAATACAAAAGTATTTTGGAAGGTTTTCATTCCTGTGTGTTGTTAGTGTTAAAGACCTTTTATTCTTGTTAACTGCGCACAAAAAGTTGTTTGCTACTGCTGAGCTCTGGTCACTTTACATCTGCCTCCAGCAACCGAACATCCTGCAGAGAGCAGACCTCCCAGAATGAGCCTTGCCTTAGTCATTAACAGCTATCGTATGAAACTGTAATTACATTTCTTAAAATCCTCTGTTGCTTTTTGGCTTTTCTTTTTTTCTTGAGTGCTGGATACTTGGACTGCTGTGTTCTCTTTAACTGTCTTTAAGTTAAAGCATGGTATCTTTTAGATCCTAATACCACTTTCAAAATTACAGATCATTACTCTTACCGCACAGTATACGTTGATTTATTCTGTCTGAATGTGTAACAGTTCTTTAGCGTGATGTTGAATTAGATGCAGAACTACAGAACAGTTAACATCTCGAGAGCTGATTCTTGTTGTTAACTTTGTTCTGTCTTGCTTTTGGTCCCCGATTCTTTTGAACTGGAAGGCATTCTTTTTCCAAATGTGTGTGCGTGTGTAGGCAAACTACCGGGGTCATGCAAAGAGATGCAGATCTTGGAATAATAATATTTTGTCTAAACTCTTTGTACATAAAGATTTAGTATAAATACTGGTACTGTTGAAGACTTGCTTCTGAGGTCCTTGTACTGTTGAATCCCAACAGACACCCCGTTAACCTGTATGTATAGCTTTAAAACATGAATTAATGGATGCATATTAGAGCTGTATAAACAACTAATAAACATAATTGTTTATATTAAGTCGGATGGATAATTTATTTCTTTATTTTTAAAATACCCATGCCACTTTCAAAGCAGGTTTGACGTTGTTTTCAGTGTATTCATCTGTGTATGACAGCGTGTGGTGGGAGCTGCCTCAGAGCAATTCCAGCTACCTCAGGTTTCCTGCCAGTCAGCCCTGGATCAAGCCCTGAATTCTCAGATGTTTCCGAGCGCTGGGAGCTGCTCGGCTGCTGGAGTTTGCATCGTGCCTGGCGTTCCTGTTTCGAAATCGCTGTGAAGGGTTTCTGCAGCTGCTGATGCTCTGGCTCCTCCATGGGCTGCTTCCTTCCAGGGAGGCCAGAGGGGGGCAGGATCCTCCTTTTTATTAGCAAAGACTTCAAACTGGAAGCTTTTTTTAAGGGAGTTGACCTATACCCGAGGTGATCAAACATTTCAAGCCTGCGTAGCCACCGAAAGAAATCCCAGTCCCTCTCCGCCCCTTGCAGCACCACAAACACTCGTGTGACAGCACTGAAGAGGGGAGACCTAAATCTGTGGTAAAAATACTTTTATTTGTAGCCTTCTGAATGACTCCCAGCTAGATTTGTTCCTCAGTGTCGCTCAGGCTGCTCAGATGGCTCTTTTGGCACAGGCAGGGTGTAGAAATAGGTGGTGGGGAGCAGAGAGGGCGGGAGGGCGATGGGACTGAGGAGCTGGAGCTGGTGGGGCGTGCAGGGGGTCTCCTCTGCCTGCCTTTAGGAAAGTGGAGCCCAACTTTCACGTGCAGAGTAACTTCAGTTACTTTAGATGATGCCTGTGCCCAGACAGGGGCTTGCTGCTGAAGCCAGACCCCGATGGAGTGCCCCCGCTCTCGGCATCGCATTTTGGGCAAACAAGAAAAGTCTCTGTACGGAGAGCCAGCGATGTGTCAGTCCAGTATTTTCCTGTCTAATCACAACAAGGCACTGGTAACTCCGGCCAGGATGCGGCCCTGCGCTGTCAGGTGCACGGAAAGCCCGTGGCCGTTTCTCAAGGCGATGTTGCATTTATCGGTCAGCAGCAGGTAACGTTCACGGCTGAAACTGCGCAGCAGCAAACTGGGAGCCAGCAGAGGCTGTCGTTAACCCAAGGAACTGCCGGGTGAAGGGCAGCCGCCTGGCTGGCTTGTCCCACAGCTCCGTCGGGACCGTGCATGCTCTCACTGTGTCCTTGTATGCGAGCCTGCCCAAACAGATCCCTCTCACGCAGGAGAATGGCATAAAATAGGGTCAGCTGCAAAGAGATGCAGCCTTGAGTCACCACCTGCGTGGGCAGGACGTGGCGCACAAACTGAAATCACCCCTGCCGTGGCACGTATCAGTTCCAGTCCCTTGCACGTAACTGCTGCTAAGCCTCGCTTGGGCATGTGCTCTCGGCCTCCTTAGTAACTGGGTCCTTCGCAGGGGACTGCAGAAAGCCTCTCGGAGGGCACCGGTGTGCCGTGAGGCCCGTCCGGCCTGGGAAATCCTGGGGCAGAGGCTGGGGGATGCCCGAGGGAAACTCGCTCCTGCCCCGCTCGGGAGCTGCTGCTGAGACCAACCACAAGTGCCGCTCTCCTGCATAGCGTTTGTCTGACTGGAATGCTTTCAGGCCCACAAAGCCACTGGTACTGGTCTTCCAGCAGGTAGAAAATGGTGCTTTATGAGCTGTTGTCTGAAGGAAACTGTTGTAGCAGTCGGTATTTTTATCATCTGGAGTAAAGGTTATAAGGTGTACTGAATTTTAAATTTACTCACCTTGACATTAAATAGAACTAGTCTTTTAGTCCTTTGGGTATTCACATGTAAAAACAATATATTCTGATTTTACACGATGAAAGTTTAAGCACAGCAACTTCCCAAACTCCTCACTTAATCTGTTTAAAGTTAAGCTTTGAGTTACATGGGCCTTCTCTTCAGCTCAGCTGCATTTTCAGCTTTTCACCTTTCTCTTGAGTGTTTGGGATGGAAATCCTGCTCAGTGCTGAGCCCGTCCCCTGTGGCAGGGCTCAGGGAGACCACACTCAGCTTCAGCTCCTTCTCCCGCAGGAATGCACATCCCATGTTGCTGTTTTGTGATTGCTCAGAAGGTTTCTCTTCCATGCACTCTTCCAGGCTTTCTTCACGATGCTGCAAGCTTTGAGCGTGCGGTGGGGCCATGCTGGCCCTGCAGCTGGTCCCTCTGGGATTCAGCACCTCACCCGCCCCTTCGCTCCCTACTCCTTACAGCCCTGTGCTGCAAAAACTGCGAGCCCTGCGAGACCTCTCCGGTGTGCCAGGCGTGTTTCTGTAGACTATCATCTTTCCTCTAAATCATCCCTTGACTGTGCTGCTAAAAACTCGGTCCCCTCTTAGTCCAGATAAATGCTTACAATGTCACGGAGTAATTTAACGGGCTGTTGGAAGGCCAGCAACCCCTTCCTCACGCTAGTTTTTGTGTCTCAGGACGAGCCGTTGTCGAGGGCAGCCACGCTGCAGTTTCACGGAGGTTTTGCTGGCCTCTGGCTGTGCCCACGACACGACTTCTGCTCTGGCTGCTCCTCGCTGCCTTCGTCTGTCCCCTGCAAGTAAGGCAGGGACGGAAGCTTACCCAGCACCCTGCTTTTGGCCCTGAACTGGGGCACCGGTGAGACCAGCAATGAGACACTGGAAGACCTTTTAAAGTGAGAGTTAATAACACAGGTCTCCCTGGAAGATGTGTGCCACTGCTGGCAGGTGTCTCTCCTCAAGGCATATTCCCTGTGACAATTGCTTTAGTCTGTCTTGTGTCTGCTCTCTTTCAAAAGTCCTTCTTTAGTAAGTTTGAAACTGACATGTTTTCCTGTATTTTTAGACCCTGGAAGAGATGGGTTGTTTTTAAACAGACAGGTTTTGATAGCTTTAAACACGCTGTTTCTTTGTAGAAATAATTCCATTCAAACCTGAAAACGATTTCCTTCATTTTCACTGTCAATGCCGAAAACTTCAACAAACAGAAATATTTGTTCCATACGCATTGCTCAGAAATGTGGGGGTTAAAACACTTCTAATGGAGCTATCTTGCTTTTGAGTCTTTGTGTTGCAGTGCTAAAACCAAAGGTGAGGTCCTGCAGTGCAAGGCGTCTGAACTTGATGGAGCCCCGTGCCTGCGTCAGATCATTACACCTGATTTTTAATGGGAAGAGAACGACTGCATTAAACCATCCCTTCCTTCAATAAACCTTCATCCTAATGAGAATAAGCCGAGTGCATGCTCCAGCACAGCAGGATGTGTCACGAGAGGCCTCCAGACTCGAGGACAAGCTGTCTCCCTCCTCAAAACCAAATGTTTCCTCCGTGGCACCGATGCTGAGGGTCCCAGCTCAGCCAGGAGCGAAGGCAGGTCCCGCTGCTGCTGCTGCCTGTGGGGCGGCAGCCCGGCGGCTCAGTGGTGGTGCCGTGCCCTGCTCAGGGCACCTGTGCCAGAGTTGGGGTGGTTCTGCAGCTGCTTCTGTCCGTCCTCCATCATAATGCTGCTTTATAAAAAGCGCCATGAAGTCACCAGCGCTTAGCCTCCCTCGTAACCGTTTTCATGAAAATGAGCCGGCAGTCGGCCTGACTCTTTGGAGTGAAGGCACTTTAATGAAGCCGGCTCGGGACAGTCAGCAAATCCCCACGGGTGGGCAGGGAGGTGCTCAGGGCAGCGCCATCTCGTCCGGCACGGGGCGAGGAGAAGGATGGGGGCTGGCCCAAACACGAGGACGGGGCTAAGGGCTGGTGCTTTGAACCTGATGGCCTGGTGCCCCGTGCTGAAAGTGCTATCTAATGAAAGGCGAAGAAAATAAATTGCCTCCAAGGGGCTGAATTTCTGCCTTATATTGTTTTGCTTTCCTGGTTGTTTCTTTTGTTCTGGTGTGAGTTATTCACGTAAAATCCCCGTTTATGTCACCGAGGGAGCATCAATGGGAGGACTTCGGCCGGAAGATGTGACTGTCAGCTCATGAGCTGCTGCATGTTGTAGTGGTGAATCCGCCGCTCTTGGTACAGCATGGTGCGACGCCAAGTGAGTTAGGGATACTGTTTGTGGGGCTGCAGCTCCTCACTGCAACAAAATGTGATTTTATTGATGCAGTGGTTATCTTTGTGTCTAGTGCCACTCCAGAGGCGTGAAACAGGAGCAGCAGCGGCTTGCCTACGGATGGCTAGTGCTGCTGGTAATAGTCCGGAGAGCTTCTCCTGGTGGCTGTTGTGTTAATGACCTTTGTGCTGTGTCAGTGACCTTTCGGGGAGCCTTCTACCACTGGGCACTGCTTCTGCACAGCATTACTGGCCACGACTAGTAAGCACTCTTAATATTTTATGGACTACTGCAGATTGTATTTCAGGATATGAGATGCCATTCCAGCAATGCACGTTAGGAATGCTAAGCATGTTGCAATCTTTCCCCTTCATTTTTCAGCTGGAGGTATTAGTAAACTTTATATAAACGTATTTAAAAAGAGAGAAATTTGCAAGAAAGGCGCTCAAAGACACAGGTTACAGTTTACCAAAGTCTATAACATTGAAATTAGACATCTCATCACCATGTAGGCTATCCCTTTGAAAGAATACTCTTAATAAAGCCACGCAATTTATTAGGCAGTTACCTAGTCAGCAGCAGGACTAGAGGTACCTGAATTGTATGTTGATGGGAAGATTTAGTTAGTAGGGTATTTCCTGAGTATACTGCATTGAGCTTTGATCTCAGTCTTGACCTTCTTTTATGGCAGTTTTTGTGACCTTGCCCTTCGATGATTCCTTTAGAAGCCTGTCTCTTCTAAATTTCCTCTCCTCTCCTCTCCTCTCCTCTCCTCTCCTCTCCTCTCCTCTCCTCTCCTCTCCTCTCCTCTCCTCTCCTCTCCTCTCCTCTCCTCTCCTCTCCTCTCCTCTCCTCTCCTCTCCTCTCCTCTCCTCTCCTCTCCTCTCCTCTCCTCTCCTCTCCTCTCCTCTCCTCTCCTCTCCTCTCCTCTCCTCTCCTCTCCTCTCCTCCTCTCCTCCCCTCTCCTCTCCTCTCCGAGCTAGTTTGCAATGGGGGCTGACAGGGAGGTTCACAGCAAGAGGGACTGAGTGTCAGTGCATGACACCACTTAGTAGAAGCTTTACGAATGAACCCGGCATGAATTTGAAAAACCCTTGGGATGGCTGGATGCCATGAGGAAGGCTGATTCTAGCACTATTCTTCTTTTGCACAAGAAAAAAATTAGAAGAACTGTTGTCTCATTCACGCCTTTCTATTTGTAGTTTGTTCACTTTTTGGAAAAAAGCATGACCTTGGTGAAAAAAGATACCGGGGCCTAAGAACTGAATATTTTATTTATTCCCTCCATTATCCTATGGGGCAGGACTATCAGTGCAAATTTCACGGAACTGGAAAAGGCAGCAGAGGCGATTTCAGAATTGAGGGACTGATCACGATTTTTGCAGCAGTTCAAGAGTGTGTTCAGCTCTGTCCCCTCATCCCCAGTGACTTACGGCAGGGAATGCCTTCACATTGTAGCTGTCTCCATCCATCCATCTATCTGCTGCTGGTGGGATGATGTGGAAAGTTGGCAACGCTGTTCAAAGCCACATGAAACTTTCCTGCTGCCAAGCTTTGTTAGAAATAGACTTAATGTGATGACTTAATAACTGATCTGAATGTGGACTGGGATATAAATGAACCTGGACTGGCTCGAAATTGCTTCACCTCAGTTCCATAAGAAACCACAGAAGCGCTTCTAAATTCACTCTAAGTCTGCTGAGTTTGTTAAGAAGCTGGGGGAAGAACACATGTATATAGCAACTAAGAGATGTTTGAAAAGTCCAGGCCAATAAATTGGCAGATTGTGAGAAAACGGGACCATGCCATGACAGCCAGCTGCTTTGTGACTACTGAGTGTGGTAATTCCTGTGCGTGCAGCTGAGGTTGGCCACCGAGAAGAAAGAGATTTCCTCCTTCAGCATTAGTACGATCGGAGCTCGCTTTAGGGAGTGACAGCAGAAAGACCTGTCAATGCTGAGAAACAGTAGGCACCCAAAAGGAGGAGGGATGTAGGGTGGTCCCCATCCTGCTGTGTCTATACAAGCACTTACAGGGGATTGTGAGATTCTTTGCACCTGTCTGGCTTTTCTCTGCCCTGCAATCAGAGCAGACCTGTGGTCTGCCCCTGCGCCTCCTCCCGCTGCAGCTGCTCTCTGGGCGTCTGTGGCTGTAAATTACGGCTCGGTCTGCTTAGCAGGTAACAGCTACAGCTCGCAGAGCAGTTGCTGTAAGCTGATGATTTGCAACAATGGTAATAATGATGAAAAAGGTTGTGAAAGATACAAGAGCTGTGTTATCTTCACTGCCTAACAGCAAGACAGGGGCTTGCCAAAGGGATAAGTGCTGGAGAGCTGGAGACAGGATAAGAACTGAAATTCTGGGATCCAGGCCTGGCTTTTCACTGGGATTTACAGCTGATGTTTGTACCTCTCCTAAAAATACAGAAGTTTATTTATCTTATAAATAGAAGTAAGGAGGAAAGATTTGATAGGAACCTCCCCTTCCTTCCCTAGTTCATGCCAATGTAGTTAATTTTCTAAAAACTAGAAATTTTGAGTTGCACATGAAAGAGTTGTATGCTATAGCTAAGTTTATCCCACAAGCTCATGTTAGGAAATACAATCAGAGCTGGTTTTGTCTCCTTGAAGAAATCTTCAGTGTATCTTCTTTCTGCTTAGTGCCTATGAGCAAAACCCTGTTGCTGTCTTGGGAACATTAGCAGGAGGGATAAATTAGGCTGTTGACATCATATTGTTGATTAATGTTTTCTTTTAAGACTCACAAAGAATCTAAGTAAAGAACCGTGGAGGCTGTGACAGATGCTGTCAAGTGAGGACTGCTACCCTTCGTGCAAATGGCCACCTTCAGATGGAGAAAAACAAACCAACCAAGGCTAGTGCTGACCATTAGCTGGGTGGGAATGTCTCGTGGCAATATACTGTCTTTTACATTGTGATTTATGTCTGTAGTGCTTTTGTATTTTATACTATTTTTTTAAGTTTCTACAACTGTTTGGACAGCTAGGTTAAGAAGCATTTATTTATCTGATTTCTCTTTGCTTCTTGACATCTCAGCTGAAAAAAGGTTAACACATATTTGGCATCTTGGTCACATTCTTTCCAGGTGTTTGTTTGTTCATTTCTTTTGTTTTTCCCTTTGAGTCCACTCTTGATTCCATGTTTGAAATATCCTTACTGGGCATTAGCAAGGTGACCATGGGAGATTAAAACAAATGGACAAGGAAAGCAAGTATTCTGTGTGAGAACAGTCCTCGGTATATGGTTTTTGAGGACATACACCCAGAGCAGGCAAACAACATGGTGCATACGTGTTTCCCTGGGACTTCAAATAGTATTTTATCTGAAAAAGTATGGGGTGGTGATCGTGCGTTACCTAGATGTCAGATGGAGAAGGAAGTGAAACGCCTTTGTGGTTGTTTTTTGTTCGGTTGGTTTGTTTTTAGTTTGTGCTAATACTGTTCTACTAAAAATTTGGTCCTATATCCAAAGACCATCAAGCAGTGGGTTAATACTTCTTTGGACTTTATTTTGTGGCTTGGACTATCAGAAAAAAAAAGCACTGATTGCAATTTCACTAATGGCAGGGTGGCAGTGGGCAGTAAACAAAAGCTGTGTCCTGTAGACAGATCGCCTAACCAAACAATTTGACCCATGAGGCAGCATTTCCTTCCGTCTCCAGAAACATCGGGAAGGATGAAATTAGTTTTGGTTTCATACCAATATTCCCTCTCTTCCTGCAAAGTCTTTCTGACTCATGGCAATATGCTAAGCGATTGGTTTCAGCACCGAAAAGCTGGTAGCTTGTGCAGCTACTCATCATGTAGTAACCTGTCAGTATCAAAAAATAAACAAGCAAATAAGACACTGTAGATGACTTAACCGTGGCATTTTGATTGCCTTGCCTCCAGACATATTATTTGTTATGATCTAATTATTTGTTATGATCTAATATTTTCTATTAATACTTTCAGAAAGATGATCAGTAGCACTAGAGTAAAAGGTGAAGTTCATCTTGTTAGAACACGTATCCTTTCCTAAAAAACAAACAAACAAACAAACAAAACGTACTTCCATAGTACTTCCATTGCAAACATGTTTGCAAATATTTGTCTTGGTTGGATGGATAACCTAACATGAGTAAGAAAATATAACTGTGATATAAATGAGCTTATTTCTTTTATAAGGATATAGGCACTGATTCTAACATTTCTGATCTGAATAAACAGGCTCGAGGGAAGATGCTTTTTCATTTGTTTGTGGGTTGTTGGTTTTTTCCTTGTTTGTTTTTCGTTTTGATTTCCAGTGAGTTAAACAGTCAGTCGTTAATGAACTAGGACACTGTTCACCGTCAGGTACTGACCTGCCTCCGGTGTTCAGGGATCCTCACAAACCAGTGAGTCTGACGCTGTCAGGTTCAGACTCCCGAATGCCCCAGGTCTCCGGGACATCGGGGCGCAGACGTGGTGCTTCAGGCCTGATCGCTGCAGCCGTAGGTGGATTTACAGCTTGTGTGCAGCACCCCAGTGCTGACGGTTCCCTGTCCTGGGGCTGGAGGTCTGCCGTGCAAAGACAGCGAGTATTGCTCCTCAGTGTTATGCAGCTTGGCGCTTCCTAGGATTATCCATAGTTTAAACAATTAAGTTCCCCATCAGATGGAAATTTTCCTTCCTTAGCCAAGACACAGTCACTGACAGTGTTTGTGCATTTGCATTTGCACTCGCATTTGTCTAACCAAGCCTTTCAGTTTATTATTTTTTTCCCAACCTACTGCAATATTCCTACACACCAGGCCAAAATTTGTCTGCCCCTGCTGCAGAGGTTGTGGGCAGTGGATCTTTGCGGTTTAACAATCGTGTAGGTAAGCTGTTGTGGATGCTGACTCTGAACCAAATAACGTGCTTCTGGAACAGCCTCTCTTCACACAGCCACCTCTGTCAACAACACATCTGTGCTAATAGATGTTCTTAGTCATTTCAAAACAATTACAAGAAAGAGATGTTTGTGCACATGTTTCTGTGGTATAGAAGATCGGATTTTATTTTTTTTTGATTTTATTTTTTTTAAGAGAAACACATTGTTACATTCCTCAAATTTCATATCATCTGCAAGTTTTGTACCTGCACCTGGAGCTAATGCAAAGAAAGCTTAGTTGAGCCGTTAGAAATGCACAGCTTCTATTTACTTGTGTAAGCTTTTCTTTCTTTGAATACAGCTGAAGTTCTTGTGATGTGGCTTTTGCGTATTTCTAAGATTATGTGCCACTTTTACAGCATGATAATTAGTAGAAAGAAAAATAAGTCAAATATTGAGAAATAAGGATGTTTAGCCTCAGGAGACTGCCTTTTCATTTGCTTGTACACTTAAAACCATAACTCAGTTCCTAGGCTGCAAGAGTTACAGAAATTGCAGAGATGCATGGCACGTGTTCAAAGGGCAGATATTTCTTTGCTCAGTCGAAGTTATACTGCCAAATTAAGTGACATGCAGATTCAGTACTGAGATCCTGAAAATGCCTTGCTCAGATGCTTCTAATATTGCAGCAAGTCAAAACCACTGGGATATCAAGTGGGAGACAGCCCCAGTACAAGATTTTTTCCCCCAACTTTCCTGTGCAAAATACAGTAGGCAGAAAGGAAAGGTGAAAATAATGAAAAGTAAGCTAATAATGATAGTCCAGGAATAATGACAATGGCACAAGGAGGTATGAGAATATGTCCTTTTACAATGATACAATGCTTGTTAAGCCCGGGTGGTCCACTGATTACCTCAGGATGTTAAATATAGCGCCACTGATGTCAGTAAGTTTATCCACACAAAGGGCAAGACACAGAGAAGCCAATGTAATCTGGCACAACAGATTTCCCGTGTAATTTTCAGTCAAACAGATGCGAGGATGAACAGAAAGTCTTTTGAATCTAAAAGTCTTTGCCTTCAAGAAGTAATTGCCAGCTTACAGTGATCTAGGTTTTATGACACGGAATCCAGCCTCGGCTAATTAAAATTCTTCTGAACTCTAGTGTGGAATCTGCAGAGAGATGTGCTATAAAAGAAATACAAGGGAATGAATGATCAAGCTGAGAAAGAAGTGTCACTGACTGGGGGGTGGTTGTAGAAAACTAGAATTTCTGTAACAGTTGTGTCCTCTTGGGTGGTGTGTATGGGGGTTACAGCGTGGTTGCCCTTTAGTCCTTAGTTATTAATCCTCCCTATTTTGCCCTCTGTATCAGGATCCTGGATTACGTTAACATATTTTTCATAGTTGAAAGACTGTCTCCCAAAAGGAACACAGTTTTTGTATGTGAATGCTGTGTGGCTTAGGGAAGTGAGTATATGTAGGCTGTTATTTCATAGTTGTTGTGTTGTGTACCCGCTAGCTAAATCAACAGCAGGTTGCACGTTATTTCTTTCCTTTCTCCCTGCCCCAGGTGGTTACTGTTTGGTAAGCAGGACGGATTGAACTTAATATTTAAAAGTGCTAAGCAGAAGAAAATATTTTCAGCTTTAAAATCTTGGACTATTTAAACGCGAAACAACATTTTCCTCTGCCTTAGTCATCTTGTACCACTCTGTCTTTTTAGTTCAAAACTGCTGTGCACGTGCATATTTATTCGCTGTAGATAAAACAATCTGGCCTGGTGTGCTACCTGTATGTGACCTGCCAGGCAGTCACCTATCAGCAGAACTCATTGTCTGGATATACTCATTCCATGGAAAGTCAGGCCAGTATTCTCAGAATACTCCAGCAAGCAGTGGCTTGAAATCTGAGTCACAGACATAAATTTTCACTGTCAGGGGAAGCAACGAAGAAAAAATAATTTAATATTAACCATTATTATTCCATTTACCTCATGCATGTTCCACTTTAGCATGCAATACTTGCTGATATTCTAATAAGAATACATATCATTAGAATGCATTTTAACAGTCCTGAGAAGTGAGTGATATATGTAACAATGAGCATAATAGTTAATTTCCAGTGCATGTGTTTATGCATTGTATGTAAATATAGAATAACAACTTATCTCTATATAGACGTGTGTAAATATCCAAATATTTGTGAGTTCATAGAATCATACAATCATAGAGCAGAATGGCAAATGTATGAATTGAAATATTTGTGGGCAGCCCTGGATGACCTAATAGTACTCTCTTTTTCCCTCTTCATGTTCTGATGTATGTTGGAGCATACCTCTTATGTTCTGCCAATTTTTGGTTTCAGTAGTAACAGTTTGACTTCCTAAACCCCTACAGTAATTTTGTTTGGTTATTCCATGCTTCATTTCCAGCCCTGAACTGTCTGCTGCTAAATATCTGCCATGTCTCACACCCAAACCAGCTGCATTTCAGCACGAGAAAAAGTGGTACTTGCATCTTTCATGTGATTTTGGCCTCATTTATTGTCTTCCTAAATAAGATATATTGAAATGCACTGCAACAGCATCTGATTGTGGTGCTCTAGGAACTTGGGAGTTACATAGAGTATCAAGAAGGGAGAGGCTGTTTGCAGGAACTTCCAAGAGAACTGTACAGAAAATTGCATCCTGCACTAAAATGTTTTCTAATTTTGTCGGAATAACCATCAGGACAGAGGGATACTTGCTTCTGATGATCTAGCAAATGTCATTTAAATCAGGTGATTGGAGTGAGGTATAATAATATCTAATACTGTAGCAGTGACTATGGGGAATGTCATTTACAGGGAGAGCAACAACTGTTGAGTGTGAAAAAGAAGCCTTGAATCCAGGCTTGCCGAAGAGAACCAAGAAGACGGATGGAGTCACTGGCTGTAGCACTAATTTTTAGATCAACAGAGATTTGAGATGGAAACAACAAGAATTAAATGTTAAATAATCATAATAAAAAATAATAATTGGCCTTTCACTGCAAAAAAGTTTGTCATTACTTGCCTAGAAGTTACATTATGTATCTAATCAATTGAAAAGCAGTAGTTTGGAGAAAAATGACTCTGACAGTTATTTCTGGAATGCACATGCACAGGCACTGACTGGATAAGAGATCAGAATATAAGGCTGACACCGCTCTAATGAAACTCCATCAACATACTATATTAATTTCTGGACATCTTCGAGAGATATTAGGAAACTGAAGGACTTCTATATAAACAGAAATAATATTAAAAGGAGGAAGGATTACCTACTAAAGCAAATGTTGAATAATTAAAAGGATATAGCTTGCCTAAAGGAGAAACGGAATGATCTACAGCTCTATGTAAGATATAAAATCCTTGGCAGTAGTAAATGAGATATGATATTTCATCTGGATATAAATATTAACCTCTGGAAAGAGTTAAGGAACATGAGGGTGTCTCTTAATGGCTCCTGACAATCACATATTGAATTATGAAATTATTATGAAAAGAGAAGATCACAGCTGGTATTGGCTTTTAAATGCACCTTCCTGAAGAGCTAAAGCAATCCTATGATGCGGATGGACTAGATGACCTAAGAGGTTTCTTCTGTTATCCTCACCATGATTCTGCACCATTCATCATATAAGTTCTGATCTTCCAAAATACTGCATTAGAATTGCTTCCTTGATGCTCATTCATCGAATCACAGAATGGTTTGGGCTGGAAGGGACCTTAAAGCCCATCTAATTCCACCCCCCTGCCATGGGCAGGGACCCCTCCCAGCAGCCCAGGCTGCCCAAAGCCCCATCCAGCCTGGCCTCGGGCACCGCCAGGGATGGGGCATCCACAGCTTCTCTGGGCAGCTTGTGCCAGTGCCTCACCACCCTCTGAGTGAAGAATTTCTTCCCAATATCTAATCTAATTCTAGACTTTTTTAGTTTAAAACCATTACCCCCTGACAGGAGTCCCCCTCCTGCTAGGTCTCAGTCGATCTATTTATCAGGTATCCTTGGTCTTTCTCCACCAGACATACTGGCTGTTAATCGGGTGTTTATGCACTCTTCTGCATGGTTTCAGTTTTTCCTTGCAGTAAGTCAGTTTTTATGTGTTCCTGAATCCACGTGTTCAACTGTGTAAGATTTCATAAGAAATGATATAACTATTGATGAAGAACTTTAGGTATACTTAAAGGGTGAAATTAAAGATAGACATATTAAAATTTAGTTTGAAGTCCAGACTCCTCTCTCTTTTCTCTGATGACTGGAGATTCCGGAATGTGGATAGTTTTGATTCAGCTACAATAAAGGATGTAAATCAGCCCTGTCAATTCAAACTCATTATCAGTTCTGAAAGACTAAAAAGAATATGTTTTATTTTCTGTTCAAATGCTCCCTGGAATTTGCCTTGGGATACGTTTCAGCAGAGACCTAATGAAGTTCAGTTGAGCTGTGGTATCTTTCGGGGTTCCTCGGGAGCACAGAAGTGCCCAGCTCCCTTTTCCATCATGTTGCTGAGAACAGGTGGCCTCCTGGGGGGTCACCAAGTATATTTAGGGCTGAAATTGGAGCGGGCTGGAGCCAGATTGGCTGTGCTGGCCACATGCGTAATTAGGAGCTGATGCACCAGGCTTGCTCTCGCTCAGCACTGCTCAGGAGGGAAGACTGGAGAGGCTTTGCTCCTAAGGATATTTACTAGATGTTGCTGGTAAGGACATCTAATCACATTTGGCTTTTTTTTCCTTAGATTAGGATCTAAAGCTCTTTCCTGATTCTGTAGTTTTTGAGAGTAGCAGTTGTGCCTTGCCCATGGGGGTCAGATTTTCTGTCTGGCCGAATAACTGACTGGTTGGAAACTGCAGTGAGAGGAAAGGGCCCGGAACTGTGTTTTGGAAGTGCAACTGAAGGTTATAATCGTGACAACTTGTACAGAGAGGTTCCTTGTGTGCAAGTCCCTACTGCTCTTGCACAGTTGTTCATAAACTTTTGCCTACTTTATCATAGGATGTGCCAATTTTTGACTGAGTTATTCTTCATTTATTTTATTAGGTAATATTCTGTTTCAACTTTTTAAAATTTTTCTCAACATATTGGGACTAAAAAGGGACAGTATCCTATGTTCCTATATTTAACCTGCATTACTAGACTTCACTTGCCTCAGAAGGAATTGCAGTTTAGCCAGCTAAACAAAACCACCCTGTCATTTGGTAGTATTAGCTTACACGGCAAATATCTTTGGACTCAGGAACAGCTGTTGCAAAGCCTCATCCCCTACCGACATTAGAAACAGGGCTATATTCCCCGGTGGAAAATTGTAACTGTGCCTCACAGCAAAATCAGTTAATTAATTCATTTAGAGATTTTGACAGTAATCCGTACTTTGTAATTCAGCCAATTCAGTGGATTTTTCATCTTTTCCAGGTCTGAAGAAATATAGAGAAAAAAGCCACAGGAGGTAAAAAAAAATAAAAAAAATAAAAAAATAGCATATGCATAGGCTAATGCTGGGAAAAGCAAAATTGCCTCATTAACATAAGGTCACTTAAAAGTTATTTACAATCTTTTTCTACATTATATTTCTATTTGTGAATGAACATAGTAGAATATGCAGATAAAGCTCCCATTTATACAAGAGTTTTAACAATGCAACAAAATTGTACAGAATCGTCTCAAAGAAAAGAAAAATCCTCATATGATTGCTGTAATGGAAGAAGTCAAATCATATTTCAAGAAATCTCTTCCTCTATTTTTTTTTTTAACTTTTCATTGAATTCTAGTATTGGTGTTACAACTATTCAAGTATTTGTCCAAAATTGTAACTGATACTGGTACTGATACTTACGTGGTGCTTGAAACTTAATCCAAAGTTTTCCCATAATAATCTGAAACAATGTAATGGCAGATCCCAACTTTAGTTCTTTCTGTTGTTCAAGTTATTCCATTGATTAGCCAATAACAGTGTAATAATTTTGCTAGTTACTGTGACCCATACACTTTATGAACTTGACAGATAGCTTTTCACTGTCAGCTGTGGGCTAATACCATATATTTATGCTTTCATCAACTGCGTGACCAGTGAGTGGGGGAAAGACAGAAGAATACCCTCAAAATGGAGGAGGAAGAATATGAGGAAGTTGTGGAGGTAAGAAGAAAACCTGAGGGCTGGATTAAATTTTTTCTGCCTTGTGAATGAATATATTAACTACTTTAACAAGACACTGCTCATGAACATAGATGGTTAGTTCTGTTTGCTCTCTGAAGATTAGGGTTTGATTAGATATCTGCTAAATGGTTTGATCAGTAAAAAACAACAACAACAGCATAAAGTTGCTCTGAGTGGAGCAAAATCTCTCTGGTTCCTGTCATAGTTTCTGCGTTTAAAAAAGGATTGTAACCATTCCACACCCCCATCACGAGGTTTTGTGGTTACGCTTCTGCATAATTATAGATGCAGGGGGCCATCTCCTTTTCCCCCTGGCTTGCCCTCTGTCATCCAATCCATGCTAGAGAGGATGACTTTGGAAGCCACTGTCTAGCCTGGCTTCTGTCTGTCTGCCCACTGCAATGCAAAGATACAGCATTTTTTTCCCTCCAACGTACTATTGACCAGTAGTGCATTTAGTCTTAGAGGCTGCAGAGATGGAGCTAGACCTAAACCTGCAGATGTCTGTGGAGTTGCATCAGGGATTCATTTGCTGATTGGGCATTTAAACTGACAGCTATACGCATAAGTATTTAGTCTTAATGATGGGATTGAAGGAATCCCAAGGAACTAGAGAAACTATAGTTTACTGTTATAAGCAAATGCTGTGGGAATAGTGAGTTTGCTATTAAAAGAGTATGCAAGGTTAGGAAAGGTCTTACTTGTTACTTTTTTACTATTCTGAAATGAAAATTTGTGTCATTAAATGCGTGATTCTAACAAACTGCTCAGCACTTTGAGGAAGAAAATAAAAACAAAATATATTGCAGACACACGCCCCACAACTCTTATTTCCACACAAAATTCAATGGGTTGCTGATTTCAGGCAGTATAACAGTATTTACAGTATAACAGCCAATTTCAAAACATTTAAATAATGACTTAAGTCATACAGTTTGCCAGTCGAGTTAGTTAAACATGTGTTGGGAAATAAGACCATTTTAACACACACGTTATACAACCTAGTCAAAAAGACACCAGTTCTTCATTGTTTTATATTATGAGGTTATTATGACTTTATGCTTCCTGAGCATTATGTGTGCTCTGTAACAAATGTATTTTTATTTGTTGTCAAAGTTCGTTTGTCGATGCTGGACTTATTATATGCCAGGCTTTATGTCTACACAGATCTCTTTAATCATTTATTTATTTATTTATTTTAATTTTCGATTACTGCCTTCCTGTGAACACATTCCTAGGACAGACCAGGGCAGTGCTGCTGTAGTAGCTTCCCCCAAGATATTCAAAGGGAGAAGTTAAACAGGAATAATAACATCTGGTATATTTTAAAGCTAATTAATCCTTTCCAGATATTTTTTTCAAACTATATGCATCCTTTATTTTTAACCTATATGAATTCTATCAGAGATTTGTCTTCAGAAAGGGTAGAATATTATTGCTGAATAATGAGTGGCTGAGACAATGCTGAGGATTTTAAGATACTACATTTTCCTTCTCTGGATTTCTTAGTCTGCACTGGACACTGTAGCCACTTGTGATGTACAAAAACTGAGAAATGATGCAAACCTTTTAGTGTTGAATAACTGAAGGATTTGGGGAAGGTGGTTCAAGCACCTTACAGGGTCAGTGAGCAGAAATTGCCTGAAACCAGAACTAAGAGATGGACTGCAAAGTATCAGCCAGCTACGTGAACCTAGCCTGAAGAACAACTTTGTGAAAAGGGCTTAAATTTTAATCAGATTTTTAATGGATTGATTCAAAGAGCTGCAGTTCCTGCAGTTTTTGGCATGTGAACTTGAGCAAACGATTGTTGAGGAGCTTTTCAAAGGTAACATTTTAAGTTTTTACCTTACTGGAAGCCAGCGGCAAGTTAGATACCTTTTGAATAAAACTGCTGCTCCCTCGCACAGCAACACCTTTACGTGGTTTCTCTGTTAAGCCGGGTAGCGGAGCGGAGGCGGCCGGCCGGCCGTCGGCCCTCAGCACCGCCGCCATTTGCCGCAGGGCGGCGCGGCGCCATGGCGGGCAGCCGGGCAGGCGCCATCGCGCGGCCGCCATTTGCTGGCCGGGGGGCCGCGAGCCCTCCGTTTGCACTGAGGCGCTGCCTGCCACAGTGCCCGGAACCTGCTCCTGGCGCCTTCGGCCCCGGGGGAAAGGCAGGCTGCCGGTGGGGGAGTGACGCCGAGGGCAGGGTTGTAAACGTCTTCGTCTTTCTTGGGGGTTCGGTGCTCCGGCAGGTCACGGAGGTGCACTGCAGGTTGCTGAAGGAAGGTGTGAGCAGGGCTTGCGCAGTCAGGGAAGAGAAGAAGAGTTGACAGTGCCTTCATGAAAAACGAGAGCCTGAGGCGCACATGGCGGGGAAGGAGTGCCAGCTGGAAACCCTGGTTAAACAGGTGATGGAGGCTGGCTGTCAGGATGGGGAAGGCTGGAAGGTTGTGGTTCCTGGTAAAAGGAGGAAGGGTCTTGCTTCACCTGCAGATCTGCAGCTTCAGAGTGCATGTAGCACTCTGGGCACTTCATTAGGCAGCTGGAGAAATCCTCACAGGTACAGCCCTTGTGCTCATGGATGGCCTTAATCATCCCAGTGTCTGCTGTAAGGGCACTATGGCTGTGCGCAAGCAGTCTAGGAGATTTCTGGAATGCGTTGAAGATAAATTGCTTGGTGCAGGTGTTCAATTGACATGCTACCCAAACAAGAAAGAGCTGTTGGAAGATGCAAATGTCAAGGGCAGCCTTGGCTGCAGGGACCACAAGGTTGTGGAGTTGATGATTCTGAGCAAAATGAGCAAGATAAACAGAATTACAGTCGTATATGCCAGGAGCTGTGCACTTGGGAGGAATACTTAGATGTAACACATTATAAACTCCATTTCTATATGCATGGGTAACGTTCAGCTGGAGCTGAAACCAATAAGGGAAGTGCAGAGCAGCAAGAAAGTGTCGTCAGTAGCAGCACGAGGAAAGCAGAGAGAGTGTGGGACTGTAGTTCAGTGGGCAGGGACCTAGTTACAAGCAACAGGCAATACTGAGGTTCTCAAAGATTTTTTTTTTTTTTGCCTCAGTTTTTGCCTTCTACTCTGGTCTTCCTTGAGACATGGAGGTGAAGTAGTATCCACAGCAGAGGAAAACATAGTTAGGGATGACTTGCCTCACTGTGATGGACATTGGTTCCATGGAACCAGAGGGGATAAGTCCAGGTATGCAGGTGGAGCTGGCTGATGGCACTGCAGGGCTACACTCTATCATCTTCAGAAGTTCATAGTGATGTGGGGATGTTCCTGATGACTGGAAAAAAGACGTTATACACATTTTCAAGAAAGGCAAGAAGGAGGATCCAGGGAACAACAGGCCTAATCAATTTCAGTCAGCAAGGGTCAGCTTCAGTCTGTAGGGGTGGAACAGGCACTGTTCTGCACTGGAACAGGCTGCCCAGAGAAGCTGTGGATGCCGTGTCCCTGGAGGTGTTCAAGACCAGGCTGGATGGGGCCTTGGCCAACCTGACCTGGTAGGTGGCATCCCTGTCCATGGCAGGGGGTTGGAGTTAGATGATCTTTAAGGTCCCTTCCAACCAGAGCCAATCTATGATTCTATGGTCGTCTTCTTTCTTGCAGGTAAAATTAGATAATGATCTATTTTAATGGCTTAGGAGGAATATTAATTCAGGAACATAGGGAAAAAAATCTGATTGTTAATGCAAAAAAATAAAAGATCTTCGTTATTATCAAGGATGGGTATCTATGAACTACAGCTGTGTTTCTCCATAAGTGTGTTTTTAAAACAGTTCTTTTAAGAGAAGCTACAGATTGTTATTCTGTATGATCTGGCCTAACAATGATTTTTTTTTTCTCCTTTGTTTACTAGTACTACATTGAGGAGACAATTATTGAAGAGGGTGAACCACATGAGGTAAAAATTCCTGTGAAACTGCATGTGATGTATATATGCATGTAATTAATATATAAAGCTGAACTAGTGACCTTTTACATTCTGAGGATTAATTTTTGATAGCAAGCAGACAACTATCAGTGAACAGTTCCTTCTGAAATACTTTATTTCCTCTCCAAGACCCTGTTGTGTACTGACCAAGAGGACTTCTAGCTTGTGCAGGGTATCTGTCCTATCTGTTTTCTGGACTGCAGTTGGGATGTGTGCAATTGCCACTTGCCACCGTTTGGTTTTCATCAGACGGAACTGTGGATGTGTCGGTCAGGAAAGGGCTATGCTTGTTTTTGTTTTGCACTGTGTCTTCTGCCCAGCAGCTAGGTTTGCACAAGAGCTGACAAAATGAAGCACAGGTTATGTTATTAACAAGAAAAACAGGCTTTAAAAGATTTCTTAGGTAACTAGTGTTAAAGATGAACAGAATTATTGAGGATGTGACTAGATATGTATATATGAGCAATAGGGACATGCTTGCATTATATGTAACATTTTTAGGAAAATAAATACATAAAGATTTTGCCTGAAACCGGTTTGCATGTATTAATTCTTTTCCCTTTACTTGTGTAATCTAACTATAGTCATTTGCAGATTTTTTCATGTCACTGGTAAGAAATATTTGAGTTAACAAGGAGTTATTACCATAATTTGAAATTATATTTTTAATACCGATATAATAAATTATTTGGTATGCTACCATGAAATATTCCTTATGGCATAGACTTACGCTGAAACAAAAGCTTAGTGGTTCACTTTATGTGTTTCCTGCAAAACAAAGGATCCATTCCCAAAGTCTTCCTATAGTTTTAATTTAACAAAATGTAATTCAGTGAATACTGTTTGAGCAAATAGACTAGGACTATACTTTTGAAGAATATCGTATTATTTTTAAGATGAAGTCAGCCATTGATTTCATCAGGTGTTTTAAAATCTGTAGCCAGGCTGGATTTAAAGGGAGCAATAGCATGATTATTTTTGTGTCTGATGTGTATCAGTTTTTGAAAACAGTATTGTGGAATGGTGAATTACATGTGAGTATGAATATTTTCCCAATAGGAAAAGTGTCACTGTTTTTCCGCTTTGTAAGTGGTGTCTGAATAGCAACTGGGCATCCTTGTATATGCAGAGGAGGTGAAAAATTATAATAAAATTAAAATATAATTAAAATAAAATATGATAAATATAATAATATAAAAAAATATAATTGCAAAGCAAGTATTTTTTTTCTTTATTCCCAGGTGGTCACTGAGATCACTGAGACCACTACCACAGACTTCACAGGTCCTAAAACCATCACCTATACTGTTGAGCATGAAAAACCTTCCATTGAGGATGCAGCACCTCCAGTCAGAAAGAAGATAATACGGACAAAAGTGGACACATCTAAGTTTTTGACACCGTATCTGCAACACAGTAATAAAATGAAGGACCTGTTCAGTGAGGTAAATTGTCCCATGTCTTTTATTTGTTTAAGAACACCAATTTTAAAAACGTTTAATAGGTATTGTTGCAAACCTTCATGCTACTATTTTGGCTACTTCTGTATTTCATTTCATGATGTGTATTAGTGCTATTTGCCTGAAGTAGGAAGTTTCCTTCTTTCAATTAACCCATGCCTAGCCCATTTCCTGCTTAGGTGCATTAAGTAATCATTAAGCACAAAAAGTAGCTTGAGGCAGATGTCTGAATATCTTCATAGATGTCAGTTAATAGGACTCCTGCACTATCTGACTTGGGTACTCAAGTAAAGATACAGGAGCCAATGCCTATTGGGATGCAAAGCTTAATATTTTTATAGTAGTATATTTCTCTATCCCTCTATGCATTGAATAAAAATTTTTGTATGTTGGAACAAGTACTCACCTAAATTCCTGGCATGGGAAACCAATGTCCAGTAGACCAATAATGTACTGTGTTTTAAAGGGTGCACTGCACATACGTAAGATGGTGTCAGGTCCTTTTTCCTAAACTTTTATGTATGTTACTCACCAGTGTTCACTGTTACGTGAGATCACAGGTCTAGGAATGCTAGACTCACGCAAAAATTCTCTTTATCTTTGGTTACTGAAACAAGTAACTGTATATTTATTAATACCAAACTCCTAAGGAGAATAAACTCAATTAGAAGTGATCTAAAACAAGCTAAAGATAGAAATGGATATTTTCCATTGTGTTAGATGGAAGAAAGTTGGTTGGTTAAAATAAGCATAACCCTGCAAGTGTAATTGAGTAATGCCAGTTCATGTGAGTCAATGATCTGTCCAAAATTCCTACACTAACCAGATGAATACATCAATAATTGTTGTTTACATTTCTGCCAGAGTTTTAAGACATGTCTTAATTACATTTGTAGTTATTTTCTTTCAGAACAAATATAAAGAAAAATTTAGAAAAGAAAAAGGAAAGCCATATGCTTCCACAATTGATACCCCAGAAATTCGGAGAATCAAGAAAGTGCAAGACCAGCTCAGTGAGGTAGGTATCAAATGTCATAAGAAAAAATAATGTTGACTGGCAAAGAAGCCAACTGAATCATGATTTTAAATGTTAGATAAGGGGTGATAATTTTTTGATGATATGGTGATGAGGCAACCTGAATGTTTAGCAGAAACTTCATCAAGATTACAAGAGCAAGGAATACAGAGTACATGACAATCTGAGTTCTGTGATGTAGATTGGAGTTTAGGCCTTTCAGCAAGGGAGATGTGATCATTCCTGGCCAGCTGAATAATAGTCTTATTTCATTGTGGTAAAAGAGGTTTGAAAAATTCTGATCAGAAGTTACAGACAAGGAGATGATGGTGATGCCTATATTGTTGAATTAGAAGATACAATACATTATGTCCTGCAATCATCGTGGATGATATGCCTGACAAATTTTTGTTGAGGTTAAGTTGAGTGCTGGGTGAATAGCCATAGAATTTTACTTCTAAAATGTTTAAACATCTTTGTTTTCATAAAACAATGGAAAGTCAGTTTGTAAAAACTGGAAAAAATGATACTAAAATTCTCCAAGTGTTACAAAGTGAACTTCTGTACATCTCATAATTTAATTTGGGTTTTCCAAGGTTTTTTGCCCCTTCTTTGTCCCCTCTGTGTGAATCTTAGTGATTTGCTTTTGCAAGCTAGCCCAGGCACAATTACCCCACTGATGCAGTGCTTAAAGTTCTGGAAGCTAGCTCCTCCTCCTCTCTCTTTTAAGCAATTTCAGTCTCCCTTTCAGCAATACACCTCACAGTTTGGGAAACTGAAATCTGCCTACCAAAGCATCTTAATTCTTTGTACAGTAAATAGGGAGAGTTAGGTCCCTAAGAATGGCAATCCCTAAAGCTTAGAGAGGAGACAGCTAATCTAACCGGTGTTCAGGAGATGAGCATCCACTAAATTCTACTCCACGCCTGATTTAGGATATATTGAGGAATGTAATACAGCAGTCCACGCACTAATGCTGACTGACTGAGCCTGCTGTCAAGCTGGGAGTGGTATAACTGCATTAGGATCATTTTGTGCCCAAGATTGCCATGGTGGTGTGGCTATATTGCTTTTGGAACTACAGCTAGTGTATGGTCCATGCTAATGGACTGTGAAATTAAGACATACTATGTAGCATGGGGATCTCTCCATCTCGTTATGCAGGATGGAAGTACTCTTGGAAAGAGCTCTGTTTACAGCATTACAGAAGGGCACTATGTCTAGCTTGGGTTCACAGCTCTCGATAGACTCTCAGAGCTGCTTTTCTTTCTTGGTTAATTCACAAAATAAATTTGTTTCCATAGGTTTTATTTCTCAGCAACAGCTGAGAAATCATATACCTAAATGCTTTACTGAATTCAGATTTGGGCTGTTTATTAAGTGTCAAAATTTTGATAATCTGCTTTTTATAAAAAAAATAAAAATGTCAGTTCTTGCTGTAAATATAAATGTGATTTGGTGTGATCTAGGTTAAATACCGCATGGCTGGTGAAGTTGCTAGAACTATTTGCCACGTCGATGAAAAGGCCAAGGATATAGAACATGCAAAGAAAGTATCGCAGCAAGTGAGCAAGGTGAGCGAGTTGTAACTTCCTGGGAGGGTTGTGAACATTAATGGATCATGGAGTTACTGATAGAAGTAAGGTTTGAGCTCAGGGTGCTGAAATAATATCTATAAAAGAGTTTATAAGCACTGGAAGAGAGACCAGAGAAATTGATCGAAGCAAGTATAAATACTTCAAATGTTCTCAACTGATGTCTTTAAATGTGACTGTTTTGAGACTTTTACCTTGCAAAAATCTTTAGAGCAGGCTAACAACAAATTAACAACGGTAAATATTTTTCTAATATTAGAGTAACCAACCTGCTGATCTTTCCGTGCAGGTGTTATATAAACAGAACTGGGAGGAGAACAAGGACAAGTACTTACTTCCTCCTGATGCCCCAGAGCTTGTGAATGCAATAAAAAATACAGCAATGTTCAGTAAGGTAAGAAAAATCACAGGTTTATGCAGCTGAAGTTTAAGAAGCATTCCAAATCAGATATTAATTCTTTCTGTATTCTGACATTTTTGTGTTTTTAAGAAACTCTATACAGAAGACTGGGAAGGAGACAAAACATTATTCTATCCATACAATGACAGCCCAGAACTTAGAAGGGTGGCACAAGCTCAGAAGACTCTGAGTGATGTAAGTATTAAAGCCTGATAGACAAGTGGATCACTGCAGCAGTGTAACTTGGTAGGCTTCTTGGTGGACTTTTAACAGAACAGAAGATAAAAATGCATAGATATGCACTAATAATTAGCTCTGACAGTAGTGCTAGTTCAGTAGAGAAGTATGTATTCAGTTAACAATTTAATGTTGGATTATGAGTGAAATAATTGAAGATCTTCTGAGATAATCGGTAAGAAGACCTCTGTCTCTCAAAAGGTGTTGAGAAACTCTAGGTTGGCTGTAAGCCCATTTCACTGGGCTTTGTGATGGATACAAATCTGTATCTCTAGAACAGCGATAAGAAAACTCAGGAGTTCCTGAGGCAAACTCAGGATCCTATTTGCTGATACTCCTGCTGATACAGACATGTAACTGTTCAACTAAATTTCAGGTTTCACATAAAGACTTCCACAAATTTTGCAGACGTCTTGTTTATCATGAGAAATAGAGTAGTATACTTGAAAACTTTCCTAGGGAACTGTTTCTTTTTTGATGTCTTTTATCAAGAAAATTTTTCCTTGTTATTTTCCTCCAGAATATATTGATTGAAAGATTTTATGCTGCAGTAACTGTGGGCAGACTGACATTAGTTAATGGTGGTGTTAGCAGAATTAAGAGTAAATACTCTGTTGTGTAGAGTGGGTAGTTACTGTAAAATATTACCTCTTTCATATCTTCAGATTGTCTACAAAAAAGGGCACGACGAACGAAAATCTAAATATACTTCTCTGCCAGATCCACCTGATGTGGAACAAGCCAAGAAAGTGACGAGGCAGCTGAGTGATGTGAGTAGAATGCAGAATTCTTTTGTGGAAATCTCCCTTTTGGAGTTAGAGAGGCAAAAAGGTACTTAAAGAAAGGGAGAACAAAAGAAAAGACGAGAGCTCATAGGAAGATCTTGTTGATTTTTAGTGGTGAAAGTCAGTTTTTGCCTTTTCTTTCTTCCTCAGATGTCTCAGAGAAAATCCTGTCTAGTCTCAGATGAAAGGCAAAGCTTCATTCTTGTCAGCAAATTTAGGTTTCACAAAACATTTGCTTCTATCATACACATTGCTTCCCATTCTTCCTATTTTTTTTCTCTCTTACTTTGCACTTTAAATGTTTACAGGAGAAAGCAGAAAAAAAATCCATTTTACTGTTCTCTTATAAGTAAACAGTGAAATGTAAGTATATATCTGTTTTCTAAATGAGTTGCTTGCTTGCAAGAAGTGATCTCACTTTGCTGATAAATTGGATATCTGATCTTTGAAGATGCCTAGGTCAGTATTGGAGAAAACATTCCACATGTTCATTTCACAGTCAAATCATTGTATTCACACATATCTCATGCATTCTTAAGTTCATGGATATCAGTGGAAATGTTTGGCAAATTAGATAGCTATTTCCTGATTTGCACGCTGGATTAGCAAGTAACATTCAACAGTAAATTCCGTAACTGCGTGGCATCATTACCAAAGACTCTGACACCAGTCCTCATCAATGCATTTTACATTTAGAATAAAACACAGCTGAGGAACGCGGGAGTTGAAGTGAAATAGAGAAAGACCAGCTTTTGCTGAAGAAACTGGAGCTAAGTCACATGATCGTTTAAGACAGAAGTAGGATTTTAAATCAGTACAAAATTTAGCTATGATAAGGAGGACGTGCATGATTTTGTTGCTGTGTATTGGAAATTATCTCCTATTTAAGTTTAGGAAGTTACAGTGGTTGCAAAAATATTTATGGTTGCAAAAATATTTAGAAATACTATAGTGAACTCATCTGGAAGGTGTAAGACAGTAGTATGTCATTTAGAGAAAATTTCTTGAACCCTAAGTAGCTTAAAAGCTAAATTTTTTTGGCATGGAAAAAGCAAGATCAGTATGATTGTTCTTTGAAATTAATAAAATAGTCAGTAACCTGTATATCTACAAAACAATAAAATTTAGAAAAAAAATGGTTATTTTTGGCATACACATTCTTTATCAATGTGCTAACAGTTGAAATGGCATTGAAGAAGTTGTATTTTTGTGATAAAGTAATTGTGTCTGAAAATGCATTTGTAACACTGAGTCAAAAATGAAGATGTTTTGTTTAATTAAGCAGACAGTAATTGTTAATTGTTTTTTTAAACACTTTAAACTTTCTGTATAAGCAGTTTGTACTTGATTTCCATGAGCTTGAATATAGTCTAAAAGAAATCACACATACCATGCCAATCCATATATTGAAAGGATTTTCCTTTTACGTCCTATAACAAGTTTCAGCAGGAATAACAATAAATTCTGGTTTAACTGATGGTTAATATTATGTACCAATATTATGTGACTAGTGAGAAAACATAACTCAACTAAGGAATATGTTAATGATGTCTCACAGAGAGTATTTCTTATTAAGTCTTTCAGAGTAGATGACATTTCACCTATTCATCCTTTTTGGTCAAGGGAAGGTACTAAGGGAAATAACTGAAAACTGAAGTATTAGGTCAAATCATATGTCAGGTTATTTTGACAGTAACTGCTGAAGTGGTTATAATGCAGATGTAAAATATGAAGCAAATTTAATAAGAAGACTTTTGAAAGCAAATTTGTTAAGTGAAAATTGAACTGGGGATTAAATTTTTTTTTTTTAATTTCATTATAGATTATTTACCATGAGGACTATAATAACAAGATCAAAGGCAAGTGGAGTCAAACTCCATGCTACGATGTTGCAGTTGCAAAAATGAATGCAGAAAATATAAGTATGGTAAGTGAATTATTCAGAAAATCTTGAAATGAACAGCTTTATCCTCTGCTTTGTGTTAATGCGGCAAATACTGATCAGGTTTCCTGCTCCACTTGTTGTATTTCTCTTCATGCTACTTCATGGGTGGCTGATTTGTAATGTAACTGCACTTTATACATCGTTCTCTATTTTTTTCTGCTCCTAATAGAGAAAATACCAGGAAGACTTTGAAAACATTAAAGACCAAATCTACTTTATGCAGACTGAGACTCCAGAATATGAAGCTAATAAGCGAGTTACAAATAACGTCAGTAAGGTATGTGACAACTTCTCCCATTTCTTTAGCCAGAATATAGTTCTGTAGTCAGGACTGTGCTGAAGCTGTTTTGTCAAATGTCAAAAAAATTTTCTTCTGTGCAAAAGATGTATTCTTCTGTGTATTCCACTACAAAGCTTACAATGACTCCTAGCCATGCTTATAAGTCATTATTTTATAACAACATGGCTATTCCGAGATGTCAGCTGATATTTGAAAAATCAAAATGTTTGGTGAGCTGCTTAGAGGTGGGGACATCTACTTAATAGCTTATCAATTATTTTGTGACTCTGTCTCCCAGCATGTCATCCCTGCACTCGCGTGATCTGAGTGCTTTTCACGGTTCTTTGCCAATATGAGCCATGAGTTAAAAAACAGAGAGAGAATTTTCCTGAAAATTTCAAGGCGATATAGGTTAGTGAATGTTTGGCTTCTAATACTGATTTTTAAAACCTCACCGCTTTTTTATTTTTTAAAGACAAAATACAGAGCAGACTATGAGAAGAACAAAGCTAATGCAGATTATAATGTGCTTCCTGCTACAGAGAACCCATTGCTGAAGCAATTGAAAACTGCAGGAGATGTGCTGAGTGATGTAAGTATTGTCAAAGTACACCTGGATGATTTTCAGTCAAGTACAATTAACCAAACTCATAATTTCTTCACAAGGCTTCTCCATTGGATCTCTCAGTATTTTAGTTTTATAAACCTATTATTTGTCATGAGATACTAGCGACCAGAGTAGTATAGCTAAAAAAGTCATTTCTCTGCAGCAGAGTGTAACAATAGAGTGTAACAATATTTGCAGCATGTTATGGTGATACCTAGTTATTGTATAGTTCATTTAGATTCCTGTGCAAAATGGATCACAGGATGGCAGTTCTTCCTTTACTGCTTAAGGAACTTCAGCTGATGTCAACAATGATAAAATATGCAGTACTTATTCATACGTATTCATATATGTTGAATTCTTGTTACTTACTTCAAGTATGTAATGGCCTTCTTGATTTCTCTCTTCCTATTTTCATCTGTTTGGAAAGAGATTTCTCAGTGTCAGAAGTCACTAAAAAGTGTCTTTTTTTTTTAAATAAGCACTGAAAATAAAAAAGGCCATCTATTTTTTCAGTATTTTGTGAAAGCTTTTCTTTGCAAACATTTCTTAATTTTGCTGTTGTTATTTGTACTGTTTTGTGAGTGACTTTCAGTGCAATCTACTTTATTACCTGACATTATTTTCTTTTGCAGAAATTATACAAAGAAGCCTATGAACAATCAAAAGGAACAAGCATGAATTACTGTGACACACCAAAGTTTCAGACTGATAGCGTTCTAAAGAATTTTAGTGATGTATGTATTTTTATGTTCATTTCTTTCTGTACCAACATTCTTGATTACTTTTATTTATCAACTTGTGATTATTTTTCCAGGTAAAATACAAAGATGCATATCAGAAGAATATTTTAGGGCACTATTTGGGCAGTTTTGAGGACCCACATCATACACACTGTATGAAAGTTGAAGCTATGAAGAGTGATGTAAGTGTGGCAGTCATTCTGTTCTCACCATGATACTTTTATTTTGGAGAAAGCTCAATTATGTTTTCTTACTGAATGTTGATTTTATCCCTAGAAAAATTACAAAGCAGATTACGAGGAGGACAAGACAAAGTGCTACTTCCCTCAGACCATAACTCAAGAATATGAAGCTATTAAGAAGTTAGATCAGTGTAAAGATGTAAGTATAGCATTGCAGTGGTTATCAAATAGCTATTTACATACAGGGTATCTGCTCTGAGGCATATGGAAATTTACAGAGCGATTCCTGTTAATTTTGAAGATTTTCAATTTGTATTTATTAGCGTATGTGACTTTTAAAAACCCTATTAATCTGTAATTTAGAAGCCTTTTGTGGCATCTAGTGATCAAGACAGTTACAGCAAAAGTAACATAAGAATCATTGTGCGGGACAGTACTTATCTGCACCTATGCCCTAACTGCTAGCTATCCCAAGTAATGCTACACTGCTGTGACTTATTAAATAAAGATTTGATTATGTACATTTACCGTGAACGTATTTATTATTTTCCCTCAGCACACCTACAAAAAGCATCCCGATCAAATCAAATTTACTCAAGTGACTGACTCTCCAGTACAGAAGCAAGCAGAGATCAATAGTAAACAGCTGAGTGATGTAAGTATACATACTAAACATGTCACTGTATTCTGAGAATATCAATTTCTGCATTGTGGCCGCTTTCACTTAGAGAGAGAACTTAGAGAACTCCTGAAATCAATGCATAGGTGAATGTGTGTGCATGTATAGGCACAAACATGGACAAAAACATTTGTGTGTATATGCAGTCCTGTTCCAGTGGAAGACCACCTGGAAATCAGATGGTTTTTATTTCTATCAAGTGGCTGTTCATGTCAATTTCGTGTCTATCATTCTAAAAGTATTCTTTGCACCAGTTAAGTCAGTGGGGTTTATGCCGTTCACTAGGCGAGGATTTCATCTCTGTCTTCCTTTGAGAATGAGGTAGCACAAAATCTTTGAGTTGTGCCACTCAGTATTACTAAACATTTGCTATCTAAAAATGTCCTGGTAATTTTCTTTCTTTATTGTTCTTTGCAGATACTGTATAAATCCAAAGGTGAAAAAATTATTCACAAGTACCACCTCCCTCCTGATGTGCCCCAGTTTATCCAGGCTAAAGTTAATGCCTACAATATTAGTGATGTAAGTATATTTCCAGAGTTCTTTATTCAACTTCCAACTTGAAGTTTCTTCTAGCTATAAACTGTTCATTCAAAATTCAATTTTTCTTCTAGAACTATTACAAAACGGGTTTGGAAGAATTAAAATCAAGAGGATATGATCTAAAATCTGATGCTATTCCTATCCGAGCTGCCAAGGCTGCTAGACAGGCTGCCAGTGATGTAAGTGCATCCTTCTTAAAGGAACTATTTAATTCATAAGGGTTTACTTAAACTATATTTGAGAGATATACTGATATTTGAGAGATAACTTCTTTATTGCCTTTTTTGAGCATGTTATTAGAGTATTAATGGCCTTAACACAGTTTTATTTTTATTGGTATTCTGTTGCTTCATTGATGTGTTTATATAATTATATTTAGAAAAGGATGTCTTTTTATGTAATTCTCTCTGAATAAAGAGGCAGACTTACAGTCCAGTATGATTAAGGAAAATTGTTGGAGTAGGTCACTAATGAAAGCTCCATGAGCAATGGACCTGAGTTCTCTCTGTCCTTAATTATAGGTCTGATCATAAATAAGATGAAAGGCTCATCCCTGCATGTGAGGGATACTTTTTGTAGAGAACAAAGGATAGCTTTGCTTTTAATTTACTTTTTACTAAGTTACTGTACTTACAACGATGTTCTCTGGGTTCTATTGTATTTTAACAGGTTAACTATAAAAAAGCCTATGAACTTTCCAAGGGTAAACTTGTTGGCTTCCAGAGCCTCCAAGATGATCCCAAACTTGTTCATTATATGAAAGTAGCCAAGATGCAGTCTGAGCGAGAGTACAAGAAAGATTATGAGAAAACGAAAACTAAGTACAACACTCCACTGGATATGGTCAATGTTGTCGGTGCCAAGAAGGCTCAAGAGATTGCCAGCAATGCTAATTACAAGAACCTCCTACATCACTATACTTACTTACCAGATGCAATGAATGTGGAGCTAACCAAAAACATGACGGAAATTCAGAGTGATGTAAGTAAAACCTTATGTGAACAGAATTTTTGAGATGCCTCAAGCAAAAGCTATGAAGCCCCAGGAAAGGTCCCTGAATTGTTTTTTCTCATTCCTGAAGTTCTAAATATTGTCTTTGCTTCTTTATTAGAATGCATACAAAGCAGATTATAATAACTGGATGAAAGGCATTGGTTGGATCCCCCTTGGATCACTAGAAGTAGAAAAAGCTAAAAAAGCTGGAGATGCCTTGAATGAAAAGAAGTATCGTCAGCATCCAGACACCATTAAATTTACAAGTGTGGTGGACACTCCAGTAATGGTCCAAGCCAAACAGAATACAGTTCAGCTCAATGATGTAAGTAGAGAAAGAAAAGAGTCTTGTAGTAGAGTAGAGATGTATCTACTGAAGAGTTGAGCATTGTCTTTAAAATCCTTTTAAGTACTATCAGCTTGGAAGAGTTTCTGTGTATTGTCTTTGTTTTGTACTCTGATTTTGCCCAAGTAATTTCCCAGTAGGAGACTGTCAAGCTCCACGGAGTCATGCAGCTCTTTCAGTTCACATCCCCTGAGCCTGTCCATTTGTATTTTAAGTTTATTTTAAATGCACTGTATTTAAGAAATGATGCAAAATTTTCAAGTTGTTCATGATGTTTTCCCACCTACAATAATGAATGAATTACAGAATGTCTGATTAATGACAGTATGTCTATCATTATAAAACAGCAAGCTTTGTTTTGTACTCTACTACCATTCCTTACTATCCCATGTTTTCGAGAATTGTGTTTTTATGTCCATTGGAGGGCTCAATGCTCTTTAGTGTTTCTGAGTAAAGACTGCATAGAGTATTTAGGACTCATTTCTTCTACCAATAAGATCAGTTACTCTGCATGAAAAGTGCAGTCTCAGTCTTTTGAGATAGGTGGCAATGTATATTTGCAAAACCAAACATAAACCCACAGTGAGCTGGGGCTAGCTGTACAATGAAAGAAGGATTTATTTATGTATCATATATTTTACAGAAACTATACAGATCTTCCGGAGAGGAAGTTAAACATAAATATACTCTTACCCCAGATGTCCCACAGTTTATCCAAGCTAGATACAATGCAGCTAACGTCAGTGATGTAAGTGACTTCTTTTCAATGTTTTACACATTGTTAATGAATTTTTAAGTAATGTGTTGCAGATACACTCATATTCCAGATTTCTTTCACTGATGTGCAGTTCTTTGTAATCAACTGATACCAATGTAATTTTTCATTCTTTGTATCGTTTGAATTTCCAAACAAATCCCAGGTACTCATGTAATCGTTTAATTAATTTAATTTAATTAATAGGGAAGTATTAGAGCACTGAATGAAATATCTGCTTCTAAAGGTTTGCCTGAAGTAGATTTGGCGTAGCTTTGACTTGCATATAATTCTTATGATTACTAGGTTCTCTGGAATAATACAGATTTTCTTTTTTTTAGGCGTATTATAAACAAGACTATCATGATCTAATAGCTAAAGGAAACAATGTATCACTTGATGCTATTCCAATTACTCGAGCCAAAGCTTCAAGAAACATTGCCAGTGATGTAAGTATCTATTCCAGGTATGCTTGTTTTAGGCATTTAGTAAAGAAGTCATCCATTCCAGGCCATGTGGTAGACTTCAAATGTTGTGCAAGTCTCACTAGAGCTGCTAAAATGAGAAAGAATAAAATAAATTTTACACTAACACTTTGGGAAAGACTAAGAATCTCTATTTGTTTGCTTTCTATAAACAAATATTACTGCACAGTTTCTTAAACCAGTTTTCACAGGAGAAATGAAATCATTAGTTCTTGCAATCATCTGGTGACAAATTTCCAGAAAATTAGCTAAATAGGCATCTACTTATGGACTGTGAGACAATATGTGCTGATATGCTTTTGGTTAGACAGCAGAGGACGGCTTATAAATGAATCAGAAAGACATGTAGTCCAAATTGTATGAAGTGGGATGTGATTCAGTGGTTTCAGATAACTAGAGGAAGCTGTCCAGTTGTACTCTATTTATTTGCCATTGCTTTCAAATGACAGAAGGATTGTCTCAGTTGTTTTAATATTTTTCATACACTTCTCAGTACAGGAATGCTTAGGGAATACTTTCCTTTCCTCTCAAGAAATGCTAATGTTGATGAATCTTACTGTGATGTGTGTAACCTGTTGTGTACCACTTTAGATGGTGGAGCAAGATAATCTGATGTAGATGTAGTTGCTGGCTGTGCCATTTAGGCCATTTAGACTAATGTTTATAAACTGCTTGCAGCTTTTTTTTTTTTCCAGTGCAAGTCATAAGAGCTTTTCTTTTCTTATTTTTTAATTTACACATAATAGCCATGCCACAATTTATTTGATCTCTTTCCTCTGTTTCTAGTATAAATATAAAGAAGCATATGAAAAGACTAAAGGAAAACAAGTTGGTTTTAGAAGCCTGCAAGATGATCCCAAGCTTGTTCACTATATGCATGTAGCAAAGATTCAGTCTGAGCGTGAGTACAAGAAGGATTATGAGAAGACCAAGACTAACTATCATACACCTCCTGACATGTACAGTATCCAGGCTGCGAAAAAGTCTCAGGATGTAGCTTCTGGTGCCCACTACAAAAATCTGATCCATCACTACACTTATCTGCCAGATGCTATGGATGTTGAGCTTGCAAAGAATATGATGCAAATTCAGAGTGATGTAAGTATTTCAGTGGCCGCAATTTCATAGATGTTTTCTTGCACACTGTGAAAATAAAATACGAGTTTGTATTCAGTGAAAATTGCCACTGCTGTACCAGAATGGTCTGTTTTTCTTATGTCTCGGGGAAGAACATTAGAAGCTTTAAGTATCAGCTGTGAGAATTTAGAAATAATACATTCCAGGTGAGTTACGCTCAAAGGGATTTTGTTGTTGGCATGTCTTTGAAGACCAGATTTGTGGGATATTGCATTCAAATGTGTTTTTTTTTTCTTCACATTTTCTCAGAAGACTTTATTCTGCAACTAACATAATTTTGTTTTATTCTTTAAGACTTTTAATTTCCCTGCTTTGTCTTCATGTGAGATAGGTATGGTAATGTAGCTGGACTATTATTATCTATTGAGCATGAAGGAATGGACAAAATTTGGTTATTGGCATTATTAGGAATATATCCTCTGGAGATCTCTAGCATTAGAGATTTCATTTAGGACCTTCTTGATATTTCTTGCAGATACAGTTTCAAATGGTTGACTGAGCATACCAGGTTGCACTTTGCATCTAGGGTAGATGTTTTACCTGAGGTCTGTGAATTCTGCATACTTTACTGTAGAAGGAAGTACAGGAGGACAAAAAAGTCTCTGCTCTGTGGACCTTTAAACAAAAGGCCAGATCTGGTAAAGTCTGCTGAAACACAGACCAAATTAAACCATGTTAAATGATCACCATATGATAGTTTAGAAGATATTAATCTTCTAAAGATTAATTAAGAAGAGGTTTGTGAAATTTTTCACAAGGGTAAGAGAAAAGAAGCTTAGTAAATACTGAACGGATGTTACTGTTTATAAGAAATGAATCAGGAAGAAAAAGGTACAGTAGCTCATCTTATTCCCTATGAAATCACAGAAAAACAAACAAACAAATCTGTTGTTCCCTTTTAGAATTTATAAATATTTTCTGCTAATGTGGAACTTCCTAGCTAGACTCTGTGGTAATTGTTTTAAACAGTTCTGTGGGATAGTCTTGGTCCATGTTGTCTTTCTGTCCTTCAGAATGCATACAAACAAGATTATAATAGCTGGTTCAAGGGTATTGGATGGAGTCCTCTTGGTTCTCTGGATGTTGAAAAAGCTAAAAAGGCTGGAGATGCATTAAATGAAAAGAAATACCGTCAGCACCCAGACACCATCAAATTTACAAGTATACCAGATTCAATACCAATGGTTTTAGCTCAGCACAATACCAAGCAACTGAGTGATGTAAGTAATTTTTCATTATTAATACAATATAGTGATTTTATTTCTTACCATGTGTATGATTTTTATGTTACTATTTGAAACCCTTTAGGTTTTAAAAACTGTACAAGTAGTAAAAATGCAATATGTTGGTAAGAATTAAGCGTTGTTGCTTTGTCTCTACTTATTAACACTAATTATGCATCTCTTGCACTTGTTAACAAGTGTTTGTTTATTTTTCCTTGCAGGTAACATATAAGCAAGAGGGTGAGAAAGTAAAACACAAATACACCCTGGATCCTGATGTTCCTCAGTTTATTCAAGCCAGGGTCAATGCCTTCAATTTGAGTGATGTGAGCATATAATTGACAGTTCATTCAATAATATATTTATTTATCATTTACTTAGTAGAAAAATTACCTTTTATATATTCATGCTATAATATCAAATATAGAAAGATAAGGTTGGTTTTCTGGGCTGCAAGCACACATTGCAGCCTCATGTTGAGCTTCACATCAACCAACACCCCCAGGTCCTTCTCCTCAGGGCTGCTCTCAAACTGTTTTCCACCCAGCCTGTATTTGTGGATCGCACAGGCCCATTTCTCAAGCCTGTCCAGGTCCCTTCGTATTTATTATAATACAGTTGTTGTTTGTGTAGGGGTTAACATTTTTCCCCGCAATTGCACAGACTAATATTTCGATCCACATAAATACAATAAAAAAGTAAGGTCTTAAACAACTTTAAAAAAATTTTTTATCGTGATATTATAATCTCCTACCTTTTTCCCTGCAAGGCGAACTACAAAGCAGACTGGAAAAAAACGATTGCCAAAGGATATGATCTGAAACCAGATGCCATTCCGATTATTGCTGCTAAAGCTTCTCGAAATATTGCAAGTGATGTAAGTATAATTTACATAAAGAGGAATACAAAAATCTACTGTTACAGCTTTCTGTAGTATATTATACCATACAGCATATCTACATGCATATAAGGATATAGAAATACTTAACACTGAGAACTGAAATTCTTATGGTACTGTGAAATAATAAGCAAATTTAGATGTTTACATAAACCTCAGAAAAAAGGTGTTTCTTTGGAATTGTGTTTTAATGTGACTGAGTGCTGGTGAGCTGGGTCTGTTTGTTACATGTGGTTAAAGTATCCACCAGCTTCTTTGAAAGTTTCTGTTATAATTTATCTATTCTGTATTTTTTGTTGCTGGAGATCTGTACATCTGCCTGTCCATACAGGACTGTAGCTGTTTTCAGGCAGGTACAGTCAATTGACAACATCAAAGCTTGGTGTGCTATCTGACACAAGCCGTACCATTATGCTGTTCTTTTAATTAAAATCTGAATGTTCTTCAGAGTTAGAAATCTATGGCAGTAAAATAAAATATGGCAGAGGCAATGGCAAGAGAGGCCTTGTACTTCATATCCAGATTTATGTCTATACGAGGGGTCAAGATGAGCTGAGTAATCCAGCAGCCCTCTTCTTTTTTTGAATCCAGATTAATCCTGTGCTGTCTGAAAAATAATTTCTAAATTTTTGGAATGAATTGTAATTTTAAAAATATTAAATTTCAACTTATTAGAATTATCAAAAGTATATTTTCTGTTTCCAAAGTGGATAAGAATTTCTCTTGCTTTGTCTGTAGTATAAGTACAAGGAATCATATGAGAAAGAAAAAGGCAAACAGGTTGGATACCGCAGCCTGCAGGATGATCCTAAACTTGTTCATTATATGAATGTGGCCAAAATGCAATCAGATCGTGAATACAAGAAAGATTATGAAGTCAGCAAGACCAAATATCATACTCCCTTGGATATGTTCAGCGTGACAGCTGCCAAGAAAGCTCAAGAAGCAGTTACAAACACGGGCTATAAACAGCTAATTCACGATTATACGCTCTTGCCTGATTCTGTGAATCTGGAACTATCAAGAAATGTGATGCAGCTTCAGAGTGATGTACGTAACGATTAATCAGCTTATTTTTTTCTTCTCAGAATTAGTATGTTACAATATTAGCCTTTTAAGGCTAGAAAATTAACTGTATGATATTATCAGTGCACTGAGATGTTAATGTCTGGTCTGGAACTGTGTGTTTTCCAAAGTTTATCATAAATAGATAAGTTCTAGGAAACTTACTTAGCAAATAACTTTACTTCTCAGCAAATGAATGTTTTGCTAATTCCTTTATTTTTGCAGTTGGATATGTAGTTACAGTATGTTAGTACTGTGATTATCATTTGTACTCTCAGATATCATAGATTATTTCCAGAGTCTAAATTATGAGTATATAAAAGTATATTTTATTTAAGTTTATCAAAATATACGTGTTATAAGTTTGTATTATACCTAAGGATTATACCTGGATTGTACCTAGGGACTTGAGATTTATTTATTTGGTTCACTTTTCTTCCTGCCTTTGTCCTCCGACAGATGCATGTGCCATGCACGCTAAGGATGCGTGTTTAAGTTATAAAAATCTTTGTAGTTTCCGTTAAGTTCTGTGACTCATTTCCATGTGTAACATTGGAGTCTACTTTTTGTTTACCCAGGAAGTATTAAGATTAGTCTGCATTTTTAGTGGTCTTCTGACAAATTCAAAACTCACCAAAAGCTCAAATAATCTAATGGAGAACATTCTTCACATTCTGAGCTTTGTTTGGTGAGGAAAATGTGCTTGTTCCCACTGGCCAAGAGATAGAAGATCTGACCTTAAAACACAATTCAAATCTAGAAATTTTTATTTCAAGCTTTTTGCTTCCCTGTTGTATTTTTAGGTAGCCTTGCTGAGTAGGCTGAGGTTGCTTGACTGTCTAACTCAGGATCTCTGCAAGGAGAGATGACTCATAATTCAGGAGAAACTTTGTCCTGTGTACAGCTAATACGTGTTCTTTTTCTCAGATGCTGCTCTGCTATTTTCCTTGTTACTTCTAACACTGCAGTTCAGGAACATATTTCATTTTTGCAGCATTTTCATGCCTTTATCAGTTCTAAAGCCATATTACGATGTGTGATTAAATAGGACTGGTTTCTGTTCAAGATTAAAGCAGAAACTGTAGGAAAAAACATCATAGTGAATTAATTCCACTGTGAACTGAGTTGACTAACAAAGAGTGTCATTTAAAAAACTGACTATTTTTGTCTGTTTTTCATGTTTACCATTCAAAGTTTGTTTTAAAGTCTGTGCATTTGGTCTGTAGTGTGAGTTCTAAACATTGGTTTAGTGAAAATAGTTTCTTTACTCCTAACAATTTTAATGTTATGCTAAGGAGCTGGAAAACATTCATGATTTAAACAGGCTTGCCCAAATTTTCTTTCAAATCAGAATGACCAGGAGAAGTTTTAAGGCCTCATCTGTGTTTTTTTGTTTTGTTTTGTTTGTTTGTTATATACAGGCATTCTGATTTTCCTTGTCTCACTGTGTTTTTCCTTGTTTATTTTTTTAAAAGAATGTATATAAAGCAGACTTTAATAACTGGTTGAGAGGAGTCGGCTGGTTGCCAATTCAATCACTGGACGTAGAAAAGGCCAAAAAAGCTACAGAGATTCTCAGTGAAAAGAAGTATCGCCAGCATCCAGACAAGCTGAAGTACTCTATTCCAATGGATGCGATGGAACAAGTATTAGCTAAGCAAAATGCCAAGATCATGAATAAGGTGAGAACTTGTTCAGATGATTGTGACTGAGCCAGAGGTAGGGTCTTCATCTCGCAAAATCATGCGATGGGTGTATTCCCGCTTAGGTCATCAGAATTTTCAGTGGGTATAGTGGTTTGCTTGGTTAAAACTGGACACTAAGCAATGATGAAGCCTCAGAATGTAAGCATAATTGAGAGAGTTTTAAGTTTATAGAGATTAAAGATTTCTCTTTTGTGCATATGATGAAAAATATCTTCTCCAGATTTATGGTACTTTGGCAATGGTGCTCTTTTTATATATAATAGTGAGCACAAAAAACACCCTAAAATCCTGTCAAGTTTTTACAAGTATCCTCAGAAAAAGGGAATTCTTTAAATTTGTTCCTAAATTTGTTGGTGTTATCTGGAACACCACTGATCCTTATTCCTTGTATACCATGGAAAGAGGGTGCATGAAAAAAAAACACTTACGCTTTACAAGGACATATATATTTATATATATTTATAAGGATATACATAAAACAGGGATGACAGCAGACTGAAAATTTTAAATTTAATTTTTTAATAGTTATCAAAACAAACTTTGCAAATTTCTCAAATGAAATACTAAAGAAAGAGGAGGAATATAATATTTTCATGCTGCATTTATAATTGTGGAGATTATTTATAGTGCTTATGGAACTTTGTACTGTAAAACATTATTTATTTCACATAAGCAAAACAAAAGCAAACTTATATTTTATGAGTGCATTGCCTATTGAACGCTAAATGTCATTTTTTTTAATTGCAGAGGCTCTACACTGATAAATGGAACAAAGAGAAGACCAGCATTCATGTTATGCCAGATACTCCAGAAATTCTGCAGTCTAAAGTGAACCAGATCACAATGAGTAATGTGAGTTACTATGCTCGAAGTGGGCATTCAGTGTCTGTTGCATAGATCAAAAATTGGTGTAATTTTTAGGTTTTCTTTTGAAAATATTTCAATTCAGATGCAGGTTACTTTGGTACTTCTGCATTCATAACAGAGTACCTGTTCTCTTTTACATTTTAAATCAGAAATTATACAAAGCTGAATGGGAGGAAGACAAGAAGAAAGGTTATGACATGAAGACAGATGCCATTCCAATAAAAGCAGCCAAAGCCTCCAGAGACATTGCGAGTGATGTAAGTTTGTTTACTTGGTAGCATTCAGAATTTTTTCAGAGCCAATCAGAACTTTTCAAAATGCTGTGTTATGCACAAATGTGATTTTTCAAGCATCTTGGAAAATCTGAGTTTCAGTTATATGCTTGATGTGATAAACCTTTGTCGTACTTGCTCTCAGGCATATTTTGTCTCCCGTAGAATAACACTGAATTGTGCTTTTTTGCTCTTTGTTCAGCAAGCTGCTAAGCTTCATATGCCTGTGTTCAATAGGTTATTTTATAAGACTGAATATGTTTAAATGACTAAGCCTGAAATTCTGTGATGAAAAAGAACCAGTATTTTCTGTCTTCAAAGATAGAAATGAGCTTAATCATGCTTTTTTTTTTTCCTCCCGCTCTTTGTCTTTCCTGCTGTCAGTATAAGTACAAACTAGCCTACGAAAAAGCAAAAGGAAAGCATATTGGGTTCCGCAGCCTTGAAGATGATCCCAAGCTAGTGCACTTCATGCAGGTGGCTAAGATGCAATCTGATCGTGAATACAAAAAAGATTATGAGAAGGCAAAGACTAACTTCCATACTCCAGTTGACATGCTCAGTGTTGTGGCAGCCAAGAAAGCACAGGAAGTGGCTACAAATACAAACTACAAAAGCTTGATCCATACCTACAATGTTCTACCTGATGCTATGAGTCTTGAATTAGCCAAAAACATGATGCAGTTACAAAGTGACGTAAGTGAGAGACTCTTCAACCTTTGCATTACTAATACAATGTTCCTTAGATTATGAGAATATACTGTAAGATAAATAGATTTTTCTTAGTGAAATTCAGTTATATACTAAAATGTGGTAAATAAAATGAGATCTTCAGTAAAGATAGCCATTGTATATTTCTAAGACTCTGAAATATTAAATTACACCTATTGCTAAAGAATTCAGGCTCAAAAATAAGCTGTTTTATTAATGAAGTAGAATGGATGTTTAAATGTTCCATCAGACTCTTCAGCAGCAGTCCTTTTGTGCAGGCCAAGGCAGGAAAAGCTTCACTTTTCAGCAGTTTTGTCTTGTACTTCCAAGAAGATGTCCTCTTAGAAAAAGGGGAAGCAAACTATGTAGCTGTGTTCGTTTCTGGGATGTTCAGACTCTAGAGAAACCAGATTTATTTTTTTTGTCAGGATAGTGGTTCAGCTGATCCTCTTCTCCAAGAGGGCCTTAGCATGTAATCTTAATGTGAGCAATCTATATCCATCATAAGGAGGATGTGAACACTGTATAAAGGGAAGTATAATAAAATACAGACAGTACTGTAACAAATACATTTCTAAGAAAACACTGGATATGTCTTGATATTATTTGGTTCTTCTTAGAACAAGTGCATTCAAAATCTAATATTCATTAAACACGGGAGGAAGTGTCAAGATTTCCAGATATTCATGTGCATCTATCTGATTATTTTATTTTCTTTCTGCTTCCAGAATCAATATAGAGCAGAATACGATGAAAGCATGAAAGGTGTTGGATGGATGCCACTGGGCTCCCTGGAGGCTGAGAAGAACAAGAAAGCAATGGAAATTGTTAGTGAAAAGAAATACCGCCAGCATCCAGACAAGCTGAAGTATTCTGTTCCTATGGATTCCATGAACATGGTCTTAGCTTTAAATAATGCTAAAATCATGGATGAGGTAAGAAGGTGTTCATCAAAACTTAGCTAAATTTGCACAAATATGAAATGAATTATTCATAACAATACACAATCTTATTGGGTGACTAATGTCTGAATTTTTCAGTTTTGGCAACTAATGAGAATGCTTGACTGTCAGTGTATTTCATCTTCATAGAGCTTTTCTATACCTGAAAGCAAAGCATGACCATAATATTTTATTCATAAGGTCTACACAGCATAAAAGATTGTAGACTGTTAATAGTTTAACTCTAGAGGCTAAAAGTTCCAGAGTGATTTGCTTTTGAAAATAACATTTAAACTTTTAAACATATAGCCTGTTTCATCTGATGCCTGTTACATCAATGTGGAATTGCAGCACGATATGAATACTCTTGTAATGAGATATTTATTTCCTGGCTCTTCTGCTGAACTGATAGAATCTGCTGCTGTTCTTTAGAAATGTCTAGTGTTCACATGCATTGGAGATGCAGTGCTCACCAGAATTTTAGGTTTTTCATAGCTTTACTTCCTCTAAGAAAACTTTTGTTACATCTCTCTCAATTGATACTTATTTTTCACGAGATAAGCTGATAATCTTCCACCTCAAACAAGGTGGCTAACAACCTACTCTTCTAACACTTTTTTTTTTTCTTCTGCCTTCTGACCTGACTGTGATAGGTGTTGTTTTCTCTTGTTGAATGTGCTTGAACATGCTGCTGGGTAAGAGACAAGCAATAAAATACTGTAGCAAGATTGGTATTGGTTCAACTTTTATTTTAGACTTGCACAATTAACTTCATAAGAGCTATTTCTGATTCATGTTGCTTTTAAATGGTAAAATAAAAATACAAATGGTCTTACCATATTAGGAGTTGCATCATTTTAAAGAAAGATTGTATTTAAAATAGTGACATTTTAATAATAAAGATATTGTTATATTTAATTTTTTTGTACGTTGACATGTTTTTTCCTTTGTCCCTCCAGCACCAATACAAACAAGCATGGGAAGAAGACAAAAAGAAAGTTCACATCACACCAGATATTCCACAGATCACTTTAGCAAAAGCTAATGCATTTAATTTAAGTGATGTGAGTACTGTTTGTAAGGCTAAGAGGTTGCACCTGTTTTTTTGTTTTGTTTTGTTTTGTTTTTTATTAGGACTAATAAGTGAAATAACAGCATAGGAAAGTCTCCCTAATTCTCAGTTGGCTAATCTGTATTAGTTTCACAATAAGCTATTTATTTTTCTTTCCCCCCCTCCTTCTCTGAGATTACATACCAAAAGTTGTCAAGAAGAAGCCATAGTGTTTATGGATAGATTATGAAGTATTCGTGTAGGTCATTAAAACATAGCAGTTATTAGGAAAATGGTAGAGTCTGAGCATTATCCATGTTTGTTACTGCATTTATTTTATTTCCTAATACACGTTTTGTACTGCATTCAAAATTCTGTCTTGTAGGTTCAACCTATTCTTTATGTAACATGGTATCATAGACAGTTTCTCAGTAGCTGGTTGTTAAATCTACATATGCCAAATAAAGATTTGTTTGTAATTGCGCACATCTTTATGTGCTTGTAAATAGACATCTAATTTTTAGATGCAACTTTTCACCAGTATTTGTGCATGTGGGAAGCAAGTGCAAATACTTGGTCTTTTTGCTTTAGGTTATTGTTGTTGATTGTAGCACTGTTCAGCTACACTGATGTATAAATACTAGGACTGAAGTTAATTTTGAAGGTGGATTCATCTCTTTGTGAACCTGAGTGCCATAAACAGCTGTTCAAGGGGTATTAAACATATGAATAGTCTGTGTTTCAAGTTGACGTATAAAATGTATACAGTATTGTGTTTTGTTTGTTTAAAGGATGAGTCTTCTTTCTTTTCACAGAAAATGTACAGACTTTCTTTTGAAGAAACCAGGAAGAAAGGGTATGATCTCAGAGCTGATGCTATCCCTATTAAAGCTGCCAGAGCTTCTAGGGACATTGCTAGTGATGTAAGTTCTGAAAAGAAAAAACAATCAATTTCAGACATTGTAAAACATTCTTTTCTTAACACGGCTCAATTTTATATGCTAAGTGTGTGAAGTCTATTTATTCTCTTGTTTGTAAATAATTGACATATTCAGCATATATTCTAATAAATTTTCTCGCAGAGTTAAAGAAGAATTTCTCCATTAGAAGGATTAGGAGATAAATGAGGGATTCTTCCTGGGGAAAAAAAAAAATGCTGTTCATTTCTTATTGTTCTAGTGCTTGGATATTTTATAAATGTAATATTGCCCCAGCCCAGGTGCAGCACTTTGCACTTAAACTTGTTGAACTTCATTAGGTTCACGTGGGCCCACTTCTCTAGTTTGTCCAGGTCCCTTTGGATGGCTTCCCTTCCTTCTGGTGTATTGATTGCACCACTTTATTTAATAATGTAAAAATCTTATTTTACTTTTTTTTTTTGCCTTACAAGATAGACATTGCTTGTTAAAGAAATGAAGTAGAACTAAAGTCTCTGTCTCTGTTCTCTGCACAGTATAAATACAAATTAGGTTATGAAAAAGACAAGGGAAAGCTTGTAGGCTTCCGCAGCCTTCAGGATGATCCCAAGCTTGTCCATTATATGCAAGTGGCTAAGATGCAGTCTGATCGTGAATACAAGAAGGCCTATGAGACGAGCAAGACGCATTACCAAACACCTTCTGATGCTCTCAGTATCGTGGCAGCTAAGGAGGCACAAGATCGTGTAACAAATACAAACTACAAACGACTGATACACCACTATATGCTTCTACCAGATGCAATGAGTTTTGAACTGTACAGAAACATGAATCAGATACAAAGTAATGTAAGTTTCTCTTTTCTTTCTGACTATCATTCACAGCTGTGCCTGTTTTCCTCTTTTCTCATTATGGCTGTGTTTTGGAAAGAACAGGATTATTTAGTGTGAACCGTTCATAAATTGTAAACTTTCATTTTGTGTCCTGATTTGCAGAATGAGTACAAGCAGGATTACAATGAATGGTTCAAGGGTATTGGTTGGAGTCCTGCTGGTTCTCTGGACGTGGAGAAATCTAAGAAAGCTACAGAAATTGCAAGTGACCAGAAATACCGCCAGCATCCCAGCATGTTCCATTTTACAAAACAGAATGATGCAATGGACATGGTCCTTGCAAAGCATAATGCAGATATAATGAATAAAGTGAGTATTTATGGGCAAAATTAGTCAGGCACTCAAATACAATCCAAATTAATAAACACTGTATAAATCTCTCACCACTTTTATGTAGCAGTGTTTCCCTGGGAAAAACAACTGTCACAGATTTCTCCTTTTTCAATTTTTTTCTTAATTGAAACACTCATTTACTGACAAGTGGCATTGGTTAAATAAATCTTATCTCATTTTTTCATAGCCACCTCTTCAACATCTATTTTTCTCACTCTTACGTAGAAATCATTGGCCCTGAAAATCTTGCTAGGTAGACCTCATTTGAAGCAGGACTGGATCCTAATTCAGCTCATTCTGGGGTAGTTCATTACATAATAAAATAAATCTAAGTTAGCATCTTCTGCTTTTTACCCATCCATAGTCAAAGTGCACAAACAGAAAGGTGAAAACCTTGAAAGAACCATCCTTTGTCATTTATACTAACACAGCTGATGTTACTTTTTTCAATAGCATGCTTATACTCAAGCTTGGGAGAAGGATAAAACTCAAGTTCACGTGATGCCAGATACACCAGATATTCTACAAGCAAAACAGAACAAGGCGAACTACAGTCAGGTAGTGCTTTTTCATGCTTTCTGTTACATTTCAAATTAGTATCTATTTTCTTCAAATTTAAAGGATCCTTCCTATTTCAAAATAAAAGTTAATTGATAAAGGTTAGAAAAAAATGGAAGAGAGATTTTAGAACAAAGGCAAGAATTTTGCTGTGAAAGAGTAGCAATATATATAATATATACAAAATATATTCAGAGTAGCAATAGTTACCATCTTCAAGGTAGCAAAGTTACAGCCTAAATTATAGCAAAATATATGGAAAACATGGGTTCTATTTTTGACCTCTGGAAGTGTGAAGTCCATACTCCAGAGAAATCAATCGTGTTACAAATTCCTTACTATAAAATTATAAGTTCATTGTGTATATTTTTAACTTTATATATAAGAAAATAATTACATGTAATGATTTGAACTTTTCTTTCAGTTTTTAAATATCAGAAATTTTGCTATTTAAAGCAATTAGATTTTGCTTTGCATGATTGCTCAGAGGCAAATTTTCAGCATACGAGGGCTGGAACTTTAAATCAATTGTGCCTGAAATGAATTGACTATTAAATAACTACATTACAGCCTTATTAATTAAAATTTTGATAGGCCCATTAAAAAGTTTTCAGTTATCCCAGATTTCAAATTTCCCAGTTATGTGTCAAGTCCTAAAGATATCCTGTGATAGGAAAGTGCTGCAGTAAATAAAAGCTATTTAATCACTGGCCTAAGACTTGGAAGACTACCTTCCCTGCCTATCACATTTTCCCTTTTCTCAGTTTTCATTCCAGTAGCTCTTCTCTCATAACTGAAGCTTTTGAGGTAACAAGAATTAGGTAATACGGATCACTAGCATATCTAAGTGGAAGGTAATATATGTATTACTAAGGCTTTTTAACTAAAATTGTTTTCAATTTTAGAAATTGTACAAGCTTGGCTGGGAGGAAATGATAAAGAAGGGCTATGACCTCACACCTGAAGCCATTTCAGTGAAAGCTGCCAAAGCTTCAAGGGACATTGCAAGTGACGTAAGCAACACTTCTAATTCAGTCTGAAATGCACTTCTTTGTGCATCCCTCTGCTAAGGTGTACCTTGGAGTAAATAAGCAAAATTGATGAAGAAACACTTTCCTGATCTGTTTTTGTGAGTTTGTTTTTTGAAGAAAAGATTTGAAGGAGAGTTGTTCTTAGGTCTTAGCAATTCCAAAGTCCATCCATGAAGTGGCAATTTAGTCCACGTAGCTGATCCCAGTGCCTATACTTGGAAATCCTCTTTACGACTCCGAAATAGATATGGTGACACATATATTTCTATTACTTTCTGTAACTTGCTACTGGTATGACTCCTGAATTTATGGAACAGATTTCATTAATCATTGGATGTTTAAGCTGATTATTTTATTCATCAAAATATTTAAATGTGACAGCCTTTGGGAGTTCTGAACTGTGTGACTGTATAAATCAAATGGCACAGGAGACCACTGTTAGAGATATGCCCTCTTCCTCTCCAGGAGACTCTGTTTATTCCCAGGCAAAGCATTCACAGACACCAAGTGATGCACATGAATCAGGGGGCTACTAAACCTTTACATGAGATGCTATAGCAAGTTGCTCATTTCATTGGTAATGAGGAACATTGAACTGAGTGAATATATTTGCCTTATTTATTTTACCACTGCCTGATTCTTACTGTAATTTCAATAATGCAACCTTTTTAATTTTAGTACAAGTACAAAGAAGGTTACCGCAAGCAACAGGGACATCACATCGGATTCCGCAGCTTACAGGATGATCCTAAGATGTTGTGGTCTATGCAAGTAGCTAAGATGCAGAGTGAGAGGGAGTATAAGAAAGATTTTGAGAAGTGGAAGACAAAGTTCAACATGCCCGTGGATATGTTGGGCTTCCTTCTTGCTAAGAAATGTCAGGAATTGGTTAGCGATATAGATTACAAACAGATGCTACACCGCTGGACTTGTCTACCAGACCAGAACGATGTCACTCAAGCGAAGAGGGTCTATGAACTACAGAGTGATGTAAGCTTCCGCTGGATTTCATTCATTCATTTTCTGTAAGATATTTACTACTTATGGAAAAGTTTCTGTAATAACTCTCTTTTGATATTAGTATAGATCAGACTGAAGTTAATATACCAGTTAGCTTTTTAATATGGTTTAATACATGAACAGTAAAAGAATCTACTATGATTTTTTTTTTCCTTAATAGAATCTATATAAGTCAGATCTACAGTGGCTCAGAGGCCTTGGATGGAGTCCTTTGGGATCTTTGGAATCTGAAAAGAACAAGAAAGCTTCTGAAATACTGAGTGAAAAGAAGTACCGGCAGCACCCAGATACTATTAAGTTCACAAGTATCCCAGATGCCATGAATATCGTTTTAGCAAAATCTAATGCCAAAAATAGAAGTGATGTAAGTTGCCTCTGGAACAAGTACATGTGATTCAATAAATGTAGGAATAAGTTAGTATTCATTTGTTGAAAAGGTCACTATACCAGAATGTGATTATAAAAATATAAAGTATAAAAATATCAGATGTTTGGAATCTGTGCCTTACTGCTCAGTTGTCAAGAAGTATTATGCCTTAATCAGGAGATTAAGGTCTATACAATTTATTCAGCAAACTGCAAATATAACCCTTACTATGTAGTATGCAACCATGTTGTCATAATGCTGCCTCGTTGAGCATTCATGGATGTAAAGAGGGAAAAAAGGTATTTCAGTAAGAAGCTGGTGTATTATTTTATTTAAATATCTTGCTTGCATGGTATATCTTTGCTTTGCAATTGTTCAGAAAAATTAAGATGAATTCACTGCCGTGAATGTGAGCCTTTTATCAGACAAGATATTTCTGTTTGTGTCTCTTTTCAGATACTCTATAGACAAGCCTGGGACAAGGACAAGACTCAGGTTCACATCATGCCTGATACTCCTGAAATTTTACTGGCCAAATCAAACTTAATCAACACAAGTGATGTAAGTGTGTCTCTACAATATTTCTTTTATGAAATTTGGATTTACTCTTTATAGCTTTAGTTGAAAATGAAGTAGAGTAATTCTACAAATCTAATGGTTGTAAGCACACCTGTAATCTTTTCCTGTGGAAATTGTTATGCACTGGGAAGCCCAAGTAAATTGCTAGGTTATAATATGGAAATGGAGTTGCTAGAAAAAAAATACCAAGAAAATACTCAGTGCAAGTTTGGTGTTTTCGTTCATCCCTACCAATTATATTAACATTTTCGATATGTATTCAGGAATTTTCAGTAAGCCTGTTGTTTAGTTAAAAGTCTGATTATATCAAACTACATTTTTAGAATTTCTTAGGATTACATTACATCAAATTTCTGGCTATAATGGAACAACTATAGATTAGGTGCGAGATGTAAAATGTCAGCAGCTTTATCATAAGAAATAAAGAAGACAAATAATTGTGATTGAAATTGGGTGTAGCAAATTGCAGGGTTGTATTATTCACCTCTGTAGAAGACTATTCTTCATTCAGATTAATATTTCTAGTAAAGGAAAAGTTTTGGTCTCAGATGAGATCATCAGAGAAATTGCAGGTAGTTATTTTTATATATTTTATATAATCAGTTACAAAATACATATTATTAGAAATAAGGTATGGGATTTCATTTGATTAATGAAACTGCATTTGGAATCTCATACTTCTTTTTCAATAATCAAAGGAATAAAATTACCACATTGTATAGGTAGGGTGATCTTACTTTTTTACATATTGAAAAACTCTCCAGAGCCTTATTTGCAATAATTACTTTGAATCCTTCTCCAACAGAAACATTACAAGTTAGGATATGAAGAGTTGAAGAGGAAAGGCTACGATCTTCCTCCCGATGCTATACCCCTCAAGTCAGCGAAGGCATCCAGAGACATAGCTAGTGAAGTAAGTCCTACTGAGTGAAAATAATAGTGTGGCATTGAGCTAGTAGACATTTCCCTGTAATAGGAGGAGATCTAACATTTTAACACTTACATTGCTCCTCACCCAAGAGGTTGTGTAATTCTTTATTGTGCAAAGTTAATTGAATTCATTAAAATAGTTAACAAATAGAAAGAATGTAACCGTAGAAAATAACTTAATACGATCTAGAAATAAAAATACTAAAAATATAGCCAAAATATGCGATATATTTTTATAATACGTTTCAGTTCAAAAATTAGCCAGTCTATTAACAAATCAGAAATGTTACGTACTTCTTTAAAACACGGCGGTTTCCTCTATTCATTTAGTACCAATATAAAACTGCGTACCGGAAGCAGCTTGGCCACCACATTGGAGCGCGAAACATAGAGGATGATCCCAAGATGATGTGGTCGATGCATGTAGCGAAGATCCAGAGTGACCGGGAGTACAAGAAAGCCTTTGAGAAGACAAAGACGCACTTCAGCAGCCCCGTGGACATGCTGGGTGTGGTGTTGGCCAAGAAGTGTCAGGAGCTGGTCAGTGACATTGATTACAAGCATTATCTGCATCGGTGGACGTGTCTGCCGGACCAGAACGATGTTGTACAAGCCAGGAAAGTGTACGACCTTCAGAGCGATGTAAGTTGTTCTTTCCTAGATATGTGGGAAACGGGCTGTCCTTCTTGAGTTCTGCTTGACTGTTGGGGAAGATGCAGTTGGGGACCATAAACCTGGGCTGATTCTGTGAGATGGTGTTGTGGCCATGCTGACATGCTGAGTGTTTCTTCTTTGAACCAGAAAGGCAGAAGTTTGTGTGGTACCGTGCTTTATGATCACAGAAGAGTTGTGTCTTGCTTTGACTGTGTGGAGGGAATGGTTGCAGAAAGTGGCTAAAGTTCATTCTATAAGGGGAAGGGCAAAGGAGTCAAATTTTTACTTTTGGAGGACCGGCTCTGGGCATATGCAAGCTGAAGTAGTATAAAGAGCATCAGGTGGTGGGGTGTAACAGTCCCCTTCAGTGCCTCTGTCAGCCAAGACTGCTGGATGGGACAGATCTTTGTCCCTTTTGCCTACAAAGGCTTTTGCACAGAAGATGCTTGAGGGGAGCTCTGTCAGTTGCTGGGCACCTGCTTGTGGTGATGCAGGCGTGCAGAGCCTACACAACCTCGGTGTAACAGGAGCCGAGATACATGGTAGCCCCTTTGTGCTGTCTGGTGTGTGACCCAGGGGAATGTTCCTTCTCAGGCGGAGCTTCCCTTGGTAGGAGGGGTGCTTGCACACACTGAGGATGTTGCTGAGCTGTTTGTGTCCTTGCCTGTCATTTCAGAATTTGTACAAGTCGGACCTTCTGTGGCTGAGAGGCATTGGCTGGTCCCCAAGTGGTTCGCTGGACGATGAGAAGAACAAGAGGGCGAGCCTGATCCTGAGTGACAAGAAGTATCGTCAGCACCCAGACACCATCAAGTTCACGAGCATTCCTGACTCTATGCCTATGGTTCTGGCGAAGCACAACTCTGAAATTATGAACCAAGTGAGATTCCCTTGTGTTTTCAGCCTGAGGGAAAGGAGTGCCTCTGGCAGGGCTCTAGAGCTCTTCTCCCTCCAGGGCCAGGGTTTTGGTGGAGGCAACACTGTCCTCCTGCTCGGGGGATTTGTGTTCCTTGTTTGATCAACATCTCTTTTTTGTAATTGGAGCAGAGTTTGGGTGTGGTGCGGGAAAGAAAAGGGTGAGACTTTAAAAGTCTTGGGGAAAGGAAAGTGCCTAAGTGTGTTGAGACCTAGAGGCTGGTAGAGGCCCTGTTGAGCTAGTTTGGTTTCTGTTTGTTTCCCTGTGCTTGCATGATCTTTCACGTTGTGCTCACCTTTTTAGCGTGCATATACGTCTGCCTGGGAGAAAGACAAAACCAGCGTTCACATTATGCCAGATACACCTGGTATTTTGCTGGCCCAGCAGAACCAGCAGAACCTCAGTGAGGTAGGTGTTCCGTGTGGGCTCGGTGTCCATCCGTGGGCAGAGGCGGTGCAGGAAGAAGTGTAGTTGGGGTCACTTGGGAACGCTTGTTTTTCTTTCAGAAACTGTACAGGCTTGCAATGGAGGAAGAGAAGAAAAAGGGCTATGACCTCCGGGAAGATGCCATTCCTATCAAGTCTGCTAAAGCTTCCAGGGATATTGCCAGTGATGTAAGTACACAGGAGGCCTTGGTGGCACACTTTCTTGGACAGTTTCCCTGTGCTTGCAGCTCAAGACCAGGGACTGCAAACTTAGATGAGTGTAGCCCACAGAGCACGTACCTGTCATTACCGCTCAGCTAGTCAGTAAAGGCGTTGGTGGCAGAGGTTCAGTAGGGCCAGTCTGTCAGTACGGATGTGCACTCGCCTGATGCCTGCAGCTACCCTGATGAGCTGGACCATTGAAAAGAAAACCCAAACCAAGTTTTCTGATATGACAGGGACGTTTATCATTTCTGTGTGGACTGGAGTGGAGCAGTCATTTTCAGGCCACTGTTACTTTGTCCCAGCTGGTGTTGCAGAACATGATTTTAGGGTGCAGGGGCTGAATTTACTCTCTCATGAGACGTTCTGTAGTTTAGGTTTGTTCTGTTAGTCTGGAAAGATGAGCTCAATCTCTCCTCAGGCTTTCTGGACATTTTGGAACTGGGGGAGGGAAAAGTGTAGCGCAGTTCCATGTCACTGCCCAAACTCAGGCAGCCAGCAGAAAAGCTGAGGACACACTGAGCTGGGAGAAAGAGTCCTTTGCACTGTGAGGGCAGCCTGGTTCAGAGGAGTGTGTCGGCTGCTGGGGGCTGCGTGGGTGAGAGCAGACAGAGCAGTACAGGATGAAGGCCAGATTGCCTGCTGGAGCAGTCTGATGGGTTTTGTCCCGTTTTCCACCCCAGCTGCTGAGCTGGCCTCTCAGCGAGGCTGCTTGGGTTGTGTGGAGCTGCTGTCTGTACAGGCACATTGCTCCTGGTTCCTGAGCTGGCTTGGTTGGGGTTGCAGTCTGGACCTCCGTGTGGCTCCAGTGTCTTGGTGCAGGCCTGGGGTGGGATGGAGGTGTAGCCCATCGTGGGGTACGTTGCACTTGGATGCCTGTTCCCATGGTGATCTTGCCAGGTTCCATTAGCAAAGCACTTTTCACAGGAGTTGCTCCAGAACAGTGCTGAGAGGAAGAAGAAGGGCTGAGCGTAAACTTACTGAGCTTCTTTAATCCTACAGTACAAGTACAAGGAAGGTTATCGCAAGCAGCTTGGCCACCACATTGGAGCGCGAAACATAGAGGATGATCCCAAGATGATGTGGTCGATGCATGTAGCGAAGATCCAGAGTGACCGGGAGTACAAGAAAGCCTTTGAGAAGACAAAGACGCACTTCAGCAGCCCCGTGGACATGCTGGGTGTGGTGTTGGCCAAGAAGTGTCAGGAGCTGGTCAGTGACATTGATTACAAGCATTATCTGCATCGGTGGACGTGTCTGCCGGACCAGAACGATGTTGTACAAGCCAGGAAAGTGTACGACCTTCAGAGCGATGTAAGTTGTTCTTTCCTAGATGTGTGGGAAACGGGCTGTCCTTCTTGAGTTCTGCTTGACTGTTGGGGAAGATGCAGTTGGGGACCATAAACCTGGGCTGTTTCTATGAGAGGTTGTTATGGCCATACTGACGTACTGAGTGTTTTTTGGTTTTCTTTGAATCATTGAGGAAGAATTTTGTGTGGCATTGTATATTATGATCACAGAAGAATAGTGTCTTCCTTTGACTGTGTGGAGGGAAAGGTTTCTGCATGTGGCTAAAGTTCATTCTATAAGGGAAAGGGCAAAAGAGTCAATTTTTACTTTTGAAGGACAAGTGCTGGGCAAACACAAGCTGGAGTAGTATAAAGAACCTTAGGTGGTGGGGTTTAAGGGTCCTCTTCAGTGCCTCTGTCAGCCAAGACTGCTGGATGGGACAGATCTTTGTCCCTTTTGCCTACAAAGGCTTTTGCACAGAAGATGCTTGAGGGGAGCTCTGTCAGATGCTGGGCACCTGCTTGTGGTGGTGCAGGCGTGCAGAGCCTACACAACCTCGGTGTAACAGGAGCCGAGATACATGGTAGCCCCTTTGTGCTGTCTGGTGTGTGACCCAGGGGAATGTTCCTTCTCAGGCGGAGCTTCCCTTGGTAGGAGGGGTGCTTGCACACACTGAGGATGTTGCTGAGCTGTTTGTGTCCTTGCCTGTCATTTCAGAATGTGTACAAGTCGGACCTTCTGTGGCTGAGAGGCATTGGCTGGTCCCCAAGTGGTTCGCTGGACGATGAGAAGAACAAGAGGGCGAGCCTGATCCTGAGTGACAAGAAGTATCGTCAGCACCCGGACACCATCAAGTTCACGAGCATTCCTGACTCTATGCCTATGGTTCTGGCGAAGCACAACTCTGAAATTATGAACCAAGTGAGATTCCCTTGTGTTTTCAGCCTGAGGGAAAGGAGTGCCTCTGGCAGGGCTCTAGAGCTCTTCTCCCTCCAGGGCCAGGGTTTTGGTGGAGGCAACACTGTCCTCCTGCTCGGGGGATTTGTGTTCCTTGTTTGATCAACATCTCTTTTTTGTAATTGGAGCAGAGTTTGGGTGTGGTGCGGGAAAGAAAAGGGTGAGACTTTAAAAGTCTTGGGGAAAGGAAAGTGCCTAAGTGTGTTGAGACCTAGAGGCTGGTAGAGGCCCTGTTGAGCTAGTTTGGTTTCTGTTTGTTTCCCTGTGCTTGCATGATCTTTCACGTTGTGCTCACCTTTTTAGCGTGCATATACGTCTGCCTGGGAGAAAGACAAAACCAGCGTTCACATTATGCCAGATACACCTGGTATTTTGCTGGCCCAGCAGAACCAGCAGAACCTCAGTGAGGTAGGTGTTCCGTGTGGGCTCGGTGTCCATCCGTGGGCAGAGGCGGTGCAGGAAGAAGTGTAGTTGGGGTCACTTGGGAACGCTTGTTTTTCTTTCAGAAACTGTACAGGCTTGCAATGGAGGAAGAGAAGAAAAAGGGCTATGACCTCCGGGAAGATGCCATTCCTATCAAGTCTGCTAAAGCTTCCAGGGATATTGCCAGTGATGTAAGTACACAGGAGGCCTTGGTGGCACACTTTCTTGGACAGTTTCCCTGTGCTTGCAGCTCAAGACCAGGGACTGCAAACTTAGATGAGTGTAGCCCACAGAGCACGTACCTGTCATTACCGCTCAGCTAGTCAGTAAAGGCGTTGGTGGCAGAGGTTCAGTAGGGCCAGTCTGTCAGTACGGATGTGCACTCGCCTGATGCCTGCAGCTACCCTGATGAGCTGGACCATTGAAAAGAAAACCCAAACCAAGTTTTCTGATATGACAGGGACGTTTATCATTTCTGTGTGGACTGGAGTGGAGCAGTCATTTTCAGGCCACTGTTACTTTGTCCCAGCTGGTGTTGCAGAACATGATTTTAGGGTGCAGGGGCTGAATTTACTCTCTCATGAGACGTTCTGTAGTTTAGGTTTGTTCTGTTAGTCTGGAAAGATGAGCTCAATCTCTCCTCAGGCTTTCTGGACATTTTGGAACTGGGGGAGGGAAAAGTGTAGCGCAGTTCCATGTCACTGCCCAAACTCAGGCAGCCAGCAGAAAAGCTGAGGACACACTGAGCTGGGAGAAAGAGTCCTTTGCACTGTGAGGGCAGCCTGGTTCAGAGGAGTGTGTCGGCTGCTGGGGGCTGCGTGGGTGAGAGCAGACAGAGCAGTACAGGATGAAGGCCAGATTGCCTGCTGGAGCAGTCTGATGGGTTTTGTCCCGTTTTCCACCCCAGCTGCTGAGCTGGCCTCTCAGCGAGGCTGCTTGGGTTGTGTGGAGCTGCTGTCTGTACAGGCACATTGCTCCTGGTTCCTGAGCTGGCTTGGTTGGGGTTGCAGTCTGGACCTCCGTGTGGCTCCAGTGTCTTGGTGCAGGCCTGGGGTGGGATGGAGGTGTAGCCCATCGTGGGGTACGTTGCACTTGGATGCCTGTTCCCATGGTGATCTTGCCAGGTTCCATTAGCAAAGCACTTTTCACAGGAGTTGCTCCAGAACAGTGCTGAGAGGAAGAAGAAGGGCTGAGCGTAAACTTACTGAGCTTCTTTAATCCTACAGTACAAGTACAAGGAAGGTTATCGCAAGCAGCTTGGCCACCACATTGGAGCGCGAAACATAGAGGATGATCCCAAGATGATGTGGTCGATGCATGTAGCGAAGATCCAGAGTGACCGGGAGTACAAGAAAGCCTTTGAGAAGACAAAGACGCACTTCAGCAGCCCCGTGGACATGCTGGGTGTGGTGTTGGCCAAGAAGTGTCAGGAGCTGGTCAGTGACATTGATTACAAGCATTATCTGCATCGGTGGACGTGTCTGCCGGACCAGAACGATGTTGTACAAGCCAGGAAAGTGTACGACCTTCAGAGCGATGTAAGTTGTTCTTTCCTAGATGTGTGGGAAACGGGCTGCCTTTCTTGAGTTCTGCTTGACTGTTGGGGAAGATGGCAGTTGGGGACCATAAACCTGGGCTGATTCTGTGAGATGGTGTTGTGGCCATGCTGACATGCTGAGTGTTTTTTCTTTGAAACAGAGACAAAGAAGTTTGTGTGGCATTGTACTTTATGATTACAGAAGTGTTGTTTCTTGTTTTTTCTGTGTGGAGGGAATGGTTGCAGAAAGTGGCTAAAGATCATTCCATAAGGGGAAGGGCACAGGAATCTTGGGAGGACTGGCACTGGGCAAACACAAGCTGGCGTGGTATAAAGAGCATTAGATGGTGGGGTGTAAAGGTCCTAGTGTGTGCCTAAGTCAGCCAAGATTGCAGGATGGGGCAGATCTTTGTCCCTTTTGCCTACATAGGCTTTTGTCTACAAAGGCTCGGTAAAACGGGAGCCGTGCTGCATGGTAGCTCCTTTGTGCTGTCTAGTGTGTTGACCCAGGGGAATGTTCCTTCTCAGGCGGAGCTTCCCTTGGTAGGAGGGGTGCTTGCACACACTGAGGATGTTGCTGAGCTGTTTGTGTCCTTGCCTGTCATTTCAGAATGTGTACAAGTCGGACCTTCTGTGGCTGAGAGGCATTGGTTGGTCCCCAAGTGGTTCGCTGGACGATGAGAAGAACAAGAGGGCGAGCCTGATCCTGAGTGACAAGAAGTATCGTCAGCACCCGGACACCATCAAGTTCACGAGCATTCCTGACTCTATGCCTATGGTTCTGGCAAAGCACAACTCTGAAATTATGAACCAAGTGAGATTCCCTTGTGTTTTCAGCCTGAGGGAAAGGAGTGCCTCTGGCAGGGCTCTAGAGCTCTTCTCCCTCCAGGGCCAGGGTTTTGGTGGAGGCAACACTGTCCTCCTGCTCGGGGGATTTGTCGGACTTGTCTTCCTTGTTTTAGATTAATGTCTGTTTTTTGTAATTGGAGCAGAGTTTGGGTGTGGTACGAAAAAGAAAAGGGTGAGACTTTAAAAGTCTTGGGGAAAGGAAAGTGCCTAAGTATGTTGAGACCTAGAGGCTGGTAGAGGCCCAGTTGAGCTAGTTTGGTCTCTGTGTTTGTTTCCCTGTGCTTGCATGATCTTTCACGTTGTGCTCACCTTTTTAGCGTGCGTATACGTCTGCCTGGGAGAAAGACAAAACCAGCGTTCACATTATGCCAGATACACCTGGTATTTTGCTGGCCCAGCAGAACCAGCAGAACCTCAGTGAGGTATGTGTTCCGTGTGGGCTCGGTGTCCATCCGTGGGCAGAGGCGGTGCAGGAAGAAGTGTAGTTGGGGTCACTTGGGAACGCTTGTTTTTCTTTCAGAAACTGTACAGGCTTGCAATGGAGGAAGAGAAGAAAAAGGGCTATGACCTACGGGAAGATGCAATTCCTATCAAGTCTGCTAAAGCTTCCAGGGATATTGCCAGTGATGTAAGTACATAGAAGGCCTTGGTGGCACACTCTCTTGGACAGTTTCTCTGTGTCTGCATCTTACATCTGTGACAATGTTTCTGCATAGACCATTATTTTTTGATTTGGCCTTTCATTTATTTAATTTTGTGAAAGTCTCTTATTCAGAACCTCTTTTCTTTAAATGCGCAATACTTTTGAATTTTCTCATCGCAGAGTTTTTGTAAGAGGTAAAGGCAGTGTAAAAGTAGTGGGTTCCTTGATGATTAGATATTAATATTGAAAATTCTCCTTTGTGCTTGAAAGTCACCTACTGACTCTCTATGGAAATGGGTAAATATACTGAACTTTTGAGTTTTTTTTATTGATTCTGTAATTTACACACTTTATATTCTCTCACGTACTGAGGAGGAGCTCTTAATATGTAGGCCATAGTGTGCTTTGGAAAACATGAAGGTTACAACAGTCAGAAAATGTTAGGTAAATCCCTTTGTAGCTGCACATTGCAATTCATCAGCTGAATACGTACTTTAACGTCTCCGTGGTTTCACATACAAAGTTCTCTGGAGGTTGTTCTACTTGGGCTTTTCTTAGTATGTGAAGAAAACTGAAATAAAACTCAACGAACATCTTTTTGCCTACAGTACAAGTATAAGGAAGGTTATCGCAAGCAGCTTGGCCACCACATTGGAGCGCGAAACATAGAGGATGATCCCAAGATGATGTGGTCGATGCATGTAGCGAAGATCCAGAGTGACAGGGAGTACAAGAAAGCCTTTGAGAAGACAAAGACGCACTTCAGCAGCCCCGTGGACATGCTGGGTATTGTGTTGGCCAAGAAATGCCAAGAGTTGGTCAGCGATATTGATTACCGCCACTATCTGCACCAGTGGATCTGTCTGCCAGACCAGAATGATGTTATCCATGCTAAGAAGGCCTATGATCTGCAGAGTGATGTGAGTACTCACTGATGAGCATTGATGTTCTGCTGTGTATGTAATTTCCCTTACGTACAAAGCATATAAAAGATAGAAGCTACTCTCTACAAAATGCAGAAGCTCCTGACCTGTTTCTGTTGCAGTGTTTTTTCACATTGTGTTTTTCTCTACTTGTTCCAAGAGGAGGTCATAAGACAATAGTAAATGAATCTGTAAATAAGGAATACTGAATAGTATGAAGGTTTAAATACAGGAAATCCATTAGCATAATAGAAGATTAGCAGATAAGTAATATAACAGATAGCTTTAATGCCTATATATGCAGATTAACTACATATAAAGAGGAAATTGCCCCGTATGACTTTTTTCTTTAAGTTCCATGACTGGAATTCTTCCGTTCTGTCTTGGGAAAATTGTTTAACTTAAAACCTGCTCTTCCTTACTGAATGACTTCCTGTTTCTTGGGAATATACATTACAGGAAAAGTTTATGCTGGCTTTCAGGATTTTGTTTTAATTACATCATTTACCCTTTGACTGTTCCTATACATGTTGTTCGGTGAATGATACCTCTTGAAGACGGGGATTGGGATTTGAATCTAGGTCGTAAACAAGGATTGTTTTGCTGATTGAACTAGGAGGAAGGAGACTAACAGAAAATAAGCATTATTTGCATGAGATATATGAAATGTTTACCTGGCAATATTAATGAGATGGCTGTCTGTACTTTTTGCAATAGAATTGCTACAAGTCCGACCTTGAATGGTTGCGGGGCATTGGTTGGGTCCCAATTGGTTCCTTGGATGTTGAAAAAGCCAAGAAGGCAGGAGAGATCTTGAGTGATAAATTATACCGTCAGCCTCCGGACACAATCAAATTTACTAGTGTTACTGATTCTCTAGAGATGGTCTTGGCCAAGCATAATGCAGAAACGATGAATAAGGTGAGTCTTGATCCAATCTGATAACGTCAGTACACTCCAGCTAAACCCTGGAGAGAGAGGTCTAGCAATACAAGTCTGTTCCTGTGTGCAGTTTCAGCACAGTGAGACTTTAAAAGTCTGTTTCATTCTTGGTAATCAACAGGTAATTGGTAATTTATTTTTAGCAAGTGCTAATATAACAATATCTTCTAAGTTATGAAGTTAAATATTAATTATGAGTTGTAAAGCTTTCTACATACTCTAGCATGTATCTAGTAGTGTGTTATCTTCCATCTAATTTTTAATAAAACAATTTAGCCATTTTTCTAATAAATCTAATAATTTATCAAATATATTTAGTAATCTAGGATTTAAATTACTTGTTTCAGATCAGTCTTTGAAATATCTGTATTTCAAACAATTCAACATAGCTCTCACAATGCAAGAGTTTTTCTGAGTCTGTGACTGTAATCTCAATCCTATTTATGTCAACAAAACCATTTCTTCCTTCCGTGAGGCCTTGTTCTTAGAGTTTAAATCTGTGTGTGTCTGATTAGCCTTCCGTTGAAAGCCTTTTTTTGCAAACATTTCCTTTAAAACTGAATTCTTTCTACGTTACAAATTCTTAAGCTGTAAATTAAGCATCTTGAGAAGTGAATATAAGGTCTCGTTGCTATGTAAGGAATAAGGATTTTTTAGACTTCACTGGGAGTACAGTTCTGTAATTTTTCTCCCTGTATAGGGGATCTCCAAGTAGCCATCTTTTTTTTTTTCCCTCCTAACATATGTTGTTTCTCCTGCAGCGTTTATATACAGATGCCTGGAATAAAGACAAGACACAAGTTCACATCATGCCCGACACACCTGAAATCACACTAGCAAAACAGAACATGCAAAACTACAGTGCGGTGAGTTTGTTAGATCTCCAGATGTAACTGGTCTGTTTCATGGCTGGGTTATCAATATCCTGATAAACCTGATATAGATGATACCATCTATTTCTTTAAGTGACACCAAATGTTTATAATAAAAATTGTGACTTTAAAAGCATCACTTGTGCTTTTGTACAGTAGTGTATACATATGTCTGTGAGCGCTACTTAGAATAAATTCTTTGAAAAGTGTGTTTCCAGTGAATTTCTGGGGGTTCTTTCTCCCACTGTGCGTAACGTTGGGAAGGTGCAAAATTCATTCCAACACTGGAAAGACAAAAAAAAAATTCCAGCACAATTGTGAAGAACATTGTTTCCAGTGTTCAGTGTTAGCTTAGGTAAATATATTCGCATCAGTAAGAGAAGGCTTTAGAAAGTAAGTTTTATTCTATTTGTATGTGGAGGAGTAGCTTATCTATGAAGTTGTAATCTATGTTATTAAAGTATTGAAAGAAAAAAAATCGTTATCTAAAGTATTTAGCAAAGATCCTCATTCAATACAAATTATTAAGAGCTGCTTCTCGGAGGCTTTGAGTTAAGAAAGATAAAGCTGGGTTAGAATAAATCTTAACACTTTTTTTTTTTAATCTACTCACGAGCAGTTTGCTTTGCACAGAATCTAATATAAAGAATTTAGTTACATGAATCCTATTGTTTAATTCTTCATCTAGAAACTCTACAGACAAGCCATGGAAGAATCAAAAAAGAAAGGCTATGATCTGAGAAGTGATGCTATCCCCATTCAAGCTGCCAAAGCATCCAGGCAAATTGCCAGTGATGTAAGATATAAACTTTTTATTTCTTTGTGTGCTGATATTAGATCTCTACAACCTGAAAACTATCAGTTAAATTCTGTAAAAGGCATTTCAATTAAACTCTAAACTCAAAGTGTACATTTTTGGAAGTAAATTATTATATATGTATAAAGACTGATTTGTAAAAATTATGGACAATATAATGCTGCTATCATGTTAGTACTTTAATGTTTTGTTAATTATATCTTTATATAGTACGTATAAATCAGGATTATTTTTCACTAATATTAGTGTTTTTTCAAAAAAAAATTCTCACACTTCTCAATTTAGGGTTCTAATACAAGTCTTAGAAATTTAATCAGAGAATCCATGTTATTAGCCCCATAATTACTTTGAACGTGTTTTGTTGGCTGTAGATTTTAGAGTGTTTTGGAGACTTTGTTATTAGAAACATTTAAAATGAGTAACTGAATTTTATACTTAAAAAATAAACAAAATATCTTGATTTATATCTCAGTACAAGTATAAGGAAGGTTATCGCAAGCAGCTTGGCCACCACATTGGAGCGCGAAACATAGAGGATGATCCCAAAATGATGTGGTCGATGCACGTAGCGAAGATCCAGAGTGACCGGGAGTACAAGAAAGCCTTCGAGAAGACAAAGACGCACTTCAGCAGCCCCGTGGACATGCTGGGTATCGTGTTGGCCAAGAAATGCCAAGAGTTGGTCAGCGATATTGATTACAAGCACTATCTGCACCAGTGGATCTGTCTGCCAGACCAGAATGATGTTATCCATGCTAAGAAGGCCTATGATCTGCAGAGTGATGCAAGTACCTTTTATTTCATTTTTGGGGAGGGGTGTATTTGAAATTTTACATAGGTGGTCCAGGGCATCAGATACTAATGTGGTAAAAACAAATTTCAAGACTTATTTTTAAGTATTATTGAAACTCAGACCTCTAATAAGATATGTTTGCTAGTTGATATTAAGTGAAATTCTGTAATTTGGGCTGTTTATTATTTGTCATTCTGTGAAGCTTGGATAATGGTTTCACTCTGCATCTAGATGAACTGCAGTGATATCAGCTAAGATTTGTCTGGGCTTTGGAATTTATTTGTATTAGAAGTTGATACTGAGTTTAATTAAACATCTGTGAAAAGATGCACTACGTAAATTGCATTATTATTTTTAGAATAACCTGTGTATTTTTTGCAATAGAATTGCTACAAGTCCGACCTTGAATGGTTGCGGGGCATTGGTTGGGTCCCAATTGGTTCCTTGGATGTTGAAAAAGCCAAGAAGGCAGGAGAGATCTTGAGTGATAAATTATACCGTCAGCCTCCGGACACAATCAAATTTACTAGTGTTACTGATTCTCTAGAGATGGTCTTGGCCAAGCATAATGCAGAGACGATGAATAAGGTGAGTCTTGATCCAATCTGGTAACATGTCAGCACTGTCCAGCTAAACCCTGGAGAAGGAAGACTTGAAATACCATGATGACAACTAATGCTGAAGTTCAGAGATGATGCTTTTTTCGAATAGTGTGCTGTCTTTATTTCAATCAAAACTAACAGCCATGTAATGGAAGACTCAGCTCAAGATATTCTACATATTCCATTTTAATCCTTTATTCGACATGTCTCTGCAGTGAGTAGTAATAATGCTTTGGTTTATTCATTTTTCTTAATAAATATAGCAGTTTTCTAAGTGTTGAATTGCCTCAGAAATTATTTTTACGAAGACAATTTGTTATCTGTATCTGATTACAAATGTAAGCATATATTCATGCTGCTTCCTTTAATTTTGCCTAATACCCTTTATGTTTTAGCTGGTTTATGAGTATTTAACTTATATTGGAACATAATGGTAATCTCTTCCTCTGTTCTTTCTTAGCGTTTATACACTGAAGCATGGAATAAAGATAAGACCATGGTTCATGTCATGCCTGACACACCAGAAATCCTGCTAGCTAAGCAAAACCAATTAAACTACAGTCAGGTAAGTAAAATTGAAGAGCTCAGAGAAGTAGAATTTTGTCACCTCTGACTCTTACGTAATATTATAACGTTGTCAAGTTGTTTAGTTCCACAAATGGCCAGCTATGCTGATAACATCAGAGTTGTTCTTTTCCCTGAATTTACTTCCTAGGTATCTAACTCAGGCTTTTTTAATATGTTATATACCATAAACTAGAAATAATTTCTATAGCAAAGTATGGAAATGAATAATTTAAGTTTTAGAATATTCCTTTCTTTCCCATCCCTAGATGATTTACAGTTTCTGGGTATCTACCATAAAATTGCAAAATCTGTTTTGTTTTTTTACCTTCTAGAGAAGATAGAGCTTTGTTCAAATATTTAAGCTGTCTGAACATTAATAATATTTTGGGGGGATTCAATTTGTTTTATTGCACAGATGTGCTTAACTGAAGTGGGTAAATTACCTGATTTTTGAAACACAATTTTTTTTTTTTTTTCTCACAGAATATGTACAAACTAGCTTTGGAAGAATCAAAGAAGAAGGGTCATGACATGCGTTATGATGCCATTCCTATTCAAGCTGCCAGAGCATCCAGAGAGATTGCCAGTGATGTAAGCAGTCTTTTCATCATGTCTGTATGGATTTGGTAAAGCAAAAGAATCAGAATTTTTGTTCCACTGTTTTTTTCATGTAGTACCTTGAGTATAGAATAGATAATACTGAAATCAAATGATTCTACTGCATGTTCTTAGCACATGAAAGGGATAGCCAGTATTTGTATGCACAAGTTATATACCACAGTAATAAATTGAGAAAATAATAGAAATAATAAATCTATGTCCACTATGATAGTTCCATTGATGTCCATGGGTGCTGAAGTAGGATACTCAGTAAGGTGTACAATTCTATGCTGGAGTTACCAAATTAATTTCTGATTCAAAATAGGAAATACTTTGAAATTTCTTTCCCAAATATAGTAATTATTAGTAATTACTAATTACTAAATTTGTAAATCAATTCTGAAAGTTCTAACTTTTTTTCCTGAGGAAAAAATATTTCTGTTGGAATGCTGCCTTGAAAATCAAGATGTCTGAATACAAAAATGGAATAAAAAATATGCTGTGACTATGACAATTCTCATTTATGAGATGAGAAAACATCACTAAAACAAAGAGCATAACATTTTAAACTTTTTTTTTCATCAATACTGATAATTAAACTGTTAGTGTGAAGACCAAGTCACTCTTTTTCTCAAGGGTTTGTGTGATAAACTTTATAATAAGTTAATCATTATATTCTAATCTTAACATTAAAACAATGTGGAATATCAGACTTGTTAGTAAGTACATGACATTCAGTGTTTAGTTAATTAAATGTGTGATACCATGGTGTGGTTTAACCCCAGGCAGCAGAGATCCATCGTGCACAGTGGTTAATTGGAAAGATAAATGCCAGCACTCTGGATGTCCCTGCCTTCCTTCTTTTCCCCCAGCTTTTATTGCTGAGCATGATGTCATGTGGTAGGAAATACCCTTTGGTCTGTTTGGGTCACCTGTCCTGGCTGTGCCCTCTCCTAACTGCTTGTGTGCCCCCAGCCTCCTCACTGGCCGGGCGGTATGAGAAGCTGAAAAGTCCTCGAGTCAGTGTAAGCACTGCTCAGCAACAGCTAAAACATCAGTGTGTTATCAACACTATTTTCATCATAAATCCCAAACCCAGCATCGTACCAGCCACTATAAAGAAAGTTAAGTGTATTCCAACCAAGAACAGGACGTATAACTGTATCAAATTCAGAGATAATGATACCTGTCATAATTCTTTTTAATGTGAAAGTTAATGAAATAGTAGAAAGGTCTAAATCAAACAAAACTACTGATTATGTTAATCTGTGTGTATCATTTATAAAATGATAATTATACCATATGAATATTAATATATTTAATTTCAGTACAAGTATAAGGAAGGTTATCGCAAGCAGCTTGGCCACCACATTGGAGCGCGAAACATAGAGGATGATCCCAAGATGATGTGGTCGATGCACGTAGCGAAGATCCAGAGTGACCGGGAGTACAAGAAAGCCTTTGAGAAGACAAAGACGCACTTCAGCAGCCCCGTGGACATGCTGGGTATCGTGTTGGCCAAGAAATGCCAAGAGTTGGTCAGCGATATTGATTACCGCCACTATCTGCACCAGTGGATCTGTCTGCCAGACCAGAACGATGTTATCCATGCTAAGAAGGCCTATGATCTGCAGAGCGATGTGAGTAAATTGTTAGATTTGTAATACATAATTAAATGTACTTGCTTTTGTGCAAAATCTTTTTTTAAAGATATAATATTCCTTAGTTGCTTGCATCAGACATGTTCATAGAGGTGAAATGTTTAATATGTTGTCATCAAACTTATATTTCATTCCATCTTCTTTGTCCTTAACCTGAGGTATAATTTCTTTGTAACTGTGGTATTAATGGTATTAATGGTTATTAATTCAATAACTCCCCGTTTGTTATTTAAAAATTCTTTTACTCTTTCTTCAAAAATTAAAGTTGGTTTCAAAGCCAAATACTGCTACTATGCAAAAATATATAAAATTCCTTGTATAGGATAAGATATTATATACAGTTATTTTGATATTGCACACACTTGCACATATATGATGAACTTTCAAAATTTTTCAGGCTGTTTACAAATCTGACTTGGAATGGCTTAGAGGTATTGGATGGGTTCCTATTGGTTCCATGGATGTTGAGAAAGCTAAGAAAGCTGGAGAAATCCTGAGTGAAAGGAAGTATCGTCAACCAGCAGACCAAATTAAATTTACTAGCGTGACAGATTCTTTGGCTATGGTATTAGCCAAGCAAAATGCTGAGATAATGAACAAGGTGAGGTGTTTTGTTTTGTTTTGTTTTCACTTAAAAACACTGGTATTACTAGCTGATAGATCTTGTTCATAAGGTGAAAAATAGAAAATCCAGAGTAAGACTGTACAGATTCGCTATGGACTTAGAGAAGATGAATGCCCCAATTCAGCCTTTGCACAGGAAAAGGGTATTTTATCTTGGGTCTCAGTCTGAACTAAACACTTAGTTTTTCTGGTCATTTTTACTACGTCACATATTTTTCAGGAGCAATACTAAGGATTTGGTTGAATTTCTCTCTTTTTCCTATCCTGTCTAAATTCCTATTGTAAATGGTTGTTTGTTATAGTTTTTCTATTCTGTTAAAGCTACATCACTATGCAAAACACATCTCTGACAGAACAGGCTAAATATCTTCACAGTTCTTAGACAACACTGTGAAATCTGCAGAGACAAGGTTCTGGCATGGTGTTAGGGTACGTATAGAGCTAATGGTGCCGTGAACATGCTGTAAGACAGGGTATAGTAGAATATTGTGGCATTTATTGCAGCTGCTGTAGTGCTGTATTGTTAATTGAGTGTCAGATACTGCGTGATGAACAAGTTATGAGGAAATAACTTAAGTTCTCTGCAAGTGAATCTTCTACAATTTATCTCAGACCTGGAGGATGAGAATCACAATATATACCTACTCTGTCTCTTCAGTAAGAAACAATAATCAGACAACTCTTACAGTGGAGTAAAGTATATAATTTTACTCCTACTGCAGTTTCCTAGCAACCTTAAGTCAACCAATTGCTGGGCCAACTTAGCCTGAGAAATTATGAGGAAGGACAAAATTTCCTACCTGAGCTGTTCAATGAGAAGCTTTACTATACCACGGTATTTAAAGCTTATTTGAATTACACCAGCAGCATGTAAAATACTTTCTTTGGAGAAATATATTAGTTTGGTTATATAGATCTGCCTCTGACTCAAGATTACTTTTATTTTATATCATTGACATATTTTTGGTAAATAATGCTTTCAAGGTTACAGTCTTCTCATTGTTGCTTAGTTAAACTTCTTAATGGAATCTGTTTTCCTCTCTCCTAGCGTTTATATACAGAAGCCTGGGATGCAGACAAAACATCAATTCACGTCATGCCTGACACTCCGACAATTTTATTAGCGAAGGCCAATGCAGCTAATGTTAGCCATGTAAGAATATTTATACATATAATAAATTAATGGAAATTGGGAAATTAAGTGAGCATTTCTTTAAACGTACAGTTCTTTTAAAATATGCTTTCACAAGAATTTTCAAAAAAATATATAAAATGTAGAAATTCCACCTTTATGAATACTCAGAAACCATTTTCTGTCCTCTTTTGTGTAGAAACTTTATATACAAGCCTGGGAAGATGCCAAAAAGAAGGGTTATGACTTGAGAGCTGATGCGATTCCAATCCGAAGTGCAAAGGCATCAAGAGATATCGCGAGTGATGTATGTTCTTCCTTTACCGTCATTTAATCAGTTAATTTGTGAAATAGGAATCAAGTAAAAAGCTACAAGTGACATGACAAATCATGGTATATTAGATGCATATAGAATGCCTACCAAGATAAAATTCAGTGCAGGAGGATAATGTGCAACAACTTCCAAAAGGAAAATTCTACTGCAATTCTTTACATGAAAGGATGTTAGAAAATCATACACAATAACAATTTAGTAAAATAGATGCAAGAAAATATTATGCATTTCTAAAATCTAAATGAATATACTCAGGAGAAATTAAAAGAAAATGACTCATAACCAGTAGCAAAATATTTCTTATCGTACTTCTTTTAACATTACTCAGTACAAGTACAAAGAAGCTCACGAGAAACAGAAAGGCCACTACATTGGGTGCCGGACAGCCCAAGAGGATCCCAAGCTGTCGTTTGCTGCACGTGCCATGTTGCTGCAGAACGACCGCATTTACAGGAAGGCATACCACGATTCGAAGGCCCAGGTGCACCTGCCCGTTGATGCGTTGTCAGTGCAGGCAGCCAAGGAGTGCCAGACACTGGTCAGTGATGTTGACTACCGCCACTACCTGCACCAGTGGACCTGTCTGCCTGACCAGAATGACGTGATCCACGCCAGGAAAGCCTACGACCTGCAGAGTGATGTGAGTGGGAGTAACTGTAGACAAGTGTTCCGTCAGGTGTGTGGGCAATGTTTGTGAGTGTGCCAATATTCTCTGAAGGACGTGCTTGTGAAGATGCAGTCAGTCCTGGTACGGTTTATTGAATTTGTGTGGATGACCTTGCATGTTAAAAGATGGCCACTTGTGTTGCTGTGCGAAGCAACCAAAAGCCATGGGTGGGAAGGGATTGGTCTGCTGCAGTCTCAGCGCTGACTGTTGATGTGTGACTGTTGGAGAAGGAGCTTGGGGAAAGCCTTGTGCTCGGGGAAGCTCTCTGTAGAGTTGTCTCTGCAGGGGCATAACCCTTTGGTTTATTTGTAGAACGTGTACAAGTCGGACCTGGAGTGGTTGCGAGGCATTGGCTGGCTGACAGAAGGTTCTGTGGATGTGGTTAAAGCAAAGAAAGCCCAGGAAATCCTCAACGAGAGGCTGTACCGCACACGTCCGGAGGAGTTGAAGTTCACCAGCATAACTGACACACCAGATGTCGTCCAGGCCAAGATCAATGCTTTGCAGCTCAGCGATGTAAGCTTACCTTTTGCTTACCTTTCATTTGTGCAATGACATTTCTGAGTGGTAGAGACTGCAGTTTCTATCGTGAGAACGTTTAATTTGAAACCAATGCGAACCAACATTACCAAAGAATTCCCATGAGTGTTGTTTTTTTTGCCAGTGTTCAGATCACAGTGAAATATCATTGTGCTTCGTTTCTCCTTAGCATCTGTACCGTGAGGCCTGGGATAAAGATAAGACGCAGATCTCCATGCCTTCTGATACTCCTGTAATGCTGCAATCCAAAGTCAACGCTCAGAACATCAGCAACGTAAGAGCCCACAACGATATGTGTGCAAAGCGTTATTAACTTAAGGGTGTGCCTACTTAGATTCATAGAGTTTTTACCTGACCTCTTTTAGATTTTGCCATAGAGAGTGGCAGCTACTAACGCTGTTCTCCAGTGTGCTTTTATCATAAACCGTAGATTACGTCTAGACCGAGTGTATTGTTAATGAGCGAGCATGCACTGTTAATGTACCCAATGGTCGTCAAGCAAGAATGATCTTAATCTAGAATTGGTGTTATTGTAACCTCTCACAGTCCGTATGAATGTGAAAGCGATGAAACTGGCTGTGTGGAACATTCCAGCAGGTGCATTTTGCCCTATACTCTGTAGATTCCTGAGGGTGGGACTCATGGAATTGCCTGCCTTGCTTGATAGGCTGTGTTTGTGAGCTAAATTAAATGTTCAGCATGTAATTACACAGGACTTCTCCGTCCTTTGAGAAAAACTGGCAAATATTTTCCTTGGGGTTGTTGAAGGAGCCTGCAGACTCATCAGCCCTGGGATGTTTTGCAGATTTGTGTTGTTTCACCCCCTAATTTTATGGGACTAACTGTGGAGATTCTGTAAAACAGGAAGCAGTTTCCCATTTTGCATTTTCATCAGGAATTAATTGGCTGAGAATATTTGCCTGGAAACTGCATTCACTCCAGATGTTCTTGATGTCCATGTATGTAAAATACTGTTCAGAAGTTCCTGACATGATTGGCTTAGGAGTGAACTATTTCAGGACTTCCTTCAGCAGTTGTCTGCGGCCCCTTTTTTTCTCACTCATGCTTTGAATATTGTTTTTGCTGATTTTGTTGTGGCCTGACCTGCAATAACATTCAGTCTCTGATTTTTCAAAGTCATCAGAGAACTACAAAGCATGATATTTACCCAGCTGTACTAATGACTTCAAGTCTAGGTAGGCTGACCAATATTGTGTGGGCCAAGATGCCCATAAAGACAGAGCTCTCATGTTTTTGTGCTTCCTTGGGTGCCTCCAGAGAGACGAAGGCACTTTAGTCTCTGTTCAGCCTTGTGAAAGGACTAAGTCTCTCTACCTACACTTGCTTTCTTTGAAGGACTCAAAAAAGTCTAATAAAAAATAAGAAGTCTGCAGCAGCTGTGGGAGGCTTCATAGCTCAGTCGGGCTTTGATTTTTTTCGTCATGAGAAGAGGTGTTTGTCTCCAGTAGCTCTGGTCATGCAGTTGGATGTTTGTGACCGGAACCCTGACCATTTCAGGCTGATGCAGAATTCACAGCTGGTCAGGGACGTGCACCGCTCTGTCAGTGGGACTGCTTGTGTGGGGCCTCTGTGGCAAGGCCATGCATATGGTCAGGAGAAGTCCCTCAGTGGGGGTCTTGTGATGTGTTTTCAGGGATGTGCCAGCTGTGTCTTTGTGTTTTGGGTTTTGCAAAAGATTTAACTTTGAGTCATGGGTTTTCTGCTAAGACAATTGCAGGGAATATTATTGCAGCCTTCCCAGTTACAGGGGGCAAAAAAAGCACCCAAGCAGTTAAGCGCAAGAGTGTGATTATTAACAAAGTCCTTGCTATCACCAAGTCTTGGCTGGAATTGACACGAGTGTTTAATCTTCTTTGCAGAAACATTATCAGAAGGCCTGGGATGAGGCCAAGGCAAAAAGCTATGACATAAGAGCTGATGCCATTCCCATCAAACATGCCAAGGCTTCCAGAGACATCGCTAGTGAGGTACCGTCTTCTCTTCAGGTGGTTGCTGTGTCTTGTCTCTTCCTGCGTCCTGTTTGGCAGAGCTGGGTGAATGCTTGTAGCATTTCAGCTAGAAGTGGAGTAGGGTTTTCTGTCCCTGTGTTATTTTAAAGCCCATTCTGAGTGCTCCTTTCTTCTACAGCTTGAGGCTGCCCGTAGGTAAGTGCTGTGTATGTAGGATGCCATGTGATGCGTTTGTGAGATTGCGAGGAAGACTACAAAGCAGTGTGTTAATTTCCAGACACCAAGAAACAATTTAAAACTGCTTTTGGCCGTGGCTGCAGATGTGGCTGCTGCTGGATACTTGCATTTCCTGTAATCACCACCACCAAACACTTTAAAGAGAAAGCTGTGGATGGAATGTGGTTGGCACTCAGAGCGGTCTTGCATAGACCACTTCTTGCAGGTTTCCTCCTCAGTACCATTCTCCATTGCTTCCTAGCATTAAGAAAAGCCAGATGTATTTTTGTACACCTTGAGGAATGCCATTTTGGGACGCTTGAGGGGTTGCCCTTTGAGTGGCGTGGAGCTTTGTCTTTACTGAGGCAATACCTCTGGGAAAGGTGTCACAGGCATAGGAAGGTGAAGGCCTTTGTTTGTCAGTAGCATTCAGGTGAGAAAGGTGAGGCTGCTTACATTCTTTTTGTGTTTCTCAGTACAAGTACAAAGAAGCTCACGAGAAGCAGAAAGGCCACTACATCGGGTGCCGGACAGCCCAAGAGGATCCCAAGCTGTCGTTTGCTGCACGTGCCATGTTGCTGCAGAACGACCGCATTTACAGGAAGGCATACCACGATTCGAAGGCCCAGGTGCACCTGCCCGTTGATGCGTTGTCAGTGCAGGCAGCCAAGGAGTGCCAGACGCTGGTCAGTGATGTCGACTACCGCCACTACCTGCACCACTGGACCTGTCTGCCTGACCAGAATGACGTGATCCACGCCAGGAAAGCCTACGACCTGCAGAGTGATGTGAGTGGGAGTAACTGTAGACAAGTGTTCTGTCAGGTGTGTGGGCAATGTTTGTGAGTGTGCCAATATTCTCTGAAGGACGTGCTTGTGAAGATGCAGTCAGTCCTGGTACGGTTTATTGAATTTGTGTGGATGACCTTGCATGTTAAAAGATGGCCACTTGTGTTGCTGTGCGAAGCAACCAAAAGCCATGGGTGGGAAGGGATTGGTCTGCTGCAGTCTCAGCGCTGACTGTTGATGTGTGACTGTTGGAGAAGGAGCTTGGGGGAAGCCTTGTGCTCGGGGAAGCTCTCTGTAGAGTTGTCTCTGCAGGGGCGTAACCCTTTGGTTTATTTGTAGAACGTGTACAAGTCGGACCTGGAGTGGTTGCGAGGCATTGGCTGGCTGACAGAAGGTTCTGTGGATGTGGTTAAAGCAAAGAAAGCCCAGGAAATCCTCAACGAGAGGCTGTACCGCACACGTCCAGAGGAGTTGAAGTTCACCAGCATAACTGACACACCAGATGTCGTCCAGGCCAAGATCAATGCTTTGCAGCTCAGCGATGTAAGCTTACCTTTTACTTACCTTTCATTTGTGCAATGACATTTCTGAGTGGTAGAGACCGCAGTTTCTATCGTGAGAACGTTTAATTTGAAACCAATGCGAACCAACATTACCAAAGAATTCCCATGAGTGTGTGTTTTTTCCCAATGTTCAGATCACAGTGAAATATCATTGTGCTTCCTTTCTGCTTAGCATCTGTACCGTGAGGCCTGGGATAGAGATAAGACGCAGATCTCCATGCCTTCTGATACTCCCGTAATGCTGCAATCCAAAGTCAACGCTCAGAACATCAGCAACGTAAGAGCCCACAACGATATGTGTGCAAAGCGTTATTAACTTAAGGGTGTGCCTACTTAGATTCATAGAGTTTTTACCTGACCTCTTTTAGATTTTGCCATAAAGAGTGGCAGCTACTAACGCTGTTCTCCGGTGTGGTTGTATCGTAAACCACAGATTGCATCTAAGAGCTGTCTAGGCAGAGTATATTGTTAATGAATGAGTGTGCAGTGATAATGTTTCTGATGATCCTCAAACAAGAATGATCTTAATCTATAATTGGTGACAAAAGTGGCAAATATTTTCTGTGAGGTTGTTGAAGGAGCCTGCAGACTCATCAGCCCTGGGACGTTTTGCAGATTTGTGTTGATTCACCCCCTATTTTTATGGGATGAAGCCTGGAGGTCCTGTAAAACTGGAAGCAGTTTCCCATTTTGCATTTTCATCAGGAATTATTTGGCTGGGAATTTTAGCCTGGAAACTGCATTCACTCCCAGACATTCTTGATGTCATAAAATCATTAAGGTTGGAAAAGCCCTCCAAGATCATCTGGTCCAACCATCCACCTACCACCAATGTCACCCACTAACCCATGTCCCCAAGCACCACATCCAACCTTTCCTTGAACAACTCCAGTGATGGTGACTCCGCCACCTCCCTGGTCAACCCGTCCCAAGGCATGCCTGCTCTTTCTGAGAAGAGATGTCTCCTCATTTCTAACCTGATCCTCCCCTGGTGCTACTTGAGGCCGTTCACCCTAGTCCTATTGCTAGTTATCTCTGAGAAGAGACTGTCACTCAGCTCCCCACACCTTCCTTTCAGGCAGTTACAGAGAGCAATAAGGTCTCCCCTGAGCCTCCTCTTCCCCAGACTAAACAATCCCAGTTCTCTCAGTTGCTCTTCATAAGACTTGTGTCCCAGACCCTCCAAAAGCTTTGTAGCCATTCTCTGAACACACTTCAGGGCCTCGATGTCAAACATATGTAAAATACTGTTGAGAAGTACCTAATGTGATTGCCAAACTGCCCAGGAGCACCCAGGTAGTTAAGCACAAGAGAAGTAGTTATTAAGAAAGTCCTTGCTACCACAGAGTCTTGGCTGGAATTGACAGAAGTGTTTAATTTTCATTGCAGAAACATTATCAGAAGGCCTGGGACGAGGCCAAGGCAAAAAGCTATGACATAAGAGCTGATGCCATTCCCATCAAACATGCCAAGGCTTCCAGAGACATCGCTAGTGAGGTACCGTCTTCTCTTCAGGTGGTTGCTGTGTCTTGTCTCTTCCTGCGTCCTGTTTGGCAGAGCTGGGTGAATGCTTGTAGTATTTCAGCTAGAAGCTGAGTAGGGTTTTGTGCTCCCATGCTATTTTAAAGCCCATTCTGAGTGCTCCTTTCTTCTACAGCTTGAGGCTGCCCGTAGGTAAGTGCTGTGTATGTAGGATGCCGTGTGATACGTTTGTGAGATTGCGAGGAAGACTACAAAGCAGTGTGTTAATTTCCAGACACCAAGAAACAATTTAAAACTGCTTTTGGCAGTGGCTGCAGATGTGGCTGCTGCTGGATACTTGCATTTCCTGTAATCACCACCACCAAACACTTTAAAGAGAAAGCTGTGGATGGAATGTGGCTGGCACTCAGAGCGGTCTTGCATAGACCACTTCTTGCAGGTTTCCTCTTCAGTACTGTTTTCCATTGCTTCCTAGCATTAAGAAAAGCCAGATGAATTTTTGTACACCTTGAGGAATTCCATTTTGGGACGCTTGAGGGATTGCCCTTTGAGTGGCGTGGAGCTTTGTCTTTACTGAGGCAATACCTCTGGGAAAGGTGTCACAGGCATAGGAAGGTGAAGGCCTTTGTTTGTCAGTAGCATTCAGGTGAGAAAGGTGAGGCTGCTTACATTCTTTTTGTGTTTCTCAGTACAAGTACAAAGAAGCTCACGAGAAGCAGAAAGGCCACTACATCGGGTGCCGGACAGCCCAAGAGGATCCCAAGCTGTCGTTTGCTGCACGTGCCATGTTGCTGCAGAATGACCGCATTTACAGGAAGGCATACCACGATTCGAAGGCCCAGGTGCACCTGCCCGTTGATGCGTTGTCAGTGCAGGCAGCCAAGGAGTGCCAGACGCTGGTCAGTGATGTCGACTACCGCCACTACCTGCACCAGTGGACCTGTCTGCCTGACCAGAATGACGTGATCCACGCCAGGAAAGCCTACGACCTGCAGAGTGATGTGAGTGGGAGTAACTGTAGACAAGTGTTCCGTCAGGTGTGTGGGCAATGTTTGTGAGTGTGCCAATATTCTCTGAAGGACGTGCTTGTGAAGATGCAGTCAGTCCTGGTACGGTTTATTGAATTTGTGTGGATGACCTTGCATGTTAAAAGATGGCCACTTGTGTTGCTGTGCGAAGCAACCAAAAGCCATGGGTGGGAAGGGATTGGTCTGCTGCAGTCTCAGCGCTGACTGTTGATGTGTGACTGTTGGAGAAGGAGCTTGGGGGAAGCCTTGTGCTCGGGGAAGCTCTCTGTAGAGTTGTCTCTGCAGGGGCGTAACCCTTTGGTTTATTTGTAGAACGTGTACAAGTCGGACCTGGAGTGGTTGCGAGGCATTGGCTGGCTGACAGAAGGTTCTGTGGATGTGGTTAAAGCAAAGAAAGCCCAGGAAATTCTGAACGAGAGGCTGTACCGCACACGTCCGGAGGAGTTGAAGTTCACCAGCATAACTGACACACCAGATGTCGTCCAGGCCAAGATCAATGCTTTGCAGCTCAGCGGTGTAAGCTTACCTTTTACTTACCTTTCATTTGTGCAATGACATTTCTGAGTGGTAGAGACTGCAGTTTCTATCGTGAGAACGTTTAATTTGAAACCAATGCGAACCAACATTACCAAAGAATTCCCATGAGTGTTGTTTTTTTTGCCAGTGTTCAGACCACAGTGAAATGTCATTGTGCTTCGTTTCTCCTTAGCATCTGTACCGTGAGGCCTGGGATAGAGATAAGACGCAGATCTCCATACCTTCTGATACTCCCGTAATGCTGCAATCCAAAGTCAATGCTCAGAACATCAGCAACGTAAGAGCCCACAACGATATGTGTGCAAAGCGTTATTAACTTAAGGGTGTGCCTACTTAGATTCATAGAGTTTTTACCTGACCTCTTTTAGATTTTGCCATAAAGAGTGGCAGCTACTAACGCTGTTCTCCGGTGTGGTTGTATGGTGAACTGTAGATTACATCTAGGCAGAGTGTATCATTAATTAAGGATCATGTACTGTTAATATACCAGATGTTGCTGAAGGAAAAAAACAGAGTTCTTAATCTAGAATTGGTGTTATTGTAACCTCTCACAGTCCGTATGAATGTGAAAGTGATGGAACTGGCTGTGTGAAACATTCCAGCAGGTGCATTTTGTCCTAAACTCTGTAGATTCCTTAGGGTGGGACACATGGAATTGCCTGCCTTGCTTGATAGGCTGTGTTTGTGAGCTAAATTAAATGTTCAGCATGTAATTACACAGGACTTCTCCGTCCTTTGAGAAAAACTGGCAAATATTTTCCTTGGGGTTGTTGAAGGAGCCTGCAGACTCATCAGCCCTGGGATGTTTTGCAGATTTGTGTTGTTTCACCCCCTAATTTTATGGGACTAACTGTGGAGATTCTGTAAAACAGGAAGCAGTTTCCCATTTTGCATTTTCATCAGGAATTAATTGGCTGAGAATATTTGCCTGGAAACTGCATTCACTCCAGATGTTCTTGATGTCCATGTATGTAAAATACTGTTCAGAAGTTCCTGACATGATTGGCTTAGGAGTGAACTATTTCAGGACTTCCTTCAGCAGTTGTTCCCCCCCCCCCCATTTTTTCTCACTCATGCTTTGCATATTGTTTTTGCTGATTTTGTTGTGGCCTGACCTGCAATAACACTCAGTCTCTGATTTTTCAAAGTCATCAGAGAACTACAAAACATGATATTTACCCAGCTGTACTAATGACTTCAAGTCTAGGTAGGCTGACCAATATTGTGTGGGCCAAGATGCCCATAAAGACAGAGCTCTCATGTTTTTGTGCTTCCTTGAGTGCCTCCAGAGAGACGAAGGCACTTTAGTTTCTCTTCACCATTGTAAAAGGCTGAAGAGGAACTAAAGGTAAAAGAGAAACTAAAGGTAAAAAGAAAGGTAAGGCTCTCTACCTACGCTCACTTTCTTGGAAGTACCTAATGTGATTGCCAAACTGCCCAGGAGCACTCAAGCAGTTAAGGACAAGAGAAGTAGTTCTTAAGAAAGTCCTTGCTACCCCAGAGTCTTGGCTGGAATTGACAGAAGTGTTTAATTTTCATTACAGAAACATTATCAGAAGGCCTGGGACGAGGCCAAGGCAAAAAGCTATGACATAAGAGCTGATGCCATTCCCATCAAACATGCCAAGGCTTCCAGAGACATCGCTAGTGAGGTACCGTCTTCTCTTCAGGTGGTTGCTGTGTCTTGTCTCTTCCTGCGTCCTGTTTGGCAGAGCTGGGTGAATGCTTGTAGCATTTCAGCTAGAAGCTGAGTAGGGTTTTCTGTCCCTGTGCTATTTTAAAGCCCATTCTGAGTGCTTCTTTCTTCTACAGCTTGAGGCTGCCTGTAGGTAAGTGCTCTGTGCGTAGGATGCCGTGTGATAACAACTGTCACCAAGAAACAATTTAAAACTGTTTTTGGCAGTGGCCACAGATGTGGCTGCTGCTGGATACTTGCAGTTCCTGTAATCACCACCACCAAACACTTTAAAGAGAAAGCTGTGGATGGAATGTGGCTTGCACTCAGAGTGGTCTTGCAGAGCAAGACAGGTTTTCTCTTCAGTACCTTTTTCCATTCCTACTGAGCATTAAGAAAAGCCAGATGAATTTTTGTACACCTTGATGAATGCCATTTTGGGACTCTTGTGGGATTGCCTTTTGAGTGGCCTGGAGCTTTGTCTTTACTGAGGCAATACCTCTGGGAAAGAAGTCACAGGTTTGACAGCATAGGAAGATGAAGGCCTTTGTTTGTCAGTAGCATTCAGGTGAGAAAGGTGAGGCTGCTTACATTCTTTTTGTGTTTCTCAGTACAAGTACAAAGAAGCTCATGAGAAGCAGAAAGGCCACTACATCGGATGCCGGACAGCCCAAGAGGATCCCAAGCTGTCGTTTGCCGCGCGTGCCATGTTGCTGCAGAACGACCGCATTTACAGGAAGGCATACCACGATTCGAAGGCCCAGGTGCACCTGCCCGTTGATGCGTTGTCAGTGCAGGCAGCCAAGGAGTGCCAGACACTGGTCAGTGATGTCGACTACCGCCACTACCTGCACCAGTGGACCTGTCTGCCTGACCAGAATGACGTGATCCACGCCAGGAAAGCCTACGACCTGCAGAGTGATGTGTGTATTTGCAAAGATGTGTTAGATACCACTGTTTTTATTTAGTGTATTTAAGTATTTTAATTGCATGATATTACACAGTCAGAAAGGTTTTATCTTAGAGTTCTTTTTCCAGTTTTTCATTTTACAGCTATGAAGCATTCATCTTTCTTTGATGGTTTTATGAGATAAAAAATGTTTGTTACTTTTTAATCGGAAGGCTTCAATTACTTATGTTTACTCGAATCTACTTAGAAATTATTTTATTAACATGAAAACTATGTAAGATAGCAGCTAAGATGTTTTAATGGCTGATTTAAAGGCATGTGGAGTCACTGCAGCTGGTTTTCTGCTTGGCTCTACAGCTTATCAGTGAACAGACACTCTTCCTCTATTTGATTTGAGCTTCAGAGGTGAGATTCATGTTCCTGTGTAAGGATTTGCTCAGTTCAAATTTAAACAATGTTGCCTGACATCACCTCAGGAGTTATGTTGGTTAGCTCTACTCCTCAGTATCTCCATACCTTTTTTTTTTTTGATCTCCTTTTTGTCAAATTTCCTGGAGGAATAAATATTTTGGAGAGAACAGGGTTATTCTTAATACTCCTTTTATCATCCATAACCAACGTTCTGTTGTATTGTTTCTCCTCTATTTAATTTCATAAGGTTTAGACCAAGCTGCTTAAGAAATGAACTTTTTAAAATCTGCTTCCCAGGCTTACTTATGATACTGGATATCTCTCATGTATAAAAAGGGTTAATCTAGGTCTAGCTGACTGGGCATTTTCTAAAACATATACTACCTTGTATAGTTTAAAATAATGAAGACAGTCATTTTAAACACAGTGTTTTATTTGATTTCTGACACAGGTTGTTTATAAGTCAGACCTAGAATGGCTCCGTGGAATTGGCTGGCTGCCTAATGACTCTCCAGATGTTAAGAGAGTGAAGAATGCCCAGAATCTCCTGAGTGATAACGTGTACCGCACACCTATTGAAAGCCTGAAGTACACCAGTGTTGTTGATTCTCCAGACGTTGTTTTGGCTAAAGTGAATGCCGAACAAATCAGCATTGTACGTTACAACGTTCTTAAAGTCTTTCATTGTTTTGAAGCTATAAACAGTTAAAGTGAAATCTCTCTGCTAAAATGTAAAATTGATCAGTGGTATTTTAAATTGCATAATCCTTTTTGAGACATTTGTTTTTAGAGCTGATAATTCAGGAGAGATTTATGGAATTTTGTGTTACTGACAAGTGCAATTCCATATTTAAAATATCATTAAAGTCAACTATTTTAACAGCCAAAATACAAAGAAGCCTGGGAAAAGGACAAGACTATGATCCATATTACGCCAGACACACCTGAAATCACCCAAGCCAGGACTAATGCTCTTAATTACAGCCAGGTATGTTTGTCATTTTATTTTCTACATTTCAATAAAATAGTAAGCTGTGAATTTTAACATTCTAAGATGCTACTTATAAAGTTGAAGATTAAGTCATGTATTTTTGAAGTCTGAACTTATACAGGGCTTTCAACATTCCCTTCTTTCTACAGAGTATTTGGAAGTATTTGGAAGTAGTTAGACAATTTAAAAAAGATGCTTGTATATTTAGAAATGATTAATATCTCACCATTGAGATAACACTATGTTGTAATGGAAGAGAGCTGAAGGCATATTTTTTTCTGAACTTTTACAAACACCCTTCTATGCTGTTTAAGTTGCAACCCTAGTGTTACAGGCACTGAGCATGTACTGAAAGGCAGTATTTACAGCAGTATTTATAGCTAGGAGGAGAGGTAACAGGAAAAAAAAAATCTCCTATTTCAGCAAGCAAATGGCAGTATAATATGTGTTTCTCTAATGACAAATGCCAGAGTATTTAGCATATGTGTGACGTTGTGCTGTCTTTTCAGAAACTGTATAAAGAAGCCTGGGATGAACTGAAGATGAGTTATGATTTGAGAGCAGATGCAATCCCAATCAAGGCAGCCAAAGCTTCTAGAGAAATTGCTAGTGATGTAAGTGCAAAAAGGGGCATCTAGTTCTTCACATGCTTTAAAAACACGTGCTCTAAGGGTCTCATGGGTGAAGTGGTGATTGGTTGCCATCTTGGACATAGTGACCATGAAGCAGATGAGTTTAACATCTTTGGTGACAGGAGGAAAACTGCCACCAAAATTTCAACCTTGGATATGGAGAGAACAGACTTCAGGATGCGCAGGGTACTAGTTATAAAGGTCCCCTGAGAAATAGCTTTTGAAGGTGTTGGGGTCTATCAGTGGCTGGTCACTTTAAGAACCACCTCTCAAGAGCACAGGAACAGGCAATTCCAAAATGCTAGAAGTCAAAAGGGTAGGGCAGAAAGTTGGCTTGGCTGAGCATGGATCTTCTTGTAGAGCTTGGGCAGAAAAGGAAAGTGTATGGCCACTGGAAGTGAGGTCAGGTGACATGGGAGGACTACGGAGATGCTGTATGCCATTGCAGGGAGAAAATTTGTGTCAAAAGCTCATTTAGAGTTGAAGCTAGCCAGTACTGTGGGGGACAATAAAAAGGGTTTTTTAAAATATGTTAACAGCAAAAAGAGGACCAGAGATAACATTGGTCCATCACTTGATGAGGATGGTCACCTCACAAATAGGGACATAGACAAAGCAGAGACATTTAATGCCTTCTTCGCCTGTCTTCAACACTGATGTTGGGATCTGGGACCCCAGTTGCCTTGAGTTGGAGGACCATGACTGTGGTAATGATAAACTCCCAGCCAACCCCAAACTTGTGTAGGATTTGCTGCTCCAGCTGGATGCATATAAGTCAATGGGGCCCGATGGGATTCACCTGAGGGTGCCCAGAGAGCTGGCTGATGTCATCGCGAGAACCTCTCTCAATCATTTTTCAATGGTCTTGGGAATCTTGGGAGGTCCAAGTCTACTGGAAGGGATTTGGCACAAAGAGCATGGTTGGGCACTGGAACAGGTTCCCTAGGGAACTGGTCATGGCACCAAGCCTGCTGGAGTTCAAGAAGTGTTTGGAGAACGCTCTCAGAAATACAGTTTGATTTTTCGGTGGTCCTGTGTGGTGCCAGAACTTGGTCCTGATGATCCTTGGGGGTACCTTCCAACTCAGGATATTCTATGAGACTGTGATTCTATTTTGTTATAACTGTCACTAATGATGATTTTTGCTCTTTACCAAGTATAAATACAAACTGGATCATGAGAAGCAGAAAGGACATTATGTTGGAGTTCCAAATGCAAAAGCGGATACAAGAATGCAGTTTGCCCTTGGCATAGGAAAGGTGCAGAGTGAACTAGAATACAAGAAATACTTTGCCAAATGGAAGACACAGTGCCACCTGCCAGTAGATATGCTGTCTATCCAGTCAGCTAAACATGGCCAGTCCTTGGTCAGTGATATTGATTACCGTCATTATTTGCATCAATGGATCTGTCTTCCGGATCAGAATGATGTCATACATGCTAGGAAAGCCTATGATCTTCAAAGTGATGTGAGTTAACACAAAAACTTAATCTTAAGTTAAAGTTATTACTGTATTGTCTCTTCTTAGTCTGCTTCAGCTCTAACTGAAGTCAGTGGGAATCTTTGGCGTTGCTGTTTATTTAGAATGCACAGTGTATGTCGCTGTTATATACTGCTAAGTTTGATATGTGCTAAATTTAGCTATAGTGCTGATGTTGGAATTACTGTTCTCCTTTTAACCAGTGGAAATGCCATTATTGATGAATTTTATGGGATTTTACAGGGAGCTGTGGCTAACAGTAGGGACCTTATTTTGTTTTCCCAGGCAGTTTACAAGTCTGATTTAGAATGGCTACGGGGAATTGGATGGTTGCCAAATGATTCAGTCGGAATAAACCATGTCAAACATGCTGGAGACCTCTTGAGTGAGGTAACAAAATAGTTTTCAGTTCTAAGATTTTCTCAAGGATATCTATAAGTTTAAGTATTTGTAATGGTTAAATACATCAGTATTTCATTTATTTTTATTATAGAAAATACAACTGAAGTATTACCAGAGTATTTATCATATATGGAGAGTTTTCTTTCCATGTAACCTTTGTTTTCTTCTCGATATATTCAGAATTGATGTGTTAACTGTAATGTATTCCACTATAATCTGATTGTAGTTTAATCTTTTCTCTTGTACAGAGGAAGTACCGTACAAAAGCTGAGACTCTTCCATTTACTCCAGTGGCGGACAGAGTTGATTATATCACAGCAAAGAATAGCGGGGAAATTCTTAGTGATGTAAGTTTGCTGGCAAGTTGTCAAGCTGTTAACTTCGTCTGTGTATCTACATGCTAGTATATTCTCTTTAAAAATAAATTTTAAAAATAGCAAAAGAATTCTGGATCCAACTGTGGGAATTCTGTGAATGTATGACATAAAGATGAACCAAGACTCATCTCCATCACTTAAGAGGAAAGAAGCTTTTCAAGCAGCATAACATCACTCCTAAGCATGAGAAAAGATGCTGCTAGCTCTGCTAGTCCCTTCCTTCTCTCAGTCTTGGGGGATTGGACTAGATGATCTGTCAAGGTCCCTTCCAATCCCTGTCCATCCAGCCACACTAGAACAAGTTTTCAATTATTTTTTTTCTGAGAAATTTTGGACTTTCTTGTATAACTTCCTTTTTTTAAAGATATCAAGTTGGATGTATAGTTAATGTATCATATTTAATAGCCTTGAAAAATCATTTTTATACATAATTACCATTACTTTATGCATGAAATAATGCTTTCCCAGTCTTGTGATGATGTTGTGAGGCACTCATTTCTTTCTCTGTTCCAGGTAAAATACCACAAAGAGTGGAATGAGGTCAAGTCAAATTATACTCTGACGGATACACCACAGCTAGATATGGCTCGTGAGGCAGCCAGAATTCTTAATCAGGTACGTGTTCTCTTCTTGATCATGTGACAGTTTGTGCTCACATTAATAACACTTCCGAAGAATTTAGAAAACTTGTCCTGTTAAGAACATCCTCAAGGAAGGATTCATTTCCCTTACACTCTAACATAGGTTACATATATACAGTACTGACTGTGACTATAGTAGTTTTGTATTTCTCCTCACTTCTATTTTCCACAGAATTTATACAAGGAAAGCTGGGAGAAAGAAAAAGCCACTGGTTACCTCTTACCTCCTGACACTGTGCAGATCTGTCATGCCAAACACTCAACTGATGTCCAAAGTGAGGTAATATTTTTATTTTTTTTTTTTTCATCACAAGTAAAAGCAAGTGCCTGGAGGCTTAGAAATGTTAAAGAACTTGCAAATTGAAAAAAAAGAAATAAAAAAGTTTGCATTAGTAATAACATCCAATAGACATTTTATGACCCATGAAATTCACTGTCTTCTAAATAGTTCAGACATTTTTGATATTACAGTTTTATGAATATCAGTGCTGAAAGGTAAGGTTCTCCCTTCCGCCTTTAGTTTCTCCGCAAGCAGTCCTTTCAAAATCCGCTATGTGGACTTCCGTATTTTATAAATCTTAAAGAATTGAAGAAGTATTATGATTGTAATATGTAGCTGTGATTTCACCTTTTGGCATATTATGGCCACTTCCTCCTGGAAAAACTGTAAGATGATATGCACATTGCATTTTAATCTTTCGCATAGTTGGTGAAACTATTACACGACAGCTAGTTAACTACTGAAAACACACTTTATCAAAAATTTGATGTAAATACCTTAAATAAAGATCAAACTCTTCAGACAGTCTTAAGTAATGCGTTACAAAAATGTTATAAAACTGAGGCTAAAAGCATTTATTAGCAAATGCTTTCTAGCAAGGCTTCCCTGTTGTGTTGAAAATACTCCTTACTGAAGAATGGTAGTATATTAATCTAGAAAATTATATATTTTGACGTGGAAAGACTATATAAAGTAACATTACTGTTTGTATTATAATATTTTTGTCTGGTCATGTACTGACAACCTAAGACTGCAATTGACAGCCTCCTGTCTTAATAACACAGTCTCATCTATTCTTTGTATTGACAGAAATGTAGCTGTTCTTGCGTTAAAAAAGAGTAGCTATAATCAGCGTTGATTTTTACATATTTCTTCCCTCTTCCATCAGCTTAAATACAAAGCTGACTATGTCAAACAAAGAGGTCATTATGTTGGAGTTGCCAGTATGAGAGATGACCCGAAACTGGTGTGGTTTGAGCATGCCGGCGAGATCCAAAACGACAGGTTGTACAAATCAGATTATCACAAAACGAAGTCCAAAATACACATCCCTCCAGATATGATGTCAGTTGTAGCAGCCAAGGAGTGTCAGACCTTGGTCAGTGATATTGACTACCGCCAATATTTGCACGAATGGATATGCCACCCTGACCAGAATGACTGTATTCAGGCAAGGAAGGCCTATGATCTGCAAAGTGATGTAAGTCATTTTATATGCATACCATATTCCACTTTGTTTGCTCTAAGTGCATTTTCTATATTATATAAGGCCGTATTCAATGATTTATTTTCTTTTGTAACTTTTTATGATGCAGAATATTTATAAATCTGATTTGGAATGGCTCCGTGGCTGTGGTTGGATTCCTCTGGATTCAGTAGAACATAAGAAAGTTAAGAATGCACAAGCACTGATAAATAAGGTAAGAGAAAATGTTTTAGCAGTTATATGGTTAGCTCTTCTTCCTCATGCAATGTTTAAGAAAATATTTCATCTCTTTGCAGAGAGCATATACGAAAGAAGCCCTTGATAACTTTTCCAATTATACCAGTGTGGTTGACACTCCAGACATTGTCTTGGCAAAGATTAACTCCGTCAATCAGAGTGATGTATGTATTTTTTTCTGTAGAAACTGTTATATTATTAGAATCAGTAGATGACTTATTTGCTTTTGCTAGTCTGTACTCATTTTAGCTGTATGTATGTATGTGTGAGTGTATGCATATGCATTCCTCATTAATAGACTTTTATTTGGGTAAATCATAGAATCGTGGAATCATTCAGTTTGGAGAAGACTGCTAAGATCATCTAATCCAACCCTTAACCTAGTACTAAAGTCCACCACTAAACCATGCTACTAGGTTCTAAGTCTAAATAAGTTGTTCAGTAAGAATCTGTATAAGTGAACGACACAATATTGCTATACAAAATAATTTTACTTTTTTCTGTAGAAGAATATAGGTTGTCCCTCATTTACAGTTTACATAGATTTTCCTTATTGTAATTTAAAATTGAGTCCTGTTCTTGGTGAATAGCAGCTAGTTGTACAATGCTAGTGGAGTTCACAGTGTGGCTACTAACCTGTAATTGCTGATCAGTATGCTTAATTTTACCAGAATTTTGTGACATGCCATACTGATGACATTTGCCTGTGCACCATAATGGTTGGAATGTACAATACAGCATTACTGAAGATATGATAATGTAAAAGAAAATAAACATCTACTTCTGATACATGGACTTGTTGGGATAATTTATTTCTACTGTGGAATTAACATAGTATTTCTTTTCTTTTGTAGCTAAAATACAAAGAAACATTTAACCTTGAGAAAGGACAGTACATTGGGTCTGATGATACTCCCGCACTGAACCACGCCAGAGACATGTCCTTACTGTACAGTGATGTAAGATTTGATAAATATATAACTAAGGTTTAGTTTGTTTTGAAAGCGACAGAATATAGACCAGACTTCAGAATACTGTTGAATTTCTGTTTCTGTTATTAGTCTAGTAGGTGGCACCGGGAATGTCATTTAATCTTTGTTTTTCATTTTTTTCTGGTTTGGATGATTGGATTAAGGATCATTTCTTTCCTCACTGAATTGTTCTTAAAGTGCTGCTAGGGGGAGTTTGGAAGTAGTAGCAGTAGTAGTAGTAGCTGCATTTGTATGACAAAAAATCTTTGTAACTCCATTTAATAATATCTTCCTAGATTAGTGATAAAATTTGCATTTACCTTTTTATGAGTAGGTAAGTGCATGTGATTTACATTATTAAGCAGTTAGTTTTCAGTAGTCTCACTAATTTTAATTGGAAATATCTATTTTTGAAAATTTAAGTGACTAATTCATATGAGTCAGGGCTTTGTAATTTTGTCTCAATTTATTTAATATTTAACAAAATATGGTATATTAGAAAAATGCCATTGACACAGTTAATGCTCTTATAATAAGTAAGAGTATTATTTGGAGATTTTTCATGATTTTGAACATGTATCTATTAAATTATCACTGTCAATTCCATACTACACTTTTAAACAAGAGTTCATATCTACATCTTGCGTATTTTTATTACTATTCTGGATGAGAAACGTTGAATGCCACATCACCATTTAAAGAAAGTGAATTTAATGAAGAAAACAGAGATCGGTTCAAATTTCCGCTCCAGTACTTTTCTGAGATGGAACACTTACTCTGATTGCTTTATAACAATTATATTTTCTAAAGACACATTCTGCATTTACTTTACTGGGATAATTCATGGAATAAGGAACTACTCTATAAAAGTAGTCATATTCCATGTGAGTAAAAATGGCAGAATCAGGTCCCTTGGAAAATATAATGGACTTTTTCAGAATTTGTATGTGTTTTGTTTGTCTAGAAACGTTATAAAAATGCTTGGGAAATCAGCAAGCCCATTGGGTATTCTTTGGATGAGAAATACATTCCACTTGTCGGAGCCAAGCATGCAAACTACATAAACAGTGAGGTAAGTGTGAATTTTCCATTCTTCTATTCCTTCCTTTTTTTTTCCCCCCTATATCTCGTTTAAATGAACTTTAAAATTTCTGCGCAACTATTTTGCAGCTTAAATATAAGGAAATATATGAGAAACTGAAAGGACATTACCTGGCTGGGAAGGAGATTGGTGATTTCCCCAGCGTCGTTCATTCACTAGCATTCCAGAAAATAAGGAGCGCGGTAAGGAGAGAATTAGTTTTGCTGTAATAATTTCCATTTTCCTTTTTTTAATGTAATTCTCATATTAAGCATAAGTAATGCCATCCTTATTAACATCAGTAATAGTATTTTCAACATGCTTATGTTTCCTGAATGGTATTTTGTATACGATGAATAATTTAACTTAAAATGTTTTAACAGATTAAGAAGGAATTTGTTTAGATATTAGACATAATAGAATAGGAAAAAATAACTTTTTTCTATTTCAATTTAAGAATCTGAACAGCAAGAAATAAATACTACATGTCTTGGGATACTTTTGCCTTAGAAAAAAAACATTGTATTGAAATAGGAATTTAAGAACCAGGAAGGTAAATTTACTTTGGTGTTTTATTATTATCACCACTGCACATATAACATGTCATGCAGGGCATAAAGTTAATATAATCCCAAATATACTGTCTTTGTTTGAATAGGGAGATGTAACTAGATTAAAAACATGTTTTTAATGTATGTCTTTTTTATCTTGAGGTCTTGTTAATTTTCACACTCACTGTTAAGTCTGCAATTGAGGAAGATTGTTCTTGTCCTTCTAGCACCTCATCAGAATAAATGGTGATTAATATCTAAGTTAAGGTTTTGTCCTACTGAATCCCATGGGATTTTAGCCACTAAGTCCAGAAAGCATGCATAAGATTATTCTATTACCTGTAGCCTATTGGATACAAAACTTTACAGAAAAACACTGTATTCACTCTTCTCACCTTTTCCTCAATCTTTCCTTTTTAGTTGGCATATAGAAAGAATTATGAAGACACCAAAGCAAATGTTCATATTCCAAGTGACATGATGAATCATGTGCTAGCTAAGAAGTGCCAGTATATCCTTAGCGATCTTGAATACCGAACTTACTTCCATCAGTGGAGTTGTTCACCTGAAGAAAATGATGTTATTCAAGCCAGAAGGGCCCAGGAAATTTTGAGTGATGTATGTATTTCACTTTCTGATTTGACATTTTTATAACCTTTCATGTCATTTTTGAGGTATTTAAATATAAAATGCTTTCATATATTTCTGTAGTATTTAAACATGAAATTAATAACCATGTTTTTAGATTGCTTAGTGGCATAGTACCAAAGATTGCATTTTTGCAGTTTTCTTTGGGACATTTTAATGGTCTGGTTACTTATCGCTAACTTAAAAAGTTAAACTTAAAAAAAAAAACAAACAAAAAACTTAAAAAGTTAAGATTTGCAAAACCTTCCCAAAATTTTCTAGTTTGACTGGTTGAGATTGTGTAGAAAGCTTACTGTCTGGCACATGCAGAAAAGAGATGTGGATGTACCATGGTACAGGCAGAATGTTGCTGTGCTGCAGTGCTCACTATACAATTTACGCAGGAGCCAGGACAGCATGGACAGCATACAGCCAGCAGCTTCTCCCAGTCTCCTGGAAAACTTAATTCTTTTAGGATTGTATCAGTGACAGGCACGCTGTGACTAAGTGACTGGCGCATTGAACCACAATACTTGAATTTCATATTACATAGTCAACAGTATCTCAACTTAGGCCTAAAAAACCTTTCCTAATAAAATTTAATGATGTCTTAATTGCCTGGCTTATTAGTACGATGTAATTTGGCTTACTTTCCCTTGCAAATCCTGCGGGTAAAAATCATTCAGGCAAACTGTGAGATGGGTTAGTATTGTCTGCTCACATTTAAACTTCCAAATAGATTATAATTACTGAATGAGCCCGCATTGTCATGCATTGACTTTGTACAAGTGGCAAATGCTGAATATAGAGAAGGAATAATAGTGCTTTATTCAAGCAGAGAGCAAATTTCTTCCTAATTGATTAGGTGTCTTTTTTTCTATGTAGGTGGTGTATAAAGATGACTTGAATTGGCTGAAGGGACTTGGGTGCTACGTCTGGGATACTCCACAAATCCTGCATGCTAAAAAATCATATGACCTCCAGAGCCAAGTAAGCAAGTTTTCCTCAAATAAGTAAATATATATAACAGATTTTTTTTCCATTTATGATTCACTGTGACTGACACCAGTCCTAGTCCAAAGCAGAATGATGTAATTCCTACTAAATCAGAAATATTTTTTCTTATTATTATAATACAGTCTTGCAGTTCAGTCTGTGGAAGCATGATAATTTTTGTTGTTGAAGGAGCAGGAAAACTAGGAGAATGGAAGAACTGCAGAGCTGTGTTTTTTTTAACAGTGAGAAGATAGTACTTTGCCTTTCTGTGTACAGATCTGTCAAAGGTAGCTTAGTTAAGATATTTATGTTGAAAGAATAGTCTGTTCCCTTGCTGATTGTTTTCTTAGCCTAGTATGTGCTGTACAATGATACGCAATTTTCATTAGTTCATACTTGCTGTATTTCTTCTATATGGCTTGTCACTTTTAAAGTTGGTGATAATAGGACTGTAATCCTGGGTTTCAGTTGTCCAGAACTGATTTTAAAGGAAGCTGGCAGGGAACTTAGACATTTTCAGTATTAATTGTTTTTTTTTTTTTTTTTCTCTGTTTCCTCAGATAAAATACACAGCTGCAGGAAAAGAAAATTTTCAGAACTTTGGTGTTGTTACTGATACACCAGTCTACGTGACTGCAGTGCAAAGTGGTATAAATGCCAGTGATGTGAGTCTCCCACTTTGTCTGCTGAGGCTTTTCCTCTTGCTCCTTCTGAGAACCAAAACAAGTTCACTAAATCTATCTTCCTATCTTTTTATAGGTGAAATACAAAGAAGATTACCATAAAACTAAGGGCAAGTATACAACTGTGACTGAAACAGTGGATTCTGAAAGAGTTCAAAATTTGAAACATCTTTTTAGCAATGTAAGTGTCTCTACATTTTTTTTTCTCTTGAGGTGCTACTCTGTGGGATTTTGTTTTATTTTGCTTGTTCACTCTGGTTGAAGATAAGCTTCCAACGTCAGTGATAGCCTTCTGCATTGTGTGAGTATGGGGAAGATAACTGCATTTCAGGCAGAGGGCATATTTCCTATCTGTAGTTCTAGTTTTGTCAAAATACCTGCATTAATAAATGGATTCCCTGAAGAAAACTGCACCTGAACCAAATAAAGTTGTTTTATGAGAATGGACAAGACTAGTTGGAAAGCATTTTGTCAGCTTTTATGTGTGCTATCAAGATTAAACTACTATACTAGTTTATTTCATGTTAAGTAATAATTAAAGTGTATAAGTAAAAACAGAGGGGCTACAGATTTTTACTGGACATTGGTTATTTCCCAGAAGTTTTCTACTCACAGAGACTTTCTATTTCCCCACAGAATCTTTACAAGGAAGCCTGGGACAAAGTGAAAGCTACTAGCTATATAATGCCCTCTGATGCTGTATCCTTAGCACGTGCAAAAGAACTGAAACATAATGCTAGTTATGTAAGTGAATAAGATACTTTGATTTTTTTTAATCAGATTATCAATTCTAGCAATGAAATCTTACATGTCTCGCATATTCTGTAGTTATCAAAACTTTTTAAAATTATGTTAGAATCACAGAATCTTCAATGTTCAGTTTAGGTATAATATATCTGTAGATAATCACTTTTATGTGATGATAATTCGGGTAACAGTTACATAGTCCTTTGCTGCTTCTTTTCATGGAAATAAATGTTGTATTTTACAGTAATAGAAACAGCTTGAAAATTCCTGATTCACTCTTTTTTATACTAAATTGCACAAGCATCCAGGTCAGAAAAACACCAAATGTTATATATGTCTTTAAATGATGCTTTACTGAGTATAAAAGAACATAATCTGACGCTTTGCTGAACAGTGGCTGGTGAGAGATCATTGTCTTCATGGACATCTTTAAAAAAAAGAGCTGGAACAATAAATAAATTGTTTATTCCATCTATTTGTTTAAAAGTCTTCTAGACAATCTCTTTTACAATGAGAATTACAATGTGCTTTCTTTGCAGTTGAAAATGAAATAGAAAAACAAGATCCTGCTTCAAATACTTCCTTTTCTTTTCAGACTCAACTAAATAATTTGCTTACTGATGAATTTGGTTCCAAAAATATAGTTGTCTCATTGGAGTCTGTTATTTGTTGTCTTTCTTTGTATCTGCTTAGGTAAAATACCGAGAAGAATATGACAAGTTTAAAGCACTGTACACGATACCCAAAGGTGTTGAAGATGATCCCAATACAGCAAGGTGTCTTAGAGTTGGAAAACTTAATATTGATGTAAGTGTTGTATTCTGATGTGTATTTTTCTGATAAAACCGTACTTATCTCAGAAGAGGCTACTCAGAGAATCCACATAGATACCACATTTCAATATGCAATGTTCAGTTTTTGCTAAATACAATAATACACCTACAAATGTCTTTTCAAGCTTCTGTGTTAACCATTAAATTGTCTGCAATACTAAACCTTCAGTGCAATATATGTTTATGTATAAAACAGGGCACCACCTAGTCTACCTCCTTCTAACACAAGTGCAATGAAAATTTGACAAATCGTATTTTGTCACTGGTGTTAATCACTATGATAGGCTGGAAGGTTCCTTACCTGCAAATTTTTAAAGCAGGCAAGATAGAAATTTCAGTCATAGCCAAAGTGATTGTTTTCCAACTAACATTTCATGAAAATATCACTAATTTTGCTTCAAATTTATCAACAGTTAATGTTTCAGGCTATTTGTCAGAATTATTAATGTACTGTTTTGACTCTCTGCAGCGTCTGTACAAGGAAACCTATGAAAAGAATAAAGCCAAAGTCCACATTATTCCAGACATGGTAGACATCGTTTCTGCTAGGGATGCACAGAAGAAAATCAGTGAAATTGATTACCGTACACATCTCCATGAATGGATCTGCCTACCAGATCTTCAAATCAATGCCCATGTTCGAAAAGTAACTGATCAACTCAGTGATGTAAGTTCACAAATAATTTGTTTGTAGATCAATTTTTAAAAAGATTCTTGCATTTGTGCCCTGTTAGCAGGAATGATTTTGCAAAGACATAGTTGGAGCACTCTGAGGTTACACTTGTACCTCTTGTATAATGCACCACTAAACAGCATCTGTATCATGTTTCTGTGATACTTGGCTGCTGGTCTGTGATTGAGATGTGGCTAAGCATGCATAATTTCAGTGTTATCAGTATAGGCATTTGGGCCATAACTTCACAGTTCTACCAGTTCAGCCATCTTTGTAAAGTATCCTTTATGATTTGGTTGCATAAGGTGTGAGCACTTTGGAAATTTGAGAGAGAAAATTCCAGTGATGCAAAGCTTCCACGTGCTTGCCTTGCTTAGTTCAGTCCAGGAGCAGATCAGTGATCTATCAATAAAGCATTGCCCAGTAGGATATGCAAATAGGGTTTTTTTTTAATTACTGTGTTGGTTTTTTGGTTGGTTGTTTTTTTTTTTTTTTTTTAATTCATTGGCCAAAATGAAGCACTGAAGAAAAATGTGCTCAATTCAAAAAGTTTTATTTTTAAATTATTATTTTTTTTCTTATTTTCTCAAAACAAAAATGGTCAAAATACCAGGAACCTTACTTGTCATCATTTGACAACTATGTTTCAGGCTGATGTGGCATTAAGGAATTAGACCACAGTGGAAGCTTACAGATTGCTTCTTTGCTCTCATATCTTAGGTGGTATACAAGGATGATCTTAACTGGCTGAAAGGCATTGGCTGCTTCGTTTGGGACACTCCTGAGATTCTCCATGCCAAACACGCCTACGACCTTCGCAGTGATGTGAGTCTGAACTGGATGCATTGGTTCTATTTCTTACTATTTTTCAAACCATTGTATTAAAAGGATGGATTAGCTTTTTTCTAGTCCAGATATGGTCTGGAAAATGTTATATATCCTTCTCTAGTGAAGTATTCATATACGGCTAGTCACTAGAGGGGATTCCACAGGGCTCCATTTTGGGGCCAATTCTCTTTAATGTTTTTATAAATGACTTGGATGACAGACTCAAATATATACTAAGTAAGTTTGCAGACAGCACTAAATTGGGAAGAGCTGTTGAATTCCTCAAGGGCAGAGAGGCCTTGCAGAGAGATCTTGACAAATTAAAGTTCTGGGCAATCACCAGCCACATGAAGCTTAACAGAGAGTGCTGGATTCTGCACGTGGGATGGGGCATCTTGCTATTTATATATACAGACTGAGGGATGAGGCTGGACAGCAGCCCCACAGAAAAGGGTCTGGGAGTTAGGGTTGATGGCAAGTTGAATATCAGTCAGCAGTGTGTCCTGGCAGCCAAAAGGGCCAACCGTAACCTGGGGTGCACCAGGCACAACATTGCTACCTAGTTGAGAGAAGTGCTTGCTTGCTCTGCTCTGTGCTGGTGTGGCTTCACCTTGATTACTGCCACAATATAAGAAGGATATAAAACTATTAGAGAGCATCCAAATGAGGGCTACAAAGATGGTGAAGCTTCTAGAGCACAAGATGAATGAGGAGTGGCTGAGGTCACTTGATTTGTTCTGCCTAGAGAAGAGGATACTGAGGTACTCAGGTGTGATGCTCATTTATTTAGCCATAATTTCAATATACTTTCTGTTTAAATGCAGGTTCACTAGTATAATAATTAAGTAATGAAATAAATAGTAAATAGTAACAGAGTAATATAATAAATTCAATTAATAATGACTTAATGACTAATCTTACTAATTAGATCTCTTGAATTTCTCTCTGCAGATTAAATACAAATCTAAGGCAGAAAAGATGAAGAATGACTACACTGTGGTCATGGATACTCCTGTCTACGTCCAGAATGTCCTCAGTGGCTTGAATTTAAGTGAAGTAAGTGTTACACCTCTAATATTGCATATGCCATTTCCTCACAAATTCTAGAAATGTGACTTTTAATATGTTCAATCATTTCATTATTTCATTGCTGGTTATCTGCACCTCATTTCCTATGCCTTTATTATGATATCACTAAATATCTAATCACTAGAACACAATCATTAAAATTATTAATTTTCTGAATCAAAAAAATCATCCATTTTTAGGAGATATTTCCATGTGTTTGCAAACAATACTTACTATGAAAAAATATATGATGACTCTCCTCTAATTACTTTTTCTTTTTCTCAGGCTATCTATCGTGGTGAATATAAGCATAATATCAAAGGCAAAATGATTCCTACAGATAAAACAGTAGATTTAGAGCGGGCATATCATGCCAACAAAATACAGAGTGAAGTAAGTATAAACATTTTGTTTTTTTTAACAGGATGCCAAAAACAAGGGCCATATTTTTCTCCTGTGTTTCTGATGCATGTTCATGTTTCCTCTTGATTTTCTTTTTTCCAAGTCCACAATGTTCTCTGATATTCAAAACAAATTCTTTAAAAGTCGGTCTTTAGCTCTTCAGATAAAGAAGCTGGATTTCACTGCTCTAAAATTAAAGTTGGAAAATATCCTTATTTAATCTGCAAGTATGCATTATAATACAGCTATGTGGGAAATCTTTTGCCAGTTATATATAAGAGATTTCCTGTTTAGCTATTGAATACTCTCAAATATTGCACATAGTTGTCTCAAACACCTTCTCTCTCTCTCCTTCTCCCCACCACCTTACAGAATTTGTATCGCTGGGCTGGTGTGAATGCTCTACCTACTGGATACAGCCTTCCTACAGATACCCCCAGCTTTCAGCATGCTAAACATGTCCAATACATTGGCAGCAATGTAAGTAATGTACTGAGTTCTACACCATGAGTCTCAAGGGAATATTTGATGCCAATTTTCTAGGAGTAAACAATTATTGAGGCAGTCATTTCTCAAATATGAGTGTGCTTGTCAGAGAGCAGCAAGAGTTCCATGTATATGCCTGAGACAGGAGCTGATGGTGACCATGACATAGGCAGTGACCTCATCAGCCAGTGTGAAGTCCCACTGAGTAGGGTAGGCAGAACAGGGTTCTGATAACAGATTACATCTACAGTCTCACACAAGGTGAGGCCCAAGCTCCTTCCACATGGATCCAGTCAGGAGCTGCAGGAGATGGGACAGAAATTGGAGAAAAGCTACCTACAACATAGGTCCAAGGTAAATCCAAGAGAGAGGGCTAGAAATGGGGTTACAAACAGGGCTGCAGATGAGTTACCTGCAATGTCGGACCAGGGTCCATCCAGGAATTGTGAACAGAGGCAGGGCTGAAGACAGATACATCTACAGCATAGCTCAGGCAAAGACTGACATCCTAGGTGTGGCTAGTCAGAACAATGAATTCTTACTAGTGCACTCAGGCCCCAGCACTGATACTGTTTACCTTAAGAGAATTTAAATGTTACTGAAATTTATAACTATCTGAAGCAATTACTATCAAAATTAAAGTTTCCTTAGGCAGATATGGATGCCTTATTAGGTGCAAGAGAAATTTAAAATGTTACTAATCTTGGGCCACATCATAGAAGTAAAAATACTGATGATGCCTAGTGTATTTAGCTCTGATGTAGCTAAATCTCATTTGACAATCTCCAAAAATCTGTTTCTAAAAATCTGCTTAAATTACTGTCAGAACTGCAGTGTATGTAAAAGCGCAAGCAACTTTAATTTCTGTATGTTTTTGTTCTATCTAAAAGATTTTTTTTGTTTGCTTGTTTTTTTCCACTTCATAGCTGAAATATAAAGAAGCCTATGAACATATGAAAGCTAAAGGCTATACTCTGGGACCTAAAGATGTTGGGTTTGAGAATGTGAAGAAAGTGAATCAAGTCATTAATGAGGTACAGGAAACATTTTTTGTTTTCATTTGTATTTGTAGTGAGGGATATGAGGACACATTGACTGGGAAGACTGTAGGATCCCTGCTCATTGAGGCTTTTAAGAACAAGTTAGATAAATATCCATCAAGAAAGGCAAGGGATCATTGGTTCACCTTTAAAGTTGGGCATGGCTTTTTAAGGTTCTTTGTACTCTGACTTTATACAGTCCTGTACAAATGTTACCATCATATGAAATCACTTACAGCCTAATTTTATTAACCATTCTGCTGCTATTAGATTAAAGATGCACAGAAATTATTGTGTCTTTATGATGTTGAATCTGTAGAGTTTTATACATATGTACTCACTTCTTTGATCATTGACTTTAATAGGATGAAAATTAAATATACGTATTTACATATTTGTAGAATTAGTCTTAGATTCTCCATATATTAGAGATGCTCCTATCAAATGTGAAAAATCTTTGCCTGGTTAGAAGATAGTATGTTTGCTCCCATTTTTCCAGTAGTGCTCTAATACATAGCAAAACAGCTGGCCTAAAAAGACAAATACTTACATTCTGCCAAACTTCTTGCCATTTTAAGTTTTAAACGTGCAACTGTCTCCTTTGATACAGAGGTTGTATCGGGCAACATACCACAAGAACAAGGACAAGATTCATACCACTCCAGACACACCAGAAATCCGTCAAGTCAAAGCAACGCAGGAAGCTGTCAGTGATGTATGTGTCTTTCGAACAGAGAAACGGAAGGGATTTGGAATGTTCATGATCAAACATGTGAAATGCTATTTTTACTTTGTCTTTCAGTTGATCTACAAGTCAGATTTCTTCAGGATGCAGGGACACTTGATTTCCTTGCCATATACTCCCCAGGTGTTGCACTGCCGCTATGTTGGAGACATCACAAGTGATGTAAGCAACTTCTGTTAAGATACCTGTTATCTGAATACAGCAGGCCTAATACTTTTATAGTGAAAGTGGAATTTGGCTTATCACCTGCATTCTAGTATGTAATAGATAAATGCTTTATATCTGTGTTTAAAGACTGATTAATGAACATATCCCAAGCGTTAACGTTCAATTTTTCTTTTTTGAATTGCCTCATAGATTAAATACAAAGAGGATCTGAATTGGTTGAAGGGCTTAGGTTGCTTCCTATATGACACTCCTGATATGGTCCGTGCTCGTCAGCTGCGTAAGCTTTGGGTAAGATTTTTCTTCTGAAAAACATATCTAACAACAATAGATTTATTGACGTGTGCTATGTACTTCCAAGAAATAAAATGTATGACAATGAGTAAAGACTTATGACAACATGTCTTGCTATGCATCCAGTCATTTGTTTCAAAGTGTTGTTATGTTATGCTGTAAAATTTTCTTTGCTACCAAGAATAAAAGCTTCCTAAGTGATATGTCCTTTATTTTTCAGTCTAACTACATATACACTAATACAGCAAAGAAGATGCGGGATAAATACAGCGTGGTATTAGATACTCCTGGATACAGGACAGTTCAGGAACTAAAAACCCATTTGAGTGAAGTAAGTTCTATATTATTTTTGTCCATTTTTGGTAGATATAATTACGTAAAGCTCAGATCTTCTCATTGTTTTTTCATAAATATGTGAGATGCTATAAATGCTAAGCTGTGATTGCTCAGCTGCTAAATGGATATGCGTAGCATAAGAAATAATTCTCACACCTGTCTTTTTCTAGCTTGTTTACAGAGCTGCAGGCAAGGAGCTGAAGACAAAATACACTTCCATCCTTGATACACCTGACTTCTTAAGAGCCAAACAAGGACAAAAAATACAGAGCCAGGTGAAAAATTTGTACTGTTAGAAAACAATCAGGGGATCCCTCTTAATATTCTCTTAGAGTACAGCAAAATCTTTCCAGGTCATTTCAAAGCAATATAAAATTCCTAGAAATCACTTCTAAAAATAGCCATTGTTCATTTTCAAGTGTCTATGAATTTTCATGTTGGCCATGTCTGGACATGTCCAGCTTTGTCCACCTGAAACAGATCATTGAACTGTGCTACAGTTGTGTTCAAATTCTCTGAAACTCTGACTTTGTCAGAGGAATAAATCCTTTTATCCATCTGCCATTTACTCATCATCATTTCTTTATTCATATAGCACTTTAATACCTGAACTTCTAGTTCAAAATGACGTTACCCACCAGAGAAAAACAGATTCTTTGGATGCTTTTATCTAAAGCTAGGTGTGGATGTAGGGCAGAGAGGTCATTAACGTCACAAACATTTGACTTCTGGGTTTGTAAGCATGTTACTGGCATTTACAGAACATTGGGAGTACTAGTAGAGAAAGATGAACTGAGATAATATGGAATATGAAAGGGCACAGTATTTTCTCCTGGGGTAAATTGGGTGGTTATATATGCATTGTGAACTTACAATCATCTTTCAAGGTGATAAAGTAAAACTTACTTGAAATGTTTGTTTTTTTTCTTCTTTTTGTCTTGCTGCAGTACTTGTATGTGGAGCTTGCCACAAAAGAGAGACCTCACCACCATGCTGATGGTCAGACTCCAGCCTTCACACATGCTAGGCATGTAAAGGACATGGTCAGCGAGGTAAGATATTGGGTCTTTTGTTTGGTAACACTATGCTGAACTGTTTCAAAGTTTCGTTTTGAATGTTATTGACAGGTTCAAGGCTCAAACCTGTTTACCCTTTATTTGGTATTGTGTCTCTTATGCCTAAGTTCCACATTTTCTTTATAAATTGGGGTAAATGAGTACACATTTCTTATACACTTAAGTATTTTACAAGACACGTGCTTCTATAAACTTGTTTGTGGAATATGTGGCGGATTGGCTGCAAGATCTGGAACACCTTGAAAGAGCTGAAGAGCTGAGCTTGTTACCCAGTATTTTGACAGAAGAGAATAACTTTGTGCACTCAGTGTAGCACCTCTAGGTGTTAACATTAAACCAGATCAGCAAAATGCTTCTAAGACTAAAGAAGTAACTTCTCCCTTTTGCTGTCTCTCTTAGACAAAGTACAAAACCCAGTATGAGAAGATGAAGGACAAATACACACCTGTCCCTGACACACCAGTCTTGATCAGAGCCAAGAGAGCATACCTGAATGCCAGTGATGTACGTAGTCCATAAAAACTTTCTCTGCTGCTTTTTCTTGTTTTCTTCAGAAAAGAGCAAAAAAAAGGATCAATGGCAAACAAGCATGTAAAGCCTAGAGTATCTCAGTGTGGCTAATAAAATGTCACCCTTTTCTGCTTATATTTCCACTTGATAATACAGAGATTAAGATTTCACTTGATGTCATTTATTATAATTCATAATTATAATTAATTTTCCTTTGCACTGAAGTGCTGACTTAAAGGAAAAAGTAGATTTAAAATAAGTTGCGTATACATGAAATTGCCAAATAGGGCAGACTAGAGTGAAACGATTGATTCTGGAGCCAGGATAGAGTACCTTTTATCAGATATTTTCATCTCAGTTTGGTTTTAGGAGTTGACTTGCATGTCACTGAGAACTTGCTAATTTTTAAATTTAGAAGTAAATTAGAGAGAAAAATTGGGGGGGGGGAGGGAGAGGAAAAAAGAGCTGCTGCACATAAGAATTTAAAGGTAAAAGTGATCTTTCCTTCATGTTTGTAATAGTGATTTGTGATTTAAGGCAATGGCTAAGAGTACTCTACTCATTAGTGAGATCTTTGCTATATATTTTAGATTGCACATTGCCCAGCTGCCCTGGGAAATCCTGAAAGGAAATGTGCTAAGGTTGATGTTTTAGTAGTGATTTTTCATACTGCTCTCTTAGAAGTGATTTTTAAGTGACTCAAAAGAGCATCCCAGTTCTTTTGCACATCCAAATTTCTTCTCTAAGAAAATCTTTCTGCTATGACCAGAATGATCTTCCTGCTTTCTTCTAGACCAGGATAAGGAAGAAGGGATGAGTAGTTTTTTTTCATGATTCAGCTGAAGCTTCTCAAAATTCCTTAGGACTTAGATTAGGGTATTGGAAAGCAACATAACCCTTTATGACATTACTCAGATATAGCATATTTAATTAAAATGACTCCTGCCAGATAACTACAATATTATTTTTCTTACCAGTTGCGCTACAAAGAAACCTTTGAGAATACTAAGGGGAAATACCACACAGTGAAAGATGCTTTGGATATTGTCTATCATCGGAAGGTCACTGATGATATTAGCAGTGTACGTATATAAGATTTTCATTCCTAATTAATGTTTGTCATTTAATAACCTATAACATGCTGTTTATGCTATTGCTCTTTTTGACTGTGTCAAATAATTAGAAAAATATGATCAGCGCTATTAACATTAATTTATTTCTTTCTTTGAAAGATAAAAGGCACTTGCTTGCCTTTGTTCTTAAAAAGGTGAATGCAAGTAAATTTTATTTACACTGTTTTAGTTTTAATGTTTCAGGAAAAAAAAAAAAAGAACATCTTAAAATTGCATGGGATGGAGTGTTCTGTTCTCAAATTCTTTTCATTCTCCAATTTTCTTTGAAGGTGAAATATAAGGAAAACTATATGAGCCAGCTGGGAATCTGGAGATCGATCCCAGACCGACCAGAACATTTCCATCATCGCGCAGTCACAGATGCTATTAGTGATGTGAGTTCAAATAGTTCCTAGATGTGAGAGGTTGAAACTTTATATGTAGGTTTCCAAAATGAAAAACAAGTCTTATTACTTGAGAAAGTGAAGGCAGCTTTTACTTCTTTTCTAAAGGTTAAATACAAGGAAGACTTATCATGGCTCAGAGGCATCGGCTGTTATGCATGGGATACTCCAGATTTTGCTCTGGCGGAAAAGAATAAAGTGCTCTACAGTGGGGTAAGTAAAACAGTTTGAATTTTTGCTAAATATTATTTGATGCGTGCTTATATTGTAGCTAAATTTTTCTCAGGAGTATCCAGTTGACGTAGACATTGATATGAATCTGCCAAGTAACAGAACTGAAGATATAACATCTAAAATTTCAGTTCTTACTATAAAAGAGAGGCAAAGCAATCTTTTACTTATCCTCTCTGTTCCTTATAAGGATATCTGCTCCAAAGTAATTTTTCTAGTGATCCTAAGTTTAGCTTTAAAATTATGAACAGTTGAATCTTCCATTGTTTTCTCTATGTGGCAGCTCCATCCTGTAAGCTATTTATTACTATTTACCATTTATTACTATTTACTATTTATTTACAGCTATTTTTCTCTAAAATATTTTTTGCTTGTAGTTAAGGTAAACACACATATGCAATAATTCTACCATGTTTTTGCTGCAAATAGTTTCTAAAATTATAGGTTTTCATTACCTTAACGAACTTTGAATTAACTTTGGAATATATTGTTTTTTGCTGTTTGTTTTTTCTCCAGTGTAAGTACAAGGAGATATTTGAAAAGACTAAGTCTCATTTTAACTATGTAGCTGACTCTCCAATTAACAAGCATTTTAAACATGCAACTCAATTGATGGATGGGGTAAGTGATAAAGATTTCTTCAGAGTCTCATACGGTAGTAACAAGTTTGTGTATGTTAATAAATAGTCAAAGGTTCATCTTCCTTATGAAATTGTAAATAAATAAAAATAGATTCAGAACTATAGGTGTCTTAAGGTCAGACTAAAATCAAGAAATATAAGGTTGTACCTGTGATATGCCTGAGTATTAGCACAGAGCAGGTTTACAGTGACTAAAAAGTGAAATCTGGACCCCTGTTCATATTTGAAATTGCTGAAAGAAACATTGCTTCCTTGTCAGTGAAGGCATTATGCTGTTATGTGTTCTAGGTAAAAGAAAAACTGGTTCATCACAGATACCATTCCAGTACCATTGCTATAATTTCATACTCAATTTGATAAACGATGAGCCAGAACTTGTTGTGGAACATTGTTAATATTCAGTCTTGTTATTGTTTGGTAGAGCAAATAAGGAAAAATTTAATATGATAAGAATAGATGAGAAAAAGTATAGCACGTTGGGTCCCATACATTGAAATGAACTTGCCTAAATGTCTTGTTATGAATGATGTTTTTGTGATGAAGGCTTATGACTTTCACTTGCAAAAATCTGATGATAATATTCTATTTTACCCTTACATTTCCTTGTGCTCTCTTTGTACTCAAATCAAGAGTCTACCTGCATAAAAGGGGCTTCAGCAGTTCTTTTTCATGGGTAAAATAGGTTATAAAATGGCTTATTGAAAAGTGGCAGGAATAGGATGTAGGTGTCCTTAAATTGTAAGTTAGGCCTTCCAGTGGAAATATAGAAATGCATATGTTATCTGGACATGTCTGTTTGTTTTTTTTTTCTTGTTTTTTTTTTTTTCCCTCCCTGTTTGTTCTTTTTTTTTTTTTAAAAAAAATGTTTTTCTATTTTGAACATGAACTTCAATCCCAGCTTTTAAGTATTTCTTATAAAGAGGTTTAAATCATTAGAACTGTGATCTCAGGATCTCTTTGTGTCTTCACTCTCTTCTTTTAATTTGTTACGATGTATTATGCTATTCTGAGCAGAAATTATATAAGGCTGCCTATGAGAAGCTCAAAGATAGGTACAGCGTTATTGTGGATGATCCTAGGAATCTCCTGGCCAAGTGGGGGACTACACTGAGCAGTCAGGTACTGTAGGAGCACTCGCCAGTGCTGCCAGAAAGTGCCTGGTTCGCTCACAGCTACTCTGTCTGTGTGAAATGTCTACAGCTGGCAGTATCAGAGGTTTCACCTGTGATATTGTGATGTTTTAGTTCAGATCAGACAGTCTTTGTTTTGCCACCCAAAAAGAGTTATTACTTTTTGAGTGAGCTAATCTCTGCTGTATGTACTTTCATATATTGTGCATCAATTGACATCATCTTCCATTAATTTCTGATCTAAGGCCTGTTGAAGTCATTAGAGAGATTTTAAAAAAATGCATGTTGTACCATGCATTTATTTATTAGCTCTCTTTCAATGACTTTCACAAATATTATCTTCTTACTCATTTCTACATAAAGCAGCAGCAGCATATGTGATCTTTGAGTGCCCTTGCCTTTATCTATAATTTACTCTTATCTCCCCAAAAATATTTTCGTAATTTCCTTAATAGGATAATATTAAAATCTTTCAATACATACCCTTGACATTTTTAATTATATAGATGTAAATTGTATGCACATGTGAATGAATACATATAGTACTTTGCCTAAATCTCTCCACTCTCAAAGTGTCTGGGATCTAGAGCTGTGTTATTGTTTGTTTATGGTGTTCACAAGTCTCTTTTGTACTTCGTTGCCATTTGCATGCACAGAAAAAATATAAATCCTTTGCCAAGATGCTCCTGCAACATGGATGTAATGAAATTCTGAGGCCAGATATGCTGACAGCTCTCTACAACACATACTTATGGAGCCAGGTAATACGAAGAACTGCTGCTGTAGGAGACATTATTTATACAATTTAGTTGCTTGGACTTCTAATATTTAATGCTTGTGAGTTCTCTTAAGTATCCACAGATATGAGACTCCAAAGTTTTCTCCATGTGCTTAATGCTGGCTATGATAAAATAGTTTTGAGAACAGACTATCTGAAAAAATATTTACTGTGAGTTGAGCTTCACCTGGCTCAGGCTGATCTTGCCTCCTTTTCCTCCTTTAATAACAAATAATTGATATATATCCTTCTATGTAATAATTCACATAATTGCATAAAGAGCATTTTCCACATTTTTTAACATTTTAAGATACTGTATATTAGCTGTTCCTCTCGTTCTGCTACTGTTTCTCGGACTGACCACCCCCCATAACATAAGTTCCTTAATTCAGTAGGATTATGACAAAGTAATTTGGTGAGTAGATTACAACATTTATCTACCACTCTGCTTGAGAATGGTGACACATTGTGCCTAGATACAGAAGAGAATTATGTCTTACTTCTAAGTGACCTTGGAAGTGATGTAGGAAGAGTACTGCGCCCAAGTCTGCAGTCAAAGTCATGTTTCCATCAGCTTCTTGCTCTACTTTCTGCTTTTAAGTAAGGTTAGCAAAACAGTCCTCCCACGGTCACCTAATAGATTTTATAAACAAAAATAATCTCTCCTGTCAGTTGGGAGTGCTGTTATGTAGAGATTATGATTCCTCTATTGGTTCGTACAGAAAAAAAGAGCCTAACATATTAGCATTTCTGATGATATAAAAGACGACCTGTAAATGATATCATGAAAAGTTAAATTTCTGTAGTCCACCTTCATTTAAGACAGATTCCTGCATATATATTTTGCTTGTAACAGTTGGGAAAAAATGGGATTAATTAACTGATTTATAGCAGTTTTATAGCAGATTTATAGCAGATTTATATCTGCTCTGAAATCAGATCTGCTAAGCGGTATCCTTACCTTACTCCTTTCAGTGACAAAAATGATTCCTGACTGGGTCAGATTAAACTGGCATATAACATATAAATTATACACTGGAAAGGCAACAATAGAAACCAATTACATGAGAGTGAGGGAGATGTCATGATAAGCACAGTTAATAAACTTTGTTAGTATTATGGAACTGAAGATCATTACTAGACATTTTTATTCAATCGATTGGTGGATTTCTGTTTATTACCTCATTAAAAACTCCTTGCAGGTAAGTTTGAGTATGTTTGGAAAAAAAAAATAGCACTTTGCCTAACCTGTATGTTCCTCTGAGTTGATGTTGTGTTTTGATTTGTTGTTTGTATATAATTTTTTATATTTTGTCTGTCTCAGTCTTGTTTAAAAGCATGGTTTTATTTTCTGATACAAGATAGAAGATGAAAGTTTTAAAAAATGTATTCTAACCTTTTCTACCTGCCTTGAGGCTATCTACAAAGAATTACTATTATTGGTGTACAGTCTTTTCTCACTGAATTCTCTGAGAACCAGGTAGAGTCCTGAGTAGGACAAGATGAACTTTTAGGAAGAAATTATCAAATTCTGCTATCAATGCCATTAAAATAGCCTGGCATTATAATTATTCAGTGAATGCTTTTATCTTCTGTTGTATAAGATGTTTTACATTTATCTTTATTCAAATTAATATTTTAAAATGACATCTTGTCCTGTTATGAATTCAAAAAGTCACCTTTCTGCTGAGATTGTTTTTTTTAACTCAGTTGTGGAGATTTAAGATAGAAACAAAGTTTCTGGACCCAATGAAATAAGTGTAAAATTAATCTTGCAAATAGGCAGCCTCTAAGGCAAATAAGGGGTTTGCAAAGTTTGGTTTATTGTGCATGTTCAACTTTCACTGGCTTTGGTGAAAGGATTTTGCAACTTTGTTTGTGAATGTAAACCTTTATCTCCTGAAGATGTTTTGTCTTGGTTTGCGTGGTTAATGTATTCTCTTTGCCAATCACCAGGTTCAGTACAAAAAAGACTATGAAAAGAAGAAAGATAAGTACACTACAGTTGTGGATACTCCAGAACACTTAAGGACTACAAAAGTCAACAAACAGATTAGCGATGTAAGTGTGGTCGGTCCCTACCAAGCATACTTCCTTCTTTGAATTCTGACCTTCGAAAATAATAAAAATATGGCATTTTCAGTAGTCAGTTAAAAAAAAAATGTTTCTTATCTTGATTTTTTTCCATTGACACCAAGACTGGAGAAATAATATGATCTATAATTTGTATCTTCAGATTATCTACAAATTGGAATATAACAAAGCGAAGCCTAAGGGCTATACTACAATTCATGATACACCTATGTTACTGCACGTGCGCAAGGTCAAGGACAGAATAAGTGATGTAAGTAAATCATCCTTGTCTGTAATATCAAAAACACAAATAATAAACTTTTTGCTGTGATAAGTAATATTTTTAATGTGTGTGCAAACCTGTCATAAAAAAAGCTTCTTGTTAGAGTGAACTTATTTTGTTTGCATTGTACTTGGGAAGTCTGTATCTGGGTTTTCTTTCTATATTGGTTAGTGACTTTCGTGCAGCCTTGAATTAGGCACGTCGTCCATTACTGTGTTAGTTTATTTCTGCTACGGATATTGTGAATATGTAAAGTAAATATTGTGACCTACTGTAAGTATGTTTTAGCCTTCCATTACTTCCATTTTAGTGATATAAATTATTTTTCTTCCGTCAAGATTTTATCTTTACAGAGGCAATTGCTACTATTATGGCTTTAATATTTTGCTGCTTTTCTTGTTGACCATAGCTTTTATGTGTTATCTTTGTAAACGTTTTTTTATGTTTGTCTTTCTTTAGCTGAAATACAAAGAAGTGTACGAGAGGAATAAATCTCACTGCAATGTTGTAGTAGATTCTGTTCATATTAAGACTCCAAGGCATGCTTACAAGCTAAACAGCAACGTGAGTTCAGTTTTATGAATACTGTAATTTTCTTATGGACAGTGGTTGGGACTAGGAGCGGAGACTGAGGGAAATTATTTTCAATTCCACTGAAATTCTTTGAGCTTGGACATTACTTTTAATTCTTATGCTGCTGCATAAAATATTTGTTAATTTATTTCATACACAAATGCTCATTCTTGAAAGTTCTTCTTGAAGACACCTGAGATTCCTTCCACGTCACACATCTACTATTATTCTGGCTCCTCTTTTTTTTTTTGACAGAGGCATAATTATACCTGAATTTTTTTGTGATGATGTTCTTGTAGACAGAGTAAGAGCTTAATGGGAAGTTTTTGTTTGTTTTCTATTACCAGTGGCCCAACATCCACTGCAATAGGCAAATAACTGAAAGCACTCACCTTCCTCAAAGTTATGACAGTTTCCAGTCATTCATGTTCCTTTCTTGACCCTGCAGTGGAGTAACTAGAGCAAGTGGGCTCCTACTGGATTGCACATGATTCAGAGGAAAGCCCTAATCTGATGAAAATGCAGTTTCTTTCATCTTCCCTTATTAATTGTTCCAGACTGAAAGAGAATTTGCATCAGTTTGATCTGTAAAGTACACAACTTTGACTTTTTTTTTTTGTTCATGTTTCTCTGTGAACAGCTTGATTATAAGAAGAAATATGAAGCAGCCAAGGCTCATTGGCACTGGATTGCTGATAGACCTGACTTTGTTCAAGCGGCCAAGTCGTCTCAGCAACAGAGTGATGTAAGAAAATCAGAATAAACTGAATAGTCCCTTTCCCCACATCTCTCTTTTTCAAAATTAAAAAAATGTTGAAGATCTGGGACTCCCTTTTTTAATCTTTTTTTTTTTTTTTTTTTTTTTTTTTTAATTTCTGCAGTATGAATACAAACTGGACCGGGAATTCCTAAAAGGATGCAAACTCTCTGTCACAGATGATAAAAACACAGTACTGGCTTTAAATAATGCCATCTTGTCAAGTGATGTAAGTACTTGAGCATTCAATTTTTGTTTTTGTTGAATTTTACATCCTATGTAAGCTACTTTACTGGCAATATGATTGGATTAAGAATGACAGTTTGAAAAGTGGAACTCAGTCACATTTCATTAGTTGATTTATTTCATTAATAAATTAGCAAATCTGAATAAATTTGGTCTTGTAAATGTCAGTGGCCTAGTTTATGTTTTTTCATATTAAATAAATACTTACATTCAACATTGCCTGAACACCCCGGACCTTTGATATATCTCTAGATTCCTCTTATTGAAATGAAAATCTTACCTGGAGAAAACAAAACAAAAAAAAAAAGCTGCAGGTATAGCTTGTGCTTACAACAATGTATTTTTAACAATTACTAGCAATATATTCAATATATTAATTAAATTACAATTGAGAGCTACAGGAATGTGTAGGCTGGAACAAATTTGTCTTGGAAAACAGCAAAATATGAGATGATCTGCAAACTTTTGCACTAAAAAGCAGTGACAACTACAGTAATCTCTTTGGAAATCATTACAAAACAAGATACACACTGCTTAAAATGGTATCTTTTCTCACTGCTAGATAAAATACAAGGAGAAGCACAACAAAGCTCGAGGAACGTGCCTTGTTGTTCCAGATACACCTCAGATCCTCCTGGCTAAGAATGTCAGCTCTCTGGTATCTGAGGTAACACATCTGACAGTTCTTTAGTCATTTTTAAGTACATCCTGTTAATATTTCGGCAGTGTGTGTGTGTGCATGTTGTTTTTTACCTATTTTAATTCTGTGCTTTCAGAACAAATACAAAGAACACAGCAAGAAACAGCTACCACATGGGTCTTATACAACCCTGCCTGAGACAAGAGACACGGCTCATGTGAAACAAGTGACCAAGAATGTCAGCGAAGTAAGTAACTAGTGCAATACCAATTTATGGTGAAGTTACTAACTGGTACATATAATTGATTAGACTGTTGCATATTTGAGTCTGCGTGGTTGAGTCTCAACATAAAATGCCCAAGGAGTCAGCAAAGACAAATTCCTACCAGGAGGAGACATTAACAAAGAGCGAAATCCATTTCTGGGGTAGCTGTTGAAATACTCTAGAGAAAAGTGACAGGCTGGAGTTCTAATGGGTGCCCTTAATCCGGATTTCATTTTTAATAGAAAACAGTTTAAACACAAATCATCGCCTCTAAATAGCAAGCTTTTGTAATCTAAAGTGTAGATTATGACAAACTAGCTGGGGATCATAAGATATGAGAATCAGGAGACTGCATTTTATCTGTCTTAACAGCTTCAGTGAACTTATTTCCAAGTTTCAGTAGCATTTACCTCACCATGAAACTCATGCCTCCATGCCTCTGTTTGCTCTTAACAGACAAATTATAAAAAGAAGTTTGTGAAGGAGAAAGGCAAATCTAATTATTCTATCATGCTGGAGCCTCCTGAAGTGAAACATGCCATGGAAGTTGCTAAAAAACAGAGTACAGTAAGTTTTGTGGTTTTATGAACTAAGTAATTCATGTAAGAAAAGTCGATCAAAATCAGCTGACAAAAAAAAAATTTACATACATCTGGATTCCCTCCCAGCCTCCCTGTTCAGGTATAATTCTGAAGGACAAACATACAAATATTTACAGCTGTAAAATTGCACTGAAATAAAGGATTTATTTGATATTCATATTTATAATTAATAACATGAAGTAGTCTAATGCAAATCACATTTAATAATTTCTTTCATTCCTTCAAATACAGACAATTGCATATGCTCATTTCTTCATATGTAACTTGACCACTTGCAAAAACAGATTCCCAAACCAATTCTTTGTGAAATTGTTAAAAAAAAAAAACATCATGTACTTTCCCAGCAGCATTTCTGTGTCCTTATTAGCTATCTTTCTCATGAACAAACCTGAGTATTCTTTTTTCCTTTGTCTGTCACCATGGTTTAGATTGAATACAAGAAAGATGCCAAGTCAAAACTCCACTACACACCTATAGCAGATCGACCAGATATTAAGAAAGCAACTCAGGCTGCCAAGTTAATTAGTGATGTGAGTGGTTTTTAAAATCTTCTGTATAATGTTTAGCAGTAATGTTACTATTAAAAACAGTAAAATCAAAAGGGTATTTCATCGCTACTAAACTATACATTTTTAATTTGATTTTCTTTGTTAGATTGAATATAAAAAGCGTGGAGAAGCTGGCATTGGTGTTACCATGCTGGGACGTCCGGATATTGAACTGGCAAAAGAGGTGTCCAAACTAACTAGTCAGGTAATAATAAAACATTTGTGAAACTTGGAAGCAGTGAGAGAAAATAAATAACATTAACTTCTAGAATGATGTTAATATTTTAACTAGAATTATTTCTAGATTAAATGATAAGGAAATATTTATAAAGGAACATGTTAAAGTAAAAATTAAGTCGTGATGTGAAGCTATTTCTTCGTTGAACAAACATTGAGAGTCTGATTTTGCTTACAGTGATGCCAGATGTGATTCACCACTTTCTTTCAAGTCATTTATATCCATTCAGTGTATGTCACTTTCCCAAAGTGCATCCAGTCACTTTCCCAAAGACTACGCTGGTGGATAAGTGTGCCCAGATACTAAAAGTCTGCTGGCTTCAATGGGAGCAGAAGTGATCCTTCTGTACGGGCTGCAGAGAGGATTCATAGAAGTGCGGAGACAGGGCATATAATTTCTCTATATTTAATCCTGTCATCTCTAAAATCTTTGAGTGTTTCCATCTTCTTAAAAATGTTATTTATAATTCTACGATGTCCAGTTTCTTATCTTGATGGAATATGGAAAGTTAGAACATAGAAATGTACAGGTACCTGAATAACTGTCACTTAAAAATTTATAAATTCTGTGAAATTCTGAAACAGTTGATACGGAGAGAATTATTTTACAAGACTCTGTTGGTCCAGAGTTGTCAGGTTGCATAAATCTGTACATCCTTAAGATCAAAACAGAAGACAATCATTACCTCTAAAAGCCAGCTGATAGTTTTCAAGAAAGGGTTGCCTGAAAATTAAGGGTTGCTGGAATTAAAAAACATTTTCTGCAAAAGCCCAGAAGCTGTAGCACCTCTCTTGTCTCCAGTGGTGAAATGGACACAGATAAGTTATTCATTTGTGCAGAATATTTTGAAAAAATAATAAAATAAAAAAAAAAAAGCACCTGTATGCAAATATAATTCTCTTACACTAAATGATGCCATGACAAGATCTTTTAAGGACTGAGGCTGATGTGTCAGCTATATTCTCTCTTTCTCTCTTTTTTTTTTTTTCCCCTGTTTCTGAGTATTGGCTTTAAAAGAAGCAGCCTCTTACCTAGCTCTTCTTACTCATCCCTTATGAGAGGGACATTCTGTTTCTTTTGGTGACTTTCTTTCTATTTTGTGCCTTTGAAAGAATCTTCTGCTTTGGCGTTAGTATGCTATATTGATAGAAGCTTGTGTAGTTTAATTTTGCAATGGACACGTTCTCCAATTATTCTGAAGCACATGCTTTTCTGTGGTTGTTTTTGTTTGTTTGTTTGTTTTTTCACCAGGTCCTCAGTTCTACTCACCACTTCATGCTTTAATCTTATTATTGTTTGCATTTCTGATCTTGCTCTCTTGCTACGCATTATAGGCGGAATACCTCAAGCGCCATATGAGAGGGCATGGAGCTGCATCTTATGATACCCCATGGATGAGAACGTTTAAGAAAGCTAATATGCTAAGTAGTCATGTAAGATAATTTTAAGTGACACAGCTGGGAATGCCTTTTTTATGCATCTATCTCTTGTGCACTTACAATTCCAAGTTGTTAAATGGTTTATGATGCACCAGTTGCACCAGGTCTTTTTGTGTCAAAGGTGTTGAATGTAGCAAAACTTGTGAGACTGCTCTCTTTTTTTCCTCTGGAAAGACTGTGCATGGGATTTAAGTGCATGGGGAATTTGTCTCTTTCAGAAAAACTACATAAGGCTTCAAACCCTGTGCCCTTCATGATGGTTTTGGAACTTCCAGTGTTTATAATAGAAGTGTCCAATACATTCATGTAACGTGGAAGCTACCCTTTTTCACCCCAAAAAATAAAACCAGCCATATAAGCTTGAGCTGGTTTTCCTGAGAATGTATGAAAAACAAATATTTATATGACAAACTCAAAAATGGTGCAGGTTATTTTTAGTAAACAGTCATTCCCTATGCAGAAGATTCACACTTGAATTGTATTTTAACTATTCTGTTCAAACTTCTATTTAAACTAATCTGTTCTGGATTGGCATAATGGAAGCACAGTGTATGATTAAACCCTAGAGCTCTGAGAAGTATACACTGTAGTGATTTGAGGGCGCATATTTTCTTACATTTCTTCCATCTCAAAACCTTTGGAAAACAAAAAGCCTATAGCTGCATAGCAGTTCTGAAGTGGCATCAGGTAGATCTCTGCATTTCAATTCTGTGCTTGGATTTCCAAAAGAAAAAAGGGGGATTATGGCTTTTCCATATCTAGCTGTGACTACTGCATGTAACTGCCGCATGCTTGAATGACAGCCACCATGCTTGTTAGTAAAAAAATAAAAAAATAAAAAAATTTCAGTAGAACCAAGGACTCTTAAACTGGCATCTGGTCTGGAACAATTGAACTGCAAGAAAAAGAAGAAATTATGTTTATTCCCATTCAGATATAATGAGCTCCTCTTTTTCCATGCTTTTGCTCCAATACTAGCCATCTCTCTCTTAGTATTTTAAACTTTGAGATTATTTTGGTCCTGAGAGAAAATCAACTATTTTAGAGGGGAGTAAGGGAGCAAATACTAATTGGTATCATCTTTCATTTTATTTTTCTCTTGGGTATTTATTCTCATAAATTTCTTCGTTGTAAAGCAATGTCTTCTTTATAAAGCTTCCTTATAAAGCAGCTTGTTAATCCACTTGCCTTTTTTTTTTTGGTTGTATTTCATCTGTCTGGCATCCTTGCTTTCAATTTTGCATAGATCTTCCAATAACATTTCATCTGGGTTTAAAAAATTTGGCATGACGGGTCTGATCTTCATCATATTTTGCATAGCTTGCGTAACTTAACAGTCTTGTATACGTCTTGATTTTAATTTTTGTGAGATCAGAACTAATACTGATTCCTTTTATGTCAAAAATGTTGATATTGTTTTCTTACATTGGTTAAGCAATTTGTGGATTTGCCTGTTCGTGTGTTTTATCTGAATGCTGGCATATTTTGCAAAGCAAAAGAGAGGCAGTGCAATACAGCATGAGCAATGTGGACAAGCTTGTATGGACAAGAATATGCCAATGAATTCAGAAGTGTAAAATCTGATTGTGGAATGTGATTTAATTCTGCTTTCAAGCATCTTTCTTTTTTCTACTAATATAAAATTATTTGTTTACATTTCTGTAATTGTCATTGTAAGTTAAAAAGCTTTTTTAAGGATTCAGCTGTTCCTCAACTTAGCTATCAGTTCTTCAGTAGTTTATTTCTTTCATTTCAATTTTCATATAAATATTTCTTGAGAGAGATCTTTTTTTTCTTTTCTGAAGAACCATTAATCCTTTTTCCTTATCAACCACAGTTTTATGTATGCTTCTTACATGTATTATTTTGGCCCTGAAAACAATCAAATTCTTTCAGAAAGACAATGACAATTCTCAGTGGTTGTTCTTTAGGCCAAGTGTGAGCATTGCTGGTTTATTTAGTATAAAATATCTCCACATAGATGTGGATTGGTAAGCAGAAAGAAATGTTGCCTCACCTGTTTCCGTGCAGTCAGAATACTACTACAGGGAAGACATGAGAAATCCTCAGAATTTTTCTACTGATGGCTACTCTAATGCTGATGGGCATAATTGCTAACTGTGGGATCTGTTTAGAAAAGTCAGAACTTAAGGCTAAATTACTGAGGGCCAATCTTTAATATTTAGAGTTATTTCCTTGCAATCTTCTCTAATTCCTCTGAAACAATTTTGTTCATTTTTGTGGATATATATTTATATATGTACACACACTAAAACCAAAAATGTTCCTAATAAAGCAGCCTTTTACAGGTCCACAAGAAATAGTGAGGAATTGACCTTTAGCAGTAGTGGGATGGGACAAGTCATGATGAAGGACTTGCCGTAACTCAAGCCATTAGCAAAACTCATTCATCTAACCTGGCATATGTGCCTCCAGCCTGGGTCTGCTAAAACATCGATTTACATTGATATGGTTTACCTTGCTAACGTTAATCTGATGTGGTTTGGAAGTGTTACTAAGTCTCTTATGCAACCTAGTTCCTAGTAACTAATTGTATCACTATTCTATATGTGATCGTTATCATCTTTCTTTATCTCTGTTTCATACAAAACCCAGTCTGTGTATGACAATGTATGTAAGTATTTGTTCCATTGCCATCTTCAGTGCTGATATGTCCTAAGGTAGTTTTTAAAGCACATATTTCAGCAAGAAGTATGTTAAAAGTTTTTTTAAAAAATACTCTTTATGCTTATGTCAGTTTTTGTCTCTTTGTGAAATACGGTATCTTTTATGTACGTATAGCTGTCACTGAATGAGGAATTCTTCATCTCACAAAGGGTCGGAATGTATCTGTATGTTGTCGGAATGTATCTGTATGTTGTCAATGTATTTCTTTTGACTATGTCTGTCACTATTTTTACAGTGAGGAGGTGTTACATATGCACCAAATGAAAAATTGCTAGTGATATTTTGTAAATTCAAATGTAGATTTTCTTTCCAAGTCAGGTGATCTTTAAAATAACCTTTATTCCACTGGATGCCTTCAAGTTACTGCATTTTTGTTCTTCCACTTAAAATCAGCGTGTACTCAGGTCTCTTTGCCTTCTGCAGCCAAACAAGCAAATGCTCAAGAACAGATGTAATATGCTTTTTTTGTTTGTTTGTTTGTTTTTTAAATTTAGGTGAAATACAAGGAGAATTTTTCCAAAGAGATGGGTAAAAAGCCCAAGTATGATTTAAAGGAGGCTAAGATCTACAAGACCATGAAAGATGCTCACAACATAGCTAGTGAGGTATGCTCACACTTTTCCTACAGGGAAATTAAACGTTTCAAATGTCCTATAGGAAAGAGCTCCTTTGTGTTATTAACACATTAGGCATCACAGGTTTTATCAGCAGCCTTCTTTTCTGATGTTTGTCCTTTCTTATCTTCAGGTGAAATACAAGGCAGATTTAAAGAAACTTCATAAGCCTGTTACAGACATGTCTGAATCGCTGATCATGAACCATGTCCTGAGTACAAGCCAACTCGCCAGTGCTGTAAGCTCATTAACTAACACCAGATCCATTTGATTTTCCCATTCCTGCTGATTCCATTCTGAATTGATCTCTGCTAACTATTTCCATAATGATTGCTAAGGGAGCAATTATTATTGTTCATGGTACATCACCTGGTAGTGATCTCTTCTCTACGTTCTAATGGTTGTTTCCTAGCCAACTAGCAACTTTGTCACATTTGTTCGCTGGGAAGTGAAATCCTTATTAGATGTAGAACTGCTAGTGTTTTAAATCCTCTAATCATTTTTAGTGGATTCATTCTTTATTACATTTTAACTGATTGCACCTCACTAACAAATACTATTTTCTTCTTTCTTTTTTTTATATTTTTTCTTTACTGCTTAATATATTTAAAACTTTTTTTTGGTCTGCTTTTTCATTTCATTTTTATGTTTAACATCCTCCTAATATAGAGGTACAGAATTATGTCTAACAAAGTGCTCAATAATTTTATTGAGAAAAGACAAAAGTCATTATTGCCTGGCACAGCCTTTTCATGTATCCACTGTGTTTTCTTTATCTTTCTTGTTTACTTTTTTCTCTCTCTTTTTTGTTTTTTTATCTTTGTTTTTAAATATCTTTGCTGCAATCGAAATGATCAAAAAAGATAACTTTTCACCCACATCTTTAAAAGTGATATCTGATACTGGGAGTTAAAATTCTTGTTTTTGTTTAGCTTTTTGTCTTTCTAATTTCTCTTTGATGTTCCATTGAAGTGTTGCTTTGATTGGACCTAAGAAGTAAATTTGCTGAGGGATTTTTTTTTTATTGAGATGATTTTTGACACCTTCCCTTCAGTACCAGTACAAGAAGCAGTATGAGAAGAGTAAGGGTCACTACCTTGTGGTGCCAGATAATCTTGAACAGGTTCACCTAAGGGAGGCATCAGAACTACAGAGCCACGTAAGTTGGTCGCGTGTTTCCCATTAACTGCAATCATTGAGTACTAAAGTCTCCATCACTGAAATCAACCTAGTAAGTTCTGTGATGTATAGTAATTTCTGTGCCTTTCTATAAACACTTCACACTCAAGAAAACAAAAGTCAATGAGAAATACTCGTGCATCTGCACATTTAAACACATGCAAACTATCCACGTGATCTCTTCATTCTAGAGTAGATCTCAGTTACTTATTCCTGTTGTATCTGGATCTTGCTACACAGTATAACACATTTATTGGGGGTAATTTCATCTATAGAAAAGAAGATTCGATTATCTTGGAAACCGGAAATTGATAACGGTAGGGTTGTTGTTGACAGTATACTTTCAGTTGCTTTATCCATTCTAGTCTCAAGTGATACAAAGGAGAGCTCTGCCATTATTTTTCTGCATACATAATTCCTTTAATGAAACCAATATCTACTGCTGCTCTTAGATGTGCCTGTTGACACCTTTTCCCTCTGGAATACAGCAAATAGTGAATCATTCCACAGAAATTTATCCTCTAATTTAGTCTCTAGTCCTCTCTGTTCCAGGTATTTATTGACCCTAAAGCGAGAGAGAAGTAACTGCTAGAATGTGAAGGACTATAGGTATTGTTCTGGTGCAGAATAATAGCATGGAAGAGCAAAAACTACATAGCAGAGCACTAAGAATATAGTTGCTCATCAGTTTGTAGTGTAAGTCACCACTCATTGCACTAGTTTGAGACTGGAATCTGAGCCAAAGACATAGCATTGCTTCTTGCAACAGTTTGAAAATTGATGCCCTAAAGGCTAGATACTGTAAGTTGAAGCAAGAATATCTTCATTTTGGTGGACTTTTTACTTCCTGGACAGACATATATAGAATTAGGTAGGAAGATGCTGAACTGCATCTTTTCAAGCCCTGTCCCTAACATTCCAGCAATCCATTAACATGTAACTGGCTGAATCAAACCAGGGTCAGGAGCAATCTCAGTGCCTTCAAGTTAGATTTTTGCAGCTACCTGTCTTCCTTCTTGTGATCAGTTATTTCTTGAAATCAGAGCTGACACTGCATATTCTTTGCAACAGGAAATATGACGGTAGAATATTAGACCACACACATTTTGCTGCAAGGCTGACTTTTGATTTTACGTTTTAGGATCAATAATAGGGATTTCAGGAAGATAAACAGTGTTAGAAATTCATTTTTTACCAGATATCAGTTAACCACAGTAGGCAAATCTTAGTTGATGAATTAGTTCTTTGATTATTTAGAAGGGTAACTTTTTTATTTTCTTCTCAGGTGAAATATAAAGAAAAGTATGAGAAGGAAAAAGGTAAACCTATGTTGGACTTTGAAACTCCAACATACCTTACTGCAAAGGAATCTCAGCTCATGCAGAGTGAGGTAAGATTAAAATCAACGATAGACTAAAGATAATTTAACGTTTATTTTTATAGTTAAACTAGTTAAAGTTAGTTTAAATAGTTAAAAAAAATAGTTAAATAGTTAAAAAAAAATAGTTAAAATAGTTAAAGTGGTTTAGACATGCAGTTATACTTTTGTTTTGTGAATGCCGATAGACTGACAAATTATTGTTGTATCACACGTTTCTTTATATTGGTAATAAAATACTGTATTTGAAATACATGAAATTTTCCTCTGTCACTATGAAGTGTATATTTTCTGTAATTTTTCATCAAGAAGCTGTCAGTAAATGAAGCTTAAGCAAATCTTTGAGTATTTACAAGAAATGTAATATGAAATACACATCACTTCAATATTTGCAACAGGAGTATACTATGTCAATTATTACGGTCCACAGAAAGCATGCTGTTTCTTGTTTTCACCTGAGAACTCTATGTTTGAAAAACTCATTTATTTCCTGTTTGTCTCTACTGTCACAGTGTTCTTTGCTGACCTGTCATTCTATTTCCTGAAGCAGTTATTTTCTGTTTGAAGTATTATCTTGTTCTGTTGCAGGTGAAGGCTTATACATGTTGAAAAACACTTGTATAAGGCCCTAAGTCATTATGTTTGAGTGATTCCATTGAATGTTTTCTCTGCCTATATAAGTAGGAGAAAAAAAAAAAAAACAAAGACAGGATCAGGTCATATTTCCATTGGAAGTAATGAGCTGTTTCATGAACTTCAACAGAAAGAGGATTTATTCTTTCTCTGTCTGCAGCACTGACTATAGAAGATCATGACATTAATACTGCTGCTTCCTCTCCATCCTCCCAGAAGTTTTAAAATATAATTAAAAATAATGTAATAAATATTTGCTATTTTGCTTTTTTTCTTCTTACTCTCATTAGAAAGAATATAAGAGGGACTTTGAAGAGTCCATTAAGGGCAGAAACCTTACTGGCTTGGAGATTACACCATCCTTATTACATGTCAAATATGCAACCAAAATAGCAAGCGAGGTAGCAATTGTTCTGTTTTTTTCCTCTGTCAAGTTAAATAATTCCACTAAGTATACTCAGCAACATTTCTTCTTCACCACTTTTTTTTCCTAACCATTTTAAGCATGTTTTATAAATATTTTGTGTTGTGATCTAATTTGTCATGTACATTTATTATTGTCCGTTAACTGTATTCACATTTACTGTGTCCTTTCCTGACATTCACCAGCATAACTGGTACATAGCGGGATGTGTATGTGTGTGCCCTTGCATTTTGTCTTGAACAATAATGACTATACACTGTTCCATTGCAGTAGTTCTTATATAACCGTATACCTTTGCTGTTTTAAAAGATCCCCTTTTTTTTTTTTTTTTCTTTTGGAGCTTTTGGATTTATTTATTTATTTATTTCATTTTTGCAATAAAGCTGTAGAGTGTAGAACTCTTTTTAGTCTGTCTTTGCAGTTTTCCTTTTCTTTCTTATGCAGAAAGAATACAGGAAGGATCTGGAAGAAGGTGTCAAAGGTAAAGGATTAACAGCTTTAGAGGAGACTCCAGACATGTTAAGAGCAAAGAATGCAACTCAAATCCTGAATGAGGTATGTCGGAAGCTATTTGGAAAATACCTGAATAGAGGTAACAACTTCAGATGGACAAATGCTTATAGCCATATAACACTAGTATATAGTAATACCCTACAAACTCTTGAGTAGAGAGAAAAAAAGAATGTGTATGGTGACTAAGTCTGAAACTGGTAGCCTGAACTTGTAAGTGAGCTGTTTCTGTCTTTGCAGTCACTATCAGGAAGGTAAGTGAAGAAGAAACAGGTGCTGCAATCAATGGTCAGATGGTCAACAGATAAACTGTTTTTGACTGCATCAGCTGCAGGACTGATGGCCAAGGCAGACTTTTCCCCATCTCAGTGGAGAGAGGTGGCCAACAGACAGTCAGGATGTGTAACCTATGTTATTTACAAAGTGGACTGGTATCATAAATATTTCATAGTGACTATTTTCATAGGATAAGTGCAGCTCAAATTTTAAGGGCTATAACATCACCAGGCTTAAAGTTGAAAAAACTAAGTTATGATATGGCTTGTTAACAAATTCTGTTGAGCATGCTGACTGCGTACTGACAGCATTTTGTATGTACTTAGGGCAAGCATTTTAAGTTATTCAAGGAGCCTCTATTTTATTACCAGAGAATAGTACAGACATATTCAGCCAAGTTCAGCAGTTGCCATAGCAAGAGATGAATTATACCAATCTATACAAAATATATCTTTAATATATCTTTTAGACCTCACTGAAAGATGTCTTTGGGAAGAGTAGCAGCTGCTGATGAATTTTTAGAGAGGCTATTAATTTCAAAGGACCTACACTATCACAGAGAATCCTGTCCCCTTGCATTTTTTGGGCATGCCCAGTGTGAAACATACGTGACCACTTTTCACTACCATAAGCATTTCATAAACTGCTTGCTCCCTATTGCTCCTCTTCTGTACAAGTCACTGTTTTACACGGATCACTGATGACCTAAGGGAACTTGCACTTTGAGGTTACTGGTGTGAGAAGGAACCTTAATAGAGCTGGCCTGTAGTGTGCCTCCATTTGCTGCTGCAGCTGGGCTGTTTGTTCTCAAGATTTAAGTTATAAAGTAAACACTTCAGTTATGTCATGTGTGTGTTTAATTGTACGTTTATATTAGCAGTATTCCTGTTTTGTGATGTGGTCATGAAAATACCTGAAGTTGCCAAAGGGATTGCTTTCACATCAATAAAATATTTATCTATTGTCTTAATTTGCAGAAAGAGTACAAAAAAGCCTTGGAATTAGAAATTAGAGGAAAAGGTCTGACAGAACTGGCTTTGGAGACACCGGATTTTGTGAGAGCAAAGAATGCCACAGACATTGCCAGTCAGGTCTGTGTGAATAATCCATTTCTCACGTCTGATGTCTTTTTTTAAAGAAAAAATTGCTAGCAGTTGTTTTTTTTTTTCTTTCTGAATAAATAGTGTGAAATAGTGTGAAAATTGTTGCAAAGATATGATAAAGGCACCTAAATGTGATCTCTCCCTTATCTCTCCCTAACAGATCAAATACAAACAGTTGGCAGAAATGGAGAAAGCCAACTACACGAGTGTTGTCGATACTCCAGAGATTATTCATGCCCAGCAAGTCAAAAACCTTTCAAGCCAGGTAAATGGAGTGAAGAGATGTAATCATTGTTCACATGGGAACCTTGAGCAGATGTTAACTTGGAGCACCTGAATAGCTACCTGTCACAACATTCAGGAAGTACATCAGAAAAACATATTTCTGTGGAACAGTGAGGTGGCATCTCTTACTGAAAACCAGTATTGAAAATCCGTTTCAATATTGAAATTAACTTATTGTAATACTGTATAAAATAGAACAATCATTCCTATTGTTTTTGCAATACCAAAGCAAATTTAATTCTAAGTAGATTTAGCTGAATTTTCCTACTCCTTAATGACTCTAAATGTTTAAAACAAGTCTTATGCAGAGGTGTAATCTGAAACAGAAGTACTCACGTTTCCGTAAAGATGAGCATTATGCAACAATAAGAAAAGTCAGGCTGTTTATTAGTGCTTTTGAATTAATGGAATGTGTTTTGTATTTTGTATTAGAAAAAATACAAGGAAGATGCAGAAAGGACCATGCCATACTATGTGCCTGTAGCAGACACACCAGAAATGCAGAGAGTCCGTGAGAATCAAAAGAACTTCAGCACAGTATGTATATACATAACAAACGTTGTTACCGTCAAATAATTAAAAATGTTCAGCTTTTTTGTTACTTAACAATGTCCCAATATCACACTCTAATCCCAACTAGGCTGCCTTTATATTCTCAGGGATCCCCAGTTGGTCCCCTATGTATTCAGCAGTACACAGGGAAAAAAAATGAGTCTGTAGTTTTCTTCCTGCAGTGCTTTTACAATTCCTTTGCTAATAATAGAGAATTATACTTACAGAAGTTCTGGTTAGTAGAGACTAACTGCAGGACTGTATGGTCAGGAACATGAACAATTACTCCACAGTCTGGCTTGAAATCTTTAATTGTTGAGGCTTAATTAGTTTAGATGCCATAGTCTGGCACCTTTCAAGATTTTTTGATTGATCTAGTTAAGGATCTCCTATTACTAATTTAAGTGAGAATATTTATAACTGTATGTCTTTATATCACTAATGGTGATGTTAACATGGTCTCCTTAAAAGCTGTCCTTGAAAATATTTTATTTTTCTTAGCTTCAAAGAAAGTTCAGTGAGTAAATTTTTATGGTGTAGAGTCAACATTTGGCATTTTACTTCAACTTTTTCAACAGCTTCAGTATCAGTGGGACCTACAGAACAGCAAAGGAAAAGTTACAGTTGTACAAGATACACCAGAAATGCTGCGTGTGAAAGAAAACCAGAAGAATTTCAGCTCGGTATGGTTATTTTCTGTTTTCAGTGCTCATTCCAAAACACCCACAGTTTAATGTGTTTAATAAAATAATTATTTTAGAATCATAGAACAGTCTAGGTTGGAAGGGAGGGACCTTAAAGCCCATCTATTTCCATCCCCTGGGCCATGGGCAGGGACACCTCCCACCAGCCCAGGTTGCTCAAAGCCCCATCAAACTTGGCCTTGAACAATTCCAGGGATGGGGCAGCCACAGCTTTGCTGGGCAACCTGCTCCAGTGCCTCACCACCCTCAGAGTAAATGTAATTTTAGGCTTTTCCCTTACAAATACTTATGTTCTTGACCTGCTTAAATGTGCATAAGAACTTTTTCAAACTGATTAGCTGATTTATGCTACTCCTTTTTATCTACTGTCACTTTTGGAGTTCCCTGACTGCACTCTTCCCCATGTACATAGCTGTGATATAGTTAAACAGTCAGCCCTCTGCTTAAAGTGTTATTACAAGTGTCCACCTTTCTTTTGTTCTGTTGTCATGTAAGTAGTGCAGTCTTTGGCTTTTTCTTTCAGTGAAAAGTGAACTGTCTCCCCAATACCTTTCACATTTCATGTATTACCATGAAGTGCCTGTTGTCTGCTGTATCATTTTGCCACTAGTTTCATTAGTCTAGTAAGTAGAAAGAATTTGTGTAAAACATACCAAAACAAAATTAGAACAAGAAGAACAAATACTAGTTTTCAATCCTAAAATTGGTCTACAAATGTTTTGATATTCTACTTAAAATGCATTACTACAAATATAAATGATCGGCTCCTTTTTGCGCACATAGCACTCATAGTAAATAAGACTTCAGATAGGCAATAAGCAGTGACTGGAGATCCTCTCAGCTGGCTTTCAGCCTGCACTGTTGAGTGCAAATCACTCGTCATGCAAATCTATTCACTCCCTAGAAGAAATAATGTTGTATTTTGTACGCTTAACCTTGTTGTCTTGATTCTAAATATTAAGATTTTATATAAAGAAGATATTGGAACTGGAACTACGATTGAAAAGACGCCAGAGATGCAGAGAGTTAAACGAACACAAGATGCAATTAGCTCGGTACAAAACAATTGATTTTTAATACTCTACGAGTGCTAATTCAACTTAAAATAATATGCTTTTTCCTTCTTAATTCTTTAAATTTTGCTAACTGTGGTTTGGCAATAATCTACCCAGCTAAGGGTTACTTTCTAAAAGTTTTTGTCTATTTTTGTGATTTAATAATCTTTCTAACGATTAACATTCAATTTGTTAGTTACAGTCCATTTCTAAAACATGAAAGCTCTTGTCATGATTTTAATCTCATCCCAAACACAGTTTATTTAGCAGAGAACCAAAGAATTGTTTAGGTAGGAAGGCACCTCAAGACATCATCTACTGCAAGCCCTTTGATCAAGCACGTTCAGCTACAGCAGGTTTCCCAGGTCTGTGTCCAGTTGAGTTTTAAACATCTCAAAGGATTCAAGATATTCAAAAGGACTCCACAACCTCTCATGGCAACCTGTTCCAGTATCTGACCACCTTCACAGTAAAAAATTGTTTTCCTGTGTTCAGATTGAATGTCCCGTGTTTTAACTCGTGCCCATTACCTCTTGTCCTGTCACTGGGCACTACTCAGAAGTTATTCTCAGCTCCATCGTCTTCACTCCCACCTTCGAGGTATTTATACAAGTTGACTAGTTCCCCCTGAGCCTACTCTTCTACTAGCTACAGAACCTCAGCTCTCTAAGCCTCTTCACATACCAAATACGTTCCAGTCCCGTAATCATCTTTGTGGCCCTGTGCTGTGCTCTCCCCAGTAAGTCTGTGTCTCTCTTGTACTGAGGCGCCCAGAACTGGACGCAGCACCCCAGATGCCACATCACTGGTGCTGAGTGGAGGGGAAGAATAACCTACCACTTCTCCCAGATCTGTGTCATTTGCAAGGTTGCAGAGAGTGCGTTCTGTCCCAGCACCCAGGTCACCAATGATGTTAAACAGTATCGGCCCCCATATTGATCCCTGGGGCACACCACTGGTGACTGGTCTCCGACTGGCCCTTGTGCCACTGGTCACAAAGCTCTGGGCTTGGTCACTCAGCCAGCTGTCAGCCCACTTCACTGTGCACTTACCTAACCCACACTTTGTTACTTGTCTGTGAGGGTGTTAGCGCAGGCAGTGTCAAAAGACTACTAAAGCATGTCTTGTAAAACCTTTATATTCTATTAAAAAGTTGTAATACTCATATATTGGAATAACTATGTAACTCAAGATTTGTATTTTTTTTCATGCTTTTTATTTGAATTCTGACATTATTTTAGTATAAGAGATACTAACATTTCAGCCATTTGTTGCATATTATGTTAAATACATTTTTCTGAAATACTATTCTCTTTTTGTTTTTGGTTATGCTGAAGTAAAAAATGAAAATAGCACTGATATCAAACACTTAATTGCTAAAATATTGTATGATGACCCTCAGCTATATTAAATAGATAGATTTTTACAAATCCAGAGTTCTGCTTTCATTGCTAGAAAGACCACATCATATCAGATCTGTTCAAAGGCATTTATAACAGTTTCTAGACAGTGCTTTTATGAAAGTGCCATTCACAGTGAAATCTCCGCAGCAGTTACCTTCTAACAGATTGCTTGTAAAGATGGTGGGAGTACTTTAACACCAGCTTTCTGCTCATGTTGGAGCCAATGAGATCAGGTTAATGCTCTAATTAATCTGCATGGCAATCCAGGTGCCTATTTTAATGCCATTAAGCTGAGATTTTTATATTATTATTATTATTTTTTTTTTAGTTTTTAACATCACAGGTTTTTGTAACTTAGTGTTTGATACATTGAAATGGTTTGGTTGTTATAAATCAGGGGTTTTGTTCTTGCTGAAGTTAAGCACCTGGAAGATATTAGATACCCAAATTTTAAGTTTCAACTGAAAACTTTTGGTTCACACAAGACTGCTTTTTTACCCTGCTCTGAGTTATTCTTAAACTACTATATTTTAGGCTGTGGCCTGAGTTATCTAATAGGTAATTCTAAAAGAAAATTCCTTGCTAACTTCTTTGCCATTAGAATACATCTAGTACTTGAGATTTCAGTGAGTTTGTTTCTTTAGTCATACAATTTGTTATGCATACATGTATCAGCTGTGCTTAAATATAAGTCTAACTATTTCTAATGTCTCTGCCTTTGCAGATTAAGTACAAGGAGAGTATTGGAAAAGGAACTCCAATTCCCGATCTCCCCGAAGTGAAACGTGTCAAGGAGACACAGAAGCACATCAGCTCGGTAGTGGCTAAAATTTTCTTCTTACCCATATAATCTTGCAGAGCTCAAGCTCCAACCTTTGATATTGTTTGTGGTATTTATTGTTGAAAGAACAGATCCCTTAAACCCCTATAGTCAGCGGCAGGAAGTTTAAATATCTGAATTTTGCAGTAATCATTACCATCAGCCACTTCCCTGAATTATTTCTGTGACCTTTTCTAAACACAGAACTAAAAACAAAAAATACCCAGATGATATCTTACAATTATTCTGAAAAAAAGTGAGCAGCTAGAAATAACTTTGTGGAAAAAAATAAATGGAGCCTCTTTTTGTAGTCACAAAAACTACTGACAGTTTTAAATGGGAAAAAGTATCTGGCTTTTCCCATATCTAGTTAAGTGTAGATTCTGATAATTAAACCCTGCTCTCCAGATTTTGAGCCAGCATTTCCTGAATGCAGTGTTGAGGGAGGATATGTTCTTGATCACTGGTACCTCAGATGTTTGCTATACAATGCTGAGGAGCAATAGCTCCTGTACAGTGAATATCTCATGATTTACTGTTCCTAATTTTAAGTACTGATTCCCTCTTGAGCTGTTTATGGTACTAGTGACTTTTGCAGGTCACTAGTGCATAATTGATTTTTTTCAAATGAATCTTCATTTTTCTAACTTTCAAGTTACATAATTTGTTTTCTCTTGCTGTGAATCCTTTATTTTTGTATTTTTTTCTTTTTTCAATGACGTCAACCAATGAAATGCAGTTTGCAAGTAGTTTACAAATTTGTGAGAATTGCTGGTGCATTTGTAATGTGTTTCTACATGATTAGGTTTTAGACAGGACATTTATATGTCTTCCATCGTGGAAAAGGCAATTTTTGATCAAACAATTGTAGGTTAAATTAAATCTAGTAATATGAGATTGTTTTCTCACTAGAGCCTTAAAATGAAATAATATGATAATGTTCTGAAAAAATAGAGATCAAAATGAAATCTAGCCCACAACTAAATTCAGCTGTTTGTTAACACCATTAAAAAAAAACCTCTGGAAATACTGACTGCCTGAAAAGAAGTACTATGACGTTTCCTAAACTAAAATGAAAAGCAGAAAATACCTACCTCTCATGCCAGATTAGCAGAGTATTTAAATTTGTGTCCTATTATAATGAAGTCCTCTATTGACTTCTGTGTTTCCAAGCACCTAAATGTAGACATTAAGAGCTTTGCTGAGCTGGTGACTGTACTTACTGAGTAAAATATCTTTTGCACATGTTTACATATAATCCCAGATTGTATTTATCTGTTAACCAGGTAAATTGCCTATCCAAATGTATTGTAGATATTACGGAAGGAATATGATCTTCTCACCTTTCTGGGTGCTTGTGTTCTGCAGGTATTGTACAAAGAGGACCTAGGGACAGGTATCCCAACACCTGTCACTCCAGAAATAGAGAGAGTGAAACGCAATCAAGAACACATTAGCTCGGTATTTAAAAAAAAAAAAAGGCGACTCATTTTTGCATAACATCCTAACATGTATTCTGGTTTCCTTCGGTGATTTAGAATCTCACCCTTCTCCTTTCTTTTCCCTGACAATATTTTTAACTCAATTATTCCACCTTTTTGTGGTTTAACTTTTTTGAGTGATTGACAACTTCTCATGAATTTCTTTTAAGAAACAAAGCTGGTAGTAAGCTGTGAAATCAATCCGGTGTTTCTCCCCATGTTTGTTTTATCTTAACCCTTTATCTCCTAGTGTCTGTAGTCATATTTACAGAATAATCAACCATCAGCCAGTTCCTTAATATTAGCCTCTAGAACAAGTGTGTAATTAATTGAAAAGTGACCGTAACACTAAACATAACTCACAAAATAGTGAGATTTAATTATATTGCCTGTGTTGAGTGTGGTGGTTTTTCTTTTTGGTTTGGTTTGGTTTGTTTTTTGTGGAAACTTTCTTGTACCTCACAGGTATTATACAAAGAGGGCTTAGGGACTGGCATCCCCACACCGGTCACTCCAGAGATGGAGAGAGTCAAACGCAATCAAGAGAACATTAGCTCGGTAGTACTAAATGAAACACAACCTACCGTTTAGAATGCAAATCGAATCTTTTTAACTCCTCCGTATTAATTTTTTATTTCAATTCCTTATTGAACTTTGAACAACCTTTTCTTAATCAAATAACTAAAGCCTAAAGCCTTGTCAGTATCCTATAAATTTTATTTTTTTTTACCTCAGTCTAACTTAATTGTCATTAAATTATTCCAGCTGTGAATTTTTAACCTCATTTACTTAAAGCAGCTAAGCAGTTCCTTATGTTTTCTTCCCATCAAAACAGTGACATTCTGAGTGACTTCTCCTCGGTAACAAAGACTATCCTTCTAACATGCCTTAGACTCACCACACTGGTGCAGTGCAAATGAAAAATGAACTCTTAACACTGTAGAGCAAAGCAATCTAATGCACCTGGACTGTGTTTGTATTTTCCTGGTTTTGTTGTGTTGGATGCTTTCTTATAGACTCTTCAGGTCTTTGTAAGAAAACCTGGGCAGCATCCCCATGTCACTATAATGTGAAAAATGAAGAAAATTGTGTAATTAAGGGAAAATTATTGTAGCAATGCCTTTCTATCCAGAATTGTTTCTGCTTCTAACACATTCCTGTCCCCCTGCACAACTGGAAGTGCTTTATGTTGTAATTTTGTAGTATATTTCAGTTTTAATTATAGTGTCTTGGGTCTAGTTTTGACTCAGTCTGACCAAATTCAGATGTGACAGATACAAAATTCAGACCTGACTTGAGATTAATAGGACAGTTCAGAGACGCCACCACTGTTACACTTTTCACTACGTTTAACTGTCTCTGTGATCATCGTGTCTCTCTTTTATACTGGTGAGAGGCAATCTTAGAGGCAAAGCTGACCACTAAGATATTTTATGTAAGTAAACAGACTCCTTTGGGGAAGAAGGCGTAAATGCAAAAAAGTTTTCAGGTGGTGTAGTTCGAGCTCTGCTTTCACAAAAAGCATTCTTGCAGTTCTTGCTGGCACACCCAGGTGAGAAGACAGTAAACCTCCTAGGAGCATTAGCCATTAGCTGATTATTTTGATTGCCTTTTTTTTTTTGCTAGCATTTGAACAAGGCTGACAAAATTGTATTTGTCATACTTCAAAGTTTCACTATATTAAATTACTTTTCTTCTCTATCTCTCTCCCCCATCTTCCTCTTTCCCTTCTTTTTCCTTAAAAAAACAAAACCCCCAAAATACCTCCCTGTTGCCACACAGGTGTTGTACAAAGAGGGGCTGGGAATTGGGACCCCAGTACCTGTAACTCCTGAGATGGAGAGGGTCAAACGCAATCAAGAAAACTTTAGCTCGGTACTTTTTTGCAATTTAAGAAAATGATCCCTATAACTTCATTTTAGAAGACTCTTTAACGCTTGTAAATGTTCTGCTCTCAGTAATTAACTTACAGAGACATTCCTTTTCTGCTGTTAAATTTTTAATCATTGTTAGTTATATTTTATGCAATCATTTTTAAAAGATATTATAGTAATCTTAACACGTAATGCGTCATGGCCTTTAATTTTTAAAGTTTCTTTTTTTTTCTTTTTTGTGTGAAGCTTGAAGTGTTTTGCCTTTTTTAAAAACCAGTTTTCTGAATTTGCTTAATTCCATTTTCCTAATGCTTTATGGTTGTGTTGAAGCATATCTAAGACCTAGGATGCATTATTTCTAGGTCTCAGAACACTTCCTTTGAACTGAGCACAATTGTTAACTGGTTTAAACTTCCTAATTTTTCCTGCTTTCTAATGGATGTGGTGAGCATAAAAGACAACTGTGACGTGTTCCCTCTATCAAATGCATTCTTCCTTTTGTTCTTATTTTTTTATACTACTATGTTACCATATAGGTGTTGTACAAAGAGGATGTGGGGACAGGAACCCCAACACCTGTCACTCCTGAGATTGAAAGAGTCAAACGCAATCAAGAAATCTTTAGCTCGGTATTTTTCAGTTTGCAAAGCAGAACATTCCCTTTTGTTCTATTTTAAAATAATTTTAATACCCCCAGAATACTCTTGTTCCCCTATAATCAACTTACACAAAGAACAATATCCTCTTCCCCTTGTTTTGATGTTTTTTCCTCCATAATTGTTACTTACTCCATTTTTCCATTTCTCCTTTTCTTTCCTGTTTCGATTAGATCATCTTAACAATGGTACCTTTTAGGTTCTGTTTTCCAATTATTTTTTTTGACTCAACATTTTTTTTCTTTAATATCTGCTTTTCCCTTTGTTAATCACTTCAATCCTTGGTTATGAGTTATTGTTGTGTTGTTTTTTTTTTTCCTGGTTCTACTGCATATAAAAACTAAACTATTTGTGGTCTGATACAAACCTGTGGCAACTAGCTCGGTATAACAGTGCGCTAATACACACCGGTGTAACTTGCTGTGATGTTTATGGGACGGGTAAATGACATGACATTTATTTCTTTGTTCCTTTTGTGTTGTACTTGATACCTTCTTCCTTTAGGAGGTCTTTAATTTTGCTGCAGAAAGACAGTGGCCCGGATTTCCAGGTGGTGTAGGCTATAGATATGCTGGAAGCCCAGCTTTGCAGGGTAACAAATTGGCAGCATTAGGATGTTTTGTGGGGTGAGGAACGTTTCCAGTAAGGTAGGAGAGTACCGATAACTGTAATTTCTCCTGTACCAAGTTCATATGTACACCTGTATTATGATCATGTCTCTTTGTAGTTCTTGTAATAAGCAAACCAGATTCTGTGATGATAAATTCTGGATAATTGGTAGCATTTCTCGCAGGGAAAGGATTGACTCGTCATTGTGGTGTGTGGCAAAGTTTGGGGATGGAGCATTAGGGCCTGGCCCTCCAATGGCTCAAGTACAGCCAGGAACAGCTTTACCTCACAACTAGCGAAAAGACAAAAAAACAGTCGTTATAACTTATGAAAGACTCGATATTCTAACTACCCAGCAGTTTTAAATGTGGCCCTTGAGAAGCAGCCACCCCAGCCGGGAAGGTATTCCAGCATCCTGCTACAAGCCGTAGCGGTGTTTGGTGTTTAACTCGCTTGTCCGTGTGCTGAGCTAGCTATGGACTTTGGGGGTTTTTAATCTGTATGATTGTTCAGGGTAACTCAGAAAACTCTTGTGCTCCGCTTGTTCTCTCAGCAAACAAAACGCTCCTGTTGGCTGCTTGTTCCTCTGCCTTCCTTTCATGTAGCCGTGTTATCCCACAGGTGTTGTACAAAGAGGAGGTGGGGACAGGAACCCCAACGCCTGTCACTCCTGAGATTGAAAGAGTCAAACGCAATCAAGAAAATTTTAGCTCGGTATTTCTCAGTTTGCAAAGCAGAACGTTCCCTCTTGATCTATTTAAAAATAATTTTACTACCCCAAAATACTCTTCTTCCCCTATAATCAACTTAAAAAGGAATATCCTCTTCCCTTTGAGATTTTTTCCTCTGTAATCGTTACTTACATCATTTTTGTTCCTCTGATTGGATTATGCAATGTTAATAATAACAACTTTTAGCTCCCACCCTTCTTTTGATTCCGATTATCTTTTTTTTTTAAATTCTTAAATAATATCCAGATTTTCCTTCTGTTAATCACTTCATCCTCAGTTTTGTTTCTTTTTTTTTTTCTGATTTTATTTACTTTCCATATCAAAACTAAACTATTTGCACCTGACAAAGCTGTGGCAATGAGCTCAGTGTAACAGCGCTCTAATACATGCCAGCTTAACCTGCTGTGATGTTTATGGAATGGGTAAATGAAACAGTTTTTCCTTTGTTCCTTTTGTGTTTTATTTGATACTGTCTTCCTTTAGGAAGTCTTTATCTACTGTTGCAGAGACTTTTTTTTTTAAATAGATGCTGAGAAGCAAATAGCAAAGGTAGTGTAGCTTTCTGCCAGGAGTCTTTGCAGAGTATGTCTTCAGCTTAATCATTTTTAGGAAGGTTGTAAGTTTTCTTTTTTATTCCAAGCTTTGGCTCAGAGCGACTTTGAAAAACATTCTTTTTTTCTTAGCAAGCTGCGTGTTACTGTTGTTTGCTTGTTTCTTCTTTTTAATCCAGCCCTATTGCCCACAGGTGTTGTACAAAGAGGATCTGGGGACAGGAACCCCAATACCTGTCACTCCTGAGGTTGAGAGGGTGAAACGCAATCAAGAACACATTAGCTCGGTATTTTGTGGAGGAAAAGATGTATTCCCTTTAACTCCACTTAAATTGAACTTTTTAACCTTTATTAAAAATGGAACAATTCCACTCCTTACTTCCACATAACCAACATAATCAGTTGCTAAAATATCCTTTTTCCCTCACTGTACTGTATTTTCCAGTCTTACTTACATCTTACTCTTCGTATATGTGATTATTTACATAATCCTAAATATCTTTAACCATTTTTGCTCCCTGTTCTGATTTCCTTTTACTTCCTTTTAGTGTTTTGTTGCTGTTGTTTTTTAAATCCTATCACTTTCCTGTTTTAGTGCTCTTGCCATAGAGTATGGAGGGTCTCATTTTCCAGCACGGTTCAGCGGTAGTCTGAAAGCTTCCCTCCACCATGAAAATGTAGTTGTGCAGCAGTATTGATGTAAGAGGCCTCTCTGTTGGATCATTGCATCTTCTAAGATACAAGCAGGGACAGCTTTGCCTTCAGACCTTACCTGGTGCAAGCCCAGTCCTCAGTGCCTTCAGGGGTAGCTTTTAGAGCTCTGCCTGAGAGCAGATTAAGATCTAGGAGCCTCAACTATTTGGTTTCATGTTGAATGTAATCGTTACTGAGTTCTGATTTTGTTTTGGATGCTTCTTGTTACTACACAGGTGTTGTACAAAGAGAGCGTGGGGACTGGAACCCCCACTCCGATCACTCCAGAGATGGAGAGGGTCAAACGCAATCAAGAAATCTGTAGCTCGGTACTTTGCCAAGAAAAAAAGTTTCCTTTAACTCTGTTTAAATGAACATTTTAACAGTTTTAATAAATGGAGTTTGTAACACTTGCTCGAAAATAATGCCAATCCTAGCTCTAAAGCAGCTTCAATAGGTGCTTGCTTCTTACCCACCTCTCACCGTGGTTTACAGCGATAATGTTGACTTGTTACAGTTTTTGTTGTAGTTAAGACTTAGTTTGATGCCCTATTCTAATCCTACAAACTTTTAACAAACTTTCATCTTCTCTGCAATGCTGACATTCTTTTTGTTATAATTTGAATACTCATAATGTTCTCAGCCCCTCAGCGTAGTTATGTATTTAACGTACGTAGTTATGTATTGGGTCATCCTTAGTTAAAAACTCAGTGTGCCAAACACTACTTCAATGTTGCTAAGTACCTTCCTTAAATACATATGTATATATAATGCCTAGGCCCTGCGATATTAAATAACAGAAAAAGATGCCTTAGGCTTCACCTTTGTCTACAGATGGCTGTTTATTTACTGTTGCTTTCTTTGGCTCCTTTATGTCTCATAGGTGTTGTATAAAGAAAACATAGGGAAAGCCACCCCAACACCTGTCACTCCTGAGATGGAAAGAGTCAAACGCAATCAAGAGATCATTAGCTCGGTATTTTTAACAGGAAACCAGTTCCTAAAGATCTTAAGTGTTTAACAGCCTTTAGCAGTTTTAATAATCTGTGCTTCCTAACTTTAAAAAATAAGCCCGTGTCATAGCAAAACCCTAGTTTTTTGTGTTTACAGACAAGTTGTAATAGCTTCTATTTAACACTGTCTGAAGCAGGATTTTACTAGAATTGTTTGACTTTTTTTTTTTCTTTTTCTTCTGATGGACATTGTTTCTTTGCATTTTTTTTTAAACTATTTCTTATTACTCTCTTGCTTTCGTGCCCAATTGATACTGTACGGGTCCATTGCTGCATCCTAGATTCATGGCAAAACGCCCATTGCTTCCTTCAGGACCAGCAGTGGTGCCAAGTCTAACCCCTCCTAGGTGTAATAACCCAAAAGCTTTATTGTATGTGATTGTGTTCTGTTGTTACCTTTTTAATGATCTTTGGATACTCCCTTGTATCCTATAGGTTTTGTACAAAGAAAACGTGGGGAAAGTGACCCCAACACCAATCACTCCAGAGATGGAGAGAGTCAAGCGCAATCAAGAAATCATTAGCTCGGTACCTTAAAAAATAGATTATTTTTTCCTTTGCGCCTATATTTTAAAAAAGTAACATTCTAACTGCCAACTGAAAACTGATTTTAGTTTAAAAATATATCTATATTTGTTTCTGCAAATTAATCTCTCTTCTTCCAAAATAAGTTGGCTTTGGTGTTAACATGCTGAGCCAAAAACTTACGAGTTTTCTGCAGCTCAGTTCTGTTACTGGGGGCTCCATCCAGACATCAACAGCCTCGTGCCCTGCTGGGATGTGGTGCATTTACACATTTAGCTTCTCATCCTGTTTGTTCTGTATTTTGCTTTGTAACTGCAACTGGAGAGCAGGAAGAGCTGCTTTCTCAGTGGGGTAGATAAAACATTTCTTAGGGACACAGGCAGCTTCCCCAAGACCTGTAGAGCCATGGTCATAGCTGTAGCTGGATAGAGCCCTTTTTTTTTAACCCTCCCTCCCCTCCAGATACAACAAGCTATTCTTTTACAGTTTTTCTTACCCCTCCCGATAACTTTAGATGTTTGGCTTTTGTGCAGTGCTACGCATCATAACCCATCATGACTTTTTGAAATTCTGTAACTAAGTAATAACTTGTGTTCAAAGCCTTCTGACTTTTTGTTGTATTTTAAGATACCGGATACATGTTCTGTATCCCACAGGTGTTATACAAAGAAAACTTGGGGCGCGCAACCCCCACACCTATCACTCCAGAGATGGAGAGAGTGAAACGCAATCAAGAACAAATTAGCTCGGTATTGTCTGGAAGAAGTAAAGGGGCTAAAACAGAGCTTTTTTTTAAAAAAAATAACTTAAGTTTGCCTGTTTTTTATTTAACCCTCTAATTTTCCCCCCAAATTTAGAAAGTCATAGTTTAAAATTACAGTACATGAAAGATTTTTTTTATCAATTAACTTTTTAATACCATTTTTCCTCTTTTTTTTTTTTCTTTTCATAACGGATGGCGTTTATTCTAAAACCAGTAACATCACGTTTTTCAATCTGTACCTTTGTGACTTTGGGTTACTTTGTGGTCTGTAGGTTGTATACAAAGAAGGCTTAGGGAAGGCAACCCCCACACCGGTCACTCCGGAGATGGAGAGAGTCAAACGCAATCAAGAACAGATTAGCTCGGTACTGAAAGAAGAAAGACAACTGCCTTATACTAAGAATAACCATTCTGAAAAAAAAATATCCACTTCTAATATATCCTTCTTCACTCAGTTTTCCTTATTTTTGCCTGTTTTTCCCTTCTGTTTTTTACCTTCTGCTCTAGCAAATAACTTTTTAGATGCTTTACTTCCCCAGATCTTTTCTACCCCTGCAGTGATGAGTATGCTTAAACAATAACCCCACTTACAGACCGAGCTGGGAGTTATGCCAGTCTGACTTGTGGACACCTTTTGTACACTGTAGGTTTTGTACAAAGAACATCTAGCAAAAGGAACTCCAACACCAATGACTCCAGAGATGGAGAGAGCTAAACGCAATCAAGAAAACATCAGCTCGGTAAGTCCTATTCTGCCGATACACGAAAATACTTTAAAAACTAATATTTAAACTCCTGGAATTCCCTCTCAATGCAAATTAACAGTGCAGATGTTAATAGTGCTACCTGGCTACCCAGTTTTGAAGAATGAAGTAACAATGCTAAAACCAAACCCTATCATACTTTTTTTTTTCCATTTTGTGACACGACTATTTCTTTCTGTGTGATTAAATGCTTTAGTTTGGTTTTTTTTAATAACCAAATTTCAAAAATCTATGTTGCCTTCTCTTGCAAATATCTTCTGTGTTTACTGGTCTTATACTGTATGAGATATAAAATATTCTTCAATAACAATATATTTTGTTAGATTTCTGATAATATCTTGCAATTTATACAAACCTGTCAAAGTTGGAAGTGGCCGCCTTTAGGCAAGTCATTGCTAACCTGTTGCTCCAGCTGTAAAAGTGCTGACATACCCCAGCCTCCAAAGGTTTGTGTACATACAGACATCAAGGTTTGCTCGATAAAGCCAGGGATACAACAGCTGCAAACAAACATTTACAGAAGCTTGTTGCTACTGTTATAACTGAGAAAAGAAACCCTGCAAAACCAGCTAAAATTGTAATATTTTAATCAGAAATAGAGGTCTAACGATGGCGTCTGTTTTACAATTACTTCACTAAAGTTAGAGGTGCCCATCAGATCTATGAAAACGTTACCTGAAATATTAGTACTACTTTACCTCTCTACTTATTATTACAAGTTTGTTTTTTTTTTTTAAAAGGAAAGATCTTTTAGTTGAGAAAAGCAAGGTTTGTGATCATGTCCAGTGCTGCCTACATCTCATATAATTATGAAAAAGAAATTTGCTTTGCATTCTAACATTATTCACCAACAATTGCTGCTGCCTGTTTTTCATTCTTTAACCTTCTCTGCCAGGTTGCCTTGCATCAGCACAGCCACTCCTCACGGTGCAGAATTAGTTTTGTGCCCTGTGCTCACTTCCTTTTTCTCACCTGGCAGGTTCTTTATTCAGATAGTTTCCGAAAACAAGTACAAGGCAAAGCTGCTTACGTACTGGATACACCTGAAATGCGGCGTGTACGAGAGACCCAGAAACACATTTCCACGGTAAGAGCATTTATAGATGGGTTAACTTGGCAGTGACTTAACTAAAAACATGACCTTGCTCTCAAGAGACGCCAGGGTTGCTGTCACAAGAGACAATATACATTTACCAACTGGTCACCCACGTTACTAAATGTAAAAAGCAAGAGTGACTCCACAGGAAAGGCATGGTTGGGATTAGGCTCTCCCTCATTGTTCTTTGGAGGGGAGAAAGCAAAAATTCAGAACTGCAGCACACCTCTCTACTAGGCATTTTACTTAAGAAAGCAAAGAATAAAACCAATCATTTGTCTAATCTACAGAGGGACAAACATTTCATTGTACATTGCAGGTGAAATACCATGAAGATTTTGAGAAAAGCAAAGGTACTTTCACACCTGTAGTTACTGACCCCATTACAGAACGTGTGAAAAAGAACATGCAAGACTTCAGCGACATCAGCTACAGAGGCATTCAAAGGCGAGTAGTAGAAATGGAGAGAAAGCGTGTGGACCAGGACCAAGAGAATCTCACAGGTAAGCAGAAGCTTTTTGTTTTTTTTTTTTTTTTTCCAAGACTAGAATACATCACTTACACAAAACACAAGCTGACCATAAGAAAACATTTAAGCTCAGCCACATCAACTTAAAACTTTCATTACCTGGAGATGATGTTTTGTTATCAATGCGGAATATATTCTCTGATAGCAGCTGTAAACCATAGAATCAATGATGGTTTGGGCTGAAAGGGACTTAAAGGTTGTCTATTTCTAGCCCCTTGCTGTGAGCAGGAACCTGCCCAGCTCAGGCTGCCCAAACCCATCCAGCCTGGCCTTGGACACGGCCATGGACAGGGCAGCCACTGCTGCTCTGGGCAGCTTGTGCCAGCACCTCACAGTGAAGAACTTCTTCCTCCTATCTAATCTAAATCTACTCTTTTTTAGTTTGAAGCCATTCCCCCTTGTCCTATCCCTACACCCCCTGACAAAAGGGTCCCTCCCCAGCTTTCCTGTAGCCCCCCCGAGACAGTGGCAGGCCGCTATAAGCTGTCCCCAGAGCCTTCTCTTCTCCAGGCTGAATAACCCCAGCTCCCTCTGCCTGTCTCAGTAACAGAGGGTCTCCAGCCCCTTGATCATCTTTGTGGCCTCCTCTGCCTCTCCCATCATGCCCACCGGTATAACATGATGCTAGGTGACAGATTCTAATTTCTTACTTGTATTAAGTTCATCTCCACGTGTATTGCAGAAATGCTAAAGCTCATTTGATATAGAATAAATGAAAAAATAAGAAGTCTGTGCTATAGATTTGAGAAAAACAAATTATGAAGTCCTGCTTCCCTTTTTCTGATACGCTTTTACTCTCCTTCAGGACAGATGGTTGCTGCTCAAGCTCTCTAGGAAGTGTTTGAGCTCCACCTTCTCCTCAGAAAAGCTGTTTCCCTTACAGGTCTTCGTGTGTGGCGCACCAATCCTGGCTCAGTCTTTGACTACGACCCAGCAGAAGACAACATTCAGTCCAGAAGCTTACACATGATCTCAGGTTTGTTCCAGTCTGTACTATTTATGCAAAACAGCCTTTATACTTACACAGATCCAAACAGTGAAACCGACAGCTTGGGATATTAAAGGACAGTTTAGTCACTCTACCTGTGCAGGAATGCAAGCGTACTTCAAACTGTTACGCACAGACACAGCTCGTGTAAGAATTAACGGTGACTAGAGATTGTCTATAGCTCTTCTGCATAAGGATAACTGTATTTATGTATTTACACGCACATACACAAAACACCTGTATACATGTGCATATATAAAATATGCACTTTTTGTTTTTAAATGTGTGCCTCTCCTTACAAAGAAAGGAGGTAACTCTGCTCCCACTGTTTTCTCCCTGCAGTCCAAGCCCAGCGCCGCAGCCGGGAGCATTCCCGCTCTGCCAGTGCCTTGAGCATCAGTGGTGGGGATGAAAAATCTGAGCCCTCGGAAGGGGTGGATCAACATTTGTCCTTCTACAGCAACGGGGGCTTCTTTACCTCAACTACCACAGGTATGAGAACAAAACTGCACTGTATCTGAGGACAGACGGTACCCAGACCATCCAGCAGGACAGAGCTAGTCACTGGCTCCAACTCCTTTGGCCAGGAAAAAGTAGAGAGGCACACCTGGCAAAGCACTGAGCTACAGCCGTAACTGATACCAAGTGGTGCTTCACTGGGTAAAAGGCAGATCTGAGCCACCTAGTGACCTACCACACTACCTTTATTGGGAGTAAGCCTAATCCCATTGCTAAGTCCATAAAATAAAAGCATTAAGCGTAAAAGAACTAACACAAAACACTTTTCTCCTTTTGCAGTGGGCTATAAACATGCTAAAACCATAGAGTTGCCGCAACAAAGGTCATCTTCAGTTGCCACCCAGCAAACAACAGTATCATCGGTTCCTTCCCATCCATCGACCGCTGGGGTAAGTAACACGGAGCAGCTGCGCTGACAGCCAGTCCCGAGCTCACTGCAGCACTGCTGCTGGGGCGGGCTCTCTCACCGGGACAGAATTTGGCTTCCTGCCCACAGCGCATAGCCCCTGCGGGCCCCAAATGCCCTCAGTGCACGCCCCAGGACAGCCCAGCAACACCCCCACCCCTGGGCTGGCAACTGGTACAGGACCAGCTGAAGGCGTAACAGCTGCCCAGAGTTCTTTAAGTTACACCTCCTCCCTCCCACCACAATCCACTGGGAGGCAAGGCCACGAAGTTATAAGCAGGCGCCAACCTAACTGTTCACGTATTCCTGCTCACGTACACTCTGAAAGTGTTTTTCCACCTTCAGAGTCACGAAACCACAAAAGCACTAAGGCAGGGTGCTGGCTGCACCTCTCACAAGGCTGTATCTACCTGAAAGTTAATTCAACAGGAAAAAATCTGATAAGGAGGTTGAAGCTGAATTTTGAAGTTGAATTTTTGAGTTGGAATTTTTTTTTGAAGTTTAAATTATTGAAAAAGGCATTCTGTGATCTGAAACCAGGCTTTTTAAAAGACCAGCCAAAGCTACTGCCATCAGGGATACTTTTAAGTACTGAAATGAGTTGGAATATAACCTGCCCTCTGCTTGCATGTTGATTCTGACCAGGAACTAACAGCAGTGGTATAAACATCTTACTTTTTCTCCTTACCATTCCAGAAGACGTATCGGGCCATGTATGACTACATGGCAGCTGACGCTGATGAAGTTTCCTTCAAAGACGGTGACACGATCGTAAACGTGCAAGCCATCGATGAAGGCTGGATGTATGGGACTGTCCAGAGAACTGGCAAGACGGGCATGCTGCCAGCCAACTACGTAGAAGCTGTCTAAGTCAAAACCCCTTTCCCTAAGGCACATCTGCGTGGCCCAGACATGCCGGCCACATCTCACACCTTAGAAGAGTTTCTAACACTTCTCCAAAGTGCTTTATTGTCTTCCATGCTGATAGTGCCTTATAAACCACCACAGAGAAAAAAAACTGCAGAACAAAATATTTCTGAAACAGCTCTTCAAAATATGTTTAACTACCTGTAAACATACTACTAGGCAGCGCTCGTAAGAGCTGTCTTGCTTCCAGTGTCTAAAATCTTTTCTTCCAACTGGCCTAGACTTCCTTTTAAAACATACAGATTACCATCAAAATGTTCTAATACTAGAGTTTTAATCCAGTTCAGTATCGCTGAACTTCTACACATGAAGTTAAGGCCAAGACTACCAAGTGTTACTTTATTCACTCTTCCATAAAGAGATTTTTCTGGACTATTCTAAAATGTTTGAATATATTTGTTTTCCATGTAAGCTTAGTATCTCAAACCAAAGTTTATCTGTCAAAGTTTATCTGTCAGGGAAGATGGGGAAACACCACAAAGCAAAAGCCTCTTCCCTCTGCTTGCTGAGCTCTTATGCATGTGTTTTTCATGCAGTTGTTCTGGGGTCAGAAGTTGTTACTTGTAAATTAGTGACTAAATAAAGCTGTTGTTTCTGCAGTATCTTTGACTATTAACTCATGCTGAAGAGCAGGAATCGATCTTAAAACAAATTGGCTTTGTTCAGAAAACTGAAAAAACCAACAGCCACAATGTTAAGTCAAACTCTGAGGGCTGTGAATGAACTGGAGAGGTTATTTCATACCTGAACACTAGTTATCTGCGTCTCCTGACGCATCTGGTCCTTCCGTCTCTGGAGGCTGGCTGGTAAAACGGTAAAAAAAGCACTTCATCTTTAGTTTACCTTGGACAAAGTACACACAGTAAGCTAACAGTAGGAGGAGTTGCAACTGTTAACTCTGAAGGCTTTCGTTCACGGGGAATCCGCAGCTATCGTGGCGTACGCAGCCAGCTGGAAAGGACAACGCCACTCCTCCCAGTGGGGATGCGGTGTAGCGAAAGCAGCTGGCAGGACAGCAAAACCTACAGGCACTCGTCACTGGTGCTGTTCACACAGTGCTACGACACCATAGCCCATTAGTTTATGGGATGTGTGAACAGGGCACAGAACAGCGGTGCTGGTAAGACACGACCTTGGCCTTGAGGACCTACTCCTGGCCTAAGGAGCCACCAATAACCTTCCAAGGTTCCTCCCAACCTTGCAATTCCAAAGCAACTCTGAGGAAGGGCTAAACAGCTGCAGTCATTTTTTTTCCATATAAACTTAAAGACTGACATTAACACCTTTGGGAACTAATTGCTGTTTTATTTGCACATACTTAAGTTCTAAAAACACCTGCAGCAATTCCTCTCCATAAGTGTCCAATATATACAAATTAGATTTCCGGAGTAAAACCCAAGAACTCTGAAGGTCTCTCAGAAGCAGCAATGCATTCCATGCAATTAGAACTCCACCATAAATTATTAACCAACATTTGCAGTCTGTACATAATATACAAAAAACCCAAGTCAAATCCTCTCACTTCCACAAAAGGAGAAGGTCTTCTCCACCAGGGGAGAACTGCTGCAAACAAAGCTGTTAGAGCACAGGAAAAAGCCTGAGAAATTTTGCAAAGTCTCTCACTTGCCAGGATGCATTTTAGGGTCAGCTTCTTAGTGGGATTCTGGTAACAAGGCATGCACAAAGAGATGCCATCCAGTTGTCAGAAACCAGGGTTTTGGACTGCTGCCACTGCAAGGAACTGAGCACAGCTTAACCCAATACCCAACAGCACTGAAAAGTTTCAGCGACTCCAAAGGAAACAGACCTGGGAAGCACACGAGCAGAGCTGTGAGATCGATCTCCCACCACGTAAGAGTTTGCAGTCGTAAGAACACTTTGGATGTGAAAAAATAATTTAACTACTCTGTTAGTTTGGTTTCACAGTCTTTGCTATTGCACACCTTCATCAAGTTTTCTTTCGCTACCTGAAAGAAATATGCATAGCAATACAATACAAATACCTCCAACGGGGAATAGGCAATCCCACAAGTTAAAAAACCACTGGAAAAAAGAAAAATCATGATATATTTTGTTCATATAGGTTTCTTAAAAATCTTCTATAGTACAAAACATACACTTTAAGGATTAATTCACCAGTAAGAAAGCTAAATTTTGGGGGAAAATTGTAACAAAATCCTCCTTAATTAGGAATGATAAGCAACTAATTGGAACTGTCGTGGGGAGGCGATTTCCAGCGGGACTGCAGGTTTTTCATGATACAGTTTGTCATGCCCGCAAGTTTTTCTTGCATCTCAAAGAGCTGGCTTCCTGAATAGCCATAGAGAACTTCAGAGGTCAGCTGAGCAGCGAGGGCATCGATCTGGCTCAGAAGATCTGCTGTGGGTTGGCCGTTTGCATTCAAGACAACCGGTTCGATCAAATCTGAAAAGGAAGGAAGGGGAAGGTAGGTAGGGCACTGCAGGCAGAGCGGTCAGGTGTAAATCCCAGCAGAACTACGTTGTAGCGCAATGTTGCAGTTTTTGTACAAAAAGATGTATTCAGTCCACAAAGTATTTGCAGAGTGAGCTTCTGACAAAGGCACCCCTCAGAACTAAATGCTCCCCTTCTTTATAGTGACTTTAAGTTTGATCATGATTATACAACAAAATTAAGGACTGCAATCAAAATATTTGATCCTACTAAAATACTGACCGTTTCCCTCAATACACGTTACCCCACGAATAGTCCAATTTTAAATTGGACAGATGAAGAGAAGTTACTCCTGGGTTTTGTTCTCTGGTTAACCAAATGCTTCAAAGTCTCTCGCAGGAAGAACAATTAGGGATTCCTCTGCATAAAGTAATGGCAAACTCCAAAAATGCACAGGAACATTCAGATAAAAATCTAGTCCCGTAAATCCAAAGGGAGTATCCTGAGAAACATCTGAACTGTCTCGCCTGCCATCAGGCACCTTTTCAGCTCTGCAGTTTCAACTTGCTTTGTTTCTGTGCACGCCCAGAACCAGAGAAGCTACTGCAGTACTGAACAGCTCAGCGGAGACCCTGGTTGAGATCTGGAAAGTGAAGTATGCAGAGCCCTGCCTAACATGCTGTTTACACAAGCTTGTTTAGGGAAAAACACAGCGTATCTTGCCCTCAAATACAGAACAAGTTTAAAAAAGCCATTACTATAGGGCTTCATGAAGTGGCTAACTCAATCACCCATCTAATATGGTAATATCAGCCATTAACTCCTCTCCAAAAACAAAAATAAGTGTTCCCATTAGAAGAGAAGAAAAGCAGCAACAGCAGAAACATCCAAATCCTAAGCAACAAATGGGCAAGAGTTACCTGTTGCAAGTTTCTCGTCATCAACAGATTTATCCTCTACGTTGTTTATTGTTTTCTCTACATCTTCAAGCACTACCAATTCCTCACACCCTCGGGATTTTACCTGCGGGTTTTTGAGGGAACAAAAAACATGTTCAGAGAAAGAGTTATGAGGTGGGACACGCTTTACTCCGTAACAGATGTAATCCTCATTCCCAGTAACTATGTTGTAACCAAGTCCTGTACCATGAAAGACCACCTTTGACAGATAAATCACAGTTCAAAGAAATTTTTCTTGTACAAAAAAAAAAAAATACCTTATTCTTCATGAGGAACGTTAGCAGTTCATCAGGTTAACATTACCTTTCTGGGCACTAGGATTAAACTTTACCTGCTGCTCGTGATATCCTTTAAGAGCTTTTTTAACGTTGGAAACTTTAGGAGAACGGATGGGAAGAGTTTTGATTTCTGATGCTGTCAGAGTACTCAGATCACCCACTGTCTTAATGTTCTTTGCTCGAATGAGCTGCCCCAAACCTCTTGCGCTGCAGCAGGGAAGAAAAAAGGGTTCATTATGCTAAAATCCATGTCCCTTCTCCTTGGCACTGTAGAGCAGGAATAAATCTTACATGAATGCCAATTCACATGCACATAAAGGAAAAAACAACACACAAGAGACATTTCTTCTATCTGCAGCAGCACACTTCTTTGCAATTTATCAATATCCAACCCTGAAATGGGATTCAAAAGCCCAATTACACATAAGAGGAAGCAAAAGAAGCCGAGTACACTAGAAAAGTCCATTCAGAGCAGTTCCTGCTACAGTGTATAGTTTGTTTCTGACATATCCAAATTTCATTAGCTGAGCACCTGGCATTTGTGTGTTTGAAACGTAGATCTTTTCCCCAAAAATCCCACTTGGTCTCTAGTACTCCCAAACAGCAGCAGGATGGTGGCATCTTCAACTAGTGGAGCTATTGGAAGCTCCAATTGCTTTGTCACAGATCATTAAGATCAGTCTGCTCTGTCTTACAAACTAGGGAAAGTTCCCTGTGTCTGGCTGCAAGCTCTTCACAAGAGAGACAACTGGTTTGGAATTGTTCAAGTAAAGTCTCCCTCACCATCCAACCTCCCTCCTTCTAAAAGATGCTTTGTTTTTTCCCTGCAAAAGGTGTCTCTAATTCATCACTTTGCATCACAAAAATTGCTTTTGCCTTTTTTTTTTTTTTTTAAAATCCAGTAAGAATTTTCTATTGAAACCTGATCTTCCAAAGCAACAATGTACTTACCATATATTTGATGTAATCTGAGGTAAAATTACATCGACTGGTGCCTTACAGCCTGCTAAGGCAGGATACATGCATTCTGTAGGAGAAGGCAGTGATTCCTTAGCCATTTCTGTAATCTTTGAACAACAGAGAAAAGTTATTAAATTAACTATCACACAACTGAATACAAGAAAAATAAGAGTACAAGAAAAATAAGAGAAACATGAACCAAAGCACTTCTTACTAAACACTTCTTTGAGCTCTTAAATTTAGGGTTACGAGATCCTGGGGACAGAAATCCTTTGGTTGGAGTGGTAATATGCTGGATAGAAAAAGAGGAAAAAATCTCTCAGGATTGTAAGAATTCAGTTAGCTAACTTTCTAGCTATCTACATTTCAGACTGTACTTGTCTTTAGAGAGCAACAGAATGAACAAGACTAAAACAGTTACAGCTATTTCTTAAACTTACTGATTCTCTACTCTTCACCCTTTTAACTGTTTGTTAACTGCTTGCAAGTGACCGTGAACATACACTACAGCTACGTTAACATGAGAAACAGAAGACTTACGACATACTGAACACGTGTAAGAACTTACCTTAGCCTGAATGTTAGATAAGATTTTAAGACTTCGTGAAGATGGTGAAGAATGGGATCTAATGACAGGGCTCCTCCTGTCTATGTCATCTGCCAGTCCTTCTTGATAAATGGGATTTGCAAAAGAGACACGTCGAATCTGGTTTTAGAAAAAGCAGTTTTTAATCAGATGAACTCAGACCACCCCACTCTGGTGAAAGAAGTCTGAAGAGACAAAATAACTCAGTTTGAAATGGGTAGCGTTATTCAAGTTCTTGAATGACACTAATCATGCTTCACCCAAGGACAGAAACTGTGGCTACCTTATTGCTAAAGGAAACATGCAGTGCATTTTGTAAAAATGCTTCTCAAAACCCACTGGTAAGACCCTGCCTGTGCATTCAATGGTTTTGCAGTTTTTTGTTCCGCTGCCACTCAGGCATGCAAACTAGCCCTTGGCACTCGGCTTCAAAAATTAAACTCCCAAGCCCCAATAACACAAGCCTGCCAGTGCTTGTGCATTATGGAAAAAAATCCCCAAGTCTTCATCTTCATTATTTTTTCATTGTAAATACTGTTAAGGTCAGTAACTGAGTGCCTTTGGAACTCGTTATACTGTTCCACATCCCAGTTATGAACAGAATGAACTGCGAGTATCACAGAACGAATCGCATTACCATACCTTATTAGCAGGTGACAGGGAATCGTCCTCTTGATTTCTTTTTACACCTCTCTTTAAAATGCTCGTGGATGGAGAAGCCGAAGGAGACCACATGCAGCGTGCCTGCATACTGTTAGGGCTTTCGTTTACTAAAGCGAAAGAATCAAGATTTTCTGGCTTCTGAGGTGAATCCACATTGTTATTTTCTACTGCACCTTCACCCTCTACAGCGAGATTTTCAGGCACTGTAATTTCAGTTTCTATCAATTCCTCTTTCATCTCTTTATCTAGAATAGCGCAACTTTCTGCTATAGCGTTCTCAGCTTGTTCTTTATCATCTTGATTGCTTTCTAGTTCATTCATCTCTTCTCTCTCAGGCCTGCTAACAACGCTCAGTGCCCCAGGTATCTCCTCCATTGGTCCATTCTCATTTTCTTCTTCCTTTACTGTAGCTCCTGGTTCTTCACTGTGATTCCCTGCAGCCAGGCAGCTGTCAGCAGGCTCATCTGAAGCACACTCGGTTACACCCTGTTCAGTTCCGTCATCCTCATCAACGGCTACTTTTACTTCCATTATGGAATCATCAAGTTCACCTGTTACACGTGCTGGATTCTCCTCCTCCTCCATACTGCAAGTGTTCCCTTGCACGTTATCTTCAGATTTTCTCTCTCCTTCCAAGTTGAACGCGCTGGGTTCCTTAAAATGAAGCCGTGGTGTGCTCATTGCACAAGGTGCCATGGCCAAGCTCTCCTCAAAATTTGAGCTAGCAGACATCTCTGATGTATCTACGGCTGTCTGAACTGGGGTGGTTTGGGGCTCGTTCGGGTCAGGACTGTCCTCAGTTTTCAGCTCAGTGAATGACATTGCTGGCTGCTTTGCCTTTCTGTAACAGCAATCGCAGCTCCTTAGTTTTCTCTGCCTTTTGCTTCTCTTGTGCTGACACTCAGGTACTTGCAAAGAGGAAGGCTCGCTACCTGAAGCATTCGCTCCTTGTACATGGTCAGGCAGAACACTCGAACAGTCTCCTGCATTTCTTTGCCTTTCAATGTGTGTGTTTTCCTCTCCTGCTTTCAGAACTTCAGATACACTTGGGTCGGTAAAAGATTCTGTCACCACCCCGGTCTTGGTTTGTTCCCCACATGTGTTCTGCATATCAGGTGAAGTCTCTGGGCAGGCAGATCCCCCAGCTCCACCAGCATCTGTAGGAATTACTTCATTTTTCAGGTCCTTTTTCAGGTCCTGTGGTTCAGCCAATGACATGTCTGTGCTGACTTCATCACTTAGTTCACTTCTATTTGTTTCCAACAGATTTTTACTTTCGTTTTCTTGGGAAGACACCTCCTCCTGGCCACGGCTTCCTGGCTGTAGGTCTTTCAATTTACCTTCAAGAGGATCACTTCTGGTTTTCACTTTTCCAGGTTTCTTCTTCTTTATGCTTTCTTCCTTGGTCTCACAGCCATCAGCCTCTGAATTTTCTATGCTGGAAAGCAATCCTTGTGAGCTGCTTCTTGTATGGTATCGGGGGCGTTCCTTTTTCTTCTCGCCTATTGTACCTGAGCTACAGTCTTGACCTTCCACGTCCATCTTCAATTTATCTTCTGACTTCCTAGTGCTTTTGTTCACCTCCTCATCACCCACTGAGCCAGAGTCCTCTGCAGCAGCTCTCTCAGGTAGGCTGCTTTCTTTTCTGTTTGCAGTGTCTGTTGTTTTCCCAGACACTGCTTTCTGCTTTTGGGATACATCGTCTTTAGTCTGTGGCAACTTCTTTTGCAGGGATTTTTCATCTTCTTTACGTTTGTCTTTTTTCTGGTGGCCGTCTTCCTTATCTTGACTACCCGCTGACACTTCTCCGGTTTCTGACCGTCGCCTTGAAGAACGTCTTAGTGTTTTCTGACTAGGAGACACGTGTGGGACCTGATTATCATCATCTGTTACCTGGTCAGATGAACCAGCTGCCTCTGGGGGCTTATTTTCTTTAGAATCCGTATCTAAAGCCCGAACCCTTTCTATTTCTGCTATTGCATCTTCAACTTTTTTAATTTCTGCTTCTGTAGAACTGAGAGCTTGGGACTGAGCAGTGAGAACACGTTCCGTGTCCTCCACGGCACAAGACGGTTCAGAACTGGTTTCCATACTGTTGGAAACAACAGACTCTTGCGCACTTTTCTCTTGTTCTGACCTACTTAACCTGGAATGCTTATTTTCTAGCTGCTCCAGTTTACTCTGCCTGCGAGTTAGCCTCCGTATTGCAGTAAATATTTGTTCAGACTGTGAAGAATTTTTGTTCTCTTCTCCAGATTTTTCTAGTTTAGTAGCAGTCTTGCACTTGTTTGTATTTTCCTGTTTATCTGGCACAGAAGAGCTTCCAGACATCTCTGACATACTGTTTAACGCTGAAACGCTAAAGGGTCTGTTCTCTGAACTGTCAAATTTCTCCAAAGTAATAAAAGATTGCCGTCGGCTTGCAGGCTGGGGAGTTCCAGAAATTACATCACTTGAAGTCGAACTGCTACTGACATTTGAAGCGTCTTTGTTTCCTACTGACGACTCCTTTGAAACTGTTTCTGTAGTACTTTTTTCTAACCCCTCTCCAACTGCTGGCTCCTCCTGCATCAGTTCAGCCATGTCACTTTTTGACTCCCCTTCACTATTTACAGTTGAGTTGCTCTCCATGTGAGTAACAGACTTCTTTCTCACATCCTCAAGAGAGTTATCTGATTTGCAGTCCCCCGTGGTTTCATCTGATTCAGTGATGCAGCCTTCACTCTTTCCATTTTCTTCCTGTCCCAAAAACATGAACAGCAAGGTCTGTATTTTTGCTATGGATATGATATAAAAAACAGATCTGGTGAAACAGAAAACAAAACACCCATGAGGATTTTCAAGCCACCCTTCCATCAAATTATCTTACAATGTGTCCTTCAGTAGACAATTTTTTTTGTTTTTATTCTTCCGCAGAATAGTTGAGGTTGGCAGGGACTTCTGGATGTCACCTGGGCCAACCCCCTGCTCAAGGAGGGCCACCCGGAGCAGGTTGCCCAGGACTATGTCCAGGTGCCTTCTAAAGATCTCCAAGGAGAGAGACCTTCCCTCTCTGGGCAGTACGTGCCAGTGCTCCAGCACCTGCACAGTGAAAAAACACTTCCTGATGCTCAGACAGAACCTCCTGTCTCACTGTGCCCCTTGCCTCCTGTCCTGACACCATGGAAAGGAGCCTGGCTCTGCCTTCTTTGTACCCCCCTTCGGATATTTGTCTCGAAGAGATCTCCCCACAGCCTCTTCTCCAGGCTGAAGAGTTTCTCAGACTTTCCTCGCAGGAGAGGTGCTCCAGTCCCTTCATGGACTCCCTCCAGTACGTCCATGTCCCTCCTGTGCTGGGGGCCCAGAACTGGGCCCAGCGCTCCAGCTGTGGTCTCACCAGTGCTGACTGAAGGGGAAAGACCACCTCCCCCAAACCTGCTGCGAGGGCTTTGCCTCATGCAGCCAAGGCTACCATTGGCCTTCTTAGTGGCAAGGTCACTGAATAACAGCTATCAACAATAACTTTTAAAAGTGAAAAGAGTTACAGCAAGACATGATGCATATAAAGTACACCCACTGAAAGGAAAGGTGTTATGGAAAAGTCAGCAAGTGTTAGGATTCCTAGCACAAAGCTAGGCAATTTGCAGAACAGCACCACAGTTAAGTCGCGGCAAGTCTATGCTGCAGCTTCCAAATTCCACCCCCCCAGTAAAATATTACTGGTGGGGCATACAAATGATTGAACTAAGTTCCTATGATATCTGTACGCTGCGTAACAAAGCAATTTAAATGCATCCTTGTTAAAACTTATTAAAACCCTTGTTGAATCTTCACATTTTGAAATTAAATTCAAACATTTAATGATTGGCCTCTTCTAGTTTAAGTTAGGCAGAGCAGAACACAGCACGAAGAACACTGCAATTAGTATCAAATTAAAACCTACTGATGAAATGAAACACAAATTGTAAGAGCTCTCAGTGTATTCTATAGTCACGTAGTCTGTGTCAGTATTATGCAGAACTGGGAAAAACTAGAGGAGGTTCAAGAAAAACAAGATATTCTTGGGAGCCTTACAGGTTAATCAACATGGAGAAAGAAAAGGATTCCTGTGAACAGATACATTTGGGGGCACTTTTTTTTTTTTTCTCAAATAGTTTCCAAAGCAATTTAAACCCACTCATTTATCATACACAGTAATCAAAGAGTTTTGCCGTCAATTATCAGAGCTATAGATATGAAGAAAACATCACGGATATGGTTACAGTTCTGGTATCTTAACTACCATTAGACAATGAGAAATTACCTGAGGATTGTTTTTATTATCTTCTTTTGCATTTTCTATTAAAGATGGCTTTTCCCTAAAATAAAAGTTAATTAAATTAGAAGGGCTGCAAAAAAAGGGGGGGAGGGGACCTTTAACATCATACTGGCCACCTTTACTTACAATGAATCTTCCTGGCTCTGAGTATACTGAGAAAATAAGGTTGTATCTTGTGAAGTGTCTAAATTGTTGTACATAGCAGGAATACCAATTCTGAAACAAAACCAGAAATGGTTAAGTTGGAGTATTTAAAAAAATTGGTGAGATGGGGTAGTATAATGCATTCATCATAAGACAGCACGCTCTTGCAGGAACTAGACTGAACTTCCAAGCTCTTAAGACTACTCAAAGAGCAACATGCACCAAAGCACAGACTGCTGTAAAAAAAAAAAAAAAAGCAAAGTAACGTGCACCAAATATCAGGAGACTGCGGTCACACACACTGCTCCACGTTCTGGAAAGGAAAGGACACAGCATTGCTACCTGCTGCCACAACCTGAGCAGTCCAACTGGCAAAAGAAAGCACCGAGTGTATGCAGATCGTGATTCAACTCCTTACTGGAAGGCTGCTATTTTCAGCGGCATCAAATCTTTTGCAACATGCTTATGGAGGGTGCGTGTGGGGAGGGGTAGGGAATAAAGAGCTGTGGTTGGGATCCCACTGTGCGAGGAATTCACCAACACACGCTGACTGCATTAACCAACTGGGTTCCTGTAAAGCACTATTGTACACAAATTTTGCTTGCAGTCTGTTTTTGTGAACATCTGCCTGAATACAGAAGATACTCTAGTGCTATTTTCTCACACACAAAAAAAAGAAAATTGAAAAGGAATCTTTGAATTAAAGATGAGTTTTGGGAATAGCCTAATTTGACATGCTGCTTACATAAGACTTCTCTTTCAAAGTTAGAGCTTTTCCATCAGATGAGGAAAGAAAACCAGAATTTCCACAATTCAAGAAAAATGCCAGCTTCTGTTTCATATTGCAAACGAGAGTCATTAAGTAAAAATGTAAACTCCAAGTATCAAACTCCAAACAGATAGACTATATTTAGCCACAGGAGGAACTGCAGGTCAGAAAATAATTTGACTGCTTTAAGACAGTAAGCCAGGGAACTCTGTCAGCTTTAAACATTTTAACTTGTACGGAAGAGTCGGATTTAACCACAGTGGGTAACCTGAGATAGCGGAAGTGAAGTGATGTCTTACTCAATGTAATGACATTTCATGCTAAGTTTAAAAGAAAACTAATTACAAACCTCTTTGACCTAAGCACTTCTTTTTGATGTTCTGTCAATATTCTTGGTTTTGCTTCTGGAGGAATGAACACAAAATCGACAGATTTCTCTTCTTCCAGAAGTATCTCGCTTTTAGCCTTCGAAGATGAAAACTCTAGTTTTAACTAGAGAAAGGAAAAAAGGTGGATTAGAAACAAGACAGTGGAACTGACAACGCTTTCATCACTCACAGGTACAGCGATCCTAAACAGAACAGTTTTCAGATAACCACAGTTCTTTCAGCATATTAATCAACACAAATCCTTCAGTAGGTGCTGATTTTCTTTACCAGTCTTTTTTTTTCTTCCAACACTACCACCTACGAGAGTTTCTTCAACCCCTCCTCTTCGCCCTTACGTAAACTTTTGCACTTCCTTTAGCATCTGGAAGTTCAAAGACTGTAACACACCTTTATTGAGGGTACCTCAATTTGTAAGGACTATTATTTGCTGTTGTTTACTTAATCAGTAGTTTCTTAAGAGTATGATACTGTGGCTCCCACTGAAAGAACAACTTGATATCACTCAAGGGTGACAAAAACAATTTAAGTTGCACTGCACCGCCCTGGCTGGGCAACTTAAGTACCAGCATCGCTGTACCTGCCATCTCCAACACACTCAAAGGACAGAAAAACACCAGTACCCTTCCTTGTTCTCAGGCAGATTTACCCTTTTCAACAGCTCTCACCTGCAGATTTAGGAGGGAACGCAGGAGCTCTGACTGTCTGAACATGATTCCTGCCACCTCCATCTACCAGAAGCTGGTTGCTAAGCACACGGGTACACAGAACATCTCGATGGTGTAACAGAACAGACTAATAATTACTTTACAAAAACAGTCTGAAAACTTAAGTTCCAGATCCAAGAAAAGTAACAGCTACAAACTTGCCAGCCTCCTTCTTGTAACAGATGTCCTGCCCTTTGCTTCCTAATACAAGTGACAGATTGGCAACCCATCAAGCAGCCTTCCACCATCCCCACCCAAAACTCAGCCATCTGTAAACTTACCAGAGAATTTGAACAGAAAAATTCAACTAAGTGCACTGTACAGCTAAGTTTAAAAAAAATCTCAATCAATTCATTGATTTTAGTTCAGAAGTCACGCCAGCATGTTTAGGTGCAGAATGTAACGGATTTGATGGTCACACCTATCTGTGAACACCTTACCTTTGCAGGTGTTACTTGCACATTACTGGGCTTGTCTTTTAGTTCATTTGTCTGAGCCAATATGGAGTCTCGTTTTCGACCCAGATTCGCTTCCATCCCACTCATCTTTGCATCCCACTGTGAATTTTCCATCTATTCAAGGAAAAATACAGCCAATATGTTATATGAAGAAACTCCACGCTCACAAATCCACCCTGAAACATTCATTTCTACAACTAAACACACTCCTTTTTTCATCTAAATTATGTAGAGGACAACTTGAAAAAAATCATTATTTTGAACAAGCTCATAGAACCCCAAGTTTTAAACGTATAAACTGTTAAGAGCCAGCTCAGTCTCCTGATGGTATTTACCCAGCACAGTTCATCATTCCAGACATGAAGCAATTGCAAGACAGTCGCATCGAAAATCAAAATTGACCTCTGCACTCCCAGGAAGTTACCCACTAGGTGAAGCGGGTAATTCACCCACAACGAAGGCACCCACTAGGTACAAAGAATTTACCTCCTCAGAGAACGGCGTGCTATGTTCTTCAGCTATCTCAATGCTTTCAAAGCCAGGCAGCAGGAGTGGAATTTTCTGTTTGGCTTGGCTTAACACAGACCTGCTCAACCAAAAAAAATTAGACTTACGAGGGTGGAAGTATGTAACAAGACCAGCAGACACCCCAGCTCTCACAAGAGGCAGAATATAAGTGGTGACCAGAACAATGCTAATTCATTTATACCTAACCTGAGATCTCTTCCTTGAAAGTGTTACAGTCAAATAAACCTATACACAGATTTCTAGGCTTATTCCTTAAACGTTCTTCCAAGCTTTCTAGAACAAAACCACCTATATACATTGCCCTGCATAACTGAACAGCATACTAGCCATGTTTTCCTTTCCACAGCCACGTACTTCGCGAAGTCTAGCTCTTACAGTCAGGGAGAGGACCTGCTTTAAGCTGCACTGACCTTATTCATATTTTGTTCCAGTCCAAGCCACACACAATATACAAAAAAACGTTTCTTACTTTAATTCTTCAGGGTATGTCAGTGATGCAGCCTTAGCAAATGTTGCGTTCCAGAAGTGGGCACACTGCTTGCGGATCTGTTTGCTCTTATGCTGAAACATTACGCAGAGCAACGGAGAAAGCTGCTCTAGCAGTTCGCTGTCGTAAGCGCCAGTGCAGTGAGACTGCAAACACTGAATTATCTCGGCCAGGAGTTTTTCAAGCTGAGGGAAGGAAGAAGTATTTAGTTTTAATATTTCATTTGCTATTTGAAAGTTCTGTTTTGTTTAAAAACACACAAAACCCAGATAACGTTATGGCCTGAACAAACAAGTTTAGGCATCACACCACAGAAGTCTCACTAATATCTAAGCTTACTTGTCTTAGTAACCTTTTTTAGTTTAAAACAGTTAAACCTCTACCTTCACTACAATTTTGTTCAGAATACAGAATGAACAGCAAGAACTCTACAACGCCATATATCTTCCCAACCCACAGCTGTTTCTCCAGAAAATTTACCTTGTTGTTAAGATTACTGTATGCTTTAGGTACATCAGCAAGCCTGCCAAAACAAACAAAAAGAATTATGAGATGTTTTGCTCTCATGTATCCTAAGAATTAAACACACACACACACTCAAGCACTGCACACTAGTTTTATTACACAACTTAATGAAATTACATTATACAATGTAAATTACCTCACACAAGTTACCCAATGTCTAGCCACTATAAAATGAAGTACTGTTAATAAATATTGTCACAGTATTGAAATTAAATGGCAGCTAGAAGCCAAACAATTTAGTCTTACAGAAATGTCTCTTTGGTGTGAATGTAATGGCAACACTGGAAATACTAAGCCTTCAGAAGTCCTAAAGCTTCCGTTCCATGTATAAATACCTAAGTTTTTGGTTTTATTTCTAAAAAAAACTTACAATGGAGACTGCTATTCACATGCATGTTTTTGGAATCCCCCAGAAGGTTCTTGCATCAGCAAGAACCGAGGACCACCACGTGTGCTGACTGCTGCCATGTGCCACTAGGGCCACCTCTGGCAGCCCACCTTAGCTCAGGCACCACCACACATTCAAGTCCCAGCAGCTCAGTTTACACACAGCAATTGTGGAAGAGCAACTTGAGTGATGATCTTACAGATCCATTCTTTCTGCAGTGCTTGTGTGCACCACAAGAGTAGCACCCACCAGCTAGGCTGAAAATACAGCAAAGTAACTGGTGCCCTTAGAGCTGAGACTCCACAGAAGCTGAACATTCTTAGCGTCCTAGGGTCAGTGCTTTGAAAAACCCTGGGTTATGTTTAAACACACGAAGTGATGTAGACTACACAAAGTTTCATTAATATGCAGCAACACAATGAATGCAAATACTCACTTTGTTTTTTCATAAAACACTGCCAGTGGTTTTGAAAAAATTGCGAACATCGTCCCAATCACCGAAGGCAAGGAAACGTGGCTGATGATGTTGTGAAGAATAGCAATAATTGAAGGACCAACAGAGACCAATGCTTCTGAACAGATTTCGTTGGAACTGAACGTATGGAAAGAGTTTATTAACATCACCAGGAGTTTAAACAGAGAAGAAAGCTTTCCAAGGGGCTCCCTTTTCTTCTTAGACCAATCCGTAGGTGTCTGTGGAGCTAACATTAAAAAGAAAAAAAAGAAATATTTTTCCCTATGTAACTAACATGCATTACAAACAAAGTGCATGGAACAGTACTATATTGACATACTAATAGTTTAAAACCAGACCTAAAAGACAACATACATTTTTTAATACACAACTTTATCGTACCACTACAGATAGAGATCCTATTCCTCCTATTTTATTTGTGGTTGGTCACACAAATCACTGTTTTTAGCATCTTTAATGCCTACTTGGCAGAGACAGCAACCAAGCTAGAAATATTAGCTGACAGGTGTAAATTCTGGAACAGGTGAGGGGAGGGAAGGGGAAGTATCAAGTTTCATTCAAAAATATAGTTTCCATCATGTTTTTTCTCATTAGCATTTCCCATTAAAGCACTCATTCTTTCAGCAGTCCAACACAATGGCTTGCTACCTCTACAACAAATTCAGCTGGGACAGAGAAGTTACAAAAACACTGAGCTTTACACTGAATTATTTTGGAAATCAGTTCTTCAGTTCTAAACAGGAGCAGGGAACAAAGACTATTTTGCATACAAAGATCTTTTGTATTCTATCAAATATATACTATTACAATGCAAAGCAGCTTCACAAGCAGCAGCCTTTTAACTGTTATACTAACAGCTTAACATCAATTTCAGAGCGGTATTTATTACATATTTAGACTACAGAGAGTGATCAAGCATTACTGCTTCAGATTGTTTGAACAAAGCAGAAGCAGATTTCATCTATAAATTATAGCTGAAACATCAAATGCAACTCCAGACAGAGCTGTGTCCTACAACGAGCTGAGATCAAACGTAGCCTTCATGGTTACATGAATTTCAAGCTTTCTCTGTCAAGCTAACGTAGTAACTACTCAGCTGCTCAAAAATCAGAATAGCTCTAGTACTTAAATATGCATACTGGATGATGTTTTGAGTTCCTTTTTAAGACTGTTTGTCAATCCCTCCAATGCTTCGCTAATATGCGTAACATACATAGACGACTGATAGCCTACAGTCATCACTTCGGCATCTGCAGTAACTCCTATTTTCAAGCAAACCTGAGAGAGAGAGAGACAGAAAACCCCAACACTCAAGATATTTTCTTACATCTGTTTTTTGGCTGATATTTAATACCATATGGTGCAAAGTTGATGCAGTCAACCATAACTGATATAATATGGGTGAGACCATCCATCATTGAAGACACCTGAGAAAAAAAAAACAGAAGTCATCAGCAAAGCCCAGAAGAACTGCAATGACAGAAAAACTGTGTTGGCCCTTCAGCACTGCAGTGCAAAAGAGCTTTTACATTTAAAAGCGGGTATAAAGCTCTTGTGCATTGTCAGGTAAGACTAAGGTAAGTTTACAAGCAAGCTGAAGATTCAGTCTTCCCACTCTCAACAAATGACGCACGAACATATGCATAAACTAAGGAAGCGAAGCAGTAACAGACAGCTGTGAGAAGGTGTTAGATTTAAGAACGTACAGCAAAACGTTAGCATTCAGGGTACAAGGTACTAACCATCTGGCACAACACATTACCACATCTCAGTGTGTGCTTAATTCAGTAACTATACTCAATCTGATTTTCAGAAAAGCCACTGTAGGCATAAGCGCAAGATTTTAACAGAATTATATTAAGGGAGCACAATGAGTTGTTACTACACATTAAGAGATCCATGTCAAGCATTGTTTCAATCCATCACAAACTCTTCTAAATAATAAACGCATTGCTTTTAAAAGGGCCAAAAACCCGTTTGTATCAATACAACAACTGAAGCTCTAAGTACAGGTTTGTTTTTGAAAATTGAAGTTTATCAGAATACAGCCACATCAAAAAGTTACAATGACGTAACCCTCCAAATCAAGTTATGCCCTCTAAATTCTACACTGCTATTCTATCCTCCTTCCTAATCACAACGCTTCTTTTGTGGTACTTGTTAATTCAACCTGAAGTTCCTTCATGTAGAAAAAAATTTCAACTGGCCAAACTGTGTTTACCATGATGTTGATGACGTTCACCAAAACAATTACTTAAATATTCAGAAGACAAACCCAAAGACTGCTTAACTTATTTTAATATTCGAGCATTATATTAATTTCACTCATTTCTTTCAATCCATTTCTAGTTCAATTCCAACTCCCATTAATACAAAGAATTTTGTTATAGCTCTAAGTCTTACCCCAAACACTTTAAATTACAGAAAACACTACATTAAAGTCTACAATAGGTTCTTGCACACATATCTAACTGAAAATGTCTGCTAAAGTATTTATATAGTCCAATGTCACAGGTTTATACTCACTACTGGAGTTTCACCTTCTAGCCCAGATATTATTTTGGCACAAAGTTCTTCACAGCACAGGTTTTCTTCTGCTGTTGCAACTAAAGCAGCACAGCGAGCAAATGCTCTATACAGGTCTGACCAAGTACGCAGCAAGGACTTCATAGTTGGCTTTAACAACAGAAAGAAAAAGTTTATGGGTATCAGTGTCTGTGCACAGAGATAAAAAATTAAATTTTCTTCTGTCAAAGCCTACACAAACTCAAGAATTCTAACCTCAGAGCAGTAGTCTTAATATGTATCTGTATTGGTGAAAGAAATGCTACTCTGAGATCATTAGGTAGTACTTCATAGTTTTTATAAAACCCACGTTGTTTCTAACCAGCATTAGGTACCAACTGTTACCTGTGGAAATTCCTGAACAGGGAAGATAAGGGCTACTGGTAGCAACAGTGCACTATAAACAGCATTGAAGTTGTGTTCCAGTGCATCACCCTGATTTACTTCATTAGTCTGCAACGATAAAAAACAATTTACTGCTTAAGCAAACCCTAGGTTCGAATGCATTTAGGACAACCTTATTTATCATCTGTTTTGTACATAAAAATTGCACTAGCTCAATTGCCAACGGTGCTTTGAAATTAGTTATTCCTCCACTCTATAAGAGTTCACATTGATCCTACTATTTAAACAGATAAAAAGCTTCGTTTAATTCCAAAATAACCCCTTAATTTCAAAGATTAAAAAAAAAGTGCTTTTTCTAAGCTTATTTCAGTTGCAGTGATGCTAATACCCAGAATATCTAAAGCAAACTATTTTTAAGGTTTTTACATCTCATGACTGCAAGATTAGTCAATGGACTTCCAGTAAGCCATCTGCAGAACCTGTTGAATATTACAGTGTCATTGCAAATGTTCATACTAACACCGCACACATTGCAGTCTCATAAATACCATCAAGGCTTATATAATTTTACCATCAAGACATGCAGTTTCTAAAAATACATTAAGATAGAAGATCAGCACAGAATGTGTGTTATCTGGTAAAGAGAACAAAAATAACTATACCCGATTAATCCATTCGGTTAGCGGGTTAACAACAATACTCCACATTCTCCAAAGATGTTCCTTGTTTTCCACCAGCTTTGCATTCTTATTAATAATGCATAACACAGATTCACTGAAAGCCAGTGGAGATGTAGGCCCAGATAAAACGTAACCCACGAGAGTTTCTAGGATTACAAAGAACCTAGGGAAGAGAAATTCAATAGGTAAGAGACATTTCAGCTGAAGTTCGGAAAAAAACTTCTATAAAGACTTAAACTACAGGGAACTTACTAATTAAAAGAAAATAAAACCCAAGAAACAACACATACCTCTCATCTGTTACACACCATTCCAATAGGTTATCATGGAAAGGCAGCTGAATTAAGAACAAAGCTGGCGTTCCCTTGCAAGAGAAATTTCAGATGTCAACACAATATATACACTAAACAAATAAAATAGTCGCCTCACTTAAACGTGCATGTATCTTCAATTTTTAACCGTAAACTTCTGGCTTTCAAGTTGCCAGAAATTGTCAATTCTAACATTTCAAAGTAAAAAGAGGCAAAAGCTAGAGGAATTCTGCTAGGTGCTGGTACTTTCCAGCAATTATACTACAGTTGAAGCAAAAAACCACCATCACATGAGTTTTATAGTACTTAATCACTATTTCCTTGACACCATATATAACACCGTAAGGTGGGTGTGCATAATGCAAACATTATATATTATGATGCCTGAAACATGATAGAGCATGATGTGATTTATGCGATTGGCTTTCTTCAGTTTCACGGTACAACATCTTTTGGACAACCTCTGTTAAAAATCTACCATTTCAACCTTGCTAGTGTTAAGGCATTCAGAAAAATGCATGTAATACCTGCCAATTAAAGCTCCAATCACCCTAATAAAGTTTGACTACATTAGGTAAGTCAGGAAAAAAAGCTCCAAATCCAAACTCAGGAAAAGAGTTGAGATAAACTTACAGAGTTGAGCTCTTAAGCTTTGGTAGACAAAACTTTACACTATGCACTTGAGGCATTCACATAACCTTGTTACACTTAAATCTTCTCATAACAACAACAACAAAAAAATCTAACGTCAGTCTTTTCTCAAAGGTGGTGGTAGTTTTTTTGGTTGTTTTTCAGATTGCTGTCACCTACTCGTCCCTTCCAACGCAGTACACAGAACTCTGTACAGCTACGGCTCACTAGGACCAAAGTAGAACAGAGTAGTTTTCAATGCTACCACCACCACTTTTTTTTGTAGCAGACAATAGCTTCAAACATTAAAAAACCGTTAAAAACCTTCAAATATCAGTCTGGATCTCATGACTTATGAAGTGCTCTGCACATATGTGCTTACATGACATCCTAATGCCTTTAAGCATGAAGAAAGTTCTGGAAGGAAGTCAGACTTACATTTAAAAGATCCATATCAGCAACCTGATAAGCTGGTGATCCTAATACTTTGGGAGGTAATTCCTTAACAGTAATATCAACGAGAGACTAAAGAGGGGAAAAGAAGAAAATAGTAGTTTTTTCTTTTTCTTGAGGAGAGCAATATTTTAACACAAAAACATAAATGCAAGCAAAACTGTAGCAACTAGCTTCCCTTTGAAACAGAAGGTTCTGAGAATCATACACCCAATACGGTCAACGCTGTTTTCCAGATTTATTAGCACTTAAGAAACCCTTAAGCAACATTACGGCATATCATTAGAATTGCACAGTTCATACCAAACGCTGGTTCTCAAGAGACTGTCTGGTCAATTAGGTGCAAAAGACTGCCACCAAACAGAATTTACACAATCACATAGAAACTAGGTTTAAAAAACAAACACCCTACAAACAAACCCACAGAACTTACCAGTATTTTCTGCACCGGAAGAGAATTTGATCTAACAGTGTTTTTTAAGGCCTGAAGTAACATAGTCAGTACTTCTGACCCCTGTTTTTCTTTCTTATTACCTAGAATAAAGTATATTTACAGTTACAGCAGAACAAGTTAATGCACAGCGACCATTACATAAATATTAAATACAAGGTACTGTAAGATCATAAGACATTCTGTATATTTATAAACATTACCAAATACTTTATCAAATTGGATACCAAGTACCTCTGAAGAATATTGAAACTGAAAGGTTTAAATAGAAAAACTAAATTTTCTAAGTAAAATAGAAACACCCTCCTGTTAACATTCAGCTCTGGCATATTAAAAAAAAGGCTGTGAAATTTTGCAGGCATCCAAGTAACACACGTCATTTCTATTATGCTTTTCAATTAGATCATTCAATATAAAGAGCTTATTTAGACTTTTTTGTTTGTTTTAATAAGAATGCACTTACATCAGGCTATCTGTAAAGAGACGATGCTACAACAAACTTGACTTGGGGAAAAAAGGTAGCTATAGTCACATAAATTGATACTACTTTGAGTAATACATCAAATAATATTTCAGAGTTTTTCTTAATACCATAGACTTGGCATGGGATTGTTTTTAGAAACGGAAAGAATTTTTTCAGCAGTAATATCAGTTCAAGTGCTTCTGTGCCTTATTGCTAAAAGACACACAGCTGCAGTCATACGCTACTGGTGTCTTCCCTGACAAGCCTGAATGGATTGAATCAGTACCATTTTGTATTTTTAGCACACAGATTAAAGAGATTAGTTCCAAAAAAAACTGTTGATGATGCCTAAAAACAGGTTTTACAACCAACGAAGCAAATATTTCTTCAAGTCTACTAAAAAAAAGCCACAATCACTGACTGGTCAGCTATGACAAGAAAAGTTTACCTGATTCAATAGCTGTTTTTACATATCCACTTATGTCCTTCCATATAATATTCAGCGTAGAATCTACAAGATAAAAATATTTCCATTCACTTTGCAATAAAAACATTAACAAACAATATTTAAATGCAAACTGTGTTAAACAAACACTGACATAAGCAGAAACTGGCATAAGCTTTTGGACCAAGTCAGGTAAATTGTATTTAAGTAATGCAGACAGAGAAGTATTACAGAAAGCGGCTATTTCTTCCCCCCTTATGTTTTCCTCCCCCAAATTATTTTTCAGAAAAAGTGAACTTTCCCACTAAATTCTTACCAGGAACTTCTTTTCCAATTGCAATAAATCCATCCTGAACTGCATTTATAAGTGTGGTGGCATGCTTACAAAAAAAAGATGAGCTGCTGATCAGTGGGTGCTGGAGAGGCTCTAGGAGAAGAACAAAGCCTGTTTTGTAAGTTGGCTATTTTGCAGTCTGTTTTTAAATTAAGTCTTAAAAAGCAAGCAGAAACGTATATACTTACAGTATTACACATAATTAAAAACAACTTCCAGTATTAAAGATGACCACTAGCAGTTTTAAATATTTAAAGCATTTCATGCTACTGGACCCCTTTAAATCCAACAAAATCTGGTTGATTTCAGACTACGTAATAGTACTTTGAAAAAAGGTAACTCATATACCTAAACTAAGTACAAGTTTGTTTTGCTTTGCAAAATCCAAAACTTCTGGTCCCATCAAGAAGTGAAGCAGCATCTCAATTCCCAGAAGCTGAATAGAAGGAATCACCACCACTCCTGCAGTACTAGAATTCAAGTTCATTCTCGGTGTGGCCGGACTTGCAAATGGATAAGAACCTGAGTGGTGGGAGAAAAAAAGAAAAAGTTACCTCATATTTCACCTGTAGTGAGAAGAAAAATCCAACAAACCAGAACCCCCATAGCGAATGTGCGAAAAGCAAGTCATATAATAGTGGTGGCTAAAAGGAACCTCTTATGAGTCAGACATTACGTACTCGACAGGGTTTAACATCACAGTTTTAACTGTGTATTTTGAAAGCGTGTGTGTTCCAAGGACTTCAAAGTCTCAGATGCCAAACTTTATTTTGGCAACAAAAGGTGCCATGGAAGTTGTGGCAATAGAACGAGTTACGTGCTACACTATAAACGCATCGAGGACACTTGCACAATGAACCTGAGGCTTCTAACTACAACAGTCTAGAATTGTGTGGGAACATAAGGCTTTCCATGCAGAGCAGAGGCAGTTCCGTATCTCAGCACTTGGATCTAACACTCAAGTTAATGTGATTTCACACGTACTTACAGTATTATGAGCAGTGTTATGATCACTGCTGTATTATTCAGACAGAACCTAAAAATGCGACAGAACTGAGACTAGTATACACAGAGCATATAACACAAAAAAAACCTTAAGTTTCAAGTCAAAGCTCCATTGCAAAAGTGAACACAAACCTGGACATTAAAGGTGGGCCCTCAGCACAACTTGATTATCCTGATTTTGTAAGCTTGAGATACTGACTACAGTCTCAGCTTAACCAATGTGAATCACCACCTAAGTTTTCTGCATGTTCATCTGAGAAGTTACTGTTTTCAATAGTATGACAAGTAAACCATAAACGTGTTACACAAAACACCTTAGCTCCTGCATCTAAAACACAGGTGGAAACAGGCTTCCATTTTAATACCTGATTTCTGTGTAGGGTTTGCCAAACCTAGATTTTGGTTGGTTGGTACACGTGAGGGAGTTCCTGGCAACGCAGCAGAAGAATCTAGACTCAGAGTACTCTGGATTAACGGTACACAAACCTGCAAAAATACCAGATCTAAATAAAAATGACACAAACAAGCCATAAGCCACAAAGAATCATGTATTTCAAATATCACAGACTGTACTGCTATTCACAGCATCAATTTTTCAGAGCTTCTTGGGTCCTCACAGTATTTCTAAGACACTGTATAAAACATATTGATGAACAATTATGAAATAGCTATATAAGAGGAGTTTTTGTTTTATAAGTGATACAACTGTACTCCATTTAAAAAGTTTGATTTTTTTTTTCTTTATATCCATCCTGAAATTTCATTTAACAAAATTCAGAAGCCAAATAGAAACATTTTGTTCATTTCAAATACAATGTGAGTAGTAATGGAACACCTGAAACATTTGTCTCCATGATATTGAAGAACATCGTGAAAGGAGAAAATAATAAAACAATCCTTATATAACCTGCTCATGTTTATTATTGCTGTGTGCTGAGTGGAAATTTTCACTATGACACTCACATTACAGGCAGATATACTCTCAAGTCTTTTGGAACTTGAAAAATATTGCACACACAGTCCTAAATGTTCCTCCTATATAACGTACACATAAACAAAAAGCACGTTTGATTCCTAAAGACAGTTTTATACTAATAATAAACAAGAGAAGGGCAAAGTAGGTACATAAAAGCTATGGTAACAGAGTGGATGTAGCTTTGCACACTGAACATCAGCTAAATGATTATACTACAACTATTTTCAGTTGTATTACCTGTTCAAAGTTTGCAGGCAGCTGCGGCCCCAGCCTCATGAGCAAATACCACCAGACCTCCAGTTTCGTCAGTGCTAAAGCCTCTGTTCTCACGTGGATTGAGCTCAGGGGCTGCATTAACAATTTCAGCCTTTTAGCACTGCACAATATATCTTGAAGAAAAAGAAGAAAGTATTTTTAATCAACGCAAATAAATAATTTGATTCCAAAATAAAAAGTAAACTTTTTAAACCATTAGTTTTCTTCTTACTGTGTTTTACCTTAAAACACAGTAACGCTTTGCAGAACTACAATACCACGCTAATCTTTCAGACTATTCAGACTGCTTGAAATGGTGTCTGGAATGACCCTGGGAATAGAAGGCACTTCTTTCCAATACCAGAAAGGAAGTGAAATCTACTGCATATCAACATAAACATAAGGAAATCCACTCTTGCTTGCTATGTTCAAGAGTAACATCTCCCACAGCAAAATAAAGCCCAAACATTTAACGTACCTGCATATTAACAACAAAATGAGAACGAATGACCTTAAATATGGCACACCGAGGCCACAAATGATCATTTGCCACTGAAGAAGAAATAGCATAGCATGTTTGGACAGAAGTTTGCTCACGCCTAAGTGCTTAAAGGGAAAAAACTTTTAGCCAGCTCAGCAACAGCAGAACCTGTCCACCAGCAATTTACAAGAAACTGCTGACAGACTGCTTTTGCAGCATGCAGTCCTTGTTAGCCATGATAAAGCATGCAGCACAAACACTAGCAATGCCAGCGATTTTATCTAGGAAAAGAATCTTGGTTAACTGATCTATGGAAAACAATGATTAGAAGTGACCAGATGGCAAACAAATCAGAATTACAACTTAACTGAAATTCAGCTAAACTCAGAAGTGTTCACATTTAGCTTCCTCTTCAGGACAGACTGTGAGCACAATCAAGGTAAATATTTTGGGTGTTGTGATATACACTAGACTTGTTTAGGTCTCTTTTGTACCCTTTAAACAGATTTTTTAAATACATTTCACATCTTCAGAATCTTGATGCATGGCTCTCCCTAGTTAATCCATACAGTACAAAATACTATCTACAGAACAAAGTTCTTTTTCCCCATTTGATTGCTGACTGTTTGGCTCAAGCGAAGTGTTACAAAAAAGGCTTCTAATTTTATCCATTTCTCCTAGTAGCAAAACTAAGATAGAACTACTGGTCAAGTTACATCACTTTCCCGTATGTATATACACACAGTAAATATTACTATGTATACACCACATATATACTGTGTATATACAATGGTACATACCATAGTTTTCACCACCTTAAGAAAGAGGGAAACAATATATACTCTTCCAGTTATAAAAAGTGTCAATACTCAAAACAATTCAGGTTAACTTTTTTTTTAAATCTACCTGGATTTAAAGCAAAATTATCTATTAGACTCTTCCATGCAATGAAGGCTATTTTCTTTACTACCGGTGAGCCACTACGAAATCCAAGTTCCTCCAGCTGCAGCAATGAATTGATGAAACTGCCACTACGATGCAGAGTCTGAAAATAAAGAAATTCAAAGTTACAATAATTAAGCAGTCAAAAATTTAGTTATTAATCTTTAGGTAAGTAAAATGACTGTTCTTCTGCTTACCTTTCCAAGTAATTTGACAAACAGCGGCCATAATTTTAAGACGTATGTCTCATTTTTTGTAGAAAACAGTTTTTGAAGTTCTGAAATTAATTTCTGCGGGTGGAAAGAAGAATAATTTATACAAGGAATACATTCAAGTTATTGTAAAAACTATGTAATCAAATCAATGATAACTGGAAAGACACAAGCAGTCTGGAAATAACTTATTTCTAGATCAGAAAGATAAAATTTTATACCATGCAGCACTCCCTGGTGAGTCAGTCAAACACTGCTACCATCTGATTACCTTCTTTGCTGAAATGAATAGCTGGTATCAATTATTCTTGCTGATAGTGTCGAACAACAAAATCGATTTCCTTCACTACCTGTAGCCTCCCTAACTCTCAAGTCACACTGACGTTATTAGTGGCAAATTTCCACTTCAGCCAAAGGATTTACTTCTTTTGGTTGTTTGTGGTGTCTTGTTTGCTTTTAAATTTATTTATTTTTGCAATGAGAGTGGTTAAGCACTGGAACAAGCTGCCCAGGAAGGTTGTAGGATTTCCTTCCTTTAATATATTCACAACTCAAATCGTCAAGGTCTTGAGCAACCCAGCTTAGCTCTGAAGCTAGCCCCATTTTCCGTAGGAGGTTAAGCTAGAAGATGCCATACCAAGTTCTGCAACAGATCCTAGTTCTCTCACCAAATTCTCTTTAAGAAACAATAAAAGTATAACGATACTATGAGTTAATGCTGTAAAGACAGGTTTCTAAAGATCATTTAAACAGAAGCTTTCCTCATCAATAATGCTTACCAGAAATGTTAAGATTTTTTTTTTTAACAGTGGTGCTATGTTTAACCTTGCTGTTGTATTAATTTCTGTCAAAACTGCTGTCATCATGAAGTTGCTCTCAATACACAGTGGCAGCAAAAAGCTACTATTTAGACTATAAAAAAACAAAACGAAAACCCTGATCACTACTCCTGCTGTATCTAGAAAAAAAAAAGCACATTTCTACTTACTGTGGTCATTAGGTGTTCAGTGACAGCTGCCACCTCCTGCTGTTTCTGCAGCAGCAGGGGCATGCCTATCTCCAGTGCAGTGGCACCTCGCAGCTGCACTTTATGAGCTGAATGGACGACCAGAGGAATGATCAGCTTTGCCCACCTCACAGCCTCTTCTCCCATCTGGGTTGGGGTTTGCTCCATTAAGCTGAATTGAAAAAACAAATACAAGCACTGATCGTCTCTAACAGGCAGCATCCTGCTCACACGCTCAGACAGTCTTAGATATCATCGGTAAGTGCTCTGATTCAGCTTAGGATTTAGAGGAAGCCATTCTGAACAATTTTAGAACATCCTATTTCGATGGCTGACTTAACTGCAATGCTGACGGGTTATTTCAACTTCCCCAAAAGCAGAACAAACTGACGTTTACAGTTGCCCTTTCTATGCCATCAATATTTTTTATAGGCATACGAGCTAAACTGAGAGCCAATAAAAAAACAGTGCACGTACCGTATAACAACATTCAGTGCTTCATATTCAACAACCATAGACTGGACTTCTCCTTTAGTAAGTATTGTTTCCAGTGTAGAAATAATATTGGACACCTGAGGGAACACAAGAACATCAGAGTGAATGTTGTCCTTAAATACAAATATTTTTTCCTGAGCAGCTGGAAACGTGAGATTTCGTTTCCCAGGCTACAAAAAAGTTAAGAAACTTACCTCTTTTTTAACAATTTCAGAAGGAAACGTCTGCTTAGAAATCACCCAAAGTGCTCGAGTGCGAGTGTTTTTGTCTGAAGTTTTCAAAGCAATGCTGTTTAGCGTTGAAAGCAAGTCGTGTACTTCAGTTGCTGAAAGCAGAATGCATAGGAGTCAAATTCTGAGTATTCCACTCAGTTTCTTAGCAAGCCTTAAGTCATTTTGCTCATTTAACATTACATTTAACTAGACTGATTGTGATTTAATGTCTTAACTGTTACTTTTTGGTAATTTTTGGAAGTTTCTCATGAAATTTAGCAAAAAAAAATCAAAATATATTCATGCACGTAGATACTATTAACCTAGCATATACATGGTATCATGAGAAGCCAGAAAACCATTGTATCGGGTTTATGTAGCAAGAGTTTGGTAGCAGGAGGCTGCAGGGGTGGCCTCTGTGAGCACAGCCCAGCTGCCCCACCTTAGATAAGGCCCGGCTCCAGCCGGCTCCAAAAAGGACCTGCCACTGGCCAGAGCTGAGACAATCAGCAGCACTGGTTGGTCAACTGGGAGAGCATGTTTAAGAACTGGAAAAAAGACTGCTGTGCAAGAGCAGCTGGAAGAGAGGAGTGAGAAACAGAGACCAAGGTCAGTGAAGGGGGGGGAGGAAGCGCTCCAAGCACACAGCAGCAGTTCCCCTGCGGCCTGGGGAGAGGCCCCTGGTGGAGCAGGCTGTCCCCCTGCACCCACGGGTCCCACACGGAGCAGATCTCCACGCTGCAGCCCGTGGAGAAGCCCCCGGTGGAGCAGGTGGATGTGGCCTGGAGGAGGCTGCGGCCCATGGAGAGCCCCCGCAGGAGCAGGCCCCGGGCCGGAGCTGCAGCCCGTGGAGAGGAGCCCGCGCAGGAGCAGGGGTCTGGGGGGAGCTGCCGCCCGTGGGGGACCCGTGCTGGAGCAGTTTGCTCCTGGGGGACGGACCCAGCGGTAAATAAATTGGACCCGGGCAATAAATTACATGGATCTCCCTACACTGAGTCTGTTTTGCCCGTGATGGTAATTGGTGAGTGATCTTCCTGTCCTTATCTCAACCCTTGAGCCCTTTCCATCGTATTTTCACCCCCTTTTCCCTTGAGGAGGGGAAGTAAGAGAGAAGTTGTGGTTGATCTCAGCTCCCCAGACAGGTAAAAAACCACCACAACCGTAAAGCTAGAAGATAATTTTACCTAAAAAGGGCTAGGGCTAAAGATTGAATATTCAATTATTTATAACTGCTTGGATTTCAACTTAATTTAGTAGTACTTTACAAAGTCAGTTTTCCTGGTATACTGACATATATAAATTCATGTTAAGGTCTATGAAAAAAACCTGGAACTTTTAGAGCTAGAACTGAGCTGTCCCACCTTCCTAACTCTCCACCTATTCTCAGGACCTGACCTTACCTAGCAAGTTTGACTGCAGTTTATTAACTGGTTAAAAAAAAAAAAAGCTATAGGGGAAAGGAAAGGGACTACACAGACACTGCTACAGATGCTTCATTTCCTCAAGAAATCAGATTATAGTTTAAGTAATAGAAAGGCATGAAACACTGGAAAATATAAATAGAAAAACTGAGAAAAAGCATCGTGTAAGAATGCTCTCTGACCAGCTACATGTGACAAGTTTAGCCTTCACCTTCCACCACTACGCAACCTGTCCACACGCACACAGACAGCTGGCATCAAGCTGCTTCTGACCACACCGTTGTGACTAGATACGCCTGACCCCTGGAACCTGTCAAGGTACCTCCTGAGGGCCAGCCAACTTGAACATCAGCTCTCCTGGATTAACAAAACCCAATGGTTTTACCTTGAGGCACAGCCTCATGTTTTCAGCACTGAAACCTGCTGTTACAGGGATTTAGCATCTTCCAGGAACGTAGGCCGTAAGATTTTGGAGTGCTTTAAATGTTGTGCTATTAAACATTTCAAAATAACCTGTTTTCATGTACCAAACAGGAATTACCAGGTGAACACTGAAAAACACTGAAAAGCACTACCAGGCAGGCCTACGCTCTACAGAGAAAAAAAATGTTCTTCATTATTTTTCCACTTGGGAGGTTTTTGATTGCAAATTCCAGAAAACAATTACAGAACCTGACTGCTACCAAAGCATGCAATCAAACAGGTAGTAGGCCAGTATTAATGTAATTGCATGATTTTTTTATTATTTTTTTTTTTGCACAAGATGGAATTAGTGATCTGATCACACCGATCTAGAGATAAAACTATTATATCACTTGGGAACAGTAACATTTTCCAAAATTGCTGTATATACTAACAAGGAAATAAAAGAAGGACTATGGTATAGAGATATACATTACCAACAAGCACACCGAAGTTGGTTCGCTTACCTGATAACTCAGACGTGATCTTCGAATTAAAAACGCAGAATCCTAAGGCCTGTAATGCCGCGTTACTTAGCTCTGAATTTGCGCTAGAGATATGTGCCTGAAAGAAAGTTAAACGCATGTAAAATATCAGCTTACAAAACAGACGTAAAGTATTAACTGTCTTAATACCAATGCCTGCTGAAGAGACCTGTCAAAAATGAATGCTTGATGAAAAATACACCCATGTAGGAAAGCCTTCCTGTTTATACGCACTCCAGATCATTAAAACAATTTGAAGTTCTGAAGACATTTTTGTTCTCTGTAATTTAGACATCTTTACTGAAGAATGTGCTAGACATCAGAAGTTCTTTACTTCCTTGCTTTTCCCTGCACTAACACTTGACTCTGTTCTAAAATGTGCGAAAAAACAGACAGTCTTTACAGTAATCTTTCAAAAAATTGACATTTAATATATACACGTGGTATCTTTCCTGGAAGATTTGATTTGACTGCATAACACCTGCCTGAGGTCATCCCAGTCCCTAAGGTTTTTTTTTTCCCCTGTAGTAATTTCTAATAACATTGAAGAAACGTTTCACGAACACACCCTTAATGCTATGTTACTAGCTTGAATTCTTAATTACATGAACGCATGTTCAAGTCTTAGTCCGGCCTTGAACGTATCTTTGATCTGGAAAAGACATACCTTAAACACTTTGCAAAGTTGAGGAAAGAGTCTTCTGACATCAGCAGTGAATTCTTTGCCTTCCTCACCAGTCAAGCGACTTTACAGAGCAGAAGGGAAAACAAGCAACATTCGCCCATTAAACTTGTTATCATCTACATAGCTTTAAATCTCCTATAACGCACACTTTATTAGTGAGTTTAAAGACAGTGGTTAGGTGTCCTGGTTTCAGCTAGGACGGAGTTAAACCAGGACATCAGGGAACTACTTCATTCCTTAGGAAGTTAAAACAGAAGATGGTGAAGCACAGAAGAGGCAGTCAGCACGTTGCTTGACATACCAATAAAATAGTGCGTTATGAAGTACGTGCGTGCTGGTGTACTGGAAAAAGCGAAGTGACTAACAACATATTTTGTGCTTATGGGATGTGAAAACATTACGGTTTTTAATCTTAATTTTTTAAGCAAACATGGAATGGTTAACGTGAAACTTCATGCCACTACTGGAAGTTGGACGAGCAGAAGCACGTGAGCTGAAAGCAGGTTCCTCAAGCGCCGTTCCAGATGCAGGCTCTGAGTTTGGGGGAGTTCTGGTTTGACACTTGGCAGCAGTGCCTGCACGTACCACGGGCCAGCTGTGCAGAGGAGCCGCACCTGCCCTACGAACCATTCAGGACCGGTCTCCCCCAGCTCAGAGCAGACTTAGGAAGCGTGCTCGCCCAGCAGACAACGCGATAACGGCCGGCACGGCCTCTAGGCGCGGAGATCGCTTCAGATCAGCGCCGCGCGAAGCCCGACCGAGCGCCGAGCGGCCCGCTGCCCTCCCCCCGTCCCCGCGCCCACCTGACGATGGCGAGGTGCGCGTCCGTCAGCTCCCCCGGCGGGGCTGCCGGGTCCTCCAGCGTCTCCAGCAGGGGCCGCAGGCCGGCGGCGGCGCTCATGGTGCGGCGGGCCGGGGGCCGGGCCTCCTGCGGCGCGGCGAGCGGCGGCGGCCCCGAGCCCCCTGCCCCGAGCCCCCCGCCCGCGGCCGCGCCGCTGCCTCCCGGCCTAAGATGGCGGCGTGCGCGGGACGGGCGGCGCGCGGGCCCGGGCGGCGGCGGCTGGGCCAATGGGGAGCGCGGGGAGCCGGGGCTGGGGGCCGAGGCGGAGAGCATCGAGCGGCGCCACGCGATTTCTCCGCGCGCGGCCGAGCGCCGAGCCATCGCTCGCTTCCCGCGCCCGCCGGGGGCCCGCTGCGGATTGGCGGAGGGGGCGGCGGGGGCGGGGCGAGGGGCTGTCCGTCACCTGAGGCGGCGAGGCGCTCCGCCTCGGCCGCGGCGTGCTCGGCCGCGTCCTGGTAACGCTGCGGCTCCTCCGGCCGCGGTCACGCTCCGAGGCGCTCGTTTGCGGCTGGAAATAAAAACACGAGCGGCTCGCAGCCCTGCTCACAGCGCCAGCCCCACAGAAAGCGCCCTGCATAAACCTGAAACGCGAGGGGTGCCCCGCAGCCCACCCGGTTCAGCCCTACGGGCACCCCCCCCCCAAGCCGTTTCCCCGTAGCAATGTCTGACGCTGAGGAGCCCTTTCCCCACCAAGCCCCTATCGCCGTGTGGCCACCTTGCATTCCCAGCTCCGTCTCGCCCCGCAGCGTCCCGGCGGCTCTCCTCACGCCGGCTTCCGGTCACCGGCCCCCGGGGGTCCTCGGGAGGAGGGCGTGAGGGGGCTGAGGGCGGCCGGCAGGCGGCGGGGTCGTAAAATGCCGCTCCTCCGAGCCGCCCGCCCCCTCTCACCTCACACCGGGTGCTGGGGCCAACCATGTGCCCTGTGCCCTTCTCTTAGGCCGGGAGTTAGAACCGTATTCCCAGGGAAATTAGCGCAATACACACTCAAAAATGAAAAAAAATAAAAAAGAGCCGTGACCCGAGACTCCCCTCTCAAGAACTCGAGGTGTCCCTAAGGCAGGGCTGGGGCACGGCCCTCCGCACCAAACCGAGACATGTTGCAGCTTACTGACTGCTTTAACTTAAAAAAAAAAAAGGCCTTCCCAGTCTGAAAAGTTCTCACGGAATCAAAATACATCATTGGAAACTCAGGACGAGGTTAAAACAGAGGTAGCTTTAATGCTGCTTCAGACTGAGGAACTTAAACTGAAGTTGAGAACGTACAGAAAATGATTTGTGTTTATCAATTCAAAACAGTACAGTCTTAAAACCCGTGTAAACATACAGCATCTCGACAGCATCTTCAGAATGGATTTGCTGGTTGTCCGTAATTTCTTTCGATGCTTCATCTCTCCAGTTTTATCATCAAGTCTTTCATTTGGTTCTTTATGAAGTGAAATCAGACAAGTGGAAAGACATGAACATCTCTTCTCCGCATGAGGAGACGCTGACAAAATTTCTAGAGTACTTTCTGATTCATCTCACAACAAAATTACACTGATAATGTCATGGATCCTGCGCTTTCCATGCTGCTTCACAGCCTTCTGACTTCAGACAGTAACATGGGTGGCTGCTAGGCCATCCACAGGATGAATTTATGCATCTTCAGAATAAATGAATTCCAAAGGCCTTTTGAACTCAGGGAAATTAGTTAATTAAAAAAAAAATAGTGTAGAGAACAGGAAGAAATACAGCCACAATCTAAAAAATAAATATGTGGAAACCAAGGAAATAAGGAGAGAACAGCAAATTAGGTTTAAAAATATTTGAAACGTTGGTCACAACAAGTTTGTTCAAACTGTGCAAGATATAAGGAAAAGGAACAGTTTATATACAAAAATAGCTTTAAAGTCTTTGGTAACAGTGATTTCTTCAGTTTTTTACAGGTCTAGAAATCTAAAAATAGTCTTCCAGCATTCATGTAAATACATTTTATAATTTATTTCCTAGTATACTTTATTAACAAAACTTATATAAAACAGAAAATAAAAAGTCAGGAAGATATGAAGGAAATGACCATATGTCTGTCTTATCTGAAGAAACAGATGTCTGAATTGGGTTCTAAAACACGTTTCCTAATGAGCATATCATGTTACTCTGCTTACATGATACCAAACTTTCCAGGTAATAAGTTTGCTTTTCCTTGGGAAGTTGTATTCTTTCCATCACCTGACTTTGAAGGCATGTCTACAGCAACATACCTAATTTGAAAACCACCAGCAGTCACTGAGGAGTCTGTCAGAAACTTCAAAGTCATCACATTGCCTGGACAAGAAAAAGGAAAAAAAAGTCACCCTCATTTAAGAAGAAAAATCACCTGGATGTGCAAAATAGGCGTAAAGCCTCATGGATCTCTAGGTGACACTGGGGTGAGGTTGTACCATGAGTGTGCAGCAAATATTTTTCGGATTCTGCTGTTATTTGCATTCACTAGTTGAACCTCAAATTGCGCATGGAATGATACATCATTTATTTAAAAGTAGCTGCGTTGATGAAAAAGCATGTTGGCAGTTTTGTGTAGCAGCTTCTCCATGAAGCAGAGATTGAGTCTTTGTACATCTTATTTATTATTAGGAAGCAGGGAGAAAAGTTTATCTGGGCTGATTTTTTTTAACCATAAAGAGTATAAATATATTACCTGTGCTAATGATATCATCTGGCAACTCATCTCCACAAAACCTGGAAAAAAAACGAGAAATGTTCATGACTAAACACAGCAGATATGCCCTACCCTGCTGTGTGGGGACGCACACTGACCACAGGGCTCTCAGGCTGTACTCTCCTCTGGAGCTGTGCCTCGTGGGGCCAAGCTGGCTGTAGCTGTTCAGTGCACATAATTCTCTGCATGTTAAAGCCATTGACTAAAGGATTTTTGTCATGATTTTATAGTGAGGATTACGGGAAGGAAAAATGCAGGAAACATTTTTCAAAATATGAAGGAAGTAAATGATGCAAAACAAGAAGAAAAAAAAACAATTTAACAAGGCATTAAGGAAAAGAACAATGACTCAAGGCTAAGAAAGAAAGAACTTTATCAAGAAAAACATCTAAAATGATCTGTAAAGGAGAAACAAATGGGCTATATCCTTGCTTTGCTACACATGAGTTGTAGAAAGGATATGAAAAGTGGCAGGAATTGGGAAGTGTTTTTATCACTTTTTGTTTGTTTGGTTGGTTGGTTTTTTGTTTTTTTTCCCCCTGGAAAAATGAGGAACTTCATAGTAAAAATATGACCACTACAGAACAAGCAAAAAGATGACAGCTAACAAAAGAAAGTGAGAATTAAGCAAGGAGACAAATGGAATTTTATAAGAGAGACATGGAACACTTGTTCTGTTCTGATTTTGTTACAAAATATTTGACTTCTGTAGCAAAGGATAAATTTTTTGCTAACATTTTACACCTCTTCTCCCTCGTTTTAATTAAAGCAAATACAAAATATTGTTTGAAATTGCTAGGTCTTCCTGCAAAATCATAGAGAATTAAAATAAGCAGCTGACTAAAAAGTCTCGAGCTCTCTTTCATGTAATTCAACAAAGCAGAAAAGGGCAAAGCACAATTTCCTGAGGCTCTTTACAGGGCTGTGTTAATAAAAGTGAAATAAGGTAAGTTGTCAGGGGCTATTACTACAAGTATTGTGAGCATATCAGAGGTGCTAATTGGACCAAGTAACACAGTGTTTTTCTGAAGTAATGTTTCAGAAAAATATATATCATTTGATTATTTTTATATTAAAGTTGGAATTACTGTACCTGCCCACAAAGCCATTGATATCGTCATAGCTATCATAGATTTCCAAGAAATCAGCCATACAAGCAGTGTCATCTTCAACATCAAACTCCAGAAACTGTAGATGAATCCGCTGTCCATACTTCACTCTAATATGCCAATAACAAATTTGCTCATTTTCATACTCGTTTGGGTAGCCTGGTGACTTAAAAACATGTTTTGAATCTGTGAAGACTCCACCACATTCTTTTCCTAAGAGAAAAATAAAAACATCAGAGTTCAAGTATTCATTTTGGATATGGCTATGATTTAATGCTTCGAGCTCTTTCACCCAGTAGATCCATAGAAAATCACATAGGGACATCCAGCATGATAGCATTTTTCATACATTTAAGCAGTCAGCATTCACAAGAAACGTCCGTCATTCCTAGCTTTTGGAAGCAGATATTTTGGAAGAGGCATGATCCAAAACTCACTGAATTTAGAAGAAAAGCTTTCATTGACTTCAGTGGACTTTGGGCCAGAGCTAAATGCTTCATGTAAAAGGCATTTAGGGTTTCTGACTGTGCTCAACTGTAAGCTTTAAGGCTGTACTTGCAAGTTGCCCTGGCATTCCGTTTCAGCTTTTCTTCTTCAAAAACCTCTTTGAAGCGTGTCTTGTATGAAATAACAAACAAACAAAAAAACCCCACCCACCTTGTAAAGGTCAGTGCTCACATACACTTCATTGTACCGTTAGCACTGCAGCTCTTGCACTCCTCCAAGTGCAAGACACAGAGGTCCTGAAGTGCCCGTGTTCAGACCTGGGGAGGCACTTTTTGGGCATGAGTTCAGGCCCTGAAGCTGGCTGGTGTGGTTAATGCTCGTAGTTCGTCCACTGCCCCGAACCAAGGGCTTTGTGCCCCAGGCCACTCATGTCCTACCTGCAGCCAGACAGCTCTGCCAGCCCGCATAGCAGGCTGCCCATCGAGCACAACTACATTTCCTTTTCATGGGAGAGGCTCAGGCTGCCTCGGGAGTGTTGGCAGTTCTAGTTTCCCTTTGTCCTCTAACCAAACAGAGCATCTGGAAAGCAACTACCTCTCCTCCCAGAGGAGAAGGCTGACAAAGGAGAGTGTTGGGCTGACATAAATGCAGTAATAATGAGTGCAGTAGTCTCTCTTGCAGTTTTCTTTGTGTGCTGAACATCTGTGAGTGTCCCCCACCCCACAGAGCTATTCGGTTAACAACTGCCCTGCTCACATAAACAAGCTCAAACCCTGCGAGCACAAACAAATGTGCACAGCTGTACAGACGTCACCAACAGCTCCAGCTTCTGGCTCTGCCAGCCAGGGCAGTGCGCTCCCCGGGATCAGGGGACTCGAATGGAGCACAAAGTTGAACGTCTCTTTTCGTGTTGGTGCCCACTTCTTCCATCTTCCCAGCCATGTGAAGTGGTACCGAGATAAACTGATGCAGTGGCCGTGTAAATATTTCATCTGCAGTGCAGAGAATGGAGGTGAATAGAGACAGGGCCCATATCTGGTGAAGTCTTGTCTGTCATGTTGGAACCATCTCTCCAGGTCTGCTTTGGAGACGCACTTTTCTCTAGTTACCCTGCAGTTACACGTGCACACACACACACACGCACAAGACCCATGAGCTGGACCCATCAGGTGGTTCAGTCCCAGGCATGGCATTCATTTCAAGACTTGCTCTATCTCAAGCACAAGAAAGAAGGAATAAGGGTTAACATTACATTTTGCCTGTTTACAGGCAAAATATCCAGAGAATGGTTTCCATGTCATAATGTTTTATCTGTGTGTGTCTCTACAAACACATTAGAAGGCTGGTAAACAGGAACAACAGAGTAGCAGGCACACCCCTATTTCCATCCAGAACTGTGTTTACAATAAAGAAATAAAATAACTGAAGAGCATAACTTTCCAGGGTGGATTTTAAACCATAGCCTACATTCTACCTCTTTGGGAACAAATTCCTACTTCTCATCTGGACAGCCACGTCCAGCCTTAGGAGGCAGACCCTCTGGTGGCTTTGGCAGACTTCTCCCAGAGGCAGCTCCCTAGCGAGGTGGTATTGTCCCTGCAATGTGCCACCGTGCCTGAGATGTTTGACAACTCTTTTAGCTCTTGGATGCAGATTAAAACACACATGCCTACCTTTGCAGCATTTAATTATAGCTAAATGTCATGCCCAAATGTCCAGCTAATAAAAGGAACGCTGCTACTCTCACAAGTCAGATTTGAGTGAATTCTAGTTTTTTAGAATAAAAGCTTTTACAAACCCAAGATAACCAGAACTTCCCTAGATTTTATTTTCTGAACTCTCATGGCTGCTTCCAAATTTTTAGCAGCAGTGCTTGCAACAAGATGACGGAGAACTTTGAAAGAAATTGTATGATTCTTTATGCGCAAACTGGGAAAAACGTAAAGGCAATCAAAAGGGTAATTATCACTGAGATTGATTTTAATTTTCTAAGCTACCATCTTGCTACGAAGGTAAGAAAATGTGCTTACAATACAGGAGTTAAATTTTTTGCTTAACGCACTGTTATGACCACCTAGCTCAACATCTGTTAAGCACCTCAGGTTAGATATTTAAATGAAATTGTAGGCTAAATGTAAATGCCTTTATACAAAAGAAGATCACATTAGGAACATCACTTACCTTTTTAATCAACAACAGCGTTATCATCACACTTTTAGTTTCTGGAGGGCCTTTGGTCAGGCCCAGTTACCTACAGCACAAGACAGTGCAGAGACACCGAGCTCTGAGCGAGCTGGATCAGCTGCTGGTGACAGCAGAGGGTGCACGGCTCCCGATCGATCTGTGTCAATACATCCCCCTTCACAGACTGCATATTTATGGTACTGAGGCTAACTCATTCGGAGCCAGGGTGCTTTTGCACTGCCAGACAGCACGGCGTGCAGTCGTAACCTCAGACCCGAGGGGAAGGGGTTGTTTCTGAACGCACCGTTAGGGTTGTAGCAGTAGGCATCCCATCTCTCGCTCCGGTTGAGGCGAATCCCGTAGTCAACGATGCCGGTTTTTCCAAAGCCACAGTTGGCTCCAGCTTTCACTATGGGATAACCGACCCTGCCCTTTGCCATCCAGCCAGCAGCACACACGTGGAAACCTGCAACAGGGGGGAAATGGGGCATCGATGTGATAAATCAGTCCTAAGCAAGAAACCGCTTTTTGTTCTGGTAAGTCAGGACTTACTCAAGCTGATCAATGGCTTAGATGTAATTGGCCTAATAGAAATTGAACTACAGGAAAGAATTGTACTTTGAGAGGATAATTTTAAGCGTGGAATGTAAAACTGCTTTATGTTCTCCACAGCACGATCATTGGTTCTTCATCTGAAGACAAAAATCAAATGCAGATGGACTATACGGTCTCCAGGGTTGTGCGTTTTAAGTGCCGTACCAGCATTTGTAATCAAATTATACATTGGATGAGTTATGTAAGTGAATAAATCGTGCTCTTTGTTTCCCTTCTGAATCCATAAAAACTTACTAAACCATATCTCAAGAACCAGTTTGCAGTATTAAGTTACGAGAGTTAATAAAATGCTACACATGGAAGGTAGCTACGGAAACAAGGTATTTACTTAAAATACTTTCAGTTTAAATGTAAATACCTAAAATGCCTTGCTAAATTTCTTGCTAAACAACAGGATCCTGCTAATGCATTTTGTGGCTGAGAACCTAAATACAATAGCCAAAGAATGCAGTGTTATTCTCTGTCTGGTAGAGACTGATTCCATGTTTTCACCAAGACGATCTGGAACATATTTGTGGCATCCTCGGACTGCGAGCCGCGCAGAAGAGACAAAAGTGCCCTTTTTACATGTGTGCTGCTGCTGAGAGCCAGGTTCTGACTCAACAGCATAGCCTGCGAATTTCTAGTGAAGAGGTCATTTTCCATTGTTTTCCTAATGGGCTGAATGAATTAATCATTCCTCGTCAGGAATCGAACGGGAATGAGGCTCCCCCCCAGCTCGGGGCTGTGCTGCACCCAGAGCCCAGGGGATGCGCAGCACCGGGTGCAGGCACGGCCCTGACAGCTCTGCAGGTAGCACGGTCACGCTCTGGTGCCGAGGGGGGAAATTGCATGCAGCTCGGGCCAAAATCCAAGGATTTTACAAGTCTCTCGGTCCCAGAGTTCATAACATTCATGAAAATCCAAGGCATTATGAATGAGCAATGTGAAAAGCAAACGGCTAGGCTTTGTTTCAGACCTATTTTTCTTGCTGCCTCCAGCTGCTGATACGTGGCCAGATGTCCTCCTTCGTACTCGCAGACAGCTTTTGCTTCTGCATAGGTGAGCTGGTACTTGCCCGAGCGTGACTCCCGGTGGTACACTCCAGCTGCTCGTTCTGGGGACCAAGAACAGTAAATGCGTTCAGCACAGCCTTGTGGGATGCCCTCCCGTCTCCCCCAGTCCCCCAGGACCCGCATGTCGGGCCGATGGTCAGGTGAGAATCGAAACAAGATGTTCGGCTGGTAGCTGTGCCGTTCGGGAAGCGTCAGGAGAAGGCACCCCTCCCGCCCCTAAGGTATGGGTTTGCTCAGGAGAAGTTTTGAACAACAGAGCTAGTCAGAGCTTGGCAAGGTTTGAACAAGGGAAAATCAACAACCGCAGGGAAGGACTCCCAGAGGACTCCTCAGAAAGCAGTAGCTATGGGAACGATCGCTGGTGTCAGCATCGCTGGTTCTGCGCATCCTATCTGACGCGGGGGAAGCTCGTTCTGGACTGCCATCACAGCATACTTTTGGATGCAGCCTTAGTGCTTTTGGAAGATGAATCAGAGCTTTGTTTTCAGTCTCCAGAGAAGTCAAATCAGAGCTACTTGGATAGAAGAGAGGTAAAAATTAAAGGGAATGAAAAAGCGAAATAAAAATATCTGAGCTTTGTCACAAAGGGCAGAACCAGAACAAATGCTGGCTGACATTTTTGCTGCACAGAAAATTAATACAATTTCTTCTTTTTTTTTTATTTTTTTCTTTGCTGTTGGAGGTCCAACATGAAGCAGCTTTCCAGGGAAACCTAGAAATTGTCAGCGCTACTACAGGTTTTATAATCTCTTCTTGTTTCACTCGCCTGATACCATATGTGCAAAAATCTGTCTCAGAACCAATACGCATATCTAACTGAACAGCATTTTTGCTTTTTTTTTTTATATTTAGTATAATCTGAGAAAAATGTCTGCAGTTATTGCTATTCAACATGATTGAAAAAAGAAGCAGAACAGGAAGCATTTTTACAGTAGTTACTGGTACCATGGGAAAAAGAGAATGTCTTTTCTAGTGACATACTTAGAGTCAGCAGTTTTGGCTAGGTTAGGATATTATTTTAAAAAAAATATGGTCACCACTGAATTGTGGTTAGCAATGGTGAGATCCCTTATTAGATACAGAATGACGCTTGCCAATGTAGTTTTTGGACCCACAGTCCCTGGACTAGCGCCCAGTGAAGTCAATGATATTGCTGACAGCGGTCTCAGGAGACTGAGAGTTGCTTTCTGCAGCATCGCTGGGAATGTCCCTGGCATGGGCACGGGTTTACTTACATTGTGGGGAAAAATCCTTCTAAGAAGCCAGTTGGAGTGCAAAGAAAAGTCCCAACACCTATCAGCTGTGGAATAACAGTATGCTATTTTTTTAAAAAAACAAAACTCTTTTAATTAAAAATTTCTTTGTAGGAAGTATCATTTTTCATTCACCTAATAGTCTATCATGATAAACCCAGCTCTGTTTCTTTACAGCTTGCTTGTGTTGAATTCAGCTCGCGTGAAAATGTGAGCACTACAGAAAATAGCGCACCACTTAGCCTCACTGCACACTCAGGGGACAACCTGGCAATGAGATTACTGATCACCGCAGCTCATAGGTAAGTGAACTGAAAGGTGAGTTGAAGTGAGCTGGCAGTGAGTTGAAAACCCCAGATTTCAGTCCTTGGGATTAGCTGAGCAGCCCCCCTTACACCGAGTCAAGGAGTAAGGGGCAGCTGAATCCCAAGGCTGGTCACTTCTGCAAGTGATACTAGCACTTTTATTGATGCTAAAATATCAGTATGGACAGGCATTACGTTTTTCAGAATATTGCTGGGAAGATCTGCTCTTCACAACTTCTGCGAGGGCTGCTCTTCCACCAGCAGCACCACCGAGTCTTCCTGCAGCGTCTCGAAGGGTGGTGGTGTCCTGCTGAGAGCAATCGCCCATCTGTCTGTGTCTCCCTTGTGACATGAGAAAAGTAGCCTTTGGAAGGAAGGACCACACACAAGTACTCCGCCAAGGCTTCTCTCTTTATGAGACCTGTCTGAAATCTCCTCTCCCTGGGCCAGTGAGATCTTTCAGCTGAGCTCACTATTTGCCTGAAAACCTGCATGTTGGGAGTGCTCTCTCATGGATTCCTCCACCCACTTTGCTCCTCACACAAAAGATCATGGGTTGCACGGCTGATGGGACACTTCTCTTCCAGCTCACATTTCTTAAAAGCTCTCCCTGAGGCCCAGAGCCAGCAGGATTGGGCAAGGACAGTGACCCCCTGCTCACCCACAAAGCTCTTCTGCACAAAGACAGCCAGTATGAGACTTGGCCTAACACAGTTCCCTCAATACGCGTGGCACGGTGCTACATGTTAAAGGCTGAAAACAAATACGTAACTTTTAAGTGGAGGACGGCCAGGTACAGTTCCTGGCACAGTCATACTGCAGCGAACGGGGCAGGCATGGCCCCAAACCTCCCTGACACACGGTGAAACTGGGACCACAGAGAGGGGAGAACCTGCCGTGGGAAACCTGCTTCCTGGCACTAAGAACTGGCTCTCGAATAAGCGCCTGAACATATTTGGGCAAGACTGTTCCAATCCTCTCATCAGTTTACAATGAGTCTTTGGTTATAGCGTGCCTGTTTCAGAAATGAGCAGCTATAAAATTCCATTCACACAAGAAAGACATTAGCAGGACACGATACAATCAGCTGCAGGACTCCGTGTTTACTGAGAAAACAAAAGATCTTTTGTACCGCAGAAAAAAGGTAAAACACAGGAGCATTTCCAGCCTGACCTCTACAAAATATTTGATATTTGTGTTAATGGTTTGTTGAGGAAGAAAGGTAAAATGGAAAACTCCCTTCATTTTCACTCTGGTCTCAATCATGCTTTATCAGAAGAGGAGATAAGCAAGGCTCAGATGCCACTGCACATTCCTAGGTTTTACTTAGCGGGGTGGGTCTTGCTTTAATGCTTGTCCACAGTTGGTACGAGATTGGGGTTACTTGTTTTAGTGTTCAATTTTTTTTTTTTAATTCAAAGATTCACACATTAGCTGGCTGTGAATTTGCCCACTTTTTCTTCATTTATATGTAATTTCACTGAATTCCATTGGTCATTTAATTAACCGCAGTTTGGATTTTGTTTGAGTAATTTTTTTGCAGCAGTTGGAATAGATAGTGCATTTTAAAAGGAGTTTCATTGGGAAGCACAATGGAAAGCAGAGTGGTTATTTCAAAGTTGCACATTGCGTTTCCAGCTTTTTGCATGTCTTTGTTTCTTTAGAGAAAGCCATCAGTTTTTGCTCCTGTCCTTGATTTTTACTTACCCTCATTGTAAATGCTAGAGGTGCATCAAAACATTATCTTAGGAGCGCAGGTTATCCAGGTTATTATCCTGGTTATACCCTGGCACAGTCCCCAGCCAGCTCTTGCTGGCACTGGGATGCTCTGGAAGACTGCGGAGAGCAGGGAGCAGACCTGTGCCAAGCAGCACGTGCGTGGTTAGACCCAGGCAGGATCTGTGCACGGCCGGGTGCTGTTTGCTCGTGCAGGCACAGCCTGGCACAGCGAGCCCCTTTTCTCCGCATGCTGCAGGAGGATACCCATTGCAGGCGGTACCAAATTCAAGTTCTCTGCCCCTGCTATCAGGGCTTAACACAGCCTCAGTGCTACTCATCTGCTGCATCCCCGAGTGCTGCTCCAGCCTGGAATAGAAGCTCTTCTCCTCACGCCAAGCCCTCCCCTGCCATCGTCCGCTCGAAGAGCAGCCCCTCGAGGAGGCGCGTGAGGCTGCCAAGCTGATCCCCCCCCAGCACCCTCAGCAGCCGTGGGACACAGCGGGCGTGCTCCAGGTTCAGAAGGAAAGGAAAGTCATTAAAAAGGTGCAGTCAGATGGAAAGCAATACTGACACTGCTCCTTCTCATTTCTGTTCCTGCTGTTTACATGGTCCTCTGAGAAGGGACTGGAGCCACGTGGTTGCTGCACCAGCTATGGGAGAGTGGCTCCAATTCCTCACGAAACATCTCAGCGCTACAAAAACATGTACAGGCTACAGGAATGCCTTAAAATCCTTAAAGAAATATGCGGCATCCTTAGACAGGAGAAAGGAGTTTGTAAGCATTTGTCTATGAAACAGAGCACTCAGTGCATATATTTGCTTTGGCGTATTTTATGTGACTGCATTTTGAATATGTTTTTCTGTTGTATTGGATAATTATGAAGACTTATAAAAGAAGAGGCATTTAAACCCACTTGAGGTATAAGAAACTATTCCCACAACATTTTTATAGCCCTTTTGGAATCTTTTCTCAACTGTTTCATGATGAGAACAAACCAATGGCCAAAACATATACATTTCTGTACTTCCCTAGAAACCTAGGAAATATATTGATATTATTTCCAGATCATTTAGTTTCATATGTAGGACCCCAGGCATTTGAAATATGTTCATGCAGAAAATAATTCATTCTTTTGGCAAATGTTTCTTTTCATACTTGTTTTCCTTCATTAGAAGCAGCTACTATTTAACAGTTTTCTTTTCACCTCATGCTGGAGGAAAACACATTCAGATGAAATATTCCACAACTATTTTTTCCTGCACTTCAGAGAAACAATAAAACAAAAAGCTCATAACTACAAAACTTGCAGTCATTACTGATATAAAATGACGACCAATTTCAGTGAAGATTTTGCTAATATTAATGCCCGGCTCATTTTTGTATTGCTAGGTGTTTATTTTTATACTGTTAGATAAACACAGCGACTTTTGCAGCAAAACATTCATGATTAAATCATTTCTTACCTAGCCAGATAGAGTTATGCAGCACTCCGTCCTTGAATCCCCATGCTTGAGCCTTGTCCCACAGCAGGGCAGAGAAGAAAATCAGTGCAATCATCTCTTCCGAGCTATTAGGCTGTAAATATTCCCTGTTAAAACACTCAGGGTAACCTCCGCTAGCAGCTGGCTAGATCCTATTGGAACATCTGGTAGCCAGATCTTAAATAGTGCTTTCAGCTGTGAGGTCAGCAAGCCTGCTCCAATTGTGCTTGCTGTAGTATTATTACACAATTAAATGTGATGTCTGCAGTCGTCCATGTGACTCACTTTTGGCTCTCTTGATTCCCAGCGTGTCCAAGAAACCATTCTACCCCTAACTACTGCAGCACACATGAACACTTTTCAAGCCAAAGTCTGTTCATTCTTCAGCATTCAGTGTCTTCAAATTCCACAGAACAATAAAACTAATAACCGCTCTATCTGCTTACAGTGTCTCTAGTCACACCATTTATAGGACCAAAGAGAATCACACCGACTGCTTCTCATTTAAACGTTTTGGTTTTTCAGATATAATTTGGATTTAATTTCACAGCGGCCCCGATCAATTAAAAAATATCAGGGGAATATTTTTCATCGGATATTTGAATTCAGTTTCCCTATGTGGAATCTGTAACTGCAAGTCAAACCCCCAGATCAGCACAAAACTACAAGTGTCAGAAACAGATGCTCTTTGTTCTGCAAGTGGGAAATAAAGCTAAAATCTTCCTCTCCAAACCACGGTTTAAAAACTGATTCATAGCGTGACAGCTGTCTGCCTGTCTTCCCTTCTGGCAAGAAGTGAATACTGCAGCTGCTCCTTGTGGATGACTGGGAGAGTAGAAAGGGGGGAAAGATAAGAGTATGGAAAACGGTCCGGTGGCCCCACACCATGAGCAGCCATTGGAGGACTCTGCTCTCCAGTTCTGCTAACATTCATAACTTCTGAGTCAGGAGCTGCAGAAAAAGATGTGCTCATGGCCGTGAAGACAATCGAGCTAAAATAAATGAAAACCAGAAATCCAAAGGAAGGGGTGGAGGACTCTGTGCCTACTCAAAAATATTTCACATAGATGACTGTTGTATCAAGGAGGAAGATATTCTTCATCACTCCAGTTGTAATATAAAGCGATGAACACCTATCTACACTGTACACAAATACACACACGCATTCCTCCCAACTACATCTCAGGGAGATGCTAAAGGGGGGACCTGTGGGGAAGTGGAGCCGAGAAAAAGCCTTTCTTCTGCGTCAGACAGTAGCAAGACACCTTCCACCAAAACACCCATGTCTAGACTTGTCACTCTCCAGCACTCATTGATGAGAGCAAACATGTTCTCCTAATAAAAATCATCTAAATGTACCTTCCTGTTGTGCATACCTATGCCTAACGCATTCAAGTTTGGACCTCCTGCGTGCACAACCTCTGTATGTCCTCTCGCTCCTGCCAAAGCTCACGTGCCCGTGGATGAAAAGGCCTGGCCCTGGGCTGTCCTGCTCAGCCTGACGGCAGCCCCCTGGTTCCCTCCGACCAGCCTGGGACATTGCAAGCACAGTGGCTGACCGCCCCCTTTCCTGCCGTGCTCCGAGCTGAGCTCCCATGCCCGTGAGACCTAGCTCATCGTTATTCTGTGGCAGTAAGTTGGTAGCTGTCTGTGGTTTTCTGAACAACTTTTCCAAGTTGTATACCTGAGGTTACCTGGGTATGAATTGTGAAGGTGGAGGTGGTGAATGGAGGAGGCAGCGCTGAGTGTGTTGCTCTGGAGCATCCGTTTCTCCTTACCTGAAGGAGACTGGCACTTTGCTTGCTGTGTGTATTGCCTGTATATTCGTGGTATCTTCTGGGGACCTAGAAACAACAAAGAGGTATGAGGGAAGGAACAGAAACCAAAGGAAAATTAAAATTCAACAGCAATACCGTACACTGGTCACATAAAAAGACAAATTACTTAATCAGGTGAAGAGAATCTTCTTAAACCGACACTAAGATTTCTCTTTCTGAAAGAAGTTTGATGTGGAGGTCCTTCTCTGCACAGGTCACCTTTTCTCTCTGCCATTCAGTTCTGGATGGTACTGTGACGTGAGCTGATAGCTTAGTGGTCTTATCTCGGAGCCAGATGTCCACGCCACAGGAGTTCTGTTCCGGGAGGCGGGTGCCAATCCCACAGCATCACAGAAATGTGTTAACAGTGACTAACTCATAGGAGCAAGGAGCGCATACCAGCTTGGAGACGGTTTGTAACAGACTAGCATGGTGAAATTCTTGAGAAAGACACTCATGCCCTAATGAATAAAAAACCCCAATATTATTTTTACTCGAGTTAACTGTTAATGATGAAAGGCCTCGGTTAGGAAAAGCAACCAAGTAATTTAAGGACATAAAGTAACAAACAGTTCTGGTAATGACAGGATCTGACAGCATCTCTTTTGATTTATACCGGGTCTGATGTTTGAATGAGTGTATACCTCCCTGGAGAAACTGGGCTATCTGTTAGTAAGTCCAAAGAAATACAATGGCTTATGAATCATAGAATCACAATGGCTGAGGCTGGAAGGGACCACGGGAGGTCGTTGAGTCTTGAAATCAGGATTCAGATGTCTATCGTAATACCCTCAAATTAATAAGCTTCATCTTTGCTAAAAGATAACAGAAGCTCTACAGGGTTCAGTACACATTTTCTAGTGAAGAGCATTTGGGTACGGTGAATATTTTGGTACCTGAGGAAACAACATAAGGTTTGCTATTGTGTTGACATTAAACATATGCTCCAGATCCAGCCTACGCGTAAGTCTGTGCAAGTCGCAGTGTCAGTAAAATAATGCGTCCAGTCCTATACATCTGGCTCCCAAGTGAGCTGGAAAGGAAAGTTTTCATCTGTAAACCCTAGCAGACCCTCTCACCAACAAGAAGATATTCCACAGCTGGACGTGGGCACTTCGAGACATTCATCTGACAGTATTTTCTTAAGCTTTCTTCCAAGTTTTCCACATTTAAATATATCCCAGACAAATCTTAAATAAATTGGGGTGGGAGGGGGAGGGAGAGGGGCTGGGGGAGCTTTTCTTAACTCTTTCCATACATACATATGCTAAGAAATCCTGTTTGAAAGTTGTTCTGTGGTTTTTACTAGCATTTGAAGTGAAAACCTAACTTGGTAGTTCTCAAACTGTGATCTGAAGCCTACTGTGAAATAAAACCGATTCCAGTGACAGAGACACAAAGCAATCCAGTGGCTGAATGGCTGAACCACTGGGGATGAAGGAAATAAACAACAACAACAACAAAAACCCAACAGGCAGCAGTGTATGTGGGTCACAAATCTCTTTTGAATTAATTTAAATACGAAGCACCTACTTCCACCAACCAAACAAAAGACCTAATTTATTTCGAGGTGATGTTTGAACAGGGCCTTAGATTTGATGCCCTTTGAAAGAAGTCCACGTCCAGTTCTATCTTATTTGTATCTCATTTAATTTTTTTTTTTTTTGCTTTTTAAAAAATCTTTCTTCTAAAAATAAACCTCTTTTTTCTTAATGAACTGAGCTGTCAAGGTACAAGTAGAAGGATGATCCCACACTCGAGGACCTCCATGGAGACCTTTAAGAGCCACCAGCCACCAAGCATCTGCTACGCAGCGGAAATAATCACCTAATTCCTGACAGATCCTCGTGTCGCCTCTTCTTGTGGGCTTCCAGCGGTGACAATTCCACAGCCCCCTGCTGCCTAGCTCCTCCTAACGTTTTAAACATCTTCCTTAACCAAAACATCTTCTATTACCTGAAATCTTTCCCTCTGCAGTTTTAGCCCGTTACTTCTTTTTGCTTCAGCAGACTGAAGTAACCGCTCCCGTACTGCCTCTTTGCAGCAGGAGGGTTATGTTATGGCTGTTATCGTATCTTGCTTCCCTAAAATAAACAGCCTGTCCTTTTCATCTCTCCAGGAGGTCGTATCCTCTAGACTCACAATCATTCTCGTTTCCTTTTCCTGTGCCCTTTCCAGGTGGCTCACATCCTTCTTGAAGTGTCATGCCCAAACTAAACACAGATCTCCAAGCAAAGACTCCGTGGTGGCAGATAGTGTGGATTGGGGCATGCATTTTCTAGATGGCATTTCGGTTGATACAAAATCCTAGTCTGACATTGCTGTCCGTCAGATTTCCTTTCAAAATAACCAGCCAGATTTTAAATTACCTACTTAATGAAAAACGCCTTTTATAAGAAGATGCTTTAAGTATGGAAATAAATTCAAAATGAAAGAAACCAGTGAGATTTGGTCGATCTACCTGAATATATTAACTTCCTTTTCTAACCTCTATTTTCTTGCATGTTTTCTCTTTTAGCGAAAGCTGACCAGTGTTACAGAAGTGGCGTGCTGTGGAAAAAAAGTTGATGAAACTCCTACATTTCTGTTTTGGATTATTGAGAAACTCACTTCGCCATGAATTTACAGATCAGGTTTCCCAAATTTTCCACACATTTATCGTACTTAAAGAAACAACAAAAATTATTTCTAACCAAATTTCATAACTTTTTCTGTTCCCTACATGCTTCAGATGATTCAGTTTTAGAAGAATTTTGTAACGTGAGAACTTATTTGGCCAATGACTTTACTATTTATTGTCACAGTGTTAAGTTAATCCTTCAGAGAGTATTTTGCCCTATAACTAAATATTTTAAACTTACTCTCCTTTTTTTTTTTTCCTAGTTTAATTCTCATTAAAATCAATGCCCATTCTATCAGCAACTTCTATGAAATAAGGATCAACCATTGTGTGTAATGGTGCCTTAGTTGAAAAAAAAAAATCTTTATGTGAAAGTAGAACAACCCCAAAACATTTGGGATTATTAAGAGCAGATGTTAGGAAAGTATAATGGATTCACTTACTAAAAAATCTGAACGTTTGCCAAGTTAAAATATTTGTTAGTTGAAGTCCTATGACAGTAATTCTAAATAAAATTGTTGGACATTTAAAAACTAAAAATATAGACAGACATAAAATTTACAAGTTTCTCATGGACATTCTTCCATGTTTACACTTTAAAACTACATAAATATATTTAAAAATCACAAACTGATGTAGGCAGTTTTTAGAATATGGTACTGAAGAATGGGTCATATGGTAGGGATAATCCAAGAAAAACAGACTCCAAAAATTGCCAAAAAGCTCCTAAAAATAAAAATAAGCTGCAACTCTAGCCATTGTAAAGCAAACTGCAGCAACATATTGGCTGTATGTGTGTGTGTGTACGTGAAAATATTAACACTCAGCTGCAAAATAAAAGTAGGTCGAGTCAAGGAGGCAGATGCAAGGAATTGAGTCCCTTGGGACCACTGTTAAGGCACTTCCAGCTCTGTTCTGGAATATCAAATACTAAATATCGAATAGTGTCGTAAAAACCATGCCCCAGGCCTTGTTCTTCCCATGGCTTACCGTAGGAGTTGGATACAAGGAGTATTCAGTCTCGTAGCCGAGCTGGGGCAGCTTTAGAGGGCATCGCTGAGAGGTACCCGTGGATAACTCCGAACCGCTGCCTGGCACATGCCCTTTGCAGCTGAGCTACGTAGCTTCAAATGTCCTCAAGCAGACAAACACACGGAACCTGTGGTTCTCGAGCTGTTATCCAACGGTGCCATTACGGAGAAGTTTTCCTGTCTGCTGGGAAACTGAGCATGCTTCTGCGCTCAGAAGAAGACCTGGAGAGGGCTCCTGGCATGGACCACAGGTACAGCCAGAGTCTGCAGCTGGGAGCACTGCTGTCACGTCTGACCTCAAAGACAAATCGTTTGGTTCCCAGGAGACAGCCTGCCCACCAAAATGCTAAGTCTGATGCCATCGATTTACCATTTATGTTATGCTGTGCACAAGGCTGTGCTGCGACATTAACAAGATTTTAAAGATGCACACGCGCCTGTAACATGCACATAAATAGCCTGTTGATCAGAAGCTTAAAAGATGATGTGCTTCCTTTTAGCAAATTTGTCCATAAAAACATTACTGTCTGGCAAACTTATATGAATCACCTCATACTTACAAACAAGAGATTTAAAAAACATTGTATATTATCTATTTTTACAGTGGTGAAAGCAAGATCAGAGCCAAATTGCTGATGCCCCTTCAACCACATGGAGACAATTTTTGCAAGAAAGGCTCTGTGTCCACACAGCTGGGGAAATAAACATTCCTGTAACCTTATGTGCTTTCAGATGAGTGATTCTAAGAAATCCTTCCATGTGTGGCATGGTAGAGATACTTATTTATTCCTACAAAGCTTAAGCTGCAGTGAATAATTACTTCTGCAGAAAGGAAAAAATGTTAAAAATGTTTTCCCTTTCTTACAGTTTTCATATGTACACTAATTTATCTGACTACTCAGTTTTGAGGCAGGACATCTCTGTCCTGCCAAGATTTAAAATACTCCGTGTTGACAGCATACAATAATAACTAAATTAAAGAGCATGGTAAAAATTCGCATTACTCACGTTACATTTGCAGTGAGATATCGCGTAAGTTATTGCAAAATTGTCAGAGTATAACATACAAGGTAAACACACATCCTCACTATTCATTTTTTACTTTATAATGAAAGTACCTAGGCATTTACAGGGCTTATTTTAACCTCCTATACTTATAATTATTTAATTGGCATACACCATAGCACAGGCATTCACACTAACTGTGAACATTTAGTTTACACGTGAATTGAGAGCCTTTGCATTAAGTGAGCCTCCAGTGGGCATTCGAAGTGTATGAAAGTTTTTTTTCTGTTTTAGTTTAAATCCCATTCATTTGTCCTGGCTGGGCATCGTTTGGTGGGTGGTGAGCAATTCGGCGAGCAGTTGTGTTGTGCATTGCTTGTTTTGTTTTTTCTCATCCTTCTTGAGTTCTTGCACTTTTACCTTGTTTTGATTCTGCCCCCGACCCACTCCAGGGACTGAGCGAAGGGCTGCGTGGTGCCGGGCTGCCAGCTGGGTTACACCACAGGAGGGGACAGCGACAGGACCCGAGGGAACAGCAGGGAGCTGGGACAGGGAGGGTCAGGCTGGCTGTGAGGGAAAGGTTCTGCACCCAGAGGTGGTCGGGCACTGGGACAGGCTGCCCAGGGATGTGGTCACGGCACCGACCTGCTGGAGTTCAAGGAGTGTTTGGGCAACGCTCTCAGACACATGGTCTGATTTTGGGGTGGTCCTGCGTGGAGCCAGGGGTTGGGCTCGGTGATCCTTGTGTGCCCCTTCCAGCTTGGGACACTGAATGATCCTACGGTGCAGGCACCCACCCAGGTGCTCGTCCACGCTGTGAGTCCCACGTGGGCAGACATCACCTGCTTTCAAATGCAGACCAGTGCCTTAGATCTGGAAAAAAGATGTTTAGAGATCGGGACAAACCTCTTTCTTTGCTGTGACCTTGGCTTCCTGGAAGGCCCCCAGGCTGGCCACGCACTAGCACCCCTTGCATATACTCTCCAAATTCAGCCCTTTTGCTCACCTGGCCAGCTCCAGCCTTGTGCACTTTTCTGTTCTCAGAAGCTGCCAGCCATTACGTACCCCTCCTGATTTCTTCCGCTATTGCTCCTCATTTCCTTTCCTGTCGTCTTATCTCATTTTGCATGATATGTCAGATCTTGTAGCTGAATAAAGGGATCTTCCACAGGAAGGTCCTTTGCTAAGGACATCATCCTTGGCGTGGTAGCGGCATGGGAGTAGCAGAATCTGCCTGTGGTCTTACAGTTAGCTCGTTAGCTCAAGGGCAGTACCTCCAAACCCACAAAAGCCACCCATACACATTAATCTGCTTTGCAGAATTATGATAAACTCCCTTCTGAAACCCAAAGAGATGAATGTGGTGATAACATACTCAGAGGATTAGTCCCAGCAGTCGTTGCCTAAGATGTCCCTTTATGTCTGCAACACTCATTTCCTACCACACTGAATGTTCATTTTCTCCTCCTCCCTCCTGCTGTTTCAGTTTCTGAGGAAACCAAATTTATGTCTTTTCCGAATGCCATGGTCACTCAGTATTTTTACCAGCATTTTTTTTTTCTTCTGTGTGTGTGTGTTTTATTTTATTTTATTCCATTTCCTATCACGCACTAGATCCCGGTCACCCATTTTCAAGTCTTCTGTAAAGAGCCAGGCTATGGCTTTGCTTACACGCCTGGGCATAACTCACCCCCTGTGAGCTCAAGACAAACAAGCTGGCGTCTCTGGTCACTGCCTTACACATGCAATTCCATGATTACGGCATTCCGGACAGTTCTAAGGAATATTCCTGGCAGTGTGTCATATTCCTGGAAATGCCCAGTTGCACAAGTGGCTAGGGATGGCGTTACCATGGTATGGGGTATTCCTACTGCATCTGAAGTTGCAATGTCTGTAGTCTTTCCTCTAGGTCGTCATTGACAATCACCATCAGCACCTTCATTAGACAATGGTTACTGAAAAAGTTCTTGGCTGTGGACAACATCATACTTTCCTCTTCCGATCATTTTGTGCTTTTTCTATTGGTATATTTATCTCCCTTGGCTCTGAACCACTGTCTGCTTCCTAGGTAATTTTGATATATGTGTGTTTTTATGGAGTTCATTTTCTTTTACTTCATCTTCTTTTACCTCTCCTGTGAAGGTACATTTTCTTTGCTCTTTTTCTCATTATGATAGAAAATGGACTAACCTATCCCATAGTAACATTTCCCCATTAAGTCATTTGTCATTTGTATATTATTGTGTTCTCAACCTCCTCTTCATGTGTTTATGAAAATGCCCTTTTGCTTTGATCACATACTTGGCAGATTTGTGACTTACCAGATTTCATTTTATAATATTTACTTTTCCTTGTTTTTCGGGCTCTGACTGTGCTTCTCTTCCTCTGCCAGCTTTCAGTTTGGGGCCATCTTTCATGCCATCCGAATACTTCCAAATAATAATCCAAACACACAAAGCAATCCCTCTCAAGAGGGATTAACTCAATTGTACAAATATATTGATGAGCTATAATTCTTTGTTTGTTTTTTAAAAAATCACGATGTGTAAAAAATAGATAAATATAACCCACCTGCTATTAAACGTTTTTCAGTCAGAGGCTTCAGTGGCATTATAGCTTCTGTTACTTATAATGTAATTGATAGATATTCATATGATTTTTATCTTGCTGAGAAAGAACTGATAGTAAATATTACTAAATACCACTCCCAGACACTGATGCAAATATCAAAATGGAAATATATATGGAAAACAAGAATTTCTTGCCACCTGACGATGAAGAGGTAGGAAGAGAATTCTTGTTGATTTAATGGACACGTATGTCTGCAAGACTTTTTTTTCAGTGTAAGGGGTCCTGCTACAGAAAGTGCCTTACTGGCACATGAATTTAGTTTTCAAAAGCTTTGTGTTATCAAAAACCCTGTGTAGCTGATTCAAGTGACAAACCTGATCTGCCTCTGGGACAAAAGCAAGATGAATTTTCAGTCTGTAATGCAGTATCTTTATCTTTTACAAATTCATCCTGCAGAAAAAAATGTATCAGACAATGTCCTTGTTTGATATATTGACAGGATTGCCCCAATGGATTTTGCTAATAAAAATTAGGCGAATTTTTGTCTATTCCTTACTCAAGCTTTTTTTTTTTCTTTTTTTTTTTTTCATATATATGTTTCCCTACAGGTGGAACATGTGTGGGTTTCGACCTTCAGTTGTTTGCAGAACAGCTCCAGAAATTTTATACTCTGCCTCCCAAGTACTGCCTCCTGCGCGGTAGGCAGCGTAAGCAGAAGGAGCAGGGCTGGCTGTCATTCCAGAAACTGTCTGCAATGTCCTCTCTGAATATTCACAGCTGCATCAAATCAAAAATCAATATCACAAATTTAGAGCCCTGTAATGAATCTGTAGTGCTGAATGAATCATCCTTCCAAACAGCCAGAATGACACATATCTTACCCAAACTTTACCGTATGTTGAATATCCTACACTTTGATGCAAGACATTTACTGCCTGCACACTCATGCTGGGTAAGCTCATTACTTGGAATCCTTTGTACAGAGGTCCAAGTAAAACAATAAAACACACAAACTTTTAATTTGCTGGTCAAACATAAAGAATAAAAGATGGAAAAGAATAAACTTTTCTGTTACTTCAAAATAAAGTGATTTTTTAGTGAAACTAATTTTGGGTCGAGTTTATCATTTTGTTTGGTTTAAAGTACTTCGTTTCAGGTTTTAAATGTTTTTGTCATGGAATATAAATATCTTCTAAAACATCTGAAATGAAAAATCAAATGGTCTCATTTTGAAACACTTTCAATATATTTTCTTACTTGCCACAACTGTTTTTGCTCATATTTATTAACAGTTTTCCCTTCCCTAAAGCTGTTAGTGAGTTTTCTATGGGCAAATTATAAAAATACTCATTCATATGCTGTATTCTAAAGCTGCCATAAGCTGTGAATACCATCACAATGGAGGTTTTTAATGTTGATTTAACATGCAACCACGATGACTTTCAGACCTGAAGCAGAGTATCAGGGAATATGGTCCATTTTTTTAAAAGCTAGACACAGTAAAACGTCTTCAGCCAGAATCAGTGGCGTAGAAATAGTGTTCAAAAAAAAAAAATCTAAAAACTAGACAGAGCTCTTAGAGGTAACAACACTGTTTGGAATCGAGCTGGATAAGCAGCTGTTGTGTCTTTATTTTCAAAAGAATGCTATGTGTGCATGAGTACAGGAAGAAATTACAAAGCAAGCTCATCCAGAACAATCAAACCCAGGGTAATTTAAAAATAAAAATAGAAATATAATTAAAAAAAAAAAGTCCTGAAATTTTTATATATTCCTTGGAGGACTGGTCCATGGAAATATCTTTGTGGAGAAGGTAAGTGGGATTTCCACAGGAGAATAAGAGACAGCCATTAGTCAATTCTTGGCTTCACCCTGGGCCTTTCAATAAGAAAGGGCAGAAGAAAATGAATTACATGCAAATATCTGCAGGCAGTCTATTCAGCATTCTGCAGCTTGGGCTCTGCCAAAAGACTTAAGGATGGAGGCAGTAGATGGAAAGAGAAGCTGCGTTCTCTAAAAATGTAAGCTTTTCATTTTTACTCACCTAATTCTCCCAGTCAGGTTAGGTTTGTTAAAGCCTATAGAAGATAATCCTTAGAATATTGGTTCATAATTTAATAAATCCTGGGCTTGTGTGAACTAGAAATTGAGATGAACTGACCAAAACACTGGTGCGAATAAACTAAAACTAACACATTCTTTTCTCATTAACAATTTTTCAGGCAAAATGACCTTCCTTCCCCATTTAGAGTTCTGAGCTTTTCAAGCCATATGTCAAGGCCAAAGCTACATAATACTGGGATTACTTTACTTCCCAGAGATATCTTCTACATAAGCAGTCACCATGCTTTAACTTACACATATTTACTTTTTAATTTAGCTCAGCTGTACCGTGGCTTTCTATTCAAGACAGAATCTTAAATCTCAGTAAGTGTTTCTTTCACGAAGCATGGTATGTATTAAATAACTTCTGGAAATTAAATAAGGGAGAAACTTCAAAATCTCTTTCAAAAAGCATTTCCAGAGAATAAGGCACTTACATAAACATTCCCCAAAAGATTACCTAGATAGACTATTCGTTAGAGGCATGAAGAAACCCTGCTGACTACAAAGTCTGGCAAGAAACAGAAAAGATCTTTTTTTCACGTGGACAATCTTGGGATCTGTCATTCAGGCCAGAGGCACGCCCCAGAAGCACCGTGCCCTCTGGTACAGCCTTTTTCATGGCCACTGGTCAGCCTGTCCCTGCTCACACCTGGGATTGTGGAGGCAGTGGTTTTTATTCCTAAGGAATACAAACAGTCCACTTCTAGCCATTCGTCACAGAAAACAGAAGGAGAGACTAACACTACTGACAGACTCTCTTCTACTCCCTCTTCTACCCTTCCTTCCCTCTCATTTATGTCCTCTCAGTTAAAAAGGCTTGCATGCTAGAATTTGTTCTGCCTATATAACCCGATAATCCTCACTGAAACACCAACAACGTTATCAGAAAGAAGCATTTCATTAGCATGCAGTGATTTATAGCTGAAGAACTGGCATGGGATTCAAGCCTAACAACATGCATCCTAGATGATTTCTTCTTCATTGTTTGCTTTCTAGCAGTCATGCTGGGACTATTTACTAAACCGCTGCATTGCCTCATACTACTGTGTTCTGGGACACACATCTTAGAGAAGCTGAAACATTCCCAAGTCCTTTTGGACACATACCAGAATCTTTCCTGTAAAGAATGTAGATTGGTATAGAGTATTTATTTCACAACTTGCTGTTGTAAATTGACTTGTACATTTGTAAGAGGCAAATATTTGACACCTGAAGGTGCTGGACGTTCATTCTCAGGTGCATTTCTCTCTCTTGTTTTGCTAGAGAAAGGACTGAAAAAGCACTATTTATTTATTATTATTATTATTTTTTTGGTGATGTTTAACATGTAGGGCTCTTGAAACAAAATCTGCAACATCCTCTGTGGCCCTGAGGCTCTGTGCACCACATCAGAGAACAAAGCTGTGTTTTGTTGAATGCTTTAAGCCATGTTACGCTGGCAGCACCACTGAAATAAGCTGCCGTTCAGCCCCACTGAGCCTACTGATCCTGCTCCATGCCACCCCCTCCTGGGACGGCATGCTAATTTTTGACCGCAGGATAAACTGGATCAGAGCAAAACCCAACCCAGCTGAAACACAACTTTTTCCATGGTTAGTTTTTAAGCTGGTTCACTTCCTACTCCATATGGCTGCACAAACTCTCGGGACAGGGCAAAAATGAATGGCAGGGGTAGATGGGGCAGCTTCTTCAGAGACACCACCACCTGTGTGTCCTTTGTGTCTCTTTGACACCAACTTTTGACGAACTGCAGGCTTTGGTACCTGAGCAGTGAGATCTAGAACTATCTGCATGATAGAGCCTCCAAAGGAGGGCTACGAAGATGGTGAAGGGTCTGGAGGGGAAGACGTGTGAGGAGCGGCTGAGTCCCTTGGTTCGTTCAGCCCCGAGCAGAGCAGGCCGAGGGGAGGCCTCATGGCGGCCTGCAGCTCCCTCACGGGGGGAGCGGAGGGGCAGGCGCTGAGCTCTGCTCTCTGGGGACAGCGACAGGACCCGAGGGAACGGCATGGAGCTGGGACAGGGGAGGGTCAGGCTGGGGGTTAGGGAAAAGTTCTGCACCCAGAGGGTGGTCGGGCACTGGGACAGGCTCCCGAGGGCAGTGGTGACAGCACTGAGCTGCCGGAGTTCAAGAAGCAACTGGACAACATTCTCAGATACATGGTCACATTGTTGGGGGTCCTCTGGGGAGCAAGGAGTTGGACTTGACAGTCCTTGTGGGCCATTTCCAACTGGGGTTATTCTATAATTTTACGTATCTGTGCGCCAGTATGTGGACAGAATCCTTGAGCAGGTCCTTAAAGAAGAACCTGAAATTTGATTTCTTGTTTCTAGGTACCAATGGTCTACAGAAGCATGCATCATTTTTCAGACTCTGTAAATCTTGAGGATAAGCAGGGAAGACATCACTATGCCTCTGCAAGCCAGCTTTTAAAAGTAAGCACAAAATACGCTGGATAGCAGTGGAAGATGATTCCATCAGATTATCAAAGACCCATCAAAGCTCCGTTAGAACACCTCAGTGGTTGAATCTGACTTCTTAGCAGTAAATAGCTAAAGCAATCAGAACTGCCAACACTGAGATGCCACTAGACCTGCCTGGAAAACAAGGGTCCTTTGCAGCCAGGGTACCTCAGGGGTCACATAGGCACACTGAGCAGGGCTTTCATGATCACAGTTATGATCTAAGCACTTAAACTCTACTTCCTTCTTTGGATCTATTTTAACTTAAAAAGAACCAACATACTCTCCCTCTGAAGATAATGGCATCAGATTCTAAACAGCTACTGAACAGAAGCTGAGGCATGGTCAACTTGTTCTGGTACAAATAAAATATAAAATTATGGCTCTCTTCCAGCTTAATCAGGGTATTGCCCGCTACAGATGAGCCCTAATCCTACACTGCCAGAAGGATAATGGTTTTCTTTTGAAGTTTCTAGTTCATATTTCTAGGCCCATCAAGAGTTTTTCAGACTTGTAAAGAATGAGTTTGGTATCAATGCAGACAGCTCCGAGAAATCCTGAGTTTTAAAGCTTCTTGTACTCTATCCTGTATTTTACTCCTTGATTTTCCCCTTTAGCTAGATTCTTCAGAGTTTTGAAATCAATGTTTTTCCCATTAGTCTGATTCATATGTGGTTAACACTGTGAATTCATAGAAAATCAATTAACAAATCAAAGTCAACTCCATTTTCAGTTAAGGGACTTGGTCCAATTCAGTATCTCCAATAAATTTCCTTCCCAGAACAAGCACAAACACACTGTTCAGCTCAAATCCCAAAGCAGGCCATGTGAACAGATTGGATTTGCTGCATTCCCTGGTGTTCGGAGAAATAAGGTTCTTTCAGATCAGTGGTGACTTCCCAACATGACCATGGTTACTGGAGGACAGCCTGCCACTCTGACATTTAAATCTAAAATCTGATGTACTTAGGTCATAACATAATCACCTCCTCCTCCTTGGCTACTCCAGCTAAACCTCTCCCTTTTACTCATCTCATTAGTAACCAGCTTTGTGTTTACAAAGCAATAGTAAACATAGTTATCCATTGTCAAGGCAGAAAAATAATAATAAAAATCTCTTGAATACAAGGTCATAGTTTCATCCACCAACCTTAAAAACAGATAAGGACATTTGAAACTGTCATAATAATTACCTTATCGGTAAAACTCCCTCTGAATTCAGCGGCATAAGGTGACCGCTGTCCAAGCAGGGTGCAATCCAAAGTTCCCGTTGCACAGCCAAGGAAAGCAGCAGTTCTGAACCCCCTGCTCTGCCTGTTCCTGCACAGGCTCCCTCAAGTGCGTATGAAGAGCCCAACCAATTTCACTGTAACGCTCCATTGCTATACGGATATTCCTGCTTTGCCCTGAAAGCGTCATTCCAATTTTGAAGTGACAATGCCAGCATCTATTCTTCGTCTGTTTGGCATATTTTGAATTTCTGAGGATTAAATTCTTCAAATAATCAGTGCCAACTGACTGCTAACCATACAAAATACTTTGGCCAATGAGTACAAGTCTGGTTGCAGTTCTGAGGGTAACATTTAAAAGTTAGTCAGCTTAGCCTTAAAGGAAACCTGACAGTTTTTTTCCTGAAAGCAATACACTTTCTTCTTTTCCTGGCCTAGAACACAGACATTGCCCAAATTTTATTCATGTCTGCAACACATCTGCTATGTGTATCTAAATTGATGTTAACCGTGTTGAACTCAGTCAGCTGTGTCCGACTGCTTGGCTACAATCTTGGAGGCATTGTGTGTTCTTGAATCCAAGGGCTATTAATAAAAGACACTTGTGGCACTTTTTTTTCTTTTCTTTTTTTTTTTTCCCACTTCCCCATGTTTAAGCATACACATTTTGTGTCTTCCACCTGGCAACTCCTTTCACGACTTCAGTCTGTCCCATTGACACAGTCTGCAGAATGAAGTGAGCCATAGCAGCTCTCTCAGGATCCGTACATGACTTTTCCTTCGTTACCTACATGAAGAAGGATCCCTCAGGAAGCAAAACCTTCTATCCTCCTCTCCCAGGAAAAGCCAGTGGTTTCTCCACCTCAAAGTGATCGTCATGGAAATCTAACCCTTATTTTCCCTTTAGAAACTCTTCCCTGAGGTCTCATTAGAGAATGAGTGCCCACTGCCTAAGACAGTGAACATTTGCAAAGATAAGTCACTTCACACCAGCCCACATTTCATGGCTTCTCTAAGTTGACTTCCATACTCGAAGAAGCTCTCCTCTTCTGTCCCTGTGCTGGCACTAGCAGGTGTGGCTGCAGGTCTGGTGTCTGATCTGGCCAAAGCTGGGGACTTTCTGAGGGGGAGAAAGGGAAATAATTGTCAGTGGTGCTCCAGTCTGACTCGCCAAACTCGCGATACAGCCAGCCAAGGGACTTGAAAAACACTCCAAGAGGCTTTAGACATTTACTGAATGAATTGGCGTTGGCTATAGACCATAAATTACTTGTTGCCCATTTCTGTGAGTCAGCCATTCATAATTTTTATGCTTATGGAAATTTATATACTGAGGCGTTTATAAAGCAACTGTGCTCCTGCAGGAAGATGAAGCCTTCTGCTTGCTGAGGGAAGGCTCTGGCTCATCCCTTGGACCCAGGATGGCAGACTGCCTGCATCCCAAGGAACATGTGGCTGCTGCCCTCCTCTTGGTTTCCAGAGCTCTACGTTTTCCAGAAGTTGTTTTTAAGGATGTTGCATCCATTAGCGGAGGGTTATTTCTGTCCCTGGATGTTTACACCTTTTGCCACCGCCTGGTAACCCATTCTTGATAAAACTCACATGCTTCCAGAGAAGGTGGTTTGGAATAAACAGCTAAAACACACATTCAGCAGAATTATGTCACAGTTTGTGCCTGCCCGCTGCTCACACGGCCTGGCCCGGCCCTGCCTGTGTCCGCCTGGCCCCCCGCCCCGTGGGGCCGGCCCTCCGGGCGGGCGGGGAGCCGCGGGGCGGAGGAGGAGGAGGAGGAAGGTGCCGCCTTCCTCCACGTCATTTCGAGGAAGAGGACACCCCGCGGGGCCGGCGAGCCGGCAGGAAAGAGAAAGCGAAAGGCAGAGGGACAGGGAAAGAGAGAGGGACGGAGGCGGCGCGGGGGGCTCGGCGCTGCGCGGGACCCGGCTGCCCCCCAGGTACCCGCGGCCGCCCCACGGCGCTGGGGCCCGGCTGCCGCCGCCCTCGCTGCCCCCGAGCTCCGTCCTTCGGCGGGCCGGGGAGGAAGGCGAGCCCCCGGCCTCACGGCTGGGCTGCCCCTTGTCCTCCTCCCTGAGCTCCAGGGGAGGTGCTGAGGCTGGCTGCCGGGGGGGCAGTGCTCTGGAGGCGTGGAGGTGCTCCTCAGTTATTTCAGTTAACTTCCTCTGACCATAACCTGAGGCGTACGCCTCGGTAAATATTGGTTTCATAGCACAGAGCAGACTGGGACGCTTGGTAGCTAACCAAAGGCAGCCTCAGCTTCCAGCCTTCAGCAGGTGCTGCGGTGTCACACAAACGCTGGGCACAGGATTTGGGGATATGAGTGCTAAGCGAGGTCAGGGCACTGGTGCCCACCCATACCGGCATTTTTGGGAGGTTGTGAGCACCGTCAGCACCTGTGGTGCAAAGTCCTGGTACTTCCCTGGCCTAGGTTTGCTTGAGAACTGGTGTGCCTTCATGTCTGTCTGTCTGCAGATAAATGGCCTGTGATCATCTCTAAATTCCTTTTTATCTGCCCCCCACAAAATCTTGTGGCAACAGGTTCCAGGTGTTACGTTATCAGCTGTGGAAAAAAAAAAAAAAAGGGTATTTTCATGTGCTTTAAGCAGATTTAAGTGTTACACCACTTAATCACAGAGCACACATAATGTTATATGTTTTAGTAACACTATATGGAGCAGAAAGTTAACATAAGTTTCAGGACTGAAATGCTAAGTTGTGCAATATAGAATTTTTCATGTACATCTCTGCTTTTTAGGTGTAGTAAGGAAGGAGGCTTCAGAAACCCAATATATAAATTTTTTTTTTTTTTAAGAAAATGTTGTATCACTTTATCCCAGCAGAGCTTACGGTATTCCATTCTGGACTATTTGCTACAAAAAGAGCCAATACATACAATTCTTGTAATTATTTTTTCTGTTCCCTCAGGTTTCAATGGATTTATCAAGTTCACTGCTGCCTTTAGAAGATAACGGTTTTGTAAGTATTTCCTGATGTGTTACCTGGTAAAGTCTGTATTTGATAATAGGATCTCTGCATGGAGATTTGTGCCTGGACTGCTAAGACAGTGCTTCTTAAACTTCTTGTCTCACTTTCTTCCATCCTTTAATACTTTGGACATTCCTCGTCCTCTCCATCCCCACTTTAATAACATCTTAAATTCCAGATGTCAGTGCCCAATATAAATCTTTCCTCAAACCTCATACCTCAGTTTGTAGCAGGGCTTCCCTTTCTCTTTCTTTCCTAACTGGCTCTTGTCTCCATAGGGAGAGTCCCATTCCAAAGTGTCTGCGTTACAGACTGTTAGAATTTCCTCGTCTGCTCATCTGTTTCCATGGAGGTTTCTTAAGGGAATTTCCTTTTTCCTGGTGCCTCCCTTGATCCAGTTCTTGCAGCATGGCAAGTAGTTTGGATGGGACTTTCCCTTGGTTTTCTTGTGTTTTCTTGGTATTTTTCTATTTCTTTGAGGTTGAAAACTGTTGCGGTTGAGCATTTTCCGTAACAAACAGGCATCCTTTCTTATCATCTTACAGCTGTTGAACGTGCATCATTGTGCTTTCCTGCACTCAGTCCCTTGAGTGAAGGAATTTTTTTCCGGTTCTAAGTTATACGCAGATGGGGATTTCCCTGTTGCTTAATAGGCATTTGAAACTGGACGAAGTTGTAGGAAAAAAAATACTTTATGTTTTATTGCTTTTAGGAAAAAAACAGAATTAGCAAGAGAATTAACTAGATTATCTAACAGGCCTTTTCCATGTCTAAATTTCATGGTTCACATTCAAGTTTTATGTAATCTTAAGTAAAAGGGAGGGATTGTTTCAGCAGGTCTCTTTGGATTTTTTTTTTCTTTTCTGCAGAATATTGCAGTCATAGAAACAAAACAGAACAGAGAATATGGGCTTTATCCAGTGGTAATTTCCCTGTGCTTCTGAACTTCTGCCCTGAAGCAATTAAAATCTGAAATTCTTCTTTTATTGCCTTTCCCACCTGATGTTACCATTCATTGTCTAACCTGCCTGAGCTTGGAAACATCCCATTTTGCATTTTTTTTTTCTCTTTAGGCTTGTATATTCTTTTTACACCTTCTTAGAGAAAGTGCTGAGAAAGCTTATAGATAAACCTTTGCAGGTTTGGGGGGCTTATCTCCCTGTGGAAGAACATACTTTTATGATTTATTAAAATATTAGCCTGTGAATATTTTCAGTTGGATATTTAGCAAATAATGAGTACTGATTGTTTTCTTAGATTTTTGTCCTGTCTAGCCAATTAAAGTAGTTCACTGATTTGGACTAATTGTCTGAATGTTTTTTAAAAAAATAAAGTGGTATATGCTATCGTGTGGAATGAGGATACTAGGAAGATTTAATTATGAAGTATGATGGGTTTCTCAAAATGTCTGACTTACCACATATCTTGCCTGCACAACTGGAGAAAAACAGGAAATGGGCATACAGACAAAAAGCATTGGACTTTCACTACTGCTGATACATTGAAAACTGCCATTGCAAAATGTGTTGTCTAGCTGCAAAGGGTTGTTTTTTTAAATCATGTAGACTAGTTTGAATTGTTTGGGGTGTCTTGGTTATGCCCTAAAAGGGAAATAAAATTCCGCGTGCCTTGCCTTTTCTTTTCTCTCCAGTGTATGACAACTCCTGGTCCTTCTGACACATCCAAAGATGAGATGGAAAGTCTTAAACAAGAACTGCAAAAATGGAAGGCAAGTTCTATAAAGTGTATAGAATCATGGAAATTAGCTCAAAGATACTTCGAAGACCATTAGTTCGCCCTTCTAAATCCAAGTCGGCTCTCGCCCTATCATAACAGATGTTTTCCTGACTTGCTCTCTGTTCTTTAATGGTACTTACATGCTTTTGTTAATCTCAGTGGAAACTATACTTGTATGTCTAAAAGAAGTATTTATCCAAAGCATTAAAATAAATAAATAAATATAAAGGGCTTAGCTAAAGTTTTGTTTGTTCTTGTGGGGAAAAAAAATTTCGAAGAGTCTTTTTCTTTTTATCATCCAGGAAAGACTTGAAAACGCTGAAAAAGTAAAAGCTGACCTTCAAGTTTGTAAATTAAGTGCTGACAAAGAATATGTTAAACTACAGGATGAGCTGACATCGTTAAAGGAGCTTGAAGAGAACCTTCATAAAGAGAGTATTAAGTCTAAGGACATCCACGAGGTATGGAGGCTTACAGCTCTCAATATTTGGGGAATTGTGAGGGAGGTTTTGGTTAGAGAAGATAAGAGTAGGATTTCCTTTCCAGTTTAAACAGCTTCACCACTTTGCAGACTCTAAGACGAGGCTATCTTGCACACAGTTTTTTCAATGGCAGATTAAGAACTGGTACAATAAAATAAAACTTACAGTAACATTGGAAGAGCGAAGGCGGAACTGAGACCTATCTTGTGTAGAAAATGAAGGCAGGCAAAACCAGTCTTCCTTTTCTGAGATTCTCTGCCAAGAGGTAAGTTTCAGTTTTGTGTGATAAAGAAAGAATTGAATGGGTTGTTTCCACTGCTTCCTCAAATCCCAGCACCTGATAGAAGATGTTACAGCACCCAAGGGATTAGCATTTCTTAAATGACAATAAGCTGGCTTCAGCCAGAACTTGTCTGAAGATGGCTCTTCTTTCTAGAAATAATTGGTGCATTACCTCAAAGTGCTGTGTAGTCATTGGTGCAGTAACAGGAGAATTTTCTGTAGGCTGTCGAGGTTGTTTCAGTGAAGTTTTGTTTGGCCTGAGAAATGCTGATGAGCAATTAAGGCTTCAATATTGCAAACTACTAAAATACAATTAATAGGTTAAATGTGAAGACATAATGCGTGTATAATAATTGAAAGCTGAAACAGTTTCTACTGTCTACGGATTTTGCTGGAATATCTTCTACGTGTTTAATTTTGCATTTAATATTTTTGTGCTGTAGAAAGAACTTTGTGTACTAAACCAAGAAAACAGCAAACTGAAGAAAGAGATTGAAAAGCTCAAAGAAGACCTTGCAGAATGTAATTCAGAGCTTTCGTGGGATGGTAAGGTAAGGTTTGAAGTACTTTGCAGTTTTTCTTTTGGAAGGGCACATTTTTATTTTGCCAGTTCTAGACCATTGGGGCCAAGTTGTTCAGCAACCTTTATTGATTTCAATGTAAAATAAAGCTTGAGGCTTTATTTTCCTATTTTACCTGGCAAGATAGTGTGAAGAAGGTTAAGGATGTGGAAACAAGTACAAGTGTGTGAGATATTGAAAACACGAGAAGAATGAAGAAAAGCAGAAAATGGTTAAATGGAAGACACTGGAGTAAAAAATTCACATAGCATTGCTAATTTTCAAGTACTTGCATTTTATATTTCTCGGGTAAGAGGATGGAAGGAAAAATGTGTCCATTGGCAGTAGAGGGAACAGAAAGAAAACAGACTCCCAGATAAGATGCTAGTTTCAAAGATATGTGGCAGGAATGCTTTTATTGCTCTGGCTATTTTATCTTGACACAAACAATATTTTTCTTCTACACAGGATTTTAGTTTGAAACAGTTATGTAAATGGGGAAAAAAAGAGGTATCTAAAACTCCCTCAAATCTATTAAAGCAGCTTTCCCTAACCAACATTTTCATGAACACTTAAGTGTATGGTAGTTATAAAATACTTGGCTATTCGTGTCTTTATTACTATGATGGTAACATGCAAGGCAGTTCATTAGCAGATTTAACATTTCTGTAGAGCAGCGATGCAAGTGGGCAAAAGTAAGTGGTACCATGAACGACTCTGATACTTGCATTTTACAGATTTTACTTACCAAAAGTATTCTAATTCTACAGATAGTTGAAGTCTACAGGTGTTTCTGAATTTTTACTGCATAGGGTCAAGTCCAAGTTCAAAGTTAATCAAGGGAAAAAATAGAAAACAAACCTAAACTCATGGACAAGAATCTGAGGAATAGACATGTGCAACAAGTCAGTTAGTTAGCAGTTAGACGTGTGTTACCAGCTGTGACTTCAATCTGCGTGACTGTTGAACCTGAAAAATACGTGTATATGGCAACTCAAGTCAAGACTGTACCGTTCGTTTTCCTGTTAGGCAATAATTACATAAGTGTTTTTTCTCTATCTTGATTCTAAAATATTAGATTGAAAAAAAGGTAGCAGACATGAAAGTGGAGTTCACTCACATGGAAGACACGAAGGATGATTTTTCAGATATCAATACTCGCTGTGTTTTTTCTGTAACATCAAAAATCCCATTCAAACTGAATCAAAACCAGGCACTGCTTACTTTTGAAGATGCAGAAGGTATGATGCATGTTTTAAGTATAAAATTAATGTCTCTGGTGCCTTTCATTACCAAAGGGAAAAGGTTTACAAAAACATTTAGGGGGAAAAAAGCCTCAGCAACAGCCAAAGAAGAGTACACATGGAACTTTTCACTATTCTGCTGCCAGTCATTAACAAAAAATTCTTCCAAGTGCTCTGCATGCATGTTTGATTACCGCGTTTCTGCTATCAGCTAATACAAACAATACTTTGTGTTCGAAATTGGGAATATGTTTCTACCTCAGTTTTGTTAAGTATGATTCAAAATGTTTTGACAGCAGAATTTGATTACTTTCTTTACTCAGTACTTTATTCTGACAGAAGTTACGCTGGTTAAGTCTACATGCATCAGGTGATGGGTAGATGTCAGACGATAGAGGGATGGTGCGGTCTGCAAGTTGCCTGCTTGCCGCTGAGATGCCTGCTGCTTGGCCTGCCTGGTGCTTGCCTGCAAGGAGCCTGCAGGCAGTCTGCCTGGGCCTGCGTGCTGGCTAACTCAGTTATGCAAGTATACTGCAGATGTAAAGCTGGTGTCTTGATTCATGTATTTCAGCTAAAATCTAACATTCCTAATAGGCATTCTCTCCAGCTGGCAATGATGTGGTTTTTATCAATGGATCTTTTAAATAAAATACAGAAAGGCTAGTATTAATATTTGACACAGTGAGAGCATCTTTTGACAGCATCTTTTATTCTAAAGATAGTATCATATTTTAGCTGTTGACTATAACTGGTGAGATTTAACAGACATAGACATGCCTGAAGATGTAGATAGTGGGATATGGTTGCCAAACTTACTCATTTCTTACTTACTGATTTAAAAAGAGCTTTTGCTTAAGAGACTGAGGAATAGTCATGTTTTTATAATGATTAAACAAGGCTTTTCTCAGCTGAAAACTTGTTATTTTCCTCAGTTGCCCAGAGACTGATAAAAACGGGTAAGCATACTCTGAACCTGGACAGAAAAACAACAGATGTGAAAGCAATGCCTTTTGCGCTTGGAATGGGAATCAAATTTGAGGTAATTAACTAAAATATAAAACTATAAAGATATATACTTGCAGTACATAAAAGACTTTATGTTCAGTCTTGTGGGTGTTTTCAATCACAAAATGCACAAATTATTTTTGTTAGCTCCATATCACTATTTCTGGGAAGAAGATTGATGTTTCAGAAGTACCTGAGCTATCAATTCCTGATGACTGGGTGAGAGACAAATTAGAGCTGAATTTCTACAAATCTGAACATGGAGGCGGAGAAGTAGAAAATGTAAAATATGACAAGAAGTCTAGAACAGCTGTTATTACATTCCTCAAACCTGGAGGTATAGTATGTAATACTTTTGTTAGCTGGATGGGCAGGCCGTCTCATCTGTTTCCATTCCCTTATGTTCTGTGTTAATTTAACCAGTGAATGCAAATAATCCTTCCCTCCTGGGAAGCTCTCCCTCCTGGAGAGTTAAGTATATCAGGAAAAGATGTGGTTTCACACACATATCTGTAAATATACTGTTACTTCATCACATTCCTTTTTGATCAAACATGACCTGATATGTAGCTCTTCGGCTTTGTTTCTATCTTAACTTTGTCAAAAACTTTTTTTCCTTTGCATTACTAGACACATATTGTGAAGAGAAAGTTAGGAAAACGTGTTTGATTTTTAGCTCATGTTTCATGACAATAAACTTAGAGAAGCATTCAGTTTGCCCAACTCTAGGCATTTTGGTTTAAGTGTATGAAATTCTGAAAAGATCAGTGGAGCCACATCTATTTAGAGCAGCTACTTTAGATTTATTTCAGAAGCTTTTGGGGGTATTTACTGATCTTGCTTTTTTGGAACTGCCAAATGGACTTTTTTCAATTTGCATATGAAGAATCTGCAAACACGCTGTCATATATTAGTTTCTAAATCCAAATAAGGAAGATTAGCCTGCTCTTTGATATGCTTACAAAATGCATTTGAAGTTATATTACTGTTATTCCTCTTTTTCTCCGTCTCCCTTACAGCAGCCAATGGCTTTGTGAGAAGTACTAAATGTCCTTTCTTTGTAAATGGAAGGCAATACAGGCTTCATGTGTCTCCAAGCACCAACGTACACATGGAAAAGCTTCAGGTAAAAAAATCTATTTCAGGCTACTCCCTAAACAGAGCAGGTATGTGGGAAATATGAGATATGGGCGGAATTTTCAGTTCTGAGGACTGAAGAAGCTTTTCTGTACTCAGTTTGTGAAACTTAATAGCAAGTGTGCATCTGCAATATGCTGCTGTGCAGATAATCCTATGTTTTGTAGTGTGAGAGCTATAATTTATTTTAAAAGGGCATGCATGTCTTTCTTTGATTAAATTATATCATTACTTACCATAATGTCTGTGCCAGGCAGGAGGCAGATACTGAATTGTTTGTGAAGTATGTTATTAGTAGGCGCAACGTTTTTCCATGTCACAAAGCACTGTCATGTTCAGCCCTAATGAGAGGCCTTGTTGATAATCTCAGGAGAGACCCTTGTTCTATGAAACACTTGAACACTTGCTCATTCTTTTTTTTTTTTTCATTTAGTTTTTCAACCCAAATAGTAACTTCTTTTCCTTTAGCACTAGTTTGCTTGCTCATTATATGCTCACTGAAATTCTTTTACATTGTATGAATAGATTGTAATCAAGTCAGTGCTATGTATATAATCAGGCCTTTATAATTAAAGCATTGACTAGCGTTTGTGCACGTAAGAGATATGACATTCTTTGCAGATGTGTATCATATATCAGCATTGATTTTGATGGAGTGATACGGTCTGTAACCATTAGAGATCCCCCAAACCAGTGTATGCATTAAGGAGTGTGGGACAAACCAGTTAGGGAGGCCAGGCACAATTTCTATTAAACTTAGCACTGTATGGTAAAGTTCAGAACTTGTTAATTTCAGTGACAGACACATAGCACATTGACCAAAATCTTAAAAGGTGATCAAAGATCCTAGCCATAGCTGATTGAGAATGTTTATTTCCAGTATCTGTCAACTCCTTTAGATGTACGTGTGACAGCTGATGTATAATACAACTTTCTCTTTCTGTCTTAAACAGCTCTATTCTGGGATTTCTAAGAATTCCATTCTGCTGAAAGGAATTGCAGAGACTGAAGATGATGAGGAAAGTGTACAGGACATGATTGAAATTCATTTTCAAAAGCCTAGTAATGGTGGTGGAGAAACAGAGAGAATCAAATACGTATCAAAAGGAGCTACATGGGTTTGCTTTGAGGAGGACGCTTAGAATGCCAAATGGAAAATGGGAGATCAAACTCATGAAGTTCTGACTTTTTGTTTCATCCGAGACGCAGGAAGTTACAACAACACTTCTTGTAGAATTGTGCTTAAATGTTCAGAAATTTATATCTGAAAAGGGAACTACCTGTCTTTCTCATTTGTTTAATGGCACAGACTTTGCATAGAAATTCGGTAAAATGTACTGCTTTGTGTTCCAGATGTTCCTGGTTAAAGTCAAGGAAAAACCCTTACCAGCACATAAAACTTAATCTAAAATTTGCGTTTTGGAAACCTGTGGACTTTTACTGATTGGAAAAAAAAATAAAATACTGCTTTTAGCTGTCAAAATGCTATTACTTCCTTGATACTTCCTCTAGGATCTGATCCAAATGCTATTGAACTTCTCATAAATCAATAGCCTGGTTTATTGTTTAATATTTGTTTCTACAATTACATCTTTGTTCCTTTTTTTTCAAATTGAAAATACTACAGTTAAGACTTCAGATGATTCTTTAAAACAGACTTCTTTGTAACAGTGCTGGATTAAAAAATCTGATGCTGAACACTGGGTCTGAGGAATTTATTTAGTTGCATGTGACTGGCCAGGCTGCCAGCTCTGTGAGGGTGTGTATTAGACAGGTCATTTGAAAAAGGCGTACAAACTTTAGGAGGAATTATTTTTTCAGCATGTTAACTTCCCCTTTTGTTTCCAGTTTATCCTTTCAGATTTTTGAAATAAAACGGAATTGCAAAGTCAGAGAAGGATTTCTTGTCCAAAGGTGGATGTTTTTACTTTTCTGCTGTGCTCATGTTTATTTGCCATCCTCGGGGGCAAAAACAGTATGGCACCAATAATCTTAATTTCCAAGTATCACAGCTCTAACACAGAACCACGGAGGGATTTGGGCTGGAAGGGACCTTAAAGCCCACCTGGTTCCAAACCCCTTCCTTGGGTGGGGACCTCTCCCAGCCCAGGCTCCCCAAACCCCATCCAGCCTGGCCTCGGGCACCACCAGGGATGGGGCAGCATTGGCCAGGGCCTCACTTCTGAGTAAAGACTTATATCTCCTCCTCATATCTAATCTAAAGCTGCCATCTGTTGCTTTAAAGCCGTTACCCCGGTCCTATCCCTGCACTCCAGCACTCTCCCCAGCTCTCCTGTAGGCCCCCTGAGGTACTGGAAGGCCGCTCTAACTCCCTTCTGTAGTATTTGACATCTCAGTATGCAGAAAAAAAGCACTTTAAGGGAAGCACTACAAATATATCTCAGGTGGAATTCTAAGAGAAACTTTTAATAGACAACAAATACATATAGGAAACTAAAAGACTGCTAGCACCACAGCTGACTTTGCTGGTGGGAGAGATACGTGTGACTGTAGCTCCTCTTACTGTTTAGTACGTGCAAAGGCAGGGATTGATTATCTGGCAATTGTGAAATAGGAAAAAAAAGGAAAGGGGAATGATTTGTTTATGGGGATTATGTGCTTTTGCCTGTAACAGTCCTAAAATATCGATGAGATCAAACGCCTTAAAAAGAAAAGAGGAGGAAAACTTGACGAAGACTGTCAGTAATTTTAACCATACCTCACTGATAAACGTTGAGAAAGAAGTCCTTGAAAAAGGAAAACATTTAAAATTCTCCTGTGGTCTCACTGTGTGTGGGAGAAGTGAGAAGAAGCAGGCTTTAACCGCACAAAATCAAGATGAGATTTTAATTAACATTCTAAAACGCTCTATTTCGATTTTCTCACTGATGAATTGATAAAAGTTTATTTTGCAGCACTAGCTGTGCCACGTAAAGGCCGGAATACGGTTTTAGTGATGAAAATGCAGCACTTAGGCGATGTCGCTGCAAAGAGCACTGCCCTTCTCCTTCCCCCTGCCGGGAATTCACCGTTGGCCGCCGTCAGGGGGAAGGAGACGGCAGCGCAGAGGCGGGCACCCGGCCCGGCCCGGCCCTCCCGGCGCCCGCCCATCGCTTTCTCTTTCGCTTCCCCGCTCCGGCAGCCGCGGTGGCCGGGGACAGCCGCCTCCCCGGGCCGCCGGGGGCCGGCACAGCGACGGCCATGGCAAGTGGCAGCGGCGGCAGGGCCGGAGGGGCCGCCCGGGGGGGTCGCGAAATGGCGGCGGGGCGCCCTGAGGCCGGGGCAGGGCGCGGGCCCGGCGGCGGGTGGTAGCGCACCGCCGGGCCCTCGGGCATGGCCGGAGGGGCTTGGGGCGGGTTGGTGCACCGTGAGGGGTCGTGAGGTGGGCTGGTACGGCCGGGGGGTCGTGAGGCAGCCCGGGTGCCCCCCTCCGGGAGCCGGCTTTGTGCCCGTGTGGCCCTGCAGCACCTCCTGCCGCCCCGCCCCGCAGTCCCGCGGCAGGCACCGGGCGCGTACGTGCCTCAGAAGCGATTCGGCATAAATCCCAGCATAAATCCCCAGCGTTTTCGTCGTGGTTTTTTGTTCCGAAGAGCCAGCTGGCAAGGTGTGGGGGCTGTCTGGCAGCTTGGAGCGCCCCGGCTGCGTGAGGCAGGAGAAAATCCTGCATAAAGCCTCGCCAGCCCCCGAAGCGCCCTGTTTGTATTCTCTCCGTGCTGTCTCGTTAGTGCAGGAACCTGCTGTTTGCACAAACGTTGCTAGGAATAATTACCGACACAACCGGAGTGCCTAGCCCTTTATTTGGACGGGTGCTAAAATCAGGCCTCCTAAGTGCCAGGCAGGCTTCAATATTTTATACAGCCCGAGTCCAGAAGAAACTTTGTAAGAGATGCCCGAAGAATGCAGACTGAGGGATTGACCTGGAATAGTTGCTCTGAAGTTATTGACAACTTGTTCCCATAAACACTCCATGCAAACATACTAAACTATTTTCTTTCTTCCAAAAAAGTTAATGAACTGTTACAAAATTTCCTCAGTGTCCCACCGTTTATGGTGATTTTGCCATATTTCCAGTGAAATAATGCTGTTTATTATTTCTGCCTAATAAGAGTGGAAAGAAAATACACTTGCCTTAACAAGACATAGATGCAAATCCTATTTAGGATGGGTTTCATGTTTGCAGCATTGGGAGGTCTGGCTCTGATGAAAATCATGTGTGTAGTAGTCATTTTACGCACTGCGAGTCTCAGATGACTGGGATTATGTTCTTCCAATTTAACAAGGTTGTCCATTGAATAAGTGGAGAGAGATGAGTCAGAGCATAATGCTAGATCCCAGCTCTCATGAATTTAACAAGTAAGGACTGTCTGAATCTGACCTTGCCACTCTGAAAAGAGAATGCTTATTGATGCAATTAACATTTTTCATTTTCTTTCAATCTTGAATATTAGAGTAAACAATCTTACCCATGTGACACTGGGCCTTTCGTTTGGAAGCTGTTAAATTTAGTTCTAATTTTTATTGCTCTAACAAATGAGGATACCGAGAGTGTGTAAATGACACATTTTTTACTGCACAGTAACATAGAAGTGCCTGAGGGAGTCTGGTATTCGCTGAAATCAGAATCTGATTCAGCAGTCTTAGTTATCTATGAAAAGGGGAACTTGTCTGACTAAAATGAAGGGGAGTCACTTCAGCAGTTAGGGTGGGTGTGGGTAACCACTACGGCAGGTCACTGGTACTCCTTGTGCTTACAGTACCCCATTTCTCTATGTGCAGGACACGGGACGAGCAGCTAAATCAGCAAGGACAGTTGTCATCTCTGGTGTTCCAGATGGCATTCTGAAGGATGATGTCATGAGTGACATACTGGTGATTCATTTCCAAAAGTCAAAGAATAATGGTGGAGATGTGGAAGACATAATATATCCAACAATGGAAAAAGGAGTTGCATATATAACTTTTGAAGATCAAGAAGGTATTGACTCTAATATGCTGCAGGAAATGTTCCCCCAGGAATTAACCCTAGATTGTTTACCCTAAAACAAATGATTATAAATTGTTTACTGGTACTAGGATTTTGTGTGTCTGGGAGACTAACACCTCTCTCTTAGTCAGAGTTTTAGGATTTTATTTCTGTTCAGTGAAGTCATGACTCTGAAGAGGCTTTGTGCAAAGTGTTTGTTTTGTTTGTTTTTAGAAATAAATTTATACCATGCATAACATGATTTTTGTAGTCAGGCCTTTGGGAATAAATCCCTGACAATTAATGTTGTAAAAAGACAGCCTTCCATCTCTCTCTCAGCACTTTTGACTAATGCATAAAATATTAGGCAAGAGTATTGAATCACCTGTGTGTATGTATGGGAAATTGTTGGGGAAAGCATCAAGAAGAAAACACCCACGAAGTGTTCCACCATCAGACTGGTAATAATGCATTATCTTACTGCAGAACAAATAAGCAATAAGTGACTTTCTCTTTAGTTGCAGAGAGTGTTCTAAAGAAGAACGAGCATCGACTAGAAGACAAGAGACTGTCCAGATACTATCCTTTGAAAGTAACTCCTTACAGCAAAAATGTAAGTTCATTCATTATTTATCTTATTGTACTTCCTTTGCTATGTTAACCATTACTTAACTTTTCTCGAATTCAAAATTCTAGGTCTTCAGCTCTGTCACGTCTGTCCTCAATATGTCTGTTTTCAAAGATCAATATGTTTTAGAAGATCTGATACAAGAAATTAAAAAGAAGAACACAGCTTTGAGCTTTGGCCCTCTGCAATCCAGTGGACATATTTCTGTTCAAGGGTCATTTCCAGCAATCGAATTGCTAAGAGACTTCCTTTTACTAAAAGCAAAATCCCTTTCAGAGGACAAAAATGAAGAAAGTAAGTCCCATCAGAGACCGAAGAAGCAGCAGCAGCAGTGCAGACTTACCACAGATACAAATAATTTTGTTCATGATGCAGAAGGGGAAAAGCAAGTGGTTGTTCTTGACACAGATACATATCTCTATATGAAGAACTTTCTTCCCAAGAAACTTCTGGCAAATACTGATGTTGCAATTTCTGACGTCACTGATGGTGATATAACTACACTATATCTTCAGAAAGTTAGAAGTAGGCCTGATGCTGGACAGGTACTAGCAATCAAAGAGGAAATTGAACATCAGTCTCTAAAACTTCATAACACTTTATGTAAAGAAAGGATATGCCTTGATGGGTACGTCAGAGATGAAAAGCAGAAATATAAATTGGTGTGTGAAACTCTAAAATCCCACTACCCTTCTGTTTTGGTTATTCCTTATGCTACTCACATTGATGTGATAGGGAATTCTTTAGAGGTTTTTGAATTTACAAGGGAAGTGAACAAAGAGGTTCAGAGCCTGTTTCAACACAGGTAGAAAGATAGCATTCATGTTATTTTACACATTGTGCTTCTAATAAACTACTGTTGCAGCCTATGCACCTCAGTGTCACTTCAGATTTGTCTCATTTCTCCTATGCACAGCCTGGGAAGTCTGCATATCAAGGTGAAAAAGCCCATTCCTCCCAAATACTAATTTAAGTTCAGAACAGGAAACAAATGATCTTCATATCAGTGAGGCCTCTTCTGTCCAGATTTTTCCTTTCGTTTCCTGCATTCTGGGCACATGTAATGCTCATTCTGTCTTGCTGTCAGGGAGTATGTGATGAGAAAAGAATTTTTGAGGATTTCTCATTCTCATAGGAAGAGAGAGACAGAGCTGGGTGGCCCAAGCTGGTATGAAAGACTGCACTGAAGTTTAGGTATGTTTCTCTGGGCAAAGCGATGACCACTGAAAACAGGAGTGGTGGCCTGCTGCTGCCGCCTTTATTTGCAGAAGAAAATTCTCATGATTGACATGCATGAAGAAGGTAGAGCTTTGATACTTGAGGAGATGGAATGCTCAATAAATTTGCAGCTTGTCATGCCATGAAAAGGACCTTAGAAGTTGGCACTAGAAGTTTTTGAGAAAAGAAAATAAGTGAGTTTGTATTCATAGGAGCAATAACAGTTCTTTTCCCAGCTGTAACGGCTTCTGCAGCATCCCTTGACAGCATCTTATTTAGACATGAAAGTATATCCATAATTTCGATGTGAGAATCTTGGGGCTATTAGAGTTTTGAATGAAATTGTGTTTATACAATTCTTAAGTCTGATGCGGGAGTAGAATAGTCTTTCAGATCCAGATCATCTTCTGTTGTAGGTAAACCAAATGAGCAGTCTTTTTTTCTGTGCAAAACTGATCCGTCCACATCAAAACTAGTTGCTGTAATTGAGATCGGAAACACCTTTATGCCTTATTAATACTTCCCAGTTTTGTTTTCCAGAGCAGTGTCAGAGGTTCAGGCAGTGGGGTTTCTGCTACCTTGAGTAAGGACGGGACAATCTAATATAGCCTAAATTTCAAGTTTTGTTAGGAACTGTACAGACGCACAGAGATAATCATATTTTGATAGGTCTGGATATATAAACAGTTAAAAAACACCCTTATGTATATTGTTTAGACTTTAAAGAGCTATCGGAATGATACTTGTTTATTCCTGTCTTGTCTGTAACTTTAATTTCTAGTGTTAAATGCTTAGAGTTAAAACTGAATGATTACTACAGAATTCTGTCTCATTCACTGAAATTAGGGATCAAGCCAGCCCATAGGAATGTGACAGTTTAGTGGTTTGGTTTTTTTTTGTTTAACTTTTTAAATATTAGACCCATTATAAGGGTTAAAATGCCCATTCTTCTTATATTTTTGTAAAACCAATTTAGAAAAAATATTTATTTTGTGAAATCAAAATGTTCAGAAATACTTTGTCAAAACATATAGAGTGTTGGCTGTTTTGTCTTACGTGCAGAGTTTTATGAAATTAAATTACGAACTCAGTAAAGTTATTCAAAAAAGTTATTCAAAATATTGCGTGCATGTTCTTTTAACCAACCCCCAGACGTTTAGTTGGAAGCCCATCACGCTTAAGGCATTTTCTTGTCATAACTGATTATCCACTGCAATTATGCCAACGAAAGATAAAGTTGTTAAAATAGTGCCGGCGCCGTGTTTTAAAATACACTGTCAAAGAGGGAAAATGGTGAGTTTAAGTACTTCCATCTCTTCCAAGTTCCTCTGGAGCCAGTAGTACCCCCAGGGGGCTCCTGGTGGGGCTGGAGATGGGTGCCCAGGGTCAGGCCCTGGAAAAGGTTCTCCTCTACTCCCTGCTGACCACTGACAGTTTAGCAACACTTGGCGTTTTTGGGTACTACCTACATTGCTTAAGCAAGGACAGGAAGTTTTTCAGCCTTGGAAAAGAGAAAATCCTTTAAGAAGGATAATCTTTTAATGAAATTAGTGCTCTTTCTGCTTTGGTCTTCCATTCTCTTTGCTGAAGAGCCTCAAGGGTTTTTTTTGTTTGTTTGTTTGTTTTTTTCTGTTTCATAGCATTAGTATTTCCTATGCACTTCCATAAATGCTTAGGGCTGGTAAACCAGAGGTGCCGACATCAGTTTGAATACTGGCAGGTCAGTAGTGGCTGAGCAACATCAATTTTTGAGTCAACTTTTGGCAACAGCACTGGTAAGATACCGCTTGCTTTTTGTTGTCTGGGTTTTAGGTCAAATCCTGAAAATCTTGTAAAGATTGCAGCTGAATAAAATTACCTTGCTGAATCCTGGTTTGGTAGTAGTAGCTCCTCTTCAGATTCACTCGTACCTCATCCCCTTGCCACCTGAGTGCTGGGGCCATCGCCTGCCCTGCCAGCCAGCTCCACCTCATTGTTCCTGGCGTCTCCGTCTGCTGTCTCTGGTCCCATACCAGGATGTCATCTCTTTAGACAAGATGAAATTTGCATTTGCTGTTTCGGAACTATGGTAAATAGTAAAATGGGATGTTAGTCCATTGTGGATTAGTAAATACTATCTATTGTTATGCTCCTGGATTTCTGGGGCTACTTATTCAGGGGGGGGTTGCAGAAGCACTGGCTGGGAACGCATCACCTTTGTCATCTTTGATGGTTCCTTGTAGCTCAGCAAGGGCAGGGCACGGAGCAAGTGTCCTACCACAGGGTCTTTGCTGCTGATAGCAAAGAGGCTGTGGCATGTACAGGCTGTGACTGCCTGAGCTGCTATTTTAGATTCAACCCCAGAGAAACCTGCTTTTTTAGCAGGAAAAAAAATGTCAGCTGTGATCCACCAGGATATACCAGTGTTTGCTGTAAGATATAAACAGCATTTCAGTGGAATAACATTATAAGTGGGATATGCATTTCTTCCTTCCTTCATGATGCAGATACTGTGGAAAACAATAGATGTTTAGCAAGAAAAGAGAGTCTGATTTTGTCCTTACCATGAATACATAAACAAATACAACAAAACAGGTCGGTGTTAGGTCTGGTAAAAGACTTGCCGGTTCTCATTCTCACAGTTACTTCTTACGGGAAGCAAAGCACTGTTATAGCTATTAAACTCCTCTTGACAAAGGCATTTAATATTTGTGTCTATTGGAAAATATCCGGGAAAGCATATTAGATATAATTCCTAGATCTAAATGATTGGTGCTGACTCAGTGTTCTCAGCATCAGATTTACACTTTTAATAGCAAATTCGCTCATGGGACCTCAACAAAACATTTGTTCTTATTGCTGTGCCAACACTTGCTGCCCTTTGCCAGATGGGGACACGTAACAGTTCACACAGTAAAAATACAATGCCTAATTTTGACTTAAGGCATAACCCCATTGTCAAAGACTTAAAATAAATACAAAAATTGGCCACAAACACCAGCAGAATCAGAGCCCAGTTCCTGGCAGGGCAGCACCCCCCTATGGTCAGTGGACACCTCTTTCTGTTGTCTGAAAAAAGAATTTGACATCCCTTAGCAAGAAGATATTATACAATTTGGAGGCAAAAGCAATCTCATTTTTGACCGGAGGGGATGGGGGTGGATGGAAGAAGAATGATTTACTGGAGTGCTTTTGCTATCACTGACACAAAGCATTGCCCTGGTGTGGCAAAGGGAGGACAAAGCCTCCTTTGCTCCCTGTTGTACCTGTGCAGTGTGAAAGATGCATGCAAAATGTATGGTAAGGAGGTTGTTACAGGAGGAAAAAAGCCTTTCTAGCAGGTATAATCGTTGTCATCCAAACTGCCTCTGCAATGTTTGAGTTGCATTGAAACTTCCTCTATGCATTTGTTAAAAAAAGCACATATTACAAAAGACCTGTCATGTCTCCTGAAAGACTGCAATGCCAAAAAGACACTTTCTTAAGGAAGAAGTGCCTGCCACTCTAGGGATCCATGTGTCTTATTTAAAAAAAAAAAATCAAAAAAATATTCCAAGATGATATGTAGGAAAAATAAATAGTGTTGCTAGCAAATAACTGGCTCTTTAAGACAATTATCAGACTTGAACATCTTCATCTGGCCACACTGGAGGCCCAGAATCATAAAACCCGGGATGAAAGCACACAATAGTCATCAGCTGAGGGCGAACTCGGGTGGTTGGTGAGTCAGTGCCTGCCGCCCACTGGGGTTGCACGGGGACGGACTCCCACCAGGAGAGGAGGAGGAGATGAACTCAGCAGTCTGTGCATCCGGAGGAGCTGAGGCTCGCGCTTGGCTCCGCTTCGGCCCTCAGGAAGCTCCCACAAGCAAACACACACGTTCCTGTTTTGTTGTACATCTTGTGCAAGAGGGAAAAGCAGCTGTAGAGCAGGGCCAAGATAACGCTGAGAAAATTCCTTCTCCGTTGCACAACATTTCTGTGGCGACTCCTTCCACTGCATTTAGTGAGGCTGATGGGTGTTTACAGGATATGTAGCTTCCCTCCAATTTATCTCTGCTGCCTGCCTAGCTGCATGCAGGAAAACATTTATGAGGGTGGCCCAATTAAATTCAAAATAACTCATTTTTTGTCCTTTAGGCTTCTACCCCTCAATCTGCCACAGTTACTGATGAAAGGACCTTTTCCATTCCTCTCTTTAAGAGCATAAGTAGTGAAATTGTGTGTAGATACTTATCACCATTTCACTTAACATTAGAGGGTGGGAGTCCTCCCTCATTTCTGCGACAGGCTGTGTGAAGATAACCAGGCAACTTAAAAGAAAAAAATAATTAACAATTAATTATGATTTTTTTTTAAAAACACAACAACAGACACTGATAAGTTGAGTCAAACTGTACAACAGTCCAGAACTGACCGAGACCCATCTGGTTGTACTTGCTTTTTCCTTAGCTACAGAGGGTTGTGGAACGTCCTCTAGAAAACAAGTCCCTTTTCTCTTTTGCCTAGCACAGCTTTCTTTTGTCTCCTGACAGCCATTAATGACCTTAAAAAAACATCTCCTAAAAGGAACTGAGTTAAGAAGGAATACTACCTGCAAAGGCAGCAGTCACCGCTGCTGGAGCATTGGGTTTAAGCCATTTTTCAGGTGAGTTTCCCTACCGTGTTACTGCTACTGCCTGTTTAATAGTGGCAGTACAGATGATGAGCAGCTACATTGCTTTACCAAAAGAAATGCTGTATGACAATAAAAAAACAACATTCTGTTATCTTTGTACAGGGCGGGTATTGAGAAATAATGTCAGGATTTTTATTCTAGAAATACAACATAAGGAGCTGGTTGAAAAAGAAGTGAAGTCTGAAAAGCCATTTCCACAGGCTGCAGTGCAGAATCCGAGCCCAAGAGCTGGAGGGGATGGGCGTTAGCAGGGACAGACGGACTGTACCCAGCTTCACGAGCCACATGCCACCGCTTTCAAACAAAATTTGGAAATGTTCAAGACATTTGCCCAGATCTCCCAGAGATCTGTCTGGGTACAAGGACAGGGAACAGGCAGAGTGAAGGCACTTGGTGCTCCTTGCACCCCTTACATCGGAGTGGCGGTGCCTCCATGCCGAGCGTGGCATGGCCACGTCGCAGTGCTGTCACTTGGGCCTGGCGGCTCGGAAGAACCATGGATCCTCTCCAAGGCAGAAGCTACGAAAGAAGGCACAACTCGGCCCCGATGGGGCTCCAGGCAGCAGGCTGTACACAGAGCTACATGCCCTGCTCCCTAGGTGTGCTCCGGGAGTAGCTTGGTGTTCCCTGGCAAACCCAGGGTACCAGAACACGCGAAGGTTCCCAGCAGGGGCAGGAAACCAAGCTCTCACTGACTTCACACTGAAATCACAGATGGCTGGGATGACCAGAAGCCTGCCATAGTTAATCCCTTGTTAAAAAGCACGCCTTCAGCCCGCAGAGCCACAGGAGCACAACGCGGCATGGCAGCAGGGCAGGTCGCCAAGGCAGGCCGCTCACCTCAGTGCGGGGCTAGTGGGGATGGCCACCCCACAGCACTGCTCTGAGGCAGGAGGGAGGGACCTGAAGGAAGAGCAGGCAGAAGCCAGCAGGTTGTTCTTCCTGGGGGGATGCTCCCCACAAATGCCCACCTACTGGGGGTGAGGGCCCGCCGAGGAAATGTGCTCCTGGATCCCAGATCACTGGCCCAGCCCTCAGGCTCCTGGCCTTCTCCAGACACCACGCTCGCGGTCCAGATGCCACCAGCAGCACTGGTCGAGTACAAGGGCTTTGTGACAGAGACCCCAGTATCTCTAAGCCACCGGGGTATTCAGGAATTTAACCCTTCCTGCACATAAGAATAGCCCAGTCCCATCTGATGCTGACATGGCTGACACTGAAGCCAGTGGGCAGTGCTGGTGTACATCTGTGGGCTTTACTTTCACTCAAGACATGCTTTAAAAAACAAACAAACAAACAAAACCTTCCATTTTGTCACGAATTCTGACAAGCCTTTTCCAGTATTGCAGTAAAAGCAACATCTCTCTCTGATGTTGCACATAGATGTGCCCTGCCTGGCCTGCACATGGGGACCCTGCAGAAACCCACCATTTTTACCATCGTCTGGTTGCTTCTCTTTATGAGCAGATCGCTCTTGTGCAGATACAGCCAGTTCTTAACAACTGGAAAATTGTAATGCACACAGCAAACACCACTGAGAGCTCTTTTTTCCCCTCTAAGTTACATGAGCACTTCCCCCATGAGTTAAGGGATTTGGCATTTCTCTCGGGCATACTTTACATTTTCCAAACTTTCTGAATAACACATTGAGAGACTTAAGCATCTGCACTGCCAAGCCAAATGAGAGAAGAAACGATTTTGCAGGCTCATTAATGCCTAGCATTGACAGGCCTGGAGGGGCTGCGATTTTATTTACATAGGGTAGAGACAGGCCTGCAGGGAAGAGCGCTGTTATTTAAATAGGGAAGAGGTCTTCCTTTGGGGGGGGCTCATTTAGATGCAAACGGCACAGGAACTAGGAGCAGCCTTACATCCATACAGCTTTATCTGTGCTTCCAGAAACCTGCTTAGAAACATGGCAGCAATTTCTGGTTTTGGAGGCAGCTGGTGTGTTTTACCCACCTGTGCGGTGGAGCTGTTTGAGTTCAGGTACGTGGGTTATCCCTCTAGCAGGGCTGCAGAGAGCAAGTGGGGATGAACTAGCCATAGAGGAAAGAAACAGAGAGGAAAATGAAGATAGATTTAAAAACAAAAAAGCAAACCAAAAAACAAAATAGCAGTGACAGTGTTTACAACAACTACAGTTGTTATGTTTAGCTTCCAGCCTCCCCTCAAAGCCAAATGCAGATCACCGTATTTAAGCAATAAGCCCATGCTGGTTTGGACCTATGTTACATTTTTAGCTTGCCATATTCTCAGCTTTTTAGTGTGGGAACCTTGAAGAGCCTCCAGACTCAGCGCTGCCACAGGAATCACATACTGAATACTTCATAAAATATCTAAGACCCCAAAGCACGACATTTGTATTACAAAAACTCAGATACCCAGTATTAAGGCAGTCACCTACGCTCATTTTATAGTGGTTGGGGATCATCACCAATGCTAGTGTGTAAAATATTCCTTACGCCTCCAGTTTGCACACAGTGTGTTTGTTAGGGTCATGGACTACTTAACATGTCTGCTTGCTTAGCCTCCCCCGAAGCTGCCCAGTTCTTACAGAGATAAAACATGACCCTCACAGGTTTCTTCTAGCTCTGGGGCAACTATCCCAGATGGACAACAGCAGCTGAAGCACAATTTAGTTTCCTAGGTATTTCAGGTGCCTGGAGCCAGCAATTGCCCTCGTATCTGATACAGACCTTTCCAATCAGGCATGTGTGCTCCTGCAGGGATGAACACTGTGTGCTGAGAGTGGCACCGAGATAAAATGTTTAAAACAAATGTGCCAAAGGCCTTGCAGTGAGCTGCACCTGGCTCGCTTGACACCTCAGTCTGAGCTATCACATCTCAAGTCCTTAACTTCATGTCAACTGACATTTATGCTGCTACTTCTGCACCAGCTGGTCCAAAGGCACATCCGTCACCACTCCCAGGCTTTGTGCAAATATAAACAGGAGTAAATAAATCCCTGGGTCACAGCAGTAAAGGGTTAAGGAAGCTATGTGCTTTCCCCCAGGGGAGAGTCTATTGCAACTTGTAAACACTTGCTGTCTATTTCCAGGTGGTAATTAAAGCAGCCACCTCCACCAAGTCAGTATTACATCAAGAGGCTGGCAATTTCCTGGAGAAAACAGCTGTGTTTCCACTAATGAGCCTCAAGATCAGCAAAATGCAACGGCTGCCTGCAGTTGTAGGTACAGCTCTAGCACGTGAAAGCCAGAGACCCTTTGATAATTCTTGGTGGTATTTCTTTGAGGTTTTTGTTCCTCCTACTGGTATTACACCAGCTTGCAAAAGTCTGCTCATCATGCTATGAGATTTTTCCTTTTGAAATATTTACTGTGGGTAGTTACTAATTCAATTAGATGATGGTGACACATGGAATTGGCTCTGTCACAAGGGGGCAAATTAGGTCACATTAACCACAGCAGGAGGGGAAAAGCAAAAGCCATTGTGTTTCTGAGTTTCTGGAAGAAGAAAATTTTTGTATCATGTATTTCACTGAAATGTATATGTTTGCAGGATGAATTAATCTTAGCAGGTCTGGAGCAGGCATGAATGTTTAAGCAATGGTTGCATTTACTTTGTGAGTCATATTCACATTTTCACAAATTACTTTGCAAGTAATTGCCATTTTTTAATAGGAAAGCTGGGCAAAATAAAGCAGAATTGTCAAATACTGCTGCTAAATGGCCTTTGCAGATTCCTCACAACCACACAAGGCTGGCAACAGCTAAAAGTGAACAGATAAAATTAGGATGTTTGTTCATGTTACTGGTTACATCGGTGGGCGGGTGTCAGTAGTTCTGCTATTAGGCTGCGTAAGCCTGGTGTGCATGTCCATATATAATGTCCATATATGTATATATATTATATTGTCTCTCTATCTGATGAATTGTATTCTGTACTGAACTTAAACTGCATTCAAGCCAGCAGCTTGTGTGTTCATTTTTCTCCGGTGTGCATTGACCTGACACCTCTACCAGTGCCTACCTCCCTGCCCAGGACGCTTTTCTCCAAATCATCTCCACCACCTCTGCCTCTCGCTCCAGCTGCTCGTAGTTTCCCCCTCTTCTGCTTCCTCACTGCCTTCGTGCTGGAGGAGCAAAACCCCCTCAACTCAAGCAGATCTGCTGCCTAACGACTGAGGAGAGGCAGAGCTTTGTTAACCCACAGGTCCCAGGTTTGGTGGAGATATGACCCCAGCCTCCCTGCTCGCAGTAGATCTGCAAGGCAAGAAGTCCCCAGAGGTGGCAGCTTTTATATTAAATACTTTTAGTATCAGCAGCACTCATCGGGCCAACCTTCCATACCAGCTCCACGCATCATGGCACGCCCACAGCCTGCCCAAGGGAGGACAGCCGTCTGCTGGGCACGGTCCCACCATGGCTGGGGGGGCTCAGCCCTGCCTTCGGCCCCGCTGCGAGAGCACGGCGGGGAAAGCTTGTGCTCGTCGTGTTAAAAACGAGCATTTTCACTATCTAGACAGAAGCCTTCAATCTCCAGGGCCATCAGTCTGTACCCCTGACAAAGACTGAATGAAAGGCAAAACATAATTACTTACATATTACTCCATCTGACATCTTAAATATTAAGACATCTATCTAGTCTAAAATCATTCATATAAATGTATTTGTGGCACCTTAGGCTTAGGAAATTTTGAACAGATGAAGTGATAACGCTCTTCGGCTCATCTGGGCTCCCGTTGTAATATGGTTTGGTTTTCCCCAGACACCGGGCTTTTGTTACAGCCTCATGCTGTGAAGTTTTGGTCCCACCTGCCATGAACTTTATACTGTTTCTGGTTGCCTGTGGAGGTATTTTCCATGATAGTCCGGCATATTAACATGAAATTTGTGGTAATGCATCCATTTTTTGAAAAGTAAGCATTATATGAAATGAGTATAAATGTCATGTGTTTTCACAGCTGTCAAAGTATTGTAATTTCTTTGTTATTTTATGGATTGAAAAATTGAGGCAAAGAGGGCAAATGCTTGCCTGAGGCTACGCATTCAATAGCAGAATAAAAATTGACAATAGCACACTAAGCTCAGGCCACGGAAATATTAACTCTTTGTCAGCCATAAGCATTCAGACAGCACGGGATGCAGGTCCCCATGCCATATTTGTGTTCCTAAAACCCTCCGTGTACAGCTCGTTGCCTTTTGAGTTTTGAAGGTGAATATTTTTAAGCAGTTTAAAAAGCCTATAAGTGGAAATAATTGACAATATTGAAAATAGTGACTGCTGAGAATCTCATGGTTTTGCAGGAGTCGAAGTTGGTGCCTTAAGGAGCAGAGGATGTTTTGTGACACATGGTAGCAGGATGATGCTTCTTGGTGCAGGGATGGAGCTGGGGTCCAAGCAGCGGGCACTGGTGGCAGCCACATCTGCAGGTGTAAGTCCTGTGCAAGAGGGCATGGGAAATCCTGGCCAGAAATTGCTAAGAAGCCACCTCTGCAATGCATCAGTTTCCAAAACTTGCTGATAAAAATAGGGACATGTGGGGACAAATTCACCGAGTGCTGAATTTGCACGCTCACATTCAGACTTTTCCTGGCTTTCGGCGTTCCTCTGCATTCCCTGCTCGCAGTCAGCATCTGTGCTTGCAGTCTGGGCTTTGGGCAATACATGGAGCTGGAAAATACCTCGTGAAAACTGTGTAAATTGCATAGAAATGAAGAATTTTAAAAACTGCTCCCTAGCTGTTACAGCCAGAGGGGAAAAAAATGACTTAGCAAACAAAACTTCTCTTTGTTTAGAGAAGGAATCTGCTGTGTCTGACATGGTTCCTTGTGAAAATGTGTTTTTATGCAGCATGCTGTATATGTCATTCCCATAACATGCGTGTTTTGTACACAAATCACAGATCGTGGCAGCTTATTTTGAGTAACAAACCATATTTGTGCTCTTGTTTGCCTGAAAAAAAAAAGAATTAACTCCAAAAAGTAAACAGAAGAATTCAATATAAAAAGTGGAGCTGTGAAAATTTAGGGACATGGGAATAATTAGAAGCATTTTACTACCTGCTGGTGCTTAACGCGAACTACACTTCAAGCATGCAGCATCTGTCCGTCTGCGTGTTTATGTTGCACAGACATACCCTGTTATCGTGCAGATATGATGCAGATGAACTTCCTTGTTGCAATAGTGGGGAAGCCAGGGGTGATCCATCTCAGCTCTACGATATCGATGTCGTCTCTCAAACTACTCTCTTGATGACTGAGATGGCAGCTAATGATGTGACTGATAAGCTCTTACCCTCCACCCCTTCCCTGCCTATCCCAGGGCATAGGAACACTATGCGTAGCTTTACAGAGCTTCGTGATAGTCGTGTATAAAGGCACGAAACGTGTGTGTGTTTTTCCCCATCAGAAGTGCTAGAAAACAACATTAATAGCATTTCTCAGGTTTGTTAGCTGCCACGGTCCTTCCTTTCATCTTTGGCAGTAAGCAGCTCGTTAAACAAATCAAAGCAGGTTTCCTGGGACTGCCTCGATCCCTCAATCCCTCGATCCCTCGGCTGCGCTTCACCCCGCTGCACGCGGTGTGTCCCCAGCACCGCTGTGCTGCAGACAGCAGGGCTGGCCTGGGCAGAGCAGCAACCGGAGCGCAGACTTCATGCCTATTCGATGTACTTTAACTTTTCACCTTAAGAAGTCACAAAAAGGTCAAAGTCCATGCTGGGTTGATGCGATGCATCAGGCTGGGGAGACGCTGCCCCTGCGGCAGTGTCGGGATGGGATCGGGCAGGGTAGGGGGGAGCAGGTCCTGCTGCAGCCCGTCCCCATCAGTACACGGGCGATCCTACGCACCGTGCGTGCTGCAGCGGGGAGGCACAAAAGGGTGTGCTTACATTGCGACTGCTGTGTTTTTATTGTCCTTTAAGGTTCATTCTGAGAGGTTGGTTTTTCTTAATAACGCATTTATATTTTCCTCCGCGGTGCTTACCTTTAGAGTTGAAGCTGTTAACCGCAGCCAGACGTTTGGCAGCAATGCGGCATTTTACGCTCGCTCAAAGGCCATTAATGCTCGCCCAGAGATCGTTACCACGTTAATGAATCACAGGATGCATGGGCTTGGGTAAGCAGGGCCTCAGTTCAGCCCCAAGGTGGGAACCAACTTTTTCCAGAGAGCTCCACAAGTCCCCTGCGCCGCTTGCTAATGCGAGTACTGACCCCGAATACACAGCAAGGGGCAGCCTCTGAGGGATGGCAGCCTGTTGTCCCTCCACCTTTAACACCCTATGGCTGTGCTGCTCACCCTTCAGGGGCCAGGATTGCCAGATCCCAGGCAGGAATCGCAGGGTAAGGGTGGCACAGCATCCTGCTGGTGTACGAAACCATGGCAACGCTGCTCGGCCGTTTGTAGGCTGTTTAATTCGCCCTAAACATTTTACAGGCATTGTTCTTTCACCTATTTTTTGTATATTTATTTTAACGCGGGTTTTAATGGACTAAGTGAGATTTTGTCCCTCCCGCAGTTGTCCCCCAAAGGGAACGTTGCGATGTGCTGCTAGACATTTCCTTCCAAAAAGCCTTGGGTAGGAAATAGTGTGGCTTGCCAGAGCTTCAGACCACTTGCTTGGCATTTTGTTTCACCTTTGAAACTGGGCTGAAAAAGCTCAGAATAAGACAGGGGCCCTGGCTGGTGTCAAGGGTGAGGAGGGGTTGGTGCATTGTGTCAAAGGGAGCCTGCAGCTTCCCCCCCTCGATCACAGCGAAGCCGGTGCGATAGTCAAATCAGCTAATTGGCACCATTACGGGAGGAAAAAGAAAGCTCAGACAGCTAATGTGGGAGATGCTTTCTGACTTCTGCAAAGACACTTCTGTTGTGTGTTTTTTTTCTTAAAGATTACCTTCAAGAACGAAGAGAGCCCATTTAATTTCAAATTTAATGACTTTCCACCATCCCTAATTCTACCATTTCCAAGTACATTAGCTGCATGATCTCCAGATTGCTGGAAAGATGCCGTCAGGTACCAGACTGAATGTCAGATGTAAAAGCTTAATAAGTGACACGCTTTACATTTTTGGTGCAATCGAATATAAAAGCTTCCACTCAGTTAAAATTACCAGAGGTAATTTCAACACAGCTGTCAAGTCGTTTTCCTAGAAATGGAAGTTTTTCCTAATGTGCTTTTACTGAGATTGAGGGAAGTCATTTCTGATGTAATTTCTTTGCGTGCAGGTATTACCAGAGAGAGGTGAAGCCTGACATTTTGCTGAGGAGGTATTGCTCGGGCAGCACGCTGCTGGAGGTGGTCCCTGCTTCAGACTGGGGCAGCTTTGAGGCTGACACTGTCCAGGGCCATGTGCCTTCATCTGCTGGATTCTGTTAATGCCATGCCACCTTCTTTTCCCATAGAGCCATCTGCGCCCCATCCTCAGACCGTGGGGAGGGAGGGCTGAGCCCCTCTGCATCTATGGGACCAAAGGGAAAGGAAGATGCCTGTGCTTTCAGATCCTCCTGAGCATGGCTGGCAGAGTCATGCATTGGAAAAGTTATTTGTGGTCAGCTGCGGATAACAGGAAAATGCCATTTCCATGTCGTCAGGCTGCAGGTGAACCTGTACTGCTCACTCAGCCCTGACAAAATGGGTGCTTAGGCCCAGTATGCTCACAAGGGCTTTGCTGGGTTGGGCCCTTATCTGGATTGCCTTTTAATCTGGAAGATGAGCTGCTCCGAGCCCTTCTGCTGGCATGCAGAAAGGCTTTTCTTTTGAACCAACCTGGCTTTTGAGAACCTGTGAATCTTTTAAAGTCCACGGCTGAGCCTTCCAGGCTGCGCGAGGGCCCTTCTGATCCCCAAATTCATTTCAAAAGCAATAATAAATGTTTCAGCATACCTGAATATTTTTCTCACTGTTTGTGATTTGCAGCTTTCCCGACTCAGCTTGGCTGTTGTTAAAGGTTTCAGTGGCGATGTGCCCCAAAATCTTGTATTCCAGCTCAGTTGTGACAGAGACGTATTGCTCTAGTCAGCAAAGTATTTGCTTAAGATCTAATAAAACATCCACACATCTCATTCCTTCCAAAGCAGCGGTGCTTGCATTCATCTTCCTTTTTTTTCCGAAGCAGTGATCAGGCTGTGTGGTTTTCCCAGTCTGTCAGGGAACTCGGCAGTCCATGCCATCACGGCTTTCATCAGATCACGTCTCATCTCCCCCCGCGCTGCTTCCCCCTGTGGGAGGACTGGCAGCAGGGGGAATCGTCCCATGCCGGAGGGAATGCGGGCGCTGCTTCTCTGACCGGGCTTCACCCACAGTTTGCAATCCCTCAGCTTGCACCAGGCTCTGCAGGAGAGGCTTGCACCCCCCCGTTCCCTCAAAGCTTTCACATCTGTCCCTTAACTGCTCCATTTTGTCCTTAGCTGTTGTCTCCACTCGTTGCATGCTTGCAGCGCCCACGTGCACGCGGGGACTGTTTTACGGGCCCATCACCAACAGCCAGGATGAAATCACTCTGCTCTTTATTTCATCATTACAAGCCCATAACCAGCTCTTATGGCAAATGGAGTATTTTTCTCTAAATACTTGTAAACATTAACTCAGTGCATGTTAAAAGCAAGAGGGTAGAGTGAAAAAGCACAAACCTTTGTCCCCGTTGCAGAAAGGTCCCACCCCAGCGCTGCACCTCATTCCCTTTACGTGGCCCCCGAACAGAAAGGTTAGAGCAGAAAACTATGCAAATCATAATGTTTATGCACCGCTGGGAACAAGAAAGTAAAAAGCTGGGTATGTTCTGATCTACAGTTTGGAGACAGAGGAAAAGGGAGAGCAGGCCTGATCGCAGCTAACACACAACGGGTTGATCTGAGGAGCGTGTAATGGTGCCAGCCCCGCTTCTCCTGCCCGCCCCAGTCACCACCTCTGCCATCTGAGGGCTCTGGTGTGCTGCCAGCTCAAAGCCCAAAAAGCACCCGCATGGCCTCACAAGCAGATTTTCCTGGGCTCCCTACCTGAAGGGGACCTCACAGGAAAATCCTCGCCTCAGCTTTGTCGTTTTTGGGTGGCCCCAGGTGCCACCACCGGCCCCACGGCAGGTCCCACAGCTGGTCGGCCTTCCCTCTCCATGCCACTTCAGTTTGTCTGAAAAACAGACAAACCAAAACAAAGCAAAACCACCACCACCAAAAACAACTTTAAAATGCTCATGGAAGTGGTAATGGAAACATTTCGGGGGGTTTTCAATGCTTTTTTTCTTTTATTTATCTGAAGTAAACGAAGCACCAGATGCCAGTGAAGCCCGCTGTCCTCCAGTACGTGAGGAGCAGTCAGCCAGCACTAGGTGGTATCTCACACCCTTTTATGACCTTGCTGCCTTAATTTGTTCAACAGTCTTATACTTTCTTGGGGAAGGCAGCCTCTGCTCACCCAAAGACTGCTGTGTAGTTGTGTTTCAGCTCACAAATGACGTGACAGTCACAGCCTGTTGTGTCTGCCACCCACAGAGGCCTGGCACATCGGCTGTGAGCCGCCGGCATTTGCTTGTACCAGGACCCAGGCCTCTCAGCTGAGTGGCCTTTACTGCATTTTCCTGAAATTTGATATCCCAATTAAGGCTTTCTCCCACTTCCTGGTTAACGAGAAGGAATTTATATCACAAGCTTGCTCAGGCCTCTGCCAAACGGCCTGAGCTCAACGTGAGGAGCGTTATGGGTCAGATCCTGTCCTTGGCAGCTCCGCAGAGCTCCGGGGCATTAACGATGTGCTCTTCCTAATGAGAGCAGCCAGCCAGCTGGCCCAGCTGCATAGTGCTGAGACGTCTATCTGGAGGATGCAGGGCTGTTTCGATAGCAGGGGTGTTAGCAGCTTTTCTGCTTTTCAGTCTCTCCTTAACAGAGGTGGGGAGAGGGGGGAAGGCGGGAGGATGGAGAGCAAGGCAGGCTCTCTGCACGCATAAACCCAGGCACGGATGCTGGCGGCAGCCTCAGCATCTCACCAGGGCTTTAAAACAGTTGTGGTTGGTATTCTGAGAAAAAAAAAAGAAAAGAAAAAAAAAAAGGCAGGGCTTTAGCTTCGAGCACTCCTCAGGTTTCTGTTAGCGTGCTTTCTCTCATCACGGATGGATCACGAGCCTCCAGCACTGCAGTCCCACAGCTACTGCTCAGCCTTGTGCAAAGACGAGGGCTTTCAGCAGCAAAGCCACTTCTCAGCTACCCAGCACGCGGCTGACCAAGCCGCTGCCTAAACCTGTGCGCTGTGGCGGCACATCTGATCACTGCGCCCCACGGAAACAGCGGGGCGAGAAGAGAAGCAGCGCCGAGAGGCTTGTCGAAGTCAGATGAGGGCACCTCAGGAGTGCCCAGCTTGGGTGTCGCATCACAGTGAAGCCAGTAAATATCCTTTTTCCCCAGAAATTCACTATGTAACACGAACAGGAGGATACAAACAACATATCTTTAAGGTTTTAGGAAAGCAAGGAAGAAGAAGGCTGGGGAGGGCTAAGAAGGGAGGTGGTGGTGGGACCACGTTTGGTTACTGCCCCTGGCAGTGCAGCCTCCCTGCGGGCAGTGGGCAGGGGCTGACCTGCGGGGCAGGGGCTCGCCTGGAACTGGCTGCACAGCAAGCAGGGGAGGGGGAAAAGGCATTAGAGGGTTTCAGTTTTCATCTCGCCAGCAATCCCTTTGAGTTGCATGTAATAATATGGGAACGGGGCACCAGTGCCTTTGTGCAAGAAGGATATTGCTAGCGGTTAATATTTTATATATCGTTTCAGGGTAGCAAAGGCTGTTCCTCACACCCCCCCTCCTGCAGAATATCCCTAAAGCTGTCAGCAGGAAAACCCAAATACCTTTAATTCAAACACTTGCAGGAAAGGCATATGAAGGAGTGAGTTAAGATCTCGGTTATGGTTGTATTTTTCTTTTTAAAAACAAATGAAATAATGTAAGAGAAGCTCACCGTGCAGAGCAGAGCATTGTCCCATGCGTGCGCCTGCCGCGTGACCTGTTGATGGTAAATGCAACCTAGCTATTAAGCTCATCTCCTAGCTGCTAAATATAGGAACGCATGCACATATACTGTCAGATGGATAATTCCTGGGATTTTTACAATTTGACACAAAAATGACATATCTGAGGATCTGAAACTTTCAGTTTTCTTCTACGCACTCTTTTAAAGGTTTCTTTTTTTACCCTTTCTAAGCATCCTCCTGCAGCTGAGAAAATCCCACTAGACAATTGCTTGAATCAACGCTATTGAAATCCTAGGAGTGCATGCAGCATAATTCTGGTAAACGCCCTCCCTCCACTTTTTTTTTTTTCTTTTTTCTTATTTTGGTTAAGGAGAAGTTCATAAACACCTATGCCAGCATAAAGTCAGGAGAGGTACAAAAAGAGCATGAAGGTAGGCTCCCATATATCTAAGATTGAAACAGTGGCCAAAACAAAAGAAAAACAACTCTTGCGCAGTGCAACTGAAGGAGAAGGTCTTGAGAGAGTGGAAGAGTTTCTGTACCTAGGCTCTGTCATAATCAAGATAAAGTCTGGGTTATTCATTGAGCACAGGATAAAATAGCTTTTGGAAATTTAGAAAAGGTTTAGGACATATAGAAAGCCACAACTTAAAAAGTAGTATTTTCTGTACAATTTTGCTAGATCTTAAATGAGAGATATTCCAAAATTGGAGGCATTTCAAATGTGGTTTAAGGACAGAAGTGTTGAGAATTCCAAATAAAGCAAAAGAAAAAAATCCGTAAATCTCTGATTTGGGGAGAACTTTGAGATGTTGCAATATTTCAGCACAGTTCAGAGAAAGAGGTTAGAGTGCTTTGGATATGCCAAAAAATTGGGAGTGCTTAGAGAATTCCTGGGAAATGAAAAGGAAAGATGGAAGGAATGGGAAAGGCAACGGTAAGAGACGTCAGGAACAGATGGACCTGAGAATCACCCTAACAGGATTAACGGTCATTAGATAATTGAGCAGAAATCGCATTAATTGGGCACCGACCTTTGAACTGAGGCTGTCGGAGGGCAAAGCAGAAGGTAATTGCATTTGAAGGCCTCGCTTTGGAGCGATAGCGCCGGGGAGCAGAGGGGAGGTGAGCTACACCCCGTGTCCTCGCCGAGAGGACAGCCATGTGGACTGCTGCTCACCCCACCAGGCATCCATGAGGTGCAGCATGTTTCCAGATAATCTAATTCAGCCCATGAATTTCAGAGTACTCAGATGTTCGTTTTTTAAACAAAAAGCCCTCTCTGAGCCCTAACTCTCTGTACAGCAGTGTATAATAGTCAAGTCGGGGTGGAGTGAGTGGAAGAATATAGACTGGGATGTTTGGGGACCAGAACGTCCTCGTATTTGTTCACTTAGAAACTGCTGGTGTATGAAATTAAACTACCGAAGTGGACGGGCAGCTCATCTATTGGTGAAGATGCACCAGTGAGTTTTGGAACATTTTCTGATATGATTTTCCATCCTGATAGGATGCAGAAGCTTTCTATTTCCTTGGGTCATCTTTTCTTCTTTTTTTTTTTTTTGTTTGTCCTCAGGCTTCCTGTCACAGCGTGTTAGCAAGTCCCCGTACCTACCACTGGGGCCGTGTAGGTGAGGGTGCTGGTGCTGGACGGGTGCTGGGAGGAGAGCAACCCCTGCCTGATGTCAAAGTCTTGTCTGCTGGGGAGCCACCGACATCACCATACAGGACGGCAGAGACTCCCTTACACAAGAGAAATTAAACCAGTCATTTACATAAAAAAATAGCAGCTACAAAGAATGATAATTTGCATTTGTACCAAAAACTGAGTTTTAAACATGCAGTGGAGAAAAATATACCCTGTATGGAGCAATCCTGCACAGACAGCAGGAGAACATAGGTATATTAATAGACCTTTACATCTCCGTATTTTTTTATTCCATGAAATACGACTACTTTGAGTTATGTTGACTCATGTTGAATTAATTATTGATACAATGCCCCAAAGGTTTTGATGAACTGATCACATTTTCAGCAGTTGCTTATCATTCCCTGCCACAGACATGGAACAGGTAGGGCTGGGAGAAGAAGGCCACTGCGGGAATCGGGTTTGAGGAGGGGATCCCACGAACCCCACCAAAACCTGCCCTGTTTGCCCAGGAAGCAGGAGGAAGGTCTTTTCATGGCAGAGATCCATAAGTCAAAGTGTCCGCACAGCAATAGGATGGATGTATGGTGTTTACAATACAAATCAACTCACTTTAAAGTATATACATGTATTGCTGCCCAAACCATTGCTATCCTGAAGGGGAAACCTTTTAGGAAAACATTAGCTTGTTTTCAGATCTGCTGGGAGTGAGTTGTGGGTGCTGGCCGCTTTGTGACCGGTGGAAATGCTGTGGATGGTGCTGGGGGCACAGAACTGAACCTCTGCGCACGTGACAGATAATTAGAAACTCTCTGCCCTTGTGGAAAGCTGATTTTACAAGGAGTTAGTGGAAGTTTAAAAATCAGAGCTACTGGGGAGGTTTAGCAGCCTGCTGTAGAGTAACACAGTAAGAAATACGTGCGGGGCTGGAGGAGAGGGATTAATGCATGTATATGAGCTACTGTAGGAGAACACCAATTACTGGGAAATTACATTTTCCAGGAGACTAAAGTAATCTTTTTACCCATATTGCAAACATATTATAAATGTGCTTTGAAATATTATGACTTCAAAAAGTGCATTTTAAAAGTAAAAACCCCATGGTATCAGGAGCGCTTCCTTCATGTTTTTGCACACCCATTGCCACACAACCGATGGCACGTAGTTTCTACTTCAATGCAAGAAATGGAAACCCTAAGATGACCTGTGCTGGGCTGGAAGGCTAAAGACAGGGTGGGACAGGCGGGAATTTAGCATCTCCCTTGCTATTTATTCCCCTCCCTTTCACAGCCATGGAGCGGTGAAGAGCAGACAAACCAAAATGACACTTTTCCAACCCAAGGCTTTGCAGCTGGCAGAGTTGAGAGTATTTTGCTCCTCCTGCAGCACTCTAGTGCTGATTTTTATTAACTAAGGGGTTATTAAACCGGGGTTCATCCGCTCTCCGGTGAGCGGTGCCTGCTCTGCCACCCAAATCGCTGCCACCGGGTCTCGGCCGGTTCCTTTGCCAGTGGGTGCTTGCGGGCAGCTGAGCACAGCCCCGAGTTCTTCGCAGCACAAACACAGTTGCTGAGCAACCAGGCGACCTCCCCACAGCCCAATTTTGGCACATAATCCGCGATTTGTGTGAAATGGAGACTGCTTCGGAAAGGCAGGACGCCGCCCGCCCTGCCGCATAGCATGCACGACGGCTATGCGAGGTGGAGGGGGCGGGCAGATGTCGGGGAGCCCACCCAGGGCTGGACCATGGTCTTCCTCACTCCTTCTGCGATGGCGTTCCCTGAATGGGGCTCAGGTCCCCATGCCATGTGCCCGAGAGGAAGCAATGGTGTCCGCGTGGCCGGGGGCAGCAGGGGAACTCGGTGCATGCTGCAGTCGGGGAGCGCAACTCTGGCACATTGGCTGCCCTCGCCACAGCCGAGCTGTAAATTGCAGAGAGGGAAAACTTTATGGGAAGGAATGTGCGAGCTATTAAATAGCTTTGGGGGATATAAACCAGAGTGAAACCGAAGCTTTTGACTGCCGAGAGCACGGCTTGCCGCGAGGGTGTTGCTCGCCGGGAACAAGATACGAGGAGAAGAGGGCTCCCCTCCTGTGACAAGTTATGTGATACAAGAGGAAACGCTCTGCAAAAAATGTATTAATCCGTTTGTGCTAGAGGAATGCGAACCATCTCTGTGAATGTTTGGGAGCGCTGTGTGCACGGGCATCATTTTTGCTGTGTTTGGGGCCAATCTGGGGGTCAGCAAACGAGGTGGTGCAAGGTCTCATTTTTAGGGAAAACCCAGAGGTCGTCCCAGCAGGCAGAGGGTGGCCCTGCTTTGTGGCAATGGTTGTGGCTTTTTTTTTTAGCACTGCATATTTAATTTAGGAGGAGGAGACGCCGTAGCAAGCAAGGCAGGGCAGTGACCTGTCCTGGCTGGCAGCGTCCCTGGGAAGTGCCGCGGTGCCTTTTGGATGGGGCAAAGTCTCCAAGGCCAGGCAGCTCTGGCTGCAAGAAGTGCATGGGGTCACAGCGCATGTGGACAGAGGAAAAAAACCCGTAAGTTTCATCCCCTCTCAACAGGCCTGAAAGTGGATGAGTCTACTTTGCCTCCAGAGCAGGCAGCAGGGATTTAGCCATCTACAGGTGGAAGACTTGGAAAAATAGAAATCTGTAATGCTTCAGTGTTTTTTCAGTGCAGTTTGCATGTGAATAAGACCTGCAGTTTCTCTGAAGCCAATGACTACAATTTGGACTTGCTCTCGTGCTGCACAGAGCTTGCAGATGTGCCCCATGCTCGCTCTCTGCAAACCTCGTGCGTGTGGCCTGTGTCCAGCCGAGCACTATCTCCTGCCACCTCAAATGGCTGCAAACAACTCATTAAAAACAATTTTTAAAATGCCCCTCGAAGATGACCTCTGGCACTTTTCCTGCGCGCCCCGGGGCTGTGCTGGCCGCGGCCATGCGTGGTGGGGGAGCCCTTTGGGTGTCTGCACCCACTTGCACGCCAGTGGGGCTGACGTGCCCTCCTCGTCCCATGCTGGGGCTGCACGCCGATCCTGCTCTTCATTTACTGTGGTCTAATTAGTGTGAGAGTAATTTGCAGAGGAGGAACTCGTCGCTGTGCCAGGGGAGGGGAGAGAGCTGGGCACCGGCTGCAGCGCACATAAAACCTGCCTGGGGAGCTGGGGAAGCTCCGGCTTAAAGCACCGCGGAGTTTTTCCGAAGCACTCTTCTGGGAGGGTCCCAGCTCTGTGTAAAACGTTTAAATATTAATTGGGAAGCAGCCGGCAGTGCAGGTGTCTTCCTCCTCTCTCTTCCCATGCCTCTCTTGTGGGGTTGCTCATCTGTTCCCGTGCTCTCCCCCGGCTCGCTGGATGTTTCCGACAGCGATTCAGCTGCGCGCAGTCAGCCGGGAGGCCCGCGGGACCTGTGCCTGAGCACAAAGGAAAGCTGCAGGGTTAGGGGAAGGGAAGAGCTTGCTGCGGAGCCCGGGGTGGCTCCTGAGCCCTCTGCAGGGGCTGAGTGCTTCGAGCTGTGCCCCGGGATGCGCTTAGGGACCCCGGTGGCGGGAGAAGGGGAGCATCTCGGTTGCATCGAACAGAGCGGCTCCTCCAGATAAAGTAATCACAGTTCCGCTAGTCAGAGAGAGAGAGCACAACAATAATGGCATAACTCTGCTCTTTCTGACCACAGAGGACTAATCCCAGGCACCGGGATCCGTGCAACAGCAGTGACAGGGAACGCACTGCTGCCAGAGCAGTCCGGGAGCCCCCAGGAGGTGGGATTTAAGTCCTCCGCACCCTTTTCATCAATCCCGGGATCTTTCTTCTTCCCCTGGCATGGGTCCGACCCCAATGTGTTGTGTTATGAAATCATATAAGCAATTTTTAGGACTAACCCGTCCGGGTGATGCTGTCTGAGTGCCTGGTAGTGGAGCAAGCTCTACTCCCCGTAATACCGACTGAAAGTCAGGCATTAACCTGACACTGACGTACAGACGGCATGCTGGCATTTCCCTCAGAAAAGGGGCACTGCCTGTGCTGGATATCAGCATTTCCACCCATAAATTGTTACCAATTCCTGAGCGCTGAAGGCCAGGAGAGCCTGTGCACCACCGCAGGGCTGATTCCCAAACACCCACTGCGGGAGGAGCCGGCGTCCCTTCGAGGTGCGAGACCTGGGCAGCTTTCCTTCGCTTAAAAGAAATATCATCAAATAGTTCCAAAATCATTCCGTCCCCTGGTCTTTTTGACAGCGCTAATTGTTCTCCACTTTTTCTGAAATTTCAGTTACCTGCGAAGCCCTTTCAGCAGGCGCTGCTTCGGCTTTGGGAAGGCCGCACGAGCCCTGCGAGCCCCCCTTGGAGCCCGGCCGCACCGGGGGGAGATGGCTTCCAGATGTTCGCAGCTGTCACGTGCTAGCGGCTGGTTTTACAAGCAGGAGAGGTCCCCGAGTGTCTGATTTTGGCAGCGACCACCACTTTTGTCTACAGAGAAACTGCGCAGGAAGGCAGGGAGCACGAGGCGGAGGGGTATTTTTAGCTAACTCAGCTGCGGACCTGCGCAGAGGCACGCGGGGAGGACGGGGACGGGGACACGTCAAAGGTGCTCGCTCAGGTCCCTTGGCTGGGGTAACCGAACCCATGGGGACGGAAATAAATGCTGCTTCTGTCCTGGTCATTCCCAGCCTCTAGCAGAGGAGCCCAGACCAGCCCTGGCACAAGTCACTGCCCGGGGCTTTCACCCTTTGGTCTCGTTGGGCTGGAGCCTGGGCTCAGGTCCCGTCCTGGTAAGCTGCTCTCCTGGCACACATTCCTCTTGCTCTTTCTGAATATTTATTTTCCCATGTCTGACAAGCTCTGGCCCTGTGTGTGGCCATTGAGTAAGTTGCAGAGGTAGCTGTCCATTTTTTTCCCCTGAAAAACAGCATGGATTTTTCTTTGGAGCAGGCTGTGATTATCTAGAAACAGTCAGATACATGCACTGTGCATATATATATATATATATTTATATATATTTATATATATATGGCATTCTAAACATGATTTCACAAACTTTCTACAGACAGCAGCATCCTTTTCTCGGGTTAAAAACAGCCAGTCCCCAGCCCACACAATTTCTTCTGTGGAAATGGGGCTTGTAACCCCTTGTGACGAGGCTTTTGTGAAAAATGTGCATTAACCAAACAATTCTTCTCTCTGCATTTTATGTAATATTATCTATACTATGAGACTTAAAAAAAAATCAATTATTTGACAAAGAAATAAAACCTAGGAGAATAATATTTGCTCAATATATTATTTGCTTGAATGAAAATGCATTTTGCCAGGGCCAAGGCATTAAAAATACATTGAAATATTTCAATATAAGTAGAATGAATAGGTTTTTACAATTTCCCCAAACTGCAATTTCATAACTTCATTTGCATAGGAACTTCTTTTGAGGTCTTTGATTAATATTGTAATTAAGTGTACATCAAAGGCACAAGGAATGTGCGGAAAATAAATGCGAAATGTAGAACTGTAGGGCGGAAAAATGTGAGCTGTGGATAGCAGAAACTGGAGACAGTGCAGCAAAGGATGGGGCAGGGCGGATCGCTTTTCACAGCAGGTTTTGGTACTGTAGCCAGACTGCCCTGATGGCTTGTAGGCTTTTGAGCTTTTCAGCTGCCTTCATGCTCCCAGGCCAGCCCAGGTGGGCAGGGCTTGGAGAAGCTTTGTCATCAGAGCGGCTTTGGGTGAGACTGCTCCCAGCCACAGGGCTGCTGCCACTGCTGTTGGTAACGCCGGTAAGTGCCGCTGATGTAAGTGCTGCACAGCTGGGACCCAAAGCAGCTGACGTGTGGAAACGTGAGCGATGGTTTCATGCGTTGGCAGGATGTCAAAATAACCTTTCCAGTCACTCGTCTATGGGGAGATGTGCCAGATCTGCCCCTCCGATCCCCAGCTGTGTTGGGCTGCCGGGACGGACAGGAGCAGCAGCTTTCTAGTGGAAAGGATGGTCTTGCATGGAGGTGTCTTTTCTGTGCAATTCCTTCAAAGGCAGAAGAATTCCTCAACCTCATCCTTCGCTGCTGAAAATCACCGAACCTCTTACAAATGATGTGTAGAAGTGGGGGATACGGCCGCTGGGCGCCCCTGCTGCTCCGTCCCTCCTGCTGCTTTGTGTGAAAAACACAAACCACAACCAAAGCCATTTACATTTCAGCTGATTTACGTCCTATGTATGAATTTTAAAGCAAGCCACGTGGGAATGGTGTTCTGCTCAGAGACGGCATGCTCCGGAGCAGGACTGCAGGTGCATGGAAGGGGAGCTGTTGTACCGGAGCCTGCCCCACGTTGCTGTGCCTGCGCAGAGCCCTGCAAGCACGCAGCACCGGCTTTTTCGGAGACCAGCTGTGACCGATGTTCGTCTGCTCCTTCCAGTGGCAGGGCAGTCTTCAGGCACTGCTTTCAGAGCACGGGGCCATCCCGCTGCTGTCCCTGCTCGTGCGGCACCTTCCATCGTGGCAGCACCTTCCGTCGTGGTGTTGGAGAACATCAGGACCCCAAGTGCATCCCAACACAAGTACAATCTCGGACAGGTCAGACAGAAGTTGTGTTAACCACGACCACAGAGGGACAACATGCAGGTGGCGTTTCCCCTCTGCTCCCCTGCGGAGAGCCGGCTCTGGGTGGCGCGTCCAGTACTACCCGAGCTGAGGAGCGGGGCTGGAAGCAGTCACAGACCGCTAGATTTCAGGCAAAGGGGATGCGCTTTTAGGTACAGGGAGCTTCTTGGCAGACCTCTCAAAGCTGAAATATTAATAATTTTGCCACCTTGGTGGCAGCACCTCCCGTTGTGGTGGCAGCTCCTGCTGTGATAGCCCAGCCTCCTGAAGCACTGTGGGCAAAGGCGGGCAGTAACGCAAACACTTACCAGCCTGAAGCAAGGCACGGCTGGGACGAAGAAGCTCTCGGACATAGCAGTTGCACTGAGTTTAGCTTCTGATACACAGGTTTTATTCTAGAATGAAAAGGATTTATTCAACCTGAAAATTATCTCTCTGCCTGTACTGCCTCTGAAGGCCTTGGGGGAATGCAGCTAGGAGGTGAGGACAAGAGACAAAATAAAGTGCACGTGTAAAAAATACATAAAACAATGAATAACATAGAGGATGTCAACTTGGCTTTCAGAGATTGCTGTAATGTCTCTGTCCCGAGACATTCGGGGAAGGGCAAGACAAAGTGAGAAACATGCTTTGGGGGATTTTTCCTGTCACCTTGTTAAAGGAACTGATTTATGATGTGCACTTAAACTAGATGGGGCTAGTTTTATTTCACGTTTGATAAAGTGTGGTAGTTTAGATATCAAGAGGGGATAAAACAGGTAAGGAAAATCTCAGTCATTTTTTCTTTTCCTTTTCTCTTTTTTTTTTTTCACTTTTTTTTTTTTTCCCACAAGTTAGAATAAGAGAATTAGGTGAACTGGGTAACAAAGTAATTAAATTGGCCAAAAGAAGGAGCTTTCTTTAGCGTTAAATCCTGTAGTCTGAGGACTAATGTGCCACCTGATGTCGTTAGGCTGAAGTACTCAGCAGGCACTCATGTAAATAATCAGAGTACAGTGTACATTGTAAGCAGCTGAAAAAAGGATGGCATGTTCCATGCTTCAGAGTACCTATCTATATCCCTATATATATGTATAGGTGTGTGTGTATATATATATATATGTATATATATATATAGTATATATATATCACTGGGTGTCCAAGCATCTTCCACAAACAGGTTGTTGCTTCATTACCCATCCCATGGGCTGTAATGTTATGGGATTTATTTATGTATTTAGATGTTTTGCTTGCTTGGAAGGAAAAGCAAGCTTTGGTGATGCTTTCTGTGGCACGTGTGGATGGTGTCAAGTTTATCACAACAGCCTCAAGAACCCCATGCAGCAGCAAACATCACGCTACAGGTTATCCGTGTTTTATCCCTCCTGAGCCCAGCAGCTATGAGCAAACAAATCAAAGAAATGCACCAAGCTGAACCCCCTGAGAGGGTACACCCCTGAGGCCAGGGTCAGGCTCTGGGTGTGCATTAGGAAAACCCAAGCTCTGGTCACCCTGCTCAGATTCTCACCCATGAGGACAGGAGCTGGTGCGACCTCCTTGGCTGGTGGAGCTGAGCACGTCGGAGGGCTGAGGCTGGACAGATGCATCCTCAGGGCATTGCCTGTTTTTTGTGATGCTGAGACCAGAAATCTCTCGGGCAGGGGGGCTGCAGGCCCGTGGTGGGGGCTGCGTGCTGGGAACGTGCCTTGCTCGCACCAAACCGACCCGATGGGGCAGGGCAAAGGAAAGGGGAACAGCCCGCGGCTCAGCAGCGCTACGCAGCCCAGGGGCAGCTCGAGAGAAGGCAAAAGCCCTCCTGGTGACGAGTTGGAGAAATTCGGTGTTTACCGAAAGAGCTGCTGCTTGATGAGCAGAGCATAAAAGGAGGGCAGAAGGGTGACGGCATATTCATACGTTATAAGGTGATTATCTGGTCTGAACTCCCGTGTAAAATGTGCCTGGGGACTTTTTCTATTTGAACTAAAGCTTTAGGTCTCGAAGAATAAAATGCCTCTTCAAATCAGAAGATTTCTCAACGGCTGTTTCCGTGGTTAATAACCTGCACCGTTAAAAATGTGCTTTTAATCTAAACCCGAATTTGAATCTTGCAGGCACGGGGCTGTGTGTGCTTTCATCTGCCCGGCTGGGGAGCCCTCCATTATCACATTTAAATTCCAGCAGTAATTAGAGGCTGAGAGCGGATTGTCTCTTCACCTCCTTTTTACAGAAAACAAATTGAGTTCCCAGCGTCGTTCATTAGCAGGTGAGCTCCTTCATCATCCCCGCGCCTCTCCCCTGGAACCGCTCCCATTTAACAATTTCCATTGTGACCCGGGGACAGCACCAGGCAGAAGAGCCTCCTCCACCCACCGCAACGAGCAGGAGTGTTGCTTTTTATATTCCTGCGTGAACACATGAAGATTTTGGCCCAAATGCTGTTGCTCAGGGGCTGTCCTGTGGCAAAGCCGTTCCTGTCCCTCCCAGTACCTCACTGGGAGAGCTGGCTAAGCCAGGGGCTGCCTCTCACCTGCTGAAAACACGCAAGTTTCTCCTTGCAAGATGTTTTCGTGCCACCCTTGTTATACGGCTGGTTGAGAAACAGACTTGTGATCTGAAATGCAGATGGCGCTATTAAAAACAAAAGTGACCAAAAGTGAGGAAAGAGAGGCATTCAATTAAAAAGAAGACTCTCAAATGTGCTTTGATATGATGATACAAGCTGAGTTTTGATTGCGGTTCTTTCATCCCAGCGGTAATCACCACTGACACGGGGACGTGCTGGGGATTGAGGAGCCTCTGGGACGGCTGCTGAGTGTGCTGGGACCGTGTGGATTTAGGCCAAAGAGAGATCAGGCCTCTAAAAGCACACAGGAAAATTAACGAGGATGTTTGGGAGGGTAAATTTTGCATCCTCACAAGTGGGAGCACACAAACCCCAAGCAAGCGCGGGGACTGGTAAATAAGACACCCGCTGCGGCGGTGGAGCTCCCCTTTCGTTTCTGCCATCTGAGTTGTTTTTTCTTAGCAAGGACCCACCGCTTGCTTCGCACAACATAATTACTGCGCAGACTTACAGCACAAACTGGCTCTTTTTGGCCTGCCAGCCCACATCTTGTGCCCCCTGCAGCATCTAACCCCCATCCTTGTCACACCGTGCACGTCCTCCCTGGCTGCACCCCTGGGTGCCCACGTGGGGGCTCCTCCAGAAGAGAATGAATTCCAGAAGTGATGCCACACATTTTAAGTGCTGGACATTGAATATTGTGTCCTTATATCCTGGTGCTAACTGGCACTGAATTTTGGGGGAAGGGCAGCTGCCTGGAAGAACAGCCGCTCCCTGGAACAGGGCTGGATGTTTTACAACATCTGCTGGCCGACGGGAACATAAGTGGAAAATAATGAAATATGGGAAAGTATATTTTCATCTGTCATCAGTCCTAAAATTTCCATCCAAGGAAAAGGGCTTTAGAGAGTTAAACAATGTAAAATAATAGATGGCAGAAAAAAGCCCACAAAGTTCAGCTCTGCCTTTGGGCGCTGAACAAGAGCCAGAGGTACCAGAGGAACCACTGCGTGTTTCATGGGTGTTTGTCTCCAAGCCTGGACCTACTGTTGTGATGTGGTTATTGCAAATACTCAGCAGGGAAGAGGACGTTTTCCAGGCTCTCTCTGCCCTACACTCACAGAAAGAGAGCAAACATGAAGCCCGCAGTGAGCTCCGAGCAAAGTCCCCACCGGGCAGCGAGGAGCAGCCACGGGGTCGAGATAGGGCAAATGAAGGGAAAGCCTGGCCTCTGCTCACAGCGCCGGGCCTGAGAACAGAGAGAAAACATAAGCTGCGCCCCAAACTGCGAAGAAAAAAGGAGAAAACAGAAAAAGTATAAAGGGAAAGATGCTGGATACGCCAGGAGGGGTTAGGCAGGATGCCCACACAGGCCTCACGGGAACACGCTGCTGCTTCCTCCAGGTCAGGCTGTGTATCTGCAGTAACACAACCCCCTGTTTTATTCACATTGCAATGTAAATAATAGAGATATTTATCAAGTGGTTTACAGAAGTACCTGCCCCTCCGCAAACCAAATAAACCTGCAGTAGGGAGCTTTGGTTGCTCAAGATTGAAGCGAGCACAGTGCTTTGAAACCTCTGATAGATAACATTTTAGTGAGCTGTTTAAAAGTCCTCATGAACCAACGCATATAACATTATTTGTACAGTACATATTGCTACAGCATGTTACAGCAGAGTTTATAATAATTTATTAGGGGAGAAAAAAGCTTTTCCTATTAAAAATTGATTCATTATAAATAATGTATTAAGAAACGCTCCTTTGATTTAAAGCCCATGCTGTTAATGCATGCTAAGTTCTGGGGTAGTTGATGGCAGTAAATCCAGGGAAATCTTGCACATTTGCATCGCGTACAGCCGGAGCCCAAAAGCTGTGGGACTGTGGGACAGGGAAGGGGACACAAGCACTGAATTTGGCTGGGGCTTTTTAAAGCTGTCTGCTAATTGCACCCGCTTAGTTTCGTGCTGTCCTTCCTGCATAGTAAAGCCATATATATTGAAAAACAAAAACAAAAACAAAAAACAGTGTCTCCTCCTACCGCAAATGTAAGCATTATGGAAGCTTCTCCAAGCTCCTCTTCCTCCCCTGTGCTCGGTATATTCCCGATGCACAGCTCATGGGCTGCCCATGGGAGATGCAGGACATGTGCTGAGATGCACAGCACCGAGGGGAGCTGCAAAACCAAAGCAATTCCCATGGCAGACCACAGAAAAAATGCATTTCCCAGCAGAAAAGGTTTCCCCAGGCGGCCCTGTTACACGCTTCCCCCTTTGGGGTTTGCAGACGGAGCTCCCGTGGAGGGGCTCCCACACCGGCACCCAGCATCTCTCACCTCTCCCTCCTGCCGGTGCATACGCCCCACACTTCCATGGCTGGGACAAGGCAGAAATGAATGAGAGAATGTGAGAAAGTGCGCTGCACTTTTCCAGACACTTCCTGAAAGCAGCTTTCTCATAAAAACTGATACTTTAAACATTACAGATCTCTGGCTGTGGCAGTAAACATCGACAGAGATTTGTCAGCAGAGATTATGAGTCAGCTCCGGCCCCGAATTTACAAAGCGACTTTTCATTCATTTATTACAAAAAATAGCCCACATCAGTGCGTCGAGGCGCAAGCTGCAGGAGCAGATGGAGCGATCCCATGCCTGTGAGCTGCTGGGCTGGCGACAGGTCGGAGGAGCAGAAACCCCCCTTTAAATACTTTATTAAATTGTTTTGTGGCTGAGGTCTCCTCTGTGTCCTGGCATGTCATGGGATAAAATAAACTTGGGTGCTAAAAGGAAGCAGACACGCCTTTTCTGTTTTTTTTTTTTTTTCCCCTCATTTTGGCGAAAGGCCGGTCAGGATCTCTCACATTCATGCTGCTGGCTGTAAAGCATTAACCTGGGAACCAGTGACACTGAATTTTTATGAGATGTCATATTCGCCTGGAGTTTGGAAGGGATTGTCATTACCTAAAACTGCATTTCTACACCATTTGTCTCCAAACCCCGTCTTTTCCCAGCTTTCAGCCTGTGATGTTATAATGTACCTTTCCTTCCCAGTCTCCCAGGGCTGACAAGACTTTAATTCCTAATTTAAAAAGCACGAGATAGCGTTTATTCTCTGAGAATGTGCTAGGCTGTGAGTCTTTAAGGCGTGTTTGTACAGAATAGTAAGTAAAGTGAATGTTTTCATTTCTGAGACACTGTTCTCTGTAAAACGTGGGAACGCTTTTCCCTACTTTGTTTCGGCTAATGAGCTCGTCGTCTCCACGCTTACATCATTTGTAAATGAAGTTGAGGATTTCTTGATGTTAGCCACGAAACTCGGTGCAGTGCTGCAGCAAAGGGCCCCTGCGCTGTGTGAGCGAGGTGACAGATGTGGCGTTACCGTGGCAAGGCTGTCCCAGCGCTGCCACTGCTCCTGCCCCAAAACAGGCAGGTTTTACACCAATACTGCTGAGCCCCCAGGCCCTCAGCTGGCCTCAGGCCTGCGGCAGCCCCGCTCCACAATCCTGGGCTTTGCAGGAAAGTGCCACGGAGGTGGTGCTGAGCAGGGCCCTCTGAAGGCGTGCTGTTGCACCGAGCACACGTGTACGCATTCCTCCCAGTGCTGGGCTGGGGAGGTGGCTTTTATCAGGATGAAAAGACACACGACGAGGCCGCTTATCATTTATCTCCCATCTCCGTCATTGATTTGTGATGGGGACCTTGGGGTGCACAAGTGCTTATTGCCAATCCCAGGAATAGACCCTGCCTTTTTGGCATTGAATTACCAATCTTTGTAAGGATTATTAGGCTATAGTAATATCATTGTTATTAATAACAATAAAATCCAGGTGGTGGGAGCTCCCCCTGGCCCATGTGTGGCATTTTGCCCTTGCTGTGGGAAGCCCTTAGGAGACCCAGCAGCTCTCTGGACCACTCTCCCCACCCCAAAATTTTGGATCTGTTCGTTCCTGCCCACAACCAGCTCCACTTAAAGCCCTCCGCATGGATTAAAACAGCTGGAAGGAGCAAGTAGTGGAAACCCGATCTCAAGGCCTGAGATCTGACAGTGTAATTTCCATTGGAAACCAGCTCTGGAGGGCCCGTGGTCCCCCGGGGGCTGCTCCGTAATGGTCTCGCTGTGGATTTCAGGCCAAGCAAGAGCTGGTCGATCGCTCTGTCTTTGCTGGCAGCCAGCCCTGCGGTGCCTCTCAGGTGCCAGGGGTCTCACCGTGAGCCTATGCCCACGCAGAGACCACCAACAGAAACCCTCCGCGCTGCTGCTTTGGGCCTGTAAATACCAGGGAAAATTCTTCCCCTCCCCGAGCCCCTTCACGCTTGTGCTGTCACTCGCAGGGAAGAACCCAGGGCTCTATTTATGAGAAAATTACTTTTATTTTATTATTATTTTTTTTTTCCTGACGTAGCTGTGGGCTGCTGGAGAGCTGACCTCGTCTCTGCGCAGGTACCACTATAAATAATTAGAGGTATAATATTTCCACAGCTGCGCGCTGCCAGATGGCTCCGCTTCTTCAGGCTTAGAGCAACTTCCTTCCTGTGCAGGGAGAAAAGCCAGCTCTGTCAGGCCCCGTAAACTCATCCCTGCAGGGGCAGGCACGGCCCGGAGACCTGGCTTTGAACCTGGAGGAGAGGGAGCTTCTCAGGGATGGGACGGTGGCGGTGTGAGCGCCGAGAGGGGCCGGGCAGCGTGTGGGAACGTCCCCAGACCTTGTCCTTCCTCCATGCACTAGAAACAGAATTTAACAATGTGAGTGCAAACGCAGCATCAGCCCACCCTGATGGCTGGATCCTGCCCACCCTGCAGGTGCCAGGCCTGGTGCTGTCCCAGCAAGCTGCCCTCCAGCTCCTCCTGCGGCAAGAGCCTGGCAAGTAATCGCCAGGGCTCCTCAGGACACCGCTGCTGTGGGCAGGAACGTGCAGGCTGGTGTCCTGGCTTTTCTGGTCCCACCTCACGCTCTGTAATAAATGTCAGATCCCTGGAAGCCTTCGGGGGGCAAAAGAGGGGAGCCTTTACCTGCTGGCCTACACGCAACTCAGCCGGCAGGGGAGCTTGCTACCTGCACCTATAGGCTAAATAATTTGCTCTTTTCTTTGCAGAAAATCTCCCAGCACACACCTTTGAAAACCTCTTTGTGATTGCACTAGGACACCGTGGAATAGTACAAAAAGTACTGCTTTTAAAATAAAACCGGCCGACTCACATCTCCGCCATCCTCAGATTTGTGCACTCTCCTTGTTTCAGGCTGAACTCATGCTGGGGAAGCAGTGGGTATCCCTAGCAGGGAACAAAACCTAGCGATCTTCCGAGGTTACGTGTGGCTTTGAGTAGGCAATACATCAATAAGCCGCTGTTTTAGAATTTATTTAATCTACTCAGCTCCTCTCAGCACTCGGTTCTGGAGGCTCGGCTGAAGAAAATCAAAAAGGTGGAGTGGTGAGAAGTGCAAAAACCTTCCGGGCCCCGGGGCAGCGCCAGGCAGAGCGGCGATGGGAAGCGCATGCTCAAACCGTGGAGGTGGGAGCTCCCTCTGAGCAGCTGGGGAGGGCCCGTCCGCAACGTTTTTAGTGCATAAAACGTGATTTAGGACAACGTGCTTTCTCATCTTAATTAGTATAAATGCAAAATAAGCCCGTGGAAGCGGCGCCCTCGGTTTCATCCCCTGCAAACCGTGCAGGCGCGCACTGCAGCGGGCTGCGAGTAAATCAAACGCGGGCATTCCTGGGGCCAGGCGGAATTAATCCCAAATCCTGACATTTGTTTTGACACATCATCTCCCCATGTGCCGGCACCGCGCAGTAATGTCTTCAGCTCTTTACACGCCGCACCTGGGTCTGCATGTCTGAGATTGCTGCTGAGGTCATTAACCAAGTATGTGAACTGCCTATTTTCAAATTAATAGCACATGCACTCAATCTCTGGGCTCTTGGGCATAAGTTCAAAAAAATAGAGATATAAAACCGGGGTGATTTACTGGCCTTTCCTAGGCTGAAATGATTAATTGTCTGATTTACTGGTTCTGTGTTTCTTTTTTTTTTTTTAATGCTGAGACTGATATAAGAAAATTAAAGGGAGTACAGAGAAAATGGTTATCTCAAATGCCTTCATCGTACTGCTAAGTAGAAAAAAATGATATTGTGATGAATAAATTTTAAACATTAACCTTCTAATTCTTTACTGTGCAGCAGCAAGAACTGCATTCTGCACCCATCTGATGTCAACTATCTCTGTGTTAAATACACGAGGGATGTGATTTCATCTATGTGGGCAAATAAACCTGGGTTAAAATCATCTCTCCAGAAATGGCCAGAATGGCGGAAAAAAAGCCCATTGAACTGGACTCACCACATCAGGCACAGCATCATTAGGCCGACCACAGCAGCTCCTGCACTGCTCTGCATGTTTTTGGCTTTGCAGAACCGTGGATGCAGGCAAAAGCTTTTGGGAAAATGTGGGTGCATTGAGGCCGAGCCAGCAACGCAGGGGAAAGGAGGCCACGAGAGCACGGTGCTTACTGTCACCTATAATATATGTACCACGGCAGGCAGGATATTAAAAATAACTGCTTACACAGCCAGGTCAGCGTCGTGTTCTGCTTAATAAGACAGAGGACCAGGTTAGACAAAGTATTGATTTCCAAGGCAAAAGGAGGAAAAAGCTAAGTTCCTAAAAATGCACTGTAGGCTATTGAGTGTTTTTGGGCTTTGCCTTCCCCTGTGATTAGCCCTTGAAATTTGGGATTGCGCTTGCCCTTTTGCATTAGTTTAGGGGTCATCGCATAGCACCTCAGTATTCAAGGAAAAGCCATTACCAAAGGGGCACTTAACGTGTTTTAAAGATGATCTTAAAAGTGTTCCTGAAAGCACTGCCTTTACAGTTGCTCCATGTTTGCTCAGTCATGTCACTGCATGAACCCCAATTAGCAATACGAGGTCTGCCAAATGATGCCAAGGCCACTACACCCACTTTGGATGCTCAAAGGAAAAAACTAAATCTAATTGCATCAAAGCATCTTTCTGATGAAGGAAGAAATTAATTATTTTAAGTCCCTGATGTGCAAAATTATATATATATATTTATTTTTTATGTTATGTCTATTCCCAGGTGGCTTGGCTTGTACGTTCACGCATCCCAGAGCACAGAAGTGGGCCAGCACCGGCCTGATCCCGGCTCCGTGGGAGGCGCAGGGAAGAGTTAACTTCCTTGGTTGGGAACATCATCTGTCGCGTGCCACTACTCTGTAATTATGGCTCTATGCCTCTCAGAAAAAGGTTTTTATAAGAGTCTTTTAATCTAAAAAGTCAATTGCATTAAAACAATGACTTCTATACTTAGATCCCCCTTTATGTGCACACTATTGTGTTTGGTGTAAATTTAGCAAATTACTTGGAAGGTTTTCTTAGTGGAAGCTTAAAAATATGATTACTGCTCGCGTGCCAGTGAGCACGAGTAGTCCCCAGGAGCACAGCTCTGCTCCGCGTTGCCGGTGATGCTCGGCTCTGGCGAGCGGCTCGGGGCAGTGGCACGGCCAGATGTGAGCTGGGACAAGGCTGCTCTGCTTCGACGACTGTCCCGTGGCCGAAGCCACCCTGCTGGTGCTGCTGAGAAGCCTCTGACATTGCTCTAACATTATAGGATAGCGTCGCAAAGCGAGATACACGGGATGCTACGGGGGCATTTCGCTCGCACCTGCCTGCGCCTGGAGGAGCGCCTGCTGGATCAGCTCCAGGGACAAAGCTGGGGCTGGGTGGGAACAACGCTTTTGTGGCTGGAAAAATCTCCTTGATCCCTTCAAACACCACCAGAAGATGAGACTGCTGCTTGCTGCTGCTGTTCTGATGAAATTCAGCATCTGTCGTTTTCTTCCCTGGAAGCTGGGGATGATTTTGTCCAATTTATTTCTGTTCGAGGTGAAGACGTGTCATCTGCTGCAGGTGCTGGCAGCCGGTCTTGTACTGAAACGCATTTCCAAAGGACAAAGATCTGTGTTAAGAAAATGCAGCTCCTTATTTATAAACTAAGAACAAGTTAGCTTCCTTTCTGAAACTGGAATAAACATACACAAATATCCAAGCTTTTTGCTCTGTTGGTAAGCGTGACTCAGATTTACACCCTTGTTTTTAGCATTTTGTTATACTGGTGAATCAGACCGTACTGACTGCAGGTTCTGCAAAGCCTTTATAGAGTTCCTTATAAATAATAAGAGCAGCAGCGCTAATGGCTCTTGGGCTGCTGAGGGGCAGATCCTGCAGAGCCCACCTGCTCTGGCCCGGACCGCTCGCGGTGGCTGCTGCCAGAGCAGCGTGCAGGTGAGGCGCCAGTCCCGGCTCGTTAGTGCGGGATGTTTTGCAGATTGCATTAATGAGGCGTGAAAACTGAAGCAATTATAAAGCCCATAACTGGTCTGTGCTGCGATCTCACATAGGTAGAGCGTGCCGAAGACTTAGAGACGTTTTAAATCACGTTTTTGTTCTGTTTATACTGTCTGCGAGGGGAAGCACTTTCTTTCCAGGAACATGATGTTGTTTTCCCTGACCCGTGATCTACAATGAGAAGTAATTAGCTTGAAGGACGCGTGGTGGAGAAAAGGGCAGGCTTTCAGAGCATCTCCTGTTTACAGACGGTAATTGATTCGGGGCTCTCCTCGGCACGAGCTCGTTAGGAAGTGAGCGGTGCAGCCACATGTCCCCAGGTATTCCATGCAGAGAGAGGAGCGACAGTTTTGTGGGAAATTCACAAAACCTTGCTTACGCAGGCACGTGAGCTCCACCAGTCTAATTACTCAATTCTTTAAACGTTAACATGCCATTTTTACCGATACTGCTGGGAGGACCGCTGTACCACAGAGGCCGGAGACATGGCAACACATTTTCAGACCGAGGCGCTGCAAATCCTGGAGGTGATAAAGCTGAAGCCGTGGATTTCCTGGGAGAACCTCGTTACAGAGCATTCCTCCCCCGGCATTCGCAAGCCAGGCCCACGCTCGGTGCTCAGCTGTGAGAGCTGCAGGCACCAAGGGTCAGTTTCCATTCCCGGAGTCACCTGAATCCAAAATGCCAGTGGTCAGTTCCTGCCGGTTCCTCTCCTTGGCCACCCATGTCAGAGATGTCCCCACTGCTGCAGGTGTTTGTACAGCACCTCCAATTAATGCCACCCTTCTGACGGGTGTGAATACAATACCCTTGACATTTATCATCAGAAATGTATTTTTGAGGGGTTCTCTGCTTCTCGTAGCTGCTCTCCACCTTTGTTTCGGTGGCGTTGGACTGGCACATCCCTCATGCCACCCCCACACAAGGGAAATTGCATGGTGAGAACTCCAAAGAGCAGGGTGATCCTACCTCGGGTGATTTTAATTCAGAACCACTGCTTTAGGATCCGGAGCCCCAATATTTATTGCCTTCCTTCCCAGTTCTCCTCTCCTGAATCAATAGAGCTGCAGGGTTAAAAGGTTCACTGCCTAGATCTTTTATTTATGCATTTATTTTATCCTTCCCCGCCAGGGCAGGGGTTTTAAGATTAAAAAATTCCTTATCCTCAAAAAGCTATGATAAATATTGATGCAGTATTTCAAACAGTGCGTGCACCAGCCGGTCTCTGTGAGGACGGGGAAGCAGCCAGGGCTCGTGCGCTGCAGAGCAGGCAGACGAATGTGGGTGCTAACGAGCTGGCTGGCTGCGGGCAGCACCACGCGTGCCTCTGTTTGACTTCGTCCTGCGGATTGCTTGTACGAGATCAAGTGGAAATGTTGGAGAAGATATCATAATTTCAATAGCAAGTGGCCCAGGGCTTTTGTTTCTAATAAACAGACAAGCTCCTCTAAGCCCGGTAATTAATCTGATGGATCTTTTCAATTTTAGCAGCCCTTCTGTGACATTACTCTTTAATCTGTGGGGCTCAGGCTTTCATTAGAAGTGCAGCCCGTGACAGCGAGGCCAAGCTGCTCGAAACGCTGCCGCTGGTCCCCGCTGACGGGCGTTTCTCTGCGGCTTCTCAGCGGCATGCTGGGGTGAGCGGGGGGCTGCCGTGGTACCGAAGCCCCCAGACCCCTGAACCCAGGATTTGCAGCCCAGTGCTGGAGAGAAGGGCTCGTTGATGGTCAGGATTTGTGGGAAGCATCTGTCCTGCCTCCAGCTTTCATTGCTGAGTTATGGCCTCGAGGACAGGGACGTGATATTTTTTCACTGCTTTGTAGGAAGCACGTTCAGGTAGGTTTCTCGAGCCACCATTTTCCCCACCACTGGCTGGCACTTCGCTGGGGATGGCCGTCACATCAAGACTGACACGTTTCTTCCCAAACAGACAGCCAGGTCACCCTGAAAAGCTGACCTAGCAAAGTTCAGCTCAGCTTCAACACGGGCGAGCAAAGCAACCACCCCATGCATCTTCACCGGCATTCTTTGGTATTTTTTATGAAAGAGACAGTAAGGTGCCATTTTACTGACAGCAAAGTGCCATTCCCCATTTTGGGATGGGGTGGCCAGCCTGGGGTCTCCGTCCCTGCTGACCACGGGGGCATTTCTCAGCAGGGGTACTGGCGGTGTCTGCAAGCGGCACAAGGGTCATGGGGCTGGTTGGAGTAAATTAAGCTCTGGAGGAAATTAAATTAAGGCCACCTTAATTCTGAAGAAGGCTGTCGACATGGGGATTTAATGAGGTTTAACTAATCCACTTTAGAAATTAATTCAGATTAATTTTTCTGGGCATTCCCAGGTAGGCAAGCTCGAGGAAAGAAAGGAGAAAGTCTTCCAGTAATTGGCTTACAGATGGGGATTATGCAGAGAGAAACCTTTCAGAAAGCAATACGTACAGTTTTAACGGCAGTGCTCCCATTGAAATTAGGCTGAAGCAAGCCTTTAATTGTCAAAAAATGCCTCACCACAAGGCAGGACCCATGAAGGGTCTCAGGGCTTCCTGCCGTCGGGCTCTGCTGACCGTCACCGGCAGGCGACAGCGGGGCGCGCTGCGTGGCTCGCGGCAAGTTCAGCCCCGCGGCCCAAGGGACACGGCGAGATTGAAGACAGGATCTTTGCCCTGACAGCTTAATGCATTTTGCATTACGATGCCACGGCACGCTCCTGCCTGTGCAGGAGCCCAGCCGTACGGCTCCTTCCCCAGGTCCCTGTGTGCTGTACAAATGCTGTCCCTCTGCCCTCCTGACCCAAGCTCCTTGTTCTTTACGAGATGTCGGTTGTCTCGAATCTTTCAGGGTTTCACTGAATGGAATCTGATGATAAAGAGGAGAAGAAACCAGGCAAAGCCAAATTTCACTTGACTTAAGGATACTGGATTATTGTGAAACGTAGATGATACCTAAGCCTGTGCCTTTGGCAATGGGCACTGCTTTAGTGTTCAAATAAATTTCAGCTGCTGGCTAAATAACATCCAAAATCCTTTGGAAACCCAAGTTATGTTGCCAGAAGGAAGCACCAACCCACTGGCAGGGCTGCTGGCTCCACACCAGCCATCGGTTCATCCACTGGCTCCCCTGTGCTGGCGTGGGGTGGAAGCCGGGCGAAGGGGTCAGGGCCAGACAGCACTATGCTGGGACTGGGGCTGTATCTCTATCTTATCTTTATATTTATCTTTATCTTTGTCTATCTGTACATTCATATATACACATACACATATATACATATATATGCTTCCGTATATGTATATACACTTGTAATGTGTGTACATATATGCATAAAAATATGTGTGCATATTATATATATACACATATGAATGGTTGTACTTGATCTTAGAGGTTTTTTCCAACCTAAATGGTTCTATGATTCTGTATGCACACAAATGTATACATATATACACACATATGGCCGTAGCTGTATAGATATGTCTATAGATTATATAATATAGGTATATATCTATAGACACATATCTATACATATCAATGCATATGTGTATATCTGTGTATAGGTATACAATTTATACATATATAATTGTAGAATGGTTCTATGTATACATATACATGTGTATGACATTGTGTATATAATGTATGCATGTATGCCTTCACATGTGCATATAGCATACACGTGTGTATATATGTATATACTGTATATCTATAGACAGGTATATGTATAGATATGCACATATTTGTGGGTATATACCTGTGTGCTTATGTACATGTTCACATCTATACGTATATATTTGTATATGAAGTGTATACATTTATGTATAGACATATATGCCCTCACATATATGCATATATCTATACATGTATGTATGCATACACACACACATATAAGGATACACACATATGTGCATATATACATTGTGTACACACACACACACATGCACATATCTATACGTATGTGCAAGCACACGTGTATGTCTGTGTACATGTGGGTGCCCACACGCCCACTCCTCAGCTCTGGGTGCATCTCAGATTTGCACTAGAAGCCTGCATTTTGCCTGCCGTAGGGATATTTTGGCAGAGGTCCTGAGTGAAAGGGGCCGGATTGGGAGACTCTGCAGTGAGCGTTCACTGCCAAGAACCGATATTTTTTCTTTTTTTACAACGCGTGTGAAGACTCTCTGGCTCGGGGATTTCAGCGCTGCGTTGCTGGAGGCAGAGGAGCCGCACGCATCTGTATGCCTGCGATGTGCATGCAATCGATACAGCTGCGAGCACGGCAGGAGCACCGCAGCCTCCGTCCCTTACACCAGTGTGCCGCCTGACAACAGCTGCCGTGGGGAAGGACCCAGCGCAGGAAAAATGTCACCGTGCAGAGATGTGCAATCCTCAGTGAATAAATCCAGTATATTCTATATAAATCTCCCATTACAGCCTGCTTTATGGAACCAGCCAGCGTGCTTCTCCACTTGAGAGACTGTGGAGGGCCTTATTTATTAGCACTGCAACACAAGCGCTTCACTGCGCCTTTGTCTGCTTTATGGCTTTTGTCACCGTGTGGCTGCCTGGGCGCATCCCTTTGGTTTGGGAGGTTCGTCGTTCGGGCGTGCAACCTCTGTTCCCAGCTGGAAGCTGTGAGGGGGGCACGGGCTGGGGGGGCCGCATCCAGCACAGGCAGCCCCGGGGCACGGGCAGGAGAGCCCTCTGCTTATGGCTGGCACGTCACAGAGTCACAGGCTTCAGAAACAAGGCGGTGTGCTAGGCCAGTCAGCATGCGGGGGTGCAGCATCTCCCCCGTGTGTGAAGGGAAAGGCGAGATGTTCCCTGCGAGTCAGCCGAGCATGCAGGAATGCCCCGCTAGCAGAAGCGCTCTGCTTTACAGCATCATACAACGGTTGGGATTGGAAGTGACCCTAAAGATCACCTAATTCCAACCCCTGCTGTGGCAAGGTGAATCCTCTCAAGAAGGCTTAATGCATACATTACATGCGTTATCCAATAATTGTCCCTCTAGCCATGAGGCTGATGCGGCGGGTGTCAGCGTTCACATTGCCCCACGGCTTTGTCCTCCTCACCTGGCTGTCCTTCGAGAGCCGCAGTGAAACAACAACGCAGCTCTGAGGGCAACGGCGCTGCCCGACAGGCCTGAGGTGATGATAACGGTGCCAGCAGCACGAGGCTTCGACCCGGTGACACGGACCTGCAGCCTCCTGGCTTAGCCCCCTGCCCTCAGGAAGGCAGAAATGGCTCTAACAACGTCCTGGCTTTCAGTCATTTTCCCAGAGAAGTCATGTTTGATGCTGCTTCTGAGAGCACAGCCGGGGAACAGGACTGGGGTGGACGCTTGGTGCAGATTTATATCCCGTTCCCAGCAAACTGGGGGATATAAGGCAGTCTGACCTAATATTATGTTGATTCCAAAGTAATTACATTTGTTATTTGCAGGATCTGTAGTAAATCGAGTTGTGGCAGTTATGTGGATGCTTCACAGAAGCAATTTCAGAGATCATTAAATATATCTTACATTGGTTACACATTACATTAACCCCTCCAGCGCCTCAAGACATATGACATCCATCCACCAAAGAGGCAATTTTTATGGATCTAGATGCCAAAGGCAATCCAACAGAGACAAATCCAGGAAATGTCTGCCATTACTGCAGAGGCCTGCTCCTCACTGTAACAACACGAGGGCCGAAAAGTTTGAGCAAGGCTCGTACAAAGGGCAGACCCCCTCTGAAGGAGGAAAGCCGTAGCCCACGTCCATCCCCCTCACGCCGAAGGCCCGGCTTGAAGAAGGCCGGCTGCTGGAGAAGCACGTTGTCACTGCCACATGTCCTTCGTTCAAGTGGCGAGGGGGGCGGGCAGTGGCTTGCCATGGCGTGGCGACCATTTTAGGGACAACAGGAGAGAAGGAGAGCAAGAAGCAGTATGTAAGGGACAGAGGAGGCTCCTGAGACCCAGCGGGGTGACAGTCAGCAGACTTCCCCCTGTGGCAGCAAACAGCAGCTCACGTTGTCCAAAGCTGTCCCTGGTGTTTTTAACATGTAAGTTAAAATCTAAGTGGGCAGATGTGGCACATTGGGGTGCTGAGGCCCAGCTGAGGAGCTGGCAGGGAAGGAGCAGAGCAGGGTTCGGTGCCATCACGGCTTTTGGCACCCTCTCAGCCCGTTTTTGGAGCACCCTGCAGCTCACTGCAGCTCTGCTGGCATGCAGCCCTGGGAGCAGCACCCGGGAAAGGGGCTAACCATGTCCAGGCAGGTGGCCGTGATGACAAAAACAGCAGCTCCAGGTTCCGGCACTAATTCTGCCCTGCTTGGCATCAGCCAGACCGCCTGTGGGTGTCAAACTAAACGCGAGCTTCACTGGCAGGTGTAAAGGTTGGGGCCTGAAACACCAGCAGCAGCCAGCAAAACGTGCGGGCAGAGCTAGGGGAGAGGCTCTCCTAGGATGCTTTTTGTTTACTCTGATCTAATTCACCTCTTGTCTAATGCAATGTTTAATGCTGTAATGTGATTTTGGCCAAGCCTCGAGATGTGCACAGCCCCGCCGCGCTCTGTTCGCCTCGAGGACTTGTCTTTATTGTTGGGCAACAGTTTTGCCCTCATCATCATCAGTCACTGTGGGGAAAACAACTGGAAGAGGCTTCGTCTGAGGTGTGACAAGCGTCCGGGGCAGCACTGCTCACTGCCTGCTCGCGGGCACCCGGCTGGGGCAGAGGTCTCAGGGGACAGAGGGGGCTCTGCATGGGGCCAAGCTGAAGCTCTGGCAGGATCTGGCCCCTGCACATGAAGCTGAAGCTGCACCGTCCTTACTCAAACCGTGCTGCTGGGTTGGAAGGGAGGAGGAGGTGCTGGCAGGAGGGGTACTGAGGGGCTGATGCTTTAGGCTCCCAGGTATAGCCTCCTTATTTACTCCTGGAGATAGGGTGCAAAAAGAACCCCCTTGGTGCATAAACAACACAGGGCATTAGGGAGTGTGCGCCGCACGCATTGCACAGCTGCGTTATTCATGCCCGTGTGGGGGTGTAACAGAGCAGGGCATAAAAAAACCCATCCAGCTGGTTGCTATTTGCTGTGAGTGCAGAGGGAAAGGGCACTTGTGCTGGAAATCCCTCCCTCCTCGATGGCAGTTCACATTTTACAGCCCCTTGAAAGGCCCAAAGTAAGTGATGCCTGTGCTGCTGCATGCCAGGAGAGCAGTGCTAGCATGGCGGGGACGTCTCTCTTCCCGTGCTCTCCTGCTCCATGGGTTTCTGCGTGTCACCGTGTGGCAGCCTTGTCCCCATGGGTGCCCAGGGTCGGGTGTGGGTCAACCCCGAGCACGTCTCATCAGCCACAGCCACAAACAAACAGGAACCAAAACCGAGCAGAAGCCTCTTCCTTCCCCAGCACACAGCCGCAGGCGGATGGGGAACACCCACCCTGCAGCCCTAAATACTATGGAAAATGCAAAGAAAAGGAAAAGAGGAACACAACGTGCTTTTTACACCTCGCTTGGCAAAACCTCGGGTATCTCACACCTCCAGAATCGAGGCATTTACCAGCCCTTGTGCTGTAGGGATAATCCCCAAACCTGTCACCCTTCGCCCAGCCGGGGGTCGCGGGGGCGGGAGGCAGGCTGCAGCTGGATGTTAAACAAGCTGAGAGCATCTCGAGGTTCCCTTTCACCCTCCTCAAACCACATCTGGTTTTTGTTTCCGCAGCTGACACATCCTCTGAAATGCATCCCTCTTTGCTGGATTAGTCAGATTGCAGGATTTAAAGGGAAAAAACTCATGCACACAATTACCCTGGATCTGAAAACGGTAGTTTTGGAGCTGAGCGGAGCTGGAGGGCCGGAGCCAAAGCCAGTGTTTGGAGATGCTCTACGTGATAAAAACAAGCTATTAAGTAATTGCTGGGAGAGGAGGATCTGAAGGGAAATATTGCATTCGAGAGGAAGCAGATACTTAGTAAACCTGTTAAACCCTCATTTCTGGGGCTCGGATCCTCATCCAAAGCAGATGTTGCTGTTGCAGAGCTGTTGCACGGGGCGAGCTGGCCCTGAGCATGGCATGGCCATGGGGCTGGGGGCATACAGCCCCTCTCCTAGGGAAAGCTGGACAACGAGATGGCCCTCAGTGGCTTTCAGATCTCCTCCAGAGAGCTTGAGCAGCCCGGGCAGAGCCTGGCATCACCATCACAGCTCCCCGAGATGCTCTGCACTGCAGCCATGTGCTCCTCGTACTGCTCAGGTCGCAGCCAGCATTCACTGGTAACGATTCTGAGGCTGAAGAGAGACCGAGGAGGAACTTCTAAACCTGGCTGCAGATTGCACGCCTATTAGGTACAAACAGTTGCTTTAGAGATGCTAAATATTGATGCTTCCCTCTTCCTTGTCCTCAGGCTGGTGGGGAAGCTGAGTGCTTGCAACCACAAACTGCTGAACTAGAAGGAAAATCCTGGGCCTGAGTTTTTTGCTGGTTTTGCACAGTTACCAAGAAGCTCGCTGCGTGGGTGGATGCGTGCAGCTGGGATTAATTCATCTGGAGCTTGTAGGTCCACCCATGTCACAGAGAGGTCCCAGCCCGCTCCGCGAGGCTCGGGGTAGGGCAGGACAGACTGGGGATGGTTGCATTTGGAGAGCTAGTGGCTTCAAAGGTGTAAAGGAACTAATAGGATTTCATTAAATTAGTGGGGATCTGCTTTGAATGGGATGGGGTGCTGGGGGTGTTCTTCCACAGAGCTCTCAGTCTCTTTCTTCCCTTTTTTTTTCCCGCAAACTCACTTTATGAAGAACATATTTCCAATAATGCCCCTGGAAGGAGCACTTGGTGATTGAGTGGTCTTGGTGTAATTTGCCTGCCGCTGAGTGTAGTGTTTCACTTCTGCCTAAATTTGCGCCTATGATTTATGAGTTAATGTTTCCTATTGTAAATTATATTTAAAGAGAAAAATGAGGCATATTTTTTATTTTTAGAAAACTTAATGTTTATGCTTTATGTGCCATCAGAAGAAATAGAGTATTGCTGTTTTCGGACTATTTTTTCAGCAGGTAAAATGAAATTATTCAGACCAGAGAGCTCTACTTGATATATGAATAGAGTAAAATGAAAAGGCATTCAAGGCCTGATCCGAAGCCTCTTTAAATCTTTGGGAGTCTTTTTTTTTTTTCCTTGCAATTATTGAGCCAAGTCCCAGCTGTACAAATGGGGTACACGCTGCCTCCATCTTAATGGGGTAGAAAGGCTGGGATGCCATGGCTCTTGTACCGGCACAGCTCAGCTTTGTGTTTCCCCCTCTGAAAATGTGAATATTGGATTTCCCAGTGCTGTCATTTAGCCCAATATTTTCCCTTTTGTTGGCAGCTGTAATGGACCTGCAATGCACTTTTCCAATCACATCAGTGTGCGCGGAGCCAGTCTGACATTGTGCTGGGCTTGGCGAGACGCAAGCGCCATCTCCGACACCTTCCCGGAGCATCCCCTCGCCTCTCTTCTTCCGTCTCACCTGTCACGAACTCCTGGCACAGCATGCATTATTACAGCCATCGCTTTTGATTATATCATCCTCCGAGGTGAGTGCAGTGCTTGTGAAAGTCACCGGAGAAGTCGGCGCTGCTGGAGGAGCTCCCAGGGGCACCAGGAGACCTTCCTTGCCCGCTCCAGAGCTGCTCTGAGCACCCGTGCCTGCTGCAGGGGGAGGCAGAGCGCCCAGCAGACCTGTTCTCATCCTCATCTCCCTGTTTTCTGCCTGCACAGTACCCGCGGAAGGGCCCTCCAGACAGGGAGTCCTCTGGTGCGGCCACCACTGACCATTGGAGCTTTCCTGACACCAAATTCTCCCATTTCCACTTTCAAGCCCTTTTCGAACGTCAGCACATTCCCTGAACTTGTGCTCCATTTGCCTCCTCAAGCTTATGAATGGTCATTGTGGAGGGGAAAGTGGCTGAAAAGTTCATCAGCCTTTCCCCTTCACCTGGCATTAACCCACGGGTGCATCCAGCTTTACACAGCCCCTGGTGGTCCCTGCCTGCCCCAGGGCGGATCCAGCTGTGGCTTCTGCCATATTCCACATCCCACAGCCCACCTCTCACCTCTTACGTCTCATGTCTCATATCTCTTATCTTATATCTCACGTCTCATACTTTGTGTTTCATATTTCGTAGTCACTTGTTAGAGGCTGAATGAAAGAAAATGGCTCAGCGTTGGTGAAACAGGCAAGAAGAAAGAAAAGAAGCGGTGTCAGTATTGGTCTGAAATGATTTGTTTCAGCTTAGCGCTGTTCTAATCTTTTAAAACCTTTTTCCGAATGTATGCAGAAACCCAAGTGTAACTGCATCACAAGCCACCTCCGTCCTTTAAAACATACTGGAATTAGAAATCATTTCCTTGCTGAAACTATTCAGTGAATCCTACATGAATTGTTAATGGCCTCCATGCGGTTAAGAAGCTGACATTTTAAAGGAAATTCGGTGTAAAGCAGGTTTGAAAATTTCCATTGAAATTGTGGATTCTTCCTCATTTCATTTTGCCTTCCCCGCAGCTTTCTGCAGTTTCTAAGGGCGCCAAGGAAAAACAAAATAAAGCAAACCAAAACCAAACGTCTGAAGCCAAAACGACGCCCTGTTCTGCAAACTCTGGCATGGTTTTGCTCCTTCCAAGCTGCATGTTTCTGAAAGCAGCATCCGTGAGGGCGCCCAGGTACCAGTTCCCCAGACAGGGAGACAAACCCAGGCTCTGCAAGTTTTCTTATCCCTCGTCGGATTTCTGAAATGGATTTTTAGCAAGCAGCTCTAAACCCCGAGTGATCCTGCCTCTGCGTTGAATAGGAGTCCTCTCAAAGCCTCGACTTTCAATATCTCTTATTTGTTTCTGTCACATACTTTTAAGATCCTTACAGCCCGGAGAAGCCCGTGACCTCATTCAGTCAGAGCATTGCAGAGGCGCACAGGAACTGCTCCCTCTGCCTGCTCAGCACAAAATCCTGCCAACGTGAACTGGGGAGTTTGGGCAAAAAGCCTTCTTTTGCATAACCTTTGTAATGAAGTTCTCAGGTGAGGTTACATAAATGGCACGCCGCAAGGAAACCAGCAGGTGTTTTATGTGGAAACTCCTGGAGCTGTGGGGCTGCTGCAGGAATCTCCATCACGGCGGGGCTGCGGCATCCCGCAAATTTGTGACTGCCTTGAATTTAGGGGGGTGAAAAGGAAGATCTACCATAAGGATCCTCCAGCTTTCCCGCATGGCATAGACAAAAAACAAAAGGACTGCCCTGTGGTCCATAATTTACCCTTCCTCTACAATATTTAGGGTCCCATGTAGATCAAAAGGGAAAGCTAACAGGGAAAGCTCCACGCTGGTGGCAGCTGAGTCGGGATCATTTGACCATTGCAGTTTCCCATGGCACAGGTTAATACGCGTGCATTAAACCTTGCCTCTTATTCCTAGCAAGGTAGTATCTCTTTACTTAGGAGTTTATAGCGCTGCTTTCTGAAGGGCTGGGTTAAATCTTTTCATTGCACTGCGGCAGCAGCCCCTGCAGCCCTGCAAGGAGCAGGGCTTCCCAAAGCGAGCCAGGAGACGGAGGGAGGAAACCTTCCAGCGTGGTGCTGAGAGCTCAGCTCTTGGCTGAGATCTGGCGTTCACGCCGAGGTCTGGCTCTCCCACGCTTCATCCAGAGGACAAAGCTGCCTTTGCAGAGTGCCGGTCCACGCGGAAGCCGGAGGTATCAGATGAGACATTTGTGCTAATTAATATTTTATGGGGTTATAGATTTTTATTTTTTTTTTTCCTCGGCAGCTGGTCTTAAATACAGACCAATTTGCAAAAGCGTTAATTAGCCGTAATTACAAAGCGTGTTGTAGCTTCTCGGAGGATTTCCTTCTGTAGAACTGCAGGCTCAGCCCCTCGCCCCCGTCGCGCTGCACCACTGCTTCCCCGATGGGCCACGTTTTTTGGGGACTCCGCTCACATCTCCGAATCGAAGCGGCCACATTCTGCGTTAAGTAACAGCAGGGGAGGGCACAAATTGGCTGCACCAGCAGAGCAAGCCAGCTCCTTCCTCCACACACACAGACTTAAAACCAGGGGCTTTCCCCACGCGTGCAGCCCTGACACAAGGCAGCACGGGGACGCTCCCCGTGTCCCCACGGTGCAAGGGGGGGACCGCAGTGCTGAGCCCCCGCAGGAGCCAGCCCACCTCTCGATGCCCCTTCCAGTCCTACAGACCTATGATTTCTGTTCCCAATTATTTTGGAAATGTTAGCCTCGCCGTTGCCCTCTGTGATTGATGGCAGGCTTAATAGGGAACGGCCAGATTGCAGCTCCAACTCGAGGCAATATATTCGCTATAAATCTAAACGTTGGGACTCCAAACTGCTCCGCCAGCTCGAATCCCCCTCTGCGCCCCACTGGGCAGTGTTGCTCCGGGAAGCAAGGCAGGGAAGTGGGCATCCTTTTGGGAAGCAGAACTCAATCCTATTTCATAGGGACTGCAGGAGACTTTTCGGCATGCTGAAGTACGGTTTGTCTGAAAAGAGCATTTCAGCTAACGGATGTTTGCAATGCTGTTAGTGAGCAGAACCCAGCTAAAACAGGGGCTGAGCAGCTCAGGGGAGCTGGGTCGCCCCCAGAATTCACACACGTTTGGTACACGGTGAGGAGCAAATCCCTGCCCCTGATAAAGCCCTCCCACCGCAACAACCTCCACCAGAATAAAAAAAACCCACACTTTTGCAGCTTTAAATTCTTCAAAGAGAGCACTAACACGTTAGTGAGCATCCGTGGTGGGCTCAGAGGAGGGCTCCTTGGAGCAGCACCCCACGGGGCCGGATCCTGCCCGTGCGGCGGGCGGCACGGCTCCCAGCGAGCGGGCTGCCAGCAGCAGCCCTCTTTTGTGCACGCACACACTGCTCCTCCGCTTCCAAAGGGCAATTCACGAGCTGGTAAAGGCCTGGCGAATTAATAATAATGAGCTCATTTCCATGCCATCTGCCGAGCGCTTGCCTTGGCGGCGCTTGGCTCCTGAGCAGGAGTTTTTCCCCCGCTCCTTCTGTCTCGCCCGCTGGACGTGGCTGGGGAGGTCCGGTGGGGGAACACCTCCCGGAGGATCTGCGTGGTTTTTGGGAGCACCCCTCCCATGCTGCCTCAAGCCAGTCTGGGTCCTCTGCCTCGGTGAAAGGCGTTTCTGGGGGAACAAGCCAGAGAAATCAGTGGGAATCGGGAAAGGGACCAGGCTGCCCCTCTGGCGACACATCTCCTTGCTGTCAGGCACTGAAGGATTTGGGGCTTTTTTACACCGCTGGGCTGATCCTTGTTCTTGCCTCCTGAAGGCCACGTTTTCTTCTTTGGGGTTGATTTCTGTCCCCGTAAGGCTTGCTATCAGCAAAACAGAGGCTTTCATTGAAGCAGAGCGTGCCGTGAGGAGATCAGAGCGCAGTGGGCCAGGGAGAGCAGCCTGGGTGAGCAGCGCAGCGCTGCATTCGGGAGGCGTGCAGCCCGCAGCCGGGGCTGCCAGCACGGCTTGCAGGAGGAGCAGAGTTTGTAAAGAGCAGGTAAATCCCTGTGCCCTCGGTTTTATAGAAGCTGTCAATTGCATAAATTTAGCTGAGCCAAAGAGGGCTCTGGGGGACGGAGCCGGCTGTGGGGCTGCCTGCAGCATCCTGCTGGTGCTGCACAAGGTTACCGGTCCTTCAGGTCTGTGTGCATATATAGAGGAATGTTACTGTTATTATTTACAGACATTCATATTTACATGTGTTGTTACATAAGCAATAAAATCACACCTCTGCACATTTGTGTGCATTTTGGAGAGCTCAAGAGCGCCGTCACCCTTTGTGCAGGCTCTGCAAGCCTCTCCCTTCCCTGCACAGCACAATCACATCAGCTGGGCATTCAGAGAAATGCCCCCAAAATTAGGTTTTAGGGCCCAAGAGTGATCTGTCATTGACAGAGACCACAGGTAATGGGGAGGGACAGTGGCACCGGGCTGAAGGCGTCTGTCCCTGCAGGTATCCCTGTCTGTCTGTCCGTCTGGCACCGCAGAGCTCGCTCCCAGCACGAGGATGCACCAGGCAACAGCCGAGTGATGGGGAGAAACGTGTAAATACATTTTAGTGCTTTCATTGAGTGTAGCTAAGCGAAACAAAATTCAGATGTCTTCCCATATTGTCCCCGAATTGCCACGGTTTTTCTTTTTCTCATTACCTTCCTCTCGCAGCTGCTGGTTAATGGGAAGCAGCGATATATGATTTTCCCTCCCCTGACTTATTGTGTGTGTGTATTTGTAGGCTCAGGATATTACGCTGGGGATCTATGGATTGTTTTATTTGGTTTATATGGAATTTGGGAGAGCAGGAAACACATTTAACTCTAATCATCTTGGGAACAGGTCACATAACCCGGAGAGCCATGAACCTTTCATAACAAATCTATATAGCCAGGTGTGAGAGAAAATGAAGTCCATATGTGTAACATGAAATGGGCAAGTAGAAATTTCCTAGGAGCCGTAAATAGGATGCACGTCCACTTTCACCTGATCATGCAAAATTCTGGGTAAGCCAAAACAGATCCCTTCCTACAAACGATGTCCATGACTTTACATGACAGCTTTGCCGTGTCTTTTCCAAATGAATCTCTATCACGTGGGGTGAACCCGGAGCTGTGGTGCCGCGTCAGTACACTGCTGAACCGGCCTTGGTGTCCCTTTGCTGAGCCCTCCTGGGAAGCAAGGGCCAAATGCCCGTGGTGCTTTCAGTTCTGGATACCCCAAAATAAATCGCGCCAGGGCCGCAGGACCTCCCGGTCCGCGAGTGCCACCAGCCGCAAGCACAAGTTGCACGATGTTTCTGTGTGAGAGTTCTTGGTTAGATCTCGCATTTGGCTCTGCCTCCCGTTCAGACTCGGTGCAGACGTGGACGTCATGGTCACTGCACAGACGTGGGGTAGCTCCTTCTGCACTGGGGCCGGGGAGCACAGCGCGACAGCATTGCTCATGCCGCCCTCTTCGTGTATGTGCTAGCAACATGGGCTAGGAACAAGGGCTTTCCTTTGGGAAAGCTCCAACAAAATGCCAAAGGGAAAAGAAAAACAAGATCAGGTTAAGTCTAAAGTGGTTTCAGGAAGAGGTCATTAGCCAAGCACGCGGCCGGCGCTCCCGGGGGCTTGGCTCTCGCGGCCCCTCCTGCTGCAGGCGCGGAAATGGGGACCAGGTGGGGCCCGCGGTGCCTGGGGGCTCGGGGCCAGGAGTGGGGCCACCGAGGTTGCCCACAGCCCCCCAAATTCCACCTAACAGGGCGAGGAGCATGGCTGGTGCCGCTTCTGCCAGAGCCGGCACACAGCCGGGGGCACCGGGCAGGTGCCGGCGCTGTGCGGCAGCCGGAGTCGCCGATGGGTTTCCCACAATTTGGTACACCGTGGCTGTAATTTACCCCCTAAACTGAATGATGTGCTTCTCTTTTTTAGACTATTATCATTAAATATTCTGTTTTTGCTGGTTCTGAAGCCCAGCCACCTTTCCGACGGTAAAATCTGCTGCTTGGCACTGCGTAAATGCATGGAAAAGGGCAGAAACACCCTCAAAAAGTTTATCTGCTCCAAGCAAAGGGCACAGAGCCTCAACAGGTCACCCTGCTTTTATCCCCTGCTCTCCATAACACACTCCTTTATAAATATTAAACAGGAAAAAGGAGGCTCTACTTGTCGAAGTAGCCTGTATTTAATGAAGATATTGGTAGTGCTCCTGAAAGCGGTGCTGCTTGCATTCAGCTGCATCTACAGCCCCTGGGAGAAGGCAGGGCTGAACTCTGCAGCCAGTTTGCCAAGTTTTGGTCACAGAAGCCTGCAGAGAATGGGCACCTGAGATGATTTATTTGGGCATTTGGGATCTGTGGGCTGACAAAGAAATAACCTTCCAGTGCCTCGGTGCCCGCGGACGGGCGCTTCCCGGTCTCACCGTGCCTTTCCTGATCCCTGCCGCCAGCCATCCCAGCCGGTTGCCAAAGGGAAATAAACAGATGGAACAGTTTTCCATAAAAATGCAAATAGGTTGTAAAAATGTCTCCAAAATCTAAATACTCTGTGAGAATGCGCCAGCTCGGATGAATATTTTGACAAGAAAAAGCGAAAGAAAGAAGAATAAGTTAAATGATGTCAGGACAAATTGTTTGGGTTTCTGTGATAAAATGTTGCTGAAAAAGCTATAGTTTATTTAATGAAGGCATATGTGCCGCACTTAACAATACAGGAGTCTATACAAAAGTAAATTCAGAAGTCAAACCGGAATGGGCTTCGGCGTTACGAAAATAACGTCATTCGCTGTCGTAAACTGATTTTTCCCTCATTTTTTTTTTTTTTTTGTTTCTTGACCTGCTCCTTTTTATTTTTTGTTTTATTATTTTTTTCCCAATAAAAGCAGGAGATGAGGCTCTGGTGCTTGGTCCTGGCCAGGGGACCTCAGCCTGGCGGCAGCAGCCAGGGATGCCTGGGAGCTGACGCGGCGCTGCCAGGGCGTGTGTGGTCAGCAGCCCCTAACGGGCCCTGCCTGAATAGGAAAAACAAACCGTTTAGCTTTCTGGCTTGCTTGTGCTGCGATCTTTTCCAAGTAATTGGGCTCAACTGCAATTTTGCTGTTTTCCTCCCCCGGCACACAAAGGCGTTTGTGTCGGCGGCGGGAGGGTTGGATGCGGCGCGGGTTGAGGCGCTCCCAGTGCGACGTGCGGCGCCCAGACGGGATAAATGGGCCCTTTGTGAGGCCACCATTGTTCATTTCTTCTGCTGAAAAGATGCCGCCTGTCCTCCGTGTGTTATTTTCTTGCTTTTATTCACGTTTTGTTTAGCATTCATGAGCCCGGTGTCTCCAACAGCTGCCCGTGGGGATGCAGGGAGCTGCGGGAGCCGGGACATCTCCCTGCACCCTGACACCCAGCACCACGGTGCTCAGCAGGCGAGCAGGGCCTGGGACACGGGGGCACCCCGGGGACACTCGGCTGCTGTCACCTAGGGAATGTCCCCACGGCCACGCCGAGGCTGGAGGAGGCTGGGGCTCTCCAGAGGCTGCCTCCGAATGGCTCCGGCGGGGTTGGCTCTGCCGCAGGCCGCCCTCCCACAAGCTGCCTGCGTGTTTTGGGCGATGCTGCAGGACATGGCAAGGCGTCTCTCATGTCAGCGATGATCTGTCTGTCCCTCATTTGGCATCTCTCGGTGTGGGCGATGCTCTTTCTGTCCCTAATTCATCACCTCTGGTGCCTAAACCCTCGGTGCTCCCTGGCCCAGGGCAGGTCCCCGGGGGCTCTGGCTGGAGGTGCTGCAGGCACCGTGCCGAAGCTGAGATCTGGAGCCCCCCCTGATGCCCACCCTGCCTCTTGCAGAGCTGGTTTGGACCCCGCGCCTGCCTTACACCTGTCATGGGTGTATCTGCCAAGAAACTACCCCAAATCCGTACCAGATAACACCGCCAAGGCACAGAGACCCCATGGGCCGGCGTGCTTGGCACGTGCCTGCCGAAATGGGGGCTCGCAGTGGTTCAATCACATCGCACAGCATCTAACAGAGGGAAACACAAACCCACTCGCTGTGGACAAGCGCTTCCAGCCCCGCATTTTGGGGCGTGCTTAATCAAATTATAAGTGACGGGGACCTGTGACGAACGGCAGCGCGGCGTTTAGCAGGTGTATTGCTGACAGTGCTGGGATTTTTACGCCAGCGTTGCTTTCGAGCTGATTATTACGAATGGCTGCCTAGAGCCAGGGTAATTTGTAAAGCTGTGAGAACGCGAAAAACCCACCAACGACAGCTTGCTTTGCTCATTAGAAAAATCCCCAGGGCTCACGTAGCAGGCAGAGGGAAGACAAACAGACCTGCTGCCAGTGCTGGGGATAGCCCCACGTGCGACCAAGCCCCACGCAAGCAGCCCCGGGTTGGTGCCTGGCCCTGTCCCACCACGGTGAAGGGGACCAGAGGTGGCTGTGGGGGGGTGACAGTGGTGGAGATGGGGATGGGAAGAGCTGGGATGGGGGAGGAGGCCTTCCCAAGCACTGCCACTCCATCCTCCACTTGGCACCATGTCTTTTTCCTGTCTAAAAACGTATATACACATATAAAAAATCCCTGATAATCACTGTGGTTGCAAGACAGCCTGCTGAAAAACTTGTTCCCAGGGAAAAAGCGTGTGGGCAAGCCGTCGGACTGATGGTCAAGGAGCTTTGGGAGAGCTGCTCGAAATGGAAATGGAGCAGCTGTGCCCCCGGACACTGTGGCTTGTTGGTAGGTGTCAGGTTTGGGTCAGCTGCATCCATCGGTGAGGCAACAGGCCTCCGTCCCCAAATCCGGCACCAGCCGCTCCACCAGCACCAGGGATGGTGTTTGAAAAATCAGGTGACATGAGGTTTAATGAACACATCGGGAAGGGATCCTGGAGACAAAACATAATGGCAAAATATTGGGAAAAACCAAAACTCCGCTCTGCGTACGGAGTTATAACAAAAATGATGCCAAGAGATCCGAATCTGACTGCAGTCTCTTGGCACGGATCTTTATTCAGAGCATGAACAATGAATTTGCATCCTAGGAAACAAATGCACTCCACATGCCCCGAAACAAATAAATGTGAAACATCCCTTTATTCCACAGCCAGGAATCTTAATCTTGCTGATAAACAAATCGGACGGAAAAAAAAAAAATATCTCGGAAAGTCATGGCTAACTTCAGCGCTGTATTTTCCCAATTTAAATGAAAAAAAGACCGGAAATTGAATAGAAAATGAAGCAAACCCTGTGCTCGCAGCTAATGTAAGCTGTGTTTCCAGCGAGGTGTCTGGGCTGAGGGTCCCTCGCGGTGCCACCTGCTTGGGACAGCCCCGTCCTGTGGCCAAGAGGTCGGGACGGGGGACAGGAGAGCCAAGCTCCAGCTGAAAATGGTGCCCAAAGGATTTCAACAAACCAGCCCATCGGCAATGTTTTATTCCATTTCACCTACTCTGGGCTGGCAAGCACCACTTTGGGCTTCACTAAGATTTTTGCTAACGTCACTCTGGGCAGAATACCGCGATTTTGCTGGCTAGGAGGGCCGTGTTTATGCTGCTGCTACGTGTAATTGCAGGGCCAGAGGTTCATTGTCCTCTAATTGCCCCTCGATTGGAAATACCGGCTGAAATTTCTGGTTTGTTGACCTGGCAAAAAAAATAATAAAAAAAAGCGATGAGGCGCTGCCGTGCCCGGCCGTCCCCAGGCTGCTCTCTCGCGGAGCTAATTAGGACTGCCTCTCACTTACAGGGCTCCCGTGGCCCTCGTTAGCTGCCGCAGTCATTTCCGAAGCGCTTTGGTTCCTTCTCCCGGCAAGAAGGGGCTGACGTGGGCTGGGAGCAGAGCCTGCCACCCTCCTCAGGGGGATCACCTCATTTTCTTCCCCCCCCCCACAAGAAGAGAGGACCGAGGCCCTTTCCAGCACACCACCACCAAACTCTCCCCGAGGCAGCCCACAAAGGGCAGCAGACTGCTGACGAGCTCCCTGGCCGAATCTCAGCGCGGACACAAACACCCGTCCCGTGGCTCGGTCTCCAGTTCGGTGCCCCCCCGGGCAGGCTGGGAGCATCACCTGCGGGGCTCGGACTCGGCCAGGAACGACGGGGAGGGGACGGGGATGCACCAAGGTCACCCGGGCGCGCGCACCCAAACCTCTCCATCACGCCGCGGGGCAGGCAGTAATGCAGATGAAATAGCAATGCGGGCTGTTTGGACAGGTGCAATAAATTAATCTCGCATACGGTGAGGCTCGGGACCGGGCCGTTTCGGGAGAGGCCATAAATCAGCGCTCGAAGCGCAGCGTCGTGGCCGCGGGGCCGTCCGAGCCCCGGGGCTGCCTGCGGGGGCTCGCCGAGTGCGAGGGCTGCGGCGCTGCCAGGGGCAGCTCACTTCTAGCGCCGAGCCAGGAATTTCACCCCAGGAAGATTTTGGCATGCAGGAGACGGAGAGGAAACCTCAGCCGTGCGGCTGGCCCCAAGCACGGAGCGGGGAGCCCGCGGCCACCCCTGGGCAGAGAGGTGAGGGGAGAGGTGGCGGGGAGGGGATGCCCGGGTCCTGCCTCAGCCGGACCAACCAAACAGGCAGGCTGCTCCCCGCAGACTGCTCCCCACCAGAGGAGAAGTCTTACCCGAAGAGACAGACAATTTCAAGGGTTTTTTTCCGTGTTTAAGAGCAATGCACATCTTACAGGCCTGGAGGAAGAAGCGTGATGCCTGAGTAGTTCCTGTGCAGAGAACCCAGCATGAAATTTCTCCTCCCCGAGCGCTATTTTTACATTCTTGTTTCTTATTACATAAAAGGTGGCCGATTTTATGGTCCGTGATTCATTTAGACACAGAATAATGGAAAGCCAGAAGCTGCTTGCCCCATCCCAAGGGCCATGCAGAAAAAAGACAGATGTTTGCATGAGTGTGGGACCCGTCCCGGCACCGAGTGGTGCTCAGGAAGTCTGGAAATGGGATGAGCAGAGTGCCATGGGTAGTCAGTGCCACCAGATGTCACGTAATGGCACAGGGGAATTGCAGGAGGCTGAGAATGACCAAGGAGAGCACATGCATGGCAGAGCTAAGTTAAATTCAACCTCCAGGTTAACATCTGAGCTGCTTCGAGAGGCAAAAACATCCAGCAAAATATCACGATGCTTCTTAAAGCTGGCAACCCAGGAACCTAGGAGCTTTGGTACCAGCTTCCCTTTTTACCAAAGGGAGGGAAATTAGACCCAGCTAAGCCCCCTCCCTTCAACTGATGCTGATGAGCCACATGCAAGTGGCTGTCAGCTCTTTGCAAATGCTTTCTGGGATGGAGGCATTGACTTGGCAAGGACGGAAAGAAAGGAAGGGTTTGTCCCCTGGCTGCCCCCCCAGCCAGCCTGCACCCAGCATCCGCAGCCCACCCAGCAATTAGCCTAGTGAGCAGCCTTCATTCCCGGGGCAGGTGGAGGGCACGGGTGAGCGGTGTGAGAGCAGTTTTGGGCATCCTGCACCCCTGTTATGTGTTAAAAAAAACGGTGCAGTCTGGTTTTCAAACTTTTCGGGAACGCAACGTGAGATTTGGGAACGGCCCTGCAAGAAGGAAAGAAAAGCAACGGCAGAAATCACAGCACAAAGGGAAGGACAAAGAGCAGGAAGGCAAGCACCAGCCCCACGCTGGGAGAGCTGCAGGTGCGGGCTGCCTGCACCGGGAAGGGCTCGCTGGCACCCCATGCAATTTTGGGTTGTGCCACTTGCTGCTGTGGGCGACGAAAGCCTGAAAGCAAACGCGGGCTGATGCCTTTGGCTGCCTTGAGGTGCTTTCTCCCGTTGCTGCAGGGCAGCTGTCGCTGCCTCCCTGTTCGCTGCCTGCATGATGCTGGACGTGCAGTGGTCACACGGGGACCCGAGCGTGCGAGGCCGGCGGCTGTCCCCGAGCTGAGGTGGGTTGCCTCACGTCTAAAGGAGAAGCGCAGAACCGCTTTGGCTGTCCTGTTGCATCTCGGGGGCGAGCGACGCGGTTCTTTTTCGGGAAACAAAATCTGCAAAAATCGCATTGTGCTTGCATGTTTTCATACAGCTGAGCAAGGAGGTTCTGGCCACTTGCTGATGCGAACACTCGGGCTGGGTGGTTGCATAAACATTATTTTTAGATGCGATAATAAAGAACACAGCAGCTCTCTGAAGCGAACACGTCCTCCCCGCTAGCTTTCTTGAGCCAAAAAAGCCATTGTATTCCAGCCTCGGAGGTGTTCCCCACCTCTGCACGAGTCAGGTGTGCTTTACAGAAATGCGGGGATGGGATGCCGTTGCCTGCTGTGGGCCAGCACTTGTGTAGGCACATATTGCCACAAAATCGGGTGCTTCCGAAGACTTGATTTTATTTTTAGAGAACAAGAAGTGTTCATGGTAGATGCATTACCCAGGCTACTTTTCATGATAAAGAAAGCTAACATTTGTCACCCGCATAAGCTAAAATATATTAAGAACTGCATTTTATTGAAAAAAAAAAAAAAAGGCTGAAGAAGTCAGACCGCGGCCTCTGAACAGCTGCAGAAAGTGCATAATGCCCAGCACGGCTGGGTGGGAGGCTGGCTAATTGCATGCTCACACACTGTGTAATTTATAAAGGGATTAGTGAAGAACACTGCTCCGTGTCGTGACTGTCTACAGCGTTTCATACTTTGCATTTCCATGTTGTGTGTTTTCCTGCCAGTGTTAAATACCTATTTTTGTTTTTCCCTCTCCTGCATTCATTTTAAGAACTTCTCTTTGCGCTGGGCAGGCAAATGATGTGTGCTGTTGTTAAGTAAGCTTGACGAGGTGTCAGGAGCCTAAAAGTATCCTCACGGCACTGAGGCCCTCTGGTAATGAGACATCGATTTTTTCCCCCCACTAGAGACATATCTCCCACTCTAACAGTTAGTTAAAGAGAAATGGAGATTGCTTTCCGGGAGCGTAATCCATTCTCAGCAGCTTAATTTAGTATTTAAAAATCTATATGGGATGAGTACATTCACTTTTATGCGTTGGTATGGGCTTGGTTGAACGTACCCAAATTACCTGCGATGGAGCTTGGGCTCTTTTGTAGACAGCAGCGGAGCAAACTATGCCGAGCACCGGAGTTTATCTGAAATATGGGCACTGGGAAGCCCCAGAAGCACTCCTGACATTGCTCTGCCCTGCCCTGGGGCTGGGCTTTCACTGCGCTCCCTGACCACAGAGAGACACGGGAGAGTGATGTAAATTGATCAAATGCCTCTGAAATTTCTGACATTTGGGGTAATTCTGAAGTTACAAAATCCACCCGGAGTTCTTGCTCACCACAAACAGGGGCAGTGCTAACGGGGGGGATTTTCCCATGGCCAGGTATCCTGCCCCTGGCCAGCTGCCCCAGTAAAACTTGGTCAACCCAGAGCAGATTTGGGCAGCAGGGCCCTTCCTTTGCCTCGTAAAATGGCACAAGTCTGAGGGGACAGCTCTGGCCTTTCAGGGGGGTGATGTTTTAAATAAAACACCCTTGGTGTCGGCGTGTTGGCGAGGCAGGTGGCAAGGCAGCGGCACGCAGCATGCGCCGGCCTCTTGCGGCTAACGAGAGTGGGAGATATTAGGGCGAATTAGGGAAAGAACCGCAAGCAGAGCCGCGCTGTGCTGCGCTGACAAACGGCTTCGTTTGCTTGTAATTAAGCTGCAAAGAGGCTGCAGGCTCTGAACCCAACTGTGCAGCTGCCGGGCAGAAATATGCCGGCTCTCGCGCTCTGCTGTAATTATCGAAGGAAGGGAAGTCGCCGCTCGCCCTGCCTGGGAGAGCTCGGCTGAAGGAAGCACGAGGCAGCCCCTCGCTGCTGGGCAGGCGATGTTCAGCACAGCGCCCGGCTCTGTCCAGCACCGTGGGGCTTTGCTGCCAGGAACCTTGCGGCCACCTTCATCTGGGGACAAAGCTCATCTCCGTGCAGGCAGCAGGAGGACGTGGGGCGAGCCACGCATGGGAAAGCGCATCTGCTGTGCTGATAAGGGAAAGGATTAGGCTGTTACTGTGGAGGGATAATTTCAGCAATTAGCTTAATGCCTGGATGCAGAAGGAAGGCAGGAATGATAACGGGCTTTCTCGGCAGAGGAGGAGAGCCTTTCGGAGGGGCAGAGCCCAGAGCCCGGAGCAGTGTGTGCAGGGACGAGCTGGCTGTGGCGGGGCAGGGATGAAAACCTTCAGGGGTAAGGCTGCAGAACGAGGAGGTCATTTTTTTTCTTCCAGCTGAGCGCCAAGTGCCGTAGGAGTCCTTGCAAACAGGAATCCTCGGGCTCCTCCCGTCCGGAGCTCTGGCAGGGTGTCTGCAATGGAGAATTGCAGAGAAAGCCCACATGTACCGAAATAGCCACCCACGGCCTGCCGTGGCTCGCTCCTTACAATAACTGGATGCAGTAAGTCATTTCTGAGCCGCCCGAGCACGCATTTAATGGGATAACTTGGAGATAAGGGGAAATGATTCAATGACCTATTATTCTCTCATCGCAGCTGAGACAAAGAATATGGAATAACCATTTGACCAAATGATATAAAAAGGACCAGGGGAAGTGCGCGGCGTGGCCTAAAATTCATCATTTCCTCCGGCGTGAATCACCACCTATATCCATGGGGATTTATTTGGGAGAGGTTCTGCCGGGCTGACAGAGGCAGAGAGAGAAATCCCGGTTACCTACTCCCCACGTTTGGATACCTCCAGCTATTTTCTACACTGAGACCACTAAGAATCTTCCCTACGTAAATAACAGCAACTCCCCCGCTGCATCGCCACTGCTGGGGAATATCATTATTAAAGCATCTGCTGTTATTTGCCTGCTAATGCCACGAGCCTGGTCCGCTGCGATTCGCCAGGCACTAAGCATGACAGATAACGCCGAGTAAATAAAATAATTGGGATTTAGCTCCCGTGAGGAAGGAACCCTCAGTAAAGCCCCGTGCTTTATGGTCAGGCAGACCTCCCTGTATACACAAATACATATATCTATAGGTTTAGAGGATGGGCATTAGGACGATGCCCCAGCCTGGCACAGTTTTGGGGATACTTTTTTGCTGGTATGGGGTCTCCATGCCCTGTCCCATCCTTCACCAGGACCACAGCCCCACCAAAATTCGTCTCCTGCCATAATTAACCGAGCCAGCACAGGCACCTGTGGGCTCTCCTCGTCCCTGCATGTCCTCTCGATAGAAATGTAGGTCTCATCAGCAGAAACGACCAAGTTCTTACATTTCAGTGCCGCCCTTTGTAAATATAGAGCTCCGTGCTCTCTTTTCATGCTGGATGAAAAGAATCGTGCAGAACCGGCGTGGGAATGACGTGTGGACGAGGCCCACAGGAGTCCTGCAGAACTAAATAGGGCTTCTCCCGGGAGCGAGCGCTCTGAATCCCAGCCCATCCTTCAAAACTTGTGTCCCACATACAGATCTTTGCTTTTCCTATCCAGGTCACCTCGGGTGTCTCAGCACCCTATTAAAAATGACAGACATTGCCTTTAAGTTAATTCTTTAAGTTAATCTCTTCCCCTGCCCACCGCGCCTGCTGCGGCTGGCGCTGCTGCAGAGCGCAGCGAGCCGTGCTTATGGGCCAGAGCCAGGAGTGACGCGCTCTGGTACAAGTCACCTTGGCCTCCGCTCTCCAAAAGATTTGCAAAGACCCAGATTTGGGGCAAATCAAGTATCTTACTTCATGACAGAGGCAAAATAACTGTCATTTCTGTATAAAAAACCATTTCTGTAGGCTCTGGGCTTTTTAGCTCATCTGTGTACCTGGGATCATGGGTACTGATCTTGCCTGCAAAAGCACCGATGAATGTACTGGAATTACTTTGAAATAAATAGGGGGGTGTAAACACATGTTAAAAGTCACCTGCACAAACCCCCCAGCTGCTCTCCCCCCAGTTTGATCCTAAAGGACCCATTTATCTGTACCGGTGATCCACACCTGGGAAAATTAACACGTTATTTGTGCTGGTTTGTATGGGGTTCAAACACCTCCCTTGGCCATACATTATCATTTCTCGCGTGGCTTTGTTTAGCAGAAACAGGGAATGCCACTCTCTCAAAGTCCAGCAGTGACGGTAAAGGGAATGATCTCAGCGAGGAGCCTTTTATCTCCTAGCTCGCGATTTACATCCCAAACGTCTTCCGTGCGTTGAGTAAGGGAACATACGGAGCTGCAGGGACACATCTGCACGGGGGCGGGCGAGCAGGGACCTTGCCATCGCAGCGTGCGGACCCCGAGGGCAGCGGCAGGCGAACGTGGAGCTGGCGGTGGCTCTGCGAGGACGGTGACGTCCCCTGGCACACGCAGCGTGGGGAGAGGTGGCCACTGAGCACGGTGTAAACAAGCACAGGAAAAAACACGGCGCTGGCCACCGCAGCGAGCGGCAGGCAGAGGCACTGCAGCCAGCTATAAATAGTGCAGGGGCAAAGCTGAACAGAATTACACGTGGCCGTGTGAAAACCCTACGGACCGGGCCTGAAGGAGCAAAGGAAGAGCTACGCTGTATTTACGCTGCATGTAATAAGAGCAAAACGCATGGAAACAATGACAGAGGGCTTAGAAAACGCTCATAAAAGTGAACCTCGGGCCACCCTGGACAGCTGAAGGCCAGAGATGGTTTCCTCCTGATGTTAACCCAAACCAGCAGTTCGTCACAGCTCTTCCCTTAAGGAGCAGCCTGCAGGGAGCGGGCGGCATTCATCCTGCCCAGGGCATGCAAAGGGCAGGGAGCACCAGCACCTCCAGGATGGTCCACAGGGGCAGGGTCACACCTGGAGGGGGTCCCTTGGCCGGCACCGACAGCCCCCTTCCCCCTGTTAGGAGCTGTTGGATCAAAAAGCACAGGATGAGAAAGCACACACACTCAAATATACTGTCTTTTTTTTTTTTTCTTTCTTCATTTTTAACTCTGAGTTGTGCAAACAGCACGGACGAAATGGATGGCTCCTCCGCGCTGCTTTATTTTTGGTAAAAATAGCTGCTTAATGACTTTCTGAGAGAAGGGGAACATCTGGCTCATCTCCGCGCCGCCTCTCCGCCAGCAAGTTTTTGGATGGGGCAAGTGCACGTCTGCGCTGTAGCCGCACGGGAGGCTGGTGCTGGAAGGGAAGGTCCCTGCTCCTGGTGGGACGCCTGCGCGGGTGGCACCGCATTCAGCCATGGGTCCCCAGCACGTCCTTTGCTGCTGTGCACCCGCCTGGATGAGGCCAGGTCTGGTCCCCGTGATTTATCCTCCTTGCCGCTTGCTGTGACACAGCTAATCGCTGCGAAGTGCTCCAGCAATCCAAGCGTCGGGGGCTCATGTGCCTCCGCCTCAAAACCTTTTCGGTTCCCAGCTGCTGCCAGTGGTCTCCGGGCCAATTGGAATGGAGTTAAAGGGAAAAAAAAAAAAACCCAACCCACGTCTGTGTCTGGGCCATTTACTGTTTGTTTTACTTCTTTTGAAGGCGGCGGCGCTGGGGTCAGCTCCGTGCAGCCCCGAGCTTGCTGCTGGCTCTGCCTCCCGCAGCATTTAGGGGGCTGGAAGCGCCCTCGCTTGCGGTCGCAGCATTGCCTGGTGGCGGCAGGGCTCTGAAGTCAGGATGCTGGAGAGAGAGCAGGCCCACCGCTGTGGAAGGGGCCCCCTGTCACACTGCTTAATAACTGGCTTTCTTTCCTTTGAGACATATTCCACCCTCCTGCCGCAATTTCGCTCACCACTTCCCTACCAGTCCACCACCATAGCCGCCCCCACACATATTTTCTCCCGGCCAGGTCATTGCCACCATCAAAGGAGCAGCACGGCAGTGCCTGTGGCAGGAGGGGTGCGGGAGGGGCGCTCATTCAAAACAAAAATTTCTGGGAAAATATCATTTGGGGTAAAATGAAGTGCAAAGGTTTGGAGGAGGAGCCCACGTCCTCCTGCTACAAAGCAGTTTCCAGCTGCACACCTCGAGCTGCAATGATATTTTTTTCTCCTTTTAACTCCTTCGTGAGTTTTGTAAGAGCAGGAATCAGCATCCAGCGATACACGTGGGAGGCGTTTTGACCGGGAGAGCTTTTCCTTGCTGCCTCGCAATTGTCAGCAATTGCTGTATCAACAGCAGAAGTGCGCTGCCTCGGAGCATTCTGAATCACCCGCGGGCATCTCATTGCTCTGCTTTTGGGCTCGGGGCTGTCTTCCACCACCAGCTATTCCTGCAGCTCCTGGCGGGCACCTCCTCTGGGCTGCAAACAGCCCCATGTCTTCTCATGCCCATCTGGGAAGGGGCTGGCAGCACCCCCGGCCACCTCCCCATGGGTGGTCCTGTGCTTGGACTCAGCGCCCGCCTCGCCAGAAGGCTGTTCTCCGCATCACGCTTTGGCACTGGCTTTTCTCACTCATCTTTTCCCGACTGGCTTTCAAAAAGATCTCTTGAAATAATACCGGAGAGCCTTCGCAGGGTCCTGAGAAGTTTTCTGCATTATTCATTTGCGTGCCTTTGAGCTACCTAGCTCAGGGAGGCTTCATTTATAAAGCAGCTGGCAAAACAAAGCCGAGGGAGCTACTTCCCTCGTGTGAGCAGCTCGTAATAAACCCAGCGGAACACAGCTTGCTCTCTAACAATTATCAGCATCGTCTCCTGAAGACAACGCTCGCTGTGTCCTCGGCTCCCCTCCTTTTCAAGCGCCCAATATTTGAAGTGTGAAGACTTCATTATTTCTCCTTCCTCCTTCGGCTAATGAGGTCTTCACACTTTAAAGAGGGCTGGGAGGAGGGACAGGTCCCGGGCGGGCGGTGCGGGAGGAAGGGCAGCTTGCCCTGACTCATAAATCTGCTTGGCTCGCTGTGCGAGGTCTCTGGGTAATAAGAGCACAGGAAATGGTTGCTTTTACTGTTCTCTTGAAAAATGTAAACTTCTTGTCTGCTGTTGGGCAATAGGGAAAGTAGACGGTGTTTCTTGGGGAGGAGGTTGTAGAAAAAGGAGCAAAAGGCAAAGATGGTGCCGTGGCTCTGCTTCCCAGCCTTGCACAGAGAATAAGGCAGCCTGGGACATTCGCTGCCCTTTTATCATCCAGGTTTCCAGCTCTCATATCCACCCAAAGCAGATTTGCAAGACAGGCACCGTATGGGCTGTGCAAGCCTTGCACCCATGCCCTGCTTTGCCAGAGCTGATGCTTCATGGAAGGAGCAGATGTTCCCTGCGTCCCTACAGGAGAGGCTGGGCTGACTGCGGTGGGGCACGAGGGACACATGTCAGTCCCAACATCCTCACAGACCCTCACCACTGCCACATCTCAGCAGACAATTTCAGCTCTCCGCCCTCTCTTAACTTTCTCTTCTTCAGGCCGAGCAAACCCAGGTCCCATGTCTGCCATGTGCTCCAGCTCCTACGAGTGTTAAAGATATACAAGTTCTGTCACAACGACTGGGTTTACATGTTTTACATCAGGTGGACTAGGGATCAGGAGCAAAAAAAAAACCAAAAATTAGGCACTGGAAGGCACATCAGAAGTTAGGACATCCAGTGGAGTGCATCCATGGATGTTCTTGAATCATTCTTGAATAAGAAAATTATCTCTGGAAGTCCAAGTTGGTTTCTGAGGGTAAAACAGGTAGAAAAATAAGAAGCATTTATGCATGAAAATTAAACCCAAATAAATACAGCATTTTCTTCTAAAAACCGAGTGGCATACAGGTGCAACAAGTTCTTATCACCGATGCTGAGCTGTGGACAAGGCCATGCAGATAATGGCACCTCTCTTCCCCAGAGCACAAACCATAAAAAATGTGCTTGGTGAGAGCCGCGGGGACTTTGCTGTTTCACTCCAAGGCTGCAGCACAGTTGGCCTCTGTAAACTTTGACCAAAACTCAACATTTTACACTGTTATTTTTATTCTTAATGGGTTTAACTACAACAATTACAGACTAAATACTTTTCGGCTTGCTGCTTTCTCCGGCCCATGGCTCCTGGGGGCAGCCTGGCCTCCGGCAGTGCCTTGGGCAGAGCAGAGGCCTACGCCCTGAGCCGGCCATACTGCGGGCAGGCCGGAGCCCTGCACGAAGAGGGAGCTGCCGTGTGGCTGGGCTGCTTGAGGCTCTGGCTGTCCTGTTGCCAGTCCTGTTAGTGGCCTTCAACACACGGGTAGCCCTGGCTGGGTAAAAGCTCGTAGTGAGCAGAAAACAAAGCCGCTCTCACTCCGTGCAGGAGCGGGCGCTGCCTCAGAGCGCGCCCCAGGGACTCCTCTCCCGGCTCCGAAACACAATCCCTCACAAGGGCAACATCTGCAATTCGTAACCCTGTCAAGCAAGCCTCCAGCTGTGGGATGTTTGTCCGACCTGCCAGTTGCATGATTATAATGACTTCCTATAAAAAAAAAAAAAAAAAAAAAAGTTAGTTAAGGTCAAAGCCAAGCTAACTGTGCCTTTATTTTCTGCAAGAGACAAAGCGATGCAGCGAGGAGCAGGGAACATCCCAACACGGCAGCCAGGACACCGGCCCTATTTTTACTGAGCGCTGAGCCGCCAGATTGCAACACCGAGAGGAAGAGAGCCGCCTGCGCAATGTTTTCCTTGCAAACTTTGGAAATGCTCTAAATACGAGTTGGTGTTAAGTTAAAAAAAAAAAAAATACTGGGAAAAATACATGTGGTAACACATGGCGGAAGCAAAGAGAGGATACTACAGTGAATGCAATCCAAAATCAGGTAGGAGAGCTAGCCAAATTAAGGTGTAGAAAAAGCTGCCTTAAACACCAGGAATTTATGGAAAAGCTGTCGCTGCCAGGCCAGTGGAGGGGCCTGGATGCTGCAAGTGCAGGCAGAGGGCATTGGGGACTGGCTCCAGAGGACACAGCCACTGGGCAACTCTGGGTCTCCCACTCACCATCTCCTTGAGCACCAGTCATACCTAACGGGGGGATGAACTCTTTCCATTTTATCTTTCGATTCCAGAAATTCAAGCCCGAAGTTGCTCAGGAATGTTTGCGCAGCCGACAGAAACTCGCAGAAAGAGCTACTTCGATTCACCCCCCCCGGGCATGCAAGACTGCATCCGCAAACCGCTTATGTAAATTAACATTTCATTGGGTTATAAATTGCAAAAAGTCTTCCTAAATATCCCACATCTGCTTTCTGCCATGGCAGCCGTTTACATACCACATTTTCAGTCACCAGGCATCTGCTGTATTCATTGATTGAAAAATGGTCCCCGCTCCTCTTGTAGCTCCTTTCTAACACGTGTTTAGGGCAGCACAAGCAGCACGTCCCATCGCATCGGCGTTAAATGTATTGTCTGCTGCAATTTAACACTGTAAAACTAATGGTTGCTATCAGCAAGGTCATTTAGCGATGTGGGAAGATATAAATCATCTCCGGGCCGCCTCCACGCGCGGCCCAGAATGGCACCTCATGTTTGACTTCCGCACGTGCCCCGCATCTGCCTCCTCGCGCTCTCCTCTCACAGCACGTGCACCACTGTGGAGGGGTGTAAAAACGTACACTGGTGTTATGTGAAGGCACTTAGCACACGCAAACCGGGTGTTGGTTTTTCAACACTGTTGGTGATGTGAACAGTTAGAGGCTGAGCTGACAGCAAATGCAACCACAGAGAGTTCAAGAGCACAGAACAAGGGGGCAGTGAGGGAAATATGACTTCCCTGAGTAAGACTTGAGGTGTCCCCCAGCTCCTTCCTAGAAAATACACTGGTGAGCTTTGTTGACTGTGGAAATGGATTTGGGTTCAGCCTCTTTGGGAATTTTAGTGTGAATTCAGCATCACACCGACTGACAACGATGGATTTAATTGAATCCATTGCACGGCCCCCACTGACCCAACCATGGCAGATAGGATAAAAAGCTTGGGGCTCCAGGGCAATGCTCTGTTTTCTATGAAAGGCAAAACCCAAGTAACTCAAAGAATGACCCAAACCTGCTGATTTACATCATCTTAATAGCGCGGTGGGGATCGGATATTAACCCTCCTGCTTCTCAGCATCCACACATATTAAGCACAGGACAGCCTCTCAATGGCCCTGTCCTGACACCACACAGGAATCCTTCTTGGAAAAACCCCAAATACTACACATCCACCCCTATAAAAATACTGCGAAATGAATGAGTTAAATCACTCATATTGTTCAGCACTCAATCTAGAGTAACACAGTCTGGAAAGAGAAAAGAATACGTAATTTAGGCTGTGTAGTGGATAATTAAAGAGCAGCTGAAGTTAACGCAGGCTATATCTATTTCCCCTGCCTCTCATCAGTACCATCGAGCCATATATTGTCAAACACATCATGCCAGCTTTGGGAAAGCTAAGCATCTCCACCTACTACCCAAGTGATTGCCAGCTCTCTGTAGGCATCCATAGGATCTGATGTCAGCAGTGTCCTTAGGGCCTTTAAAAGGTGAATTCTATAAAATATCCTCAGTGATTAACTTTCAGTTGTGCCTTGAAAGCTGAAATGCAACAGCTGTTGTGTAGTTTCCACTGCTATGGGAAGCGCACCGATGCACTCTTTGCTGCTAAGAGGCTGCAGCCATCAAGCAGGCCCAAGAAGAGGCAAAGCAGCAGCCTTCCCCCAAAACATCCAGCGGAGAGCTAAGCCCTGCTTCCCCTGAACCTTTATCAGAAACAGGTGATGTCAATTAGACAGATGTCAATTAGATATGTTGGTCGGGGTGGGAGAGACAGGGATAAAGCATCACCCTCAGGGTGAGGTGATGCATGAATCCACTGTGATAAGCAGAAGATATTCTCTATTATTTCCCTGAGGCTCTATCTTTTTACTCCCTGATCAGTCTATATTTTGCTTATTATTATTATTATTATTATTTTCATTTCATTTCATTTTGTTTTTATTTGATTTTATTCCCACCTTCTCACTCCCTTCTCCCACCCCTCAGCCCCTTCTGTTCTGGGAGCAGCGTGCAGGGCAGCCCATTCTTCCATCCCGTGGAGCACTCCTCATCCTCATCTGTGGCCTTACAGCTCTGGATTTCACGGGCTGGCTTTAAGCCTTGTAATTTTAAACATGCTGCTGAGGCAAAAAGCAATAGAGACCCCAACGGAGACTCCAAAGGCCTCTTTAGGTACCCCATGTAGGGTGGCGGTGTCAGGCTGGAGAGCCCTGCCTGCAGGAATGCTCGGTGTTGGGGACCTGTAGATAAAGCTCTCAATCATGGTGTTCATCTGTCACCTTCTCAGTGACATCCTGGAAATGGAGGATGGATTCTGTGCATTTCACACCCCTCCCGCAGGTATAGACCCAAGGCTTTACTCACACCCAGTCCTTTGAAGAAGGTGATCTTTGCTTTCACTGGGAGGAGAAGGGGACTTAGCTGCCTGAGCTGTACCATGAGCATTGGTTAGCATCTTCTCAGCAGTGCACATGGGTGGGAGTGCTGGTACCTGACTGCTCCCACCAGGCTGGGAAGGCTTCAAAGAGCTGATGTGTCCATCTTATGTCTGGCATGTGCCCAGCTTTCCATGGTTTTGTGGTTCTCAGCTTTCCATGCTGGAAATTACTGAGAGTTATCCCGTCTGGAGGTATCCCTACCCCTCAGGAGCTGCACGCGAGTTGCCAGGGGTTTGCAGAGGGCATCCTCCTGGTGAGGTCAGGCCTGCCCCGCTTTGGGGGAAAAATGGAAAAAACAGCACTTCGCTTGGGTTGTGCAACATTCCTGTCCTCACAGCCTGAGGGCATCTTTTACAAGAAATAAAACACATGAGACCGTGCAATAAGTAAAAAAAAGAAAAAAAAAAAAAAAGAAGAAGAAGAATTAAAATAAAGCCCAAAGCCCAAGACAACCAAGACAAAGCACGGATTTCTCATGCCAACTGCAGGGAGACATTCAGCTGGGAATAATGTGTGTTTCTGACAGCATTATTCACTCACCCCTGAGTAAATACCCCTTAATCCCTATCCTAGCAGAAATTTATGGGAAAGATTAGCCGGGCAGCTTGCTCTGAAGTGTCACAAAGCCCGCGGCTGCCCGGCAGAGGTGGGAGCGGGACCACCAAGCACCACCCACACGTGGCTCTGGACCAGCCTGGCGCTGCGCCGCTCCCGGCTGCCTTCTTCAGCGACAAAAGCTTGGTGTCTGCCTGAGATCCTGCAGACTTTTCTTTTTTTTTTTTTTTTTCCCCAAACGCCTTTAATGAGCTGTTTCACAACTAGCGAAGGGCAGAAATAAGGCTGAGCAGAGCTGGTGGGAGGCAAGAAGCCCCAGTCTGCAGAAAGCCAGGAATTTCCCCTGAGGCTCTGATTCAGACGAGGAAATAGCTTCAGGTTTCTCCAAGCTGAAATTCTCAGAGAATTCTGGCTTTGGCAAAAGTATTACAGGGATTTAATACCCTGTCTATTATTTTATGTATTATTGTATGCTATTAGAGGCCAGTCATCATGCGATCATTTTCTCAGAGACCTTGCGTGGAAATTTTTAGTCGCTCAACTTTGTGAAAAAAAAAAAAAAAAAGTGAGGGGCATTTTTCAGTTAACAATTTGCAAAGCAAGCCTCCTGACTGACCTAAATCCAGCAATTTGCAGCACTTCCCGAGGCCAGGCATTACCAGGAACGGGAGATGGCTCCTGGGGGAGGTGAGGGCTCAGCTCCTAGCTCGGGAGCCTGGTGCCACATCGACCAGCGAGGGCTCGGGATGCAGCCACCGCTCCCTGGGCTGGCGCAGGGCAGGAGCGGCGATGTGCAGAAATGCAAACCTTCCCCAAGGTCCAGCTCCTTCCACTCAAGGGCTTGACTGAAGTCCCATTTAAAGCCATGAAAGCTTTTCCATCGACCTCTGCGGGCTGACCGCTCGGGAAATGAGGCAGGACCATCTGTTTGAAAGGCCCGTGTCCGTATCAGAGTGCTTCTGATCGATAGCAGGCAATAAGCACGGCGCGCAGCACGTCCCCTCCCGGATGCGCTGGGGCCTTCCTTCACCTGCAGCACCAGGCACCCAGCCCCGAGCCAGCCAGGGCGCCCTTTCAGCATTGCTTTGGGAGAAAAAAAAAAAAAGAAAAAGCAGGAGCACCCATCTGTGGCTCTGATGTGCTCAGGCAGAGCGCAACTGGGCACGCAATGAGGCCACGTCCCGTGTGGGAGAGCTTTTCCCTTGTACCCAGTTTCCACCGGCCTCGGCACAGAGGATGTTTCTGCTCTGTCCCACCAGCTGCGCTCCATTTTCCAGGGTTCTTCCCCCAAAAAGCAGGACATTTATTACAAAGATGTACCAACGGACACCACTGCTGGTGGCTAAGAACAGATTCAGGAGTACAAAACGCAAACACGACTGTTGGTGTGCCGCGTTATCTGACCCGCTGTGAGCTCCGGGTGCTGGGATGGGACCCCGACACCTCCCGCTGTCACACACTGCCCCACTGCTATTTCCCCGTCCCTGAGCAGGCAGAGATGCCCACCTGGACCTCGGACTTACAGCAAAATGTTTAATTACTCAGGTCTGTCTTTTCCTTGATACCCGAGGCTGTGATGAGAAGCTTGTATTAATTGGCAATAAATTAAATCAGCTCTCTGGCTGGAGACTGGTTTGCCACAAAAAGTCGGCTTTTGCTCTGCTCTTGTTCCCATTTAATGAAAGGCAAATATTTAACACCGTGGCCAAGGGCAGCGCTTCTATATTTGTGCAGAAAAATGTCACAACCGAACCAGTTACGCTCAGCTTTGCCAATACTTAGAGATAATACAACCAGACGCATGACCTGATTACATTACCTCCTTCTTTTCTGCTTTTCCTTCTCTCTTTCTTCTTCTACATGATGTCAGTAAAATTCGGGCAAAATCAGCCCAAAGTGAGCTGCCCGAGGGGTGTGATGAAGCGCCTGGCAGGACCAGGGGTCCCTGAGCCTGCTTGCTCCCCAGGCACAGAAGCGTTTCCTCCCCAGATCCCATCTCTGCGATGCCATCACCAGGCTCCCAGCTACGCATGTGTCTCTTCTCTCGTCCTTCAGTTATTATTTGGATAAAGGATTTCTGATCGGTAAACCGATGCTTTCATAATCCCCTGCCTTTTCTCCGGTAACAGGGAGCCTGTGCGACCACAGGCAATGATTTCCTCCTCTCTGGCACCGTCCTTCATTCGCACACAGGGTCCCCTCTCCGTCCCTGCTAGCACCCTGGCCCTTTGGGAGGGGAATGGGGGCAGGCAGAGGTTTTCCTTCTTTGGCTCCCTTTTTCAGTGCATCCTCCCTGGCTCCGTGGGATGTAGGGTTTGGACGTGAGCAGACCCTAGTGAGCAGCCTGACCACCAGCGCCAGGTAGCAGAGCTCGGGGATGCCCTGCCGGGTGGTGAGGGCTGACACAGCTTTCCCCCACCAGCGAGCAAGGCTCTCCCTCTTCTCAAACCTCCACCCCACTCCATGTGTGGCTTCTTACGCTGCAGGGAAGATCTCCGGGCTGCATTTTGATCGATTCTTCCTCATTTCCCAAACCTTACATTAAAATATTTCTCATTATTTATTTTGATCTCCAAGCAAACGCGGAGGAGGCAGTACTGGGTTATCTGAAGTCACGGGGAGGTTCTAGGGGAAAGAGCCAGGAAGGTTAATATTCTTATTTGCTCAGTGGGCTCCGGCCAGGAAAGTATTTGCAGTTTCCTGAAGTAATAAGAAAAGCATTAACAACCTCTCTGGCACGAAGGGGCTCCGTTATTAAAACCTGCAGAGAAGCCCCCCCACGCCTCGCTTCCCCCGGCCGTGTCCCGTCCCGCAGATACCTCGGCTGGGCTGAGGGACAGGGGGCGAGGACCACGCACGGAGAGAGGGCTCCAGCCAAAGGACCACGGGCTCGTGTGGGCCACCAAGTGCTGCCAGGTGTTTTGTGCCACTGCCGCCTTCGCCATCAGCATGGGGCGACGTGCGACCCGCGGAGACGAGCGCCTGTGCTCCGGTGTCTGGTGCCTTGGTTCATCGCGAACGCCTCGCTATTAGCCGATGAGCCTGCACGGGCAGGCACGCCGCTTGTCACGTTCATCTCACGGCAATCTGTCAGCCCGAATAGGTCACATAATATAAAGCTCCTAATATTTTGACTTGGCTCCTCACCATGCTCTCCCAAATGTGTGCGACAGCATGGAGGGGATTATTATTTTTTTTTTTTCTCACTTGCAAGACAGCGTCACTGCAGTCTAACATTGCAAAAACATTTTCTCACCAAGAGCTGGAGCATCGGGCTGGGACTGCAAGAGCTTCCCAGGGATATTTCTTCCAAGGCTTCTGACACAGCCCTGGAGGGAGGTTTTTTTCCCAACATTTTTCCTTCCACGGCGTCCTTAACCAGAGCGGTTGTGGCTCTGGGCACGGGCAGGACGTCTCCGCCCGCCCGCCGTGTATTTGATGCCTTCATTATACCTTTCACTTCCTATGTCAATAATGGAATAATATTTCAATAATAATTCAATCTAATAGCCTCTAATCTAATAGCCTGCATCTCCAAACCTCGTTTAGGGCCGTTTGCCCTGATTACATCAGCCGGAGCGGAGGAGAGCAAACACACAATTGGAGGCTGGACGCCGTCCCGGCTACGTCTGCGGCGCCCATCGGGGTGCGTGGGGCTGGAGGCAGGAGGAACCAGCCATGGCCATAGCCCTGCAGCCCTGAAGGGACTGGGGGAATTCCTCCTTGCCTGCATGGCTGTATCAGTGGCCCGCAGATGGCTGGGTGCTGCTCTACCCCTGCCTCGTGTGTCTCCTGTTGGGTGTCGGGGATCAGGGTCTCGTTGGAGAAGTGTCCAGGTTCCCTCCTCTGAAGGCTGCAACCAGTTATTTTCATGGTGCAAGGTGGAGGCTGTAAACTGGAAACTCTTTGAGCTGCAGATTTGATTCTCCTTTAAGAAATTTATTCTCCTTTCCATTTGCAGTTCTCAGAGGAATACCCTTTCAGTGGACTTGAAAAGACTGCTTCGAGTCCCGCGGCAAGAAGTGGTTGTAATGGAAGCAAAAATCGGGTATTCGGAAAATATAAAAACTTCTCACGCCATTCTGCAGCAATGCCTCAGACGCCTCTGCAAAATAGGAGGTCCAGGGGCAAGCATGCTGACAATGTCTGGGAATCACCCAAATTGTGCAGTTACCCCAGCACGGCCGGGGTCAGCCCCCAGCACCGCCCCGGGAGGCACAAGCTGTGCCGGGACGCTCGTGGTGCTTTTGTGCCGGTAGCGTACGCATGGCACATACAGCTGGTGGGCACACAGCAGTGCACGTCTGCACTATTTGCATTATCTGCGTGATTTGCACTATTTGCCAGAGGCGACACCAGTTTTTCTTTCAGCGCAGGTGCCTTCCTGGACACCCCACGTACGGAGCGCGCAATGAAAGCGCAAGCCGCGACCCCAAGCTGCGTTCAAGGTGCCGGTTTTAAATGCAGCCTACAGGCAATACTCAAGGGGATTTTAAGAAAGCTGTACTACTTCAGCTTGCTCAGGCATAAAGGAAACAGGTTAATTTCCCTTTGGTGCTGTGCAGGCCGTGCCTTCAAAGCCACTCATTACCCAGGGGCTTCCTTTAGCCCCTGGCCTCGTGCCCAGGTCCGCAGTCGCACCCTGCGAGCCGCAAGCAGCGCAGAGAAGCACAGGGCATCGAGGGAAGCGCAGCCTGCACGTGGGCAAATCCAGCCGGATGCTTGCGCTGGAAGCCTGGCCCAGCGGTGCCTCGTGCATCCCAGAAAATCCCATTTTCGTCTCCATCTGTGACAGCTTCTGGTGGCCGCGCCTGGGTGTGAGCCAACACACACAGCTACCGATGTGGTTCCAGCGCGGTGCATTGCTCGGCACGTGAGCACGGTGTGCTGCTTGCCCTTGAGGGAGGTCCTGTGGTTCCATGGCATTTTTTTTTTTTTTTTTAATTTTTTTTTCACCAGGCAAAACTAGCAGCTGGAAAATGGGCTATGAAGAAAGTGCCAATGGATATAATGGGCACGAACGATGTGAAAATCCCCGACTGCCAGGCTGCCCTGGCAAAGCGCTCCGGTTTTACCGCAGTCACGTTCCTGCAGCAGGGATGTCCCTGGCGGTGCTGCAGCAGCCAGGTTGGGCACCTCCAGCACAATATCACGTGTAGCTTTTGGCTTTGTGAGCCTTGGGCATACCTGGCTCCCGCTGCAGGACGGGCCCCTGCAGCAGCACATGGCAGTGCAGGCAATTTTTTGCCCACCACCACGGCTGCTCCGCAGCATCCCTTCCTCACGGAGGCCTGTCGGCATCCCTGTGCTAGGGCTATCTCCTCATTCCAAATTAAAGGGCGCTCCGTGCACTCTGTTAATCAAGCGTGACAGTGCATGTATCTTAATTTAAAATCATTGATATGGTTATTATTCCAGGCTGGACTGCGCGAGGAAGACGAATAACACTTTGGGGAATAGCAAGTATGTTTCTGCTGCGGAGAATCATTGCGTCCAGGTGGTTTTGTTCAATTTATTTTAGTCTTAAGATATATGCAGAAATCCACTCCTCGGGCATGCGTGTGTCTGCCTGTGCGGGATCAGACGGTGGTTGTCTGAACCTGACCTTGTACTCGGAAAGGCTGCGGACCCTGGTAGGTCCCCGTGCTCCCTTCCCCACCTGCAGTTGCAGGAGGACACCGCGGGCACTGCACAGCCAGCGCAAAATCTCGCCCTGCCTTGGAGCCAAGGGACACGTTCGTCAACATTTGTTTTGCTCCTTTAGCGGGAGCATCACGGAGAGCACGGGAGGGATTTTCCCAGCAGCAAAACCTTGTTCTCCCTCCTGCCCTTGGGAATCTGCTCTCCGCAGGAGCCAAAGGCTTGCCTGATGCTTTGCCCACCATTGTCATGGGCTGAATCAAAGGGCTTGCAGCTCCGGGATTATTGTGGCTTGAAAGCCACAGACTTAAAAATTGAAAGATGCAATTCAGCTGTTGGTATATAAATATGCAGAAATTATAGCTCATTCCTAAACTTAATTGAGCACCATATGATCTGCATTCACTGCAGTCAATTTGGAAACATTAAAAGCTATTTTGATGGCTGTTTTTACAGTTACTGATTTGTTAATGTGTGTTTTGCAAATGCAGTTTTGATTGGCTCATCTTAATTTGCCAAATGGAAGGCACTTCTAATAGAGCTAAAAGGAGCAGAGGATTTCGTTTGACTTTGCATTTTAATACGTTGGCTGGTGTTTATTTTTCCACTCCAGCCCGCGCGGGGAGGGAAGGGGGTTGTGGTGAAACACACGCCCAGCCATTAAACACTTTGATGTATTTGAGGGAAGACGTGGTTTTACTGGTGCGGTCGTCTGCCGCTGGAAAACATGAAAAAGAGCAAGTGATCGCTAGCTGTTCTATCACTGATAAGTTTTTTAATTCCTTCCCAATCCCCGAAAAGAGGCGATTTTCGATACCCACAGCACCTGGCGATGCTGCCGCAGGAGGAGGAGGAGGAGGCTGTGTCCCTTACGGGAGGCTCAGCAAGACGAAGATTCACATTTCCCCGTGGCGACCCCGTCCCCATCCGGCTGACCGTGGGAATAAAGAAATCCCCGAGAGCGTCGGGGCGGTCTGTGCACTCCCCCTCCTTCTCACGTCCTTTATCGCAGGCACCGATCGGATCAGCCACGAGGGTGGGTGGCAGGATCGCAGGTTTTTCTGGTCGGACCTGAAGGAGCCGCAGGTTTATCGCGCAGCCCTCTGCTCCTGCAGGCACCACATCAAATAGCCTCCTTCTCCGCCCGGGAGAGGAGCCCGCCGCCGCCTCCTGAGCTTTCACAACTGGCCACCAAGACAGTGTCTTGGGCTTCCCAACCTTGTGCAGAAATGGTTTTATGTCAGATCTTGCAGGGTTCCTCCAGTTCCCGTCATGTTCCTGCACTTGTCTGTGGCTGGGAAAGTTACCTGCCTCTGCCTAACTGGCCCTTAAACGTCTTTGTGGAGGGCAGTCAGATCTCCTGCCTCGCTGTGCTGAGATTTTGGCGAACTAAATGCACCCTGCCGTCTGTCCTGCCCCTGCAGCTTGGCTTTTCTTGAGTGTTCCCCATCAGAGCTGTGTCCAGCCTCCCAGGTGAGCTCCGGTGGGCTCCCCGTGTGTCTCCTGGGGGCTAAGCCCCCGTGGCCGGGCAGAGCTCCTCTCCCAGCCATTCCCAACCGATGCACTCCGTGTCTTTGCTGTGGGATCCCAGGCACTATTGGATTTCATCTCCCCTTTCTAATTCCAGCCCCAAAGGCCCTCTCGTTATTGATGCTTCCCCTTAATTTTGTGCCATCAGCAGATTTCATCGCCCTGCTCCCATTTTAATGACCATTAGCGAAAACACCAAACTCTTTGCTTTCGGCGTGGACCTCTCAGGAAATGGCTCCTGTGGCTGCCACCTGCCCTCGCCCAGGTTCTCGCCTCCCTCCCAAATCTTCCCCCTGTCCCACCTCCTCCCTGGGACACCGCTGAAACCCTCTTACTGAAGTCCGGGTAGATGCAATCTCCTTCATTCCCTTTGTCTCTGAAATCCATTATCTGAGCTAAGTCAGGCACAATTAACCTTTGTTTCACCTTTGCTCCAGTTTTATATCATTTTCCATTTACCTCCGTAACCGTAATGGCTCCTTCCTTCATACATTTTTTTAAATAAAGTCAGATTAGTCGGCCTTTAATTATCCAATCACCATTTTTCTCAAGTGTCAGTATCACATATGCTGGTCGCCAATAAAACGCAGGAGCAGTCCTTGGGGCAGGGACTAAGCCCCGCAGTTCCTCTCTCCCCAGGGGGATCCCAAATCACTAAGATAAACCACAAAGGACCACGCTCCGGTGTTTCCTTTGCCCTTCAGAATAACGTTTCTTGTGCTTTCTTAAAGCTTTATTGCCATTAATAGGTTATGAATTAGAGGTAATAACTTCAGGAGCTTCATTAATTTCCTTACTGGGTGAGAATGAAAAAGGTGACCTGGATAAACCCATAATGTTCTGGGTATGCTCGTCAATCTTCTGAGATTGAACTTCTTTGTTCCCCTTTACAACGCCGTATTTCTTCCCCGCGGCTTAGGGAAAAATGCTTCATAAACCTCTTCAATGGAGACGTAAAATACCCAGAAATAAGTATTTTCACCTCTGGAGATCTGAGTTCACATTTTACCTTTAGCCATAAGTAAAAACAAGCTGTGTTCAGCGCAGCCTCGTGCCCATGGCTCCGCTTGGTGAGGGAAGGGGGAGCGGGCATGGCCGTAGCACCAGCTGACACAAAAAGCCTCGTGAATGCCCCGGGAGCATCCCCACGCATTGCTGGCAGGAGTGCAGCCCTCCCGTTGCTCTCCTCGTTCCTCGTTCCCGTGTGTCACCAAACAGCCTGCATATTTCTGGCTTTGGGCACGTCCCCGGCCGTCTGCGTGCGTGTCTCAAAACCAAAACCAACTGCTGAGTTTCGTGGTGAGCTCCAATTACCGCTTCAATACTTAGAGGGATTTTTTTTTTTTATTTTTTATTTTTCCACCTGGTGCAGCCGTGCTGGTGCCCAGCAGATCCCTCGAGGAGCAGGGCTCAGCCGGCAGCGGTGCCGCTACGCGTACCCTGCTCCTGAAGCTGCGAGCTGATGTCTTGGGTAGGAGCCTAGTGAGAGCAGGGTCGGTAGCTGCAAAACCTAAAGTAAGATTAGAGTAAAATGCCAAATCCCACTTAGCACCAGGGGAGCAGAACGATGCCTCCCAGTTTAATCCAGTAGCATCCTCTTGTTTTGGGGCGCGATTAGCAAGAATTGGGCTGCTTCCAGTCTTGCTGACCTACGGTGCCGACAACATCGGCTGGACCTGCCGTTGTCAGTAGCCACCAAGGCCCCCAGCCTCCCCCCCCAGGAATGCTCATCCCATTTGATCCAGCCCAGGCAGCATGACGAGACCCAGAACAACACTCTGAGATTCATGCCAGCCCTCGGGCTCTCAGCTGCTTGGGCAGCGGGGCTGCTGCCTGCTCGCCAGTCCTCTGCACTTCAGCATCCACCTGGAAGCCCTTGTGAGGGGCCTGCATCCAAGCAGCGCCATTTTGTTCTGATATTTTGGCAAAACACTTGGATTTCAGCTAGCGTATTGCTATGCCGAAAGAGCTTTGTCAGCGTTTTCCCCCCCCCCCCGTCAGATTTCATGACTCAGCCCTGCCTTCGGTCGCCAGCTCCCGGTTCCTGCTGGTGTTTTCCCCCCAGGCCGTTTCCTGGCCGGGCGCTCCCCTCACACCTCCGCTCTCCCTGCAGCTCCCAGGGCTGTGGGGACGCACAAGGGGCCCTGGCACGTCCCCATCCCCGGTGTCCCCTTCTCAGGAGCTCAGCTCTGCAGCAGAAGCCCCAGCCGGTGCCAGGCGAAGTGCTGGCTGGCTGCGCCGACGCCGCGCACTAAGCACAGAAATCTGTTTGCTTTATCAGCACGTCATACAGCTGGCGTGGTGAGGATACCTAACGCATGAATAATTTGGCGTGGATGCAAAATACACACCGGGCTGCAACGGAAGGGACAGGGCAGAACTAGAGCACATCTTCCTTCTCTGCCTCTCGTTCCAGCAGCCGGTTATTTAAAGGAGGAGCGCGGGGCGCGCCGCCCTGGTAGGCATTTCGCTCCCATTAGCAGGCATTTTGCTGCCAAAAAGAGTGGAGGCTGCTGCCAGCCTTGTGCAAACCAGCCCGCAGAGGAAGGCAGCCCGGGTCCTGTGCCCTGCAGCGCACCCACAAGCAGACGCAGGAACCCCTTCGGGCAGGGGGCAGGCAGAGAACACACGCAGGTGTCCGGGTGCGCGCCCAGCCCTTCTCCTCCCCGGCCACACACACCGGACACGAACTCCTAAGGTTAACACGGCACATATTTTTTTAGTGGCCTCATGCCGGAGTGACTGGGAAAAAAACACTGACTGCCGTGTTAGTCACCGCTGAACGTAGATAGGAAGGCGCGGGTGCTTTACGCGGAGCTGAAGGGCTGCGTTGTCCTCATACCTCTGCCGCTCACCTTGGCGCAAAGCACCGGGGCTTCACTGCGGGGTCAGACTCCGACAGCCATTTCTTCCACGTTATTTTCCCAAAGCTGATTTTTTTTGTCTCTTTCCCCCTTCCAGCAGACAGAAGATCTCCCTCGGGAGAGCCCAGCCCATGGGGGATGGCTGGAGTGCGTCCCAGAGACATCCCCAGCCCCCAGGGGCAGCGATTCCCCGCCGGCAATCCCCAGCCAATATTTAGCTAACGAAGGCACTTGGAGCCTGGCCGTGCTCCCGTGGTTTCTTCGGGCTATTTTTGTTGTGTGCAGAGCAGAGGAGAGGCGATGTTTGTACAACCGGGAGCACAAAGGTTATCGTTTTTGCACAACGTTTGTTTTTCCGATGTAATACTGCTGTCCCCACGCTACTGCCGGGGGAGTTTCACAACCTGGCTCCGAGCCTGTGGATTTCCGTTCCGTGCTAACGGCCCGCTCCAGGAAAAAGGGCACAGGATGAGTTTCCTGGAAAAGCATGGGAAAATTTCACACCGAGCCTGCAGGGAAGCGAGAGGCTGCGGCTCTGAGCACAGGCATGGGCCACCTGCAAGGGGACGCCCAGAAGGGGTCACCCAAAAGGGGACACCCAGAAAGGGACAACCAAAAGGGGACAACCCAGAAGGGAACGGTCCCCAAAATGCTTCCCCCCACCCCTTTCCCTGGAGGTGGTGCCCGTGCGCGTCGAGGAGGGATGGAGCTGGCACGCGGCTCCCACGCGCAGCTGTCGGAGCTCGGGCTTGCCGTACAGCACCATATGCTGCACCGAGTGGGGGGAGCTGCACAGCGCTACGAGAGGCGCTTAAAATACTCCCGAATTCAATTACGAGACTGTGGGTGCTTTAAATACATGCGAATGCATATTGTCTAATGCAAGGGAAACTCATCTTGAAGGTGCTGGAAGGGAAAACCCCCGGGGGCTGCAGCGTGCCGGTGCCTCGGGGTTTGCACAGCCCTGCTCTGAGCATCACACGGTGGGTGACGTCCTCAGGTGCTGGGGGGCTGAGCCAAGGCACAGCCCTACTGGGGCTTACTGAAGACACACAAACACTTGTGGGGTTGTTTGAGTTTGGCCCTTTTCAATACGTCTGCTTTTCTTAAATAAGCTGGCGTGCCCTTGCACGAGTCACCCCAAAACCAAAGCCGTGTGTGACATAACAGTGGGATTAGGGGCAGGAAGAGAAAACTTTGGGGTGAAAAATGAAGCGTGGCTCTTACAGGACGCGGGGCATCATCCTCCAGCATGGCCCCGAGCGCATCCTTGGGCAACAGGGATGCTGTCCCGGGGTGGACGGAGCCTGTTATTTAGCGCTGAGGCACTGGAGAGGCTTTGAGGTGACAGCCAGCTCCAGCCCTGAGGCTTGCCGGGCGAATACGGGACGAAGTGCCACACGCACGTCTGGTCCCACACCTGGGGAAGGGACCGGAGGGCTGCGGCGCTGGGCACCTGCAGGGGAGACAGGGCCCAGCGAGGCTGCTGGCTGCTTTAATGAAATGCAGCAAGTCCTGCATCATTACCCCGCCGGAGCTCATCAAATTAGCGTTGCAAATGAAAACCACATTGGCCTCATTTTCATAATGCGATTTCGAGAGGGAAAACAGCGTGTGCTGGTGAAGACGGTGTTTGCTTTTCCGGAAAAAAAGCGAAACCTCTTCTTGTCCCTCTGGGGTTCTGGCTCCGTTGGGTTCTGATCCAAATATTTGCTTTGGCCCTGCCTTGTTTTTAGGGGCACGTATAGCGAGGGCACTCGAAGCAAGGTGCGCTGCTGCAGGAAATCAGTGAGGAACAGGGGACGGCCACGCTGTAACCACGTGCTACGCACCCCAAAACACTCCCGAAACTGACCCGGGGCCATTTTCCCATTTGAGAAGGACTCTTGGAGGGAGGAGGCGCTGCTACCCCCCCCCCCCCCGGAACGCAGAACTTGCTTCTGCAGCTCAAAATAAGCCGGCATCTGCGCTATTTGGAGCGCCGCCACCTTCCTCCTTATCGCGCCCGTGTGCCGGAGGGTGACTCAGTGGAAGCCGGCAGCGCGCCCCGGGACAATGCTGATGTCATCGATGGCATCACGCCCGTTTTGGGGCTGGGGGGGGGATTCCCAGTGTCCGTGGGGAGGACAGGAGAGGTGGGAAGCAGCCAGGCCCCCGGCCCCAGCCGCTGTCCCTGCCTGTGCTGCGCTCGGAGAGGACGGTCTCCGAAATAAATGGGAGCGCTGCTACTGCTGCTGGCATCCCGCTGCCATGGTCAGCATCCCTTGCAAAGGCTTGGGGTTCCCCGGGGACTTGAAAGTGGGGAATGTGGTCCCCAAGGGGTGCGCCTCTGATTTTGGAGAGCGCTGGGGCTGGGACATCGCTGAAGGCAGGGACCGAGCCCCTCCTGCCACGGCACCCGGGAGCACGGGGGCAGAGAGGGAGCTTGGCCGGAGCCCTGGCGATGGAGCAACCTGTACCATTGCGAACACTTCAAGTGGGGTTTCACAAGAAACGGAGCCGGCTTCTCCACCCTGACGAGCACCGTGGTGGGAAAAATCCCCTCGGTGTTCGTGCAGTGGCCGTGGTACCGGGTGCCAGGGGCTTCCCCGTCAGAGCCGAAAGTCTGGTGCAGGCCGGAGGAACCTGGTGGTGCCTGCTGCCGAGCACAGGCTGAGGAAATGGGGAATTTTCCAGGCTTGATTCCCAGCCATCAGGAGGAACCCCATCACCCTTGCACTGCTGGATAGCCCCCACTCCCTCGCTAAGTGCTGGGCAGGGGGCAGAAGAGGTTTCCGTGCCAGGTGTCCCCCCCAGGCCCACCCGAACTGGGGGTCACCCCAATCCACGTGGCCAATGCAGCAGGAGGAAAGCTGCGCAGGCATGGAGGGAAGCAGGCCCAGCTCCTGCAATTCTTTCTCCTTCTGAGAGGTTATTATATCCTCACAGCTAATTGTGGGCTCCTGCCAGGAGTGCAACTTGCACCGACAAGCCTCGGAGGGAGGAAGACCCGGGCTGGGAAGCAGATCCGTAGGAGGAAGCAGCATTCTTTTCCCACGTCCAGGAGCAGCAAGACAAGTAAATTCAGCGCTGGAATTTTGCTCCTTACCTTTTATGGCGAAAAAATGAGGCTTTCCTTTGACTTTGCAAATACATGTTCCAGCGTAAATCCGACCTGTGCTTTAATATACACAGGAGCGCGTGCACCCGCTCGGCGAGATGTGCTGAGCACGGGCTTGTGCAGAGGGAAAGCACAGCTCGAGGCTCCTAGAGGAGCCTGCTGATGTCATGGTTTTATCTGAGGACAGGATTTGGTTCTTATTGCTCAGTCTCGCCTTCAAAATGAATTAACAAAGCTAAGCAATTAATTTTTGATGCATCCAATATAGGCAGCGAGAGTTTTGGAGTGATCCGGGCTCGCTCCCGCGGCTGCTGCTGGTTTCCTGCACGGTTGGTACAGGGGAGTCTTGCAATGCCTTCCACTGAAATTTGCTTTATTGAGTGGACAGCAGTGCAGGAAGAAGATTCACAGATGTGAACTGTTCCCTCGGAAGCACCCTACTACAAAACCAAGCACGAAATGCGTTAGAAGAGCAGTTACTCCTTTCTGACTCATTTAATTACAGCCACTCACTTTCCCTGCCTATGGAAATCTGGGTATGGGAAGCGCACGAAGCCACCCCAGCTCGACTCGCCTGGCGTTTGCCTTTCTCCCAGGGGAGGCAGCCTGTGCCGGACCCCCGGCTGTCCCCACGTCGGGGCTGCAGTGCGGGACGGGTGCTGGCGAGTGCCAGAGGAGCCGCGGCTGTGCACGCCTGAGCCTTGGTGCAGCTTGGGAGCACCTGGAGGCGAGGAGAAGCATTTTTGGCTTCCTCGGGACAATTAAACTGACTTGGCAGTACCAGAAAAAAAACGCATTTACTCCTGTCGAGTCCTTTCTGCTCCTCAGCAGTAACTCGAGGCCGCTTTCCCTCGCCCGGCCCGGGGAAGCTGCTCCCGCGGTGTGCTTGCTTTTTCCTCTCCAAAACGCCACAAAAAGGCGGGATTTCAGAATTCCCAGAGAGACGAAATCCATCCTTTCACTTACATCAAAAAGATCATATTAAAAAAAAAAAAAAAAGACAGAAAGAAAAGCTTGGAATCAAATGCCTCGGGAAGAAAAGATTAAATCAGAACAGGGCGACCTTATCAGGGAGCTCCAGCTCGGAAACTTCCTAACACAAAATTTTGGTGAAATTGAAGCAGTTTTGCAAAACATTTTGCTTTCGGCATATCAATATTTCTGATGGAAAACCATTCTGTCAGAAAATTTCTATCCAGCTCCGGGCTAGAATTTCATACCAAACAGTTTTACCGTCTCCCCAGCAACTGGGACTGCTGATCCACTATAACGAATTTCCATAATTAACCTCCAGGAACTGAAAACGAAAACTTTCGGTCTGCAGGGTATTCTCAAACAACAGCTAGAAACCGTTTCACTCTGAGCCAAAGCTCAGCAAATTCAATAGGATTTTCCCCACACATTTCAAAGGATCTTCGGATCGGTACAGTTCAGATCAGAGTTCGGATCCAAATAAATTTAACGCGACTTTGGATTTGGATTTTTTCTTTTTTTAATTTGGAAAAAAACAATCTCAAAACAAGTATTCTTTCCTGTTAAAATGGAATCCTATATCATCACCCCAAATAAGCACTTGCACTCTCTGATGCTGGTGGATATGAAAAGCTTTATAAGATGCTTGTGCTGATTTCATAGGAGTGAGGACTGCAGAACGGCGCTACGGATTTAGACAAAATAAGCCAAAGCTGTGGCTTCTGACTCCTGGTTTTTGGCTTCTCGCATGTTTTCCTCCCCGTGGGAAGCTGTTTGGTACACCACCCTACCCCGGGAAACGTCCTTGAGATGCCTGCGATTTCATGGCTGGCAGAGCACCCCGGCCGGGGCCGCCCTTACCGCCAGCACTAACAAATCATACATAATGTAAGAGCAAAGCAGCCGCCGCTGCATTTGCATGAGACGGCTGCGAGCTGCACTGCCCCACTATCAAAACGTTCCAGAAACGGGATTAAGACATAGATGTGAATAACTCCCATAACTTCTGATGAAAACTGCAAATGTTAAGGTGTATCTCCGAGACGTTACAAAAAGCGCAGGAACATCTCCGGTGGGATGGGAAGGCAGCGAACCTGGGAGAGGGGTGATGGCCTCCCACGTGTTCCCTGCAAATGGGAGGGGGCAACACCCCTGGCATCCTGCCGTGCTCTGCGAACAAATGCCCTAAAACAGCCCCCGAGGTGCACCAGGCTGACCCAGCTTGCACGAGATGTGAGATTCCCACGTGCATCTTCCTAATTACAGCACGGTCAGCACTGTGAAATGCCTTGCTCTCTGTCTTAACATCTTCCCTTAAGTTATTAAGGGATTTAAAAATCATTTTAGAGTGCTTATAACTTTGAGAAAGCATTGCCCTCAGCTCCTGAAAGCTGGAATGGCCGAGCTTTATCGCCTTAGCACTCAGCGAGCTGCCAGCCAAGTGAGGGAGAGGTACTGATGTCCCCAGTTAATTTTATGAATGTATCTAATTCTTTATCTATATTTATCTGTATTTTCACAGTTGCCTTTGTTCCCACATAGCTGTTACACCACCCTCACGACACAGGACTGAGGTGCTCATCCTCTCCGTACCACCTTCAATGTTAAGCCCCCACTGGAAGAGAAGGAAATGTGGTCCTGGTTTAGGCAGCCGCAACCCCAGTCCCTCCACGGTGACTGAGCCGGGCACGTCCCAACCCTTCGATTTCCACGGGTTTTGGGAACCCCAGCCAGCAAACACTCCCGCACGTGATGGCAGTCGAGCTGCTCGGACCACATTTTTTCACAGATAATCACTAAGTGAGAATTTTTTTTTTCCTACGCACGCAACGTGGCTCGGGGCTTCCCGATTTTAAGTCCTGACCGCTACTCACAGAAACAGTAAGTACCAAAACATCTGAGGGGCCGCATGATGTTAGGTATTCGGAGTGAATCAAGCCCCGTGTGTTCAGCCAAAATTAGCGGGTACCTGGGACCTCACTGCTTCTCTTTTGTCAAACAGCCACGCGCTGATCACGTCATCTCACGAGGTACCCATGAAAAATAATTTATTTTCAGCCGTTAAGAACTCAGGTATGACAGTAGTAAGTACCAGAGAAGAGGAAAGAGATAATAAATTGGTATGCGTTGAGGAGAAGGGTTTGAGTAGTGTCCCTAAATGAAGCACGGATTGCAGATGGAGCCGTGAGGGGTACGGGTGTTTCTGAACACCTCATTAAGGTGACAACATCGCTCCGTGGGCTGAAGAAGTTCTCAGGAAAACCTAATTCGTGATCCTGAAATTAATGGCTATCACTGCACGCTCGCATGGGAGCCCACGCTTCCGACACACAGGAACTGCGCATTTCCTAATACACGAGTGTTTGACCTTAAACCTTAATAATGTTCTTTTAATGCACGCCCCTTTTAGTTACACACACAGAAAGGAGGGAATGGGACTTGTAATGTTCATGTTTTATGCATGTTGTTTAATACTTTCCACAGATGCTTTGGTGGCTGGCGTTGCAGATAGGTATTCTGCTGGCAATTTTGGATTTAAATCGTCAAGCAATCATCCCGGTACTAAAAGCATTCTCCTTAACTGTTTTATTATAGTCACAGAAAGCGTTCAAGCTGATTACTTGTGAGAGGAGAAAAATGTATCTTGATATCCCCATAAAATCTTACACTCGATCAGCAGTCATTACCGCAGATAACACTGGATTATTTATATGGTATTAATATACATATAATGCTTTCCTGGATGGAAAGCAGAGAAACTGAGAAAGTCTAGGAAGGAATCAGACCTAAAGAAAAATGGGGAATTTGAACTAAGCAAAGCAAGAAACTCTGCCTTATAAATCAAAATCAGACTGCGTGTGAAAAATACCAATGGAAACGTTAACCCCGCCGTGTTATCCCCCTAGTTATCAAGATATGTGAAAAGGCATTAAACTTAATAGTACGACATGAATAATAGTTTTACAGGGATTAACATATCTGGAACAGTTTCCCCAAGGAATGACAACAAACAAGCTGTTCCAGAGCAGGCAGGCACGTCTCGTAGCCCCCTCGTTTATTGATTGTCACAAGTGCACAAAGCTGCGAGGTCCCACGCTTCCCTTCGCAGGAATCCCATGCCCGTGCAGGCGGTTCCCCGTGCAGCCACACATCGCCCTTTTCCTCCGCCCCAGAGCCTCTGCACCAGCAAGTGCTCTGTAACACCAGGCGACCTCTTCTAATATTAGCTCAGGCTGTCGGCTTGAAGCTCCTCGGCTCGGTGTGCGCAGCCCCGGCGGGGATTCCTTCGCTTCCTCGCTGGCGGAGCACGGCGCAGCGCAGGGCGGCCCGAAAGCCGGGGTTTTTAGCTGGGTGGCCCCGGCAGCAACTGTATCAGCAAACAAAGCATGTAAACAGCCGCCCCTCCTCGTATTAGCGCCAGGCTTGCCGATGGAAGTCAGGATGAGTAAGTGGTGTGTGTTAAAGTTTCCACATTCCTCGCATAGCTAGGTGCAGGCGAATTTTCCATGCGAGCTGCGTGCGGGAGCAGCCCCCCAGGCCCGGTGTGCTGTGCCGGGGATGTGCCCTCGCGTCCAGAGGGACGAGACAAGGCACTGCCGAGGAACGGGGCATCAGCACCGGCTTCGGTGCATCTTGCCTCCGTCTGCACGGAGGTGACTGATGAGCTGGCAGGGAGCAGATGTTTCCATCCAGCTCCCACTCGAGATCAACAAAGAGCTCGTTCAGCCGCCTCTTCTCCCCTCATACATACGCACCAGATACACCTCAGCTGGTCTATTGGGCTCACGGAGAGTGCGGGACCACGGAGCCAGGGCTGAACCTCCGCTTGCCTCTGCCCGCGAGGCTGCTGGGTCTCGGTGCGGGGATGGAGGTACAATAAAAGAGTGGAGGGGAATGAAGAAACAGGGCTCTCTGCACTCTGGAGAAAACATGAAAACACAGCTGAATTTCCCCATACTTTTAAGATTTCCTGTTCAAAATACCCGCGTTTGAATAAAAGAGGTGAACCCAGCTTGATGCCAGCAGCAAGTTCTTTACTGCTTACTCAGCATTTTCCCATTCCATCCATCCAAGGAGCCAAGGCAGTGTTGGTGGGGAAAGCAGGGACGGATGGGGACTGCAAGAAATGAGCTCTTCATCGAAAAAAAGCAGGGATGGAAATCTACATGCCCCAGCTTTTCAGCAAGGCCTTCTGAATCATTTTGCACACATTGCAAATTTCAGTTTTGCTCAGTATTCCCAAGCAGAAACCAAATCTCGAATTCTTTGGAAGCTTTATTAAAGATGAGCAATCTGACCGGCTGAAAAACGTGACACGTCAGAACAGCATGAAGAACGTTAGCGCTGCACCTCGGAAACGCCACGCTCGGGAGCCTGCCTTGCCCGCGTCACCGGGGCACCTTCCTACGGTTAAACACACCAGATAGCGGAGCTTTTCCACGTCAGGGTGTCGCAAGACTTTATTAACCGATGGCGTTTGGGCCCAGAAATGACACGGGGTGAGTTTACGGCCTGGGTGACTCACTGGGGAGCCACCGCCTCACCTTCAGGATGGCCGCGTGCACCCCGGGCCCCCCCCTCAGCCCCCTCCTCAGCCCCTCAGCCCCCTCCTCAGCTCCTCAGCCCCCTCCTCAGTCCTTCCTCAGCCCCTCATCCCTTCCTCACCCCTTCCTCATCCCTTCCTCATCCCCTCCTCAGCCCCTCCTCAAGCCCCCCCCAATCCGCCAGACCCCCCCCCCCCCAGCCCTCCCCCTCCCCTCACGGCCCCTCCCTCTCCCCTAGGGGGCGCCCCGCCCCGCCCCGGCAGCGCGCGCGGCCGGGGGGCGGAGCCTCGCCGGCGGTGGGCGGGGCTTGGCGGCGGCGAACCTATAAATAGGGGTGGGCGGCGGGGGGACAAAGCAGTCTGCGCGGGACCGGCGGGCGGGCGGCGGGGCGCCCGCGGCTCTGCCAACTCCACCTGGGCTTCCTCGGGCTACTTTTATTTTTTTTTTTTTTTTTAATTATTATTTTTGGGGGTGGGCGGGGGGCGAGGAGGGGCAGCCGGGTGTGGTTTTCCTTTTTCGTCGTGGCCGGCCGAGGGGACTAAGCGGAGATCAATGAAGGAAAGAAGAGCGAGCCAGAAGTTATCGAGCAAGGCGGTGATGGATCCCAACCAGAACGTGAAGTGCAAGATCGTGGTGGTGGGGGACAGCCAGTGCGGCAAGACCGCGCTGCTCCACGTCTTCGCCAAGGACTGCTTCCCCGAGGTACGGGGGGATGGGGTTCGGGGGGACGGGGTGCCGGGGGTTTTGGGGGGTCCCGGGGGTCGGGCTTCGGGCTGACCGCGTTGCGCTGTCTGCCCCTCGCAGAGCTACGTGCCCACCGTCTTCGAGAACTACACGGCCAGCTTCGAGATCGACACGCAGCGCATCGAGCTCAGCCTCTGGGACACCTCCGGTGAGCGCCGCGGGGACGGCAGGGCGGGGGGTGGGCTGCGGGACCCCCGGGACCCCCGCTGCTGGGGGCCGCCCCGGGGCGGGTGGCGGCCGTGTCTGGCCGGGGCTGGGGGCCGCCGGGGTGCTGGGGGACGTGCCTGAGTTTGGGGGGGGGAGAAGGAGGGCAAAGCTCCGCCGGTAGGGGCTTGGAGGGCTTGCGGAGAGGGCAGGTGGGTCAGCGGTGTGTGTCTTCCCTAGCTTGAGCGGGGAGAGCTCCCCGAAGAGATGCAGAGCTGCCCTCTGCGCCTCCACTGCCACAAAACCCTGTGTTACCTCGCAGGAGAGGGAAGAGGTGTTGGTGGATGTTAGTGGTAAATTGAGTCAGGGGATATTTGAGTCCCTTGCAGGCTCCTTGGGGTCTCCTTTTTACAAAATACGGTAATTTTTTCATGTTTTAGGGAGGTTTTAAAGTCAAGAAAGACTAGGAAGTTGGGCATCATTCCCCTCCGAAGATGCAGGGGGAACCATCCTTTTTTAGGAACCATCCTTTTTCGCATGCCAGCATCAGCAGATGCGTGCCGCGGCTCTTCCAGGCGTGCCTTCAGTGGCCATTTCAAAATCGCCGGCTCAGATGCCTCGGAGGCTGAGGTTCTTGTGTCTGTTTCAAATCGTACATTAGGCCAGAAACCCCTCTGGATCCTGCTGTAGGTCATCCCCACGGCCACAGGCTCAGCCTGGTTCGGGTGCAGCCCCGAGCTTGCCGGTGCTGGAGGGGAGCGGGGGCAACCGGCAAGTCTCCTCTGGATAAGTGAGCGCGCTGGGAGAAACGGTGGGGGTGCATGACATGGTAAACCATTAACACAGATGCGGATCAACATTAACTCCGCAGAAGGGATTGAAAAGAAAGAGCTGGAAATACTTGACAGAGTATGCAAGCCCTGTCTTCGTTAGGCAGGCTTTGTATGTGCTGTATTTGGACCCATCAGATCTGTCTAAATATGAAATCGCTTCTCTTACCAGAAACTAAGATTTTAATCCCTTTCCAAAAAGGAATTTGGGCTTTGAGTTGGTTTTCCTCTTGCTGTTCAGGAAATGATTCCAAAGTCTTGCAACACAGTTACTGGGAAAAGGCAGTCTCTGTGCCCACATTCGGTATCAGCATAGTTCTAAACTGATTTTTTTTTTCATCTCATGCCAAATAAGACTTGGAGGCTTCTTGAGTGTGTCTGGTTTGAGCTTTCATCCTGATTACTAAGCTGGCTGTAAGAAACTCTGTGGAGTAAGGCCTTATTAAAAATTAATAGCTAGCAAAGGTATTCTGGAAAATTTTATCTTTAGCTATTAAAATGCAGCGCGCGGGTTGTTTGACATGTGAAGGCCTGGAATCTGTATGTCAAAGGCTGACGACACCCTTGTAATGAAATATCCTGTAGCACTTCAAAAGATGGCAGCACCGGAACAAACACCTGCCAGCCTTTGCTTGTGCACGCCAGGCTTCCAGGCCCGTCCTGGAACTAACAGGCGGTCTGGCAGAGTCGGGAGCTTCAGGACAAGTGGCTAATTTGTCTGCAATCTGAACCTAGAGAGGAAGCGTTGGAAAGATGGGGTGCTCGGTCTAACAGTATACCCAACAGCACATCCTCTGGTTGTGGGATTCTGCAGCTGAAGGCTCTCTGCAAACAGCTCTTCCTGTCGACTGCCAGAAGAAAAACTGCCCAGAGCCCATTTACCCGATGCAAAATCACATCACCAGATAAGAGACATCGGGAGATAAGATAACGTTTTAGCATTATCTTAAATTCCTGGTAATTTAGTTCTTTACAAGTCTTTGTCCTAGTCCTCTGCTGAATTACAATAAATGTCTTAATGACTTTAAAGCAGGACAAGATCTAGTTAACTTCAAAATATGATTTGTAGCTGCCAAATGCTAATGGAGGGTAATGTCCATCGCAGCATGGGCTGGGGGAGGTAATGGCCCAAGTCATGGGGCTTTTCTGCGTTTCTTGAGGGGGGATGGTGAAAAACGGATGCTCTTTAGCAGGGCTTGATTGCAATATACTGTATGTATTTCAAGATGACTTTATCGGTATTTAATATCCGTTTTTTACTCTCCAGCTGCGTCCTAGCTGGGAGCATGCCTCAGGCTACCTCTCAAATTAGTCCATACCTTAACTTAAACACTGGTTTTCCCACTGAATGCGTTGAAAGGAACGTACAGCCACTCTGAGTGGGTTTTTTTTTGCTCATTGAGAAAATAAAAAGAAAACCCAAACTGTAGGCATTGGTTAAAAGCCTTATGTTAGAGTGAAAACAGGCCCAGCTGTCATGGTTTGGCTTTACCTATGAAATAGTCCCTTATAAAATAACACGCTTATTACTAGAGGAATCTTGAAGTGCAAAGTGTAGAGCATCGCATAGTTGAACCTTCAAAACCAGCTGTATATGTATTGGGAAGTTTGTAGTATCTTGGGCATGTCCATAGAAATTTGGGACAAAACATGCTCACAAGTAAGAGTGGAATGGGAAGGTTCATTATTCAAATATTTTCTGGTACTGTCTAGTTCTGCAAGTCATTATAAGGATTTAAATTAGCCGCAGCATTAAGGAAAACACTTGCCAACTTGAATTTCAATCGGTTTTTGGACTACCAACCCCTTTTTTTTTTTTTCAAAGCAGGAATGTCTGGTTGCAATATAACTACATCATAAATTATTCTGTTCTGTGGTAATACAGTATGGCAGTCTTGCACTCTTTGGCAGCTGTATGCACGTTTTGCTAGGTACAGTATTTGAGAGAAGTTTCTTCAGGCTAAAGCTTCATGGTGTAATCTTGTGGACACCATGAAGAATGCTTGTGTATTGAGACAGCTTTGTTCAACACGCACGTGGTTCATTTACTGAGGTTTTGCCTTCTTCCATTAAAAGTGACTACTTTGATAGGCATTTTTCTTGTACAGAAATCACGTGCTGTTCATTAGGTACACATATCTGCCTCTCCAACAACTCCTGAGTTTCTTTTGTATTGGCTGAAGAGGGAAAACTGTACTGGACACTCCGGTAGTTCTCAGCAAGGCCAGAAATACTTGTGTGCTGCTGGGGACTAGCATATAATTAAATCCAGAAGGGCCTTAGAGCTTTAAATCGAATTAGCTTTACTGTGATTTGAATGTGCACAATGTATTCAGCATCTACATAAAAATTTAATATTAAATTATAAAGTTTTTTTTTGCTGAGGTATCTTTCAGAAGGTGTCTGAAACATACAGGAGTCAAGTTCCTATTTTCCTGAGTTCTCTGGCAGTAAGCGGTATAAAGGAAATGTCAAATTTCTGCCTCTGCCTTCCAGTTCACTTACAAGTTGGCTGTGTTGAGCCATGTGATTTTCTTTCGTGACTGTGTAGCAGTAACTAGTCCTGATAGTTTTTTTTTTTTTTCCTATATAGGGGAGAAAATAGAATTGGTAACTGGACCAAAAGTCCCGCTTTCTGTTTGAGGTACAGAAATGTAAACGCACAGTGCTATGAGTGATATTTGTGTGCTTTCCCCGAAATGGCCGAGGTGTGCTGGGAAGGAAGAAGGCCGTAGCAGGGAGCCAGCTGCTTGGAGCTGCCGCTGCAGTGTTTGCTGAGCTTTTTATCTAGCTGATAATCAGCAAGCCTGAGGAACTGGGAGTGAGAAGGCTGCTGTTTGTCTGTCGTTCTTCCAGGTGACCGGAGTCCGAAGGGCAGCGGAGGGGAGCGCCCGGTGGCGATGTGCAAGTAGCCCGGTGCTGCCCAGCTCCGTGCTGCTGGCAGGACGTGGGGCTCAGCCTCCTCATCCACAGTGACAGGCATTCAGCTCTCCGGGGTCTAGCAGCTTAGGGCAGCGCTAAGTCATCCAAAAGGAAAAAAAAATAGCATGCTTTAACTTTCAATGATGTGAATAATTTTGGCATTTATTAACGTAGCAATGCTTAAGCCTAAGCTTTGGCATCTTCTGGAGACTGAAGCCAAGCACGCTGCTTGGGAGGGGTTTAATTCGCTTTAACAGCTGAACTTGTGCTGTACTTTGCATGAAGCACAGGAGTTGAAAAGTAGAGCATTCTTATTGTGTAAATTACTTTGGCTTAGATTATTTAAGCTGCCAAACAGATAAAATCGGGGATTGCAACTGGAATATACTTTCACCACAAAACAAGATGAACTACAGCATTATCAGCGATCCCTTGATAAAACTGATAAATCATTCATGTTGTCCCTGACAAAAATGTTTTACTTTGTAAGAGCAGAATCGCAAACACAAGCAGGCTTATTTTTTTCACGAATACCATAGCTGTAGCCTTGCATTCTCCTTCTGTTTTCCAGGGTTGGCATGGTTTCAAATCTGCAGACTAACTTGAAAAAGACTGAACAGCCTTGCTGGGCTGTGTTCAAGTTGTCTGTTCAGACTTGAGCCTCATTCCTGAGATTCCTCGGTTCTGAGGGTTTCTGGGTGAAATGATGAAATGCCAGATTGAATAGCCTCGCCACGGTAAGGACCGGGGCTGCTCTTTATTTGCGAAATAATAAACGTTCGGTTATTGCTGTCGAACGAGACCAGGAAGCTTCTTTTGTCGGTGCTGCCGCGCGAGGACTTTAAACGATTCCAGTTTGTTCTGCCGCACACCGCCCTGAGGAGAAAAATGTGTCAAATACTCCTCGCTTGCATCTGGACGGAAGGACTGCCTATAAAAGTACGTGTATTCTAGTTCGGCATCTTTAATACGAGAGGTTCAGAAGGAAAACCTGAAAAGAAAAGCCCTCAAAACAAACACAGCTACAGCTGACACAGTAAGAGGAATCTCTGGTCTGAAGGTGGTGACGGTGTGTATACATAAATACATGCTGATGGACATATATGGTGCGTTGTGTCCTTGGAGGCTGCTGAGTGAGAAGTTAGGTATGTGTCTACGGAATTAGTTTCTGGGTGAGGCTTTCTGAGCCTCCTTTCCAGCCGGCAGCCCTGTGGCCGAGCGCTGAGGATCCCAAAGGCGGCAGCTCGCCCTGCCCCGACTTGCCTGTGCTGGGCAGGGAGGCATGGAGGCCGCTGGCTGTGAGGCGCTGCCGCCGCGGCCTGTTTGAAGGTGCCGGGCCACAGGGGTGGCTAGCGAGGGTGCCGGCTGGTTGCCCAGGGCTAGCAGCTCGGCCCGGGGGCACTCAGGTGGTGCTGAGCTGGGTAGCGGTGCTGCAGGCAGCTGGGAAGGCCGTACCGATAGTCCTGCAAGCTGGGTTTAGCTCAGAGCGAGCGCTTTTCTGGTCAGCTCAGCTTAGATTTCCTCCTGACGTGTCGTTTACTGCCGAAGACAGCTAGCTGGTTTTTTAAAGAGTGGTTTTTGACAGCTGCCTCTTCGTTAGATTGACATCATTTATGAAGATGAGCGTTTGAATAAAATAAGTCTTGTTCAACAAATTACCTTCTGCTACCTAGTTTGGTAATGCTTCATCCCCCATGTGTTACTCTTCATTTCAAAAACAACATTCCTGGGATTCTTGACTCCTTCCTTCTAGTATAAGCTGTCCAACTGAAGTCATCTGTGATACGTTCACACCATTCCCCGCTCTGCTCTGTGCAGCAGCATGGGCTGTCTGTCAGTTAAAAACTCGAGGAATTTCTCTAATCCAGTTAATAGTCTCTGTTCAGCCTCTGAGACCTTACAATTAGTTCTAGGTAGTTTGAAAATTGGAGATATAATTGGCTGATAACCCCAAAAGTCATGCCTGCTAACTCTTGAAAGCTGCATTCTTGTTGCGTATGTTCGATGCTGGACTTTAGGTTTGTGAAAGACAAATACCTGAATAAGAATATGTGCCTTAGTGCATTTTAAGTTACAGGCATGCATTTCAAAGGCCAAGCCCTGATCCTGTTGGACAACTTAACTGTTTAAGTACCCTTCTGAATCAGAAATGCATTCTGCTCAGTAAATGAAGCTTCAGCAGAGTTAAAGGCCAAACCAAGTGGTGGCCGAGTGAATGGAACTTTCTAGAAAAAGGGGAGATTTCCCCCAAATGTTCTTCCAGGTTCAACAGATGCTAAAAAAGAGATTTCTGACTGCAGATGAAGTTGTAACTCTGCACATCATGAGAAGTCTTAAACTCATCATATCCCTTAATAGCTCTTGAAGTAAAACAGTTGTAACATGCAACATTGGACCTATTTATGTTCCTTCAGATTACCAGATTAGCTTTTGATCTCATTGATCAAAATTTGTTTTATGGGCTACACATAAATGTTTACTACAGGCGTGTATTGGCTTACAAATCAGTGCCTCTTTGTGACAGATAACTTACTCGTGTCTGTCTGCAGGGTTGGAATTCTTTCCTGGTCAAGTACTGGAACAACTGCTTTCAACCTAAGCAAGAGGTTTTTTTTCTAAAAATTACCAATATCCATGACAACTGAAGATGCTTTTTGCACTTGGAACTTCGTTCTAAATTAAAAATTCAAAGCTGATTTCAAAATTACTGATTTTTTTTTTTACATGAAAATGCAACTATGGAAAATCTCCTTTGAAGACACGCTTTAACGCTTTTTTCCCCCCTCAAAGTCAAATTCCTGCAGATTATTGCTGGAACTTAAACTTGGGCTGATGCTATTTGCTTTTTTTGGTTACTGGGGGCATCACAAGCTTTCAGTGGGAGATGAATCACTGGGGTGCCGTCCCTCTTAACTGCTTGGGAAAGCTGTTGCTTTTGTAGGTGAGAAGCAAAAGGACGGGGGAACTGAGAATCTTGTCTTTTGGGAGTACGGAGTGGTTTTGAGGAAAAGCTGGTAGCTAGGTGATATTTAAGAGCTTTGCTGAAAACCTTTCAAAACTTTCTGGATATGTTTGATTGTAGAAAGCGAAGAATATGTACTGATAATAATGTGTTTTCTTTTCCTGCAGGCTCTCCTTACTATGACAATGTCCGTCCGCTTTCTTATCCTGACTCTGATGCCGTCTTGATCTGCTTTGACATTAGTCGGCCAGAAACTCTTGACAGTGTGTTAAAAAAGGCAAGTGTTTAAGAAACATCTGAGGAGAGAACTGTTTATATGTAGCTTGTCTTTAAATCTCTGAAGAGTGGTGCTGTTTCCTATGTTAGAAGCTTCAGTTTTGTGTTTTTTTTTTCTTTTAATGGAAAGAAGACCAGACTGTGCTCTGCACTGCTAGGATTTGAAATCATTGATTTGGAAGTGATTTAATGTTAACTGAAAAAAAATAAACACACCATGTAATGGAACCCCAGGGTTGAAGTAAATTCTCATTCCTCAGCCCTTAGACACCAATTAATTGTTGAGGGTGGCATTGGGTGCAGCAAGAAACTGTCTCTCATGTCACATTCATATAAAAAACAGGACTGAGAAACTTTGCTGTGTTGTGGAGACAGTTAAAAGTGTCTGTAGAGCATTTGGACTTATGCCATGGCTTTACATAATTCCTCAGTCTTAAGCTAGAAGGAGCCAGTAACAAATGCCTCTGGGAGACACCAGAAAACCTAGCAATAGCATAGAAATGTAATTCTGCACCAAACTTCAGAATTTTTCAGAAACTCAGTGACCCAAGAATCAGAGCCTGACTTCCCCTGAGTTAAATCTCTTTGTTTAAGAGTTGAGCTCTGTGTTCACAAGGTGGTCCTGGCCCTCCCCGCCGTCACTGGGCATGACTCAAACTTTGTGGTGTCGTCTTTAAGGCGTAACGATGTGAAGTTCCTTTCGCTCTGTAGCTGGGGCCAGGGATTCTTGTTTCACTGGGGCATAAAGCAGCATGTGGTGCTCCGAATAATGTACAGAAAGTACTTCAGACTATTCTCTGCTTACTATGCCAACAAGCATCTAGAGCTGTCTTTGTTTTTTGTCACTGTTACTGTTGGTTACTGTACTGTTGCTTAATCAGGAAGAGATTTTTGTTAATATGCTTTTAAACCCAAATTATATTCTTAAATTTTAGGGATTGTATGATCTGGTCAGATTGGGCTGCAGAATTGTTGGCTTTCTTGTATTCACAAAGTTAACCATGTATGGGTTATGGGCAAGAAAACAAAATAATATGATACATGTTCTGTTTGAAGGACTTCCTCACTGGACCCTTGACAGATTTGTATATATTTGGATATAGCAAATACATAGCAACACGTACTTTGTGGTCATAGAGGCCGGGCCTCTAGCTCAGTCTTGAGGAACCACTGGATGTGGTAACACCAGCTTGCTTTGGTTCCTCTCTGTACGCAGCTGTGGCTAGGTGCTTGCTGCCTGTGAGGAGTGACAGGTCTGCAAACCTTTATTCATGCAGGCAAACAATCTCGATTACTAAGTCAGTGGACTTAGTGAGTGTAGGAGATTGTAAGTTTTTATCCTTGACTAGATAATGCTGGAACTAATGCCTTCAGAAATTAGCTTGAAGGTAAATGCAACTATTATGTAAGAGTATTTCCACATAAAATGTCATGACTTATTAAACTCCATCTTGTATCCATTGCTTCTTTGAATTTAAGCGTTCAACTATGCAAATATAACAACAACCTAATATTTTACAGTGGAAAGGTGAAATCCAGGAGTTTTGTCCAAACACCAAAATGCTTCTGGTTGGTTGCAAGTCGGATCTGCGCACGGATGTAAGCACACTAGTAGAACTTTCCAATCACAGGCAGACACCCGTGTCCTATGACCAGGTATGTGCCATCTCATTCTTTGTCCTTTGGGGTGGAGGATAAGACAGTTCTCTATCACTGTAGCCATCTTTATGAACAAATTCTCCCTCCTTGTTGACAAGTGCAGAAGGCAGATACATGGACTAAAGGAAAAGCCTACCTGTGCAGTAGATGCAGCAGAAAATCATGCAGTCCCACAAAGCATGTTTTAAGCATCATAGAGCGTAGCCTTACTGATTGTGAGGAGCCTTTTAAGTGAATTAAAAAATAAGCTTACTGCTTTTCTGTGCCTGCAGAGGCCAGAGCAGTAACTGCGAGGTGTGGCTTGTCCTGTTCATTTACTGGTGATAAAATCGTTGTCTTCACGCTTGAGTTGAATGTCATACATATGACTGAAGCATCATGACAATTACTTCATGTAATCTGACCCCTTTAAAGTCCCACTGCTTGAAATCACCTTGTAGCTCCCCGTGAAGGTGGCAGCAAATCCAGAAAGCATCTTAATCCTGGGCAGTGGTTCTCTTGTTGGGAAGTGAGAAGGTTGGAGCCAGTCATCGTGAGATAGAGACACTGAGGTGAAAAAGGGGAAAGGAACCATGCCATGGGAGAACAGGAGGCAGAGAACAGGGGGGAAACTAAGATCTAGGATAAACTTCCCCTTACTACTTGTGTATATAGTGCATTGCAGCTGAATCACAGTGGTGGTTTCAGATGTACACCCCGCAGGGTGCAAGAGTGCAAGTGTTACCTGCATAGGTAGTTCTACCTGGCCCGTGTATCCTGCACTATGAAACAGTTCTTGATGTCTTATCCAAAACCTCAGGTTTTCCAAACCAACAGCTCCTAATATGCGATTACTAATAATGCAGCCTCCTACAGCATGTTTAAAATTGAAAATGAGGAGCTGCTGTGAACTGAGTATCTTAATTAAAATACAACACGGGTTGTTTTGTTGTGATGGCTTATGCTGGTTATGGTATTTTTTTTTCTGTGCTTGGCTCAGTGAACATCTCTCCATTTCAACAGTTTTAAGTGAAACTAAAGGCCAGCTCTTGTGCCTTTCTAGAAGGGAAATAGTCTGCCACTTACGGCATACCCAAGGTCATATGTTTTAAATTTTGTTGTGGTTCTTCAATAAAATGGTCAAGTTTGACCCTTTTTCAGAGTTAGTGATTGAAAAGCTACTGACAGAGGGGTTTGCCACCTAGATTCAAAGATTCCCTTCTCTCCTGGTGTCACAACTCCTTAGGAAGGGCAAAGTCATAAACTTTTACTTACTAGCCAAAGAGAAAATTGTACATGATTCAGTGAAGCCCCTACTTGAACAAACTCGCACGATCTTGTGTGCACTTTAGGAAAGCATAGCCTGAGCTGTGGTTGTGTGTCTTGTGGTTGCCAAAGCACAGCAGTGGCCTGAAGCCACCCAGGGCTCTCCTGTGCTATTTTCAGGGAAGGATCCAGCCCTCTGGGGTGAAGATACACAACTTCTTTTTAGATTCCCTGCCTTGCTAAGTCAAGTTGGGATCAGAGCTCAGTAGGGCTTTCCTCGTTTCTCTTAGCTGCATAAGGAAGTGTTTGGAGGATAAATTCAGCTGATGCTGACACCCTGTCCCCAGTATCCTAGATAATTTCCAGTCAGCTACACCTGAGCAAACAATTTTGAGGAACTGAGATAGGTTGAGCTGAGTAGGAGTTGAGGTGTTTAACAGTGGGGAGGGTTTGGTCCAAACCAAGTCTTTTATCAGCCAATCCCACTTAAACTGATAAGAAAGCAGCTGCATCAGTGCAAGGCAAATAGTGCATAATGATGTGGGTCCAGATGGATCGGTGCCATCAGCCCGGCTGTTACAGCTGGGAGCAAAGAGGAGGGGTTGGACTGGCTCGTGTCCTGCCTGCCTCTACCTCAGGCCCATGGATACATGAGGATCATCAAGGATGTGCTTGGATGTAGTAACTGACTAGGAAGATTGTCCCTGCGAAGTAAAATTCCATTAAAACAGTTCTGCTTTTTCACACGATATTGTATTGTCTTCCTGTAGGACCCTGGGGTATTGTCATCTGCTGGCTTTGCTTGTTGTTTTTCTTGTGCTGCTAGAACAAATATCTCGGCTTTGACTTCTAACACACTTAACATTGCAAAAGAAGGGCTTGTCTAGCCACTGAAGTCCTTTCATTTTTGTCCCTTCCCTAGCTATGAGCCCAGAAACGTCCAGCTCTTCTCCCCGTAAGCTTTGTCCCCTAGCAGAAGCCTAACAAGGGTTTTTCCCTGTGTGCTGTGCTCCAGGACAGGGACGTGTCGACTAGCCTGAATAAGTCCTACCGGTACTTTCCTGTGTCGCTGCGGTTATTTGCAGGTCACTGGGCTTATCGTCTCCATTTCAAATGGTATTTATCTGTATGTGAGAGAATGCGTGAATGCAGCTTGGAACCAAAGCTCTGTTTATTTTGCAAAATTAGCTGCTGGCTGTCATACTTGAGCTTTAGCTTTGGTTTTCACAGAACATTGTGTATGGAAAACAGCGCTGAAAAGTAATTGTATGGTTTGCTTTGGCTCGCTGGAAACTTGGTATTGATTGCATGTTCTTTTTTCCCTTAGGGTGCAAATATGGCCAAACAGATTGGAGCAGCTACGTATATTGAATGCTCAGCCTTACAGTCAGAAAACAGTGTCAGAGACATTTTTCATGTTGCCACCTTGGCGTGTGTGAATAAAACAAATAAAAATGTTAAACGAAACAAATCGCAGAGGGCAACAAAGCGAATTTCACACATGCCTGGCAGGCCAGAACTTTCTACAGTGGCTACAGACTTGCGAAAGGACAAAGCAAAGAGTTGCACGGTGATGTGAAGGACCTCGATTTCGATGAGCAGGAGGAAGAGAGTGTTCGGGAGAGGTGGAGGCTCGATGAAGTATACAGCCACGTGGTATTTAATGGGTGCTTATGCCAGTGCTTTAAAGGAGACTCTTCACCTGTTGTGTGAGACTGTACTTAGGAACTGAGCGTGTAGACCAAGCAGGGAGAAGAAATAGCTCTAAATGAGGTGGCATCAGGAAATGATACATGGAAGAAAATGCCAAAAAAAAAGAACATGTGAATGTGCTGAGAGGGTGATTGGGGAAAAAAACACTGAGAAGAAGAGAGATGTCATTGACAGTGCTTGTTTCTTTTATTGATGCTCTGCTCCTGGATGCTACCACTTTGATTTCTTTAAAGTAATACTTTAATGTTTTTTTAAAGATGACATTATTAATATGCCCTCTTTAAGGAACTATCCCTGTGACCTTGTAGTTGGTTTTCCAAAGGATATGATCTAATTTTTCAGTAGCTCGTCGTCGAGATGGAGAGTATACCAAGGCCTATACGTCACCTAGAGGAAAACACTGTACGTGAGAAGTTTGGAGTTTTGCCTTCCTGAGATGGCAACGCAAGCTAAATTTTATCACTTTGGTCATGAAGACGACTGTTTGAGGTTTCCCAGTATTTTAGGTGCCCGGCTGCAGCAGAATTAAATGGATCGCATCGGGGCGTGGGGGCAAACTGCCTGCCTGTTACAGGACTCTGACTTTCCATTCCTCTTTGTGATTGTAATTTGAAGTGGAAATGATCTCAAGTTCTGGTGTACTGTATGGGTATTTCACTGTAGGTTCAGCTGTAAAATCAACTGAAAGGTGCTAAGAGCTATGATGACAAATGATCCTTAGTTTAAAAAAAAATAATAATAGTTCGTTCAGCCTTACTGCCCATCTGGGGAAGCCCTGGGACTCCTCTGCTCCTAGTAGGAGTCAAGAGCCCGGTGGTTCCCAAGATCTAGCCCTCTGTAAATGCTATGGAGAAGTGCTACTCCGTGATATGGTTCTCTGCAACTGTGTTTGTAAAAACCCAAGAATCTGCAAATGAGCCAGCAGAGCCAGATTATCTTCTGTTAGACACTCGCGTACAGTTACTTGGGGCAGCCGTGTCTCGCGGCAGACTTCATTTTCTCGAGGTGAGTGCTGTGAGGAAATGGAGTCTGAAGAACTGTGATGCCTTAAGGGGTCCCCAGTGGAAACTGGATACTATGTTTAGTCTTTAGGACTAATATATACATATCCAGACAGCAATCATTAACCGTTACATCAGTGAACTGGTTAAGTTCTTTTTTTGCTTGCTGATTACTATCGTTACGTTAAATATATCGGCCTTTAAAATTGTTTGCAACTGTTTACTGACCGACTTAACTTCATAGCTTCTCTCGAAAGGAAGATACTGTAAGCTCTAACCAGTGTGGCTATAGCTTGTTGAGAACAAGCATTTTGTTTCCAAGGATGGTGCTTCATTTTTGAAGTGTTAAAGCTGTGTTCACGTTGACTTCTGCAAAGGGTAAAGGATTACCATAATTAAAACTCAACTCTGTGTGTTCCTGGCACTTTTTTTCATCTGATAAAAGAAGAAAAAAATCCATTCCAATTATTTCCCACACAAAATGACATTCTTACCACCATAATAAGCTTTTGACTGATGCAACAGTGCGCTTAGGGCAGTATTACAAAATAGCTGGTAAGTGCTTTCTGTATTTAAATATTGTGGAAAAAAAATAAGTTATAACTGTTATAAAACAGGACATTCATTACTTTTTTAATTGTTGAAGTCACTTTGTATGTTTGGTTAATGTTTCTGCAGTATTTATTAAATTACCATTCTTTTCTTTGAATTAAAAACAAGTAATTGACTTGTAGCAGAAACGGCCTTGGTGTGGTGGTTCATTAATACTTGCGCATGTGTTGTAGACGTAATCGTACTGAGCTGCCGGCCAGCCATAGCTTGGAATTGGAATGTGATTTGAGTAGAAATCAATCTCACCGATGCTTGGAGCAGCCTTTTGGGGTTTTCTGGAGTTTGAGTAGGTAGTGTGGATTATTGGAGTTGCATTTCCCCAAAAATCAGGCAGGCAGGGGAAACTAGAGCAAGCAAACAAGTGAAGCGTGGTTTGTTTTGGCCTCCAAAGCATTAAATGTTCTTTTTAAAAGATTTCATACACTGAAGTTGTTCAAGGAACCGTTCCTGAGTGCTGTCTGAGAGTTAGCAGCAGGCACAGCCTAGTTTCTTGTTAGGATGTGGCTGCTGTGACTCTCAGAAGTGGGGTTCTAGCAAGCAGCTCTGTTAGGTATTGAGGCTCCCTTTTGGATATGAAGGATGCAGTTCTGAGTTCAGTCAGAGCAGTCCTTACTGCCTTTTGAGTTTTCTCCCTGAAACTCATAAAATTAAGGCCAGGGAGCTCTTCAGTTTCTCACTTTGGGGTCTAGCAAAGCATGCATGTTCTCTCCACGTTTCTAAAGTCACGCTAAGTCCCAGCATCTCACTAACGCCTGTAGTTGTCCTGTGCTGACCCGATCACCCTTTCCTCTCTCTGATGACAGTCTCAGCATTTTTTGTTCCCTGTTTATGCTGTAGCTGAGCAGATGATCTACTGTGCGAGAAGGCATCCCTCGCTGGTAGGACGCTGCCGGGTTGTCACTCCCTGGGGAGGTGGCCTTTCGGCAGCTCATGAATGCCTGGACGCGGCTGGGCAGCCCTCGTGGCAGCACGCGGCAGGGCCGGCGCTCGCCTTGGCAGGCTGCAGCCCTCGCCTAAAAAGCCACATCTCCCTCGAGGTCTGCGTTTGTCTCGCTCAGCCTCTCGTCTTTCCATCTGGGTATGTTTGTGTCAGTGACGTGTTCTTCATGATGGGATTTAAGGATGCTTTGTAGGTTGCTGCGGTCATGCATTAAGTCCTCTCTTCATTAAACCAAACTAATTGGCTCCTTCACCAATGACTTTGAATTTTTTGCTATAAAGGATGTTTTGCAATGCATATTTAGCCAACTGTGTGCCTCAGCACTCTGCTCAGCTTTTTGGCACCTTTGTCGGAATAACCTGAGAGCAGCATTAGGCCATGCCACCATCCCTAGCAGTGTTCTCCTCTCCCTTCTCCCCCTTTCTCCTCTCCTGTGTCCATATGCCCCCAGTTTCTCCATGACCACTCTGCCCCATGTTGCAGCTGGAGCCACCTTCGGGCGTGCTCTGGAGCAAGAGCTGGTCCCCCAGGTGCTCACTGCTCATCCTCCTGCCATCAGGCTGTGACACAGCTGGGTTCTGCTTGCATTGCTGGAGCAGAACATGCTGCATGTTCTTAAAAACTTGCCCCTCTCCCAGCTTTTGTAGATCCCGCTATTTATTTTCAGTCCTGATCTAACATTTTTGGGGTCTTGGTAAGGTGTTTTAGGACTAAGAGAAGACAGTGCTGAAGCCTCGCTAGAAACATGCCTTCTGCTGAGGATGCCAATGCCACGTTGTGCTTCTGAGAGCCATCAAAGTTTGTAACTGATTTTTCATTCCATTTAATGCCCGCAGCCTTGGTTTAGTGTCACTCCTGCTGTGGACCTAAATGCTGTGTGGTCACAGGCCAAATGGTGGGGATTAGGAGGGTGCTACAAAAGGCACTGCTAAACCAGACCTACAGAAAAGAGATCCATTTCCAGTTAAATCACTTGGATCAACAGCTGACCACCAGTTGCCCGTTACCCTTTTCAAATTCCCCTTACTCAAGTCATTTATTTTGCTCTAGATGGGTGGAAGATGGAGGTGTCCTGATTTATCTACGTTTTCCTTTTAGCATTACAAAAATAAACAAGCCTGTTGGCAGCTCTCTCGCAGCCGCTAGCCTTGCCTGTGTTCCAGCACATCTGGGAAGTGAGCGTTCATAAATCCCAGAGCTGCTCAGCCAGTGCTTGGGCATAAACCGAGTGTCTTTGGAACAGAAAGTGTTTCTTCATCACATGATTAGAAATAATCTTTTTTTTTTTTTTCCCAGCTGCAGAGCAGGAGTTCTCACCAAAGAGTCCAACTCTCTTTTTCTGTGATTGCTGTGAGTTTTACCATTTCCTTTAAGTCGGATTTACCGCTCTGTTTTTTGTGAAACGTCCCTGACCGGCTTTGGCTGGTGGCATTTGAAACCTGTGAGCCAGAGGAGATGGCTTTACCTTTCTAAAACCAGGAGGCTGTGGCTGAAGCCAGCACTGAGGTGACATCCTTGGCTTAAACAGCGCAGCTTGGTTTGCCCTCCGAGGAGCTGGTGTCTGGGGGATTGTCACCCCCTCAGCGCTATCGCTGTGCGAGCGAGGTGCTGGATCGGAAGCGCTTTCGTGTGTAGGCTGCGGTTTGGTCAGATGTTTCTCTCGAGTACCATCTGATCCCTGGAAAATAAATCTGGCAGGTTGCCATGACTCAGTCTACTTCCCAAAAAAAAAAAAAAAAGACATTTAACTTCAGTGTTTTTTTTTTTTAATTGCACAACGGGGTTGTGCAACCACTTACTGTAACTGAGGCGGTCGCAACAACCCAGCCCCTGCAGACAACCCCGAGCATCCCCAGGAGAGCAATGCCGAGCTCGGTGGGGCGAGCTGTGGTGCAGAAGTGAAGGGGCGCAGGGCTCCGGCAGAGCTGAAACTCCTCGCCTCGCTGAGACGTGGTGGTGGAGCGCTCGGGGCGAACAAGGCTTCAGAGCACAGCCCTTCCCAGTGGGAAGGAGGGGGACAAGAGCAGCAAAACCGCCACAAATTCCTCAGTGAGATGTTTGAAGTGCCTCAGTGATGCTGACGGAGATGTGCAGGTGCCTCTGCCTGCCCTGACACCTGCAGTGCTGTGTCCCAGGCATGTGGGTGCAGTTGGGGGGCCCCCAGACCCCCTAGCTGGGAAGGAGGAGAGCCCGAGGCACAGCCTGAGCTCCTTCCTCGCCTCCTGGAATGCTTCTTGCAGCTGCTCTGCGGTGAGAAAGGAGAAAAGCCTGGCTAATTAGGAGTTTGATGTTGTCAGTGTGGCATTTTGTTGTCTAATCCTCACGTACCAGCGCTGGCCCTCCTAAGGGAGGGATTAGTTGCATAAAAGCAAATAATTACAAATTCCCAGCTCATTGGGCTTCTCCCTACCAAACTCCTTTCTTACAAAACAAGCCACTAACCTTTCCCCTGTCTTTCCATCATTCAAATCTCTCCTGACTGCCAGCCTTTCCGCAAAAGCCACCGAGGTGCTGGCGCTGAAGAAGAGCCGTGCCGCAGCCCCCGAGTGCCGAAGGTGCTGGCGATGTGGTGGAAGCTGAAGCAGCTCCTGTACCTCCCCATGGCTGGACCAGCTCCTGCAGTTCCCCTGAGACCCTCACAACCTGTGAGGGGCAACTCAGGGCCCCGATCCCGTCCCCATGGGCTAGCATGAGCGCCAGGAAAAGCGGGAGTTGCTCAGCATGGAGGAGAAATGTTCTGCCAAGTGGCTCTTTTCACTCCTCCCTAGATTAGTTGGGAGGATTAGGGATGAGAAGCAATCCGAGAAGAAAAGATTTCATCCAATTCTAAAAGGGATCTGTGAGAAGGGAAGCACTCCCACAGCCGTCAAACAGGAAATAGTTTCTGGGCCCACGGATCGGCGCGCTGCAACAACATTGAACCAGCTCCTCACCGTTACGCACAGCACGAGTTCTGCAAAGCTCTCCCAAAGCCCAGAAATCGCTTTCTCCTGCGAATCGCTGATGGAGTTGGTGTGAATTTGCTGCAGAAACCATTGACTTGTGCCCGCTGGGTGCTGCCGGCCTTGCCTGCCCAAAACCCCGCTGCTGGGCTGCGGCCTGGAAACCTTTCTCTGCCGGGCCCGAGCGGTGCGGGTCGCGTTGTCTGGACGCCCGTAGGCCCTGCCAGGCAGCTCTCTTGCTTGCTTCGAGGGGACGATTCAGTGCGTTGAAGTGGGGGCCAAAAGCAGACCCCCCCCCAGCCGCAGGAGAGGACTCGGAGGTGTAGGGCCCTCTGCTGCTTTGCAGCTCCTCAAAGCAGAGCCGCTAACTGTATCCTGCTTATAATTGCTCCAAATTAGATTTAGGGCTTGCCATGAGCTGGGCAGTGAGTCAGTTATTCCAGAGCATGGCCAGCGCTTAGGGAAATGTCCTTCGTCGGCTGTTCAGGTGGCAGTGACAGGGGCTGGGCAGAAGCACGGCGCTGGGGCCTGCGGCCGGCCCCTTTGTGGGGTTTTTGCTGCTCCTATTTTTGTACAGGGTGTCAGCTATCAGAAACTCTCCTTTGGAAATGCCCCTTCTCTGAAGATTTATCCGCCCCCATGAGCTCAAGCTCATCGCCTCCTGCAAACACCCAGGGGTGCACGAGCACATGGGGACGTGTGTCTCCATCTAGATTTGGGGTAACACTGCTGAACTATGTCCTCCTCTGCACACAGCTGAAAGCGTGGGGGTCCTGGCCAGGACTGACGCTCTTTGTCCCTCCCTCACGCGCTTACATCCATAATTCCAGGGGCTTTGGCACGTGTGGGAACAAAGAGCCAGGCTGCTCCTTTCCCGCTTAACGCGAGGCCTGGCCGGAGGGGGCTTCGGTGTGTGCTGAGCGTGGGAGCACCGAGTGTGTGTGTGTGTGTGTGTTTGTGCAGGGGCTGGGGGCTGCGGGGAGCCAGGAGGCTCATCTGGTGTCAGCAGCATTCATGTGCAAAGCAGGGACCCAGGGCAGCGCATTATCTCCGGGCTGGAATCGCTCTTTCAGGCGATCCCAGACTTTTTAAGGGATGCTGCACACTTGAAGGCTGGTTATTAGTTCCAAATGCTGCGGGAGCATCTGCTCTCAACTAGCTCGAAATCATGTTTAATAACAAGAAAATCTACTTCAGCCAAATCCCTGTTGGGAGGGCTTTCGCCTGAACAAAAGGCCCCACTACCACTGATTTCCATAACAGATGTAGCATGCGATGCATGACAGCCCAGCGCAGTGTAGCTCCTTTATTCCCCACACATCCATCTGCGAGAAAGGGGGCTTTCATTTTATTAATTACTCTGGTGTGCTACACACAGCTTTGTGTTGCTTGGGGAGGAAGGTTTTGTGTTTCATGCTACAATGGTCCTGGTAATGGTTTGGGTTGGTTTCTTTATTTTTCCGTGGTCTCGACGCTAAAGGTCGGCATCGCTGCCCACGGCCGTTTCCCTGCGTGCGGCTCCCCAGGGAGCGCTGGCGCTGCTCCTCCTGCAAGCTGGGGCAGGTGGGGATGCGTCTGCAGTCACTGGGGGCTTTGCTGCCCAGTGTCCAGCGGGAAGGAGACGAGGAGCATCCCCGCAGATGGACACCGCTCACCTCGATGCGTCTCCTGCATTGTTCATGTCATCCTAGCACCATGTCACACAGTATCTCCATCATCCTCCATGCCCCAGTCACTGCGTCGTTCCCCAGCATCCCCCCGCCAAGCCTTCGGCATCCAAACCTCTCCTCGAGCCGGGGAGCAGGCCCCAGGGATGGGGGTGAGCCGAAAGGCCCGCATTATCTGCCTTCTCCCACCTGTTTTTTTCGCCCAAGCACGCTCTGGTTTCTCAGGCTGTTCACCATGGCTACAGCCCCGAGCAGTTGCTTTCGGGAATCCTTGCTGTGGGTTGGATCGTGAAGTTTTGTGCTCCGTTGCTGGATCGCTTCCAGTCTTTTCAAGGAGTTTTCAAGGCGTTCGCACCTCCGGCACGTGGGGGTATTACAAGCCGCCTCACTATATCTTACCTAAATATATTTAATCACAGAAATGGAAGGAAAGAAAAATGAATAAATTTGTTGCTGCTTTTCAGCAGCAACACCTCCTTGGTTTTCGGGGCGGTACATATTTTATCTCTATGTATAGGAGATGATATCTATCACAGTTGCACTTCATTCACATTTTTTATATTTTTTTTTCAGCCCTGCAGGGAGCTGAGATTATTTATGGCCAGAGATCACAAGCACCTGCTGAGCTACAGTGAGACGAATGGGGCTGGTGCCGGAAAATAGGTGGGCTAACAGTGAAGAAAAAAGCCTTCCCTTGCTGCTCTGGCCCAGATGGGAAAGGTTGCATGATGGGTTTTATGTTTTTAGTCATCTTCTCCAATTCATTTTGCCCAGAGTAGCTCCAAGGGAGAGCAGAGTGGTCCTTAGGCACCCAGCAGGTGGTTGCAGGGCAAACGCAAAAGGCCCAGGCCATGTTGCTGAAGTTTCTGGAGGGGCTCTTTGGCCTCAGAAGTTCCTGGTTTTCTGGGAAAAAAAAAAAAAAAAGAACCTCCCCACCCTAAAGAAAAGAGCAGCTTTACAAATTGAAATCAGGATTTTTTTTTTCCTAATCCTCTTTACTAGGAGCAGAAGCACTGGATTTACATGACAATGGTCAGGGGCTCAAAGCAGAGCAATGCTGCAGAAAGTGCAGCTGCATCCAGCGGGGAGCTTGGCTGCCCCAGGGACAAGAGGGGAAGCCGGACGCATTTCCAAGTGGTGAATACATCGAAAGCAGAGACCAGAGGGGAAGAATTGTCTGTCTTTGGTGATTGGGAAAGAACAATGCTATAGGCTTGGGTTGGAAAGGTCTCCAGCAAGACTCCACTTGGCACCTAGACAAGCAGGAGGGCAGCGCTGAGCATCCATCCCACCTGGCTGTGCATCCCAGCACACACACGCACACACACACGCACACAAATGTGCAAGCAACTCATTTTTAGGGAACCCCACGGTACAGAAAATTGTCCCTTTTAACTGGAGCTGGGGAGCACTACTGCAGAATGTAACATACGCGGGCTCCTCCTCCTCTCCGTGAGCTAGCTGAGAGCAGATTGCCAATTGTTGGGGTTTCTCGTCAAAAACATTAAGCTATATTAAGCTATTTAATATATTACGCTATTTATTTTACATTAAGCTATAAACCCTTCCTGGGCTGTGCTCTGCCCACGCTGCGGCCCCTGAATGTCAGCTCTCAGCACCCAGGAGCCTCCGCATGCCCTGCACTGCCAAAGGACTTTTGTCAAAACATTGCAAAAAGTGCCCGGAGAACTGTTTTTGCTCAGCCAAACCGATATTTAAGCATTTTTAAAGGAAGGGGCTCTTTGGGGGGCTTGCACCCCCTCGGTGGGGCTCAGTTGCTGCTCCTTTGTCACCGTGTTTCCATCAGTGTTATTGCCTCTGGTAATTTCCTTGTCAGAGAGCTCACAGGGAGCTGGTAATTTATGTAGCACCAAAGGCATCGTGCTGCCACCGTCCCCCTGCTGCTCGAGCATCCCTGTCCTGCACTGCATGCCCCAGCCCCCCGCGTGCACGGGTTGTGAGGGGCAATGTCAGCTTTCCCATCCACCCAGCGCGTGGGCTCTCAGCTGCCCCTGGGGAAGGGGCTCCTCTGCTCTCACCAGCTCTTGTGTCCCCTAGAATTGGCCCGTGCCCTTCCCCAACCCAAGGGTTTTCACCCGGGGTCAGGCACGAGGCTAAGGGGGGGGTTATTTCCCCCTAGCACCAGATGGGAAAGGACTGAGCAGCACGTTTTCCTGCAGGCAGAGCGCTGAATTCCTGAATCCCGTGTGCTAAAGAAGGCTCTGTTTAAAATTCCCCACAGCTGAGGATGGCATTTCCCCGCGAGCCATCCTCCAACAGATTAAATACCAGCCGCTGGGACGTGCGGCGCAAACCTGAAGAGATGCAGTGACTGCAGCTTACGGATAGGAAACTGCTGCTGCTGCGCTCACGGTCCTTGGGAAAACAACCCCGAGCAATTCTTTTTTTTTCCTGGAAGACAGAAGATAAGGGGGGTTTGCAGAGCCGCACGTGAGTTTGGAGGCGGCTCCGCAGGGCTGGTGGCTCTGTTGGGACGTGGCCGCAGCCCGGCCCTGCCTGCGGCTGAACTTCTTGCTGCTTCCTCATCACGCTGTTTGCTGCGGCTCACTCATATGAAACCACAGGGGAGTCTTGAAAGTGTTCTGAGTTTGGTTTTGAATTTTATATCTTCGCTGGGTGCTGCTACGTCAGTTGTTAGCTGAGGGGATTAAATGAGAGCCGAGGTGCGCCATCACTTCTGCAGGCGGAGCTCGCAGATCCGCATCTCGGACCCTATTGCAGGGCTGGCGTCGGGCCCCCCAGGGGGGCTGTGCCCCGTGCCCCCTGCCTTTGGCAGCTCCAAAATTCATCATTTTGGGGAGGTTTCTGGACAACCCCATGCGGAAGGGCGAGGTTGTGGCAGCCCCGAGGGCACGGCGCTGGGATTGCTTCTTATCACAGGCTGCCCTGTTGCAGGGCTTGCCAAATAAGAAGTGTTTCAAAAAAAAAAAAAAAACAACAAAAGAAAAAGCAGTGAAAATGAAGGGAGGGTGGTGGGAACAGCCCACTCATCGTCGTGAGAGAGAGCAAGTGGAAAAGCAGAGACAAATGGAGCCCGGGGAAACCCCGCTGCTGTCAGTGCGGCCAGGAGCAGCAGGAGCCGCTGCCTCGTGGCCAGCCCGACCCCCGAGCAGCAAATCCCCGACCCGATGCAGCCCATCAAAAGACACGAAATAAAATTGTCCATGGATGTTTGGAGCATGTATTGCTTTGAACCGGTGACCCCAAGGTGTGGGTTTCTGCACAGCCTCCCCCCTCCTCACTCCCCTCGGTGTTCCCAAGGACGGGATGCTGGGGTTTTACGGAGTGTTACAAACAGCCGCACGTTCCTGCCGTCGGAGTGGGATTTTCCTTCAGCTGCTGCCCTGTTTGCAGCCCTGCGAGGCAGTGATGTCCCCCTGGATGTCCTGGGGACAAAGCCATCAGCAGAGAAGAGAAGCTCAAAGCAATTGGGGCAGTGGTTTATCTTCCCCAGGCAGCGATGCCTGTCCCACACCTACTGCTGTTTTGTCTTCCCTTTCTTATATTTGGCTGATGGAAGTCTGCAAAACGTGGCACTTTCTCACGATCCCAGGGAAGAAATGCTTCCCCACACCCTTCCTCCCCGAGGCTGGGGACACCTCTGTCACCTGCACTTGGTTCCACTGCCAGAGCAAAGGGGGGCTGCGGCAGAGGTCCAGCAGGACCCCAGGCCTAATTTCAGGGTCAACGTGCAAGGTGACTTTAGTAGGTGCCTATGCACCGCATCCACACCGTTGGCGTTTTCTTCCCCCGAGTACTTTTGTCTCACGATTGCAAGAAGGAAAGTGGGATCACTTCTAATCCTTACGCTCAGGTTCAGCCCTTGTGTCCCTGGGTTGTTTCCAGCTCCTCCTCTTCTTTCCTCTTCTTTCACCCCAGGCTCGCCTACCTAACACGTTCCTACAGCTCTCGTGTGTCTACACTGCAGCTCGTGTCCACGTTTTACAGCTCGTACGTGTCCGTGCTACTGCTTCAGCGCAAAATTGCGTTGCACTGAGTCACCGCCGTCTCCCAAAGGCAGGGCGATGGAGTTTGTGTGTTCACAAGGCAGGGCTGGCCCTGCTGCAGCACGGCCGGTCCCGCGTGGGCACCAGGCATCGCTCTGAATCCTCAGAAACCCATTGCCAACTCCTCCTTTTAACACAGCCACCCTACATCCCGATCTCCGGCTGCCTTCAAAATACCTGCTTAGCGCTGGTAGATTAGCTCCTTGCCGTAGCACGACGTTGCATGACTTTCATTCTGTGATCCTCTGACTTACCACGACTCTGCGTCCCTGCATGGGGGAGGTGACGAGCCCACCAAGATTTACATTCGGGACAGCAACGCCACCTCTGGAGACGCCCCAGTGAATGCCATTAGCCATCGCTGCTTCATCAGCCGCGCCGCACACGCGGGCAAAGGTTAACTGGGCACGGACCCGCCTGGTGCCGCCCTCTGCACGAGGCAATTTGTGGCCTAATAGAGCTGCTCTGCTCGCGCTCAGCACCCGCCTTAACGCCCGGCCTCATTAACACTGTGCTAATGACACAGAAATCTTCCAGCAAGGGCAGAGTCAAAGGCAAGCAATTTGCCTCCGACCAGACGACCTGAGCGGCGTTTACCCACGAAGCAAGATACTCGCAAAGCTTCCTCAGAGAAAACGGCCTGGGACAACTGTCTACGACATTTTAATTTAATTTTAAAAGCAAACAAACGCGCGCATCGTGGTCCTGAGGGACCGCGGGCAGTAAGTAACTGGGTGCAGCACACGGGTGCAGGACCTACACCCGTCCCACGGGGCACTTTTGGGGACGCCTTGCAGGAAGCTGCCGGGGATGGATTCAGGTTTCCCCTGCAGAAATTTCTCACCGCTGAACGCTGCCGAGGGCCGCGGGGGGCCGCGCACGGCGCGGTGGGGACACATTATCTCCGCAGGAAGGCTGGCATTATTCTCGTCAGATTGTTTCAACCTGCTCATTACCTCCAGTGAGTTTTTGGGGAATATCGGTAATGCTGCTGAGCTGAGCCGTGGTAGCTCCTGGTTCGCGAGTGTCTGTTGTTCCAAGAATAGCACATGCAGCAATCAAGGCAATTGTAAGCTAACGCTGCTTTTGTTAACCAGGCTTGCGTTGAATCATAAGATGTTTTTATTTTATTTTGGCCTTCGAGTCATGTTTGCAACTGCAAGTATTTGTTTTCTATTTTCCGTTCATCTTCCGCGTCGCTTATTTCTCCGTGATGTCCCGCCGCACGGGCACGGTGCGCTCTCCCCCTTGGAGGAGCATCTCATCGGGCTCCTGCCCCCGCGCGTTGTTAAACCCGGAGGCTTGGAAGCGCTCGCTCAGAAAACAGATTGAATCATTTAGTCACAAGACTTCCCAAAGAGAGGGATTATTTCCATTATTTCAGCGGAGCCTCTGGTTTGGACGTGACCTCTGGCTGAAGAAAACAGATCTCCGGGGATGCCTTGTTTTCGGACGGAGGCCTGGTAGTCTGAGGAATGCAGAAATGTTGTGCAGATAGCAGAGCACGAATGACTGCGGTGTAGATGCTGATGCTGCCCAGGCCATGAGAGCCTCGGTGAATAGCTTTGTTTTCCCTCACTTCAGTGCACGTGATTGCTACACGTCTCCTCAAGGACAAATGCAAGCAGAGGACGGCAGTCGTCTTCCTGTTAAAAAACAGCTGCTCCTGGAAACATGCAAGAAAAAGGATTTTAAGGGTAAAATTTAAAATTGGAACGGGTTATACAAGAGCTACTGATAACGCCACGCTGTATCATCCCACTCAAGGCATCCCCGCAGTGTCTCCCTTTATCGGTTTTGCATGAACAGATAAATGTTTCTGAGCAAATGCAGAAACAAATGATTGCTGTAGCCGGTTGCGAGTTCACGAAACTGTCTGACCGTACTTGTACGAAGAGTTTCGAAAGGAACATTTTCTTGGATTGTTTCCTTGAAACTCTCTGAATTGAAGGCTTTGTGCTGTTGAGCAAGTCTCGGTGAGATCACGTTCATTTCCTGGGCTGCAGAGCTCCGCTGAGGGCAGCACAGCAGACGAGAGCCGCTCAGCGCCGAGTGCCCGGTCACAAACTCCTGCGAGCGATGACACGGGCGTCTCTATTTGCAGCTGGTCGGGCGCTGGCAGGCACCCTGATTCCCGGTAAATTAAAACCAAACAGAAGTGGATTCCCTCTCGACGGCTTTATCTCCACGGAGAGGTGAGCGGGTCAAAATCTGTGCGCGGAGGGTTCCTCCAGAACATATGGTTTCTTGAATAGCAAGGGCGTCTCTCGGGAAAATATCACTTCTAGCCTAATCCTTATATATTTTTTTCCTGCAGGAGATGTCAACGCGGCCATTTGCGCTTGGCTTTTATCTACAGCATCGTGCTGTGCTGGTTGGTCAAAGCAGGAGTCTGCGGATGCGTGCAAACCATCACTCGTGGTCACTGAGGAGAGCCACTGAGCTGTGAGGCCGGGAGGATGCTGCACGCATGCACTGCCCAAATTTTTCGATGTTTGGGCTTTCCTGTCCGCTTGGGCTGTGAGGGTGTGTGCATGGTCCGCGGTGCTCTGCGAATCTCCGGATAAAAAGCACCGGCAGTATTTGTTGTTAAAGGCTGTTGGTATTAAACTGCACAAAACTGGCATTTCGCAAGAGCCCACTGGTGCTTTTTTATTACATTTCCATGCCATTTCTCTTCAGTAAGTATTAAAGTGGAAATTGCAGTGCTGGAAACAAAGGAAATCGTGATTTAAAGCGGCATTTTTGGGGGACGCTTTCACAGGCACACCAAGACACCTTTATTGCAGTTGCACCTTGCACACTTCTTGATGTGTATTTCTCCATCACCAAATCCGACTTACCCGGGCTGCAGTGCCCAGGCGCTGCTGGCACCATGGACAAAAACCCACAAGAAACCGTCAGTGGGCATCACAGTGCCTCGTTAGTTCTTCACCAATGGTATATTTATTAAAATTTTTGCTTGGACCAATGACACCCCTTTTACTCCCACTCACCTTTCTCTCCAGAAGCAAACAACATTTTTCCCTTCCTTGTCAGAAAGTTCAGACCCATTCCCATATCCTCTTTCCCCCTTTTTCCACTATAATGAGTTAAGGGCTGATTAGCTGTGCCTTTTATCATCCCTGCTTCCCTTCTGCAGCCAGCAGTGACACCGGGGCAGTGTGGTCCTTGTGGCCATGGCCATGGGAGGTGTCCCCGTGCCATCTTCTGGGGCTGGCCTTGTGCTTGCCCCATTGGGGAGCAGGTGCCCCCCTGCACTGGCACATGGCACCTTCCCACACGGCCAGCTGAGCATCGTAAGGCACCAAAATGACACCCAGGGAGGATAACTGTAATGCCCTGGGGTCCTTCGGGGGCAAAGCTGTGCAAGGAGGGCACTAGAAATCGAAAGGCGAGTTGAAACCCTCTTTTGGCACGTGCAGAAACTCTTATCAGCCCTCCCCAGCTGAGCGCGGCGCAGATTAAAAATGGTCGGGGAGAAAAAGGGGCGACCACGCTCCCGGGCCTCCCCCCCTCCGGCTAATTACAGAGCGCATATTAAACACCAGGCCGGCGACGGTGGAGCAGCTGCGAAGGTCTTTATCTGTATTAAGAGACTGTCCACCTACATAATAGGAATAATTATTAAGAAAGGAAACCTGAAAAGGAAATTGCACATAATGGCACATTGCACCTCGGTCGCGCACGTGTTTCGGCAGCTTTGGCCCCCCGGGGCGGTGCTGTGCTTCTCGCTCCTGCATGCTACAGAGGGGCTGCAACTTCTCTGTCCGGTGTTGTCTTCTTATTTATTTTTTACTGTGGGATATCCCCTACAAAAATCTGAATTTGAGGCTCAAGTGCTTTTTTTTTGCTCATTTTTCCGATACAGCTCTGAAGGGTGATGCTGCCCAGGTCCTGTCTGCCCCCAGACCCTGCAATTCAGAGCTACAAATCCCTCCAAAGAGACACTAAAATCTGAAGGCTCCAATTAATAATAAATTACTTTATTACCCTCGCAATCCTAGAAGACTTTACCAGCCCGGCGCAATCAGCAGAAGTAGAAACACAGCGAAAACAAAGCCTGCAAGGGGAGAGAGGCCGACCTCTGTGCCTTCCTGCCCTGTTCCAGGTGGCTCAAGCCCTGCCTTTTCCCCGGCAGTGTTTTAGGACCGACCTGCCCTGTCTGCAGTTTGGGTGGCTGTGCTCAGGTGTGTGATGGTGCAAGAAGCGGGAGGTGGTCACGGGCTGCCCGGCTGCTGCTCCCAGGGGAACGATGGAAACATTTCACCCAACTTCAGCCCGTCCTTCCCTGGGGGGTCACATTCCCAAGTCAAGCAGCTCAACAAAGCCCTGTGCCAAATATCCCCAGTTCCCACCGAAATACCCAGCCCGTGCACGATGAAAAAGGAGCATCCCGGGGAGCTGGATTGCAGCTGCTATGCACGTTTCCCAGAGCAGGTGTTTCTCCAGGAAGGCTGCAGCAAAAACGGCTAATTTCCTGAAATTCAAGGGGAAAAAAAATAGGTTTTGTTCCCGTCCCAAGGGCTGGTGGGGGGTAGCAGTTCCCTCAGGCTCCCCACCGGTGTGAGAGGCTGTGCTGAGCCTTGCAGAGCATTACACAGAGCTCGGCTCTGAGCCCGGTGGTTGTTTCCCTTCTTTCTGCCTCTGTTACGTGGTGAATGGGTGTTTGGGGCTTTATTTGACAGGAGTCCTCCATCCCTGCGTGTCGGCCCCTGCTGCAGTAACTTGGGTTTCCCCAGGGTGCCATGGCATTGAGGGACAGATGGGTGGGTGGGTGGATGGATGGATGGATGGACGGATGGATGCACGGTGCCACAGGGTGTGCAATACCTGCATGGGGTGTGCATAACTTCACGGGGCGTGCAATAACTGCAATAACTCCCTCGGATCCACAGCCAGGACGCGACCAAGCAGCATTAAGGGGCTGTGCTGGGGGGGCTCCGCCGCCGTGGGTGTGCTTGTAATAGGGCTGGGGGTCCCCAGGAGCTACAAGGCGGTGCCGTGCCATCCTCCCTGCTCCATGTCTCCCACCGGTGCCTGGAAAGCAACGAGGTACCAGCACAGACACCTGAAACGTGGGCTGCATGGACAAACAGCAACCACCACCCGTGTCTGGTGTAAATAGTGCCGAGGGGAAACTTGCTGGAGTTTGCAAAAGCCGTGAGAGAAGGAGCGGGCTAAAGCTGCACTATTTATACAGTCTCTTTCATATATCCTCTGCTGAAACCAGACCAGGCCTACGGGGATTTTCTTGGCAGACCCCATGCTGCAAATGGCAGATTTATTGGCACGGCGTGAAGCAGGCCGCAGCTATCAGTGCCTGCACAGTATCTCCAGCGTGAACTGGAAACAAAGATTTGATTGTGTCTATTTATCCAAAATGATTTATAAAACACTTCTTCACTCAGAGCCGGGGGAAGAAAAACATTTGTGTTCTTATCTGAGATCTTTCTCTCTTTTGTGTGTGTGTGTGTGTTGAAGTTCGGGAACAAAATGTCGCCTGGCTGAATCGGGTACCGAAGGCGGTGCGGGGCCTCGTGCCTGTGCCCCTGGGGGGGGCTGTGGGGGGTCCCTGTGCCAGCCCCATGGTGCTGCTGCCCTGATCCGGCTGCTCTGCAATGAGTGAGCAGTTTGGCAGCGAGCTCCTGGTGCCGTGCAGCGTGGTGCTGGTGCAACCAGCACGTGTGCCCAGGCAAGCAGGAGGAAGGGGCAAGAAATGGCATCGTGCGCGGGAGCACTTTGCAAGACGGAAACCTTCCCTCCTTGCTGGAAAGAGGCATCCCACTGCAGCCCTGCAGGCCTCAGCCCCAGCAGCTGCCCTGTGGGGTTTCAGGACACCTGGGGGCTTCGGCAGACAATAGGCAATGGGCAAACCCGCCGTGGTGGTAAAGGAAATTACAGCACGCGCACCAGCGGGGGTTAAAATAACCTGCGAGCAGCAAACATCCTGGAGTCCCTGTGGGTGAAAGAAACTGGAATTGTAATTGTCCTTAGGGGGAATTGTTCCTGGACTCGTGCAGACTGAAGGTGACATGGGCACAGGACCCCTGACATCCCCCAGGCTTGCAGACCTGCTGGACACACACGGTGCCCCGACAGCCTCACCGTGGGGCAGTGACCAGGCGAGCAGCTTCCCCGTCCTGGTGCCTTGTGTGTACCTGGAAAAATGGCAAGTGCCGGAGGTAAATTATTAAAATCCATCCGACAGTGTTTCTCCACGTCTGGGCGAAGGTAGCTGTTTGCTTATTTTCCCCAAGAGAGTTCGCTACAGACTTCATCAAACTGCTTCCTGTTGCTCAGGCAGAGCTAAAAAAGCAAATCACAGCGTTTGAGCACAAATATCGGTGACGAACAGCCGGGGCACCATGGCAGGGTGCAGAGGGCACCCTGTGTCCCACAGCATGCGGGGGCTGCTGTGGCCATCAGCATCCCCGGCAGGAGGGTCCGAGCCTTCCTTCCTTCCTTCCTTCCTTCCTTCCTTTTTTTTTTTTTTCTTTTTTTTCCTCTTGATGGAAATGGCTGTGAAGGCTAACAGTAATGCAGGGAAGTCTCTGACCTGGGAGAGGAGGAATTTATTTTTTTATTAAAAAAACAAAACAAAACAAAATACTTCTCAGTCAGCTGCTTAAGTTTCTCATAGAGCTGTTTTCTCTCCAGCAGGATTTATCTAATAGAAGTTTGGAGCCCAATTCCAGGTTTTTTTTTTTGGTTGTAAAGCAATGTGAGATGTGTTGGCGGATGTAGGTTTATTTGTGTTTGAGGTGGTACCGTGTTTGTGCTTGTCATTCTTTTCCAGCTAATGAAAGGTGGGAGATATCATGTGGTTCTTCACAAAAACAATGCATTTGCCAGAAATTTAATAAATCCCTTAAAAACACAGATATGAATAGGCCGTGTGTGCAGATCTTGTGCTGGGTTCACTCAGACTCTTATTTTCATACTTTTTCCACCCTATGTCACTCCTACCTTTAAGACACCCCCCCAAAAAGCCTCTTGCCCACCCCGCCACCTCGCACAGACACTCTCTGAGTGCCGCGTCCCTTTTGGGAAGGAATCACCAGCTGAAACGATCACCTCCCCCGATCCACTGCAGCTATGCCCAGTTACGTTCCAGCATCTTTTTGTTGACTTAGGAGCAAGTTCTGGTTTCCTGATAGATGCTGAGCAATAACTTCCTCCTGGGATGACTTTCCCCAGCCCTCTCGAGCGTGGCTTTGAGCCAGGGACAAGAGCTGAAGCCCGTCGTCACGCTGCAGAGGTCTGGGGGAAATCACAGGGACGTGGGGCAGGCTGTGCCCCGAGCAGCACAGCCCTGGGTGAAGCTATGAAAATAATACCCAAAGCTGAGAGCTGAAAAACACAGGCAGAGGATGCCAGGAATAGCTCCAACGACAACAGCACTGAGAGCAGGAGGTGCTTCAACACCACGCTTTCCTTCAGCCTTCTCCCACTGCCCCTTTCGGGGTTGAAAGTTCCCAAAATCTGCACGGGATGACCACAGCTGTCCTCGCTGGCACGCTCCCGACCTGCATTTTCTGCAGTTTGGTGATCCAAGACGTGTTTGGCCACCCGGAGAGCACCTTTGGTAGCCTCCTGCGGGCCCCAGGATGCTGAGCCGGGGAGTTAGCCCAGCGCAGCCCTCCAGGCCCTGCTGAAGTCAGCTGTTACAATTAATTAGCCGCATTGCTTAATCCTGCTTCAGTCCCTCATGACTCGGTGCTCGGTTGGCAACCTAGCGCTGTCCCTCTCGCTGCAGATACGAGCCCAGACGTGGTGCAGGAGCAGCACAGCTGACGACGGCTGTGATCTGCTCATCAGTGCTAATTGCCCAGCATTGCACCAGGCAGATATTTAAAAACAAACAAACAAACAAACAAACAAAAATGATAAAAAAAAAATAATTAAAAAAAACAGTGCTAGGAGCAGGCATTGCCTCGCAAAAATACATTTCCCAATCCACCAGAAAAAATCCTTTCCCAGCACTTCTGTTTTATAGGTATTGGTTTGTGTGGCTATATTTTAACCTTCGTTTTCTTCTTTGCTTACTTGCCTGGCTATTGTGATGTTTTATTTATTTATTTATTTATTTATTTATTTGTCGTTTTTGTTTTTTTCCCCAGTGAGCCAAATCCTCTCCCGGCTCCCCTGGGTGTTGCTCGTGTGGGTATTTCTGTTACCGGTCGGGGCTCTGCCCTGAGGAAAGTTTCCCTGTATAAACATGGATTTACGAGCTCTCAGGCCACCGAACCCTCCTGAATTTGACATCTCCTGGTATTTATAACCCTGGCTTTTTGAAGGACCCGAGGCTGGGCCGTTCCCTGGGCTGTGCTCACAGGCAGCGGTGCTCAGGCACCAGCCGTCCGTCAGGCTCCGTTTGGCAGCGCTCCTCGGGTCCGTATTTACCGGCTTTCTGCATTGCAAGGGCGTGATTCAGAGCCTGGCTGGTTGAAGCACCCTTAGAGCCTCTTTGGGAAGGGGCTGGGTCTCACACAGGAGACAATTACGCTCTCGGGGAGCACTTTTGGCAGGGGGCTGGCTGGGCACCCGCTGCTCAGAGCGTCCCAGAGCCCCGCTTCACCCCACGTGCTGCCCAGCGCCAGCATGGGCACCGTCAGCCACATCAGGTCACACACCGCCAGGATTCAATATCGGGATGGTCCCCAAGTCAGTCTAACATGAGGTTGAGAGGAGAATTTTCCTTTTCGAGCTGGTATTTGGGCAGCCACAACCGAACTGCGGCTGAAAGCGCAGCTACTGGAGGGATTTGGGGTTTGCTAATGGCAAGGAAGCCTCTCCGTGAGCCCTGTACCTTGTATAACAGAGTGTCACGGGAGCACAAATAAGTGGGAAAACTGAAAGCTGGAGCCCAGCACACCACGCACGATGTGCTGCAACCCGCAACACGCTCACATGTGTTTCAGAGCACCCATAGGCAACAAAATGCATCCCCCATAGGTGTTTGGGGTGGCTTCTGGTGGGCACCCTTTTACTGCGTGGCTTTGCAGCCTCAGCATCATGTTGTGCTGCTAAGAAGCGGCTCAAGCTGCGTGTTCACAACACGGGGTGCCTCGGCTGGCTGGATTGCTTCGCGCAAACATCGCCGCTGCTGGAAATGCAGCCCAGTGGGCAGCGGTTCCTGTGTGCCCGGGCTGGTGGCACCGCGGCTCGCGTTTCGTCTCGGCGTGGCTTTATTAACTATCCTGCCTAATTACTCCTACGCCAGGGCCGTTTTCTGAGCTCCCCAGAGGGAAGCAAAACATCGCTCGTGGCTAGCAGCTCTTCCCAGCTGTGCGCTTTTACTGGTTCCAGATGTGCAAATAAAAGCAACGCTGACAGCAATGTGCTGTCCTAGCGAAAAGGAAATGAAGCGCACAGGCTGCTTCCCAAACCCTGCCCGGGCCCTTAAATCACCCAGCACCAAAACCAATATTTGCATTTTAATCCTTGCTTAATTTTTAAGATTACACTTTGGACAGAAGACGGAAAGCTTTGCGGTGTCCTTTGAAGTTTTGTTTGTTTTCGTTTCTTCTGGTTACTTTTGGGGGGGTTTTGAGCAACTAGGTTGGAAGCGGTGTTGTGCAAGGACCCCGTTCCCCGTGGCGCTGCCTGGAGCAGCAAATCCCCCAGGCCTCCGAGCCTGCTCAGACAGCCCAGGGGTGCACAGGGCACTTCCAAACCCTTGCTGTGGCTGCCTCCGGTCCCACAGAAGTCTTCAGATGAATTCAGGTTGTGGCACAGTGCTTTATTCTGGCAAGACACCTCCCAGCTCGCGGTGTCACAAAGCTGCCCCTCCATCACCACTCACCTGCAGGGAACCTTTGTGGTCGGCACCTCGCGGGGTGAAATGTTCCTGCAGAAATGTGTGCAGATGAGCCAACCGCTGTGTATTTACTTGTCTGACGGGTAAAATCCTCCTAAAAGCAGGCAAGAACCAGCACCTCCTCTGCGCAGGCTCTGGGGCTCCTCCTCCTTTAAATCTTCGCCCCTTGCCGGGAGCTTTAATCCCTCTTTGCTCCACCTCACGCTGCTAGAAACCCATAAAAACCTCACTTTGGGGTTACCCCAGGCTGTTATTATGACCACAAAAATGTAGGCCCCACTTAATGCAGCTCGGAGCTCTGGGACGACGAGCAGCACCACGGCTACGGGGACAGCCGCGACTGCCCCAAACAGAGCCGCCACAACCTTGCGGTGCCCGAGCTCAGCACCACTGCCTCTGCATGCGCAGGGGTTGTTCTCCAGCACTTCACAGAAGGAGCAGATAATAAGACTTGCCTCAGCATCGTGGATTACCACGACACATCTGATTGCTCGTGTGTTTTCCGCAGACCTTCCCCACTTCTCAGCACGTGGGCTCCCCTCGGCCCCAGCGCTTGCACACACGCAGAGCAGAGCATCCGCGCGCAGGATCGGACCCCAAGCAATGCCAGCTTAAAGCGGGATGGCCATGAGGGCTGGCCAGCATTTGGATCCATCATCTTGAAGCTCCCAGGCTGACACCAGCACCTTTAAGCACCGGGAGCAGTGTGGCACGGCACCAGCATCCCCACCGCACGCCCCTGACAGCCTCTGCGCCGCGCGCGGGATGGATCGCTCAACGCCAGGTGACAGATGCCGCAATAAACCCCCTCCTAACGAGCTGGTATCAGGAACGCGCTCATTCATAAAATGCTGATATTACCAGCAGGACAAACGTGCCTCCTTTAATTGCAGCGTGCTCGGCTGCTGGCTGCCAGCCAGTCCCCGGCTGTGGCGGGTGGCAGCGGTGCCGGGGGGACCCTTCCCGTGGCACTGGTGCCGCAGGGAGGTGCTGGTACTGGGGGAGAGCAGGGTGGCATTAAAACACTCCCGTGCCCCACCACGACCACCGCAGGCCCCGAAATCGGGCATCTCATCAGCCCAGTTTCTCCCAAACATTTTATCCCCAGCATTAAAAACCGCCGCGTTGCAGAAAACGATGCTCCTTGCACCATGCTGGGTATCCGCAGGGCTAGTGCAGTGTGAAAATGCCTCTCGGGTGCGGGTGGGGGGGTGTTTGAAGGGGACAATGTGCCAAGCACTCGCGTTGCCACCGTTTCACATCGTGCCTGCGAGAAAAGAAAAGAGCAGCTTTTCTTAAAGCCTCGCTTCGGTGTAATTTTAATGAGCATTTCAGGTCAATTCTTTCCCTGCCTTTGAGCAATCTCTTGCTATGCAGTTGTTAGGTTAGAAAATGTTCAAGTCAGCTAATTCGAAATGAATTTCTGGATTTTTACATATCTCTGTAAAGACTTTCATGATCAGAGCGCAGCAGCCGTTTCAGACGCACGTGACTTCTGTCACTTAGGGCTAATTTCCCTCTTTGCACAAAACCTCCAGATTTCACCCCGTTACGTTAAAAGGGCTCGCGACACCACATAAAATGCTACCAAAGGCGTTCGCTCGGCTTGTAAGTATATTGAAAATGAAATGATTTCAGCAGCGTTTAACTCAGAAGCCCCTAACCTGAGAGCAGCCCTCCGCCACTTCGCCCGCCTGCCTTTATGGGGCGGGGGCAGCGAGGGCAGCGTGAGCCCCCAAATCCTGCGGGTGCAGCCGCGGGCACCGCTGGAGGCTGAAGGGCTCCGTGTCCCGGAGCGCTCGTGGTAATGTAAAAATTCATGAAAACGTTTGATTTGCGGCCGAGCTAGGGTCAGGAAAGGAGGCTTTGGGGTGTGTTGGTTTGGAGGCAGGGTCCTCCCGGCCAGCAGGCACCGGCTGCTGGTGGTGGGCGCTGTTCGTGCTCCCTGGCATTTGCATGTCATTTAAGCCTCTTCAAGCCTCCCGTGTGGAGGATAAATAATTTGGCACGCTGAGGAGGCGCGGTGAGCTAACTGCTGGTGTAAAGGTGCATTGTGCGGGAAGGAGAGCTCCAAATCCCGGCAACCGACTTCACCTGACTGCTTCATCCAGGCTCTGAAGAGCCTGAACATGGATAATACCAACCCAAACGGTGTTACAGATCCGTGTTGGCTTTGCGGCTTAGCGAGACTTTGGGGGAAAAAAATCCCCTGCGCTCCCTAATCCCTCGGTTGGCTGGAGATGCTCGCTGTACTCGGGCTTGTCCAGCTTTCACGCTGGAAAAGCAGCATTACAAAACCCTTTCTCCCGAACGGGAAGGGATTTGCTGCGATTCCTGGACAGACATCTTATCGTGTAGGAGCTCCTGTGCCTGCTGGAGCAACGAGCATTAATAAAACCCAGGTCTGAGAGCACACAAACGCAATGCAGGGGACAGAGACGGGGATGGGGACAGGATGGGGACGGCAGCCCCAGGCTCAGACCTTCACCGCGAGGTGGGTTTGTGCTGCACTTGCTCACAGAAGCAGCTTGTTGGTAAAACCTGGGGAATGCCCAAAAATAAATAAATAAATAAATAAATAAATTATTTCCCTTCCTGAAATTTCCTTCATGAAGACACGAAGGAGCAGCAGGCAGGGGCTCTGCTTTGTCCTCTGCTGCAGCGCAGCCTGGGTTTCCCCTCCACCGCGGATGTGTGCGACCTGCAGAGCATTTAAATCACCCGTTCCCCGCCCGCAGCAGGGTCTCCATCAAAATTAACAGCAGCCCCGCGTCCTCATCCCGAGCCCCCCGGGGCCGGGGGAAAGCCCCGCGCGCAGGCGCCTTGCGGAGCCTCACCTGGCACCTCCGCGCGCCTGTAATTAAAAGGAATCTGAAAGCGATCCGGTTTCCAGGCCGAAAACCTGTTTCTAATTAGAGGTAAATGTGTATCCTGGTAACACTGAATTTTAAGCGCTGTTTTCAAATGTTTATTGATTAATCATTACTATGGGAAAACACGAGCTTCCCTATATAAATCTTTTGACAGAAGCTGTCCATCAAAAATAATGATCCTTTTAAAACTCATGAATAAATAATAACGCAAATCTATTTTACATAAAATACATCCTGCTTTCCATTCCAGCCACCGAGATGAAATACGGTTATTTAAAATAATGATTTTACAATGCTTAGATAATGAGTTATTATGCATGTAATACACATGACACTTCTTCTGGCCTCCGGATTATTACTTTTTCAAATTAAAACATTACATTACTTTGTATTCTCCTATCCTACATGCCTCGCACATGACATTTTCCCTGTACGTCAAGGGGAAACTGTACTCCCTTTTTTGCTGGAGCCGAACCACGAGGGGCACGGTAATATTGGGGCTCCTTTATGTTCCCTTGGGCTTCCCACATGCTGGACCAGAGGTGGTGTCTCTGCCAATTGGGGTGTATGCCCATCCCCAGCTGTCCCCAAAACAGCAAAAACCTGCTGAGAAAGGTTCAGTTTAGGCTGCTGAAACTTATATTTTTCTGCAAGGGCTGGGGCAGGGGTTTTGCTGGGCGCGAGGGGCTGCCAGATGTTGGGGGCGGCATGCTCCAGCAGCCCTGCCACTGCGGGCATCTCGGCTGTACAAGTAATTAGCAGGCCCCCAAATGAAGTAGATTTTATTAGTGAGTAAGGAAATTGTCTATGGATGGCAGGTTATTCTTGGGGAGTAAGTTAGGGGGTTGCCGAGGAACGTGGCCAGCAGCTCAGGAGAGCAGTGAGTACGCTTTGAGGGTGCTCTCTCAGCTCTCATTTAATTACACAATAAAAATACCTCTGACGGGGCCTGTGGCAGTTCTTTAGCCAGTTTCAGCTCTATGTTGAAGGCCAAATTTAATCCGGAGCACACCCAGCACCTCCTCCTGGTCTCACCCCTGCCTGGCGTGGGGGTCTCAGAGCTCTCCCTCATCTCCCCAGCGCGCGCATCCGGGCTGCGAGGTGCACACGCTGGGACGGGGAGGGGAGAGGCTTTAATAAAGGTGGGCTCGGTATCTACTTCCCTTGTATTTTCAGGAGGCCTCTCTGATGTTCCTGCAGCTCTCCTATTAGAGGTAATGTTCTCAGGTTTCTCTTGCACCGGCGTAATTGGGAATAATTTGAAATATATTTTCTGAGATGGCTATTAACATCCGCAATTCTTCTCCTCGTTTTCAAGTGGGCTGTAAGTGTACCTAATGTCAGGAAAAGAAATCACATCTGAAATAGCAGCAGCAAGGCCATTTGGAAAATAGCTCAGGAGAACCATTTGTTTAGATTATTTCTTTCTCTTTTTATTTTTTTTCCCCTCAATTTTTCTTTAAGAGGAGCCCGTTGTAAAATGTTGTTACGTGGGACTCAAACAACGGCTTCACCCGTAAGAAATTCTCCCAGCAAAGTGGGAACAAATCAAGAATTTCCTTGCAGCTTGGGAAAGAGAGGGCTGAGTTAAAGCCACCTCGGGTGTTTTTCACTGTCCGGTCCGTGCTGGGACGCCCGGCAGCGGGAGGTGACGGGTGGCAGCTCCTGGTGAGCCACATCCCAGGGCACTCAGGGGAAGCCGTGTCCCACCTTGAGCCCTCCCTCCAACCCCAAACAGCTGCAGGAGGGCCTCCGTCTGAGATACACGAAGATGGAAGGTGGCACGGAATTGCTCGGGGGCTCAGGACCAGAGAGATTTGCAATTAAAAATTGAGGGAGGAAAAATATGCTGCGACTAGACTCTGGCTTCTTTTTCATGTATTAAGGAGCGGCTCGTGAAGGAGTGGCTGCACACAGGCAGGAGTGGGCAGTGCCTGGAGCTACTGGGAATGCATGGAGCCATCCCTTTTCCTTTTCCTTTTCCTTTTCCTTTTCCTTTTCCTTTTCCTTTTCCTTTTCCTTTTCCTTTTCCTTTTCCTTTTCCTTTTCCTTTTCCTTTCCCTTTCCCTTTCCCTTTCCCTTTCCCTTTCCCTTTCCCTTTCCCTTTCCCTTTCCCTTTCCCTTTCCCTTTCCCTTTCCCTTTCCCTTTCCCTTTCCCTTTCCCTTTCCCTTTCCCTTTCCCTTTCCCATTTCCTCTTCCTTTTCTTTTTCCTTTTCCTCTTCCGTTTCCTTTTCCCTTCCCCTCCCCTTTTCTCTTCCTCTTCCCCTTTCTGTTTCCTTTTCCCCTCCTCCTCCTCCTCCTCTCTCCCCTCCCATGATGTTTTTTATAGCTTTTTATAGGTGGGTTTTTTGGACCCATCTGTTGAAGCATTCAGCAGCTCGCAGCCACTTCATGTCACCGTGCAGGATTTTGGCGATGCCCCACAGCCAGAGCTCGCGGTGGCTCTGCCCAGTCTTGCTCTGTCACTCCTCTTTCTGGAAGGAGCTATGCAGGTATACGTGCTCCTTCATTTTGGGATGTCCTTGTGCCCTGAGATGGTCACAGTATTTTTGCACTGCAAAAGGCAGAATTTATTTAAATTTCAAAATCCCACCTTTTTTACTCTCAAAGAAACGTAGATTGAGAAAGCAAACCTTTCCCTGGGTTTTACGGAACGGAAAGGGAGGTGAGAGGAGGAAATGGATGGAAAATAATTGGAAAATGGATCACTTTGGGTAACGAAAGGTTTTGGTTTTGTAAATGCTCTCTAATGCATTCAAACAAACACACGAAATATTTGGTTGAAGTATGAATGGGAGTTTCTTAAAGGTCCATAAAAATTGTCTCATTACCTTCCATTTTTTGGTGATCTCTGCTCGTAAATCTGAACTTTTATTTGCGGCTTGGGTTTCTCTGTGGATTTCCCAGCAGAGGAGGGGGAAAAGGAAAAGGAGGAGAAGGGGGAGGAGGAGGAGGAGGAGGAGGAGGAGGAGGAGAAGGAGGAGGAGGAAGAGAAGGAGGAGAAGAAGGAGGAGGAGGAGAGGGATCCTGCCTGCTGAGGCAGCGGCTGAGGTCCCGTGGGCCTCCCCAGGGCCGTAGGTCTGCCCTGAGCTGTACAAGTCTCTGAAAGCCCACATTCCCTCCCCTTTGTGTGTTTTAACCCCCTGCATGCTGCCAGATGCCCAGGGGTGTGCTGTCACTGCGAGGGGACAGGGGCAGGGGTCACCCCCCAGATTTACCCCAGCCTGCCCTAAATGTCCTGGCTATTTCCCGCAGTGCTGACAGCACACAAACAGACTTTGGCTTCCAGCAAAGCCTGGCAGGATGCAGCACGGCACACTTTGAGTGAAAAATGGAGATTTTTAAGGCATGCACTATCTGGTCTGAGGTATGCTAAAGCTCAGCAGCCAAAAGGAAAGCAGCCGGTTTTAGTGGCTGCTACCAGGAGGTGTTCCCAACCTTATCCTATTTTCTTTTTACCAAAAGTCTGTAGATAGATACACCAGATGAGGTTGGCTACAACATCCTTGTGAGTTTATTTCCAGCCCGTTGTAAGGAGGAGAGGCAGAGTGAAGGTGCATGGTGTGGGAACCAGGCACAGATTTTCTTTATGGCTGTAAATCCAGGGCTGCTACACCACTTGTCACTCTTACGTCGGCTTTGCATGTGCCCTTGCAATATGCTCAAGCTACAGCTGACTGAAAATCTGCTTTCTGCAAGACAAATGTGCCAGGAGCACCGACTTCAGGGCTGTCCCCATGCAGACCTGGCCACCAGGAGATGGGGATGCTGCAGAGCATCCCACAGTAAATCCCCATCCGGCAGCAGCAGCCTGTCGATGCACATCTTCATTCACTCCTTTCCCAGACAGCCTTTCTTTATGCCGTTTCTCAAGGCTATTTTTCCACTTTTAGTCCCAGAAACGGCTCGAAGGGACACCCAATTTACAAGGCAGCATGGTGTTCATATCACTGAGTGTAAATAAGTCTGTCAGATGGATTTCCTGCTTCCCCCTCTCCCTGGCTGGGCACTTTACGCTGCTCCTTTGCTGTTAGACATCAGTCAGGGATTAATTGCTCTTCCTCATTCTCCTGCTGTGTGCAAGCCCTTGGGCTGCTCAGGCCCACCATGTCCCTGCTGGCTCTGGGTGCACCCTGGGTCCCTGGGTCCCCCTTCCCAAGCTGGTGGCCTCAGCCTTGGTTCCCCAGCCCAGCCCAGAGACTTCACTCGCTTGCCAGTCACCCCAAAATGATGCCAAAGCAAATAGTTCCCGCTGCAGGCTTCCCAAAGCATTCCTCTGCTTATTGGTTACATATTGATGCCATCGAAGGGCTTCCTCCCAGGCTTCACGGCTGCCCTTGGGAAAGAGTCTGTTACAGCAAATACCGAACCTCGTGCGTTTATAACCACAACATAAAGTCCTCCGTCAACATTAGGAATCGTTTAATGAGTCTGGCAGGGATCACCCACTTCAACTGCTTCGTACCCAGCCAACCAAAATAAATCAGTTATTATGACAAAGGGAATTTCTCTACAAGCAGTATCTCAGGCTGGGACAACGCAGTGTTTCTGTGACAGTAAACTTTTAATTTCCCCCCACCAGAAGAATGAAACATTACAAAGAGCTGGCCAAGCTCTTCTAGCCCCAAACCGATGCATAAATGAGACCGGGCATTCATCTCCTCCTGCCCCGCAGCACGGCAGTGGGACACTTTATAAGCAGTGAAAAATTTAGGGGAGAATTTTGTGGGGAGAAAAAGGAAAAAATAAAAGCCAAACGAGCCCGAATCCAGTTATAGAGGGGAGAGTTGGCACCAGAGGAAGTTCACAAAACACAGCTCCAGCTGTCTGGCCGTGGCTTTGCAACCGAGGGCTGGGGCGAGGTGAGGGAGGGAGGTGTTCAGTGTGTCCTCCGGGACCCTGCCTAAGGGCCGTAAGTTTAACTTCTCCTTTTGACCGTGGACTTTCCTGGGGGTGCAAATCGCCTTGCCGAGCCTGTGGTGGTTTCTGCATTCATTTTCCAGAGCACTGTGCACAACCCCATTCAGCTGCTGCGTTTTGCCCCTTGGTTTGCTGCGGGGAGCACCAGGCTCTGCTCACCCATCCAGGCACCGCAGCAAGGCTGGGCACAAGAAAACAGCTCCCGGTGTGCTCAGTGGGAAACTGGGGCAGCGACACAGTGTGACACAGTGTTGGGCATTTAGCAGTTTGCCTGCACCGGCGTAACCCCCCTGCTAGCTTTGCTCAAGGGTTGTCTGGGGCAGCTCTGCTTTGCAGAGCCGTGTGTCTAGGACAAAGTCCATTAGGAGTGATGATACGGATAAAAGCGCGGTGATGATTCACAGATGGAGGAATGGGACTAGGATTTAAAGCTCAGATCCTGCTCTCAGAAAACCCATTATCAGCACTTGCGATGTTTGTCGCAGGCAGCCTCTGGTGGCCGCCCGGCGGTGTGTGCTGGGCTGCCTTTTCTGCTCGGGTCACAGACCTGGAGCCGGACCTTATCACTCAGATTTCGCTCAGTCCTACTGGGGGCACCTGCATTAATCAAATCCCTCCTGAAAACCACAGTGGGCAGCAATGTGCTGAAGGTCAGCTTTGTGTCCGTGGAGACCAGAGAGGAGCCGGGGCTGCTGAGGCAAGTGGCGGGGGGGTCCTGCAGTGGGGACACACCGGGAGGCAAATAGGGCACGGGGCAGAGAAGGAGGTGGAAATCCAGTGCTGGGGTTTTGCGTTGGTAAAGGGTGGAGCTGTGGGTTTGGAGAGAGCAGGGTGGCCATTTTCCCAAATCCTGAGGACAAATTAGCCTGTATGAACTGATGGGCCCTTCACAGCACTCCTCCACTCACGCAGGGTTGCTCCTGAAGGATGCTAGCACTTGGTTCCGTCTCTACAAACATCTGCCTGTCATCCGTGCATTTTATTTCAGAGGGAGAACTGTTGCAGTACTAGCAGTCACAAGTACATGGTGCAGACATGCCGTGCATCAGGGCTGTTTTGACACACTGGGACACCTTCTTTGTATGCAAATATGTTCATACAAAATATAAACATGTTCATACACGCATACACACACGTGCTAGTGCCTAACAGAGTTGCTGCAGCACAACAAAACATAAAATGGCCACTCTTCCAGTAGGTTGCACTGCAGTCCCAGGCAGTCAGTCCCATGGCAATATTCATCCAAATCATCCAGTTTCATCATTTCCATCGTGATGAATATACAAGGGAAATAAGAAAAAAAACAAACCACGCACCACCACATGATCATTTCAGGCTCCATTAGGAATAACTAATAAAACTTAGTGTTTGCCAAGTGGAAAATAACTATCTCAATAATGAAAAAAAAAAAACAAACAGTTTTCAACATCACAAAGTGAATTTGGCAGAAAAACAGCCATGCAAAGTTTAGCAAAATACCGGAGGAAGGACCTCTGTTCATAAACGACTTCATATGGGTTTATCTGGATTATTTTCACCCTGGCTGTTTGTTGTTATGGCTAAACTCATGTGTATTGTACCCCGCGTGAGCATGGGCATATTTCAGAAGTACAAAAGATAGGAGCTGGCTCCCTGGCTAAGAACAACCCCAAATCCAAGTATAACTTCCTCTCTCTGGTTTACTCAGGGCAGTGATGTTCGGGGGGTCTTTTATTATAATTAGACTCTGCTTGCAGCAAAGGACTCTGCTGCTCATCAGAATTATTCCTAATAAGACAGGAACAAATGTGCCCAGCTTGTGGTAAAAGAACACATCCACTGTGAGGGGCTGGTTGGCTGAAGTCCGTAGATGTGTGGGCAGTCGCCATTTAATTCCACATCTCAGCTATTTTTCAATTACCTTTGACTAACCTCTAATTGAGATCTGAAATTAAAATCAAACAGTATGGAGGAGCTCTATTTGTGAAGGCTCAGTCATGCTGTTTACCTCTTTGTTTCACCCAAAAGCCTTTTCAGGTCCTTATGCTGCATTTTTCCTTATTTGTTTCTCCAAAGTGAGTTATTTATTAGCAAAAGGTATTTTCTGAGCTTTAATCTCACACATAAGACCACACTTTCCATTGGTCTGAGGAATAAATATAAATTGATCTGGCTTCCATTCTGGAGAAGAGATGCCTTTAACACATTTATATGCTGCACGGCAGATTTGTTTCTGGAAATTGCTCTTCTTTTGGTCCTCACCATTGCTGCATAATTAGACATTTTGCATTTCCACTGGGAAATCTGTACGGGTTACAAATCAGTCCTAGCTGGACAACTTTGTGGTGCTAATGAAAACCATTTGACACAGTCTCTTATTTCTATTTTCTTTTCTTTCCTTTTTTTTTTTTTTTCTTTTTTTTTTTTTTCATTAAATTCACAGCTGGCTATATACTGAGATATCAGGGACTGGCTCTGTCTTCTCTGACCCCAGAAACCCTCTGCCTGGGAAACGCATCAGCCTACTCCGTGTAGGAAACACCACAGTTGGAGCCTGCCAGCCACTTGAGTGCCACCTTCTGCTTGTAGCTCCAGGATACACAGGGCAAGGAGCAGAAAAAATGCGTTAATCAAGTCTAGATTACACATAGTCCTTGGAAAAATAGGGAAGAACTCAACTATTTTACATCCCAAGTAGAAGATTTGATGTTGGCACCCACAGGTCAGCACTATTTGCAGCACTGCAGTGATTGTGACTTGCTTCAGCCCTTGCCTGCAGGGCTGGTGGCAATGTCCATGGGCACACCACCACCAGCTGTCCATGCACACACCAGTGCCAGCTGTCTAGCTGGAGCACTTGTACTTGGGAGCAGGTCTATTTTCCATAATATACATTAATGGCTGGCATTATTTTTGAATGTCACCACAATCAGTCCTCTATCTGTGTTTAATCTTATTTTGGAAGGAAATCACTTCATCTCATTTTTTCTAGGCTGAAAACCACATTAGGAACCACCACCTTGCAGGGTGATCATGTGTCTTTTGGGGCTGTGGGACCATGAGGACTGCTGGATGTCTGTGCTGAGAAAGCATGGGGTTCATTGCACCAGCAGTCACGAAGGGCTTTCACTATTTATCCCTGCTGGGGTTGAGCAACAGAAAGGTCTGCTCCTAATGTCATAGTCCTCCTGCAGGTCCTTGAGAGCTTGGGCTAAGAAGCAGGAGGGAGGAGATGTCCTCAGATGATGCCTTCACTGAGCAAGCTGCCTGTGCAGAGTGAGAGAGATCCATGCAGGAGCCCCGTAAATAAAGTGTTTCTAATGAATCTCCATGGTTTTCCATTCCCGTGATGCTGTTTCCAGCTCACGGCACGTCCTGGTTCACCATGCCCTCCTGGCCAGCAGGGAGGTCTTCTGGGCAGGTTCTCCTGAAGGACATCCCTGGATGTGGTGGTGATGGCAGCCATGGCAGTCACAGCGTTCCCGTCGGCACCGACTGTGGGCAGCCAAGGAGAGGGGTGCCCAGCCCAAAGGGAAGGGATGGTGCTGGGGCAGAAGGGTCTGCCGTCTGGAAGGAGGGGAGTTGGAAGGAGACCTGAGGACAGGTCACTGAAAGCACTGGAAAAGCAATCTGGAGAGCATTAGAACAGCTTTACATCACAGGATCCTGTTCCACATATATCCCCCGGCTACAGTGAGGCAAGAAACATCGCTCACTCATTATCAAAACCATCTCTGCTCGGGTGTTGCAAAACAAAAGAAAGCGCTTGCACAACGCGGCCCGGTCGCTCGCGCCGAGCGCTGCTGGAGGTGCTCCTTCCTCTGCAGGCCTGCAAGCACAGCCAACGCTCCCGTCTGCCTTCAGGCTCCAGTGCTGGGTGTCTAACTCAGCTTGTGCCACTGCTTTGGTTTGAAGGCCCAGCATGTAACCCTGTGCCTACCGAAACCTGTGGGCCTTTGGCTGTGAAGCTGAGCAATGCTTCGCCCAGGCCTGCTTCACAGGAGGGTTCATGGAGAACGCTATGGGGATGCAGTGGCTGTGGGTTTTACTGCCACAGCTCCTGTTTATCTATCCAAACCATCTAACTGCTCCGAGTGCCATGGTCACATATTAGAAATTTCAGTGAGTTTCCGTTTGGATGCGGTTCCTGGGCAGTTTCTCTGTTTTCGGACGAATTGCACCACACTTTGAAGACCAGGCCCGGCTCGGCGCCAAGCAAGCGGTGCCCAGGCTCGTTAGCCCAGGCACGGCGTGGCACGGCAGCGCTGTGCTGCATCACCCGCCAGCTTGGACCCAGGACAGATTCAGCCACTTTTGGGTGGCAGGGAGCCCACGCTGACGAGCCCAGCTGGATCAGTGCAGGTGGCTGCAACGGCAGCACCATCTTGTCCACGCTCCCCGGCGTAACAGGGAGCCACAACTGCAGCCTGCCCGGGTGGTGAGGACCATTTGCACGTGTGTGTGTGTGGCCAGGTGCTATGAGACTGGGTGAAGAGGAAAGGGACTGGTGTAAGGAGGTGAAAATTAACCACAGAGCCCGTCCTGAGATGCCCAGCGTGGCTCACTCCTTGACACCACCATGGTGACCGTCCCCATGCTGACCCCATCAGTGGAGAGCGCTTGGGATCATAAAATCAAAATAAATTAATTGGATGTTAAGAGAAAATAGCTTCCAGTATCTCAAGGGAAAGGAATGATTTTATAATAATAGATGCCCTGCTAAAAATATTCCGTAGCACCAAATAGTGCCTTGTCAGTGTTTATGTCACAGCAACGGGAACGAGACCTGAAGGCAAATGCTTGCGTTGGTGTAAAATTGATGTGTGTGCAGCAGTTACCACGTTAATTTTTTAATTAAGTACCTGCTCTTAGTAGAACCCTTGGAAAAAAATGTGTGTTTTTCTCCATGAAAATCTCAGGGCAGGGGCTTCGGCTCCGAGCCAAGAAGCTGGATACCTGGCTGCTCCCTCCTGCCTCCAGGCTGGATCACCACGCGGTGCCTCAGGATGGGCTCGGCAAACCAGTAGCACCCAGCGACGTGGCGAGGAAGAAGCTGGCCTTCCTCCCCTGCCTGCAAAACACTGCTTGCCAAGCCCCACCGCTGAATTTTGGGCAGGTCCTCGGGGACCCTTCCCAGGGAGCTAAATGGCTAAACACCCGGGGAACCAGAAGCTCATTACAAAAAGTTGTTTTGATATTCCTGCTGGAAATCCTCGCCCAGCAGCACATTTGATGATCGTACATGGTCTCATCGCTAGATACACTCCTGCCCATCTGCTGGGATGGCAGTTTGCCCGCTCACCAGATGGTATGCTTGATTCACAGGGGCAGAGGTGCCAAAAAAAAAGATGGATTTAGATGACACCGTTAGTGCCACCTCTTCTGCCTCCCCTCTGCAGTGACAGCTCAGACAAATTAGTGCCACGGCAACAAAGAATTCCTCCTAATAAAACGCAGGAATTACTGATGGAAAAGACCTATTAGGTCATCTATTCCATCTCCTTGCCAGTGCCTGATCATCACATTAATCTTCCCAAATGTGAATATCGCCGTAGAAGAAAAAAAGACAGACTGCTTCCAGATACCAGCAGTTGCCAAAAACACAAGCAAGATTTCAGCTCGTGCCTGAGAGAACTGTGGGGACCATATGGGGTGTCAAAATGTATTACACAAAAGTTCAGCCTGAAGGCAATCTACGTGAGAGGAGGCCCGTGACAGACATAGAAAATGTTCGTGTTTATGGGAGGATCTACTCACAACGGTGGAGCGCAAGGCGTGAGATGTCGTCCTGGGCACTCGGGCAGAGACGCAAGCAGCGAATACCCCGTGTGCCTTGGGAGGCTCGGGAGAGAGGAGCTTTCCCCAGCAAGCTGAGTAGCAATCATGAACGGGAAATAGTGGCTCTGAAAGGACAGGTCAGCTCCATTGTTCTCTTGGCTTGGGTTTTGTGTCTTTTTCCTTTTTCTTTTTCTTTTTTTTTTCTTTTTATTTTTACCAGCACCTCAACGCTTCACCATTAGGCTTTAGGAAAAATGTATCAGGGTTTCAAAGCAGCAAACACCAAGCCACCCTATGTTGCGCTTCACAATCCACACTTGCTTTCTTTCCAGTACAATTGGAATAGCTGTAACAGCCATGGAGATAGTGCAACACCCATCTTAAAAACACAAAGTTTTCAAAACCTTACAAATCCAATCCAACACCAATTTCAAGTCTCTTGGCCTGGTGGGAAGAACAAGGAGAAGCACAGATACATTTCAGAGTTAATATTCAAAGTGCTGCCAAACATTTAGCTAAAAAAAAAAAAAAAAAAAAAAAAAAAAAGGAAGAAATAGCAGTACAAAATGAGTTCTTAACTGTAGCACTGTAGCACTCCGCTTGAGATACAGGTAGTTAGCTTCTCGTTGTATGACCAAAGACAGGGGCAAGTCCTCTACCAACTCTCTCCTTTTTTTTTCCAAGAGTCGGCTGGTTTTTCAATTTCCTTCTCATTTCTCTCTCTCTCTTTGATTCCGCTATTAACTCCTAAGGTCAAGTAAACAACAAAGAAGAGACAGTGATTCAGTCAGTGTTTTTTCCATGATTTTCAGGTCCTATCTTTCCTTCACGGTTTGCAGAAACCGTAATTGCTCAATTAACCTCATGAGGTGGATCTTGGAGGTTTCCAAGTGCTCAGCAGCTCAGCTCTTGAAATCCCACAAATACCTCCATCATTTAAGTCCATATTGCACCTGTGATGGAAACCAATACTAAACAAGCAAATACTTGGGGAGGAAGAGGAGGGAGCATCCCTGGTTTGCCAGGGGAAAGCAGAGAAAGTTCCCAAGAGCTGCAGGAGGCAGCAGCATGGTGTGACCAACACAGCCTGTGCAAGCACCAGGGAGGGCCATTGACACCCAGGGCAGCAACCAAAGGTCAATGTTTTAGGAGCTGGAAAGAAACAGGAATGCAGAGCTATTTTCCTTGCTCAAAAATGCGAGATTTTGCTGTGGTGACCCCGCTCGCAAGGCTTCCTGTTGACCTCATTCCTCCCTCTGCAGCAATAACTAGCCCAAAGCAAGCGAAAGGACCTTGCTCCCCCTATAAAAAGGCTAAATGCCTGTGAACAGCTGTGTTGTATCATGTTCTCCATGTTCTGGTGGAAAGTTAAAAACAATTCTTGTTGAATCTTATTATTTTCCATGTGACTTTGTGGTAATCGTACCCTGCGATAATGAAAAGGTGAGGCTCTCTTGGTTTTTTTTACACTATGTGCAGAATTTATTCCAGGCGTAGGGGTAAAACAGCTTTGATTTTTTTAGAGAACATCTTCAGGGAAGGCTTCAGAAAGGCTTTAGAGAGGGGCACTCAGTCATTCGTAATGTAATTAGCCAACAATACCGAAAACTGCAGAAAAACACCCGCGAAGGAGGACACCGGTTAGGAAGCAGTACCCTTTAGCTGCTGTATTATCGGGTTGTTATTTTCTTTTCTCTTTGCTTAAGGGAAGAGGAGAAATCCCTTGGTTTGCTCAGCTTACAGATAGATCCCCATTAAGAAGAGCAGCTTGTCAGGACCCCGCAGCACCCCGCTGAGCTCCGAGCATCCTGGCATCGCCCAAACCCACTCCACACGGCCCCGGGGTGGGTACTACTTAGCGTGGGTGGAGGGGGCAGCATCTGGCCCGTAAGGAATTTGCTATTCCAGGACAAGCTGAGAGGGTCCAGGCAATGACCCCAAGGTGAGACAGACCCCCCCAGCAAGAGATTAGGACACTCTGCTGCCTACATGCACGATGCAAGTCCATTAAGGACGGAGAGAAATTGCCCTGCAATTGTATTCTTTGGCCCATGTCTGGTACAACCACCATCAGTGGGACTGTTGGGAATATACTCAATTATCGTTCCACAACTGCTAAAATGAGCAGCAGATTGAACGTGGCCGGTTTCTTTCTCTTTCTTTGTTTTGTTTTGTTGTGTTTTTGTTGTTTTCCCTGTGAGGAAAGCTACCTCTCAGCCAGCCATGCATGGGTGCTCGGCGGCTGGCTGCCGCAGACGCACTGAATGGGATGCTCTTCTCCTGGTCCTTTCTTATTTTTTACGCTATGTCACTCCTGGAAGCACGTTGATAGGAAATGTCAGTCGGTGATCATTTACAAAAGCGGGTAAGAAGGCTGCTCATTTTGTTTCTTGGAGAGGAGACAAGGGAAAGGAGCAGTCTTTTTTTGCTTTCATAGGCAATAAGCAGGAATATCAAAACTGAAACCACTTTAAAGGATAGTAGGTTTCTGAAACAATAGCTAAGAAAGAGATTTAAAAACACAGTAAAGCACTGTAGGCATCGGGTTTAGAAGTGGAAAGAGTCCATCTAGTTTAGCAGCATGCCCTGTGGTAATCAGGGTTTATAGGAACAATTAGTGTCTTGTCAAGATAAATAAGATAGAAAAGGGAAAATGCATCTATATTCCAGCCTGCAAAGTGAGGTTTACCCAGGAAAAAAAAGAGCCAGATTCTAATCTACAGACAAGCCAAATAGAAGCTTTCTATCAGAAGAATTGAGGTGCTTACCTCCAAAATGCAATATTAGCAAGGAGACCCTACACCTGGGTGCTACACCCCGCCCTGGATTTGGGGTTTCGTTCCTAGCCCACAAAGGATGCCCAAAGGACGCCTTGGCATTAGCACCTTGCCAGCTGACCCTTGCTTTACCTATGGGGATAATAAATCTGAATGAAAAAGAAATTCTTTAGAAAGCAGTTTATTTTTTTCCCGTTTAGACCAAAGATCTGGTTTCACCATGGACAAGCACATCTGTAACCACGGGGTTAGACAGAGAAAAAAAAAAATCCCTCTAAGAGATGAGGTGTAGCTTCCAAGGGCTTCAGTGGAGTCGGTGCCAAGGGGTGAACCTGGACTGACCGCGGGTGTCTGCCAGCAGCCCCCAGCGCGGAGGCAGCACGGGCATGGCCACCTCACACGGAGCGCTTTGCTAAGGCAGACAGACCAATTTTATTAGCCAGATACCAGAAGGTGTGCTTTTGAAGCTTATTTTTATAAATCTTCCTGAAACCTTCATCTTCTGCAGGTGCCTCTGTTGTCCCCACAGGACACCTGGAGTGGCATTTCAGTTGGGCACCTGGACCAGGATGCTCTCAATTTCCTCCCTCTCCTGCCTATTTCTCACAAACAAAGCAGAACAAAGCGAGGCATTCACTTTAAACCTTGAATTTCTGCAATGTTTTTCTGCAAAAGTTATTTTTGCAAAACAGGCTTCGTTTTATTTCTGTGCTTTGCCATTGCTGCTGAACACAGAGTACCGAAATCAAGGAGAAAAGCGTGAAATGAGCTTGCATTGCTTAAAAGAGCTTGATTGATATGAAGTAAAGCATTTCCCCTTGAATTCACAAAGTGGAGCTAGCATTTCTAAATCAACACTCGTCTTTATGAAAACGAGTAATTATTCTTTCATTGAAGCCAGAGCCGAAGTCTGGCAAATTACTAAAGTTAGAAAAATGCAAATGTTACATTAGTCCGGAAGACCGTGGTTATGTTTCATTAGCTCAGCCTCTTCCCGTACATGCATAATGCCTTTTCCCTGTTTATTTTTGTGGTTAGCTGGGAGCCAAGGTCCCCCTCAGCCCGCTGGTTCAGCAGAAGGACGATGTGCAACGAGCGGCCGAGCCGGGGAGCCCAGCCAGCATCGCACGCGCCCCGGCCTTGCACAGCACCTGGCTGGAGTTTTGTCCTTGTCCTTCCTCCAGCAGGTGAGATCCTGCAGACATTCAGCCCTAAGCCCCCTGAAATGCTTCCCCCTCTGGCTATGGGTAGAAGGGGAGGATGTGGTTCTGCTCTGTGCTGAGAGAGGCAGCAGTGATGCCTGGAGGCAATGCTGGGGGCTCACCCCAACCCTGCACGCTGCAGGGACACTGGGGGTACCCAGCTTGTCGCAAGGGGTAATTAAAGGATGCTCATTAGGTGCCTTCAGCTCCTGAGCTGAGCAGGGCAGGCTGGGATGCACAGGTACACCGCAGTCCTCACACAGGCAGCCCGTCACTGAGCCAAGGAAGCAATTTGCCCCATCAATGTACGGATCGACACAAAGCCCTATAGGGGAGGGTTGGAGAGCTACGTGGGGACCCATGGCTGCAGCCCTGACTGCTGCGGTCATGTAAGAGCAGTCTTTGAATTCTTCCCTCGATTTACAAGTTGCCCGTCATGCTTGATTTATCCAGCTCATTCCATGGATAGCTAATTAATCCCGCTCCTCAGAAACAATGCCGGGGCTAAGGCATTTTTCTGGAGTGCTCAGGGATGCTCGGTTAGGGGATGCTGTATTACTCAAGCCCCAAACACTTCCAGTATTATTAGAGAACCTGATCCTATGCAAGGAGAATTGCATCAGCTTCTGTGGGTGCTGGCATGGTGTAAAATGTAGCCCTGGTTTGAAATTCAATGTGTAAGAAGCCACAATCCCCAAATTGAACGTCACATAGACTGCCTATCAAACTGCCTAAGCGCAGCCCCGGCAGACTTGCACAAAGCAGAGAAGCCTGATAAAGAAGCAGGACACAGGCACGGTAAATTGCCCGTAGAACACAATATATTATATTTACATCAGCAAATCTCCATGCCAGGGATGTAATAACCACATCTGTGTGCTATTATGGAGAATCCACAGTGAGGAAAAGCAGAGGTGCTGGAAATGTTGGCAAAATGGAAGGCTCCTTGCCGTTCCATTTAAGCTTGAAATTCCCAAGGTGAGTGGTCCCATGCTGGGGCAGGCTTCTCGAGAGGGTCCCTGTGCTGTTTGTTACGTGACCTGTTGTTTGCACAGCACTTTGGTGTGCTTCAGGTGGGACACCAGAGCCTGCAAGCCATTTATGAGCTGTCCCCTTGGAGCTAAGCATATTTTTTTAGCGGTGGTGGTGATGCACAAATACAGAAGCCAACGATGGATTTTGGCTGCTCTCAGCAGGTAGAAGTGCAGGTGAACAGAGCTGAGTCCTGAAGCGAAGGCCAGGTGAAAACCAAGAAGTGCCATGTAAATTTGGCAGGGCTGGGCTTCCTCGCGTGGCTCCCCGTGCTTGTACGCGAGCACGTCCCCATCAGCGTGAAGGGCAGGAGGGATTTTGCAGAACTCGCTTGGGGAGTAATAAGAGCTAAGTACAGGAAAAAAGATCTCAGATAAAATTTTAATCATATTTGCAATAAATTAAGAGCAGGTGAGGGTTGCACTGAACTATGTCCATCAGATGTTATTTCGGAATGAAGCCATCGTGTGAGAATCCCTTTAATGATTGTGTATTTTGCTGGTTTTATAAAAAAGAGGACAAAATCAGGAAAAGTGGAAATGCATTGCTTGCAAAATGAAATACATATGGGAAACATAAAAGAACAAGCCTGAATAACAAACTGTGTACTTTAGGATTAGTCCTAATTGCACAGAGACACCAGCCATATGTGGCCAAAAATGAAGACCATATTTGATCAGAGCTCTTTGGTCTGTTCTGACTTTATGGGCTACTTCAACCATCACGAGCCACATAATTAACCGAGAAAATACAACCTACATTTTCAAGCATCTTGTTTCATTGTCAGTTCATTTATGAGGTGAAATGGTGAATTTGCTAGAATTTACAAAATCCACTACCAATATTTACAAAGAGAAGACGAAAGACGTTCAGTCACTAAGCACAGAAGCCAACATTTTTTTTCGATGACTTAATTGCAAACACTTTCCTTTTGGGATCCACTTCAGAAGACACCTTAAAGGGGATTTGTTTCCTGAATGTGTTGAGCGTTTAATTTCTAAAACAACATTTCTCACCCTTGGCACTCAAAATGATGAGTCACTTGTCAAATCCTGGCCCACACTGCAAAACGCCGTAGGAAAAGTAACCTTCTAAAACTGTTTGCAAAAGGAAAAGAAAAAAAAAAAAGGCAGAGGAAGCCAAGATTTAAAAGAATTCCTTTCTTGTGCAATGCAAGACATGGAGCTCCAATTCCCAGAGCACATTTCCGATAGAAAACAACCCACGTTTAACCCCAGATTTGCAATAACTCACAATGCTGCAAACACTCCAGCACCAATTCAAGACAAGTGCATGTTGGCAGACTTTCTCCTTGCAGTGCTCGCTATTTCTAACTCCAGGGTCCAACTTCAGGTACCAGTGACGTGGCTTATGACATGCCGCGCCAACCCTGCCTTTTTAGTGGTTGCAGTTTGAGATGTTTTGGAAGATGTCTCCATGAGGCTTTTCCCACTGAAAGAAGCGTAGGTGACCCTTTTGACCTGCATCAAGAGATTTTTTCTTGAATTTGTAGTGATGGCTTTAATGAAGAACACATGACTCCACCTTCAAAAAGCTTGAAACGGTCACCGTAACTGATCAGTGCATTTTGAATCTTTTCAAGCTTTCCTTCATACTATTTTTTTTTTCAAAATTAAAAAATGGGCTTAACTAAATAAATGAATTTTCTTTAAACCCTAAGAGATCTCTCAAGAAGTCTGAAGCTTCAGTAAAGTAGATGTATTGCATCAGATGTCACAATGGACAGAACGTGACGTTATTCTAAAATAATAACCTTGCGTATATAAGGTACTTAGTATAAAATGCAATGTGTTTTGAGCTGGAGAGTCAGCAAGATGTGGGACGGGGGTCACCCGGACTGCTGGAAGAAAAGCCCAGCAAGTTGAGCATCAGCAGCTGGGGGTGCTCGAACTGCTCTTCTGGAAGAAGTGGGGTGAGCCCGCTATTTGGCCTATTTTTTATTTATTTTTTAATAGGAAAATGTCAACTGTGATTTTAGGAATAGGATTGCGATATTGTGTGGGAAATTCTGAAAGGAATGTTTGCCTCAATTTAAGACACTGTCCCCCAGCCTTCAGTTTAAGCAACTTCAAGTGGAAATATCAGTCAGAAAAATGACTTCCTGATATGTTTCAGGGGAGTTTTAAACTCTAAGAAATGGTAAGTCAAGGCAAACAGGCAGTTCAAAGGCACGTGGAAACGCTGCTTCAAAATGCAGTGAAACAATACAGTAAAACTTTACAGTGTTTTTTTTTTTTAAATAAATTTTTTAATGTAATTTGAAAATGTTTGAAACATTACATAAAATCGGACTTTTGGTAAAATGAAGTGAATGGAGACTTGACTCTCTTCATTTTTTGAGGTGCTCAGCTTGGTTTTGCTCAGGAAGGATGGGCTTATTATATCCAGGTGCCAACCACCTTTCCTAAGTGACATCAGGGAATTCATTTAGAGACTGATTTATTAAAAAGAAAATAAATAAATAAATAAAGGAGCAGCCACTCTTCTGATTACCTAATTCCCATTGCCTGTTGGTTTTGAGGAAGAGCAGCAGGTCCCTCTGTGACCATAGTTACCCGTGTCCTTCGGAAATCTCTTCTCCGCTCTGTTCCTCTGCTGAAAATGGCAATAACCAGCTCCTTCCAGCCATTTGTGCTGGGGTGTTGACTGCCTGGAGAGGTGTCCAGAGGGGGAGACAGGTCTGCAAGGCTGGGGTTTGTGCCCGTGCAGCCCCGTCCAAGCCCACCGCAGGCACTTGCGGCTGGTCCTAGGATATCAACAGCAGCACTGCAGCTCCAGGCTGGCTTTTATTGCACTCCTGTATTTATATCAAGTATTTCTGAATAGCAAGGCCTTCCCAGCTGGCCAACGTTTCCTGGGGGTCTTTTTATAAAAGGAGCGAGGCAGAAATGATTTCAGCAAGCATCTTGCGGTAAGAGTGGCTTTGCTCCAGGTTTTGTACTTTACGAGTACTGCTTATAGCAGCAACCGGTGCGGTAACGACCCAGCCCTTCGTGCAGAAATCCAAGCAGATAATCCCAGTCAGGAGGCACTCATTAAACCCTGTTTAGCATCATAGGTTCTACGGGTAATTAATAATGCAATCAGCTGAAAGAACCCATACAAGGTATAAATGGTATAATATAAAAACTCTTCCACATGACTGGCTGAGAAAGGGTTTCAGTGAAAGCCATAAATGCCTCTTATGTATGCAGAAAGCAGACAGACTGACAGCAATAAACAAGAAGCTCGAGTGGCTCATTAGGGGCCATAATATTCTGTAATCTGCACCCAGGAGAAACCCCTGAAAGGCACCGATGCCTTGGGTGCCTGTGCACGTCTCCGCTAAGGACATCCCATCTCCGGTGTCCTGCAGTGGACACCTCCACGAGGCACGCAGCAGCATCCAGCAATTCATTATCCTAAACCCAGGGAGGATAATGAAATGCACTGAAATATGGGACTAAAGGCCAAGGTTCAGTTTCCGTGGAAACTGAAGCATTGTGTTTGCTAACTTCTGTTAGGTGGAAGCGTTGCCCGAGCTGTTTCAGCGATGCCGGTGTGCCAAGGGACACCGGGTGGCCTGAGTGCTGCCCCAGCGCCTGTGCCAGCATCTCCCAGGTCAGGATTTCCACAGCTCCAGCTACTAGAAACATGATAAAGTATTTTTGTTTCTCTTTTCCCCAAAGCTTCCCTTTTATCTTAATAAAAACATGGTTATGTATCCTCATAAAGACCTTGGCCCGTACATTATCTCCTTGGCTCTTGCCGAATGCTGGGAGAAAATAAGTGACCTCAGTGGAACTGTGCTGATAATGTTGGTATTTGTCAGGAGAAACTCCTCCGAGTCTTATTTTCATTTTTACTGCGGTCTAGCCGGGGTATAAATCAAATCTGTATCAGGCCCGCTCATCCATCGTGGTGGCTGATGCCACCGCTGTCAGCGGGGGAAGGAGAGCAGCACGGGCAGGTCCCCCTGAGTCTGTCTGCTCTGCCTTTGTGATCACGAAGGTTGTGTCATCGAGGATGGAAATGTTGGCAGTCAGTGGGGAGAGCTGGAAAAAAAGGTTCTGCTCAAGGTAATGAATGACTAAGCCAGGCCATTCATACCGCCTAGTCGTAGTTTCCAGTCTTTTATCTCCATGTCTTAAATGGCTAGGGATTTTCAGGGCTTTTTACACATTCTTCTTTAAATAAGACAAACTATTTTTAGCGACCCAGCTTTACGAGAGGGAGCGGAGTGAAAACAAGCTGGGCTTCCCAGCACAGCACCCACAGCGCTTTTAATGGACTCCTTGCTCCCACCGGCGGGTGCGCGGTGCAGCCACGGGATGTCAGCCAGGGAGGGAGCCGCAGCAGCAGCCTCTGCTCATCTCGGCTAGGCAGAAAATAAAGGTGATTGTCACTGTATTGTGCAGATAAAGAACCGCCCGGGGCCCAGGGATGTGCTCAGGAGCTGCTCACGGGCGCTAATGGGTCCCCACTCCTCCCCAGCTGGATGCTGCTCCCGCCACGCTCATGGTGCGAGACGCGGCTGTCTGCCAGGGAATGAAAAATGAAGATAAAGCTATGTCAACATTAAGTGACAGATTAAAATACTGCCATGTATTTAATCAGTGTTTTACGAGAATGCACATAAGCATCTCCCAAGCATTTCCAGGGCGGTTTGATTTTATGAGCTTTGTCTGCTGGCCGTGCCCCTGAGCACAAGGTAGTCAGCTGGCCGCAGCTGTAGGGCGGCCGCAGACGTGCTTGCTGCAGGGTGACCAGCTCCGTGGCCAGCCCTCAGCGATGCGAGGAGTATTTAGCATTCCTCATCAATGCCTGTTGGCTCTCCATGTGAATTCCCCGCTCCTTCTTGCGCTGCACGCCGTGGTAAGGGCACAGGGGGGAACGCACCACTCCCTTAACAGCCAGCTGCAGCGTGTGAAAGCCCAGCAAACTAGAGGGGATGTGCCCAAACAGTACAAGCTGCCCTGAAATTCGAGGGCTTGGGCCTGTGCATCTCTCATCGCTGTTGCTGTTAATGGCATGGAGCTACGAATGCAACCCCCCCGTTGCTGTCAGCATCCTCGGTAGGAGCAGCAGGTGCTGCTGGAGGGACGGGGCTGAGTGCTGCCTAAGTGCACATCGATCGCTGCCGGCACCGACGGAGGAGGGGGTCCTGTGAGACAGCATCCGCGGTTAATTGGCACGTTGCCTTTCTCTTGTCCCAGCCCATTTTTGCTTTCATGCTTCCCCTGCTTCTTGTCGCACTGTCCACCTTTCTCCTCGCTCCTCACATCTCCCCAGGCTCGAATCCCCTCTTCCTTTCATTGCCATTTCATATGCTCCAGATTGTTTTATTTCCCGGTGCCTCCTGCTTCCCCGCATGTCTTCCCCTGGGAATAAAGCCAGGGTCTCCTCTTTCATCCACATTGTCTCCTGAGCTTAGTTAAAAGGAATTGGACGTTAAACCCGCACAAAGCCACCAGCACGTGCGTTTCATTTTGATCCTGACATCCACAAGCCATAATGGAACCAGAATCAAAACAGTCGAGAAATTTGGCACAGGGAGGGCTTGGAAGAAGCAGTTCAAAGGAAGATTTCCAGGATTTTTTATTTTTCAAATCGAGGTTTTGGAGGAATTGTGCTCTGAAACGAGGTCTTGTGTACAAATCACTTCCTGCCAAATGATTTCCAGTTTGTTGTGGTGAGAAAGCTGCATATAGGGAAAAAAGTTAAGAACATGCAGAGCTTTTTAAAGAAATTACTCGGCCCATTGCTCTCCTTGCTTTTTGTTCGGAGGGCTGAAACTCAGCCTGGGGGGGGGAATTGTTGTCCCTGCACCGTCCCTTCACTCCTTGCTGCCCACCCCTGTGGGCAGGAGCCTCCCGAGCGCAGGGATTTCATCCCAGTGTCACTGTGCCCAACGAGGTGACCCCACCAGCTCGTGCCTGCACCCTGCGAGCACGCAACCTCCCCACGCTGGTAGCACTGGGTGCCCACAGCTATTCTCCTGGTGACCCCAGCAGCTCCCCAGATGCTGCTTGCACACGCACACAGCTGGCAGGAGGACACGCAGGGGCTGGGGGGGGCCGCATCCTGCTGCAGCATCCTCCCCGCTGCTGCTCAGGCCCCTCAATGCCATCAGCTGGCTCTGCTCTTTCCAGCCCTGCTCCCCCCCTTGTCCACATTAAATTCTTTGCAGAAGAGGCTGCCTTTGCAGCCGTCTGGATAATGCGCCGATCTCGTTTAAAGCAGTAATTACTGGGTGTTTCCTCAGCGCAATGAAGTATTTATTGGCAGTTGGTACCGAAAATTAGATATTAAAGGGCGTTCAGTTACACAAATCAGCACACATTAAATAACTTTTACTTCAAAAAAATGTGCTGCAACGCTACCTCCAGGACATGTATATTTAAGCGTGCACACTGCTCTAATTAGATCGCTGGTGCTATCAGCGGAGGGAAGGAGGCTATCTGGCAGAGTCCCTGGCAACCATTACCTTTTCATTTGCATTTACAGCTCTGCGAGGAGAGGATGAGAAGATGAGATAATGACCCAAAAGCCCAGATCCAAGCCCAAGCCTGGTGTGCCGAGCTGAGCGGCTGCACGGGCTGCCCGCGTCCCCACACCTCCTACCCCTGCTCTCCTCATTGTGTGCCCTAACCCAGGCATGCAGTGGGAAGGGGACGATCCCATAAGGAAATATCCTGAGAGATATTGAGGGTTTCATTTGTATCGCCCTGGGGCCGGCAGTGGAGGAACCAACACGGGGCTGGGGCACAGCGAGGGCTGGGTGACGGCCCGGCCGTGGCACGGGCACGCTGCAGAGGCAGTGAAGCAGGACCTAAATACTGGCTGTGGGGCAGCAGTAAATACAGATATTTATGTTTTTATACAAAAACAGATGTGTCAGTTGCAGCTATTAGGCACGCACCAGGCTGGAGGACTAATTTGTGTACAAACGACTCCGTCACTTCTCTTCCACCCTTTGCCCCTGTGCTAATACTCATTTGGGTCCAAGGAGCAGCTCTGCTCTCCAGTGCCATTTACAGATGAATAATTTCTTGCTCTTCATTCACGTAAAGCAAAGCTTTGGCAGGAGGAGCAGTGCAAAAAACAGTCTGCGTTTGCCCGACACGAGCCCTGCGCCAGTCCTGCAGGCAGAGCCTACCCACACTAGTGGCCTTTTCCTTCCTCAAAATCCAGTATTTCAAGCCTGTTCCCTACTTACCTATTTTAGCAAATCTGCAAATCAGTTTTTCGATGCTCAGGATATTTTTAATGCAGCGGCAGGAGTGGAGAGGTGCTGGGAAGGGTTTGCATGCCCTCCCCGTGGTGCCCTCGTTAGCTGTGCAATGGAGACGAAGCCCACAGACACACCAGGATGATGCCAGCACCTTGGCTGCTGGCCACGAAGCAGTAAAACCAACAAATGAGGCAGGCAGCCCCGCTCCTGGGTGGGCATGAGCTGGAGTGACGTGCTTTCCCTCCTTGCTGGACACAAGGCACGCTGCTGCTCCGGCCGGTTTGCTCTTGGGCTGCATCGTGGCCATCTCACAGCCCCAGGGGCTCGCAGAGTGTTTGTGTACCTGGCTGTCCCAGCATATCCTGGCATTACCCTGCCACTTTGGCAGCTGCTTTTCTTCCAGCAGGTTATCTCACTTGCATGGCCATGGCTGATTTATTCATTGGGGGGTGCTGTATCCAGAGAGAGCAAGAAGGAGCAGGCAGACGCTGACTAGTTGTATCTCATTAGACTGCTCGTAACGAATTTGATGCTTTTCCAGCTGTAACAACGGCCTCCAAATTATTGTCTGGTTGCAATGCGACTTCCAAAGCCTTCATCTCGTGTGCATCTCCCAGCACTGCCAGAGAGATCTTGGACAGCTTTGGTGCTGGTGGGCAGAGTCCGACCCTCAGGAAGGATTAAATACAGGAAAACAACAGCGAGCCCATTCCTGAACATATATTTCTATGTGAGTGACACATAAATACAGGAGAGGCTGACAAATTAAAATAATTATTTATTATTATTATTGTTATTATTATTATATTTTAATTCCAACCTCCAGCTACAGCAGAGAGGGAGAACCACCCTCTGGCCTCCCTGCAACCCTGGTCATGTTCCACCTGGGGGTCTCCGCATTGTTCCCCCGATACATGACTGGCAGAGTCCAAGTTTCTAGGAAAGCCGGAGCCCCAAGGTCTTTGCCTGGGACCCTCGTCCTCTTCGACCGCCTCGCACAGCCAGGACAAAGCTGCCCCTGGGAGGCGTTTCACAGCTGGCACAAACACGAGCTGCTTGCCACTGACTCCTGCAGCTGTACGCGCTCGGGCACCTTGGGGGAAAGCCGTGGTCTCAGCTGCCAGACAGCACATCTCGTCCCGTTCACTGTGTTTTCACTGATGGAAGACCAAAGCTTGATTAACCAAAGACCAAAGGGTGATTAACTTCTCACCGCCATGCGCCGTCCCCGCCACGGCCGTGTGGACTGATTGCAAGCGGCCTCTGCCGGGGAGCAGCTCTGCCAATTCCCATTATTGATCACGCACCGTGGGCCGGTTTAGCTTTCAGAGTGTCTCTTCATGTTTTCCCCCTCGCTGGGCTGGCAGGCACACATGGAAGTAACTACGTGTCTGATCGCATTACGCTCTCAGACCACACTGCTCGTTAGTGAGCTGGGGTTGCAAATCTTATCCGTGGTGCGTGGGCCTGGAAGCCCCGTCCTGTAAAATGTAACTTTACAGGCCCAGGCCTCAACCCAATTTACTCCCCCGTCATTGCCAGGCGCTGCCTCAGGAGATAAGCGACTCGCAAGGGTGATTCTGCCACACACAAAAGACAAGGAAGGTGATTCTGCCACACACAAAACTCCTTCCAAGCACCCTTGTGGTCCTCTCGGGCTCCCCGTGAGGGTCTCCTGGGCTCACAGCTCCCCTGGGCCACGGAGCTGCCCCGGGGCAGAGCGGGGATTTCAGCAGGCAGTGGGTTCACCGTGGCATGGTGAAAAGGGGACTGACATGGACAGGCAGTGCTTGTGAGCCCGCTAGCAGGGCTCTCTTGAAATCACCCGTGTATTGGTCTGCTGAGAGGCAATAAAATGGATCGCCCTCGTGAACCAAGGCTGTTGTGCACTAGGCGTAAGAAGTGGTGGCTATTCAGTTGTTTTGCTTGTACTGCTCTAGTTAAATGAGACAAAACCTTAGTAATAATACAACCAGCAAAGACAATAAACAGTAGCCGTGTCTTCTGGCGTTAGAATTTCTCAGTGATGGAAAAACCCTTCTGCAATGTGGACAGTACAGGCCCCACCACGAGGGAGGTTTTCCAGCCCCTCGCCAAGAAGTCTTTCCCGGAGGACGGGGAGATGGGACCCAGCTCCTTCCCTGGTGCCTTGTGATCGAGTTTGGTAGCGAAATGAGTGAGCCGATGTGGCGGTGGGACCACGTCCATGAGTTCCTGCTCCTGCAGGCTGAACGTGTGTGTTCACAGACACGAGGCGGCCCTCCTCACCTGCCGGCTCAGGGCCTGTCCCAGCACAGCGAGCTCGCAGCTTGTCAGAGATACGATCTTCACGAGGCACCAGAGGAAAAGCTGAGAATTTCTAGACTCCTGGCGCAGATCCCCTGTGCTTTTCCCAAAACCACACATCAGTTTGTTTAGTCAAAGGACGCAGTAACTGTGAGCGGGGAGGCGGCAGGGCCCCTCGCTCTCGATTAGACCCAGATGGCCTGCAGAGATGGGGAATAGCCTTTGCCGTCTTCATGATGAATGCACAAATCCGTTCTGCAGCTATCCGAGCTGTCGTGTCGGGAAATGTATGGTGATTGATTAGGCGAGTATTAACCTTGTCATTTGTAATAGGTCATCTGGTGATTTTATCACGTTTTAATCCATATTTTTTTTCATACCGGGCTACTTTCTAAGGAAAACTTGTAGATGGGAGAGCTGGGGACGGATGGGGGTCATTGTTCAGAGAGTTTGATGATAATTTTTTTAATGCTTGCCTTTTCTGAGTCAATTTTTTTGTGTGTCTCTTACGGTGGGGTGAGATGGCCGTTTTCCAAGATTTACGTGATCGAATCAGTAACATATATTTACTGATGACCATGTATTCTCTACGTCCTTGAGGTGCTGTTTAGACAGATTGGACAGGTTTAAGAGAACAGACCATAGGCAATACGTTTTTAGGACCTTGCTCTACCCAAAGTCATGAATGTCTCCCTGAAGTCACAGGGAGGTTGCTGTGCCTGTCCGAGGGTAAAATCTGGTGTAGATTTATTTCGTGTTTTCTGAGTATTTCTGTTTTATGTACTTTATTTTAACTGAGTGATGAGCTGTGAACACCTAAGTTAGACAATTAATTAAGTAAAAAACATTTTTTTCTTTAGGACAGATTTGTGAGCCAAAGCTTGCAGGCACCTTGCAAGATTTCTGAAAGCACCAAACACCAAACTTCCCAGTCAGGGTACCCTCAGAGAAATCTGCCCTTCTCCCCTACGTCTTGACCTGGGGTCACCTCTGTCCTCCTGCAGGTGTTGGGTTTCGGTGTCTTCTCAGATCTGAGGCTGAGCAGTTTTTTCGTGTTGAGCTTTTCTGGTGCTGGCTATACTCCCTGATGTAGTGCTTGGCTGGAAGGTGGGACGGTCAGGAACCGATGCTGCAGATGCAGACCTGGGCTGCGGATGAGACTTGCTCTGCTTAGCTGGAACAAGTTAGGGGTGTTGGAAGAAGAGAGTGAACCAGGACAACACCCTGAACAAGTCCAGACTGCATTTCTGTGTCCCTTTAGTGATGAAATTAAGTTCAGGTCAGTGGCTTTCATGGCTGGAACTGCCACCCCAGACGAGTATTTAGAAAGGGGTCGAGCATAATGATTGGGTTTGGATTAAAAAACACAAAGAAATCCATTTTTGAGAGAGAAGACCAGAAAAGAGGCAGTTTCCTAGCCTAGTTGGGACAAGAGAGGTTCCCACCAAGCCCTCGGGCAAGGTGCCAGCTCCTGCCACACAGTCACATTTCTGTTCTACTGGATCAGGCTCTGCATGACGAGACCTGGATGGTCTTACCCTCAGATGGTGTTTTCTGGATGCAAATCTCAAAACACAGTGCGATTTTTTAATGCTTTCAGATAGGAAAGCAGGGCACATCTGTTCTGTGCTTTCACCCTGGGAAGTTGAGACATTTTGAGATCAACTGAATTTCTCAAGCCTGGTGAGGAAATGTCTTGGTGTGATGATGCACCTACTTGCATTCACGTGCTACTAGCCTCGGGAGCAGTCCCTTGGGATTTAGAGCATCCCATCCCTGCAGCAGGGCACCGTGCACTGAACTGCAGGCTGCACAATGACTGCAGCTTCTTTCCATTCTGGAGAGAAAAGAGGATTTCATCCTTATAGCAGAGACACTGGGAGCTGAACTCACCTTCTGGGCTGAAGACAATACCAGCCTCTTCTCCCAGATGGGATTAGCCTGGGTGCCACATTCAGCCCAGGCTTTCACTTTGTTTCAATTCAAACAACACTGAGAAAAATATGTGTGCATACATGGGAGGAATTTGCACATTGATTGTTTTAAATTAAAGCTTAATAGAGAAACAGGAACAAACAAACAAACAAAAAAAGGGGAAGTGTGCAAACATACTTCTGAGACATGCCTGAAACTGCTGCACATCTTAATACGATTTACAGAGATCAATACTCCAATACAATATTCTCTGGCCTTGCCTGGAACAAATGTTCAGAGAGGAAAGTGGGGCAGGGGTGGCTGCAGGCTTTCCTTGTGCTGCAGAAAGAGCAAGAACTCACATTCCAAAAAACAATCGCGCTTGGTCTTTCAGTGGATGAAAATTGGGCACACATTCAGGAATTTCACATCCTCAGTGGGATAATAAACGTGTGATTCCCTCTCTGTTCACTCTTCCTGTGCGATTATTCTCATTTTTATGGGTTTGAAGTGAGTGCGATCAGGAACAGGCTCTAACCTGTGCAAAGCTCTGACCAGTGCAAAGCTGTTCTGCCACTGCTGCAGTGACTGAAACGTCAGCTCAGCTCAGAAAGCCTACAATGTTCTTTGCCAAGCATATATACTTGGAAAATATTTCAAAAATATTTGCCTTCAAATCTGTTTAACTGTGCTATAGTATTTTGCAAAACAGATCAAATTTACCCGTTTGTGGTTGTTTTGCAGTGCAGACTGGCTCAGAGTTCGCCAGTGCAGTCTAAGTCTGCACTATGGCAGGGCTACGTTTAAAGCAGACCTTGTGCTTCTTGTTAAGGTGGAGACGTTATTAGCTATTTCTGAAAATGTTTTTTGCAAAAGCATTTCATTTCAATCAATCTGCATACAGTAAAGAAGGTAACTTACATGAAATTCAAGTAAGAAGCCATCACTGCTAGAGTCTGGTAGAAGACAGGACTGAAGGAAGGGGTTTCTACTGTTGCATATTTGTTATTATTTTTGCTCCTTATGGAATGAATAGTGAAAAACGGGTTTTTAACTGGGAAAATAGATCACCCAGCTCAGCCTCTGCATTTCACAAGAGCCTGCAGCTGCACCGTCCCCAAGCCCCTTTCTTGGTGCTTCTGACCAAACTGAAATAATTGCCCTTGCATGAGAATATAGCAGCTCAGAAAGCATGCTGGAAAGTTTAGGACTGGAAAAGCTGGGGAAAAAAAATACATAATTTACTCCAATGCTGCTAGCTTTAATGCGGAGATGCGCTAATTTGGCCGATCACGTTCATTTTGACAACGAATGCGTTTTGTCAAGCTAAAAGAAACAGTCATAAAAATACACCTGTCATTTTGCTGTCAGCCAAATATAGCCTGAAGAGTAGAGTTTAAAAAAAAATAAGAAAAAAAATAAGAGCAGCAGGAACGAGGTCCGAGACACAAATTCTCTGCCAGCAGCAGGATGAAGTAGCATAGCGTGGATGCCTTGCCCTTGGGAAGCTGGGGCTGGCGGCTCACAGGAGGTGGTACCTGCCGGTGCTGCTGCCAGCACCCTGGGCCAAATGGACGTCTTAACGAAGACCTCACACTGTACCAAAAGTGTGGTTCTTGCAGGTCAGGACATCAAGATTTTCCCGTAAAAGCCTGGGAAAAATAGAACGAAAAGCCACTGATCTGCTATGATGAGCTATTTAAGTGTGGCTTTAGATATCGTATTTTTGCACAGTTTGGGACACCATCTGTGTGGGAATTAGTGGTAAAAGCGGGCCATTTGTCACACAGAAGGTCTCTCTTCTTGCAACATATTCCTGCACATGCTTGATGCCTAGTGGGCATCCTCCCGAATGCCTGCAGGACTGGTCCCCCCGTTCCCACTGGGGACCTTGGGTATTAGGGACTGCCAAGAGACATGCTCAAAATGGGGGCATAGAATGGTTCATAGCATCACAGGATGGTTTGGGTTGGAAGGGACCTTAAAGGTCATCTAATTCCAATCCCCTGCCATGGGACATGGCATCGCAGAGTCTCCCTCGGGGCCAAAAACGGATGAGGTGACCTCGCAGAGTCCTTCCTGGCCTTGTGTTCCTGGTTTGCTGAGGAATTGGTGGATGGAATTGGTTTGGGATATGCAGTGCACTTGTTGCAGCATTACTGGCACCTCTCCGGCAACACCGTCACACGGAGCAAGGCCACAACCTGCACCACCTCAGCCTCCTGGAAGAAAATTAGTGAAACCTCTTTTTTTCCTTGCTTTTTTTTTTTGGAACTGGAGCACTCCCCTGCAATTAATCAAAAAAGAACTTGATCAAAAGAGAAGAGATGCCCAGTCCAGGCATCCTGCCTAAAATGGAGATCTGAATCTCAACCTGCCTGAAGTATGTGCCTTCAATCCTTCCACTTTTGTTGTAACAAAAAATGTTTGAAATAAATAATAAATTTAAAAAAAAAAAAAGAAGAACAAATAAACTTGTTAAGAGGGATGTCTGGGGTCACTGCACGAGGCTGTCACACTTAGCTCGGGCATGTTCCCGCACATTTAGAGTCTAGCATGAACTGGTTGAGAGGCTGGGACAGTGGGCTTTGCAAGGAGTGACGGATCCTTCATGATGGAGGGTGGAGGAAAGCAGAGCAGAAACACATGATTTCTCTAGTGCTCTCACATCGATTACCTTTTACTCAGCTTTATGATGCTATTACATGTTTTCCTTTATTTTCTCATCTTGGTGAGTCCATGCCCCACCACCGGTCCTGCCTCCAGTTGCCATCTGCGAGCAATCTACATTCTCAGCCCCGCCGTTAATTTGTGTCATTACTTGAAAACAGCACAATCATATACCCTTGGTAAGCATTTCATTCTGATTCAGGACTACTTAAAATGCCTCCGTGTGTGTGCCTGTGCTCGTGCACATGTCCAAGCCCCACCAGACTGCAGCCCTGGCTTCATGAAAGAGCCTCTGCCTCGCCTGCTCGCTGTCACCTATGGTGGCTTCACACCCCACAAGCCACAGGCCCCTTGCAAACACCCAAGCGATGCCTAAATTATTCTTTTTTTCTTTTTTTTTTTTACCCCACATGTGGCATTTTTTTTCATGAAAAAATAGCAATGACTTTTTCTACAAAAAACAAAAAAAAATGCTTTGGGAAACTCCCTTTCTGGAAAGAAAACAATGCTTTCAAAACTTTTTTTTTCTTTTAACTTTCATTCCTCACGTAAGCTTGCAAATATTTGGCTTTATTTCAAATGCAATTAAAGCAGTTTTCAAAACATCCAGATCTGCAGTAAAACAGACATCCCCATCCCAGCTTTCAAAGAGCTCTGGACCCAGAAGGTCCCTGGGAGCACTCAGGACAGCCCAGCCTGGAGGCGCTCAGCCACTGTTCTGCCATTTCGGTGGCAAACTGGGGACTTTTCCTGGATGTGGGGTTTGCTGTGCCCGTGCAAACAACCGATGCATTGAGCACAAAGCCCTCCGTGTGGCAGGATATTGGAAAAAGGCAACACAACCTGATGCACAGGGACAATGTCGAAGGAGAAAGCCCTCACTAGCAGGTACCGCTGGCTTACGTGCCTCCAGCTTAGAAAGTCACGTAAAGCAGAGACAAAGGGGTGTGCCGCTGTCTTTGACACACATCCATCTGTGCCACATGCCGCTTGTGCTGGCATAATTACCTTAATTTGACAAACTGCATCAAGCAACAGGCGCAGTTGTCTGGGAGCCCAGCGCTCGGCGCGGTGAGTGCTCCCCGAACCACCAACACCGCGTCTAATTAACGCTTCCTCATACCTCAACAAATAACAGACCTGCTGGTGGGAAAAATGGCTTCACACTTCCTTATCAAATTAGGGCAAAATCACTCCTAATGAGCTAAAATCAATTAGAGCGACACCGAAATGAGTGTATTTGTGCTGTCAGCCGGAGCTATTTGCATGGCGGTTTGCGAGGGCAGGGGAGGCGCGACAGCTTTTTAGTGCTGCTAATGAGGAGCTGCTGCGGAAAGGTGCTGCCGGAGGGAAAATTGTGTCTGCCGGGGATGCGCACCGGTGGCAACTCTGTACTGCATCGAGGGCCACAACTGACACGGGGACTATGCAGGATTTTCCAAAAAAAACCAGCCCATGCAGGCAGGCGGGCCCAGACAGCCAGGGTGAGGAGGGCGCACAGCAAGGCAAAAAAGCTTGTAGGAAAACCTGCTTCAGTTTTCTGCTGCTGTTAAAACCTTTAATCGAATTAGAGGACTGGTTCATGGGTAGGCGGAACAGAGAGAAACCGCTATTGATTTTAATTATATTTGCGTTTTGTAGAGACTTTCAGCATCCTCTCGCAATTCAGGTGTATGTGGATGTGTTCTTGACCTTGGGGCTCAGCTCTCCAAAGCTGTACTGGTGACTAACGCGTAGGTACCCACGTCGCCGAGCCTCTCGGTGCGTCCCAGTGCCTTTATTGTCTCACACGCATAAATGAGGATGTAAGAGGAAAAATGACACAACGTGGACTGAAACAACTGCGTGCAAGCTGGCGCAGCTGGAATCTGCACAGATAAAGGAAGGATTACAAGGCACTTGTAGCAAATTATGTCATCTATTTCTGAATTTAGGGTTTTGTGAAGACAATAATTACTTGGGTATATAGCTTGGATTTTTTTTCCTCCCTAAACAACACAGAAAAAGGAAAAGGTACAATGCTTAGCTGATCAGGTGTAGCATTTCCAGTAAGATGCTGAAAGCAGGCAGATAATAACAGGGAATGAAGGCAGAGTGGGTTTGCAAATCAGACCCGTGGTCAGAGACAAACAGAGAGTTAGCCAAACTCAGAGCCTGAGCAGAGGGCTGAAGAGCAAAGCAGGCAGGAAAAGCTAGGTCAACCCCACCAATAGAGAGAAATAAATAGATAAAAAGGACGGGAAGACCTTTGTCCTCTTTGTTACGAATGACAACAGCAATAGGACATGAAAGGAGGGACAAGGACAGGAAGCCAGCACTGGGGGACAAAAGGGACACCCGGGAGGCAGGGAGGCGTCTCCGATGCGCTGGAAGAGGCGAGGGAGAAAAGGGTGGGCAGAGGCAGCCGGCACCCCGCCGCCAGCAGCAGGGGTGCAGGAGGGGAGCACGGGCAAATATAAATGCAAAGAGGGACAAACAAAGAGCCCGAGCCCTTGAAGGTCCTTCAGCTCCGGCTGCAGGGCCTTTGGGAAGGATGCGGTGCGAGAGAGGGCGGTGAGGGAGGTACGATGTGATGCGCCCCGAAGAGGAAGGACCAGGTTCGTTGTGAGCTCTTCTTAGCATGTGTGCGCAAACGCTAACAGCCATGAGATTTAGCTATTTTTCAACGTATTTTCTTTGTTAAAATATAAAGTATCTGTTCTGTAGCTTGGGAAAATCCAGTCAATCCAAGAGAGGATGTTTTCTCTGTAAAACAAAGCAAATTTTCAAACATTTCGTGAAGCTCTGTGACAATCCTGAGCTTTTCACATTTTGAGTATGTTTTCCTAGGACAGAAATATCGGTGTTTATACAAACCCGCTGGGCACTGCATTTCTCACGCTCACCTAGAATCGCTCTGCATTTGCTGGCTTCCTTTTGTTTAGTCTATTAAAAGGTGAGCGTGAGCTGGGGCACATTTTAATTTCAAATTTAATTTAAACGCCTGATGTCAGGAGATTTCCCCCAAAGCCTAAAATTTGGGTCCCCCTGGAGCCGAGAGGCTGCTGGGAAGCTACACCTGCGCGGGTTGGCATTTCCAGACGGAAAACCCACAGTGGGCACGAGGAGCTACCTCCAGAGCACGCCGTCATCCCCGTCCTTAAAGATTTTGTGCAAAGCTGCCCCCACAGCACGCTGGCACCACCCGGCTGATTAACTGCTCATTAATTGACATGGGGCTCGGCGACGTCAGTAACATCGGCAGCGTCATCCCCCAAAGCACGTTGGAGGTCGAAACCGAGAAATTTCTCCGGGAATTTCTTCTGGAATCACATCTTTGGGGAATGTGCTTTCTAGTCAATAGTTTCATGAATTTCCCAGCAAGCACACCAAAGGGGCCGTGCCACCAGGGTGGGAAACCCTACAGCCCTCTCTTGGGGAGCACACAGGTAATGGGATGCACGGGGGGGCCCGGGGCTCCCATCCACCAAACCCCACAACAAAACCTTAATTCGTGAACTTTCCGTTCTCGGTACACCCTGCTGGTTTCTCAGCACTGGGTCTGCTTCTTATCTTTGCTTTTTATCTGGCTATGGTGGGGAAGGCGTTCGCTAATGCAGCCGAGGCACTCGGAAAGAATTTAAACAGACTTTTGGGGAAAGCCGCGGCTCTGCCCCATGTCTCATCGGGGTCTGCGAGCATGCGTAGGGCTGTGGACGGGTGTGTTTGGGTCAGCTGGGAAACTACGGGCTCACATAAAATCCTTCAGAAATGATAGATTGCCAGGGGTAGCTATCATTAGAAATTTTGGGACAGAGAAGCCCATGTCTGGGGCTGGGATTTCTTAGCCAGAGCCGCAGGCACCAGAAAGCCCCGGCGGGGGGAAGGCAGACGCCCCTGCCCGTGGCATGTCTGGAGGCGCCTGCACAAGCGTAGGAGATTCCCCAAATCTTCACAGACAAAATTTCCAGATGAGAAGGGACGCGTTAGTTCCCTAAGAACACAAAAGTTTATGGTAGTTTATCCGGGATTTTTTTACAAAATAAGGAAAATTTGATGGAAACAGATCTTTTCTCCCACGTCACTCCGTGGTTTGTGGAAAGCTATTTTCTATCATAAAAAATGTTCTTATATTGTATCTGGGCCTAATGTATAATTTTTACATTATGGCTGGGATCTTTGAGAGATCATGTGAAATAAGGTTGCAATGTAATCTCCCGGAAACGATGGGAGCCTGCAAGGTCAGTGAGTAAATGAGATGGGAGCACATGAGCAGCTAATGAAGCAATCAGAGGGTAGTGAGAGATGGAAGAAAATAAACCCCGGAGTGAAAGAAAGCAGAGAGCGCTGCAGCTGCGGGGCTGTGTGCACGCGGGGCTCCCCGTGCCCGTCTCTTGGGGCAGGCCAGGAAATCCCATCAGCTGCTTCCCAGCTGGTTTTTAGACACCTTCGAAGTGATTTCACTTTATAGACTGAAAAATCAGCAGGAGGCAGCTCCTCGGCTCATGCAGATTAGCGTGGACCTACCCGGGGCAGGACCCTGGGGCAGAGTAAATAGCTGAAACCAGCGTTGTCCGAGCCCACGTGATGGGGTGGCACTGAGCAGCTCCGTTACAGAGGCATTGCTGGCCTTAACAATTAATGTAGGGCATTAATGGGAGAAGGAAAACCAAACAGTGCCGCAGCTCTACACCCCACGCTCAGTTATAGGGGGAGGACTGCTTCTCTTGCCAGCTCGAAGGAAAAAAGGCAGCACGAACGCCACCTCCTGAAGTGGGAGGGTGTGGAGGGCCCAAGCCAGACTCCAAGCCATAATAACTCGTGTATAATTATATTCAAAGCTACCCAGTGACATTTACGTGCTGTCACTGCAGCCTCAGAGGTGTTTCGTTCTTTATATTGACCCATGTTCATCCTGAGAACAACAGGGTGAAGCAAAATGCTACTTCTGAGGTGCTTTCGGCTTTCCTGAGCTCTCAGAAAGCACAACAACAAAGCTCCTTTAAGAAGCCGCAACCTTGCGTCGCGTTGAAACGTCGCGGACTACCACAAGACAAATATATCTTTTGTGCAATTTAAATGGCAATCAGGGAGCTATTTTTTCTGATTAATATAGGGGAAGTTGGCGGTCCCAGCAGGGGACTGATGAGGCTAATCCGTCAATGTCCCTGCTAGGGGCACGCCTGATTGCTGCGAGCGCACAACCGCGAGCAAAGGCAGCGATCAGAAGCAGGGCACACAGCCTTCAAGTCATTTGGATGTTTGCACCTCATCGACCGCTATGTGGGGTCTTTGGATGGGCTCTCAAGAGGGCATTGCTAACAAAATCAGCAGGGAAGGAAGGGTATTTACGTTGGTGGGAATCCGGAAACGTGACAGAGGAAAATTAGGAAATAATACGTAGCGAGTGATAACAATAGCGCGGCTAACAGCTATGTGGTTAAATCTCCTTTTTCTTCAAAAAAAAATAATAATAAATCAAAATGTTCCAGGATTCAGACATCTGTCCTGCTCTGGCGAGCATGTGGAGGGGTGTGAGGGTGCCCCAGTGTGTGACAACGAGCTTGACACCCGATACACAACCCAGGTGTCATTTCCTGCTCATTTTCCAGTTCTGCAGTGAAATCAGGCGATTTGACTCAGGTTTTCAGCACCCAGGCTGCCATAACGTCATGGTGCCCAGCACCCAGGGGGCACGTGCCCCACACCAGGCTGGCCCGGGCTGCACAAGACCGCATGCCACCCACTCGCCTGCTGGCCTAGAGAAATTCAAAGGGAGCCACCAATTTGTAGTGCCCTGAATATTTTGATGCTGGCACATACCCGGTTAGAATGGGATAATTTGCTTTCAGATTTTTTTTTCCCTGTCCTGTAAACTCAGCCTGCTTTGCAAGACAAATTGTCATTTTTCTGAAGCACGTTTCTTCCCTTTGGACTGCAAACCAACCAGCCTGCAGCGGGCTGCAACCCTGCCACCTTAAGATAGCTTCAGAAAACTGCAGGCTTCTGCTGGCAAGACCAGCCCTCAACCCCAGCATGCGCTCCTGCATCCTCCTTCCTCCATCCTGCATCCTTCGTCCTCTCTCCTCCACCCTCCCGGCTTTCCCAGAGCCCAGTGCAGGATCAAATCTGCGCAGTCCCTGCTATTGCACGTCCCGAAGATGGCAGCCAGCATCCTCCAGGACTACCAGCAGGGCTCAGATGTTGGGATTTCCTCCTGATGGGACCCGGTCCTTTTGGTGCCAGCCTGGTACCAGCAGCGGGTGACAACAGTGGTCCCACAGGCAAATGCATGCCCTTTCCCACCTGCTAAGACCTAAATCCTACTCGGCCCCTCCTGCACAGACCACTTAGCCACCTTTTTTCGTTGTTTCTCCCCCATTTCCCTCCCTGTGGCTCTCAGCAGAGGCGCACGTGGGCCGGCGAGCACGAGCCACCACGAAGCCAAGCCTCCACGGATGGCAGCGTCCACAGGGCTTACAGCTGTAACACGAGAAACAGACGTAAGAGCTCTGCAGACTATAAATATGATCCTACAGAGCCATAATTAAGCATCTGACTGATCAGAAAGTATTTAATGCTTGCAGCAGGTTTTCCTCCTCGGCCCCATTTGACGAAGCGATACTGGTGGGAAAGCCCAGGGAGGCCCGCACCAGAGGTCAGCAGGAGGGCTAGCGAGTCGGCAAACAATGTTCCTTTTAGGCCCTGGGCTCCGGGAGTCCCAAATTCCCAACATTAGAGCTAACACTTTTTAAATTACTTCCCAAGTCCCGGCGCTGACCTAGGGTTACATTTTGGAGAGCAGCCAAGAGGCAGCTCAACGCGGGTAAGGGACCCAGGCTGCAGCGCCGCACCGCCCCGCCGGCGCTGCCCCGCAGGCTGCCTTTGCCTGGGATCTCATGGGGGACACACTCGGACCTGCCAGAGCCTGGATCCAGCCCGTTTTTCTTCCCAGAGAGGGAAAAAGAGCAGGCAGAGACAAGAAGCCCGTGCCCGGACGCGATGAAGCACCGCGACGGGTGCTCACGGAGGCCCCTCGGACGATGGCGTGCCAGGGCACAGGGCAGAGAGGAAAAGAAAGTCTGGTCAGGAGAAACCCAAACCAACAAACAAAAGCAAGGAGAAAAGGGCTTCACATGCAGAGTTTAATAAGTGGAGTTCCTTCCGTTTTCTGCATCTTCCTGAAATTTTATTCCTTTTTACTGGCATTTCATCAGAATATGGATTTGGGTCTTTTGAATACTTAGAGATATGGTTTCTTTATTAAAACCACTTTTTTTTTTTTTTTTTTTTTTTCCCTGAAGGCTGAGTAACTGATAAACAGATAACCAGGTAACTGATAACTAGAATCCTTCTCATCCAAATTCCAGTTCAGGTAAGGACAAACATACGGTAAAGGACGCTTTCAATGACTGTTCAACCAAGGTAACACGGTGTAAAAACCAACCCAGTGACACCCAGAGCCTAGCAGCCATTCAGGACTTTTTCTGTTCGTAGCCATGGGGCTGCTGTGGGACCCCCGGACTCGCATCCCTGTGCTCACACTTGGGACGCGTTGCGGCAAGGAGACTTCTTTAGGACAGAAAGTGGCAGCTCTGTGAGCACAGCCCGGTCGTGGAGGAGCCCTGGGACCCTTGTCATTAAGCACCTTCCTCCAGCCTGCCTAACGAAGGGGCAGCCCTGTCCTGGCTCGTTAGGCGGCTGGCAGCAGCGGTGCCGTTCCCTGCAGGGTGGCGCTGGCTCCGACGGCTCGTGCTGGGGATGTGCTAAATATTTATTTATTCGCTTTTGTCAGATGCTCTTGCCTCACTCGTTTTTCATCCGTGTACATCAGCAGTAAATCCACTGAGCTGAGGCCGCTCTGAGTGTTTTAAGCTGTTTATAAATGAGGGGACTAAAAGGCTTATACATTTGTTGCTCAAGGTGCTCGTCGGAGATGTCAGGATGCCTTCTCAGATGTATTTAGAAAAGATTCAGTATTTAGGAAGCACACAGGTGCCTTTCCAAAGCCTCACGTGGGGCTTGGATGGGAAAACCTACCTGCTGGCAGCCAGACGGCGTGCTGGGGCTGGGCAGCTGGCAGAGAAGGGCCAGGGGAGGTTTGGTAAAAAATAAGTGCCCCAGGGCACGGAGGGGATGCAGCAGTCTGCAGTCCCCTACTTCAGAGAACCAGGTCCCCTAACTCACCCCTGCTGTCAGGGCAGGATTTAGGAGGGCAGTATTCAGGAGCGCGTCCTCCTGTGCACCATTAAACAATTCAATGAACTGGGGCTGCCTGCAAAGACCTCACAGAGCGTTGTGTGGGGACACCCAGAAGAAAGAGCGACCCTTCCTCACTTTTATTAATAGGAGACCAACTTCTGACCAGCAGAACGAGAGGTGTCCCCCCAGCTCACCGTCAACGGACACGGACACCTCCCAGTTTACAGCTCCTAAATGAATTAATGCCACGGCTCGTTTCAGATTCAAGGCTTCTTTCGGGACCAAATTCCGCAAGCAAGTAAAAGCTTCCTGTTGTGAGCCTTCCTGCCTGCATCACTTTACAACCATCTTCCATGTCTAGGTGACCTCCAGTCTCTCTGAACTTTTCCCTGGGGAGCAAGATGAAGAGGCATTTGCATGCCTGACCCCTTTTTTTCCTGACGTTTGCTGGCATGTATATAGAGCTTCGTTAGCTTGCCTGTGTTCATTTGATCTTATGATTTTTATCCTGGGCTTTGATTACCCAATAACACTGGAAATTATTTCGAAGGATACAAGGGGGCTCTTCACAAGCCTGCCATCCGACACTCATTATTCTCCGGCTCTTTCTGCGGCGCTTCGTTCTACATATGCAGAGCACGGGTGAGAACATGAAGGAGAAAAAAACATGAGAGACCGCGTCGTGCAGGCGAACGCACGCCCGCTTGGGCTTTCATGTGCGGGGGCCGCGGCGGCTCTCAGATGTGTGCAGAGCCTGCGGAGCCGTGGCCACGCTGCCACCACCGAGAGCTCTGCGAGTCCCCCACAGGCTGGTTTCTCCCATACCTGTTTGACACTGAAAACTCAGGGCATGCAGAAGAAGACCCACCAGGGGATACAGCTGATAGCGCTCGGGGAATGGCTGGGTGGGTCCCACTCGGTAGTAACAGAGGACTTTGCGAATGATGCTGGCGGATCTGATTTTCGATTTTCTCAGAGGAGGAAGTATTTGGCCAACAAATCTGATGCAGCTCCACCTGGGACAACACGAAGACTGTGGTTCAAAGCTGGGCGAAGGTAGGCTGCATCGCTGCGTCGCGGCTTCCTGCGCCTGCAAGGCAATGAAAGGGGGGACAATGAATGCCACCAGCAGGGAAAAACAAACATAAGCACTACATTTCATCCGCATTTTTTGCAGCATAAATGGTTATGGCAACGATACCCAAGCTGATGGATTGGCTTCGAAACAATGAAATGATTTTGGGTTAAACATGGCACAAACAACATGACCCCAAATGGGCTGCGGGATGCCACAGTGCCACGCAGAGCGATCGGAGCCGGGCTGCTCGCAGGGAGAGGGACAAGATTACGAATACACCAAAGCTCTTCCTCCTGCACCCAGGTTAGGAAAAGGCTTGCAACACCCACGAGCACCGTGCCTGGCTCAGGACTTCTGTACACCCTGCTGGGATTTGCTTTGGGATGGGCACCCCTCAGCGGGCTCCCTGGGCTGGACACGCACCGCTCAAGCATTATTTCTGGGAAATAAAATAGTTCGCATTGTAGTTATTAAGCCTGTGAAATGGCTGTGGCCCACCACAGCGGTGCTCCCCCAGAATGCCAGCGGTTTTTGCTCCAGAAATAAAGCACGAGCACCAGTTTAGTGGGGTGCTGTACGTGGGCCACCCCCTGCAGCCCCCGGCGGTGGCGGGTCGGTGCCAGGAGCGCGGCCGGGTAGCTGGCAGCCCTGCCTGCAAATGCCAATAGGAAAATCAAAGCGGGACACGTCTTATCAGCACGGGCACAAACGAGAGATTATCACGGTCCCGCTGCAGTAACCTGAAGATAAAGGCAAAAATTAAAAGCAGGCTTGTGTTCTGTGCTGCTGCAGGAGAACCGGGGCTGAACAAATTCGTCTCCCACGGCACGCGGAGCGAGGCACGACCTCCAGGCTACCCAAGTGCTCACAGCAACACAAGGACACTGATGAATTTGAAGCAGACGTCACTTTGACATATGAGAAAATCCAACAGATTCTGATTACAATATCCCGTGAAGCCGTAATTAAGGCCTTTATGGCAACAAAGAAAATTGGATTACATTATTTCCCTGCTAAACGGCCAGAAGATTGCAGGGAAGCCAAGAGTGTAGAGTGTAACCAGTCATAGACGTCTCCGGCAGAAAAACAAAGACTTTGGCAATTGCAGGATATTTTTAAGCAGTTGTCTGTGTTTTGAAATGATACAGGACAAACCTACAAGCTGCAGCAGGGGAAAGCGTAGCTGAATTTTCTCATGGTCTCCTCATGCCGCGTTTTTTGTTTGCGTAAATCAGACCAGCTCTAAATACAATCCATGTGGTGCTCCAGCTTCCTTCAGTGCCTTCGCATGGGAGCAAAGTTTTCCATCGCTCCTTTATTTTAACGAAGATATCACCCGTATCCCAGCGCAGATGGGGAATGCTGAAAATCCCCAATACGCACCGCAACCGCGTGAGCTCTCCGTCCCTTAAAGCACTAGAAGAAGCAGAATTGCCTGAATTAAAATAGCAGGAGGATCTGAGAGCCTGCCCACGTCTCCTCTCTGCCACATTTCTCCACCACCAAGCTGCAGCCGCTCCCTCCCCTGTTTCGAGGAGGATCTCGGTCAGCAGCGCTCACCTGGGGTTTGCGGTGACCCAAAAGAGCAGTTATTTGGCTCCCATTTGTATGCCCTTGTTCCAAATGCAAATCCTAAACTCGGAGCGAAGCTCAGCCAAAACCACTGGTTTTCGTTGTTTTTTCACAGCCTTGTCAAACCTCACCAACGTTTTGTCAAAAATCCATCCCAAACCTTGTCAAAATGTTGGCTGATTTTAGCACAAAACATTAAATCACAAAATGATCTCAAAGTACGCAAAATGTGTAAAAACTGTTCCTGAGCACACATTTTTCCAACAAACCCACAGAGTAATAGCTCGAGCAGAAAAGCCTTTGCAGAGAATATTTTTAAGCTCTGCCAAATTTGGGTCTTTGCGAATTTGGGTTGTGAAGAAATGAGCGTTTTCCAACTCGGAGCTGTTTGATAAGGCCCCAGGGTGCAGAAATCATGCCCCGTTCCCACGGGGGGACAGTGCCCACCCCGGGCACGGCAGCGGCACCACGTCGCACCCCGGCTCCAGCCGCCTCCGCACCAAAGCCGAGATACAAATACAGCTCCGCGTTCCCGAGCCAGAGAATAAAAATCACCCGACTGCTTGGCTATAGGATAGATTTGCTACGCACTTCATAAAACATGAATGTCATTTGTTTTAATAAAGGGCAACCCGCTGGAGAGCTGGCTTCGTCTCGGCTCTCGATTCATCGTTCGCGGTTCCTATTTTTCCAGGTTGCTCGGCCGGTGGGGCATCAGTCACATCCCATCAGATCTCAAACAAATGTGTCGGCGTTCCTCAATATTATTCTTCCAGTACTTGCCATCTCTCACGCTCTTTCCTAAGAAATATGAAGGTGTCAAAGGCTTCCCAGATTTATATCGATTTGTGACAGATCATAAACATTTCACATCCTTCACTTTATTGAGCAAGGAAAGCTGTGAAAAATTTCATTCCTGCCACGTTTTTTTTTCAACAGAATTACTGAATACCCAGATATCCAGCAAAGATCCAGGCTGGAAATAACATCTGAAACACCTTATTAAAAAAAAAAAATGAATTTTATCAGATTATTTCATGGGATGGTCCCATCACCGCTCAGATTTCAGGACAGACTTTGTGCTGCTGTGTTTTCCTTGCTTGCTTTTCTAAACAGGGCTCCGATGAAGCGAGAGCTTGTGCCAGGGTGGGTTTGGGAGCGTGCAGGTCACCTGGAGCAGCTAAAACAAAGCCCAGTGAAATATTTGGGATGGGGCAGGCCAGGGGGTGGGTCCCGAGGCGGGATGGACGGTTGTGGTGCTGTGAATCCTCTCACACTTTCAGCAGAGGTTTGTCACCACTCCACAGCATGTCCTGGGGTTCCTGCAGCTTGGTAGGGATGGATGCAAGGCCATCTCTCCTTCTCTGCTCCTCCTGTGCAACACAACTTCGGTGATTAGTTGAACACTCGCAGAAGAACGCTGTTTCAGAAGGAATTAAATGATGCACGAAGTCTGGCTGAATTTAGCAAATGTCAGTGTCTTTCAGAAATGCCAGAATGTTTCCTTCTGACTCTTCTTAAAAATAGCAAAATTCACTCACTTCAAGAAGAAAAGAGGTTAAACAGCAAGATTAACTAATCCCAAAATATCCCCCTACACACACGCGCGCGTTTCATCTGGGATATAATGAGACGGTTTGCGTTGACCCCAAAGAAATAAATGCATATTTGACTTCACTCGAGTCTACTTTCTTTCAGTTTAGCTATTAAATTAAAATCAAATCCATTATCCACCCCACTTTAATTACACCCTCTGCTTTCTGAGTTACCTGGAAATCTAATCTCTGTAAGTATTCACAAGTCATGAATTTTCATGGTAGAGCAAAAATTTGGGGGTATAAACTCCCCCTAAACCCACCAGTGATAGGAAAACAAAGCGTAGCCAGAAGTGCTGATTTGAAAGTCAAATAGCTTTTAGAAAATTGCATAGGAAATTAAATCAGAAGTAATGTCAGGATATCAGATGTGTACCCCAAGCTATACTGGAGTCAATTAAAAAAGACCTGCTCCGGGTTCATCGGATCCTTGAAAACTGCCACAGCTGAAGGTGCTGGATCCGTGCATGATGCGTGTCAGAGCACGTTGAATAAAACAGCCTTGTGTGTTGATGGGCTACGAAAGTATCTCCTTTAATAGCTATAAAACAAAGGGAGGGGTGTTTTTCTCTTTCCCTGCTCTGCGTGCAGCCGGGGAAGCCCCGGCCCTGCTGACCCACACGCACTTGGGGTCACCCCATGGCACGGTCCCGTACACCCGCGACCGCCGCGGACCCGATGGCTCCCTGCGCGTTACCCAGCCCAGGTGTGCGCCAGCCTAGATCAGCTGTTCCCAGGGAGCAGGGGGGTAATTGCCATCGCTTCATGAGTCATTTAATTACCTCGTGTTACGAGGATGATTATATTTGATTCATACAAAAGTGACTCAGATTGCACACAAAATGATTAAGTGATAAAAAGAGGAGATATCTGCCGTAATTAAATCTGTATTGCAAGTTTTTTTTGGGGGGGTTGTTTTTCGTGTTTTTTTTTCTTTTTTTTTTTTTTTTTTTGGATGTTTGATCAATATTCTGCTCTCAGGAGCTGGAGGTGACGTTTCTTCCCACCCACCCTCCCCCTCCTGCCCTTTGTGCCCTCCTCGCTCCGTGGGCATTGCCTTCACCCCCCCAGCAGGGCTGGGGTTAGGGTCAGGGTTAGGGTTAGGGCTGCAGGGTGCATCTCGTGTAGCAGCTGCTGGAGCGGTGAATGTGGGACGTGTGCAGGCAGCAGGCTGCTGCTGGGTTTTCTGCTGTGTACATATTTATCAGAGGCGTACGTACACACTTCAAGAAGAAGAAATGATCAAGCGCAGCTCTGCTGGAGATGCTAAACGTGTGCTCCAGCCTGCAGCATTTGAGTCACTCGGAATAATGAGTTAATATTATTTCATTGCATCGCCTTCCAAAATTGAAGAGGGCTTACAGACCGGGCGCCCATGTCAATGGCATTCCTCGTGGGCTGTCAGCGGGACCGAGCTTATGCATGAGCACAAAGGAACGGCGCTGCCGGGGTTGGCAGCAGCTGTGCAAGGTGCCGGCTTTAATTTCATCAGGTCTGGACAATCGTCGGGGTATTCTCATCCGCAGTTTAGCTCAAATTACTGCTGTCTGCCACAGGAGTCGGTGCACAGAGCTGCTCCACGCAGTCCCCAGGCAGCGCCAGCTCCTTGGGGGCAGGCGAGAGCTGGGGGTTTGCAGCTATGGGGAAAAGCTTGGCTGGCCCCGAGGAGAGCTCTCAGACCTGCTCCCCACGACGAATGACACATGAGGGAATACAAAGGAGGGTATATTGCATGCCGAGAAGACAGGAGATGATGTAAGCCAAGGCATTTTAGCCTTTTCAGAGCACAGGCTACATCTTCATGGAGACATTTTATATTCCATCCCCAGTCCCACTGGCAGCGGCAGCAGCTGCTTCCATGGGCGAGCAGTATTAGGAGAGCACCGATGCAGATCAGCTGCTTGCACAACTTTGGCCCCAGGGAGAGATGTCGACAAGAGGAGGGCAGGAGCGATGCATCCACATCCCACAGACCCTGGAAATCCCCTCTCATTAAGGGCAGGGGATTGCTGCAGATGTTCAGCCTTTACATCCCGCCTCAGCACCAGCAACATACGCACGAGGATGTGCCCAACATGAGGGAGTTGCGCCTCAGAGGTCACTGCGTGAACAAGGAGACGTCTTTGGTGGGATTTTAAAAGAGGTCACATACCTATGGAAATGGAGGAAAACGAAGCAAAAAATTACCCTGTAGATTTATGAAACCTCCCAGTGATTTAGAACCACAAAGCGAGCTGGGTTTGATAGAAAGAGAAAGCTGATAGCATTAACCAGCGGTACAAACAACAGGATGGAGTTATCCTGCTTTACTCCCACCAAACATCTACCCTAAAACCTCACATTTATCTTTCTTTTCCCAATCCGTTCAACATGCAGCGATTTCTGGGTCGAGCTGTATCGAGAGACAGTGGCTGTAATGACACCGCCATCACCGTGCTTACTGCAAACACAATTAATTCCCGTGCCCAAAATCTCTGGGCAGGGCACCAGGTCAGAGGGCTGTGAGTTTTCCCCAGCGAGCACCTACAAAGCCAAGGCAGCAAAGCAGGCTGTCTGCGGGGCTCACGGCTCCGTACAAATTGAGGATCACTAATGGAATATCGCGCAGTTTGTTCATATTAGGAGCAGTCAAAAATCATACATAATGTAACAACGTACATGCAACAGCAGGCTCGCACGAGATAATTTAACCATGAGGAAATGGTCTTTGAAGTGGTCCCTGATGAGATTTTGCTTGTTCCTAAGAGAATCCAGATGTATTCCAGAACCGCGCTTTAAAACCACTTTCTAAAATTACACCCCCTCCCAGTCATTACGGTGCATTATCGTGACACTCCGCAGTTGGAATTTTACGGGGAAAATTACTTCCGAGTTGTGTTTCTGCATTAAATCTCCCCCTCCGGCACCCGAGCCCCGGCTCGGGTGAGGCGGGCGCCCCGCTGCCCAGCGCGCCCCTTCCACCTCCCGGTGTTTTGTGGGTGATTCGTGTGGGGCTCTGCCCCCCGCACTCATTCCCTGTGAAACTCGTTAAAGACCATTAATCTTGACTCCTCCGGGGTTACGGTACGGTAACTGTGGGTAGAAGCTGGCACGGAGAGGCGTAATTCCACCCCAAAATGTCAACTCGTGGTTTGTGCAGCCGCCGAGCGCGGCGAGGGGAGCGCTCCTCTCTCGGCTGCTGCGGGAGCAGGGAAATGAAAAGGAAATGAAGTGTGGGATTAAAAGGGCTCCCCGCTTCTGCTCTTTGCTGGGTATTTCCCCGTGAAGCCACCGAGCAGACAGCTCAGGAGGCTTGAAGGCAAGGCCCTTCGGAAGGAAAGTCACGGGCAGCAATACCCGTGGGTTGCTTCCCATCCCTGGTGTGGGCTGGGGAAGCCGTGAGCTAGAAAATTGATTCCTTCTCAGAGGCACAAACAGACCCAGAGAGGGGTTTTATTTCCCCGTAAAATTATCATATTCAAAGTTAACATTATTTAAACCCCTTTGAATGGAGCTGCACTCTGCAACGTCTCATTACGGTGCAAAATCATCTTAATGGCCGTGCTCTGCCCAAACCCACTGCTTTATGGCCTGCTTTCATTACTGTCAGAGGCTCGCTGGCTGCGAGGGACGTGTGTCTGTCACAGCAGCCTTGCGAGCAGGCGAGAGGAAAGGAGAACATCGCACAGCAATAATTGTCAGCGCTCCTGCCTGCTAAATCCCCCGAGTTGTGAGGGTTCAGCTCCAACACGTGGGATTTTGCATTTTCATGGAGTGCTTTTTAGCACGGGAGGTCTTCAGAGAGTTTCATACATTAAACATAGGTGCCGTGTTAAATCTATTTGCGTTGGCTGTTTCCTTCCCTTACGGTACCTGTCAGGACTGGAAAATAATCTGCGATGTGGTCACTTCTCTCCGCAGCGCGTTACAAGGCGTGTGAGCAGCACTTATCACCTGCTAACACACCTGCAGAACCGGCACCTCCGCGCCTGTGGAACTAAGCACGTTTTGCACAAGTGAATAACTAACACGGGCTCCTGCAGCTTCTCTCATGCTTAGCCAGGAAAGCTGTTCCAATTTTTTTTTTTTTCCCCTTTATTCCCTGAAACGGTCTTCCAAGAAAATTAAATAACTTTGGGGTTTGGAGAAATACTGTCCGCAAATGTTTGCGTTTTCAGCAAGAACTCCAAGTGCACTGACCAAACAATGCAAACCACTAATATTTAAGAGACTGGAAAGAAATGTTTTGACACAACGCAAGCTTTTATGCGAAAAGCACACACTTTGCAAAGCAGCGTTTGACCAAAAGTCATTTTTTTCTTATTAAAAATGATCCCAGTGGGAAATACTTGGCAGTGGAGGCAGGGGCTCTGGCAGAAGGGCAGGGACCTCGGGGGCTCTGTAAGGGCCCTCGGCGAGAGGTCTCTGCACAGAGGGAGGGCTGGGCACGCGCTGCTGCCTTGCTTCATCGCAGAATATTTTGCTGGGCCCCTCCTTTCCCCCAAGCTCAGCGCCCGGCAGGCCAGAGGACAGATCCGCACTCCCCCTGGTGTGACCCATGGATGTGCTGAGGATCCAAGGGCTCCACACCGCACAGCCTCCTTCGAGTTTCTGTTTGCAGTCCTCCAGCTCAGCCGGCAGCAATTAGATGGCTTTTCTTTCATTCTGAGCATAGGGACTGGTGAAGAAAAATATGGTTATATGTTACAAAGATTATCGTGCCAATGGGAAACAAAGCCAATGGGAAACAAAGCTTTCTTGGGACAACCAAAAAAAAAAACAAAACATGTTCTTCAAGAGTTGCCGCAGCTATCTCATCTGTTCCTTGCCAGGCCTGCAGACGACAAGAGCAGCGGGGGGGCTGATGGATAGCAGGAAGGTGTGAAGGGGCATTGGTTTTACTCTCATGCTTTGTAAAATTGTTACAGGAAAAATTACATCCTGCTTCTGGAGGGAGGAATACGAGGTGCTGGTACACTGAAAAGGCTCATTGTGCACTTCAGGAACAATGCAAATTACGCTTTTATAGCAAAAGACTGAAGCTCAGTAGATTAATCTTCTCATCACGGACAATGTCAGCAGGTGTCTTGGCCATAATCTCCGAGTACTTACACGGTACTCTGATATCTTACAGAGAGCAGGCAAAGTTACCAGCAGTCACCATAGCGGGATGTCCACGTTTAGCCTGGTATGGCTTAAATTAAACCGATTCCTTTCCAACCTCAAGTGCTCTTAATAAAGTGAGGGATTTACCCGGGTCTGTGGTGCCTTCTCCATCACTGAAGAACACGTCAATACAGATTTTCTTACCCAAATGCGAATGCCTTTTGTGGCAAACCCCAGGCAGAGGCATGTCCGGGGATGGCCCTGGGAGAGCATCCCTCTGCCCGAGGGGTCCTGGCTTTGTCCTCATAACCAAATCCTGTGGAATGTAACACGCCTGTATTTACAAGGAACAGGGGAAATATTTAAGGTATTAGAGGCGATGGTACTCTCTGCAAGCAGCTCTGCATCGCGTTGCGCTCATCGCTCCAAAGCAGCCCTAGCAGAGAGGTTTCGGAGCCCCACGGGGGATGCCCCATCCCCTGCCCCATACCCACCGCGCGCCCCATCCCACGGTGCCCCCCCTGCCTCGCATCCCAGCCGCAGGTGGGGGTGGAAAGAAGCAGTTCCGCTCCCACCACGGCCTTGTAGGCGAATTTTAAAATGCTTTTTTTTTTTTGCCCCAGCCTGCAATTAGTGTGATTAATGGGAGGGGGGGGGAAGCTGGGCAGGGAGAGGAGAGGAGCCCTGCTCCCCAGAAAGGCGGCTGCCCTGCCAGCAGCAGATTGATGAGGCTGCGGCGTGCCTGCAAGAGGAGCCACCGGGCCGGGCTGAAATCCCATCCCAACCCCACGCTTAATATTTGTAGCTGGGTTAGAGCACCAGGAGGCTCGATCACACACGGGTTTTGAATTACTTGAGCGTTTTCCCCACTCTGTCCTCTTCACCTCAATCAGCAGCAGCAGTGCCTCCATATGGAAACATCCCAGCTCGTCACCCAGCCAGAGCTGCAGACAGAAAGCAATTTGCCAGTCAACATATGCATTAACGAGAAAATCCCCCCGGGCAAAATTCCTACATGAGACTCAATGAGCTGCAGATACCATAACAGAGTCCCCAAGCTCTCCAACGACTGCGTTTTAATAACTTTAATAACCCCAATGCTATGAGCTAAGGTTAAAGATTAGTTTTGCAGTTTTTATTGTACTTATTTGGGTGCCAGAGTGTTTTGCATAGCTTGCGAGCGGCTTCAGTGCTTTTCCTTGCCGGTATGCCAGCCCTGTGCTCACAGGTCAAGGCTCATCTCGGTTGCTTCAGCTTAACAATTTTTCATTTTCCTAACTGCTTCAGTTTTCGAAATGGCCCTAAATTGCTAACTGTAAAAGAAAGAAACATTTTTTTTAGTGGGTATTTAAAGTCCGCCAGGAGGGAGGACCCCCCGACAAGGACGGTGCGGGCAAGAGCAGCACGCACTTGCAGGCAGGGACAGAGGGCTCACCAGCCACCTCAGTCCCTTTGTGGCTTCCACCAGTCTAGTGGATTTCTCCAAAAGCCGTACAAAGGATGAAAACAAGAAGGCAGGCAGTCTCCCATCCCCTGGCAGGCTCCAAAGAGATCGCCTGGGATGCCCTGATCCCCTATCTGCAGGACCTGTGAAGGTTACAGCACACGGTCCTTAGGGGCAGGAAGGGGCAAAGCAGAAGCGGAGCTGTAAATTATCTCTTTTCTAACACGAGCATGTTGAGTCACAAGTTAATTAACGTATCTACGTGAGAAAACTCCACAGTGAGTCTCCAAAACTCTCCATCAGCGGCCCACAGGGGGGAGGAGGGACACACAGGGAGGGCAGCCTGGAGAGGGAAGCGCTGAGGAGCAGGGTCTGGGGCGAGCGGCCCCCCACTTGTGAGAAAGAGTTACATGGAGCACGATCGGAGACGTCAGTGCTTATGAATAAATAGAAAAATAAAAACCCCAGAACTCTACAACCAACGTTTTGCCAGAAAAGGCAGAACAGCTGAGAGCGAGTAGTCTGATCCACGGTTTTTCTCACTTTCTTCATTAATTTTAAATACCAAGACTTATATGAAGACAAGCTCTAAAAGAAAAAAAAAATAAAGAAGGAAGAAAAAAGAGATTAACTCTTTCTTTTCTACATGAACAAAGAAGCACAGATTTTTCTAGAGCTGTCTCCCCTTCATCTGACGGGACCAGACCAGTACCGATAGGCCCCAGTGACATGGGTGGCTGCAGCTGAGAGCTGTGCCACCCTAGGTCGGATCAGGGTCCCTCGCCCAACACAGGGACATGCCTCTGAATAGGGCGACTCAGGAAAAACCTCAAATCACCAGGCAGCTCTGCTTTCCTTCAGAGGGGGGCTCAGAGGGCAATGGAAAGCTTTTCCTCCCATCCCAGATATCAGTACCAGGTGGTCTTCCCGAGAGCTGTGCTTAGCCTCTGGATGCCACAGAAATGAGTAATCTCTGAAAAAGTGATTTATTCACAAGCGAACCTAGGACAGACTCTGGGGTGTGATGTGCCCCTGTTTGGTTTGGGGACTGAGTGCAGAACCTGCTCCTCATCCGCTCACCGTTCTCCTTTCCTTTTTCCTATTTCTTCTGTACTCGTCGCCAGAGTCGCAGCAGTTGGATCAGTAACATCCTGATTTATTGGGGTTTGTTCCACTCTGCACCTCCTGGTTCTGGAAGTGCCATTCCTGAAGGACTTGCCACCTTTTGCAGGAGCAGAGCGGTGTGAGATGTGCCGCCCATTAGTGGACACACCTAGCAGTCCTGACGAGGACAGGGGGACCAGAGTGCCACCCTGCTGGCACCGAGTGACAGCGGTCACGGGTATGGGACATGCCTCGGAAGTGCCAAGTCGGCTGGGTGAAGATCACTGATGTGAAAATTGGATTTCCCTCGCCCAGTCGATGCTGTGAGATGAGATTCACTGGCAACTTGTCAAGGCATTTCTCTTCCCTGCCTTGACCCCAACACGCACGGCCTGGCCCCATGCTGCTCGGACAGCAGGATCAGCATGAAGACAAGACCCAAATATCCCCAGACAATAGGAAGAAGCCAGCTTTCATCTCCCCCACAAGCGCAGGCTGGCCCATAAGTCCCCAAGCTGTTTTCATGCAAATTCTCTTTGAGTGACTTATTGTATTTGAAAATATTTTTAAAAAAATTTAAACTCATTTTGGTGGCAATGCTCTGACCGAGGCCACGGTCACAGGAGTCACTTTTGCCTTCAAAGCGAGAAATGATGAAAACTGAGGCTTTCTGAGTTCCTAGTTCTGTGTCCCTAGACTTGATGGGAGTGAGCAGTGAGGACCCGCTCTCGCCAAAACACGCACTCCTGGGTGCTCTGGCTTTCATCTGGACTTTCACTTTTTCCCACCAACAAAAGCATGATGAGAAAGAGAGAAAGGCAGGAAAGAACAATTCCTGTTCAGTATCTGTTTCCATAGAAACACAGAAATTAAGAGAAAGAAAAGACTTTTAAAATCATCCTGTCCGTACACCTGCCAGCACAGCAGTGAGCAGCAGCCCCGGAGTTTCCTTCAGCACCTCTTTTCCATAAAGGTTTATATTTAGCCAGCTCTCCAAAGCCCACAAGGCCACTGCTCTGCTTTCTCTCATACGCAAAGAAGTTATTTATTTCTGCCAGTTAAATCACTGTGGAGTTTGGATCCGCATGCAAGGAGCGCCAAATCAAAAGCTTCCCATGGCCTGTGTACCTCCTTTCCTCGTGCTGTGATTACTTCTTGGCATTTTGTCACCAGGACGTCTCATTCAGAAGTCTTTAAACTTAAAAAGGGAGACTCTTCTAGAAGTTAAGGAGGGCTGCGTACAGCCCGCATTAATTTCTCCTCCCCGTTTGCATAGTGTAGGGTGATGGCCGGTAAGACACCAACAGGTCCTTGGGACAAAACCCCACAGGGCCACGAAAGGGCGGGCAGCGACCCAGGGGCTGGCTGCCTGACCCCAAGGCTGGAGGCCCCTTCGGCCCAGAGCTGGCACGGCCGACCCCAGATGTGGATCTTTTCCAGCAAAGCTCCTCCAGTGCCCCATAAATCGGAATTAACTCATTCCCTGTCCCATCCCCTGCGGACCCCGGCCCTGGCCCCATCCCCATCCATGACCAGAAGCACGCTGACCGTGGCCCAACCGAGAAGGGGAAGACGATGTGATCTCACATCCATCGCCATCTTCCGCTCTTTCACAGTGAAAGACAGGGACAGGATTAAGTACGTGCACAAATCGCTGCAGATTAATCCCTCGGTAACTTTACAACAATCGCAAGGCAGACTTGAGGCCTACCCCACCTAGAGGCCTGCACTGCCATGACTTAACCGGGGAGGACACGCTTCATGCAACCCTTCCTCAAGGACGCTCCTCCGGCTAGCAGAAAGCAGCGACGGGCACGAGGCACCCTCACACGCTGCTCTTGCCTTAGGAGCTTACATATATATTTAACTGACAAAAAGCATAAAAATCACTCAGCAAGCAACGTGAACATGGGATTTGTTTGGACAGGGTTAGCAGGTTTGCAGGATCCAGATGGAGCACACAGCTCCCCCAAGAATGTGAATATCTTTTTTTTCTTTTTTTTTTTTTTTTTTGGAGCAAATTAATACGGGCCATGAGCCAAGCTGTGTCAACAGGAATACTCACATAAGGGAAGCAATCACGTTGCAGCCTTTGTTCTAATTTACCATCACGGTATTTCCCGTTGCTGCTGGTTCTAGAGCTAGAGTAAAGTGAAAAAGGAGCTCGCCAGGCGGCTACCTGACACCACGGACCAGGGATCCCCGCGGTTATGACAAGACATATTCTCCACTGGTGGCTGGGAAGGAGGAATTTCATATTTTCTCCTTTGCCTCTTCTGCGAACGCTTGGAAATGAAAACATATGCACCAAGAAATCCCCAAAGCATTAATGAAAACTGGATGCTACTTCTTGTTGCTTTCTAAATGTGATATGTAACAGGAACACTGAAAAATGTGCAAAGGAATGTTCTTCCCCCCTCCGCTACACGGCAACAAGCTTTCCTCGAGTAGTTTGCAACATCGGCTCTGTTCCATAAAAACACAATAAAAGTCGCAGTGAGAAGCACTAGAAGATTTTCAGAGTAAAATAAGAACAAAGTATAAAAGTGAGAGCATTGAGGGTAAGCTCTTAAGTCTCTTCTTCCTAATCTGCCCAATGATCTTCTCCACGGCTCTGTTTTATAGCATCTCAGAAGGGTTTTAGCTTTAATAGATATCTGAATTACTGCAGAAAGGAAATATTTTAAACATTTAAGCACCCCAACTCTTTCAAGAGAGGTTTCTTAACCTTTAATTCCCATTCCTCCGCCCGCAGGCCATGCAATATGCATGGCAAAAGGTCAGTAATGTGGACAAAGGCAACAGGCTGAGCCTAACCCACATTTCTTTGATCCGAGCTACCTGTGCACAAAACACATCCCTGACTTCTATTACTGATAAGGGCTGGTGTGCTCAGCTCCAAACCCTGGCAATATTTAAGCACCTCGCCATGGGTGCCCAGCCGGCTGAGGGCACACCTGGCTGGGCTGTAGGAGCAGAGCAGCACCGTGGGTAGGCTGCGGGGCTGGCTCCTCTCCCCAGCAGCTCACAGCTCACAAATTGGGTCCTCAGGTGCCGTGAGATGGTTCTGTCCCTCCACCTGCACTCTGGGGTCTTTGCGGGTGTGATCAGTTTGTTCCTCATCAGCTCTGCCCTGAGGTCTCCAGCCCCGGCGCTGCTGCCAGGCTCATTAGGGGCAGGAGCTGCTACCAACATAGTGACAGCTACGGGGTCTCTGCTAGGACGTCTGCCATGGCACCCTGTCACTGCCGTGCACTGACACGTTTCATCTGCGGGTTTGGATGTTTCCTGTCATGAATTTCGAAAGTAAACATCGGCAGCAAAATCAGTTCCAGACCCTTAAGGCTGGGCAGCTTGATAGAAATGCTTAGCACTTCCACGATAAATATTCACGAGGTGCTCCAGGGAACAGAGCTTTCGTTTCCTCTGCCCTCTCGCTCAGGGGATGACAGCGCCGGTCATGCAGTGCTGCCCTGCACAAGCCATGGACACCTTCTGTACATCATCGGGAAAGCCAGAGGGACAGGCAAGCCTGAAACGGGGCTGCCAGGCAGTAATGTGGCACAACGAGGGGTGCACACACTGCAGCCACTCAGTCTCCCTGACCTTTCAAACTAAATTCACTTCATCCGTTCCATAATGTCACCCACCAGTGTCCTCCCTACAAGGAATTTTGTTTTCTCAAGTCCCTTCACTGCTGAAAGACCCCAGAGGAACAGCGTGGCTGTGGGAACCCTGTGCAACTGGTGGCGTAGAGGGGCAGGGTGGCAAAACCACCCGGCTCCATGCACTTTGCCATGAAGCCTCTTCCTGGTGAAAAAGTGAACTTAGCAGAAAGGAATAAAGCTAAAAATCCCTTCCCAAAAAGGGAGATTCAGCCCGTCTGTTGGTTACCCAGTATGCCATCACCAAGCTGAATATTTCGCCCCAAAGAAATTCTCCCTTCCCCTTTCTCCCAAGCTCTCCGTTGCGGTGTAGGTTGATCAGGGCAGGCTGAGGGTAGCTGTGCTGGGTTTGCTCCCCGGGGACGCTGCAGATTCCTTTCAGCATCATGAAGTGATGATCTCACCATGACCTAACGGGAGCTCTTTGTCCGTCTAGGGAGAAGCTTTTCATGAGCTCACAGCTCCGGGAGTTTATCACCATAGTTGGTGATGAGCAACTTTGGAACCATTGTAGGAAGATGAATAAAGATGCGAGTCTGAATATTCAAATACACAAAGATATGCTTGATGATGCGTTTTCTTAGACACCCCAGTCACTGATTTATACTTGCTGTCAGGAGGAAGCTAAAGATAGTGTTTAGGAGACAGAATAAAATGTTGGGTCTGCACTATGGATCTTAAAAAAAAAACACTATACATTTGAGAAAACTGTATGCATGTTGCTGTTCCTCGGGGTCTCACATCAGCAGGCTTTGTACAAATGGTCAGTCAGCTCCAGCTAAACAATATTTCAGCCCCAGCTTCTACACCTCCCCCGGGTGAAGCTGGAGCTGTCTGTGTTGTTCATCAACAGTGACCTTGGCGTCCTTGTGAAGTGATGCCACTAAAGGCTCAGCAGGGAGCCAGCAAACACGCACCAGGGATGATGGCTCCCAAGGCGACTCTGCAGTTTTGTCCCCACTAGATCCATTTCTTACGATCAGTATTTGTCCAGGAGGAAAACAAAATCAACTGACCACCTACACCATTATTTTTTTTCAGTAGTTTTAAAGACGCTGACAAATAAAACTGCAAAAAGATCTGTAATAAGTAAGAGCTAAGCTCTTCTATGCAAGTTTAACTTTGAAATGCAGCATGTGAATCCATAGCATTTTATGGTTTTCATCATATGAGCAGAGCATTTTCAGCTACCTTTAGTCTTCCTTTGATCATCTTACGTGTCTCATCTGTTCATATCTTAACTTTTGAAGAAGATGTCTGATGTTTTCTTCTGAAGTTCATGTAGGAGAATGAAGAGCCTTTATTTTAGGTTACCTTTAAACAGGAGGAGGGTTGACACATGCAAAATGTAGTTTTCTGGCATTTGTTTTAGTCATTTCAGCTAGAGAAAAGGAATCTGTCAGTGACAAAGTGGTAAGTTATTTGTTATTCCTAAACAGGTAAAAGAGGATATTAAACCCACCAGCACCGTGATATGGAAATTAAACTATTTCTTATTCTTTTTTTTTTTTTTCTAAAGCATAAATAGATGTCGTGTCATGGAGCTAGGCCAAAAATACATTAGCAAACTAGCAAAGTAGGAGCAAGAGGTTGGTGACAGAAATATGTAACAGCACCGCAGCAGGTTTGTCAGCAGAAGCATTTTGCTCTAAACAATAAAGATGCTCTCCAAGTTAATAGGTTTAGCTCTAGATGCATTACAAGGCAAAATGTAATAGCTGGAATGATTATTACTTCATTTTATTGTCTCTACCCAAGGCTACTCTACAGAAACGATTTTACCCCCTCAGTACCAGCCTGCCTTTGGGAGAGCCTGGATGGAGACTTCACACTGGGTGACTCACGATAGGAAATATCTGGGGAAATGCTAATATATGTCATATCTTATTTTTCGTTCTCATTTTCACTGAAGTCTTCGGAAGGTCTTCTGTTGATTTCAATAGGCTCTGAAAGCGGGTAACAAAACCATTGCAAGCAGGTTTCAGGGACGGATCCCTGGAATTCCAGGCACTACTCACCTCGCTAGGGGTTTGCTTGGAAAGCCCAGGATGAGCAGCCAGGCTTTTACGCATTCCTGCTATCGCATGGCAGCAGCATGCTTCACTGTGACTGATTTCCTCAAGCTTCCAGCCAGGAGGTTTGGTTAAGCTCAGTAAGTTTTATAGAAAGGGCCTCCAACTGTCCTGTCAGAAGAGATACTTTATCACAGCATCCATCACACAGCCCATCCCCTCCAAGTGGGAAGTTTGGCGGTATCAGTTTTGCATGCTGCCAGATGCTGGGCTCTTTCATTCGCTGCCAGACAGGAACGGAGTCGAATAACTCACAGGCAACGCACGATGCCATAAGCCTTTTTGCGAGAGATACTTCATAACCACGAGGGTTAAAAAGTATGACCCCGTATATTTAAACAACGATAAATGAGGAATCCCATGGAGTAAGTGGTCCATTAGGGATGGCGCTACGTTTAAGCATGAATTTTGACTTCGTGGATTTTCTAAGAGAACACTTTCCAGATGGAAAAATAAAGATCTACCAAAATAGAAACGCCCTATAAAAACACCGGTTTTGATATAGTTCTGATGGGAACCTGTCTCCCTACCTGCCACCCAGGACATCTGGCATGCAGGCCCTGAGCCAAGCGCCTGGAAGACCACATTTCAAGGCAGATGCATGGCTGAGGACCACTGCAGCCACAGACCTGGAGCACTTTCAGCCTGCCAAGCCTGCTCTATTTCCCACCAGGAGACCCACCAGGAGAGCTCCACCACCTCCTCCTCCTTGCAGATCTCCCCATCCAAGACCTGGACAGCTGAACCTTAGGCAAGCAGAACAGCAGTGCTCTGGTGTAGTCCTGATTCGAAACTTCATTTTCAAGTTCATTGTGGAACAAATTCAGGTTACACGAAGGCTACTGCAGGCTATTTCTGGCACCCAACCTCGGTGGTAGCCTGAGCACTGAAGATTTGATATCTGCATTCCCTATTTGCCCTCATAGAGAGGCAGATGCAGAGGAGAAGCACTTCCCAGTCGTAAGTGTAAATGTAAATGCAAATGTAAATGCAAATGTGAATGTAAATGTGAATGTAAATGTAAATACCTCCTGAAACACCCAACCTGCAGGCATCCCCTGGGCCAGCTTTCCAGGCAGCCCAGCTGTGCTGGATTCCATGTCCCAGTGATGGATGTGATAGCCAGGGGAAAGGAGATGGGAATGCCTTGCTCCCCCCATGCGAGTGGGGAGGGCTGAAGCCAGGAGCATCTTCATCACATCTTCAGGAACCTCATGCTGACACCCCAGGAAAAACGTCTGTTTAACCCACACCAAGCAAGTTATAAGTCTTTCAAAGCTCAGCTTCTCCCCTCTTCAACTGAGCACTGAAAGTAAAAACAAGAAACGGAGATGAATTCATGCCCACCCTACAGCCCCAGATGCAGATAACCACGCATCAGGTTTCCTGTGCGAAGGTTGCCACATCTGGGAGCAGCACATCCCAGTTTCACATGGTTGATAAATTTCTCTCTTTGGAGAGAATAGAAGCTGGTAGCTTACAGACACAGGGGAAGGTATGCTGGGCCATACAGATTTCCAGTAAAGCTCCCTAAGCTCCAGCTGAGTTAGACCCAAGTCATTTATTAGGGAAACGCTCACTTCCTCCGTCTGTTCTCTTTGGAGGTGCATTCAGACGGGCAGGAGAGCTGAATGAGCAATGCCCAGAGATAAAGGAGGAAATCCTTTCAGGTTCACGCAAATAAATCCTGGAGGTGTCTTTCCAAAAAGAAAACAATCCATGCAAAGACTTATCTCATGCATTTGCACCACTTACTTAAAAGTCTGTTTTCCCAGTGGTAATGAACAAATCTCCCAGCCTAGTATCTGGAAATGCCAGAAGAAAAGAGATTGTTCGTATAAACACACATATTTCCAGGGGAAGTTTACTCTTCCTATAGCCAGAGGATGTTTACTTTTCTAGAAAAAGAGTATGTTAAAACCTTTCTTCCCGTCTACTTCATCACAATTTCACTGGCACTTAGGAACAGACACTCCTCATTCCAAACACAAGGCTTAGCAGGGCAAGTGAAGGGCGAGCCACAGTTGTATATTCAAGAAAAAATAAATACAGGGAATTAAACGAATAAACAAAGCGGCTGAAATCAGAGCTTAAAGATTAGAAGCTCTCCACGGGGGCGGTGACACACGCAGGCGATGCGAAGGGATGGCTGAAGTCTGTCACCTCGAAAAGCAGGAGCAGGGGGCTCAGTTCAGCACGTCAGACCCACGGCACTCCTCGGTGTCACGGGGCCACCGGGGGGGCCCTCCTCCTGCCCTCTCCCCTCGCTTTTGAAGCATGCTGGAGCCACGGGGAATGGCGAGGGAATGAACGAGGCTGGGCTGGCTGCTGGTGTGCTCAGTTACCGATTCACTGTGAGCAGGCTTCAGAGATCAAAAATCAACGTCGGTGATCTGAACTGCGGTTTAACAAAGTCCTAATGAAGTTTAATGGATGCCATTAGGTAAATTGCAAGCGCCAGCACCATCCGTCATTGCACAGAAATGGAGATACTTTCAAACGCGTTTTGAAGTTTCTTACGAGTACAATAGGAATAAAGGATATCTCATTATTTTTATGACCACTTAACAAGCTTCTGCAGTATTAAGATAAGCACCTACAAATGATACACCACCACCCTCATGATCAGGTACAACTCCACCGTCTTCAGATGAATTACACCCAATTAACCGCAAGGTAAGTCGGGCCATATAAGCAGCAAAGACCTACATTACAGAGAAAACCCTGGCTTTAGGAAAACAAGCAAAGGCTGCAACTTCAATGCTTATGGAAAAAATCCAAAAGCCTCTATTTAGACAGGCTTAAAAATATTTTACCTCTCAGCTAATGAATAAAGATGAAAACAAAGAGGTTTTCATTACGGTCTTGTTCCTCCAAAAACTGAAGAGAACACAAGAATGTCCTCGCAGCTGGGCTTTATATAGCAACATACACACTTCGGATAGAGTAAGACGTCCTCAGCAGACAGGCAAGCTGTGCTGAGCAAGACAGAAATCCAGGACCACCACTCATTACCCAAGTAAGCAGGTGATGGCAGGGGTACCACGGCACTGAGCAGATACTGAAGACACCACATTTAATCGTAGGTGCCCAGGAGCATTTGATGTTTGTGTGAGAAGACTCTGTTGATCTTCACAAAAACAGAAGCACCTGATGACAGGGAAAGACATATTTCCACTCTGGATGTCTGGAGGTCTTCAGTCCAGCCCCAGGGCCTCGTCCCACTGCGTTCTGAAAATCTCCAAGCATGATGTTTCCACTGCTTCTCTGGGCCCCTGGAAGAGCAGAGTGGGGAAGGGCTAAAGATTCACCTTTGCTTGTCTTAGGCACCGAAACTGCTTTTGAGAGGCATCTCTGACTCCTCTGCTTGCAGACCAAGGAATCCAGCAAGTCTGGAGATGCTGAAGGAGAACAGCAACTGGGGCTTGGAGCTGGGTTTCGGGGCAGAGGGGAGCGGTGGCTGGGAAGGCTCCCCTCCACGTCCCTCCTGCTCTGGTGCTGCTGCAGCTGCTCAGACTCCTTCCTGCGCCGCATCCTGTTCGAGCCGCTGGGAGGAAGCCACTGACACCAGACAGGCGCCTGGTAAGGAAAAAGAGCATCCAGCAACTCAACGGGGACAGCCAGGTTGTGCACTGCGGGTTTCAACGTTAAAATCACTACAGGTTCCTGGACAGAGACCGAGTTTCTTCTGTCTTCACGGAAAGTATAATTTCAGTTAACTGAACCTACATGTATTTTCCAGGAAAGATTTTTAAATGAGGAATTACACACCATCCCGTGTGTATTCCTTTCTCTCTCCCAAACTGAGAAAAGTGATCTCCGAGGGAAGAATTTAATCAAAGCCAGCTGCTAATTACTTTCCCGACACCAGGGGAGAAGAATGTTGGCATCAGAAAGATCTGGAAGATTTTAATGATTAATATTTGATAAATCTGTAATTGGATCATTTGATTTTGCAGTCTCCTTTGAATAGAGGTAGAAACTTTATTGAAATTAATGTTTATGAATTCAGGCCACAAACTTCAGGGGTTGATAACTCATTGATTGATTTGAGTATCTTGAAGTGCTAACCCTGGAGAGAGGATAAATTGGGATTGCTTAAGGACAAGTCAATACAGACTGAATGTAATCCAGAGTGCTTTCCTATTAGAGGAAATAAATTGCATTCTGCAAAGAGTTAAAGTTGCATTTCTCTAGCCTTTTTTTTACTGAAGTTGAGATTCAACATGAATATTTAATTTAAAAGCAAATGAGAACTAAGCGTGCTAGCATTAAATTAATAAAATAGTTGAGTAGCAAGCACTAGTGAGCAAATGTTCTCATGAAAAAATCCAAAAATGAAAATTGTGACATTGCATTTATCTAGCATATCATATTGTTTAGAACTGAATACAATAATTTTGTCTTGCTCCTAATAAAATTAGCAGAAATTTGTTAAAGTAAGAACATTGGAGGGCTGAATATTATTACTATCAACATCGAAAATAATTTTGTTATTTTTATTATTTATGTATTCCAACCTTTAGAATTGGTTTACACCAACAACCCAGCAGCAAAGCAAAATCAAAACTGCCCAGAAATATGTTTTATAGTGAAAGTAAATTAAGCTGCACATTCACTGAGGGATTTGAACACCCAATCTTTTTTATTTTGAAGGCAAGAGATTAAATTTTTCTTTCCTTAACCAACATCACTGCTTTGAACAGACAGCAAAGAAGTGGCAAAAAATAAGAAAGAAGGATCTTAATGCTAGTATTCCGACATGGCTTGTGTGTTTCCCCTCTACTGCAGAAGCAAACAGCAATACAGCTCTTTTATACTAGCTTTAAAGATTTGGTTTGGGGCACATCTCCCCTGACATTTTTAATTCAGCATTTAAGTTGTTCCATTAGTATGCACAGCAGTTTCCACGTACGCAAGTAGGGAGGTTTTTGCCTCAAAGAACTCATGATCTAAATTAAATCACATTATCGGAAAAGGGATAAAAAAGCTACCTGAAAACAAAATGCTGAGTCTTAAGCTAGCTACAAAGCTTTCTCCTTTCCCCTTTCCATTCTTGCCAAGATTTACGAGAAGGTAAGACACAGAGGGTGATCGCCGTGCTAGGCAAACAAAACAGAGTGAACTTGTAGACAAAGACAATGAGGTTGTTCAGTACAGTGCCTCTGGAAGGCTATTCCAGCCTCCAAATTAGAAAATTGAGCACTAGAGCTTTCTTAGAAAAGCTGGAAAGATGCAGCATACAAGCAATTGTGGAGTTGGTATAGGATCATAGAATATCCCAAGTTGGAAGGGACCCATTGGATCATTGAGTCCAACTCCAACTGGTAGATATGGTATGATGGACAAAGTGTTTGGATGTGGAATAAGCATGGGAAAAAAAAAAAAAAAAAAAAGATGAAAAAGATGAAAAAGAAGGACCTAAGATGAAAAAGAAGGACCTAAGATGATCCCTCTTACAGACACATCTCAGGCCAGAGAGGACAAACACTTCATGTTCCAGGTGAGACTTAAAAACGAAAGGATGCCAATTTGAACCAAGGTCATAGAGCTGTGAAAGTATAAAACATTTTGAAGATGTGAAAGAAAACCAGCCTGATTCTGTGAATGAAGCGGGAACATAGGCATTTGTAATGTGTGTGGAGATGGCTTTGGGATCAGCACCCTAACTGAGCCACACTAATGTCGTATTTATGTTCAACACTTTCTGTGGATAGCGATTTACCTACTGAATAGAATACATATAGTCAGTAGGCATGAAATAATAAATATTAACTGTCTATTTCTGTTTTTCTCTGGGAGCAACAAGGCCGTGCCCCCAAACACAGCTTGTTGCACTGCGGGGCTGCCAGTATGTGCTCGTAACTTCTGCAGTTAATTAATTTCATGTAGCAGCAAGTACATAAATAAAAAATTAAGACTTTAACCCAGGGAATTACCTCAGCACAAATACAGTTTGTAATGTAAAAGTTTATTTTAAGTGAAGACTTGCTTGCAAGCTCATGCCACTGCATATCCCAAAAACCTAGGACTAGGGAGAAAAGGCAGTCCATAAAGATGAAGTGAGGGAAAAAATAAACACAAACTTTGGTCTGTTGAAGGAAGGTTTATTGAAGATACTGAAGGAAGCTACGGATCGTCCTTCGAGGACATGTTTTGTCAGCAGAAATGGCATTTTTGCTCCCAGTTCTGACTTTTAAGGCACCTAATGGCCTGGGGGGAGACGGAAGCCTCCCGGTTTATTCGCCCCGGTAACACCGCCTCTCCCCCTGCCACACTTCACGGCCCTCCGAGCGCCCGGCTCGGGGACGGGCCGGCAGCACGCTGCGCTGCTGACCCCTGGCGCCCCGGGCGGGCACTGCGCCGCCCCCCGCAGCCGGCCCCGGCTCCCCCGGCTCCCGTGAGGGACCCCACGGCAGGGCGCTGCGCCCAGGGGTGCCCGAGACTGGTGGCGGCCGCAGCCCGGGCGGGCGGGAGGCAGAGAAAGGCGGCGGGCTCTGAGGGGACAACATGGCGGCGGCCGCCCCGAGGAAAACCCCGCCGCCGCCGGCCCCAGGCGGTCTGATCGACGTGCCGGCGGAGCAACTCGCCGGGCCTGGCGGCGGGCGGGGAGGCGGCTGAGGGGGAGCGCCGCGGGGCGGCGGCGGCCGCCATTTTGTAGGAAGAGCGGAGCGGAGCCGGGCGGTTCTTGGCCCCCGTCGGTCTCCGGTCCCCCTCGGTGCCCCTCGGTCCCCGCCGCCGTGTGCCTGGGAGGAGCGGGCGTCGCCGCGGGAGGCCGCTGTCAGGGCAGCGGGGGGCGGCCCCGAGGGGGGAGCGGGGCCGGGCCGGGCGCCTCAGGGCCGCTGCGTTCGCTTCTCTTGCAGGGGGAGCCGGGCCGGGGCAGCCGGGCGGCGGCGATGGCCAAGGTGAGCAACCCCCCCTCGGCGGCTCGGGGGCGCCCCCGTCTTCCTCCCCCCTTCAAAGCAGCCTTTAAAAAAAAAATAATAATAATTCTCAAGAAGAGGTCGCCGGGAGTGTCATCCTTCTCCCCTCTGAGCGCCCGAAGCGTATCATGTGTTAAGGTGAAGCCTTTAAGTTCACTGGGGTGCTTTCAGACTGAAACATAAAACATACTTTACTGATCTGGTTTGTTTTGTCACCGAGACGGGAATGTTCTTTGGTCTCAGCGGGATTTTTTACTGGGGTGACGCCAGGTATGTAAATATTTGCAGTAGTGAGCTAAATCAACGTATCGATAAAGAGTGGTAACATCTCCGCCTTAAATGAACCTGCTGATAAGGAAAAAATGTTTCTCTTGTGATTATGTGTCATCGATAATTGTTTCTGTATACTTTAATCTGTGTATACTTCAATATATGCGTTTGTTTCACAATAACTTATTTCAGTAGTGCTTTTACATGGTAAGGGAAAGGTTCAAGTGGGATCAGCAGGGTTTGTTTTTGTTACACAAATCTTTTAAACCTGCTGTTTTAGACCTAGACAGCTTAAGACCTTAACTGTAAAAACTTGATAATGTTAGTAAATTAACTGTGTGTTAACGTGTTTGAGTCGTCGTGATGTTAGTAAGATGTATCAGACACTGTATGTTTGTGTGGAGGTAGTATGGAAGGAGCAGGTATTTATTGGCTGAGGTCCTGACAGTTTGAATAGAGTCTTTATCAAAACATGTGAGTAGTACAGTTTTCTTACTTTTTTGGAAATAAGCTTTTTGGTTACATACTTAGTGGTAAACATATGGGTAAACTCCTATATGATCAAGAATACAATATTTGAGGAAGAACCCGTTTCTCAAAAACTGAAACGTTTCTCAAAATAATTTCTTTCTCTCATTGGGAAATGAAGTTTTATGAAAACACATTGACTATAGCGGGGAGCGGTTACGTTTTCCAGGGATGTGTGTTTTGTAGATTTAAGATCTTTTAAATTATGCTTTACCTTTTGGGTGTATGATGGGTTACTTTTGTTACGTGTGTGGAACTGTGTCATGAAAGTAACCCGTCTGTTTTTAAAGCATAAAAAATAGATTATGCCATTCTGTTTAATTGGGTCACCTGGATGTTTTCTTTTTTTCGCAAAAAAAAAAAAAAGATCAGTGACAGTTGCTCGTGCTGCTGCTTGAGATGCACACCATCATCAGGCTTCAGAGTTAATCCTTGTGGTGAGGAGCCAGCAGCTCTTTGGAGCCCTTTGCTGAGACCATTTGCGTGCTCAGGGAGATAGCATTGCATCGTTTGCTGCGTGGCTGAATCAGCTTCTGACAGAGTCATCTTCAGCAATTGAAAGTTATGTTGACAGTAGAGTTCCGTGGCGTGAAGCAGATTTTCTGGTGTATTCCAAGACCGCAGTGTTCATAAAGGTTTTGTGGCTTATTGGCAGCTTGCCCAGGGTACTGATCTGATCTGTTTGCAGTAATACTTGTTTATAAATATGTGAATGTGCTGAGTTTGCAAATCTAAATAACGTTGGTTGTACTAGCTGAAGTTTTGCACATGTTAAATATTTATGGATTTCAAGAGCAAAATACAGAAGCAGAAATTACCATACCCACCTGTTTTGGTATGCATGTCCCCCTGTATGGCTCAGAGCTGTTGGTATGCATACTCTGTTGGCGAAGAAATGTGTGTATGCACATATGTACGTGTGCTTCTAGATGGGAGCTGCAAGATGTATCTGTAGGGATGCTATCCTGCGTCTCCCTCAAGTCTTCTAGGAAGTGGGACTACAGGTTAACTAATGTTCGGGCTAGTTTTAGGGCAGAGGTTTTGGATATCAGCACTTACTTAACAGTATTTCTGATAATGAATGACATGATTGAATTGTGGTAATCATGGAAACAATGCATAAATTTTTTCACATGTACAACCTAATCTAGGTTATGGGGTCTCAGTGGTGCTATTTAAACTTTTAAGTTTTGTTTTCCTAAAGTGAGGAGGCCTATCACTAAGTGCTTTTAAGGCTTTTCCTTTACTTAGAATACTATTACTAATATAAAAATGATAATAATGTGTTCTTAAATACTGATTTTACAAAAATAAGTGATGATAAATTACAGTTTTAATTGTGGAGTGAGGTTTTCTCTTGTGATCTACAAAACTGTACTTAAACTAGTAATTTTGCTAGCAGTATATAATACTTGCTTTTGTTTTTGTCTTCTCAGGTGCTCTGTAACAGAGCAAGATTGGTCACCTACCTACCAGGGTTTTATTCCTTAGTCAAAAGAGTTGTAAATCCCAAGGCTTTTTCTACAGCAGGTTCCTCTGGCTCAGATGAGCCTCATGTTGCTGCTACACCTCCTGATTTATGTAAGAAAAAGCAAATTCATTTTCTTTGAATTCATGTGCTATCAGAACTGTCCACCCCATATAAAACTGGGAATTCAGAAGTGTGTTTTTTTGCAGGACACTTCTGTGTTGTGGTTGCCTTGGTTATATATGATTGTGATGAAATACAGATATTTGAATGGGAGAGGTTTTTTGTCTTTTTTTTTTTCTTGTTAAATAATGTGATGACTAAAGCAAGGCCTTGACTTTTACAGGTCCAAGAACTGTATGGCCAGATGAAGTAATGGGTCCGTTTGGTCCTCAAGACCAGAGATTCCAGTTGCCTGGTAATATTGGGTTTGACTGTCACCTAAATGGTACTGCTTCTCAGAAGAAAAGCCAAGTTTCAAAACCTCTGCCTGATATATTAGCGGAGCCTTCACCAAGTGAAAGGCATGAATTTGTAATGGCACAATACATAAATGAATTTCAGGTAAGAACAGGCTTCCTCTGTGAGGCTGATACTTATTGTCTGGAAGAAACATAATTATTCTCTCTTCCTCCTGAAAAAAGATACCGATGATGATCCAGATGGTGTTTAAAGATGAGTGTCAGGTAGGGTGAGGGGGAGATTGCATAGAACCTGGCTGATTTTTTTCTTTTAGGAGAAGCAAAAACAAACCCTGAAATATTTTTTTTTCTCTTTTAACTGTACGTCTAAGTAGTGCTTAGTGAAATAGTATTTTAGTAATGACTTATATAGATGTGTGAAAAGAAAACTTCAGGTTCAAAATGTACTGTTTAACAAGTCCCAACACCTCTTATCAAATAGGACTGGTAGTTTCTTAACTTCAGCATTTCATTTAATGGACCTGGGCTTGCATAGTTTGGGCAGTGTCCTTAGACCTGCCTGTTTAGCTCTGACTACCACTGAATTCAGATGTGAGAAGCAGACCAGCACAGCTCAACCTCACGTCTCAAAATGAGAATGCATTTTGGCAATTACAGAACTTGCAGCGAGTCAGATGCTTTATTAGCAGGCAGCTTGCTAATTGCTAGCTTGACTTGCATGATCAGAGCGTTTCAACAAATGTTTATTGCTACTAGCTGCTGATTCAACTTTCCCATCTCTGAGTTTGTGACATGCTCAGACATCAGAAGTCAGCTAATAAATCTGCTGTAAAAATGCTGTGTAGTGTTTTTTGTAAATGTAATATTGTATTCCAAAGTGTTTAGAAAACAAACTTCTGGTGAGCTCACAGAATTGTTTCAGCTTTTGTGGATCATAACTTTGGTCAAAAGACCAAAAAAAGTTCTAGTCTTGTCTTTAATGCAAACCAGGTGTGCTGAATGCACGTCTGCTTTCTAGAAAGATTGCTTGTATAATAAAACTCTCAGTGCAGCTGCTGCTGCTCCAAATTGAATGGAGAAACTGGAAAGAGCGGGGGGGGGGGGGTTGCAACTGGTACTCAGAGGGCAGTTAACAAGAATCAGCTCTGTTTGATACTAGTGCTGTTCAGGAATCCATGGACGGCATTTAGCTAGTGAAAACGCTAAACTGGTCACTTCTGGAGAAGACCCAGATTTGGGCAATGGCATCAGCTAATACAAAGGCCTCCTGCCACAGGTTCCTCCAGCAAGTAGGAGAACAGCTCAGTGCCACTGAAGCTCAGGCACCTCTCCTTGAAGCAGGCAGAGGAATGGCAAACCCCTCTGGCCTCTCTATACCTCAGAGTGATAAATTAGTTGATGCGAGCAGAATAAATGAACCTACCAGGTCATTAGTATGAGAAGTGGTGTTCATCTTAGGAAAATGGCCATCGTCTCTTGCTGATGGCATGCGTGGTAAGTGGATGTACTGTGTAGGTGGATATTAGCTGGATGGAATGGGAGCAGTAGGCAAATCAGAGTCAACCATCGCCGTACCTTTCTTAGTAAGAGAAGCATCCTGTGATTAGGAAGAACAGGAAGGGTGCACCAGCATCACTGCATGATTTGGGAGGCTTAAAGTACCAGCTGAGCTGACTTCTGCAGTTACAATGCAAGGTAGCTGTGGAAACATGTACTGAAAGTGCAGTTAATGTCTGCTGTTTGTATACCTGATTTTTGTGGGTTCTTTTTTTGCTACTATTCTTGATTTTAAATTCTAGAACAGAAGTGCAAACTATGCTTTGCGTTCAGTGTAATAGTTTTCTCTAGGGAGAACTTGGAGATACACTTGTATGTTAGATAGGACACAATGTACTCTACGTTTTAATTTCAGTTTTAAGAGAAAGTCCTTGTAAATTATGGCAAAGTCAATGTTAGAAAAGCTGTATTTAGGCATTCTGTGCCAATGTTACGTAGCAGTTGATATGCCAAAGGAGGCAGCTGTTTTAACTTCCCTGTTAAGGACATTGTAAGCTTAAATGTTATACATCTGACTTAGCAGTGCTGGATTTGTAACATACATGCAAGAATCTGTATGTTTTTTTTTTTTTTTTAAGAAACTGTAGAACTAAACTGTAGAGAATAAAAATAGTTTTATTGGAAAAAGGTGCTGATTTTTAGGCTGCTGAAGCTGAAATTACTGGCAGATCAGAGCTCTAGAACTGTTTTATTCCAGTTCAGGGAATGTGGGTATGTTTGAAATCTATCAATTGTTGTTGGATTAAATACTTGCAGGCCATTATTTTAAAGGGGTGTTTTTCAAAAAATTCTCAATTGCTTAAGGTTTTGGTTAACACAGTTAAAGTTTAAATTTCTGTTTAAGTAATAGATTATATATATCTGTTCTAATTTTAATATTTGAAAAACAGTCTTTAAGTCACAGCAGACCAACTTTCTGCGAAACTACTTGGGTGTATCAGTGGACATAGAGTTGCAAAATTACACTCTGGTGTGCATTGTTATTCCTGTTGTGTATTAATAGGAAAGTTAAAATTTTCATTTTTCTCAGGGTGCTGATGTTCCACAGAAACAGCAAATAAATAACGCTGAAACATACTTTGAAAATGCAAAGGTAGAATGTGCAGTACAAGCTTGTCCTGAACTGTTACAAAAAGGTATGTATTTTCTGGACAGTTAAAAAAAAAATGTATTTTTTTAAAAAACAAGTGAAATATGTAAATAAAGGCTCTGATAAAATTGACAGAATGTATAATGGAATAAGGTAATCCAAAGTCAGTATTTTACAAAAGAAAAACATTATAAAACGAAGACTGAAATTCTGCTGTTGACAATACTTTGCATTTCATATAAAATTCAGTGCCATTAAATTTAAGATCAGCTGGGTTGGGGAGTAACTTGTGTCTGCTTCTACAGGGTCAAGAAACTTTGGAAATGATTCATTACCTAAAAACCAAGTTGTGACAAAATCAAGTGTTTTGGCACTACTTCTTAGTAAAAGAGTGAATTGAAATCATATTACTCCTGAAGGCATTGGTTTTGTATTTTTCTTTCTGGTCTAAAAGATAATGATTGAAATTAAATTCAAGTGAAAACTTTAATAAGTGACCTTTAGCAGTAACCTTACCAATGTGCATTACCACAAAAACAACGTCAGCATCAAAACAGCGTGCTGTTTGCACATCTGAGATGAAAAACACACATATCTCCTATTTAAATGAAATGAAAGCTTAGAAGTAGGGTTGATAATTTTTCTAAAACTGAGAAGTCCTAAATAAAGTAAGAGAGATCATAAACTGCTGGTTTCCTTTTCTTTAGACTTCGAGTTAATGTTTCCAGAAGTGAATGCCAGCCGTTTAACAGTGTTAACAGTTACCCAGAAGACTAAAAATGATATGACTGCATGGAGTCAAGAAGTAGAAGATGAGAGAGAAATGCTCTTAGAAAATGTAAGTAGCTGACATGAGCATCAGCTTATCTTTGTTGATCAGTCTGATTTGTATATTGAGACCATTTCTAGCTCTGGCAGTAATATTCTGTATTGCGTGTTTGAGCTAGCGCTGTGTTCTCTTTCTGACGAAAAGGAGACAACTTTTTTCAGCTTTGTCACTTTTATTAAAGGCTGTTCTCCTGTTGCATCTAAAGGGCAGCAAGTATTTTCTTGCCTTATTTCACCTTCAGTACAATTTATTTTGTAGGATTTTGTTGCTCTGTGTTTTTCTGTGATGTAATGGAAATTCCAGCATGTGCTCTGTCAGTGAGTGCATCCTCACCTTCTGATAATAGATATGATCTGGGTATCAGTGATAACTACATGCTAACCAGCCTTGTGCGCTCTGTCTTCTCTTGCCACTAGAGGTCTCTCCGAAAATAGTTTTTTCTCATTCTTCAGAGTTCTGACTGCTCCAGCAGGTGTCGATGTTCACCACTGCTGGTGGGTTTTTCTTCATACCTTAAAATACAGCAGCTTTGTATATTGTAGTTTTTCTAAAATCAGTAAAAATTATTGTATGGGATTTTAATCTGTGAAGTGAGGGTCAAATTTATGTTTGAAAATAAGTCTGCTACTGTCCTTTTCAACCTTGGAAAGTGCAGACGTGGTCTGTATAAAGCAGTGTAAGGGTCACCACAGAAAAGGAAGCAGCAGTCTGAAGGATCAACATAAAAATTACACACAAATTAAAATTCCCTTCGTTTTAGTGTGTTCTTCTCTTTGAATTGTTTATGGTCTGTTGGTCTTTGGCATTGTAATCTGGTCTAATTATATGTTAATTGGCATCTTTCTTCCTTGTGCACCTCCCTGTCAAGTCTAATATAGTCATTGTAGGGGTGTTAGGATGTTAGCTTTAACCTCCCAGCCTAAAGGTTACTAACAGCAAACTCACCGGAAAATGGTCTGTTTGTTTGCTTCATAAATGTTAGAAGTAACATTAAAAATACTAATTTGATGTGAGAGGCTTGTGCTGAAGTAATGAGGGTTATTTACAGTCAATCTAAGTGTTTACAGTGGTTAATCTAAAGCATTTATTAATACCACTGTAAGAGGTTGCTGTGGAGCTGTTACACTGCGTCTGTTGATTCAGTGTTGTACCAGAAATGTAGTGCCTTAAATGATGCCTTCAGATGGCTTGCTTACATTTGTGACTCAGAGTTGGAAGATAGTTGTTCTTCAGAGCCAGCAAACTTCAAAGTACAGAACTGATTGCTGTGAAGGATAAACTTCCCTTATTTGGGACCATTCAGCCTTACCGTCTTAATAAATGTAATAATCTTTGTACCTTGAACTGCTCGGGACACTAATTCCTGAAAACAGTCCAATTTTATCTAATTGAAAGTAAATAGAATGTAAACTTAATCTGAAGTTAGTTTTCTTTTTAATGAGACGAGGGCAATTCCTTCATGTTTCAAGGGAGCTACATCAATTCAGTGCATAGATGGTTTTAGAATCAATCCCTGTCTCGAGTTTTTTTGGGGGAAGGTTCTCATTCACATTTGCAGACTTCTTCAGGAGTTTTCTGTGAATTCCTGTTACCTTCCTAATGTAGGCTGAAAGCTGCCGATCTACGCGATTCAAAACACATAACTGAGATCTCCTGTTCTCACTTATTTATCTGCAGAAATGTGCTATGTCATCTGTAGGTCTTGTAATTTTCTTGTGCCATGCTGGGACATCAGCTTTAAATCTGATTTTTTTGTTGTTGTTGTTGTCTGGAAAACAGGTAAGTCTTAGATTTACGGAAAGTTACTTTTGGAAAATTTTATATGCATTCTGATCTATTTATATTTTCCAAAAAGAAGTTTTAATATCTTTTTTTCTTCCCTTTAAGTTCATTAATGGTGCCAAGGAAATTTGCTATGCAATCTGTTCTGAAGGCTATTGGGCCGACTTCATTGATCCATCCTCAGGACTGGCTGTAAGTTGTGCGCTGTGCAGAACCCTGTTGTCCTAACTAGCAGTGGTATTTGTATTCTTCTATATGGGTTAAATCCAACTTTTTCATATTGATCAAAAGCTGTTACCACAGGATAATCCCTTTTCTAAATTTAGAAGATAGGGTAGTGGCCCCCAGCCACTTCAAACGCTGCGTCAGCTGTTGTTGCAGTTGGCACTTCTGAGAACATCGTTCAGCAATGAAGTTGAATTTTAGGTAACTAGAAATTTGATGCCTAAAAATTCTTCATCACAACATGGTTGATGCCTTGTGCCCTCCAAAGGTCTTTTGGTAGTCCATACACCTATCTGTCTAGATGGGTGCTTTTTAAAAAACCTCTTTGCACTAGTTAATTATATATTTGTTAAGCAGAAAAAATGAATGGCTTGTTCTGTTTAAACAGCATTGGCATTCACTGCCAGATTACACCAGTTCTCTGGAGAGCTGACAGTTTCTTACCAAGACATCTGTAAAATGCAACAGTGGCTTAAAATTTACAAGACAGCACTGAGGATTTCTATTAAAACATGCGTTCACATGCATTTTTGTCTGAGAACTAATCGTTAAAACCATATCATAGTTAAACGTAATCATGGCAAAGCTCATTTTAGTGCGGTTTTTATTTAAAAATACCATGAAAGGCCATGATTTATTGTGTCATCAGAGGCAACTAGGTTTAACAGGGATTGTTTATAAGCTAAACAAGCCGTTGAAGGTGTTTATAGTACTTAAAAGCTTCCCTGGGAATTCCATGCATTTAAAGAATAGTGACAGGTTAATAAAAGTAAGATAATGTCTTTGGGCTCCAGTTCGGTAGCAACATCCTTACCCATAACCTGCTCAGCAGCAGTAGGCTTTTGTCAGAAGCTTCCTCTTCTGAGGTAAAGCAACTGAAATAAGTTTTCTGTTATTGCTATATAACATTTTGCTGTTGAAAGCATTTTCTTTTTAGGGGGCTTATTGAAAAGATACGTCTTAATTTTGCTATTTTACAGGAGGTTTCTATCCTAAATGTTTTTTTTTTTAAATCTTCTACTTTTTCAAGGCATTTAATTTATTTTTTATGCGTGATTGATTGGACATTCAGACATGCTGATACACCCTCAGACCTCTGTCAGCAGTAAGGGGAAACCTCTAAATATGGGCTACCAGTGCAATCAGAGGTGCTCTGCATGTAGATCACACAAACAGATCTTCATAAAAACTTCTTCCAACAAATGTAGCTGGTACTGTTGGGCTTAGGCTTTGTTTTGAAAAGGGGTAATAGTGACGTTTTTAAAGCTTGAATGTGTTGTTACTGGGCTGTTAACCCTTATAGTCTGGAATGTTCTTGGAAATACTATGTGAAATTCTCTCTTTCCACCTAGTTTTTTGGACCTTACACAAACAACACCCTGTTTGAAACAGATGAACGCTACCGCCACTTTGGATTCTCCGTTGATGATCTCGGCTGCTGCAAAGTTATTCGTCATAACATCTGGGGTACTCACGTCGTCGTAGGAAGTATCTTCACCAACGCTGAACCTGACAGCCCTATCATGAGAAAACTGAGCGGAAACTAGGAACTGTCAGGGTTTCGCTCGTCTTCTGACTTGATGATTCTGTACAAGCATTGTCAGGAATACCACAATCTGAAGTATTCCTAGATAATAAAGTATCTGTTATTTATTTTAGTCTTATGAATATTTGCTCATCACATGTGACTTAGAATATCATTTGACAGCATTTTATCAGATACCTATATGTGACACATGAATTTTAAGCTGTGAGTTTCCTTCATCCTGAATGAATTTAAACCAACTTGAATGCATATGTAGCTATCTGCGTAGCCTCTTTTAGTATTATCAACTCTTCTGACTTTTTGATATCTGACAAATCTGTGTTCTTCGCATTAAAAAACCCTCATACCACTGAATTTCCTGGGAATTTCACCACTTACTGCAATAAGTGGCAGAAATTGTACACGTTATACTTCAGGAGGGAAGTGTTCACATGGTTGCTACATCCTGAGACTGTAAAAAGTCATAAGTTACTCTAGAATCAGTCATCTCTTAATGTTTTTTGTCTTCATGTTGCTTGGGATTTTATTTTATCAGTGTTATATATGTAAATGTAATTTAGAGTTACTTTTGTAACTTTTATAGGTCATTAAATACATAGATATGGAAAAAAGGTAATAGGGCAATGCTTGGATATCATCATTGTTTTTTCTTGGATGCAATTGAGATTTGTCTCTGCGGAATTTTGAAATGCCTGAGTAAAGGGCAGTTATGATGAGGTACTTTAATTTTCATCAATTGTGAAGATATTTCAAGGGGAAGATTAAAATATCTTTAGGTGGCGTAGAAACAATCAAGTCAACTGAAGTTACACCAGAAAGAGTAGTGAGGAAAATTAAGGGTATCTAAACTTCCAAAAATTCAGCTGCTTCTCTACAGAGACTAGCTAACTAGATTTTAATGTCCCTGCAGTCACTTTTTAGGGCCGTTCGGTAATACTCCACAGCTGTAGCTGTGCCAGTTTATGCAACAATGGGAATCCTTCAGTCTTGACTCAGACAAAACTTAGTGCAACTTTTGTCTGGATAACGACTGCCAAGAAGATGCTCTGAGAGCTTTAGCATCCTTTCCAGTAGCTAGGGATTTTCACTTCTTTTTCCAATATTAACAACTACAGATTTAAAACTTGTTCTAGGTTTGTATGCTATTTCTATTCCCTACTCAGCACCTAAGCCAGTTATCACCAGGGTTTTTTGTTGGCTCCAATGGGTTTAGAACCAGACCCTTTTACAAGTGCCTGTATCTTTCCTTGTTAATGACCGCCAGGTCACAGAGGTGCGGTTGAGGAAGACGCTGCTGGAGAAGTGAGCGCTGCCTTCCCTAATTCACTATAGCTAGGCCAGCCGTTCAGGGCTTGTCGTGCCATCTTGTCATCACTTTTGGCTCTGGCCCGCACACATTCCAAGAAAAGCGTATGGCTGTTGAGGCAAGGTTGTTTATTGCTTTTTGTGGCATCTGCCGCATTTCCAGAGCACAAGTTTCTTTGTTCTTTGATCTCATTCTTGTCAAAAGGATGAAAAAATACTCAAGAAGCTGCAGAGTGTCTTCTGTGTACAAAACCAATTGGAACACAATTGTTTTGCAGAATGCCAATTACCTCATTTGATAAAAAGAGGGGTAGTGTCTAGGTGTACACAACTGTAGAGAAATAAATATTAGAAAAATAAATTCTGTGAACGGGTTCACATATATTTTAGCTATCTCAAAGGTTTTCGATACTGTCTCTTTTTTTTTCCTAAAGTGGCTTTGCTGTACTCGCCTTTCCTAGGTTTTATAAAGCGGGGTGGACTTTCAGGCAGCTATCCAAATTAAACTTGGGACAGTAGTTTTCCAGCATGATACTTCACGGGGTATGAACTCAAAAAAAATAATTTTTTAACAGTGTCTTTTCAAATTTTTCTAACCCAAGGCAAAAATCTCACTGAAGACGTTGGGAGTTTTTGCCTTGACATCGCTGTTACTAGTACTTCATGCCAGAATTCGAGGGGAAGTAGCATTTTGAGGTATTTTTCTAAGTAGCATTTTGGGGTATTTTTCTAAATAACATTTTCTTGTACTTACAAGTTTGTCGAAACTCAAAAGAGGCTAGAACTGTTCCTGTTCTACCTCCTTCACAGCAGAAGAGCTATAATGTATATTAACTTGCTATTATGAAATAAAAGTTCTTGAATGCAGTGTGATTAAATGTATTTCTGATAATTAAAAAAAAAAAAATCAGTCTTGCAAAATGAGTTCCTTTCTATGCTGAAGAAATATACATGAAAAGAGATGCTGCATGTAAGGTCACATCTGTCTCTTTAGCAAAGATTAATGTTCTGGGGGAAGTTCTTAATTTGGAGAGGCTATTAGTTTCTAGCAAGTTTCTAAGAGCTTGGCATATTTACTAAAAAATGAGTTCATTAAAAATACAGTAAAGTGATGCTGAGCACCACACGAGCAGTACTGTGACTAGTTAGATTTGCAAGCACATCAGTATACGTAGTGAATATAATTAAAATGCTGCAAGTCTACAAATCATTCATATTAGTCAAAAGGCTAAAGAAACATTAGAGATGAAGTGTTTGTCACTTAGGGGCCTTAAGATACGAGGAACTGAGCTAAATGTCTTTTCAAAGAATTTTTTCAAAGAATTCCTGCTAAAGGTGAAGAGAGAAGTTAAGAGTTGTAGTCCTAAAGAGCTGATGCCATCGCTGCTGAGGACAGTAGCGGGAACAGGATTTTAATTTTAAATTTCAAAACTAAATTTTTAACCAGGCTAAAAGTTGAACCCAGGACAAGATACCGAGAGAAATGGCCGGTTCGCAGTTGGACGGAGATGGGTTTCTGCCCTGTGGAAGATGAAAGCCCTCACCGCATCTGAGCTCAGACTGAATTACGGTGATGCTTGGTCAGTTGAGTGAGCACAAGGAAATATCTCGAGGTCTTCAGTTCTTTTCAGAAGACGTGATCGCTTTCCTGCAGAAGTGATCCTGTGATGAGGATCTTTCTCTTTCCACCTGCAGGCTCCTGAAGTTGAGACTCAGTGGAGGCTTTTACCTGGGCTCGGGTAGAAATGTGGAAGTAGCAAGGACCAAAGAAGTTTCTGCTTTCGGTAAACAGAACGCACAAAGTGTTCTCAGTGCTGTGAACGTTCAAGTTCACTGTGCTACAATAAGAGCTAATTGTAGGAGTTGTGCTGTTACCCAAATAACCCTGGATGATTCTGTGGTGGGTTGGACGGGTCGATAGCATTTTAGCAGATTGAGGACAGTGTACAGAGCTATAGTGAATTCAAAATCTTCTACTCAACCACTGATACCATTCATTTATTCTTGATAAATCCTCCTGTAACAATGCACGCTTCAGAACTTAGCTTCATGCTCAACTAGCTTATTTGTGAGAGAGCAAAGAAGCCGGTTGTTCTCTGAGTTTAAAATTACCTCTGTATAGTCCTATCACATGGAAAGAGGGAGTAAAAATCCTGTTAGTGGTGGTGTAGAGCTGAAATGTAATAGCGAAATCATTGCACTGCTTGCCTTGTGCTCAGCTCTTTTAAAGCCTCTTTTTATTAAGGATCACTTCTTTTGTACTCAGCTTCCTCAAAATTGGCAATCAGACTCATGGCCCATGTGCACACATTTGTAGAGCATAGTTAAAACAAGCCAGGTAATCAAACGACTCTTGTTTATAAGAGCTTAAACACTGAAGAACTGTTATTCTCCTTCCACCAGCAGCCAGCTGGCTGGGGGAAAAAAAATAATAATCCGCAAGGTCAAAGGTGTCTCCTGCAGGAGAAGGCCCCTTTTCTTTGCCGTGCTGTCTTGTCTGCAGGCTCGTTGCCCTTTCTTGCTAATTGCAGCGTCATTCAACGAGAGACACCCTGGTTCATAAACCTGCAGGGAAGCACAGCTGTAACTTTAGACAGCTCCAGGAGGGTCAGGCTGCAGGACGTCAGCTGCTTTGTCGCAGCAACATGCAGAGGACTCGGTCTGTGAGCTCGTTGGGCTCCGAGAGGTTCTGCCCAGGCTCTTCGTCCTCAGCTCTGCTCTCAGCAGCAGAGCAGCTCTCCGGGCAGTTTGCCTCCTGGACTGATAGAAAAAAGGCTGATGGTTCAAAATAGGCATGGAAATGATTTTCACAGATGCATGGCCAAACTGAAGCTTCTAAAACGTCTGCTAGATATAGATGACATAGTCTGATAGCTAGGGACGAGGATGTTATTACTATTATATTGCATTAGAATATACCCAGCAAGTACTTCTGAAATCATCCACTTAAGAAATTAGGTAACTTGCTGAACCATAGCGTTAACACTTCAAAGCTGCCCGTGTGGCCCTGTATATTAAATTAATTCCTTCTCTTGCTCTCAAGTTCGTATTTAGTGGCCACCGATAGCAGGTCTTGCGTTTGAGACCACGTGAGTGATGGAGGTGCCTTGCTAGCACTGCAGCAGAGATGAAGAATGGGAATAAATATTCACGCTTTCCTGGTGAAGGACCATAAACTCTGCATGAAATAATTGGCGAGTGAATAATTGCAGGCTGAAATACCTCGTGTGACCCAAAATGAAGCATTTAATACATGGATATTTTTATATATCCATCTTCCTAGGAAAATAGGTAATTTTAACACAAAATTTTAATGTTTTTTTCTTTTTTTTCTTTTTTTTTTTTTTTACACAAAGTCAAAAACCATAAACAATCCCTGATGTTCCCTCTGAATAGCTGTTTTTACCACATACATGTCTTTTAGCATAAATACTTCATGTTGTTGTGTGTTATAATGGGCTGTGGGCTGTTCTTGGATTCGGCTTGGGGAAGCATCAGGGGGGGGGGGAAGGTGCGCGTAGCTGGAGCGCTGTGACAGTGCACGCGAGCTTGTTGGAAAAATTGATTATAAATAACAATACGGAGTGAAATTCCTGCAGTTTAGGTGATCATCTTTTGTCCAGGAGCATAGCCCAAGCTGGGCTGATGACCTTTAATTGCAGCAGCGGTGAAGCACCGCGGTTTTGCCCTCTTACCAAGGCTGCTGGGCAAAGGCCCAGCAATCGGCGACACCTGCTGCACCTGGGCACGAGCTGCTGCCCCTGGAGTGACGCGGGCCTCTTGGTTTTCACTTCGGGGCAGCTGTTTTAAATCGGTTTACTGAAGCCAGCTGAGCTGCTGTAATTGCCACCAAATAAAAGTGCAGCTCATCAGGCCTTTATGCACTGAAGGAAGTCAGGTAGTGCTGTGTGTGGGTGCCTTCTGCTCCCTGCTGCAGGAAGGTCGGAGCTTTCGCAGCTCAGCTCTTCGCGCAGGCAGGCACTCGCCCAGGGAAATGCTCCTTGCGGCTGGGAGGTGCCCAGGAGCTACGCGCACACAAGCACATGCACAGCCACGTGCTCGAGCCTTGCAGCAGCTGCTTGAGGACAACAATAGCGGCTTGTATCAGCTCCAACAGCAGCGATGTGTGGCTTTTTCATAGGGTCCCGCTCTGTTATAATTCTCTTTGTTTCCCAGGGGCTAACAGTGTCTGACAGCGTTCTTTGTCAGGAGCACATCTTCGCTGTGTGCTGCACGCAGCGTGGCCGCGTGTCCCCTCCCAGCTGCTCCAGGGGTGCCGAGTTTGCCTTGGGCACGTGAGGGTTTCCTCACCTGGGGTCTAAGCTCAGTGTGTGTATGCTAACATCTGCCTTAAGCAGGTGACTGCAGCTGAAGTGTTTGCATGATCACACCCTAAACATTACACTCAAACACCAAAGCTCCTAAATTAAAGAGAAAATCCTCTCCCCTGCCTACCTGCTGTCGGGGAAGCAGCGATCCTGCAGGTGGTTAACGGGCTCTGAGCTGCAGCCGGTCCCCACTGCTCTGTCCTGCCCTGCTCGTCCTGCAGCACGGCCCTCACCGAGCTGCTCCGCTGATCCTGCCTCTCCTGGGACTGGTCGGCTGGCAGTGCTTCGAGCCGGTAAGTTGTGTCCTGCGAGAGGCTCTCGGCTCTGAAAATAATCGAACGGTTGGAGGAAGGCGACCCGAGCTTGAAATGTGATGTAGTGTTTGCTGAGAAACCGTCACGGTGAGAGGAGAAAAGCCTCAAGACATTCAGTGAAAGCTTGTGTTGCTGTACCCGCGTGGTTTTGTCCCAGCTGGGGTTTCCCAAGGGCTGGCTTTGCTGCTGGTCAGCCAGGTGCCACGCAGCCCGTGCCCTGTAGTGGTGTCCTGGCTTGGGAAACCTGAAGCTAAAAAATGTTGATGTGAGTTATTTGCTAATTTGAATGGGACTTGAGTGCTGGAGTGGAGCTGGCAGGCTGGAGGTGTGGGTAGTTAGTTAGCTATTTCCAAGCCACCGTGTTTACCTGCAGCAGTTCCATGCTTGGTGTTTGGGTTGGTTGGCTGTGTTTTTTTCAGTGATTTTACCCTCCCTAGCAGAGTGTTGAGACGAGTGTGGTTTTGATCCAGAACACAGAAGGGCGCTTGGTGCGGTGTGCAAGGTGCGAGCACAGCATCGCTGTGGCTCGGTACTTGTGGAGCCTGGGAGAGGCAAGGAAGAGGAGATGGGGGGAGGCTGGGGTGCAGAGATGCCCAGAAGCACGCTCTAACACCAGTAATTCCCGCAGCAGGAGCCACGGTTCGGGTGGGAAGCACAGGAGAGCCAGGGCGCTAACACTAGCCTGGTGCTGTGAAGTGGCTCGGAGCCACCCTTTGGAACAAAACCACGATTATCATGGGCTGATTCTGAGAGAAATGTAATGCTCTTAGGAAAAAAACAAGTGGGGGGACAGGGTGGGAGCTCGCACTGTCCGTGTGCCAGAGGCACAGGGAGGGGCGGCCGGTGGCATGCTGCTGATCCAGCCCTGCCCAGACCGTGCCGCGTGTCGCTCTGATCAGATTTTACGCTTTTTTTTCCTGATGATTCATCCCATTAAGTTCTTTCTGTGTGCTCAGCCTATTGCTTAATGGTAAGCAACACATAAAAAAATCACCAGCTATGCAGCTAGCTGTTCTGCTTGGGAAATTATTTATCAGGCGTTGAAGTGCATGCAGGGCTCCTGCGCTGTTGGGACCGCAGCCTTCAGTGCCGACCGTGCGTATCCAACAGTTATCTGTGCAAAGCTCGTGCTTCCCTGTGCACATCCTGCTCTTATTTTTCCAAAGAGATGTGCCTTGAGATGTGTGGTCTAATTTTGCTGCATGTAAAATGTACGATATTTACAGACTGATGGGTGGTAGTGTGCCTCTTGCGCAGGGTGTGCTTTATGCGTGAGCTTTTCGGGGACTGAAAACCAGTCTTTGAAGGTCAGAGTCCTTCGTGAGGGAGGATTTCTACACCTGGTTTCCCCAAGGAACTGATGGATGGGGCCAGGCAGTGAGCTGCTCTGGCAGCGCTGGCTCCCCCCGCCAGCCCGCTGCTGCCATGCGGTGTTTTTGCTGGGGCAGGGAAGAATCGCTGCTGCTTTCTCTATGCATGGGAGAAAAAAAAAAAAAAGCATACTTTTTTGCAAAAATGCTCATTTGGTGCAGTCGGTTTTTTAAAGGTGCACCCTCCTTCATCAGACCTGTTCTCTGATGGCAGCTGGGGCTGAGCAGCAAGAGAGCTGCTGATTTCCCTCACCTCTGCTACACGATCAGGAAAACCAAGCCTGTGTTTTCCTGGTACACAGCCCCCTCGGCGCCGTGCTGACCCCCACTTCCCAGGGCAGGGCCTGGGGCTCGCCGTTTCTAGTTTCTATTTTATTTGGGCCGGTGAGTTTTGGGGCGCTGTCTGCCTTCAGCAGGTCTTGGAAAAGCCTCCGTAGCATAACCAGTGCCTGTTTCAGCTGGGCGCTGAGCAGCGAGCTGTTGACACACATCAGCAAAGCGGGCTTTGCCGGGCTGCTGCCTCTCAGCCCATGGACACTCGCTCGGGGAGCCTTTAGCAGCTCGGTGCCACTGCCTTTCCTTGTCCTTCCAGCATCAGACCTCGGCTGTGTTTGTTTGCATTCGTTGTGGGCAGGCTCCACCGTGCTGAAGGCATCCTCTTAGTTTTGGTGTAAGACTTGTAGGTTTGAGCACCCCCTGATGAAATGTAGAAATGTTAGAAATGTAGAAATGTGTTAGAATGTAGAAATGAAGGCTTAAAAAATGATAGAATTTGTAAACCACATGAATGTGTATAAGCTGGAAGAGATTTAATTTGATGTGCAGCTGGAAGTAAGTGTAAGACCGTGAGGCGTATGTGGACTTTGATTCAGAGGGTTGGTTCCTACACTTGTTTGTGTTTTGTTTTTTTTGTTTTAAAAAAAGTGCTGGTTTTTTGTGGGACTCAGTGTTTAACAAAATATGTTGGAGAAGTGCTGCAGGGCTGCGCGCACTGCGGCTCACCCCGGGGGGGGCTGCTTGAAATGTGCTAACAGGGGCTCTTACCCCAGGTATGTGGCTAGGTGAAAGGTGCACCAACTGCTGAACCCTCAGGGAAACCTATTTTAGTACTAGGGGGGAAACTCAGGAGTGGTAAGCCAGTGCACCCTAGTCAAAAGCACTGCTGTAAATTGCATTTGTTCAGCTAAAGCTGTGTGCACACACGTGGTGCAGACCTGCTCCCTGAGCCTGCCCCTGCTGCGGCCGGCTGGCAACGCAGTGCGACGCCATGCCACGAGGAGGAAGCATCTTTTTTGTGCCCTTCTGCTTTGGGCGATGCCATTATTCTTTAGCTGAAAAACAAAATAAGGTCCTAGTCAGGAGTGTACCCAACTGCTTTGCAAGTTGTTGAAGCTCGCAGGTAAGGTGCCGTCGCGTCGCTTGTTACTAAGCGAGACCTGCCAACGTCTTGACGCTAACCCCTCGTAAAGCCTCCTGCTGCTGCTTTAGGCACGTAGCATTAATTGCACGATGTGCTCACCCATTGTTCCTGGTTTCTTGCCGTTGTGCCCTTGCAAGCTTTGATGTGTTACTTTCCCATCCTTCCGTGGCCAGGAAAGACAGGGAATTAGGAAAAAATGTGGAAATTCACTTCTGCGTCAGGGAGGAAGAGCGACCGTCAGCATCTCCCATACTAGATATAGTCTCATATCTTTAACTTACAAAAACATATGTAACTTTTATTATTTGGAGCTTATAGCTCAAAGCTTACTTTGTCAGAATCCTTTCACTAGCTTACATCCAAATAAGCGTTGGTTCCAGGAGTACAAACTGGAAATAACTGCATGAGTACCACCAGAAGGCACTGGGACTAAACGAGTGGCAGCAGAGTCAGGGAAAACTCAAAGTTTTTTAAGAGGAGATGAAGGAAATGAGGATCCGTGGGTCACAAACAAAGCAGTAACCTCCTCAAACTTATTTTATTAAATGCTCACTATAAAAAAAGAAGTAACAAATCCATGGGAGCGCGGTAGGAGGAAAGGCTCATCAGCCCGAGCAGGAGTTAAAGCAGCAGCAGTGAAGGTGCTCTAAATACAGCTCCTCTCTGGACCCTGGGGAAGGAAAGGGGGCAAAGAGCAGGGCTGGCAGTGGCAACGGGGCATTTATCAGACACATCACCTGAAGATTTAAAACATTTATTTATACAAATGTACAGCATTTACAATAGTTAAAAAAAAAATTAGACATTTAAAGAGAATATCGCCTATCTAGAGCCTGACAATAAATATGGTGCAGCTCAGCATTAAATGCACTAAGAGACCCCCAACGGGGGGAGAGTCATGTGCAGGGTCTCAGCTTCGTCTCCGTCCCCTGGACTCGCTCTTTTCAGTCCCATCGCACGCCGCAGCTGACACAATTTGCCCCCACCTTAGCATACGAAGAAGGCCACCTTATCCTTCGCTGACCGCGAAGGGAGTTGAAGCACCCAGCTTGCTCCAGCACCTCTGTAATGCTGATGTATGACCTGGATCGGCGGAGTCGCAGCCTTTGTGGGCAGGGAGCGCTACCAGGTGCCCCGAAATGTCTCCGGTCTGCCTGAGGTCCGCTCGAGCACGGCCCAAAGGCAGCTCTCTGCCAGACGCTCCTGGTGGCAGGCGGCTCGCTGCCACTCGTCAGGCAGCTGGCGGTGGCACGCGTGTCACCTCCCCGCTGGCACCTCCTCGCGTGGCGGCAGCGCTCCTCCAGCTCCCTGGGAAGGAAACCGCCCCTTGTGCAGCGTGATCCACGTGGTTATAGGCAGCGGGTTCGGAGTTACCGTAGCACGGGTTAGGTTGGGTGAGTTAGGTTAGAGAATCCCCCTGCTGAACAGCCACCACCTGCACAGGATGGGGCAAACACGGGGAGGCCGCGCACCAGAACAGCTGAAGCACGAGGGCATTCCCAAGCCCAGCTCCAGCTCTGCAGGATAACAGTAATTAATAAATATTTAAATTGCAGTGGGAGAAGAACTCGTCCCCTCTGTCGTCCTCCCAAGGCACACGCAGCAAGCAGCTCTGCCAGCAGCCAGCGCCCAGCTCTGCTCCCGAGAGCTGGCACAGGAGGGCACAGGCCGGACACAGCACGGCTGATTTGTTTTCAGGGTCACCAAGGTAAGTCTAACTGGCATAAAATAGCAGATTGCAACTACCCCCTTAACACTAGAGAGCTGTGAGCAAGTCACAGGAGAACTGAAAGGACTTCAAAATGCAAGGTTTTGAGTGCCAGCAGCTAGGCTGTCCTCGAAAGATTAGTTTTTATATGCAAAGGTAAAAAAAAAAATGAAAGAACCAGTGCTCAAAGTTCAATTTTGACAATAAGTATATATGTAAATTTTAAAAATACTTATCTCACATCAAAATGTCCAAGTAACCTTGGAGCACAACTAGCCAAAATTAGCCCATCAAAGAACAATTTATGACTATGGTGGGTTTTTTTAAATAAAAAATAGTATTTGTTTAGCTTTAAAAGAAGTCCACGGACACCCTGTTTTTATAACTGACCTTGCAAAGCAAAGTCAATTCTTTTTCAACAGTGATGCAAAACATTTTATATATATATATTTATATATTTATGATAATTTATATACTACAGGCTTACCCATTTGCAAAACCACCTTTTTTTTTTTCTTCCTTTCCTGGCAATAACTGTGTTAAGTATTCTTTAAACACTTTAGAGCCTACTCAACATACAAAAATAAATATTGCATACACGATGTCCAAACAAAAGCAGAACCACAGGTCACCGACACAAAGCTGCAGCCAGTGGTATTCCATACTCTGCAATGGCAGTGTGTCAACAAAACGAGACAAGCTGTTCGGGATCCAGCCTCTCCCATGCAGTAACCGTGTGTCCCCTTGTCCAGACTGCCATCGCCTACTCCTCTCTCTTAATTTTTACCTTTTCAACTTAAAGCTCCCGGTACCTCAGTGATGCTGCGTGCACAACTCCGAAGTCGTGAAGAAACGACCGATGCTAATTCGCTGGGGAGACACCGCAGCAGGAGCCGTGCAGAGGCCAGCCTCACCTCGCTTACCTGCCGCCCCCCGTCGCTTGTGGACCAAGGTGCGCGTGGCTCAGCAGGGTTATTCATGCTTGGAGTCCTGCTCAAGCCTCTTTTGATGCATCGGGACCAAGGTGACAGCTCACAGGACCACACGCCAGAGCGCAGAGACGTGTAAACGCCCCAGCGCCGGCACCACAAAGCCAGAGCTGCCAGCTCCCCGCGTGGAGGTCAGGGCTTGTTCACCCACCTCCCTCCCAGCACTGCTTCAGGAGCTCCGGTTTTGGAGTCCCTCTGCTTCGACAGACAAATACAACCCACCTACGTGGCGAAGCGTGGGCTGTTGTGGGGTGCTGCTTCTTGCTGGCTGTGGACAGCCTCGGAGGAAGAACCCACGTGGTGTGGTGCTGGACGGCTCCGAGCTGCCATGGCTCCTTTCCGACCCGCTCTGTGCAGCGCATGGCTTGTCCCCCCTCCGACAGGAGGAGAGGAGAAGAGAGGGGAGGAAAGAAGGTAAAGCCTGCAGAGGCAGAGCAGCTCTGTGTGATTTACCACCTGTTCTCAAAGCGGGCTAACTGGAGCAATTGCTGCGCCAAATGATGAAAACGAGAAAGTTTCAACTGAGCAAGTGGTGATAACAGGAGGTGGCAGCGATGGAGGGCTTCTAAATAAAAAAAAAATCTTGGAGAAAAGACAGACATTTAGAAAAGCGTATGCATCAGTCTAAGCCCTAATTCTGGACACGTTTTGCATGAGTTTCTTCGGAAAACGGTAAAGAAACATGGCTTTTTAACCCCCTTCAAATTCACCTACATACCAGGATCACCAGTTCACTGTTAACAAAAGTCAGTTTTTCAAAGACAGCTCCAAAACGCAGGTCCCAAGCACACGTGAGGAGGCTGGATCCTCATGTCCGTGTGCCACGTAGAGCAGCACAAGGCGATGCTACGACAGGAACCCCAACAAGAGGCAGGCGGCTGTCAGCGTTACGGGGCAGGAAAGTCCTTTTGTGCTGCTGAGCGGGGACAGGGTCGTGAACACGGCGTCAGTTGTGTTCCTTGGGAGTGGCAAATTGCAGATGCTGCCTTCGCAGCAGGAAGTGCATACCTGAAAGAAAGGAGGTGTTAACTCGGTTATTTGAAAAATACCACTGCCACCGAATAAAGACGGACAGGAAATTATGTGACATTTGCAAATCAGCACAGTCACCATAACGATTTTTTTTTTTGGTTTCTTTTAGGCCCATCTACTTTAAGAGTGATTCAGCAAGCTCTTCCACCTGTGCAAGAACAATACATTGGCTAGTGCAGAGAATGTCCAGCTGAAGAGGTTAGTTATCTTTTCTCCCCACTAAAAAAAAAAAAAGAATTTGATGGATAAAACCAATGCTGTTTGGCAGAAGTAGAGCCAGAGCTCAAAGAAATGGGCAACTATTCCCATAGGTTTTATGTTGCTGCCTTCACTTTGTATGCAGGCACAGGGTTGAGACGCTTCTCGTGGCAGTCCGCGAGCACTGCCTGCCTGCAGCTCTGCTCCCTGGGGGCAGGAAAGCCCAGCTGCAATATTTCTCTGCTGGAGCAAGTAGGATTTAGAGCAACAAGGCCACTAATGCACCGGAGGCTGAGAGCACCAAGGTAAGGATGTGCAAAGCGCAGAAGGGACTGCTGAGTGCCTGACCATCCAGAAAGCTCTTTGATTTTAACCCGCTGGAGAAGTTCGGGAAGGTTGAATATCAACCTTCAGAAACATCTTTTATGCATAACCATTCTATTCAAATACAAACCTCTGCTGCTGTGGTCTGGGGGCTTTCCCCTGCCCCTTTCAGGCAGAAGGCCAGGGAGGGTCACAGAGCAGAGGCTGCAGCACCACGCAAAGCTCTTCCCACTTCCCGGCAGAGGGGAGCGGTTTTCTCCTCTGAGCTGCTGCCAGGACACTTATTTACAGAGATTATGCTTTTGTTCTGGGAGAGGCTATTCCTTTGTTTCCCTAACAAATGGAAATGAGCTGGAGCTCGTTAAGAACAGAAACTCCATCTCTGACGAGGCTGATTTACCCACCGAACCAGTCGGATTCCTGACAGGGGCCAGACAGATTCTGCCCAGTGTTTATACAAGGAAAAGGCAATTCTCCTAACCTTGTATTCCTCGTGCTTTACATATGTGCATCCAGTAGACAGACAGTCCTCCAGTGGCACACAGCGCTTGGTGACGGATACGCTTTCCCCGGTAACTTTCATCATGTGTTGGCTAAAGCAGTACCTTGTACCTAGGAAGCACAGAAAATGTGTTTAACTGACAAATTCAAGGCCTTTGATGGTCTAAACGTAAGAAGAAATAGGAAAGAAACCTTAGCATTTCAAAAAGAGAATGTTATTGTATTTATTACAATACATAGATGTCACTAAACGCACACTGCAAGCTCTGACCCAAACCCAAGACTTCAAAGCATTCTGGAACTCAAAGATTTGTTCCCAACAGTAAAGTGGGTCTGTACGTTACCGACAAACTAAAGAAACACACACATTGGATAATCACAGTAACAGTTCTCGCTTCTCTGAGGAATTCTCAGGGCCCAGACAAAACAAATACAGCTTCTAGGATCCTATAACTCTTTCAAGGTGGTTTCTTTCTTGTTTCCAAGCTTCTAGGTTAACAGATACCACGTATTTTAGCAAGTATTGTACAACCGTCTTGGAGATGCGTCTGTTCCCCTGCACAACGTGAAGCACCACGCCTAACCCACAGGGACTGCTCTGGGGACAGGGACAGAAGGGGAACCCATGTGCCTCATGGGCACAACTCCTATACATTTTCCTAAAAGAACAGAAATTCAGAGCAATTCAAACAAGACATCGCAGCATGAAAGGTGGTGCTCTTAAGCACTGTAGTACCTTAGGCAGCAGTCAGCTTGCTCCAAAAAGGTGAGTCAGGTCCCAGACAGGCTAAATTTAAGCAAGCCAGCAGAGCTGGGATGTGTCCAGCAAGAGAAGTTTGACCTCTCTGCTTTAAGCTGGGTACAGAAACACAAGACATGGTGCTCCACGTGGCCCAGAGCAGCATGTTGGCTTGTGAGAGCCAGATTCCCAAACTGCCACCTCCAGCAGCGTTTTTGGCCGCCGTGTTCGGAGCTTCAGCACTGCTGCAGTGGCGATCGCCCATTGCACAAGTTGCTGGTCCACCCACAGGATGTCCAAAGATAGAGGACAGAGTATTAAGTGCAGTATTCCCATACAAATTAGATCACTAACAGTTTCTGCTTGAGCTGAAGCTAATAAATACCAGAAAACAAGGCTAACACACAGCAGGAGGCCTGTCTTCTAGGAAGTGCTTCTCCCAGTCTCTGCTCAGTACAGGGATTCATGCTTTAACTTTCCACTGTAAAAAATTTTGTCATACCTAAAATGTGGTACCCCTCGTGTCCTACCTGCGGTTTCAGGAGATAAGCAGCCCTCTGGTCTGGAGCTCACGGGTAGCCCCAGGTCCGCAGCTCGCCCGTTCCCACCTCTAACATCCCGCACCAAAGCAGGGTGTTCCCCTCCCCTGACAGCTATTAAGCACCAACTTCTCTTTCCAGATTAACAGTTTTTGGTCAAGTCAGTTCTGCTGGTTATTGCTAAACGCAGGCCTCGGAGTCACGCCTGTCTCCTTACACAAGCTATAGGCTTGTGTGCTGGTAACATCGTCATTAATCACCTCAAATACCACCTACTGCTGTCAAAACAGGGAGTGTCCAGGAATATTGGTCTCATCTGGTGCCAGCCAGCCTGATCGTTTTATTATTGTTGATGCTGTACCAATTTGAGCTCTTTGAGCAAATAAATTCTGAAGCAGATAAAGCTCTCTGACACAGGCTGCAAACACAGCTGGTTAGTCTGGAATTCAAGCTACTCTCTTTTTCTTTCCAAGATAAATATTTTTGCGAGGACACTCGTAATATCCCCCAAGAGACCAGAGAGGTGCCAGATAGAGGCAGAGCAGCGGTGCTGAGCCTACAGAGGGCAGCAGCCGAGGGGTGACCCAGGCAGCATCCCGCTGCCACGGGGACAGCTGTGTCCCCAGCACGGTTCCCATGTCTGCAGTGGCACTGCCCACATCCTCTGTGAACAGGCTCTATCAGGGACAACCTCAATGTCTCCTGAGGGTCTCAGCAAGGTGAGGGAGCTTGCTAATATATCTGGATGTTGGATACAGGCACCCAACGCCCTAGATGTCCTCACCTTCAGAGTGATGGGAGTTAATAACCCAAGACACTGCAAAGATCTCGATACTACCCAAAAAGAGGTGGTTTCAGCTGCCCTGAGGCAGTGAGGTGGGGCCTTGTGCCATAAGGGAGGGGAGCGAACAAAGCAGCGACTGGTCCCATACACACTAGTAAAGAAATACAACCCTTAAATAAACGTGAGCCTGATTTAATTTGTAACCGAGCTGGAGGAGTACGGGGAGTAGATGAAAGTCCTAAACTTCACCCACTGCAAAGGGACAGAAAAGCTTAAAGGATTATTTGTATCACTTACACATCTTCCACGTAGAGGAGGCTCACAAACAGGGGCAGCGACCGCCGGCGTTGCAGTACGCTGAGGGAAGAACAGCTCAGCGCTGTCCCTGCGGCCGGGGCATCGAGCAGGTGTTGCAAGGTATGGTGACACCAGCGCGTGGCTGCTTACCTCTTGGACAATAGACATCCGGAGCCCAGCGGTTGCATTCGTAATTATCTGCTGCCTTTTCGCAGGTGAAGCATTTAAATCCGTGAGGAAATGGCGTGGCTGAAAGGAATAAAGTACATTCAGTTAGAATGAGCCAATTAATCCGGTTCTGCTTTTCAAAGGCACACGGCAACATTCCTTCTTTTCAGACAAATCTTACTACCAATATAGCTGTCAACTTCACCACGAGTTGGTCCTGATTTGTAAGAACCCTGCCACCACCGGCAGCATCAGGAGGGCACAACACCTGCAATAAGGACTCTGTTCAGCCGTGTTTACCCAGGAAAAATGCCTACTACCCACTTCAAAGGGTACTAATGAGAGCAAGGAGTGTTTGTTCTCTTGGTTTCAGAGCTCGCATCCAGTACTGTTACTCTACCAGTGCTGATAACATGGTATCAGATGGATTAAACACTTCTGGACACTGTCCCGCCGAGGAAATGAATGACCACTTTTGAAGGCAGGCTGATGTCCCCAAAGGGAAAAAATATCCATCTGCTGAACCTCCAGTCATTAACAGCAGCCTCCATCCTTGATTATCTCACCAAATGAAGAGCCCAGCTTCTAAGTGGTCTCCTGGCAGGGTTTCTGTAGCACATTCAATACGTCTTCAAGACGCTGCCACCATCTCAGAAGCCAAATGGTGACTGGGTCACATTTATCTTTGTGAGGCGAAGCAAGCTGAGCCTCTGAGGCCTCGTGAAGCACGTCTGTCCTCCTCACCGCCTGCCCTTGCCCACCCCCGGAGCACAGCGGTGCAGGCCGGACCCCATTTGGGTACCAGAGGTGGCCTTTGCCATGCAGAAGGACTCGCTGCTTGTCAGCTGTCCTCCCTTCTCCAGTCTCCTCAGGTGGGAGCACCTCCAGTGGGTTGATGCTGCCCTAAAGGAACAGTCTGGGGTGGGACAACAGCACAGCACTGATTAAACTCACCCACCTCACCCTGGACAATTAGCAGATCACGGTTATGGGCATAACCATGTAAGAATTTCATCTTGCCTGTATAGAAAATAAAATTTTTAGCCGAATTCTGAAAGGACAAGTTTTTTCTGGGAACAGATGGCAGGCACAGCTCTGCTAGCACTCTCGTGGAATTAAATCAAAGCTTGTACACGAACAACAAACCAACTATTAAAAGGACAGTCCATGGAAGACCTGAAGATACATAACACTGCTATATCATTATTTCAGGCACTTACAGAAATAAAGTTGTGAACAGTTTGTGCCACAGCTGCGCATGGTCACATTTGACTCTTGCTCACAACTATCGAAGTGCCTGGACAAACCGTGTGGCCGAGGTGGCCAGAAACCCTTGAAGCCAAAAATAGAGCAAACCAGGAGCCCCTGCCACGCTGTCTGCAACACTTTAATCCCCTTGGGAAGCAAAAGTCCATGCTTACTGGAGGGGTGGAGGTAGACGATGTCCTTCACCGTGAAGTCCCGGGGCTGTGCGGCCCTCAGCCAGCCGGCCACGAGGCCGAGCAGCAGGACGCGGGCCAGCCTGGGCTGCGAGGCCATCGCCCGCCGAGGCCGTGCTCATGCGGTGGCCCTGGGAGTGCGGCAGCGGTCAGAAAGCTCACCTAGGGACAGCAAAACACAGAAGTGAGGAGATGGCGTGGATGGAGCAACCCCACCTCGCCAAAACCAGGCTGCTCCCACCAGCCCCCGGCCCCCACGCAGGCGGCCGAGTCTCCCTCCTGGGAGAGGCTCAGAAGCCACCTGAACGTGGTCCTGGGCAGCCTGCTGTAGGTGGCCCTGCTCGAGCAGGATGGATGGACCCACTGCTGGGCCTGACGGACCCAGCGGTGCCTCCAGCCTCAACCATCCTGCGATTACCTCGGCTCCTCTTCAGTGACATCCCCGGCCCCAGCCCGGGCACTGCCCAGCCCTCTCCTGGCCAGAGGAAGCTGTGAAGGGCAGGTCTGCAGTGAGCACAGGGGACATTATTTATGTACTAGTTATTTAACATTATTTAATAAATCAAACATTTCTGGGGGGAGAGGCGGTCAGGGGGTTGTGACACAACCTCGCGCTGCTGCCTCCAAACCTTCGTCTGGTGGTGGAGGATTTGCTTCTTGCTCAAGGCCTGCGTGGGACCGGCATCACAATGGCTACTGGGGGCCTGTCCTAGGGCTTGGCTCTTCCCTGAAAACAGCCCCGTTATTAAAACACCATGAAATCCATAAAAATACTGACGGAAGCAGATAGCACTTAGTGCGGTGCATTAACTGCTGTTGTTTTAACCTTTCAGAGAAGGAAATGCCCGTTTCCATCGGGTCTACTCCACAGATGTGCATCAGCCAGGGGAAAATGAAATCGTGATTAGAAACAGAAAGGAAATAAAACAAGCCTCTCCCAGCCACATGAAAGCAAAAAGAACGAGGACGGGTGGCTGCCTGTGTGGTCTCAGGAAGAGCCCCAGCAAAGCCAGCCGGAGCCCACCCCGGCGAGGCAGCGGGCTACCTGCCTGCATTTAGGGCTAGTCGCGTTTCTGAGCTCCTCGTGCCCAAATACACCCTGACCTGGAGCTTGATCACCACATGTCCTGATGGCTCTGAGCTGAGGGCAATGGGAGGATATGGAGCATTAAGTGCACAAGCGATGGCACCAAGCGGATATACTCCAGTTTGCCTGTTTTTGCTTTCAGGGCACATATCTACACGTAATACAAGTCACACACCACATAGCACAAGCAAACGAGGTGTGTTTAGGCTCCGTAGGTGAGTCCTCCCACGTATAATACAAAAACAATTTTTGGGTTTTCCCAGCATAGTCACAAAAGGCGTTTGTATCCATAGTACTGCTCAAAGTCTGCCAGTTGAGGACACCAGTTGTCCCTCCATCATACAAGCTCCTTATTTTCTGGAACCAGCTGCTTATTCAGCCAAATTTCCATGTAGCTGTTAGAACTTGCCTAGCTGTCAGAACCAGGGGACAAGTGGTTGTTAGTCCTGCGTGAAAGGGAGGCAGAAATCCTCCAGCTGCACGCTAAAAATACCCCAGTCGTGCCTCTTGTAATCAAATAGCTTAATTGCCAACACCACTTCCGAGGAGTTGCAAGAACCACAAATAAATAGAATTCATTTACCCACCTCCATTCTGTATGTTTGAAACAGATTTAATTATAGGTAAGGAATTTTAAAAAAAAAAAAAAAAAAAAAACACTTACAGAAATTCCTGAGCAGAGTAGAGGAGTTGCTGAAGTTGATATTGGTTATTTAACAAAACACCTGCCACTGTTGCAGACACTGCTCTTCACAACAAGCATTTTATAGCAGGTTGTTGCACAAATACACATATAGGTAGCGTGAAGGGAGATACCCAGGCATAGACAGAAGTATCTATTGTCAGAAATCTGAATACTCAATGTTTTACCAATACTTCAGATACGTACACGTGGGTACACATAAATATAAGTTCTGTTCTTTGGTCAAAATGCACAAATGAATATACTATGTCTGACTAAAGAAATATTTGTTGATATTTAAGATAATGCTGATATTTCACGGAGAGTGGAATACCCAAAAATAATTTCAAATAAAATCAGTGGATCAGTAATTACTGCTCACACTCATTCCCTCTGGTTTTACACACACACAAATAAAAAGTATCATTTTTTTTTCATTTTTAAAGGAAAGATATGTGTCATTATGGATGTAAATCTTCTACTTAAAACCTGCAAACTTTTGACTAAAACCAGTTTTCAGTTACCCTTTCTTACTCCCTCCAAACTGATATTTTTTTTAGAAAGATGGCTTCTATTCGTAACGCCTGTGAGCCCTAAGAAGTTCCATATTAAGGACACGAAGACAGTTTCCCTTTCCAACAAGACCCTTTTAGTTCATGGCTTCCAGCCAGAAATCACCAAATGTTGGACAAAAATATTTCTCCAAACCGCTTTAGCTGCTGCATCAGCCATCGCTGAGCTGCCGCCTTGCTCTTCAGCGCGCGGGGCCACATTTTTTTCTACTGAATTAACTCCGCTCCCTTCCAGATTTAGCAGAGTGCATGCAGCAGCCTAACAGCAAATGGCATGGCCCGGTCTGAATTTGATACTGGGCCGTAGTTAGGGGAAATAGTCGCATGGTATTTAGATCATACAGTCTGTTTACAAAAGGCCCGGGGCACTGACACACAAGCCCCAGTTAACTCAATCTTTCCAGCTTCATCCGCACCTTTCAGACGGAAAGGCATCCTCGGCCCGCTCCGCAGCAGGCTTACTTCTTCCTGCCCTCTGCCCTGACACGCCGCTGTGGAAATTAACCACTAAATTCCCTAAGCAGCAGCCCAATGGCCCGTTTGTCAGGTCTCATTAGGGAGGCGGCATGTCGTCCTCGCCGGCACCTTGCCGCAGACAATGGGAGGTCCCCGGCCCCAAAGCCCAGCGCCAGACCTCTGGCTCTGGGGCAGATGCATTGTCGGAGGCAGCGGCTGTTTGTGAGGACGTCTTTGTCCTCACAGGTTAGATATCCAGGTATCTAGAGGTAGATATCTCCTAGCTGGCCTCCACCGAAGGCCAGGAGCAGCAAGCCACTGCTACTGCTCTTTATAAACACCAAATCTCCCCATACAAACACTCAGGCATGAAGGAATCCCTGATTTGTGGGCATTTCTGTGGTTCTCCTCCTTGTGCAAGCAAGGCACAGGCTGCAGTGGTCAGGTCCCCCCCAGGTGGGTGTCTGGTGCAGACTGAGGTTGCCCAGTCTTGCAGGAGGCTGATGCTCGGGATAACTTCTGCTGATATCTCAGCTCCACCTTCCTCCTACATCCCCTCCTTGCTCTCCAGGCCCCATCTCCAAATTTCTCTAATCTTACACTTATCTTTTCACATGGAAGATCCTCCATCTCAGTGCCCTAAAGCAGCATTTTTGCCTCCAGATAAATAGAAAAACAGGAGCAAATGAAAGCTCCCTCTCAGCAGTAAGACGTGTCGGCCCCGAGGTACAAAGCACAGCGTGCCAAAGCAGCAACATCTGCGAGAAACCACACCACAAGCACCGCACGTGCAAGGGCAGCTGTAGCTACTTACACCACGCCGTGCTAGGACGATTATTTATGAGCGGTACGCGAAGCCGAAGGAGCTACACGCAGGGCGATGCTGGAAGATCTGCTCCTGGACGCAGGCAAGTAATCGCTCCTCGGGCACGTTACCAGCGTGACTTTCCCAGCTCCTGCAAGTTATCTCACTGTTCTTTGCGTTTCCTCCATGCAGTTCCCTTATCGCTGCAGGTAAGAATTTCCGCTTCTGAAACTACAATATATGCATTAATGCACATCTCTCCACCGCTCCAAAAACAAAACCCAAACCTCTATCCATGCAACGTTACCACTGTCCAAAGACAAATGTGAACTGAAGCTTCAGCAGCTGTGCGGGATCCTGGGCAGCGATTCCAGAGGCTCTGCACCTCCACTGGCTGCGGTCTTCCCACCGCACACAAGTCTGCACCAGCACCTTGGTTAGGCTTTTTTCCACCTGCATTTTAGAGACTTTCGTTCTGGTTCAGCCCTGGGAATGGCTGAATACACTCCAGCCTCCCGATGCGCCGGGATGCAGCAAGGCGCACGCACCTTCTGTCTGAAGAACCCATAGAAGCTCTTGTAAAGAGTTCACTGCCTCTCCTCTAACCCAGTAAGCAAGAGTAATTAAACAATCAAACACAATTAGTGCTCAAATTACTCCCAGAAACATGGGCAATCTAATCTCCTTGCTGCTAATTACAAAGCCTGCAGTTCATTGAGCTAAAAGCCCGCGTCCTGGGGCAGTCCAGGGGGTGCAATATGTTCCCTCTCCCACCCTCTTCCCTGATGCAATCCCATCTTTACCAAGACACGGTAGCAAGGCATCTTCGTTAGACGACCTTCACTGCTTCTACTTTCAGTCTGACAAGAAGTCTGGCATTTTCTTTGGACCTGTACAAATACTTGACCTAGGGTATTAGGTGCAGTCGTTTCAATGAGCAGTAGTAAAACTTTGCTTATATTCACACATCCCCAGAGGATAGTTCAGCTTCAGGTAAACGCAGAAGAAAGCTGAAGTAGATACGTTTTACTTGCATATTTCAGATACTTGGTATTGGGCACAGAAGGCCCCCCCCCAAAAAAAAAAGCTAGCTTAAAATTCAGGCAGGCCATAATCTTCATAAGAGAAAACACAATTTATGGAAATTAAAATCTGTCAAACTGAGGAGGCGAGAAATTCAAAGTGAGACATAATTCATTCCCATTTCGCTCCACCACATGCAACACCCAGTGGCACAGGGCAGTGACTATTTTATTTTTAATTAGATGTAATATTCAAGCCTGTGACTATCGCCAGCCCTGAATTAGAAAGACGGGCAGGGAAGGTCCAATAAATCATTGTGAGACCTACACTGCATTTTTATGCAGGGCATGCCACAGAGGCAGGAGGGGCAGCAAACCCTGAGATCAATGGATTTGGCCCAATTTGGGAATTGTGGCGGGCGGCCCCGCTGCTCTGTGATGGGTTATGGCGTGGGGACATCCGCTGCAGTGGTGGCAGCGCGCAGGGGCTGACCTCGATGCACGCGAGCCCCAGACAGCCCGGCTCCACACAGGCGGAGGAGAAGGAAACCATGCATGAGCACAGAAATCCTGGGATTTTCCCACTAATAATAAGGAAAAAAAATAAATCTGTTGAGTCCCAGTGTCTGGGCCCCTCTGCAAAGAGGAGGGGAGCTTAGATTGTTAAATTCTCTGCTAAACAAAGATTTCAGTCCGCTGGCATGGCTGTAAGGGCTCCTGTTGGGGATGCTGTCCGTGTGCACCACGCATCGTGCATGGCTCCTTGTGATAAAACCAGTAGGAAGCAGCCGCTGTGCCCGGGGCAGGGAGGTTTGGGGCAGGGGCACAGCGAGCACATGGGCTCTGTTGTGCCACGGCTGAAATCTTGGTGTCTCCCACAACAATCTCCAGCCTCCTAATCTGGTCCAGACGGGCAAACGAGGTAAATTTCTGTATGGCAACAGCCAGTGGGATCACTCTGGTCCCATCCTTCCTATTTAAGTTTCAAGCAAAAAATATTCCAGTGAAAGCAGGTGGAAGCGCTGACTGCGCTTCTGTGCAATGCGTGCCCCAGGAAAGGGGGGAAGAATTGCACCACGTTACCGGCTAAAAAACCACTGAAATAAACAAAGAGACAAGTGAAATAACAACAGCCAATAAAGTTTACAATATTGAGGCATTTTATGAAGCATATGCCTAATAAGACACATGAGAAACAACAGAAGACCAAAGTTTCTCATGAGTCTGCAAAATGCAAATGATAAAATTATAAGAGGGGAAACCAAACCAACAGGAGTGTGTATCCCGCACAACAGAGCTGGTAATGATCTAATCCGCAACCCAGACACGAAACCCTTCACTAAAACAGTTTTCCAGGTACCTGGCTCGCGTATAGACACAGGAGTTTTAAAAGGATCAGCTTATCCCGCTGGGCTCTTCAGGTTACATTTTTATTAAGTCTAGGGAATCAGGACAATCTCGGGACCGGGAAGACCGTCAGCACAAGCTCAGTGTTTTTAAAAGATCAAAGGAGGGACGGCTTAGCCTGAGGCCAGTCCTGGATAAACTCACAGAGCAGTTTGTTTGTGCTCCAGCAACAGAAAATTCAGGCTGTAAAAAATTCCAAGAGAACGGCTGGAAGGATTTTGGGGAAAATGGGTCTCAAACAAGGCCGTCGGCTTCGGACGGGTGGGATTACAGATCTGGCTGCGAGAGGAGACGGTTACACGGAATAATTGGGGAGAGACCAGAGCGGAGAGCCAAAGCACCAAAACCTGATCAACAAAATGAGCTCTGCCCAATTAACCAAGCATGCTCAGGCAGAATTAAAAAACAGCTTAGTGACGCCTCAAAATCTAATTGGGAAAAAAAAAAAAGGCATCTTCAAAGGAAAGATACTTATTTTTTTGCTGCGCTCTGGCAGGGTTAGGTGCAGCAGTTTTGTACCAACAGTGCCGACAACAAGTAGCTTCTTTTGCTGATAAAAGCTGCCAAGGACGCAGGCATCAGCGCAGTATTAACCACTGCAGAAGACATGGCTGCTAAAGAATGAGCTGAAATGCCTGTCCATAATGCAACAAACTGTGCTTTAATAAAACCATACATCAATCTGCACCATTGTGTCCTCGGTCTGCTCCTGCCCTCGCCCTCAGATCTTCAGAGCTGTGTGTGACAGTTCTTATCGCACATCACCCCGCACATTTGACATGCTAGATTAGGCACTAAACCACAGGCTGCCCAGCATCCACCCAACGCGAGGTCTGTAAAAGCCGGGAGAACAGCCCCGAAAACCCGACGTTGGGAACAGAAGATGCTTTTATTATGAACTAGTTGGGCTTTCCCCCCACGGACGGGAAATGAGAGCTTTGCCACCGACAGCAGCATCAGCAGCATCAGCCCGCTCCTGCTCCTCGTGACGGGTGAGATGTTCCCCAACATACTTGCCTTGCCCATTCATGCCACAGCACTGTGGTGGTGTTTTTTTTTTGCAGAACAATGTGATGTGCTTCTGCAGCCGCTAACGAACCCCGGGCGGTTTTCCACCAGCCCAGCCCGCGCGCAGACGGCCCCGGCAGTTCACCCAGAGTTCATGCCAGGCCCGGGCTGCCGACCCGCACGCGAATCCTGGCACAAACACGGTCAGGACGCGGTGGGGACTCGCTTCTGCTCGCCCTGAAGCCGGGCTGCAGAGGAGGAGGTGCTGGTGTCGGCAGCCAGCCCTCAAGGCAACTGGAAATAATTGGAAACGGGCGATTTCCAGCGACACGCTGCCAGCGCCCGCATCGAGGTTAGTAAACAACGAGCCCAGCCTCATCCATGCTTTACAGTAAGCACCCCAACCCCATTTTCCTCGTGATAGAAAAAGTAGTTCACCTTTGTGCTCGTCCCCATCACGCCAAGTCAGAGCTGGCATCCAAAACCTGGGCTGTGCATCAAAATAAACCAGACCTGCCTCTCGCACTGTTCTGCTGTTAGCGCTGCCACCCCCTTTGCTCCACAGGGACTGTAACAGACATGGTAGGAAACTTGCCTTTGCAGAAATTTCCATCATTAAAAAACAAAATTGAACTGATTTCTCATCTTCTATCATGCAAAACTGACATTGACATGCTTTTCTCATAAAGCTCTACACAGTTATTCCACCATCATCCCGAGATACTAAAGCATGCTTTATTTGGTATAAACATCAGAAAAGCTACATTTCATTAAAGTTACATAAAAGAAACCCAAATTAGAACTGACCAATTAGTGCTCTTTCAGCTGTCTAGTTAATCCACAGAGTAAACACACACTACCATCCAGCATCATCAATTCATTAAGGCTTTCAATAGCTTTTCCAAAAAACAAAACCCAGCATACCAAAACAAACAACTCCCCCTTTGCTCCATAAGACTTGCAAGAGTTATTTGAATTCAATTAATTATTTGGCTCCTGTCCCCGGGGTGGGGTGGGGGACACGCCACGTTTAATTCCTTTATTTTTCTAACTTGCGGGTGAAAAGGGACAACTGAAAAACTTCCATCACCTCCACCACGATGGGAAGCACTAACGCGGTGTCCTTGGCTTAGCCTGTGAGACCTCGGTGTGCTTCCCACACGCAGACACTGCACGTGCATCAAACCTCCACCTCCTCGGGAGCCCCCCTCGCTGCAGCCTTCTCTGCTCCTTCTTTTCTCTCTTCATCTGCCCTGCCTGTTGCTGGATCCAAATATCTCATCAGCTTGGCATTACAACGTCCAGTTTCCCAAGGCACGGAGTGTTTGTGGAGTATCATCGGTAATTCCAGAGTCTGCCAACTGAGAGATGTTATCTGCAGCATAGCTGAAGAATACCTCAAAATCATGCTCCGACTCATCTGCCTTGAGCGCTCACCTCCAGAACATGCTGACGCTCTTGTCGTTTCCAAAACATGCCCCCCGATTTAACCACTTGCTTCACTTTCACACATGAATCATCCGGCATTCCTCGGGCCACGATATATAGCTTTCATTATGTCACAGCTGACATTTTCACCGCTGGATTACCGTGATTTACTGGTTTTCATTAGACCCGATCGCTACTCTCAGTCCCGCCCCCACCTCGTTGAGGAATACAGGTCTGATCAGTGAGACGCTGGTCTGGCTTGGAGATACACGGCTCTTCGTGTACTGATTTCTCTAAAATTGACCTTTTCTGGCAATCGCTTCCAACACTGCCAGTAAGCATACACCTCTATAAATAAGGGGTCTGAGAGGACATCTCCTCTTCCTCTGGCCTCAGGAGAAAACAGGCTTCTAGCAAAGACAACCCCCGGTCATAGTCAAACCACCACCGTTCTTGTACCACAACACACACAGGAGTATTTAACACCAAAGAAAAACACCTTCTTTGAAACATCTGAACTGAGACTTTGTACAGTTTTGTTTTCCAGCTCGAGTACCATGCCAATGTCAGCATTAGGCAATGGGACAGAAGCAACCAGAGGGACTACCCCTTCCCCCAAAGGCATTATTTGTCAAAACTGGCTTCTTCAAGCTTTCTACAAGGCTCCGAAGTCCAGAGCACGTGACCTCACATTTAAACTCTCCCCGGTTTCTTCAGTATACACATTCACAATTGCACGATTCCATTATGTTTCCCAAAAGCCTGCCAAAAATCACCTGCCGACTGTAGCCGCAGGGGTGCTGCCTGGCTCCAGCAACTGCACCTTCCTCCATCATCCTGTTAGCAGCCAAGCAGCTCCTCCAATTTCCTTATCTGCAAATTATAGCGAGATAAACTGTAGGCATAAATGTTCCCAAGCACTAAAAACTAACGTCTCCATGTCCTCCCGAATTCCTGAGAAGCTGCCCCAAAAGGCTGCGGGCTCCTTTGCACCCTGCAGCATCTACAGCTGGGTGCAACCAGGCCAGCACATGTGGCCCACACCATTAGCTGAAAAGAAAGAAGACTCCAAGTCAAACACTAGTAAGAACTGATTGTTTGGAAGATTTTACAGATCACTGACAAAAAATATATATTTCCGTCAGCCTAGAAGAATGTATATAAGCTTACTCCCTAGAGCCAGCAGAGAAGCTAACCAGCAGATGGACTGAACGTTCAAAAATCTTCCTGGACTGCAGGACACATCAGAATACGTTTGACGAGGGCAATTCCAAATTGCTTTCCATGGCACTATTTTAATCAACCTCTCTTTTATATGGTATTGAGACCTTGTGAAAAATTAAATCGGGCCAAGGTGCTTACAGAGAATGATGGCCTCTCCAGGAATATTATAACTCCAACACAGATTACAACATCTACAATCATCCCCACCACTCTCACCAGCAGCTATGCATCCTGGCACTGAAAGGCTGATTTAATGTCTGTAATTTCTAGGTATGTCACAAGTCACTGGCTGTAAAACCAGCTACAAGTCCGCATTGGATTCTAACTAAAGAAAAATGGTGTAAGGAATTTCTATTTTTCTTTTAGGAAAACATGCATTAGCTTTTAATAGCTCAAACTACCGATGCAAGAAGGACATTTTGAAAAACAATGATAAAAACTGAGAATTTAATACAAAGCAAGTCAACACTACGAATAGACAGTGAGATTATCTGATGAAATTTTACACTGCGAAGTGCCACTGCAGCATGTTATATCCAGTGAAGAGCTCACAGCTGCGGCAGCACCAGGGGCCTTTCTGAAGCTCCGGCACATACCACTTGCACCGACCCCATGAACGCAGGCAACGCTGAGGATGCTCACCATGGAGCTGTCCTGTATGGGCAAGCAAAGCTGAAGAGACCAGGAGCAGACCCAAGCACAGTCCCGTGGCATTTCCACGCCAAAGCCAGCTCAAGGCAGCAGAATGGTGTAAGCAGCATTTCAGCCATAACGCCCCAGGTCTACCACAAAACCCACATAAACCTCGCTCACGAGATTTATTTGGGAAGTAACGGTGCTGCTGGGGCCACCAAAACCAAGAGCTGCATTGGGTTTTCCCTTCTGAATAACTGCATCCTGAAATCAGAAGGATTTACGCCCCATGCATGAATCCCACACTGCAATTTTTGGTGATCCCCGCACCCTGCTCACATGCAGCATCACACATTCAAACAACAACCTTCGGACAAAATACACCGGTTTGTTAGATCACAAAGTTTGCTTACTGGGTTAGGTTTTTCCCTAGGCACACAGCATGGGTTGCTCCCTGAAGAGCTCCCCAACAGGTTTGTCTGATTATTATTATTTTTTTTAATTACAGCTCAGCAAATAATATCACCGAAATCCTCTTGCTGTCATGGGAACAAATTCTGCCCTTGTTTGCATCATCGTAATTCCTAGGTACCTCTACCAGCTCCTCAGGGCTGTTGGGGATTTCAGATTACGTGACCAGAGGCCGTGCACACAAGCACCTTCAATATTTATTATTGAAAAATTAATTACAAATTATTACAAATTTTATTATTCTTGAAATGTCTTCCCACCGCCCTGTCCCCTTTCCTATTTTTTTCATTCCTTTTTTCCACCGAAAACCAGTTTATTACCCGTGACTCCCTCACGGGCAGATCCCCTTCCCAATAATTATTCTCCCTAAGGTACCATCAGTAAAATTGAGAGTTCTGTGCGAAATAAAAATTAAAAATGGTGCTAATTCAGAGACATAAATTGAGCAAACAGTCCCTCTCACGTATTTTTATGCCTCCAACAACGGTCAGCATCATCCCGTGGAAGTCTGGCAGGGCCTGGTTCTGTATTTAAGGATAAAGCCTCGATAGCTGCAGAAATGTGTGGGAGCCTTGCCTCCGTCAGCCCTGGCATAACCCAAGTGCCTCCGAAAATTACCTTTGTGCAGGGAAGGACAGGTAACTGAAGAGATCTAGGTCTGCCGAGATGTGCTGGGTAAGGCGGGCAGTAACCAAGGCTCCCGGGCCAGGGCAACGGGATCTTTCCGAACAACATATGAAGTTGTGCAGCAGCGTGAGAGGCACCAGGAATTAATTAGAAGCCAGGTTTCCGTGTCCGATCAGGTGTCTGCTCCTTCTGCCACTGCTTTGCTTACAAGGAAGACGGGCACCGGGGCTGGCTCCTCCAGAACAGTCTGGCACCTATCACTCTATTTACACTTGTAAGGGATAAAAAAAAATGCATTGATCAAGATAAGAACATTACAGAAATGAAAGAAAAAATTACTAGATAGCAGCATAGAGTCTGCTCTTCTATTTACTCCCTGCGTGTCTCTGAAGCCTTCCAGTATAATTAACAGGAAAGCAAAAAAAGGTCTCACACCTTCACAAGGGATTTGTTTCTTCCAGACTCCCCCACTACAAAACCCAAACTTTGCACACATTGCAGCCATGGAAATCATCCACCTGAGAAAACAAAACAGTCAGTGGTTTAAGTGCTTGCTTTACACTCTTTCAGCTGAAGAATAAAAACAAAAATCAAGTTTAAATCAGAAGGAAAATAGCCACAACTCCTGAAAGCTAAGGCTGTACAGATTCTTCTGCTGGTGAAGATTTCGGATTTGGTTTTTCACCCCCCAGCCTTGGGACATGCCAGCAGTGGTGGCCACACCACGAGCCCTCCTGCAGCCGCAATTCAGTACCGCAGGATCCCCATCATCCTGACCCCTCGGAAATTTTTGCCTTTCTTCTCCAAACGGAAGAGAAGAAATTAAAAAATGTGACAAACAGCCGTCTTTTGCTATGACAGAATTGCACAGATATTTCGGTGTTTGATTTATTATCGGGGGGTTTGGCTTCTGAGAAGCTCCAAGCCATGCTGCTGTGCCAGAGATATGATGTCATGTAACTAAATTTCTGACTCTCTGCCAATCTGAGCAGTGATGTTAAACGAAGCCAAAATGAGCTTCCTGTGCTGCACTGGAAACAAAAGAGCACTTTTACAACTTTCCCCTCGGGGTTAATAGAAATATATACGTTTAATTCGAGAGGCAGTCACCATCTTATCGTATTATCAGCTTCTAGATGCACAGAACAAAACTACAATGTGGGCTATCACATAGTGCGCCTGGAGTTAACTCAGTCCAGGCAGGCGCAGAGACTTCACAACAGGCAGGCAGCAAACGCCACTTCCAAATTCAGAGCACATGACACAGGGCTGGAAGGGGTAACCTAAAACCCCAGCTGGAGACAGGAGAATTATTATTGGGTTTGAATTACTAGAAACGGTTCAGACCTTAATGCAATCCTGAGAACTGTAGGCACTCAGGGGTTTAACCACGTTGAAGAGTACGATTACGGGTCAGAATGGGAGACAATCTGCAGTTGTTACAAGCCTGCTCAAGGCAGGCAGTGGCTGCTTAACCTTAAAAGCATTTGCATGCACAAGTGCACTCTGTTATCACCTCCCTGAGCACCAGCCACGGAGGATGCCACCCCTGAAGGCACAGGCTCCGTAAAAGCAGCATCCTTGCGTCAAAAGGTCGCCAAAGGTAGGGTGGTGATGCTCGCTTGAAGCAGTCCCAGTGCTTCGTTTTGAATGTCAGAGGAGCAAAGCATTTCAGGTGATACAGAAGATGCTGGATCATACAGTCAAGTCTCATGTCGTGCGTGGTCTGCCCATGGGACATGACTTTTCTGGTGTTTCAGAAGCAGCTGCTGCATGCGCGATCACACATGGACCACGGCGATGTCCCACGTTGGGCAAATCCAACAAGACAGACCCAAACCCCAGGAGATGGGGTGGCTTAGGACTGACCAAAGACACTTAGACCTCCTGGAGGCTGCAGCTACAGCCTCACCCCTGAGTAATGAACCCATTTTTATGGACATGTTGTGGGATGTGGTGCCCTGATAAACACAAAACTAACTGACACAGGTCTGCAGGTACTTAGGATTTGAAAAGAACAAGTGGATATTAAAGTCTTACTTGAAATGCTTGAGAATAATGCGAAAAATCCAACGAATGAGCGGTGATCAGACAGATCTAAGACTGCTAACTGGTGGTCCTGCCCTGCCAGATGCTGCTGACAGCTGCTGGAAGCACATGCAATCATTTCAAGACAAATCACCTTGAAAGTAATCCTCCCTCAAGAAAGCTTATGATATCCAACAAATGAAAACCGTTTTCAGACATCCACGGAAAGAAGAGGATTGTCAAGATCTCAGAAAAGCGATTACGTAGTCAGGACACCGATCAGAGAGGAAAGCAGACTAAAGACAAAGGCTGGCCTCCACGAGTGGAGACACTAAAGACATTGGCCTGGACTCCATGACCAACAGCCAGGAGTACGGCAGTGAGATGTGCTGGGGTCCCCGGGTCCGGGCAGCCTTCCGCAGCTCTGTGCAAGAGCTGTACAAACACACCTGAACAAAGACACTTTCCCGTTCCTGACAGCAACACAGGAGGGCTGCTGCAAGACCTCAGATCTTCTTCCCGTCACACGTCCTGGGACTGGACACCAGAGACAAGCCTGCTGCACACACAACGGTGCTGAGCCTGGCCTGGAGTCAGAATCACGGCAGCTGTAGCAGCATCACTGTGAGAAAGTGGTGGTTATCATCTCGACCCTAGCTTTTGGTACCCCAATATAATTTCCATTCACTGGCATCAGAGCCAGAGCCTTTCACATTTAGTTTGACTGCCGAGCCAGGCAAGCACCCTCACAGTACAAGAATTAAAAGAAAAAAGGTGCCAGGCTTACAGTACTGCACACCTTGCCTGGCAAGCAATTTGGTGCACAGTCCAAAGCACCAAGACCTGTCCTAATCGCCTCGAGCTCATTAATTTACAAAGCTTTGGCCCACCTCTAGCGGCTGGCAGATGATCAAGCTCTTAGTTGATGTGATCCAAACTAATCCACTAAAAGGCATTTAAAAGCTAGCTAGAAAATAAGTATTTTTATATCCTCAGAAGTGCTAAAAAGTTTTAATGGCACCAGACAGTCAAGGTGAGGGAAACAAGTTTGTTATTTAACTTTTTGCTCGTTTGACAGCTTCATACACAAGGATTTGCCACCTCCAGTCCCACCAGCAGCCAGTGCACCCAGCCAGCCCAGGGTCACCCAGCATTTCTGCACCTTTTTGCACTGGAGACAGGCAGAAGAGCAACCTGGTGCAAGAGCAAGGAGAGAAAACATTTGGGTGCTGTGACCATAGAAAAGATTCAATTACAAACCACAGTAAGGCCCAAACCACAGGAAAACAGGTCTCACCAGGCACGGGGCTCGTGGTCTGCTCGAGGCAACGCACGCCGCCGGCTGTTTTGCTGTCAAACTGGCTCATGCTGAAATATTTTTATTTCGTCAGCTCCAGAAAGCCAGAGGTCTGCTGTCCTCGTAAGCCTAACACCAGGCTACACACAGCATCATTTCCAGCTGAAATGTTTTAGTGTAGATCAAAGTGTCCCGTGGTTAAATGGGTAGAAATCTGTTGCTTTAACAGTGCTCATAGCTGCCTCACCTGAAATTTGCTCAATGCAGCAGTACCACGGAAAAACAACAAGAAAGATCTAGGGCTGAGGCATACTGAGGCAGAAGTATTTAAAAGCTCTGTTTATCTGGGAACGAGTTAAGATTAAGAAAATTACAGTAAGGATTTTTTAAACATTTTAAAGACACAAACCTCTGTACTATGTCATATGCTAAAGCACTGTGCAGTTTGGAGCAAACAAGCTAAACTCTTGTTGAAAACAACTTAAGAGCAACAAAAACTTTCACACTTGTGTAGCAGCTTGCCTAGCACTCATAAAACGATTTCTAAATCTTTTCAGTCTTTAAAGACCAACTAACAAATCCACGTATATACACTCATCATTTAACAGAGGAAGTAAAAGGAAGGGGACAAGGACACTTGGTCTTCTTCTGCACTGGCGGTAATCATTAGAGTTTTCCCCTCCACCAAAAAATGTTGTTTCTAGCTGACTGCCTCGGATGCTCTCCCTCTGAAACACGGCAGCAATGATTCCCCAGCTGGACATGCCTTGAAGCTGCGTGGAGCCGCCCCAGTGACAGCCGCTGTCGCTGCCCCGCGCTCACCTGGCCACGGGAAGCATCCTCAGGGGCTTGAGGGCGTCTGAAGAGATATTAGCTCCTCATGTCTGCAGGCTGGCATCTGCTTCCTCTGCAGTTTAGCCCCAAATGTTTGTCTGGAAAGAATGCTCTTAAACCAGCAGGGGTTTCTGCGAAATCCAGCCCCCTACTTGGTTAGCTTTAGACTCTCTTAACCCAAGAATCCTAGGAAAAGAAACTTCCTCGGCTGAATGCTCAAGGCTTGGAGAGTTTGAGAACGCTTTTAACATCTCTTCCTCATCAGCCTACAGAAAAACAAAGCTCTTGGTAGATGCAGTATAAACAAAGTACATAAAGATAACTTAAACTCCTTTAAATATTTAGACACATGAGATACCACAACAACAGCATTAGCCAAGCTGGGCGTGAAAACCCACTGGCACCCATATCAAAACCACCTTTGCATGAAGGTTTGCCTTGTTTATGAAAAGTCAGACAGCCTGTTTTATTTCATTCATTTAGACCTACAGAAGTGCCATAAACCCCTTCCGATAGCACTCAGCCAAACACCATTAAAGGTGGGTATTTATACAATGCATACGGCTCCAGTCTAAACCAGCTGCATTTGCACTTCAGAGCTATCAGGCCGATTGTCCTGCCTAAACACACTTGGCTGATCAATTCAAACAACGTGAGCACTGCTGTAACTTTCCCAAAAGAAGCCCAAACACCCTGCGTCTCACCCCTGACCACTCACCAACACATCACAGCATCTCAGCCGCTGCCGCTTCTGCTTATTGCATCCAAACGAACCCACGCGCTCTCCAGGAAGGAGGATGCCAGCTGAAAAGGTTCGAGTTATTTGGGGTGCTGAGACTAAGCTGCTGCTCCTTGGGATTTTGCAACCAAGCTGCTGGAAACCAACGAGACCATATGACTTTAGCAACAGATGTGCGCGCCGACATCTTAAGAGGCTGAAATTTTATAAAGAACTCCCATTATTTCGGAGACAAGAGCTATTGTTTCCACTCGCATCAGTGCTATTTTGGGAAACGGGTTTAATTGAGCAATTGCCCGAATCAGCTTAAAAAGAAGATGGGTGCGATTGTTCAAAAATAACATCTGAAAAGTACCACAGCTGAATCTACATCGTTTACTTCAAAAATTGCACATGCCAATACAGAGCAACAAACAGATGAAAATGTGGAACTGGCAGACATTAAGACAAGCAGCTGTTCAAGTGAGAACATTTTGGGTTGGTTTCCCTTCTCCTCCCCATCGTACCTATTTTCAGACACCTTTATGGCACGCCTTCACCTCAGCTCCCACAGCAGAACTGCAGACACAAGCAATTGATGTAAAAACATACATCCTACAACCCTACCGTCGATGTAACTCCCAAAACGAGCGTCCCCAGTGTCTCCCTCCACAGCCAGGCAGAAAAGCACTGCCTTCAGCAGCAGCAGCAAGCTGAACACTGGGGCATGAAGGGATGAGGAGCAGCAGCCAGCCCTGGCCACGCTTCAGTGCGAGTCCTGGAAAGCAGCACGGAGTCGCTTCAGGAAGCGGTTTCATGTGAAAGGCTCTGCACGAGCAGCGGGACAATAACAGCGAAAGGGAGCCGGGGCTGGAGTTAGCAATTTCCTATTACTGAAGGGGGAAAATACACAAACTGCTGCTGTGCTAGCGTTTGAAAGTTCCTGCAATAAACCAGAGGCTAATGATCAAACTCGGGCATGCAAGTTTAATTTTTTTTTTTTTTGAGGAATTTTTATAATGTCCTTGGGCACTTAATAGCCATATCTAATAAGCTCTAAATTAGGCAAGGTCATGGGTATGCAGCCTTCAGCATTTCTGGGTATAAAACACCAGCAAAACAACCAGGTTTAGATGACTTCCAGTCTTCCAGAATATTTTCTTCACCCCACTATAAACTGATTTCTGAACCCCAGTAGTGCGGTTCATTAACCTGTTGCACAGCATAGACCTTAGGAAGGAAACGCCCCTGTCGGTACAAACCCAAGTAATTCTGTAACGTGCCTAATGCTGAAATATTTACACTGATGTTTTGCTGGCCAAATACCTCCAGTACACAGGGAGTCAGCCGGCAGGCAGGCAGGCAGCTACCTACAAGCCACAATTTGTCTGCACGACAGCTAATGAGGTGAAAGTAGGTACACACAAAAGCAGCCCGTTTGCTGATATAAAGGAACTGCTGACAGAGTTTGATGACAGAAATTTATGTAATTCTGGTAAAGAAAGGCAGTTGTATAGAAAAAGAACTATAGGCCAAACAACCCCCCCAGAATCTGAATAATTGATTATATTCAGGCATATATGAACAGGAAAGAGGAGGCAATAAAACTTTTACTTATATTTGACTCTATTCCTCCCATCCCATTCTATCTAGTGCAAAGCCTGTTTAATATAAAAACCAGGCAAAGCACCAAGGCAAGCCCTTACCACAGCTTACTCAGAAATACACGCCGGTGAAGGAGCAAGCAGGACAGTTCACATCTTCATTCAAAGGACATCCCAGTATTTAACTCCCGTGAAGAATTTTCCACGTATGACAGCCAGCTAAATGCCTGGCACGAGGCGCAGCTCCTGCTGCGTGCATCTGCAGTATCCCCTCCAAGAGAGACACAGCCTCAACAGCAGCCTCGGCTCTGTGGCGATCCAAATAAACAGCAGCGTTGGGGACTGTGACCAAATCACACCCTGCTGCACTGAAGAAGAACATTAACCATGGGTCACGTAGGCATGAAGCTGCACAACGTCCAAATGGCAACACCATTTACAGGGAACTTCTCTCTTTTTAACACGTGCCAAGCAATTAGTCACCATTTTATTTGGTATACAAATGTCAGCAATATTTCAGAAGTTAACAGTGATATATGGTCCGTGATGAAACTGTTCCTCCTCTATGCATACATCTCACAGTTCCACACCAGCATTATAAGAGCTGATAAGAGACAACGAAGCACTGCACAAGAGAACAAATACTGGCACTCACGGAAAGCGGTGTTCATTGCTGGAGCATATGGTGACTGCGGGATAAGAGCCACGCTCTTCTGTGAGTAGGTCACCCCCCACAACAAAGAACATGGGAAATTCAACAGGGGGGGAATGGGCACGGAAGAACCGATACAACCATTCTAATACTCAGCAAAAAAGGAAAACTGAAGGATTTTTAGCTTTTTAAAGAGAAAGAAGGCTTTCCAGCAATCAAGCAGTCTTGTCATTCAAACTAACCTGTCTTCCCAAGGAAATAATCGAGTCCAAAATAAAGAAAATGATGAAATAAACATGGAATATATTAGTGTTCACGTCATTCTTTTCTAATTATACCACAAGAAGGTATTGTCTAATGTAGAAATCTATCTACAGTGCCAAAGAAGTAACAGCAATTCTACCTTACCACCTACTTTGCGCTATTCTCACTTAGTAAATAGCTTCTTACAAAAGGAAGATACCTATCAGCAATCAAGATACACCACATTTTATCCAGCCACCCTAGGATTAAAATAAGCATTTGGTTTCAAGGAAAATGAGCTCATTTTAACTAAATACGTCTTGCTGAGCTTTATCGAACTAACCGATCAGGCGTATCAATACACACTTCACTCTTTCCTGCACATTCACCATCGCCCAAGCTCTGCCGTTGGCTCAGTTGACCTCTGTGAGCTGCTCTGCCTTTTCCATCACATCAATTTGACAGACGCTAGATGCGATGTGGGGGCCAGGAAAAGGGGTGGGTGGGTGTGTTATAGCTTACTGCGGCCAGGTTCATCAAACGACGCCTTGAAGGAAGTACAGCAATTTCGTTAATGCTCTTTAAACCACCTGCTAGCCTTGCTGACCAGTTTCTGACAGTAGTGGGAATCTGGGACAAATCTAGAAATTCAGACTTGGGTTTTCATTGGAAAACCCCAACCCTACTCATGAGCAGGAACTGAAAACAAATAAAAAGAACTGTTTCTAAACTGCACGATAACTTCTACTTTGCCTTTTACACCAGAGAGTCCAAGGAAATCAGGCTCAACATCAAACGTGTGAATGCCAGATAATTAAACAAGTGGATCACTGACGCATAAATAAAGTTTTAGATTTACAGCAAACAAGTCCTCTTCTGTATCCCAACCAGGCCAACTTTTCAGAGGTTTTTATGCCGGCATTGGCCTAAAAAACACAGTGGAAACTTGAGGGGTCGGGTTCCCTCCCCGCTGGCACGTCCCTGGCCCTACTGGAGGCCACGGGTTTAGACCAGAGGAGAAGGCCGGCTGAAGGCCTGTCCTCGGTGTCTGCGTAACGAACCGGCGGTGGGTTGGGAATCGCTCTGTCCAAGCAGCACTAATGAGCCAAATGGCTGTTATTACTGCAGCGATCACCCGCCCATGAGCGCCCCGCCGATGCTTTATTTTTTACCTCGTTCGGCAGCGATGCGAAGGCAGATCTAGTGGAGAAACCTCCTCGCGACACCTCTCTGGCGACACAAGGAGTGAGCGAGTTCATGGCTTCCTGAGGCAGAAACACCCACGTTTTCGTTTCTGCTGCCCTCCCCTGAGCGCCTGTGCCCGCTACGTGGCGGACGGCACCGCTGTGCCGTCACCCAGAAGGCCAAACACCAATGTGGGAAATCCTTGTGGCCCCGCAGCCCTGAAAACGGAGCGGTAAGGCAGGGCCCGTCTGACATCCTGACACCAGCGTGCGCAGCGGCCGCGGGCTCTGCTGCGACCTGGTAGCTGTGTCTGTGCGGAACGGGGCTCCCGCCGTGAGAGAAGTGAAAAACTCAACGACGATCCTTCCAAAGGTACGTTGATGGCAACACCGGGGATCTCTGCCCAGTTCACACTGAGACCTTTGTTATTTGACATTAATTTCCACAGAACAAGCTCTCTGAGGCGACATAATCGTTTTTTGAGAGAATACGTCTATTGTGCCAGTTCTGCCCTTTGGAAGTTCAGTCCACGATAGCAATCTGACCTGTCCTCACAACAAATAGCAATCCTGACCTGGTCTCGCAACAAATCTTGCGTGGGCAAAAATGACAAAGCACAGCACCCCTGCATGCCTTGGGCATCTAGTGCTGCAAAATCAACAAATACTCACCTAAAAAGGTACCAGGCAGGATGGATATTCCTGCAGGTACTGCCACTATTTGTGCAGGTTTTTATCTCTATCCATATCCATTACTAAGGAAGAGTTTCCAAGATATCAAAGAAATCACACAGCAGTATGAAAGAACAATATAGCATTATATTATATTATTATATGGGCAAGTGATGTAGTTTTCATCCCACTAGCTATAGAATGTAACCATCATTAAGAAGCTGTCAATATTGCCTCCAAAGGAAACATATTTTAGCAGAAAAGAGGGCATGCTCTGGCTACGACTGAAAATACAATTATTTCTCTAAGAAACTAATTTTTTTTTACATAGTGATATGGTGTCCATTTGTTTGCTTTTAATAACAGTAAAGAGTAGGAATTTCTTCTGCATCAGCAACGCAGTTCTCTTTTGAAGAATCACGATGTATATAATTATTTCATTTGCTTTTACTTTGAAAACAATTTGCGAAGAACCACGATTTCACAGACACTCGGGAATCACAGCCCCACCTCGTAACGCCTGCCACATCCAAAATAACCGTGCTGGGGAGCAGGGCAGTCCAGCCAGACACGTAACTGCGCATCCACGCGCTCCATCACCGACTGGCACAAAGCGCCCGGACAAAGCGCCCACGGAGCTGGGCACACGCGTCTCCCGGGCTCAGTTCTCAGCATCACGGAGCTGAGCCCTGCAGGCTGGCACATCCACGCTGCAGAGAAGCCGCTGAGAGCAGTGTAAAGCTGCTGCAACCCCACGGGACGGGGCTGTGCTGCCAGCCCCACTCCGCAGCCTGCTCCTTGGCACCAGGGTCCACGCACAGCCGTGGAAACTTCTACTCGGTTGTACCGAAACCCCGTGCGTGGGCAGGAGGGGCTCGCCCCACTGCTCCACCTTTAGTGGAGCTGCTAGTAAATAACCTGAATTTAAATAGTCTGACTGGTGTTTATTATGCATACAGTGCTAAAAACATTAACATTTAAATTAAAACACATTTTTTCTAAGTGCATGTCAACTGAATCAACTTCTACACTTAAGAGATCACTTTTTTTACCATAGTTAAAAAACAACAACAACAAAAAAAGGTTAGAAAGAGGAGATTACAACAAAAAGAGACATACCTTTGCACCATGTATTTTCAGCCCCGCCGGTCAGGGGGCTCCCATCGTGCCCTCAGCGGAGCGGGGACCCTGGGGACATCCTCCTGGTGCTCTCCACTGGCCAGTTCCCGGCTCCCCGCAGTGGGAGCTCCGTCTGTGTGCTCCGTGAGTGCCCCGGCTCTGTCCTGCGGCAGCCAGGCTGCTCCGTCATGGAGCAAACGTGCCCGCTGCGCGTCTGGCCGCTGCCTGGCAGAGGGGGAAGATTAGGATCTTAGCAGGGCAGAGATTGTGCTGAGCCCTAGGTTCCTTTCAGGCGTTGTTAGAAATGAGATGCAAAACTATTTCAAGCATACGTATATATATGCGCATATATAAATCAACCAAAATTGTTTTGCTGTTCTGCTCTCTCGCACAAGTCTCCCTTGCTTTACGAAGAAAATCTGCAGATGGCAAAGGGTAAATTCAAAAGTGGGAGTGGAGCCCCGCGGTCGCACGAATGTAAGCAGGAGACAGCCCTGAGCGCACACGCAGACGAGTCGCTGCATGGGGGGGGGGGGGGTTACGGCCCCACGGTGCAAGCAGAGAGGCTCCCCCCTCCCGAGCTCCCCGCAGCACGGCCAGGTCTGGGAGAGCAGCCAAAAGGGAGAGGAATGGCATCCCACCGCCGCTCTCCGCGGCGAGGTGCCCGGGCACCGCAGAGCCTCCCGCCGCGCGATTCCTTACCCCCGCTGCTTCTCCTCTCCAAGGAGCTGATGCCAGCGCTCAGGAGGGTCAATGGCGAGTGATTTCTAACTATCTGCTCCAGATGGGAGTGTCCTTCCAGCGATGAATCACGCCGTTTTATCCCAGCATAATGTTACAGAACGCTTTACTCAAGCAAAATTCCATATATGAGGCTGCAGGTTTTCATCTCTTGCCAATTTCAAGTGGGTTTTGTTATCATTAGAAGAATGTAATTACGTACATCTCGCTATATTCCAGCCTGTTTCTCAACAGACTGCGCACAAATACCTACACATATTTAGAGACGCATGACATCAGGTTTTCACGCAGTTAAGTGGCTTTTAGATAACAAGCAGTGCCCCGTCCTTGAGAACGCGAAGATTAGATAAAATATCGAGTGAGAGCCGTGACTACCAGCCGCCTGTTTGTACATACTAGCGTAAAGTTTAACAAGGCAATTTAATTTATTTCGGTACATTAATTAGTCATGCAGAAAGCATTCAAAACAGACTAAGAGACAATTCATCAGAAAAGCATTAGTATTAAATCAGCGTTGGCTGCCGGCTGGAAGCTGCTCGTAAAGGCAGGGAGGCTCTTGCTGATGCTGAAGCTGCGCAGCCCGGCCCCGATCCCCATCTCCTGCTCCCTGCGCACAAACCAGGGGCACGGGCTCCGGCGGGAGCCCGGCGCGGCAGCACCGGTATTTCCTGCTCCTGCTTCCTCTCTGCATGTTTACGGGAACATAATCTGCAAGTGCAAGCTCTCTCAAGCACTTCTCTGACACAGCCAAAGGTATTTTTGTCCTCTGGGGGGTTTTGAGCCCAATTCCGTGTGTAATTTCATTTTTTCAAGAGTTACTCTGTCGACACAAGTGAGGTTTGCTCACTGAAAAGGCTGCGAAGCTTTAGACTGGTTGCTTAGGATTGATGTGCATGGCAGCTTGGAAACAGAGGTCCATGTCCTCCTTTAGGGTAGCTGCAGTATTAGTATTCATTTTAAAGATTCCATAGTTTCACAGGAAAAATACTGTGTAGTAGATCACTCATTAAGGTTAAAAAAAAAAAAAAAAGCCATGGGCTGACCTCCACAGACCATCATATCCCAAAGGTCACCTGAAGGAGGGCTTGAAGAAGCGCCTGGGAATGAGAGGAAACGCCTAGCAGAACGGGCAATAAATACAGAGGTCTGCTAAAGGGACAGGAGACCAAAGCTCTGCACGGGCAGGACACGATGCCCTTCCTCGCCCTGCTTCGAGGTACCGAGCGTTTCGGGGTCCGGGGCAGAGCCGGGACGCCGAGTGCTGTGGCTGGTGATTTGAAAGGCAGATGGCAGCCCTGGGCAAAAGGCCTTAGTCAGGGCTGGGTGTGGAGCAGCGCTGGGTGCTGAGCAGGCAGCGCTTGGATGGAGAGGGCAGGAGCCTGGAAGCCCACTTGAGAAGGAAGTTACGGCATCCCCAGTTAAATACCGGGCACTGCTTTGGCCAGAGGAGCACATCTTGCGAGGATTACTGGCAGGTCCCATCAGGTGGTGGCTGTAAAACTTACTGGAGCACCTCGAGCACTCGGTGCTAACGTGGCCCTCTCCGTGGGCTGAGGTGCTAGCCAGCTTGGACCCCAGATAACGAGAAATCCCCTCTTCAGGTAGGCTAATGAGAGAACAAGGTTAAAAGAGTGGAATAGATGCTGAATACTGCTAGCAGTGAGCCAAGCACCAGAGGACCAAGCTCCTGAATCAGGTCACTGTTAAATCCTTTAGAATGAAAAAGCCAAGTCTGATATATAGGACTTAACAATACACAGGTAATTATTTTCATATCTATTCCCACAAATACCATTAATAGGAATCAGCTCACCTGGCTGGAGCTCCCAAGGAATCATGAATCATCCCAAGCAATCAACCGTAACAATAGAGGCGATGAGTTTAGTGAACAGAAGACAAAAGGAGCAGCAAGGCACAGCACCAGGGAGATAAAAGGCTTAAAAGGACAGAAATCCCACAAGAGTATCAGGATTATAAAAGCTGTACATCTCAAGAGGGTTACAAAAGCTTTGTGTTTCTGCAGGTCAAAATGTGTAATTGAAAAGGGTTTTACACGGATCGATACACGCCAATTCACAACTCCATCAGTAGGAGCAGAGGTGTACCTACCTGACTGTGTGCATATATAAAACAGTAATTTCTGACAGCCCGGAACTTGGTTTATAAAGCTGTTTTTAAAGTAACTTGTAAAATTATGTAAGTTATGAAATAAATCGTAAGGCGTTTTAAGAGTCCCATACAGCTTTGAGGATTAAAGAAATAATTGATGTTAACCACAAAAACGCTGGGTAGCTCATTGTGGAAGTCACGTATTCCTTCTCCTGAGGAGGACTGCGCGCCGCAGCCGAGCACCGTACGTATCCCTTTGCTGAGAGCTGTAGCACTGACACGAGATATTTATGGCAGGCTCACGAGCACCAATGAACCAGGACATCCAAGTAGATGTTCTGTCACACCAAGTCAAAAATGGTAACCCCGGACCATCAACAGCTAGCTATTCGTAGTTATTAGCAGTTCATTAATTTAAAAGCTTACATGAAAGAGTTAAAAAATATAGACAAAACTGGCCTGCAACATTAGTTCTGTTGATAGCAAATCCTGTTTTGTCTTTAGGGTGCATGAATCGTGAACATCTGTTCCTTCAGAAATGGTTGGGGCTTTTTTTTTCTGGGCCTTAAATACTGTGACTCTGCCTTTGTGCGCTATTTAAAAATAGATCTCAATTTTCATACATCTTCAGACACTTTCTAATTGACCAAGCATGAAAAGACATTGCTATTTAACAGTATCTTCAGCGCACGCCTTGGTGGCACTGCTATGTTCAATGCAGTTTATTCATCCCCTTGCTTGCGATGGTTTATGAATGTTCACAGCTGGGGGACACGAAGCCATTTCTCCAGCTGCGTATCTTTTATGTGAAGAGCAGCATGCATCGATGGCTCAGCTCTGCTGGATCAGATCCCTCACATTCCCTGCAAACACCAGAAAATAGCTAAGCCAGGACTATTACCTTCTCGTTCTCTGTGTCCATCGTGACCTAGTCTAGTTTGGGTGCAGGGCTGGACTTCTCGGCATCTGTGCCTCCGGACAGAAACTTAGCGGATGGTGGAGGTTGGTGGATGTCGGGCTGGGACTTCCACGGTCAGGCTGCATAAAAGCCAGGGCACAGAGATGCTCGCAAAGCACATGGCTGCTCTCAGAGCTGCCCTCGCAGTCCGCCGCTTTCTGTTTTTTCACCAAAAAGAGATGGCAAAACATTCCTGTGCTTCCCAGTACCCTGAGTCTGTATATGTTATAGCCGTGGTCTTGCTTGTTGATGGGAACTGAGCACCCACATCTTCAGAGATACAGGAGGGTTCAGACACAGAGCTGTGCCCAGCTACCACCCTTTTCCTACAAACCTCAGGCAACACGGGGTGTTTGCGTGCTGGCCCCACAGAACCCTGTTTTTCAAAAAGGGTGGCCTCTGCAAGAAAAAGTTTGAGATCAGCAACGAGGGTATTAAAATTTGTGCCACAGGAACAAGACTGACAGTGCTGCATTGCCAAACTTTATGCAAGATTAATTGTGCTCATCTTGTTTGGTAGAAGATTCAAGGACAATAGCTTGGAGACATATTCTAAGCTATCGGTATTTTATAGTCATGTTTAAAATATAAGGCTTAGGCTCCTGCATGCCCAAACAGTCCTTGATTTCACATGCAATTAGTGACATAATTAACAGCATTTAATAATGTTCACCAGCTATCCAGAGCCAAAAGAGTGAATGAGCAGTCATGGGTGCCTTTCTGTGATAACAGCAAGACCAAATTCTCCAGTCCTACGAAGGAAATTAAGGTAAAAATCTATGGTGTTACTGGTCTCTGCTGTTTAGAAATTACTTTATTGGTATTAAAACTAGGAACACACTATTAAATCGCAGCATTTTATAAGGAGCAAGGCACATTGGGCATTCCTGTGTCTTCCATGGGACTTGGTTTAAATATTACTTGAAGAGAGAAAAATCTGCTCCAAAATCTGGTCCATTATTTGATCTAAGTGCACCCAGCCTAGTACCCCAACCTGCAAAGGAATCTCAAAAAGGAGTTCATACAAGCTCAGTATCCCTTCATTTTCCATGGCAGCTCTCAAATACAATTGGTTTTGGGCATCCCTTTGAGAGACCATGACTTAATAGAACCAAACATAACACCTACCTGGTTTAATAAAAAACAATACTTCAAATAAACAAGAAAACGGCGCAAGAAAGAAGGAGGTCAGGTTTACAGAAAGATGGGTACGTGAAGAACAATTAGATGGAAAAGCAGGGCTGCTTCGAGGACAAGGCATAACGTGGAGAAATAAGTGCGTGGGAAAGGGAAACATACGATTGAAGAAAATCCATTGTTAAGTGACAGAGAAAATCCCTATACCCTCAAGGAGCTGCCATCCTCTGCCTGGCTAGAAACTTTGTTACTTAGCCAGTGCATGCTTAAAAACATAAGCATACCCAAAAAACTTTCTTTTCAGGTTTCAGGCCATGAACAATGCGAGTTAGATATAATTAAAAAAAAAAAAAAAAACACAATTCACTAAGAAACACCACACAGAAGCTCTAGCCAAACAGTAAGCAGCACAGCACTCACACGCGGCTACCTAAGCTTGTACTTCCTAGCAGCAGGTGTGTGGCATGTTTTAACAACGTGCTCCCCATTTTATCAGCCACGGTTTAAGCGTGCCCGCTGTACCCACCAAGAACAACATTTCAGCGGACGACTTACGGCGTGTTTTAGTTGGCTGCTGGGCGTTGGCACCGGCAGGAGATTTCTGGCAGCATCCATCGATCCCAGGGCCGGTGCGCGGCATCCTGCCTGCCCCCAGTGTGCTCCATGCGCAGAGCGTTTCTGCATCACCGGCAGCCATGCAGAGCACAGCACCATGAAATGAAGGATTAAAAAAAAAATAATTAGTGGAATGAAAAGGAAGGTAAATTTTTTTCCACGCAGTTCCTTTTTCGCAAAGAGCAAGGAGAAAAGTGGCAGCCGTGAAAGAGACCCTGATTGCCTATTATTAACTGCTAGTAGCACCCTTGGTTTATTTACCAGAGTGAAAACTAATGGGGAGACTAATGAGAGGTTTGGTTTGACGCATTGTGGCGTTTCATTACAGTCTGGTGGAAAATTGGAAATGAACCTGATAGCCTGCACTCTGTTAACTCTTTCCCTGGGATCTGTGTAAGGAAGCATTAATACCCCTGCGACCTGCTCCGTGAAGATAAACGCCACATCCCACCCAGAGGACAGGGAGAAAGCAGAAAGCAAAATGCAGAGTCTCTTGGGAATGGGCAAGGAAATGAAATTCGCCACCTTTACGTGATAGTATCTTGGAAAGTCCAGCGTTTCTGAGTACAGAAATAACACCGCACAAAGAAATTGAAGCATTCTGAAAACCTTTCATAGATATGTTATAAAAACAAGCAGCAAACAGGTAAGACGGCCTATGGTTTTGGGTGATGCAAACAAATCTGTTTCCACCAGTCGGAAAGTACTAAGGCCATTTCCTCTGCACGAAGCCACGCACTTCCAGAAGACAGCCACGCCACCTACCTCCTTCCCACATGCTCGTGCACGTACTGCCTCCAGTGGTGCTGCCAGATCTCCTGTCTGCTTGATGCTCTCTGGTGGGTTTTGGTAAATAACAAAAACCACTTCATGGAAAAAAACAGCAGCTCCCTGTTCCCCAAACCAATGCATCTCTGTTTCTTCCCTGAATCTTAAAAAAGAGTGGAGGGGCTACAGTTACTCATTGCAGATAGAATTTGTGTGTGTATATACACGCCATGGCCTAGGGAACATTAAAGTTGTGTGATAAATAACCCAGCTTTTCACAAAATGACCAAAACAATCCTTTTACTTTTTTCCATACCCTGCCTACTAGAGGAGCAAGCAAAACCAGGAAATCGCCTCTGACACCAAGTACAGCCTCCCTGGATAAAAGCCACACAAGGAGCATCTCTCCATTTGCCAACACACCAAAATATTCAGATACAAAACACCTAAGCTTCCTGGTCATTTTGTTGGGGATTTTTTAGGTAGGGAAAAAATCATTTGAAGGAGATTCCCAATAAATTCTGATATTCGTAGCTGATTATGAATGACACTTGGATCCTCATTAATTGTAAAGAAAATACCTGTATGCAAGTTCTCAGCTCTCCACCATAACTAGGTAGAGAGCACAACCAAGATACAAGGGAACAAAAAAAAAATAAAAAAAAAATATGAAAAAACACCAAGGGGGACTAAAACATCAAGTTTATCTCAGGGAAAAAAGCTTTAAGTGCAGAGACAAGCAGCAGAAGGCACGCGAGAGCGGTGCCAACATGATGTGGAAGAAATAGCCCAAATCACACCCAAATAGGCTGACACCCCCTTCCACGGAAATGGTGTCAGGCTGCACGAACGAGCTGGGCAGAGAAAGCAGCTCTGTGGTGGCACAAATAACAGCACGTTGAACTCCAGCCTCTGCCTCTGGCCGTTTGTCTTTGATACAGAAAAATACCATTATGTCACTTCGCTGGTGCCCGTTCAAAGCTGCTCAAGCAGCACGTGGACTTTTGCCACAACGTTTCCTCTCCAGCTCCAAGACCAAGAAGAGACTGATGTGCAATTTTTCCCTTACAGATTTTGCCAGATTCTGGGAATTGCAGAAATATCCTGAAACCTTTGCCAGCATCACACGTGCAATCTTTTGGTTCAGAGACAGCTCCGGCGTTCCTTAGGACCATTTGGGCTGCTCGGTGCCCCAGAGCAGAGAGCCCTCATTTGGCTTGAAACTCGACATCTGATGCTGTTAAACACCTGATCCAATGCCCACTAAAGCTGAATTAATGCCAGGATCCCACCAACTTTAGTCTTTCTTGTTTAATTGGGCTGAAAAATATTTAAATAAAAAAATATTTTTTTTCCTCTCTTGCTTTTACATCAAAATTACTGTGATGGGTTGAGGATATCTGCTACCAGCAACCTAATCATAGCACCTGCTGCCTGCATTGTACAGATGGAGTTGCTTTTCAGCAAGGTGTCTTCCTTGGCTTTATACATTAAGGAGATAAAGTGAGAAATGTGGGAAGGACAAACTGATTAAAAAAAAAAAATGATTCTGCAGAGGGAAACAGTAATTGTTCATGTTAAGTGGCAGTTTGGCAGAACTGTGGTGTGATGTTGCTATATGTTTTATACACAGGGTAAAAAAAAAAAGCTTTTAGTTTTACAAAATAAGAAAAATAAACAAAAGAAGGGGGGAAAAGCCATTGGGGAATACTTTACATGTCTTTATACTTAGGATGTTAATGGTCCAAAATAACATCCGTATTCTTCCTACATTCCTGAGGGGGGGAAAAAAGAGAAAAAGAAGAAAAATCACTTGATGATTATGTTAGCTTGCTTTGAAAGCCCACAGCAGATTTATCATTTCCTTTGGAAAAACTGTACTTTGTTCTTCCTACAATATCATTCCCATCAACTGTAGCATGCCAAAAGAAGCGGCTTTGGGAATAAGCCAAAAAGATTGAGACAATGTGGTATATTCTAAGCACAGACTATTTATGGGCTATGAGAGAAAATCCTTTTGTAATTTTGAAGTCTGCATTCGGTGCAAGTTAATGAGAAAGTTCGGAGAGACTGAAAGGTCTCATTATGATATGTCACTCCACGATTCCATCTTTGTTTTCCTAATTTTCTTTTAAGCTGCTCCCAAGCTGGCTAAAAGAAATCCTTATGAGAGAGGATGAGATAAACTTTGAGGATTTGAATGTAGAGATGGCCAGTCCAGATCTGATCTGGTTATTTTGCTCTCATGGTGAGCTGGAGTGAAAGAGCCTAGGAGCTGTTGAGCTACAAAATCCCAGCTACGTTTCTCTCCTGCTCCACTGGCATCTCTCGGCTGAGAAGAGCATTTCTAGTTATTTTCATTACTGTTATTAAATATAAGCAAAGGAAATGGGAAACCATCCAGGAATACCACCAAGTATCATCAAGTAACTTTGCTTTTTTTGTACTAAATTAGTAATAGCAATTTCTAAGGAAACTTCAGGTTAGATCGTGGTATTTGAACTGTACCTATGATTCTTCTTATCTAACGGGGAACAAGCAATATTTTGAAGGATTTATAATGAACCTGAGAAATGACCACAACTTCTCCTATCTGTTTACCTCTCCGCAAGCAGTTCATGCTAACAGCCATGGAGCCAAGCAGTCTGGTTCCCCGCAGGAATGAGAAGAGAGCTGTAAAATTGCATCAGCATGAAGACAAATGCCCTCACCTGGGGGAGGCAGGGATCCAGAGCAAGTGGCAAATACATGATGAGATCTACCACGAACGCCACAGCGACAGGAACCGGGCAGCCGATGCTCCCCAAGCTGCAGAACTGGGGAACGCTGCAGAACTCCAGCCCTCATCCCAGGGCTGCACGACATGCCGGAAGCAGGCCACCAAATGCTGCTTCTCAAACGCTTTCTTATTGCTGGAATACGGGGGTATCTTTTAAAATATAAAATGCTCTTGTGCGTTTCTTCCTGGAGTATTGAAAACTCAATTTTTTCCTTCAAATCTCTGTTTTGAATATCAAATATTGAATAAGATATATTGCTTCAGTGGGAGAGAAATCAATGGGAGGTGCACAGTTTATTCTATTTTCTTCATATAATTCAAGCTCATTAGATATCACTTAAAAGATTCTGTTCTTTAAATAGCATAGCGACAACTGATCATCTGCAGTCTACTTTCATTACAGAAATTTTCATCGTGGAGATTACGTAGTTTCACACAGAATATAGCTGAGACAAACTCTCCCTGTTCAGGGATAATTAATGCTCTGACAGCCAGCAGCAGCTATGGCTCGGTGCTAGCTCACGCTGCTGGGAAAGCCAAGCACATTCATCAAAAGAGTATCGCAACAAGGACGTGAATGCCTCATTCACCACCACAAAGCTCTCCAGCTCTTCCACCACGGCCCAGTCCCAAAAAGTGAATTGAATTCAAGTGGGGCTACTCACACGCTTAAATATACACGTACGCTTAAAATAGTTTCAGATTGGGATCCAGTCCAGCTGGCACCAGGAGCAGACTCATTAGTGGGTTATCTGGACGTGCAGCTGGAGGGGGAGAAAGGCTCCCGTTGTGGTCCTGAGAAACTGAGGACCTGGTTACCCACCCTGCGAGGTCAGGAGGTGCTGAGGGCCCGCAGCGACAGCCAGCGGGGCTGGTTGGCCTCACACCCCAGGCAACAACGAAGAAAGCAATGCCCACAGTTAGCGCTTCTGCATTATGAGGTTAACCACAAAATAAAGTCCGTCGCTGCTTGGGAAGGATAAGAACCGAGCTAAAGATAAAGCACTGGTAAATGATGCAAAGCCATCTGCTGTCACGGAACCAACGCGCCAGGCAGCTGGGCAGGACCGCGGTAGCAGCAGTCACCGCTGCGCCATTTTGAGCAGGAGCAAAGGTGAGGAGGCGAGGCCGCCGCGGCCGCCATTTTGTGAGGGAGGAGGGCTGGGCCCAGGCTCTCTCGCGTCTCCGGCGTGTGAGGCACCTCAGAACCAGACACACTCTCGGCTTGGCCTGGCCAGCCTGCAGCCCACACAGGGCCCCCGCAGCATGCCCACCAGATGCCATCGGCTCTGCTCAGAGCAGCCAGATATCATTGCTAAACCAACCCGGTGTGGTTTCTTGAAGGAAACCTGTGAAATGCGTTACGCAGAACAGAGCATGTTCCTGCAGAGCGTAGGAACAGAGGTCTAAAACCCATGACCTACAGAGGAAGATGAAATGAACGGGAGCTTTTCGACCTAAGGCCATCTTCTGACAGAGTGAAAGTTCAGCAAAGATCACCCAGTGACAATCTGTTCAGCTAGCTCATGATAGCTGGGTTGAGAAGTAAAACACTTCCACTACAGCAAAAGCTACTCAAGCCAGACAGGAGCAAAAATCTAACAGGGGAGTGAAGCACTGGCAAAACTTTCCTTGTTCTCAGTGAAGTCCTGCAGTCCAGGTTAAATGAGGACCCCTGAGGAACACGGGCAGCAGGATTGCCTTCGCACCCATCCAGCTGAGACTTCTCAGGGTCCCCAATATACTGAACAGCAACATGCAGTAATAGCAATCATCCACAAAATGCATAATCTAAAGAGAATGGGCTGAAATAATCACGTCTCTCTAAAAGAGATGGGAGTTGGAAGGCTGGGAGGTATTCCTTACATCCAGCTCATACGGAGCAAAGGCTGCAAAAAATGGTTCAGGTCTTTCTTGTGATAGCACGGCAGCGACACCTGCTAGGAGATGACCGCAGCTGTACCCTCCCACACGGACACCAGGATGTCATGGGAGCATCCTCTGCAAATGGCATTTCTCTGCATGCCATGAGGAACATCTGCTGCTCTCGCTGCTGGGACGCAGCTAAGCTTTGCAATGATCAGTCTGTCCCCTTTCCATAGATGTGGGAGCCTCCAAGTAGTGCTCAGGAGCTCCAACTCGTTTTTGCAATTCATCAGCAAATATTTTATCTTGTTAATCTGAAAAGCTGGAAAAAGCATAACTGTCTTTAAGATTTATTTATAGCAGAAATTTTGGGGAGAGGGGAAATGTAAAACAAAATTCCTTCAAGTCAAGAGCATACTTTGCTAATGTGACATGATTAATGACAAGGATAAAATTATATTAATGGAGAAATTTATTAAAGTATACTTTGAAAATTTCATAATCAATCCAATTCTCCTGGGCTAAAAGCTAATGGGCATTTTCCCAGACTTCAACAAGAGCAAAGCACAAATCCTCAAGACAAGGACAGACTGCCCCACAACCAAATGCATCACTGCAGAAGTGCCACACTGACCTCAACCCTACAGGCCAACTGCATGTATTTGTATACGCAAATCAACAATCTTTGTCAGCCTGCTGGCGTCTGAGCTGGTACCTGCTGATCTAAAGCTGGAGACTTTGATGAGTGCTGAAATGGCTAAGTTCCAGAAGCCTGCTGAAAAAGATTATTGCCTGTGAACTTTCAAAGAGTTTTTTTTTCTTCCCTTTTTGTTATAAATTAGGCTATGACAAAAACACATTTCTGCAAAGCTAGATCCCGTCCAAATCTGGTCTTAAAACACAAACCCACTGGCTCCTATGGCAAGGTGTTATACGGGAAAGATGTTCATGGCCTCCCTGTCCCCAGCTGACCTTCCTTTTTCCAGATGTTAGAGCCCAAAAGCTGCGTATAGAAAGGAAAAGGCGTTCCCAGGAAATAGTATTTCATCTCATCTCATTATCAGATTATTTTCCCTCCCACACCTCGCTGTGGGTCGCGTTCTCTGTACAAAAGCTCTGGTTTCTGCTATAAGCAGCGGTGAGCTTGCACCCTGGCCCCTATGTTGCATGCTGACAGCTATCCTGGGCTGCGCCAAAAGCCAGATGCATTGATCATGCAGAGATGGAATCTATGAAAACAGCTCGAGGCAAAGCAGGAGACCTCTCCTGCCCAAGCATGGCCAGCTTTTCCATGCACAATGAACCTCCTTACACAGCACCGGCTTAGGAGAAGGTATTTTCATCATAGCTGCAGGGATGCTTTGTTCAGATACAGAGATTCCCCAGGAAACAGGAGCATCCCTCTGCTGCTGGCAGGCTGTCTCCCCTTGCACATCATCCTGCACTGTTCTGAACCACCCAAGGATTTGGCAACCTGTGCAAGACTGATATAACCAAGGCATCTAACTGGCTCAGGATAGCGTCCTCTCCACCGGGCTGTACGCATGGATCGGTTTGGGTCCTTGTTTTCTAAGCAGCGTGGTGAAGAAGAGAAGGCTCACCACAATTTCTCAACAGCAATAAGAGAGACACCAATACCTCACCCGTACTTAAACCACAGCACTGATGTAAAATCTCAGCTCCTTTCAGGGATCATATTTTACCCCTCTGCCCCACATCACTGGTGGCATCTTGGGGGTGGAACTAGATGATCTTTAAGGTCCCTTCCAACCCAAGCTGTTCTACAATTCTATGATCTTTTCTCCTCCAGGCCCTCGTGATTCAGAAGCTGCAGCTTCCAGCTGTGCTGGCTCCGTGCTGAGGAGCCGTGCGACAGCCCTGTGCTCTCCAGCAGCGAGCCAAGAATGCAGCTGTCAGCTCGGACCCTTGGCTTCCAGCCTTTGCTCAGTGCCTTTGTGCTCCTGCAGCTCCACAAATAGGTTTTCTGACATTTCTGAATGCACCTGTGTCCTGCTTTTGCCTCCCCAGGTCAAACTTCTCTCATGGGGGCTACGCTGTTGGATGCGGTACCCAGACCTACCTGCGATGAACCTGAAGCCCGTCTCTGCAGGTGTTTTGAGTGGTGGTGAATACAGCAATACGCAAGAGGTTTTCTCAGAAAACAAGGAGGATTTGGGGGCACCGGGCAGGAAACAGGAGAGAAAACAAGGGCGTAGAACAGGAGATCTACAGCTTCTTGTAGACACGTCCTACTTAACCCTGCCTGTAAAACTGGGAACCCTTCTTTGCCCAGGTAGGTGTTTTGAAGGGGGATGATTATAAACCCCAGATTCTCAGGAAGAGAAAATCAGAAAGGGGAATTTTTCCTTCCTTATTAAGTGAAGTTGTAGCATTAGCGGATAAGTTACACATAAATAGGAGCAAAGTGAAAGAAGGTGAAGCTAAACCCATCAGGTGTGTAGACATAGGCCTGGGCAGGTACTTGCTCTATGAAGAACAAGGGAAAACTATGCATGAAGAGCAGAGTCTGAAGGCATGATGAGCAAACATCAGACAGGATTGAACCAAATAGAACATGCTGAACACTGTTTGAGATGGCTCAAAGCCACACTGAATCGGAGATTGAGATTTTAGCCCCAGAAAGACAGATGCAAAGGATAAACTATAAACATAAACCTCGTGTTCAGCGAGGGCTTTCCTACCGTATCAGCTCTAAAATGCTTCTCCAAAAGCTACCTGTTGCTGTGGATGCTGACTTTGGCCATTTCTCTCTCTCTGTCTAGTATTTTACTGAATACACACACACAAACACACACATATATATATAAATTAAAAGATTAACACCAATAGGCAGCTTAGATGAGGTCACCAGAAACAACATTTTGGTCCAGCATACTACTAGATACATTAGACATGGTTTCCGTGCCTGATTTTCAGTACTCCCAGTGCTTATGAAACAGTCTGTCAGCCAGCAATGGACGTAGCTTCTCTGTCTGGGGGTGAAAAAAACACAATTTTATTTTTTCCCCCCAATATCTTTCCCTATATAAATGAGGAAAAGAGCATAGCCTACCTTTCTGGGTCTGAGAAAATCAGGACTATTTAACTGCTCATTTCCAATCTCTGAAGACCAGCATGAATACCACCATTGTTACATACATATCAGTTCCCAATGCTAGAGTTACATTACTTCGGGAAATAAGCAGTCTTTGCATTGCCCCTCCTAACAAGTATCAAGTTCATTTTTTTAAAGCATAACCGCATACCAAAAACACACTAGAAAATTAACATTGCTTTGCTTTAGCTTTTATTCAGAATCAAAAATATTAATTTTGACTAGCGTTCTGTCTTTACTAGCTATTTTTCCTTCAGATAAACAAAATATCCCAGCCCTCCATTTGCATTATCTCCTTGCATTTATCAAGTTCAACCTAACAATGGGAATACTGAGGAAATCCAGCGAGGAAACACAGAGCTATTGAGCGGCTGCGCCTATCGAGGACTCTATCAATCTGCATGTCGAACGCCACATTCTTCGTCGCTTAGATTTCAGCGGATACAAGAAAGAGTTGAGCAAATTTTATGTAATTGCTGTGCACTTAAGAGCTTCAGAGGAGACTGCATCTCGCATTTAGTTACTTTATAAGGCACAAAAGTACAGTGTGCTGGCAGTCACCTTATCTAGCCATCAGGACAATCTCAGTGCCCCGTATTAGTCGCGCAGCATCATTTGACCTCCAGTTATAAAATTCAGAAAAACCAGACTGGCCGCAGAGATGCTTAGCTGCACATTTTACTGGGTCTTTACTGGGATGTTTCTGCGATAGGGCTGGTGACAACCAGCTCAGTAGAGGGAGGACTACAAACACCACCAAAACACTGCGTTTCACGTGAGACAAATTACTCTGTCTGTATTCGCACTACGAAATGCATGTTCATGCTAGTTCGCCTATTTGAATTCAGCCAGGATTAGCCTCATGATTAAAACGCTCAAAAATCCGTTCCTTAATGCATTTCTGGCAGCTAGAGCAATAAAACCGCAGGGGTTTATTAGCAGCAGAAATGATTACGATTTTTATTGTTCGTGGATAATATTTTAAAAGTGTGCTTACTGACTTAGCAACCCCTTGCCCAGTCTAAAAAATTGGCTTTGATATTTTTGGCAAGGTCCTATAGGTGTATTTTGAAATTCCTTAGGAATGTAGATGTTCTTAAAAGCTCTGCTAAGTAACGACTTTAAAACTCTTCTAACACCAGGTGCCTTCTAACATAACCTCGTAACACCTCTGGCATACACTGGGGACTTTATAGAGGAGGATCATAGGAAAAATACACTGAGCAGTTGCAGAAGAATCAGAGTAACCCAAGCATCCAGAATGCTCAGTGCGGTGTTTTTTCCCCCCAGTGCTTTATGATGTTTATGATGTGTAAACCTTTTCCCGTTTGGCTTTATTAGCTGTGCCAGAGGTGTAATTACTGGTTAATCCTAGGGAGTAGCACGGTTTTAAACGGCTGCCGAAGCAGCGCTGGATGGTATCAGTGCAAGACACGGCTATGTACAGCTAGCTCCGGTGCACGTGCGCTGTGTAATCTGGTTAAGAGCGACTAATAAATGATTAATAAGGTCTCATAAAAGTCAGCAACACACAACAAGTCCATGGCTTGCAGTTGGGAGAAACAAACAGGACACACGGCTTATTATTGTTCCCCTCCTTAAGGAGACCACACACACGCACACGTGCTATAGGGGAACTTCCCAGTTAAAAACAAAAGCAAGTCACAAGCATAACACAAAAACTGAGGGGTTTCTGCAGAGGGATTTTCCTGCGTAACAGTTTATTTTCTGGAGGAGGTTTGTTTTTGTCAGATGGGTCCTTCTGCTTCACTTTGCATCTGACAGGGAAACCTGAGCGTTTCTAGCCTAAGGCCCCACGCAAATTCTTCCCTCCGTGATAGATGTTTACCTCCAGCTTTCGGACAGGGAAAAGAAAAAAAACCAAACCCAAGCCATGGAATGAAGTCCCTGTGTCCATCACAACTTGTCAGCATGGCCCATGATGCAGATGCCATGGACATAGTGCCCACAGAGCCTAACGATGACCTCCTACAGAAATTTCTGGTGGGTTTCTGGTAAAATTTAAGCAGACAGAGGCCACATAACACCTCAAGGTTCACCGCAAGGAAAAAACAAATAAAAGTAGAGGAGGCATGGGAGCAAAGTGCGATGTCTGGCTGTTAATGGGGGCTTCTTTTCCCAGGGGAGACTAATATCACCTCTCATTAACACCTAGGGCAATTTGCGACGAAGTAAGACTCTGCTCCGAGCTGATGAAAAGCAAGATACGCCAGGGGAGATGTTAGACGCGTGCTTTCAACACCGCCTTCAGTCTGAGAAGGTTTCCAAAAGGTTAATACATAATTATTACTCAATTAACACCTACATGTCCTCCGTAAGATTGAAACCTAAAGGGAGAACATCCTCTGTGGTCAGAGCCCCCCAAGTTTTGACCCCCAGATCTGGGCAGGGTGAAGCAGGGGCATGAAGAGGAGTGTGCATCCCCACCTTGTACGCCTCATCTGTGCTCTTCTGCTTGGTCACGTAAGGTACATGTGTCAGCCTTTCTCAAGTCTGGGGCTCTGCCTAGTCATAAACCTTTTGTGTTCTCCACAGGGAGCGTGTAAACATTTCGTACCTTTATTTTCTGGGTCTGATTGGTGACTGATTTAGCCAACCTAAACATCAGAATCTGTTCATCTTAACTGTAATAATGCCCCAGTGAATTACTTTTTTCCGCACAATTTTACTTAGTGTATTAGCTTCTGAATCCATCAAGCACTTTAAGCCATCAGATTATTCTTTTAACCATATCGCTAACAATTATCTTCTTCCAGAGGTCCAATCCCTCAATTTTTTATTTATTTCTAGTTTAACAAAAAAATAAAAGCGTAATTTAGTCAACTTTCCTATCTCCAGTCATCTACCTGCACTGGATTCATACCAGAGAGATTTACAGGAGTTAATGGCAGCAAGGGTTGGAGGTCAGCTGAGGAAGCTCTGAAATTACTTGCCTTAGGACAGCAAATTCCACAGCAGCTGCAGCAAAGCACAGGCATAATGACTGCTTAGATTGCGCTGCTGACAGATGGAAAAAAGGCCCCGTTACCCACGCAGCCCCAGCGTCCTCGCACACGGCATAGCTTTGCTCTCGGTAGCCGTCCCTCTCGAGTCAGGGCGTCTCGGGAAGCGTCTCTGTAACGCCGAGTCCAGGGGCAGCACAGCCCCTGCTGCAGCCGGGACGCACGCACCCACGCCTAGCACAGGCGTTAGCTCAGCCAAAAGGGCTTTAGGTTTCACATCCAATTTACACCCTGCACTTACGTGATGAATTGCTGAGCGACCGCGCTTTCAGTAACCCAGATTGCTCTTTCATCCTTCGGAGGTGTCCGTAAGTCAAGTTGCCTCATGCTGCTGTCTCTTGCCTTCCCCATGACCATCTTTTTTGGAAGCTTCTACTGTAAGATGGCTAGCACAACAAATTGTCGTGTCCTCTTTAATTTGCTTTTGGCTCCCATGAGCAAAGGGTTCAACCTTTTCAGCAGTACATTATCCTCAGGGGCCCTCCTTTGCCCACAGCCACCTATAAATTCCCAGCAACTTCCTTTAAGGCTGGTGCTTACTTAAACGTGGCAGGCTAAACATGCAGAATGTAGACGACAGCACGAAGTGTTACACGAGGAAATGAAAAAGGCACGTTATGCTCACAAGGCAATGCAAAGGAGGGAAAGGGAGAAGGGGAGACCTCCATGCTGCTGGAATTAATCAGGAGCTCCCTAGGACGGGGCCATGGGAAAGATAAAGGTGATAAATGAATGAAATGCCACTTCTTAAGCAGAGCAGATAGAGACGCTCTCACTTACTAAAGAAAGAAATAAGATAGCGATCTCTTTTCTCAAAGAGCTTTCAAATAAGAGCTAAAGGATTTTATCCAGAGTTTGAAAAGGGGACTTGTGTAAAGGCGTACATAAAGGCATTCTACCTCAGCACGCAGAGCTGGGCAGTATCGCTTCCAGGGTGTCTGTCATCCAGGGATCCAGAACCGCTTTAAAACCTGAACGAGTTAAGTCTTCTGGGGTACACGTGGGATTTGGGAGGATCACCGTGACTGCACTCAAACACTCAGAGGTGCAAGATGAACATTCTTGTTTTATACGGACTGCTGGACTCGATGCAAGCAACTACACACTACTGAATTATAAAGGCAAGAAATTGCAAAAAGGTAACCTCTGAAGGGTGAGGGTAGATTATAAGTGTGAATACCCTGTTCTTACCCAGAATCTTTAATTAATTTCAGACATCAGACCTTATTCTGCTGCTAATCCAAAGAGAGACATCTTCAAACATCAGCTCCTTTCCCACGTGCTGGAACACAAACTGGTGGAGAAAAGGGGCAAGTGAAGGGGGACTAATGGAAACTTTAGGGGATACGCAGGTCAGAAGAGAGAGAACAGCTCCAGATCTAATAAGGGCCCACCAAAACCAGCCCTCCCTTCCCTCCTCCCTGTTAAGAAAAATTGTCTTTCCATGGAGCCTTCGGGGAACGCCCGGACCCTCGAGGTCTGGTTTGCAGCCATAGGCGGAAAGCAACCACTGCTCCTGAGGCGCTGATCCAACATCCTCCTGGAGAACCTCTCCTGAAGATTCATTTCCTAGCTGGCCTCAAAGAACTTCAATACTAATTTATCAGGAAAACTGGTTATAGGAGAAGACAGCTTTTGAACGAGAAAAAAAAATAAAGCCCAGGAAATGAAGTTCCAAAAGCCCTTGATCATGGCATTTCAGATGAACTCAAAACTTTTCATCGATGTTCACAGAGCTTAAAAGAACCCTCACCATGGGGCAGTCCCAGGAGTTCTCTCAAACCTTCGTGAGTTCAAAGAATAAAAGCTGAAACGTAGCTGCTGCCAGGCATCGGCACGGAAACCTGACGGGCCGACTTTCATGCAAGCTGTACTAGTAAAAAAAAAAAAATTAAATTCCTTAATGTAATGCATTTGCCTAAAATTATGTCCATAAGGGATATATAAACATATGTTAAAGACAACATAAATCTTAATCAATGGTTTAGAGTTGCCAAATGTTTCAAGGCATGCATGTCTACTTGTGCATATTTTTACAGCATGCCAGCCAAGTGGGAAACAGCACAAGGTCTTGGCCAGTCCTCAAGTGCCTTAATGCTCATTTAAATTAAACTTTTAAAATGTAATTTAGTGGGGAGGCAGCATTTCAGCTGCTGAAAATCGGAGTCCTACAAACGTGATTTAGAGCCTTTGCTCATTAGTAAACTATTAATAGTATACGTGAAGAAAAGTAGAGTGGCTGCATGTCAAGACCAAGTCTAGGATTTCTTGACATGTCTTACATGTATAAATGGAATATTTATTTATAGCTGCAATAACAGAAAAAAGCTAGTTCTGGAAATGATTCACAATCAGAAAGGAATAAATTGTGAGTTGAATGTCATCCCACTAAAGCCCCTAGCACTGCTGATGTTTGACAGATATGGCAGGAGCTGTATTAGATTTATATTACTTTGAGAGAGCAGCTTATAAACTTTGGCTTGTCAAAGCATTTTCTGAGTGAATAGAAGGAAGTTTCAGAGAGATGGAGAACCCTCTCGGTGAGGGATGAAGTTCACCTGCACGGCAGTGTCACCAAAAGCAAGATATTCGGGGATCTTAGAAGCCAACACCCCCAGCAATCCCAGCCATACAGCGGCATCCACCGCAAACACTGCTCTGACATTTTAATTCCCACAAGTGGATATATGCATGCTGACCAAGGCAATTAAACAAATTAACACAATTGTCAGCAAAAGAAGAAAAAAAATCAAAACCAAATCTTGCACCTCTGCTGCAGTTACTGACAGATTTTCCATGCTAAATTTCATATGTGGACCCTCCCCCAAAAAGTTTGAGTCAGTTACTTACCAGAATCTCTATTTTTGTTACTTTTACCTAAACCAACTTTTCAAGTCTGGAGTTAAAGTAATTTTAGTCACCTTAAATTCACAAACATCGGATAATTCACTTTAAATAACATCCAGCCATTACAACACGGCATAAAAGCGTAAAGAAAATGTACGTAATGCATGCAAACGTGACTCTGGTGTGAAATACTGAGTAAAACAGAAAAGTTGTACCGATAGAAGATAGCTCAACCAAAATATCTGTACATCACAAGTGAAGCAAGGTAGAAAAAAATGTTTTTAATTATTCCTATTAAACCTGCCTGCACTAATGTGCAAAAAAATACTTTAAAATAGAAAATCACACTGATAACAAAATTTGGTGTTCTCTTATTTCACAGAGGAATCAACAGGTTTCCTACAGAGCCTGCTGGTCTCTTTCTATGTGGGACCAGTGACTAAGGCGCTGTCCTACAAGGCGTTAAGGACCAGAAATACCAACACACGAAACCCAGAGTTACAAGGTCATATAACACCCACAAAGAGTTTAACCTATAATTAACGCTCCACGGCAGAATGATTTAGAGCCAAGTGCTTACCTCTGTCAGCCACAGTAATAATGAACTTCCCAACAGGATTTTATGTTGGTGTAACCCTTTACAATTACCCTACAAAGGGGAGTGTTCCCCCAGACTTTCCTCTCTCAGGATTACAGGCGGAGAATGACGAGACGATCCCCAAACCAACATCCCATCGCTCCCTGAGCCCCACATGGGTCGGAAGGGACCCCGCAGAAAACACAGAAGGGAAACAAAAATTAGGCTGAAGTGAACCCTATAAACTGGCTTGCAAATGCACAAATAAGTTTAGCTATTGGATTATAATAAAATAATAGTAAAAAGCCAAAAGCCAGCTCTCCTTTGAACTACTATCACTTGTAGCTCTGAACAATTCAGTATAAAATTCCCGTAAGGAGCTGAAGTACAGTGGGTAGAGAAGGATGCTCTGGTTTTATGAAAGTAACAATCATCATCAGTTCTTGACAACCATAAATGCTTGATGTGGTTTTCTGAAATATCCTATTTCCCTCCCCCCCCTCCAGCTCAGTCAGTCCTGTTCACTCTGGTGCACGGCAGCAGTTAATTTCCTCGCGGGGATCAAGAGATAATACCTAAGGACTAAAGAAAAGCTGGTAAGCAATAACGAATAATGGCACAACAGAAGAGCTCATTAACAAAATATGGTTTCCATGCAAAGGATTTTTATTTATTTATTTTTTTAAACAAATTTGAGTCAGTGCCAACCTGCCCGCACTAACCAGGCATGGCAACTATCCCTTGAACCAAGGGATGCTCCTCAAATGACCGGGTGTATTTGCATACGTATTGTCCCTGCCCTTCAGGTAGCTGAAAGTCCTAAGGCACCAATTAAGCAGTCCCTAAATCCTAACATGACAACTTCAAAAGGTTGAAAGTGATTCACCGGCCTACAGCTTTATGGAAAGTATTAACTGTGGAGGAGATATGGAGCATAACTTGCTTCCTACTTTCGCATTTTATCAGGAACAATATTCGAATCTTTTTCATACTTATGTTTTTTTGAAAGAAAAAAAAATATTCTCAGCACTACTTCTTGTCGCTGACAAATCCCACCACCACCTAACATTACGCAAGTGAACGACGAACAGCAACAGGCTTTGCAACAATTTCTCTAGCACCTCCTCAGATATCCCCCCAAATTCAGGTCCCACAATTTGCATCAAGGCCAAATCATTTTCTTTCCAAAAAAATCAAAAGTCACTTCTGCAATGGATCTGTTCTGCTCTGACCCAAGAAAAAAACTGCAGGAATTCCTTCTTGCTGACAACTTTCATGGGTGCCTTTCCAGACCAGAGGAATATGTCCCATTTTGGGGGGTTCTGCAGGGAAAGCTCATGAATAAACTGTTCTCCACGAAGCATTTCTGAAAAATTTGATTTGCTGCCAACGTGAGCGGACTAACTCTGCATGGCAACTGCCCCCTCAAACAAAGTGAAAGCATCTGCACTCAGCACGGCTCTTAATCAGTACGGTCTCTCTTCATCAAGAGATAATAGACAAAGTAAACGAACAGGCAGTACTTCAGGATTTCAGTGCTAAATACATGAAACGTAGAGTGGACTCAGTAATAGAGGAAATGCTTAAAAAATACTTAAAAAAAAAAAATGCTTGCCTCTCATATCTTGAAGGTATCTTCCAACCTAAATGATTCTAAGATAACATTTAATATTCACCCTTTAGAGAGCAAATAACATTACCATTTTCATTTCTGGATTTTACTCATCTGTGCATCTTTGGGGTCCTTGGCTGCGAGTCATCTCACCATTACATAGGCACCACAAAGCCTTACATTGAAAATCCATTTCATGCAACTTCAGTGGCAAAGAAACATGAAAGCAGCAGAGATGCTTTGAGAGGCCGTAGGTCCAAAGAGAGCACCAGTGCCCGGAGAGTACAAGCCATCCCACACAGAGACACGTGGCCCTCAGAAGGGGCGGCTCTGGGCAGCAGCAGCATTTACAAGGTGCTTATGGGGAGATGACAGAAAGCAAAAGGAGAGTAACCACGTTCTCCTGATCTTCAGCACCTCTGTAGAATGACAAAGCCTTAAAAAGAAAAAAAGTACCTTTAAGAAGTGCATCACCAGAGGACAGTTTCCTCACGCAATAACTGGGAATCATTCCCAGTGAAGCTCCAAGCTCGCCTACGCAGGTGTTTATCAGCAGTCACTGCTGATAGAGATCAGGTGGGGGCTCGCTGCATTATTTGGTAGGATTGACCTGTATCTGGTAAAAGGACAACATTAACCAAGCTCACCACAAGATTATTTGGACAGAGCAGTTGTGCTTTAGCCTGACAGCCGACCTTTACCAGCGTTAGTTTTCAAATGCACGTAACTCCTGATAAAGAGCACAGCATGAGCACAGGGTCTGAGCGCAAGAGCAGCGACCACACTGGGCTGCTCTGGGCCACCAGCACACAGGGTGCACTGTGTGTTCTCTTGCACAGCACCTGTAACCTTGCTTAGTTTAAAAGCAATGCGTGCAGCACTGGTTTAAAAGACCCAGGCCAGCCTGTGAAAATGCCATGCATAGCAGTATGGAATAAGGCTAATATGAAAACCATGACCAAAAAAAAAAAAAGCATTTTTTTTTTCACTTTTTTTAATTAAGAAAAATCTTTCCACATGACTTTTACACTTTATCTTACTCTAATCTTCAAAAGGGGATTGTGAGCACTTGGTCTTTTAACTCCCTACTCAAGAGCTCATGAGTTTCCAATCAGTGAATTTACCCACTCCATGATGTAACCTTACCTACCTCATCTCTCTGATGAGCCCCAGCTGCAGACCAGACTTCTAACAAAAAACATTTGCAAACCCAAAAAACACGTATATTCCATTCCTTTCAACAGAGATTTTGTCTTTTGACTGCCCAAGCTGTTTACATTTTGATATTCTAGCCCCCCACAACAGCTTTGACAGGCTGAGGCACCCACTGCTTTTCACAGCTGTCTTCACCCTAAAATGAGTTCAAAACCTATCAGCCAAAAACAGCAACAAACAACCAAAAATGAAAAACCCAAGCCTTTTTTCTGTTTTCCTCCAAGACGACCACTCTGAAAGGCAAAGGAGAGGAGGGACAGCTTGGCACAGCACATAAATGAAGACCCCACAGCAGCAAAGGGGCAGACGTCTGACAAGTTTGGGAAGGATGAGAGGTGATAAGCACACATCCCCACGTGCTCCACGGGAATTAAAATCCTCGTTAAACTGAACGTTTCCCTCCTAAAAGGATCACAGAGCACACCCAGAGAACACACTTCGGAGAAGGGCTTCTGCAGAGCCACAAGGATGCCAGAGCCCAAGTTTCGGAGAGCTTGAAGAGACAAGGATGTGGCAAGAAGAGAGCTGGCCTTTCTTCCAGCAGGAATCACGGTCTGCAAGGTGACAGCTACAAGCTAGAGATGCCAAGGAAAGGCTTCAAATTAACCTCCAAGAACAGCATTGTTTCCGTCACATTTTCTAGAGTTTTCTGCTTTCAGGTTACTCCATTTTCTTTCCTGAAATCCAGGCAGCTTTTGAACTCCTAAGCGTTTCCTGCAGCATTAATCTCATCAATGTTAAAGTAATCCTTACGGCTAACTCTCGTTATTTCTTAAAACCATGTCAGATCCATGCAAAAGGCTGCAGTGTTTCATCAGCAATGACATTTAGGCTTTCATTTAGAGCAAGCAGACAGCCCACCACCACGCCTTTGGTTTTGGCTACCAGCTCACACGCCAACTTTCTTTCACACAAATCTGCCCAGCTGCGAGGAACGATGAAATGCCTGTACACGAGGTACGTGCTCCAACTTATTTATCTGGGTCTTTTAAAAAGTCCTTCCTAATGACTGCATCACCGTGAGTAATCTCCAGCATAAAGCTTACTGCAGGCTAATCTATATATTTCTGTTATTTCACAGAATCACAGACAAATTTTTCTGAAAGAATATAAATATGCCTAATTGCACAGCAACGACGATAAATACACTGTTTCAGCTCCCAGCGCTACTGGATACCGTGGTAAAATTCCTACCAGCTTCAATGGACCAGCACTCCACTCTATTTAAATTCCTTCCACGTCATGAAAAATGATGCTTTACCAAGCACACCTTACAAAGCCATTTATGTATCTATAGGGTTCTTTGGCAGCATTTTCTTTTTTTCCCCCCTATCATTAAACAGAAAGGAACAAACTGCTATCAGACTGGAAATACTAGTCCACCACAGAAAAACATGAACCCAAAGAAATGTGTTTGATGACTGATTTCCTAGCGATCTGCACACTGCCTGCATTCAGCAAGGGGAAAAAGAAAGAAAAATCAAAAGTGTCACTATACATTCAGAAATATCTATCTACCTTTCTAAATATATTTATTTAAATATCTACCCCTCAAGAAAATAGTGGCTTACATCTTCCCTTCATCCAACAGGCATCTGTGAACCCTAAATCTACAGTGAGCAACAACAGCACCCCTACCTTCTGCTCTGTGCCTCCCAGAAGCCTAACATCTCTTGCTTTGCTGAAAGTGGAGGAGATGTGTGGACCAGGAGGATCCTCAGGCGCACTACAAACTGCTTCTGCTCCAGGTTATCTTGCCCAGTCCAAGAGTGAACACAGGAACAGCATGCCCAGGTGAAGAGGGGCAGGAAACGTGCTCCTCCTGCTCCTTTAGCTGCTGGTCTTGTTTCCTCAATCTAAAACACCTGCAAACAGCATGTGCTGCAACACCAGGTGCTTGCAGCAGGGCTTCTTCCAGCATCAAGGCAAACAAAGAGGTTCTGTGGAGACAGCTAGAATGGGGTTTTGTTGTTCTTTTCTTTGAAGTCTTAAACTTCTTTTAAGTTATTTGCTATAAAATCTGAAATCAGCATTTTATCCTGTTTAAAGAGCTGGCTCTGTGCTGTTCATTGCCTTAACTTGGAATTTTAACCTGGAACTAGACCTCGGTTTTTCTGATAAGAGGCTAGTGTAAAAGCACGTTTCATTCTTTGACGCTCTTCTAACTAAATAGTAAAAAAAAAAAAATTCGTTTAAATGCTAAAACACTGTACTTGGTAACATGAACAGTTCCTCACTATTTGAGGTTTCTGAAGAGCCAGAGTTCTTTCATATCATGTCAATGGTTTCGACTTGGGCTGCCTGGGGAAAAGGGAATCTCCAACCCATGAAAAATGTTAGGTCCCTACAAACAACTACATCCACCAGGAGAAGGTGCAGCAGAACCTGCCCCGGGTGCAATTTCAGCTCAGCGGGTGCCCTGGTACCAGCACAAATTACACAGGTGGATTTTTCTTATCTGGAAGCAGCAAAGGATCGAAGAACCTTCCTCATACCTGGTCTTGTTTGTCTTAAGCAGCAAATGGATTTTTTGTCTTCTGCCACAAAGTTTTTCCACCAGCAAACATTTCAATACTTTTAATTAAGGTGCCATTTCTGGAGAAGATTTAAAACAGCAGCATGGGGTAAGAAAGGACTGTACAAACCAACATTGAATAGAGGTTTTCTGTATTTAAACTTTTAAAAATAAGTCTTCCATAGACTGTCCAGTGCAATGTTAAAAAAAATAAAAAATTAACCATTATACATATACATCACAAAACAACATTTATCTTTCCTCAACTGCATAAATTGATTTACATACCATTATTCATGAACAAAAATAAGATTCTCATCAGGTTCTAAGGGCACCATAAAGGGATCATTTTGCCCATGAATGCCATGAGTTTGGCACCCACGGTTTTTACCCAGTGCCTGCTGTCTTTAGAGACAAACACCTGCCCTGTTACTGAGTGAGAATGCAGTATTTGCATCTTATTGTTGGAGGCTGGGTGTACGCAGAAGCGCTAGCAAACTTTTCTGCTCTGCGTGTAGTTATGGACATGCATTTACACAAACATCACTTCCAAAGATGCATGGCGAATTTAGGCATTAACAAGTAATACACATTAATCAAAACTGAGATGCATGATATACATACATTATGGAGCCCCTAGAGATTATTTTTCTCAATTAATATTCGTGAAAGTTCCTAAATGAGTGCTTCAGACAGATATCTGAAGAGAAAATATGACTGATACTTCAATCTATTTAATAAAATATACAAATAAAATATACAAATTCTACCATAAATTAAGATTGCCTACATAGCTGATCATTAGTAATGTCAAAAATATGCACTGTAATTAATTTTAGCACTATTTTCTCTAATAATTAATGCATATTACTTATCCTACAAAGTCAGCATTTAACATTGGCCTAAAATAAAATGTGATCAGAAACATAAAAATTTTTACATAGATAAAAAGCAGCAAAGGTTAAATGTAATAATCAGTGTCAAATTCCATATTCCTTCAGCCAAGTGCAGCGCTAACAGTGCATTAACAGTGTTTGCATATTTGGTTTTCTAGAAACAACAGTCCTGAACTTTGCAATAACCAAGGTAGCGATGTATCAAGATGACTAGAATTGATCTTTAATATCCTGCACTACTGGAATTCTGTTACATTAAAAAATAAACCTTTGGCAACACCACATCCTCTCATAAACCCACGTTGCTGCCTTTATTGTTATTTATAAAAAAAAAAAAGACAAAATCAAGCATTCTATTTTGGCACTTCAGTGGAATTCTTAATTTCACTTTTATTCTAGGCAATTCTTCAGCAAATAAGTAAAAGTATTTAAATTATATGCAGGTTTCTTAACTTTTCAGTTTGGCAAACAGAAAAAAAATCAGTTCAACCAAGACAAATACACTGGTGCACACAGCCCCCAAAGGTCTTCCAGCTGTCACAGAGAACCCGAAACCCATTTCCTTTGCGCCTGAGCCCACCCTTTGGGCTGCCTTCCAAATATTTGGAATTATGCCAGGGTCTTCCTGGCACTCCCAAATGCTCTGAAACGGCATTTGCAGTGTAAACAAGTGTCAGTGCTTAGATTATTGTAAATTATTTACAGAAAACTCAGATAAGACTCTAGGGCACTTTAAGGCCTTGTTAAGATCGCCGTAATTATTCCCAGAAACGGAATTATGGAAGCACCTAGTGCTTAGAGGCAAAAAAGGGAAAAATAGCATGGCCCAAAACATCCTGTTCAACTCAGGAACTCCCTGTTGAGCATAGAGCAAACCTGGAATGATTTTTCCCTAAGAGAAAAGCTCCAGAAACCTGTAGCAAAAAGATGGCATTTAATGATGAAAAGTAAGGAACAATCTTAATTATGTTTGTAGCTATGTCTGACACCAAGATTAATGCCATAGATATGTTACCTAGGGATGATCTTTGAACAAAAGAAACATTTCCACAGAACATCCTTGGCAGCTTGGCATGTCGGATGGCTCAACAATGATCATCAGAACCCACGGCCTAAAAAAACTTGACTTAGACAGCAGGAAGTATTTTGCATTAGCAAGGAAAGTGTTTCCATCCAACCTCTGTAACTCTGAAACTGCCTGTCAACAATCACAGACTGATTTTTAAACATATTTATAGTCTAAAAAGTGTTGCCATTTTACAACATATAGAAAACAGAAAACATTACAAAAACTGTTTTTTCAATTGCTAGCTTAGACACATTTTGTGACTTAGAAGAGCTAATAGGTAAGCCAATATTAATGTTTAAAAATCCCAGTTTCTAGGGTTACTTGAATTTACTTGAATTTTTTGGAGATCAATTTTGCATCTCTTTGTAAAACTAAGTTTTTATGATCCCTCCTCTTTAAAAAATGCTTCAACGGTTTATTGTAATTTTAACCATCTCATTTAAGATGAGAAAAAAACCATTAGAAAAGATCAGAATAATCATACTGTTATAGTCGTAAATGAATAACAATTTTATTTACAAAAAGAAAAAAAACTGAAATGCAATTTTTCAACCATGTTAGGTCAAACCTTAATTATGCTGCAGTACATTAGGGTTGTCAGAAAAAGTTTGTGAAAATGGTGGGGAGTTGGAAGAAACACAATTAGGCCATCAGGAGCAGCCAAAATGTGTTAGGATTTAGGATCGTATAAAACCACACTGAGAGAAATCATCTAAAATCTGTACGTGCTGGTCTGTACGATAGCAAGTTTGCAGTGCAAAGAACATAAGGTAGAGCATTAAGGGTTTAGTACATCCAACTGTAACCTAAACTCTGTTCTTTGTCATCTTTGCAGCCATTTATCCAACCCATGAACAGTCATCTAAACGATTAGGATTCAAATAGCCAAGCTACGCAAATAAGCCACATTAAACACTGCAATATCATAATGAAAAACAGAATCTTGACCCAAACTTTTCAAATTTGGATGACAAAGCTAGATAAAAGGGATGTCCAGAGGCCTGGGGTATCCAGTGCTGACTTCTTACCAGTTGATCCAGCAAGGAAAACAGCATTTCTGGGAGGATCTTCGGCAAACGGAGACCAAACATAGCAGAGTCCTCTCCTTACTTATACCAAGTGCCCACTTACAATTTTTACGATGAAGTTGTTGCTTGACCATAGCTGCAATTTGAAATTCATGATATTATTGCTGCATTAATAGAACAAAGACAATGATTCAAAAGCTGAGGTGAGCAGTTGAGGTGGGTGGGACTCTACTGCAAGAAAATAATCCCATTGAAGGACGATGAAAATTACGTTTTAGGTGCTCAATGACCTCACAATTTGGGGACAGAAACTCTACACAATTTCACATTGTTTTATAATTCAAGTGTGAGCCATTGTATAGAAAAGAGATATAAAGTATTATTTTGCATTTCTTCCCATAGAAATTATAGCTCTGGTCAAAATAGAAAAAATTCTCTTGTGTATGTTTTCTCTGAAAACTGTAACTAAAAATAAGCTTACACACACCTGTGGATCAAGACAAGACAGTCCATGTTATTTATGCACAGTGAAAAGTTTAAAACCAGTTCCCATTAAGATACAGATTGGCACACAGTCCATTGAGAGTTCTCTTTTATCTCACCAAGGAAAGAGATTGTCACAGACACTTCTCTCTGTTCAAGAAACACACCAACCACACGTGCATTTTCATCATAAAATAGTGAATTATAATAACTTGATTTCACCCCACTGCCTAGCCACCAGTGGGTTTGCTTTTTTGTTTGTTTGTTTTTTCATTTGTGTTTGTTTTTTTAAATACTGCAGACCATTTGAAGTATCTTCATTAAAATATCCCAGGACTTCACGATGTACATGTGTCTTCCCACTGTCCTCTTACATTTTATGTAGCTGAGAAGTGTCAGTGGTTTCTCCTTGCACATACTGGATCTTCTTACCATTTCTGCCAGCCCACGAAAAGGCAAACCCTCTCGAGCACACGTGCAGGAGGATGCTGCATCATGACAAGGCAATCATCACGACTGACACAAGCACTGCGATGTTGACTGTCCACCTGCTGCCATCCGACGTTCTCCGCGCATGCAAGACAGCAAATACCGCATTTGTGTGATTGGTTGGTATTTCTACGTTGCAAATCATGCCTTCACAGCAAGAAACACATTCCTGTTGAGAAAAAGGAGATCACTGGACATGGGGCAATTCGGCACGGATGCTGTCTGCTTCGTCTTTGGTGTCTGAAATCTTTCACGTTAAAAATAACTCCTATCCAAAGATTTTAGAATAACACTGATATTTAAAAACTATCTCAAAACTGCATAAAATTCAGTAACTACTTTATGATATATAGTTCCTTTGCAAAAACATACAAAAGGTTAGACTATCACCAAAATATTTTAGCAGTACATATTAAAATTAAAAATGATAAAAAAAATCTAAAATGACTGAAGAAAAAGGAGCTTGCACATATTTCCACAGTTGTGAGAAATTCTAAGTGAAAGATTATCAAAATATATACACTTATCAAAATATGTTTTTTTTTTTTTTTTTTTAGATCATGCCAGCGCCACTGAAAGTCTCTCAAGACAAGAAGAAAACTGGACAAACCAAGAGTTTTATGAAGTGAGATAAGGAATACAGTAGTAGCAGAAAGACTCAAGACTGCAGCCTCCCTTATAAAAATAAGGCACCCATGTTACAATCCTTAGTCATAATGAAGGAACCAGGATGGTGTCAGCCTAGTGATAGTGCCTTGTTTTTCAAGAAAGTTTTCCGATGATGTTGGTTTAATAGGTCTGTAAATAGGAATTTTTTCTTTTATAATTTCAGCAGGTTTTATGCTACAGAAAATCACTTTTTACCTCTTTTAGATTTCTGCCATCAATCTTACGTAACAAATTAGAGTTTTCTTTATAGTACTTTATGGGATCCCATTTGGAAATTATTCTTCTGATAAATCTCACAAAGCATTTGGCTTCTGTCTTTCACAGTTTATTTGGCATAGCTCTTTGTATCTTGTATTTTCCTTTAGCACAGGAGTTCTTTTTTGGCATGGCTGCAGAACAAAACAGAGTATGTTCCAAGCCTCTTGCTAGTCTTACTCTATTTTTGATGACTTACCAATGTGGAAATTAATTCTCTGATTAAAGATAGCCAAGCATGGCTGTCCAGAGCCACCAAAGTCTTTTCAGAGCCACTGCACAAAAGGAAACTCCACTGTTCCTACAAGCAGGCTTGTGGAGACAACCAATATGGAATGTGAATCCCAGTATTTTAGCAGGAAGACCATCAGATAGGGGGGCAGATTTACTTCTAAAAATTCTGAACACTGGCAGCGTCACAGGTACATCAATGCAGGCTGCATAGCCTCGTTGGGTGCCTTACTCAGAACTCAGAAACCAAGGTGCACACATTGGATGCACACTAGCAGTGCACCAGAAAGCTCAGGTGCTTTTTTTAGAAGTGGTTATTACATGCTGTCACTCACAAAGAGGAGGAGGGGGTAGTTATGCTTCAGGTAGTAAAATTTAATTTCTGTTGTTAAGTACTGGAGAATACATCTTGGCACATCATCTTCAGCTCAGTGGAAAAAACAAGAAGTGAAATGGAAACCTCAAAACCAACGTGCTGCTGCCACAGAAAGAGTAGTGCTTACTGTGTGACCGCTTTCTCTGTGATGATGGCAGCCTACAAAATGGCACTCCTCTCCAGTAGCACATTTTTTGGTGACTGATGTACTCTTCCCATGGTCTGTGAAGAGATGAACTGTCAGACAGTACTGAGTACCTACAAAATAAATTTTAAAATGTTTATTTTCATACAGTCTGCATTCCTTTACAGGGTTAAAAATCTTCACATGGTTTAGCAAAATGTTCCCAAAAAAATGATGTATTTGGGTTGTCTAAAGCCATTTTTCAACTTGATCAAAACACCATTTTGCAAGAAATTAATTACTGATGAAATCTTAAGCTTAACTGATCCTTCAAATCTCTGGAAAGGCTGCTATCACTTAATTAGCACTGTAATCTACACATTTATCTTCCTTTCTCTACTTTTTTTTCTTTGTTTCAGACATGCTTCCTCATTCCAATAGTTCATTTCTTCCCCTTTCCCACTGTTACTATGAATAGCACTGCGAAGAAAAATGAGGAAACATATTTCCATTCTTTTCTAAGTATCCATCATTCCCTCATGCCGGTATGGTCCCTAGAAATTCAGGTCTTGCTTATCTCAAGCAAGCCTACAGTGACAATCATGTCTTGGGATGGAATCCAAAAGGAAGGAGATAAGACCAGGAAGGCAATTCTTAAGTTTTTTAATAACGTCCTTAAAATTAATTCCTAGAAAGCATATGGTAATATATATCTATATACATATACATATATATATATAAAATAATATTTGCACTGTTGCTTTGCACTCTGAAACGGTCAGAATATTCCCCTCAGCAAAAATCATATGACTCATTATTACTAATAACCTAAGGGAGGGCATCACTGTGTTGGTATGTTAATCCTTTTCAGTTAGACTTCTACAAGACGGCTGAGGCAGGGAGAAACAGATTTAACTATCATGGAGAATCTCCTTCGTGCAGAAACACTTACTTTCAGGACACCATCTATCTTCAGCCCATCTGTTACAGTTGTAGTTGTCCACCGCATTATCGCAGGTAAAGCACTTAAAACTGTTTGGAAATGGAGTGGCTTTGAAAGTATTAAAATACAGTAAGTTTGCAAATTAAAAAACAAAAACAAAACAAATATTTAAAATAGTATTGTAAGTGCTTGCACACACACACAGACATATTACATGCACGTACATATTTTTAACGGCCACAATCACCTACATATTCATCATTGCTAGATAAATAAAACCTATGCAACAAGTTTTGTTGAAAGCTTCTGTATCTTTAACTGTTTTTGCTATGCCTGATCATTAAAACGCCTCCTCCTCTTTTCACTCTCTCACAGTCAAGAACACCATTTAAACATTGGTGGGAAAAGCAGGAAAGAGGGAGCATCTTATATGTATGTACGCGATAACACATCTGCATGTATGTTTGTACAGACACACAGACTCGATCTACATTGAAATGGCTTTAAATTCTTTTGATGAAAAAACTACATCTTCAAAAACAGCTTCAGATTTTGATCTCCAGCTTTGGAAATTTCATTCCCTTTGACAAAGGGATCAAGAAGACTACTTTAAAAGCTTATTTACATGACATACATATACAAATGAACTTGAGACGCACAGTTTCCAGATGCACATATGTACCTAATGTATCTAGCTGTCCAGAGTGTTTTAGATCTGTATCAAGAAAATTTTCTCCCTTAAGTGAAGGCATAGGGAATACTTCTGATGTTAGATAAGAGGCAAAAATATGATGCTATTAGTGACAACTGGCTTCACAGGTCTCACAAGGTTTTTAATTACCTTCAGCTTGAATTAATTGCAGACTGCGTACCTATTCTTTCCCTTACAAAAACCCCAACAAGATAAAGGACAAAGACACCTGTTCTGTATTATTTAGAAGAAATCCACTGCATAATGTTTTCTGTAGGAAGTCATTTCAGAGATAGGAAAGTACAACAAAAGCATTTAAAATGTGAAAACTATTGCTCTGGTGCATTCTTTAGTTTAGCAACGCATGCAACAGTTTGTTTTCATTCAGTCAACATAAAATCTTGGGAATAAAATAAACTGCTATGGATTAAAAAGCTATAGTTTTATTTTAAATATCTAGTGTTTCGTGTCTGAAGAAGAAAAACCCGTAAGAAACAAAGGACTGAAAGAATATGGCAACTAAAACGTTAAGCTACAATTGCACACAGAAGAAAAGCATAACTGTCTACTTACGGTCTAGTGGAGGCCTCACATTGTAGAAGTTGATGTTCTTTGCTGAAACCCAGTTCCCTGAAAGGACGAAGAATGGAAGAAAAGCTCCAACCAGCATGTGACAGAATAACAACATGCTGAATACTGTTGTACATGAGAAGTAAAACTCGTAGGCCTAGGAAAGAAAGGAAACACATTGTTTAGGGGGAATCATAAACAACTGAGCACATTAACAACAAACTTCCTACAAACCGAGTCTGAAACCTTGAGAAATCAGTCCACAAATCATTACTGGGAAGATGGCTAATGCAAGCTACCTCATTAACAGTGATGAACAATTCAAAGCTGAGCAGTTACTGCCTTCTGCTGGCCAAGATCCTGTACAAAGTAGTTAAGTTTCCACAAATTTAAGAACGTTATTTCTTTAATCCATGTTTCCTTCTAAGCAATGTCAGTCTCATAAACAGATGCCTTGTAAGCATTCCTAAAAATCAACATCAAGACAGAGATCCTTTATATCCTACTTGAATCAGACAGAATTAAACACCAGGAAAATATATTGCGGGATATATATATATATATATTGAATACAAACAGCCTAGAACCCAAGATTTAACTGATCCAATTCCTTAAGTGAAATATACCAATGTCTGTTGACTTCAGTTAAGTGACACCAACTGAATTAATTCTAAGTGCATTTATCAGTGGCATGGCATTAAAGATCACAAGTGTAAATTAGATTTATTCCTTTTGCACACCAAGGAAATGTCAAGCAAGATGCTTGGTGATGATACAGGCATTTTGGAGAACTGCAAATAGAACATCCAAGGAGATGAGACAAACATTTTGGGTGTGCTTTGTGCATTTCTTTGGGCCCTCTTTGTTCTTTGGCAAGGTTTTACAGGGAAGAAGAACTATCCCATTACGTTTTTGGTCAGTTTTATATTTAGATGTATACACACACATACAGACAGACATGTTTGTATGGCGAAATGTGGTGATACTGGACCTAGTTCAGATATTAGAAAGTAGAATCTTATTAAATGGCACTCAGCCCATGCAAATTCCTAGCAGGATAAACAAGCTTGAGAGGAGGCTCCCGCTAAACCTGAGACGTTGCTTTGTGGTGCCAGGTGAACTCATTCAGAAATCTCTCTGCATCCCCCTGCACAGGCCTATGTCGACGTACACTAGGCCATGCAGGAAGCTCTGAATGGTTCCCAACACTGAAATGAAAATGTTACCGACAAGACATGGCAGAGAAATCAAAGGACTTCCTTCTTTTTCCTGTTTTTCAATTGACGCACACAGGAATCATTTGAAAGATTTTTGCCTATGAAGCAATCAACAGAAAGTTCAGCTTTTTGCATTGGGAGCTCATCTGTCCTGCTTAGGATCTGTTTTTTAAATCATGGCTTTATGGATAGATTTCAGTAGATACTAAGAACGTCACAGCATACCTCTACTTACAGTGCACCTCCAGGACTATTTTATGGGGATGCTCCAGATTTCTTCTGACTACAGCCCAGGCTCTAGAGCAGAATTAAGAGAAAGAACCTGTGGAAAACAAACAGCAACTGATCATCAGAATTCTGTCCTGAAGGAAATAATTAGCTTAATTACTGTTTGCCCTATTCTTATTAAAAATAAGGATACAAAAACTACCATATTTCCAGGTTTCTAACAAAAGACCCAAAGAAGTACCTGAATTACACACTGTGGCTCATTGAGCACTGTCGTAGTACAGACGTACAGATTGCCTCCTTCCTGTGACACCCTGGTCTTACAAAAGACAACGAGAAACAATGAGACTACTGAGCCCTTCCACGAGGAAGTTTACTTTTCATTTACTTTTTTTTTTTTTTTGCAAGGGAAAAACATTTTTCAGGCAATTAGCTGGGTGGGACCAGACGAACATATATTTCATAATCTAGAGATATCTATCAAATCTTTCAACACATGCTATGACCAAAATAGAAGCACTAAGCAGCAGCAAAGTAATGTAAAAGAGGAAAGACGATCGTCAGACTCCAGACTGAGGTTATTAGCAAGCTATGTAGTAAACAGGTCCCCCACAGTTCACTCTTTACTGAAACAGGAACACAAAAACGTCAGCCCAAACCCTAACAACACTGCAAAATCAAAAAAATACATGTAAAACATAGGTACAGCTCTCTCCAGTTAAGCATGGGCGTTTGCACAGTGATATTCTGCAGGACTGAAGACGGTTTATAACCCCCTTGACTTGTCTCACCAACATTACAAGTGTACGCTTACTCTTAGTGCTGCTTTGCATTTGTTGAGACCCAAACCCATACATCATGACTTGACGTTTTTCCGCTGTCCCAGGGAATTCCTATTCCAAGTTCCACAGACAACATCTTTTTAGACAATAATTCCCCATATTATCCAATCCCACACTTCCACTTTAACCTATTTTTTAATCAGGATTCAATGCTCTAACCAAGAGAATGAATCACTGTGGTGCACCAAACCCCTTTAATACTGCAACCATCATTCTGGATGAGTTGAGGTGTTAAAGTTGATGTAATCACAAAATGCAATAGGTACCAGAAGCAAACTACACCATTAGCATATTTTCTATAGAATTAACCCTGCCATGAAAACAGCCAGCCTTAGAAAAAAAATACCATCTAAAGATGCACAAATGCTAGCTCAAGGGATTTCATTTCCCACACGGAGGAGACCCCTCGCGTAGTGAACCAAAACCAAAAATGCCTCAAACACACAGAATACGAAACATAGTTACGCACAACTGAAGTAGCCAGCTCTTGCAGTGCTTTCTTTTCCGCAGAGGTGGAAGACATCCTTGCAGCCAAACCCTACATAGAGGTTTTTCTATTCCTTCCTAAAGCTATCTCATGACTGGCACCCAAATGGGACAGCACGAGGCTTGGTCTGACCCCGTACAGCCATTCACTCTTACATTCATCCCATTTATTGCTCAATTCTTTCAGATTTACTCTGGAGGAAGATAGGGCGTTGAATCATTTCAATGCACAGTAGTTGCAAAGTTTATCCCCTACACTACATTTTCTGCAGTTTCTACTTGATTGAGGAAAAAATGGCCTTTATGGGAGACTGGTCTGTAACCCTACCTGATGCACCTGGGTAGCAAATAAAAGGCACAAGCACGCTTGTGCCAGCTTTCTGCAAACTCGGGCTCCCTCCTGCCCTCTCCCCCGAGTTCCTATTGCTTTCCCTAGGGACGCTCATGCCAAACGGAAAATTTCAGAGAATATAAATACAGAAAAGCTAGTCTTCAGGTGGTGGAAGGCACAGTAAATTGACCTCACAATTTGCTGTAGTCAAAGGTGTCCTTGTTTGCTAACCAGGCCAATAAATAATGGATGTCCTTTGAAGTAGCCTTAGTTACACAGCTGCACCAGAAGCCATTTTCAAATAAAATGGGAAAATATTGGCAAAAAAATAATAGCTTTCATATCTCATCCAAAATCTTTTAAATGCTTATTTTTTTTCACAGCCTCTTATCTCTGCTCTGCTTTCACATAACATTATCTCGGAGTATGAGCAAACAGTTCATTAGGCACAATTAGGAACTCTGGTTAATGAAGGAAAAAACTGTCACTATATGGAAGATTAACTTACGTAAACAAGACAAAACGTGGAGACAGCATTCACGGGGTGAGGGAAGAAGACCTGAGAGGGACGGGCTGTTAACATAGGCTCTGTAAATAACCTGCAACCGAGGCACATTTCAAGAAAACCATGAAGATAATGGCAGAATCGACCAACGTGTTCTGTAAGGTTTCACACTTTATTTTGCAGTGTGTAAAGGAAGAGTAGGAAGCAGTATGCTTGATTTCTGATTTTAATAAAATTCAGGTCTGTCTACATTGTTTTTCCTGGCAGACTCGATGGAGGATTAGCAGATTTAACATTAGATATGCAATGTAAATGAAACTTCCTCCTGTCATTTTGTAAGCAATCTTCAGGTGCTATTAGATAATTGTGAATGCTTACATAAAGCTTATTAAATACCACTTCAGGACATAGGAGTTAGACATACATAGGCATAAAGGTATGCATGGTAAGGGCTGCAAAAGTTGTAACCAACACCTGACATCATCAGGTGCTCCCTACCTCAAGTCAGAAAGGGTAAAACTGACATTCTGACTTATCTAAAAGGGGAAAAATAACTCCTTGGCTTCCTCATGTCCTAGACGAACACTGCCACTCTCATGTTTTCCTCTAGAGACCACTTAATTGATCTGTAAGCTAGCATTTACTACATTTCAAAACTCAGGGAGTGAATAAATAGGTGGAAAGACTAAGAGAAAAACCTTAATTTTCTGTGGGAAATAGGCAGAGCACACTTAAATTTCTTTAAAGGGCAAAAAAATGAAATGAAAAGATTAAAAAGCCCCAAAATACTATTACAGATCTGCAAAATAAAACTGTTTGGTATGCAAGTTCTACCTTTCCTTACCCAAGGAGTTGAAGTTTCCATTTTCCTTGTAGCACGTTACCATTAGAACAAAATAACACAGGAAAACAGTTTTTGTGTTACCCTGACACGTATCTGCAACTAGTAACACTGACAGAATAGAATTTGTGCCATCAAGATCATTTTTAAACCCACTTCTTTACCTTCACCGACAGTACACTTCACCATGCCTGGCATTAAATTTGGTGTTAATTACAAAAAATTATAGAGCTCTTTATCTAAGGTCTTATATAAATAAAAGACATACGGGTCTGGTAATGTCAACACCATTTAGCTTGGGGTATAATGCTGGCACGGGAAGTTGTGATGCAGACACATTCTGAGACACGTAGGTAGGTGTCTGAGTACTGACACAATGTGGGCAACAGCAACGGTTTTGAAAAACTGATGTCTAATTAATGTGATAAATCTCAACAATACCACTGAAGTGAAGTATTTGCAAGGATAAAGCACGTGTTTGTTTTTAGGCTCATACAAAGGAGATCCATGGAATGAACACTGCATTACAATTCATGTTACATATCGTTGCTTTTATAGACAAAACTGCTCAGCAAAGACAAGTTCTGAGCTCTGACATTTATTTTAAAATTCAGAATCCTCAATCATCCTTGAAAAGCAATTTATGCTATCTAAAAATCCACTAATGAGACATAAATTTCCTATTCCCTTCTGCAAATATAGAATTTCCTCAAACAACTGCACTTTGTTAAGCTATGCATTTTACACTCGAGCTTGTGACAACTTCTATGTCTCACATCTGAAATGGTTTTAAATCTCTCTCTCCCACCTGTGCGAGACTGGAAATGGGAACTTAATACTACTCTAGAGAAAAGAGATTACAGGAATAAGTGTGCTTTTACTTTCCTTGCAGTAAAACCAGATGAAAGGACTGATCTACACTTGTTTTAAAACTGCTGCCATCTTGTATACATACAATTTGCCTACCTACGACAACACACTTTTGCATTTCTCCTTCCCCTTCCTTCTCCTTAACAAAGCTCAAAATACTAACAGAATTATGCTTTTCTCACAGTTTTATTAAAACCAGCATTTTATTATAAACAGCACCGCAGGAATCCCAAGTACCAGTAGATACTAAAGCTGACCTAACATTTTAGGCCTTTTGCTGAGCTCCTCAGAGCACTTCTGCAAATATCGGTTTAACAATATTAATTTTGCAGAATATTTGGTACAGCACCTTAGTGTATTAAATGGAAAATGGAGGTCTTCACCGAGTTGTATTCAACCTCAGAGGTATGCTTTTTCACTTTTCCAGGTGAAATCCTATTTCTAACACAAACTATGCCCAATATTCACAATTACATATGTCAAAAAGTTACAGATGCCCTTCTAGACAGTACGACATAAAACATTCTAGGCAGTAAAAACGAGAACCTACTTGATTTCCACGTGGGAAACAAACGCTACTCACCCTTTCAAATTAAAATTTCAAATCAAAATTTGCACAGAAAATATTTAGCTAGGAGAAAAGAGAGTTTACATGCAGCCCTATTTCAGATCTTAAATTCAGCATAATCTGTTTGAATTTAAGAATGCACTGGGGGAGCAGACAAATAAGAAGGTACGACACTTTCTGCATCACAAAGGCCATTTTTCACGAGCTTCACACTCAGCTGTATTTTAAAGCTAAGATTTAAGCTACGCACCAGCTGAGTTCATAAACCTGGGAAGAATGCCTAAAGCTTTTTTTAACCCAGCACTGATGTACGGGGTAGATTCATTGACATCAGCCTTCCCTTCTTTACTCCTGGTCATTACCTCACTGCTGTTGGTCTTCAGCTGTTTGGGAAGAGTAACGAGGACAAAAAGGTCAGTCCCCTGCCCTCTCCTCCAGCCTCAGTTGCACCATTTTCCCAGGTTACAAAGGGTTTGGTATCACATATATACTAACACAAATTCTGAGCTGAAGGACATGCAGAAAAGGTGCAGTAACTCTGTGTAGTTTTATCGCACCGATCGTCAGGGTCCGTGCTCAGGGCACAGCGTTCCTTACCTTCCCAGGGCAGGACACCTCACGAAAACCTCAGGTGCTCTTCTCCGCAATAACCCAACGCCAGAGGGACTATTTTGCCTCCACTTCTCAGCAGTGGGGGTACGGTGAGCAGTGCCCTTCCACCACCGGTTTGTGCCTGTGTAAAACAGCAGCACCACCAACTGCTCTGCGCTGCAGCTGGAGAAACCACACAGCCGCAGAGTCAACCACAGGTTTATACTGGCAGGCTTAATGTGTGAAATTTATAGCGCTGGTACTTGTCTGATACTATCTTTGTCTCACGTTCATATCAGCTTCCTGGTGGTATGCGATCCCTAGGACTGTAAACTTTCTGATCTCCTTGGACCTGTCCTCTTGCAGCACACAGCCCGTTCAACTCCTTACTGAAAAAAAAATACACCTTTTAAACCAGAAATCTTTTCCAAGTTTTATTTCCATGGCCTACATGGTGCTTATGTCTACAAAAAGGGTTGATTTTCATTGCAGGCATGCTGGAGTTAGGGAAAGAGTGAAATTCTGATTACTGTCAAGTCAATACAGCATCTACTATGGAGTAGCTATCCGGTTAACGTACGAAATGCCGCGCTTGAAATTGTATTACCTACAAAGCTGCACTGCAGCTCAGCGTCATACATCACATCTAACATGAGCAGCATTGCAACATAACTAGTTTTGAGCAGAAAATTAATCATAGTGTCACTGATAACGCTTCTGAAAAATGTTTTGGGCACAAAATCCCCTCTCCTCCGCATTACTCTTCCACATTACTAAGGCAGACACTTGCAGTTGCTGAAAACCCATCAAGTATTTGAGCAATTCCCATTATTCTGCCTTGCCCTATACCAGCTGACACAACAATCTCATCTTGCAGATGTGGTTCTCAGTAGGTGAGCTCTAATTGTGCATTTCCCCCCGGTTTTCTCTTTGAAGGTTAAGACTCTGAAGGAAAGGATACTTCAAATATGGCTTGAATACTTCTTGACGGAAGGTGAGGATTTTTTTTTCTTGGTAAATAAGTATTTTCTACTTGAGATACAACCGCTAATGGAGAAGACATGATGAGAACCCCACTTCCAAGCCAAGGTTTTCTTTTGGGGGTACCCTGGTTTCTGCAGCCCCTTCTACCTGAACTCTTCACTCCTATTAGTGTCCAGCAAAGAGTGAGCTGACGGGTTGGCACTGAGGAGAGTGCTTTTGGTGATGCCTTTTAGAAAACTATTGACATATACAACAGAACGTATCTACACACATTTTACAGCTTTGTCTTACCTAAAGATTAACTTGGAAGATACGTCCAGGGTACGTGAACTCTGCAAAGCAAGAGATGAAAGGGGGTCAAGAGAAAAAGGCTTTATTTTCCTCAGAGGACTAACACGGTATGTTTTAATTCCTTACACAGCTTCCACCAATAAAAGGCTTAAGAGCTATTTGTTTGTTTTGAAATGCTTTAAACGAACAAGGCGTAATAAATTGCTGACCCATCCGATCTGACCTAGCGTAAGATGGCATTTGCTTCCCATCAGCACCTCTAATCCAGGCGGCTGAAAACAGCAAGAAGCAAATCCCGGTTCCTGGTAGCTGAGAGCGATTACTCCCAGGCAGCACTTGGCACAATTTGTTAGGTGAACAGCCTCAGCCAGCTTTCTGCTGCCGCGTGAGAGAAAAGTGATGTGCCCTCGTTTCAAGGGGAGGGGCAATGCAAACACAAAAAGCTCCCTTTCACGGGTTCACAAAAGCCGTGTTGACATACGTGCCGTATCTTCAGCTACAAAACCCAAGTGCTGCACTCTTCTCTTCCTCCAAGGCTCATATTTCTGGAGGAGGAGAACCAAGTTTCCATGTCTCTCAACGCAGCTTGGTACTAAGCAATATTTAATTAGAATTAATTGAAGACAATTCATTTTGTGGCGTTCCTCACATTTCCCTTCCTGTAAACACCCATGCCCTAGAAGCGGAACCACATCGCTGCATGAAGGGCAATCTCTCTTCCACCATCCTGCAGACATTTGCTCCAGGTGCTGGGGGCTCAGCCCCGAGTACTACCCTAGCTAGGAACCATCCCCAGGGTTGGGAAGGAACCCAACACCCACCGTTCTGGGCTCTGCATCATTCTCAAGGATGGACGCATAGCATTTCATAGCATTTTTTCATAGTATTTTTCCCGAAAGAGTCACTAGATTTTTGAATTGGAACAGCGTGCAAGACGGAGCCATCCAGTTCCAGTTCTGGTCATTTGTGTCAGGGCAGCACCAAGCCAGTGCCCGCACTTCTTGTTGCTTTACCTCCCACCTAACTCCCTAGCAAGGCAGTGAAATTGTCTCACTTGCTAGAAGAGATACCTAAGTTTTATAATTCATGTGACCGAACTGCCCCTACTCTATAGCTCTTCTGCATATTCTCCAAGCACAGTCAGGTTATTTCCCATCAAATGCGTCTTTCCCACCTTCACATCTCTGAAGTCCTGCTCGCTGAGAAGAAATCATCTTTAGCTTCTGGGTATTCCTGCAGAGCAGAGACAGGAATGTACATTTCAAAGCCTCGCTGCTTACTCCTTTCAGTCAAGTCAGTGCGATAATAAATGCAATAATAAAACAACGTGGGAAGCAATTTATAGCCGGACCTAACAGAGAGTTTTCATCCAATTAGAAGAACAATAGAGACAAAGTGCACTCTGCCTCTGCATTTATCTGCCCCAAAGATGACACACTCTTAAATAAACTGAAAGTGCAGTAACAAATAGCAATACAAACGCCTGTGGGTGGGGAGATTTATTTACTTTCCATATTGCCTGTAATGCGCAGGATTTAATTTGACAAATTAAAGTTGGCAAATTTTCTGTTTCCTTCACTTCCTGCTCGCAAATCAACAGTAATGCTAAACAGAAAAGCACTACAAGTAGACAAAATTCCCCCTTCACTAAAGCGATACATCCCTGGCAGCTATTGCAACCCTGAGTAAAAACAGAAAAGTATTGTATTCTAGAAGCATAAAACGTAAAAGTAAGTATTGTATTCTAGAAGCCAGTTCCTATACCTGAAATGTTATTAGTGGTTTAGCAGAAGAGTTTCTCCAGAGCTTTTTGAGCTGGTATGGGTGGACTATACACCAACTCAAGAGACAAACATTCTGCCTTCTTTTTTTTTTTTCTTTTTTCTTTTTCCTAAATTCAGATCCTCCCGTGCATTTCCACATGGGCTGAGAACTCTCCCTTTCAGAACGGAGCAGACACCCAGTCCTGCATCCACTGCAGCAAACTGACTTCTCCGGTTATTGCTGAAGCCTACCAGCTGGAACACATATAAAATACTATGTGCACTACCTGCACACTGCACTTCAAAACAGATGCACAATTCAACATAAAGGGTGAATACATAGTTTATTGTAGCTGTTTCTCTTCATTGTGCTTCTCTTACTGTATAGGCCAGTTCCAAGAACTATCCGATGCCATTTGAGCAAGCTATCCACACAAATGAATGCAGATGAAAACTTGCCTTACTACTATTCCCCTCCAAACAGAAAGCAATTCACTAGGGAAAGCAGAAATCTTACTCCTTTTGTGTATGGGACCTTGCATTCTAACTCTTCACAATCAAAGGCACCACGTGCTTTTTCATAAGGTTGCTCAGAAAATCCTTTGTATAACCTTAAGTGTATTTCAGGCAGACAAGTCGTTACCAAATCAGTCTTAGGATAAACTGGAAATGAAGATGAAAGGAAAAAAAATCACTAGTAATGAAAAAAAAAGCAAACAATATAAAGGAAAAAAAACTACCAGCAAACTTTGGGGACTTTCTGGGGCAGTGACGTTGTACTTGTCTTGGTGCTTAACTGCCTGTCCACGGGTTAGCTAACTGAACAACCCAGGGGTTGTCCCTTTTGGAACCCATCTAGAGCTTTGGTAGTCACAGCATCCTCTGGCAATAAATTGGAAACTAAAGCACGTACCTTTTGAAAAAGCACTTCCCTCCCTTTCTTTGAGCTGAGCTGCCCATTTCACCTGACGGCCTCTGGTCCTTGGACGCTGACAAACCACGAATAGCCATTCTCTAATTACTTTCCCCACGTTTTCCATGATTTAGTGGTTGCCCGCCACACCTCTGATTCAGTTGGCACTTTTTCTAAGCTGAAAAACATAAACCTTTTTCATAGAAACTGAAGACTTTTGTTTATCTTTATTGTCCCCTCCACATTTTTTGGTTCACAGTATGTGTTGTGCAATCAAGGGAAAGGCAACCACTAAACAGAGTCTGGGTACATTACAAATGGAGAGAGACAAACAAACAGACTGACTTAAGCCCTGCACTGCAGCCTCATCAGTTTTATACCTAAACTGAAGGAAAAATTAAATGTTCATTACTGCTAATAGTATACTAAATTTCCTTTTGTTAACTATATTCATTTTCATAATGCACGTCATGCAATACACTAATTATCCAGTGATTAGAAATGCATCTCTTTAGAGGTTCAATGATTTCCAGAAATTGTGGGTTGAGCATGAGTCCCACTTGCACATCCAGCAATTCCTTAGAACGTATTCTGTGAACATCAGCAGCGGAATAAAGAGATTGAGGGGGAACCTCGCAGCTTATCACTTCCATTCTGACACTACTAACGTAATACTTGCATGGATTATGCAGAAGTTGACACAAACAGAAAATTAATTATCTACTTCAAGGATTTACAGCTGCATGTAAACAAAAAAAAAAAAAGAACATAAATGAAACATTTTCAACTCAGATCTTCTATTCCAAATGTCAGCCTGGAGCCAGATTTTACATCTGAGCTCCATACATACAGTATTAAATCCCCCAAACGTGGAAAGGCTCAAAAAGAACATCCTTTCAGACCCTTAATTATCATTGCACTGAAAACTAGAGGTTAGGCAGAAGGAGGGAAAGCAGGGAAAAGAAATGCGGAATGGGCTGCATTAATAAACCTTATTAAGACAATTAAAGAAAAATGTGGACAGAAGGGCCAGGACAAGTTAATTGGCTGGGAAGCTAGGAAGTGAGATGAACCAGCAAATTTTAGAGTATAAGCTGAAGAATTTTACAGAACTAAATCACACAGCAGGTGGCAAGCTATCCTTTAGTATTAGCAGGCAAACATATAGGAAGCAATAAACTTTACTACAGGAAAAAAAGAAGTCCAACAGCCTTTTGAAATAAGAGAACTTTCTTGCTGCAATTCTGTGCTCTCACTTAACGATCACGAATGGGCTTCAGGCATTCAAAAGCAGCAGCAGGAAAAAAGAGACACAACATTCCCAAATCGCTCCTTGCTGATGCTTTCATCGTTTTTATTATCAGTATAAAGGGATGCTGCAAAGGGTTCTCAAATATACAGAGTTTTCAAGAAGTATCTGTGTACATTACCAGAGAAACATAACAATGTCCATAGAAAACCGGATGCAGAAAGCAACATAGCTTATACCAAAAGGGAAATGTCTCTAACAAGGCAGAGCATGCTGCAAAAAGAGACAGTGCTTTCCTCCCTCCCTGTCTGCCTCCTGCCACTCGCTCTTCAAACCCTTGGTTACTGAAGGACTGGTAATCTAGTAACAAAACAAGCAGGGGAGTCATTTGGGTAATTATTGTGCTCGCTACTGATGATATTCCCCACGCACATTCCTTCAGTCAGTAAATACTTAAGGTAAGCATGCTTAAATCTAGTTTTTGTTACAGTTCTGAGGGTTCGATTCCCACGAATTGTGAAGGTGACAGAGCAGCACCAGCACCAGTAAGTGGCACAGTCAGCCTGCTGGCACAGGCAGCAACCCAGCACGATTCAGGTGCTCCTCCAGTCTGCAGACAGATCGCACAGAACAGACAGAGACCAATTCCCCCTCCATTCAATTCCTGCAAGCCAGGCAGAACAAGAAGTTGCAATAAGCTTTGGTAGTAACTAGCCAGATTTCTCCAGTGCCACCTGGTTTTTGTTTGTTTGTTTTTTCCTTTCAAAACCTCCTTCCACCAACTTACCAGGTTTTTAATGCAAAACAAGATTAAGGATTAAATACAACCACCACCCCTCCGACAACGTTTAAATGACGAATGACCCCAGGTCCTCCCAGTCACAGCGAGGACTGCTGATCCGGTCGGGTCTGCTGATGTACAACTGGGTGCAGGCAGAGGCTCCAACCCAAATGCCTATGAGAACTATGCTCATCTGCAATTATTATCTGTATGTCACTTCCTGCACTTGCCACACCAGTGTGAAGTGCCTCTTTGATGTTTCATCGCTCTAAGTCTAGCCGTGCATCACCCCACTTGCTTCATCCTGTAATTCCACAGGGAGAAACGTGTGTGTCTGGGCCTGACCTTTAATTTGTCCCATCTCCTTAAGGCCTCACAGAGTGGATTGCAGGTCTGAAATACGCTCCGATGACTTCAAGGGTGGAGTTAGGGAACCACGTGCGAGAGATCTAACCACACGCACACATGCAGATGGCAGCCACAGACCTGGGGACAGAGCTGGGTGGGTTTCCTCCACCAGAGGCAAAGCAAGGCCGATAGCAAGTCACAAAATCCAAAAACAAAGTTACAGCAATGATTTCCCTGTAGCAAGCAAAGCACTAACTCAATACCCATCCAGAATTCCTCCAGCTCTTATCTGACGCTGTGTAAGCACCACAAGCTGCGGTGGAAAGATAAAGTTCTCCAGCTGCTGATGGTTGCTACTGTTAGCCAAAATGGGGTCAAAAGTTAACTCACCAGCTTATGCACAAAGTTTTTATAGCTTAAGCCCTTAAGAATGAAGCCACATTATTACCCATTTGGAGAAAAAATATTAATTGGTACATAAAATAGTCAGCCAGTCAAAGGCAAGAGATAAGGCAATGGAAAGGACCAGTTAAGCTGAACCAAACACAAATTACTGAAAGGAGTCTAAGTAATAAATAACTAGAAACAAGAAAACTAATTAACTGTTGTAGTAACCTCTCCAGAATGGATTCCAAAGACAAAAGATCACGAGAAATTAATATTTTTAAAAGTTATTCATAATAAGACCTAAGTACCCTCAAAAAAAAACAATTAACTGGGCATTTAGTACTATACCAAACAAGGAAAAATGAACATATTACTAGCCTAAGATGTGGAAAATACAGGCCCAAATTCCTGCTCCAGTACAAACTTCTGTCATCTATGTCAAACCACTAGCCTTTTCCTCTTCTCATCATAAAAAGTTATACTGCATTCCTTAAATAAATCAATCCATGAAAGACTGGGATGTATTTGCTGACAGTCATAAATGTTTTATTCTTATAGATATGAATTCAATTCTACACTTAATCACAAAGGAAGCAACTTTGTTGAAACACACAAACCTTAAACATCGTGCTGTATTTGAAAAGCTAATACGCAATTCAGTGTAATTGTTTCTATTCCTTAAAGAACAGAAATACCCAGGATTTAATCAACCAGCTCAGACATCTATTGTGGAAAATGGTTTATTTTGCCCACAGTTGCAGAAAAATGCAGAAAAATTAAGTACGAATGGGTCTTCCTACAGAATAGAAGAAAGTGTCCAGCTGATGAACACAGGGACCCATATGCACTTCAGTCCAGTTAGAGCTGGGTGCTTAGTGTTCGCAGCTGGCCAGAGTTTAGCAGTGCATGGCTGCTCTGAATAAACAACTTTAAAAATAAGTGGTATCTTCCTTAGCTTGCATCAGCTGTAACACACTGAGAGCATTTCACAGTTTCAGTACAGCACCGAAAGAAAGCTGAAACACTTACCGTACGCTTTCATGCACATTCAAACAATATATCCACATTCACACATTCACATCTGAGGAAGACAGTCCATCCCAGCAAATCTGGTTCCATCTTCCAGCTTGGAGACTATCTATGTTTGTGTCTGCTTTATAATGGTGACACGGAGAAGAGCAGAGATGTAGCACTTCTGCTGATATGATCACCTCATGGTCCCGTTTTGATAAAATCCTATAACCTGTCAGAAATCTCTGACACTGAAAGCACTCCAGAAATGGGAGAACTATGACAGACACGCCAAAAGGCTGGCCTCTCTTCAAAGGCTTGAAAGACTGGGGTGGGGAAAAGAGGGGTGGAGTGATAAAAAATAATCCCAACTTAATTATACATACAGCTTAAGAATCCCATCCACGTGAAAACTCTTCTGCTTTGTATCATGAATACCTCCAGGGCTCAGAAAGCTGCCTTGAACACAGGTTGGAATGAGTGTCTTGTGAGTGCCTATTAAATGGGATATACACATGAAGAGGACAAGGGAATAGAGGGCATGACTTATGAGGAGCAGCTGAGGATACTTGTTTGTTCAGCTTGGAGAAGAGAAGACTGAGGAGAGACCTCACTGTGGCCTACAGCTCCCTCATGGAGGGGAGGGAGGGAACGGCACGGAGCTGCGAGGGAAGGGTTCAGGCTGGATGTTAGGGAAAGGTTCTTTACTGAGAAGGTGGTCGGGCACTGGGACAGGCTCCCCAGGGAATTAGAGATGGCCCCAGGCCTGTTGCTGTTCAAGAAGCATTTGGACAACGCCCTCACATACATGGTTTAAGTCTTATGTTGTTCTGCATGCAGTCAGGAGTTGGCCTCAATGATCTGCATGGATCCCTTCCAACTCAGAATCCCGCAAAAATCACAGAATGTTTAAGGTTGGAAGTTGGACTCTGTAGCAACCAAGAAAAGAGCTAAAGGTGCTGTACAGAGCTGTATTTACTAGAAAACATATGGAACTTGTTCGTGAATTATCAACCACTAAGTCACTGCCTTCGGTGAGTGCACTCCCGATCTGCATTCACAGGTGTACTTGGAAATATGTCCTAATATTCGAGCTAAAAACCTTCTCCTTTGAAAATTTTATTTTTCTCATTGAGACTTTCAGGACCATGCTCTCTCCCCCCTTCCTGAAATACCCACTTCTATTACTTACGTTTTAATTTGAAGAAACAGTGTGCCCCCTCCACAGTTATGATTTGTTTATGATCCTCACAGATAGCTCTTCGAAGCTCCTCTTACAAAAGGCATCCTCTAGTTCGGTCTTTCATGTTCATCTCCTGTGAACTCCATCCACACTATCTAAAACAAATAGAAAGGCACATGTCTGCATTTTCTGACTAACGCATCATCAGAACAACATTAAAAAAGATATATATCAACAGCATCTTAATGAAATACCTGTTTTTAATACACATGAAACTGATTTTGAAATACCTGTTTTTAATACACATGAAACTGATTTTTCCACTCTGAAGTTAAAGATTGCTGGAAACAGTCAAAGGTTAAACAGTTCCCAAAACAATCTTTCAGCAAAACACTCTTCACCTTTTCCCGAACGTTTTTAAGACCAACAAGACTGAATTTGCAGGTTTAATGGACATGTTTTCCTCCACAGGTATTTGTATTCGACCTTGCATCCCATTACTGTGTCAGTATTGTAAGCTAAGCAAGGTTGAACCTAGTCAGTGTTTGGTTAATTTTCTCTCAGAATACCAATGCTTTGTGACACAAAATTGTACAGGGGATAAACTGAGCAGAAGTTTTGGTTATGGAATTTTCTAGATTATGGCATTAAGGACTCTAATATGTCCAAAGGAATGACACGAGTCAGGTACTTCATGTGTTTTCAGCCAATGCATTTTCCATATCCAGAACATTAATGGAATTAAGAAATCAAAGATAACTTCTTCAGAAAAATAGGTTATCATTCTTACTTTGTGTTTCCAGAGTATTCTGGCTACGTTTTAAGTTTGTATGAGGTATAAATTATTATTTATCTTAAAGAATCAATATAAGTTGATAAAGACTCGGTAGATACATTGCTATACCAGCACAATAAAGAGTAAAAAAGGTTTTTGTCATTATTGTTTGCTTCACCATTAAAAATTGTTATAAATAACACTAAGAACAGTCCTGCCACTACAAAGCCAGACTGCTGTGATATGTGTAAATGAACCCAAAGGAAAGCTTTATTGGAAATTTTTTTCTTGAATTGAAAGCAGCTACTTGAGCCAAGACAAGGTAACCTTCTCGGAAGCATCTGTACACTTCTGAATCACAAATATAAGGCTGAGAGATCTGTATAACTCACAAATTGGATAAGAAAAAGATCACAAGCCTTGGAAACTATTTACTCTGTTTCTTCATCTTCCTTTCAACACTTGTCACTATAGAGGCATGCTACCAACATCAACCAACACATCTACTTAGGTGATAAGGGATAGTAAAAATGTCTGAAATAACTCTGCGCCACCCACACGGGTGGTAGAAGCTCTCAAGGTTTCTGAACGGTTTATTACTTGCCAAGCATTAACATGCACAAGCAGAAAAATGTCATTAATTTTCACTTCATATTTTTAGCCTCGTCTTTGTAACTTCCGTAGAGACAGCAAATACGACATGTGGCCCCACCAAAACTGAAGAAGGGAGCAGGTCCTCCAGGTATCTTGGAATCACGGAATCATTAAGGCAGGAAAATCCCTCCAAGATCATCTGGTCCAACCCCCCACCACCACCAATGTCACCCACTAAACCATGTCCCTAAGCACCACGTCCAACCTTTCCTTGAACACCCCCAGGGACGGTGACTCCACCACCTCCCTGGGCAACCCGTCCCAGTGCCTGACTGCTCTTTCTGAGAAGAAATGTCTCCCAATTTCCAACCTAAACCTCCCCTGGTGCAACTTGAGGCCATTCGCTGTAGTCCCATCACTAGTTATCTGTGAGAAGAGGCCGACCCCCAGCTCCCCACACCTTCCTTTCAGGCAGCTGTAGAGAGCAATAAGGTCTCCCCTGAGCCTCCTCTTCTCCAGACTAAACACCCCCCAGTTCCCTCAGCTGTTCCTCATAGGACCTGTGCTCCAGGCCCTTCACCAGCTTCGTAGCCCTTCTCTGGACATGCTCCAGGGCCTCGATGTCCTTCTTGTACTGAGGGGCCCAAAACGGAACAGAGCATTTGAGGTGCGGCCTCACCAGAGCCGAGTACAGGGGAACGATCACCTCCCTGGTCCTGCTGGCTACACTATTCCTGATACAGGCCAGGACATCACTGGTCTTGGCCACCTGGGCACACTGCCGGCTCATGCTCAAGCAGGCATCGATGAGCACCCCCAGAACTGCATTGGGACTGCACCTCCAGAAAGGTCAGGAGAGACCATACTGCCCCTGCTTGTGCTGAACTTCTGTTCTGGGTTGGCAAAACACATAAATGACATATTGTAAGGCCAAAATCTTTTTTTTTTTCTTTCTTCATTATACCATCGAAGTATTATACACGACACAGGAACAGTATTCTCACTTTAGAGTGGATCTAATTCCTCTGACAACTCACCAGTGTCAAAAGCTGGAAATTTCCGCTTAGCTACTGTTGAAAACCAGATGTTGTGAGGGTTTGTTAAAAATCTCTTTTCAGAAACATACCCTACATACCGTGCATTCCAAAAGTCACCCTAAACTTATTCTTGCATATAAAGTGTAAAAACCAATATACCTCAACAGTCTCTGCGTATTCAGGTTTGACAGACAACGTAAAAATTGGCATCCAAGCGCTTAGGTTTCATAATCCCTTTACTTACAAAAGTATGACTGTTGGCAGAGTTGTCTACTTTAAGTGTAGGGTTTTGCTTGTAAAAATGCTGAACAGAGGTTTCAAGGCTTTAGTTATCATGATAACTGTCACAGCTGCTAAGAAACTAACGCTGGGCTGTGTATCTTGTACGACTGTGACATGTTCTCCTATTATGTTGCTGACACGGTTTTTTCCAGTCTCCAGCACAGAAATCTGTGAGACGTCCTCCACTTCTAAATAACCAGCCTGCAGATGTATTGACACTCTTCTGGGTTCTTTTTTTGCCCCCCTTTTTTATAATCCTAGTGTCTTAATACCAAGTGGATCTAGTTTTGCATAACCTAACAAAGCCAAATATAAAACCACAGGGAAGAAGAGTTCAAAATGGTATTCTCTGTTTGAACGCCACACTCTCAACACCACTTGTAGAGCTGAGGGGAAAAGAAAAAATCCTTTCTATCAGGAAATGTAAGGCCCAAGTCTCCCACAGCTTTCCAAAGATGAACTCCATGGAGGCAGGCCGAACTCCTGTCTAGACCCAGAGCTGCACGCAGCTAACCACACGTTATTTAACGTGCTAACCACACGTTATTTAAGCCATCCCATGGCCACTGCAGCCCCTGCAGGACCTGCTGCCAGGCTCAGCCCCATGCCAGGGCCGGGATGGCCGCGGGGAGGAGCGGGGTCACTGCACGGCCCATGCGATTGCTTTTCAGCCGCCTTACCTTTGCGGGCTGTTTGCTCTGCAGCTGTATAAAAGCCTATGCAAACACAGCGCAGGAACGAGCAGGAACAGACAACGTGGTTACTGTTGTATGCTGTCAAAAAAGCTACCTGTGAACTTCACCCCCCAAGCAGTCTGTCTTAAAATAAACTATGTGCTTTCCCTGCTGTTCCCAGCCGGCTCCTGGGTAGCCGGTTTGCATTCCTCGCATGCTTTGGTAATAGATCAATAAATGCTCAGCAGGTATGCCCGCCTTTAGACACCTAGGTGATATAAATGCTAGACACAGATGAATGCAAATTGCACTGTACAAAAGCCTACAGGGCGAGGGCTGCAGATTTATGGAAGGCTATGTGAGTAGGCCCAAATAAACAGTTTTGTGAGGCCCAGGCTTGTGATTTTGACCTGATTATACTGTAGAAATCGTTGCTGAGCGTGGTTATTGTCGTTAGTCCACATGCAAGAAAGTACTATTCAGCCAGGTAAGGTAAGAAGACAGAAACAAGGAAAGGAGACAGGAGAGAAATGTTGGTTTAGTAACACTTCAGTACCCCAAAGGTTTGGAAAAACAGCCAACCCAGACACACAAAAACAGACACCCTGTGAGAAGTGGTGCATCAGGTGAAGGAAACTTGGGAAGAGCAGGGACAAAGCCAGTGAGGCGGGCGGACATCCCCAGCCCGACCGGTGACCTGCCCACCAAACGCCTCCAGGCACTGCACCAGGGACAGCGAGCACCTTAATGTTTAACCTAGCACCGTGCCTCTTTAACCTATTTCTTGCCGAAGGAGTCAGAAAACAAAGGAGCCTTTGTGCACTCGGAGGCTGTATGTGTGACCGTGCCTTCTAGACCTCGTGCCCAGTAAAACATACAAATATATTTGTATATTTGTATGACGCTTTTGCCAGACGAGCTTTCTGCCACCTTGGGTGCACTGAACCGGCCTGGCACAGCTCCGGCGAGTTGCAGATAGAAGCAAGGCAGAGAGATGGGAAGGCAAGGGATAAAACAGAGGAAAGGAAACAGCACCACAGAAGTCATCAGTTCAACTGGATGTAGGCTGCCATGGAATTGCAGCAGAACCGTTGAATAATTCCCAGCTGCTGGATGGGCCATAAATTTGAAATCAATCTGCAATAAAGAAGCAAAATGCATTTCTTGGTCTAAACAACCAACTTGGAGAGTAGATTATGACCTCCAGTGGTGTTTGCATCGTTTGTTCATTATACCATCAAAATATTATACTAAAAATATTATACTAAATAAAAAATATTTAGTAAAAATAAAAAATATTATACTAAAATATTAGTATCTGCCAACGTCTAAATAGTCTGCTCTGTTCCTTGCCTATGTTTGCTACTGAATGGGGGAACAGTCTGCTCACCATTTTCATACAGAGCGGATATCTAGAGCAATCGTTTTTTAGAACAGGGCTTGCCTATGTAGTCCATTCAAAACAAGAACTCAAGGATTCACAGACAAGTACGATGACTTCAAAGCAATTAGTAAAATTTGACCTGGCTCCCCGGGGATGCGCGCATTAAGAAGGCGCGGGCAGAGTAGGCAGGCACACGCAGCGAGTCTGCTTCTCTCCGAGGGGAAGTATCACTCCAAATGTTTTCTCTTACACCGCGAACTATTTTGAAGTAGTCTTAATTTGACTGAAGATGCAATTGTTAACTCATGCTCCAGTGCCCATTACTAACTACTTCACCCTGAGTGCTCTTGATTACCCTTGCACCATTTGAAAAGAAAAAAACGATAACTGTAGGGGAATTTACACAAGGCCGAGCTGCTGTACGTCGTCTCCTTTGTGCTCCCGTCCCCCTTTTTCTTTCTGTTTTAGAACTGAAATGAACATTGAACAGAAAAGGGTAAGAACTGAACCCAAAACATTTGGGAAAAGAGAAGCTGGGGAAAAAATTATCTTATTTTTACTCTAGAATAAGGACACAAATGCGCAGAGTATTAAAGGGTCTTGGCCTCTTTTAATTCCCAATCATTGAAGCTAACAGCAAGATTCCCCATCAACCTCTGTAGGGCCACAATTTATCTTCAAAAATAAAATAAACAATAATAAATAAATAAATAAATAAATCTGTAGAACGGAATGTGTCTACCTAATTGCATAAAGAAGATAAGCCTGAATAAGTCATGCTAACCACTTCTTTATCCTACTCTTACATTATAAATAATATTTTAAACTTCATTTTGCCTTATGTCAGTCAACAAAGAGTGTGAAAGACTTATTCCTACAATAGAGGAGGGAAGGCTGTAAAGTCACTATCAAAAAGTGATTTAACGTACAAAGGTAACGATAAGCAGAGATAAAGTTCTGAACAGGATTCTCACAATTAGCTTAAGGAACTTCAAATATCCAAGAATTCAAGGGTGTAACAACCCTAGTAATTGCAAAAAAAAAAAAAAAATGAAGTGGGAAAGTAGCAAGCAAACAAAAAACTTGAAACTGTTCTCATGGACTAGATTAGCATCTGGGCACAGAAACACGGTTGAGATTCCTTTTTGAGGATGTCAGCAGTTTTCCATAAATCTGGAGTCCAAAAAGAAGTGGAAGAAACAATAGGAATATTCTTAGGCACAGTTTTTAAGTACATGAAGATGACTCTCCCCTGATATAAGGGAGATGATATAAGTCATCAACAACCTGTAACAATACGAAGGAAACAAATGGCAAGGAAACCAAGGCAGTGAGTGGCTATGAAAGCATGGCTGGAGGGAGCAAGTCAGAACAAAACCCAAGACAGTCTGTACTGAAAAATGATGCATTTATATATGGGTGTACCACACCAGAATCTCTTATATTTGATTATCCAAATGAAAAAATTAGAAGTGAAAAAAAAAAATCACTTCTGGCCCTCTTACCACAGCAGCTGGTCTTCAGATCTCTCATAGGTATGCAGTTGTTAGGACAGAAGAAACAGTACCGATGAAGCTATGGCAGGATTTAGTAGAACTATATGCTGAACAAATAAATAGTTACCAGTGAAATATGCAGCAAGTATACTTGAACTTAAATTATCCAGTGGAGCCTGGCTCTCGTCCCATGAATCTTCCCTGTCAGATGCTGCATCCAACGGACTGTTTTATTGAGAAGGACTGAAGGCCAGCAGTGGCACCAATGACAATTTTTATCACGATTTTCTTTGCTGTGCCCTTTCCAAAAAGGGCACAGAATGTACATCTTTGTGGCTTTATTTATTTATTTTTTTTATTTTGACTAAATTCCCCTACCAAGTTCATAGCCACAGAGCTGGCACATTGATGTACCATGACAGGGCACCGCCAGTTCCAAAGACAACGTATCCCAAAACCACACCACACCTGAGAAATGTAATAGTGATAAATCTGTACCTGCCACACACAAATGTTTAACATGAAAAAACTCATTTAACAAGTGTCCTCGAATATACCAGATGAAACCATCGAAAAAAAAAATAGAAAAAAAAGCTTTTCTCCTTTGAAATGACTACTATGAAATGAGAGTTAATAGTTGTTAGCGGTTTCTTTACCATCCCAAAGCATCTCCAGAAGAGAGGCGGTCATTACACAGCATCTGGTAAGTTCGTGGCAGAGTTCAATGATAAACACTGGGACTCTGCCTGGAAGTCCACTAAGAATCACCGTCCTGCTAAACTGGCTGCCAACGAGACACAAACCAATGCATTCGCAGTTTTCCCAGCAAGCTAACGAAAGCAGGGTGGCTAATTTAATGAACTAAAGCCAAGCTGAATTACTGTGCATTCAACACCTGTAGGTCATACACTCTGCACTTAAAACACGTCCCACAAGGACCCTCTTTTCCCAGAAACAGAAATCTCCTTTCATTTGAAGCCCGCATTTTTATTGGTTATTATTTTAAGCAAGTGCTTCATTTTCTTAGTTGGAACCAGGCAGAAAATAATGAGAACTCAAGAAAAAATGTTTCCCTTTGTGCAATGAGGCAGCATACTCGCTTTATGCCAAGTAGGACAGGGTATCTAATGCTCGCTTAAGGCAAACAATTGTTTAGGCTTGGAGAAAAAGCCCACGCATTGCAACAAACAGCTTCTCAGCTTCCCTGTGACCAATAAAACGAAGACGACGACACTAAACAAGTAGTGGCAGCATCACTGGGTTTCACATCAACTCCTGACACTTCAAGAGGGCAGAAACCACAGGCTGAAGCATGGTGAGAAGTCTTTGCAGGACAACTAATCCCTGGGGAATGACTGCTTTGTTTTTATAACCTGGAACCACATTTGGAAAAAAGCCTTCTTCTCAAAGAAGTACTGCTCTCAGTTACCTAGCAATAGGAATAAATACTTTTTTTCTTTTTTTTAAGCGATGAAAGCATAAAGTACGTAAAACACATTGAGATCAACAGAAACCTAAAAGAAAACATTGTTGAGTACAAGCAGGATGCAACAACCCAGGTAAGCTGAAAACACTAAGACCTGCAAAATCCATTTCGGGACAAATAGGTCTTTTCACTCTCTCCCTACCATTCACATCCCAGAACACCTGCACATTTAGTCAAGGATTAAGGAGTCATTAACTAAAATATACACTTCATAAACTGAAAACGCTTATTTGCAACACAGGAGCGTGATTATGGATGCAGAGAGCTCTGCAGCGCTGATGGATCAGGAAAAGCTCAAGTTACATGTCATTTGCCAGAAAAGAGAAGGATCTACTTAAGTCCCATGCACGTTCATTTTCAGAAAGTACGGGGTGCATCAGCAGCCCGACCCTGAGCTCCCCAAGAATGGGCTTCAATTCCAGTTTTCCACAAATTCCTGTCCCGTCCAATTTTTAACAACGTGCAGCGAGCCACAAGAGTATTGTTGCTATAGGCTAAAAGAATTTAAACTAATTTTCAGAAATTAAGTGAAACTATGCATGTAATTTGTTTTGTAAGTCTTCTGACATTACACTGAGCGTTGCACTTCAAAGTGAAGAGAAGCACAGAAGAAAAGCAATACTTTCAAATATTAGTTCTTGCTGTAAAAAAAAAAATAAAAAATCAACTTCAGTATATATTATATTACTGGAGCTGATGACATACCTAAAATCTACATCTAATGTCAGAGTTCTCAGCCTTTTCAAGTCCGTTTCAATGTCAGGAGCTTACCGAGCAGAAAAACAAACAAGAACTCCAAAGCAGATCAACGTCATTCAACAAAACCCTCTCCTTTTACTTTTCTTTTCTTTTTCCTTTTTTTTAAAAAACATTGCACGCATTCCTCAGAAGACAAACGATGACAGATTGATTCTCATAACCTTCATAAAATTCTTCTAATCTTTAAAAAAAAAAAAAAAACACTTAAAAATATTCATTGTTACTTCTAGTTTATGCAATGTGAAAGCCAAAAGTGTGTAACAGGAGAGATACTTTGCCTTCATCTAAAGCTAATTTAGGGACTATTATTTCCTCCACAGGTCTAGTCATATTTTATTGTAAGAAATGCCTCTCTTTACTATGTGAAGATAAACACCGAGGTGTTTTATTGCAGTCATTTCTTTAAGATGGTGACTTTGGTGCTGACACAATCAAGCCAAGCGCAGGAAGGCAGGACTCTGGATTTCCCTTCTCGGCGTCACTCCTGGCTCTACCCGCTTTTGCAAAACCGCTGCCCTCGTCTGAGGCTCAGGCTCCACTCATCTATAAAACATCTCCTTACCTCCGGGGCTGGTGCTGATGTATGTCATACAAGCAAGCGGTGATTAATAAAACCATAATTTCACCTAAAGCATACATTCCCAGGTACGTTCCTTAGTCATCTTCACGCAGATCCCAGACCACCAAAGCTCGCTGCCACAGGCCTGCCCGTTGGATTTAACAGATTGTCCCATCAAATGTAATAGATTTATAGATAAAAGACGTGTGGCATGATCAGACTGATACAAGGATAAGCCACATTTAGTTCCCAGTGCAACTCTTGACCTAGTAGCACTACTGCAGAGCGATGACCGTTGTGTATTGCACCTTCCAAAATCTGTACCTAACTACTATCCCTCTGAGCAAATGCAAATGAACTTCCAGGTGCCACTGAAAATGTAATGTAAAGAAGACAATAATTTGCTGCTTTTAAATAGAATCAATTTCCCAAGACTCAAGTCGCAGTGGGAAACAGGATTTTAAGTTTTGAGTCGTTACAAGTCTGAGCAATTAAATCTCATAGAGAAACACATTAATACACGGGGTACACGTTTCTGAGGTGAGGAAAGATTAATAACCCTGGTATTTAACACGCTATTACAACTACAGGCACAATGAACTTCCCCTGTGTCTGATATACAATTGGGTATTGCATTGCAGGATACACACACGCAGCGTCAGGTTTTCCTGTTAAAATATTGAATACAGATATTGCACCTTTCTAAACCACTGGTCACTGCACTGACAGGTCAACCCGCCCAGCAGAGAGACGTTTGGGTGATCTTTGTCAGTTCTCAGGATGTGGAAATGCACTGAAGCACCATCTGCCAGTCCTTCAATTTTAAGTCCTTCTTCACTGACACACGGACTGGGAAAAAAATCAAAACCAAATTCCCGTTGAGCCGTTCCTGTGGTGGAACTGGTACCGGCCATGAACTGCGTGGCTTTCCTACGTGCAGCTTCACTACCACCAGTTACCTCTGCGATGGGATTTTAGGGGGTTGAGCTGGTTTTGATGCGATGGGCTGACGCCGAGCTCAAGCAGCAGCCTTTCCAAGCACCTACCTTTAAATCCACAAAAGCCATTTACGCTTCCAAAAAACACAAGAACAATCACATTAGACTGAAAAACGGTAATCTCCACATTCACCTCTCAGCTGCTACCAGGATCCCAGAGGCTCCTCGGAGTTTTCCATTCCCTAATCACGTGAAATTGTGCTTTCAGGCACACCCAGCTCTGGCAGGCCCCAGCATCTTACCGCCCCATCTCCAGCTTAGTCTCACTTGTAGTCACAAGCCCTTCTCGAGGGCTTCATCCGAGGGGTTCGGTCCAGATGGCACTCAGACCAGATTCCTGCTTCCCTGGGGAGGAAGCTGGTGGAGGGGACGGAGCCGGAGGCAGGGCTGCTCTGCCCCTCTCCGTCCAGCAGGAGCAGCGGGAGAGCTGCCGTAATTCCTCCCCGAACGGAGCCAGGGCTCAGACCACCTCGCCTCCAATAAACCTTCTGATCAGCAGCCGATGGGATCGTTTGCAGCGGGTCGCTCTTGATCTCTCCTGCTGAAACTGATACTCCTTGCAGGGAACATCAAAAGTCCGTCCTGCAGACACAAAGTCTACACGCGCACACGCAGAGCAGACGTTCGCCCGAGAGGAGGAAGATCTGCCTTCCGGTCTCCGTCTCAGTTATCAGCTCTTTTATCCGATGACTTTGGCATATATAAATCTGAATCTGTAGCGAGGATAAACGCCTCTGGTAAAGCAGACTAAAGTGCCACGTTTCCAAGAGAGCGATGGGTTAAAAACCTGTATTTCCCTAGCCTCCCACTGCTGCGTGCCTTCAGGCATCTTCCCACAGGTAGAGCGCAGTCCCGTAACAGCTGCCACGGATTCCCATGTGCGAGGGCATTTACTAGGCACGGAGAACACAACCGCTGCTACACTGACGTTACGGTTCCAAGCAGCACTGATGTGATCTCAGTGTCATTTCAGGGGCTGTTTTTAAAATGCGTACCTGAGTTTTCATGGATTTAGCTACACATCAGAGCTTTACAATCAGTGTTTATTACTGCGGACTGTCAAAAACACGCAGCGCTTACTGCTCCTGGAAAAAGGCATTTCAGCACACCAGCTCAGGCACTTCTGAGTAGTGTGGATGGTGATTAACAGTTAAACCCTCCTCCAAGCAGACTTAGAAGTTGATCAACTACAGCATCCCTTACACAGAGGAGGAAACAACTCGGCTAAAGAAACCTGAATGCACAGGGCTGTAACATTCTCCCAGAAGAAAATGACCGGTTTATGTGAGCACAGTTATTATACGAGCTCTGAGGGATTTCCCCTTATCTACTTCTTCAAAGAACACGCACCACACTCACAATACAAACCAACGTGTTTTATGCGTATATACATTACGAGCATTTTCCTGCAATAGTAAAATGAGTAAACCCAGGACTTTCAAAGTAATTTTATTGCTCGTTTTATGGATTTTCCTAGCCCTTTGATGAGCTGCCATTGACAGAAGGCAATCTCAGCTTCGTGCCTTTGTTGCTACTGCTCGTGGCAACCGCACCCATTTCCAGCCTGGCTGTGGGAACACCGCGCGCCGGGAGTCGGAGCGGGATCTCCCAGCGGGAATCCTCCCAGCGGGGCCCCGCATCCCTTGTAGCGGTACCCAGACTTTCTTCAGCACGTGCTTTAGCACACAGCGAGTTCGGGAGAGAGCAAAACGTAACGTGAAGAAGATGCAGAGACAAAAGCCACCAAGGAAGCGGTGGAATTCCGAGGGAATTCTAGGAAATCCCGGCTCACCGATGGCCATAAAATACAGAAGGGATTGCTTTATCTCGTGTTAATAAATAAATATTCAAGCCAGGCTATAACCAAGTGCCAGAAGAGCTCAATATCCTCCTCCTAACAATATATATGTGTGTATATATATATCTATATGTATTGTTTACTGCAGGCAAAGGAGAAGCAGTGCAGCAGCTACAAAAGAAACGTAAATCCTGTACAGGAAAGCTGGGGAGGGACTCTGTCAGGGGGTGCAGGGATAGGACCAGGGGTAACGGCTTTAAGCTAACAGAGGGCAGCTTTAGATTAGATATAAGGAGGAGATACAAGTCTTTACTCAGAGGTGAGGCCCTGGCCCAGGCTGACCCATCCCTGGTGGTGCCCGAGGCCAGGCTGGATGGGGTTTGGGCAGCCCGGGCTGGGGGAGGTCGCTTACCACAATCCGTACAATTCCTGGTCCTGCCGTTGTTTTGGGGAACAACCAAGTGCTCGAGGTGCTCGTAACAAAATCCGTTATTTACAAGTCCTTGCTCAAATGGATATATACAAGAACTGTTCTCCACAAACGACTGCCTGGAAACCCAGCTCAAAGATCATATTTTCAGGCTTGTTCTGCAGAACACCTGCGCAGCAGGCTACGGTCTGGGGGAGGACAACTCGCTCAGCTGCCCAGCTGGTTTGACTGAATACTAGCAATGCATTTCTTACTAATTTTGTATGCATACATACATGCAAACACTGTGATTTCTCTGGGAAAATAATCCGTATTAAAGCATGATGACCCAGGTGACAGCCCCCAAATGCCCCAGCTCAAACCTCACTTTTTCCTGATAAGCTGCAGTGAAAGTTGAAGACGTTATGCTAACAGCTGGGACATGGCCCAGACTGCGGTAGTACTTGAAATAAACTCTATTTGCATTGCTGTGATAACTAAGAAACGGGAATAATATTTAAATTGATGCACTGTGGCTGCTTTTAAGCTATGTTGACTTAGAAGTGCACATACTGCCAAGTTTCAAGTCCTACCTTACATACGTCCAGACGTGATTTTAGCACATTATTGGAATAGTCTTAACCACTGCAGCCTCTCGTATGGAAGCACCACAAGAATCCAGCATGGTGTAAGGTTTCTGAAGGCCAATCCTTACCTTTCCAGCTACAACGGATTATTGTAAGAAGCAGCCACTTAATAAACTGATAACGTTCTTCACAACACAGGAAGCTCCTCTCAAAGCCAAAGACAATAGAAAAATAAAGCGCAAGGAAAAGTAATTTAAATGTGAATTGTATCATCCCTCCTCTACATGTTAGCACTCACAACAAGGCAGCCCACGATCTTATCTAGCGGTGGTTAACCACAGGCAAGGTTGTAAACATGGATTTAACCAGTTAAGAGTGCATTCCGACAATTCACAGCAGATCTCAATTCCCTTTATTTTGGCAACTCAGTGTATAAGCAAAGATTTCGTTTGCAATTACACATGCTTCTTAAAACTGTTTACCACGTAATTACATCGCCATGGTGGTCAAACTACACTGACAACTCAAAAAGCCACATGTGCAAGTATATTTTAAATAAATTTATACCTTTCACCTATCCAGGTATTACAGAGGAAAAATATTTTATAGCCACACGGAATAAATGAAACCCTCTGCAAAAAGCCTGATACAAACGGGACTTTCTCATCATCACAGAAGCAATGTTCTATTCTCAGCAATATTAGAGGAGATGGAAATGCATTTCAAAAACCCACGAACCCTAGAAATAAGGGGAGGGTTAAGTGATCGCTGCTTTACAAGATCAAAGGTCCTCAGGCGTACACAGAATTCCACAATTAAACGTACTCAGGTAGGCTATTAACACAACTGATAAAATCAGAAAAAAAAGTCAGTTGGAAGGACTATCGTGCCAGAATAAGAGGTCTATCAGCACCACATTCCTGAGCAGACACCCAGAGACAGCCTGCCGTATCCCGGACTCTCACCTGGAGCAAGTCTTCGTAACGCCCCGACCGAACCTGGCTGGGAACCACTGAACTGACAGCCAGCCCCTGGAACAACCACCACAGGCACTAATCGCCCGCTTGCAGGGTTTGTAAGAGCTACAGCACAATTTCCCCGATTGGGAAAATTTCAGTCCCCGAAGGGACTGAAAGGGACCCTGAGTGCATCCTTCCTGAGACACCCAGGCCTTGAGGTGAACAGCAAAATCATCCGTGCTTCCTCATTTCTGATCGCTTAAGTCAGAGCTGTCCTCGGAAATGACACAAGGCTGCCAAGAGCACAGAGAGGAGAGCAAACACTTCCTCCTCCTTCTGCGCCGCCTAAAATTATCAGCCTCCGAAAGCCCAGGATCTACCTGTACCTGTACTTAGGCCAGCGTGACAGTGGGGTACAAACAGTGTTCAAAAATAGCTCCGTGTGTCCAGTGACATTATCAGGACATTTTTTCCAAGACAGAACAGCCCTTAAAACCAACGAAAAGTGCTCCTGTTACTTTTTGTTTCCCTGCACCTGCTATTGTTGTACTTCCGCAGTGATTTTTCAGAAGATCCGACTCTAACAGCTGACCTCTGTTTAAAATCCCACAGCGTAGCTCAAGCATTCTCTGTCGAATGAAGGCCTCAGAAGGGCTGCTGCCTGCTCTCTGCAATTTTTAAAAGAAGTGAAAACATAATGTCTTTCATGATGAGGGTAGTTTGGTCATTCAGCTTTTTGGGAGGCAATATTCCACCCTACAACTGCAATTATTACAGGCTTAAAAGGTCTTATTTGCAAGATAATGGTTGGAAAATCCAAGAGCAGCCAGAATATAAAACATGCAGGAGATTCATGTTACCCACTGTTATTATGGTAAGTCTAACTCTCCAGAAAGCACTAGTCACTTTTTAAAATTACTTTATTGAAAATGCAAAACAGAAGCGAACTCACCCCAAAAGTCACTTCTTTCCAAAAATGAGGAGCTGAAAAGCTATAGGGCAGTTGCCCTTTCTCCCCAGTAGTCCCTTCACAGCTCTCACGCTGCTCTGGTTCCTTCCGCTGGTTTTTCTTCTCCCAGGTGGGAGACTGGAAAAGCAATGGGTCCCTCAAAAAAGCCTGTCCCGTTTTTTTGCTGAGCCTGGAGCGTCCCTCGGATCAGCTCAGGTACAAACTCTGGTAGCTGCACGTGTTAAACATGCCTATGTTTCCACGGGAAAAGTGCAATGCATTAAAATGCTGCAATTTCTGTTACACTGTGCGTCTTTGCGCATAAATAATGAAAGGTAAGAAGCCTGTCTTTATCAAAAATCCTTGACTGTCTTTTTTTTTTTTTTTTTAATCTTACCCTACTAGACTGGTGGAGTCACAAATTTCTAGCAGGGAAAAGCAAACCCTGTAGAAAAAAAAAGTATGTCAGCAAAGGCCTTTTCTTTCCCTCCATTAATTCTTACTGAAATATTTTTCTATGCCTCTGAAACCTGGCTTTGAACTACAGCAAACAATTCCTCCCCGTCAGACAGCGAGCTATTTGTCAAATCACCAGGGCGTTGCTAAAGTCAACGTGGGTCAGAAAGGGAGCGAAGTCTGCTTCTGCATTCTCTCGGGATGTTCACAATAGCTGAGGAATTGCTCTACATGAACGGAGGTCCTGGCTCCTGGCAAGCAGGTGGAAAGCATAAATCTTACATTTAAAGCAAGTGTGTCGGTACAAAAGAATCGGTCCTGCTGTTCCAACCAGGAATAACGATGGATGGCAAGTGTCACTGGGGAAGGACATGCCGTGGTGAAACACAGCCAGACTCCCAACAGGAACAAAAGACCAACAAAGACAACAACAGATCATCCATCTTCAGGTTCCGTACTGTTGCACACCCTGGCCTTGCCAGGCTAATCAAAAGCATCACTTGGAGAAGCACCTAACTGTACAAGCTAACACAATGAAAGATCCAAACCCCACCAGCCCAGGATATGGACCAACGTGTAATTATTCCTTCTTGCTGCTGTCCCAGCCCAGCAGGCAGCGCTCATTGCCACTCCCGCCCCGTGGCACCCACGAGCAACAGTGCAGAAGCCACGCGAGGCGAATCCCCTCGCGGCTCCCAGCCTCTCTTACTCACCCTCGGGTTTCCAGCTCCTGGGGTTTCCAGTCCACAACCGCCAGCACCGCCCGGGATGGCAGCTGCTCTGTTAACACAGACTGGTCGTATTTTGGTTCTGCGGGAGGTAAATAGGTCAATGACATCAGAGGGATATCTGGATTATTTTGAAATGCGACCTGCCGAGCTCCTCAGCACCCAGGAAGCACTTGCACGTTCGTACAGCCTATCGAACTGTTGTCCAAAGCACGACAAGACGGAAGGGGCCATGCTCCACGAGCACAACCCATCGAAATGGACGTGGGATGAGCCAGATGGCCGGGATAACAGAAGTGGAATATCTCCATATAAACTGACATTCCCTTCACGAACACATTAGAGGCTCTGCAATGAGGATCCTGATGGAGGTGATGTGGTGTTGGGTACGCACACCACGTATCCAGAGATCGAGACAGTGAAGCAGTCTCAGGAAGTCCCATTAGCCGCAAGTCCCAGTACCTCGTTCTTTCAAAAAGCTGCTTGGTCACAGCCTCGAGGGGGAAACACAGAGAAACTGCAGTGAGCGTGAACACCGCGTGCCCTGACTTCGGATCTCGTCTCGACAGGCTTTGGGGTACCTGGGGTTCAACTCACCCTGCACTCGAGGTAAGCAGTGACAGCCCTTCCTCTCTGACTACTAAAGAGAAAAATAAATCATGCCACACATATTTTAGTTATATCAGCTGTATGCTTCAAACACTGATGACCACAAGTCTCTCATGGCACCTGTATTGCAGCCCTCGGCTCAGCCAACACTCTCAGCCCGGTACAGAGCTGTCGGCAGAGGTGTCCGTCCTGCACTCTGAACCCCTCATTTCCTACAGCTAATGAAGCAGAAATCCTACCTCACTCGACACATCTTTCTTCTTGTCTAATTATCCTGTAATTATTAACTTCATACTGTTACTTCACAGAAAAAGAGAGATTTTCAAGTCTGTGCAGATCTGCAGCTCTCCTCTACCTCAGTATTTAAACACCTAGTCGAAGTTTTTCCACACGTGACATAATTTGTGCTGGTGAAAATCCTTTTTTGTTGTGTTTGTGTAAATCCGGAGAGCTCTCCAAATGTGGAATTCATTACAGTGAGGAAAAAATGGAATTTTGTTCCTGAACATTTTGAATTTGGATCATTTCAACAATCTGCCCCGCAGAAGAACGGTACTGAACCCCCAGAGCAGAGGCAGGTGGGAATCGCAACATCATTTATGTATAAATACATGATATATGATATATTTTATATATATACATATATATATTCAGGCACAGCTTCCCTCCCACAGATCTCAGAGGAACAGGCCTGTTGGTTTCAGAGGCCAATCTCAGGCTACTCACACTTCGGAAAGGCTCAAAGAGCACAAACTGCACCACCTCTGGATGCCCTGGGCTGAAAGGGAAGCAGCGTAATCAGAATCTCCCCCGAAGAGGCCTGCCTTTTCTGTGTGTACTTGCATGCTTTACTGATCCTCGTCCTCTCCGGTCAGCTGTCGCCCATGGGTAGCAGAGTTTTATTTCTGCCTTCCTCCTCTAGCACAGATGAAGGCGCACAGTCAGGTTTGAGCATTACGAAGAAAGAGGCAAGCAAGTCTGCCTGAACCAAACAGCGATACCCTTGATACTCTTGTAAAGCCCAACACTTTGTTAGCCTTTTCTTTTTTTGCCCTAATAAAGGAGTGATCATTTTGAAATCCATTTTCAAATCTCTTCAACAACAGCTCCTGTAAATCTCACAGTAACTCAGTGTGTAACTTTATACTAAGCTTGACGTGTGTTTTGATAATAATACACCCATATTAAAGCAATAAATCCCTCAGGTTTACTTTTTAAACCAAAATAACTTGACATAAAGCATAATCATTACGGCACAGAGTAGATTTTACGGTTTGTGATCAGAGGATGTTGTTACAAAGCAAAACCCAAGCAAACCACCAGCACCCCCAGAAAAGACACGACGAAACCCAACAGCCATCAGTGAGACGGGACAACCGCGCAACGGCCGCGAGGATGAGCTGTAAGGCGCTGTGGTACTCGAGGCAGGCGCCGCTCGAAGGACCCGAAGCCGACCCGAGGCAGGGAGCAGCGCAGGGAGGTGCTCACCCCCCGGCATCCCCCCGCTGCTCCCTGCGCTGTCAGCTCCCGCTGCCGTGCGCTACCCCGAGCTCGGAATTAGGGCAATTTGCCGCAACAGGTTTATTCACATCGAGACAAAGCCGGGGCAGCATTTTTTCAAGAAAGGGATTAGATGACTGCAACTCGTACCACCTGTACTTATGCGTGTTTAGACTGCGAGAAGGGTAATCACCGCACTGCAGGGCACAAGCTGCAGGGGTCAGGGAGATAATCTCACTGCCATCCTCCTGGCTTTGACATTGCCCAACTGGCTCGGCGCATAGCAGAGGATATTAGTCTTCCCTGCAGCACCAGTTATTCATCGCCGCCAGAGGCAGCTTTACAGATCTCAGATTATGAACCAGCCTGGTATCATAACCTGCTCGTCCAAACTCCCAAATGCACCCCCCAGCCCAAAGTCTGAAGGCTACACACACGGTGTCTCAGACACCGACACTTTTCTCCCCTTTAAGGTCCACAAGCCCTTACAGGTAAGACACAGTCCATGGGCGCACCACAGAAGCAGTATCAGAAATTATTATTATCATACCAGTGGCCTACAGCCCACTAAGCGAGTTTTGAGGGATTTTTATTGTTTGTTAAACTTGCCTGTAAGTAACAGACAGAAATCACAGGATCTTATGTTTCCGCCTGGGGCAAACGCACAGACACAAACCAAGCAGTGCTCCTACAGCTGGCATTAGTTTCCAACCTCTATAACCCAAGGCAGGTCGAAGGATTTCAGGCTCAGCTTCTCTCTCATTTGGGACCACCAGCACACCGTTCCTAGGCCACTCAGTGACAGCGGCACAACGAGGCCGCTCTGACTGACACGGCCAACGAAGCGGTTCTCGCAGACACGCTGGTTTACGAGCAAAACAAAAAAAGAGTGTGAAAACAAGTGGCCTGTCAAATTTTGAGCAGTACGTTCGATCTGTTCGTACACCTGATAACTCAAGCACCTCCTCCGATTTTGCTTACTGGAATGCAGCACTCGGCTTTACCAAAGACGAAGACTTCTTGCCGGCAGACACCTGCTGCAGGACGGAGCATCCTTGCTGCCGAGGTCCCAGCGCACACTGAGCAACTTCAAAGAGCTGACTGAGTGGTGGCACTGCTACGTGTCACAGCACACAGCTGGAGAGAAACGTGGGGAAGCTCAACACGGTTGAGTTCTCGGGGTGAGAATGGCACCCTCAAAATGCTATCGCTTGGTGCACACTGCCCTGCCGTTAGCATTGCAGCCCTTCCCAGATAACTGATCGATCTTTGCAGCAAGTCAGGGAGACAGAAAAGCTGTCATTATTCCCACTAATGAGACAAGAAATGGGTAGAAGAAGATAAATGACTTACCTAGAACCGTTCAGCAAGTTAGTACATAGCTAAACCCCAGTTCTTTTAGCAAGAATACCCATACGCTAATCCTCTGCTGTCCCGTTTCCAGGTCGGTGAGGTGATATTAACAACGGGATTTGTTCAATTATTTCACAGGCTGTACAGAGCAGTCTAGATTTGTTTAAATATCAAAGCAAAAACTAGACAAAAACCCCACCGAATGAATGTCATTCTACCCTGCTTTGGTTCCCCTCCAAAGCCTGCAGCTCAGACATCAAAAAGCCCTAAGCTCCAGGCAAGAACTCCAGATCCAGCTTTGTTGGCGCAGCTGGCGCGGCGCCACTGCAAAGCGAACGGGGGCTGCAGCCCGCGCCTCGTGTTCTGCGAGCTCATCGCCACGAGACTCCGAGCGAGAAAAGCAGCGACTGCCAGCAGCGACACCGAGCCTCCGCTTCGGGGTTCTCACCCAGAATAACCAGCCCTGCGATCAGACGGCTCCCGTCTAGGCGGTGAAGCCTCACGTCCCAACGATTCTCTCAGAAATTTAACAGGAAACTAATTGCCAGCAACACATGTGGCATACAACACAGCTTGGTCTTCAAGGGGAGCTGCAAGCTGAAATTCCTTCCGACGTTTATTGGTGTGGTGCCGTCTGACGGCTTCTGAACTGCCAGGCACACGCCTCGCCCAGGAGTCCTTCAAGTCACACACACGATGCACTGCTCCCCTTTGAACCTACAAAACTCAGGTTATGGATGTGAAGGAAACGAAGAAACTACTGAGGAATTTAGACTTCAAAATTTAAAAAAAGGAAAATTTCTAAGCTATCAGACTTTATGAGCAAAACTTGTTTTGAGATGGAAGAATTTTCTAAAGAATGCCTCAATCTGGTAAGGCAGAGGATTTTTTGTGTAACTGAGAAATGCCAGACAACTCCAGAAAACTTTTCACCCTTCAAATACTTGCTCTCCTTGAGAGCTATGAAGCGTCCCTTCCTTGACATGCCAGCTGCCGTCATTCGCTCCCCCTCACCTCCGCTTCCAAGTTCCTTACGTGCAGGACGCCTTGCACTACAGTTCACACAACAGTCTTGGTGACTTCTACACTGCAGCTTAAGCTCCTGGTCTCCCACAGGGCTCTCCTACGGAACCGACACAACTTTCATCGGCAGCATCAACAGGACAGGAGGAGACGTTCCCCACATCTTCTCCCCCAGCTGAAGCCTGGGCAAATGGCAAACGAGGCAGGAAGAGATCTTCATAAACAGCCTGGTTGGCACGTATCAGGCCATCAGTTAGCAAGATACGGTTGTCTCTTCTCCGGAGTTCCCAGGGGTGCAGGAAAAGGCGCCCGTTCTTGTAAGGCAGCTTCTTTCCCCTGCAGCACCGTGCACTTGCCAACGCTGCGCCGCCCCAGCAGCCAGACCGCAGCTACCCCCTCCCTGCTGCCAGATAACGCGTCCGGCATCTGGTGCCTGCCAGGGGGTGGGATTCAGCACAAGTGCTTCAAGGATCAACACCTGGGATCCAGCCTATATAAGCTGATTATGGGATTTACTGGACACCTGACAGTTACCATCGCGCAGCCAGAATGCCAAATGTCAAGCGCTGGAGATCCAGCCCTAACAAAACCCGGCCAAGGCAAAAGGCCCACGATTACCCCTCTGCAAGGGACGTCGTTTACAGGACGCGACCGGCTGCGAACAGAACGCTGCAATTATCACGCTGGGGAACGCTAATTGACTTACAGCAAGCAATGCGTGACGGGAAGAGGGAAAGACTCTCAGCAGCAGCATGGCTAGCTACGTTAATTGCGGATCGACTGGAAGAGCAAAAGGCTACCGAGCAGAGACCCATGAATCACTGAGCCTTGCCAGCTGTAACAAACAGGACAACTCCCTTCCTCCATCCCACGACGCGGCCGTCTGCAATCACTTCTGGAATTCACCTGCAGCTCCGCGCTGCCGGCCGAGGTGAGGACACGGCTTTCCCCGCTCCGCGCTCTCCTTCGCCTGCCTGCTGCGCCCGCTCTCGAAGGCGAGGGAGTTTTGTTCTCTGTCATCGTAAACCTTATGGTTGTTTTTTGTGCTTTTCTTAAAATCTCGCTGAGGAGAGGCAGCGATCAGATGGGAAGCTCGTTTCATAGTTAAAGAGGGAGCTTGAAAACTCTAACCTTAGAGGTTCAAACCCAGCCTGCGAAACAGCAATCTCAGCATTTAACATTTGATTATTTTAAACAAAAACATGTTTATTGAGGCAGGGAAACTTGACTCATTACCTGAGCACCTGGGATTACCAGTACGGCACTTACGAAGGAGGCTGCAGCGCGCGGCTCTCCGCAATTGCTCTGACCCCTGTGCGGTGCCGGGCTCTGCCCGCGTTACCCCCCGACGGACGGGAAGCCGTAGGGACAGATTTTCCTGACGGTGCCCTCAGGAATGAACCAGACGAGCCTCGCGTACCCGCTCTAGCTGCACGAACCGCGTTCGCCCGTCAGCACCGAGCTGCCCAAAGCGCCCACGGGCCTGGCGTGTGTGGTGCCACACCGAGCTGCTGCTGCTCCGCGGGGCTTGCACGGAAACTCACCCACACTCTGCTGGATGCGCCAGGCACGCCCCGTGTCAGCCTCCACAGCCACCCCGCTCACTTGCACACGCGAAGCGGGCACGTTTCACCGTGCTGTTGCTTCCTACGGGGCAGCCCGAAGCACTTTATCGCCCGCACATGGAGCCAAAGCCGGCGGCCCCCCGGCGGCTCACGGCGAGGCCCGGCCGCGCCTCAGCCCGCTGCCCGCCGCCCTCAGGGGGCTCCGCGCCGGCCCCGCGCCGCTCGCTGCCGGGCCCCTTCCCCTTCTCCACCGCCGCCACCACCGCCAGCAGCCGTCTCGGGGAACTCACCCGCTCCCCCAGCCACCTCCGTGCCGGTGCCGGTGCCGGCGGAGGCCGGGCAGGAGGCGGGCTGCCCGCCGGAGGTGGGGCCGGGGCGGGGAGCCAGCGGCTCGGACACCCCCGCGCCCGCCCTCACGGAGCGGCGCTGATCAGAGGTAGCGTGAGTAGTCGGGCAAAGACGTACTTTCACGGGCTTCCACTCACTTTTTTTTAGGGATTCAACCCCCTCTTACTTTCCCCTGCACTCCTGCGCAGGCCGACTCTTGGAAATGGAGACGGTAGTTCACGTTGCTTTGATCGAGAGTTAATTAAGCGAGGCGATGCAACGTCTGACGGAGAAAGCGTAGGGAACCGCTCGCACTCTGCCCTGTAATTGAATTCATCCCCCAGGCACGGGCTTTATCTAAGCAGATCTCACAAAGATCCCTTTGACTCACGGGGAAATGGCTGCGGTGCGGCGCTGTGCGGTGTTTGCCTTCGTCTGCCCGCCTGCTCCCCCCAGCACAAACTTTGTCCGGCTGGGAGAGCCTCTTCCTCCTCCTCCTCCTCCTCACCTTCCCCCCTGACGGAGCCATCACTCCTCAGCCCGTGCCCAGTACCCTCAGCCAGCATGAGGAGGAAGCATTCGGCCTACACACCAAAAGTTATATGACCAGAAATTCATTTTGACCCATAAATAATTGACTGTGGCGCTCCGAATTTTAGCAGACTGATTTCTACGTCTGCTAGGACGCTGCTCTGTCCCTATTAAGCACCCTGGCTTGATCAGCACGATTAGATAATAATCTGTGTAATTACTGCATCTGTAAACACATTGCTGCTCGGTGGCATTTGCCTGGCTCTTGGAGATCAGTGTTTTTCTGGCTGACCCCCTGCCAGAAAGCCGACACAGCCTGCTTGTACACGGCCTCCTCACGGGCCCTGAGCAAAAGCAGCGTGAGCAGACGTAGGTACTGGTACAAAACCACATAATCCTCATTAGAAACCTATTCACCAACAAACACAGCGCATCCCTTTCAATAGAAATTCTGGATTGCCGTACATTTGCATTGCTGAGTGGAAAAGAAGGTAATTGAGAAAATAAGCAGTTTATGAAGCTCCGAAGTATAACTTCAGGGAGGTGACAAGCACGCAGGAACTTTTAACTCCATTTCGCTGTATATAAAGCGAGCGTAACGTTCCTATAAAAATGGAAATGTATGCAAAGGGTAAGTGGAAGAGTCTCCCTGTCACCCTGCAGGCTACTGAAAAAGAATAGCAAGAAAGAAGACTTCCACAGAGACGCTGTAGAGAAGATGCAATTATAAAAAATAAAAATAATATCCTGTGTTCATTTCCCTCCCGTTTCATTTAGAGGAAAGGCTAAAATCCTGCCGGTGTCCTCAATAGGCGGCTGCGTTGAACAGGGACCTCCTGCGCTGCCAGGCGTGGGCAGAGCACCCCGGGACACAGCTGCTGTACGTAGTGTCACACAACACGCACACTGGAAAGTTTAGTTCGGTTTTATTTTCCACTGTAACGGTTTTCAAATGATACATCATGCAGTCTGCCAGTGTATCCATCCATTTCTGATAGAATTTTAGAACGAAGATAAAATACTTATCTCCATGGGATGGGGGAAGAAGGGTTCAGATCTGCTATCAAGAGTTTAATACATTTCAGCATTGCTCGATGCAATGGCAAAAAAATTTCCCCTTGTTACCAGCAAAACGTGTCCACACTTTATTTTTTTTCCTAAAATGAACACTACTGTAAAGATACATAGAGCCCAGAGAATACACATCTGCAGTACACGTTACACACTTTACAAACTAGACATGTATAATTCTACAGAATGCCTCAACCCCTGCGGTTCTCCCACCACAAAAAGTGTTTCAAATGGACAAGATTGTGAGAGCGAGAGACAAAACACGTGGAGCAGTGTTCCATCCAGTACAGCAGACCTTGTCCAGTGCACTTCAGTTCATACAGGCACGGCAAAGATGAAAATCAAAGCAAGGGTAGAATCAGATTATCCTGCCAATTTATTTTTTAATTCCTTTAATTTCCAGCTGATACATACCCTCATGGTTACTCAAGGTCTTCCTCCTCCAGTAATGGATAGTTGATTAGGCCTCCTCCTTTTTGACCTCCATGAGCAATTGGTTTAAATACCCATTTACCCAAATGAAACTATGTTAAGCTTAAAATTATTTATTTCAACTCCAAGCCTGATTTATCAAAATTTCAGGCAAATGTGTAATCCATAAGGCTTTCTAAAATTATATTTAAAAGTTACTCATAAAGTCTGTTGACAGAAATCACCACTTCTTGGCTTTTTAAAAAAAAACAAACACACTTTCAATATTTTCAGGATAATCTAATTTCACCCTTGTTGAGTAAAATACAAACTTAAAATGTGTCAGCCAAGATCTTCCCAGGTTTAACTTTCCTTGCTTTTGAGAAAACAAGTCAATGAAACATGAATTCAAGGACAAACACAAGATATTTGAACATATCATTAAGAGAAGCTCAGGTGAGCAGGAAATAGTTTTTTATTACTAGCAAAAAGAACAATATGCATTTTAGTTTCATCTGAAGTACGTTTTCCATTTGTGAACAGTGTTTCCACCAAAATTTGTCCCATGCACAACAAATTTAATTTGCGCTATATAAATCACAACTTTAAAATTAGCCTAAGAATAAATATAACACAACATTCAAAGAGCAAAGTAAGATAGCATCAAGTAGTGGAAATAGCAAAAGACAGGGTTTGATCTCTGCAGAGCAGATGTGTGGTTTTCATTTCTATGTATAAAATGTGTAAGACTTAAAAATGGTACAAAAGTTGAATATACAGTACGCAATACAAACTTAAGTTGCCTAATTAAAATAGGCGTACAAAACAAGAACCCATAAGCAAAATAAATTCAATTGACCGATGTCATATTTTCCAATTGAGTAAGTATCTTAGGCATTTCTTTTTGAGGATTTAACCTAACGCATCTTGTCGTCATTTCAGTTTTAGAAAGTCCTCTTACAGTCTTGATGCAGAAGTTAACTTGGAGAAACTCGCTTTATTTTAGCTAGGTGAACTGACTGGCTGATCAGCACTAGCGCAATTAAGAGATGTCAAAGCTAACTTATTCCTCAAGCTGAAGAAAGCTGTCTAAACTGTCACATGTAACTAATGATGATGGTGTGAGGAACTCATGAAATTTTTTAAGCTAATGCTGCATTTAAATGCAATTCCTTCATAACCTTTGAATTCAAGATACAGAGCAGAAGCTATACTACAATATAAAATCTTTGACGGCAGTTAAGAGTTTGGTATTCTTTTTTAAGACAACTGCTTTAGAACCAAAACAAGAGGATAATGAGTTCATAGTAGAAATTTCAGCTCTGAACAGCTGATAATATAGCACAGAGTAGTTCTGAATTAGTAATTTTATTCAAGATTGCATATGGCAAGTTCACAGTTCATTTTCCTGGCAGTGCACATGCACATAAAGAAAATATAAAACTTTGAAAAATACAAAATAAATTAAATACATGCAAATTTGCAACTTCATTAAATATTTTAGCAAAATGCTCCCCAATATAGTGCAACATTAAAAAAAAAAGTTAAATTAAGTCCAACTTACTTTGCAAGAACTTAAATAATTTCAGTAGAAAAAAAAAAATCTAAAGTCAATTCACAATCTTTCAAAAGGCTCTACATTACCTAAATAGTTTTATGTCTAATAACATGAACACATTCAGAAATTAAAATATATATATATAAGCCTCAAATTAAGTAAGAGCAAACGTCTGCAAAAGAAGACTAGAGGGCTATGCTCGGCCGTAACCTTCCTAAAAGCCACGCTTCCTTAAGAGCTCAGGTTGGATACCGTGCATTTGAAGGATGAGGATATGTGTGTGGCAGAAGCAGTAGGCACGCGAGGAGAAGCGGGAGCTTCTACCTGCCAGCTGAGCTTTCCCAGAAGGATTCCAGTGCCCCCTTGCTGAGAAGGTGGAAACTTTCCGTCTGGCACCGGAGAGGTCCAGGGAAGGCAAGTGGTCTCATCCTTAGCTCCGTGAGCACAGGCGTACTATCTGTAGGATGGCCTGCATATTGCAACGTGGCAGTACACAAGCAATAAATACATTCTCTTCCCCTTGCAATACGCTCTTCTTCTCCTAACACATCTACTCCCGAATTTGGTCTGCAAAGGACAGCTTGAGTATGTAACCCTCACCTCCTTTTGGACCCTCTCTGTAAAATATCTTTTCTAAGGTAGGGCCTGGGGCTTTGAGGGGATTTTTTTTGTTTCTTTAAGGTAGCGTCTGTTCCGGTAGGGGGCTGCTCACTGCCGCGTCTGAATTCCGGTGTGAGCAGATCGGGACTTGCCGAAGGCATGTGGGAAGGGGAGCGGGGCATGCTTGTCGGCTTTCCCAAGACAAGACTTCTGCAGCATTCTGAAAGCTTTCAAAATTTCATAGAGAACAATGCTTACGAACACATGGCTAGCCATCACACTCCAGGAAAACCCACCACCGTAGGGAGAACTACAAGCAGATCAGATCTTAATTTTAAGATAGGTCACACAGATATATTCATGTAACTACCAAACTTCAAAAACCTAGACCTATACTAACAGATTTCTCTGCATCCCATTTGATCTTTACCAGGTACTGCAATAAAGGTTATTTTGTACAGTCCAAAGATTTTTACCAGGATATTACAAATGGTTCTTTGGGGAAATTTACTTCCAAAAATGTAAGCAGTAAAATTAAACCATATAGCAGCACATTTTCATCCCCTAAAAATATAAAATAATATGTATATTATACAGTAAATCAGTCATGACTGAGCACAATCACCTGCCTTTGATGGCACTTGGTCACTGAATAATTAATTCTTTGATGCCAGAAGTTGGGATTTACTGATGCAAGAGAGGACTTCGAAAAGCATCGATCTGAGCGTAGAAGCCCCAACCTAACCAGCGCCAAGGGGTCAAACGCAGTCAGTGAGCGATTCTGAGTGGCAGACTTCCTATCGTTACTTAGATGGTTATGTTAAATACATTGTACAAGTATCTGTAGAAGAGTTGAGCCGAACACTTCTGTACACGTGGAGATCCTACGAAGCTCAAAATACCTAGGACCGGTGCATCGCAGATGGCTGTAGGAAGCGCAGGATGAACAGGATGTGGATCAGGTTGAAGAGGAGGGAAAAAAGAAACTAGTGACTTAATGACAGTCCTTAACATGCTAAGTGGAACTGACCTGTCGAAAGAGAGCGAGAAAGGTAACGATAATTAGTGGATGTTTTAGATGAGAAAGCAGATACGCAACACGGCAAATAATTGATACCTACGCTTCACGGAAACCCAACGCGCAGCAAACAAACAGCCACAATAACAGCAAGGGGAAGCACAATTTTAATAATTCATGACATGAGCTTACTCAGCCTCGGAGAGGAATTTTGTCAGGTCTAATTTTAAAGTTTCCAGCCCACAAATTGGCACAGTCATAATGAAACAATTATCTTGATGAAATTCATTCTTTGCCACCAGTAACACAGCATTTATGCCTTGTCTAAATACATCCTTAAACACTAGCTAAAGGTCTGACTTCTCCCCCCTCCCCTTTATCTCTTTGTTCTTTTAATGGGATTTTCCTCTCCACTGCTAGTCACCTGGATATGCTGAAGAACAGATGTGTGCGTATCTTAATTAACAAGTAAGGAATGTAACCGCAATCGAGTTTGCAAACATATTATAAAATGAAAGGAACAAAAAAAAATGACAAATCCATAAAAATCCTTCAGTTGCACAGGTCTCCTGGAAGAAAGGTACTTTCCTGATATCTGTATTATTTGCATATATCCTGGTAGGTATTTGAATAAATAATAATATTAAATAAGTAATTTGAAACACAGACTTTTAAAAACTATTGCATTTCAAATTGTTATGCAGTTCCCATTAGCCATATGGAAAGCAACGGATGAGTAACTGAATGTGCCTGTCACTTCTTTTTTTTAAAGTAGCTAGTATAAAATCAGTCTTACAAAAGCAATGTTTTACTTAATTAAACATTTTCTTGTATGATAACTTAGAACAAAACTTTTTGGTATTAAAGATCAAAGTATTCAAAAGAATCACCTCATTGCTGTTTCTTTAAATTTACCCTGATTTAGCAGTGACAACTGTAGTTCCTCCTAGTTGTCATCCTTGTTAACATCTTCAAGGAAACGAGGATGGTTATTAATTCATGCCTTTTATTGCCTAGATTAATCTGTGGTCTGGCTAGATTAAATATAGTTATTCATCTTGCTCAAGGATGGGGAGGTGCTGGGAACATACCAGAGACTTCAGGATAAGGGAAGTCATTTAGTCAGGAGCCTGTTTGCACAGCGTGTTTCACCAATACCAATCCCATACAAGTCGTTTTAATAATTTCAGCAAGCGATGACTGAGCATTACTGCAATCGTTAGCGTATCTTCATTTCACTTCTTTTCTTCGCTTTCAGAATGAGGCATCAGTTGAGTTTGACTAAATATGAGAAGGGCAGGACAGGCAGGTAACCAGCGTCCTTAAGATTTGAAATACCAAAGCACGCACATGCCAACGTATGTAGTTGCCCGTATCTGCTACTGGTCTGTCTGTCTGTCCAAGGCTTCCACGTGGCACCTGAGCACCCCCAGTACTCACAAACCGGTTTGCTCACAGGTGGATGAAGATCAGGAGGTCAGTATTATCGATATCAGCATTATCCTTCGGCCTGCTGCTCAGCCATTCAGCAAGGTGCTACGCAGACGGTGATAGCCAAGCCAGCAGCGTGCATACAGCACCCAAACTGCTCTCCAACGAAGCACCTCGAGTGCGTGCTGCTATCACCCATCCTTCCCCTGCGCCTCGGCCCTACCTGGCTCGGGCCACATTAGGTCCGCGATGTAACCAAAGCAGACCTAAAGATGATCTCTGCTCCACCTGGAGCAAATCCTGACCAAGTCGTGGGCTGCAGAAGTGCAGCAGCACCACGGCTCGCCTATCCCTTCGCCACGTGGAAAACATCAGCGTGTATGTATATAAAAATACATACTGTTTGAAAAAATATATATTAACCTTTTTGAAGCCTGCACTGTATTTAGTTGCATTTAGAAACTACTACTAAACACAGTTTTAAATATGACAGTATACAACTAAGCTCTGTAGTTGACCAGCAGAGAAACTAAAGCAGCTGTCCACACAATACAACCTGCAGCTCTTCCCAAATGGGGAGCATTGTGCTTTCAAGTTTTTTCAATATACTTCTCCCCACAAAATTCAGAAACTGGAGAACATATTTCAGCTATTTTTGTTAAAACAGAATAAAGTTTGGCAGTGACACCGAGCTGGGAGGTGCTGTTGAACCCCTGGAGGAGGGAAGCGCAGCGGCAGGCGCCAGGGCTCTGCTCCCTGGGGACCGATGGCAGGACCAGCACAGAGCTGTGCCAGGGGAGGCTCGGACTGCACATGAGGAAGAATTTCTTTATGTGAGGGTGGTCGAACACTGGCACAGGCATCCTATGGAGGTGGCTGATGGCCACGGCCTGGCAGGGGTCCGGAGGCGGTTGGACGATGCCCTCAGCAACAGGCTTTACCTTTCGGTTAGCCCTGAAGAGGTCAGGCAGTTGGACTTGGCGATCTTTGAAGGTCCTTTCCAACTGAACTGTTCTGTTGTATTCTCAATCCCCAAAGCCCCATGAGACCCCGACACTAATTTAGCTATGGGGTTGTAGCAATTCAGTGCCACCTTCCCACAGGAACGCACTGCACCCCGTCAGGCCTCTCGCTGCAGCAATAACCCTTTTAGCCACACCAGTGCGAACTCCCTTTCTCCTAATTCCATCAGATCTAGCTTTGAGGTGTGCCCCAGGTAACAAATTCATTGCAGCTGTATTTCTGAAAACGCCTGCAATTTAGACAGCATAAGGAATTACCTCAGAGAGCCATTCCTTGGCCCACTGAGTCTTCTGTTTAAGCCAGCTACCAGCAATTTGCAATTTCTGACATTTCATTAACACCCACGTATCTTTCTCTCCCATCTGCTGTTATTCAAACACTAAACTTTCGGGGGTAGAAATCGCCTCCTTACACGATGCACATGGGCCCCAGGCAATGTGGCCCAAACCAGGTTGAACTTGGCCCTGACCAGCCTCGCGTAGGCTTTCCCAGGTCTGCAGAACAAACTTTACCAGCAAACTTTGTAAAAACAGCCAAAGCACTGCTGGCTGTTACTGATGGGGTAGTCTGCTCTGGTTAATAACTCAATCGCTGACCACTCCAGCAGCAATAAGTGGCTATTATCTTTCCTGGGAATGATGAATGAGCCTAAGACAAATTTTCCCCTCATCCTGATGTAAAATTTTCATTCCGGAGATAGGCCACGTTACTTGACAGCAAACATTTATCTAGAAAAGCCATTTTTATTTCGCTGCTGCTAAAGGAATATAAAAGAAAGCTCTGTGCTACTCGAGAGCACAGGTCATATGGTGGGGCTGCCAACAATGTTATGAAAATAACCCGTATAAAATGTTCCCTGCAGAAGTAGCACCTTTACTAATACTCTTAACTAAGGTCCCCGGGCTTTCATCCATCAGGCTTAGAACTCAGATTCCTATAATACTCCCCAAATCATTTGGCAGCCGAATACTTGCAATTTGCCAACAACGTTTTTAATGAAAGGACCAAAGCCAACGAGAATTGACCTTTTTTAATCACTGCCCAGCCTTAATTTACTGTATCTTCAAGACATTTGCACAAAAAAAAAAAATCTAGAACTTAACTGGGTTAAAAAAAATAAAAATAAATAAATATAAAGCCTGAGAAATATGGTTCTCTGAAGAAGCAATGGCAGCATGACATTTCAAATTGTTGTCTTATTTACAGTATATATGACATTGTACAGCTAAGCGTTAGACTGAATCTTGAGCAGCAAGGAGTTTTAGCCTGATAAAAGCCAGAAAGGGACATTACTATCAGCTAAGAAACACACACACACACACTTTTTAATTGGTTTCATTCCAGTCTGCAGGGCTTCCATTTGGTTTTCAGATCTTTTTCCCCCTAATTTTTTCAGAAGCCATAAATCCCTAAGTTTAGCCAGCTTCTTCTAAGATCTTCCCTATTCTTTTTCTCCACCCCCATTGTCCATGAGCTACTCAGTGATGTGCTCCAAGCGCAGCCTGAATCTCCTCCACCATCCTCAAATATAATGCTCAGCATCTAAAACGTTTGAAAGAGAGATTCTGATTGCTCTTTATTACCATCTAAAGTCCTATCTTATTATATGCTCAACTAGTTTTACGTGTATTTGCTTTGTTAATGACTTTTATTAATCTACAGCTATTCGCTTGTCGTGTGCCTACACCTAGTGTGTGGCCTACTCGAGCCTGCCAGTTTTAATTTCGCAGCAGACGGTATATTAAAGACCTGCCCAGCTTAGGCAGGTAGCGGCTTTTTTTCCCCGCAGAGCAGCTGTTATTATGTATGGCTGGAAATAGTTTACGGGCCCCTTTATCACACTCTTTTCCCTTTGCTCATTCACGGGAATGCAGAGTAGATAAAGGCTATCGCTCCTATGAGACGGAAAAGCAAATTTCAGCTCAGAATCATGTAATGCACTAAAGCACTCGGCAAAGACTTGCCCTAATTCATCCACAGCAAAAATATGTTGCTTGCAGCTACAGGGCTCACAGAAAACACAATGAACAGAAACAATCCACACGACACAATAAAAGCTTGACTGATGTGATGGATGGTTTGCATGCATGCATGACACGAAGCATTCTCAAAAAAAAAAAAAGTAAAAGAAAAAGAAAAACACACCCAAGAATGCCAGATGCCTAAAGGAAACCACGTATTATCAGAAAAGAGTCGTAAGACAGAATTAATCCTCTGGAGGAGAAAAGAGCCAGACTTGGAAAGACATTCTAGCAGTCCGTTGGCTGCTTTTCACAGCCTCTTACTAACATCCACCTCTTAATATGCCTGTAACAAAGTTAGCAACTAAAATAATAACAGACGTAAAATATCTCAGAAATGATGAGCATCTAATGGGAGGTAGAGTACACGAAGCAGTCGCATGGGAATATGTAGCTCTTCTTTCCTGGACAGGATTTTTGCTTAGGAGAAGACACAGAAACCCTCAAGCCCTTGCACTAAAGCAAAATATTTATATTTTTAGCTAAGAGAGCTGAATAAGAGTACAAAGCAAAAGATGTAAAAGTAAAGTTTGCCAAATTCTGACACTCAAGTCTGGAGAGTTCAGTGCTGCTGCCACTTAAGGCTGCTTTTCCCCTGCTCTGGGCTGCAGGGCTCCGTGCTCCCCAGGTGGCTGATTACAGCTGCTCAGGGGCACGGAGGGAGAGGGCTGGGGCTGCCCCTGCCCTGTGCTTGAGGGGCAGGAGGAAAAAGTGACATGCTTGTGAAGAAGCATGTTTACCATATGGATCCAACTCTCAAGTAGTATCTCACCCTAAAGCATGATGTTTTCAGCTTCTAGCGTTTTCCATTTTGAGCTATGCCCAGGAAAAATCCTTACTAGTTCGCAGGCATGGTCTGTCCACAGGCAGCTCCCGCAGGGCTCAGGGGTGGCTGGTAACTTTTCAGCTACATGGAACTAGTTCCTAGTACAGGGTGAGTTACTAGAAGTCTTTATCCTTAAGGAATATCACAACAAGGATAACATCATCATGTCAGAGAAAGCAGAAAACGAAGCAGCCCCTAGAGCTCTATTTTTACTGCATGAGTTTCACACCTCTATGTGCTAATTTCAGTACAGATTTGCAATGGCATTTCAGTTTATTAAAAAGTTTTAACTGATAAGTCATTAAAATAAAAACTCTGGGCAGCAGCTTGCAAAGTAGTCTAAACAAGGCAATCCTCACTTAAATCACTAATTTTCACAGTTAAACCATGGGCAAAAGACTCCCACTGAAACTAGGAAAAAAATACTGCTAAGAGTAGGACTTAAATACAAGAAAACTGGGTGATCGGTGAAAGAATGGTTGGGTAAGTTTCTTTGGTCTTACTTCTTGTCTATTTGGTGCTGTGATAGTAGCTGGAGTTTGACATCCCTCCCCCTCGGATGGCATGAACAGCTGTCGGAGAAGACGCTGGGTAATGACCAGGGCGGATGGGCTTGGCTGCGGAGTAAAAGTAGGAAACCAAACAGGACATTTAGGTTTTTGTACAAGATCTTGTATCTCACTTTATCCTCTAGTACAAACCCCCTTTTTTACAAAAAGAAACTGTGCTTGGCAATTTAGTCCGTAGTCACGCACACTGTGTTCCCTTACCTTGGCCAACCACAAATACATCATTTTTCTGCTTGTTGCAGAGCCATTTAACTATCTTTTCATTCCTCTCGTCTTGTATGCATGGATTCAGATTGCACCACACAGATATATCACACAACCGAATTATATAGGAATATTTGACTCTACCCAGCCCAAATTAAAGTACAAGTAGTAATCAGGCAAAAAGAGAGGAAGGGGCTGAAAAGCAGAACAAACGTATGTAGGGGAGCAGGAAGAAAGTGAGAGACTGATTTAAAGAGACAAGTTTTCAGGTCATTAGAATGGCTCACAAGACCCATTATGCCATTTATTTACTGAGCTAAATAGCAGAGGCACTTTAAACTTTAGGCGGGGCATATTCTATTAAAAAGTGAACTCTTTGAAGATTCTTGTGCAACAGAGGAGAAGCAGACCCAGTGGTTTGCCCCGGCCTCCTGCTTTCAAACCTCTCTTTATTTAAACATGAGCAAACAAACCAACTGTGAAATATGTGAGCAACCACTAACCCTTTAGCAGCGTGTCCTTACCAATTTGAGCAGAGTGTGCTCTCCGTGCCATGTTTTTGGCTCTTACAGCCTCCTTAATGCGATCTACCTCCTGCTGGTAGCGCTTGCGGTCACGCATGGCATTTTCCTTGGCCTCCTTCAGTGCACTCTCCAGGGCCTTAACTCTCTCTGCCGTAGCTCTAAGTCGTTTTTCCAGCTTAGGAAGCTCACAACGAAGATCTGCATTATCACGTACCAACTGCAAGAAGAGAAGTTTCAAAAATATCCTATGAGAAACTACAGGAGAGGTCCTCTTACAAGGAGACAGAAAACATCCCTATTCCTCTTCACACCTTGTATGCCCTGAATGAAAGAAACAGGTTTCTTCCAGAAATGCCTGGAAAAAGCTTACGCCAAAGAGTGATTTATTTTCTTTTAATCATGCTGCTCATTTGTCCAGCTGAAGTTCCACAGGAAGATCAAAGAACAAGAGAGTTTATTCCACTCAACAGGATTTCACAGATGATCCTGAAAGGTGAGGGCTCCAAGACAAACCCACCCATTGCAGGGCACTGCTGCGATAACCGATTTTCCAGACAGAGCAGCTGTGACAGAAACTGCATTTTTTTCAGAACACGGACGTGTCTGGCACTTCACAAATACTTGATCATCTCAATACTTAAAAACTGCAAAGTGATTTCTTAGCAATGTTTGAGGAACATAAAGTTTCCACTTTTCAGAAAAATATCTAACATTATAAGCAGCAGAAGGGGGATTTACTTTTAGATAAATAAAGCCTGATGCAAACAGAATTTCAGTTTGAAAAAATGGTACAATTTCTACTGAACAATTATAGCACTGCTAAAAGTCAACAGATTACTGTTCCAAAGGAGCGATTCTCCCCTTTTGGAGTGAAGGGAAGAAAATGCTTTAACTACCATATAAATAACACAGCAAAGCAACAGCGTGCAGTAACATTCACAGATTGTTTGAAAATGAAAATGTTTTACACCTGCTAGTCCAGGCTGAGTGCCAGAAGAAAAACAGAAACAAAGCTTAAAAAAAAATTTGTCACAATGTGCTTTTTCTGAAAGTGTTGAGCACATGTTCTACCCAACAGAATTTGAAATAAGAGCAGAATGATATCATATTCAGGTCAAGTCCAATGTCATTTTTTATTTAAGTTTCGTATGAGACACGGGCTCCTTAGCTGTTTTTGAGTAAATATACACTAATGTGAGCTATAAAAATCTGTATCTGAAAAACCAGCAGACGCATGAACAGAGTGCAAAAAAGGCAAAACAGTAAAACGAAAAACATTATTAACATGTCCTGGTTTCCACATTTAGAAACTAGGTCTTTAAACCATCTGTTAACCAGGAACCTTAAAATACTGAACCTTAACGGACACTTGTCAGAGTGCAGCAGTGCCTGCATTTTTGGCATTTCTACAGGAATAAAAAAAAAGCAAATCTTGGAGATCACTCTGTCTCTAACAGGTTCAGAAAGCTGCAATGGAGAATGTTACATTACGATTCAAAAATGAAACCAGAAGATTCTTTTACTACTTTGTACTCTGCAACTGAGAAGCAGGATACAGTTCAATGATGCTGACATCTGACATCTTTTAAGAGTGTGGAAGCTTACTCATTGGCAGAAGTGATCCAATTTTATCTAACAAGATATATATGCCCATATATATACACACACCATTGATATATACAGACTTCCAAGTAAGCAGAGGGTGAGGCTCTTTTCTCAACCTATTCCCAACACGCTTGCCTACCGCACATCCCCTCCACCTCCCCCCTGGTCAGGCTGGCACCCACAGCGAGGGGCTCTCTGGGCAGAAACAGGAACCCTTAAGAAAGAGGGAGCAGAGATTAACACGCCCAGAAATGGCCAATCTTAGCATCCTGGGGAGGTATCAGCCCTTCAGCTGCACAGAAAACCTCTATTTCCAGCAATAAAAGCTGGGGTAAAGAAGGAGGAGGGGGAGATGTTCAGGGTGATGGCGTGTGTCCTGCCAAGAAACTGTTACAGGTGATGAGCCCTGCTTTCCTGGATGTGGTTGAACACCTGCCTGCCAAAGGGAAGAGAAGTGAATGAATTCCTTGCTTAGCTTTGCTTGCACGTGCAGCTTTTGCTTTACCTATTAAGCTGTCCTTATCTCAACCCACGAGTTCTTGCACTTTTACCTTTCTGCTGCTCTTCCCCATCCCGCTGAGTGAGCGAGTGGCTGCGAGGTGCTGAGCTGCCTGCCAGGGCTACAGCACAACAGCACGCCAAGAAGTAGGGGTAGTGGGAAGAGCAGCTCTAACACCAGCTCCTAATGCCAAGAAATTTAGTTGAGAACTATAGGTACCATTTCCTTAAACAGTACCTACATTTTACCTTCAATAATTACCCCCTTAAACATACAAAAATGTGAGTTTAAAAAAAGCAGTTTGTAATACTACAGAACAGCATTACATATCAAGTTTTTGCCATGGCTGAATTTTCAGAAGCATTTACTATTAATGAACGAAAAAGACACAGTAGCTTTTGATTAAACAGTAACTAGGCACTGGAAGGAAGCGAAGTCCCTACCTGTTTGTGAACCTTTGTAAGCTGTTCCAGGTTGTTCTCAAGAAAGGAAATTTTCTGCTTCTGCGCAGCACTTCCGCCTCCATCATCGCTGTCAAGCTCAACGCTCTGCAAGGAAAGTTCCAGGATTCAGCAAAACCATGCAGAAACTCAAGAGGAAGCTCAGGCATTTTTGAATTTAAGCTTGCCAAAGACAGAAAAGTCTTCCAGAGCCCCGAATTGTAGAGAATTTATTTTATCTGTTCATTTGATATTTAGGGGCTGTATTGCCCTCTACAAAGAAAATAAACTATTCTTACTGAAAAATTATGTAGGGATCCTTAACAGGAAAATCACAGATTTAGGGGAAAAAGCATTTTCCTTCTTCCAGTTCTGGAAGACATTCTTAGCAAATATGGGTTTTCAATCTCAAGAAATAAATAATAATAATATTAAAAAAAAAACTCTTCCCCCAAACCACTAGAAAGAACTGAAAAGCACTGTAAAGCCGTTTAATATTTATGCAACTTTTAGCTCTTCTTCAACAGTTAAAAATGCATGAATTTCTGCTGAGAAATTTGTCTTTGGCCAAATAATAATTTTGCTAGGAAGAGGCTGTGTAACCACAAGCCCATAAAAAGAAAGGGCCACAGCATTCAGTGCGTAGCATACGTTAGTGCACGTTATATTGAGTAATTTCTGGTATCCATTATTCCATCTTTCAGAATGTAGTAACTGAACTGGATCAGTACATTTCACTTAACTACCAAGACTTTTCCGTAACAAATTAGAGCCAAAACCTAGATAAACATCAGAACACTTAATTTTATTACTCACTGTTACTGAAAAAAATCCCATTTTGTAACCATATGCACTAGTGGATTCCAGCAAATCAAAAGAATGTAAAAAAAAAAAAAAAGAAAGACCAAAAGAGTATGTTCTTACTTTTTTAACACGGGTGGTGAGATCTTGAACAAACAGTTTGCGTAGGTTATGAAGAGTCTGAAGTTCTCTTGCCTGGAAACAAATTACAGGAAAAGTGACAAGCCAGTAAGATATAGTAGATAGTCTGGGGTTAAAAACCAAAACCAAACCGAAACAAACCACCTCTACAGTGGATAATAGGACTTCATAGGACTTCAGTGTGATTTGCCTATCGAGATGTTCCTGCCTGGACGTGCAGGCACTGGCTGTTCAAGCAGCCCAGTTCAGGCGCTCACAGAAAGCCAGGGCACACACTCTTCCTCCTGCCAGTGCACTGCCATATGCCGTCTGCAACGCCAAAGCCACCTCTGAAAATACATCACCTCTGCTCTGGGGTGTGGGGGCAGCAACAGCAGAAGTCTCACAACTGGCCATGGTTACACACAGCCAGCTATGTGGAAAAGCTCTGGGCTCACCGTGTAGCAAATTCACTGAATGGGGCTGAGTGCTTTTTCGTAGGTACTTAAAGATGTTAAAGTGCTCTTTAAGCTCGGCAAAAATCCAGGCTTTCCCAGCTTTTTCTGCACATCAACTTCTCAGGCTCAGCAAAGTAATGACCTTGCTCCAGACTGGACGTATGACACGAGATGGGACAACTCTGGTCCTACTCCCAGAAGGACAAAAAAGCTAAATCATTTGCAGGGAAGGAAACCGTCTAGATAAGCAAGTTCCGCCCAATGCCATATTTCACCGAAACCATTCTGAAGAGAACTATCTTTCCAAAGCTGGTAAGAGCAACCTTAGTCTCACAGAAACTTCCTCACTCCTTCCTTCTCAAAATAGCCATCCAAACGACACCCAGTGCCTACAGAGCCTGATGCCTTCTTATGCGGTTGTGCAGGGCTGAGACACCACTTGGCCTTTAATGGCACCTGCCCCCCTGCAATTTGCTACGCTTAATTTTTCCTTCCTGTTGCAGTAATTATTAAAACTCTAAAAATGTGAACAAAAATTTAATTTAAGATAGCTCAATTATATTTAGGTGATTTAAAGGAACAGCAAAGCAGAATACCGATAGACAGACTTTCCCACAAGAGACAGAAACGGTAGCATTTTATCTTAAATTTTGAAATTTAATTTCACTATTTGGGGAAATGCACAAATTTAGCCTATTCTGATACAAATCAGTCTTTTTCATGAGCACAGATATAAGTGTTTTGGTAATACATTAAGGACAGAGATAGGGAAATAGGACAGAGAGAGGACATACCACAGTTTCCTCCAGCCCCTTAAGATCTTCTCTTGCTTGTTCCCTTTTGTCATTAAGCAGTCTAGAAAGATCACAACATTAAACACAAATTAAAAATGTAAAAGTCATATGAGACAGAAGAGAATCAGTCAACATTCAGTTTGAGTGGATTATCTGCAGATTTGAGCAAACTGTTTATTTGTAATTATTTTTTTGACTGTCCCAAATAAGCAGCTTTCTCAGATGGAATGGCTGAGACACCATGTCCATTTTAGCTGGCATTTTACGTGTCCATATATAAAAGTTGTATTTCTCATTTCCAGGAAAGGCTTTTATTTATTTATTTATTTTTAAAATCTGTTTTTAAAATCTTTTCTTGGTTATTGGTTTCTTGTTTGTTTGTTTGCTTTTTATTTTTTTGTGTGTGCATTAGGTAATGGGGGCTTTAACACGTGCCATGATATTTCGTAAAACTGGAGCTCTAAAACACCTTTTCAGCAACTACCAAATCTATTATTAATAAGCCTATGATGTAAAGAAAAAAAGAGTAATGCATTCATTAGTACTGCATGTTGGCTTTGATACTGAAATGGTATTTTCAGCATGAATAATTCATCACAACGGTTTGTCACTGGGGCATTTCCTGTGGACACATTAAAAGACACTATATATTCACGGACACCAGGTGAGAAGACTGTTCACTTACATGAGCTTTTCCAGTTTCATCTCTCTTTCCTGGTCCTCAATTTTTAATTTATCATAGTCAGCACTCAGCTTTTCTTGCTCCAGTTGCAGCTTCTGATTCATACTAGAAGACAAAAGAAAAAGTCTGTACAGCTCAGTCCTGAAGATCATAAACATATAGGTAAACCTCCATAAACAAAACTGAGCAGCTCTACTGCAAAATACTGGAAAACATTAAGCCTAAGGAATTTGAAAAACAATAGATATCTTAAAATACTGGAGAATTAAACAGTCAGCCATATACTCTCCTGCTTTGTTTCAAGGACACGTGCTGTTCTTGCAGTCCTTCTGTCCTGCTTCCTTATTTCCCTTATTTATCATTTAGCCACGCTATAAATATGGAAAGCAGGAACACCATGTTAGGATTGCCTAGATTTTATGAACTCTTAAAAAAATAAGAGAACAATAGTAAAAAAAAAAAAAAAAAAAAAAAAAAGACTATTTTTCCAAGTGCTGGTGTATTCAAATAAGTTAAATGCCTACGTCAGGAAGATGTATTAAGGAGGTGAAAATGGGACATATTTGAGTGTGTGACAGGATAAGTAGCTATAAGAGGCTCTCAAAACCTGTATTTGTCAAATCTGTTCTCCTTCAAGCTTCCATTAACTACAACAGTATTCTTTTCTTCTCCCCAGTTTTAAAGAATTGTCACAGTTCCTCACTAAAGAACTCAACGCTTTAAGCCACGATGCAAAATAGTTAGAGGGTTGGCTGTTGCACATAAGGATACTACTTTCTGTGAGTCTCTGAAATACAGAGATATCAATTAGGACTAACAAAACCAACCATAAAATAGTCCTATAGTGTCACGGAGCAGTACAGGAACAGAGAAAGTGATAGTGAACATACTCTCTGATTTCATCAATTATTTTCTGTTTCTCTTCAATTTCGTCTCTCAGTCTGGACAGCTGCTTCTGATGGGCTTCCCTGTGACTCTCCATCTGCTGCTCCAGTGCCTTCTGCAGATTACAAAATACAAACCCATACATGAAACAAAAATCGTGTAACTCACCTACAGTTTCTTTTTACACATCAGCTAAATCAACCTATCTTTCTGGATTCGAGTGAAACTTACCAAATTACAACGATGACAAAACTGCAGCTACTCAACTACACATTTCATTCAGGCAGTTTTTAGCAGCACAGTTACACCACTTACTACTCCTTTTCTTGCAAAAATAGTGCATATGGAAAACAGGGTAAGCTAAGGGGTCTTAGAATATCAAGTGCCAAGAATGACACTTTTTATCAGCTTCCTCTGTTTATTCACCAGAAAATGTGTACAGACATACCTGTGACAGAATTAAAACCCAAAGCATTCTGCCCCTCTCTGAGGATTATTTATCCACAGCCCTGTTATTTAAATTGTAGGATTAAATATATTTCAAGTGGTAAGAAAAACGGATTCATCTCCTTTAGATTGCTAATAAATGTTTTTTTTTTCTTCTTCTAACTGTAGGAAATAACTGTACAGTTGTTTAAATAACTTTAAGTTTTTATAATGGAGGTAGAAGTTCTCAAGCTGACAAGCCTCTATCGCTATCTTTGTACAACTGTATTTTTTCTTTTGCATAACTTGTAATCCCATCAGAAACACTACTTGCACATTATTTGCTAATGTTTCCTCTTTGCATTCTACAGGAAGAAGAAAATATCAGAAAACAGGTTTAGATTTCATTATTATTTCTAGGAGACGGTCAAAATCCTTGCCAAACAATTTGGGAAAGTGGTCTGGCCTCTTTTTCATTAAATTTTAGTTCCGAAATTATATTAACCCCAGTAGCCTGATGCACTGCTTAGCAAATTGCCTTTGAGAGCTCCACTGACATAAAATTAGAGTAACATAGAGGTGCATCAACTAAGTTTTCAATCATACATAACAAAACTGTTCTCAACTGTGGATGCAATGTACTGGGCCTTATTTTTCAGTTCTCTGTTCATATGATGTGAGGAACCAAGGCATCTCCGATTAAGCAAACACAGCCCACCAAACCTCTCTACTCTCTGAAGCTGGCTCAGCGTACAAGCTGGTCTCAGAAGACACACTCAGGTCAGATACTTGGGTTCTAACTTACTTTTTTTCCTTCATCTGGTCACCAGCCTCAATACTAGCAAGTTCGCCAGCTTCAAATTGCAAAGGTCACTCAATCATAAGAGGTCACGTTGTCAAAGAGAAGTCAGCAATTCTGACAGAGGCTGAAAGGTTTTTTTTAAAAGCACGCAACATGCAAGGAAGACAAAATTACACCCTAATTATTAGCTAATGAATGATCTCACTGAGAAATCCGCTTTAAAATTGCAGCAGGCAACACTACCTTCATTTCCTCTGCATCCTGAAGCCGGGTCAGATGCTCCTTCTCCTTGTCTTTGAAACTGACTTCATGCATTTTTTCTGTTTAAAGTTTGAGACAGTTAAGAATTAACGAAACAGTTCTAGAACTTTACTATGTCAAGCCTTTAAAAAAAATATCTGTGACGGGGGTAGGCCAAAAGGGTTAATTCTGGTTTTATCTCAAGTGTAACGTACAAGTGCAACGCGTTAAATATTCTAAATCACAATTTTATGACTTCACTGCCAATACAAGCAGACAAAAAATATTGTAGGACTACAGAGGCAACAGTTCAATGTCAAAGCATGACCTGCTTAATCAGGTCTTCCATGACTTCTATCTGTGTGCTGCAAAGCTTAGGGCTAGATAAATGAACTCAAATCCCATCTGTTCCATCATATTTCTATGACAATGGGGATACACATATGACGAAAGTAGAACAGGGCGGAACAATCAAATGCTGCAACGGTGCCAGGTGAGCTGTATGTACAATGCTTTTGTCCAAAACTGAATTTTCTGAGATACAGTTGGTAAAAGAAATGAGGACCATAAGACCCAACTTCGTACCTTGAGCACGCAACTTGGCAAGTTCTTCGTTGAGAGAATCCTGCGACTCTTCCAGCTGCCTTCTCTTCTGCTCCATATTTTGCATGTAGTCTGTGAGGGACTTGATCTTTGCTTCATGCTTTAAAGACAAAGGCAGTGGTAATGAGATGTGAGCACTGCCTCTTATTACCAAAGAATTCAGGTACTATTCTACATAAAGGAGAAAAATAGAAAGTTCCCCACATCTGGCACTGATGACTAGGAGAAAATACAGCAAAAGATCTGAGAAGGAGGTAACAGATCAAAACAGACTACATTTTTAAAGGCCATTCTTAATAGCCCAAGATACGTACTGAACAATACAGTTGGTAATTCCAAGATATCATTGGAAGCTCATGACTTGGCATTAAACAAACATCAGCAGCTTTCTGAAACCAGCTGAACACTGGCCTGGAATAAATCCTGAGCTTGCTTTCTGGACGCTTGAACCTGCATAAGCTCAAACCAAATTTCCACCCTCTATCCTGATGGTTTGTTTCTTGCTAATGTCCTTTTGAATTAAAAGGGCTTAGACTCAAAACAAAATAGTGAAGGACATACTGAAAACATCAAGAATTGAATGATAATATTCTAACTTGGGGGTAAAACTAAGTAAGATAGTGTCCAGGAATTATTACATCCTATTATTAAGGTCACTGAAGGATTTGTAGCTCACTGTTCTCAAAGTTCACCTTGGGAGAGAGGGGTTGAGGCCTCTGAGCTGGTGTTACTCCTGTGCCCCAGAGATCAGATTTAGAGAGGCGCAGTCCTTAGCAGGAACTAAAGCAGTCCAGAGCCTGCAGGCAGCAAGGTCTCCAGGAAGAAAAGGGCACACATGGAACTGCTTGCTTCAGCAGCAAGTACTCTAATAGATCTCTAAACCTGACAGGAGACTTGGTCAAGTCCCAGCTTGGCTGCAAATGTTGAGGCTCCAGAGCACAGACTCTGGGTACAGCACACAGCAGTCATGCACCACCTCCTGGATCAGCTTAACCCAGTAACTGCGTAGCCCTGTGTCTTATTTCGATATGGTACCATGGTGATTACGTGATCATCACCATATAGAAGCATGCTGAAACATCTAACGACGTAAAAGGCACCATACATAGGAAGCTTAGTTGTGGAGCTGCAGACCAGTAAGGGAAGAGCAAGGTGTAAACACACGTTAGCAAACATAAAATTGCCTCCAACTGAACCCCAGAGCAAGGAAGAAGAAATCAGCAACATAAATGTCACATTTGTCTCAGCAAAGTGCTTCAGCTGCTGACAGTGCTCGCTGTAATGCCCTCATCAGCAACATTAGAATGAAACCACCAAACTTAGGACTCGGAAGAGCAGAAGAAGCTTGAATGTAACATCAGGAAAAAAGATAGAAACTAAAGAAATGTGTCACAATTTTAATGGTATCATTATTGCCATTGAAGCCTCTTCTGCATAAAAATATTCATTTTTTTCTACAATAATTAGATCTAGACTAATAAATAGGCTGTTAAGATTCAAATTATGCTAACAATAAATTTTGGCTTTATAGATAAGGCTTTCAGCATAACAACATTCAGCTTCTTCCTGATCTTAAAAACAAATAGGCCTCAATATGCGCTTAGTTGCAGGGCTTCCAAAATGGCAAGGCAAGGGGATCACCTGCTTGAGGGTATTTCTGCTTGGTTTCTTCACCATGTTAAGATACAATAGAAATGTAGGGGGGAAAAAAAAAAAAAAGAAAAAAAAGATGTGGCCTTGGAGTCTTGCCTCTTATGTTACATCTTTCCACAGCCTTAGATAAGTCACTCAAATCCTAAACCTCCGTGTTCCTGTCTACAAATAGGTACTGAAGACAGGAGTTAGGTCATGTTTATGGAAAGCTCTGAGCATTGAAGGTTTAGGACTTCAGTGTGACTTCAGTCTAAGAAGAAAAACACCAACCCTGTATAGACAGACAGGCTGGCTTCCCCTTACTGCTTTACTGGGGCAGCATAATCCAAACCATGGCTGAATGAAACCGTCCCACCAACACACTGCTGATACCTTCGTTCCCAGCTGCGTTGCTGAGCCTTTTTTTGCCAGCAGAAGCATGCATATAAGCTGCTTTAGGAGTCAAACCTTAATCTGCTTTCCTGATGCAAGTTCCCAAGGAAAGGGAGCAGGACAGATTGGCAGAATGCCTTTAGTGGCCATGTCAAGTTTAAGACAGAATAAAAAGCATAGCCTTACTTAACATTTTTGGACAGCCAACACCCTCAGGACTCCAGCCTCCCGTTAATACCGAGAAGCATGCTTACAGCTATTCCGGCAGACCTCAATAAAGACATTCTGCTGCAGGACAAGAGGCTGTCCTCGCTCCAGGTTTTCTTCGAGTAACTGGTAGCAAATGACATACAGTAAACTCCAGTTGTCTCCTCCGCTTCACACGTGCGGTGATCAAAGCAGCGTGTCGAAGCGGTTAGCTCCCCCCTGCAGAGCGCTGCAGCATGCGTCGCTGCCTGTAATGTGCCACCCACTGTGAAGCCTGCCTGCCATCTGGATTTCTAACTTACATGGTAACGTTTACCATGATGAATTATCTTTATACGTACAGATTGCTGCCCAGCTATCTGTTAGCATACTAGCAGTCTAGGTACTGGGGGCTCTCTGAGTGTTTTGCTAGTGACCCAAACAATCGCTGCTTCCCTTCTCAGTTTGCTTTAACGTGAAGGTACAAGATGCAAATACATGATGAGGAAATCCTGCTGAGGAGGATTTTCGCTATTATGCCACTGAAAACATTTTGAAATCTGCAACAGGAGGACAGAATCTTACCACAGAATGTGCTGAAAAACACTGAGGGGGAGGAATGGGAAGAGAGAAAAAAAACACCAAAACAGGCATGAGAAACAGCACTCTGCGCCCTGAGTTCTCATTTCGCACTCCTAACACTCACATTTCATGAGGAAGAAGACTGAGAAAGTCATCAAACCCTGCCTCAAAGGGAGAAGGAAGGAGCAAACATACTTGTGAAATGAGGAGCTGGCAAGCTGCAAGCTCCCTCTCGCTGGCATTCATCTTCCTGTTGGAGTCCATCTGGGCACTCTCCAGCTGCTTGCTGCGGTTCACGAGAGATTTCACCTCAGACTTCATCTTGCTGATGTACAGCCGGGCCATGGTGAATTCCTCTTCGATCACCCCGTTCACATCTGCTAACTAAACACACAGAAAATTGCAATCTTAAAGGTATCTAGAGATAGATACCTTCAAAAATGAGAAATTAAGACTTCTTCTCACGATGTGCTTCATCAATTCAGTGTTTCAGCTAAAGGTAGTGACTGAAGATCTACAGTAATGAAGCCCTCCACAGTGACAAAAGCATAGTTTGGAGAAACTTTCTCATGTCACTGGCACAGGAAATTTTCCTCTTTCAAGCAGTTGGAAGCTGGAGAGCATTTTCAAGGTACTTCTTGAAGAAATCTCCTCTTGAATGGTTGTGTTCCTTCAATAAGGAACTACAAGACAGGCATTGGTCTGAAAATTTTACCTGGCAAGAGCAAAGTAGTTCCACTCATCTCTAATTATTAACATAATTCTATTTATACATCATTTCCTTCCTTGGTTTAACACTGTGCCTTTTATTTCTGTGTCTTTCTCTTCATGATTTTTCTTCAGCTACTTAATTCATGTAACCCACTGAAGAGCTGCAAAGATTCTTCTTGAGCATATGGATAGCAATTTCATCTGCTTTTTGCCTCTTTTCTAGCACCAAGGGGAAGGTAACGTGCTGTATCTTCTCCCAACAACCTAAAAGATGCTATTGCCACTAAAACTCTCAGTCTGGTCTGAAATTAGACACACTTTGAGCAAGCTGCTAATTGCCAGCAAATTTGAAATTATTCATCTAAAACCCTTTCAATCTTGCCTTATTTACAATGACAGCTGTCCTGTAAAATGCTGACATCTTAGTTGCTATAAAAATTTGTATCAAACAGCCTCCATTTGCAGAGATTTCCTCTTACAGTTCCTATTGAAATGGCCACCAGAGGTTGCTCTAACATCTAGCAAAATTTGGTCCTGTGGTCCTGGAATCTGCATAAACACACCAGGCAGCAGGGATTTCATCCTCTGCAGTAAGAGCAGACTGGATCATCTGCTGACCTAAGGGGGCTTTAGCAGAATATCAACAATGCTCAGAGGCAACCCAAAGCACCCCAGCTGCACACACTCACTCTTACCTTTACAGTATGAAAGGGTTACAGGAAAGATCATCACTCAAAATCTGAGGAGTGAACTAAAAGCATGAAAATGGAGTGCGCTACAAGTAAATTACATACATCTCGAGAATCAATTTCTTAACCAGTTTTAGCAACTGTTTTGTTTGTTTGTTTTCCCTCACACGGTGTTCAGTGGACAGAAAATTCGACATGAACATCATGAGAAAGATTTTCCAGGCAATGACAAACTCCAACAGAGATGTGCCATTTAGCAGTGGCCATGTAAATCTCCTCTGAGGCCCAAAATTTTGTTCATTTACAACATCAGGAGTATGACAATGGGAGCATCTACCTTCTCCATCATATCTGCAAACCCATGAGCCTGATAGCAAACAAATTTCAAAGCAAAGCTGGCCAAAATCTCCACCATCTCCAGGCTCACGCAGTTACCAAGGGTTCTACTGTTTCAACAACCTCCACGCCCCTTCTTACCTTCCAACTTTAGAGGAAAATGATCCTCTGTATTTTTCCTCTATAAAGGATATTCACCAGTACACAGAAGTTAAGCTTGTCCTGCTGTCACAGAATCACAGATATTTATGTGGTATATAGCATGAATTTACTAATTCTGAAAATCTCTCTGATAAAAATTATTTAGATTCTGGGAATGTTGGATCATGCCAGATAACTACGGAATAGGTCTATGTGTGTATTGTTTGGGAGGAGAACCCAGCCTAGGCCTTGGAAGGCAGAGTTTAATAAATGCATCAGCACACAGATGGGCTGCATTAGTTTAGCCCCAGACACTGCGCTGGGAATCAATGTGGTGATTGTGCGCACAGACACTGACCATCTCTGACACAGACAAAGATCTCCTCAGTGTTTTACACTGTGCTCTGCCCCGGGTTTAAGCAGCAGTGTCCGGGGAGAAGGGCTGCTGTGTCACACGTTCTCCACATTCCTTATTTTCATATGGCAGGCGGTGCACACTGGGGGGAAGCAATCAAGACAGCCAACTTACTGTTTTAACATCGTTAGTACCAATGATCCCTCCAATCTCTCCCAGGTCTTTAAGCAGCAAGTTTAGGATTTCTGTAGCTCTCTTCTTCTGGTGGTTACTGAGCTCCTGCAACTGGCCCAGCTCCCTCTGGGTTGTTGTCAGAACCGTCTGGAAAGATGTAAGAGCAAAAGTTACCCTCCTTTCCTCAGATCCTCTCTATTCATACAGAAACCTCATTGAGTAAAACAAAGCGGAATTTCTCCTCTGGACATGATAAATTCACCAAACAATTCACTATCCAAAATATCTTTGCTTGAATAAAACAGCAGAGATAAAGCTGGGAGTTAACGGTGGCTCTGTAAATTTCTCCCCGCTTCGGTGCATTTCAATAGTGCCACTTTTGGGCATCGGTTCTCCCGTGACATCTGGGTTACAAAGCACCGTTTTATATTTTCCTGAACCTGCCCACTGGCTCAATGTACTGACACTTACTCCAGCGGCACACAATGCCACCTTGCCATAATCCACTTTCACAACTCACTTGCTAACAAGGCTACTTTAGATCTATTAAATGTAGTAAATCCTGTAAGAATCTTATTTGCATAATACATGTCAAAGGAGGTTAATCACAGAGAAACAGGTACAGAAGGATATAAAATTCATTATTTTTTTTTCAAATGGATTTCATAGTAATCTGTTTTATTAAAGTGGATAACAAAATCTTATATGCTAGATACACATGAAATCAGACATCTTAACAACAACCTCCTCAGTCTGTGCAGGGAATTAAGGAATGAGGATGTACTAAGCTTGTTAAGCCAATCTTGATTTTTCTCAGATCAGATTTTTTCCTTACAATCGATACATCAGCTGAAGAAAGCTGATTTTTTTCTAATGCTCTTCTTGAGGTTCCCTGCTCCTCAGCGCACAGTTCAGAGAAACACGGAATGATGCAATTTGCATAAAGTAGCTTTTCACATCTTTCTTGGCACAATACAATTTTGAAATGATCAAAACACAGACTGGCCAGTTCTCACGTTCAGCTCAGTCGCTGACATGGGGTGCAAAATACAGAGGTTGCAACAGAGCCACAATCTGCCATGAGCTTTCATTGAGCGGTTTCTGAATTATCTTTATTTTATCCTTTAATTACGACAGAAGAGAGAGGGTAGCATCAGCAAATACAGACCTTTTAATAGGTTCTCTGCTACTCCAGTCTTTAACCTATATACCTATTAAACATACCTGGAGGCAGTATCTGAAAGGTTCCTGAAATGGCACGGGCTAGCAATTATCTGTGAAATTGTATGGAAATCTTTAGAAGAGGTGCAAAGTTAGGGGAAGAGGAGGGAACCAGCATTACAAACTGCTTGCTCTTACACTCTTCTGTGCCAGTTCATCGGCCAGCTGCTCGTTGGCTCTTGTTTTGTCCTCCACTTCTTGGGATTTCTGGTCATAATTGACAGCTAATTCTTCCAGGGCTTGAAGGACCTCTTTCACTTCATCTTTTGCAGCTTCATTCTCAATCTGAAGACGGGTCAGCTCCTCCTGAATCTTCTCATAATCTCTTCTGGTGGAGGCCAAAAGCTGGAAACCAGATACCACAGAAGCATAAAACACCCAAGAACTCATTCAAAAGATAACACTGAAAAGGGCAAAACCAAAGAGAAAGACAAAACGCGAGCAGGCAAGCGTGTGTACAGAAAAGAGAATGCAAGAGAAGATTCCTGCTCCTCTACCACAAACACTATCACCTTCAGCATAAATGCATATGAAGGAAGCAAAAAAGGCTTCAAACTTCAATGAAAAGAAAAATCAGAATCAAATCCTATTACAACACAACGCTGAGGCAAAGAAGCTTATATTAAGCGGTATCATAGCTCCAAGTAAATTTTTTGCCCTCAATCCAATCCTGCAGCTAGGACAAAAAAAAAAAAAAAGAGAAAAAAAACATCCAACCAACAACGAAGTAAAATACTTAGAGCTGAAGAGTTGCAGCTTCGAAGTGAACCAAATAAAAGGGTTCTCTGAGGCAGCCTCAGTGATGTTATGGCATTAGAAGCATATTTTGATAAACAAATTTATGATGATTATTTTTAGAAATCGCCTGAAGCTTGATGCTGATGACAGATTAGCCATACTTATTTGCAAAGTATTAACTAAAGAAAATACAGACTTCATTTTAATTTAGTCTTTGCACACCACTAAGAGATTCAATGATAGCGCTCAACTGTAGGAGTTCAGTTGCACAGTCCTACCCCTTGCCCTTGCACCACTGCGTTGTATTAATGCATTAAAGTCTTGAAAATTCAGATATCAGGTTCTTAACAGAAAAACAGGCTCAACAGTAGTCATATAGTGCAGAAAAACGTGAACATAAAGCAAAGGTACCACCTACCAGTTAATGCTAGTATTGTACTTTTGGTGATAACAACAAAAATCAGGACTTATATTGCATAAAAACATCAAACAAAGCAATAACATACAAAACTTAGTAATTGCACACACGAGACACAAGAAGGAATTCATGCTCAGAAGTCATCCTAACAGCAAAGTTTGGACAAAAGGCTCACTTATGGCCAAGCCTTCCACGGAATGGATTACAGCATTGGTGTCCTGTAGCTGTCTCAGGCAGCAGAACAGGCAGCATCACTGACGTGTGCTGACCCGGCCAGACACCACTCACCAAAGCACCATAACAACTAAAACGTGACTTGACAAATGGCTCTGCTGCAGGTAGGAGCCGGGAAACCTCAGCGGAGGGACTCGTGCTGCCCTGCCCCACCGCCGCCCTCCAGCTCCTCGCTCCCAGGCCATGAAGGTCAGTGGGGACCCCGTCCAAAACAGAAACATCCCTCTAAAACCAACCACCCAAAAGGCGGATGGCAGAGACGACGCTGCTTTTTTGGCTCGGAGCGCTAATGGAAAATAGGAAACCAACGAGCTTGCTTCAGACACTGGCACGTGCCCAAAGTGGCGAAGAGAGGATTCAGATGTAAGGGAAATTTATCTGCTGGTAATGCTGTAGCCTCAGAAGTGCACTCAAGTTACAAAAAAAACCCACTGAATTGCCAAAGCCAGATGGCATGTAAATATTTAAACAACAAAATAGCTTAAAATAATCTTTCTACTAAACACAGATGGAACTATTATTTACATTTACTTAAGAAAATTTCTGCGTGAATATTACTGCGACTTCAAGTAAAGGGAAGTGTTATATATCACCTAGAGCATAAACACATCTCCCCAGAAGATTCTTGTTGATATAACATGGAAAAACATACCATGATTTAAAAAGGCTACTCATAACATTGTGGTGATCGGTCAGAAACAAAGGAATTCCACCTAACGGGGACGGCTGCTTTGGGGGTGAGGAAGATCCCCTCCCATCCTCAGTGCTGAAGGTCTGTTTCTGAGCTTTACTTCCCATGTCACAGACTCCCTGCTCCTCAATTTGGAGACTCGGGTGTTATCATTATGTCCTCACAAGAACCAAAAAGCCTGATTTTATTAGAAACCGACCATTTGAAGGTCAGCACCCCGAAGCAGAGGGGTGTCACCACCCCAAAGCGGAGGCACTGGAAGGTGAATGCTTGGAGCCCACCCACCCCAGAGACACTGGCTAGGAGAAGCAGCCAGTGGCGAAAAGGTACCAGAAGATACCAGTAGCAGCACAGTGCCATCTGTGGCAGGCCTTACATTTATAATTAACCTGCTAGCTTAATCAAGCAGAAAAAAGTACTCTGGTTAATTAGGAAGAAGCACAGTGAGGCAGCTGCTCTGCAGCACATATATCAAGGAGCTAATCACGAGCTGTAAGGGAGAACAGGTACATCACTCCTGCAGCGCAGGTGAACCTTGCATGTGGAAGACAAAACCTTGAAAAATTCAGTTCAATTCCCCTAAAGGGGAAAACAAAAACACTGCGTTAGCTTTCAAAGGTAGGAGGTGGACAAGCTCATCAGCTGAGCCAGTGTAACCTTCCAAACGAGCGGTACAACACCAGCTTCAAGGAATTCGGGAAGTCAGAAAAGCTAGACTGTAATGTGGGGAAAAAAAGGAAAAAAAAAAGAGAAGAGGGAAAAAGTGGTCAGTAAAGGAAGGATCAGAGGTCACTGAAAACTTCTTTCATCTTCCACAACTAACACTGAGTATGGAACAGAAAAGGGGGTGGGGAATAAGCCAGCACACAACATGCTCCCAAATATGTGAAACAAAGAAAGGAATGCAGATCACCTTAAAAAATAAGACTCAAGAAAAACCATGAGGAGAAAGATAAGGTTTAGATGAGAACAGTGATGTAAGATGAATGGGAGAAGCGAGATGGCCTAAATAATACGCATCCAAAAATAATGTTGCTGAGAACGCATAAAATGCTGCTACATCTGAACAGCCATGGACACGGGCAGCATGTAAAGCAGATTAATCAAAAGAAAGTTGTGGCAAGTGAACAAAGAACTTAATCATAGAGCAAAATAAATCTGGTCAAAGTAGCACATCAGTCACAAATGACAATTAACAAATATTTTTATATGTTGTTCTCTCCCTGTTAAGGTACCTAACCTCGGAAACCCTCTCTGAGTGCTTGGATAAAGATTGAGGCATGGACAGAATCATTCTTCAATTATAAGGCTGTTAAAAAAAAAAAAAAAAAAGGAACAGAAGGGATAAGTGAACTCCCACACCAGGGTTATATTCCTGGTCTGAATGTTCCGGATTCCCACAATTTGAAAAACAGCATAAAACCATCTCTCAATAAATATCACAGCAATATTTGGAGAACCCAGCAATTTGGTGTTAGTGCCAGATTTTACATCTTCAAACCTTCATATACAAGCGACAGATAAGGAAATGACTTGACTATCCTCTTCCCCAGCTAAAAAAGCACTAACATTCCTTCTGTGGATAGAAACAATCAAACAAAATGTTTAAAATGAGTAATCCAAGATTTCAGAGCAAATCTGGGGCAGCACCAATAAGAGATTTTTCAGTGTCAAAGATTTCTCTCATTACTTTCTCTAATTGCCCATGCCAAAATAACGAATATCCATAACCTATTACCAGCAGTAATTTTTACACTGTCAAACAAGGAAATATGTTAATTATCTACTGTCCACAGTATACCTGAAAGGATGCAGGCATATAGAAAAAATGCTTCTGAAGTGAAGAGTACTGACCACACCCCTACCTTGGTACCTCCAGTGTCACTTCCCAGCAGGACGGTATGGTCTTACAAGGAGTTATCAAGGCTCAATGCTCTTCTGAGGATATTAGGAAATTTGAAGTTTAAACCTAGCTGTAACCTGAGTGTCTCTTACTGAATTTTAGCCAGTTAGTATGTACACAGCTAGCCAACAACTGTGACAAAAATCACTAAACAAGTGTCCCATAAGCAAAATGTGTTTTTGTTGTTGTTTTGTCGTTTTCTTCCTTACCTCCTCTTGATCCAGCATTTGTTGTTTTAGTTTCTCAGCCAACTGGCTTTGCTGGTTGATTTCGTCATCCTGCAATGAAATAGGGTTGGAGATTTTTAGTTTCTTTTCACAGTTCTCTTTTGATTGCTTTTATTTCCCCTCTCTGGAGAAGAAGGAAGAATAATGCCACAGCAAACCTTGCGCAGGTTTGAGTGGCAGGAAAGAGAAATACACACACAGAGCTGCATTGTAAAATCAATGCCTGCACGCAGCTGTCTCTAGTACAGACCTAAGCAGTTGGCCCTGATTAGAAACAAAAGACACTGATGTGGTAATAGCTGCACCTTAAGGTTTGCAAATGACCAAGGGACTTTTACAACATCTATGTCATGTGTTTATAGAGCTACAAAAACATACACACCCACACACTCTGTCACCCTGTCCTCAAAATCAGCAAAGAAAGATCATTAGAGACAGATTTATTAACTAACTGCAACTTAAAACTAACTCTGAACTGCAGGAACGAAAGAGGAACCTCTAACCAAAACACACAACGCAGACACCTCATCTGTAGAATTTGCATCTCCCCATCCTAGAACGTAGCAGAATTGGCATCCTGCTCCATCCAAGACCTTAAAGGAAATGCTCGCAGGTAATGCACATCCAGGAATCAAATTTTACTGGCATTTCCACTTCTTTGTTAAGACAATGTCCTCATGGTTAAGAGCCCATCTTAAATCCAGATGAGAAATTGCGATGGACATTGCTGTACAAATCCTTCCTCCAAAAAGGCTCAGGAGGCACACCAAGCACAGCAACTGACCGGGTCCATCTCTGTTCTCGTGAAGGAACTTGCCGTGGTAAACCCTAGATTTTTTTTTTGATTGAGTGGACCCAGTGTGTTTCACTGACAAGCCGGCTAATGGCTTGATTCCTGATAGCAAATACGGCTAATGAGCAGAATACACTGAACCGCTTGCTAACGTTCAAATAGCCCCAGATCGGACTGAAGAGTGACCTACAATGTAAAAAATAAATGGGGATATTTTGTTTTTGTCTGGGGGATGAGATACCTTCTCGTTTTCTACAGCGCTGCAGTAACTCACCAAATCACGCTTCCCGTGTTTCCTAAGGTAAAACACAAACCTGCCCCTACCTCCTTCGAGACTAATCGAGGCTTTGCTACGGTTGATGAGGGAAAGTGAAAGAATGACCAACTTGTTTTTCTTTCTCTAATCAATATATAAAACCTACGGAGCACTACAGGGAATGCATTCTCCATCCCAGAAAAGCTCTAATTTCTTAAAGACCTTAACAGGTACTTACGTGCTACCAACACGCTGCTTTGTGCACTTGCAACCAGACTGTGCCGAGACCTCATGCCATGGCACAGCGGAGCTAAGGCTCAGCACAGCTCTCCATTATCCCCTCGGTACTCAGGAACAGCCGAGCGTTAACCATTAACACACAAGGAAACGGGGCTTTTTCTGGCATTGTCCCACTAATTACACTTGAAAATTAAAATTAAGTTTTGATTCAACGTTAGGGTGAGGCTGAAAACTTTTGCTTGGTAGAGTTTAAGCTGTTCTCATTCATCACGGTCAATGTTTTCAGTATGCCTTTTTTTTCCCCCCTTCTTATCTTCACACGAGCCAAAGCTATTAACAGCAAGTGCTCGGTAGCTGATAGCTCTAAGTGCCAATAATGTATTTCAAGCTGTGCAAATCAAAAAAAAAAGCCACCTGTACTCCAGAGAGTGCTCACAGCTAGAACAAGATGAACAAGAGAGGCCCAAAAGATGGCTGTACTTTTTCCTTTAACATTCTAAAATACAATACATATTAAGTTAGTCTCTTTTTTTCCTCCCGTGACTCTGAAATTACAGTTTGCTGAAGAAGTACAGTATTTACATAAATCACTGAACAAAAGGGGGCTAAAAAGCCTGTATTGGGCCCTTAAGTTACAGGCAAACTTGCCTCCAGTTTCCTGGAGAGGGAACAGCAGATGCCTGACATGATAGGGCAAGATCCATTTTTAATGCAGTCACAGCATTTTGAATTTTGAGACATCTTCCAGTGTGCGGTGCTCAGGAAATACAGTGCCACAAAATCGTTGACTATCATACAGATCTCGTGAACAGCATGCCCTACGCTGCACGGGGTGACAAAATTATCACAGAAAATTTGTATACAAGCACTTAGAGACTGGAAAGTTCTTCTAGCAATCCATTTTCACAACTTTCTTTCCAGCTAGCGTGTAGGAAATTCAGAAGTTTAGATACAGGGATGAGACCAGTTGTCAGACAGCCACAGCTACACCGCACAGGTTCCAGGCATCCTAAATCCCTCATGGATGCAATCCCTCTGCATCTCCACGAGAGCATGCAGCCTGGCAGGAGAAGGAAGAACAGCTCAAACCAATTGGGACACAAAATCAGTAACAAAACCCAAACCCAGGCACACCCGTCCAGTTTGGTTTGGTTTCCATTTACGCCCAGGGAAGGGAGGCAGAACAAATGCTCGCACCTTATCATCCAGCTGCCTGTAGAGACTGGCAATCTCCTCGTCATATTTCTGCTTCTCCTCTGTCGAGATGCTGGCAACGACCGGCGTGATGTTGTCAATAATCGGGGTGTTATCACAGGGCTCCAGGTTCTTCTGGTCCTTCGCGCTGATCTGCTCATCCTCGGGCACGGCTTCTCCTGCGGGCACACAAGCCACGGGTCAGGGCAAAGGAGAGGGGAGCCCAAAGCCACGGACATCCCAGGCTGGTCCCGTGCAGCTGCTGAGGGGCACCCAGCAAAGCCAAGGGGGGCCCATGACAGCCCTGCCAGCCGCCACAGGGTGGGCAGTGGCCACGGATAAAGGTGAGAGGCATAAATGGGGTGGCAAAGATGGCCAGACAGCCCCACGGCTGGACAAACAGACAAAATGCAGACAGGCTGACCTCCTGACTCCACCTGCACTCAAGCCCTCTGTAGACGGGATCAGCTCCATGGATTAACACAAGTGTAAATAAGGAGGAAGAAAAATCGGACTTTCAGCCTAAAGCCTAGAGGCAATCAAATGTCCCTTCCTACCAGATTTCCAACCGCCTTATCAACTCTCCCCCTGCCAAATGAACCTCTAAAGCACCAGGACGACAAGCAAGCCAGCTGCATTTAAAACAATATTCACCTTCTCCCTTGTCACAGCTAAAATTAAACAGCACAGGCCAATTTTCAGCTGCTGCCTATACCCAGCAGATAGGATGCTATCCCTACATGTTTTCTTGCAAACTACTTTTCTCCAAGGAATATTCTCTCCGACAACGTACGTGCGCTCCAATTACAAGGCTGCTGCAGTCGAGTGAAGAGGGACAGGCAAACTGCTCAGGCCAGAAATTGAATCGGCATTCATTAGCCTGCTGAGAGACTGTTCGCTGCTGAATGCATTGTTCAAGGTGTGGGGAGGTTATGTTCGACCCTTCTGCACAGAGTTTTTCCCATTTCGATAAAAAGCTGTAATATTTAATCCCATAAAGCTTTACCAACCATTCTTCTTGCCAAAGCAGTGCGGGCACTATTTATCTCACTGGCAGGGAAACAAGTAAGCAGGACAAATATATCAAAAAGCAAAAAGGCAGGCTAATCCAGACCTCAAAGTAAAACAAAACGGTGTGAAGCAGCATGACCAACAAACTCAGATGTTTTTTTCAAGTTTAAAGCCTGAAAAAACTTCACTTGGAATCAAACACCATGAACTCCCTGAAAGTACTACACCCAAAATATTTTTGCTCTGTTGCTAATGACTCGATGATATTTTACCTTATCAGTGAGAAAAATGGGAATTGATTGTTCATTGCTGCATTTCACCTGAGCAGAGCAGGGCAGGGGACCTGCCCTTTTATTTGCTGCATTTCTAGACCAAGCTACGCCAGTGGAATATTTATGCATCTATCTTGTATTTGATGTAGTTTTTGCTACAATTTCCTTTGGAAAGAGCCTCAGTTGACAGAGTCTCCTTCCAAACCATGCTATTGCAGAAGGTCAGACAAGAGATCAATAGTATTTTGAATGCATTTAATGTATCACTTGGTAACGCCACCGAGAAAAGCAGGGCAGATGTAGGGGCAGAGGTGGTGTGCATATTTAGACAAAACAACAGAGACAACGTTTTATTAAGGGCTGTTTAAACAGCATATTAGATGGCCCTGTACAAGTTTTTCTACCAAAATGTTTCTAGGATGGGAAGGAAATTACAGAAGCCGCATTTAGCAAACACAGACTGAAACGCGGAACATGAAAGTGCCATAAATTCCCAGAGCTCCTCCACACCACCAGCAGACCCACCGTCTCCATAGCAATTTTACTATGCAGATAAGGGAAGTATTCCCTGTGCTAAAGTGGTCCGAGCCTCCAGAGGAAGATGCAGAAAGCAATCACTAGGTAAGTAGCTGATACAAAAGGCAAGTAAACAGCACCGGGAGCTGAAAGAAGGAAACTATTTCTGCACCCTTAAAGGTCAGGTATTATCTGTTACGTATGGAGGGATTTCACCCATGATGTTCAAAACCAGACTTGACTGTTGCAAGACAATTTATGCCTACTAATTAAATCGCAGATTTGTTCCCACTTCATGTGCCTCGTGTTTGCCAGAGTTACTGCTAGAAGCATCAACACACAGGATCTGGATGCCAAAAACTTTAGAAAATAAAAATGACTGCAGAGAAGCAGCACTTCACTGTTGTGGGTTTGTTGGAATTTCAGGGTGCAAGACGGGTGCAGGCTTGGTTTGCTCGGGTTCTAGAGGGGGATATTTGTTCGTTTGTTGCTTACTGGGGATCAGGTTTTGGTTTGGTTTAGTTTCTCTTCCTTTTCCCACTTTTAAAATTAAAAGGAAGGATAGTTTACTCAAAATATTTGTTAAGAGCTCCAGATTATACAAAAAAATGTAACTGGTACGTTATGCATGAAAACATGCTTCCTCCTTAGCAACTGGAACTTAATCTTGTAACTTAACCTGAACAGCAGTTCCCTATGTTGCTAAGCAAAAAATTAGCTGTTCTCACATAAATTTCACTTAGAAGACACAGAAGGAGACAACTGGTGATTCTTCTAACCAACAACACACCTAAACACTGTACCAGAGGACTACTTATTCTAATATTATACTCAATTATATAAAGAAATATAAATTTTACTTACCTTGAAGCACAATGGAACTTATTCTCTTGCCTGAGCACACAGTTCTTTGTAAAAAATGAAATTTTATCTTTTCCTTATTAATTTAATATTACTATCATTATTAGAATTATCAATGCTTGTCTGTATTCTCTGCATCTGACAGCATGCCAGCTTGGTGCATATAAAAAGTTGAGTTCTGAAAATGTCTGTTGCTGCCTTCCCTGGTTTTGGCTTTCTTTACCCTTCAGTTACTATTATTATTCACTGGGTGGAGAAAAAGAAAAAAAAAGAGAAGCCCATGAGCAGATGCTGAGGGCAATAACTGGGATGGACAAATCTGTGGCCAGCAACGGTCCACTTTGTGGTCAAAGGTGATAGGGTTTTGGATCAAAGGTCATGGGTTTTGGATGCTGTGAAAATGCTATCAGTTAGATAACTCTCACACATTACATAAATATAGGCAATGACGAGTATTAGTCTTGGAACGTAGATTTTTCTAGTAAAAATTTCCCTGCTGTAAGTTTAGGAAGGCTTTTGGTACGAGCTGCTGGATTAGTGTTAAATCATGTGGCCTCTTCTGCTCTACAGAACACTGGAGAGCCCCAGCACAAACTGAGCACCCACGTGGTCACTGGGCAGTTCTGAAATAACAAAGGATTTGTCTGGCTTCTCCACCACAAGTATGGGAACATGCTCTGCTTCCTCAATACACCTCACAAACACGAAAGTGAACTACAACTCTGAACAGCGAGTTTAGAATTAGTATGACTATCGTGATTTAAGGCAAGATGTAACGACATGTAGCTTAAAACTACGAAGACTGACACCCATTCCTATTTTCCGTACTTACCATTTCTCCACCTGTTCAGTTCCAGCTCCAGATGCTGGATAACGTTCTTTAGACTCTTGTTTTTGTCTTTTTCCTTCTCGTACTTTTTCTTCCACTCCTCTGCAGTCAGCTCCAGATTCACAGAGACTGTGTTCTTAATAGTCTTGGCTCTGGGTAACAAACACAGGTGTCAGCTGCTTTGCAACTTGTCTCTCAATGCAACGGTAGAGATTCAGAAATTTTTCTATTACACAAAGGGAACCGTCTAAACATTTGCAATTTATTTCCTGAAATGCAGTGTCACAATTCAATCTTCTCTCAGAACCTCAGCAGTATTACTACCTTGAAGCCTCAGGAGAAATCTTTGTGCCTCAAAATCCAGCAGCCTCCAGTTGGGCATGGATCTGCCTCTTTAGATTTCTTCCGAGAGGAAAAGCTCTGAAAACGGTTCTTAGATTAAGGACAAAACCAAGTCCTGTCATTACTGCTCTGCTAAGTAAGGTGTCACCTCATTATTTTCAGCTCCTTCTGGGATGAATTGCTCGGTATCCCTCCAAGCATCTGACCACAGGCTCGTCCCGGCTGTCCCTTAAACTCTGTCACCACAACTGAGCTGTATTTTAGGCATTACATGGTGCCGACACAGTAAAGTGGAGATATGGAAACTTATCCTTCTTGAAAGCCTATCAGCATTTTTAAGTGCATTTTGGGGTTGGGAGGAGGGGAGGAGAGGAGAGCCACTGGTCACCACTGGGGAACCGGGCTATGGCTTGGCTGGAAGGCTGGCAGCGGGGAGCTGGAGCTCATCCCTCTGCTGCTGTGAGCAGTAACACTGGTTACTGCAACACTAGGCAAAAATCCCCAAACCTAAACCCTTCGAACAATCGCCACCACTCACCGCTGTGAAACTGCTTAGCTCCAGCTGAACACAAACAATGGCACTAGCAAATGCAGGACAAGCAGAAAAAAATGCAGAGCATCTCCCCTAGCAAAACCACTTTCAAAAGGGGGAAAAAAAAACAACAAATAGGCGTGAATTAAGAAAACTTCAGATCTTTGCTCCTCACTGCTCGGACCCTGAGTGTCTCCAAAACGAATCAGTGTTATCAAGCACAACAGAGACTGAGTCTCTCTTTAATTAATGGGGTAACAGACAAACCCACTACCAGGTTGTAAAATGGAAGCTGAAATGCCAACACACGGGACAACCTCTAAGTATCAGCTAGAGATACACTGACTCTCCCTTGGGGAGGGCAGCTGGTCTTTATTTTCTTTGCAGCTCTACTTAATGAATGTAAAACATCTTCTAAATACGGCCAATTACTTAAAATCCCAAACCTTTCTTTTGGCAGCAGGGAAGCACTTCCATACGTGTGCCTCATAGTCCAGTGACTTGCACTATGTGCTATGCAGAAGTTTTATTACCTTAGAAGAACTTAAAAATAACCCTGTATTTTAGAAGATGCAGACGCCTAATGGGTAGCTTTTCCATAATTGTCTCATGTTGTTCTGCTAAAAGCATGGCTCAGGTTTCCACTCCTTTAACTGCAGTGGGGGAAAAATGCCACACCATAAAATTTATCACCTGCATTACACTAACGATGGATGAAGCATCTACTAGCAAATACAATTAAAAAAAATATAAAAACACAAAAAAGACGGAGCAGAAAGAAGACACTGAGTCATTACTAATAGAGAAGCACTTATTGATTAGCACAACTGGGCCCGTGAAGATGAATTTTACTCCTGACACTTATTTCAATGGTGACATTTCTTCACTGCTAGGAAAAATGGAGGAACAAGCAATCAGCCGTGAGTCATATACCTTTCCTTTGTGTTATTCAGCCCTTAACAGTGTCACATCAGAAAAATGAAACACCACAGCCAAGAAGCCCGTAAATGAAACCGTTTCCCACAGACAGCAATATTCTTATTCAAGTGCTGACAAACACCACTGTGTTTGTGTAGTATGCGTGCTACTCTGCAGGTCTAGCAAAGCAGCAGTCCTCCTCTTTGCAGTTCCTTCCTTGCAGTTAAATGCTCCCCAGGACCTCCTGTTTCAGCACAACTCCATAGCTTTTAAGCAAGGAAAAAAAAAAAACAAAGACCGCCACATTAAATCCCAGCCAACCACTCTCACAAAGAATTTAACTGTCTTCCCAGCTCCTTCGGCTGACATCCTAGTCCACAATAAGGAATATTTTATGGATTAAAAAGACAAAACCCTTCCTCTTCTCCTAGCTGAGCGTTAACTATCTAGCATGCGACTGTATTCTAGTTTCATGGTTGCTTCAAGTTTGATGGACAGCTCATTTAGCCGGTAAATTCCCCATGCTGCTTTCAGCAGTCACGTCAGTCACAGCTCTGATATTCAAGGTGTACAGAGTGAGTCTGAAAATCATTCTGCCTTCTGAAGAGAAAGGCAAGTTTTACTGATTACTGAAAAGAGAAATGAAACCAAGAGAAATGTAAGCTGAAATAAGATGGAAGCTGGACTTCCCCTACACACACTTCCTTACGTACCCACGCGTACAAGTTCCCAGAGGTCCTGGAGCATGGTTATCCATTACAGACCAAAAGCAAGCCCCTTCATGAACGTAGAGATTTAAAAAAACAAACACACAACAACATGCTATGCAACCCTTTAATCCCCTTACTCTGAACTGTGACATTTTACCGCTCACCTTTCTTTTTACTTCCAAACTATACCCGCAGACAGAGTTCAACAAAACAGGCAGCAGACTGAAACCTGACACAGTATCTACAAGTTGATTGAAAATGAAATGCCACTTCAGCTACTTAATTACACTTATCCAGAAGGAATTAGCAGGAACTTTGGGACTACTCTTTAGTTTTACCGAGGTGCAAGATTCACACTTGTCTGAAATCATCTGAAGTCAGAAAATTGTACATGTGGAGGTTTAAACTGCGAACCATCAAAATATTTAAACTTTCACCACCACCAAGAACTGCAACTCATTATATTTCGGAGTTGTTAACACTTCATATTTCATTACATGCCATAGGAAGCAGAGCTGAGAGGAATTCATGCCTTCTACAGCTACCTAACTTGCAGCGCATGGGTCCTACCCTGCCTTCCACAAATCCTAGCAGCAGCTGACAAGTTAGCACCGTTTCTGGCAATGCCAGACTGGGACAGCATTGCAGAACTGCCCTCCAGCCTTAACCTGCAGCATCATCCCTAATCCTCACAAGTGTCCATTAAGAGGGGCTACACCCAGCTGCACCTGTTTGCCCTTCACGGCCCATCCTGTATTTTTATGTGCTCTTACGTGAACGCACTAAATGAATCATCTTCCTCTGCTAAAATCTAAGGAAAAGCTCATATTAAAGGCTAAAAGTGGGGCAATGAGCTAATAGAAGATTGTCAGATCAATCTTTTATGCATGATTTTACTTTCCAATATAAAATGCTCTAAAACAGTGTTGATTTTAAATGCAAAAATTATGCCAAGTGGAAAACAGAACCTACTTTCAAAGACAAATTGAAGTATTGTACAAGCTGTTAAACAAATAATCTCAAACGATCATAAATTGCTAGTATTTTTTCTTTCTGCTCTTATACAAATAAACGCATACAAAACAAAGTGAGTGATTTTCCGAAGTATCAGAGTTCTCATCCATTACAATAAAAGCAGTAATTACGAAACGAGCCTGACCTATTTTTGCAACCTTGCCAGATTTGTTTCATGTGACTATTGCCAATGAATACACACAAAAGAGAAATTCTCTCTGACCACTTCCACATTTACTTTATCCTTGCTTGCTCCTGAAGACTTGTTAATAAATTGTTGAGAAGCTCCAAACAAATAAAAATGTCTGACAGCTATGACAGTAATCTATCAAAATTGTCAACAGTACACTGAGTCCACATTTTTCATTTTTTCTTAATTAACGTTTAAAATTATTGTTTTTTGGAACCATAACAATAATCGTTGAGATGCTGTTCAAAGAGAAGACACATCTTAAAAGCATCAAGAGCACTACCAGATAAAGCTAGCCCGCAGAAAACTGCCCATTACCATTATCTTCCCCACAAAACTTCAAAGGACTACTAAAACACTTTGTACTTTCTGCATGAGAAATTACCAGAGCTTCGAAGTAGTGCAGTTGTTGGCCAACATTAACATTTATTTTTCTGGTACCATAGAGAATAAAGAGACCGTTTCCTCAAGCTCTCCGCCACTATTTTTTGAACAACTCCAGAAACCATAACCTCCATATTTAAAAATGCCTTCCCATCTAAACCCCTCGGCACATCTACTTCAGAACATATGGAAGAGCTCATGTAAGTGTTATCTATCTTAATGCCAAGCAGGACTCACCGTTGTCCAAACATTAGGGTCGACTTCGTTTCTGCTTCATTGAAAATAGAAGGAGAACAGCATATAACGATGGTGGTTCTGCAGTTGCCACCTAGGGAATCCTGAAGTATTCGGGTCATTTTGCTGTCTCGGTATGGAACATGAGTTTTCTAATCAAAATACAAATAAGATAGATGAACAATTTTTGAAATAGTGATACACAAATAACAGAGAACATGAGTCAACAAGGACAGGCTTTGTGGGCTTTGAAGCACACAGTTCTGAAGTGCAATAGTTTTGGTTGTGCCAAGATGTATTGCACTGGATAACCACTCAAGTGACATCGCTGACAATTAGTCTCTTATCTTTGGTAGAACACTAAAAGCATTTTTGGTTTATGGTTGGAAAGCTAATATTTTCTTCTTTCTGAATCAAAACATTAGCTTATTTTTAATGTGCACGATAAAGAAAGATAAATAAAAAGTTATTCCGAAACAGCACAAAACAGGATTACTTACAGTTCCTTCTGCCAAGGCAGATATCACATTGCCTAGAGCAGACAAAGACTTATTGATATTTTTAGCTTCATCGAGAACAGCGCCCTCCGCTCCAGTTTTGCTGACCTACCAAAGAGAGTGAGCAACAGTCACGCTTAACTACCACAAGTCCATACAAATACGGCTACAACGCAGGTGGAGGTAGTGCAACAATTAAAGATGCTCCTGGAAGAACAACACAGCAAGCTTATCCTTGGCATGAAGAAGATTTTATATGCACTTTGGTATCGGAAGCCTGCGATACGTCTGCCTTTCTTCCAGTGTAAGGTCAAGTTCACCCTTACTTTGGTGAGGGAAAAGCTGCTGAGGGCACTTGGGGACCACTTTCTAGACCAGACCATCCATACAGGGGGGACTTGCAAATGACACCACAGCTACATTCTCAGGGCACTCTCGGTAGCACTGCATACACCACACACACACACACAAAAAAAGTATTTTGGCTTTTTAGTTTGCTTGCATGAACCGAGAATGTCAGGGTAGAAAAAGCATCATCATGCTCACACGCGAGGTTTGCTGGTTCACAAACTGGAGCTCAAGGTGGCTCAGCTGAGAAGCCTCATATTGTGGGAAGAGCACTCCTTTAGAGCACCACAGTCTTTTATTTCCCTTCTCTTTCTACTTCCCCCCACCCCCCCCACTCCCAATAAATGAAAAAATATTGCAGATTTTTGCCTTTTTGTTGTTGTTGTTTGTTTTTGGTGTTTTTCTTTCCATTTCTTACCAATAAACAATTCTGATCTGTTCCTTTTATGCATCCCACATTAGAGAAAAATAGGATTGGCATACTAATTTTAACATTCAAGATACGACAGTTCTGCACTGAACCAGATTCCCATGGTCAGTTTAGTGATCCCACTCGTATCTCTGAGCACAAGACAGATTACCTTCTCACTTCCAGCCAAGTCTACCAGGTAAAGTTTTCCACTGAGTTTCTTCTCAGTTTCCACATTCTCTTGTTTAATGTTAATAAGGAAGATACTGTGACTTCTAGAGCTGTGTTCGTTCATATCTGCACAGGAATCACATTTTAAAAGTATCGTGTAAGTGACATTAAAATCTGACAGGCAATTATATATCAGTGCTAGCCTGTGGCTAACAAACTCCAAAATAAGAGTCCATTCACTGGAAAGTCCAGACCTGGACAGAAGTGTCTACACCAAGAGCTGCAGCTATCACCCATGGACCATGGAATGAGCTCTTAGTTCTCCTGTCATGACCTAAATTAACCAGATTCGTGATAAATGACAGCCTTGGAAAAAGAGGTTTTTTTTGTTTTCCCCTCCCCTTTCTCTTTTTAAAGAAATAGTTTATTTTTTTCCAGAAATAGTATTAAAAAATTATAATAGTAAGAATAACAAAATAGCATTTCACAGATACAGAAAGAAATAAAGGCTCTCTCCTTTGTGCTTCTTCATGAGTATACAGTGTGCATACACACAAAACCCCATGTGATATAATAGATGCTATTTAGATGCAGAGCTGTGATAAGAATGTGTATTCAGCATTCTGGACAGAGAAAGAATTTTAAGCTGAGCTAAAAAAAAAAAAAAAGAGAGAATTACAAAGCAATAAAAAGAAGCTGGGCCGGTTTCAGTACAATTGTGTGAGGAGGTTTCCCAACTTTTTAGCAAAAGTTTTCAGCAAAAAACATACTATTCAAATTAGAATTTCAGAGTGATTTTATTGCTTATGTAAGAAAAAAAATCCTCCTCCCAGGCACAGGTAGAACACAGGCAGCTACAACTGCAGCTTCTGCTTCTTCTAGGTTATGCTTGAAGTTTTCGTAAAGGAGCAAAACCAAAACATTAAGAATCAGTAAATCAATCACCTTCTCCTCTGTATTTTCTATTACCATAAATTACCATAAACTCTACTCCTGTTACCATAATCTCACTGATTTGATCAAAGACATCTTAAAGGATTAATTGGGAAACAAGCCAAAAGATACCTGTCCTTTTTTTCATCACTGCAATGCTACCAGCTTGCATGTAACACAGAATATCAACAAACTTGGGACAGGTTGAAGTGACTATTTTCCATTTAGGAAGATTTGTTAATTTTTCCATCATGGGAACTCTGTCCAAGTTGTTGCCTCACCAGAGTTAAGTCACCAGAGTTAAACAGACCAACACTGATAAAACACAGAGCATAGGAGCTTATTCTGGAACAAAAGTGGTTGCTCTGCAGTCTTTGCCTTCTGTTTTGACCAATGAACTGCTCTGAGATTTGACTTGTAGCACAAAGAACATATACACACATGCTCACTTATTTGTAGTTTTGAAGTATCTACACTGCAAGCAACAAGGGGTATTTTGGCTTTTTTTGTATACAGATACTATGTAATGCTGTATGTTAAATTCAGGAGTTCTAGCAAATGTTACTGTAATCAGTAAAACTGTAAAAAAAAGAACAATTCTATTAATTCTAAAATGTTAAAAGCTGTGCACCATTAGATCATTCACATAAATAACTCAGCCTACTTTGTGACCACTAGGAATCGGTGTACCACTAGGAAGCGACAACCACCCAGACCTTACAGGCAGGGAAGCGCCCCTAGAATACCTACTTGTAACAGCGACATGGCGGTTAGCTTTCCCTTCGTCTATCACATCCAAAACCTCTTCAGGACTAGATACAAATCTTTCTGTACAACCCTGGAAATATGCAAATCAAACACAGAAGAGTTTAGAAGCATACTGGTACTCAAATGCTGTCAAGAAGAACGTTTAGCACGGATGGATAAGCAAAAGAATCATCAACGTCCCATATGATCATTAGCAAGGCCATGGACCAAGATCTGCCTTTGTATGACTCTCAGGAGGAGTTGATAGGATAGCTTGAGAGAGTATTTTTTCACAAAATTCAATACCCAGTCAAATCCTAACATGCATCAGAAGAGAGCTTCTATGCTTAGCACACACGGAATTATACAGAACATATTCCTATTACTAATTTGGGTTAGATCACATACCCAAAATAGTTTTTCTCTCTCACTCTACAAGATAAGACAAAGAGTCCTCTTTCTCTGCATTACTGCAACACATTAGTGAGGGAATTATTTTACTTTTTTTTTTTTTTTCCTCCCCAGGGTCAGAATAACCAGAACAATATTATATGTATTTTATTAGGGCTCACGTATGTTCACAACAAGTATATGACACTGAAGTGAGGTCACAGAAGTCATAAAGCAATTTACGTGAATTCCTAGCCCAACAAACCTGTTCTGAAATACTGCAAGACCACAGCACTTATGCAACAAAGCATTAAACAAAAAATTCTTCAAGATGTTCTCTTTCGTACCCAACAAGAAGTGGGAATAGGAATGTTTAAAATTTAACACCACTGTAACAAATTGTAAATGTTTGAAGTCAGTAAAATAAAGCAAACAAATGATTCAAGCCCATTAATATTTCAGGAAACTGTTTAAATTCAGGGTCTAATGCTACTTGAGCATTCAAGACTGAACGTCAGTTGAATCATCTCAGCAAACACACCGGGATACAAATGGAAGTGCATAAATAAATGCATACGTTGGTTATCTGAGAAAGAATGAAAAACTGAGCATCAAATTTTCCCTGTACCTTAACATACGGAACTCTGTTTTTATCTTCATGTACAGCGAGGTTTGTCTTTGACACTAGAAAAAAACATGGAGATCGTGAGGAATATTCCACAGGTAATGTGTGTCAGCTACACGCGTGACAGGCAAACACAAATATTTTGAATATATTACATTTGTAAATGAAGAGCATAGTTGTTTCCTAATCCTTACCAACTATCACAATTTCTGTATGCAAATCTTGTTTCTTTTTCTGGAGATCTTATACTTGTTTCTTTGAAGATAACCTTATGGAACAGACCTCTGGTTTATGGCTTATATTAATTAAATCAACACAGAACAATTTGGTTTTCTTCAAAGCAACAAAAATTTCAGAAGAAACAAAAAATCTCACTGGAATTTTAAAAAAAGTTGAATAGATGTTCCTGTTTGTGTTACTGTTAGCATGCATTTCTCTGTCTTCAGTCTGATTTAAAAAAGCATAGATTACTTTCATTAACATAAGGCACACACACACACACACACACACAGAAATTGTAAAAGAGACAGAGGTATCTCCCAAAAAACTCTTCCTAAAAGAAGCAAAGCAAAGCACCAATAAAAAGGTGGGGGAATAAATTGAACTGAATGTATCCTAAATTAAAAAAAAAATGCTATTAAAAATTATTTTAATTACAGTTTCACTATGAGAATATGCATTCCCAATACAGGGTACGCTAAAATCCAGTGGTGGTTTGCAAGGTTCAGAAATAGCCCCTTCTGTAAATCTCCATACTCACTGATTTACAACCAAGCTTGCACTGCCAGAGTAGGTTCACAACAGACGACTTAAACTACAGAATTCTCTTTCAGAAACCCAGTCACACAGCTTAAATTTAAGCCATGCAAAGAAACTGAGTCAACATGTAAGGGGAAAGAAAGCACTAGAGCAAACCAAACACCATTTAGTACATAAGAAATGTAGAACTTACCATCAAGTAGGTCCCTTATTTTGTCCAAATAAATCTCAAAGTAGGAAACCTAATTAAATAATCATAAACATTCCAATTAAAAAATGTTTCTACCTATGCTTAAATACATGTCAAAATAAAAAGCACCAACCTAAAAATAAAACCCATCTCCCACATACTTTGAATTACATCTTGCTCATGAATGCACTTGTGTTCTTAAATGATTGACATGGGATCGACCCTTCTCTATTTATCAATGATTCATCAGCAAAGGACGTAAAAAAGCTTCAGAAAAATCTAAACTTCCTCATTATTTTTTGATGCAGGCAAAATTGACATAAATATCGAACAGAATCAGCGCAATCCACCTAATATTGTATTGCTACAGCTACATCGCTATGAGGGTACAGTTTGACAAGTGCAAGAGGCACAGTGATGTTCACCAGCACAAAAGCACGCAGCACGTTCAGTGGTTTAACAAACCAGCAGCACATGCCCAAGTAACATATAATAAATTAAACTTTTCAATGAAGCATATTGTAAAAGTTCTTTCCTGAACCAAGTCTCAAAAAGCAAATGAAAAACGAGCTTTTCTGTAGCAAAGAAGAGACAATTGTCTTCAAAAAAAAAAATTGTTTAAGGAGAGGGAGAATGAATGAACGACTATCTACATAAAAGGGCATTCAACTCCGACAGAAGCAAACAGAAATGTGCTATGGGGTGGTGCTGAGCTGCACCAGAACTGAGATTTATCCAGGGATTATTTAGCTAACTACAATATTAAACGGCTATAGTCCAGGCATCAGTAAATTCTAGCCACCTAGCAACATATCATTTCATCTCATGTGAAAAATAAGTTACACGTATAGATATAGATATATTTAAAATTGATGAGTTGATCTTCCTGCGTGACAATCACTACTAAATAAAGATGTGTTTCAATTTTGGGCATTTATTTCATCTGTGTCCCATTTAAAGCCCTCTCCTGGACCACTCGTTTCACCAACCTGGTTCACCCAGATTCATCTCACGTGCCTTATTATTATCCTATTAACACACTGCTGACGAGCGGCGTACACAGGAGATATTAAGTTCCCTTCCCTGTTCTAAATGAGTCTCTATTAAAGAGGGAGAAAAAAAATTATATTAGTTTTCAAAGTTGGCTTAGTTATTAAGAGAGTGTGACAGTCTGGTTCCATTCTCGCTCCCAGTGACAGAACGTGCTTCCCTCTAAGTGACAGCTCCTTGTATAAGCGCTCACTCACTCACTGCTACTTAGGCAGCTTTTCTGTTACAATATTCACAGATGTCAACCATGATAGGAAACCGCTGAAACAGTTCGGTGCTGGCAGAATGTGATTTATAAAATGATAATCTGCTGCTGGGACAGGAATTTGCTATGCCTGGTGTCGTGTACAAGGGGGTCCCCATCTGTCGGTATCAAAATGCTATCATGTAGAATAGCAATAGGTACAGGAGGGTTTTACGGATGATGAAAAGAAATCAGTGTCACTCCTTCGGAAACCATTTTCATGAAAATTCATAGGTGTCTCTTCTTAAGGAGCTCAATATTTTACAAACTAAGGTCTGTTAAAATATTTAGATGGTTTATTCATACTTCATAAGGTTGCTTCTTCCGTCTGTACTTCATGAGCACGCATGTGAACAGGCGCTGCTGTGAAAGCTCTCAGCACAAAGTGACCTAGTCCTTCCAGAAGATCAGTAACTGGTCCAGAAATACTCTGCTAGATTATCAAAAAATTCATGCCCAGAAGTACTCATCCTCTAAACTTTAGGCACGAGAGGGACAGAGGAGGAGAACCCCGTTCTGAGGGAGCATCACCTGGTCACAGCAGGAGAAGAAAGTATTTTCAGAGTCCAGCTGTGCTCAGCTACTTAACTTTACTGAAGCCATCTAGGCATATTTCATGTGTTTTAGGGGAGGGAAGACGTGGGGAAGTATTCATTTTTCCTTCAATCTACCGGGTAATTTTATTCTTGTCCACTCAGAAGAAAGCTGTACCCGGACCCCAACGCTGCCAGATGGAGCGAGCGTTGCAGATTCCTCCCCATGGCTGAGAGCTCCCCAGGAGCTAGAGGAACAGTAGGAACTAAAAGGTCACTCAAAGGATTTGAGAGAGCGTGTGTTTGGGATCACAACAGGGACAGGAAAAATCCTATTAGCTGTTCAAACTGAAACCAAGTCCATCATCTTAAGGAGCCCATCTGTAAAAATGACTTCTGAACATCCTCTGGTAGAAATGCCTAACACCATCTCTCCTCCATTTCAAACCCACACACTACAGGGGACACAGTGTCCTTGAGGCAGGAACGACATATTGGTACGCTCTCAAACGCCATGCAGATGGGTGGTATTTGTGGTTATATCTAGAGGGGATGTAGCACAGTCTCTGGAGAAGCTGCAGTGAAACAATCACGTTCTCGTGATGTTTTCCTACCCTGCTGACTAGCCTACAAACAGTGGTGAGAGACACGGCAATCAGTGGCCTTGCAAACCTGATTTGAAAATATACTCAGAAAAAATTCTGAAGGCTACTAATTGCATTGGATTGCTTCCTATAAATGTCCTCGGTAAAGTACCAGTTGTTTGAATCACTAAAAGGAGAAAGGAAAAATTCTGCAGCAAATGCTATGCCAAGAACGCAGGCCGCACATCCAGCGCAGCTTTCTTTCACCTGGCCCATTACGTAACGTGTCATCCCAAATTACCTTTATGTGAAACTCCAGGTTTTCATCCATGGAATAGATGTGATCAAAGATGTCGTGTGCAATTCTTGGAATGATTCCCATTAGCTGGGGGTCATGCAGCTTCCCCTGCGGACGCAAAAGCAAACGGTAACTTGGAAAGCATCGCTCTGGCACAAGAAAAGAGAGAGCCTTGTTCAAACACACCTTCCTGCAGTGGGGCTCTGCAAACACGTCTGCTGCTCCGTGGGGATTTGCTTCGCGGAAGCGCACATAAAAGATGGCAGAATGACTCGACATGTTGGCGCTCCTCAGCCAACAGAGCACCTATTTGCTTTGTCAGCCCCTGCCTCTTGTGAAGCACGCTGTCCTGCTGCTACTTACATAGCCACGCTCTGGCTTCAACGAGAGGAATAAACACAAACAAACCAAACTTACGATTGCTGGCACTCCCTGCTAAAAATCAGCTATTTGGAAACACGTCAGAAACAAGACGCCTTAAAGCATCTCACTTTTCTGGTGCCAATAAAAGCTAACGGGAAAGCTGCATTGTGGGGACTTGGGGATTAGGGTAATATATTCTGATTTTAGCTTGCTCGGCCTGCTGCCAGAGAACTGTGCCTTACAAACAGCGCTGTTCTCCATGTTAATTTCCACAACTACCTTCCTCGATTCTTTGAAGAACTAAATATTAAATAAAAACAACAAGTGCCCTGGCTGCGGGGCTCCTTTTAGTTGCACTGCTCGTTTTTAAAAAAAACTCAGGTACAACAGGAAAGCTAACACCTGTTGCAAGCTGAATAAAAACACTAACCTGAAATAAAAACCCTTTCTGACTACAGCATACACTGGATTGTTATTTCTACAAATTTACTGGAATGGCATAAATACGCAATAAGAAGCATTCTAGTAAATAGTTGTGAGACTCCATCAGAGCATTGGGTCTAGAAATCATATTTTACCTTCTGATCTTCAAAACCTCAATGCTCCAAGTATTACTGACAGCATCAGCACCATCAGGCATCTTACTCCAAATCCTGGTAGGGAATTTTTAAAAATCTAATGGGTAGCCATGCAATTCCAAATAATGGGAACTCGGCTTTGATTGGGAATTGCTAAAAAGGATTAAAGAACAGGAAATGTTTAGCACCACGGGAAGAAAGCCATGCATGCAGACGTCTCTCAGTTGTGCACGCCCGTGACCGAGGTGGGTCACACTGACCCCTTTCCTCAGCCTTTATTGGTGTACCACAACGGGGTCTTCCTGGGCATCCCTTCCTTTATGCTAAAGCTGGTGAAATGAAAGCCTGCTTCTAAGCATTAACCTAGGATGAAGGAAATGTAACATGAAGAACTGACACTCTCTCTCTCCCTCTACCTCCGAGCTTGAATTTAAAGCAATTACTAGGCTTCTGCCTTTGAACTACACATCTTGGGGGGGGGAAGAGGCAGAAAGAGAGCAGCCATTTACTTTGCTGACTGCCTTCCCTATAAAGCAGCACTCAGCTGTACCTAAACCAGCAATATTTTATTCATATTACACAAATAACACTAACTTCCGCACTGGAAGCAGTTGAATGCTATACCATACACAGCATCCTACGAAGCTCTGCAAAAGCTAAGAAGTCCTTGTTGTACAATATCTGTTGTCCAACCACAGACCAAGAAAATGGAAACGAGGACGGTGAATAAATCCCTGATGGAGGGGGGAAAAAAATCCTGTTAGCACACTCAAAACAAAACCCAGCTCTTTGTTTTGCCTTGCCAGCAAAGACTTCATTGCACAAAGCGTTGCATAATGGCACTAAGCTGGTATTGAGCAGACGCCAAAACACACCATCAACACCATTCATTCCTCCTCGCTGGAGAACTCCCTGATGTCCTACCAAACCCAGCTGACTACCCACCCTGTGTTACTGCACCGAGATAGCCTTCCCAAAGAGGATAAAGGAGCTTTCCCTGAACTAGGATAAACAGAGGTTTGTTGGTATTTCTCCACTGCTCACGTATGCAACCAAAGGCATGTCCCCACTACAAGGCCGTGTAAGATGCAAGAACCCTGAGCTAGGGAAGGCAGCTACAGAACCACAGACACAGGAGCCACACGGTGCCTCCTGTTGTACAATGGAAAGGGGTCTCTTCGAGCGTGCCTTGGGTTGCTAGCTCAGCCCAAGAGCTGTGAGAATTTGTCACAGCGCCTTTTTCCCTGCAGAGAGGTGAGTCAAGTTGGACACCTCCGCACTGTGCTCCGCTGTGCCAGGTGAACACATCCCCTAATCACTGCCTGGGCCCCGAGCAGGTGGCAACTCATACAAGTGTTCAGTTACATGTTCTCCTAACCTCAAGAAGCTCTGTAATACATGCGCTTTCCACTAAAGGGAAAAAGTAAGGTGATTTGTAAGGAACGATTAGGTGTGCATGTAACTCCATCCCTGCATCTACAGCTTCGTGGGCTTTCTCACTATTAAAGTCAGTAGCAACATCAGCGAAGCAAGAACACATTCACTGCTTTAAAAACCTGTAACTCCAGCACTCCAGGATACATTGAAAAAACAATTGGTTTTACCTCATTATAAATGGGCTTTTAATAAATCAGTAATGGTACAGAGACCATAAATTGGAAGGGAAAGGTAATGGTAGGCTATTCACTAGAAAACTGGAGTGAAAAAACTCTCACAGATTTATCTGTGACCTCAGAAAGCGTTTGGAGAAATGTGCTGCTGCTGCCAGGCTGACATTGCAGTCAGTGAACACCCCCAAAGCACCAGGACAGAGTTCTCTGCTCATTAAAGCCTCTCGTTTTAATAACATTAACTTCCACATTTAAACAGAGACGGCACACAGCAGCTACTGATGCGTAACAATTGGTTTTCTTTCAAGATGTTGACATAACTACCACCTACAGGGACTTAGTATCGAAAACTCTGCTCTAAGGTGAAAGCCCATCAATATAACCTCTTGGAAAAAAAAAAAGTGTATATTTTTTAAGAAGGTATCTATCCTGCTGTGCAGCCTGGCAAACGTTTTGTCTAGCACAGGAGAAAGGCCCGTGTATGTCAGAAAGCCTTCCTTGGCTGTATTATACTACCAGGTCCTGGTTAAGCTTCACACTGACACTAGGAAGCATTCCACATTTCACAGAAAATCCTCCACAACAGCTTTACCTACACAATTTAATATTTCTTTAACTTTAGACTATTTTTTTCCTCCACAACACGCCACAGCAATGTTACAAGAGGATGTTAGGTTAAAAGAGGGATTAAAACTGAATGTGGACTTTATTCCACTTTCAAAATGACAGCTTCTTCTTTATTAAAAAAGTAAACCAGACATTTTTCTACAGTAATTTTCTTTATCGCAGCTTGTAATTCTGAATATAAATTGGCTTTAAGAGATCTTTCCCCATGCCGTGTGGAAGCACCAGCCCGAGCCCTGCAGACATTTTGATTTAAGTACATCGAGCAGGTGGATTACTCAGCCGCTGCGCCATCTGTGAGGGCTGAGCTAGTGATTTCCCCAGCCCCACTCTCCAAAGGAGGCAAGGACAGACTTAATTAGACATGAGGCATCAGTTATTGCATCCTCCAGGAAAGGAGCAACTGTGGCAATTGAACAGCAATTTCATCAGGGCCTATTGCCTCCGGAGAATATTGCTTTCCTTCTCCTTCAGCCTTCGGGTTAGCTAGGTCAGCCGTGTTAATCATGCAGCAAAACCATCTGATGCTGTTAAACAAATGAAAGCTTTTCTTTTTTTTTCCCCTTTCATTTCATTTAGCAGTACTTCATTGTAGATTTCCAGTTTAAAGTTCATAGATTGACTGAAATGCTTTAAGAAATACCCACGGCTTGCAAAGTGCACTGATGGAACAATCCCATGCTAGGATTAAATGTCCGAATAATCCTCCTGTTACAGGAAGAGACCAGAATATCCACATGTCTCTAACAGAACAGTGGGGGGAAAACAAAAAAAAGAAACCACACACATGAAAAAAAACTACCCTGTTACACTTCGTGTAGCAGAAATAGGAACAGACTTAGGACTTCAGCCACCAGGAGCTGGTACTCTCCTCCCCCAAAGCAACAATTTCCAAATTCATCAATTCATCCATCTGTGCCACAGCATGCGAGTGGTATTCCCAGAAGAGGAACACAAATGAGAAGACCAATAACCAAGGCGTGTGTTTTCACAGTCCTGCATGCAAGGGAACTCTACCCTTACTACTGCCTTCATTTGCGGGTTAACAAATCTCACTCAAATCCTTTAAAAACTGACATACCTGAACTGTTACGTCAAATATGGGCAAGCTATAGTTAATGCTTTTCACTCACCACTTGTTCATTTAGCTAAATACCTGTAGAGGGCTCTGGAAAAAACTCCACTTTGAAAGAAATACTACAGCTTAAAAAGCAGCAGGAGCTGAACATACCTGTGTCTCCTTTTATATGCCACTCACAGCTCAGTGTTCCAGCTAGCTGCTTTGTTCGAGTACACGGTACATATAATTCTAACACTGCCACCAAACTGATTTAATTTTGCCACCGTACCTCCATAGTATGCGTTTTTCCCGATGACGTCTGGCCATAAGCGAAGATTGTACCATTGTAGCCTTCAAGAACATCTGCAAGAACGAGGATAACAATTAAAACCCAGAATGACATCTTCAAGCTGGACTATCAGTGCTTCATGAGCCCTCTACAATGCTGAAGCTCAATCAGAAAATAGTTTGTGCAATAAAGAATGGAAAAAATACAATGCAACTAGCTACCTTAAGGCAAAAAAAACATAAGATTTACATTACAGAATTGCAGAACTGTTGACATCCCTCTCAGTTTCTTGAACAAATAGTAGTAAATAAAAAAATGGACACTACATATTATCCAATATAGCTGTGTAACACGGAAAAGAGAAAACTTGATGACCTGCATTTTAAATCATCACGTACCACTCAGAAAGTTATACAAGCTCATAATTTTTCTACTACTATTAACACCCAACAGTTCAGCCAACAACTTGAATAAGATGGACAAACAGGAATTAGCTGTGCTGAAAATCTACTTCCATCAAGGCAGAATGAATTTTTTTTTACATTGTATAGAAGTGTAATGCTTACTATAGCTGCTAATAAAGAATGAGAGGAAACCTTCAATCTAAAAACCAGTGGTATGAAATCCGTGCTGCTCTCACCAGCCTCCTCAGAAAGGCCACCCCATGGCCTGTATATACACATATACACGTCTAAATTATGTATTATTACATATAATGTCATATGGATTACATACATGTGTATCATCTCCTCATTTCTAACTCCCCATGCACTTATGTAGGCGGTCCAGATAAGAAGGAGAATTGAATAAGGTACATTAGAAAGAAACAAACGAAAAAATGAAGAAGGAACAAACGTGAAAAAATAATGAGAGAAAAACCAGAGAAAGATGATTTCAAAGACAGTGAATGAATAAAAAGGAAAGGATAAGAGATATTTTTCAAAGGGTAGCATGACATCAACCCACACTTCCACTACAGCAAGGCTGGATAAGGATTTTGGAACTCATGGTATGGAGAAGGGGAGGGAGGGACCGCATGCGAGCAGAGGTTAGACCTCCTGCACAACAGAGCACTGCTCGGGCACAGCTCCCTGGGGCCCGAGAGAGCAGTAAAGGAGGGACCCGCAAGGGGACCCGTAGTCTCCCACCATACAAACTCAAGAGCCAGCCTGCTTTAAGTCAATTAAAATGACATATGCGATCTTTTTTACATGAGGCCTATCAAGAAAGTAAAGCCAGCGCTACGAAATGCCGAGGCAAAGCAAGGCGCTGCATTCACCCCAGGTAACAGCACACGACAGCGGCACCCCACGAGGTGCAGGTCACGGCCGAGACGTCACCTCTGACCCCGCAGTCCTTCACTAAAAAGGTCGGCGGTCGGCAGGGAAGAGAATATTTTTGTTGCAAGGCGTGCCACGTAACGGAGCCAGCTCACCATCTGCCAGCTGACGAGGAGAGGAGGCAGCCCCGGGTACCCACAGCCTGCTCAGAACGAGGGAGGGAGCGGGGAAAAAAACAACAGACGAACAAAAGCGATCCCACAAAGATCACTCGGGATCTTTATCTAATTTTCTCCTCACGGGACACACGCACAGCTGCTCACACGCGCCCTAACGTGCTCACAGCTCCCGTGCTCAGCACCACCTTGGGCCACTGCAGATCTGCCGTGGCACAATCTGTTACCGAGCCGTTTACCTAAACCTGCGTCCACGTCTTCTGCAGCTAAAAAACGCATTTAGATCGTTCTTGTTGTCAGCGTCGTTATTATAACCAGTGTTTCAGGAACTGCCAGGCCAGCTGGCGCTCTCTGCAATAACATTAATCACAATGAAGCCATCAGGCATTTCTTGGGAGGACAATGAAATCTGCTAACAAATGGTAACCTTGAAAAGCTGTCTGAAAAAGCTTCAAATACTGCTTCAAGTGGTAAGGCACTCAGCTGATGTTCCCATGTAGTAAATGACGTTGCAGTGGTCTAACAGAAACAGCACAGTCTGCTGCACGTCCTTCCCTTCATTAGGCTTTGAACTGAAAATTCAGGGTAAGGAAATGTAAGCCCAGAGCTCGAGAACATCACTCCAGGAACCTCTGCTCTCCCTCAGTCCCTCTCCTTGTCTTTCACCCTCCTTACCCCATCTCTCCCGTTTTCTTTCTCTCCTGTTTTCTTTCTTTCCATTTCTCTCCTGTTTTCTTTCTTTCCATTTTTCCCTTTCTTTCCTTTCTTATCCCCCCTTTCCTTTGCCCCGTACCAAACTTGCCCTTCAAGGCACCTGCAAGGTCCAAGTTCACACACATGCACACACACAGGTATGTTCGCACTGCATTTCCAAACGGGACTTTGGAAGGTGTTTACATATACCAGCCTTAGGTGCCCAGCTTTAGGAGATCGAGCTTTCTATTCGGTCAATGGAAAAATCTTAGGGCACTGATTTAGGCCCTCCAAATTGCTCTCAACCAGGTTTTTACTTCTCTCACCGTTTTCAGAGGAAACCGGCCTCCAGAGGTGACGCAAACGCCCTCCCTGCAAGCCCCCGGACAGCCACGTTCGGCCATACCAGCAATTGTCTGTGAGCACAGCAGCAGAAGCCACCACAGCCTCGCCTGGCTTCCATGCCCCTGGAACGTCGAAATGGTTTGCCAAACCTCCACGCTGAGCTGTGTGTCAGCAACGGGAACAACCCGAGCCCTCCAAGTGCAGCCCCACCAGTTGTCACTGAAGGCTCACCCAGCCGAAGCCAGAATCGCTGTAATTCGGCTCCCCTCCAACTCGAACCTCATGACTCATTTCCTCTCCGCAACACCAAATAATTCGGCTCCTGGGCCTCATCCCCATTACCCGCAACAGGCACGTCAGCTCGCCCGAGGCCATCCGAGCGAGCCAGCCGCTTCCCCCTGCACGACCCCAGGGGTCTGCCCCAGGAGGGGTCACCCAGGGACCCCCCTTGGGCTTCCCGCATGAGATGCTCCAGAGCTCTGCGGCCCCGCTCCTGCAGCCCCCGCCCCCTGAGCGGCCCCCACCTCCCACACCACGTTAAGCCCTCAGTGTTCAGCACAGGCTTGTGTTGCTCTAAAAGCACGGCCCCGACCGGCTCCGACACCGTTCCCGCTGTTTGGATTTCCAAAGAAAAGCCTCCAGGGATGGGGCATCCACGGCTTCTCTGGGCAACCTGTGCCAGTGCCTCACCACCCCGAGTGATGAATTTCCTCCCAGCCTCTACTCTACATCTCCCCTCTTTTAATTTAACCCCACTCCCCCTTGTGCTGTCGTCATCTGACTGAGCAAAAAGTTGCTCTTCATGTTTTTTAAAGCCCCTTTCAGTACTGAAAAGCTGCACGAAGCACATGCTTTTTGGCTTTTACTATATATCCCAAAAAGCAAGTATTAGGGTGGAATGACAGCCATACACAGAGAAAGGGAGGAACAACCACTGCAACTCCTTCAGCCCTTTTGCGTTAGTTTTTCTACACAAACAAATATATTCAAGGAAAAAAAAAAAAAAGACCTGGAATTAGTAACTACAAAGCTCCAATACAGACAGCTAAACATTTATTACCCTATCTTTAAATAGCCTGAGGGACAGGCAGACACATTTTTCCTTCCCCCAAAGTGGCAACAAACGAAGACAACACCTACCTTTGACAATCGGCTTGGCACAGGCGTTATAAACTTGCTCCTGGGTTGTGTTGGGAGGTAACACTCTGTCGAAGACATAGGGCTTCCCTTGCTGCAAACAGAACAGAGACTTGGTAAGAGAAAGAACATCGAACCCAGTTATGCAGACCCCGCTTAACAGGAAACCCAAAGGGGGAATATCCATACAAATGCACGCCGAAGGTTTGCTGTTCGTTACTGCAAAACGGGGAAAGCCAGAAATGGGAGCGGAGGCACCGAGAGCTCTGCAGGTTCTGCAGCTCCCTTCTGCTGAGCCCTGGCTCCCGGTTGCTGTCCTTACCCCCACCGAGTAACGAACGCCTCGTGCAGAGGGGTCTGAAACGGCATTTTGGGCTTCACCAGGGCCGTTTGCAGGCTGTGAGCCACCACAGCCGTGCCACAGGCCCGCAGTTACCCTCGCTCCCACGTAACTTCAGGACTGCTGCCTATTGCGATGGACACACAGAGCAGAGCAGCTGGCGCTCTTCAGGCACTTCTGATTGCTCTGCGTACCAAATGCAGGTGGTTCCACGAGAAGCACGCATTAGGAGCCTATGAAGAGGCCAGCCTGACACTTAAAAGACAAATCGATTTCTAGGACAGCGGTTCAGCTCCTCACAACTCGCTAAGAACAAGCGAGCCACGTGCATTTAAAATCTGATTCCTTTATCCCAACTTACACGAAGCCGACGCGCGGCATCTTTCTTGTCCACGAGCATTTTTCCCAAACGTAATTCAACTTGAATCGAGTATCAAAACCAGGAAGATTTCGGCCATACTAGAGCTTACTCAGGAAAGTAACAGGAGCTAAATAATAACAGGAGCTAAAAATAACGTAAAAAAAAAAAAAAAAAATCCTCAGCTCTTCTGAATTCGGCCCGGAGAGGAAGCGAGCAGCGGCTCAGCGCTCGGAGCAGCGTGCTAGGAACGGCGGCCTTAATGCAGGTTCGCGATTAATCCCCTGGGATCCCAGGACAGGCACGGGGGCCGAACCCACAGGCGGATCTGCAGGTAGTGGTGCCAGGCGGCGCGACAAGGCGAGGCTGCCCTCGGCCACGCTGAGCTCGGGGCATCCGAAATCAGCACGTACCTGTGATCTCTAAGCTCATCCGCACACATCCGGAGCGGCACAAGGGGGAAGCCGACTGGTAACAACCCCGCAGCGCCAAAAGCCCTGTGCAGCAGGCTGCTGCTGTCCCGCTGCGCTGCCCAAATCCCACGCTACCCGTCCTGGGTGAGGGAGCTCGCTCTGTGCCTGTGTACGGGTGGCAGCCGCTACGGCAGGACCCCGGGTCAAAGGGTCCAAGGGTCCCGTCCTACATGAAAAGCTAGGACAGGGCTCCTCTGTCCAGGACCCAAGACCTGGAAGATCTTGGAAGATCTTGGAAGATCTTCCAAGGTGTGGAAGCGGGTCGTCCATACCGTGCAGAACGGCACCACCCGCTGAGCTCACGGGTAACGGAGGAGCCTAATTAATGGGAAACTGCTTCCCAGCTCGTTTCCATTATCACCGTGAGCGCTCGTGTAGGAGAGGTTGTATAAATAAATGATACGTAATTGCAGGCCTGGAAGACAGGATTTCTCAAAGATCAGAAAGCAAATTGTTCCCAGAAGCAATTCAGGCTTTCAGTCGAGGCACAGCCCTCGCACAGCACTGAGCCGCTCCCCTACAAGAGGCATAAAACGAGCTTTGTCTCCAGGAGCAGGACCCCAAGCCCTCATCCCTCTGGAAGTCTAGGGGCCAGCCAAACCTACTGAGTGCCGCATCAAACTTGCCCCGTTCCCAAGCAGGAGAAATAGCTCGCCCTGCAAATTTCTCCTGGAATCTGGGAGTCCAGGGATAAAGCACAGGAAATACTCAGCACTATCCCATTCTCCTGAGGCCACATCCCTGTAGTGACGACTAAAACCTTGAGGATTAAAAATATAGAAAATACGTGCATGTTAGAAAAATGGTTAAATTTCTTATGTTTTCCCTTCATTCAGTCACATTGACTACAGAGACACTACTGCCATCCTACCCCTTTTCTAACTTACTTGCCCTATAAAAGCATCAGTGCAGCAGGAATTCACCCGGTGGATGAGAACCCAGAACGCTTGGAACAACCAAAAATAAAAATAAAAATGGAAGTTTATCGCAGTAACCTCAATACACTACACAACTGAACAAAATCCTCCAAAATAAACTCTTACATTTTGGTAATGCTCCTGAAACTCAGCTGGAAAACAACTTGAAGCTGGTGCTCGTGTACGGCCGGGCGCTGCAGGGCGCTCGGAGTTGAACACTCCATGATTTTTGCAGGGCGGGCTTCGTTATTGATCTGCCTTCTGAGCATTCCCGCGGTGCTGACGGGCTCTGGCACGCGGCCACAGACCCGTTTTTAGCTTTCGCTCGCAGCAGAAAGACCCTTTAACTCCTCGCAACAAGCACTGTTTTCAGAAAGCGTCGCTTTGTTTTGGGGCGGATCTGCCGCCTGGGAAACGAAGCTTTGGAAATTATTCCCCTAGACCTGGAAAATGCACTCTTTAAGAGAAAAATGAATGAAACGTAAATAAGAGGATGCCCCAGCACAAAGCTGGCTACTAAATACTGCTGCCCAGCAGTGTTTTCCGTCCTTGTGGCCCAGCACTGCTCCGAGGCACGGCTCTCCATCGCTCTCCCGCTGGCTCCCCCAGCCCAGGAGCTGGGGGTGACCAGCACGAGGCTCCCCACCCTTCCTCACAAAACTGAGCTTTAAGTAAACAAGTCACGGCTGGTTCAGCTTCGTGCTGAGCTGTTCCCTCCCGCCAGCCCTCTCAGCTTCACCACCGGACTGGAAGCAGCAGAGCTCGAACAATCCTCGTGGGAACAGCAGGGCATCCCCTCCGGCGTGACCCCGCCTGGCTCCAGGTAGCTCGCACCGCTGCTTTGGTTTCATGCCCTCGAACTATTTCAATGCACCTTTTCATGCCTGTTCAGAGCTACCTCCAGAATCCACTCATTCTCCTTCAGCAAAGCACTGACAAGCTTAATTAAATTAACTTTAAAACGCCGCCATCCACGTTTCAGGCAGAGCTCTCCCAGTGTCAGACGTTCCCGAGCAAACGGCGACCGCGGCACACGACGTCCAAGCCACAGCAGGCACAACGGGGCCTAGCGTGCCCTTCCACATCACTGACACCACGTGCCCAACGTCACTTCCACAGCCACCTTCTAGGAGAAAGGCACTCGGGTTTGGAGGTAAGCTGGATTCAAAGTTACCCCAAATCTATTTGGTTTTTCTCAGGCTGCAGCACGTCTGCTGATCTACGGCACTCCCTTACATCAACAGGGTAAGACAAATTGAGTATATATTTTTTGTATATAAAACTATGTAAAGTGACAGTTTAGAAAGGAAAGACCAAAAACCACTCCTTTTGTAGAAGAAAACAGAAAGAAGGGTACGGTGATTCTAGAAGGCAGCCCGCTCTAACTCCAAGCCTTGTTGTTTTAGGAGCAGTTGAGAACCCAGAGAATGACGCGTTGGTCGTTTTGTGAAAATGCAACACAGGATTTCATCTACTCCAAAGTTGTTTAGAAGCACGGGTTTTATGTTTTTTAAACAATGTGATGATTTTCTTTAAAAAATAAAAATCTCAGAACTGAAAACTAAAGCAATCAAAGTTATCCTGAGGCAGGTCCTAGAGCAGCAATGGACGAGGACTCAGGCAGTGACATCTCCTGGGTGAGGAGTTACGGGAATAAATCACTAGCAGCTCTGCTTAACAGAAACATTTATAGCACCTCTCCAACAAAGTACAAAACAGGTTGGCAGACATTTCAAAACATGAAACAAAGCGGTTTCGGTGAAGAAGTCCCAGGTAGGATGCTGTAAGATGCTCGGTTCCACCCACAGAAGAGAGGTGCGATGTGGAACAGCCCCGGCGAGGACACGACTCCACCCTCACCCCGCCGTGGCAGCGCGGCGTTAATCTTCCCTCCGTTACACCTACCACTTACAGACTGGCGGGGAGCTGCACGGCTCAGGAGATCAGCAACGGGATACCGAGCACGGGCAGTCGCAGATTCAAACCCACCTCAGGTCAGGACGGGTCAAAATGAAACGCGAGGGCATCGCTGATCCGTGTCACGGGTTTCTTTTCAGCGTGTTCTGCAAACCAAGGATTGGAGGGAACCGGGGAACAAACTGCACCGCCGGTGCTGGAGCGTCCCCCGGCCTGGATGCACAGAGCGGCAGAGGGAAACGAACGAGATGCCTGCACTGCGCGGTATTTGTTCTGCAGAGAAAGCGTTTCACAGGGATAAAACTGTCACGTTTACGGCTGGGCTGTATTCATTCGGCCTCTCCGGGACTAACCCAGAGCCACCAAGCCTCTGTGTGACCGCAGCCCGAAGGTGGAGGTGCTGAGGAGCCTCGAAATTTCCCTGCAATGAGCCCAAGCTCCAAGAGCCAGCGTACGCAGCACGCCCAAGCACATCGCTGGTCCCCAGGCTGAGTCCCTTCAAGCTAAGCCGTGCCCCAACACCACCTGCACGAAGGCACGGCCTTAAAGGTGGGGGCTCAGCACGTTCCACTAAACAGAACTGTCCTCATCCTCTGGCCACAAATGGCAGAAGCAGCAACTCCAATGGCCCTTGTGGGTTATTTTCCTCTGCCATCAAGAACCGAAAACATCTCAGGTTGTTCAAATGCCAAAATGAGCAGTGCCCAGGCCAGCTGAGAGAAGACAGCGGTGCTCAGCACTGGATGGAGCGACTGCACGCCCAGAGACCGAAAAATAAGCCTTACCCCTGCTGCTTTCTGGTCGACTCTGTTCCTGATCCCCTGGGAGACCAGCAACGTGGACTTGCCTCTCCATTTCAAACTCAGTCACCAAATTGCAGTAGTGCTGGGAGCCCGAACGTTTACGGACCTGATGTTTTAGCAGGACAATAAGAGCGTGCAATATAATAGAAACAACATCCCTCGTTGCCCCAGCCTCCTTTCACGGAACACCATTAGAAAGGTCCAACCCAAATCAGCGAATTAACGGAGAATCACAGCCCAACCGCTTTGTACTTCCTTCTACCTTTTCCAGCGCAAAGCGATGCTAAAAGAGGAACGGAAGGGGCAGCACCCAGCGCAGCGGGCTACGAGTTAGAGCTACGGAGGAATGTGCTGTACAGCAGCGCTGGCATTAAGCCCTGCTTCGCTGCAAGACTGGTTGCAGCCCCGATCTGTGTCACGTATTGGCAACACTCGGGCCTGCGGCTCGGCACCTCCGGCAAGCTCTCCAGCCTGGGCATGGAGGAGCCTTCGCAGAAGCTCCGACGGCGAGGCAGGCGGAGCAATTACCCTGCCACCAATAACGCAGCCAAGTTGCTCCTGGCAACAAACCTCTTCAGACGGGGACGGAGGAGAGGAGCACAGCCTCGCCGAAGTGCGGCCCCGCGCCCGAGCGCAGCCATTTTGAGGAGCTCCTGCCCGTCGCCGTCAGCACCTGCGGCACCTGGGGCAGGGAACGGCTCCTCCGCGTGGCACGCTGCTGCGCAAGGCCCTCGCTTCGCACGCGAAAGGCACGTCTGAAAGCTGGTTAGGCGGGAAGGCGGAGGGAGATCTGCACCTGCCCGGAGGGAACGCGCGGCGACCGCCGCCGTTCATTCGGCCTTCGATTCCCAGCTCAAAACCCCCGGCCTCCTTTCACTCCGGCAGCGCTTCCGTTGCATTCTTTCATCCTTCCTCATCTCGATTTGCCCAGTTCCCTGCCATCTCACCCATATCGGGGCGAGCTTTAAAGCAGAGGTGGAGGCCAGAGGAGGCAGCAGCCCTCTGGGAGGAACAAAGCCACTCGGCTCCTGCCGAGCACAGCCGGGGCACGTGGGGCTTCAGCCCGCAAGAGCGCCAGACCCCGCAGGCTGTTCCCTCTGCAGAGGGAGGAATCAACTCATTCCCCCCCGTAGGCTTACAGCCACCAAGCCTCCGCTTCTTGGCTCATTACACTAATTTCCTCGTACATCTCATCTCATTACGTGGAGACAAAACAGAACCCGCAGTTTTAAGCGGGGTGCGCAGGGCTCACAACTCGGCACCAACCTTTCCATCGTCCTCACGCTCCATCTGGGGTCAGGTAATGATACGAAAATCAGAGCTTTTAATATTCATCTAAAAAATAAAGACTCTGTCTTGATGTAGCAAAAGCTTGGAAAGCTTAAACGGGAAACTTAAAGCAGAGACCTCGGAGCTATTTGTAACAGCCGTGCTTTCACGGGAGCAGGGCCACGATAATGCCGTGCTTGCTTTGGTGACACCCAGTAACCCGCTTCCAGAAGAGGCATTTTTATTTGTCTCTCTAGCTCGTTAAGAAGTTGCATTAGGCAATTAGGGTGGTAGAGACAGAAAGCCGTGCTTGCTGAAACGCTGGGACCCCCTACAAACCCAGGCACTGCCTCCTCCACATAAGGAGTACATAAGGAGCTGTTGTTCACGTGCCGGACAAGTCAATCCACCGCTGATAAATTAAGTCAATGGCCGAGAAAGTCGGAGCTGTTTAAATTTCGTTCAAAATCCAGGCGGAACTGACTCCCAATGGCTTCGCGTTTGGTAGCGAGAACACCCATGGCAACTGGTCCCTTACTGAGGAGCCGGCGGCGACGAGCTGTGCCCCCGGGGCAGGTGACGGAGGGCTTCTGACCACCCTACTGCACAGTGAGCAGCTCCGTCAGCTACACGGACAACGTAGAGGAAAAGGACGTTATTGAGCTGGCGAACGCACAGGAACAAAGATTTTAATTTTTGTAGCTCTTTAAGTGCAGGACAGATCTGCTGCCACGTAGCCCTTCCTGTGGCTCTGCTGCAGCCACAAACGCCTTACAGCACACCTGTGCCCCAAACCCCTTCCTAAAGCACAGCAAGGAGGTCAGAGCAGCCCTGGTTGTGGTCCGTTACCCAGAAACAGGCGATGCTCAACGCCGCCCCAACCAGACAGTAATTCCACTCTCAGACTTAGCAACGACGACGCATCACTTCTGCCTTCCCCGAATCCTCAGAGCAGGGCACAGCCGGGTCTGCCTGCCGCCAGCATTGCCTTACAGCCTTCACAAGGCCCAGAAGGTCGGACTAAACGCCCCCATGTGCGAGCAGCAGCACTCAACTGCTTCTGGACCCAGCGCGGCAAGGGAGATGAAGAACAGGCCGCAGCCTACAAAGCACGCCCTGTAAATCCAGTACCCACACCTCTCACGTAAATCACGCTTCATACTCCTATTCTCTCCAGCAGAAAGAAACAAAACCTGGAAACTCCATCCCGACTCCGAAAGCCAGGGGAAGCAGCAGAGGCATGCAAAGGACGTGAGGAGCAGGGCGCAGACAACCACAGCCCCTATTTCTCCCTCCTCCTAGCCCTAAGGCTGGCCAACAACACACCTTACCCATATCCACGGCCCGGCCGCTGCCTACCTTGCTCCCTCTCCAGGAGCCAGCGCAGCGCTCGCATGGTGCTTCACAACTCAGCAGCCACAGATGGAGCTGGTAAAATAAATTGTTTACGCTGGCAAGGGCTTTGTTTGAAGCTCATGGCTACGGTTATTTTATATTACTTAGAAAATCTGGGCTGCGCGCAGAGAAAGCAAGGGACAGAACGAATCCTCTGTGACCAGGATGAGCAGGCACTTTGCTCAAGCAGAAAGAAAATGTGCTTCAGTACAGCAAGATTCACTTGGCTTTTAGGTTTGTTTGCATCGCCAAACTGCTTTCCTTTGAAGTGAAATTGTTTAAGATACCATAAAGTGAGAAATAACCAAGCACGTAGTCCAGAGCAACCTATCCACAACTCAGCCCCAAATGTTCCTTAGCAGCGATGATCTGTTCCCAAAAAACGAGTCAGTAACAGGAAACCTCAGAGCCCTTTCAGAAGCTGCAGCGTTGCCCACATCTCTCTGCTGGCCTAAATGCAGAGATTCGAGCAATTCAGACCCGTGCAGCTGAGAAAAGAGATTACAACTGCTGAAAAAAGCAGAGTTCTGCCGGCAGCACTGCTATAAATATTCGCTAACCCAGTTACCCCGATTCAGGCCCTGGGCCCTGCGCGTCCCGCACCGGGTGAAGGCACGACCTGGCAGCCGCAGCGACGCCTGGGCACCAGGGACTCGACTTCTCTGTAGGCTCCCAACCTGACCTTAAGAGCCAACTTTCAGCCCCCAAAATGTGAGGTGTTCTTACCTCGTGGGCTGCCACAAGGACAATGAAGTTGGGAGTGCAAATGTGAGATGGATTCAGCAACGCTGTGGTCGGGAGACTCTTCTGGCCCCGTTCTCTTGAGGTGTTGGCGCGAGGTTTCAGTTAGCAGGGAGTGAAGCGCTGAAAGAATGAATCCCTTTTTTTGCACAGACATCTAAGAGGACTACTATTAAATATTTAAGTCCTTATCACTTAACACTCGTTTCTCAGGAGGGGAAAATCCAGCGCTCTTGTTTTCAGCGAGGCTCTATCTCAGAATTTGAAAATGTGCATTTTCTGAGGCTGCCAGGGGACCGATTATCGATATTGTAATGGGAATTTGGTAATAGTCGCATGCATTTCCAGAACTTCCCATAAAAAGTCAAGATCCAAAGAGGCCATAATAAATATATACCGATGGCCTGGCTCTTTCCCGTGGGCAGAGAAGAACAGGAACCCATCAGCAATACCACGCGTGCGCCTCCACGCCCCTGGGGCTCTGAAGGAGTCCATTTAGGATGTGAAAGTTTTTTCGCTGTTGTTGCATTTTTAGCTTCTTAAGCATGAAGTATTTTCACGTTCCAAAACCCAATGAACTGAATAAGGGCACTTCCCCGCTTCACAAGCCATCACGGGGACAAGCGCTTGGTCTACGCACACCGAAGTTCTCGAAGAGGAGAACTGGCGTAAGACACTGAAATCTCGTTCAGCGCTGCCCTCAGCACAAAGAAAAGCCCACCTTTAAGCAAGGACAGTTGAGGGCATCCACAGGGTGTGAATTTCGGGTGGGCTCGCTGCTCGGACAGCTCAGCCGATGTGCCCTGACTGAGGTAGGGCTGCGTGCTCGTGACCAGAGACACGCCAGGTGTTTTGGCATCGGCCAGCGTGGAGGACAACGCGTCCATCCCAAGGTGAGCCAACGTACTGGTGACAGGAAGGACACCAAAGATAATACCAAGGCTGTCAGCAGCCTAGATAGAGTTGTTAAGAAAACCTAAATTAAATATTCTCTCCCAAAATACTGCCTCTGCCTTTACGGAAGCATCCCCACCCCCAAAAAAACTCCTTGGGAAACCGCTACAGAGCAAAGCAGATTAACGTTACAGACTTTAAATTGGCATTTCATCCTTCGTTTTATCCTGTGTAATGGCTTGCTTCCTTCTGGCACAGCTTGAAGCACAGGATCGACACGTGGAGATGGAGGCACGCCTCACTCCCCAGCAGCTCCTTCGCAGCACGCTGGCCTTCATTTGGGTGGGAAGCTCCACGAGAAATCATCTCCAACGAGGCAGGACACAAAGCGCTCGCAAGCTTCCCAAAAACACCAGTAAATCCGCCTGTATCAGACCAGGCGGGCACTCCCCGAGACGAATCCGAACAGCGGTGGCTAAGTAGTGCGTCCCGGGGGAGGAAAACAAGGGCCGCAGGCACGCTGGAGCTGCCCGAGGAAAAAACACGGCATCGAGACGGCGACACGAGGCTGTGCTTCCCGGCGGCTGGACAACCCGCCTTCCTCGAGTACAGCTCTGCGTTTTCATGTTGCAAAGCTTTAAGTGGGAATTCCGTGGTTTTGGCGGCACGGGCATGCAGGAGGGAGGTATTTTTAGAAGAAGATATCCAAACGGGATTGGGGAAAGACATTAAAAAGCCTTTGATGCTCTGAGAAAACAGAGAAGGGAAACTGCTTTGGAGAAAACAATAAACTTTGTATTTTGACTAAGTAATCATCTTTCTAGCACCACCACCACTAAACAGAAGTTATTTTCACACCCCATTTCTCACCATTTAGAAAACAGAAAAGTGCATACAACTTCATCCAAGTCCACCTTTAGCTGCGCAGAATAATCTTCCCCCAAATTCAGCACCCATGGGCAAGCTTGAACACACATCCTTCCCCAAAGAGGCGAGGCAGAGGAGATTTCAGGAGAAACACGCAGACAAACAGCGTTTCCTTCAGTGCTTCATGGAAGCATTGCTGTGTCAAGCCATAAACGTACTTTGTTTGATAATCAGACACAGAAGTGTTTCATTCTCCAGCCAACACGCCGTAGAAAAAGAATCAGAGAACTACTCCACCAGTTACCTCGTCTGCCCATGATCTTTTCCTTCTGCACAAGCTCCTGAAGCAAGCCCGAAGCACAGCAGCACTGTGCCTTAGGACAACAGCTGCTTTTAAAAGCCAAGCACACGAGAGGTTCGCTGAGCGCCTACTGCGACAGTTCTTCAGCAAAGGAAACAGAACAAGGCGCAGGAGAGCCGTCCAAGCCCAGGGGAATCACCTCCTATCGCTGTTTCCCAAAGGCACAGCAACACACTGCAGCCTATGGGCTTCCTCTTCTTCCTGAGACACCGAGAGGCTCAAGGTGCTGTGACAGATCACCCAAAATATAACCCCAAGTGCCAGATCTGTCGGTCCTGTGCTGTGTTTCTCTGAACAGCCTGACCTGGAAGCAGCAGAGCCCAGAGTCCCAGGGGAAGGAGCCCCGCACACCGCGGTGCGCCCATCCCCAGGAGAGGAGAACGCAGCAGGTTAGGGACGGCTGCAACCGGTGTTGGGTTCGGGAAGATCTCATGAAATAAAAGTTAAACACCTCCAACTATTCTAGTGATGGAAACGAGAGAGAACCTCTCCACGAGACAGCACTGCAAACAGCAACAGCGCTCACAGCCGAAAGCAGGAAAAAAAAATGCTCCAATTCCACCCCAAATCCGGTCCCAGTTCCAGGTTTGTTTCACTTCACAGAACACGACAGTGCGACGCAGCACGCCCGTGGAACCGGGCAGCAAGTTTTCATTGCGAGCCCCGTGGTTAGCCGCGCGGAATGCCTCACGGAGGGCATGCAGAGCCCTGCGGCACCGCGCAGCACCGCTGCCCTGCCCGCTGCCAGCTGGGCTCGCCCGGGCACGCTGGGCAGGGCTGGGGACACCCGGCCAGGCACGGGAAGCTCCACGTTTCCCACCCAGCAACCGCTCCTTGGGTCCCGGAGCAGGTGTGGGTGTGCTCCTCGCCAAGCAGGAGGCGTCTGCCCGAGCAGTCTCAGGTTGTTCGCTCACTGAAGCTCAAAACCTAAGGGAGAACGGAGGTAGAAAACCCGTCTCCTTCTCAACTCAGCTCCTCTGCTTCTGTCACAAGGAGGAGGCAGAGGGCTGGCAGCCCTCCCCAGTAAGGCCAAAGCTGAGAAATGCCCTCACAGACAGCACCCTGCCAAGCACGGAGCCCCGCAGCATCCATCCCGTGCAGATGTTGGGGACGGAAGCGCTCGGGGGGACGGGGCACGGAGGAGCCATCGGCCAGGGGCGCGCCTCAGCCGCCCACTGGGGCGGAGGGCTCCACGCTCTCCAACAAGGCTGTAAGAAGGAAGCCAGCAGGAAAAATGCACTTCCAGGTATGTGTCAGCCAGCGGAATCAATCAGAAAGTCACCTTGAGGCTGCAGAGCAGCAGAAACATAAAATGAAGCTGCAGTCTGGTGAGGCTGGCGGAGCTAACCGCAAAAGCAAGAGATGGATTCGCCACTGTCGCCTTTTGCTGCCATGATTAAAAACAGATGAGATACAGCTTATAGGCTTCTACATTGAAAACCTTGAAGTAGAATCAAAACACACTGGTGGTTTTTTTTTTCTGTTTATCTTCTGAGCCACAGACCAACTCAGGTAAGGCATTTTCATCTTCCTGCTCTACTCAGATCGCCCCTGCTTCCCTGCATTGCACGTGCGAAGCACACAAAGGTCCACGGAAGAGGCGAGGATGTAAAGCAGTGGCTCACATCTCAACTCCGAGGCGTTTAACTGGTTTGAACGCAGTTAGGATGCTGCCCCGGGACTGTCCTGCTGAAGAGCTCCGAAACACACGACCACGGGCATTGCAGACGCAGCTTCATTCGCGACATCAAAGAGAAACTCAAGCCTGTTGTTAAACTTCCTTCATTGCTACTCGTTTTCAAGTTCTGGTCTTCAATTTTTGTCGGAAAAATTGCTCAAGGCATAAAATGGTTTAATGGGAAACGATGGTGGGAGGTTCAGAAACCAAGTGTTTCCCCCCGATCATCTTTTAGGAAGAAGTAAATGTATTCACGCTCACATGTCAGAAAAGAATATACGTTTCCTTTAAGTAATTCAGATTTTATTTTTTTCTGCTGCGATGACAGAATTCCTATGAGCTTTTTTTGTTTGCTTGTTTTAATTGTAACAGCACCCCTTTCTTCCCAATAGTTTACGCAACAAAAATAGAAGCTGCATTGCAGTGTTTTCCAAATGCTATACGAAAACAAACAAACAAAGCGCTCGGTTCTGGGTTATTTTTGTTTTCTGCGATGCTGCCGAGAGCTTCTGGAGACTCAAATACTGCTTTTCTAGAAGGAAGTCCGCTCTGGTAGGATCCTGCACAGCCCCAGGACTCCTTCCCCCTCCCTCCGCCGCTCTTGCCGGCGCTACGCAGTCACTCCGAGGCGGCAGATAAGCAGCAGATAGATAACGCCACCCGCGCTGCCTGCCGCTGCCACACTGCAGTGCTTGCAGCCTAGCTCAAGTTACAGCACAGCCCCGCCAGCTCAGCGCCGCGAATAAAGATGACAAAGAACATGGAACAATTCTACCTTCGCTTACACGGGCGGAACTGCGGGGAGCCACAAATGTCCCCACATCCCCAGCCGGGTGGATCCCCGCTGAAAAACGAGCAGGGCTTTGAGGACGTGTTTTAGGAAGCAGCAGGACTGCGATGCACACCTAAACCAGACCCGTCTTTCGCTCTGTGGATGCGAGGAAAGGCGCACCCCGAGCTTCAGGACAGATTTTCAAGATGGCAAGCAACCCCAGGACTGATCCTGCCAAACAGAATGTACATAAAAATAAACCTGTACATGTGCTTATATAAATAAATAAACAAACACGTTTTCTGGCTTCTCGTTAGGGATTTTTCTACACTCCCACAGCAGGAAATTGCCGGCTGCTGCTATTTTTCCTTTCTACCTTTACTAGAGGCGCTATCTCCTGTCTGCAAGGCAAACACAAAGCATCACGGTTGCCGTTCTCCCAGGCAGCAGCACTTTACCCACAAAGATGCATTTTGTACCTGCGCGTTCACTTAGGCAGAAAAAAAAGGGATTGTGGATTCTCTTTCTGTCTGAAAAAATGACGTTGTTAAAGGGATATTCGGCTGGTGGCTGAATACCGCGATGGTGGGACCAGATCATCGCGGTCTTTCCCAACCTTAATGATCCTAGGATGCATTTTAATCTAGTTTTGATGCACACAAGGGCTTGCTTTAGGGGAAAAAAAGATTAGCTGGCACGAGCTCCTGAAGCAGCCCAGGAGGGCGATGCTGGCGGCAGGGCTGGCTGGAGCAGGCGCTCCCGGAGCTCTCTCCCAACCTTCGCGATTCCAGAAAGCGCGGAGGCACGAGCACGGGGCGAGGAACCAGGGAGCCATTCCGCAAGCGGCTCCGTTTTGCCCTCATTTCCCCGTAACTATTTCAGACAGGGTTTTTTTTGTTTTTTTTTTTTTTTTTTGCGTGAAACTCGCTGCGGACTCGAAGCTTTGATAAGCATCTTCGTTCCCGGCTGCTTCGTGAGGGAGCGATGCGCAAGGCGAGCCTCGGCCCCCAGCCCCGGCTTTGTGTCGCCCCTCGCCAGACTCCACCTCAGCCCCACCGGGACCCCCCCAAGAGCCCCCCAGGACCCCCCAAAGCCCCTCCAGGACTCCTCAGGAACCTCCCAAGACCCCTCAGCATCCCACCAGGACCCCTCGGGATCCCTCAGGATCCCACCAGGACTCCTCGGGACCCCTCAGGAGCCCCCCAGGAGCCCCCCAGGAGTCGGGACCCCCCCCCCCCCCGCGGTGCCGCACTCACCCCGACGACCACCGTGTCCTCGCCCTTGAACTTGGGGATGAACCTGTCGCCCCGCAGCACCTCAGCCTCGTTGAGGGGCCGAAAGCGGCACATCACCTTGATGCTGCACTCCGCCGGGTCCGCCATGGCGGGGCAGCGCCCCGGCGGGCAGGTGCCGCAGCCGCCCCGCTGCCGGCGGCCGCGGAGGGGCCGCGGAGGGGGCCGGGAGGGCCCGAGGAGGGGCCGGCAGCGGCCGCGGACCCCGCTCGCCCCCCGGCTTGGCTGCGGCTGCGGAGGGCTGAGGGCAGCGGGCGAGCGGCGGGCGCGGAGCCGCCGCCCCCTCAGCGCCCCCGGGGCTTTGTGGCCGCGCCGCAGTCCCGCGGCCCCGCCCCGCGCTGGGCACGCCGGGACGTGTAGTCTGTGAGGCACACCACGGCCCCAAAACGGCCCCAACCGACCCCAAAACAGTCTCGCAACCGCCCCACAACCGCCCCCCCCCCCCTTGGGGGAGGTTTAGCCTTTTGTCCTCGCTACGGGTTGGGCAGTAACCTGCCCCCCACCTTTATCCTTACAACTCTAAAGCTGTACCCAGCGTGGGGTGCTTTGTTTCTGTCACATCTGTGGCTGGGGGGGGGTCCCCTTTTTAAATGCGTGTTCTCCTTTCTGAAGCAGGACTGCTCCCGGCCCTAACGGATAGGAACAAAGAAATAGCACCATAAGGCTGCTCTTCTTCCAGGCAGTAAGGGTTCTGGCTTGTGGCAAAGGTTATTCGCCCAGCCCTGCTTCCCATTACCTTTATTTGCTATGACACAAAGCAGAAGGAAGAGCGAAGCCCTGGCCTCGATGAATTAACAAGAAGTTGGTCATGCTGCAGCCTGTGAATCAGCATCTGGGAAAAGCAAAGCCTGCAGCCTGCTCCTTCCCTTCAGGGTTGGTGCTGCCTGCCCTCCGCTCCTGTTTCTTCTGTACCTGCTGCAAGCACCTGCACCTTACCCCTGCACTCAGCTGGCGGCCGAGGTTAGTTCACTTCACTGGGTTAAAGTTGCTCAGAATAGCTTAATCTACCACCCTTAGTCTCCCCCTCCATCCTTCTCCCCCCAAAAGTAGCATGACTCCTTAAAGAGATTGGTTTATGGAAAGCAGGGGCCATCTCCCCAACTTTAACAACTCCGAGCAACTGCTGGAGCTGGATTCCTCCAAACAACAATTCCATTGAATTAACAGGGGACCCGTTTCATTGAATTAGCCTCCCTCACGTGAGCTGGCAGTGGTCAGTTCTTTGGTATTGCTACAGCTTTCCCCTTTTTTCCAGCCACAGTGGTTGTCCTCATTACCTGGTGTGGATATGAAACAAGCAGGCGAGTTACAAAGGCTCTCCTGCCTCCTGCCCTTCTTAAGAGTAATTACATCAAGGAGAGTTAGCAAGGTGCAGCATATGATAAGACATTATTATAATAATGGGATTTATTCCAATGGATTACCAATTATTTAGTCCTTTTATTTCCCTTATGTTTCAAGCTCTTACCCTGAATAGCAAATTGGTAAGTCATGACAAGTAGGGGCTTAGCCATAAAAGAATTAATCCATATTTTTCCTCTCTTATCAAGAGCTCATTGTGGAGCAAGATAGGTAAATCTCTATTTTCCTGTTGGAGTAGGTATAATCTGCCATCAGTAAGAATGCACTAAAGAGCCATCTTTTCTTAGCAATATTGTCAAAAATAATATCACATTGTCTGTAGTGCAGATAATACTGTATTGTCCCAAACTTGCTATTTTTACTACTTGACCAGATTACTGTGAGTTGAACAGCCTAGTAGGAACGTGGGTTTTCAGTTAGATTCAGGAATGATCCGAACTTCCTTCAGCTTGAGAGCTTCCAGTTTGTTCCAGACACCCTGCTACCTCACTTAGAGCCTTAAGTGATTGAAGGCACGACCTACAGTTTATTGGGAAATTACATCACAAAAAACATGACCTAGGATGGTATGGAAAAGCACTCATACTCCACTCATAGAATCTTAAGCATTATCACTGTCTATTTCTCTCATTTCTGAAGCTTTGCCTTTTTTCGGATTGTATACTTAGAAGAAACACCACTGGAGCCATGCTCTGCTTGGCTTTATCGAGCCACAATGCATCAGGGCATGAGTATTTTCTTGCTACCTGCACCACAAATGTAAAAGAATACAAACCCTTCCTACGACTGTGGTGCAGGTTCTTCAGCTAGATACTAAGCCCATGGTTAAAATCACCTCAGCAGACTTAGAAATTGTTTGACAGCAAGTTCTGACTATTCCTGAAGAGATCCGTAAGCCAACCTCAGCTGGGAGGGTTCACTAAGTGTCCCAGGATATCAGAAATCTCCTAAAGGATTAACCAATTACCTCCCCTAAGATGGGGGCAAATGGAGTCAACCATAAGAAAACAAAATTTAGTTTTTCTGTAGATAACCCCACAATATGACCAAGCTGTTCAGGTGGTAAGAAAACCCAAAAGAAGGGAGCTGTGTAACAGAGGTACTGAACAGCAGCAAAACATGGATTCTGCCAGGGAGATGGTCCCACAGGAATAAGGGAATAGACACCTGGGCATTTCAGAAGTGGAAAAACAATTTCCTATCCACAAAGGCAAAAGAATATTGCTTACTTTCACTGCTTCTGGGCTCCAGGAATGAGCTGTGGAGCTGGGAGATGAAAGCTTCAGGAGAAAAAGAATAACAAGGTTGAATTTCTGCTGTATTTAAAGGTTCAGTGCAACAAACAGACATCGGTATTGGCCAGTGGAGTAACTTATCAGCAGGGAGAGCAGCTTTAATGTAGATTCCATTGATCCTTGTGCCTCAGCAATGGCCATCAAGATGAAATTTGATGTTTGTCAGTGCTGAGAAGCATCTGTGGGTAAAGAGGTGGTAAAGGATTTCTTGCAGGAGGTACCAAGAGGGCTGGGATGCCCAGAACAAAAGGAAATTTAAGTGTCGAGGGTGGTTACTGTCCCACAGACACCAGAAGACACTGTTAGAAGTACATCAGGGAAAATGCTTACAAACCCAGAACATGTGTTTTATGGGGAACGAATAAATAACTAAGCCAAGCACTGAAGAGCAGGCAACAAAGTGAGCCAAAAAGTGCTGAGAAGGCAGTTAGGAAGAACTGAGGTACAGAAACAATCTGCGTGCCCAGGCATCACCAAAGGCAAGGAGGCCTGGTAACAGCTCAGGAGATTTTGGGCTACAGACCATTTGTCCAGGCAAGCTACAAGTTTAATAACAAGCTATATGGGATGTGCATAACTAACACTCGGTCACCCGTGACGATTATCCCTTAAGCAATATTTCCTTTGATCAGGCAGGTAATGTCCTCTTTGCTGATCGGGGACTACAGGAGTTCTTTTTAGTCCCCTTCCTGCAAGTTGTTCCTTTACTTAACTAAACCTTGTGCCTCCTTACTTCACAATCCAACAACACCTGGAGCAGTCAAAGCAGAATAAAATACATGGTCCTTACAGCAGTATATAGATCAGTTAAGAATAAAAAAGTAAATAATTGAAGCCAACACACCTTCACAGAAAGGTCAGAGTTTGAAAGAGTACCACCAGTTGACAGATATTCCACCTGAAAGTGTTTGAGCTATGCTAGCAGGGAGTGTAAGAGCAGCCATTGTTTCTGATTTGAAAAACACTTCAAGATATGCTTAAAGTGCATATCTAAGTATGTTAAGTACACACATAAATCTCAGTCTTCAAATAAATTATTCACATTATGCAGTCATATAGAGTGCTTACCCATCTGTAAAAATGGTTTTGCTTAAAAAATTGATTTTTACCACTTTGCATAAAATGGCAACACATTTATTCAATACTCAAAATATTTTTTCCAAGTTACTTTTTTTTTTTTTTTTTTTAAATTTTGTGTTACTCAATAAACACCCAAAATAAAAGAACTGTAACTTGGAAAAATTGGATTTGCTTTCCTCAATTACAAGAAGCAATACACAATCATAAAATCAAAAAAAAAATTGCAATTCAGTCAAAAAACAAACCACAAAATCTCCACACTCTTGAATTTTATTGTGAGGGAGAGCAACACATTCACTGTCCAAAAGATAAAGTTGAAAAAAAAGAAAAATACTTTTATCTATTGGGGTCCAGAAAGAGTTAAATAGCATTACAGGCAGATGATGCCATCTTCTGGTGTCACTTACAAAGCTGTTGATTTAAAGCCACGGTGACTAGTCTAGTCAGATCATCATCAGGAAGATGGGGGCTGCTGGGAGTTTAAGCACCGCTTTATCCCCAGGGCAAGGTTCGATGAAATAGCATCAATTCAGGAGCAGTCAGCGAAGCACTAACAGCGAGGGTGGGAAAGCAAGCGCTAGGCTGGCACCGCCTGATCCACGGCTTGCGGCCACCAACCTGTCCCCAGGGCCGAAGCAGGGCCTCTGGGGCCGCTGAGGCAGGGCTTTGCTGCCAGGGGGAGCACCGAAAGCCAGAGGGATGCTGCAGAGGTTCTGAACGTGCATCTGGTACTTGTGCCCGCTCTCTGTCAGTTGTCTCCTGCCCCATTTGCTTTTTGCTAGCCTTATCAGAGTTGCAAAGCTGTATCTGTTCTGTTACATGTTTTTTTCATATCGTTATCTGCTACAGTTTAGTGTTAATTATCTCCCCTCCTTCATTTACCCCTTGCTCTTTAATTGATCTGTCCACTTTATCCTCCCTGGGTTAATTACAATTGTATTAGTTAAATCAGAGTGCAATGGATTGAAACAAGATGGGACTAAACAGATTTTCCCGTTCTTAGTCACAGAAACTGTCCTATCTTTGGAAAACAAACAGTGTAACAAGGGTGCGGGGAAAAAAACAATTGTGCCGCAGGTAAGGCTCAAGATACCTCATTTTCTGCACAGGGTATTTTGGGCAATTAGGTCTCTTCAACCATGTTGGCACATCCACTCCTTTAAGAGGGTTGTGTTCACTAGCAGGAGGATAAACACACAGGTAAGTGCTTGTTAAGCTAGGTGTTTAAAAGGACAGAGCAACATAAGTATTGCAGCCCGTTTCAAACTCATCATATTCTTAGCCAATGGACTTTCTTACCAAACAGAGATGAAATCAATATTATATCCTCTCAAAAGTGCAACTTCGCATTCACCTTCTTGCCATTTAAGTGAAGCTTTCCAAAATATTTACCCAAATGTATTCCCATTTCTTACATACGCTGTTCTCACACTGTCACTGACTTACTAAAAAGAAGTGCTGCCATTTAAATGCATTTAAGCGCTCTACGAATAGCTGTTAGGTTGGTAAAGGTCGGTAGGCTCGGAGGCAGACTGCTATTGCTCGTATCTAAGGTCTTCAACATAATGAGTTGGTTGCATTAGAAGAAAAATATTTATCCTCCACTTGCTTTTGTTCAAATGCAAACACTGATCTTAATAGCTAACCCAAACTATAGTGCCTGATCTGCTGCTACACACGAAACAGCTCTGCCTGTTAGATATGTCTTTCCTTCCTTCCCTCTCTTCCGAGTAATTTACTGTGAAGGTGTGCTTTAATTTATGAAGGTTACTCTCCATCTTTCTAAGATAAAGTCTGAACACTGCAAAACCTAAAAATAGAAGTAGGGAATTGAGATTTGAAACTGTTTCTCTGAAATCAAATCCAGGAAGTCCACAGCCATGACTAACCTGCGTTAGGAGTGCTTAGTGCGCTGCAGCCTTCAGAGCCCTCTCGTTGGAAGGTGGGAATTCCTACCAGGACGCTTTATTCTAGAGGTCTGAGCAGTTCTTCCCGAAAGGTGCTGGAAATTGAGACGGTGCTGACTAGCTGTGAGCATGATGCTGAGTCCACTTCAGGAGAAATCGGTCACCCCCTGGAAGGCTGCCTGAGGATTCTGCTTTAAAAATCAGAATTACTGTGAAAAGGAAATAGGAAAGCTGTTATTCCCCACAAAGGAGCTGGAAGCAGAGGAAAATGGACTATCGGGGAAGGAAGAGAAGTCTCAAAGTCAGAGCCTCAGGACAACAGCAGAGGGCTGTAATAAGCATCTTGTTCGTCAGGGGAAAAACCAACAACCTACAATCTCCTATTGTAGAGGTTGAAAGAAAAGAGATGGCTCTGAAAATAGAATAGCATATTGTTTAGATGATATTCGGAAAGGGGAAGAAAAGTACTACAGCAGAATTAGAAACGAAATGGGGTAATAGTTTTTCAGACTTTTAACACAACCATGCTGTAACATCATCTGTGGTACAGTGGGAAGGAAGGAGAAGAACAGCAGAAAAGTCCTCCATTTTTCTGGAGTCGGTCTGTAACAGTTTTCTTGCTTCAGGAGGTGCATCCAGCACCTGCGGAGCTCTCAAAAGTACAGCTCAGGAGACAAAACAGGACTTCTGGAAGTTCTCAGCTTTAGCATTTAAATACTAAGCAGTGAGGCCGAATATTAACAGATTAAAATCTGGTTCAACCCCACCTGAGCTCATCTTCCTCCCCCCCCATCAGAACAATCAGTACTTGGCTTCATACAGTGAAAGTTAACATTCGAAAGTCACAATGCCTGCAGTTAAGCACATATCAACACTCAACAGTTCATCTATAGATTAAATGCATTAGATAAACACAACTAGAAAAAGAATGTTTTCTACAGAATCTGAAATTTCAAGTACGGCTCCACATATTACACCTGAAGTCCAATATAAAGTGTTTTAGACAAACCAAATTCAGAAAATCTTAGCCGAACAATGTTCCTGAATACACAGCAAAACAGAAACCACTATTCCAATCAGATTACAGCTATGCATTATGTTCAAATAAGGGAATTCAAAAAGAATGGTGTACTTTCAATGCACACTTTTAATACAGTGCACACAAACGACTCAGTTATTGGTATTCCCCGCTGTATTCTGTGTCAGGAGAATGTAGAAGACTCACTTTTTTTTTCCCTCTAAAGAAATATTTCTACAGACCACAGTGTTGTTCATCACTCTCCTTTTCTGGCACTTCAGGCCCACAATTAATTACTAGAAATTCTTAAGACTATTATAGTTCTACTTCACCGTAAAGCTACATCAGTCCTAATACTTTAAATGAAACTCATTCACCATATGGCACACTTACCTTCGGAGTTCAGGAAATCCTTTTCTCCACCTCATACTTTTCCAGAATCTATTAAAAGCTAGAAGCAGCAGCTAAAGGTTTCTCAAGTAATTAGATGAGGATTAGACTATATCAAGTCATAGATACATAGCAACCTGAGAGACATTGTCAGTCCAATTTACCACGAAAGTGATCTACATTTGTAGTAGAAGAGCATCTACTACAGAGCACAGGAGCTCTAATTTGCAAAGCATACAGCTTTCAATCCGCAGAAGAAAGTGACTTTACGTTTTTATTAAACCACAAAAAGGTTTTGGGGCTAAATTACAGAATAAGGTTATTTTTAGGTATTAAGGAGAATAGCTCTTTTCTGACTCACACTTGCAACAATTCTGCTTCCAAAAATTTAATTCCTGCTTCAGACTACATAATCATTGTTCCCAGAAGGGAACCTCGTTCTACAGAACACTTCAGACAGACATGAAAGGATCATGTACAGTGCGCACCTGGTCAGAAAATGGCAGTTCCAATCGAGGTATGATGCAGAAAGGGATGGATAAGCGTGCACTTGCACACAGGCCTCTCCCTCATGCTGAAAACCCCAGTCCTGCCGCTATGTTTTGCCCGATCAAGGCAGTAACGCCGAAGTGTCACGCGTCCCTCCGAGTATTCTCCAAAGATACAATCCAATATTCTCTCTCCTTGGGGACTTGACAGTGAATAGAAAATAAAGCACCTGTTATGCAAAAACTGATTGATTTTAGACATCCGAGTTTCCAACAAGCTCTCAGTGTTTAACTGCCCATTTTTAACTCACAGAACCTAAGACAAAGCACATTTAAACACAACTGAGATCAAGAGAAGCTCTCTATATAAACATTTAAGAGAAAAAATATATTGACTTCATGACACACAGGGTAAAATCACACTTTTACTTTTTTAAAAATAAAGGTGCACAAGTTACTCTTTTAGATACTTTAAAGAAAAATCAAAACACCGAACTGCAATGCTAACTGCAGTCCGACTAGAATTGGCTCTCAGAAAAGAGCACATATCTACGCCTACATCACCTCTTCACAGGGGTAATAATTCGTTCCAAACTTCAGGAATATAAATTACAAAAACTAGCAGAAAATTAATCTGTGGGCTTTACTTTGCATGGTCCCCTGCAACTGATCAGCAACATACTTGTTTCTGCCAAAGTATGTCTTACAGGAAACAAATCTTCCAGCTCCAAGTAATTTCCTTCAGAAGCAAAAGTACTTAATGTAATGATCTGACACCTGGCAACCATTATCTGGTGAAGCCCTGTGAAGGTAATCCAACCTTGGGGCTGGCTAGACAATGTCCTGAGGCTCCCTCCAACCACCAAGATTCTGTGATCTATAAGAAACATGGAACATTACCCAAATCACAAGTGGAGAACCAAACGGTCGAAAATTCAAATGATTTGACCAAGAAAATTCCTGAGGTTATAATATCTGGCAGAACAAGAAATTGTCCCTTGTCCTGATTATTTCCAAGTCTACTGGACCATCCCTCCCCTACTGTATACTTTAAGAGCCAGTAAATAAATCACAAACTGAAACCTTTTGGAGAATTAAGTGCACATGCTCCAGTCAGTCATCAAGAGACCTCTCACATCGTCTAAAAGTTACGCTAGCATTGCTTGCACATTGTGAAATAAACACATATGCAACGTGTCCATGTTTTGATATGTATTTTTATTTCCCTGCAGTTTTCACTTATCAAGAACAAGTAACAGGGAAAGTTGTCTGAACTAGTGCATAAACAAACATTCTGAAACACCACTACACGTATCTAATTTACAAGAACCGTATAAAAAAAGTCACTAAAACACTACACTACGAAGGTGTCCAACGCTTACAGTCAGACTTTTTCCAACCCGTTACTTGCCTTGTAGCCACAGGAAAACTCTCCAAAATTGAAAAGACAATCTTGCCACAACCCTCCCTCCCCCCCACCACCTGGGATGGCTCGATATCTAGACATCCAATAATTATTGCAATGATATATAATGCAATACATACCTGGTAAAATATCCTTTATGTGGTGTGTTACAGTTTTAAAGCCGGTTAAAATATGCAGTCTTCAGATAAAATGTAATCAGTTGAAAATTTTCTCGTATCTGCACAATTTCATGTGTGCTAGATGCATAATTTTCCTAGTCAGTTTTTTCTCCTGTGTAATTATTTTTTATAAACTGGTATTATAAATAGAAATATACATTCAAAATATATGGAAAAGTGAGTTACTACATTAAATTTGCATGTATCGATCCATCCCTTTCCCCTGCACAGTAATAGAAAATACTATTTTGCCTTGAACTTCATATTTGACAGTGAAATGCCACTAAAGTATTTACCAAAAAGTCCATCTAGTCAAATTGTGAAACAAAATGAACCAAGTGAAAACTTTACATTTCCTTTAGAAAAAAATTACAAGAATTTTGTCTCCTAGCTATGAATCTTTAACTTTTTTTTTAGACACAAAGTTGGATTTATTTGTACAAGATACAAAATGTAAACATGGCAAAATAAATAGTTAAAACAAGTGATGCAGGATCCCATTTCATGCTCATGATCCCATTAAAGAATTATTTTTTTAATCCATTCAGTTGCAAATTCAAGTGCAAAAGCATGATGATGAATATCTACTATTCAAGTAACAGAAATAATATTGATGATACAAATAAACTATTTTACAAGGTAGTGATTTTCCCAATTTTACAAAATTTACATTATATATCGACTTAATACACGATATAATGATAGTCCATTTAGGTCCATTTTAGTTCTCTGTGATCCACAGAGTGCTGTATTTTGCATTCAGTTGGAATATAAATGACTACACCATTAGCACAGGTTGAGACACTGGTTTGGGGTTATGTCACTTCCATTGCTACTGTTGTCTCTGCTATGCCATTTAAACCCAGTCGTTCTGGTTCATGGTTCTCTCTGCAACAGAAGAAATATTCAATAATTACAGGTAGAACAAACATACTTCCTTAGGCAAATTTCAATGATTTCTTACAGGCTCTATGCGTTTTTACACGGCTGTTACTTGGATCAGGGACAAACCTTAACACGTACACTAGAAACAGATCGTACAAAACTAAATACTGGCATTTAAGAACTGCTTTTGCTCCATTAACACTGCAGTCCCTTCTACAAGATTAACAAAGGCAATCCAACTTCATTTATTTAACTGTAAATTACCATCCTAAATTATGGGTAAGAGTAATAAAAAGTCTCCTGGAGGAACAAAATCAAGATAGGGCAATATGACTCGGTATCAACTACCAATTATTCTATTAGTGAGCAAGGCATTGTTCTAACCTGTGTTTTTTTCTCCTGTTCAGTTTCAGCACTAGCACAAGAAATCTTATTTTCTTTCTGAATTTATTACCATCCCCTGGAGAGAAGCCTAAGGCCTATTCAGCCAAGGTGGTACTTTTTCAGGCACTTGCTGACACTACTTGAAACATCCCTCTGACTTTATGGAAATAAGAGCTGAACACACTAATGCTATAGAGGTATGCTTTAAAGCACAATTACTAATTTAAGAACAGCTTTTCCTCACTCTATGCAGTGACTACATTATACATGTGATTTTGCATCTCAGCAGCTCTTTTTAAGATCTCCAGAAGCATCGAGAAATAATCCATAAGCCACATTCGCTAATGCCCTTTATCTGATTTCTTAATCCATGAACAGACTTAACTTTTTTGAGCATCATACCATCCAGCAGAGGCATTCAAAACAAAGTCCAAATACTGCCCTTTTTAGTAAACTTAGCCAACTGCAAGCTCCTGCCACTCCTGTCAAATATCTAGTTAAGTATCCCAAAATGATAATGCTGCTAGTCAATATGAATTTTGTATATTCTTATATGAATAATTTTATATATTCTTATATAAAGTATTTTATCTATATAAGATGCAGGCTGACTCATATCTATTTTCTATTTTGCATATAAATGTGTATACACGTGTATGTATAAAATAGATGCCAGTCTGCATCTTACAATACGGCTACATAGAGCTGTAGAGAAAACGTGTAGAGTTTGAAAGTCTGCAATGAGAAGGGACAAATGAAAATGGTTATAATGAAGCCATTTAAACACGCTGAAGTTTACCAAAACCAGTGTGCCAAAAATCAGCGGAAGCTATCCGGGCATTAATCTGCAAAAAGACAGTATTGCATCGGCTCTTATCGTTTGTCATAGTCCTGCTGAAGATGCCAGCAGCTGGATGTTTTTGTGCGGCTGAAGCTATTCTGAGGAATCTCGGAGGGGGAAATGATTCTATTTAGTGCTCTTGTGGGGAGCTGGGCACATGTGAGGAGACATTCAGGTAACGCAAGTATAAAGTCAAACTGTGCACCAGAGTGCTACACACTTACCTTGCTATACTGCTGATGGCACTGCTAGGAGTTACCTTTGGCACTCTGTCCATACTGGCAGCAACTGTGGCAAGTTTTAAGGCTGTTGGCGACGGTGCTGAAGTCCTTGTATTGATATGCACATTGACTGGAGAAACAACACTGACATTGTTGAGGTGCACTGCGTTAGTCAGGCAAGAATTGTTCATGGGAAGCGTTTGAGGGCTGCTTGTGCACAATGCTGGAATTAAGTGGTTTGTGGTGGTGTGGCCAACTGTCCTTACAAGCTGTACAGTTGAAATCCCTGGGCTGGATGATAAAGCCATGTTGGTGGAGTACAACGTTCTAGAGGTTCCTGTTACAAAGAAAACGTTATTAATTAAAAATACGCCATTACTTAGATTCGAAGTCAAAGATTAAACCCCAGTGGTAATGTTTTAAGCATACATGTCACTGGAATTCTGCATGTAGGTTGTTTTCAAGATTTCAAAAAAAATACAAATTTTAGAAACATTCCCAGTTTACACTAACAATCTTAAAAATTTCATTCACAAAACTATCAGGAAGTAAAAGAGATGACAGTATCACAAAGAGGTTTTGTATTGCTCAACTTTCTGTACCCCATTTTAGGTGTCTTAAATTAAGGGGCAACATTCCCCAGAAAAGCATATCAAATGGCTCACACCTCAGCTAGGCAACACAGAGACCAACACAGAAGCCAAGTTTTGACGCTTTGAAGCACCTCCTCGCCTCCCACCTTATTTGAGTGGCAACACAGATGTTCTGGGGACCAGCATCCCTCAAGGAAGCAGAGCTTGGGGTACAGGACCAGGCACTACAGAAGCCCCCTTCCAGAGTATGCAGCAATGCTGTCTGCACTACTGAGTGGTGGGAAACTCAGGGTTCAAATTTCAGCTAAAATCAGGCACAGCTTATATTCAACCCAAAGGTACACAAGTTTCCTCTTGGTATCCTTGGTATTCACTGATCTGTTTTTGATAACAGTGGAACGAGGCATGTTTTTTCCCTATTCCTGCAAAAAGCTGTCTTCAACCAACGTTTCCTAATTTAAGTCTTCCTATATGAAACTGGAATAGCTATTTTACATCACTGCCATTTACAGCTTTGGAACAGTAACAGATCTAATTTTATGTGCATATTTGCAGTGTTTTTCATCAGCCACAAAGCTGCTATCAGCATGGTACACTACCACGTGCCTGATCTTATCCCCCTCAAAACACTGCCCTCTCAGATATAATATTACAGCAAGTTATACATAGTTGTCTTTTTCTTTCCTGGAACTGTTCCACTATATTGATTTTATTCAGCTGTGGTTTTTTCTCTTCTCTATTCATTTCATTTCATCATTAACCCAGCCTGGCAGAAGGTCTATAAAACTAATCACGACATTAGCTATTAGAACAACAAATTACTATGAAAGCCTTTTATTTGTTATGGCAAATTCCAAATAACATTTCTCTCTTGGTAACATGGCAACTGCACCAGCATGACCAGCACTGCTCCTTTGATAACAGAGGGCCAGAAGTGGGGGGTTGAAATAAGGTAGTGAATGCCACTCTATACGCTCTATGCACTTCTGCCTAAATTTGGAAGGAATCCTATATGCAATGAAGTCTGAAACCTACAGTAATGTCAGAAGAATTGCTAGAAGTAGTTGATTAGTAGAATTTCATCTGAATATGGAAGTGAAATAATGACCAAACAACACAGCAACTTCTCTTACTTTCTTTTAAAAGCATTTAACTATTTTTAAGCATATTTTATGCTTTATATTATTTATGTCAATGTGTAATTAAAGTGCTATCAGTCATGTTTTTGATCATAACAGATTTTTAAGAGATAAAGCCTACAAAAGAAAACAGAAATTATGTTTACAATACCAAGGGTAAAAAACACAGTTATTACCATACTAACCTGCAGGTCATTGCACAAAATTATTTAAAAGTAATATTTAAAACTGTAGCTGCTACTACTACTACAACGAACTCAAATACATTATTTTGAAAATACGAAATAGGCCAGCTTGACATATTCTCAACCCTGCAGAAGATCACAAGTTTTAAGAAATCATCACCTGAAGGCTGGACAACACCATTAATATTGTTGTGGCTGGTGTTTTGTTCCTTCGTTACCTCACTGCGACTCGGAGCAGGTGCACTAACCACTGCAGATGCAGCAAAGTGGGCACTGGCTGAATCAAGCGTTTTTGACATACAGTCAGAGGTGCTGGAGCCCTGCAGGAAAGGAAAAAATACATATTTTTATTTCTTTATAATTATGCAAGTACAAAGAAAAATACCACATTTGGATTACCACACTTGGATTGTTGTAACACCCAATTACCAGCAAATAAATAAGTCTCTTGCTCAACTTTTAAAGCACAGTCATAGTATCCAGATAAAGAACCCCCCCCCAACAGGTTTTGATGTTCAAGTTTAAAAAGTCCTCATTCAAAATAGAGAAAACAAAGGTAGTCTGTGCTGTAGCTGGCACAAATATCTTCCAGGCATGAAGTAAACTGGAAAAGCATTTTGACCAAAACCTGTTCTATATTCCTTCTGAACTGTAACATATTTATTGAATTGTTGTTATATCTAGGCTTGTAAGAGATTAAAACCACAGTAAGCAAAAGGAAGATGGAAGCATGTGACAATTTTTAAGGTGCATTACCTGTGCTTTCGGATGTGTCTGTTGCGAGGAATGCTGAGATTGCTGTTTCTGTTGAAGCTGAGCAAGTTGTTGCCTCTGCATTTGGACTAACTGCTGTTGATGTGTCTGAAATTGTTCTTCTGTGATACCCCCTGTTACTACGGAAAAGAAAGGGAAGCCGGTGTGAAATATGCCTGCACAAAACAAATACAGCTAAGATGCAAGAATGGGCCAGTGCTGGATAACAAGTGGGTGAGAGCAACTTATCCTGTGTTAGATGCTTGCAAAGATTTTCATGTATTCCTATGTAAAAGGGAGGCCACGCTAAGCTTGTTCATAGCGTTCTTTTAACATCGATTCAACTTATAACAAAAGGATTCACAGCTTTCTCTGCTTTTAAGCAGCCTCGATCTTTGGTAGTTGTCCCTCCAGCAGCTTGAAGCAAAAGCTTCGAGAATTCTCCTCCTGGTTTGCAGAGAACGAGAACGCCCTAAAAATCACGCTGAGGAAGAAGTACACTAAGCTCAGCTCTCACAGTAAACATCTGTGAGTTTATTTCAGTACAACTTTCCTTCCTATAGTCCTTAACTGTTGCCCTCTCCTCTGATACCAGAAGGTACTACGTGAAGGAAGCACAGCCCTAACATTCAAGAACACCTACTTCAAGAGCAATGTGTTCTGTAGGTGCTAGCTTGCATGGGTCGCTTGTATGGCTGTATACCAGCTATTTAAGTACACATCAATCCTCACTTGAAAGGATGGGAAACTAATATACAACAACAAAGCTAATCTCCATGTCTAAAACAATGTTTGCAAATACCACAGAGCAATGTTTACTTAGCAAATCCAGTCTGACCTTCCAATTTCACACTTTGCTTTTTGCTGAAGAAAATGCTGAAGCTTCACCTGAACGGAATTTTCTTTCCTATTAAACTTGCTCCATTGAAAAAGTTTGAGTGACATACTGAATTTATTTGCAAGAAGCAAGTTAACACTACCCCAGTGGTACCATACGTCCAACAAGTAAGGAAGGGAATGGTGCAGTCAAGAAAAGAGGTTTTCAATATTCCCCATCCACCCACCCAAGAATTGCAAATACGATAAATTCAAAATACTGCTTAGTGTTTAGTGTTAAACCTGAGTTTTGTGCAGGCAGTACTAACCTGAAAACTAAGTTTTCCTAGGAAAAAGTAAACAGAATTCATTTTTCAAAGATTCCTGTTAACTATACTTCAACATTTTGAACTGTATTTTTCGAAGAGTGAAGCTGTCATTCATCTCAAACACTTGCATTCTGCAGGAACATCATTTATCTCATCAACAGACAAGGAGCTAACAAAATCCGAAGTGAGCTACCTTTCAGGGTCTGGGCTTTTCATTTACTAGCTGCAGTACTCTTGTAGTACGGCTGTCCTGAAATTCTCTTCTGAGGAGGTGCCAAAGTGAAGACTGGCTATTTAGAAATTACTAGGGAAACCTCTTCTCTACTGCTACATCATTAAAACAAGCTTCAACTATGTAAGGAGGGCACTTACTCCCATGATTTATACCATTAACCCTATTAGATTATTGGGATTTTACTACCAATTCCAACGTATTCTAAAAATCCCTCCCCCCGTTAGTTGTGCTGAGTTTGCTCCCATGAAGACTTTTACCTATTACCACAAGCATTTAACTCCCAGTTCAGTCAGCAAAACCTGCTAGGTTCCCTCACAACAGGCTCCCAAAACGTGTTTCGTTACTAAAGGCAACAGAGCCAAGAACAGCGTTATGGAACATTACGTATGTATGTAATTCTATTTTTAAGCTCTGAGGTAACAAGTTCCAGAACATCTTTTGTTTTGTTAAAAATATTTTAGAACCAGCTTATATGTCATGCAAAGAGATGTCTAAAATACATTTAGCCACAATTAGCTATTATTTGTCTGCAGTACAGGGGCATTTATCTAGACTCAAAGTCCCACTCTGCTATGAATTATGAAGACAATACAGAAAACAGGCTCCACTGCAGACCATCATCCAGTTTAAGGCTAGCCTGTGTATCAATCGTATGTTTTCAACCTCCTCCTCCTCTCAGTCTGACACGAAGCCATGGAACACACAGTTACAGGTACAGGGAAGATCACTGTAGTAATGTCATGATTGCTTCCTCTGCATTTACGTGTTTAAATTCCACCCGGTTCGGTACCTGTCACCGGATGTTTATTTGGTCACACTGAGCTCGGCTGTTATAAAACAGCAGATGTTCACTAGCACGTTTACTATCATTTCCTTTTGCAAAAAAAAAAAAACAAATTAAGGGTCTTTAAAAAAACAACTTCTACAATACCCCAAGGTAGCCTTCAAGGTCGTAGGTAAGTACAAGTGTCCTACACTTCTCATAAAAGCTTCTATTTACCAGAATTACCATTTCCACTGCTAATGGGATTTTTCTTTTTAGTTATTTTATCAGTCTGGCTGTAGTGAAGTACTACAACAGAAAAACATAAGAAGTTAATGTGAAATTCAGTCTTTTAGTTTCCTCTCCTCCTCCTTCACATCTTAGGCTTAGATTAGTATGTCATTTCTCTTAGGATTTGAAGGCTTTAATCAAAGATCATTTATCAGGCTGCCTGAAAAGGTAATACTTCATTAATCTAATTACTTCTACATGGTATTTAATTCTGGAAAAAAAATACCTCTAAAAGGTAAAAGCTTGTTCCATAAGCCAAATTCTTCAGCTGAGAATGCTAGTTGTCTTTTGTATCTAGGGCCATGGTAACTAAACAGATACCATTCGAGTGGGTCACTGCAACTGGCAGCTGAAGCAGACTGGAAGCCAAACACAACACGGTGTCCTGCAAACTGCTGAAAATTCTGCCTAAAGTCTACATCTTTCTTCAGCTCCATAAGGGAGGTGAGTTGCACTCTGGGAATTCAGACAGCCAGTTAAATATTAGTTTGCCGATGGCAGTAGTGCCATCTGTAAGTTCCTTTAAGTTCCTCCTAAATTCCTTCCTCCACCACCTATCCTAATTACCAGCTGCATCCCGTCAGCACTTTCATTTTAGGTTAAACAGAATTCTTCCAAAATTGGCTTTGGCAAAGAGACAAGCTTAGCTTTTCAGATGTAACGTACAAGACTTCAGAAAGTTTACACAACTGATCAAAGGGATAAGATGGTTTCAGTGACCTTGTCTCAGAGTTCCTCAAATTCAGTTCTCCCATTTGGGGTTGTTACAACACAAGCAAGAAAAGAAAATTAGCGTGGAACAGGGGCTCTTTAGTCATGCACTGATTAGGCACTTTCAAGAAGAGACTACTGACTCTAAGTCTTCCTTGCTGCTTGTACAGTGCCTAGCATTTGGGAAATTCCATTGTAACAGTTGTTTTATTTAATATTAAGTGAAAATATGATGCAGAATTAACTTTAAATATTCTTGCGCACTGAAAACCAAAGCAACTCCAAGTCTTCTCTAAACTAAAAACAAATAGTTTTAGTACTGTCATTGTTTCCTCCACTCATTGCTTTACGCTTGCAGGTAAATCTCTTCTAAAATGAACTCATTTCAACAATCATCTCTCTAACAGAATTATTTTAGTAAGTCCAGTAGTGGTAGCTGTGTTGACTTAATGCACCACCAGACTTTGATTAGCCCTTTTAAAATTAATTTGCTATTTACTAAGGAGCAAGTCTAAAACTGTAGTTCCTTTTGGCAGCTCAATTACTTGGTAAAGAATTCTGTTACCTTATGGCATCTGATCTTTTAATAGAATTACCAGATCTGTTTTGGAATTTGAATCTGGAAAGGAAAAGGTCTTCCAAAACCGTAAATTGCATAACGTACTGCAACTACTGAGGTATCACTATTCTCACCCGAATGTAGTCTTCAGACAGACTGTCAGGATTATACAATGTAAATAAGTTACCATTTCTCTACGAAGTGGCTTAGAACCATCAGATTTTGTTTTATGCATTTTAACATGTTCCTCTATTACCTCTACTATCATTAAAATAGGTATTGCCCTATTCTTTCATTTTAGATCTTTCCCTAACAGCTCAAATCCTAAAGTATGAGTGCTAGTAATCATAGTAATTATATGAGCTCTGTCATTAATTTACCATGTAGCAACCAACGATTTTCTTCTTTAGTCTTGATGAGACTGTTACCTGATTAAGAGCTTTTTTTCCTATGTATACGCAGTTCCCTACCAAAACAGGGCCCTTCCCTCCCACCCCCCCGCCTTCGCTGAACACACTGCTAAAATGCTGTTCTCATTTTTGTTTTATTACATGCTATCTGTCCCCTAGCTATTACATACTAAAGCCAGGTACGGATATTTAACAAATCTCTTCAACCTTTTTCTTTCACCCAGATACATCAGCTTCTACCTCAAGATATCCTCCTCCGTTTTTTAGGTGTACTCCATCCTCAGGAAAGAGATGTGTCCACAGCAGCATTCAAAGCCTTACAAGTTTACATCTAGTTAGTCCTTCGATAATCTATTGATACTTATTATACTATCATCAAAAATTCTACAGAAAAATCAACTTATCCTGTATCTTTTTAAGCAACTTTCCTTACCTTGATGCCATCATACTTTTTTCATTCAAACAGAAATCTTGCAGTATTACTTGCTCCTCTTACATAAAGAACTATCAGCAAATTCTTCGTTGTTCCTTACAGCTTATGGTCCATGCTTCACGTCCTTAACTCTGACAAATAGTATTCCCTTCTATTTTCTGCATTTGCTTTAACACCACATCTCTCGATTCTTATCAATAATCCCATCACACAAAACTGCCCCTTTCTGCTACAGGTGCAACTCTCCAGCCCTTCAAGTTCCTTACAAAAAGAAATTATACAAAATATGATCATAGCACATCATATCCGTTCTCTTCATACAGCAGCAAATTATTCTCGTGCAAATCTCTCCATGAGAGAGAACACAACATAAAGGTTGCAATGACTACATCGAAAAATAAATGAGGTATAGAAGTATTAGGCTGGAATAAGCATTCTGTGCTTATGTCAGTGCTATACTGATGTTATTTAATAAGCTAACATTCAATCTTTTAAAATCATAATGTAAAGAAAATTGATTTTGTCTTCAGGAAATTTAATTTCTACACATGAATTTCTAGAGGTATGTTATTAAAGATTAAATTCCAAATCCTCCAACTGACTTTAAGAGAGATGGACCATTCCACATCCACATGAAGTTCATTGCGGGATTCGGAATCAGCCTATTGTATCCTCTGATTATCCTGTTTTACAACACCAAGTTCTGTAAGTACACAATAGATGGGAAAATACTCAGACACTTACTGATGCTTGGTAATAGATCTTTTGGCATATCTCCCATTGTTTGGCATTTTACAGAATCATACATACTTTTACTAGTATAGAAGTGACAATGTTCAATTTTAAGTAATTACGACTCCTAGTATATGAAGCAAATGATAAGACCAATAATGTAAATTTAAAGCCATTTTTTGCTTCTGGTAGTTTTAATTCCAATGTAAGTGCTTCTACATCGAGATAACTAACAAGAGATACAAGGATCAGAATAACATTGCATATATTTTATATTCTTGTGAAGATACTACTAGAGATTTTATTTACTTTAAATGTAAAACTGTTTATATGTGAACTGCTGTCTTGCTTATTGAGAGTTACAATGTCATAAAGCTGAATAGAGAAAGACCGGCTATGAGAGCAAGAGATCACCTTTAAGGGAAATCCCCTATTGCTCTTAATCTGTTGGTTTTCTGATAGTGGAGAATGCTGGGTGCTCTGACTGTCTACATCACTGGAGGCTTCTACTGTCAAATTTTTTACTATGACGTATCAACAGAAAACAGTTTTGCAACTTCTTGCTGCCTGCTCAGTCAGTTTACTAACTCACTACTGGTTTCTTGAGATGTTTAGCAAGATTTAAAAAAAACATGACCCTGTTGCTGCTGTATTCCCACCCTACCCCCCCCAAAAAAAAAATCACTGCTTCTCTTTTGCATTCATAAGAGCATAATTCCGTCCTTAAAGAATTTCAGGCCAATAAATGTCTAAAGACTCAATCACATGTAAGCAATCCTGACATACAAGCAGAATCCCTCCTTTGCATATTGCATGTTTAAGTCTAGTGCTTTATCAAGATTCTATTGAAACTCCAATTAAAGCAGGAGGAAGAGGACTGCTTGAAGAAAAATTCTAAGAAATATAAAATAGTTACCTTGCATCTTCGGTTTAGTTACATATCACTAGTGAAGATGTTACCACTCCAGTCCCAAGCACAGAAACAAAAAACCCACTGAATTTAATAGTTTCAGTCCCGTAAGAATTCAAATCCTTGCCTACCTGATATGCCATTCTTGCTGGTGTTCAATAAAGCTACAGATGCTGCAGAAACTCTTTTGTTATTCACAGTCTGCCCTGGTTTCCTTGAGGTACATTCTTCACTATCACTGTCCTGGAGATTTAGTAGCCTTGGCTGAAAACACTGCAGTCGACATGATCTGATATTGCTTAGTATTTCAGAAAGGGACAGTCTGTTTTCACAACGTTTATTGGAAGCATTGGTCCGTGAAAAATTAGAAGAAAAGTCTAAAGTCTGGGAAGAGCTTGAAAAACTGTTCAGCATTTCCGGGTCAATCTGCCTCAAGACAGGATCATGTTCTGTAGATATTCGGTCCATTATAACCCTGATTAAAAAAAATGGAAAAAAGATGTTAGTTTGATTCTCTCTTTCTAAATACTCTTATCCTTTGAAGGGTAACAAAGTAAGAATAATGCAATTGTACCTTCCACCCCTGCCAACTCGTCTTCTCGCAAATCCTATACATCTTCTTGGAATTGTAAGGGTTGTAAGGCAATGCCTGAACCTCAGTTTGTCCAATTCTGCCAATTCTGAATTTTCATATGAAGAATTAATTTGGTCCAAACGAGGCTGTAAAGAATAAAGAAAAGACAATTTTGCACTCAGTGGTTAGGTTACTGAACTATTTTAGAATGTGCAACACAGTATTAAAAATACTGAAGACATCCACAGAGTTACCACTGGATTCCGTCCTACTCAGACAGGTTCATCCGGCCCACTACCTCCATCTGCTAACGGCTCATCTGACATTTTGTCAGAAGGTATAAAGGACAGGGAGCGATTCTTTCATTGTCACAGCCTCTGAGTTTCAGGCTCTTAGTAGCCCATGGATTACCTGCGTGAAAGGCTGCATCTTGACTATGTTTTATAATCAGCTGGTGACCTACCCTTCACAAATTTGTCTAAGCCTTTTAGTAAGGGGTCAGTAGGGTAAAAGCTTTTGTCTGTAAAAATATATAAATAAAACAGTTATCAACAGAAACCTCCTAAAAGTATATGCACAACTCCAGTGTTAAGTATCACCCTATAAAAGAATACTTTTAGTACTTATTGTGACTAAAGAAATACCCAGGCGGCCTGTTCATTTATCTGGGATCCCACTGAATCAGCTGTACAAAGCAGTGACAACAATTCCCAAGTCAGACAACGTGGAACTTAAATGCGTAGATATTTTTCAAAAGGGGATCCTAAATTTGCAGTTTAGCCTTACTTGTGAAACCCATACTGCCAAGGGTAACAGATGCTGATCTGCACGGTCTTTGTTCGATACACAACATTCAATTACCAGACCCTGATACCCTGACAGTGTATTTGCTGAATCAGCTTACCTTAGAGTAGTTTTATTACTCCATGAAAACCTTCTTTATAATAAACTCAAAGCTGCATAATCTTTACAAACAAAAATGCTGTCTGAAATGCCTTATGTGACAGTCATAAATATTCTTTAAAATAATTGATTTTCATGATCAAGTGAAACCTACAGCAACAGAAGTGCTACAGGTTCAATTTACTTAAAGAGATAAACAAAATGTAAATGGCTTCAGGAGTTAAAAATGCAGCCTAACATTAAGCCTCTTAAATAACCTGTTTCTAAAGAGCAATAGAAAAGTAACAGAAAATAACCAAAACGTGAGATTTCAGTCATCTTGACTTATTTTGGAAAAGTTAACTCGAAGACAAGGAAAAGAAAGCATTAATTCTACACAAGAGAGAAGCCTGCAATGATTTCAAAATACAGTTTTGACCTAACTCCACAGAAAACCCTTAACAGGATAGACCTCTTCACTTTCACATCAAAATTTACTCGGTGCCCCAGCAGAATCTCTCAGCAGGCCTGAGAACTGACACAACCAGCAGCTAATGAGCTTTACAAGCTGGAAAAAAGATGTGTTAGGAAAAGCGAGGGAGCTGGGGGGAGTCATTCCTTTTTGGCAATGGCTCAATGGGGCTGCTGGCAGTGTATTATATTACCTTTAGGTAATTGGAATAGGCAAGGAGAAATATTCTTGTGAAAAAGTCAGACTTATTTTCTTTGGTTTCACCAAATCATCAAGGCTTTGATAGTGAAAGTGGGAAACAGAAGAACTGTTATATTAGCACTAAAATAAAAATGACAAAGCTAAAAAAGCCACATTACATCCAACAGCAGATAGCTTACAGCATAATACTGGCATCCTGCTCTTCTCCTGAAAGCACAAGGTCCATCAGGATCATTTTCCTCTTCTGCTTCTGATATTGGTGAGGGTACCTAAACCAGAAAATAAAGTCATTCTTCCAACTGCCATATGTATATAATAATACGCATGTATTAAAAAATTTAATATAACTAATTAGCTCATATAGTAAAAATATTTTTTACACTATACAAGTTTATATAATATGAATTGACATTTATATAATAAATACAATCTTCTCTGAAACATAGCTCAGAACATAAAGGGAAAAATCAAAATGCAACTGTCTTACATATAAATCAGCCGTCCAACAGTTATTTTCTATTTCAAACTACGCTGTCCAAATTACAGGTAGTTGAGTTTTTCATTTTCTGTAGGCTAAAATTTTATAACACATTATTACCTGCGGGAACTCATCTTCATCTGAACTGTGGAAGTCATACTGTTTAATATCACTCTTGTTGATAACAGGCAAGGGCTCAGCAGAGGGCTGTTGAGGAGTTACCACACACTCTATTTTAGGTTTCTTTAGATACTTCTTCTTTTGACGGACAACATCTGATACCTCCTCCTTTAGAGATGAATGATGAGGATGCTGTTTGTGAAGAACACACACAATATTTCAGCAAATGAAGTAATTAATCTTGTTTCTTCATCTTGTGCTTTAGAAAAACATTACTGCTCATCTTGCAGAGCCTCTCAACACGCAGCATTTGCGGACAACTTCAGACACACAATGCAAAATTTATTGAAAAGATCTGAGAAACCCCAAAACTTGCCTCTAATTGTCTTTAGAGATGTTTATTAATAAACTGAAAGCTTTCAAGCTACATGACTAAGTTAAAAAAAAAAGGCAAGGAATCTTTTAAGTACACTCAGTATATTGTAATTGGAAATCTTATTCCGATTATTTTCTTAAGCCTCAGTTTCCTACACCAATCACTTAAAATTTTCTCAACTGCTCAAAACTATTCACAAGAAACGTTTTGTTTGCTGTTTCTTGCATTGTTCCCATCTTTTGTAAGATTTAATGCTATTAGTTTTTACACTATTTTTTTAAGGTTTTGCTGACATAAGTCCTCTGAAGCAAGCAACTCCAGTAATATTAAACTGTTCGCTTGAACAAAAATGCTTTTAAACTTCAAAGCTCTCAAATTAGAAAGATTACTTTTCCTTCCAAAATTTTCAATTAAAGAGTAAAAGCCATTGAAGTTTTTAAAGCGTTTTAATTTTCCCCACATTACCACTTTTCAATAGCTGACTAAAACTAACTCCAGTGACAGAACTGAGCCGCATAACCGGAGATGAGAAACAGAAGGCTGAACAAAAGAGAACCAAGGAGAGGGACTTGTATCACATTCAGTGACCACTGGGTGTCGCAGGTGCTAAATACAAACTTCAAAAGGTGCTCAACTCATAACTTGTATTCCAGATTCTCTCTCAAAAAACACATCTTGATCTGAATGTGTGTGATTACACACTAACAGCCATCAAGTCACACAGACACAAGTGAAAACAAGCTTACAACTAATACAGTCTCATAAAAGTGAGCAGAAACACTAAGAATCCAGTAGTTTGCTACAAACAAGTGATATAGCATGTCTCCACGCAGGTTCTTCCTGTACTTCATTTCATTCCCAATGTGCTCACGTATTCTATACCTACTAAACATAAAGCTCTCTACTTACGGCGAACTAAGAAAGCTAAAAAAAGTCCTAACACCAATAAACAATATGTAACCCCCATATAATCTACTACATTCTTACATATTGAAAATGTAAGATGACACTGTAGCAGGAAAAAGGTGACTGCTAAGTAATTGTTTCACAGTCCACAAGAGAATTTAAAGAAAAAAATACACAACCAAAATACTGAAGAATAGCTCCTGCGCTGCTACACCCTCAAACCACATGGCATAAATACCTTCCTAATGAGAAATGTACGTGCCTCCATAATAACTCTACTACTATTACAAATTCCATTAAATGGTTTTAAAACCAATGTTGCTCGCAACATTTTTTTTGTTGCTTGCAATGAGATACAGCAGTTATATTCTTCAGTCTGCAAATGTTACCAAAGATCACTTCAGCAGTTCAGAATAGCTTCTGGAATCCTTGAGCATTCTAGCTGTAAGCCAGCAATCAGACTCTTTGCTAATCAGTATTCACGGACAACACTACCAGAAAAATTCAGTGCTCTAGTCTCCTGTCAGAGGGAAAAGGAAAAATAACTCCCTCGCAGTCTTGAGGTCCTGATTCCCATGTAAAGCATCCATGCTTACATCATCTTAAAATGAAATGGACAGAACTGTGAAAAACAAAGTGACTACTACAATGCTGCTGTTTGGTGACGCAGGCCAATTTTAAAACTTACCTGAGAAAGAGGACAAACACTAAACAAGCATAACAGATTGCTAGACAGTCTTCCAATGCATACATCTGCAGGGTATGTCCAGAATAACAGGTAACAACTGACTTGCAGCAGAAGAAAGGTTACCTTAATTTTACATTCTTGAACTTTGTGATGATTTCCATTATGAAGGGTGGATGGAGTTGTGCTCATCTCTTTTTCAGGTCTGTTAAGCTTCACTTCATTGAGGATTTCACCTCCGTAATCACCTAAATGGTACCTTCAATTAGAAAAAAAAACGTGATTAAAAATGTAATAGTGCATTTCCACTGAGAAATGTCTGAAGACCAAGTAACAGGCTGCATAAAACCCTTCTGTTTTAGCTTCTAAACTCTACAGAGCAATGTAAGCCTTCAGCCACACGTTTGCTGAAGACTAGCATCCATACAGAAGAAAATTACAGGTGGTGTCTTCAAACTTATTTAATGAAAATGAAGGCCTTAGCATTATAGATGACTTTATACAGACAATTTCAAAGTTTACCTTTTCTCTACAACTTCCAATGTTAAATGCAATAGCTCGCGTTTTGTTTTCTCTCTTCTCTTAATCATCTCCAAAATTGTTATGGCTCTGCTAAACTCTCTTCTCAATTTCAACATCTTCTCATAAGATGCTTCATCATTCTTTCGATTCTATTGAAAGATTAAGGAAACTTCACATCAAAAGAAACACCTGTGAGGCATAACTAGTGACAATTTTGAAAAAAACACCATACTGCTGCTGCACGTGAGAATCAATAGTACATTCACAGAAGAAACTTTTCATAGCACATAACCTCGCTGGTAGATGCCACAAAAAGCAAAGGAAAACCAAGTTTTAGGATCAAGTTGAAGAAGAACTCCTCACTCATTTTCCCCATGCCTTCTCCACTCAGATAAACTACCACTGGTTTGGTAGGTAGTCAGAACAGGGAATTCAGGACTTGGTGCCTAAAGCTTTTTCCACTTTGATTCTGTACGCTGTCAGGTTGTGTGCACTTATGTACAGATTTTTAATTACTCAACATTTTCGAATCAGTCTTTGCCATTCGTATCAATTCATGCTACATGCTACAAACACAAAACCTGAATTGATTACTAGGTGGTAAATGGAAGAGTTTTCCTCTCTTCCACGGAAGTCTGCAAACCTATCAATCAGCCTTTGATTTTCAGCTTTCTAGGAAATGGACAAATTGTAAATTGACATAGAAAACTGATAGATAAGAAATTGACTGAAATTCACTACATCATTTAACAGGTTTGAAGTTTAGGTGGGCCATCTAGTATTGCAACTCTTAATACAGACAAACAATCAAATCAATTAACCGTGGATAGCAAAGGACTGATCCTGCCATATGCTGGCAAGGAATCAAATAGTTCCTACAGGATTTAAAACAACGTTACCTTTCTTGTCTGCATCTTCTCAGTTCTCCTCCGAAAGGCAACATAAGGGTCGTTGTTGGTGGAGCCATCCCTCTTTTCTTGTTTGATTTGAGGGATGAGAGATGGTCCTCTGCAATTCTTACGCTTTCTTACCCAGTAGTCATATACAGCCTTAATAAGGTAGTCATCCTCATTTAGCAGCAATTTAGCTTCCTGAAGTGTTACAAGCTAAAAGACAATATTCAGAAGGTGCAATTGAGATGGAATAGGCAAGAAGAAAGTCTTTCATGTGTCTTCTACACTTCCTAAATAAACTTAACCCTTTTCCAGGAAAAGAGAGGAAAGGAGAAAAGAACACTGATCTAAATCCAAGTACTTAAGCCGCCAGTTGGTCTTCCTTAGTTCCCAAGCTTTTCTGGATCAGCATCGTCAGCCCTCAGAACCTTTCATACAGGTCTAGAAAGAATGTCGGGCATACTGACAAAAACTATTTTGTTTCTCAAGCTCCAATAGCCTGGAGGAGTTGTTTTTTGTCTTACCATTCCTATCACAGAGCTCAGGTAAGACCTAGTCAAAGTCAGCTGAAAATTTCTGCAGCCCAAGAGCAGAAAAAGAAGCCACACGCTGCAATCCCTTAAGTTAAACAGAAAAAACTACAGAAGTCCCATGAAAATTTCTTATATAGAGAGGGATTTCTCCTTACACACCTTCAAAAGAGAGGCTATATTGTAAGGAGCAATTATAATGCTTCATGTACACATACGGTCTTTTATTTATTCCCCTAAACGTACACTTTCTGGTGTAAGAGCTCTTCGACGCCCTGAGAAATAACTCCACATTCTGTCATGTAAGTTTGAAGTAACTGATCCTTCAGATGCAGCTTCCGAGCAATTTTTTGGATTTAAGACCCTTCTCCACACAACGGTCTCCTGTAACAGCTCAGGAACTGAGGACTAAAATACTGGCACCCTTCTGATAAAATAACTGGCAACACGTGCTTGCTCCGAAAGCAAGGAAACCAGCCTCTGAGTCTGACCTGGAGAACGACTTCCTTTCTTGCATTGCTGCAGTTTATACCACAAGGGCCCAGTCTTAAACCTTTTGCTTCACTGTCTGTGCATCTAAGTCTCTTACCTTCAACTGAAGTCAGTGCCTACTGTACCAAGTGAAAGGAAAATAATCTGGATTCTCATATACATTTATAGAGAAATCTGCACACCCACCAACCACTACCAGCTTCTTTCATGCCAAAGCAGGTAAAAGTAGATGGTTTTTAAGTTGTCTTCTTGTAATGTATTATGATTAGGAATTAAAGTTTAATACCAACCCCCACCACCACACATGCACCCACTCACCTATACTCCTGCTCTCCACTTATTTTCCTAAGTTAGCAGTACGAGACAGCAATGAAATTTCTGTACATCTGCAGACTCGCACAAACATACTTACCAACTTAGCAGGAAATAAAATGAACTGAAAAACAAAAAGCAAACTAAACCAACCAAACAGAAAAACAGAACCACCCCGCCAGAAATGAGAAATGGCCGAGCCACTTCTTAACACAGCAAGATACCTGACTAGAACTGGCTTTTTCAAGTCTGTCGATCATTATTTCAAACTGCAGTGGCTTGATTTCCATCTTCCGATTTAGTCTGTTCAGTAAGGTTTCATCCTCAGAGTCCATATCGTAATCTGGCTGTTCATTGTCCAGATTAAAGGCTGAAACAAAAACACACACAAAATAAGTGAATACAAAAGCACGCATCTGACAACCAGAAATCAAAAGCCATCCATAAAATCAGCAGACCTCTGCCATGACACTTCTCTTTACACTAAAAAGTGTCCCCATATAGAACTAAGACTGTGTTTAGAAGTTTCTTGTCTTTGGCTTCCTATACGAGGGGAAATCAATGAAAGCTCATTTTCTTTTAATGCAGCTTGAAGGGGTGATAGGAAAAAAGCTTTACTTCCAAAAATTACCAAAGGGGCATACAAATTTTATTATCTCCCTGCACAACAAAAGCAAAAGTGCTTTTTTGTGCTGTTACAGTACAGGTCCTCCATAATATCACAATAAGATTCTTAACAACTAAGACAATTTTCAGTCAAATCCCATACTCAGAGAAAGGTACTTAAATGGAAATTCCAATACAATTTCAGTTGCCCATTTTTAAGTAACTCAACTAAATTAAATTATTAAAATATTTAGTAGGCTAAAATTAAATAATACAACTTGTGTAACAAAGTGTAATAATGCCAGACCAATCCTGTTGGAAGACACATTACTTTTTCTCCAAAAGCAACTCAACTCTAGACGTAGAACCTGAATCTTTCTCCATGCTCTTCAAACAGTACGCTCCTGACTTTACAGCAAAGCTCTTATCTTTATTACAGATTGCCCTAGTCATTCTCCATACTTAGGCAAAGTTTCTGGTCCTACGAAAAGCAGAAGGAAATCATCATTCAGATAACATAGCAGAAATTTTGTTTACACGAAGTATGAGAAAATCCTATACAACAACATCTCTTATTAGGTGCAATTGATGTTTCATATAAAACTACAAAGGGTGAAACGCTAACTCCAACACTTCAAATAATTACTGCACTAACAGCAGTGAAGGCTTGTTGAAATATATTCTATTTGTACTGGACCACAAACCAAAGCACTATCTTATCTCTATGTTCTTAAGTCATGGCTGTATCCGAGTGTCAGCTTAGAGAACAACTCTGCTACCAAGCTTCCTGGTGCACTTTGAGGGGACCCAGGAAACACCAGAATCAACAGAATGATGCTAAAAAGCCATTTAAAGCAAACATTTAAAGCACCTGGCCTGGACAGTCAGTTACAATGAAGTAAGCAACGCATTCCTTCCACACCTCAGGCCAGCCCAAGACCACTCTGCCTGTATTCCAATGCAATGTGTTAGCTTTTACCACTGGCAGCGTGTAAAACAATCTATTTGGCTTTGCATGGAAACTGATGAGAGGCACTCACAGAGCCAGACACAACTGAGAAGTGCTGGGACGCGATCCCTTCCCATTTTCAGCTGTCAACTGCTACCTCCCAGAAGAGGCGGTGCTTCACTGTACTAATTCTGAGAACAACACTTACTCAGAAGGCTTCACCGGCTAAACACACACTGTAAACATGGTCTAAAAATAGATTTCAATAAGAAATTAATACTACTACCGTGGTCTGACTGTGTATTGCATGGAATCATTAATACTATAACTCGATAAAGTTGCCGTGCAGATTCTGTTCAGACACGTCCCACTGTCCCTGGGTACGTGACACCCAGTTCTCCTGCTGAACGTCGGCAGCCGTGTATCAGATTCGCGCTACAGCTTACAGCATTCGGGTCCTGTAGCTTCAGTGGGAGAAAACTAGAGCTTTGAAATAGGAACTGACCCACAGTATTCATTCTTTAAAAGCAGAGCTCTGTAAAGCCGCATTGAGAAGCCTCTGAACCCTGTGCCTAAATAACACATCAAATCAACTTAACTTCCTAAATAAGTTATTTGCTGATAAAACCTCAGCTATATTAGCAGTCATTATTGACACTTTACGGATTTAAAAAAAGTGCTGAAAAACAGGAAAAAAACTGTAATCCTTAAAAACCAAAACCCCTATGCCCTGAATTTCAACTCCACGAGAAAGTATTTTGACATAAAAAAAGTGACAAGACACAGAAGATAAAAGATATCCAGTATGCACTTGTCAGAAGCAAGTTACATCGAATAAAACCAGTCTCATTCTCCTCTACAAAAGCACCCAGGTACTGTCAGAGCAGTAGTAGCCCACGACACACACGTTCCGCTTTTTATACCTCCTAGCAATGTTCTCTGGCTTGTGAGTAGCATAAGAAGCACTGCAAGCACAAGAACAGCAGGTTAACGGTGCTGAAAATGGAAACACCACTTGCATTCCACCTCCTGGTTCACTGCAGGCCACAAAACCTCAGCTACCTCCTGGAAGCCTGCAAGTCTCACGAAATGCAGGCTTCCTCCTGCTTCACGCACTCAAAGCGGACTTTCTACCTCCCTTCCTCCTGGTGGTTCGTGGGGCTGACTGGATGGATCGAGTTTTCCTGCTCCAACGCTTCTGTGCTCTTCCACGCTGCACCTTTCTGTAGGGTGCTGAAAAAAGGTGCTTCGGTGATCCTATCGCTAAACCTCACCTCATATAAGTGTTCAAAACTTGCTGGCTTGCTAATTGCTGTTGCAAAACTACCATCCTACCTTACATCCTCTGCCACTGTATCCACTCCTGCCAGCTATACCTTTCGCAGAGGGATTTGCTTTTGTTTACACGAGCTCCCTAAGTACTGAGTTTATACTAACCTACGGAAATGGAATTTGCTTTAAAGTCCAGTTACGTGAAATAGGGTTTAACATAACAAAATTATCTAATTGAATTTACTTAACTAATTAAGGCTGTGGTTCAACACTCATTTTAGGCTGACCTAGGTGAGTTACCACTCAAACAAGCACTTCCACGAGCCTTCCCTCTCCAGCGAGCTACACATTGCTCCACCTTCCTCGTGCTGGCACCAGCAGTCCCACGATGAGCCAAGACAGCAAGCTGATAGATCCAGACGGCCACCAAAAACCAGATAGGCTTTCTGCCAGCTCACTTCCCTGAGCTGGCTCAGCTGAGAGCACAACTTCCACCAGGAGGGTGCTGGCAGTAAGAACAGAGCAGGCTGTGTTTACTCTGATGGCATCAAATCATTTGCTGTGGGTTAGCACAGGTCATGGTAATTATATCCAAAGTAGTTAACAAAGCAGCAAAACACCTCCTCAACAGCAAGGCTGTGGCACCTGACCAGACCAGGGCTTCTAACACTCCCCACCTGCACCAGAACACCTCTGCCAGGCAGCTATCATGCAAATACCCACTTTACATGGCCACAGTCTGAACAGGTCCTGTTACAGCAGCCTCTAAAACGTGGAATAATTCGTTATCATAGGTAGTATTACTCCCCCCCACCACTTCTTTTTTAAATTATTAAAATATTACATGCGAAGGTTCCCCTCCATTCTGTTTTCTCACGCCCCCCTTACAATCAGTTTTTAGTTTTACACTTAAAGAGAAAATCTGGGGAAGGGACACACGGACTGAGTAGCCTGACCCATCAGAAAGTAAGCCCAAACATACTTTTATACCAGGATTTTTTGGATCACTTTCACAATCACGTAGAGGTCAAGCCCCAACTTCAAATCCTGAACTGACCACAGCCACCGCAAATGCATCTGTTAAGTTACTGCATGCCAGCTTGAAAACGGTCAGCATGTCTTCTCTTCTATTTAACGCCACTTCAAATGATCATGTGAGCCTTCCTGTCACACTGGGGTTTGAACCAATCCAACCCTAAACACAACACAAGTTCCATGATACAGAAGCCTGCCCACTATTGAATTTCGTTTAGAAAACTGACAAGACTTCCAGCTCATGAAGATATTAATTTGCTCACCCATATCCAGTCAGATCCATTGGACTATGACAGATGTATCTTCCATACAGCATTTCTAGTCACGTGCATATACACACATACACCAAGCACATTTACATATGTTAACAAAATACTTTTTGCTCTTCCTATTGCCATTAGCAGCTCCAGATTTCTTAAACATACTCAGCTTTAATTCTAGGATAGCTACAACTCTCTCTGTTGCTTATTAGCAATTTAAAATGCATCTCCACACTACTAAAACTACAAACATCCAGGGAAGATTATCAATCACACTGGCATAATTAGAATAGTTCAAGAGTTTTGTTTCATGTTCAGTTCAAAGCCACCCGCCCTAGTGCCTCCCAGCTCCACGAATGCCTAGGATCCAGGCCAGCTCAGGAATTTCATGCCTTACTTTTCTCTACTTTGAGCTAGGGGTACAAATGAAAGAATTATACTAGTAAAGACTAAAATCTTCAGCTATCGGATGGGCTGCAAAATGATTTACTTGTTATTTGTTCGTAATAACCCCAAGTATGGAATACAGTACAGCCTCTTGGCGTCTGGCAGTTGATATAACTCACACCACAACAGCAAGTGTTGTTGCTCTTTGTGCTTCTAGCATTAGAACAGAATTTCGCAGCAGTTACCGTAGCATAAAGCAGCTTTGTATCACACCTACCGCAACCAGACTATGTGGGAAAAGTTATCCTAAAGCACTAGCTGATGCTTATTTTCAGCTCAGATACCTTCTGTAATTCTGTCCAGAAAGGCTGTGAATCCTAACAATACAAAGTACAGTTTGACACAATATCTTTAACACTTTTGAACAGATTTGTTAACAGCATTTACAGTGTTTCTGGCACCGCCCAAACAATAAAACACTTCCTTATTTAGCAGCTTTATTTCAGTTTAGTCAACCTGCCTCGCTTTGCAGGTTTTTCTTCTATTATTAAAAAGAGAAATACTTAAATTCCTTTAGCTCGCTTCTCACATTACCGGTATGATCTCTAGTATACCAGGGAGAACCCTGAGCATGTTATTTCCAAAAGTCTCCTTAGTTTGCAAGCATATGGGAAAAAAAGGAGACTTCACCACGCTACTGAGAAATGATGCAAGGACCTTCAATATACAGCGGGGTTTGGGTTTAAGTATCTTTGCCTAACTTCAAGTTCAGTTGCATCTCCAAAAAGAAGAAGGCATGCAAACATAAAATGCTTTATCTGCTCAGATCTACATGTAGATCAACAGCCTGCTGTTGAGGCAACTAAAAAAGGGCCGAACAGATGCTCACTGCCGTCTGGAAAGATGAAGTTGGATAACATCACTACTGCTTGCACAAAACCCCAAAGCAGCGAGAGGAGTGCACTTGCTGTTCATGATGCTTTAGCACACCCATCAGTAGCCTTTCCAATATGACTAAGAAACAAAACCATGAGTCAGTGATAAGAAAACCTTCTCAAAAACTCAGTACCGAACTTGTGCTTCACCATAAAGGCCAACAAGCCACTGCAATAACTGCACCGAAGGTTTTGCTGCAGAGATGAACTCTAGGGGAAGTCCAAGTCCCCAGGCAAGCCCCTAGAACGACATGTCCCAGAGGACAAACATGATTTGCATGCCAAGCAACAACTGAGCTACTGAAATACAAATATTGTGTCACTCATCAGCTGAACCTCCAGAGACCGCTGGGGTTACTTAACCAGGACTTCAGATCATCAAAAACCTAGGGAGCCAAATACTTCCAAAAAAAAAAAAACACCTCCTTTTACCTATAAAGTAAGTTCAGAGTTCCCTACAGAAAGGCAACACACCGAGAAAACACACTGCTACCCATAGCACATCCAGTAAAGTCAGGCATGCTATAGTGAATAGCTTCAATTTCAGTTGGCACAGCTGAAACCAAACCTTCAAAAACCTTGTTATAATCAGTAGAATCAAGGCTGATTTCATTACAAAACCTCCTCTATTTAGTTCATCCCCATTTATACTGAACTTTTGAATTAAGAGACTTGGAAGTAACTTTTGAGTTGACAGAAGACAAGGCTTGCCAGCTACTGTAATATACAATAACAGCACAGAGCCCATAAACAAATACCTTCAGGAAAAAAAAAACAACAAAAACATCTTTACCCTTAAATTCCTCCAGAACTTTACAGAAGAAATTGGAATTTACATATATAAATCCCCCTTGGACTTTTGAGTTTTTGAATACGGTAGCAACGTTACCCTCAAGACAGTTTGAAGATATTAATTGTAATTAAAGGGAAAAAAACATTCTTTAACTTACGTTGAATGTGAATGAACTGCTTTGGTTGCTTAAACTCTCCTTTATACAAACGATTGTAATAGTTGACATTGCTCTCTGCTTCAGGAACTGGGATAACCATGCTCTCTTTCTTTTCTCTGAAAACTTGTTGTGCTGAGATAGCCCGTTGCAAATGATGTTCCTGCAAAATAAAAATAGTTTATTTTGAAAAAAATCAGCATCTAGAAGCACGTACACAGACATCCTACTCTCCTACTGTTTTCCTGATGTCCACACAAGACCCAGCTAAAAGAGTTCAGTCTTCCCTGCATTTTAGAGGGCAGCAGGATGCTCGCTTCCAGGTTAGTGACAGAAGATGTGTTCTCCATCACTTCGCATAGCAGGGGGGTTCCTAACAGACAGGAACCTCAGAGCTCCCGTGAACGTAAGGCAGGACTCAGAGCAGATGAAAAGAACCCTTTGTTCAGACAACAGCATGTTCCTTTTCCCAGACCAGGAAAAGGTCATTCAAACTACAGAACAACCTTCGTAGGAAATTAGGGCTGGTAAAAACCAAACTCATTAAAAACTGGCATAGAGAAAACTTATGCAAAATCAGTTAACACATACCGAGTAAGTTCTTTAAAGTGTTGTTATAAACGACAGATTCAAATCAAAAGAATAGCTAATTTAATCATTCCTGTTTCCCCAGCAGTTCTTACCTGCTTGCTTTCTTTAGAAGTTCAGCCAGTTAAGAGTGACAAAGAGTCCTCACAGCGTAACACTTACAAAGCACGGACTCCCTAAACAAGTATCACTTCATTTTACTCTCACTGGAGGGATGCCAGAAGTGCTACAGAATCGTTTCAGGTTAGACGCAGACCACAGTAAATGCATTAATTTAGACTTTTTCACACAAGTAGTTTTCATTAGTTAACTCAGTGAAACCCACCCACCCCTGGGAGTTAGCACTAACCTGCGACTCTTAAAGGTTTTTCATCGATACTTGTATTAAACTTTGGCGGAAGAAAACCAGTACAACTCCAGCGTTATGAATGGTGCTGCTCTCTACGTACCATTTCAGTGCCATCTGAAGAAACCCAAGGTGAGCAGAGCAGCAACAGGAGCCCCCCAGCACACTGTCGGCTGAGGGGCTACCTGCCCCCTGAGCCAGCAGCTGGCAGCAGCACAGGGCACGTGCGTGCATGCTTCAGACCCTCCGGTGCAGTCTACGCATTTAAACATCACAAAAGTGTCTCGTGCCAAGACTCCGGATGGCTCAGCTGGCACACATAACTTTCTGTGAGCCCAATACAGAGGAGGAGTGGCAGTCTTCACCAGGACAAAATCCTAAATCACCACGGCCACTGGCTCAGGGAAGGTTAAGTCTCAAGTTCTCCTCCACCCACGCAAGCCGAACACAAAACAAGCCGCAGGCTCCGAGGCTCTCGAGGAGCCAGGAGACGTTTCCTTCTCCTCCCATAGAGCAGCGTTCTCACCTCCAGCTCCCAGATTTGAAGGCAGGACAGATGACAGCAGAGCATCAACTTGAGACTTGCCCTAACGCTCGACTCTCGCTGACCTTTACAACCCTACTGTGCCTACTCCAGGGGCGTCGGGCTACCCTCCAGCCATTCCCACGCATTCGATTGCTGGAAAACATCCCGGAGGACGAGGCAGCCTTTGCTGCTCTTCCTCCTTCGGTTTCCTGGGGTGCCCTCCCCACAGCCAGCCTGCCTCACCAGCACGGCACCAGCACCACAAGCAGCAGAACCAGCGCTTCGACAGCTTGCTTTCAGAAAACGCTCTTAAGAACAGGAGTTCTTCCTCTTTAATTCTACAGAAATTGTTCACAAAAACATCCTGAATGAAAGCAAAATCTTTAAAAATATGTAAGTGGTATTTAATAAATTACACTCTTAAATATTGAGATCTTGCAGAAATGAAAATAATGCAATTCCTGCAAAATTAGAATATAACAAATCAGCAACTGGAAGAGCAGCTTTGGGAATCTCCCCGTAGCAGATGAAGCAACATTAAATCAAACTATCAGGCTCCCCAGTGAACTCTATTAGAATTAAGACAAGAGTGCAATCAAATATCTGGTGTGATTTGCCGGAGTTAATATGTACTGAATCAATCTGTCATTCTACCATTGAAGTACGCCTTAGAAAGCTTCGCAGCGCTGAGCAGGTAATTCAACTACACCACAATTTGTTTCATTACCGCGCTGTTTTCCACGGGCGTCCCTGGAGCCGCCTCCTCACAGCCAGCCCCTCAGGACAAGGACCTGGGGAGGCTCTGTCCGAGTGCCCCCTGAGGACAGCCCCAGCACCAGGCAGGCCGGGACTTTGTCAGGTGCTGAAGACCTCTCGTTTCCACAGATGCACCAAGTGCCATGCTCCAGGGCCATATTAACCCTCCTCGGTCGCAGGGAGCAAGAGCAGCGCCCTCCCCATCTCCCTGGACCGCAGTCCAAGCCACTGCCCCTCTGGCAGCCCGCTGACAGGCTCTCCTCCAGTTCCTCAACATCTCTGAGACGTCTGGGGAAAGCAGAGTAACGGGAAAGATCATCCCTGTGAAAGATCCTTCCAAGAGCAGCCTCAGCCTTGAAAAACTGAGGAGTGTCCAACTGCCTGGTGTGGTGGCCGGGCTCCCACCACGGCGCGCGTCCCTCGCCCATCTCCTGGCCCTTCTGCTGGGGCTGCGTCTCAGCCCAGCAGCTCCCAGCCCGCACGGATGCGCAGCGCCAGGATCCAGCCCCAGGTGCCCACCTGTGCACTGCCCCTAGCTCGGCCTCGTCAGGTTTCAGCTGGACCAGTCCTCAAGTCCGTCAGCACCCACAGCGCCGGCTGCTCCTCCGTGCGGCAGGCCAACCACCGCACGGCGACGCTGGCCAACGTATAGCTCCCCCCACACCTCCACCATCGAACACTCAGGCACTTCTAAAATGGGACCGAATGCCTTGCGGGAAAACCACGCTGACCCCTTCACTCCTCCAGCCAGCAGGGACAGACCAGGTCCCACTTGCACAGAAAGCAGCGAAGAAGGGCACGCAGCAACCACCACACAAGTCACGCTTTGGCTCCACAGCCCATTGAGCAGCACAGCTCAGTAATTCAGATTATTCTCAGTTTTCGTAACGCTGCTAGTAGGTGTACGGAGAGTTCCCAAGGCAAGGCTGACAATAGGTGTTAGTACTCACTCTACTATAAAACGTTCAAGCAGAACGCAGCTTTCACACAAAGAGCCTTACAAGCACGACTGTCGCTCAGTCAGCAGGGCTTCAGAGGCAGCAGGTAAGTATGTCATTTCCGCGATTAGGAAAAAAAAATCAATCTTTATTAAACATGAAGTTAGGGAAAACAAATCTCAACTCCTGAACCGTTCTGTTTAACATACTCTGAAGATTTTGATGTAGAAGTTAGTCTATTTAAATGGCTTGGTTCAACCTGCAAACAGCCTTTTAAAGGTTTAATGATGGATTTAGCAACCGGCGTACCCAGACATCCTTTCATCTATTTTTCTTATTGTTTTGAGAGACACACAACATATTTTAACTTGTATTTCACTGTGCAGCAGGCAAGATAAAAGGATCTCATAACCGAACAGTAGAGAGAACTGTGATGATAGCAGACAGAACCTACTCCTTTTAATTCCCAAGGCAGCATCTGTCAAGGAGTCATTAACCACTGATTTCTGAAAAAGCAAATCCCAGCCTCTCTAATAGGACTGAGAGCATCACATACAACTTCGGCCCGCTTCTGTAGCTATCAACATAGCAGAAATATCCCAGTGCCTAGGACACAGCCGAAACACAGCTGTTCTCCAAGCACAGGACTGGTCCACCTGCGAAGGGAAACAGTGACCAGTACCAGACATTGTTTGCACCCTCAAGAACTGTATTCACCAACACAACCCCTCCCTTTTACTCTGCTGCTCCAAAACCAAAGCACTTGGATGCTAAACAGCCGTTTGCTACTTCCCTTAGCCTTTAAGTTCCCTACAGTTATCCTCCCCAGACCTCTCCCTGAAATACAGTTTCATCATATTTAGATAAATGCGATACCTTTCTGAAGGAGCACGTCTGGGGACCCCTGTGGTTAAATACCATCCCCACACTGAAAAGTTCATCTCTGTCTTAATTATGAAACCACAACAAGCAATTCTGTATTAGATGCACACACCCTAGAAGAAGAAAAACTTTAGGGCTTTAAGTAAATACACCTGTCCCCTTCTCCATCCCTTAAAATTATACCTTACAGACAACAATGTAATTATTTCAAAAGTAAAGCTGTTTTGCTACTCTTAATCAATTTTTCCCATTTTTTTAGTAGTTTGTAGATTTTCTGTACCTTGTTAATTACACTTGCTACTATTCGGGTCTATGCTGAGGTAGAAAGCAACCAAACGTGTTGCAGTTCACTGTGATCCTATTTAAGAGGAGGACTTCCCCTTCGCCCTTTCACAACAGAGCTCCAGGTCACAGAATTTACATCAGGTATTCTGAACACCGCAGGCTTCAAGGGAAGAAATAGCTGGACTGATGTTACCAAGACGTAAGAGAAATAAAACAAAACATAACACAGCCTAGCTCTTAAAATTGATTCCCTTAAGATAAACAGTTTTAACTCCGTAGCCTTCCATTATAACTGTAAATATGACAGGAAAAAAAATTGAATTGATTAATAGCTTTACCTCCTCCAAATAACCTACTCCTAAGCTAGCCTAAAGCCCCCTTCCTCCCTCCAATGAAGGACAGAATTAAAGCAGAAAAAGCATGAGAAAACCTTCCTAAAGCCTAGATAGGCTATTTGCCCACCAATATACTCAAATTAGGAAATACATCAGTTGACTTTTTTTTATAGTTCACGTATGGATTCAGAAACAGAAGAGTTTTGATATGAAATGTGCAGACTCATCTCGCGACATTGCAGCCACCACAAGAAGTTTAAGTGACATCTGTCATCAACACTTAAGGGAAAAACACAGAAGTGTCGCAAGGCTTAGAAGTTACCTTAACCAAAAGCCTTCCCCCTTTTTAAGCCATTCACCTATCTACTCCTCAGCACCCCACTTAAATAAATACAAGAGAGAAGCACAAAAAAGAGCCACCTTTTGTTTTCTTTGTGGTTAACCCATTCAATCCCTGACAGCCTCAGAGAACACCACAGCCAATGGATAGTGTCCCGTTACATGTTTCTGTATTTCTTACAGAGTAGGGCCAAGAGCTGGTCAAACAAAAATCCCACGCTGCTCTGAAGCCAGCGCCCCAACGCAAAGCTGCCTTGCAGGACAGGAACTCCTCCCGGGCTGCCCGCGACGCGGCTCCAGCCCGCCCGCAGTGCCAGGGGTACAGCTCAGGTCCCCCTTCCCAATTTGCACACGGGAAGGGCCACCGACCTGCTTCTCGAGCTCTTTTGGCCCTATCCCAGTTTGCCAGGATGACCTCGCCCACTTTTTTTTAAAAAAATAATCACAAGAACTACTTCCCGCCATGCCAATTTGTCTTCCTTACTGCCAAATTACAGCTACAGGAAAAAAAAAAGTACTAACAAGGTAGGCTGCTGCTCCTGACAACTCAATGAAGGAGGCAGCAATGTGAATTGAACTGCACTACTCCACCCCAAAAATTCACAGACATCTAGAACTGGCAAGGTTTGTATTATTTAGCTACTCGAAGTCACCCGGTTGTTTCCCCAAAGTGACACCAAGACACTTTTCCTGCCACCGACTTCCCTTCTCCAGCTCTCAAGCAACTGTAACGTCACAGAGTAACGCGAGCGCTACCCAAAACCAAGCACAAGCCATTCTGGTACGAATGCTTTATAGACAGATCGCCTGGTTACAGACAAGTCACCTGACAATTATCTCAGAAATGCTGATGTAGGCTGGTAAGATAGGTGATAAGATTTTTTGTGGCCCTCCTGCTCTAAGTGCGCCCAGCTTCCTTGGATGACGCCTGGTCTCTAGACACACAGTCTACACAGGAGCTGGGGACTTCAATTAAGAAAACCCAAATGAGGTTAAATGCCCCCCAAAAAGCTTTATTTCCTCTCTGGCAGTCTGACTGAAGCCAATTCAAGCACTATAAAATGACTGCAGGCAAGACAGGCAAAAAAGAGTGGAACCTGGCCCACCAAACACTGACACAGGTACAGAGGGGAAATGAACAGAGAAGGTCACAACCATTTTCATGTTCCTTTAACCTTGCAGTACATAAAAAAGCCCACCTTTTATACAAGTTTAATGTGAAAAAAATAAAAACAAGGAAACAAGCAATGCAATTTACATCATTCTATATAACGATGGACATGGAATGACAGAGACATCCCAACTATTACCCTACCGAGGGGGACAGTAGTGGTACATGAGCACACACACAATCTCTCATTCACATAAATAATTGCTGCCTATTTGTGAACATCTCACTGCCATAAAACTGTCACCATTTAGGAAATGCCAAAACCAAATCTTCCTAAAGAACTGTATTTTACAACTACATTAATTTCCACTTTGAAGTTTTGGCAATAAATAAAAATACAATTGTCACTACGAAACTTCAAAGAATTTTGAATTAAAAATCCCTTTTAGAGCGACTGTATATGGTACTTTTAAAATGTATCTTTTTCCTGAAAAAACAGAGTATTTTGTTACAAGTTGCCTTTTACCCAATTAGGAGAAAACTGTTACAGATAGTGCAACATTCAGTCAAAACCCAAGGTAGTTTTCTTTCAGCTCCTTGCAATACCCATTTGCATCACTCAGCATGTAACAAGTACAATTTTAAACACAAAAGACTGCTAACAAATTACTTCAAAGGAATTTATTTTCTTGAAAGTCTGCTTCTATTAGTGTAACTCGACTGTCCTGACATGCATAAAAAAATAAATTCCTCTGGTCAAAACAGAACTTACTGTCCTAGCAAAGAAGCTAAGGGCAGAGATAACACAAGAGTTTGGGTACCAGGTGACCCTACTGATTCCACCCTCTTCAGGGATGCAGTTTCCTGGGAAGTTTCAGATCTAACCTTTGCATTCAAGAACAAGTTGATTACTGTCCCTCTCTCCTCGCCAAGCTATGTAATTAATCTTCTGATTTGTAACATTTTATTCCCAGGAATGCATTCCTACTATATATAAATAAAAACAAATTTTATTTAAATGAAGGACAAACACCAACACCTGGAAATTTGTATTTCAGAGTTGTATAAACAAACCTCTTCACCGAAGCACTACACACCTGATGAACAAAGTCAAAATCCATCACGTAAGGAAACAGAAAAGATACCAGGGATTGGTTCTAAAGCCAGGTAAACTGAGAAAAAAGTTTAAAAAATTAAAAACAGGATTGCACACATGTTAATTGGTAGGAATTAAAGTTATAAAATTCCATTTCAACTCAAGCTTCTCTAAATATATATTAATCTCTCTCAACTTTTTGTTGTAACAGCGCCTCTCCTTTTATCTTGCTTACCTAGTTGTTGGATACCACCACCAGACATGCAGTATTTTGTTTGTACCTAAGTTTAGCACAGGGGAATTGGACGTTACCAGGATGCTTCAAAGTACAAACAGCTTTTGTTATGCAACTCAGACTGGTCAGACAAAAAGCATGAGTTGCAGCAAGACAAATGGTAGAAAGTTAAGATAACCAAATTATAAATTGAGATGTAAACAACAAAACAACTAGGGAAAAGGGGGTGGGAAGCCTTTATAAATATGCTGGTTACAAATAGATAAATAACTGAATTACTTTGTGCCACAGGGGACATCAGATAAAACGAGGAGAGCACAAGTTTACTGATGCGGAAAAGTGTCAGGAAACTGACATCTAACAAACCTGAGAGCAGCCTCACAAGGCAGGCTGTGTAAGCCCTAACTTCTCGCAATTTAAGATGACACACGTACCAGAAAATACCTTACAAAGAAAAATTCTACTGAAGCAGCCGTACCGCGAGGTGTGGAGCACACCAGAGAAGCAAGTCTATGAGATGCAAGCAACCCAGTTCTGTCCTCACACATTTACCAGTGGGAACGGCATTTTTCCTTGCCAAGTACCTCGTTTCACACAAGTCTCTGACATCACCTCGCCTGCTCTTTCCACTCTTGAAGTGAGCATTTCAAGTACTGGAAGACCAACGGCAGTTTAGTGACATGAATGTATTAATCACAATTAGAACTGCATCACTGTAAACTAGGAAAAATACAAGCTTTTTTTTTCTGCAGACTTGTTCCTTCTCCCTTACATTTAGGGGAGTTCTGCTAAGGGTAGGAACAGTATTTTAAACTAACACTTTCAGTAACACTATAAAGTAATCATCATATATTAACAAACAGGAATTTTCAAAATTGATTTAAAAGAAAACGTTAATATAGTACATTCGAAAATACTTCATTACAACGTTGAGTTGTTCCAAGTGAGATTGCCGTAATTTCACATTTATTGATAGTATATTTAGTTTCATAAATGCCCCTCCCCACTTCTTACTCCCTTTTATGTGCAATAATTGAGTTCTGACTCGCTTCTTCTCTACTTGCTACAGAAATTTGGGTTCTACAAACTAGTTTTCACCAGGTATGACTTTCATGACACCTGAAGCTTAACTGTAAATTTGTTTATGTAAATATTAAATGTGTTATTTAGCTCTAAAAAAGTTGAATGGTTGGAATCTGACACATGTACTAAGGGCACATAACTTCACATAAGTAAAAACAAGGCATAATTATTAGCTTTGTTGGAAAAGTAAGTTAGAAAACCTTCTGAATGCTTAGTTGCAGTCAAGGTGATTTTTCTTATGACAAATAACTAAAACCAAGATTAATACAAGCAGATTTATTGTTTGCTCATTTAAATTATTCAAATGGAACATTTCAACTAATCTCAATCAACGCGAAGTGTACAAAGCTAACTACTGCTCGGTTTTGCCAAGCAGGAGCAATATGAAACCTGGCACCACGCAATTCAAAACACCGCTGAGGTTGCCCGGGGTGTTTCTTTTCCAAGGTTTTCTTAAATTGAAGGAAAGGGGAAAATTGCTACCCACATGGGAGGAGTTCCAGAGCAGAGACACAGACTGCAAACCTCGGAGCTTTCAGAAGGGAGCTGCGCTTCCCCCTGAGGAGCCCTACCTGTAAGGGAAAGTTCCTGCATAATGAGTGGAGGTGTGAGCGCTCCTCCTTCGGGCAGGTGCCATTGTTCTCCACCAGGACTCAGGCGCCCGAACGAGTTAAGGCAGATTTCGTGGCCTGGCATTAACTGACCCCATGCATCCGACTCTAGCCTGCAGCAAAAATGCAGCTTTATCTCAATTAAGTGTGGTTTTAAGATATGGCTGAACCCATTTAACCTCTGGATGACACCAAGAGCGGGAGACTCCCGCTCTGCATTCCCAGGCCTCCCATCCCCACCTGCTCCTGCCATTTCCCACAGAAGCACACAACGCTCACTTCTTCCCTATCCAGCTCTCATGCCCCTTCCACGGCCAGAAGGGGCTCAGTACCCAGACACAAGGGAGCAGGAGAAACGAGCACAAGGGAACAGGACAGGAGCGAGGCGCAGACTGCCCCCGCTCGCTGCTGACTACAGGTTGGCTGGCTCAGCCCTATCTTGAAACCTCCCTCCAAGATAAATTACTTGACATTTGTCACAGGCTAAGCTTGTGCTAAGCAGCAGCTGTCACAGGTTAGCCGATAGGTGTTAACGTGATAAGCCCTAATAAACTGATCATGAGTTTGAGTTTTGAGAGAAAATCTTGGTATTGTTTACATTCAGCCACATAATTACACCCCGAGTAAATTAAAAGAAAAGCTCCTCAGTTTAACAGCTCACCAGTTACCTACACTCAGCTGCACTGCAGCTCAGGTGGGGGACAAGAGTCATCAGCAGGTACTTTAATTACCACTGCAGTTAACTAAAGTTAACAAAATCCAACCTTAGTGTTAAAGCTGATGCACCATCATCAAATGGGACGTTGGAGAGTATAAGCAGCAGACTAAAAGGAAGTTTCTGTTAGCCACAAGAGTATTTCACAGGAAAAAGTGTAGGAGGGATAGAAGATGAAGATGACAGCTAAAAATGGAAATAATGGCTGGGAAATGGAGCTGGGACAGGGACTTGTGAGGAATGTCACTGCGTGATGCCAGGGGCATCAGAGGGAGGGAGGAAACCCTAGGACCTGAAGGCAGTGGAAGAAGTCTTACCAAGAACTGAATTTAAAAACAAAGTCCACAAATAGAGATTGTAACACAGCACTATGATACCTACTACCAAACATACTTTGGTAATCCCAGCAGCCTCCACACACACACAAAACCAAGTAAATAAATACACCAAGGTGCTGAGCTCACCCTGAGAAGTAAACTTCCACTGGAATAACACTTGCCCTGCACACAAGGCGCTCGATTCAAGTCAAACCCCATTTCTTCCCCAACTCGAGCCTGCTGTCTTTGCTTTGTGCGGAAACACAATCTTTTGAGTTCCTTGTACTTCAACTTGTGTAAAATCTTGAGGGATTTTTGTTTACAGAGTATTTGCCTGGTTTGAACTTCAGCTCTCCTTTATTTACCTTCTACTTCAGCCAGCGGCATCCTGGTGTCATCTTTGTTTCATGCAGCCCCTCGCTTGTAAGCAACTTGCAGGGTTCAACTGCAGGCTGTGAACGCACGTCCAGCATCCAAATCTCAAGTTAGAAAAGGTTCTGTCCACCCAGTCATAACTGCTTGAAATTCAGCATTATAAAAAAAAAAAAGTAACTCATCCTTTAACTTCTGCGTAAGCTCGTAAAATCAAGAGGTGCTGACTGTTCTTTCTGAAGAGCCATGTCAACTTCTCTGTTAAGATCATGACAGATCTTATAATGCTCTCGTTCCTGAAGTTGCATACCTGCCTGGGAAGGCCAAAGGTCTGGTTTTTGTTCATCCGGATCCATCACCAGGGGACATGCACACTTGCTACCAGACAACTGCAATCTTTAGCTACGTAATGCTACTACACAAGGTGTCTGCTTCAGAGTACACACACACACTAGCTAAGAAATGGACAAAAAAAAGCAGCCCATGATTTCATGTGGTAGAAGGTATAGCAGCTGCAGCTTGAAAACAACGGCTAGGATTTTGACTCAAATGTGAATTAAAAAAAACGAACACTTAGGTGGAAGAGCAAACAGGTTTTGCAAAGCTCTCCTCCCTCCCAGGGATGGGAAGACAGAAACAAAGTGCAGTTCGGATATCGCCTGGTTATTTCCCAGAAGTTTACTACCTTTCTCACATGAAGTTCACTATTCACCTAAATTTCTTCAAGTGCCTTCTAAACCTGAGTGCCTCAGGAGGTACCTGCTTCTGATCAGCATCTCAACCAAGACTAGGCTGCACTTCTTTAAGCACCGCCCTAGAACTTAGGGATGTTGACATCACAACCAGCAACAGAACCTGACCTCCCTCTGAAAAACACCATCAGCATCATGAAACCGAAGCTTTTTAAGGGTGTTTTAAAGCACCTACCGCTTAACATATACAATTTAGCAAAAAAAAAAAAAAATACTTACACAAGTTACAGTTAAAGCAGTTTATTCATGCTATAAAAGCAATCACCTGCAACACTTCCATACACAAACGGGCTATAAAAAAGGCATGCTTCCCAGGGCGGGTGTGAGAACGGGCCTGGAGTGGAAGGGAAAACATAAGCAGTAGCAGAACTGTTACAAGGACCTCCAAACTTTAATTTCACTGCAGAAAGCAAGTGGCAGCATGGAAGCTATTAACACAATTCCTAGGAGCAGAACGGGTATCAGACAAGACCACTTACTTCCAGGCACACAATTAGCTGCAGTATTTGGGCAACTCCATCTTGTAACGAAAATTTACGAGGAAAAAAAAGCATAATCCATAAAACATGTAAGATTTCAACAACGTGAAAACACACAGCATGAAGGCCCACCAAGGAAAGATTAGTAAGTGACTATAATCTATGAAACAAGACAGAACTCTTTAGGCATAAGTCAATGCACAAGGAGATGTGCTCCTGTCTGGAAGATTAGCGACTTTTTTTTCCTTCCGTTTTAAAAAGCAGGTAAGCCCTGCCGTAAAATTAGTGACGCCTTCTCCATGTACATGCACCTGTCTCCAAATCCTCCTGATTGAACTCTTCCAGTTCATTGTATCAGCAAAAGTATTCGTCATGTTACTCTGTATCAACAAAAATAGCCAAACAAGAAAGTGTGACTTGGGGAAAATTAATGCTTCCTGCCTTAAAAAGAGCAGGAATAGGCTGCTCAAAAGCACCACTACCTCCAGAATGCCTTGAAAGCCAGATGATGAACTCAAGTTTCCAGTCTTACAATGGAAACTGAACTTACCCAGGGACGGCGAGAGTATGAACAGAAGAGAAAGCAAAACGAAATTTCTTTGAGTTAACTATTTCCAGCCTTTCAAAATACTCAAAAATGAACATTAAACATAACGACCAGCGAAGACCATCCTGAGGCGATCACTCAAGGACTGAGAATGAAATCCACTTCTCGTTCCCACTCCGTCAGCGTTTCAATAACCTGAAACCATGCCCTTAACTTGCCATCCACGCACCTTCCGCCCAGCCTCAGCCCTGTCACCCAGTTCATGCACAGCCACAACCGCCAGAAGTGCTCAGGCAAGAACTTTGAGGTGAGCGTTCAGATATATCTGATAGCAATCTAGGTATCCTAAGTGACCACCGCCAGTATCAGCATCAGCAATCACCACCACTTCCTAACAACTCACATGAAGTTAAATTTACTTCTGAAAGACTTCAGGTTGAATTTATCTCGTTAAGCATGATTCTTCCCCCAAAAGAGGTAACAGCAATCCCCGCTAATATCTATTCAAATTAAAAGATAGTTCTGTGATAAGAAACAAAACAAAGGCTTATCTATTCTGCAACTTCTCCCCCTTCTAGTAAAAACAGTTCATTAGCACCGTGACACACAATTCTTATTCATCAGAAGAAAACCACTATGGAACGCTCATGCTCAGTTTCTGAAACTCACAGAAGGACACCTTGCTACCTCTGCTTAGCTGCGATCTCCCTCTTACCGGAGATAAAACACGCTCTCTCACGCAGGTTTAATTTAGGATAAATTACAAACGCTTGCTAACATAAACATACTACATACCAGAAGCGTAATTCTTTCACAGCTGGAGCCTCCACGTGAGCAAAATGAGCTGCTGATTTGTAAATGCTGAGAGTGGACATAAATCTCTACGATACGTACATGGAAATAATTCCAGTGTATTCCTTTTGACCAAATCAAGAGAGAAGTCTGGGCACACACTGGGCAGCATCGTTTTTTACGGAGGGATGACCAGTAGTGCATATCGTTGCGCTGTCTCGGACTACAGAGTCCAAACAACTTCAGTAGCGGTATTAAAAACAAGTGATAATGATTAATCCCTCCCAAGCTTTAAACCTTTCTACATTCCAGATGACAGTAGCAGTATAAAAAAAAAAAGCCTTAAAAACAAATGAACCAGAGTCTGTATGTTTGGTATGCAAAATATCAACAAAGCAAACCCTTCACCACTACTAGCAAAACCGGGTTGTAAAAAAAAAAAAAAAAAAACAAGTCAGACAGAAAGCTCAACCCATTTCAAGTCCTGAAGAATTTGTAAATACCTGGTTATTCTCAGTCAGAGAATACTGACTGATATACAATCAGTCCTGGAAGCTGCACTGTATCAGAGTCAAGCCCTACGTACCACACGAGCTTTCTGGTTTCAGGACTGCTTGGCAGAGAGGCACACAAGGACAGCAGCACGCTGGGAGCTTTGCATCTTTCCGCAGCAAATGTAAATCAGCAGCTATCCTAACGGCTTCGAACACCTTTCACAATAAACATCCCCGGCAGAAGTCCGAGCTAAAAGTCGGACACCTAAGTCACTGAGATGACACAAATGGATATGTGAACATCTCCCTCTCCCAAAAGTCCCCTTCAGGATACATCAAGTGAAAGGTAGACAGCAAGTAAACTTCCCCAATATTTACCTACTGCCATCTCTCATGGCCTTTCCGAGAAGGGCTTTACATACCACTACCAAAAAAATCTACCTTAAAAAAAAATAACCAGGAATCCCTACCTATTTGTGTGACACTGGATAGAAACCTATAGATAGACACTAGATAGAAACCCCATGACTGAAGCTGTCACTACACTGGAGTAATCTAAACTCTCTGTTAATAGCACAATTTATAATCTTGTTTGGCTAATGTATCCAGCACCATACTTACACATTGCTTCAATGACCACTTCATTTTGAAACTATTGCATAATGTATCAAATATAGCTACATTTCACTGTGGTAAAAAAAAACTCATTACAGAAAAGACACATTTCAGTACAACACTAAAGCAGTTTTACTGAACTATACGTCTAAACTTCACAATCATTCAAGCAGCCCACAAAATAGCTTACTTACACTTAAACTTGTTAATGGAAATGGTTTTATATAAAACATGATTTATCAAAATAACACAGTGATTTATTAAAAAAGCGTTATTTCATGAACACTAAATGCAAACACGGGGCTGCAAGGCGTACTTTAAAGACTGAGAAAACCAAATGACCCTCCAAGACCGTTTCGTCAGCGCCAGCGTTGTTCCTTTTAAACACGCTCCCAGAACCCGGCAGAAGCTGACACTCCTGGAGGCACCGGGAGCTCGGATCACGATGCATTACACATTGTAACAGCACCGGGTAAACAGCAGGAAAGCGAGCAGGATGCTAAGACAGGGGATTCCTTTCAGCATCAGCAGTCAATTGAGAAAACCAATCGCGGAGGCACGAAGCCTCCTTTGACAGCTGTAACCTCCGAAAAGCCAATCCACTCGCGCAGAGCCCTGCCTGAGGCGGAGACAAGGCTTCATTGAAGAAATCCTTGCGGGCACACTTACTCCCGGCCGGGGGCTGCCGGGGCCGGTGGAAGCCCAGCGCGGTCCCACAGCACCAGAGCCGGGCCTCCCGCCGCCTGTCACCGCCTTGCCTTCACGGGACGGGCGCGTTCTCCGCTGGGACACCGAGGAACAGGCGCCGCGCTCGCTGGTTTACTTCTCACACACGCAGCCGGTGCCCTGACAGGGGGCAGGAGGGCAGCACCGGCCCGGTTCGGCTCGGTTCAGCCCGGCCCGGCTCAGCCCGGCTCGCCTCAGCCCGGCCCTGAGGGAAGCAGCGGCGGCGGCACGCTACGCCAAGTGCGCCCGCAGCGCCCGCCCGCTCATTCAGAGCCGCGTCTTGCGCCTTCCTCCTTCCTACGCTAGCGTAAAGGCCTCCCCCCCGCTAATCAAAACACTCGCGAGTCGGGACGCAAAGAAGATGGCGGAGCAGGGCCCGCTTACGGCGCCGGACAGCAGTTTACGCTGCGCTCTTTGCGCAGCGCCCCGTAGGAACCGTGCAGCGCCGCGGCGGGGAGCGTGCGTAGTGCGCTTGGTGAATGCCGATGGCCTATTTCCCGTGAGGGGAGGGGGGTGTCTGATAAACAATGGTGCCCCCCCTGCGCGGCTCCCTTACCGATTCCTCCTCCTTCTCCATCCCCGTGGGCATCTGCGGCACAGCCCGGTTGATGGAGACGCAGTCGTTGAGGTCGGGCATGTCCTTGCCGCGGTAGATGGGCAGCGGTTTGGCGGCGTCTAGCGCCCGGGCTCGGAAGGAGAGTTTGCTCATTGTCTCCCCCTCACAATAACACCCCGGGGCCGGGCGGGCGGGGGGGGCCCTCAGCGCGGCCTCGCCGCCGCCTCCCAGCCGCTCCCGCACCCGGCCCGCACCACCATGGAGGGTCCCGCCGCCCCGGAACAGCTCTCCGCGGGGCCGCCCGTAGCTCACAGCGCACGCCCCGCAGCCCTAGATCCGCGCCGGGCTCGCTCGCTCCGCTCCCTGCGCCATGGCAAACATGGCGGACATTAACCAAAGCGGCCAGCGATCCCGGCAGCCACCGCGAGAGCCGGGGGGGGGGGGGGCAGAGAGGAGGAGGGAGGAGGAGGGAGATGGCGGCCGGCGCGGTGCGCGCGCAGCCGGGGGCGGCGGGAGGCGGCGCTGACGGGACGGGACGGGACGGGACGGGGCATGAGGGGAACCGAGGGGACGTTAGGGGAGCCGGGACCGGGGGGCGCCTTCCTTCCCTCCCTCCCTCTCTCCTTCCCTCCTTCCCCGCGCGCATCGCAGGGCTGCGGCTCCTCGCCTCACGTCTTCGCCTCAGGAGGCAGCCCCGCTCCCGCCGCGCTTCTCCTCAGGGAAGGGGGCACCCCGGTCGCACAGAGCTTCACACATCTAGGATTTTACCTCTAAACGTACAGCGCTTTTTATGTATATATATTTTATTTTTTTAAACTTCAAGAGGAGCGCCTGCCTGAGAGTAGCGATCGGCCGCCTCAGGCCGCGTGTGGCTCCTCAGCACCAGCCCTGAGGCACCTGTCGGAGTTTGCCTGGCCGTGACCCCGCGGTGTGTGCTCGTTTTATATTTTCATCTGAAATTATTCCCGCTCGCTCGTTACGTGGGGATTAAAACGTGTTCCAGCAGTAGAGGCAGCTGCCAGAGGAATTCTGTCAGGTTAGCAGGCTGGCAGCCGAGGGGTGCCTCAGCGAGGCAGCGGCCGAGGTGCTCGGAGCTCCCTGCCTTGCCTCATGAACACCAGCACGGCGGTGTGAGGCACCATCGCTCGCTGTTAAAGCACCCCGTGAATTACAGACACATGCTGTGTAAACGCCATGGACTCCACGTAATATTACAAACTGACACTTCAGAAACAAACTCACGCTTGTCCCGTTCTATTTTGTTTTCTTCAAGAGTGTTTTCCTGTATTACTCTACATGGACTTAGTCTTGAGGAGGGGCAGAATTTCCACTTCATGCAAAGTAAGGAGCTTCATTTGTATTAAAGACTTTCCTGTACATCTGGAGTTACTCAGTGACAGCTCTGTGTTTTGTGTTCAGTGATGCTCCTCTGCTGTAAAAGAGCCTTGCTCTCCTGTTTGGTTTGGCCCACTTTCAAAGCATGCTAAGCTAAACAAGCACGGCGTCCAACTTTCAGAAGAGCGTCCTCAGCTTGGAAGGAAGAGCTCCCCGTGTGGACAAAGCCCCAGTCCTCTAGCATCCCAGAGCTTCCCACATCTACCCAGTATATTGACTTTAGTCTGCAGAGCCCTTCATACTTCATGTACCTCATCACTTCCAGATTACCTTGACATCTTAAGCTCAGGTCAGCTGCTTTTTCTCATCTCCACCTTAGAGCTCTACATTGCAGTTCATTTTTTAGTTACCTTACACATTTGTTATTTGTGTAGTTTTATACAGTAAATGCAACTACTGTTTGTGATGAACACAATTTACAAGAGGAAAAAAGAAGCAACAATAAGTTTATGTCCCATGTACCCAAATCAGTGTGGGAAAGAGATCTAGAAATTGTATCAGCTACTCCAGTGAAAGCATCAGTTTAACATTCAGTTATATAATGAAAATATGAACAAATGAAGCTTTAAAATTATGAGAAAAGAAACACATAACAAAGCTGTGAGACACTACTAGACTGAGATGCACTTACTTATAACTCCCTTAAATATTTATTGTTCTTAAAGATTGACGATTCTTGAGTTGGATTAGAATCAACACCCTTTTATGCAGAAGCATGCCATAAACCAGTTCAGAGAACTAAGTACCAGTCTTGCTTGTAGTTGCCCAAACTGTGCAGGAGATGCTTTAGATAATGTTTCTCTTTGCACAGATAGTTAAAAGTTGTATTGTTTGTAGTTTAGAATTTATAGCTCAGCAACATTTTAGAAGTGGCCAAACTTCTGACGCCCAAAGTTGACTTCCCCAAACTGATTCGCCGGTGATCGGTAGCAGCAGATGATTGCCATTTTCCAAAGAGTAATTGCAGTGCACTTCTGCAAGAGCTTTAGATTCTCAGTCTTACTCTGCAGTGCCAGTCTGGAGATTGTAAATGAAATTAATCCGTGGGCTCTTCCTGAGCTGGAAACAGTGCATCTAGTGCATCATCTCAGCCCTCCAGAGCAATCGGGTCCCAAAAAGCTGCGTCTGAGAAACTGAAAGTTGAAATAAGGATAGTCGTGTTAACTGTCTCATCTAGACAAAGGTGGTGGCAAAGGGAGCGCTGCAGCTCTCGGAAGCCCAGGAGCTAGGTTAGCAGTTTGGGGAGTGATCTAGTGAAAGGATGAGAATTCCGTGACTGTTCCCCCACCAGGCAACTGCCTGAAATTGTCTTAATTATCAGCTGCTAAACTGGGTGCCTAGAGAAAGTGCTAAACTGAATTCAACCTCACCTGCCAAGACCCATCTTCGCGAGTTAGCTCAGGCATTTAAAATTGTGCCCAACTGTGAGCTTCCCCTACAGAAGTTGACAAACAGCGTATAAGAGGCATAAATTCCACACTAAGGAAATAAAATGCAGTTCCAGCTCGTGGTTCATGATTTTTCTGTATAAATACCATTGTGTAAAGTCTCTTACAGCCCTGCTGTACAGATAAAGTGTTTTAAAATGTTAGGTTAGCTGCATGGAACAGGCAGTTCCTCCTGAAGTAGTTCCTCCAGAAGCTAAAAGACTAGCAGGGCTTTCCTCTTTCTGCTTCCCTCCTATCAAGAAGGAGGCATTTTACACTGCCATAAGATTTTTTTTTCTTTTTCAGTTAGCACAACTGAACAATAGACACAAACAACCTTTTTCCTTTGTGTGCATGTTTCGTTCTTTTCCACTGCTTAAACCAAAAAAGAACAGAAATGCAGCACATTTACCCTCAAGGCGGCTCTTAGTCCTAAACTCATCCCATTATTTTATTTCCACAAGCAATGCAATTTTTTTAGAATTATGCCCTGTAGTGTGCTGAGGGTTTTTTTTATGTAGTCCAAAAAGCCATTGCACATAGCTGAACATGAATAGAACTAGTTTCAACTTATATTAATACATTATGTAGCTTAGCTTTAAGCCAGAACCATACATCTTTTCAGTACATACTCAGTTCATACATCCTGTAAAATATTACAGGTTTTCTGAAGAATTTCAGCTGTTGTGAGCTGTACTTGACCTCTAGATAACTTACTTTTGATGCACAAATAAAAAAACAACATTTCAAACAAAATTATTTGTTCAGTAGTTGAATTCTGGTGATTGAGTATACACACTTGCATACTGGATGGACCAAAAATACCCAAATTTCACATGAACACATATATCGATATAAATCAGTTAGGATGAAAAAGAATGATCTGGCTCAGAGCAAATACCGTAATGTTTTTTCTAACCACTTGTATTTCAGATTTCCCAGGCTTCTGGTCTGTATGATAGAAGATACCATTTGCTTACAAGAACACTGCTAACATTGCACCAGACAATAGTTTATCATGGCACAGAACGTCCAGGATACAGGTAGGAGCTGGAAGGAAGAGCATGTATCGTAACTTAGATACAGGCTTTATCAGCTCTAACACGGCGTGCTCTTGCTTTTGTTTCTGTTTCTTCATAATGACACCTAGCACAAGGAATGCTTGTTCACAGGGTCGCTGCCTAAAGATTGGGTTGTTTCTGGTCGTCTTTTTGCAAGTTTTTGCTGTTTCTTTTCTTTGCTAGTAATATACACCTCACATCGTTAGTCTTACACTGAGCAGAAACATTATTTATGGATGATCACGTCAAGAATTCTCAGCGTACATTATTGCAATACGACGTCGTGAGCATGTCATGGTTATTTATTTTGTGTGTTGTTTCCCTATAAGTACAAGAAGTATAAAAAAAAAAAGTATGGACAGTGTAGGAACATGGATTTCAGCAGTGGTTAATGGCCTATGAAAAGGCATGGTATAGGTCAGCCTGAAGTGCTGAAATATAGCTAGAGTTTTGGGGTGCTGAAGACTTGGCTGTAAATAAACAAAAATAACCCTCAAGATACAAAGTGTACAGAGGAATTGTTGTCGTCTTCTGCAACATTCCAGATATACAGTGCATGAGGATTTGAAGACGTGATTATGAACGTGATGCTGATGAGTCGATGGTTCTGTGTTAACAAATATTTTGGAACTCACGGATTTATCTGTTGCACACTCAGGATTCCTGCCTTGGTAGCAGCAGCAGCAGCCTAATTATAGAGTGTTTTGATCCCATGTTTAAGCAAAGCTTCACTAGAAGGGAACCGTGAAGTAGCCAGGAGGCTGGCTTAGTAACTTCAGCACAAGGAAAAAGTGCTGAGCTTTCCAGGAGATATATGAATGGACTAGGGGAGTCTTTTTAAAGGTTATGAAGTCCTTCTTTCTCCCTGTGTCTGAGAACTCCTATTGAAGTGAAAGGAACCTCTGTCCTATTCATTTCAAAGGGGGTTTTGTCAGGAAAAAGAGCTTGATCAAAGTAGCTACTAAGCATTCTTAGTGGCTAATGTTCAGAGTTAAATGTATCAGCTGTTCCAAACCATTTCTATTTCAAATTATTCAAAGGGTTTAAGGGACTGTCTCCCTGCACGTTTTCCTCTTTAAGGTCACCAAAACCGATCAGCCAAAACCTGAGATCTAGTACGAAATAGCTTCTTGGGAGATTTAAAACACTGAATGAAAATTAAAAGGTTGAAAATTAAGTTAAAATCTTGAGGTTAACAGCAATGGTCACTGCATAAAACTAAATAAAAAGGCAGCTATGAAAATTGCTTACTCCCAAAATTATAGCAGGAAGGTAAAATGATGAAAGATTCTTGAGCTAGGAAGCAGCAGGAAGCTTCTGATTTAGGAGTCCCATACCAAAAATATCTATGTCAAGAAATACATTTAAAAGGAAAATATGCTCTAAGTCTGAAGATTAACAAAGGCGTTGGGAAAGGTCACCAGTTCTTTGAAGGAACCTGGTGCAGTTATTTCCTATTGTCATTCTGTCTTGGATTCTTAGGCAACAGATGAATCTACTCCTGACTGTGATTGTGCTCTTTTATGGCACAACTTGACAAGGAAGTTAACAACAACACAATCATGAAACCAGATGGATTTGTCTTGGAATTATCCTCCATAAACCTGTATACTTATATGACACACTGCTTTCACATCTGACACAGACTACATAAAAGAGCTAGTTTGCCCAACAGATACCAATCTCTAAGGCTGCAAAAGCTTTCGCTTAAGAAAGGTCTTTCCTAGGTGCTTATAAAGACATTAAGTTTTACCTCGTAGGCTGAAGTTTGTTCTTCATGCTTACGTGTCTGTCTTCATCTCCGTCACACCGTGTTAGTATTTACGCTATGTGCAGAGTGTCCAGTAAAGCCATTAGCCACCTTTAACAGCACAGCTCAGAAACACAGCAATCTAAGACTGGTTTTTAAAACAGGCAGGGATAGAATATGAAGCAAAACTGGTGCAATTGAAAACAAAGTGGTGTTCTGAAACAGCTCTACTGTTATACTCTTATTGCCAAAGAGCATGTACTAAGGAAATTCATAGCTCAAATATGCTACATGTATTCGTATTACAGAAATCACCAGGTCTTAAGATAAACCCACTGAAAATAGTAAGCATTAAAAAGACTGTCAAAAGATTTTCAACCTATTTGACATCATTTGACGTTGAAAAATGATCAACAATGAGGGGATCCGAGCTTCTTTTAATGTTTGACGCTCAAGACTGAACAGGAGATTCCAGCGCAGTGTCACCGACATCGCAGGGCGTAATCGTGCAGATATTGCAGTGAAAGTGTGAAGCGCGATCGCTGAAGTCAGCCGGAGCAGTCACTCCCAGGTAGCGTGGCAGCCTGGCTCGTGGCTTGGCAGCGACAGCTTCGGCTGTGTCACCAAGTGCTGCATGTGAAAGCGAACGGGAGGAGACGATGCCAAACAGCGTAAGTACCAAACCCCTCCTGTATATGAGAAAATCTCGGCACAGATTTTTATTACTTCCCTTAAGACAAACATCTGCTCTTTCCCAGTCTCTCCCCTTCCCCCTCAGCACAACAAGACCGAGGAAGCCCCTCTGCGCTAAACAGAACCAGATGATGGACTGAGCGCCGCGGCTGTTCTCTTCCTGGGCACTGCACGGCAGCACAGCTTTCCTTGCCGCCGAGGCGCGTGTTGTGTGATTCAGGTAAACACTGCGCTTCGCCTGCTTTTACCACCTGGAGAAGGCAACTTTACAACGCAGTGACTAGGGAAGAGGAAGCCAATGGTTATGACAAGAGCCAGGAAATTGCTGTTATAATTGGTGTGTAATAAGTATCGTATTTACACCACTAAGTTTTTGAGAATAACAGTAGGCCTTAAAAAGAGAGACATTTACTCAGCCGTCAACTAGAAGAATCTAGCAGAAAAAAACTTGAAAACCAAGCTTACAGATATATACAGATTTATCCCAATGTCTCACAACTTCTAGGCAAATACAAGAATTTGGGGGGATTTTTTTTTTTTAAACTAACGTGTTTTGAGGAGCTAGGAGTTCCCCAGCTTGTGTTAAAGTTTTTTAAAAAATCAAACCCATTCTGCCACTTCCCTGGTACATCAATGATTTTGTTAGGCTTGCCAAAAAAACTAAGAATAATGGAACATTAAAAACTTAAGATTTTTATTCTGACTTCAGAACCCAGAGTTGAAGGAACTTGACTAAAGGGGAACCTGTGGAAAACTCTGCCCCAGCGGTACAGGGTGCTCTGTTTCCTCTTAGAAGCTTCATCAGTCTGCCGAATTTTAGCATAAGGGCAGAAGTGGGTCTGCTTTCTAAAAATATATTTGCCAGCATCTGTAAAAGTAAGAAACCAGGAAATATACGAAGCATAAATACTCCGAAAGCCACATGCTTCCCCAAAACAATCTCGATAATTGCTGTCTTGTGGAATAGCGGCCTAGATAATCTAATTTTTCGTGCTGATAAAAATGGCAGCATTTTTCCTGCCCGCCCAGTTGTGCGGCTGATCTGCTTTGGTTCAGCCCGCTCTGGGAGAGAGAGGCATGTAGGAGGGCTGAGCGCAGTGAAGACGGGAGGCACGGGGAGCCCGACCAGGAGCCCAGTGGAAGGGAGACACGGCGCCTTCAGGCTGGGCAGGCGTGGGTGCTGAGGTGCCGTGGCAGAAAGCCCCTCGCGTAACTGCGAGCAAAGCTGTACCTTCTCTCCTCTGGCTTGGTTTCCTTTATCTGCTTATTTGCTTTTGAACGTGCACGCCGTCAGATCTCAGTCTTCTTCTCAGACTCTTGAGTCCTTCCCTACCCCCACAAAAAGAAAACTCTACAGCTTCCCCACAGCTAGGGTAGCAGAGGGGTGGAAGGAGGCTGCCCTGTAGGTTGCACCGAGTTGGGTCTCATCAGCTGTCCCCAGCAGTGCAGGCTGCTCGTGCTCTCTATTGAGGTTTGCCAGGCTTGGGCAATAAAAGGATGGCACAACATCCTTTAACCAGCGCTTTCAAAAGGCCACTTTGTGAGAACGATTTCCTCTTCCTCTGCTTTCGTGTATGATAGGCACTGTGCAGAAATAACCCCGGTCTCCCGCTCCGCAGCAATTTCCCTGTCCCAAATCTCTGTTGTCAATTGTAGTGTGGAGGTGTTTCCCTTGGAGGAAAGCTGGCAGTTTCATCTGTCTGTAGCGCTCATCAGAGGGAAGTTTAATATCACTTGTATCAGAGTAGTGTCATTGTGTGTTCTGTACCTCCCCCACTTTTCTGGAAAATGGGACTGAAAGCAAGCAGAGAAAAACAAGCGTCTCTCAACAGCATTGCTATGCACCAAGAGACAAAAATATTAGCTTGATTCCAAGAAAAGTGAAAAGGAAAATGAAAGTGTTACATTGACAATGAATAGTGCAGTGGCAGCTCTGTTTGTAGTATACTCTGTGCATAAATTCACAATAATGACAAAGTTTTTAGTCTTCTGTTGTAATGTATGCAGTGAACAAACAGATTTAAAAGTGTTCAAGCTCCAAATTTCTGTAGTTCGTTGCAAAAAAGATTTTTAAACATAAAAAACACACTTCTATTATGCAGACCTAAGTCATCGTAAATCTGATACGGTATTTCCTCCTCCAAGTCACTGCTGATCGCCGTTTGTGACCGCTTTGGAAATATCTTGATACGTGTACAATAACATCTAGATAAATACGTAGCCACTTCAGAAGACTTGCTTCCAGGGAAGTCACACATCTATAGCTGCTATCGCTTCCCCAGGAACAACGCCGTGAGCCGCACTCAACCGAGCAATTTATTGTGTTTAAGTGACTAATGATTCAGCATTGTTCCCTGAAAAGATGGGAGAAGTCTGCCTACTAGCACATTCACCTGCTTTCCGTTTGTTCTTCTGGAGCGCAGTCCAGCTCTTTGGGAGAGCAGCGCACACCGTGTTTTGCTTGTCAGAAGCTGAGGAAGGCCAGTCAGGAGCATCCACAAACTCTGCTGGGACAGAGCTGAGTAATCAAGAATGGGGAAGCTCGGTGCATATTACAGAAGCACTCTCACTGTATGAGTAATGCCAGTCACACCTCTGAGAGCTTTAGTTTCACGTTGAATTAAGCTTTAGAGGGTACTTTCATACAGCTGAGTCTAATCACGCGTTCCTCTAAGACTGAACATGAAGCTGGATGTGTAGAGCCTCCTTCTTGTGCCTGAGCTCAGGCTTTGTGCAGACAAAACCGTACCTGTCCACCAAACTAACCTGAGCTTCACTAAGATAAAGAGGAAAAATGGTTTTGTCATAAATACTTTAAATATCAGTTTGACTAACTGGAGAGGTGCAGTAGGACCGTCTCACCCCATTGAGGAGGCTCAGGACTACCCAGGTCTCCTAAGGTAGCTCACGGGCAGGACACAGCCCAGTGCCTGGATTCGCTCTGATGAGCCTGAGCAGCAGTAAGGCAGTGGCCACAGCAAGCTGGGACCTATGGCAGGGATGTAAATGCAGCTGTACCTTTATTCCTGTTAGATAACTGCAGACTGACACGCGAGAACTTCTGACATGTCAGTGCTACCTGATTTCAGGTGGGAGAGGACACTGCTTCCACCAAAGCACTGCTTCTAGAGGGAAGAGGGCACGCAACTAGCTTGCTTCCCACACAGGTCACTGGTGTACAGGGAGGATTTTCGAGGTGATTATCACCGTCTGCAGGTTATTCTTCTTAGTCTGTTAAGTAAACCATTCTTATTACCACTTTTCAGTGTACATAGAAAATTGTTTGGTAGGAACTAGTAGTATTTGTTTTCATAAAACAATTCTTTTGTTTTAAGGGAAATGGTAGTGAGGTACACATGGCAACCAACCGCCCAGGAGAGTCAGTATATAGAGGACTGAGAGCAGCTGAAAATAGCTGAAAACAAGAAAAGAACAGAAGAGGTAAGTCATGTGAAACAACCTCTGAAGAGACAAGCATTATTCAACAGTACTAGAAAAACAGTTGCAACCGTTTCACTTTCTGTCTGTTAGCTGACAGTGAAGCACGGTGACGCAATGCAAGACAAACTTCTGGCAAGATTTGCTTTGTGCTACTGAAACTTTAAAGCCTTTAGTAACACTTGTGCAATACGCCACATACTTGATTGTAGGAAAATCAAAGGATGTTGCAGGCATGATGAGAATTGCTAAGCCTGACATCTGAATAATGCCCATGAAATCAAAAATCAGGACACCAAGGGTTTCTGGCTACTCCAGGTGTAGCAAAAATCTTGTAAGATGAAACAATGACTGGTTCTGTTATTGTTTCAGTATGTACATGACTACTGTCACTAGTTAATCATGCATAGAAACAAAGGAGAGTTACAAAAATGGAAAATACTGCCATTACATTAAAAAAAAAAAAAAAGATACTGGAGTTTTAGTATAAATCTCCAGTTGAAAAAAAATGCCTGTGCAATAGTTTAATTTTTAAAGAGCCCAAATGATTCCATTTCGTTTTTTTTCCCAAGTATTCAGTGGCTGTTTGCTCGTGAATTTCCTTGCACAGTTGTTTCTTAATTTTAAACACATATTTTTGTGAGTTTTTCTTGAAGTCACAGGTTAATCCGTTAGCGGAAAACAATCCATAAACCATAGGAATTGCAAGGAGTTGTAATCCAAACCTGTACAGATTATTCAAAGTACACTTTCAAACTACCAAGAGTCTTCATTTTAGTGAAATTAACAATGCAACGTGGACTACACTTTAATTGATCAAAAAGAATAACAGACCTAAGTTTGCTTTAAAAGCAAAATATAATGATACCTTCTCCTCTTGCCTTAACTACTGAACAGTTTTCAATTACAATAACTGCAATAGGAGATGTAAAGAAAGATTTCCTTCTAGTTAGTGTAGCCACTCTTCTGAGATGCTATCCACTCAGGGACTTGATGAACAGTGGGGAGTACTCAAAATTTAAAAAATAATAATAACAACTGCACACAAAGTATTGTCTACCCATAGCTGCCCATTAAAAACAAACAAACAAACAAAAAACAACAAACAACACTTGCTAATCAATTTCTTGTGATATTCAATACTAAGCCAATAAAACTTTTGTATAGTGGCTGTAGCAGGAAAAAGTGTATTGCTGTCAAAGAGGAAAAATAAATGCACAGATTTAGTCCAATAGCAATTTCTTTGTCTGAAGGTTTGGGCTTATTGAATGTGTAGCCTTCTAAAGTTATGAGGACATTAGCAAGGTTTTCTGATATGGTTTTGTCACTTTGCGGCAAAATATAATACCATTTTAGTGGCAAAATCAAGAAAAAATAATCTGGAAAATGAAAGAAAATGGTTATTCTGAATTGCTATTAGCCGAAGAAGTAGTGACACGGCACTGTGTCAGTGCAAGAATAATACAGAAACAACAATTTGACACTGAGGATCACCGAGGAGAAGGAGGAAGAATATTTATTCTCAGAATGGGGGGGTCATTACTGAAATTCCTGTATCTGTCATCATATTTGATCTGAGCTGCACTGTGCCTGTGACCTCAAGAACCCACAGTTCTGGGAGGTGTCAGGAAAGTTGTCCTTCACTGGAGCACTTTTACAGGAACTCTGCAAGCCCCTTCCCATTGATCTAAAATGGGTTTTCTGGTGTCTCACTTCTAGCAAAATTGACTGTGGCAGGAAACTTTGTATTTATGAACCTTATAAGAAAGAATATTGACTGGATGAATGTGCCAAATGGCTCAACTCTTCCGCCATAAGTTATGTCCTAGGAAAAATATTTTAATGTGTAACCAGGAGCAATGTGCCTCCACGAATATCCCAGTCAGCCTATCAGTGTTAACTAATCATCTGCAAGGCTTAGACACCGACTTCATACTGTAATTCCCCTTTTCCTATTAGCCACAAAGCTAAATATAGAAATAAGGTCAGCTAAGTCACAAGTATGCTCCAGGTGAGGGAGATGTTGCCTGCGACACTGGTACAGTGGGACAGGATGAAATGCAGCTGGTGCCCAGGTTTCAGGAAATCAAATAGCTGCAATGTATTTAAGGCATAATCCTTCTGCTACGCCGAGCTGCCTGGTGCCCTGCCAGGAACAGCTGCTGAGCACCTATGCGGTCCCACTGATAGCCATGCCAGCTCTGTGTCTTCTCTTTTACAGAAACCGGGCATAGAAAATTGCACTTTTGGTTCAAAATCATTGTTAGAGGTCCGCCATGGAAGGAACTTTAGATGAAGCTGACAAAGTGTCCCAGGGAAGCTGGGAAACCTTTGTCACTGGAGATACTTAAAAACACATTGGACAAAGTTTTGAGCAACTTAACCCAACTCCCAGTGTGGCTCTGCTTTGAGTTCACAGCAGATGACCTCCAGAAATCACTTCCAACCCAAATGAGCCTGTGATCCTAAAAAGGAGGTACCGGGCTGACACCTTCACTCTGAAGGGCTCTCCTGTCAGCTGGCTGATGGAGGCTGAGCAACGCTGGCGCTGCAGTTCCACGCCCTTCCATGGCTGAAACGTGTGAAGCACAAGCAGTGGGAACACGGTTTCTAGGGCTCCTTACCAATACTGCGTGGGACCGTGTTGCAATGCTCAAGAAAAATTAGCTAGCCAGGCTCTCAGAGATTACCTGTATTTTACACTGACACATGGGAACAGAGGGGATATGTCTATCAAAAGATCCTAAAAATGAAACTTGAAAAAATGGGGATCCACTTCTTGTCTTGGAGACACGATACGTGTTAGCATTACACTGGAGGCTGGCTGAAGCTTCCCCTTTTCCTCCAGCCCCCTAGTGCCTGCAAAACCAAACCCAGCCACCTCACAACTACGATCTTCCTAGAGCAATAAATGAGAAACTTTTCAAAAGTGGTTCAGGTTGAACTCTCAGCCATGCTGAGCTTCAGGGACTGAGAACTGAGGCTCCGAGGTGTAAAACAGCTTGTACAGTGTGGCTCTGTGATGATTTTGCTACGTTTTTGTTCTTCCAGTTAGCCGGGCCACAACTAATGCCCAATCAGTAACACTTTAGTTACTTATTTTTCAGAGGCTCTAAAAGCAGAAGTCTATTAACATGAAACCAACCATTAACTAATCAGCTAATAATGTAGACCCTGAGTTTCCTGGTTTATCACTTGGCAAAAGTGAAAATTACAGTAAAAATCTTTTCACGCAGATTTGGTATCAAACTTTCTGATATTTCTGATGCACAAAATCTTAGTTTTCCTCCCCAAAGAGCTGATAATATGGAACTTATCTAAGCTTGAACAGAATTTTACGATCTGTTTTTAACAAAAGGCTCCCCTAGGCCTTATTAGATTTTAATAGACAGAATTGTTTTAGAAAAGCTATGCTTAAGAACAAGATTTAAACGGAAAATATACAGAAGAACCCAGACAAGCAAGTAATGTTAAAACAAACAATGTAGGAATGATCAGGAAAGCCTCCACTGCCCATGAATGCTGGTCTATTTTATCTGTTGTAACAGGTGGTAGAAATGCAGCTGAGCTTGCCCCAAACCAGGCCATCAGCCTTACGCTCTGGTTACATGCTACTTGCATAGGCTTACTGTGAGAAGTGCAGTACTGCCGAAACAAACAAAAAAAAACAACAAACCACCTTCTCCTCGAAGAAACAGCCATGAAGGGAGTTCTCATCATTGTTTTAAGCTTTTCCCTTTTGTTTTCTGTCTCACTTTGCCTCAATTATGTCTGTGGTTAACGTGTGACAAGAACCCGGCTGAATCACCGCTAAGCAGCGTTACGCTCTCCAGGCTCTAGCCACCAGGGGGTTCTATGAACACAGTTTTCCCTGGAGAGAAGGGGGCTTTCATTGTCCTGCAGCCATATTTATATTAGTTGACTTGTTTAGCCTTGATTTTTTTGTGTGTTCTGATGAGTTCCAGATCCCTGAGTTTTACTCCAACGACCGCTATCTATGTGACCAACTCAAAAGGTAATTAACAAGGCAGTGCCCTCATGTCACCTGCAGCATGTTCTAAAAACATCCTAAACTGTGAAGTGATGTTTCTGTTGTACACGGCTTTCTTTTCCTGGTGGCACCTGCTTAATGAAATGTTCTGTGCTTCTCTGATTACCAATTTGAAAGGGAATAGACTCAACATACGACAAGACACCACAGAAATAAACCCTAGCTCTTTGTGCATTGTTGGGATTACTAGTTTTCGATGAACAGCTCCTCAGGTGTTCATACCACTGCAGGCGAAGGCTCTGTCATGCTTAACCAGCACTGTGACACTGCTTTTGTACTTCTCCAGCTCAGAAGAAGAGTGGAGCTGTTGTCTACCACAGCATCAGATTTGATGATACTGTTTCCAGTAGCTCATGCTGTGTTTTGAGGCATTGTGGGCCCCTTGGATTTTAAAACACTACACGAAACATCATGTGGGCATCACAGAATCTATTCTTTATAGCTGCTTAATGCCCAGCGAAAATACCAGATCCATGGTTGTACAAAACAGCTGGCATTTCCTGACATAATGCCCTCCCAATATTTTTCTCTGGAACTCTTTTAAACATACCCTTAATCCATTAGAAAATAAACTTGTAGAACAAATTTCCACTTTGCCATTTATGCACTATGCATGGAGGAGCCACAGCCATGGGTGGATGCAACAAAGCCCTATTTCTGCCTGCTGTGTGATTTACAATCCGAACGTCACAACCTCAGTTCCTGTACTTCCTTGCAGTAAAATTTCACAAGTGCTCTCTTCCGAGATAGGTATTTTTAGAAATGTTTTTGTTTGCATTATCTACTTGATGTGCTTATTTTTGAAATGGTAATTTCAGATAAATTCCTGTTATCCTGGACAGACTGGCTCTGTCAATATAAAGAGTCATTTGGTGACAGTTTAAAAGATTCAGATATTTTTACAGAGAGAGGAGCAAGCAACATTAAAAAAAAATCTTCAAGAAAGGTCAATTTGCTATCAGCGGCAACAAAGCACAGGATGTGGGGATACTGAGAGTGCTCCTCTCCCTTTAGGTGCGGTTGGTGGCAGGCAGCCAAGCTGGCATCACCACACCCAGTGCAGATTTTTGTTACCAAACACTTCCAAAACAACAATATTTAAAAGTAATTTAGAAATTAGACTTGACAAAGCACGTTTACTTTCAGGAATGTCCGGCAGTCCGTTTAGGTATGTTGCTAACAACATCTGCTCATATTTTACTCCACTAAATTACCTCTCTCTGTTTTGCTCCTGAAGTTTGCTTTCGTTGGATGTGCGAGGACTTGTCTAAGCGTTGTTCTCACCTTCCCCCAGCACCGGGCTTCGCAGTCTCGCTGTGGCTCTGATGACTTCACTCTGCTGCAGCAGCTCAGCGCGACAGCCGGCGCCTCAGTGCACTGGCAGGTGATGCAGTTATGTGTAGAATGATACGGCAAAAAAATGGCAAAGAGAAAGACTTAAATTTGCTAAGTTTGAAACAGCAGAATAGGCCATGTTACTAGCAACTCGTGTTTTTCAGCAGTCAATTGCATTCTAAAAGTATTATTCCTGTCTGAATCATACAAGCTAAACTGGTGTGTTTTGGAGATAACTGCACCTGTACCTTGGGTGGAATTCGCAGTTCTCTGGTTTTGCTTTGAGAAGTTTTCAATGTAAATCTTAAATATATAAATCGTCTTAAGTCTTCTAACATGCAAATATCTAGAATATATTAAAAATTAATCACCTTAAGCAAGTGCTTAATTTAAGCACGACATGTGATTCGCTGAACAGACATGACTAAGCCAACATATAGTTTGTTCTGTGGGACCAAGATTTGTTCCAGTGTGATTCATCAATGAGTAAGAACGATGCTATCTGGAGTTTTAATCTAAGTGCAGATTTGAATAATGACCTGGATTTTTGGAGGAGCAGCTAGCTAAGCAAGAAAAGAAAAAGAAAAAAAAAAAAACGATAAAGAATTCTGTGGTTGATATCACCACCTATTTTCAGCTATATGAGTCAGAGAGCTATCACATGGATTTGCACAGAAATATCAAAGCAAATCCCACTTCAAACCCACACCACTTCCCAATATATACCCTCACTCATCGATTCCAACAAACTGAGTTAACGTATGTTTGTCTGAAATAAAAGCAAGTAAGAGATCAGAACTACAGCAACAACTAACTACCTTAAAACAGACTTGTTTTGTGAAACTTCTAGGCTAATTTGTAGCTGAACTGAGAAAAAATACGCACTCAACAAATGACATTTGCTGAGATCAATAAGCAGTCTTTACAATGTGTACAGAGATCAAGGGAGGCAGGTTTTTTTTTTTGGCAAAATCGGAAAAAAAGATTTCTAAAAAGACATAGGTAGTAACTTGTCCAAATATTCTTTAATAATAATGATTAAAAGAGCTACAGCTGTCGTGAAAGAAATGAAACCCAAGCTATTTCTTCAATATTATAAATGTCCTGGGATATAAATATGAGGTACCTCTGGATACATGAGAGAAGCATCATTTGTAATGGTTCATATTTTGAAACATAAAGCCAATTACTGTGGTAGAGGAAAGCATAACTCATGCTGTTATGGAATATTTCTGCTAAATCATGTCCTCGTAGAAGAAGCTTTGACAGATTGTCATTTTTCCAGACTATTCTGTAATGTACAGCGAGTTGCTGGTAGATGTGAAGTCCTCTGAAAATTAAAAGAAAGATTTAGGCAATACTTTTAATGCCATAATCAGAACGGCAATGTTTACAAACAGGAAGATGAAGAGCCACATTGTATTGTAACTTCATTTCTTTTAGTGGCAAAAAATCCTGTGGATTTTTCAGTCCTACCATCTTCGGGCATCCTGCATTTCCCTCACAGTTTAAAAACCCTCTAAAGATGATTAGGATTTCCCACTAGACAAACTATAGTAATAGTACTGCAGGGGCATATTCCTGAACAAAGATTTCAGGTGTCTGCCTCTGTACCAGGACTCTGAATACGAAAGTCAATCAGCAGTTGGGTGATCACCTTAATTACGTGCACTACTGCACAAAACGTATGGCTCTACATTGCATGCCTTCCCTATAGCGTTATATTTTGTCCTAATGGGTTTCTGTATTTATGCTTTTCAGTCTGACATCTAGTGTCACATCCTAGGAACTATACCAGCTCCTAAAAAAAGAAGGTGAGCTAATAAAATCGAATCTCATAAATTGGAAAGAACTGACAACTGTATAGTGTTAGGTGACCACAAGCTCCAGGTATGGCACAAACGACTTTGAGGTGTCCAGGGGAGAAACAGTTCCATACTGGTGCTATTCCTCCACACGCTGATGGGACTGCTGCCGAAATACTGTGTGTAACTGCTTACCTGGGTACCCTGGGCACCACGTGGCAGCCCAGTGAACGAGGGAGCAACAGAACTGCTTAGCAGTAAGGAAAAGCAGGTCAGTGACACTGGAGGAAGAAATACTTGTCCAAATGAAGCAGCCTTTGTGCAATGCCAATTCGGCTTTCATGGACCGTTCAAATCCAGTAAGTCCTGGCCCAGATGCAGAAGCAGATAACGGCAGCAAGGGTCTTGGCTAAGCTGCTTGGGAGCAGGAATAAATTTAGCTCCGTTTACTTTGGAGAGCGGACTGTAGTTATACCATGTTTCTTTAGGAGATGTTCTAGGAGAAAATATAAAGAAAAACTTCTCGAATGTCACTGAAAAATTGAACAGATGCAGTTGTCTACAGGGATTAAATAAGAGTTTATTCAGATTTCAGACAAAAAGATAATGTGAAACCAGTTAAAAGCGGCTATTTCTGAGAATGACAGAGAAGAATATCTTAGGCTGTTTATTTACTTGAAAATAATGGGCTCTGATACGTTTTTGCAGCAGTAACATCAGTGGTTTTAAAAGAAAACTTGTTTTCTAGCTTGCTTTTTTTCTGAGAAATCTGAACTTCAAGACTTCTTACTCATCCTCTGGATCCAGAAACAAGCAGAAGAGAATGCTATCTTCTGGTCAGGAGGCATCCTCTACACGGTTTTTGTTTTATTAAAGGACAAAGTTGAAACAACCCTTTTTGGTTTAGGAGGCCACTAGCTCATGGCAATTCTCAAGAGGAAATCTCTATCTGGTAAGAGATCATTAAAAAAAATAAAACAACAAAAAACGCAAGCAACTCTGTAGGCCTCATAGTAAAAGGCCACATAATTGGTTACAGCTCTGTAAGCCATTTATTAGTCCTGTTTCAGGAGGAACCTGAGCATTATGCATTCACATTACCTGGATGATGCCCTAAGAGTTGGACTCAGAGGAATTCATACTGATGATAAAATCTCATGTCATGTTCCATTGGGAACAGTGCAGCCTGAAGGAGAGGAGCACAAAAAGCATCTTTTCCCCCATTGCTGGTAGTTTTCAGCAAGTGAGAACAGTGGCAGTGCAGTCTGACCATTGGACCACTGCAGAGAGAGCGAGAGCTGGCTTGGAGATGCTGCCTGGATGATTTCACGGGTTGTATGACATATTCCCTGCACTGCCTGTTCTCCTGTAGCCTGCTTTTTAGGGAGCTAAAAGAAACAAAAACCATTTACCATCTATTCTGCCATCCCAGCCTTATAATGACCGCCCCAGGAGAACGTTACTGCTGCACGCTGTGTGCTCCAAACCCGCAGGAGCCAGAGGTTCCCGTTTATACGCCCGCAGCAGCCGCTAGTATTTACATTGCCCTGTGACTGCTCTCACCAAACACATCCCAGAAGTGTGAGCATCTCAGCCACGAGGCTCTGTTTACTCTCCTTTAATTACCAGTCACTGGTCCTTTTCAGAAAACAGGCTCTGAGTACGGGCAGGGGAAGCAGCCGGTGGCTGCAGAACGATGGGCAGTGGCCGGACAGCTGCCGGCTCCACGCCTGCCCCCTTTGCCAGGCCTGCTGCTGCTGCTGGCTGCCTCGCGGAACGGAGCGCTCGCTCTTCTAAAAGTACTTCCCACCTCCGGGATGGTCGTCTCCTGGAAGTCTGAGGATCAAAATTAATGAACCCCTTACACTTTCATGTGGTGAATAAATGTGTTCGCATTGCTGCGGGTTCAGTTAACTTTGCAATGCGCTTCATTCGCTCTTGCTGTTTAATCCATTAGCTTATTAGATATTCAAGACAACCTTGTAAGACAGCTAATAAGACAATGGCAACATCTTCATTTCGAAACTAATTAATAGAAGTACGGCATTCACATCCTTTGGCTAGGTTTAAACCTCTTGCTTAACAAAGTACAAGCAATCATTAAAATATACGCATAGATGCTTTCAGGCTTGTTAGAAGCTTTGCCTCTTATGTGTTTATGTATTGCTAAACATGAAATGATCACCGCCGAGTAAAGGCACCTCTCCTCAACTCTTGAAGACCACTGCGTGTTTGCTGTCATACACCACGCATCAGCTCACTGGTTTGTGTGCGTGACCTTCAGCGCACGGAGGAGCTTTTCCAAGGCCGAGGCCCCAGCGATGAGATGGGATGCACTGGGATGGGATGTGACGACGTGCTTGCGCACCCTCCGCCGGGTGGGATCGTCTGAGAGCTGCTCTGCTGGGAACGAGGAGCAGCAAAGAGAGCTGCGGCGGGGGACAGGCGTGATAACATCTTGCCGTACAGATTCCGTAATTAATTTTAATTTCCTTAATTAAGTATTTAGTCTTTGGGGAGGGAATATGTAGAAGTTGCTTCATAAACTGACAATGGGCGATTGTTCTCAGTTCCTTATCCTGGAGGCACGCAGGATAATGGGAGCTATATAAATACTTGGACAGATTGATTATATGGAGCAGATAGGAGTCCCCTGGCACAGGCCTCTCATTGCTTGCAGAGTAATGGATACTGCCCCGCTCTTCCCGGGCACGTCACCGCTCCCCCATTTTGCAAGAAGTCAAACAGACTTTGTCTGAATGCAGCTACTGGGGGACAAGCAGAACAATACCGAAATGAAATACAGAAGAAAATGGACAAATGCTGCTGAATTGCCACCGTCTGTTGTGGGCAAGGGCAGCCCAGTTCAAAATCAAAAATTGGAGACATTGGTAATTCCAGATTCAAAGGGGAGAACTTAACAACTTTATATCCAGAATTCATTTTTCCGTGGAAAAAATCTTTACAGAGTGACTCCAGCAGCTATCCAGTGTAACGTCACGTACCTGTGCCAGATCAAGAGGTGATACTCCGACAATGTTCGACTTATCCGACTTCTTGGTTCGATGTGTGGAGGCTTCATTTCAGCATTAAAACTTCTCCGCAAAGGCAAATTTTGAAGAGTTATGGCTTGGGTAGTTAAAGAAGTGGTTACTGATTTAACCTCTGCCAGAAAAATCATCCCTTCATCAAGCATTAAATCAACAGACAACAGAAGTTGGGGAAATGATGTTATTAAAATTCTAGTATCAGAATTCCCAATACTTTTCCCCAACACGCATAAAAAATAAAATGATATAAAAGAAAGCCAACAGATGCAGTGTCATATGGACTTGCTTAATGGCAATGCTTAGCCTTTCAAAAAAAGATTTACATCTACATTCACTACTAAAACTTGACATTTGCATTGAATAATTCATAATTTGTTGCTGGCTGTGCTTTGCTGCCTTTCTTACGTGAGTGAATCTAAGTAATATCTCTGCTGTTGGGGAAGTAGATCAATCCTTACATATGCAGATATTTTTGTTGTTACTCTGTAAAGTGTAAATATGTATTTATCCGAACTGATGTTAAAATTTCCTCAGCACGAGCTCTGCCCGCGATGGAAATGCTCTGTACAGATTTAATTCACTACGTTACTGCACTTTCAGCTAATTCTCCCACAGCTATTCCAAATATTTTAACAATAATCACATGTAGCTTAGACGTGTTTCTGTGCCCACACGTGTCATGTTTAAGATGAACTCCTGCCACCTGCCTCTTCCTACAGCTGCAGATGGGATCGCTGCCAGGGCTCCTGCGCCAAGCTACGGAGACTTTCACCCTTCTACAGCCTGTCACCTCCTGCCCCTCTCTGGCCTGAGCACGGAAGGGAAGGGCATTTGAAAGGCATTTGAAGGTTCTCCTGGATTCAGGATCCACACAGAAACTCAAAGTGGGTACCAAAGTAGGATCTAATGTGCAGCTTCTGTACAATTTATTGCCATGTTGTTTCTAATAGCAGCCTTGCAGATTTTAGGGTTGCAAACACCATGCTTCCACTGTCATCTCCTGAAGTTTGTACTTTAAAAAATCTAATTTTAATTCTCAATCTTTATGGTCTGTTTCAACCATTCCTTCACAACCAAGTTAGGAGCTATAAAGGCTTAGGTAGCATTGTTCTTTTCCTGACACTTCATCTGTGATTCTAAGAGAAGCAAACTGGGGGCTTTGGCCCACCGTCTGGCTCCCCTTCCTGTCCGTTGCCTTCTTTCCTGGTGCTCAGGGAGAGGTTTCTTAGTTAATTAACTCCGACTAATGGCTCAAGTAGTGCAACACCAGCAGATCCGCTACCATAGCGCATGCTGTAGTGTCTAAAAACTATCCTGCTTCTCTTCGGGTGAGTTCCTAGGAGTAAATTCCTTTCTAAAACTTGCAGAGCAGCCTGGGGCAGTCCCTGCAGTTTTGCGCCCTCCACCCCCCTTTTTATTTTAATTAACTAATTAACTTTTCCTCACCAGTGAGCACGTTTGCCTTCCACCGCTGGGGACAGAGCACTGTTCTGCATCCTGCTCTGAAGACTTGAAGACTTCACCCGGTGAGCCAATAGCCACAAACTCAAAGCATGAGCATCTAATGAGAAGTCTTTCATTGTACCTTTTTTTTTTTTTTTTTTTTAATTTAATTTAATTTGTACTGCTTTTAGTTCAACTTCCAAGGCATGCAAGGACTCCAACACCCGGTGCATAAGGGCCCCAAACCTTCTTTATGTCTTAAAACACAAATTAACAGGAAGGTTACTGTGATATCTGAAATCCCAAGTGCCTCAGTTTTCCTGATTTATATTAACTTTGTTGTAACATAAGTTTTTGAATACCTGAATAAGAAAGAGCTGAGTGCTGTCAGCAACTGAAACCACAAACAGCTGTTCTGGGGTGACATCAACTGTAACGGTGTAAGCAAGTTACTGAAAAAGATTTCTTTCCAAGTATTTTTATATATAGTTCATTACGTGTTTTTTTTCCTCACCAAGTCTCCTGCTTGAATCCCCCTCAAACATCTACGCTTGTCACCTGCGCAGCAGCTCTTTTTGGTTTTGCAGTAACTGGAAGTCTGCCTTAGTCTGGGCTGAAACACCAAAAAAAAGCTCTTGGAAACATTCTGCAAAACCAGTAGCTGTTTTGGGGTGTTTGCAATCCCCCTCCCACCTTTTTGTCTCATCAGTTAATATAATAATTCGTGCTTATTTCTGGGAAGCAGATGCCAGCAGCCAGACGGTCTTCTGTCATGTGCTGAGAACGATCTGCCTGTTTGGACGAGGTTTACTCTGTCTCTTTTGGGCCATCTTCCTTCTCTCTCACGTGGACAAGGATTTTGTTCGAGCCTCCTTGTACCCAGGTCATCTTTCTTTCTCGCCAGGTGCTTCCCCCCCCCAGTCCCAAGCCAAGAAAATTGTGTTACAAATCAAACAGGCAAAGGAGCAGGCAGACCACTCGGGTATCCATTTCTGAACGCTGCAATGACACCTTTGTGCCCAAGCAAAGTCATTCCACTATGCGGGGTTGGGGGTTTGGGATGTCTTTGTAGCCATATTGGCAGGAAGAGCTACGAAGTCTTGTTTTGTCTGAAACTGCAAGGATGTACAAGACTAAATAATGGAACTACGGGTTCTCCTTTTGGCCACAATTAAACAAAATACAGAAAGTTTTATTTTTCAGGGGTAAATATTTACTTTTTTTTTCTTCAGAAACAGAGATTCCACAACTGATCACAGGTAATGGCAAACTCTTACACTTTTGGTTATTTTTACGACATTTTTTTTCCCCCTCTAGGAAAAATTCAGAGTGAAAAGCAAGAAATTATTTTGCTGGAACTGAAAAAAGTGGTATTTCTCCCAGGAGTTAAGAATCGCCTCTCTTTCAAAAAGGCCTAAAATGACTGTGACTTGGTGAGATGGGAACTGCTGGGGTAAGATTAAACACAGACTCTGCTGTGCCTTTCCATCCCAGATTACGCGCGCACAGATGTGAGTGTTCGCATACTGTAGGTAAGTGTGAAGCAGACAGAATCAGTGTAGAGGGTTTTGTTTTGTTTTTTGAGCTGGAAGCATTTATTTTTTCACATTTTTAGGCTATTGTTTCTTTGTAGCCTTAATTTCGGTACCTGACATTTCTCTGGGGCAAGAACACTTATTTTTCTTTTCTGCCTCTCCTGGTTACCGGGTTTAAGTAGCAGTCCGTAGGCCCTGACACCGCGGGAGGACTTACCTGCACAGTTTCTGCCCCGCCGGACCTCGCCACGCAGGTGGCTGTAAGGGAGCCCTCGCTCTCCCATCCGTTAGTGGAAATATTTTAGCACATCTGAAAGCTGGACTCAGATTGTGACCTTGCTCACTCACCGGCATGGATTCCTGCCTGACACTGACATGCCAGCTGACCCCACACGTGCACGCTCGTGTCTTTGACTCCTGACAACCCACACTGTCTGTGCAGTAGCTGTGGGGTCTGGCTCTGCAGAGATGCTGCCCTCTCCCCGCTGAGCTTTAGCCCCAGGAAGTATATGAAAACCTTTCTCATTTTCCATGGCTTTTCTAGAATCGAATTTTCCAGAAAGCACTCTTGTATTTTTTTTTTTTTCTGTTCTAAATCCTAAACCCTTATCTCCTGTTGCAACAGCATTCAATTACAGACAAATTCTTATCTCACAGCAGGTAAAAGTGTGAGAGATGAAATCTCTCCAGAACGTGTTTTGTGAGGGCTGTTTTGAGTCAAGTCAAATCTCTGATTTTTTAAAGCCACAACAAGAATTTCTTTTGAGCGTCCGTAGCCAATACAGAAATAGCAGAACCGGGCAGGGAGCGAAGTGAGCCAGGGGGGCCCCGACTTGCCACCGCTTAGCTCCCAAGCGCGAAGCAAATGCGATGCGTTGCGGTTCCACTTCAGGGTGCTTTCCTCCACTTTGCCTGCCGGCGCGCAGCACTGCACGAGGCTGGCGGGACCTTTTGGGGCACGTGTGCTCGTGCAGCACTTTGCAGCAGCACCCTACGGTATGGCAACAAACGGCTCCTGCTGACTCTGCACGAGTGGGACCGCACAAAATACGCGAGTGAGGGCTCTCCTCTGTGGCTGTTCACCTCCCGTCCCCGGCAGCGCAGCGCGTGGTTGGAGGAGCCGCAGCAGCCGGCCGTGGGCAGCCACAGGCGGCTTTTTTGGAAGCCTGGACGTGTTTTTCTGGAGTTTGTCTGACCTAGGTTCGAATTGAGCTTGCAGCGGATTTTGAGCTAAAATATCTGTTTGCATGGTTTGGGTTGTGTAAGTCAGCACCAAGCTGAAAGCAGCAGGTTAATAACGATACTTCCAGGCGCCTCTCAAGGGTGGACACCGGGTTGCTCAGTTGGTGCCGGTACAAAGAGCAGCGTCAGGGAACTGGAGGCCGTGCTACGGGGCGCTGCCGTTGGACGTGGATCAGAACGTCCTGGTTTTCGTGAGCAAAGCTTCAACAGCCGTCAGCTTCCTCGACTTACCTGCCAGAGGCTGCCCGGGATGACACTGCATTCACGGAGGACACAAACTAAGGACAGGTAACCAGATTTTAGGCTTAACTGTGAATTCTCTTGGCTTTCATACATTTAAATCAACTTTGACCTTGTTGTTTGCTATTTAATTTGATAGCGGTGCCCATGGCCCCGTTTAAGACTGGGCACCCCGTTGTGCTAGGCATCTTACAAATACACAGGAAACATAGTCCCTGCCCCGAAGAGAACATCACAGGAACTTTTTTTTCTGGTGATTTAATCATAATATTGACAACTTTATCAAAAATTACAAAACTGATAATAAAAAAATTTCTAATTCTTAGTAAGACTAGAATGGGTTTTTTTAAAAAATAGAAAAGCACTTTTAATGCTACTGCTCTTCTGGAATTCTCACATTACAACCCTACATAGCAAAATACAAACTGTAGCTAAGAAAGGTAGCAGTCCTAAGGTAATTCAGTCCACCATGAGCCCTCTAATAACTCTATACCAGCAAATTCAGGGACTCCAAAAGGATATCACATTACTTAGAAACCTGATTTAGGAAACACCTTTAAGTTCTTTCTAACCCCTAAAACCTTAGACTGTGAGTATAATAGACCTGGGACATCAGAGGTGGGTTGTCTTTTTTTTTTTTTTTTTCCTTTTTTTCTTTCCTCTGTGGATAATGTTTTTGCAGCTGATACCAGCAAAACGTTCTCTTTAAGAAGTGAAAATATGAAGAAAATCCATCGGAATAAATGAAAATATTTTTATGGTGTTCACAAAATGCACCATAATAGAAAGAGGAATTATTTTCTTTAATTTGAATGTCATCTGAATGACTCAACCACATTGTCACCCACTTAGCAAAAGAAAGCATAATAAATAAATAAATAAATAGACAAGAATATGCAACACTTTACATCCTCAAAGAACCACGTAGTGCCCTAAGCTACCGAGATCCTGATCGACTTTGTGGGCTCGCTGTGCTCAGCCAGCTCAGTTCTGGGTGATTGCGCCATGTTAATGACAAATAAAAGCGTTGTTCCACTTTCCACAATGGAGTATTTTTTTTCCACCTTTTAAATATAGGAATTCTCTCTTAAATTAGAAAGTAGGCAAAAAGTATTTTTTTTTTTTTTAAATTTTCATTTTAAGTCTTCTATTAGAAAAAATAGAGATTTATTAAACAAAAAATAATAAGGTAGAAAGAAGGGTTGGGCCTCCATCAAAAAAGTATATTATGCTTTAATGCAAAGAGAAAGAAATGGCTCTAAGGGCAAAATTCAAGTATGAGTGACCAGTTTTTTAATCGTAAAGTAGGTGCAACATTTTTTAAAATGTTACAACACCGCATGACCTGTAATGCTCACAATATTTACATTAACTGCTTACATGAAACCATAAAAACTCTAAAAGAGAAAAAAATTTGTATGGACTGAAACAAACTACTCCTAGCACCCACATCAATGCCATCATTAACCAATGAAATCAAGTGCACAAAAATACTTTACATAGTCTACTGATGTAAAGTATACATCGGTGAGAAAGTACAAACCTAATTCGTTAAAATGCCAAAAGAAGGGTTGGTCGATACAAACTCCGCTCTAGGACAGAAAGCAAAGGGGGAAATAAACTGAACTGCCCAGGCGCACACGCACGCACCCTCGCACACACCCCCGTACCTCTGATTAAACGCACAGGTGTGGACAAACAGCGGAAAGCAGGCGGGCATGGAGAAGGGACAACATCGACGCTTTAAACAGAACAAACACAGCAACTCGTAACAGAAAAATGCCAACTACGCTACACAAAAGAATCACTCCACATGAGTCTGCGTGTAGGACCGTGGCGTTACACACACGACAAATGAACCTACCCCGCGGAAGGAAGGGCTCCTGCCTCCAGGCCCCTGTAGCCAGTGTAGCTATTGCGATCCCTCGGGCTGGGGAAGGAGTGGGAGCTGCTCTGCGGGACATGAGGAAGCGGGGAGCCCGGAGGTAGTGCTTTGCGCTCCGGCACGCGAGAGCCGAGGCTGGGGGAGCCTGCGGGCCCGTGGTCCTCGGGGGCAGCCGGCCTCGGTCATGTCACTCTGCGGAGACGTAGGGGGCTCGGGCAGGGCGCCCGGGCAGAGGGGCGGCGGTGGCGCGTGGTCCCGGCGCCCGGAGAGCGGCAGTGCCACCGGCTTCGCGGGGCGCTGACCGCTGCCAGTCCGTGGCTAGAGAGTGAGATTCGGGAGCTCAGGGAGAAAGGCGACCTGAGGTAGGTGGCGGGCCCGGGCGAGGAGGGGGGGTTACGGACTCCACCCGGGGACCGGGAATGGTGAATTATTTCGGGAAGCCTCGAAGACAGAGGATGCCATTGCTTCCATCACCATCACCACCATCCACGTTGAAAAACAAACAAAAAAGAAAAATAAAACGAACTAAAATGGAAATAATGTTGTGCTACACTTCCGTTCGTTAATTTTATAATGGCTCATAGCTTTAGACTTTTAAATCTGTAGTGTATTAATTTTTTCTACATATGTTTCACATTTCTCACTTAATATAACATAAATAATTTGGTTAATAGATTTAACCTGCACATTTCAGCCACATTAATATATATAAGAATCTGTTAATGGTATAAATAATTCTTTTTAAATAAAATAAATCTGATATGTTACATAATACTGATAAAAATTACTGTTGCTAATAGTTTTGTAAGCCACCCTCGATTTTTTGTTTTAATACTGTGAGATGGATCTGGAATCACTTTTCTGAACACTGTGGAGCGTGCCCTTTCGTTCTACTGCAAAACCAAACCGCAATCAGCACTGATCACATCATTAGGTAGGGCCTCTGCCCCATTAAAAGTAAACGCGATGGTTAATGACGTTAGATAATTTAAGCTAATTAATCTAGGGGGTTTGAGGGGTCAGAGTTACTGGGGATAGAAACTGTTTAGTTTATCAGGTGGCTATGAAACTTTAACTACAGAAATGGCTGACTAAAGTAGTTCATCTACTTTTTTTTTTTTTCTTTTTAATAAAATCTACAGCATCCTACTTTAAAAGTTAAGTAAATAAAAACGCAACCGATGGTTGCAGCCTTTGAATTATTAATTAGAGCTGTGATCCCACGTCCCGTTAGGAATCTGCAAGGTTGCACTCTCCTACAGAGACCTGAATGGAGTACAGTACTTCCAGGCAAGGTTCATTCCAAACAGACAGTATAAATGAACACTCAGTGGCGTGAAGTGTATGTCATAATTAAGGTATTACATAATCATGCCTTCTCTCTGCTGTTAAATACAAAAACAGCATCTTTTACATTATCATATAAAAGCATTTAGGCTGTATTTTTATTTATCACTTTACACTGGTAGTCTCTTGTATGTGTACTCAATAGAAACCAAAGAATTTTGTACACTATTTTTTTGTACAATAAAAGATAAAGTGTGCATTAGGTACGCTTGTACATGACAATATTGTACAATATTTACATTTCAGATATCACCATGAAATTCTGTATTATCTATATACACAATGAAAATTTCTCAGAAACATTTGGACTATTTCTTATAATCACAATTTTAGTATTATAGAAAAAAAAATCAGTAATCATCTGACATTGTTACTGTAACCTTTCAAGAGTTTTGATTGGTTTATCCAGCAACTGCTATCCCTCCTAATCATCAAAAATATTGTACCACTACTCCACGTAGCACCCTGCGGTGGTGTCTATCTGTCTTCATATAAATATTGATATAACCACGTCTATACCAATACCTACATATAGACTTATGTGCACGTTCGTTTTGATAAGTACTGGACCAGTAACAAAGACATTCAATGTTATCTAGAGATCTTCCTCCTCTTGGGTTTTGGAGGCTTCACTTGTCTGTCTCCCTGTGGGATTTGGTGGACCTAAAAACAAGTATATTTACAGGTTAGCAAAGGACATTGGTCAAAGTACCCGGCCACAAATAAACGAGTTACGGGATTGCTTGGGCTGCTGCTAGGCTGCCCTCGCGAAACCGTTCTCAGGATTTCCCGTTTACACAGCCCGAATGAAAGGGGAGCTGGAGAGCTGTCCAACAGTGCAGAAGGGTACCGACTGCCTAATGAGGAGCTCAGCCCCGAACAGCAATTACGTCCAATCCCACGAAACAGATCTCTATAAAGCATTTTGACGTTAGCGATGAAGTAGCAAGCCTATGGTGAGAAAATACTGCTAACGTGGAAAAAGATCAGAGAAGCTGAATTCAGGTCTGCGGCAGCCTCATTAAGGACACGCTGCAGTTAGCAAGGTCTGCTTCCAGCTCGTTATTAAAGCGATGTGTTTGAATCTGAGTTCGATGCTAGATGGATTCGAGCACAAGAGTTTCCCATCGCTGGCCGCCCAGCGCAAAGCACGGCGTGAGCAGCGGGCGAGGCGGGCAGGGCACGGAGTGCCACCACCATCTGTCGGCAGCCGGCAGCCTGCGCTCTGCTCAGCGCCGCTCCCAGCCCCGGCAGCGCAGCCACAAACCCCGGAGCACCGTGCTGAATTACTTCCTGGGTTCCTTTCTGAATTCCTGCAGACCGCTAACGTTTCCTACTTATTTATTGGCTCTTTCCAGCAGAAATGATGATTTAAGCTCATTAGCTTGTTTGCACATGCTTTTCATTTAAAACGTAGCTGACGACTGAACAGCAGCAGCTGAAAAAAATGCGAGCCGCTAAAAAGGGAAGCGCTGATTCCCTGTGACTGCTTCTAAGAATCGTAATTTTCATGGAAATAAACCCTGATTATGAATTTTGGGCCCAGATAATTAAAATATAAATCAAGACGACGTACTGACACACAGGCTGGTAGATCAGCTTGCCCGCATTAGGAAACTACCAGATGAGCAAGTCCTGGTAGAGCAGTTTCCCCTGAGCCACTCTCTATCTGAGTTAAAATATAATCACAGCGAGGTCTGAGCACTGCTGCATTTGTGCACGGAGGGCAGGTGGCTGCCACCAGCAGCACGGGCCGGCCCAAACGTCTGAGGGGTGCTCTAAGTGGCACGGAAGATGCGTGTGCCGTACACATCCCGTGGGTACTTGCAACAGATCCGCAGTCAGGACCTGCTGTCCTTTCCTTCTAATCAAGAGGAAGACGTTTCAAATCAAAACTCAATCTTATTTAATCAATTCACAACTTTAACCAAAAGATTTGGTTTTGTTATTACTTATGGCAACCACTAAAAGCAACTGAATAATTTATTTAGTGTTTCTTGGTGGCTCTGAAACCAGCTTTGAGCCTGCAGATCTGTCCAGATTTCCTTTTACGTGCTCTAGCAGCTCCCCTAAGTCTTGCTCATCCCTCTAAACATGCGCGTGTACCGGCATCTTTAGGACTGAGCATCGCATAACCAGAGAAAAAGAACTACGCAGTCAAGTGCTTCATAATTAATAATTTGCAGAACTACCAGTGATGAGATACGGGAGGTTATAAGTACTGTGACACACTTCTCTGCATGTTATAAAGGAGTTACAGACGTGTTCTAAATATGAACGACTACATTATATAAGGAAATGTTACACTGGAAAGATACTGGGCTTACCTAACAACAGTGTAAATATTTTTAAAAGAGCACTGTTAGACTTGATACCAGGGACACCCTTTTTAACTTACCTTTTAGGACAGTATCTTTGTCACATGAGGAAAACTTTATTCAAAGGGTTTGATACTCAAACAAATGATGCTTTTAAAGGTGGTTTCAGCAAATGAGCCTGATTTTGTGTCACCAGCCAGAGAAAACCCCTGGAATGTGAGCTGGACTGGAACTTATCAAGACAATACCAGGCTGCATGTGTAAAGTATGTCCAGGTATCTATCTTTTAAAAACACATATAATTGGCAATGCAACTAAAATGATACATCTTTTCCCAATTTTTCAGAATAACTGGACATTTGCAAACAGCTTGTCAGGCAAGAAAAATATTGAAAGTTCCCCGTTACTTAAGAAAACACAAACAAAATTTACAGAAAGGAACCCAAATCGACAATCCCAGCCTCCAACTGACACACATGCACAAACAGAGAGAGAAGATGAAATTATTGCTAATGTGAAAAGAAACTTACATTCCCAGACATTTTGTCTAGTTCACTCATGGCCTCATGTATAGCAGCTTCTAAATGGTTATTTAGCTTTCCACTTCTAGGAAGAAGAAATTAATGTTATCAGTAACTTAGTAGCAGAAAAACACTTACAATTAATAATAAATGCATTAATTCATCAGACACATTTGAGTATCCGGAGAGCCTCCCAGGTTGTTACAGCACAAACAGCAGGAGCAGATCCCTGTGTGACACTGTGCCAACTAAAGGCTTGCGTTAGAATTGCAGAAGAAAAATTAAAGGCAGCGACCCGGACTGTTAGTTACAGTATCTGCGGGACAAACGACAAGCAAGCGCGCTCCACCGTAACAAAGCGTTTTGTGCGCTCCTTTTGTTATCGTCTTATTTTCACTTCACCAGCGAGAAGCGCCAGCCCTGTGGGCGCCGCCGAAGCGCGGAGAGGCTGCTCAGGACTCTGTGAGGACCTGCAGTGCTCCTCAGCACCCCTCGCCTCTCCTGCTGCCCGCTGGACGCTGCCTTCGCCTTGCCCCGGTGGCTCCACTTCAGCGACACCCCTGCGAAGGGCTGAGCAGCGCGGCGCTGCCTGCTCGTAAAATCACTGCGCGCTCTGCCAGGCCTTCCTCCCGCCCAAAGCGGGAAGCTTGCACCTCAACGTCCCTCCGAGTTTCACACCGCTCGAGGGACGCACGGCACAGCGCTCCTCCCAAACGCCCGGCGATCCCCTCGGGGCATGTCGGGGAAAAAGGTGCATCTGGGCACGGGGAAGTGTTCCCTGCGGCAGCCTCCAAGAGAAGGGAAGCTTCTTCCAAACCAAAACCCACCCCAAGCGCATCTAGAAGAGTTGTGGGCTTGAGGAGAAATGGGACAGATCCTCCAGGAGATCAGAGATCGTCCGGTGCACGCCCATCGCGACAGCCTCGGGATGCTCTGATTATGCACAGAAAAACTGTAACAGGAAAACTTGTCCCAAGGCTGGCACCGATGGCCAAGGCACTGGGACCGTCCTTCACAGAAGGGGACACTTACTAAATAAATCTTCCCTTTTAATAAAGAGAGAAGGACCATGGTGTCAGCTGGGATGGAACGCAGGACTCGTCCTGCTACACAGAGCTGTGCACGTCTACCTAAGGCTTTGAGCAAATTCGTTAAAACCGGGGTAAAGGAATTTAGAATGATGTATCCTGATTAAGTTTAAACCAGCCAGAGAAATTATAAAATAATCTGAAATATAGGTTCTTATACACAGCTGGCCATGGCCACATGGCTTTCTGAATCAACTCAGCTCGACTGCTTGCAAAACCGAGTTTACGTTATGCAACCCGGACAAGTAAGGACGCCCTGAGATACTAAAAATGCCGAGCAGAATATTGTTTAGTGGCAACGTCACCTCTAGAAAGGCACCATGAGGGCCCCATTTGTAATGCAGCTGTATTAAGGACTGATAACGCCGCTGATTTGAATGTCATCTAGAAGCAGCTTTCAGATCGCAAGTTACTGAAGTTATTTAATCAACATGATGCCCTGTCAGCAACCTCACACGTCTTTATCAGATTTTTTCCCCCTGCTACTTCACAATCTCCTATTTTGGATGGTTGAATAAAAATTAAGCAATGTTTGGAAACCCAACGTGAACTGCTTTTTAATATCATTTGCCTAAAATTCAAGATTAAATTAAGATTAAATTAAACTTTGTAAGTTTGAATTTCTGCTTTAACAGAACTGCATCTGAGAGGATGTTCAGCATGCAATTAATGGGATATTCAGCGTTCGGTAGCATCTTAGCAGCAACCACTTCTAACAAACTGGCAAGTTTGGATATGGTGCGGTAGTTTCGCTATTTCTCTGTTAACAGAATAGGGGTGGAGGTTTTCACTGGAGATGGAATTTTTTACTCCGTAAGCACAATAGAAAGTACGGCAAAACCAGCAGTGATTGATGTGACTTAATTTATGGTGATTTTCACTGTCATAATGAAACAGCCCTAGCAATTAAGATAATCAAAGGCAGTATTACACAGCATGCAGATTTCTCCCCCCCGTTTTTCCTCCTTCATGTCTCGCCTTCGGGTAGGATGACCTCTTGAGGTCACTTCCACCCTTATTAGATGCTTAGGAAATTTTTGCTATTAGTCCAAAGAGCCATTTGGCAGTATTAAAAATACAACTGGTGATATGAATTGGAGTCCTAAGACACTGATGGGTTTTTTCCACTAGCCACATTCCACCGTGAAGACGAGGACCTGCCCTTGAGTCGAAGTTTCAGCAGTGCCCATCACCAAAACACGCAGTCACTGCAACAACAAAGCAGAGACCCTGACACCGGACAAACTTGCGCCAGGTATGACGCGTGATGCAAACCGACCTGTAAATGCCACTTTTGTCAAACTCCATTTAAAAGATTCTAGCAGTAGGTTCCCTCTCCCGTTAAAAAGCAGCACTTCGCCGCTGCTCGTGCTGCGAAGCCGTGCGAGCACACTCGTGCCCTGCAGAGCCGCACTCCACGGGGAAAACGGCACACGGCCAGCAGGAGGGACGTCGCCGACCCGCCTGCTCCAAGCTAAAGCCACGTTCGAGCCTCATTCAGACATAAGTCAGCGTGCACGGTATGGATGGAAACGGTAGGGATGGCAAACGGCACATGCCTGACAAAACAGAAGCCCAGAGGGGGAACTAAACATGGAGAGAAGCTGAAAGCACGGGAGGAGATGGCACCGGCATTGGGTGATGAGCTGGTGCCTTGTTTATGGCACCTCGATGTCATTTTGAGGGTCCGGGTGCTAACCTTGCTCTGCTCAAGACACCAAACCTCTGCAGTGTTGGCCCATGCTCCTTAAAACTAATTTCTCCTGGACTTCTTTACCTACGTCTTTGTATTACAGAAGTGCCCAACGTGGTGTCAGTGCTGGTGTGTGTAAGTAATGAGTATTTATCTGTGCGGTAACGGAAACCAACAGGAGTTGTGTTCCACATGTAACTACTATATCTAATGCTTAATCCTCCAAGGTTTTGGACCTTTGTGCAACAAGATGCTACAAGCATATGTATCATGGAGAAGACCATAAGGAGATAAGAGCTGTTTCAGATAAACTGAGAACGGACCACAGGTAAAAGAGAAGGGGCTGCCCTCTGGTCCACACCAAAAGAGCAAATTACTTGAAATATGAGGTACAGACAGGGAGAAATACAGGCAAAAACCTGTAAGGGCTGTAAAGGAACCCTAGGACCAAGGGCACCCAGGGGCCCCACACTGGGGCTATCTGACAGCAGTGCCACGAGAAAGGGCACGGGGCTCCGTGCAGGTCTAGACAACCCCCAGCCTGCCAAATATATGACTGCAAGTCAGAAGACAGGAGGTTTTCTTAAACTGTGTTGCTCACTCCAACCTTAACAGCCCTGCAGATCAGCGGCTGTCGCCTCCTCGCGGCACGTACTTTGTGTCGGGGAGCAGAGCCAGCACCCGGCTGCCAGGAGCCCCTCTCACCCTACAGCTCCAGCACTTGGGGACGGTGAAAAATAAAAGATGGCATTGTCTCACTGGCATTAAAACTATTTCTGGTAAGCACTGCGTGACGTATAAATAGAGGAAAAGCTGACACCTTAAATGGAGCTGGAGACAAATAATTATTTAATCCTGTTAAGCCCATGCTTCTTGTTCTGAAGACAAGTGGTGTGAGCGGACGTGACACTCTCACCCAACGTAATGCATTTTCAGTGCAGGAGCAAGCGCACAGCAGCATCCCAGAGCAACCCCAACCACAGCACCACCTCTGCTCTGCTGCCCTTTTACAGCTGTCGAGGTTTTATTTCTCCTCAAGTCAACCTCATTTTCCTCTTTTTGTCTGTGCTTTCTGTTTCATGCCCTAATATTCAATGTTTCACAGGCTTTCCATCCCTGTACCTCGATAAATAAAGGCTAAAAGGCCCGATAAAACCAGGCAGTTCATACACGTCTGACGGAGAGTGTAAGGGAAGCCCCGCACCGAGCCGCTGCCTGGTTACACGCAGCCAGACTTCACAAGGTCTGCAAAGCTTCTCGGCAGTGGGAAATAAACGGAATTTATCGGAATAAACCTGTGCTCTGCCTGCAGCAGCAGCTGACAGAGGGAGAGGGAAGAGATAAGAAGGGCAGATCTTGTTAAAAAGCGCATTTGGTCAGAAGAGTTTTGATGTAATAACTTTTTTAGCCGTAAATTAGAATCCCACACATGAAAGCTCAAACAAGCAGGCTGACATTTTACAAAGGCTACTGTAAATATCAGAAGATGCAATAAAAATGCAGATACCAAAGATCTCGTGATTATCATAACCAACACAAGGAATTCAGAAAATTAACTTTTCTGTTTGGCAGATCTGCCAGGGTCCCCAAAATGGGAGGCTCTGGAAGCAAAAGAATGACATAATAACATCCCTCCGGCAAAGGAATGAGCGTTCACTTACTTTCTGTTCCTTTTTCTGGCTCGGTTGTAAGCTTCTAGACCTTCTGTTAGTGTCTTCAACTTCTCTGGCTCCACCTGAGTGAAGGTATGAACACCAAACCACATTACCCAGACCTGCAATTATTAAACACCGCTTTTACTTTACTGCTAGACATGCATTATTAAGGAGCCTAATTTTCAGCGCATCCATACGACACCGACCTTCCCAGCAAAGAAATTAATGTATAGCTACACACACCCCCTCATACACGTATCTACACACTGTAATTTCTCTACATATCCACACCATTAATAGCAATACAAAAACAGAAGGAAAATAGTATTTTAGAACACAGTTTTTTATATTGTTAAGGTAAATGCTGTTGTCTCACATCCTGTACTCCCATTCTACCAATATATGGGACATCTCTGAGACTGCCTGGAACAGCGAGTTGCCTAACACACGTCATACTGCTTTTACAGAGGCCATCAACGTGAACACGTGTTACATCACCTCACCCTCTGGACGCTGTATGTAAGGCCCCAGCTCGGCAGCGCTGCTGATGGCATGGCCAAACCCATTCCTGTCTCAGAAGAGCTCAGAGGCGTAAGGCCTTACAAAGATTGGGGTGGGAGAGGGCAGGAGGAACAAGCTTTACTTATTCACAGTAGGAAATTATGAATTTTAGCTACTGCTTGTTTTAGCCAGCTAATTTATCCATCCTGAGAAAGGGCTTTTAATTTTATATATTTATTTTTTACGTATTTATTTTTTTACTGAGCCCAAGTTTTAGTGATCTGCTGAGTCAGGAACGAATGTGAGCACATGCTCACCAGGGCTGCTGAGCTGCTGTCTGGAGTACTTTAATTGGAAGTTTAGGTTCTCTTGAAATCAACCAGAATTGTAATCTTTTAAGCGAGCTGTCCATAAACCACAGCATCTGATCACTGGCGCCACCAGTCAGTGCTAGCGTAAACAACACAAACACGAGAGGAAATGAATTACATGGTCTGTAGGATCTTATCGTGTGCCTTCACAATACAATATCCCACTTAACTTCGCATATTATTTTGATTTGGTTCACAGTCATTTCTGCTTGTAAAAATACAAAAATATGTTAAAACTACATCAATTTAAAGAAAATGACCTGATAAATTCCATTTTTGTCAGTAGCGTTATGTTTTGCTTGACTTATTTGCATAAGCTAACAAGAACCTTATATAGCATTTGTTTCATTAAAAAGTACAGCTTGTATTTTGACACAAAGAAAATTAAATCCATAAATACAAATTTATTAAGCATGCCTACATACAATCCTAAAAATAAATTTGAATGCAACTTCCATCTAAAGCCAACCTTTCGATGAATAAATAATTTATATTCACAACGAAACTGATTTTTAGACGTGACGATCTGAAGTTAATGAGCAGGCAAGTTGTCAAAATCTCCAGACACAATGCCAAATATAATACATGTTTAGACCAAATTTCACATCTTGAACTCCTGCATCTGATAACGAAGTTGGGAACTACTGCAGCTTCGGGAACTTAAAAGACGAGTCATTACTCGTGAAATCTGCACGCAGGGAGGCAAGATTTCTGTTTTCATGAAAAATATTCACTTATGCTACAGACTGCAGCACTTCTCCCTTCAAACTACGCGCACTTGGAATGCAAGGCTGCGAACACTTCACGCAATTCCTTTCCCAATCAGACTTTGTAAAAATACCAATGCATACACGTGAAATGCAATCGACTGAGGAGCTGCAGAGCCGTGAAGGATGCACAGAGGACAGAAGGCACAGGAGGTGCATGAGGCGAAGGGACCGGCCGCAGCAGCGGACGCAGCTTCCCTGTCTGCGATACGCCAACGCTCAAGCCCGCACCTTACAGCACCTCTGAAAACTACTAAAGAAAAAAACTTACATTTTTCAAACTGAACAGAATTAAACGGCAGTAATCATCCCGATCCTTTACAGCTGAACCTTTACTTTGTGGCGATGCTGAAGGGAGCACTCCAATGGCACCACACCCGTACAAAAGAGGAACAAACCGCAGCATTGCACAAGTCTGCCCTCGGGTACAAAGAAAAGCTAAAGGGTCAACCACTTGTAGTTACTACCACATTTGGGTAACAAGTGACTTATGTTAGAAAAAGGATCAATATCTTCGTTACAGGAATTGTGTGATGGTAGAACAGCCAAGAAACCCAAACCTGCTAGCGCTTTTTTGAAGCAGTGTCAAATTGCTTACGTAACATGGAATTGGAAGCAAGTATAACATATATTGGGATTAATCATATCACATCCCTTCATTTACAACACCCCCTTACAATAGTAATACATACAAACTGGATTTTCAGGACTCTGATAAACCACACCTATTCTTATCTCTAGGACGAGAAAAGCTCAGTTTCCTCAGGCAGGTATTTATACAGGCTTGGTAAGAGTCCAGTGTTTTATGCCACTCTATAAAAAAAACATTCATAAGCCAAATTATTATGAAACACCAAAAACTGTTTTTCCTATTGTAAACTTTTAGCATCAAGTACTAACTAGTTGTAAAATCCGAAAGAAATTAACTTGTGCTCTCACAGACAGGAGGCTGACTGCTAGCACGGCTCCCTGGCAGGAACTGCTGGATAATTATTGAAACTACAAAACAACATGCCCAAATTCTACATTTATGCCATTTTACATATATCTATTAGAGCAGAGAGCAAAATTTTCCCCCAGAGAAATCAGCAGCACCTTCCTAGTGAGACAGGAGCCCGCTCAGAAACACAGACTGGCGGAGCTGTGGGTCCTGCTGCCCCAGGCAGCTCTCACCAACGCACCGTGCTAGCTGCTCAGCACACAGAAGTATTATTACATATAATACCCAAATTCTTAATGGAAATAACAACCAAATTAATGTATGATATTGAGAACACAGAGCATACAATGCACAGCGAAATTCCAGAGCATGGCTAAAGCAATGTTACAATATCGGAAGCTAACATCTGATTACACAAACACTTTAAAAGATGTTTTAAGAAAGCTCCTCAGAAAATCATGCTTCCAGAACCACTGGTGACTCCCCCCATGAATTACAACCTTTCAGGATTTTCTGGAGTGCAGACTTTCTGAAGACCTTTTGGTTTTCAAGGTTTTTTTTGGTTTTCATTTCAATTTCAGACCAGGCTGTCCAAAGACCTGAAGGACGTGGCTGTGTGACATGTTATGGGAGCGCTTGAACACATGCACAGACTGCCACTGTGCACGCCAGTTCCTGCCTGCTTTGCACTAGAAACACAACTACGATACAGCACGTGCACATGCTCATCCTGCTTCTCACCTCGTTCCTATTTCCCAGCATCACTTAATTCAACCTGAAATCCTGACCTCTGAAAGGTCATTCGCTCTGTACTGCTTGGTGGTGAGAACCAGCCACACACGTATATAAATGTATAAATACACGTGTAGAACAACCATGAAACGGACGGCCTTCTGAAGCGAGGGGATCTGTTACACAGGACTTCCTGACGAAGAGCTTGAAAGTCTCTCTTGCTGCCTTGACAGTACTGCATCCGGAGCATTTCTTCGGTTTAGGAGGGATCCATAGGTTGCTTTCCTGTTGTTTGTGCTTCAGCATACAATAAAATCTATGCCACTAAACATGATGCCACGCAATGTGTTTAGATAATGTACACAAGGGACAGAAATAAAGAAAGCGGGTTTGCACAAAAACAAGGTTTGCACAAAAACAACCGTACGTTATGGTAAACACAAACTGGGAGTAAAGTTTAAATTACTATGAAATACAAATGAAAAAAATCACCTCCTTATAAAAGTTAAAAATAAAAAGCTCTTAAAACGTGTCAGAACAATCTTATAAATATGGATTTGCAATTAACTTTGTGAAATTAACACAAATACACACTTGAACATACATACAGTACAAGAACTGTATTCAGAAGTCATATGGGACCTTGACATTATTCACCTCCTAATTTTTCCAGTTTAATCCTTTACTGTTTGTGGTCTGTCTCATTTGCCTATAGTTTTAAAAATGATTTGTAACTTGGGAATCTAATCTTTATAAGGAACGAGCTCTTAAGCATGCAAGTGCTGTTACTAAAGCACGGTGACTTTTCTAAAGTAAATAGTTCTGTTCAGAGTACTCAGACGGGAGCTCCCTGAAACCGCTGAGGCTGCGGAGATCAAGGAAGAAGCCTTGAAAGAGAGACTGAAGTTCTCTTGAACTGGGGTTGAAATCGTTCCAGCCAAACAACGCCCCAGATATTTATACTACCAATTCATCAAAGACCTGACTCTTTGAGCAAATTATGTTTGCACATCAACCTCAGATAACTCCATGACCAAGCGCAGGAAGAGCAGCGCTGGTTACAACACAGAGATACCAGCTCTGGCTCGTGACATCCCTGAGCTGTGCACTGGTGGGACCTGGAGCACCCCTCGACGTGTTCTTGTGCTCTCCTCTGGGCACTGGCTTTTGGGCACTTCGTGAGTAAAGGAATACTTTGGCCCAACCTGCTCTGGCTACTCCTACATTTTTATGACTGTTGTCATGCAATCTGCTAGTTGGGAGTATGGGAAAAAGATACAATTTTCACGTGGTTTGACTTCTTCGTGCCAGAGGTAAAATGCTGTTTTGTTAGGTCTTGGCTTTCTACGTACGTATTTTTATAATTGGCATTTTTTAAAATAGCACTTTGAAAACATTTACATGTAGAAGATGTGAAATAGTTTATGAAAACTACAAAAATATAATGTTACACACTTAGTGGAGACTAGAATTTAAAATACTTAGCATACATTCTCTGACAAACATACTGTTAGTACTAAAAAACCTGGACTTCAGGACAAACGAGCAAATTGGAGTGCTTTCTTCACTATTATAAGATGTTCCAGACCTCTTTTCATGGTGAAATGCACGTATCCACACATTTCCTCCCAAGCAGTGTATGTGGCAGTCAGCAAGATTTTCCTTATTACAGACTCCTCAATCTGATCAGATCACAGTTTCCCTTTTTCCAGTTTTCACCACTTTTAGATGTCTCCATATGCCTTACACATTATACCGGTTTCTTTGGACACAACACCTTTAAGTTCACCTAAATATACACTGTGAGTTTAACAATTTTGGGGATAAATTCCATTCTACAAGCTGTAGTATGGAGGGAAAAAAAGCAAATTGTACTATTAAAATACGAGACAAGTTAAAAAAATAAAGGACCAAGGTAAAGCATTGATACGCTATGGTTTGTATAAGCATATGTACACGTGTATATAGGAAGATAGATAGATATGTACATATATATATAAATATACCTTCCCCTCCTCAGCGTTTTGTTGACATGAATTGTGAACTTCTTCTTCTCTTACTAGTTTTCCAGGCCATGAAGTCAGTCCTTTGATTTGGCCCCAGACCAAGTCGCCAACATTAAACGTCCTCGGCCTGTAATGTATCAGCTCGTTTGAAGAAGGGGAATCTGGATTCCTTAGGTCATCTTCACTACTGATGCTTTTAGCATCTGAAGGGCTAGGCACACACCCATTAATGCTTTTGGCATTAAAATCTCCATTGTAATGGATATAGTCTTTAACTAATGAACTTTCCAAGCTATTTGAGGAACTTGGAGATTGCTCTTCCAGAATCAGGTCTTGTTTAGAAGTGTTCAGCAACTCCCCAAATCCTCTGTTCTGCTGAGGCCTATTTCCATTTATGTGTGCACATCGTTCCACAGTGTTCTCCAGTCTTTCCTTAAAACTCATCATAGTTCTTTTGTAATTGTTATACCTGAAATTCTCCTCCAACATTTTATCACTTTGACAGTTTCGCTGTGATAACAGTATCTGATGCTGCTCGCCTTGTAATAATGGCAGTGTGGAGATGTTATTGGGCCTTTCGTGACAAGGACTACTATGGATATGTGCAGAGTGGTCTAGAAACTCATCACATTTCCATCTGTTTATCTCACTGACAGGACTTTGCTCCCCTTCCCACTGTTTTTTGGGTGTGTTACAACTTGTTGATTTGTAATATTCATACCCATCCCCTTCACTTGAATTTTTACCATGTTCTGAATTCTTCAGTATTCGTGTTCCTCTAGCGTTCCTTATCCTACCTTCGTGATCAGAAACAGCAATGTTTCTTCCATGGATTACTGCACTGACAGCACTAGAAAGATTTAATGGGTCACCAATTGAGGCTGTGAAGGCACTCATGGCACTCAAAGCTGGAATGGGACTCATTTGTGTTGTACTGCTAACGGCAGTGGTGATTACTACTTGCATTCCCTTGCTTGCAGCATCTACAACTGCTTTGTAGATAGCGTCCACTGACGTATCACCCTGAGCAGCGACATTGAGGTTATCCTTTGCCTGTTGTCCAAGAGATGGTTCAGTTCTTTGCTGCAAATCACAAGATGTTTCTTGGAAAGGAGGAAGCATAGTGTTGGAGCTCTCGGGAACTGGTGCCATTCCCATCTGAGAGATCATTCTTTTGTTTAGGACAGCAGCATCTTCCTGCATTCTCACCTGAAAAAAAAGGGAGAGAAAAAGATGGAAATTGCTGTTCTGCTTAAAACTCCACTTCAATAGAAAACTTTGTTTCATTTTAATAAAAAATTAGGATAGTGGCCAGGGGTGATTATTTGTTACAGTATATAAACAATTTTATTTTGGTTACGCATCAGTTGTGGAGCTTAATGCTGGATAAACTAGACAGAAAAAAAAATAGGAAATCAAAGCCATCAGCTGTTAAGACTTTACCTCACGGTTCAGAGTGAATGCCTTGCATGCAGTGATACAACCTACTATGTACTGCTGAGACTACATTTTTATCTCCTTTTTCACAGTCTTTTCTGAGGTTCCCTCTTCTGAAGTACAGCACCCGCCTTTTTTTCTCTGAAACCCTAGCCAACTCCACCAAGTATTTCAATATTTCTGTTGTCAACTATTCTCTTTCATTCCTTCTCAGACCCCCAGTTTTTCTTCTTTCCTCCCAACCAACTGCTCCTCTAGGCTCCTTACACGTTCCTCTTTCAGTGTCTAGAAAGTAGGCCATCACTGTCCCTTTGCAATTGGCCAGCATTTCTATTTTCTCCCTTTCGTTTATGTGCTTCTCTCATGGGATCTCTTTTTACTTTAGTCCCTTGTAAACCATGTCTGCATCCTTTTGCATTGCAGCTGTAATGTCAGGAACTGCCACAGTAAACTGTAACCTTCAGATTAAAGTAACTGTGCTTTTTGTATTTCTTGTCACATACGTAGGCAGTAAAGACGACATCAATAAGAGTGCTTTAATAAAAAACAGTAACAAACAAGGGCAAAATATTTCCCAAAGCTCCTTTAAATACTCACCATTACTATTTATATAACTGAGAAACTGAACCAAAAAATACTGAGATAAAGCTACCAGAATTCATACAAAAACAAAGGGAGTTAATAGGCAGCTGGAGGACTGTGATTTTGCAGTAGCAGTGAAATGCCTACACTGAGAAAATGACACGTCTTCTTTTTCCTTCTTAAAGGGTAAAAGCACTTGCTGGCACTATGCACGCTTCTCTCTTCACATCTCGAGTTCTGCAGCAACCACAGTAATACTGAATAATAATACGCATACTGTAACTCTGCTTTTATTACCTGTTTTGGTTGCTATGCTTCCTGTCAGTTTGTTAGTTTAATAGTTCAGGTTGCATTATGAAGAGCTATTTAGGTGAATAGCATGAAGGTATCTTTTTTTTTGCACGGTTTGTCACTGCATATTCATTCTAATCCCTGTTTTCTTCAATTTACACAATCTGCATCAAAGCTACCTCTTCCATTCAATTCCAGTGGGAACATACGAGGGATCTGGTCAATCGTCACCTATCATCATTTATTAAGTTTCTAATTACTGTAGAGAGGTATCAACATTTCCTTCTAACCATTGAATCTTTGAGCAGTCTAAAAGGGAATTCATGATTTTTTTTTTTTCAGAATGGAAAACAGTTTTGCCAAAAAATGTACGGTAATTATCAGAATGCACATAGCCTAATTTTTTCCAGTACATAGAGCACAGCTGTTTCCAAAGATACTATACCCAATTTCTAAGGAAGAAGGTATCAAGTTTCAGTAACAAATGTTACTGATTTGCAAAATCCAAAAACTACTGAAAGAGGCAAGCAATTGTATATATCATATTGTCTTAATCACTCAGCAAAAAAAAAAAAAAAAAAGTCAAACTATGGAGGATATAACTTTACCTACTTAGAGTTGCACATTTGTTTGAATATTGATTTAATTTTGCTTTCTACCTGGAAATTTTGGAACAGACATGCCATGGGGTTTGGGTTGTTAGCCGGGCCAGGAATTGGGGGCTGGCCTTGAAAGCCCTGCATGTTCTGATACCCCTGGAGAAGGTGCTGTTGCTGCTGATTTGAAGGAAACATCTGATTGTTGTTTAATAGCGACTGGAGATGACTCAGTTGATGGTTATTCAAAGTAGTGTTTATAGATGACATGTCACCTGTAATTCAAACACAGGGAAACATAAGTCAGTACAGTTTTCAACAGTCAGGAGGAATTTCCTTGACTCAAATTTCAACTGACTGCTAAGCAAATGCCTCTGTAAAACAACACTTTTCCCCTTCAATCTTCTACGGAACGGTCCTCAAGGCATGTGTCTCCTAATCTTTATTCCTTTCTTTCTTCAGCATTGCTTCTTTTGCATGTCACATCTATCTGGACTCTTTCTAAAGGTTTCTGACATGACTGTCAGTGCCTTTGGAACGGTACACAGCCAAGTATGGCAGAATGAGCTTCTATATACCGGTGTCTTGGAATCTTACTCTTAGTTTCCAAAGAGTGACTGCTTCAAACAGTACTGGGGTGGTGAGGGGGGGAGGAGGAGAAGAGAGAGAGAGAGAGAAAAAGAGAATAATTTAAAAAAACAACAAAACTTGTTTTTCATTAACTATGACAAAATAATGTGATCTAACTGCACGTGAGCAAAGGCTTTTTGGGTCATAAACATGTTAGTCCACACTCCACACATTTTCTGTTTTTTAGCATTCTAGAGATGCAATTGCATTAACATTTTCCATAAGATGAAAATCTCACTGAACACGAAAACTCTAGTTCTAGTAAAATAAGTATGCTGTTGAACCTGACTTTGTGATATAAAAAAAGCTTAAAAATGTATCAATTTCCTAGTTGTTTTTTTTTTTTTAACATAAAGTTCATGTTTTCCTTAAAATTTGCATTTGCAGAATCATTGGTTATCTATTTTACATTAAAAATGTCAAGTAAGATTGAGTTCACGGTAGCCATTTAGTAGGTAGGTATGAGGTATTAAGCAAAATACTTATCAGATCTACCACTATTATTTCCTCCTCCTACTGTAGGAGGAAACATTGGTTTATGTAGTCCAAAAATCAGAGGAGTGCTAGTTACATTACACATTCTGGGTAAAGTTCATCAAAAGACACAGGAGAAAAACTTGTATTTAACAGCTTTTTATCACTCATTATGGGATGTATGTGCTTGTTAGTCAGATATACCCTGGCTTTTTAAACTCCAAGATACAGTTAAAAAAAAAAAAAGAAAAAACAGAGCAATGAGAAAATATAAATACACAACAAAGGGCTCAAAGGGCAACCTTCCTCTTTGAACTTGTGCAAGGACTTGCTTTGAGTGCTTTATGTATTACTTTACAGGGAGTCTGCTTTCTGATGGTTTTGGCACTTTTGATTCATTTGGAAAAATGCACTTGGCCACTTTTCATCTACTGCACAGCTACTCGTACTAACCCTGTGATGCCACATGCACTTGAAATGAAACAGTGCATCCCAGAGATGCATCTAGGCTTTTATTACTTGAAAAATGAAACAAGTCCAATCGCTTATAGGATTTTAAGATGTATATAGTAGGTCTAGGTGGCATCAGAATTAAGAATGGAATATAAAGTAATTTCCAAAACCAGTGTGAAGTATTATGGAATTAAATTAGAATGTAGTTAAAATGTCTTGCAGTAACAGTTATGTTTTCTCAATAAACAAGCTGTAACATACAAAAGCCTTATAAAAAAAAGTATGATAAAGTGTCATCTTTAGAAACTAGAATCCGAAATTCCCCCTCCCCAACCCTCTTCCTTTTTTTTTCCTTTTATATCTGTGAAGAAATTGAACTTACCAAGCAGACCTGTCCCCAGTAGAGGGTTAAGTAGCTGTGGCACCACAGAGTTATTGTTGAGTTTAGCTGGACCAGATGTATTCCCAGCATTATTAGATATGTTCAGCAATGTTTCTGCCATTGACACCACTGCTGTCCCACCACCCAGGGTTGAGACAGACAGTGCTGCCACTGCTGATGATGTAGTGGTTGTGGTAGTGGTTGCCTGGGAGGAGGTGGCTATGGAAACCTCTGGATGATTAGCGGTGTTGCCCGATGCAGAGTTCAGGACACCTCCCACCAGCTGGGGATTCAAGGCCATTAATGCTGAGGCCCCAGAGACAGCTGGGAGGAGCAGGGGGTTAGAAGTAGTGTCAGTGCCTGAAAAGCTTGGTATAGGGTTCCCCAGGGGGTTGGTTAAAAGGGTCTCAACCCTGTTGCTTTCTGACTGATTGCTTGGCAAATGGTCAGGTGGGGCTGTCATCTGTGTTACTGAGGGCAAAGGGTTATTTTGCTGTTGCAGCAAATCTGAGATGGTCAGATTGAAAGATGGTAGGGGAAGCATGGCAGCTGCTTGGGCTTGGTTCTGGAGGAGGGTTGCTAGAAGCTGAAAATGAACAGGTTGCAATACCTGCCCATCCACGTCACTGGAGAGAAAAGCTAAAGCAGCATTTACATTCGGGTTGAGAAAACCTAAAGGGTTGAGGTTGACCTCAGACTTGCCTTCTCCTGCTGAAGGCTGCAGTATATTTAATAGATTCTGGTTTAGGAGATGTTGCTGATTCACTGGCAAAGAGATAGGTAGAGAACTGAGGAGGTTTTGATTCAAAGAATGTGGAAGATTGTTGTTTGAAGAGCTGTTCTGCGGGAAATGAAGCGAGTGTTCATGGCCAGCGAAAGGGAAATCGCTCCCAATGGGCAGCTGGCTCTGAAGTGGGTTTCCAGCTGCAGTAGTGACTATAACACCATCTTGAAGAACAGATGTTGTCTTTGTGATGGCAGGTTGGCTGGTGCCAGCTATGGCTATTGATGATGACGGTCCTGAACCCCCTGCAATGCAAAAGAACAAAAATGTTAATAGCATGCTGCCTGCTGGGAGACAGTCATCCGAGTTACAAAGCAGCTAGGTCAGTCCAAACCAGCAACGCTTGATACCCATGCACATGAAAGAAAATGCTTTCAGCATCCAAACTTGAGTGTTTTTTTTTTTTTTTGGTTTGTTTTTTCTTTTTAAATCCGAAGGAATCTGCCATCAACTACTTCAGATACTGCAGGCTGTACCAAATCTCATCAGAAATTCTCAAACTATACGCTTCTATTTCCCTTCAATTTCTTTGAGTGGTAATTTAAGAGGATTTCATTCATTACATATTTTGGTAAGTGTAAAACTAAAAGCAACCGTAACTTCATTTACTTTGTCATGGACCAATAATAAATTAACTACTAGGATGAAAGATCAACGCAAGGCATGAATGATGCTCTGTGAAAAGTGAGATGAAACTCTAAATGCAGATGTGAAAGCGATGCTCTTCTTTTTCCAGCTGTATTCCATTAATGGGGTTTTGGATAATTATTATCTAAAGCATTATTTTGGACTCCTAGAGAAAAAAACACAATGATTATAATTAACAATTTACAAAGAAAAAAAAAGTAAATAATTGGGTTGGTCTAGTCATATCCATCACTTGGCATGAAAAGAAGGATGAACTGGGTAGATTTGTGATGAGGGAAGAGGGAAAGAATAATAAAGTTTGTTTGGGTATCTTTGTACCCCTTCACCACAGCTGAAGTATAAAGTAAATTATTCATTGTCTTTTACTTCAGGCAGAGTGGTCACGCACAAGAAACATACAAGAGGAGGCCTGGAAAATTAAAGCAAGTGAAATTACCTTGAAGTACACCTTTCTACTTTATTCACTGGAGAACAAACAGTAAGAATATGTACTGAAATTATATACTGCATACGTAAAATATATAAAAGTATTAAACTGCGGTTTTGGTGCAATACAATTATTTTCTGTTCTCAATTGCCCTGCAAACATAGCTGACACAATAGAGATCAAAGGTATTGATTATCAGAAAGCATCAGTCATAATTTTTCTAAGCAAATACTATTTGGAAGGGGATATGTAAGTACGCTTTTAACCAGTAAGAGCAGAATCCAATCTTTACATCACTTTTAACTTAAAACACCTTTTTTTCAAGTACCGTAACATATCGACAGCCCAAAAAGGTATGAAATGAACACAGTTCATGAATCACTGCACTGAGCTCAGGAGAAGAAAGCCCATACGCTCTCTTGCAGGTACCATGATCATATTTCTATACAGAAGGAAAACAATAAATTAATGACAGGTGAAGGAAGAACAAATTGTAATCATAAAGCACAGGTTATCGTATTCTGTTGAGAGGAGAAATATGTTAGAGCAACAAAACCAGTTTTGTGACAAGCACATTTCTCTAGGCAGCAGTTTGGAACAAAAAATGCATAAGCATTTGGGGGGAAAAAAACAAACCATGCACTGAAAATATATATCCCACTGGAGTCCCACTTACGGCTGTGGGTTTAAAATTTCAGATTAGGCAGGAATGGCACATACTCTGTCTTGACACACCAAGAATCGGCAAACGCCTCATAAATACCTGAGAAACCAGCACCCACGCCCTCCCCTTCTTTCTAGCTGGGAAATACAGACTTCCAAATCACAGACACCCTCCCAAGAAAAGTTGGTGAAGAGCTGCTAATACGGGAAGCTGATCAGACGTTATTCAAAACCGCTATGAAGACACTAACGGCAAACCTCTTGGTACAGAAAGATAAAAGCTACTGCTGTGGCACAGGAGTCTGTTTGCTGCTGATGTGTCCGTCCTGCTGCTTACCTACTTCTGGATACAAGCAGCCTCTGACAACATCTCCAGCATGGAACATAACAGCAAAAGGAAGATTGTTTCAGGCACATCTTTATAAATCAAAGTGCACGTGACCTACTGAGATGACATGTTGAAAAGACTTCAAGTGTGCATGCCCCTTCTTTTTCTTACCCAGGAGTTTTGTTTTACGTTGCTACTATCGTAAAGAAGCTTCATACAGATGAGAAGCGTAACTCAAAATTAATTTCAGCATGCATTAATATTTATTTTTTAACACATAACCATAAACTCTGGCTACTCAAATCCAATTAGGCAAATTCCAGAGAACCTACTAACCTCCAAAATATTTGGAAACACATTTTAAGATAAGTTACATAAAAATCTTCATGATCTTTGTGGCTAAAAGCAAATTCTTTGAGTTTCACCGGATAAAAGAAAACGCTCTCACTTAAAATAGCTCCAAACTCTCCGTGCAGGCTTGCAACGGCTCGGTATGCTCCACAGACCAGTGACGTACATTAGCTATCACACACGGTTCTTAGGAGAGGGCAAGGCGCTGGGGGAAACCCTTCTGGCTTACAAAAAGCTTCTCGTTTTTTTATATCAGTATTCAGAATTGACTCTCCATGGGTCTAAATATCAAGAAAAGTCCCAAACTACAGATTTAGGAAATACAATCACAAAATAACGTCATCTCAACAGAAGAACCAGCGACACCACTGTTAAATGACACAAGATGGATGCCTGCAACACCTGAAAACACACAGGGCCTCTTAAATGACGGTGGTAGAAAAATGGCTCACTGAACCAAAACTGCCACTACGCTTGGAGACACTTCATGTTACTTTCTCTAGTTGTAATCTTGTTTAGGATGGACCAGGTAGTACCACTGGAATATCTTCACGTGGCCTTCTACGTAAAACCTTACTGTCATACAGATAAAATCCGGCCGTCATCAGTTCAGCTTAACCTACAAGATCAGTCAGACATATTTGGCTTTCTAAAGCAGGAGATTGTTTCAGGCTGTATTTTTGGGGATGTTTCATGACGTACTTGTGGGGGAAACTCTTTGCTCCCACCGTAGGGGAAATTACCTTGCATACAGTTACATACCAGCAGCCAAGGCTGGCTTCCCTCACTACTATCACTTGCACTCAACGTGTTAAGCAGCACACGGATATACCTGTAATTCAGCATGAGGAAACCATTCTATATATGGTGCCCTCATGAATACAAACCCCAATTTTTGTATTTTCAATCGGATCTAATCTCTATGTCTGATTTACGGTCCTATTTTCCATTCCACTCAAGTAAGCGATCACACCAAAGACTATCTGCTACGAAGCAAATCTCAGACCTGTCAGACTGTTGCTCTAGGCTTTTGTCGAACACCGGTCTGCTTTCTATCCCCCATCAAACATTACTTTTGGAGATCCAACCTGAGAGCTCTAGAGCGCATTCGACACTTGCTCTTTCTGCATATTAATCAGGTGATTAATTGCTGCTGGGAAAAAATATCTTGATGGATTTTGAGCAGAAGAGAGAAAAGGTGCACGTATTTCAGCCCAGGCGTGCAAAGTTCAGGAGCTGAAGAGGTGACGCGCAGCCAGAGCTCCGCAGCAGGAGAACAGACAAGCGAGTCGCTTGCTGCTGAGACAAGCTGCCTCAGACAGACACTACTGGTTGGCGTAGAGAAGTTTGGCATTAGGTAGCAGCTAATGCAGTATTTACAAGGGCTTTCTGGGGTAGATCTATCCTTACTAATACACTGAACCACCAGAACAGGATTTGTCTCTCTCTTCCAAAAGAGCATCCCCACCACGTCAGTATTTCAGACGAAGAGATGCATGCACACCCATCCGCATTAAAATACAGGGCCGCTGAATGTTTGGCCCCAAACCAAAACACAAAGTCTGCGTTACTTTTTTCCCTTACAAAACACGTATAATTTCCACCATTTAATTCACAGCACCACAACAGCCCTCAGAGACCTCTGCCCTGCCCCTCCCCAGTTTAACACAAAACCTCCGAGGTCCTGGAGGAAGAGGAGCAGCTGGGGCTTTTTGACTCACGAGGAGGAAAAAAAGCGATGGCCAACACCAAAAGTGAAGTTTCGTAAAAAGATGGTGCTTTGAATCCTGGAAGGGCAGGGCATCGTAATGTTAGCCCTCAGTAAACAGCAGTCCTTATTAATTAGAAGCTCTTAAGAGTAAACGTAGAATGACAAAAAGATGGAGGAGTTAGACTAAAAGTCAAAAAAAGCCTAAGACAAACGTAGGCTTTCAACTCTTGCATGCACGGACGTCTGCCAAAAGTTCTTTTGCCTGTTGTTGAGAAAAAGGACTGTCTTTGTAATGCACTGAGAAGAAGAAATATCCGGAGTGCTAAAAAAAATAAATAATAATCCATTCATCCCTTAGAAAGTGAAATAAATGTTTTGGGAATAAATAGAAGGAAATTGAATGGGATATACTTTTAAAAATTATTCCTTCGTGGGCTACAGTGTTTTATTTATGTGCATTTTTTGTTTTCTTTTCTTTTGAAATAATGTTTATTTTCCTTTGTGGCTTTTATCTGTTCCTTTTTTCAAGGTATTGCTTGACAGGTATTCTTAAGCAGATGCAGTATGTTATGAAATCAATTAGCATTCAAGGAGATTCACTGCCTGCCCACTTAAAGACATTAGAATAGAAGATATTTGTCATTCCTATATCAGCATTGTTTTACCAGGAAAAGAGAGGATCCTATATGTACACATGATGCTTTTGGGATGGTACGATATAGTCGGAGGTCTGTCTAGTTTTGAATCCTGCTTTTTAAACAAGTCTAAGTTTTAACATCAATAAAATTTGGACAGCAAGCTCCAATGGATGTCCTCATAAAGGGAAGCTGGGGTATGAGCCACTGATATCAAACTGAAAGAGTCAAAAACACTACAGTATTTCTGCAGTGGATGAAGAATTGTGTCTGCATAAAATTATCTAGGAGCAGTAACGACTGTGAATAATGCTCCTTACAAATCAGACAACTCAAGCCGAAAGCAAACTAGTACAGTCTTCATAGATACTAGAACCATTTCTACCAAATTGAAAAAAGTTAAATACACGTGCGTTTTTCTAATTGCAGTTAAAGTATATCCTTGAGAAAATGACAAGACAAAGAATATTTTACAAAGTATTCCTCTATAAGAAACTATCCATCAGGTATTCTAATGCTTCAGTAGTTACGGTACATTGCTGAAATTTGTGAAGTAAAAATAATGGATAAGAGAGGTGCATTAGGTACTCTGGAAACTAAAAGTGCTCAAAAATGGTTAATGCGGGACATGGTCATTAGACATTAACATCTAAAGCATTTTAAGAGTTGAAAACAAAGAAATGTTTTTCACGCTACTTTGCCAGTTCTTAAATTTCTGCATGTTTAATAAAAAATGCAGCTAGATTTATTTTAATTTTTCTTTATAGCTTTTTTAATTTAACAAGCGTCAAGTTTTTGAAACCCTCATCAGGAACTCACGGGCACCTCCTTGGTCATGGGAGGTTTTAGCAGGAAGCTTCCTCCCTCTCCTAGGGCAAAACTCAGAAGCAGTGGCAGAAGAAATCTGTAAGATTTTGTTCAGAAAGATCCAGACAGAGAGGGGAGAGGAAATTTTCACTGCGTCCCTTACGCTGAGATTACAAAGGGGTGAAAGTACAAAATATCACCAGCCCTGGAACTACTACTACGGGGATCTCGGAGCATTTGTGCAGCTCTCACTACAGGGTCGCCCATCCCGCAAGGCCTCCGGAAGCTCCCACCATACGAGTATGAAGTAAGGATTAATACCAGCTTACAGACACAAGCACACAGTTTCCCTAAGTGGCAATATTTTTAAATCTGCAATTTTAGGAGGCTCAGCTTTCAGAGAACTATGATCGCTAATGGAAGCGGTGTGACCTCATATTCCTTCAACATTCAAGACAACACGTTCCTGCTTTAACTCCATATTCCATCACTTACCGATAAACGTAGGACCAACAGCTATACATTTTAATAATTACATTCTCTGTATTCTTTTAGAATGGAAAACATTTGAGATATTTATCTGCTATCACATTTGCTCTAGTGCTTTCAGTTCCGAAGAAACCGTAATTCAGCAGTTAACCGCAACCCACTGCCAGGTGATTTCCTTATCGAGATTGCGTGCTCCCTGCAGACCACGGAGAAATCAGGAACAACAGACCGATAAATAAAATGTTCATCTCGGGCCAGCAGGACCAGTTAAAGCCAGGACTGGCCTATTAAGGTCCAGCACCCTGCCCCAACAGAAGGCGCTCGCTGCCCACCCGTAACACCGTGCATCGAGTCCAACCTCCGACCTAACACTAACAAGTCCTCCACTAAACCATATCGCTAAGCTCTACATCTAAACGTCTTTTAAAGACCTCCAGGGATGGTGACTCCACCACCTCCCTGGGCAGCCCGTTCCAATGCTTAATAACCCTTTCGGTAAAGAAGTACTTCCTAACATCCAACCTAAAACTCCCCTGTCGCAACTTTCGCCCATTCCCCCTCGTCCTGTCACCAGGCACGTAGGAGAACAGACCAACCCCCACCTCTCTACAGCCTCCTTTAAGGTAACTGTAGAGAGCGATAAGGTCGCCCCTGAGCCTCCTCTTCTCCAGGCTGAACAAGCCCAGCTCCCTCAGCCGCTCCTCGTAAGACTTGTTCTCCAGACCCCTCACCCGCTTGGTCGCCCTTCTCTGGACTCGCTCGAGCACGTCCATGTCCTTCCTGTAGCGAGGGGCCCAAAGCTGAACACAGTACTCGAGGTGCGGCCTCACCAGAGCCGAGTACAGCGTGCAGGACCCCAGCGCGCAGCCTCGGCAGCTTCTGAAAAGTAAGGGCAGAAAGCCCAAACCAGGTTCTAGGACAACAGAAATGCTTAGAATTAGGTATTTACTTAAATAATGGACTAAATTTCAATCTTGGTTCTTCTCCTTGTTCCCATCTGTTCTGACTTCTCTCCTACACCGTACCACCACTGCTGTTTTTAAAGTGACTTTGGGAAAACTCTCCTTACACGCTCAGCTGTTAGCGGAAGGCAGCAGCAGTTTTCAAGGAAAGAAACCCGACAAGCCAACAGCATGCAGATGAAGGAAGAGTTTTCAATATTTTGTCAATGTTGGCATTTAGCCTCATCTCTTCCTCTACCGTTGCCCCACTCACAGCTGTGGGAGATGCGCTGCGAATCAAGTACATTTTGTTTTTCTTTTTCTTCAAATTTGGGAAAATAGAAGTGCAATAAAAAGCATTACTTCCTGCCACAGTCCCCTCTCCAGCCTCTAGCAAGTCTTGCAGTTGCCCACTGGTTCTGGTTAGTATTTTCAGAAGGCGTGGAGAACTAACTATGTATGGGAAATCTCATATATGTATTTTTTTTTTCCACCATCACGTCTTTAAAGTAGGACTTTCTGCACTATTATTATCACTATTACTACTTTAACTGTTATTAATTTAAATTCTTAGAAACATGTATGGCAGTTAAAACCATAACTAGGCAGAATCCTGGTTAACAAAGACCGTGAGTTACAGCAAATTCAAATTTAAAAACCCAAACCACCACAAGAGGAGCCTGAGCTGTGTGTCTGAGCAAGCTCCGTGCTCGGTAAGCGGAGCTCTCCTGTAAACCTCATAGTAGCAAGGCTGTTTATGCCAGCGATATAAAAATCCCCCGTTAACAATTACAGGTACCTAATGTGATCACCGATGCCTATTAAGCCAGTAATTCCTTTATGTTCAGAGAACGAGAGTGGTTTTGTGCACAAGACCTCTATCAAGAGTTAAAAGGAGCAAATAAATTGGAATAGGCATTCCAATGGCAGGGGAGGGAGCAGCCCTCATCTACCATGCATTATCATACCTGGAAATCTCATTCTTCATATAGAAGAGTTTCTTTACAGTTCGTATTTGAAAAGGAAAATAATCACAATTTTTCTCCCCAAAATAAAGAGAGGGGAACACAAGGCAAAATGTGGAGGTCAAGCCAGACTGCAAACAGCGATCCCTTATTAATACTATTTCCCCGCCTACCCCCTTCCACCAAGAAAAGTCTCTGTGTGCTTATACAAGCACCAAAACCCCAAATCAATAGAACAATTCAATTGGCTTTACAATTAGAAGAGTAGCTGCTTGGCATCCCGTCTAGGGGTTATTTAAGTTTAATAAGACACTCTTCTCAGACACGAGCCCCATAAAGGATGCCAGGCAGCCACTCTTCTGAATTTGAAGCTGAAAAGCTCTGATTTTATAGTTCCGTGATATACAGAGGTAATCCTGGGGAGCAAATCCAGAGGCTCACATATAAGAATACGCCGCTTTGTACACCTTTAAGGTGACATATTCTAAAATACCCTCTCTCCGTACCCTATGCAGTTTGTACCACAGATCTTTATTTTTCATGTAGATTAAGGATAAATGCTTTAGTTAGACTAAAGCAATTCATTCCTCGGGAGACTTAGCTTTGCACTAGAGGCAAAAAGCAAGAGAAAACAACCCATTACAAACGGTAGAGAACTGGGACATGCCTTCAAGACTGTACCCCATGCTGGTGAAGAAGAAAAAGGCAAAGGCCGGTCTGATTTGAAGGTATTTTTCCTCTGAATGGCGATCTGATTATCGACAAGATCATTTCTGGTTCTGCCAGGGGAAGACAATCCCCGATGGCTCCACTTGGAATACTCCAGCCAACTCTAAGTTCGGCAGAAAAAAATCTTACATGAGTCCTTCAGGTTGCATCAGGATGAAACCCTGATACACGAGGCTGGTTATAATAGTTAACACAGCTATAAATGATCTGAGCAGTCAGTGTGGAAGCACTGCAGTCCTCTTTGCTTTCCTAAGTTCAGTAAAGGGGCAATAAGAGGGAGGCCTGAGCTGAACAGATCCTAAGATCAAATGCGACCGTCATTATTGGTCAGAAAGAGTCTGTGCACACTTAGGCTGTGAAATTTCGTTAAGACTCATTGTTGGCATACCCAACATGTCCTGTGCTAGCGCGTTTCAATGCCTGGCGTTCTCACAAGAAGGAAACCATTCACCTCTTTGATGCTGAATGTACCAGCTTTCTGCCCCTGGATGTTGTCACTGAACTTCTGTCAACAGAGTAAAAATCCCAGAGTCACAGAACCACCCAGGTTGGAAAAGACCTTCCAGACCGTCAAGTCCAACCCCACCAAGCCCAACCACCGACCTGACCTAAGTAATTCAGGCCTCCACCTTTTCGGACACTGTCCAATAATAAATACCTATAGGCAGTGGTACCATGGCTATAGCCATACTTGTGTAAAAGAGCAGGCTGCAGGGCATTCCCAAGGGCTGGAAAAATCTGCATCCAGCTCGATTCCCTGGCACCTGACCTGCTGACAAGCTCACGGTGTGGGGGACGAGCCTGGTTCGGGCTCTTCTGGGAGGCACAGCAGACAGCCCTCAGCGCTCATGGTCTGATCTACAGCCACACAGATGAGTTAAACGGTCCTCCTTTGAAATCTCCAGTATGTCTGCATCTTTCACGAGAAGCGACCACTCAGCACACCACCACATCCCAGCTCTGGCTTCCTCAAGCTGTGCGCAGAGCCAGGAGCACCCCGAGTTCCCCCGTGCACTTCTGGGTTTTGTGCTTCCGAGTTCCTGCCCAGCTTCGCTTTCCTTCCTTCTGTTTTGCAGCGTCACTGATCTGACCGCTTGCGTTAAGGCTATTAAATCAAAGGCTCCCGAAACCCTTCCTTGAGTCACTGTTTTCCAAGGCAACATTCCCAATTACATTACGCCACGCTTGACTGTACTAAAATAAATTCTGTTTGAGTAGGAGAGAAGCTCCAAACTCATTTGCATTGCTCTCCTGTGTTCCTCCTATTTAAATACATCTGAGAACTTTTCCTATTCTGTAAAATTCACTAGTAAAATTTTATTATTCTGAATCTCAGGAAGGGATATTGCTTCAATACTTTTTTTCCTCCAAATCTGTCCTCTATTTGTCACTATTAAACTTGTAGATTTATAGTTTCTCATGTTTCCGATGTTCTGATATTGGAGATCTTTTATTGCCTTGATTCCATTTAGCTACGGTTAATCTATTAGCTTCCTTGACTTCCCTCATCAGCCATATTGGAGCTTTCACTCCCAAATATTTTTTTCACTTGTTTACCTCTATCCCCTCCTTTAGACGTTTTGCGTTCCTAGCAGGATTTGCGACGCTAAATGCTCACCACTTACACCCAGCGAACTTCTGAACCAGCTGCACATCCAGACAGCAAGAAGGAAACTGCCTCAGCAATAAGGTCTGTGGCACAGAGATGCGGCCCCTTTTTTACAAACATCACACAAACAGAAAGCCTACTTCTGGGAGCCACAAATGTTAGGAGGAATAAATCTTAAAGCCGCCAAATTAGCAAATTGGATAGTGCCTTCAGTTCGTATCAGAAGTCTGAGGACTCGATTCATAATGAGAAATTCAATGTCAGAGCTGGACAGAAATACTGACACTACTCATCAGAAAAAACGAGTCCGGAACCCAGTCTCCTGGCAGAAAAATGGCCTTTTTCCAAAATGAATAGCTGTAAATAACCCATACAGATTTGATGCTAGCTCCTCCTATAGGACTGCTACTATAAAAGTGTTTTGCAACCCAAATACTATAGGAGTATAGTATAAGGCAGGTGTTGTTCATAAAAATTAATTAAGCATAATAGGTTTTCAAGGGCTCAAAATGGGAAAAGTAAAAAAGCTCTCTACTGCATAAACAGAAATTTTAATTTTTACATTTATTCGTTTTTAATTCCATCACACTCACACTGAAAATCACCTGGAAACTAACAGTATTATCTGGAAAAAGAAAACAAAAGCCAGAATGAAACCCGGTCCGTGTGGTTAAAGTATAACTAAAAGCTCAGGCAATAAGCAGCCATCTAATTGCGGTGATTCGCAGCCTTTTCTCTCCGGAACTATTCTCTGATTAGTAGCTATTCTCAATACTGGCACACAAACAGAAAACAGATTTAGCAATTAAAATACATAGAAACAAAGCAAAAAAAAAAGCCACAAACTCAAATATGAACGCGAGTTTCCTGAGGACGACTTATTCAGCTAAACTCCTCTGTACACACGGCTCCTTCTGCATCTTTGACACAACAAAACTCATACACCAGAACTGCCAACCCGCCACGGCTCTGTGCAGAACAATTCGTAACACACCTCTTAGCATTTCGGTCACATTCTACATCACTGAACGCAGACTAGCAACAAACTTTTATTTTTAAAGGTTACCATTAAAGCAAAATTCTCAACATTTCACACTTGGTTCAAGGCAAGGATGCTTCCATTCCACTGCAAACATAGCAAAATATCCTATCGGGGTTTTCCCAGGCAGTGGATTAGGCTCAGACGTGATGCCCGAGCCACATGCCTCCGCGATGACTCAGGCAGGAGGCTGGATGAAGGTTTATGCACCGTGCTAGGGCCTTGCCTCTGGGAATCACACAAAGGCACCGGCTTCTGAAATTTCATCTTAAAAAGAAAATGGGTCTCTAGGCTTCTAGCCATCATGGATATTCAGAAAAAAATATATGGATATATGCAGGCTGCATGTATTTTACAAGCATCAAAACTGACGAAACAAGCCCCATCAGCAGTGAGGAACAGAACAGCAGCAGACTACATGGAATTACCATTTTTCATTTGGATGAAAAAAAAAAAAAAAAGTGTTAAGCCCCTACAATTATACTGCTATAATTCTAACAGTTATCTCTAGGGCACCAGAAACGCCATCCTCCTCTGGTTTAACTTGAGTTGCTTGAAAGAAGGTTTCAGGTAAATCAGAAGCCGGCAGAGAGCAGAGCAGGATTTCCCACACGGGGTTATATATCGGTGTATCGATGAGGACAGAATTGGCCGGTTGTGTTGAAGCCTCACTTCACGGGGTTTGCCAGTAGCCTCTAACAGCAGCGTGCAGCCCGGTGTGCTTGCACATTGTACGGATTCATTGTGCCGCTGCTGTCCCACAGGAGTCTGAGAGCCGATGCCACTACTGTCTCTTCCTCATACAAACATTCGTCTTCTCGGGAAGGAACTCAGCTTGCCTGAAGACGGGGCTGGGGTCACAGCGATGGAGCAGGAACAAGAAGATCCCACACCGGGATGAATTTCGCTTCTCAGAAGCCCACTTTAATAGCCTTTGCGAAACATTTTATTGAAAACTTTTAGACAGTACAAAACTTCTGTTGATCAGTTCCAGCCTGAATTCCCTGCGGGGATCTCGAGCCTTGCCAACTCTTTCCCCACATGAGGCAAATGGCTACTGCTCAGCTTCTTGATGGCAACTGCTGGCACACGGGCTCTTATCTCACATAACGTTCAGTCTCTTCTGTCCTCTGCAGGGCAAAGCGGTCCCACGTTGCAATAACTTCACAGCTTTCTTCAGCTGTGTGGACAGTGACAGTCCGGGAGAACCCACACCACTGACCCCCACTGGCCTCAAAAGAGGGGGAAACCCGAAGAGCTCTTGCAAAAGAGATTTTGTGGTATGCTTAGAGGGACACGGAAGCAGGCTCCTTGGCAAAATGAGACCTTTGTTCTGTTCACAGGAGAGTACAAGGTCTCAGAATAGAAAGAATATACGAGGCAAACTTCTTTGTCAGCATGACAAGGCAAAACAGCCGTGCCAGGATTAATAGCTGCTTGCTTGTGACACAAACCACTGAGACAGCTAAGGAAGAAATGCCTCATTTCCCCAGGAACGGAGAGAAACCCTTAGAAGTCATTAGCAAGTATGATCAGCAGGACTTTGTAAAAGTATTTTTTAGCTATTTAATTCAGTTCTGTATTTCAAAGAACAAACAGCTCTCTTAGGGGAAGATCGGGAATACATATCAGGTGCTTTCTTGGCTGAATGACAGGGACAGCTTGCACGCTTACGGCCACTTTCATTCGACCTGACGTGGTTTGGCTATGATTGTATCAAACACATACTTTGACAGATAACCAAGCTGAAAAACGGAAATATCAGAGGTTTTCCTTCCCGCTTAAGAAATTAACATAGTATTACCTTTCAAAAACTCATACTTTGTTCAGCCAACAGTCGTCAAATGAAATAAACATTTTTGATCTGTCTCCCTTTTACCGTTAACCAGTCCAAAGACAGTACCAGTGGCATACCTGCTTCCCCTCAACGTCTTCACCGATGAACAAATCAGGAAATCCCGCTACACTCTTCCAACTGAACACACAGTTTATTCAACCATTTAATTACCAGCACAGCAAAATTATCACGATAAAGGCAAACACAGACTTTGCACTCCCGCTCCCTGCACCCCAAAAAGGTTACTTTGAAAACTTTTATATTCCTAGTATCTGCTTCAATCTTGGACAACAACTAACTATTTAACGCAAGTAATAAAGAACATTGTATAACACGTGGACATAAACTACCAGGTTAGCCACAGCCTTCCAGGGTTGAAGTAGCATGGCATGATGCAGAAAAACAATTTATTTGGGCAAGAGACAACAACTGAGGTCTAGGTGTGTACAAAAGCGCACGGATTTTATTTATGAACAGGGTGTAGAAGTTAAGAAAAGCAAGAGTCATAACCGGAAGGAGGTCGGGATCGTTTTGTTCAGAAAAAGGGAGATATATTTTAGGCTACCGCTGTTTTTTCTTTGTTTTATTTCTGAGTATCTGGATATTAGCAGGAAATAGGCATACTTTTCATACTGGCAAACTCAAATTTAGAAAGTAGGTAAGTAAAAGGAACCCATTTAAAAACAGTCATCATATATTTCCAAACAGTCAAACATAGGGGGATCCTTTTAAAAGGAGACATACCTGCTTCAGGACTTGTTTGATTACAGCTGCTAGCAATGCTGTTTGGTATCACTGGAGTGGAGGATGCCTGGATTCTTGACTGAGGTGGGTTCGGATGTAATGAATTTCCTAAAGCCATTCCTGACTGACTGAGCATCCCACAGTTCCCGCTAGCCTGCATCTGATTTATTAAACCTGCGAGATGGTTGGCTGTGCCTGGGCTAGTACCATGGACAAAGTTAGTGTTTGTGTTCTGGCAGTGCAGACCTTCCCCTCGTAACGGTAAACTCTGCGCCAGCGAGTTCTGAAGAGCGCCAGAATTCATACTGGTGTCTGCGAAATGCATCTGGTTACCAGAGCAAGGCAAAACAGTATTTGAGCTCCCACAACTGGTGGTACTATTGCTGCTCATGTGAGAGCTTTGACAACTCATGGACTGAAGTAACTGGGACATAGAGCTGATGGGAAACGAGCTTTGACTTTGCTTCCTTATCGAATCAGATCCAGCTTTGGAAACTCCAGAACTCTCCAACTGAGACTGTCTCAGCAAACTCAACACCGTGGTGGTTGGCTGCTTTCTTTTTCTCAGAGGATCTTTTTGCTGAGACATCAACTTATCTCTCAGTGCTGCTCGACCACTTTGCCCTTCAGTCGTTGGTAGAAGCACACTGGCTGCAGGAGGGAACATGGTATTTAAAGTGCTATGTCCTTCGTTGTTGCCACCGCTGGCAACAGGTCCAGAATTGCTACTGCTGTTATTGTTGTTACCAGCAAGTTTATTTTGATTTGCTAGCTGTGCTTTGGCTGCTGCTGAGAGTAAACTACTTGCTGGAAAAGAGGCAGCATTGTGCTGGTTCAAGATCTGATTTAAAGGCATTCCCAGCAAACCAGGCTGACTCTTCAAAGAACCGCTTCCAGCCGATGCAGTAGAAAAAACTGCATTGTTTGGAGGATTTAATACATTACTCATTCCAGCAATTAATGGGTTAGGGATGTCCTTGTATTGATTAAGTCCATCGTGCTTGGTGGAAGGGCTAGATGGCATAGATGGTCTTGGTGACCCTATCGTTGACCTTGGGGACCGGGGAGGAACTTTCATACCAGTACAAGATGACTGCGGTCCTACTGGAGGCAGCAGGAAATTTCCATGATCTGATGACGTGGAAGAAGAACGTGATCTTTGGGGAGAAGCCTCGATCCTTCCAATCCCGGATCCCATCATATGAACGGGGGACGTCACTGGCGAAGGAGATAGGGAGGTTGAAGCTGAATGTTGAACTCTTTGAACGTGACTTCCATGGTTCATGTGACCGGGTTTTACCGTTGGCAAAGGAAGATTACTTGGCAAAGGGACGACAGCAGGAGGCATGCTTACATTCATCACGGGTACCTGAGAGTGGACATTTGAATGGAAAGTAGTTGGGTTAATGATAACAGGATTCTGATTGACTGGTTTGCTAGGAATAGGGTCAAGTATGCCAAGTGGATCCTTTTCTGATGTTAATGGCTTTTTCTGAAGAGCACAAGAAGGCGGAGGAGGAGGTGGGGGCGGACCTTGGGGTGGTTTATGGTGGAACATTGCTCGTGGTATTTCCATACCAGTTGAAAAATTACACATGGTTTTTTTCATTACAGGGCTTTTTGTGGTCAAGGTTGGGGAAAGAGGTATATTAGTCCTTCCAGCCATTGCACAGGATGACTGTATGGGAGAACCATGTAGCATTACTGATGGTGGAGACAGAGGTGTCCTGTTCATGTGAATAGGACTTGAGTTGGGTGCTCCATGAAAACTGGGATTGTTCCTTGTGAAAACATCAGGGCTTCCAAGTGGGTCAGTCCTAGGAGAGATTGAGCCATCTCCATATATCTGCGATCCTGATGAAGCTGGACTGGGCATCCCACCATGACTGCCACGATATGGAGACTTCTGTCCAAGTTCATTACTACCCAATCTCTGCCTAGGATAGACAGAATGAAGTTCTTGTTGCTGGCTTCCAGCCATTTCTTGCACATAAAGCCTACCCATGGCATTAGATGCCCCAATCATCAACTTGAAAGGAGTCTTACATTCTGGCATCACAGAATTTGTAATTCCTTCATGTGATTTATTCCTCATCGATCTCGGAGTTGCTGCTCGAGTAGGAACTACCGGAGTTGCACCTGGTATTAGAAACACAACAATTACTATTTTGAAGTCTGGTATCACACATTTCAGTGCACAACTACTGTGCATGAAAACTTTCATAAAAGCCTTTTGGCTAAACTTTTGCTTAAACAGAAATAATAGCTAAATCACCAAACAGTTGCTGGAATGGTGCACACTACCCTACGGCACACTGCAATTGCACAGACCACAGCTCCATTTTCCATATAAAGCCTGCATAAATATGGACATCTTTAGATCTTGTGCTTCTTAGGTTTAAGCACACTTGCTACCCACATAAATGTATTTCAGCACTATCCGTCCACAACATCAATTCCTGAAGTTATTTTATTTTTATTATTCAATCTTCTCTCTAACCATCGATCATTTCCAGTGTCCTACACCTGAATCTCCAGCATCATCACTTCAGCTACAGCACCAGCTAGAAGAGCTGGCAGAACTATCGCAGGGAACAGGAGCCTCTGGCACCATCTATTGAGTATAGAAGGAACAAGGTCCAAGAAGGGTTTAGACTGATTTCCCCTTGCCCTACAGACAAAAAGTCCTGCCCCAAATGCTGTACCTGGTGAGGATGAATGGGGAACCGTGCCATACAACTTTGGCCTGGATTTCTATTCAGCAGAGCACTTAATTGCACAGATCTAAGAGGACATGGCTGAGCTAGGCAGGGTGCAGCGTCCCCGCTGCTCTGCATCACTCACTGGCACTGCAGGCACCGAGTGTCAGTCTTCTGAGTTAATCTCTTCTTGGGAACTGCTTTGCTAAAAAGGTGAGCACGTTATATAATGTCCTGCAATATTTCACTGAATTAAGGCTTTTCCTGCAGCTTCTGCAAAAAAATTAATTTGGTATCAAGTACTAAATTCAAGAATGGGCTTTACCTTTTATATTTGTTTTCAGGATAAAGCCTTTGAGGGTATTTATATGTGCACGTGTGAACCCCTATGCTATGGAAAAAATTACTGTGTTGGGACTAGACCTTCCAACATGCACCAGATTACTTTCCTTTTCTACCCACTAATATCAGTTTTGTTTAAGAAATAAATATTTTTTCAATATTTTATTTTCAGAATACCCTCCACAGGCAGCTCCAAGTCTGATGGACTTTCTGCCAGCTTTACTGCTCTGGGAATTTGTAATTCAGTTTGCAGTGTGAGCTCAGCAAAGGAAAATGAATACATTCTTGGCATGCAGCCTCTGAATATGCAAACTTAAACTTGAGTAGTGAGCTACATTTCATGTTCAAATGAATTCAGAGGTACCTTTAAATTCCCCTGCTCACAAGAACTCAGTTCCCTTCTTTCCTCCTCTCTAGCCATAGGAGACAAATGGCACTAAGAGTCCTGCCTTCATCCTATTTACTCAACCAGCTACATCATGACAGAAACAAACACGTTCCTTTCCTCAAAATATAACTTAAGTCTCATTCTGGGGAGAAATCTCAAGATTGAATTACAAAACATAATATGTACAGGAACCCTCACATTTAATGCTTGACCTAAGCATAGGGACAAACTTACGTGTGCACAACTGAAATGACATTCTGTTTACAAAGGCAATGTATTGGGAAGTTTTACTCTTCACTTGATGGACAAAATTCTGATCAATAGAGACGATGTAATGAGTACATTCATATCTTAAATATGTATGTTTCCCCTCCTTAATTTTGCCCTTTATTTTTCAAAAAAAGAAATGTAATTTAAGTAGAGATAATAAAGAATAATAAAAAATAATAAGGAAAACGCATAGTAATTTGGGAAATTGTACTACTCAGTCTTAAAACAAATGTACATTGCAAAAAAAAGTACAGTTTCAAAATCATATAAGGCAATCTCAAAGTGCAACAGTACCTCAGTACTATGAGCGTCACTGGTATCTTAGTACTGTCTACATAACTAAAATGATTTATTTTTATATCCTTAAAGTTTTCCACTTTTATTCAGGCCACAGAGGGCTTAGCAATTAGCCCACTATTATTACAGCAATGCAAGGATCTCTCAGAATATCAAGGATCATTTCCCAGATGTTGTAGACATCACAGTATATAACCATAAACTTACAAAGCTCTATCTTAAAAGTAACGTCACTCCTTCATCCTAACTACTTGGATTTGTAAGACTGCTTTAGAACCTTTTCTTGTAATCCTCAGAAAGTACCGAATTTTCAGTTTACTTTTCTATGCAACTCTGGTTTTGTATCTGTTTCTTTCAGTGATAACTTTGTCATTTAATTTAAGTCGCTTTCTGGTGGCCATTCTCTTGATGTCTTTATTGACAGTAACTGTATCTCCTTTCAGGCACCATTTTGGTGGGCTAAACAAGCTAAGCACTTTTAGATGACTTTCATAAAACAGGTTTTGCACTTGCTTAATAGAAGAGCCTCTGCTCTATTTCAGTTTGAGTGCCTCTAGCGAGAACAGCAGCGCAGGAAGGCAGCAAGCATTCAAAGACATTTGTACTTCTCTGTCTTAGAATCACATTGATCTGCACCATACTGCCATCTGGTACTGCTCACAGGCATCTTTGATCAGTTAGTATATCTAGGTCTTCTTTCTCAATAATTTACAGCTAATAGCTTTTTTCACTAGTCCCCAGGTGAATAACCTTACAATTAAGAGGATTTGTTGCTATACCTTTCCTTTCACTCCAGGTGTCAATGATCCCCCAGTTTTTCAACGTTTGGATCTTCTCGTGTTTTGATAGCACCTATCAGTTTCATCCATCAACAAATTACTTCATTTTTGTTGATATGGATAATTAAAATGCTAATCCAGGTTGGTCCTAACAAATAATCCTTGAGAAATTACAGTGGAGATCTTCTCTAGCTGTATATTCTGCCTTGCAATACAATTTCCCATTTAGCTAAGTCCTTAGCCACATTCTAATCCCTTTATAATCACTTTATTCAGCTTCTCTAATTTCCCATGTGACAGAATATCAGACATATTACTACAGTTCCAAAAGATGAGAGCTAATGTATTTTCTTTGTCTAGAACAATCTGATATCTTTTCCAAGAAAATCATGCTCTTAGTCTGGGATGACCTGCTTTTTAGACTCATTTTCTACCTACCTATATCTTTCTAATTACTACCTCCATTTTCAACTTCAGTGTTTACTACTGCAATTCCAGATACGTAAGAATTTTGGGGGTGTTCTTGTATAGTAATTATAAATACAAAATTAGTTAAATAAATAATCCTGCATGATTTTACTCACTTGTTCCACCACCAGGACTGGTTAGAACTAGTGAAGGATGCGGTGCTTCCATGCTTTTATGAAGTGTAGCCACAGCAATAATTTTCCTTTTATGTATGCATAGTTTGGTGACATCTTCGTCCGCTTTAACATCTTCAGCAGTTCTCTGCTTCACAGCAGCTCCAGGATCAAAATTAAAGACCTGAGAGTAAAAATTCCAACATTTAAAATAACGATTATAGCCAGCAGGCTCCCCAAATATACCTAAACCAAAAATTTTTTACATGAAATTAAATTTTTCTCTGTTCCTTAGAGCAGCTAGATAGGTCCTACATTGTCCAGGAGATACCTTTACAGCATGTTTTGAAATAAACAAAGAGCAAATATAATAAGCAAACAGAGCCATAGAAGTCGTCATTTAGCAAAAGAGAATTTTAACACCCCCCAGTATAAAGGGGAGGAAGGGAAAAAGAACTATGGGTGGTTGAGATGGCTTTGTGTTTAGAAAGAAAAGAAGAGTTACAATTTGCATGCAGATGATAAAATTGTGTTTTTCAGGGTGTTATAGTGATTCAACACTTCTTGGAAATATTATGAAAATTACATTTAAAAGTAGCTGTTATAACTACATACACTTATGTTTACTCTAAAATACATAGGATCAACCCGACCCTAGCAGCTAGTTAGGAGTCTTCCATAAACCAACTCCTGCTGAAGCTATCATGTACGAGCCTCACACATCAACACAGTGCTGTTGATGGTAGGTTGCCAGTTTAACAGGAAAATGTTCAACCACCATAAAGACCGGGTCAGATCTTTTCCATGCGCGGAGAAGGCAGAAAGGAGATTTATTTAATGGTTTGCATTCTATGGTCAATCTCTGGGCATATAGCACTTCTCTCATTTTATATAGATGATGAGAACAGAAATTAAGTCATTAGCTGACAGAGCAGAAATTCATAATCCAAACAGCACAGAAATCCAGAATTATGATTTCTTTACCTTGGGAAGAACAAGAGGACATTCTAGGCCACACTTGCATGTTCCATCAGTCAGCAAGTAAGTCTTCACCTGCTCCAAGCAGGATAATAAAGACCCACTGGGACTGCAAAGAAACAGAAAAATTCAAGCAATTTGATAGATCAGGACTTCTATCAACCATTCTAACAGCTCACATAGACAGGGTTTGACATAAGGCACCTAAGATTTCATATTTAGTTTCACAGTACTTCCTGCTTTTAGTCAAGAACTGAGATGACACGCATCAAAACCAGTAAAAAATAATTAAGATTTTAAAAGACGATTTTACTACAGAAACACAAACGTGGCAAGTGCAAAGGAAGTAATTGAGATTATTGGTATTTACTATTCACATTACAGTCCTGCTTGAAAGCTTAACTGCTGCCTAACGACACTAAGATGATTTTTCTCCAGCTTCTCTTCCATAAAGTGCAACCCACAGGCGGACTGCAGTCCCCACGGACCTCCTCCCATCCCATCCCTGCAGTTCCGTGGAGGTATGACAGTCACCTGTAGTCTCTAGGACTGTGACCTGATTTAACAGGAAAACATCACAAACGTGTTTCAAGAAGTGTGAGAAAACCCAAAGAGAAAAGGAGGAACAGTAACACAGCTGTTGTGGCTGGGTCTGTTAGGTGCACGAACGATTTGGTTTATTCAGCAAAAATTTTGACCCTCTCAGTGAAAGCGAGCATTCCACCGAGAAGCCAGTCCGGAGAGTCTCTGATAAACGGCCCTCGGATTTCTCTAACTCCCACCAGAAAATCATTATCTCCATATCCAAAAATAGGACACTGGAAATTCTGTTACGGCAAAATCACTAATTCATAAGGTGAAAAAAGTTCTCATGTCACAAGCCTCTCACTTCCACACGGTCCTTTATTACATCTAAACTGTTTATCAGGGAACGAATACAGTAATTTGTGAGGACTGGCTCAAACCCTGCTTCTTAATGGCAGCTGTGAAAAGCCCTTATTTTAACCAAAACAACTTGAGTGGAATAGTTTGGGACATGGAAACAGCCAAGAGTCAAAATTCCAAACGCTGATGAACTTTTGTACTTCAAACCTCATGTATAAACACCTAATTATGCACTGCAAGGCCTAAGCCAGCTATTAAGCAACATCTGCAAGTGACGTTTAGAGTTATGGTAACACTTTAAGTAAGCAACTCATTTGCCAGCCCTGCTCTGAAACGGTCACTTTAGGGAGAATCATTTAGGTCGAATATGCGTAACAGGTACATTCTGAAGATAAAAGCAATCTAAAAATAATGGTGGAGATGTGGAGAAAAGTGATGTATAGGCCTGAGGGCCAAGCCTTCACACCCCGAGTACGCACACAGGGGCAGCTGCTCGCCCCGGCGAGGTTCACAGCTGGATAGGTAAGAGCTTCCCGCAGGAGAACACAGGCTGCTGTTTCCTCCGTACTACCCCACCCATGTGCAACATCGCTAAAGGGAAGTTCTGTGATGCTTAAAAAGCTCATTTTAAACGGCACCTCTGGGATTATGCTCTGGAGTTAGGATGCCGCTTTATTGGTTAAAAAAAGAGAAGAACACAAGTCCCATTTTGCAGCAAGAACTAAGATCCTGTAAAATTTTGCCCATCGGTGCTCCCCTGGCCTGGACCAGAGGAGTTTTCCTGCCATCCTCAGAGGGGGATCGCACAGCAGCTCAGCTCAGCGCCGCACACAAAGCGTAAGGAGAGCATCGCCTTCGGGAGGAAACACCACCGTTCAGCCACTGGCGTGCAGCAGCTGAACCATTCCAGATGCTACGGCCACTGGTTACTTCCGAGTAACACTATACCATTAGAACTCATTCTTTTTCTGTTTCTAGAAGAAAGCAGTTTTTAATAATGTTCCTTTGTGCACAGTTCTCTCAGTTTATTCCATTAATGAGTATTTACAAACAGTAACCTGAAGAAGAGATCCAGGTACCAGCAGCACTGTTTTACTAAGAAATCACTCAGCCCCATGCTTTCACCAGGTAATAAAAAACTAATTAATGGATTTTATTCAGAGCACCTGTTGACAGTTGATGGAACAGCATGTATGCTTTATAAGGAAGCACAAATAGAACAAGTCCTTATTCAGCTGGAATCATCCATACCAGTTAAATCACGTCAAAGCTTAATACATATACTAATTTTTCCTTGGATAGCTTTTGGGTCAGTATTGTTTGGCCTCTCCTTCTCTCAGTAAATGCTGTGAATATTTTCAGGGTGGGTGCTCGTTCAGAAGGGCCGTGCAGCTAATCCAGAGAGGCTGGGGAAACTCAGCCCTTGAAGATGCAGCTGGTGAGACCAACAGCTGACCCGACCGACTGCTGCTCACACGGCACATCAAGCAGGAGGCTGGATTAGAGGACTTCATCCTCTAATCAACCCATCCTCATCCTCTACCCAACACTTCCTACTCCATGTCTTTCATCGAATAAGAACACGGACGACATCAAGTGCATCCTCTAGCCTTCCATTAAGTAGGCTGGCTTACAGAAGGCTACCAGCAGACCAACCACTGGATTAAGGAGGGGTAAAAACAAAACAGCATGGACAAAACTTACAGAGAGGGCAGAAATAATACCAGCTTCCCCACGCTGAAAAAGACAACTGGTAGACTTGATTAACAGAGTCAAGTCAACTAGAAAAAAAAAAAGCAGTGTTTTGCATAAAGCAATTCAGGACAGAAATATTATCAAAGTCCTCCTGAACAAAGAGAACATACATAAAAAAATGACTGAAGAGTAAATAATTGTCAGATACCAAAATTTAGTAGTTTATGAACGTGTAAGACATGCTCTCGAAGAAGCAGCACAATCTTCATGGCCTGCTTCTTACAGCTGTACAAAATAAAATTCAAAAACAGGTAGGATCATTAGGTAGGTATATAAAAACACCAAGGAATTTTATGTCTTAATGCCTGCACATAGGGATGACAGAGGGAAAACAAAACGAACCCAAACAAAACCAAACACAAACCAAACAACTGCTTTTTTCTCATTGATTTTTTAGAAAAGGCAGAGGCTCAGTAAATTATAGCTATAATGAGAAATACAAGGGGAAGGCAATTTATCTTTGACATGCGTATCACTGACACGGACTTAGTTTGATTCTGCTAATTGCGAATATAAACAAGAAATCCTGGAATGCATTTGATCTTTTACGGTGGTTTAGTGTAAGACTGGAGTATGCTGTGACTCATTAAAGAATTTTGTATTGTTAATATATAAAAAGTTGCATAGAAGTGGTTATTTTAATCACAGAATAGTGGAATAAGATGAAGCAAGTAACAGATTGATAGTCATTTAGATTCGCGTAATGTAAACCTGATGTACCTACATTTTGTTAAAGCTAACTTTGGTCTTTTTCCAATAACATTTAATTTGTAGTATGTTTATCTGAACACACTCATTTAATAGTAATTTCAATACATTTTTTGTGACTGTTCCAGGATGAAGCAAAAAAAAATATCTAATAAGCTAACAGAATAAACAAAATACCCAAAACTTTGGTTTTAGGCTTGCATTCCTGTTTTTTCTACACCAGAAATGGAAGGAATCTACAGAAGTCAGTCAGTTGGTTCTGCGATGAACACAGAACCTTCACAGGGTATATAGAGATGTTTTCTACAGCTACTCGCTAGTTACCCCACTTAACTTCCTTTCAAAAGAGAGTAAGTAAACCAGAAAAGTATACTGGAGGTCTGGAACTAAAATGCAGAAAAGGCCACGGAGAAGAGTTACTGAATGTCAGGATAAAATTGTGTGCTGCTGCATGAACTGAGCTGAAGGCTTGCTGCTGACAGAAGAAAGTCCCAGTCTATCTTACCTGCCACGAATTATTTGCATGCCTGGTCGCTGCTTGGCACTTGACCAGCAAAGGTTCTTATAAAAAGCCAGTGCTGGTACAAGGAAAAGGCAATGAGAGAGATTTCTCATCATCTTAGGTGTGACATAACGAATCCTCTGGCTAGTTTCATTGTAAAAGGTTTGAATAATAAAGGCATTAAGTAAGGTTAAATCTGCTACTGCTCAGCTTTAAAATCCACATGACAATAATAAGTAATAAAGAACTATTCATGCCTAAAGCAAAATGTATATTAAGGATATCATATTTTCAAGACCAAGCAATATTAGATTTGTAATGACAGAGTATGTGTTATGGGCATGCAAATGGCACAGCTCAAGTGGACTCCACTAATATCATCAGAAAGAAAAGTCTAGCTCTTCCAAAAGAACAAGCCCCTGAAATCTTTGAGTACAGAAGACTAGCCAAGTCACTAATTTACCACATGTTGTGGCAAAACTGCAATGAAAACAATGACAGTAATCACTTGAGATAACCTTACCTGATATAGAGCACTCCACTTTGGTCCACCCGTCGCTGCCAACCAACGGGAACTTGCACTGCTGGTGGCCCGCCATCCGTGTCCCCTCCGTCACACTCCTTTCCACCATTCATTTTTCTGTTTCTGTTTATGAGTCTTCAAAGATATCAACAGTAAGATGATATCCTTTTACTACATGTCATCATGGCCTCCCAAAGAAGGCCATTCAGTACACCTTTCCCCAAATTGTACAAAGTGCATTGGGAGGCTCCAGCTCAGTTTGAAACCAGGTCCTTAAAAGTGGCCATTTTTGTTAATGAGTCAGTTTCCCATTATAATCCACATTAAATATGCAATGTTTAACTCCTTATATATTCATAAGGACGAACTATATAGATAAAAATTAGTGCTTCCAACTTGGGAAAATCATAATTCACCAATCCTTTGTTACCTGTCAGAAAGGAGAATGGGGAAAAGGAGAATTTCTAGTTCAACAGCATGGCTCCAAGCTTGATGACTAAGATAACTTGTATTTTGTGAAAGCTCGTCTCATTTTTATAAATATGAGTCAGATCTAATACCTCCAGGTATTATACCCTTTATATGCCACATTCTTTTTGTTTTCTTTTTATCTTCCGTTCATTATCCAAGTTCTCTTCTTGAGTTTCTTTCATGACTCCCTGGCTCCAATAAAACAGCCTGAAAAATACAGATATAGAAAACACATGAGCCATTCGCTGAAGTCTTTCAGCCCAGCTCAGTAACTCATGAAGATGTATACAGCTGCATCCATTTAAAGAGCTTAGAATCAAAATTTTAAATGTCAATGAAACCATCAAAATAAGGCATACAGTAAAAATACAATCCTGCTAGCAGACTCTATTTATATGCGAATGCAACTGAACTACATCTTAAATGCCAAGACAGTGCAACTGTTATTAAATAGTTAATGTACAGTTTGAATGAATTAAGGGATAGATCTCTTAACTGAGTAGTTTCACATATGCTTCTATTCAAAATTATCAACAGATGACTAGCTCGATTAATGCCCTTTGAAAATTGTTTATAAAACCGAATGCATTTAATGTGAAGGAAGCTGCATTAACGTTGATAATATCAATAAAAATGGAAAAATGTTACATTTAGTCTAGATGAAAATAATAATTTCTTTAAAAAACTTGTATAATAAAGATAGAAAAGTCAGCATCTAGGGATTTGTTAACTTTAGTATCAGAATCTTCAGGTTTTTCTGCACTGCTCTCAGCTTACCTATGAAAATATTTGAGTACCATACGTAATGATTTCCCCCCGTATTATTCTGCTGTATGAGCAAATCTTCATTAAGGTGGTTCAGGATTACACAAACTATGTTATCCTACCAAACAGTTTTTCAAATAGACCAGATGTGACTTAACTCTCAAGACTGGAAGTTTTATCAAGGTAGACATACACAGAATTTTCAATTTAAATAGAAAATGTCATAAAAACCATGTCTACAACTCAAAAAATAAAATGGCATTGATGACTACTGTAGTAACGACGTTAATGAGTTTTATTTGGGATTGTACATCAATTCTCCCCTCTTCCTACTACTAATGTTATGCTGTTATTTAAAAACATAGTAAATGTTACTATAGACCTGATGGATTTTAGTAAGAAAAATTTTCTGAGATAGAAGTGGAGCATTAAGACTGAGGATTCTAAAAAATTTCTGCAACAACAGTACCAACAACGTGCTACGTCAACATGTAACAGCAGCTCCTTCCTTCCAGACCACTAGAAGAAGGCTCCAGAGACATAAATATGGTCCTTGAAAACATTCTGCTAAGTACACTTAACACAGTACATGCACTTCAGATGTGCTACTTACAAATGCAACTTTCAGAAGGCGACATAAAAAAAAAGACATTTTCAAAACTGAGGTGGAGTAGGAAGGAGTCAGCTGCACATAACCCCCTGGCTAAGGGGCTGAAATCTAAAGACAGACTGCAATTTGCTGCAGGACCGAGCGTTCCTGCATAGCCCAGCACCGTTTTCCAGAGACCTGTTTCAACTTTCCTTTGGTCTGGAGCACCCTAACTGTCTGAAACTGAGGCGAGGATGGGAAGAACACATGATTAAAGGTTTACAGAGGTAAGATCCGATTAACAGCCTGGAGTTGGAAAGACGGCACATTTTTTCCAGGTTATATTTCCTAAGATGCCCAATGGACGCAGGGCGTTCTGCCCCCTGCAAGCACTGGGCAAATCCCCGCAGCTCTTCCGCAGCAGCGGAGCTCCCCACGGATGGGGCACAGGCGAGCAGGTACAAGGTAGGGAAGGACAGAGCAAAGAGCGCACAAACCACCTTGCTCTCTCTCACAGGAGAGCAATACATCCTTTGATCTTCAGACCTGGTCAACAGAAACGGGATTCGGGAAGCCCCCGGCAAGAGTTCAAGCGTCTTGAGTCCTGTCAGGTTTTCGGTTTAGAAGTTCTTCTTTGGCTACCTGATTGGTTTTATCCTGAATAAGGAAGTAACAGAGGATGTTTCACCACAAACATGGCAGAATTTAAGTTTCAGCACTATTGCTGAATGGTGCATTGGCAATCCTAGCACAGGTCCTGTGTAAGGCTAAAATAGGTAAATAACCTCCCTGTGTTTTTATTGAGAATTAACTTTCTATAATACAGTAAAATCCAAGTCAGAAAATACCTATGTAAAATACTGGAAGCACATACTGCAGAGAGGGTTGCTAATCTCTTAGCCCACTCTTACTGTGGCTCACGTCGCTATTTAGGGCAATTACATCGGATCCATTACGAGAAAATAATAGCCATCAATTCCTTTTTTGCACAAGCAGCAAAAGACACTTTGAAGTAACCTTATATTACTCCTGGTTCTGCAACGCCCTGCATCAGCTAACATCCCATTCTATCACCGCCGTAATACTTCTCATCATCTAATCACATAACCCCTTTTTCTGTACTGCATGTAGCTTGAAATCGTACCAAAAGAATTCACATTACTGCCTCTTCTGTGGAAAATATTTGAATGTTTTGACTCAGTACAGTGGACTGAAATAAAATGGCTGCTTCAATCATATGCCTTCAGTCAAAGCCTGTTATTTGTATGGCTTTTTCCTGAGACTAAAAAACTGTAAACTAACACACAGACCCGAGTGATGTACAACAAAAAAAACGAATCATAGCATAGGTGTGATTATCCATTTTCCCCCAGGTACAAAAATTCTCCAAACACCACACTCGCCCTAAGCAGAAAACGGCAAACAGAGCTATTTGCATCGTCAAGGTTTGACCTTTTATCAGGTAATTTACCACGTGCACGCCCAAGCCGCGCTCGGTGAGGACCCACCGGCGCGGCTGCGTGCAATGAATGACAGAAAGGAAGTCGAAGGCTCTCTGGAAGCTTCTCAGAAGCACGCAGCTGATCAGTAACGAGGCAGGTTTTATGCATTTGTATGAAAACACTTGCAGAAGTGCGATTACTTCACAATTCTGAATGGATTTCCACAAACCACTGGTGATGAAATATCAAGTACGTATTGTAACCACTGCATCTTTCTATTAGGTATAGACAGCAAAAGTAAGAGATTGCCACTGATGCCTTGGTAGAGAATTCCTTCACTAACCCTCATATGTTACTTTATTTAACTGCATATAATGAAAGAAAAGTTAAGCACAGCACAGATTTCTGCCAAATGAGTTAATCCACATCTCTCCGCATCTGATTTAACAGACACCCTTCACATTTTCCTGACAGCTGGTTATCAGCCAAAGGAAATGGAGCTAAGGAAGATGGCAGCGAAAAAGAGGATGAGAGTCACTCAAAATAGTCTGGGTCTGGCTCTTGCTCACCCTACCACTGGCTCAGCTTGCTCATTTTACACCGTGAGGCAGCCTAGACAAGGAGCTGCAGTGTGAGAGGACGGCCGTAGGGCAGTGGCACTGCTCGACAGGGCTGGGCAAACCACGGTCACTGAAAACAGACATTTTAATCCCGGTAGGGATCAGCATGGCTGGGAATGCTCTAACAAACAGAGCATCCCTTTGCCTACTCACACCTTTCCATTTCTTACCAGGCTGGTCTTCCACCTCAGCTGCAGAAAACCAGTCTCCTTCGAGGTACCATTTTCCTTCTCACTGTCAAAGTGTTCCAGCCGAAGTACTTTGGATTGGTTTAGAAAGTATTTGGACTTTGGAGCAGATCCCAAGTATTTTGGACACTGGATTCTATCCAAAGGGCTGATTTTCATCAACCCATGTAATAAATACCTCTTCTCTGTAATCTCGTAACAACTCCAGACAACTCATGTTATCTCACCACGAGGAGCACAACTTTCCACATCTAAATCAATTACTCCTTTTTTTCTGTGCGCCAAGACATGCCTTTCAGATTTGTTTTGCAGTCCGCTTTCATTACAATATGCTTAAAAATATTTTGTTGGAGAACTATGTAAAATGACACCAAATTGTTTCCCCACTCCAGCCCCCTAAGCCCCTTCCCCCGTGAAAAATTTCCCCTTAATTTTCATGCACAAAAAGTATGTTTTCAGTTTTTAATGCAACTGTCCCACTTTTTAGCATGTTGAGTTTTAACAAGCCTCTTTGCACACTCAGCTGAAAATGTTTAACAATTTTTTAGTCAAGTGGTGAAATAGAAAACTTAGTACAATGTGAAGGAAACTTAAATTAGATACTAATAGCCTGGATTCAGATCTATCACATATGATATGAATACCAATATAACATTTCCTTTATTAATAAGTGGATGTAAAACCAGTAAATCAAATTTTGACAGTCTAATATTGCAAAAAATGCTCCATAACTTTTTTCTTAAATGACCCTTTAAGCAAGCTTAACAATTCCATATATTACAGAGAAAGGCTATTTAGAGGTCCCTGACAAATGACTACCTCTGAGACGCCCAAACCGAGTGCTTGCTCATGGGGTGACGACAGGTTTGGGGTATAAAGTTTTGCAAACACTTGGAATATCCACAAAACATACTGCTTATAAATACAAGCACCAAACTCATTTCCTAGGCTTTCCTTTTTATCCGTCTGTAGAAAAACCTACAAAATGCATTCAGAAGTGGCAATGCCTCACATCACAGTCTTGGGGCTTTAGAACTAACAGGAATTTTTAACTTCTTAAAAAGCATTGTTTTCAAACTATGCAGAGTTAAAATGAGGCTTTATTTAGTTATCATTTGCTAATTACTAATCTGTTTAAGTCTACCAAAGGCATTAGGATTCTCCTGTGTCATTTAATTAGGTACAAATGTTTCATTGCTTTTTGAGAATGTTTTTACATTTTGAAAAGCAGCTTTCTCTTGGCTAATTAGAATTTAATACTTTATGAAGCCCTATTTTTTGTGTGAGTGACTCAACAAACAAATGTACCTTACGTATAAAGGAAACCTCTCTTCCTTCACTCTTACCTTTTTGTATCGGTGTGTAGGTCTATAACACTGCAGTATACATGAAATATTCTGGCCTCTGACTCGAGAAAGGTACCTTCATCTTACTCACAAATAGAGTTCCATTGCAGCAACCAGAAAATCGTTCTGCACAGAATGACTTAATTGAAATGATACGTTTTAAATTGCCCTGGTGCTCAATCTGTTGATACCATCCAACCACCTTTGGTAGAACAGTATTTGAGCTTTAAGGACAGCTTTATTACGTACTGCAACACAAGGCTTATGTAATCCTAGCTTATACTAGTGCTGAGGCTGTAAATTTTTTTAGGTTTGGAAGACCCCAATTTAACCACTCTAGAACATGACAGCTAGTTGGATGGATTCCCTCATAAATAGCAAATATCTTCCAAAGCCCAGGCCACCGCACTTGCCTCTGCATCCCCAGTCAACGAGCTTTACCAGACTTGCTGATCTGCACGTGGATGCACGCAGCCCTGCCAGATTTGCTTCCTTACGCTGCCAGAGTAGATGATCAAAGCAGTCCCTTCAGGCCTACTTACCTAGGAATCTATAGGAATAAAACCATTTTCTGCTGTATCATGGATAGGGGAAGGGTTCTCATGGAGAAAGCGCGACATATGCTCGTGGTTCTAGCTGATCATTAACAGCACATGACATGAGCCTTTTTCTTCGGAGGATTTTGGACCAGCACACTGCTAACGAACCAGAAGCTGTAGCCCTTGCACAGAGAGATATCCTTGCTGCCAGGGCTCAGAGTGAAGGGAAAATGGCAAGTCCACTGAGCTGGAACGTATCCTCAACTTTTGAGGGTTAGCTGTGTCCTTACAGTTGTCCAAGGCAACGGCTGAATTGGCTAGGAGCACAATTCTTTTAGCACCCATTATTTAGTGCAAGCGTAATAACAAAACCTGAAACGTTCTCAAGGTGTATCTGCCTTTTAACACATCTGTCTGCGTAACTCCCAGACCTGGGAGCAACTGAGGCTTTCACTTCCACTGAAAGCACGGAGAAAGCAGGAAGAGTGACTTCCCCTGCCTTACACGTGATATAGCAGCTCGGAAAGAGTTTCGACAAAAAAGCAAAACCGAGCTACAAGACAATCAAAGAAGATGGCTGGCAACAGAACGATTTTCTTTTCAAACCTCGGCTCTGCCTACTCAAGAAGAACTTAATAAATACAATGGGCACTTAATAGAGCCCAGACAAAGATACAGCAGTCATAATGCTTTCAGGCCTTCCACCACATTAATTTCTTTCTTTACAAGCGAAATAGGTCAAAACTGGGTGCACGTAACATAGTCCTACTTTACTGCCAAAATAATGTAAGCATTCAGATTTTTTTATTTTTAAAATTAAAACTAACATTGGGTATGAACACGGGCGATACAAAATAGCCCAGTTATTCAGTAGAGAAGTGTATCACGTCACCACCACCAACAAAAACTTTCTTAGGGAATATCACGAAGCAGAATATTACTAACCTATATGCTAATTTGAGAAAGTGAAGAAATATTATTACAGCAGTCCATTTCGCCACTCTAAAGAGGAACACGTATAATGAAAAACACGTCCAGCTTCAGCAAGTACAAATCTAGAAAAAGTGAACCCAGACTCAGTATTTTTTGGGGGGAACGAAAAGTAATTCATACGTTTACTTCCCAGTGGTTTGTTTCAATGCGCAGACACAAAACTCTAGCTATCCCACACAAACGACCTACTTTCCTATATCCTGAAGTAAAGCAACAGGTAAAGTTATTAGGTAAAAGAGAAGACTTGCACGGCATGGCTCCTAACTGAGGATTTTAAAGGACTAAGCAATCTATCATGTAAAGAGAAATGACACTATCAGAACTATTTTTCTGAACAGCTCTTCTTCAGTTCTTTTTCTTCTCTCTTCATCACGCACACACTTAATGTATCGGTTTTGCAACTGTGAACACCATTTTTTGGGGTCCCTTTTTAGCTTTATTTGGATAAGAATTTCAGTCTCCAAACCTATCTTGCCACAGAAAAGCCAGAGTTCGTATAATATTTTGATTTTGCCAATGCAATTCTTCTCCAGTTTTTAGTATTTTGGAACCTTTCACGCTTATAATGCAGACATTTTTCTACACTGGCTGACATTCTGTTAGCTCCCTACAAACTATTAAGCTCTAGAAGAGTCTAGCATGGAAGGTAAACATAACAGGCCCCAAGACAAGAAAAAAGATGACTTCAAATGTGTCTACAAATGAGAATTCAGACCTTTCAAGACCAAATGCCACAACAAAATAGGACATTAAAATAGAAAAATGCACTCTGTCACAGCGGGATCTCTCTCACTAACATAGCGCACATTCATTAGAAAATTACTACAGCAGACATTTTCATTTGTCATACAAAACAATATGGAATTTAAAACTAACAAACTCAAAGCTTTAATGGCAGCACATTGATTATCATCAAATGATAGAGCTACGAATATTTAAAGTTTCTGTCCAAAGTTAAAATCACTTCAAAAGGAGATCTGAGAACATGAACAACAAAGAACAAACTTGTTCTTTCAATCTCCATGTTTCAGGATTCAAAATAATCTGAAGTTACTAAATATATTTTTATAACAGTTTTTATAATGAAGATTACATGAATTTTAGGAACATCTGATACAGAACATTCTTAGGCTATTTAAAATAAAATCAGAAAGTAAGTAGGTAATAAATGTAAATTCAGTTCTAGTTGATAGACGTCAACTAGATAGACATATGTTATGTATTTACTGCTTACTAGGAAAATAGGCATCTATAAAAAAAGTTAATTAAAAATATATCTGTTTAAAAATAAACATTTCAAATCCTGAACATCAAAATTCAATTTGTTTTTAGATTTACAGTCAAAAAAAAGGTAAAAAATATGATTGCTGAAAATATGGCGAAAGGCTTTGAGCTGCTGGCACAATAATTATCTAGATTAGCCCCAAACTCCATTAACTGTGCAATGTGACATCAAAAATACAGCAATAAATGGTAAAAAAGAAAATTATACTCCCATATCTTAAATGCAGTGGTTTCAATAAACTAGATAAACTTACTTTGTATTAGACACTTGAAGTTCAGGACACAGCAATATTTAAATCATCTGAATAATTCAGACCAAGTTTCTTGCAAGAGAATGTCAGAACATAGTAGGATTGCAAATTAAACCTGTAAATTATGCTTTTGTTTCCAAGTAGTAAGTCAGATGACTGCACTATTTTTAGACACATGGAATTTTTCTCCAAATGCCATTTTTAAAATTGTTTACTGAAGTATGTATTTCTACTCAGCAATTTCCCTCATGAAAATACTCTTAAGATATTAAAAAAATATGATAGCATAGAAATCAGCTATTCTGACACCTTAATGCAAACTACAGCATTATCTGGCATAAACATAATAGCGCTTGAAAGCTTCGGCTGCCTCTCTGAAATCTGGTGTGCTACAAACCTGTACGATTTGATATATGAATCTCCTTCTAGCATTAGTGGATTATTACTCACTGTCTTTCAATGATATACTAATTGAATGTGTAAGGATTTGGAGAATTTGGCCCCACTGTTTTATTTATGAGATAGACAGTATTAAAAGACTTCCTCTGTTTTCTAAAAGAGCACTCAGAAGTTTAAGGATATTTACAGAAAAAAATAGTGGGTGATTTTAATCCTTTTAAATGCTTTCGCTCCATGAAAATTGTGACAAATATTTCTTTATTGATATACAAGAGGTGCATTAATTATAAGCTTAATAATTTTTAAGTGAATCTCTATGAAGATTTGTATACATGACCTTTCCTTATATAGCTTCTTTTTCTACATACGCTAGTCTGAGTCAACTGTTTCATGACTACACCACTCAATTTAAAAATACACTTTCTCACCCTAATATTAAAACCTTGTATTTGGTTTGTTATCTAATAAATATGAATTAATACAAATTTGAAGTACTTTTTAATATGCTAATAAACAGTAAGATACAGGATTTAAAAAAAACAAAAAAGCAAGCCTGACCTTTTTCCTCATTAAGCATTAGATTTAAGGTGGATATTATCATCTTGTTCACTCCAAGCTGAAAAACAAAGAATCAGTTGAAAGTGAAGATAAGCAATATGGTCCTCCTGTGATGCTAAGAGTTCAGTATTAAATGATTCTTAATCATTCCTTCAAATTTATAAACATCTAATTGGAGAGGTTTCTTTGAAATTCTGAAATGAATACCTGTTTGCGCTTCGCATTTTGCGCACAGTTCATTTCCAGAAAAAAGCATCACAAGCACAGAAAAGATAAACTAATGTTTAAGAAAATATTAATGTACAACTTCTTTTCTTCTTCCATAAAGCACTCTATTAAAGTTCACTTTGTATTCCAGAAACAGCGTACACATGCCATGAGTTTCCAATAGCGTTTTGTGTTTTGTGACTCAAAAACCTCTCTCCTGTCTTGCTGTCCCAGGGAGAGATGAGAACACCACGTATCTGTGTCTATCCTCTCCAGGCTGCTCTATTAGGGATTCTGACTCATAGGCTTACCATCCCCTACACTCAGAGATTTACATTTAAGAATGGCAAGGTATATTTAGCCTACTAAAATGAGCCAAGTATCTAAATCTTAATGTCTGTATATTTTTTGGTTGAAATTTTACATAACAATTATGAGACTTTTTCACACTGACACCTTAATAAGGATAAATTGCATTATCCCATTAACTGTGAGGACCAGTCTGGCTCCTGGAAAATGAAACATGTTTTTATGATAATAAAAAGCATTCTATTTCTCTACTTCAGTACAAGTGTCGTGAAACTTTCCTTGGAAACGTTTTGCCATCCAAACTACGCTAAAATCTAGATTTTAGATACTTGAAAAGAAATTCTCTGCACGTGTTTGCAGAAGCACAATTTTGGAAAAAAGTATGAGTAACTCAGGACACCGAGATGGGGAACGTGCAGCTTCTAGGTTACCAGGCTGTAACCTACGACAGAAGTCTGGGCATTGTCAGTGAGTGTCTAAAGAACCTCTCTGCACAACAGACTTTTGGGCTTCCAAAAGCAAATTCTTTTCCTACTGCTGAACGGTTCTCTCCAGTGTTAACAAAGTCTTGGAAAGGCAAAACCTTTGGCTACGTGGACTTGTATCAACAAAAGCCAATATGCTGTGCCTCTACAAAAGGATATTACGCTGTCGAGCATACTTCACATAAAAGGTTTTTCCTTACCCTTAAGCACCCTCTTTCCCCCTCCACAAAACCGTAGTGAGTGGTTTAGGTACTGAACAGAACCTCAAAGGCTTCCTGGGAGCACGATTACTCACCAGTCCCAAACAGTTAAACACTACAAAAGACGGGTATTGCGTCTCTTCCCAGTATCATGAGGTTTAAGGCAGAGCAAGACACAAGGCAACGATGCTCTGCTCTGCCAGCTATCCAGAGCTCACTTGGTGCACTACAAAACCAGATTTTACTACACGTACAATAAACTGCACAAACCCTAAGCTACACACACAAAAAAGGTTTCAGTCTCTTCAGAAGGAACTAAACAAAAGGGTGAATCACATTCAGGCTTGACAAGAGCACTGCGCCAGCTCATCAAAGCAGAGCAAACAAAAAGGAGGGTGAAGGACCCCAGGCAGCCAGAATTCAAAACCACGTGTCCCCGTAAGAATGCATTACACCCAGGAGTTTAAGAGCAAATCTCCATTAAAGATGAGAATCCAGAAAGTGCACTACTTCATCCCGAACAGATGACAATGTGTTGTGTCAGAACCCAAGTTAGAACTCAAACAGGCCTTTATCCTCTGAATAAGCTTGAAAAACGTTGAAAGTCTGTGGAAACGCAGAAGGCAGGTACATAACACAGATATTTAACATATTCTGGCATCATCCTCCAGAAAGTGAGCTACTGGAAAGCATGTAGGCAAAGAATTCTTTAGTCAGCTCTTAATTACAACATGTTTAGACCTTGATTAAAAGAATTTCATTTGGTAACATAAATATATTCTGTCACACAAATAAACCCAACCCATCTATAAACAAACAAAGCCATCAGCACCGCGAACAAAAGCCAAGAACTCTTGGCAGAAAAATCTAAGAAACGTGAATTTCAAGCTACAGATAGCCTCCTTCATTTTAAAAAAATGTATTTATTTTTTATGTGACACTTGGGCATACCATCTCAGTGGCAGTCTGAATTCAAGGAAATGAACGGCAAATTTCAAAGGGTTGCTGAACCTCAATTTCGGTCCTTTATAATATGGAATTTTCAAATCATTTTATCGAAAAAAAAAACAACATTTTTTTTCTTAAAAGTGCAGTAAGTAAAGACTGTGAATACCATATACCTTAAACTATGTATCTTGAAGCAGATTATCAGCAACAGAAAAAGTTCTCAGGAAAATAAAACAAATCTCATTCCACAATTAAGTCAACAGAACTGCACAAACTGAGGATCTGAAGCAGGATCTTGGTGAGCAAACTTGGTCAGCCCACTGGCAGTGAAGGAAGCTCACACTTCCCAGAATCAGCTCTGAAAGCTGCTTCTATAGGCATTTAAAAAAAATTCCAGTCATATATTTCATGGCAGATAGAGGCAAAGTATCTCAGTTTTTCATCCATACTTGCAGTCAGGTATGAGGTAAAAGTTGGGCTGTTTTATCTTTATGCCTATTCTAAATAAAGCCTTGGTGCAATTTTTGTTTTTTAGTTTTTATTTTTTAAATCTACAGAGCAACTGCTACCATTGCTTTTATAGAAACTCATTTTTTTAAAGCCTTATGTCCATCCTACAGGGTTCTTTTTTTCTCTTCTTCCTGCAACAAACAAACCTAATTCTTTCTGCTTCTCTTTATCAGTCCTGCTTTCTAGATTTGCCACTAGTTTGTTGCTCTGCTTTGCCTTCTAACTAATAAAAATTTTCTTTAAAGTGTCACGTTGAGTACTGCAAAATATATTCTAATGTTTCACTGACAGTGAAGACTTGCAGAGCCTCATGCATGACTCCTGTTTGTAAAAATTCCCAGCATTTTAGGAATGACTATTTGTGATCTTTATTTTTTTCCAAGCTCTCCAATCATCTTTCTCTTATCGAGGGAACATACAAGAGAAATTTAGAAGTTTTTTTTTTTAAAAAAGTATTATCTTGAAAGCCTTTTTTGAAGCAAAACATTAGTGCAGAAAGTAAAAGACATTTTTAAGGAGTGAAGGAGTCATTATGGAAGGAGGTGCTCAAGAAGAGATGGTGAAGGGAAGACTTTATTGCAGCCTTCAACTCAAACTCAACTCAAACTTGGAGACGTGCAAATCTCAAGTTGACAAAGCTCGGGGGAACCCTTCTGAAGTTGGCCCTGCTCTGAGCAGGGCTGGATCGGATGACCTCGGTGGCATGAAGTCTAGTTGGAGGTCAGTACCTAGCCACGTGTCCTAGGAAATATTCCACGAAATCTCAAAGTCTGCTTTCAAGAATGTATAGTATTAAGTCTATAAGCCAGAAAAACAAATATTTCTGAATATAGCCACAATGTTATATTCCATAGGTACAATTTAAGGAAAGAAAAACAAAAGGAAAAAAATATCAACAGGTCTTCCAAATTTTCACAAAATCCGACCTAAGAAGATTGCTCTTCTGTTAGATTCTTCTACTGAACAGGACAGCTCTCTAAAACAAATAGAGATTCAAAATGAGTTGTGAACATCAAGTATTCTGTGTGAATACTGCACATATCAGTTCAGAGACGATCAGACAGAATTCTGTATTTTCTCTGAAGAAGAAATCACTGATAAGAATGAAAATGCAGCCATATGTTTAAAAATCTTATTTTGAAGCAATGGGTATAGTATAGACACTACCCTGACTCTTTAAAATGTCCAAACAATCTCTTGTACATTAACAGAAATTTATTTTAAAAGAAAAACATATATATTTCTTCAAGTGGGGCACTTCAGATTAGGGATCTCTTCAGTCTTTTCTGGAGGGATTTAAAAAAGCTTTGGAGAAATCTTAAAGCTATGGAATTAGCCTGTTATTTATAGCTCAGTTTCCTAGTGTGTTCTTTGAGCTTCCTAGGACGTTCTTTTTCTCCATCTGCTGGTTGTTGACATGGTATAACCTTATATTTTGATTATGAAAATGTATAAGAACAAACACATTTCATTTTACATTTAACTGTAAAGTTCGGGCTTCATCTCAGGGCAAGGCAGCTACACTCTGCTACTACAATATAATCTAGGTCAAGAATGGTGCTGAATATTTTCCGATACAAATAAATGGAATTCAATTGTTTAATTATGTCAAAATATATTACCACCAATTATGACTAGTAGTCCACATGCATCACGCTGCCACAAAGCGATGATTTTCTTACCATTAAAATACCGTACTTCGTACACTGTTTCAATAAAATCTGTTAAATCTAGGTCAAGAATGCCTTTTTCTTCTTTGTTCTGTTATCACAAAGGTCCACGTATAGGCGCACTATCTCATATAAAGATATGAATTGCTAACTTGTTTACTTTTCTACTTCAGCACCATTCAATGTCAAAGACATCTATTGTTCTTCTCTTTTTTATTTTTTATTTTTGTTACCATTGGCTCAAATCTTTTGTGTTATATTACTTGAAATACATTTTGTGACAATCTTTACTACCACAGCATAAAACTATCAAAATAAAACCAAAAGTTTCACGGTTTAAGAAATGCCCTGATTTACTTTGGAGTACTTACCTACATTACTCCTCATGGTCTTGCTTCTCGTTACTTTGGGGATATTTAGGCTTCTGGCAATTCTCGATGCACTTTCAGCTTTGCTTTAGATACTCTCCTGTTTAATTCTCGATAACGGGCAATGTCCATTGAGGCTGGCTCCTTGTCATAGTACACCCCTCAGCTGAGGAACTCCTGCACCCCACGTTATATCTGTTGAAACAGTAAATTTATGTAAATTAAAGAATGAAGCAAATGTTTTTATTTCACTTCTCTTGACTGCTTTCTATGACTTTATCCAATTACTTTGTAGCAAAAATCGAGATAATACTTGCTTTTAAAGAACACTAGGATGGCTCTGACTGGAACTGATATAAAAAGATACCTTTTACCAAATTATGATGGTTCACTGTCCACAAGAATTGGTAGATATCTATAAAAATGAGTATATGGATTTTTATAATGACAGAACTAGTATGAAACTGTATCATCTGAAGAAGGTCATGTCTTCAGACAACTGTACTTGTCCTGATGCATGCTAAAAACCTTCAACAAGTAGGGCAAGAAATCCCTACTTCTAGGTTATAGAGAGTTACAATACTGCAGCTAATACTGCATGAGAAAAAAATAAATATATATATACATGCATGCATATACCTAAAAAATAGAAAATGCAGTGATTCTCTTAAAATTAAAATTGCTCTAAATGGCCCTAGCTATGTAAAAGTATCTACCACTGTTGTTTATGAGCTACTGCACCAGTACATGGATTCTGGTAAACTGTAAGAGAACCTGGATGATTACAGTAACACCTGCCTCTTACAAATAAAAGCACTGGGCTGCTGTTGAGCCGTTTCCTCCAGAAACAACACCAAAAAGTACCTGCAGTCCCCCACTTGCACACAGTTGGTTAGGCTCTGAGCATGACAGCTTCAATTTCTCTGACACTGAAAGGAGCTAACAATCTTTGCAGGACTTTAAGTCAATTAATTACTTCTTTTAGAGGTGAAATGGATTGGAGCTCGTTAGGTTAAAGATATAACCAAAAGAGTTAATGTTGGCCCTTAAAGCGTTATACCTGAAACACCAAGGACTAAGTAAGAGCATTGTTACAGACCAGAAATACACTTTTAACAAATTCAGAATTGTAGGGGATTTTGTGTGTCAAAGCATTTACATCTTTCGAAAAAATCTTCCATGCTAATGGATGCAACATGGCCAATCAATGATTTGTGAATCCGACAGAAGGCCTAAAGAATTTGTTCTGATTTACAAATCACTTACTTGGAATCTTTTAAAAACATTTGTCATCAAAGTAATGATCTTGCAAAAAAACTTTTCCCCTAACAGAAAAAACATTCATACAAAGTGTGTAACAGAAGTTTCAGATAAGCCACAGGCTGGATATAAGCAGGTAGGTCACAGAAAGAACACTGGCAGCAAATACCACATACAGTATTTACTATGATTCTTAAAATATCTTAAAGATTATAGGCAATTTTTTTTTTTTTTTTTTTTTTTTTGCTGTCTTGGTGATGACCTGGTCTTTAGCTTTTATGGACTTTATTAGTAGACATAATTTAATTGAGTTATCATTTCATGAGCACCTAATTAAGGGGCAAAGTCAGGGCAAAACATTTTGTGAAAATAGTTTTGTCGTCCCCCCCCCCCCCCCCCCCCCCCCCCCCAACATTGCATTTACCAACCCAGTAGAGCGTTTCAGGGACCAGTTTTAGTTTTTCATATGCAAACTAGTTAGAAGGAAAATGATCAACTTCCTATAGTTCTTCTGTAACGCATATCATTTTGAAATGACGTCCCTATAAACTTGTAAATATATGTTGCATCAAGTTCTTACTGTTCACATTTCTTAATGATGGGGGCCCCAGACACCTTTGATATTTAAGCACCATCTAGTTAATGCGTCCAAACATTACAGGGTTTAAATGTTCTTAACACCGAATGTTTCTATTTATCTAGAATGCTAACAAGGTACACCGGTGGTGGCTATGAGGCTAACATCTGCAGTCCAGTCCCTGAGCTCCAGGAACCAGATAAAAAGTTATCTTTGAACAATTTGGAACAAAGCAGGCTTTCGTCTCCATCTTCTGTTTCTACAAAGTCTACAGATAAAGAAAACTGGCAAAAAAATGACAGCAGTTACTTGTTTCCAGATTATCCACTCCATATCTGTTATTAAAATGATGAAAGATAAATAATAAAACATAATAACAAAATTAACGTTGTTGCTATTAGTAAAATAAAGCCTCTTCCCCGTCATTAAAAGGGCTTAAAACAAACAAAGCAGAACAACGTGACTTTATAAAGGCAAGGAATCGTACGGATCTAAATATGTAGTGTATGCGACTGGAAAAAGCTACTGCATCTTAATGGGTGAGGAATTGGGGCAGTCAATGGGGAGAGCTGCAGTGAAGGAGACTCAAAGTCAGACGTCGCACAAAAGGAGGAGGATGTTGGGGGACAGACACAAATCTCACGAAGCAGGGAAGGCACTGAGCTTTCTCCTCTGAAGCCTCCACGGGACTTACATTGTGGGGCTCTCAGCAATGGGCCCGAGCTGCTACTGTGAGCTTATCAAGAAACTGAGCGCCAATGTTTTCTAAATTACTCACAAATTCTAAATCTCGAAATCTGACATATAAATGGCACAATTTAAATGTAATTTCTTCTCTAATTTTAGAAATGACCAAGTTTAACTTGCTTCCTCTGTACGTAATTTCCTCTGTATGAAAGCTGCATGGAATATTTGAAGAAAACAAACCAGCACCATTTCTTGTTATTCATAAAATTATGGATGAATGCTTGAAGAATTCATGGCTTCGTAACATAACTAGCTCTTACAGGATCAAAACAAATAGAAAAATGGTAAAACTTTGCATTAAAGAATTTGCACAGAAATATATTTTATCCGAAGATTATTATATCCATAGTAAAACTATAATGTTTAAACACATTGAAAGGTATTGATATGAGATGTTGTTGTAAAGGCCTTCCTTGAGCATAATCACAGCAAACAATGTAAAACTAATTTACTGGAAACCATTCCAATAGATGGATGAAATAGCCCAACAATGAAACCTATGTCATACCAGGGCTTAAAATAACCAGGTCACGTGGACAGTACTGGAGATTTAAGTAGCATCACTAAAAGAAGCTTCTAAAAGAGACCTCACAAAGTCGACAGAAAAGAGTTACTAAAATGAATTCAAATAAATTACCTGTTTTTTAACTTACAGTATCTAAATAAAATAGTAACAATACATTAATTATAAGAATTGTCTGTACTGAACACATGGAAATGGAAACGTGTAAGCAAAGAAGTAACTCAAGTTTCTGCTGGTAAAAGATTACCTCTAGTATACCTATTTCATTTACAAACCTACTTGCATCAAAATAATAGCATCAAAGACATAGCCGACTAGCTACAGTGAACAGTTTTACAAATACTCAGCGCACATTGCCAGTGTCTTATACGACCCTCAAAAGGGTCTTATGTGGTGAGTCAGGAGAATTTTTGTGGCTAATTCAATAGGCTCTATATTGCTTTTCCCCTCCTGAAAGTCTTGCTCTCCCTCTCTCTTTATCCAGCTTCTTGATCCTTCTTTGCCTACTAGGAGAAATCAGGTTTCATGATAAAGAATTAAAACAATTATTTGTAAAAATTGTAAGGGATTGAATTTTTTTTATTCTGTTAAAAAATGGGCACTTGACATTGAAGAAAGCACTTACAGTTCTGGAAATCTGCTATTTAATGTTAAGACAGTGATTGTCACAGACCTTCCTAGCCCTTATTAAATAGTCAGCACTGCACCATGCACGAAGAGACCAGTTTATTTTTATCATTCAGAGATAAGTATAGGACTTTCACAGTGACTGCAATATGTTTATTTTTTCTATTGCATGCATATCCGTAACAATAAATTTTCCAGTGAGTTCTCACCAAGTTGCAGGAATCTAATGGTGGACGTATTGCTGGGGAAAAGCCATCTGTTTTTTCAGTGAATGTGCTTTCTCGTTTGCTTCTGAGCTTTCTATTTACATAACAAGTCTGTGATAACAGATTAAAAAAAATCCTGTCCCCATCTAATCTCTTAAGATACATACAATATTCTTACAACTATGGTATTTGATGTATCTAAAATTAAAGACACTCTACTTTTCATGAAGCGAAATGAAAAATGCCAAAAAAATGATCTTCCAGTAAAAGAAACAAACTCAGGAACTTTTCAATTGTGTGCTGTCAGGAATGTGTAGAGAAAAAGAATGGCACTCCGCCAGTCTGCTTTCATTTTTTAAAGGTATGTTTTAACTCTATGTCTTCCGAAGCAGTCAGCTTGTTTATTGGCTCTCTCATACTCTCATGTCTTCTTTCCATTTACCCTGTGGTACAACTGAGAAACGTTCCTCCAAAAGAGTATATCCCAAACCAGTCATGACTCCATGCTGGAAAAATCTGACAAAAGCTTAGAAACTTGGTTACAAGCATCCCATCTGATACCGTCTGACTTTACCGTCTGTAATTCCTGAGTTTATTTTGTTAAGCGGTCAAATCACAAGTAATGCTATTTAGTAATTGGGTATCCTCTGTAACACCAAAAATGAACATGACATCATTAATTGGTAGCAGCGGCACTGGGTGTCAACACCGACTCCACCAGATAAACCATGCTGCTTACACCTTCTGCCTCCTGGAAGCCCAGCATTTCTTTCTGTCACGCCGAAGAAATGAAATAAAGATGCAAGCGTGCAGTACACGAGTACAACGTAAACACGTTTCTTCAGAGGAAAATTCTAACAATTCTAAAATTTCAAATCACTGTTTGCTACCCATGCATATGTCATGGGAAGAGAAACAGTGGGAACGAGGGAATCCACGTACCTCAAATCCGGAAGACTGGTGTAGGAATCCAGCAGATTTTGGTGGGTCTTGACTTTTGGAAAGAATTAGTGAAGTATTGTTTCTTCAAGCTTTTATGTTTCTCTGCCCGTTATGCTGTGATTAAGTCTCTTCTTCCTGCAATAAAATAAAACATGTTTTAGTAAAACAAGACTTGCAGAAAGACAAAGTATCAATACCTGTACTTAATACAGACTGCATGGCTTCTCTAACAGACTGCTTCACCACACAAAAACCATGGGGACAGGCACAAAAGCAAACACTGAACAGAATGAGTTAGTTTACATAGGCTCCCTCAGTAGTCAGTGAAGAAAGGTAGAGTCTGAAATCTGATTCAAAATATATGAATCTAATCTAGTCTGAAATACACCTACATTCCCAACTGCCCTCTGGGAGGACCTCTCTTTCTTCACTGACCATAAAATGCAAAACCACAGGAATACACTGGTGTCCAAGGGTAGGGCGGAGTGGCTCTATCCTCCATTGCGTTACACTTCCACAGAATCTAAAGCTAAAGAAACAGTGTCTATATATTGCAGAATGGATAAATGGACTTAGTATTAGAGGTTCTTGAGAAGATCTACCTCCAAAACTTCAAAAAACTAAAACGGTTAAAAAGACATCCAGTGTTTGTAATTAACATCTAATTTATATACATATATATGCACGCACATGCTCACACGTATATAGATTAACATTAAAAAAATGGGGTAGCTTGGATACAATGGAACATAGATTTTAGATTTGCAGGCATTTTACTGTTTCTTTTTTTTCCTAAAGCAAACACAGCCACAGCAAATTCTGTGACACGAACGCGTGACTGAAAGTCACAAGCTCCACCTAACCAGGGCCTTGTACTCAACTTTATTCTTAAAACCAGCATAAAGAGGTGGGGACACTATCTCTGCGTGACTGTGTTTGGACAAACAAGATGGATCACAGCATCTTCAGGTTTCCCCAGCGCAGATCCGGAAGCTCCATCCATCCATCCCGAAGATCTGGCTTACATTTGGGCTCTGTCAGCACCACGGTGGGATGCTAAGAACTCATCGGACACTGGCTTTTTTCCCATTTTCTTCATTTTCTGGAACGCTGCGGAGCAGGAAATCCCCAGCGGGTAGCTCCTTACCCGTTGGAGGGCACAGCCCAGCCTCCACTAAGTGGCTCCTCCTGCTGCAGTTCCTGCTCCCTCTCTTCGCCCGCTACCGATGCTCCAGAGAATCAGATAAGGGAGCCGATTTGTGTATTTCTGCCGGATTAGTCTTAACCTAGATCGGTGCCCTAATCTCCGGGGCTGGAGGCACGCTGGTGCTGGCTGCAGAGGAAGGAGCAGCACGCAGGGACGGATAGCCCGGGTGGCGCGGGAAATCCGATACATTTCCTAAGTCATTTTACTTTAAAATACTGCGCTACTGAAAATGTCTTCTCCTTCCCTGGGTTTCACAGTAGGGCTCTGGTATATTATTTCATCGTTGAAGTAAGAGGAATAGTTACCTGTCTGCATATGCAAAATATATGATCCCAATTCTAAATTCTAACTGTTCTAATACCAAAGAGTAGGTAAGTATGTCTAAAAATGTGTTCTGAGTACCTGATAGAAGTCATCCTAAAGCTGTTGGAAACGGATAATCGTGTTTCATTACTGACTAGCGTTCACGTACATTATCCAAATATTTCCTAGACATGGTAGCTGGAGAAAATGAAATTAGAACGTAAAACAGATGACCTAAGAGAGCAAGAAACAAGTCTCCTACCTTCCAAGACAACCTCTGCACGAGCACATGGCCTTTTACAAGCGTACTGCTCTTTTGTACCAGAGCAAGCTGGCCATGTTAATGTAATGTCAAGAACGCATGTTAAGCGCCCAACACCGCAACATGCTAACCGCAAAACACGAAAGCTACAAGCCGTACAAGAAAAGGCAGACCTTTTAGTGAAGCTAATTTAAAAATTAGCTAAAGCTGTAAGGCTAACATACTAACACGTCTGTTTTACTTCTGTGATACATAGCTATAAGGCTAACATACCAACATATTTGTTTTACGTATGTGATACATAGCTAGAAGGCTAACATACCAACATTTTTCACAGGTTGGGAATGGTGTCGTTTGCGTGGATGCAGCTTTGAACAGGGAAGATGTAAAAAAGGATACTATCGAGTTTTTTTTTTGCTTCCATTTACAGGAAAGAAGAAGAAATGGATTTTTAATTTGCAAGAGGGGAAAATCAGAGACATCAATTTAGTCAATAGTCTCAATCCTATAAATCCTACAAATCTGATACCTTCATAAAGGAAGTGACAAGCACTAATAATATATCTTACAAATACGAAAAGACTTATTCTATGAAAAGCCTTGGTTTTGACAGGAAAGGTGCACACTACTATTCAGAAACAGCATACATGCAATCTTCACCTGGCAATTTAAAAACCGAACGAAAACAATCAAATTGACAAATAGATCAGTTTCCAACTATGAGGAAAATCACTCCAATGTACAACCTTGGGTAATAAAGAGGTAAGCGGAGTGCAGGCCCATGTGCCATAGCACTCATCTTACCTAACTGCTGGTTGCTATGGCAAGCATTTGCCCGCATTTTGTACATTAAACAGTAATATGTTTTCTGCTTCCGTGTTCTTGATATTTTGATGAAGTTAATGCTCGAGCTTTGGGCGTGAAAGGCATGAAAACCAGAGGTTCTCTCAAATAATCATGCATTCCAATTTATTTTGGTTTTGTGACAACATCTGAGAATTAAATGAATAATTTAAAAATTATTTTCATTCATCTTACACAGCGTTTTCAAAACTTGTGATTCGTTTCCATTAGCTACTTTGCATACCTGTTGTACACGCAATTCTATTTTCTAGCTCACAATGGAAATGCAATCTACTTTTCTCCTTCACTGATCTTTAATTTAATATAGAGATAACTGTGAAACTGATGAGAACTGAGATGAGAACCAAATAATTTTAGTTCTGTGTAACACCAATTTGCCTTTTCCTCCTTTTCATCTAAGAATAGCTGTTAGAAATACTAAAAAAAATAAAAATAATAATTAATCAAAAACTTTGCATAATCATTACTACCACAAACTAACAAGTAACTGAATGTCTTTCCGTAGCGGTCTCTATGTGAAATACAGCGACATTTCCCCAGGTAGCAGCCGCCAGCTCTCAGAACAGTACCAGAGTCATTCTGATGAGGACAATGTTAATCCACTTTTTTCTTGATCTGCATGGCTAACATGAAGCCTTAATATACAAAACATAAGCATCTAGGAAGTGAACACATTTAGTAAAATAACAACTAGAGAAGAGAGAAACACAATCCTCTTCCCACCCCAGGGCCCCATGACGAACCAACTGCAAATTCAGATGGCATCCACTGGCAGAAAGCTCCATGATAATCATACATATTTTTTATGAAGTCAAAAGAGAAAGTTCTTTTCCTTTTGATAGGAACAGTGTTATCCACTATCAGTGAGAGCGCACGTTACCTTCCTCTTTCCCACAAGTGAAAATAAATAATTTGTACGTGGCTTGATTTGTCTGGTGCATCACTTGACATCAGAATTAGAAACTAACTAAGAATTTCACAGCAGGGTCAGCTGCCCTGGATTACAACTTTTTAACCTCTCCTATACTTCATAACATATAAGACATGCAGAAAGAGAGTCCTAACAGCGTATTTACAAAGGCCAAGGCCAAGCGTTAGAGGCATTCTGCTCACAGCAGTGCACGTTGCTCTGCAATGCCTGACACAGGCAAGGCGCAGGGCAGACGCAGGCTATCCTGAAGGCAACCAAAGCAGCCCTGCACCGGGCTACAGCCTGCCTTTCCTGCTGCCCCTGCTCACGCGCTTCTGTATTTAGCTGGGTCATCTTCCACAGATAATGGCAGAAGACACATCAGAATATGTTCTTTCCTACGTTCTCATTTATATATAAAATGAGCTGAATATTTGTGCTTCCAGGCAGCTTTTAGGAGCAGAATTCCACTACTGTTCAGCAAAGCTGTTTCAAAGTTGACACCAAGATTGGAAGCTTTTCAGTTCCTATAAGAACACTGCATAAGCACCTGAAGCAACAAAAAAATACGTGAATAAATATACCAACAGCATAAGCAACAGAAGAAAAGGATACCCGGACTTTACAGTGCATCTCTTGCCCAAATCCTTGAACTCACTAAGAAAGAAATTTAATGTCGTAAGCACAGGTTACATTTTTGCTTCATGATACTTTATTATCACATAATAAAGCGTCTTGTAGACACGATATGCCATTGATTAAAATCAATCCCTCAAGAAGAAAACAACACAAACTCTTCTGAACTGTGCTGTTTCTTATTTAAAAATTCTTGGTGCAATTATCCATAACTGGCAACTTTTGATTATTTTCAGCTCTCACTCTCTCCAAGCAGCCACCGCAGCCAGCAGCAGAAAAACCAATGCCCAGCTTCCAGCACCAAAAGTTTTCTTCTGGGCCAGACTCAGAGTGCAACCAGCGCTGTATGCAGGGAAAGCAATTTTCTCCAACATTTGAAATACTGGGTTGTACATGCTTAGTTCATGTAGGAAGAAATCAGCAGCCTGCCCCAGTGTATGAACACTGCGTATAAATGCTTTTTTCACTGTTACTGCTTGGGCATGAGATAACTGGAAATGCTTAGAAAAGCTACCATTTAAATAACTGAAAAAAAAAAGCATTTGTTGCATCATCCTTTCATCATTATACTTTTCACAGAGGAAGCACCTTCAGGAAGTTCAGGGAGCAGCTTCCACCACCAGCAGCTGCTGCGGCAATGGTTTTAACCTGTTGAGTTTTACTCTTTGCTCATTTTCTGATGCGCCCAACTTCATGACCGTAACACTCTGACTTCCCGAATTCCTTGCTTCTATTATCCCCTTGTGGCTAGAGGATGTTTATCTCCCAGTAAAACGATAACCAAAGTCATCATACGCATCGTATTAGATTTCATTCCTTAATACCTACACAGTGGCCTACAAGGTGTCAGATGTTGTCATACTCCAGAAGAGCCCGACCAGGGAGTGCTACGGTGACGGCATTGCAGCACGCATCCTGCCTGGCGCTGGCGAGGCTGAGAGAGTTCAAAAGGAATTTACACAGTGCAGGGAAGTTGCTGCGCTACCTGGCACGTAACATGAGGGCTCTGGAAAGCCTCTTCCTTTACCGTCGAGGAGTATTCATTGCTCTGCTTCCTCTACGTAGTTCTTTCAAACTGACATCGCTGCTAATTGGTACTACTAATTGTCCAATTCATTCATAAAGTACCAGGATGATATTTTAATACTCCCCTGGCACAGGGCTCCTAATGCAGAATTCAGCTTCTGTTTCTGGAATTTTAATTCTATTCTTGTTAAGGTTAATAGACAGTTTCCTACTGAGTTTAATATAATTCACATTGGATCACTACTGAGTCTATATTTATACAAAATGCCCTATTTGAATCTAATCATGTTAAAGATATCCATCTTCTTTCTTCATAGATAGACATCAAAATTCACTAAAAATTTAGCCTACAATGAATTTTCATAAAGCATTTATAGAATCGATGAAGTTTGTTTTTCAAAAGTATTTCTAAAATCTGATACCAAATCTTCCTCTGATATTCCTCTGATTTTTAAAAATAGCACCTGCTGCAAGTAACATTAAGGCCAAACAGACATGTTAAATATCATAATGCTTTTTTAATGACAACTGTACTAAATGTCACTGTGGACAAAGTTACCCATCCTCTTAAAAGGCTAATAAAATTCACTTCTGTGTTGCAAAGGTTTTTTGAAGGCATGAGTTTGTGAAAGGGCCAGAGGTGAGAAGATAGACACAGGAAACTAGCTAATATATAAACATATCTAAGACCACATGATGCCCTAATGAATTTACTAATTTAGAAGCTTTATGATGCTGGAAATTACATTTTGAATGGCAACCCATATTGAAATATAAAAATACTAATGTTTTATATAAATATATATAAAGATATAATCTATGAAAACTAAAAAGGCATAGAAAATGGCAAGATGAAAACATAAATTTCCATTGGATAAAAAAAGCAAGAATGTAAAATGTATTATCCACAAGAAAGTGATGGCAGAGGCTGCAGAAACCCCACAAGGCCAGTGAGAAGGCTGCTCTGGAAGGTGGCTTGGGGAAGGTTTCTGCACGCAGGGCAGCAGCCATCACCACAGGCCTGCCCGAATCCTTTCAGTTAACATTTTGGAGAATGCTGTGTTGGACAGGCCATGAAAACCATGCTCTCAAGTACGTCACTAAGGGACATACAGAGAAAACATCAAGCCTGCTGGCGTACCTCAGGTCCTCCGGCCTGCTCCTGACAGGAGCAAGCAGCTGTGCCGCCTCAGGGCTTCCTCTGGCAGCTGACTCCAGCCTCCACCATCAGCTCCTCTTGTTCCTCCACCACTTCTCCTCCTCACCACAGTTTTACTCTTAGATGTAATCACAAGGACGACCTGTACTCAGTGTAAACCTGAAAAACTCTTCCCCGTCTCCTCAACGAGGAACACCTCTCACCCTGACATCAGTGTAACCCACTCTCCATCGCTTCAGTGTCTCTATGGAGTTTCATCAGGGAAAAACTTCTTCCAGTTTATTTTTTTTTTCCCTCAGCCACCACCTGATGTAGAGGAACACGAAAAGGAAAGTGTGCACCCATCCTGCCAGGAGGTTTCTGATGATGTTAGATGTAACTGGAGACTTTAGATGTAACCAGAGAGCAGAGGCTGGCAGAGTACAGCAGCAGGCATGGTCAGAGGCAACTTAAGCACCTGATGCAACTGGAAGCATTTCTAGTCACTAAAATTCCTGTTAAAAACCTAAAAGCAGACATACCTAAGCTGGTATTTTGGGATTGTAAGGCAAGAATGAGGGCAACTCTCTCAGGCTGCTCCCTAATCCTTCCCAGGCTGGCTCTGACGACCTGCGCTCCCCGGGGCAGGCCGGAGGGAAGCAGCCAGCCACGTCAAAGAACATCTCCAAGTAACCGGTGAGGGAGAAGGCAGAAAGCAGGGCTCTTCAGCATACCCATCTGACGAGTGGCACACCCCTCCTGTAACCTCAAAAATCAGCCACAAATGGAAACACACAGCAACACCCCAACCCAACATCCACCGACAGCAGGGCCTCTGCATTTGCTTCAGCGAGCGGTCACCGAAGGTAGGACGAAAGGCTTCAAGCAGACACTGCTAGTTCAGCACAGCAAAGCCTTCGGGATTAGGCCAGCTCCTAACGCTCTGCCAGCTTTGGCTTCCTAAAGCAGGGTGCCCTCCTGCTATATTCAGGGCTACGAGGACACAAGTACTAATGGAAGAGCCTCAGGGACGCAGCACGTCGGGCCGCTTCAGGGCTCGAGCGGCAGCAGCAGTATTCCCACACCAGGCCCTCCTCACGTTCTGGAAGGCTCTCTCATTACAGGGGTTTGTAATTGGAAAAAATTCAAACTCGGTGGAAATCACTGCAGTATTAGCTACTGCTGACAGAGACAAAGCATTACATTAGGCGTTTCTTAGAGCAAGCCGACCATAAGAATCACGTCATAGCTCTAAGTTAACTAGCTTCTCATGCTTAGTTCGATATCCCAAAAAGATACTCAAGGGTGTGCTCAACATTTGCAATACTTAACGAAAGTTGGTGTAAAGCTACTGGGGAGGCAGTAAGAGCCTTTGCAACACAGTTCTTAATCCCAGGAAACAGGACAGGAATTTCAAGACCACCACACAAATGGCCCCCCCACCCCTTTGCACTCAAACCTTTGTTTGGCAACAGATTTTTTTATTATTATTTTTTTTTTTTTTCTATTTGCAGATCACTACAATAAAAAGCTTTGTGTCTTCCAATTCCTATTTAATGCAATATTTTATAAAACAGATTTATTCAGGCTCAAGAAGAGTGAGTGGACAAAGGCACGTAACTGGTTTATTGGCCTGGTTGGCACTTTGTTATGTAAAATGGAAGTGATCATTTTTATTTCATAAAACTTTGTATTGCTTTTACTCTGAGCAATCACAGAATCATTAGGGTTGGAAAAGCGCTCCAAGATCATCTGGTCCAACCACCCCACTACCACCAATGTCACCCACTAAACCATGTCCCGAAGCACCACGTCCAACCTTTCCTTGAGCTCCAGCACTTCCCTGGGCAAACCGTCCCAAGGCCTAAATGCAATGACAAGAAAAAACAAGGTGGGTTCCCATGCTAAAAGCTAAAGGTGCTGCTGTACTGCAAAGTGCCATACAGCAAATGAAAAAAAAAAGAAAGAGGTAAAAGCATCTCATTAAAAAGTTAAGTAATTTCCAGAAAACTGTATCAGAGAGCATCATAACTTTACTATCCCTTTGGTTTGTTGAGACAACTGAGTAGCCTTTAGGGGAAGAGGATGAAAACAAAACTAGAAAGAATTGCCCCCATGAAAACAACGCCCCCAACACTTGTGCAAACCTAGATGCATTTTTTTTTTACCCGAAGTCTGCTCTGTAAGTATTATTAGATGAGAAAAGGAAGAGACAGTAAAAACAAGCATTTAAAATTGTCAAGACAGTAAATCAACACTAGGAGTAGGTAAAAAAAAACAATTTTTTTAAAAATAAATGAAACACACAAAGATATTGAGGGATTAAAGAATAGAAAACTATTGCAACAAGAAATAAAATCCATAAAAAATCAGAAATATAACCGTACAATATAAATTCAAAACATAAAGTGCATTAGGTTCCTTGCTTCAAAAAAGTTTTTCATCAAGCCTTCATTCAATGACTGGTCGTATTAATGCCGCCATATAAAGACCAAGAAAAATGTTTCAGAGCAGGTAACAAATGAATTTTACTAGGTTCATGTTAGCCAGCTTTTCATAACAACCGAGCACGCAGAGAAAACAGATCCAAATACAGAACTTTCCGTAGCATTCAACAGACAAGTTTCCTTTGTTATTACAAGACCTTATGTAAAACTTTTGCTACCACCAAAACCCTTTCAATCCAGAGAAATTTCTACCATAAAATGGAAAGACTTGAATTGTTTAAGGCCTCCAGTCATTAACAGAAGTTAAACACTTCTAATTGCTCTGCAAGTTATCTTAATTTAGTAATTAAAAATGTCAGTGTAACAGCAGTATAGCCTTACAATTTTGTATGGATCCCAGAGCAGAGAATTACACAATGTCAGCTGGTCGAATTCAACGAATAATTTTTTTCCCTTCTTCACAGAAACCACCACATAAACTTCCCAGATCCCTCATTCTTAGCATGTTTTAACACTGTGGAATTGGCCTTACCATCAGAAGATTTCTGCCCCCTGAAGCTTTTGGTCGCCCTTCTGTACTTGCAAGCTTCCCTAATTCCAAGGTATGGCCACAGGTAGGAAGGAGCTAATGGGAGCTTCCACACGACAGAAGTCATTTCCCAGAGAGAGTACCGAGACAACCATTCAAGGAGAAAAAATTGAAATTCCTCCTGAATTAGGCTAGATTGAAATCAATGAGACAATCAGATCCCCTGGCAACTACTAATCTGGCAGACAGAAAGATTTCTGTTCAAACCAAGCGCTGAGGTACTAACATGAGCCTAAGCCTAAGGACCAAAGCCCATCTTCACCTTAATGTAAGCTTGCTTTAAATTTACAGCTGTCAGAGCATAGTCTCCACGTCTTTGGGAGCAGTGCTTGATGCCCTTGGTCTGCCAACCCTCCAGACAGGCCAGCTTCAGCTGCGTGGGCGCTGGGGGGGGGGTCATGTAGCACAGTGAGGCACCTGGTGGGCCACCGAGTTTTGCATGGAACTGGTCTGGATGCGGAGTGGATCGGGGAAGAAGCAAAGAAACAAAGAGAACCCCCACCGAAAACCCAAGCCTTCCGACCTGATGCCATTCGCGCAGCGCTCACCTCGCAGCGTGCGTCCCTCCTGCTCGGGCTGCCCCGCGGTTGTACCAACGGCAGCGGAACAGAAGGAAGTGGTGCACATGTGGGAACAGCGGCCAGCAAAGAAAACAGCTTTTTCCATAGAACCGCTGGCTTGAATGCAAGTGAAATGACGCCCCGACTTCCCTTGTAACTGAAAGTTTTCTGCTGTACAGCATCCAAAGTTTCTAGCAGCCTCATACCATTTTATATGAAGATATGTCAATGTATTCTTTGACGTCCTGAGTTAGCAGGTAGAAATAACAATATATAGCTCTTCCCTTAATTCCAGCAGCTCCAATCTTTTTGAGAATTACGTTCTTGAATGCTTCTAGCAACGTGTCTTATCCAGAAGCTTCAGTGCTAGAGAAGGTGACTCACCTCGCACTGGAGTCGAAGAGGAGATTTAGAAGGAAAGCCTGATGCACTTTCAAAGTACCAGCACAAGCACTATTAAAATTAGCATCCAGATGTGTCATTATAATTTGAAATGCCTAACCAAGCCACATTAGGGAACGTGAAACTTACCAAAATGTCAGAATGCTCTAAGTAGGTAACAGTTAGCTGTCACTAAGTGAAATAACCAAATTAGTCATTTTTAAGTACGGTTCCAAATATTCAATGCAAACCAAAACCAGCCTTCTGAATTATTTATTTTTTTGAACTATAAACATGTCCTCATGTCTCTAGCAAAATTACGAATCTTCTCATGCAGCTAGATCCTCATTAAGCAGACGAGGGCTCAGCTACAAACGCAGTGTAAATGCAAGGTAAGAATTTATCCTAAGCACACAAAACTGTAGTAAATGGAACGATTCAAGTGGGTTGCCTGCGACTGCTGTAGCTCAGACCAACTACATACGCTGTGGTAAATGCAGTTTGTACTGTGGCACGTGCAAGTATTTTAGGGAGCAGATAAAAACAAGCAGTTTAAAGTAAGCATTTTCTTTAAATCCACTTTTTGTTTGTTTTTCCAGCCTTACATACAGAAAATATGAACTCACTTGCACAGCAATACTACTATACCCTAACACTCACGTTATCATCAGGAACTGCTGTTATACCCATGTACCAGAATGTTTTATATCTGTATTTCTTTCCTCATGATATAACCAAATTGTTTTGTGGCAGAGCTAACCTGACGGCACAGAATAAACTCACCTTTCTGCTTTATCATTTTCATTCATTGACTTAGTCCAAGTACAAAATCCCACAGTAAACAGTAAATCTGTTGTAATTGTACAGTGAACGGTAGCCCGGGCATTTGGAACAGGTCTCAAAGCTGGAAACAGAAACTTTATGTAAAAGCACTAAAGAACAAGTCCTTTAAGTGGTCAGATTTCACACTGGTCTTCTAAACCCTTCTCATCTGAACCCCAGACTCTTGAAGCTTTACTAACTACAGACCATTAAGCGTGTCTGTATGAATTTTGCCGATGTGTTTGGTGGAAATGTGTTTCTGTAACATGCTTTCCAGATGCCATTTATGAGTAGAGAACACATAAAACCAATAAAAAAGAACATAAGTTTATTTTATTATCTTCTTTCAATTTTTTTTGGTGCCATCAGCAATAAAAGACCACATGGAGACTGCCACGTATGCAATTAAGTGGGACGAATCGTAGTGACAAACAGATCCAGCACACCTTCAGAGCAAAGACTTCTGCTCCAAACGCTACAGACACAGGCAGGGACTGTCACGCTGTAAGGACAGTTTGAGACACAGGAGTTCTGGCAAGCTAAGACGAAGAGAAAAACTGAAGTAGTCGTGTTTTTTAAAAATTATTATTAGTGAAGGCTGTAGAGTAGCCCTTTTTAAAAACTCAATTCATGATGAAGCTTTTTGGAACTAAAGCAAGATAATTTAACACATTATGCTACCAAGGCATCGAGGTCACACACACTGACATCAAGTTTTGCATGAATTATTTTGAATATCCTTGGCATTAAGTTATTTGACATTCATGGAATCATCTCAGGTTAAGCTGAATGGCAATACATCGCATCAGGTTGTATTTTAGTAACTCGGCACTGCAAGCTTAGCAAGCAATTCAGGATTTCAGGTATTTTGCATTATTGCACAGGCACTATTTGTACTTTTACGTACAGTAGCTGCTCTACCAAAAGAGAAGTTATTCAGTGATTTACAGGCACGGCACTTAAGCACAGTTGTCAACTTTGAAACCTATCAATTTGATTTTTTTTTTTCTTTTCTTTCTTTTTAGCTGGCTTTAGCACAAGAAGTTCTGCCAGAGATTGTTTTCAATCTGCACACATTTAAAACCAGTGCTGATTTCCTGGGACAGCTGACTTACAATTGGTGTGTTCTCTGTAACTGAGCAAGATCTACAAGAAAACCATAAAGACTTCTCGTGCTATTGGTTCATTTGCAGCTCCCCAGAGCAAGGCTTGTTTTCTTTCTCCTCCCAAAATAGAGAAAATCATACTGGTATATCTCAAATCACCAGAAAATGTAATGGGACTTCCTACAGGAGCGTCTCCTCTCTTCTATGCCCCCAATACCCCGTAAGCATAGGTACCCCAGGGTGCCACCATGGCAAAGCACAGCGATAGCTTTGGGGGATGCCAGAACAGCAGGGTTTGCTGTCTGCTTCTTGTACTGGCGAGCACAGGAGACTTGCAAGCCTCCCGAGCTGCCTAGTCCGGCAGGTCAGGGTGCTCAGAGCAGTGCTCGGGTTTGAACCTTCACGTGTAGCTCATCCTTTAAAAAGCAGAAAGCTGCTTTCAGCCACCAGAGGCTTTGGAGCAAAGTTGAAGCAAAATGAAGCATTGCTCAAATTTACGGCTGAGACCAAACGCTCCGGAGCTCCCCTGCACCATCCCCCGAACAAAAACCTAACCAAAACACTGATCTGAAGATATAGCCCACAGAAATCGGTAAGAGAAAAAGAAAGAGAAGGACAGGAACCTAAGAGAAAAGGCAGAGTATTGTACAGAGATACGCACAGATTTTGGGTATGAGGGGGACAGCTTTTTGCTCTGTCAAACCAAAGATGCCTGCTGCACAGAAGATCATCTCCGCAGGGGAATGCTGATCTGAAGATTTAACCGCAGATGTGAGACACAAGGATCCACCCGGCTCTCCCTGCCCCTTCATACAGCTCTCCTTCACCGCTCTCCCAGAGGACAGAGTATTTCCAGTCACTTTCAAATGCCTCAAACCAAACAGAAAGCTGTGGCACTGCATCGAGGTCATACTACCCGATCTTTGCACATGTGCAACCTCATATGCTCTACGCTGTTTGGCAAAGGATTTTTTTATTTTCAACTCATACATTCTCTGCAATTCCTTTTTTCCCCACTAAGTAGTTATTATAGTTTTTATAAATATATTAAAAACCTATATATATTTACAATTATATATAAACTATATTTTTATAATATAGTTACTCTAGTTTATTTGTGGTCGCTTTTGATTTAAACAGTGATGCTAAACATTTTTTTTTTTTTTTCCCCACAACAAGTGACAGAGCTGTAAAGGTGCATCCTAACAGTTACCAGGTCTCTTTCTGGAATATTGATTTTATTTCAACAGAAGCATGTCAAGCTTAAATCGTTTACCAGATGAAAAAGCACAATGAAATGAGGCCAGCAACAAGAACTCACAGCATATAATGGCAAGGTAAGGCTTTTGTGAAGTGCCTGTGCAAACACCGGATTTCTGTGCTCCTCCTTTCTCCTCCTGGACTGCCAGCCACACCTCCTTTAGCACAGGAAACAATTCTTCAAACTGTGCAAAGCAAGCTGAAAGTCTATTTCCTCCAACTCAGTAAGTCTCTTGCTCCTAGCATCAGTAATTGCCTTGCTCTAGCAGCACATACATCACGCAGAACTCGCCACGTGCCGTTTGTACCGGGCCGGTATCGCTGCAGCCCGGGGGATGCTTCCCCTACCTCTCGAACCATCCCAGGCACGACCTACGGACACCCAGGGTACCCTACTTTTAACGGGGCGAAGTTATCAGCACATTAAATGTCTAGTTTTATATTCAAAGGCTGCACAAAAGATGGAAGCAGAGGAATTGCGACATTCCCCAAGTCATTCTTGGGGCTTGCCACCAGGTAGTGCCTGTGGTATGGGCAAGAGTCACCGAAAACGTTCAGTGCTGTGAAATCTGGTAACTTCTAAACATCTGATGAACGCGAGCTTTCTCAAACCGATTTACTCGGTTTTATCTCCTGCTGGATACACGCTGGTATCTTGCAAAATGGAAACAGATTAATAAGCACGCCGATTCTGTCAATAGCCTGGCAGAACGCGGGACGTCGAGCCACCCACGCCATGGAAGCGTCTATCACAAAAGCACGAGCTGTTGATGTCCTACCATCAAATGCTAAACCCACCGCCACGCTAGTGAAACATCCAAGCAGTCCTTCCCGCAGAATGGATCCCTTCTGATGAGTCATAAGGGGGTTTGGTTTTTGGCACCAGCAGGGAGCGGAGTAAACTAACAGAGTGAATTGCCAGACGTGCAGGAGAGCTCTCCTCCCGCATCCAAAATCTCTAATGCCATTTTTGGACTTGTATGCACGAGCCACTGAAACAACAGATGAAGAGACAGTTTGATTCCTGAAAAGGACTGGCCAAAGGCCTCAAATCTTCTAGTCCTGTCAAAATATATCCAAAGACATCGTATCGGAAGCCTATCAAAAGCTGAATCTTAGCAAAAAAATAAAACCAACCTAATTAGGTAAACAGCTAGCCACACCATTCTTTATTAAGCAGTGACAGAACGTCAAAGGTAAAAAGCATACAGGCTTTAGGGTTCAACACTCCCATTTCAAAATACAACACTGCATTTGAACTACAAGTCGTGGAAATTACAGAAAAATGGGCTCAAAAATCCACGTTTTCTCTAGAAAACCTTCTCAAAAGAACCCTATTGCAAAAATCTTGAATATTCCCCCTATATACATGTTAAGATATTTTATTACAGCAATAGAGTCATGGAAATGAGTGACAGACACGTTCAATGTTCAGACACTGTTCCTTAAGGTTGCCACTGGTACACGTGCATGATACTAGACGAGTTCAGGGACAGATAAGAAAAAATTAGCTAATACGGAATCTGTAGCCTACAGCTGGCATTACAAAATATGCTGCAAAAAAAATCTGTAAGTATGTCAAACCCAAAGGAAGGACCAGGTATCTCCAATGAGACACCTATCCAGAACAGAGCCGTGAAGCACGCTTGAATACAGCACTGTACTTTGTGAGTGTAACCAGAAAGCTTTTTCGGTCCTGCCATCAATTTCCACGGAGCCAGGACCTAACTCAGACTTAAGTAATTGCTTATGAACACTGACTGTATCCTTAAATGTCTCCTTTAAAATCACCTGTTCATCATCACTAAATGATCACATTTAGTTCAATGCTAAAACATGTAGTTCAATCCTAGGTTCATGTTTTATAAATTTCTATTTAAATTTACTATCCTGCCAGTCCAGTAAGTATTTTATACTTTTTTTTTCTTCTCCTTTCAGTGAATATATCCCATTATCCTAAATATTCCATGGACTTGAACCTAGACTAGAGCTCACTCTAAGGAGCGCTCTCTCTGCACCAGGCAGCACCCACAGCCCTGCAAGCCCCCTCGCCTCCCTTCCTTTCAGTCCACCCACCGCAACGCCACCCAGCTCTGCTCCTAGGCTGAGCGGCTGAATGGTTTTAGCTCCTTACAAATTTAGTTTTGGATTTAGGATGGATTGTGGAGGAGAAAGTCAGGCCTTTCTTTCCCTCAAGTCAAAAGGGTAATCCTCCCACCCAGAAAGAATCACAGCCATGTAGGGTTCAGCTGCTCCTCCAGAGGAGCTCAGCAAAGAGAAGTCCTTCTAGGGGAATGGTAGAAAAGCACTAATTTTATATGAAAAGCAGCTGCTATTAAAGGTAATTAAACATGGAAACACTTTTCTAGGTAAAATGGTGTGAGTACTTCAATTTCTAGGCAACGAAACAAGATGGGGTAGCTTTTGATTAGGCAAGCTGCAATCCAGGGGCTGCAAAAAAGATCTGCATGCCAAAGGATGTCAGAAACCTGCCACTGCTGTCCCTTCTGGCCCTTGAATTTTTAGATTTCCCTTACACGTCCAGAAAAAAAAAAAGACCTACCTTGGGCAGGACTGGAAAGTAAATCAAGTAAATATACAGACAGAAGAGACAACCATGTCCTGTTGCAAGGCACCACTCCCGCCCTCACTCGAAGAGATGCTTTTAGGACAAGTATTTCTAGTTGGAAAGCATCGTATCATTGATTAGCCGCACTTTGCTCTTTTGCAAAAGTACTTAAGTACGACTTTGTACATTAAGCACGTGTTTGGAGAGTCTGCTTCGGGGGGGAAAGAAAAGCAAAGAGAAACGTGGCTTCTCTCCGCTCCCCTGGCGCCCCAAGCCAGCACAGGTTCGTCCCCTTCTTTCCAGCCTCCTCCAGCGGTTCAGGTGCCACTACAGAACACCTCTTTTTTCAAGTAAGTTGGAAATAACAAGGTTTTTTTGTAAAACGTGTATCATCCTAAAGCACTGACTTATTTTGGTAGTAGGAGCCTAGAAAGATCTTCCTTATGTCCTAGGCAGGGCAACAAAGCAAACACTCTACGAGACGTTATGTGCCGCCAAAATGAAGTGTAAATATCCTGCTCACATTGTAAATACAAGGCCTTTTTAAATAAATAAATATATAGGTGCACTTAGTATGGTATCCCACATATTTTTAGAGATTTGAAAAGTGATTTTCAAATTTCAGACCACAGTGACAATTTAAGAAAAATCGTGAAAATTGTCATTTTCATGCACGCACTAGTACTTTATAACAGTTCCCGCTGTAAGGAGATTAGAAAGTAGCTTTCTAAGTATGAACCAAACAGACTAAGCCAACTAAATCACAGAAAAAACATTCAGTAGCTAGGCGCCTGGTGCAGTTTTTATTCAATTGTTTCTAAAAGAAGACATTATAAAACAACCTTTTTTTTCCCCCAGAATCTCAGGTGTGCAGATACAGTATGAGGGCTCTCCACAGTCTTAATATAATTCACGACAGATCACAAAATCACCTAATAATTGGCAACATGGCATTTTTTTTTTTTAAGTAATGTCTTTTAAATTAGTGATTTGCTAACTTGCTACACTGGAAGATACGCCTCCTTGCAGGAACGTCACTCTTCTCTAGCATCTCCGATCCCCAGAATTGTTTTCTAAGGACCACAACCAATTTTAATGAATATTAACTTTATCAAGGCATGTGCATAACTTTCTGCTGATGTAACAGTTAAAGGTAAGTTTATTAAGACTTTTACACTGCAAGTGGTATTATAAAATGTTAGAACATTGAGTAAAGCAATCTACTGAGCAATCTTCCCGGCAAACAAAGCAATGTGCCAGTATCACCTACGTTAACGTCAAGACATGAAATCGTATACAATAACATCTGAAGAAAACGTGTCTTTGGTATGTATTTAATTCCATACCATCAGAACACGGTATGAACTACAAGCTACTACAGGAGCACTTCGCTGAGCACACCGCGTGCCTTCCAGCCGGAACACCTCCGTGTCACATCCCTCCAGGCTGCCACTATGCTCCTGGCAGCTGCTCATTTGCCTACAGAAGCTATGCTACAAAAGCGTCACTTTCTGCCACTCAAACTCCTAAAGTAGGGTTAAGATAATACGCAAATTAAAGTAAAAAAAAAAAAAAAAAAAAGGAAAAAAAAGATACATACCTGAGCCAATGTCTACACTGTGAACTGTATAAACTTTTAAACAAGAATTAGTAGCATAAGCAAAAGCACTGCCCTAGAATTATCTATGTGAGGTCAAATTATGTACATTATAATAAACATAATATACTTTATATACAGTTTTTCCTCTTCTGCCTTTTACTGAAGATGCACCTATGGCCAGGTTTCCCTTCCAATGTCCTTTCCTTTTGTCAAAACAGCAATTAAACAAGAATTGTTAAGTATCTACCTTTTCATAAACTTTCAAATCATACCTGGGATTCAGCAATGAACATCTACGTGTTACTTATATAAAAATAATAGCAATTTGTTTTCCAAACAACAAGCACCTGATACACATGACAGCTACTTCGGTAAATTCACGCTGAGATCCACGTCCTAAATAGTTTCTGTTCCTGTATTAAGGACTCAAATGGATCAAGTTGGTGAAAAAATAGTTTTTGTCATGGTACTTTTCCAATGGAAAGTTTAGTTTTCCTTTTGGTCCTTTTCAGCTCAAGTATTTTTCCCCCCTCTCAGAATGGTACATATTGCTTTTCGTACACTGATAAAAAAAACCAACAACAAAAATTCTAATGAATCCTCTGAAGTGATGCAATCTCAGTTTGGGAGACTAAGTTAAACTGTAAGATTTTCACCCAGCTGTTTCAGTAATTCTTATCTCATCAATAGCTTTCAGGAATGTGGTAAAAAAATATAGTGAAAAAAAATATCCTGTGTTGAATAACAATTCTGGAGCATCATCACAGGTTTTCAGAGGAAGAGCGGCTTTAGAAACTTTTCATGAGCTTAAATTTAAAAGCGTCACTAGTTTTAATTTAAAGCATTTCACTGAACTGGGATCTTTCTAGGAGAAGAGGCAAAGATGCTCGTGACATTCGCTCAGATCAGCAGCAATCAGTTGGGGTAGATGTCTCCCTTTAGCAGAAATATGCTGATAGAAGCCAGTTAAGAATCTGAAAAATGACAACACCTCGTTTAAAGATAAAACAACGAAAGCAGGAATGCATTTCAAAACTCTCGTTTCTCACTGTAGGAAAGCAGTGCCGGCTCTACTTAAGGCGCACGCTTCCCAGACCAGTAGATCAGATCTGGACAAACGCAGCTGACCCAAGCTCAACGCACCAAGTGCAAACCAGTTCCACTTCCCTTAACCATTTCCACAGATTTTCTGCCCCTAAGTCTACAAAAGATGTGAATTTAGAGTAAGGCGAAAGCAAAGCAAAACAGCAACATGGAGAGGAAAAAAAAAAGGATATGAAAAAAATTAAAAACAAACCTCCACAACCCTTCAGGCCTTCTTCACATCAAGAAAAACTGTGGTTTCCTAGGTTTCCACTAACAGTGAAATTTCAGATTTGCTACCTTTGAGCTTCTTCTTTAGAGCACTGGTTTTTCAGATAGAATTATGAAAGCAAAATCAAGGATCTGATTTTGGTTTGTTGTTACAACAGAAATGAATAATTCTGTTTATCTTAGATACTACGCTTCAAATTCATTGTTCCTTTAAATATTCTGTAAAATTAACCAGTAGTGAAAGTAGCTATATTAACTGGTATTTTAAACACCTAGCACTTGTAGGACAAAGACGACACGGCTTAAATTTCCCCACAATTTCCTGATGCATTACAGGAAAACATAAAGATTGGTATTTGTAAAACTTTCTAACACCATGGGCAGAAATAATAATTAAAACAACAACAAACAAAAATCACAAAAAACTTTCTGGAGACATCCAGGTTACTGTATGAAGCTAGCCCTTAGGCAACTAATTCAAAATGGGTGCATGTATACCTCGCTTTAATAAGAAAACGTATTAAAAAGGTGAATTTTAACAGTTTTGCTATAAAATTACTTATTTGAGAGATTTACATCAGTATCAGAAATTATTGCGTTACCTAAAAATTTAACTTTGAAGTTACTATTAAAACCACTGAGCTTAATTAAGTTAGTACCAATAAAAATGTGTGGGAATATTTACTTATGTTCAGGGTGCTCTCTGTCCCAAGTTTTCAAAATGGAAAGCCCTTGCAGTATGGGGTATTTATTTATAGTACCTGCCTCAATAAAACACCAGCCCGTATTTGATTTGAAAATTCTTTCGGAAGGCCCATCTGGAAAAGAAAGGGGGACCACTAAAAAAAAACCCACTGCTCTGGTGAAATGTGACAAACTTGGCAGAAGAGGTCAAAATAAATAATGAAATTCTGCTAAGACAAAGAATGACTTATTAAATCTATTATATTTAGAACATACATTAAAGTTCAGCTCTAAAATATACCTAAAAGTATTATATATATAATATACCTAAAAGTATATTATAGAGCAATATAAACATATGTTTTCAAAAATTCTGTAGAAGTAACTTTCAAATTAAGTAGGTTTCCCTTTATTAAATTTATGATGGCATAATTTGTTTTTATCTTGTATTACAGAAAACTTGGACTTTCACTAAAAAATATCCTTTCACATTAAAAGATGAGCGAGACACGGAGATTTGATTGTTCTCAGGAAAACATCAGGGCCTTAGAAAAGACAACTGGGCTCCCTCGTTTTAATGAGAATTCAGGAAAAGCCGGCCCTCAATCTGGACTGCAGACTGCTCTAAGAAGGAGAATGATGCAACAACACTGCTCCTTTTCTGTCTTAGACTAATCGCAGTGAAAACATGAGGAACGACACAGTTTAAGACAAACTATTTAGAGAGGCACTGGGTGAGCACCGCCAAGCCATACGTTATATACTTCAGAATAATTAAACAGATGTATAAATTCTGACGTTTGGATAGCGAGGCCTGGTTCTGCACAGCGATACATCAAGAGTCCCAGCATTATGCAGCTGAGAAAGTTCTCGAGGACTACGCGGCTTGCAGCTGGAGACGGCACATGGGACTAAACACGTCTATCATTTTATTGCACAATATAAAATTCTATCAAGCTACCAGAATTTTCCATGTACTCTTTAAAATACTCAAGAAACAGATGTACGCCTCACCCTCACTTCCCAACCTTGCACAAACAGTTCCCTATTTTATTAATGCTGGATTTCTCTAATACACTGCTGCACCCTTCGATGTGATGAACAAGAAAAAAACCCGGGGACTCGTAATGCATAATTCTGGTTTCTTTCACATGCTGAAATAAATAGCACAAATCAATAAGTGCCATCTCAGTTTATGGATGAGGAAATCCAGTGTTCATGCTAAGACCGCTATACGTGCATTAAAAACACCCATAAATTCCAAACTGTCTTCTCCTACACAACTTCAACCTTTTTGAAACATACGGTTTTTGAAACGTAAAATTTCAACGCGCAGACGCTCCGTAGCAAGGACGCAGTTTGGGAAGGCTGAGCTTTGCATCAGGGTTGTGGGTAACCTTTGCAGCAGGAGGCAGGCTTTGCTCCTCCACGGCACTTCGGTCCCATTGAAACAGCTACAGGACAGCAGCGGAGCATGGCAGAACGCACGGCCTCCAACACCTACCTGCAGACATGGCCTGCGAAACAGGGGCGTAAGTCCAGAGCCTGAACGGAACTGAAATCTGGGAAGGTAAGGGAAATTTGGGAACACTGCTACTGTGCAAGGATGGATAATGAAATAGAAACTAGCTGGTATTGGAAATTACTTGGATGAGCGAGAAAGAAAATGAAGACAAGATGGACATATACGACAGAGACAGGACAAGAGACACACAAGGAGTGAAAAGTGTAAAAATGGCTCGGTAGGAAACCAGAATTGGAAACCAAAAGGAATGGAGAAAAGAAAGAGGAAAAGAAAGAGGGATGCAAAAGGAGGATGCCAAGGCCCACTATCCTTTCAGTTCCTACACTTCTGATGAAAAATCACTGTTTCTGCTCTCTCCTCAGGGAAAGAATCTTCACGGACTGTGAGAACCCCATTCCTGGAGCCACTGTAAAGAGTACAAAAACCCCAGCAGCCCACCAGAAGAGTCGGAAAGGAAAGCTCCTAGACGTAAAAACGTTTCTGCAACATGTTGTGGGTGTCACAGGCTGGGTTTTGTCAGAGTCGTAGAGAAAACCTGTTGTTAGAAAGTACGGTAACAAACAAAGGCAAGTTCCTCATTGTAGCCTCATAGCCAGGTTTGAAAATTGTTCGGTACAGATCTGGAACCACACTGAACAATTAAAAATACGAAACAGCCGCACACTGATGAAATGCCATCTATTTAATGCACGGATTCCCTTTTATAGGGAAAAATAACATGTTATCATGTAAATAAAGGCTGCATGATAATGTGTAAGGTACAAGTGGGTGAAGCAAGGTCACCAAGGTTTTGAAGCATTAGCCTGCAAGCACAGTAATGCGTATTAAACATGGAGAGACCCTACATTTAAAAATAGATCAAATGGAATAGAAACAGTGTCTGCACGTACCTGAGCAGCTGTGAACAGGTTAGTACTGGCAGGCAAAGAGAGCGCAAAATAAAAGCTAAGAAGCTTAGAATGAGAGCTAATTGTTTTTTTGCATGTTTTTATTTTTATTTTTTTTTTGATTTCGTAGAAGCTTTCTGAGGTTTATCCACACGTACGTATTAAAACTTCAGGGAAATAACTAGTAAAACATTAACCTTCCAGACATGCTTCCCCCGTCCCAGTTTTTCACAGGCAAAAACCATTTCTTATTAACTCAAATGCGAACGTGGATAATCGTTCCGCTGTATCTTTACCAAATGTCACAGTTCCCCAGTTTACAACAACTGAAATCCTACTAAAAGGCTATTCTTGAAGGAAACAGCAGCAACAAAACACAAAATTTAACTTCAGCATGGCAGAGGTATAAATGACCTCTCTCAGCTCAGCGCTGTTTATCTTGTAAATGAACAGGGTCTTCCATTCTGGGGTTAAAAGAAAAAAAAAGAAAAGAGAACTGCCTTCATTTCTTTCTTAATTTGAGCCTTGCTTTAACAAACAGCCACTGTTTGTTTCCTTATTTTAGGTCATGTCATTCAGTTATGCATGCCACACTTTTTAACTCTTTCCCATCTGCTGTTCTCTTCCAGCATCATCTGGGAGCTGGGAAAACCTAGGGCGAGGCAAAACCTGGTGGAAGCAGGGCTGCCTCAGCCCAGGTACCACCTCCGGTGTCCGCAGCACGTAGTGACTTACGTGAGTCACGCTGCTTCAGTGCCTTGCAGTTAAACGTGGGCTGAAAAACCACCCGTTAAGGGAAGAAAAAAACAAACAAAAGAAACAAAAAGGGGGGTGGTTCATACGAAACCTCCGACTTATGTAAGACGACACTCTACAGGAAGTAAAGCACAAATACATTGCACACGCTACGTAAACGGGGGACTTTGTTTCTGTAACAGGGAAGTGAGAGGCGTCTCTGCCCCTGGGTGTCCCAGCCCTGAACCTCTGTCAGCCAGGTCCGAGCTTACCGCGCAGTTCCAAGCGTTCCCTATTCATACTGCTTGAAAAATCGGCAGTAAAGATCTGCAGAGCATAGATCTTTCACAGCAGACCGTGGCTGCCCAGACATGCATAAAGGAAGAAAATTAGTTCTGAATACCACACAAACTTTGCACCAAGTAGCTCCGTTTTTACAGTACGGCATCACACGGTGTCGCGCTGCAGGTGAAGAGAGTATCACTGGTGCCACAGCATCCTAACAGCACGAAGTTTTATTCTTCAGATAAATAGCCAGTGAAAGCCATTCAAAGTTCAGACTTTGAGAACTAAGTAAGGAGAACTAAGTTGGTGAACTTATCCCGTCCTCCTATTCAAGAGGATTTCACACACTTCATTTTGAAAGTCTAAGATGAAGTTGCTGCATTCATGAGTTCAAAAATGAAGCTGTACCCTCATTTTGGACTTGTCTACTAAAACAAAAAAAGGCAAATATGTAAATTTCAAGTGAATTAAAGTGCCCCATTAGGAGTTCAATTATATTCTGAAATTACATCTTAATTGGTTTGCTCATAGCTGAGCTGTACAGCTAACCAAAAATCTACTACCATATAATCATCACTAAATTTCAGATATTGCCACACATTAAATTAACAGCAGATAATGACTGGGAAAATTAGCTCTATTTCCATAACAGAAATATTCTTCCCACATTACCTGACGTGTCGTATATAGTTGGTTTCATAACAAATAGACAAAATAATAGATGGGGAACTCTTCTGAGTAGCTGACATCTCTTTTGGTGATTAAAAGTCCACATACTCAAAATGCCCAGTCCAAGTACAGTGGGCATCAGATTCACGTCTCTAATTAACTAATATCTAAAAAGAAGTTGTATCTCTAAAATCCCACAGAAAACTTTAACAGATTGACCACCGTTTTACTGCGTGCCTTGCTGGCTTTTTCACCCTGCTTAACTCTTTTTTTGAGAGGTAATCCCCACCCTGAAATACTCTTCAGATTTTGACATATAAGGTATTCCTGGCCACGATCAGTATCACACACGGATATTGCAAATCATCTGTGGTACAAAAAAGGCTCTTGCTGAAGAAAGAATAAGGAATAACTTTAATAATATTAAATGCACAAAAAGCAAGCTAAGGATTCACATTCTTGTAACTGAAAAAACATGAGCACCTTTCATATAGCTTATTTTTCACATTAGCAGGATAAATAAACTCACTAGAAAAAAACTTTAAACTTTTGGAAGCGAAGCCAGGCTCCTGTATGCCAGCTGCTGTTAATTTATCTTATTTTTGAGTACAACAAGTATATAACTTATTACTCGCATACAAATACAAAATACAGATGTTTTACTTACCTTTGCTGTCTGAAGGACACAGATTTCAAGGATCTTGTCTGTAAATGATATATTCTTCAATATTTATACCTCCAATGACCACCATCGTCAACAAGGATCTGAAGGAAAACGCCACAAAACAGCACATAAGCCAGGGTAGTTGCAACTAGCCTTAGATTTTTAGAATCTATTCATTGAGAAGGCACAAGCTACAATAGCGTACTGTATACAACGCGTGACTTTATTAGGTGCTGCTAAAAACAACCAGCGTGATGGCCATTCCGTGGGAAGGCGTTTATCTACTTGAGGCGTATCGCAATTAACCCACGTTATTATATTTAAGGTTAAATACATGAAACTTTGGGAATTCACTGTTTTCACAAGAAAGTAATGACGCCAGTAATCACTCCATGAGTTAAAGATTACAAAAGAGAAATTCCGCTGCAACACGAGACCAAGTTTGGTACCCGCTGCAAGTCAACACTCCCAGGCCCAGCGCACACAACCTTAAGCCCCGACTGTATCTGTGGAACCACCGCGTGCTGCGACACTGCTGAAATCTTTCAGTCTTCATTTAGCAACAGATGCCATTAACTAGAAGGCTAATCAAGTCAAAAAGCTTTTGCCTTGTAAATAATTTTATCCTCTCCTGAGCGGCTTCCATTTGGTTCTCCTTTCTCGGGTTGCGGAGGAATCCCACGCTGGTCAAGGGCAAAGGAGAAACTTAGGCTGACTTCAGCCAAGGTAGGACCAGAGCAACAACAAAACTCAACACAGGCAACTCATTCATCTTGATTTTATTTTTTAACACAATTGATCTGTTTACTCGTTTCTTTCTTTGCAAGCCTGGACCATCCAAGTGTCAGCAGCCAGGACACGCGGGGAAGGTGATCAGATCACTTAGCGCTCTCCATGGACCATCCAGGCTGCTAGAGCCAAAGTAGTCAAATGCCTCAAATACCAAAAAGACTAAAGTTTGCCTTTCGCAATGGATAAATAATTTCATCTCAGCTTCACGGTAATACTTTATCTGAAATGACCGTGTTTGTTTCTTCTGACGTAAATCAACCCCCCAACGCCCATCAGCTCTGAACAAACACCTTTCAGATTGACTTCCTCAAAACAAGTTACCAAATACTTAAACTGGCACTCTCTCTCCTTTTTCTATTGCTCCAAAAATTTTAAATATATATAAATATATATTAGAAAAATAACCATCAGATCTGTCCCTGAAATAAGTCGTATAGGCCACCAGGATTACGCTAGCTCTTTTTTTCTAATGAAGAATATGAAAAAGAAATTGGATGTATGCTGCGCCTTGATGCTTGCCAAGCTCCGAGCTGACGGATTGCTCTGGGGGAAGGTTCCAGATAGAAAATCACCTTCTCAGGGTATTAAAAAGTGGCCGCGTGGGAACTGAAAGCGACCCTGCTCCAGCACACTGCCACCAGGCTTTCAGCTACCACCTACCATAGGGTCGAGGGGCAGGAGAGGAATGGAAAAAAGCGTTTCCAAGAACCTAAGGCTAGCAAAGGGCCCCCAGGGGCAGCGAAGGAGGTTGTCGAAGCAGGCTGTGCGACAGCCCTGGGGACAGCCTGCTCCTGACGCTCGCTGTGGGCTCCACAGAACTGCTCCGTGGCCACGACATTAGGGAAGGTGACAGGACAGCAAACCCCAACCAACGCCATCGGTGGCTTCTACCTCAGTAGGTCTGCGTGCTGTGCAGGCGCGACATAGGCCTGGCTTCAGCTGTACTTGCCTTGTTTCATACACCAAACCAACACAGTCAGAGGGCTGGAGTGGTGTGGAAGCCAAAATGGAATCCATCAAGAGCTCAGTTTACCAGGCTCCGAATGGAAGATGCTGCTCAGTGGTTCGGGAGCAGAAAGCCTACCTTCCGCCAGTCGGGTCTGGGGACGCAAGCTGCGCTGAGGACTGGAGGAAAAAACATGCTTTAAAGAGAGAAAACACACCGCGGAGCAACTGCAGGGAAACAAATGCAACCTCTCATTGCGCCACTTTAAACAATCATTTTTCAAAGCGGTTCAGAATCCGTGAGTTGTTTTCCCTAAAAGGGACTTTGCACATCTAATACGGTGTTGAGGCTTTCTATCAATTGCCCATTAAACTCAGCCTCCAATTTTCTTAAGTTGAATCATATCCAAAGCTCCAGAGAATTTTTAAAGGCCACTGAAAAGATTTTGCCTGGCGAGTAGCTCATTCTCGCTTTGCTGTTTGTATTGATGGATGCTCCTTTTTCCTTTTTCTTGTTGGCGCTGAACTGCACAACCGAAATCCAGACCCTTGAACTCCACTCCCATTGCAGATGTTATTCCTGCTCTGATTTAATCGTCTTTCTCTCCTACAAAGCTGCAATAATTGTGAAGATATCATTAATTTTGTTCTAATAACCTCACAGCCTTCTGGAAGGAGTTGGAACGTTGCATTAAAGGGAAAAAGTTTCTTCTGTGTTGAAGCATGTTTCAGGGGAAGCTTGTAAACCTCCTGGGGCCTGCTCATTTTACTGCACAGTACCAAACACTGAGTTATTTTTTCCTCCATATGATTTTATCATCATCTTAGCAGCCAGGAGGAGTCAATATAATCTCATCTCCCATTATGTGAATTTACCAATGAAATTAAAATATTGTTTCTTCTTAACAGCACGTTATCTTATTTACAAGATCCGATTCACGTATGTCATTTGACACTGACACAAAGGAGACACCGTTACGCGGCACTGGAAATAAAGGGACGCTCATAAACAAGACTCAAAGCAGGCATTTTCCATCTTAAGGAAATTCTACATTATCTTTTCCTTAAGTTCTCTAGCACCTTGCTTTGAATGTTGTTCCTCTAAATATCCCGGAGTATGAAGATTTGGTTCCACACGACTCTGCACACTAGTCTGGTGCCAACCCACAAAACATATGTCTCTGCTCAAATGCAAGAAGCTGTTTTGATTTTTTTTTTTTTTAAATTTTCTTCCTGGACCGGAGACAAAGCATTTTATTTAGATACAACTCAACATTTACATTCTTCTGAGACACAAAACTTTCTAAATCCCTGAATATATTTTGTTAACTTATTCCCAAATAGCAACTTCAAAGAAGCTAAACCATCTGAACACATCATAATAAACAAAGCAAATGCTCATCAATCACTGGGAAATATAATAAATCGGGTTTAGATATTTTTTATGTTTGTGGGTGCTATTAAGTCTTAAAACCCTCAGATTTATTTTTAACCTAAGCATTTTATTGCACAGCTATGTGAAAACATCAATATGTTTTTCTAACGTCGTTAGCTTTCCATTTGTTCCCACCGTAAATAGTTCCTGTACGCTATTTCTGTATTATTTGGGATAAGGTACATTTTCCGCTATAAATATTGTTGAGGCAGAATAAAGTATTGTTCAAACATTTTACAAAGTAACTCAAACTCCGAGCGTTATAGGAGTAGACCACCCTGATCCCTCGACTGGGTTTTGGCCCCATCCAGAGCTCCGAGGAGGAAATCTTGCTGCTCTTGGCCCCGTGCTAACCGTCCGCATCCACCCCGCTCCGGGAGTTTGCCTTTAATTAGAGTATCACAAAAGCAAACAAAAGACACTGTAACCTCAGGAATTAAATATTTGCATTTGCTTCAGCAAATTAGCTTCTTGAAAGAGCCAAATTCTGCACCGGCATAAATCAAAAGTAACTTTGATGAAGTTACATGCGTTACTTTAAATTACACGGACTGAAAAACACGCTTGAGCTTCATACAGATGTTTAGGCACTAAAAGAAACCCATTAGCTAGAACAGGTGCAGAATTTCATACCACTTGCTTTTAGATAAGGGAATGAGCGCAAGAGGCACTGCTACACGAACGCTCCAAAGGCTTGCGGTCTCCATCAGTCACTTGCCCTGGGGAGGTACGTTGTTGGTAGTTGTAAGAAAAAACCTGCGCTATTACAAAGATTATTTCACCCCAAGATAAACGTACATAGAAAACGTTAGAAACTGCTATGTATAATATCCTTATAATGTTTAATATCCTGTATAATATCCTTATAGTCGTATGCAGGTTAACTAAAAGTCTATTTTTTTTTGTCACTTTTTTCAAGTAACAAATTTAAGGACTAGTAGATTTGAAATGCACGGAACAGATCTTCGTTTTCCAGCTTTCCATTTTTTATTTTTTTTTCCCAAGACACACACATACGTGTACTGGGAAACCCACTTGATACACGCAGTGGAACAGGAAGACAGAAGCAGCACGAGCAGCGCACAAAGCACAAACCCAGAACACGGTTACAACCTCTTGGTTCAGAAGCCACAGGATGACTGAATTCAGTTACAAAGGCATGCCATTGGAAAACAATTAGAGAAAAAGCATCAAATTTATTGTTTCACAACGATGCAGAAAAGGCAGCTTCAGTGTTTTTTTAAATTAATAGATTAAAGCAAGAAATAAATAAATGAGCCTGTCTTGTCTTGGCTTTGTCAGAGTGCAGCAAGCACTAGTGAGATCACCTAACTGATGACCGTTCCAATACTCTCTCAAGAATGAGCGTCGTCCTGCTTTTAACCATTATTTACCATTTTATGGACACCAATATAACAGAACTTCCTGATCAGCGTTAGGAAAAAAAAAACGTTTTAAGTGAAAGTTCAAGAGCCTCCCGAATCCCCCCGCCAGCACGCTGCAGGAGGGAGCACAGGTAAATCCTCCACTGAGACCGCCTGACGTGCAGCCATGCCCTGGAGGACAGCAAGACCTCAGGCTGTGCGTCTCTGGAAACTATAAAAGTACTTGAGCCTGTTTAGAGCACTGGATAAACTAAAGAGAAAAAAAAACAAAACCCTGTAAAAAGCCCTGAAAGTTTTGAATCGATTTGCTTTGTGTCTCAGCGGCCTCTGAACGGGGCCGCCCTACCAATGCCTGTCCCATGGGCAGCGATGGGAAGATGTAATCGAAATTGCGGTGCTTCGTCAGGTAGGAAGGAAGGGGAGAGGCTGAGAGACCAGAGCACAGAAAACCAGGCAGAAAAGCCCTGCTAGGTGACGGACGCTCACTCTCATCCAGTCCCAAACCATAAGGGCTCTGGGCCTCAGCTCGCACGCAGTGCTGCAATTCATTAGCTTACAGACTTCGAACATCCAAAAACATACACACATAAAATCATGAGAACCAGGGCTATGAACATCCAAAAACATCTACAAAGTCACGAGAACCAGGGCTCTGGTCTTGCAGGCCACCTCTGAAGGAGCCTAACGTTTTCACATTGCTCGTGCAATTGTATCAAATCCTGCTTTTAAGAAGCGCGGAAAAAAAAAAAAACATTAGCCTTTGGCCTGAATTGCGTACTTGAACAGAATTCCCAAAGGCTGACGAACGCTAAGTAACACACGTCCCAAGGAGCACAGCACCGCGAGCGAACGGGACCGAGCCCCGTCGGTGTCTGGTGCTGGTGTGCAGGAAGGCTGCAGCTGCAGAACTGTGCAAGGCTTACATCTACTGTGATACTGGGGGGGGGAATATCAGAGCTAAAATATATATATTTTAAAATGGAACTAAATGGAAATGAACCCAGCACCAGACCTTTTCAAAGTGGAGCTTAAGGTCAGCTTTTCACTAGGGGCTTGTTGCCTTGCAGCTGCCCTCACCCATGGCTCCGGTGGGCTCGGGCTCTCCCTTCGTGCCAGCCCTGGCTCTCAGCAATTGTTTTTTCGTTTTTTCAAGCTCTGAAAATGAGTAGGGTTTATTAAATATACAGTGTATTTGTAATTAAGCAACCATTGTTGAAGTAATGAGATCCATGAGATCTATTCACATTTCACCCAAGTACTCTTTTGTAGCCTGGCTTATTAAAATATCAGCTGAGAGATCAGTCACACAAACCTCACCTTTCACTGCTCAAATCTGTCGAGGCCTTATCTACAACCTCACAAAAAACTGTTTTTGACCATTTAAAAATTTCCAAACACAAGAGAAAACACTTTGCATCTACATTGCCATTCATCCAAGCATCTAGTGTATCTTAAAATACACTCTCAAATGTAATTTATTTCCCAAGTCACGTGAAGATGGCAGAATTCTTACTTTACTAACCCAAAACTGCAGCGGAGTGATTTAGTGACTCCTCAAGTTCCTGGTACGTTGGTGATATAGATGGAAAAAAAAACAAACAAAATTTCTGTCAACTGTAATCTTGTCGTTATAACACTGTGAAGATGGTTCAAAGTCTTCCGAAAATGTGAAACCACATAAATCACAAAAAGTGAATGAAAGGAATAGAAATACTATCTAGATTTTATTTTTGGATTGAAGATAGAAAACAGAAAATTATTTTTTGTAACTGTGCAAGCATTACTGTGCTTTACCGAGCAATGTTCTTCCTCTTCTGTTTAGATGGCTCCACAAATATTCACCTCCGATTCGTGGCAGTTGATAGCCCTCTAACAGCCTTTTATAGCTCCAGGGCAGCCTATGCCTCTAACAAATCTGTAGAGAACTGATGTTACAGTAATAATTTTTCTAAACATAGAACTAAAGGCTGAAGGAAGTCTATTACAGAATCGTAGATACAAACCTTTGGTTTTTGAAAGGCTATTTCCTATCGGTACTTACATTTACAACTTACAAAGGTGTTACGAGTGGACTGAAGTTCTATTTTTGGGTGACGTTAAGAAAACTATGCACTGACATTAACTATTATAAAATAATTAGTGTTCTTGTGCTTTCAGACACTGTATACCAGAAATCATGCCACTGAACCAAAACTGAAAGGATACTCCACAGCACATAAAACCCTGACATCTTTTCAGGGACTACCTTTGAAAACAGAAAAAAATGGCAGTGTCGAGCCTCAATTGTTTGAAGAAAGATTCTTCTCCAAAATTAAATTAGAAACATTTAGGAGAGACACAAAATGCTAGAAATTTAAGAATGTATGAATCTGTGGTGATCGCAGCAGAAGAAAAGCAAATCCATCTCTCTTCAGATATGCCTCTCGTTTTATTTTCTGTCTTCTTTGAAGAACAGAAAAGGCAATCAAATGCAACAGAAAAATTGTATTAATTGGCTGATATTGCAAGGGTTTCCATTCAACAGTATCTTTCCATTCATTTAGCTGAAGCTTAATTACTCAGTGCAAACTGCAAAGCTTTATACCATGTTTCAGAAACCAAGAGGCAGAGTGCTACTGCTTTGTAGAAAACTGGGTACCAAAGGAGGAAGGCTGCAGGGATATCACTAGAGCACCAATAACGCACCCGATAGCACCAACAACATGCAGTATTCTGGATAGCAACAGCCCTCTTTAACCTCTAGCCAGACTCTCAAGAGAGCTCAATACCCTGTTGTGCCAGCTGACTTTCCTACCTGACATAGAAAACAAACAAAACCAACCAAAAACCTAAAAAAACCCACAAACATGAAAGGAAGAGGCACATGGGGTCATTGCACTGCAAGAAACAGGATGGCAAAGGCAGCTGGAACGCAGCGCGGGTGTGTGGGCATATACAGAGCTCCTGACGTGCAGCAGGGGATTCAGAGCAGGGCACTGCTAAATCCTCAAAAAGCATTCCAGGTAGAAGATTTAAAATGGAGATTCTCCCCCTTACTTCATTTCATCAAATGCGTTGGTTTTTCCATTCTTGGATATTCACATAACGAAACCGAAGTGAAACTGAAAGAGGAGACCATTATTAAAACAAGAGTCACTGGGTTTCCACACGCAACATACTCGGAGCTGCACAAATAGGTGAGCTGCTCTGCCTGGGTAGGGGTACCGCCGAGGCCGAGGACTTCCCCTGCGTTTGCACAAGTCTGTGTTCTCCCAGTCATCGCAACTGACTTAAAAACATATGTTTCTGTGGATGTGTAAAAACACTCAGTTTATATACATTGCAGTAAGTCTTGGTGAAATTGAAAAACTCCTGCCTTGGGAACTCCCGCACAGCACCCGCTTCAACATTTAACACAACTAAACTAGCTGGCTTGACACCAGTAAGTCAAACTACATGGGTGTTTCCATGAACTTGTGAATATCTTACTTAATTTTAAAGAAAGGAACCAGAAGGAAAGAAGGGCTATGAAACATGCTACAATAAAATTTGAGAACTGCAGCTATCAGGATTTATTTCTGCATGTTACCTTCAACAGGCAACTGCTAGTAAGCGCGTACAGTTTCCCAGAACAGGGAGTATTTTTGCCTACGTTTTATCATCTCTACTTTTCCAACAGATTTCTCTTTTAACGGAACTCCCAACTTACTTTACAAGTGCTCCAAAACCCTACAAGATTCACCAGACGCATTTCTTTATGTTAGGAGGGCACGTTCACCAAACTGAAATCGAGTAAGACTTTTTGTAAAAGATTAAAATGTTTTTAATGTGTGTATGCAAATACATAAGCCTGACCCCACTCTGTCAGCCTCCTATATACCTACTACTCTGTCTGCTTTCCCTTTCCCCTGACGTCTGGAAAATAGGATGGACAGAAGGGCCGCACACCTCCTGAGGCAAACATGCTACCAGCTGCTGCCAGGGATACCGAAGAGGAGGCACCGCAGGTTCTGACAATGGGAAAAAAAACAAACAAACATGAAAGGTAAGGAAAAGCAGATGAAAGCTGGGGACATGCCCTCAATACCAAAACCTCTCATTGTCTGAGCGCTGCTTTGAAAAAGACCCCTAGAACACAGGAAAGGTTTTTCTAAAGACAAGGAACAGCTCTCAAAAGCAGGAATTAAACAGGAAATGACAGGAGAAAACAATTCTCTAGCTGGTCAGGTAAACCGGTATACGCTTTGTGTTTGCTTCTAGAAATGCTAGAGAAAAGTTGGGAAAGTGATTTTTTTTTTTATCCTGCTGTATAAACTAAATATATTAACGTATGTATATGTTAATTATTTGGATATGTTTATATATGCATATGTTAATACATATATGCTATATATACATAAACATGTAAACATCCATACAACGTTTAAGCTCAAAGTACAGACCATATTTACTATTTCTTTTTCCTCTACTAACATAAGAAAGATTTGCGGCCCTCCCCTAATTACAGTGCTTTTAAAAGCGCGTACAAGTATCCCGTTCTGATTGATTACTATCAGGAACAATGAGCATCATTTTCCAAAACTTCATTTCTTCCTTTTGCCAAACTTAGATCAGCCGCCATTTAGCTGATGATTCAGGAGCATCCACAGAAGGCATCAGTTACAATTTAGTTACATGGGGCTAATTTAATAAAAAATACCTTGTAAGATGATCGCATTACTAACAGAAAGGAATTTATCTTCCTTTTCAACTGTGCATGCAGTATGGACAGATCAGTCCCATGGAACCTGCAGATCACTCTAACAAACTTCAGAATACTTCTCAAATGCAATGATGTCATTTTTTTAAGAAGGGAATTTATTTCAAGTTATGCTCGTATTCTTTCCTTGCTTAAATAAGAGATAAAATCCTACCTTCTTGATAGACAGATTTGCTAGACACATTAAAAAAAGCTTTAGTAGTTTTTTTTTTTGGTTGTTTTTAAATAATAAAAGTCATAATTCTGGATGGACATGAGTTTTTTTTTTAAAAAACAATTTGGCAGCCATATTTATTGGAGGGGAGATTAACAACAGCGTTTCTGTGTGTCAAACCTACTGTGCCATTTAATCAGCTTAGTTGGGCTGTAGATTTGCAATATTAACGAAGTGGACTTGGGCATCAGGCATGGCTTGTTGCTGTACGGCTCCAGCTCGGCACCCAGCCTGAGTCGTGCTGTCCAACACCTCTGGTTAAGATGCATCCAGTTAAGAACTCATCTCTATTCTTCTCTAGAGGAAAGATCATCTTCTATTAAAGGCCCTGGCGATGTAGGCAACTTCTGAATGGACCTTCCAGCTCTGAAGATGCCTCTAATGCAGCTTTAAAAATTCTGGCTTTAGCCTGCTGTTCCTTTTGATATTTCTGCCTTTATCAGTTTGGTCTTCGTCATTACTCTTTCCATCTTATCATTGCTAAAGAAAAGCTTTCACAGAGACTGCCTTATTCCTCCGAAGGCTTTGAGAAGCACCTCTCTGTGCCAGTGGCACCATTATCACACGGCGCCATCTCCACAACAGGCTCATGGACAATTAAGTCAGAAGCAGATAAAAGCAATATTTCCTTCCTACTTGGTTGAAATGGGGTTTGGAAGTTCTTTGTAAAGAAAACGACCTTGTTAATTTTTAAGACACCCCCCAGGAGAACCACAATCACCACTTCCCTGTCTCACAGTCGTCAGGAGGAATTACAAGGATTACGTTGCTTAACTTCCTTAGCATCCAGACGTATCAGGTATGCAGTTTGTCTCTTCGCAGTCTACCGGCAGAAGGAGTATTCATAGTAAATGCTGTTTTATGGAAGTAATTGATAAGACAGGTTACTCTCCAAGAAAGGGAGATGAAGTGTCTGCATTCCTGCAAGGCCCTCTTGGGGCAGCAGAGAGGCATTGGAGCCCAAGGAAAAGTGTTTTAAATCTTAAAAAGATTTAGCTATTTTTGTTATGCGGGACAAAATATCACGTAACAGCTCTTCTCCGAATGCAGAGAGCAAACACGTAGGAGGTTTGGGGGCAGGCTGGTCTCCGGTTTCAGCCAGGCTACACTGCCTTCCCCGGCTTGTAGCGCACAACCCTCACATTGCTGAATTCATCCCAACGCTGCTCCAGTTCAGAGAAGAGAAGAAAGTACAGAGAAAATAACCTACATTTACGGTTATCTTACTGATAACGAAAATAAGGTGATACCGATAGCTGTAATGATGTCAAACAAATTTAGAAAACACTCTCGTCTTCAGCTCGATCGAACCAATCTGAGGAAGTTCTGCAGGATCCAGAGCACGCATCCTCTCACCCCACCAAAAAGAAACACAACTGGAGATAATGCTACAACTGGTTTTGCTTTTCTGAAAGGAAAGATGTTTTAGACATCAAAAGCTACAGAAAGCTAAGTGAAGAGTATCTGTGTCAAAATATGATACTGTTAAAAATCATCACTTATTTAATCTATTACGTAGTTTAAATTCAGGATTTGGGTTTGTTATTTCTTTCCCTCCTGTTAGTGGTTAGCAGACCACAAATACACAAACACTGCCTGCTTTTTCAGAATGATTCTAATCTCAACGAAAACAGCCCAAATTACTGGTGGAATCACCATCTGCGTCCTGCTGACGGTACACAAAGTGGCAGTGCTTATACAGTCGAAAAAGAAAGCAAAACTCCGAGAACTTCATTTCTTCCTCCCTTCTTCTCTACCCACTGCAGCCCAGTTTTTAACCCCTTCTTTTCCCCCTACCTGAAACCTAAACGCTGAGCTATTGAGGTCTTTTTACTCCGACGAAGTGGCACTGAAGGCAGTGAGCAGAGACCTCCTAACATGGACTCGTTGGCACCGCGAGCTCCCGACGGCAAAGACTGTGCCCTTGGCTCTGTCGGGCTGCGCAGAGCCCAGGCACCATCACAGCAGCTCCCAGGGATGCAGAGATTCACACTCACGCCTCAAAAATTGAATACATTCTTTTATATACCCATACGAGATTATTTTACATTGAGTGGTTAAGCTGAAGGAAAGAAGCAGGAAAAAAGGAAAAATGGATAAAGAGCCTTTGTCCTAAACCCGTTTTTTCTTTGCTTTCTTTGGAAGACTCGTCTAAAAAACCACTACTGTTGCAGAATGCTCTTTCATGACATTTAGCCTTAATCTTCTCTCTCTTCATTTCACTGCTTTATTTCTAGCTGTAAGCCCCTATGCTACCCCGAATATTTCCTTTTTATCTTTAGCTGTTTACAATTTCAGATATATGGAGGCTGTTAAGTCTCGCCTTGCCCGTTCTCTTTTCTTCTCCTTTCTATTCCGTTGTTTCCTTAAGAGACCGGACAAAGGCGCGTTCAGGTGCCTCTGACAAATAAGGCACGGCACCATTTTAGCCCAGAAGTAGTAATCCTAAATCATCTGCTCGGAATCCCTCCGAGTGAATGGCCACACAGACACGGCTGTAACTCATGCAACCTGTAACATCCTTTAAGGACCTCAGTGCAAGGCACTGAAAACGTTCACATTTGCGTCTAGCTTTCACACCCCGTGATGTACGAACGAGGCTGCGGCACGAGAAGTCTAAGAAAGCAGGTATTTTCTGAAATCTTCTGATCCTAGTAACCTGCGTACAGAAAATAAATGCACAGATGAAAACACACGCAAAGTAATGCCAAACAGAAACAAAAGCCACCACCAAAACAAAACGCTATTCACAGAAATTCTAAATGTTTTTGTCGTACACACCAAATACACGACGATACAGTTTTACAACAAATCAGCCTTGACATGGGTTTGTAAGTTGATAGACAATCTGAAAACAGTGTTATCGTAGCAATAAGCCCAACATTTTTGATCGAGAAAAAATAATTAGCACAGAGTAAATGCAGCTTTATGATCAAGCAGAAGTTGAGCCCAATTCTTGGCATTTTCACATTAAACAAACTGGTGCTGTTGCTGAAGGAAGCCATCCGACTTTCCCTGCTTTCAGCTCTTCACTTCACCCTTCCCATCACCCCAACACGAGCAAGGAACTGCACCAGGGACTGACCCTTACAACTAGCCTGGTTTCGTGCTGTACCAATTACAACTTGGATTAATTGCTCGATATTATTCACCATATAAACACTTGTGCTGGCAAAAGGCAGGGCGTGATGACACTGCTTCAGGTAGCCCACCATCAGCAGAGCATACCAGGGTCAGCCTAACAAGGGGAGATGAGGCTGTAGGGACCAGAGCAGAGGTGGAGGAGGCCTCTAAATACCGCAGGCCCCGCACCATAGTACATTCAGGCTGAGCTCAGGCAGCACTCCTGGCCTACAAGCTCCTGTGTCACGCCATGGAAAGCCTACACGTGCTCCCTTGGAGGTTGGGAGGGCTTCTGGAGGTCTCCAAGTCCAACCTCCTTCCCAAAGGAGGTCCAGGTGGGTCAGGATGCTCCAGGCACCGACCAGCCAAGCTTCACGTACCTCTGCAGGCACAGATTTTACAACCTCTGCAGTGACCAACCACCCTCGCGGTGGCTTTATTTCCCTTACATCTAACTGGAGCCTCCCTTTTCCAGCCCACATCCATTGCCTCTCCCCGTGCAGCAGCAAGACAAGCCTGCCGCTGTCTTCTCCAACCAGGCAGAAACGCACTTTTATAACGACAACCGGCTCCGCACTTCAACTGAATAGCTGCAAACCCGTAAGCCTCTCTCCTGCTCTTCCCGCAGACAGAAAATGGGCCCCGTTTACTGCTGAAACGAAGCCTGAACGCGCAGAAAGGCTGTACATGAGGTGAACAGGGGAAGTTTAATAAACCTCCTGAAATCCAACCGATGGCTCCATTTAGAAGTTTCGGCTGCTCCTTACACCGCCCGGCCCAACTACACCTTAGCATGCAAATAATTCTCCGCTGCTGCTGCCAGCTCAGCAGGGGAAGATTTAAATCTGGATTTTCTTCCTTCATAACTTTTCATTTCTTGGTTGTCAAGGCCCAAGATACTCTGAATTCTGTGTACTCTAAGAGCAAGAGATACTGCCAACCAATTTTTTTTTTCCAAATAAGGAAGTATTTTTTTAAAATGGTGTCCCTTCAGGCAGTTGAGGTTCCAGAGTCCCCACCACGGCCCTGACTTCCTCCGCAGCTGTGAGGCTCTTGCAAGGCACCGAGCTTTGCTGGCCTCTCGTCCTCACAATCCGGCTGGGCACCCGCTGCGCTTGGGCGCTGAAGTGCTCGTCACGCCTCTCCTTCTTTTTAAGGGCCTCAGGCCTGCTGCGGTCATGTTCTAACACCTTTGGATGAGCCGGCCTTCAAGACCCAGCCCACTGTGGGTTGAAGTTTAGGCAGCGTCTCCACAGGCCTTGCTTCCACAAACCCACGCAGCGCTGCCGTTCAGTGGCCATGCAATGAACCCCAGGGAGCCAGGCTGAGCAAGTCATCTGGCCAAAACCTACCTTTTTTTTTTTTTTTTTTTTTTGGCCAGGATGAGGTGGTGGGAGGAAAGAAAGCAAAATAAGAGCTTTTCCTTTTTTTCTGGCTGTAGGAACATGAGCACTAATGCAAAAGGATCCAGTAGGGGCAGAGGCAGTCAGTTCTCGCACATACTTTTTTGTCCTCTCTGGTGATGCCTCCTGACTTTGTGCGTCAGGACTGCCTTTCTATCGGTGTCATTAACACAAATACTTAAAATAAGCGTTACGACCGTCCTTGAGAAACTCCACTGTTAACTTCATGGTACCTTGCCAGTTCCCCTTCCAGCCACGCTAACAGCCAGCTTTAAAGAGCTGTAACAGGACGGATAGACCTTGTAGTACTTTCTACATTCTACAGCTTAACTATAGTTTCTAATAAAAAATGGTATCTCAACGTTTCACTGAAATATTTTACAAGAATGGCACCATTCTTAGCTGAATGGGAATTCCCCACGGAGAACAACATAGTCTAAAATAGCTCCAAGATGCAGATCTATCATTTTTCTCCCTGGGTGCTCTCATCTGCTGCCTTCTACATCACCAGCACGCACCGAACCCACTCGAGGTTCCCAGAATGCCTCCTCCCAGCTTCTTCCCCAACGCTTCCCATCAGGCATGTCCTGAACATCTCAGCAATACCAGCTCACCGTCCCGGAGGGGCTCACACGAGGCACTGCATGCAGGGGGAGGCGAGAGGAACCCGAAGGCTCTGTGCTCATGGCCACTCTTAGGCTCTGCCTCCTTTCACGACGGGATTTCTGGTCTGCGTACTGAAAACCTCCTGCCTGACTTCAGGAACACAAAGTCAACGATGTCCCCAAACCCTTAACAACAATAAGCTGAATGATCGGATCCAGAAGGCTGCCATAGGGTGCTGTGGAGGACAGAAACAGCAATGCCTTCAAAGAGGAAACTAGTTAAGGACTACAGAGCCACTAGTAACCATTAAAAACACGTGCTCTGAGTACAACCTCAATTTCTAGAAGCCTTTATCTCTGACAGCACAGTATATACAAGGTTCTGATAATCAATGGAGCATACCTCTATACATCCACTTTTGCCAAGCGTCCTCACACCCCAGGAGAGCTGCAAGCCCCTTCCCAGCCACAAGGGTGACACAAAGGCTGACAGCACGAGACTGAGGTTTTTGTCTATGTTCAATCTAAAGTCTCACCGATCTTCTGACTTCTCTCCTCTGCCTCTTCCCTCTCCTTCAAGGTTTGCTTTCCTGCCAGTGCAGACCCAAACTGATCTCTTAGCGCAGCTGTTCTGGCTCCTGATATTTCTTCATCCACCCACCCCCCAAATTAAAACAAACTCATTTTCACCTGTGCACTCCCTCTAATTTCTCTTCATCATCATTTATTTTCTCATTCCACATCAGTAACAATCTCATAAGCTAAAAAGATTATGGCTACCTCATATTAATCTGGTAATAGTCCCTCACATTACGAGTCTCTTGGCCTAATACACTTTCAGTTCCCATGCTCAGTGTGATTTTATCTGCTTTCATCTTCTCCGTACTTAATCAGTTGTACTACAGGTGGAAGCGCAGAAATATGCTCAATCACCACTCCTGCATGTCAATGTAGTACACACAGCATTTATTTTCCTCCCCAAAACTGTTAAGTGAACTTGCATCACACAGATGGGCTGATGGTTCTCACAAGAAAAGTATAAATAAATAATTGCAAAAGAAGAAAGAAACACGGCAAACCAGACAGCAGGAACAGAGCTGCAGGACCCTCAGTCTGATGCCTGGGAGAAAGCTCGAATGGATGGTACAAGCAGTTCACATCAGTACGACTGCCCGCAAAACCTTGGCCAAATTTGGCTTTGCATGCTTATTTTAAACTCCTAGTCAGTGTTTGGCAAATATCGCTCGGAAGAATAAAATTCATTGGTAATTTCGATATTGCTTGGTTAAAGGTCTGTGAACTTGCTGGCAGAAGTTTCGCAAAGCTAAGATGGCTTGAGGGATGAGGAGAAGCAAGGCCTGACCCCAGCTACACAAAGAGAACAGCAAATTCCATTAAAATGAAAAAACGGTGATATTCGAGGACCAGTGGGCTATTTTTTTTTTTTTTTTAAATAGCCAGAAATTTAGGTCATGGATTACCCTCTACTCCCTGATAAAGCAGGTCAAATTCTGAGGCACTGAGCTCAGGGATGTCACAGAGCTTCGATGGTGCTGCTCCACCTCGGGACTTACAGCCACAGTCCCTCAGCCCTCCCACAAGGCTGGCTAAACCCTAGAGAAGCTGCATGACTTAGAATAACACAGCTGTAAGCTGGGACAGTTAAAGATTACACATGTAACAAAAATATTCAACACAAGTAAAACATACACGTGTCAACATCTTTCTCGTTTAAAGCACAATACAGTTACTATTTTAACAGTTAAAACAATTTTTACTCATCTTGAAATGGAGCCACAAACTTCAAACTCAAAGTAGAGTACTTAGAGTACTAAATTTTATAACCTCAGATTGAACTCTGTGACTCTTTATGGGAGCGAAAGGAATGAACCAACCAAAAACCACCCAAACCAACAGAGAAAACGTGGACACAAAGCGTAGATATCACAGGCACCATTTTAGAATTTGAATAATACTTCCAGGATCCCTCACTTAGGGTTCACTGACAATGAGGTTAAAAAGTCACAAACTACTGCTATATTTGGGAAAGGAACCTCCATTTTAATAACTATTTAAAACTACCTGAGTATTTAATATTTACATTTCATGCTGGTACAAACATAAGCTAGAGCCCGTAAAAAAAAAAGTGCAAAGAAAGGATTTATTACAACCTTTAGAATAATTATGGACTAACGGTTGCATTACTTTAGTATTTTTGACATGACAGAGTTGATAAAAATATGTAAATATGCTCATGGTAAATGTGTGCTTGAACTTGTAAGCAAGCAAGCAGATTAAATAATGGAAATAAAAGAAAATATATTCATTAACGTTAGGTATATCAAACAATAGGTAAAAATCTAACTGAGGTATTGAAAAAATTGAGTATGTTCAATGTCAAGGCTTTGAGCATAAAGTGAGGGTAGCATGTTGGGTAAATGAGGAAGAATAAGTTACAAATAGCCAATAATAAAGATTATCTAGTAGTGATACTGAATTGTGAGCGCAGAAGCACAACTGACTTACGAGACCAGACATAGTAACTATGTTTTGTATTTATAAAGGCTTCAGAGACCACAGGCAGATGCCATATACACACCAGGTATCTTCACAATGGGGATTTCAACAAGAAGTTATAGTTCCGATGCAAACAAAGAAGTTTCCTAAAAGGCTGCAAAAACATGCATGGCAAGAAAGAAGACCTCAGGCAACAGGCAAACATTCCCCAAGCCAAAGTTACAGAGCGGTCACTCACCAACAACCAAGAAGCTGCTGAAACCCCAGAAATTGAACTGCTCGTTGGAAGAGCCTTGAGGAAAATTCCCAAACCTGAGTACCCAGGGGCAAGCCCCCACAGGAAATCACACAAAAAACCATACAAGACAAGCTCCTCCTCATCAGTAAGGTAAGAGACAACCAAGCGCAACTTCTGCTGCGTTTCCACTACCGTCATTTTTCAAAGCAAGTTAAATCCTTGACGCGCTGGCCTATGAAAATGCCCTCAGAAGAAATGAGGAAAAGGCAGCAGACCCCCATGCCACTCGCTGCCCACCCTACGGACATGTGGGATGGCAGAGCTGACCCTTCTGACACAAACCAGCAACACCAGCACCATCCATCTGGGCTCCTTAAAAGCACCAAGCAAATACGGGTAACTGTACTTCCACCTCGAGCCACAGTTTCTGCTACGCTCAGATCACACAGAGAGATCAGTCCCTGCAAACTGTCAAGGGGAGCAGAATATTACTTTCATCATATTTCAATAAATTATAGCTTCAACGGGGCTCGGAAGGCAGGGAGCTTCACAGCAGCACGTCTGAAGCACTTCTGCATACAGCGAAAGCAGGTGTAGGCAAACAGGGCGCACCTACAGCAGGGGGGCTCCGGGGGTGTCACCCACCAGTGCGGCCCCTGGCTGGCAAAAGCTCCGCTTTGTGGATAGGGCAGCAAGTCACGAAGAGGCTCCTTGTACTTTAAATGCAATTTCTCACACTTTGCAGATGTCAAAGTAGGCAAATTTATATTCCTATCCTAGAACCAGGAGTTTCAAAATACAGAGAAACACCTTATTTCTAAGTTTATGATTGGAATTTAAAAGCCAAAACTCATCTAAAAATGCTTTGGCTGTACCAGAAATCTTGTCTTTAGTCACTGAAAAATTCAATGAATTAATGAGGAGCTTTCTTCTGAGTTGATATTTGAAATTTGGTAATCAATTTGTGATTTGCAAAACATATTTCCATCCTGCAGGAAACAACGTTGCCTTCAAAAGCTACTTAAGAAATGTGCAAGTTTTCAGGAAAATACCCCAGATATACTCTCTTCTGCATCAATACAACTTCATTTCTGAGAAAACAATATTGTATTTAACTTTCAAATATTGTCAAATATGTGAATTTCACATAGAACTTTTCAGCATTTTTTTTCTCTCCAAGTTATGAAATTAATGATCTGAGAACCTGATGATAGTATCGGAAAGTTTAAAAGACTTCACAGGTCAAATTTGAATAACACACAAGTTTCCACTGTTTGCTCTGGAATGAAAACAGAACAAACCAGCCGACTAACACACAAAAAAAAATCCCCAAAAGTCAAAGGGCCGGGATTTTTTGGTGTGTGTGCCTGTATGTGAATATACTCCTCTGACCGTATTTAGGTACCTCAAAGATGTTTAAATAATCTCCTCTGATGTTCTTTAACATTGCCACTTTTGAAATGTTATCATATGTGAGAAATTAAGTGCATCGTTATTAGAAACATGAAAGAAACTGATTCATATTTATAAAAATGGAAGTAACGTTTACAGATGCATCATACACCATTTATTCTGACATTCAGCCACAATTAAAATCATTCAATCCTGTGAAGCAGAACGGCCTTCACATAAAATTCTGAAGGCCCAAATATGAATTTATACAGAAAAAAAAATGATGCTTTGGTGAAGTACATATAGCACGCTACCACCACACCACGGGGCAAAACCAAGCCCTCCCAAGACTCCCTCTCCTCAGGATAACGCGGTGTGGTACAAGGCCATGGAGGGAGAGGAGCAGTTCTGCCCTGTATGTGGCTGGATGCAGCCCTGTGATTGTAATTACAGATTTTTCTTTTATCCCTGAACATTTTAATTACTTTTACCAGAGAGTTAAGCAGGAGAACCGAGGTGATATCTGTAGGCAAAATCTCTCTCAGCCTGCTGAGCGCCGACTGGGCTCTCTGCCCTGAGCCGGGATGGACGCGCTTTATACAAAGGTATATTTTAACAGCTTTGATTAAATCATCAATGAGCTCTGGAAAAGGCCCCGTTTCAGTTTGTCCAAGCACACTGAAGACAAGTTGGGAGGAAAACTCAGTGCCTTCAGCCCAGTCGGCGCGTTCCTGCCGCGGCCTCTGCCTGAGGTGCATGAGGGGCCTGTGGCATGGCGCCTGGCAGCCATGATGGCCGTGCCACCGGCACACCTCTGTGCCTTCAGCACCTACCGGGCTAACCGTCACGGCGAGGAAGGGCGTTCATCTGAGGAACATCACGCTCTGTTTTGATTATATATGACTAGTTTTCATTGTGGCCTACCCTATTGATCTCGGAGGTCTTTCCCAACCTTAATCATTCTGTGACTGGCTGGATATTCAGCAAACAGAAGAAAGTGAAATAATGTTTTCTGTCTTGTCCCCTGCAGATGATGGTTTCAGAGCTGAGCAGATCCATTTCAAACACAGAAACCAGACTGGCCTTTAACTGGTATTCCACAGTACTCATGCCATTAGCTGCTGCCTGAACGAGGACACTGGCTGTTTTTAGGGAGAGTCGACTTATACACGTATCATTTATTTACAGAAACAAATATACTTTCTCAATTCTGAGAGCTGTTCAATCTAAATAAGATCCTATTTCAGTCTTCTAAAGTAGATTCCCATATCACTTTTATATCTGTCCAATTAAAACTGCATAGAAAGCTGAATGTTTTCAAAACAGAATTTTTAATGGTGCTTTATCGTTAGTGATAAATGAAGCCACAAAAATAACTACAAGCTTAGGCTGTACACTCTGTCTAGTAAAATCCTGTTACGCATATAATTTGTACCCATGGTAGTTTGCTTTCTTGAATCTGAAAGAAGGCTCCTTTTTGGTATTCAACTAGAATGAATACAAACTTGTAAAACTTCAGTATGCTCCTACTTGCAATTTTTTTTAAACCCACCAGTATTCCCCAACGTTGTAACACAGTGAGATAACGAAGGCATTTGAGACAAAGTCCTGAATTGAAGGCTGCATTCAAGAGGCAAGTTTGGGAGCTGGAAAAACCCAAGTTCGGTATGGCAGCTGTGATAACAAATCCTCCTCGCCTGTAAGCATGTCCCAACTGCTGGGGTGGGATGCGGGTGCCCCCGGCACCAGCTCTCATGCCGCAGAGGCACGAAGGCCGATGGGGAGGCAGAGGCTGGACAGCAGGTGGAGGACATTTGGGGACACCAGCCACTGGGGACCAGGCACCCGAGCCCCCCCTCCAGGTCTGTACCCCACTACCGAAACAGTGTTCTTTCTACTTCACACACGATGGTAATTCTGGCAAAAAAAAAAAAAAAAAAGAGCTAATGCTTCGTATGTGGATGTCAGATATTCAAAGGCGTATGCAACAGCTGAGTCTTCTTAAATAAATTATTAAACTATTTACACAGACATTTACTACTATATTCTCAAACAAGCAGCTCTGTCACTTCTAGGGGTCGATCATGTTTTCGATAACGTCACTTTACCCAGGTTTTAGTAGAAGCTCGGCTCAGCACTTAATCCCTAACTTCTAATCATCTGCTAGATAAGATGTATACAAAACATCTATACAAACCATATGGTCCTGTGAAAACGTGGAACTGAACCGAACGAAATGCAAGCTCTTGCCTTTTCTGAACACATCTGTTGCTGTGGCTTCTGACAGGATAGCACCAAAAGGGCTCCCACATAGGCAGGACAGAAGGCAGGAAGTACTTTGCACATGCTGTGCGAGGCTGCAATTAGCAGATTCAGAGGCCACCTGTCACGGGGCTGAACGGCACACAATTCCGGGGCACAGAGCGGGGGAAGCAAAGCCGGGTTTCGGCAGACGCGACGCATACCCTGCTCCCTTGCTGACAGCAGAGAAGCATGTCCGTCCTTCCCCCAGTTCTTCCCAGCACAACCAGTACACGTTCTCCCCTACCACCTCACACGTGTGACATTCAGACAGCCCGGAGCTTGCACCGCAACCCAGAGATCCTGAGCTGGAGGACGGAGCTGGATGTCTCTCCTCAAGGCAAGGTACGCTGCACATAAGCGAACCTCGTCTTCCTCTAATTAAAAATCCACAAACATGCTGGGTCTTCTCTAATTACATAATCAAACAGGGAATTTTTACCATGACATTTTTGGTATCTGCAATGATGAACCTCTGCAATACACTCGGCATATGACAGAAAATCATTATGCAAGTTCAGAAGTGATGAGCTTCTACCCTTCTTGGCACATTTCGTCTCTGATAGCAGTCAATTTTTCCCTCATTATAAATGGTAAAAGTAAAGATATCATGAAAAGGCCACTTAAAATCCAAACAAAATAAAGGAATGCAAATTTATAGTGGAGTTACACAACCGCCAAGAACGCTCCAAGCCTACTAATCTCTTTATTGCTTTGTATGTTCTCCTCTTTCCTTCGACAGTGCATATGCAACATTGAAAACTTTGGAAAGTGTATTTTAAAAGCTGACTTTGAATACTGTGAGCATGAGTCAGACATAATTTACATGGCTGAAATTTCACTAAATATCCTTGAAATTATACCACCACAAACCTCGTCAGGAATACTTATTTTCAGTTTCTCCATGTATTCCAGTGACTGCAATCCTGAGCCCTCTCCCAACACGAATAAATTTAGCGCTCTGTGACGAGTGATGCAAGGCTCCCATCCGTTGTTTTTGAAGCACAGACGCAGAAGGGTGTGATCAATACAACAGCACATAGGAAGTAAGTGACAGCACCGAGAATACAGCTCAGCCATTTGAGCCCCAGACCTTTCACCACAGGCCATATGCTCCCCTGGCATCCCAACACGGCTTCACAAACCAGACAACCTTTTCCCACACTGACTTTGTTTAGCCAGACTGCTCCAAACACACCTCCTTTCTTCAATTAGCCACACAAACGAGAACATGGTCGCAGACCCCTGATGTCTGTTAGCGGCGCGCTGAAGAAAAAGGCTGAACGCTCCAAAAGAAAGAGAAGAAAAGAGCCCTTCCGTGCCTTCTGGAAGACCCGGTCGAGTCTGGGGGTTGCAATAACGCGGAGGACAACGTTCAGCAGGATTTGTGCCAGTATCAGTGCTATTAACTCACAGAACACCGCTCCTCTTGCACGCTGCCCGCCAGCACCCCAAAAAGAAGAACCACAGGAAGCTTCTCTCAGCCTGCCACGCTCGCATCCCTACAGACCGGGCAGCAAGGGCTCTCAGGAAGAATCGAGGAAAAAACTTCTGTCCCTCTCCAGAGGACAACCGCAGGGTTCAGTATTCCCAGGAAAGTCATGGAAATGTGACAGGGATCCATTGCCCTCTAGTGAGGCAGGGACAATGTACATTCAGATGACTTTTACTTTAAAAAAAAAAAAGTTATTCTCATGCTAGGATAAATAAGCCCAATATTTACCTGTGCAGAAGAGGAAACCCAAGTAATATAAAGGAAAAAAGATGTTTGTAAAGTATGACCCCGAAGACTCACAGAAAGGGCAGAAAGATACTTCTATGTCCTTCTAAAGAACAGATGTGTTTTATTATCTACCGTAAGGTAACAATTAGTACTCCTTGCCAAGTAAGGCAGGCAGACGTGTAGAGATCAACATTCCTCATCTGATGACCACTCACCCTTCTGGCAAACCGAGTCTGTTCGAAAAATTACCAATTCCCTATCCACTGACAACAGAAAACAGCATGTGCTTTGGCTTTATTTTGGACAACCAGACTGACCAATCTGTATTTTGATACCGCTGATTTCAAATTTACTTCCTTTTAACTGAATTAAACTTGTTACTAGAGAAGCCTACTTTTTTCAATTAAGATCAATCTTTAAAATACGTTCAAAAAAACCAAGGGCAGTCTAAGTCCTTATCCTAAGCATAAGAAATATTTATTAATGCAATAATATTTTCCAGAGATGCTAAATAGTCTTACTTTTTTCAAACTATGTTGATACGTGATATTGAGACAGCACAGCGATAATCATGAAAAATTTATTCTACTCTGCAAGTCTTTTCCTTAGACTTAGATCCTATTAAAAAAAAAAAAAACACAAAAAAGCAGAAAAACATCCCCCACCCACTCCTTCATGAATCGCCTTATTCCTTGCCCTGTTCACGGAACAATGATAAAGAGGAAAAAAAAACCAAACCTTTCTATTAGAAAGATTTGTTGTTGTTGTTAATTCTTCTCTTATGAATAGAATGATGTGCACAACTACAGCATACATACTTGTGTAACATCTTCATTAAAAATGGTGTTGAGTCCAGGTTCATGGTTGTACTTACAGAGCAGAATAGAAATTCACCCTCACCTTCATCATACCAATTCACGTTTGTCCTTCTAGGCAGTTTTCAGACGCTAAATTCCCCATTTCACCCACGAATAGAACATACGACAAGCCGACAGGCCAACACGGGTGTAAGGCTGCCACCTCCTAACTCCATTTCAGAAGTCCCGCTACGTTAGCCTACGAGTTCCTGTTCCTTTCTGCTGCCGGTTTCCCCTTCCTGGTAGCCGCCCCACTGACAAACACAACCGTCTGGATCTCTTACAGGACTGGAGCATAGATGGAAGCCTGCTACTGCTCATCAAGTTGGAAACGCCTACCCAAGCCATATGCTCATATTCTTGCCACTTTGTCTTCCAGCTCTGGTCTAAGCAGCAGTAGCTAATAATACCCTGCGAAGACAGTAGTCATACTCCCTGACCTTCGAGAACACCAATTTATCCGTCTCAGCATTAAAACATCGACAGGAAGTTTTAGGAGAGCTCAGAACATTTGCACCCTCTGTTAAGTACGTCATTTCTCACTGCATGCAGCCGATGTCCTCCCTTCAGTCGTGTAATTAATCTCAAAGTGAGAACACCTATGCGACAATTATTTAAACTGCTATTGTTATAAACATTTACGCTGCTACATATGCACACCTAGAAAGAGTTCAACTAGTGAACAATAAAGGATAATTGTACGGTGGCTAGATATGGGCGATAAATCCTGCTTTTCAAAGATGACATGAGATCTGAACAACAGCAGGAGGACACACTTACCGTACTGCCTTCCAAAACCTCTGTTCTCAGAGAATTCTTCAGTACAGAAGTAACACCACCCCAGTATTCAGAGGCTACGCCAGGAGCAGACTTCCAATCCCAGCTCTGACACTGACTGTAGCAAGTTATTTAACGTCTCAGCTTGCACTTGTCAAATGAAATATTTGTGGTTTGATTCATAAATTACTACGAGGATGCACCAATAGATTCAGCTTTGAAATCATTAAAACAGAATCTATAGAAGATAAAAAAACAAACAAATTAGGAGCTCCGAAGGCATCATAAAATAAAATAATTACATCAAGGGATAACAACCTAGGCTTATCAGGATGGAACTGGAAGAAAATCCATAAAGCCAACTTTAATCACTGTTGTTACCTTGTACACGTGTTTAAAAACAAAAAGAAAGCACAAAGTGAGCATGCTTGGCTATCAGGTAACACTAGGAACAAAAGACCCTCATCTACGCTTTTTCAGGTAATACAGGGAAACCCAGCAGAAATGCCAAAAATGTGGAAGTTTCTTCTCATTTCAGCCAAACATACAGAAAGCAAAGAATGTAATGAGTTAAGAGTAAGAAATGCTTACAGGCAAGGTGTTATGGTTAACACCAGCAACTAACAGCAGACCTATCTTAAAGGCACCAGTAAAAATCATAAAATCTAGAAAAATATATGCGTTAGCTGCTGAGGAAGGGAAGCTGCTATTCCTACTCATACATTCTCCAAACAGTACGAAATTGAGATGATTGCCTTCATTTCCACGTTACTGACAGAACTCTGAATTAAAAAAAAGGCACCAAAAACAAACCCCAGAAGCCCTGCTATGATTTTTTTCCTGCTGCTGCTTTTCCATTCAGCGAGGTTTGAAGCACAGCAGTGAGTCTGTATCCTTGCAAGCATTACATTGCATTGGCTCACATTTTAAAGGTTATCTTTACAACAGAAGAGTTAAAAATTGATCTTTTAAAGCTAATATTTCCTCCTTCATGGACGGGGCTTCAGCTCATGAGAAATTCCACTGTTTGACAACAGGGAATAAGCACATACTTTTTTTGAGCTTCTGCTCACTTGCCCCTGCTTCCCATCCCCATTTTTTTTTCCTTTTTGTAAGGCAAAGACAGCCCTAGCATCCCAACATGACTTGGCCAATATGAATTTTAACATGAGCACCGTTTGGTATGAATTTTGTCCTATAAAGCATCATTTACATAATGTTTAATTAAGCACATGACTATAGAGAAGAATTCAGATTGCCCCTTTCCAATATTCCAGAAAACTATTTCTCCACTGGCACATCTAGATAATTTATGAAAACTTACAGTCAATTTATTCCATGTGACACTGGTAAACAAATTAATGTAGAATTTAATTGCCTTTGTCTCTTCAAGCTCAGAATTACCTTTTAGTGATATTTATCTGAAATTACGATCCTCAAAGAAAATAAATTGTAATTGAGCTTATAAAATTGATCCTATTTAAAAGTTGACAACTGTCACAATTATTAATCCGAATTTTACTTGTCAGGGAAGAAGCATACTTGATCAAATGATTCTGCAAAGGCTGCTTTTCTGCTGTCTCATGTTTCCTGCAGTATTGTACTTGCATACATTTTTCCACATTTATTTATTTATTTACTGCATTTGTATCAACTACTCTTCTTGTTTCCTGCAGAGCATACCAGAAACCCCTTTAAAGCAGTATTTTTCCCAGGGAAATACACAATAACCAGATCTTCCTAGCACCTGATCTATAGCTAACACTGACGAACAAACAAAATCAAAGGCAAACAAACCAAAACAACCAGCCACCACAACCACTGTTATATAATGCATACAGCATCAGCCATATTATTACAAATCATTGAAGGCTCAACCACACGCACAGCACACAAAAACTAACGACAACACATCTGACTTGCATTTTCTAACGCAAAGTTTGGATCGTGGTACACTGAAAGATTACGACAACATGAGCCACGCATTCCTGAAAGACCTATACATTTCCAAAATTCCTATCTGCTGAAAACATCTCTCACAGTTTACTGAATTTCACACACACAAAAAAGCTCTGCAGGTATAAAGCACTTGCTCTGCTCAGATTTCTCCTCTGTGAAGTAGCTTTAGCACAAAAAAAATAAATAAATAAAAAACGTGCATTTTAAATTGAAGATACAAATAAGGAATGAGTGCTCCAAGCAGGACGGAGTTAGGTTACAGGTTATGATTTTTACCCGAAGTCTTCCCTTCCTATTTGCTTATCTTGAGATTTGCAGCAATGAAATGCATTTGAATATGGTAAAGTTTATTTTCTTTTCATTAAAGAAACGTGCAGACTGGAGGATGGGAAGGGACGTCGGCAGAAGGAACGATGCCTGGACATTTGCCACTGTGAATATGAATGGACTTCAGCAAAGCCTAGTTATTTTTGCCTTTAAAAAATACACACACACACTTCTTAGGACATAATTGCCAAAGCCTAAGATTACTGTGGACCTTACATGCGGACGTGAGAAATGCATCCCTAGGCTTGGGACTTGCACATAGTCTTCAGAGAAGTCCACGCAGAGATACAATGATCCTGGCCATATAAAACAGGACAGCTCAATCTGGCAGATGAATTTACCTACGCGACGATAATGGTATAATTGAACTTTCCTAATTAAATATTTTATGAACGCAGGTGTTCACTCTACTACTTTTCCAGGTTCCTAAAACCAGGAGAACACCATTTCTTGTCTTCCCCTTGCTAAAAATAGCAAGAATAAATTCCTCGCCTTATCAGACAAAGCAGCAAAAAGCACTTTCCTCCGATCTACGCTGGATTCACATTTACTCTTCCTTCTTAGGGTGGGGAGGGAGAAGAGGGAGGACTCCCTGGGCAGAGGAAATCAAACCTAAGGTATGCCTGTGCTGCTAACACCAGGGTGTAGCTGCAGACAGACAGACAGACATGACCTAGTTTTAATCTCACCGGCTTGGGTACAAACAGCAACGAAAGAGGCAGCAGCAGAAGCGCCTGCGAGAGTGGCTAGAGCATGTCGGAGCCTGCTCTGCTGCAGGTTACTGCGTTTTGTACCCAAGCTAGTCGGGGTATGCCTAACCACGCTGCAGTCACACCTCGGAGGCCCGCAGCTCAACACCTAGGGCTGCGCCTCCTCCCCAGAGCCAGGCGATCATAAAAAAAAAAAAATAAAAATGAAGACCTCACATCGCCGAGGTGGGCTTCGGGCAGGCAGAACAAGGAGAGCTCCAACCTGCCTTGCTAGCACACTTCCTAGACAGCCGCTTGAGCGCTCAGCAGCAAACAGGAGATCAGCCCCTTAAAAGCTCGTGTCAGAGCTCTTCTCTTCCTATTTCCCTTTGAGACTCGACTCCACTCTCCATGAACTAGCATGAGTAGCAAAAAAAGCAGAAAGTAACCGGCAGATGTTTTATTTTCTTTTTCTCTCCCATCCCCAACAACAAACCTATGCAAAAACACACGTACTTGCTATCTCCTACTAATAATTTCCTACTTACAAACATCAAAGAATAACCAAGATGCTCAAGTCCTTTCCTCTAAGTATTAGTACTAAAGTTTCTGGGCCAGAAAATTCAAGTCACTAGGACAAACAACAGGAAAAGAAGGATTCCCAAAAGTTTGTGTAGGGAGAATTGAGAGTACCTCATTGCAAGACTGAAGCCTACAGCCAAAAAGCTGCCATCTGTGACACGTTCCTGGTGGTACGCTCACCTCAGGGGCCTCGACAAACAGACCCAGGTTTAGATGCTGGTAGAAAATTTAGCCTCATCGTTCCTAAGAAATGGGTTGGTTGGGACAAAGCTCTCCCCATTACTTTTTCCAACAAAAAAGGGTTTGTGTGCTGTTGCACCGAAGCCTTGAGAATTGTGTCTGCGTGGGACATCCCTCCCAGGTTACAGTGAGGCAGGGTAAATTTCACCACGGGCCAAATCTGAGGTTACAGAAGTGCAACCGATTGACAGGGAACTGCCATGTTCACAAGCCAGCAACATGCAGGCTTGGGAAACAAGCCTGTTTTAAAAGAAATGCTTCAGAATAAAAAGCAGCACTATTTTTGTCCACATGCAGTAGCAGAATTCAACAGTAAAGACATCGGACTCAATTAACAACAGCAATAGCCCCTCATTTTAAGACAGCTCTAGGTATACAAGTGATACAGAGGAACTGTGGGGAAATATTTCATAAAAAATAGAAGGTAGAGGAACGAGGATGACTTCGATAATATGGCTGAACTTTTTCTGCAGAAGAAAAATAAGCAAACTACCAAAGAGTAAAATCCATGTAACCTTATTTCTTACGGAGACAAGAGAAACCTACCGAGGTATGCTTCATCTCCACGTATTTACAAAAAGTCCCTGTTCAGTCTCTCAGCCAGAGGTATCAGCTCCCACCTTACTGAGGGACCGCAGTGACCCCACGTGAGTAGCGCTCAGCTTTCCAAGCAGCAGTATGGCAGTGGCAAAGAATCGGATGCTCCAGGGAACAAGCAGCAGCTGTCAGACTAATCTGAAAGGTTCTAGCACAGAACTTCCCTGGGTTTACAAATACTTCTTCCAAACACCCTTATAACGTCTCTTCCCCCTTCCGAGTTACTGGGGTGCTCATGACAAATTCATAATTGCGTGTCACACAGCACAGAACGCACCACTGCTAACTGAAAAGCCTCATCAGGACCCAAACGTACCTAAAAGCACCTTAGGCTAGCCTGAGACAGAAGCTAAGCCTCCTTTACCTATGAATTTGCAGGCACCGTGTGCCATAAGAACCTACCTCACCCTCCGCCGGTAACAGCAAAGACTTCCAGCAGGCAGGTGAACTTTGGCCGCAAAGCCTCACAAAGCACGAAAACACATCCCAGACAATAAATACTAGTGTGGGACGGAGAACTTCCCTCAGCTGTTTATAATTCAAGTTCTCATCTAAAGCAGGGCATTTGTTCTCCTCCTCATGTCGCTAGACCGGGCGGCGGCAACTTTCTACCCCTCTCTTCGCCAGGACTACTTTGCCGTACCTGATGGGCTTGCTAGCAGCAGTAGTTGTTAACCTGGGGGTGGGAGCCAGCCACTGCTTTGTAAACGCATTCTGATTCAAGAAAACTTTTCTCTAACATTTCTTCTGCAGGAAAAAGGCTTCTTTTTAGAAAGAAAAATTCCAAAATTGAGACAATCTACTTTAATGCCAGAAAATCTTCCTGTGCTGTACAGAAAAGGCAGAAATGAGTAATTTATGGTCCGTAAGCGCACACACGTAAAAGAGCAAGCACGATACTGCCAGTGATCTCTGCCAGGACTGGGTCATCAGAGACTCCCCACCTTGACCACTGAAGCCCAGCAGGTGTCTGGGTGACCCTGGTGAGGTCCATTGCCCTGGATAAACGCTAACACGGCATTTTCTTCTAGGTTCAGATGGCCGCCTGGGGCATCTTCCCTGCACTCTGCTGAATGGGGAGACAGGAGAACAGCTTCGGCTGTCTTCTGGAAGAGAAGGCTGCGGATGGCCAGGGCAGCTTCAGGGAGGTGTGACAAGGAGGTACCCGCAGTGCCTGCTCTGAGACGCACCGATGCCAGTTTGGAGGCTGTTTTTCCACGAGCTGATGGATGGCAAGAGGCTGCTTCACAGAGGACGCAGCTCCTGATGCAGATGCCTGCCAGTTATCTGCTGAAGCCAAGTTTATCGAGTGGGTTTTCATTCAGAACTTACTGCTAGCGAAGCAGGTTCTAAAGGAGGCCAGTTCAGAAGCAGCACAAATTATTTATGAGTATGGATACTATGTCTATTGCAGGAGAGTGCAATCGTACCATAAAACATTCCTAAATGATACCTGGAAACGCCAGCGAGAGACAATTCAGCCACGTGCATTTTTTCTTCCTCATGGCTAAAAACAGCTGCCAAAATTCAGAAGTTTTTAGAAGGAGATTTTTTTTTTGGGGGGGGGGGGGGGGGGGGGGGGGTCGGTGAGGAGAATGAGCATTATTTCCCCCAAATCCTGTTCACAGATGACTCTGAATTTACACAGCAATGTGGTACGTGGATCTCTGCTTTTGTACGCTAAGGTTTAATGCAATGTTTTACATAAAGTCTTGAATAACTTCTGAGGAAGAGAGGAAGAAACACAAACAGGTGACACTTCTCTTTTACTGACGGATTCATCACTGTATTACTGTACTGCATTTACTATCCTGCGGGTTACGTTATGAAGGAGCAAAGCAGCCCCAGCCGGTAACAAGCCAGAAGCAGAGGGAACACACACCCAACACCGTCGCAGTTTGCTGTAGGAACAACTTCCAAGCATCAGGAGCTTCCTTGCAAGCAATCGCTCACCTTCGTAGCAAGAGTCAGCTCAAATTTCTGCAACAGTTAGCAGCCAGCAGTTACCGCGCTTTGGTTACTGTACTCATGCTACCCCAGTAAGCATAAACTTGCATATCCAAAACTGGAGCTCAGAGTAGTTTGACTGGCAGCTGATGAGTTTTGCTAATTAATGTAAATTGTGCTAACTTGATACATTGCTCGTAGTTGAATTCCCATGTAGAATATGCCAAGAGCTTTACTCAGACATGTTTTGCCCCAGATCGCGTACCATCAGTAGGTAAAACAAAAGCACGTACAAATATGTGGTTTGGACTAATGATTTTTTCCACAAACGGCAGGGGGGAGGGTAATTTGTCATGTTTAAGTATTCCTACAGCGGTCGGCACATTCCGGCTTTTTTTTTTTTTTTAACCTGATTATTCCCCAGATCTTGTAATGCTCAAAACCAAGTACTCCTCACATACACCTTTTCACAATTTTGCATGATCCCTACGAATCAGCCAAACTCCAGCAGCCTACTGGAGGGCCTGCCATGCCAGCAGCACTCCCAAGAGCTGTTCAGAGTATAGAAGGGTCTATGACTTTGGGAGAGACATCAGAAAAATACATCCCTTTATTTACGATGGTAACACAGATAAGAGGCTGATCATACTGCTGTACAGCACCAGAAGTGTGTTTGGAAACCGAAGAGCCTCCTCTGTAAGGAAATGACAAGCCTGCATATTCCTCCTCTTTCCATCTCCGTTACAGGGAACCCGGAAGGTTCCTCCTCGGTTTCTAAATCCAGACCTCATGACCAGATTTGGCGTGATAGGTTTATGATCGGCAGCAGGATGATTTCAGACTGGAACAGCAAAACAAAACACAGAGCAAGTCACAGCGCTCCTGCGAGTCCTCTTTAAGGTCACCACCCTTAGGGACACAACCCAGGAGTCTGAGTCAGTGAGCCTAAATAAAAACCAGAGGAGAAGCAGCCAGGGCTGCAGCTGAGTTAGTGGTAACTGCAATCTTTATACTGACGGGGTAAAAGAGGGGAAGTGACTTCTGGCTTTTAAACAACAACATTACAGTTAGGAGGGATCCTGCACGCAAGACACTGGATGGTTTTAACTGCAAAGCTACCACTAACAGTTTTACTGACCTCTGTAACAACTAAGGTGGGCTCAAAGCAAGGGCAAATAACTTAAATATGTAACTATCGCTTGTTTTTAGGAAGTTTGCATTTATTAAAAAACCCTAGAAAACAATAACAAAAAAACAACCCCAAAAAAGGCACCAACAAATAACCAAACCCAACTCCCAGACCAGATTTACAGGTCCGGCAAGTATTGCTGCATATTTCTGTAAACTTCCACGCTCCTTGTAACTCTACCACAGCTGTAACTCAATAGTGCCATATAGTTATTAGCATCGGAGGAGTGTCTCGGTGAGCCCCAATACAGCCAGGCGCTGAAGGAAGCTCCCAAGAGCCCCAAAGCCATCTGTGCTCGGCCTCCTCGCCCTGTGCAGGCCTGGGGAGCGCCAGCGGGGGGAACATGGCCGCTGGCAGGCCTCAAGGCCTCGCTGTCACCCCACTGTGGCCGCTGGCAGGCCTCAAGATCATCACCCCACTGTGGCTACTGGCAGCCTCGAGGCCTCACCACCACCCCGCTGCCCTACTTGTGCTTGCTGCATCAGACGCGGTGGCATTCCTGAGCGGAGCGGTCTGCTAACCCTTCGTAGCCCCCAACACACAGCTCAATCATTAACAGCATTAACAACCTGCGTATCACGCAACTAATCATTTATGACCCTCCTTTTCAGCTTTCCCCTCCGCTTTCGGCTTTTTTTTTTACCTTTTCTGCGCCTGTTGTTGTCTTAGTTCAGCTGAACTCTTTGTTCATTTATTCCTTCTGTTGGGGGTGGGGAAGAATCAGAGTATTTTTCAGGCAGGAGATAGAAAGAATCCTTTTGTTCTGCTCGGGTTGATATTTTATAAGTTTAGTATGCTCTCCCTCCAGTATTTATTCTGGCTTCATAATCCAAACCGGTCAGAGGACAGATGCTCCTTCACAAGATGCTCCCAAACCCCAAAGGCAAAAATTTAAGTTTTCACTTGCTTAAAAATAGAAATTAAGGTCTAAAACGGTAAATTACATCATTGATCTGGGCCCTCTCATCTGTGCTAGAAAAGCCATTGAATACAGCAATCTAGTGGAGGTCCCAGTGCAGGAAAAAGGAGCCATTCTGGACTCCTCGTAGCATTCCTCCAAGGACACAACTTTGCATCTGTTTCTGTTTTACCAGGCTGTTCTAACTATGAACTTACCAGTGGACAAGGAACTGAATACTTTTGCACATACTTTTGGTTAATTTAATGATTTATTTTTAAAACTTTTTTTTTTTGTAAATACATTGTTTTAAGTTTTGGAGGAAGAATCAGAAAACTGTACCTAAATCCTAACGCTGTTACTGAAGCATCTAAGGCTCTGCGATAGCAGCACGTAATGAAATAAACCAACAGCCACACAAGAGAACAGCACATTCTCCTTCCTAGCACAGCAATACATTTTTCCAATAGATTTTTTCTTCCTTGGACTTCATGCAAGGCAAAGACCCCAAGACTAAGCCACGCTCCTTGTTAAGCAGCACTTGTCCCATGCGTGGCTCACACTAGAGCAGTAACGCGCACGCTTGGTGCTGAGCAGGGCACAGCATGGCACCACCTCACATCACACCAGCTGGGTTTGAGGTACAAAATGCTTGTTGCCCTATAGCTCTAAGTCTGTAATTTAAACTTGGCCATATGAGGGACTCTGTGGTCACCCAGGTGCCACGTGGGCAAAATCCTCTGAAACAGCACTGGAATATTCCTCTTAAAAATCGTGTTGTTCAGAAAGTACAGGCCCATCATGGCCTAGATAAATTAACAGTACATCTTCCCAGCTGCGTGAAACTGTACACTTTGCCAACACAAGCTTGTTATATGTGTTACTGGAAGAGAGTTAATACGGTTAACAGAGACCTGCGCTACCAGATAGCAGTCTTCACAACTGAAATCTCATGCACAGATGCAAACACGATCAAACCAGTGAAGACCATCCTCTCCAAAGCCAGCTATCACTCACTTCAGATACGTTTGTTGTGTTTGTCATTTGTCAGTAAACTGCATGCTGCGTGTGGCGCTTTTAACGAGCGTCTCCATGACTGCAGAAATGACAAGTTCCTAAGACATACGCCCAATCCCCAAACTGTTGGGGTTTGGATAACGTCCACCTGGTTTTGGGCCGCTGTAGTACTTGTCCTTCATCTAGCCAGGGAAGTGAGAACTGGTATTCTGTCAGACAAGTTCCATGTACGACTGACCAACTTTGTAGAAGCTCTCAAGTGTCTTTAGTATTCATATCTGTAAAACTTCATCTCATTTTATGTGCCTTGCAGCAGAAGGCAGCTGCAGAAGCCGCAGTAGCTTGTGCATGTAACCCATTTCTCCAGCCTGCCGTAACTCCCCCCTCTGAGAGTAGCCAGTGCCTTCTACAAGTCTCCGTGGCTGGTGGGACGCGGTCCCCAATTCTCACCGAACATCAGGTTGTCACCTGCTGACACCGATGTTCAGCCCCAAGCAGGTGCAGCTCATCCGACAGCGGCAGAATCGGGCTTTGGCACTGGCTGGGAGGCAGAACCAAGGAATATTATTGAACCAGCTGTATCCAAGCTTAAAAAAGGTGATGGGAAACACTTGTGCAAGAGAGCTTCAGGAGGACAAACACATTCTTTCACAGCGTACTAACTCACCGACCGGTTACAGCAATTCAGAAAGCAGCAATTAGGCACAACTGCAAGATGCAGCTCTACACATCTGGGTCACAGACAGCACGGCAGAGGTATGGGGCTCTGCAAGCAGGATCCCTGCGTGCTCACGCTTGCGTGGGTCTTTGCACAGGCATGTTCTGCAACGTTACCGTGTGCTGTACTGACCCTCACTAGGGCAGGGGGTCGGCACAAGTCAAGCACCTAGCCAGGCCATTCCCCTGAGCCTAAAACAACAATTTTTCTGTGCGAATGGCATCTCAGGAGAGGATAATGCTCGTGATACATGCAAGTCCAACGCAAGTCTCAACTGGCAAGGGCATGACTGATCTTACAGGCTCGATAGTTCAGCACGGCGTATCTGGCTCCACCTGCTCCGCTCTTCAATACGTACACACCCCGCTGTCTGCAGCGTACGTTCCAGAAGCATTACCAGTTCACAAGGCTGGGGAGGACGGCTAATATGCGCGCTTGTTGTTTTTTCAAATGCCGCTGTCAAATCGACAGCTTTGCTGCCGGACACAGCAAAATCCGGCTGGGCAGCACGGGCAGGGAGGGCACGGACCAGCGCGTGTGGGCAGCGATACGCCCGGACGGCAGCCCACCTCCCGGGGAGAACGCAGCAGGCGCTGTTAGCAGAACCCAGTGGCCCAGCGATCCTCACCCAGTTCTACGAGCACTGCCCGTGACTTCAAGAGAGGGACAAATCCTCTCAATGAAACGTACACAGACATGGACAGCAGCATGGGGAGGAGAAACACCTCCTCCCACCGCCCCAACAAACAAACAAGCATTTAATTTATCCATTTGAGTTGCTATCATTGTTCCATAATGACTAATCCACTCTCGAAAAGAGTTTAAAAAAAGCAAAAAAAGCAGTAAAAAGCCCATTAAAACGTCTATTTGGAGACACGAGCATTCAAGAGGAGAAGAGCAGGAGGGCTCCTGACGCAGGCCAGCACCTCCGGTTCCCTCACGCTGGTGGCTCAGTGCTCCCTCCACATCCTGTCCGGAGCTACCTACTGTTGGCTGCAGATAATCTCTTCCAGGCTTCTCAAATGCTGACACAGGAACCTCTGCGAGCATGCTGAACTACTTCCCTTCTTCCTTGAAAAGATTTAATAACCTGCAACTTTCTTCTGTGCCCTACTCGTCGTCTATCGTTTTCTTGCTTCTCGTATCAAATCTGCTAAAATAAAATTTTATAGAGTGACGATTCAACAAAGGAAAAACTATAAAGTTAGTTCTGACAGCTCCCCTTCTCAAAAAATTTAATCAAAAAAGAAAGAAAAAAAATTCCTTTGCCCTTGAAAAGATGAATTGAATAGCCTTAGGTATTCTGTAGTTATATTTATGAAAAAGTTTTTTGGACACTAAACACACAAGTCTCTATAGAAATGAGGAAAATGTTTTGCCCAAGTCATAAACTTCTTTTTCCATTGCACGGAGAAAGCGTGCTACGCTCCACTGCTAGACATAAGCTCACCTCTCTGAGATGTGCAAGTCCCATCCAGTACCTGAAGGGAAGGAGCTCTATCAGATAATCCTATCAAATCACGCAGCTCCACAAAAAGGTGCATACGAACGTACGCAAACATACACTACTCAAATTGAGGAAGGCAGTTCTCTCCTCTATGGAAACACAGTTTTCTGTCCAGACTTTTTTTTTTTATTATTATTATGGAAAATGTATTAACTCTCAAGTTAATACCAATATTAAAATGGGAACACTGAATCACAGTACACAGTATCAAAACCAACAACAAAACATTAATAGCTCAGAGAACATATGTTACTTTTCTATGTAGAATAAGCATTGTTACTTTACTTTAAAGCCACAGTACAAGAAGCTACATAAAAGTAACGTAAAACTCCCTGTTTATAAATAAAAGTGAGGCCAGCACTCCTGAGCATTCCAAATCTCCAAGTATTTCCCATTTAATATCTCATACTTAAATGTTGGGGAAGTTTATTTTCCTCACTTTAATCCAAACCAAATTGGACTACAAAATTTCCTATTTCATAATAGCGAGAAAAATACCTAACAAGAAGGATCGGGACAGATTAATCCAGATGCTGATGGTGCATTTATTTTTCCTGCAGAACAGGCATTATCACTTTGTTAGATCCACCCACCTCTGCATCTATCCGAAGTCAAATAGTCAATCGGCCAGTGCATTGCTATATAAAATCTAAATTAAAAAAAAAATCCTCTTTAGTCTGTTTTTCTACCTTAAAACAATTACTTATTAACATATTCATCAGATACTGAACTATGGGAAAAATACCTAACTTGTTGCTACTTCGCAGATAAATTTTATTTCAGCTGATTGAACAAATCCCTTTCTCATGTTTTTGGCAGAATTATATCAGAATATTTATTTATAAGGAAGTTGTACAGCTGTTGCAGTTTAGAGAAAAACAAATTTAAAAAAAAAATACTCTCCCAAAATACTTAAAGTCTTGAACAGGAAAAAAGGGATAAAAAAATAAGTTCATTTCTTTTAAGTTCAAAGGCATTCCCTTCTAGCCAATACAAACACGAGGAAGCTGACACAGAACAGTATCAGCAACTGGAATTTAAGCTGTCCAATAGAAAGTAAATTGAGAAATCAAGTTTCTCTCATTATTAGAGATCTCCTCTACTGTTCACCCTAAATTATCACTTCTCTTTTCTTATTCTTTACGGAACTATTTAAAATCATTCCACTGTATTAAGTCCAAAATCATTTTCAGAGAAGTCAATGACAAAAATATCCCTCGTTATTACTATTATTCTGCATTACTGTAATACCAAGGCTCCAGGAGGATTGACAAACACACAAAGACACTGTCCAGAAGAGGCACACAACTAGTCAGTCATTGCATTCAAAGGGATCAGAAAATAACTCTTAAAATGTAGGCTGTTAAAACTTTAAATAAATAAATAAAAATCAACACATCTGGTTCCTACTTCTGCTCAGGTTCCTCAAAAATATTTGTTCCTATTTCTGCCGAAGTAGGAATGTTATTCAAGGGGTGCTTATTTCCTCACTAAGGTACACCGAGCTTATTTCCTATGGCTTAAGCCATACTTTGGGCCATTATCTTAAACTAGAAAATACCATACGTCATGTTAAGGCTCCTGTTCAATAAAAGACTTTTGTCTGTAACCAATACAAGACTGTTTGTTCCTATATATTTGCCTGGAAATCTTAATCAGAAAAGGAAGATGCGAGCCATTTTTAAAATAATTCTCATGTTTTTATTAATTGTAAAACATATGCTTCTGTTTCTGTGAAATAAATTCACAGTCTTAAAACTCTGAAGACAAGAGTTAAAAAATAAGTTAAATTCTCTACCAGAATGCATTTGCTCAAGTGCAAAGCTAACAAATGCTAAAAATTTTGGCAAGGCTTATGCATTTCTGAATCATTAGGTAGTCAAACTATTTTTTGATTTTGCTTGCGTGATGTTGGATTATAATAATCCATATAAATCAGTGGTTTCCCCTCACTAGGAATACTGTGTTTACTTCTGGTCATCTGATGTCGAAAAGATGCATTAAAAAATGGGGAGGTTCAGAAATAAATACCAAAAGCCACTTGCACATACAGTAGTGGCTTAGAAACGTTTACTTTAGAGACGAATGAGAAAGAATATAGTCAAAGTAAACAAAATAATGGAGAGCCAGAGAAGGTATGCTGAGCATTTCAGTCACCCTTCTCAGAATATAATGACGGGATGCTTTGCCTCATGAAAACTTAAACATGTAGGTCTTTGGAAAGAGACCTGCTTATGGCTGAGCTCTCTGATGCTCCCCCCCAGCCGAACTCACAGCCACGAGACAGAACCGAAGCAGGACAAAGCAGAGAGCTGAACCCAAGTCATGCATTCAGTTGCCTAGAGACTTCACTCCTGGAAACCCAAACATCTAGGCCAAAGTCCTCAAGATATTCAAGCATTCTTTTCTGCTGATACTGGCTGTCGCTTAAAGACAATGGGGCTTGCCATCCACGCCTGTCTGATGATCAAGACTGTAGCAACCTTAAGTCTTCCAAGTCTAGTAAAAATACCGTCAATGTATGCATGAGCCTGATAGCAGTCAGATGCCTCTTCATTTTCTTTTTGTGATCAAGTCATCCTGTGACTCTCCCTTAAGCAGAGCCTGTTATTAAGCAGCACTCCCCAGTTGATACTGCATGAGAATCAAAGGCAGGGCTCCCTACCTGTGTCCCTGGAAGGCCACCAGCTCCCTCCCGTAAGATCTAGCCGTCTCCCTGTCCCTGCCCACTGCCCCACCAGGCAGCGTTCCTGCCCACAACACGCCAGAGGCTCTCGGGTCCAACTTCCCTCTCTCTGACGGCAAGCAGAAGATGCTGCCTCGCACGCAGTCAGCACACCCAACCTCGCACACGGCGGCAGGATGCTCATCCACTGCTTGAAGAAGCTCGCTCCTCTGGAGGAGGCAGCTTCGCCCTGCTTGGAATGCACAACAATAAACTTATTTCTACCCGGTGACGCGTCCTCTGAAACTTCAGGTTTATTGTGGCTTTCCAAACGCAGAGCACCAGCAGGTTTCACGGTGAGGGACGGTCGGTGCCACCGAGCTCCTGCGGGGCAGAAACGCAGCACGAGGTAAAGAGGAAGCTGGGGAAAGCCTATGCAAGGTGGGGATGGAGAAACCGTGCATTATACTGGACAGGATTAACGCAGAGATTAAAAAGGCAGTAATTATTTGCAGATTTTTGATGAATGTAAGTATTTGGATAACCTAATCCTAAAACAGCACCTGTCTGTGGAGACCTCTGTTGTAGAGACCTTCCGAGCCCACAGCAGAACGCTAAATAGAAGTCACCATGATGCTACGGAGCTTTGTCTCCGAGACACCGATAACTGGAGGTGCTTTAAGATATCTTCAGTTTAAGGCTCACCAGCAGTTAGCAGCGAATATTACATTCACCACCATTACATGAAAAATTTTGTTACATTACTTATGAATTTTGATTACTTTTACCAAAACAATACTCTTTAATTACTGTTTCATTTCTTCTACAATAGGAGCTCAGAAACATTGCAGACATACAGATACTAGTATTATACTTATTTGCAATAATTAGCAAAAGCTGAATATTAAGACCTTTCATACTGTTTTGTTAAAAACAATAATATTAAGAATAGGAATAACATACTTCCAACAGTTGCACCACAGGATAAATGGGTTTCAGGTCATTCTTTCAAAGCCATAACTTAAAAAAACCAAAACCAAATAAACTTAAACTTAGTTTTCTTCAGAGTAGATCAATACTTGGAGAAAGCAGATTAGCTGTTTTCAGATAAAAGAAAAAAAATGTGGACAACTTCTGCAAGATTTATGCATTAATTTTCTAACCGTTATTGCTCTGATAATTATTATTTAAGAAAAGTTATGTAGGTCCTACTAAACAGGAATACTTTCACTTGTATAAAGTATTCTTAAGTTCCTTTTACATTGGAAAAAAAAAAAAAGACTTAAAAGTTATCTTTTAATTTGTTGCTTATTTTTCAGTTCTGGGGTATGCTCCCTAAGTCCGACCTCTCCACGAGTCTGTAGACTCTCAGCAGAGCTCTTACATCAGATACGGACTTCTGAGTTACAAAAAATGATCAAGACTGATTCATAACTGAAGTTTTGAGGAAAAAAAAAAAAAGGAGCATGGGAAAAAGACCAGCAAAAACCACAAGCACAGGAAGAAAGCTAAATATGTAAGGTGATCCACTAGGAATCCACATACCAGCTGATTAAGAAGTCGCCTAACGACCAGCTTACAAGATCATTACACGGTTGGAACTGCTCACTCCCCCAGTACCTTCAGTGAAGTTAGAACTTGTGAAAAATTCACGTTTAGGGCTTGATCCAGCACCTATTAACAAACATCCACGCACTGACATCGGTGAAAACAAAACAGACCTTCCCCCCCCCCCCCCCCCGCTTTACCGCATAGGATTTTAATCACAAAATATCAAGTGTGCAAATAATGTATCTGACTGATAAATCAAGAAATTAAAGTCATCTTACACAGCAATATCATAAATACATGTTTATTAGGCATGTAATTTGGGGTATCGTCGAGGAACAGTAACTCTGCTGAGGTGCAATGCAAAACCCTAACAAAGATGTTGGAAGTATAATCCAGCTTTCAGCAAAAACATCCACACCACCACAGTGAGCACTGCAACTTTATAGATAGTACGCTCTGCACAGATGGACAAGTAATTTTTAGAAATGAATCACGCTGCAAATGATTTTACTAATTTTAAAACAGAGGTGAGGAACCAATAGCCTACAGGCCAGATAAGGCTTGCTTCTTCAGTTCAGATGGCCTACAGACACGTACTTGCTCCACTGCCTAATGACACCAAGGCAGACCTCAAGGAAAATCACCCGTGATTTAAAAAGCTCCAACAATTCACATATTTTTAAACACATAATCCTTAAACACAAACATCAGCCCGAAGTTTAGAGCATTGAATGAAATCTATGCTATTAGTTCACATCTAAAAAAAAACACAAAACCCAAGACGTTAATCGTGTTACTTTCCATTAAATATAGCACATCCTCGCCATCCTGAGACGGTGGGACTTCACAGCCCTAAACGTTTAAATTATCTTAGTAGAGAAAAATCAGGGGTGCTTTGAATTCAGAGAGCAGGTCATGCAGCAGTTACGGCAGAAGTATTCTGATACCTGCTTCAATAGGGAGTAACATATTCCACGGTGCTTACGTAGGAGAAAACTTCCACTGAAATCAATTCCTGTTTTGCCTTGAAAAGATGCAGCCCCAAATATAGATTTCAGTCTTTCATGGGCAGCCTTTAGTGCAGAGCATTTTTGAGTCTGAATATGTATGCGAGATTCTAAATATGAAAAGAATAACAAGTAAAAAAGTTCAAAGGAACATACCGAGAAAGAGAGAAATCCTAAGCTACCAGGCTATTTTCATCATTTCTGGCAATTATTTGCAGCTGCCCCGAACATATTGATATTTAGTAAACTGCAGGCTGCAGCTTTAATTGAAGTTTGAATGTTATAAACAGTTAGCTGCCTGGCTCTGGCCTGCGCTCTAATACCATCAGCAGAGCAGAGATGGGAAGCATAAACAAACCTTTTAACTAGATTACAGTCTCTAAAACGGCCAAGAAATCCTTCGGCAAGAACTCCTGTGTGACAAAACCTTAAAGAAGGGAAAATATTTTGAAACCGTATCTTGAAAAAGCCTAACCTTTCCTAAGGTGGTTGGAGCGGGAGCCCTCTGAGGAACGTGACTTGCACGTTCTCAAATGGGGCTGTCCTCAAGAAACGTGCTCTGAGGGAAGGGACAAAAAATAAAGCCAAAACCCAACCAGAGTATCTTAAAGCGAAGATAATATAGTCTGATTGCAAAATGGAATGATATTTTTCAAAAGCTTTTTTCTTAATAATAATTTTCCTTCTTCAAAATGCATCGAAGTTAGTCAGTGTTCAAATGCCGGCAGATCTTAGCGCTCCCCATCTCAAGGAGCCATGCCCAAGAACCACCCAACTAAAACTCAGCGCATCTCCAGTTTGTACCAACACGTCTACCCCTTGAATCCAACCCTTCTAATAACAGGTTTGAGCCAAGCTTCTTCCTCACAAGGCTTACAAGGGGACAACATATCCCCCTTTCTGCCCCATAAACCATGAAAGAGAGAAGGCAGCTCCGTTCTAAGAAAATCGGCTCACCACAAATCTTTGACTAATTAATTTCTTTAGTCAATGATGTCATTTGCCTACTTTTGCAGGGTCTTCTTAAAAAGAAAAAAAAAGGAAAGAAGAAAAAAAAAAAGCAGATATTCAAAAATTCATCTCCCCTAGGGACCGGACAGTGATCCGGCAAAAACCTTCTTCTCTGCTCATCTTCTATGTACATAGAAAATAAATTTTACCTCATGAAGTCAACAACATGCTTATGTAAAACTAAGTACATAAGTCTTCTTTCCATCTGAGTCTTAAAAGCAAAAAAAGCAAGCAGCAGCTCCCCTTGCCCCGAGCTCAAGAGTAGTTTGGGTGCACAGAGTGAAGAAAAAGCCAGTGCCAGCAGAGTCCTACTATCAGGACACAGCAAATTTGTGCTCCTTCTGGTGGGGCTATCAAACAAATGTGTGTATATAGGAAAATAAATATATACAGGCGTACGTGTATACACAGACATGTAAGAAAACATGGTTTTGGTATACAGGTAAAAGCTTGCAGAACGAAGACAAAAGCGCTTTACACGTTTATATGAAGAGTTTAGTAGGCCGTAACAGACGATCCGAAACAAGGCGTTGGCAACCATCTACCAGAATTGAAAATTAAAAATATCTAAAATTGGAAAATTTAAATTTAATGTAAAATTATTTTTGGCAACATGAGCAGTCTGAATGGAAAAAAACTAAACCGCTTGCATTCCGTAGGCCTACCTTTTCTTTGGCTGACCTCTACTCTTCTCCTAAGTTAGGCCGCGCTCGTTTCTTTGGCAGCTGGGTACAAGGCAACAGTATTGCAAACCTCTCTTTATCTACAGGCTGAGAATATCACCATTTGATCCAACAGGATTTGTCGGGCAAACAATTGACAACTGTTCTGGTTCCCCCACCTGGGAATTTTTCTCAGCGAGGCCATGCTACTGCGAACCAACGGCCCTCATATTTAAGATGCTATTTACGTTTCAGATTACCCCTCCTTCACTAAATTACCAAAATAATCCTGGATTTAATATCACTGAAAATCTAGACTAACCTCAAATTAAGAGAATATATATATAAGTAACTATGAATATAAAAATAAATCCTGGGCTTCATCTCCACATTGTATGGGAATAATGTAATTAACATAGTGCTGCTGTGGGTCTTAGTTACCAGATATGGTCACAAGGTAAGAATTTTTAAAGCATTGTTTTGGTTGCTTTATTTTAAAAATATTTCCTGTAAAAGAATTAAAAAGTTGAAGAATTTAACCATAGTAATGAATGAAATCCTTTATTCCTTCTTTGATGAAGGAAGTTGGTAGAAAGCTCATGAAGAATTTCCAATCATTTTAATGCTTCCATTTTTAAAGTAAATTTAAAGCTCTCAGAACAGAGGATTCAGGAAAAAAAAACAAAACAACAAACCCTCAAAGCACCAAATTCAGTGAACCAACATCTGGAGATGAGAGAGGCACTCAAAGGCACTCTCAGTGATTTGTTCCTTAGTCATTCCCATGGGAAGGACAGGGGGTAATGGAGATTTTTGTGATGGGAACACCTGTCAAGCTGCAGATAAACCGAGATGATCAACTCATTTCACAAAGGTCTATGAATAGCCATCTCATGGTAATGACTGATTCCTGCTGCCATGTGCCAGATCAAAACAACAACTCCGAGGTAAGACTGCAAATACAGATCTTTGGAGCCACACAATTGCTTTAAGTTCTGTTTTAAACTATCTAGTTTTGACCCTTCTTTTTCATATTCCTGCATGTAGATACCCACATGCATTTGCGTACGTAGCTAGACATGTATGCCCATGTACTCATACAGTTTCTAACTTTGCATTCTATGTGGTTTTGACAAATTTTAATTGACTTAAAATCTGCCAAGTCTGAGCTCCTTTCTAGACAACTCATCAGCAAGTAGGTATCACAGTAAGAGCGAACTCAGAATTTGGAGGCTGGAAAGGAGTCAGCACTGCTTAATTTCTGATCTGCTGCTCTTTATTAGCTTCCCACTTGATTCAACCCTAGTTCCGCAGCTTTCAGGACGCTTTAATTCTATGTCTCCAATGCTTCTCCAAATTTCTGTTCCTAATCCAGGCTCCGGTTCTCGTGCAGGCCTATCTGAAACCGACTGAGCAGGATTATGCCACCTAATCGCTCCCAAAATAATTACAAAGAAAAGCCAACGAAAGTCCGTGCTTCCAAACATGCAGATCGCTCTTACAAAGAAGGTCCTTAATGACATAAGCACGCTCTAAAACGTATCCCATCTCTTTTTGTTATCGAAACCAATGGCAACTCTTGATACTCACTTCCGATGGGATGATACAGAAACCAATACGGGGTCCTTAAAAAGGAACAAACAAAGCAAGCCCCAAACCACACAACAAACCCCGAAGGAGCACCACAACTCCCTGCTCTTCACAAATTTTAACAGCGTTGTTGAAAAGGAAGCTTAGTCACTTTGAAATTTTGTGTCCTGTGCCACTTATAGACAAGATTTTCTCTCATGTGTGCTGTGGGCAGAGGGCCTCCACAGCCCCCGGAGAGCCCCAGGTGGGCACGAGGGGCCACCCTCACGTGTCAAGGGCTCACTGCCCGCTCAGACACGAGCACTGCACTTACAGACCGTCTTCAAGGTACTGCCCTTCCACATACAAGGAATCGCCATGAATAACGGCAGGGAAAAACCCAACAACCTACCGACGAACCAAGTCAAATTAAACCCAATGTTAAAGGAGGCGTCCCATTTTTGGGCAGACTGTTGCTTTCACCAACATCCTCAGTGCTTTTTTACAACGAACAGCAAGCCTGATCCCTCCAGATCCAAAGAATGAACGGATTGTAAGCATGGAAAAGTTAAAGTGTTGCAAGAACTCTGTCAGAAAGCGGGAGTTTCTTTAAACACCCCTTTCCCCAGACCAAATACAAACACATTCGACAACAATGCACGTGCGATATGATGGTAGACTTTGAGGAAAGGCTTCCAAAGACAGATCTACGCCTGGCCCAAAGAGAACTTCGCATCTAGCACTGCCTACATTTTGGTGGTTCCTGGCTAACTCAAACCCACTCTCAGACTGAGCCTGGGAAGTCACTAACCTGGAACGCGTGAAAACAACGATTAGTTTTTGCTCAGAAGATAACTCATGGGAAGAGATGCGCAAAGTTCTCCTAGAAGCAACCAGCATTCGTAAATACCTACTGATAGCAGCAGCGGAAAGAGCTTAAAGAAGCCCCACAAAACTCCGTTACAGCTGCTGATAACTAGCAGTCTTCCGTAAAATGAGCCGAAGGACTCAATTCTTTCAGTTCTTAGGAGGCTGTTGTGACAGCCGCCAGCCGCCCCAAATTAGCCTTAGACCCCTCTGTAGGAGGCATTCCCGTGGAAACGCAGGGATTACCTCTGGCACAGCCCCGAATGCGCTCTGGTTCTGAACCCCAGCCCCACAAACGGTTCCTTGGCAGGGACGGGCCTTCCCTACCAAATCCCCCCAGATCGGCGGCTGTCTTACGAGCACAGACCTGGCTGCAGGAGCTGGAGGCCTACGGAAACTGAGGGATTATTAGCAATTTCATCTCTAGGATTTAAAACCAGAGAAGACCCTGAATTATTCCATCCAGTTTTGGAGTTCTGGTAGGGCATTTTACCGAGCAATCGCATTCAATCAAATCGTATCAATCTCCAACGTTAAAGCACAAAGAAATGGAAGTGTTAATCTTTGCAATAAATAATACATCTCATCAGCTGTAGGCCATCAAAGTCGCAGAGCTGCAGCTCCACTTGTATCGGGAGCACAATCCTGAGGCTGCTACGGCTTCCCACATCCAGATGAGAGTACATCAACAGGATCTCCAGTTGAGAAAGAAGCCTTGTTATGAAAAACACAACCCCCTGTCCTTTATCCCCGGACAGTCTGCTGCTGTCCAATTCTTGCACATAGTAAAGCAACTCAAAGGAGAACCACACGTTTAAAGAACGGGGTCTGTACGCGCAGCTGCTGGGTTTGAAGACAATTATCGCTCTACCAAAATTTTTCATGTGTTTAAAACCAAAGGCAACCAGTTTCCTCATGCTAACAGAAAACCGAGGGCAAACTACTAAAACAACTACAGTTATGGCTTCAGCTCATCTTCACGGTATTTTTAAGTCCCGGGCCAAACAGATATCGCTCCCGCTCCTTGCGCCCAATCAAACTACTGCTTTCTCAAACTCTTTCCAGCTTGATCACAACACTGCAGCTTGGCACCAGGTATTCACGCACAAATTAGAAACTAGAGATACCAAAGCGTTCACGGGAGGGTTCTTCCTTGCGGGTCTCCTGCCCGTATGAGGCAGAGGTGACGCATGCTCGCTGCTGACCTCCATTTAACTGCGATGCCCCAATGAAATACATACCGACGGCCTACTTCATGGTTCAGCATACGCCGCGGTACTTAATAAACCGAGCACTCAAAACTGTCTTTCCGAAATTACGAAGAACGCAATTAAGCTCCAGAAATAAGCAGACCACAGCGATTTCACCGTAAACACCGGGCTGACATCGGGGACTCTTATTTCAACTCCGCGTTAATACCCCAACTCCTACTTCTGGGCTCTTTGCAGCCCCTGGAAGGCTCGTCCCAGCGTTTCCTCGCGGCCGCGGTTGAGGATCGAGCTCGTCCCCTCACCTCTCGTCTATCGCAGGCGGTTGGGCGCGCACCTTCCCTTCTCCCAGCAGGCAAACCCCGCGCACTCTGCTCGGCCCGCCGGCAGAGCCCGACCTAGCTGCGCTGCCAACATCCGCGGTGCCGCCGGAGGAGAGCCGTGGCCTTCCCGGCACAAGGCCGTGGCGAGCGAGATGACAACAAAAATACCTGCGACGATGCCTCCTGCCCAGCGCGGCCGCCCGCCGACGGCCCCCACGGGGGGCTGCCGCCCCGCACCAAACCCCACGAGCTGTAGGGCCAGAGCTGTAGGGCCAGCCCTGGGCGCGGGGCTGAGCGGGGCTCCCAGGCTTTGTAGGGCCGGGGCCTCGGCCGGCGCTCGGGTCGGGGAACTCGGGGCTGGCGCTGAAACGCCACCGGCGGAGGCCCAGCGGGGGGCAGACCCTGGGGACCCCAATATGTCCAGCCACCCCCTATACGTCCGGCCACCCCAATACCTCCGGCCACCCCCTATACGGCCGGCTACCTCGATACCTCGGGGTACCCCCTGTATCTCCAGCTGCCCCCCGTATCTCCAGCCGCCCCAATACCTCTGGAAACCCCCTGTATCCCCAGGCACCCCCACCACCTCCAGGCACCCCTATACCCCCGGCCACCCCCAATACCTCCAGCACCCCGATACCTCCGGGAACCCCCCATATCCCCAGCCACCCCCCCCTACGTCAGGACACCCCAATACCTCTGCGAACCCCCCATACCTTCATCCACCTCCAACACCTCCGGAACCCCCCCGTATCTTCACCCACCCCCAGCCACCCCAACACCCCCCGCACCCCCCCACTTGGCTGTTCCCCAACTTTCCCCAGGAAAACAACCCCCCAACCCCCCCGTGCCCCCACACCCCCCCCCCCCACACCCCGTAACCCCCCCCCCGCTCGCTCCCCGTCCCCTCCCCGCCGCCGGGAGCCCCGCCGCCCCTTTTTTTCGCGTTTTTTGCCTTGTTTTCCCCCCCGGCCCGGCCCGGCCCGGCACTCACCTCGGCGGCCCCCCGGCGGCGCAGGCGGCGGCGCACACAAAGGGCAATAAAGGGGGAGGAGGGGAGCGGGGGGGGGGTGCGGGGGGGGGCCCGGCCGCTCCGTGCCCGCGGCCTCCGCCGGGAGCAGGAGGGGGGGGGGGGGGGGAACCGACTGGGCGCCGCCGCCGCCCGCGGGCTCTGAGGAAGAAGAGGAAGGAGGAGGAATTAAGGACGGAGGGGGGGGGGGTAGGGGGGGGGTAGGGAGAAAGTCCGGCCCCCGGTCGGAATTGGCGGCCTGTCCCTTTAACGGGGTGAAGCCCGGCGCCCCCCGCCCCCCCCCGCGCTCCGCATCGTCAGCGGCCGCCGCTCGGGTGCGGGCTCGGCGCGGCCGGGCGGCGAGCGGGGAGCGGGCAGCGCGCATGCGCCGCGGGGGGGGGGGGGGGGGGAGCGGCGTGGGGGGGGGCGGGAGGGGGGGGAGGAGGAGGGAGGAGGGAGGGGGGAACGGAGGGGGGCGGGGGGAGGGAGGAGGGAGGGGCTTCCCATAGGGCCCCGCGCGCGCGCACCCGGAAGGGGATGGGGGAAGGGAGGGGCGGAAGGGGAGGGGGAGGGAGGGGTCACGTGGTGGGGGGGAGAGGGAGGGGAGGGGGAGGGGAGGGGGAGGGAGGCGCGGGGGGTGATGGGAGGAGGGGGGCGGTGGCGCCTCAGGTGAGGGACGGGGCGGGAGCGGGGGGGTTTGGGGGATTTGGGGGGATTTTGGGAAATTTTGGGGACCGGGACGGGCCCCCATGGAGGCTCTGAGCACGGGGAGGCGGCCTCGGAGGCCGGGACCTGCTGTGGAAGGGGTGAAGCCGGCAGAAGCCGGTAGCGGCTGAGGGACGGGGGCTGTGGTGGGTCCGGTACCGGTCCGGTGCCTCACGGGACGGGAACGGGGCCGTGCTGACCGGGTGCGGGGTGCTGGTGCTGATCGTGAGGGCTCCGCCGTCCCGTTTGCCTCCAAACCCCGCGTTGCTGCTTTAAAAAGTGACTGGAAGAAACCCCTGGAAAAAGACTTGCTCCTGTTTTTTCTTTTTTTTTTTTTTTATTCTAACCAGGTAGGTGCAGGTAATAAGAAAGATTTCTTCAGTTACCCACACAGTAGCACGTTCAGTCACTGAGTGTTTTCAGTCCAGCTTTGGTACATCCAGGCGCCGTGAAGTGGCCGTGCCACCCTCCCGCATCACACTGAGCCCCCTCAGGCTGCCCAGGGCTTGTGTCTGGGCATTTGCTGAGGGCCTGAGCCTGCACAGAAGTGCCCTGGGCTGAAGCGCTGCAGAAGTTTTCATCGTGGGCTTCTCTTTGTACGTTTGGAGGCGCTGTGCTGGTTGTTTCCTCTGTGCTTCCCCAGATTATTGGAGTCACACCACGGTAGCTGTACGGGTAGAAAGATGGAGAGCCAGTTGTACTTTTAAAAGCATGTTACAATACGCCTATAGCTTGCTCCAGCTCCAGCAGCATATATTTATTACTTTAGACTACCCTAAATAGTGTTAAGATGAATACATTGCTTGTGACAGTCACAGGAGAAGGTAAACGTATGTGTTAGTGCACCTTACCGAGGAGTACGGAGCTGATTGTGCACAATAATCTGAGATCGGCTCCTGCCCAAAGAGATGGGAACGCTGCAGAGTGAGCCTCAGTGCACGAGCTGTGCCACCCCTGGTTCTGCACACGATCAGCTTGTGCGTGGCTGTGCTCTCTTCGCAGAACTTGGCTCATCGTTCACAGACAGTTGGCTGTTGTCTTTGCCGTTATCTGAAGAACTTGCTAGAAAAGCTTGGAAGTCTGTTTGGTCTCACGTCAATTACTTGAAGTACCGTTTGCATTGTATTGAGAAGCATCCTAAAGCAAATCTATGTTTGTATACAATTTCTGAACAGAAATTAATTAAAAATGCATTTATCTTTCCACAAGATGAACTACTACATCTATATCTGTTAAGAAGATGTTTGTTATTTCCACAGTTCTCACAAATGAGGGGTTGCCCTGTGTTTGCGGTAGTAAATTCAGCGTGTTACATAGTTTCTGAGTAACGTACGCTAAACTAATTTGTTTTCGAAATAATTATCATTCTGTTTTCTTACATAAAGGTGAAAACTTCTGCAATGAGTAAACGTAAGTCAAAGGAGAGCATCAGTACAAATGGAGAATGCATTTCACAGGTCAGTAACATCTTTATTAGCTGGTTTTAAAGTGTGAAACCTTTCCATCCGCGTAATTCTGTAGGTTTTTACTAGCCCTTCGTAGAAGAACGCTTTCACTTGTGGATGGACCAGGCTGACTTTGAATCATTCATTAAACCAAAATAAATCTAGTAATTAAGTTAACAGGGATTTAGCAGAAGGAAAGGTAAATGAAAAATGAGATGGACAAACACAGCTCACGTATTAAGCAAAGATCTCCTTTCGTAAAGTGGAATTATGTGCAAAATAGATATTTAGCGTTCTTTTATCCATTAATTACACTTGCTGGGGAGTGTATCTGCGTGCTTATTTTTCAGCCAACCACCTGAAGCTGATAGTGATAGTTCCATCCTGAGTTAAAAGTTGGGTAAGTGTCAGAAGGAACCATGTTTCCAAGATACCAAAAGCCTGTTAGCAAGTGGTAGGGAGAAATACACGGTGATGCTGAAGTGTGCTGGTACACGTTTTCTTGCACCTATGAATTAGATGTGGTGCTGACCTAATTTTAGAGACTGGTATAACATCCCTTTGGGGGTGAAGGAAAGGAATTGAAACAGAGGGACCAAAGACTCACACTGCTGTTGTGGATTGAATTTTCTCTTTTCTGCTATGGAGAGTCTGTTAAAAGTTCTGCTTCTGACAACGTTATTCATACTTTCAAGGCCGTGTGCCGTTGAAAACAACTGAAGTTTGCACGTAGAGCAGCTGTATGCATATTTTGCTATTATTTTACTGCAGTAATTACGTTACTGGTACATTCTGGGGTGTGAAACACCAAGCATTGGTTTTGAGTCTTGTGTTGCATCCATAGGTGCAAAAACTGTTACGTGAAAGGTTGTGTCACCATTATGCTACTGGAAAACTGTTTGGGACTGAACATCAGTACAGGTGAGTGAGCAGATCCAACTAATAATTTCTATTTTAGCCACAGAATTAAAAATAATCAGTCTGCTACCCCCGTTTTTCTAAATTATACAGGCTTAGATGACTTGCAGTGCCATCCTTCTAAGAGTTGTTTCTCTTGGGCTTTATACAACTGTTACTTGCTCTTTTGTTGGTCTGTGTTGTCCTTTGTTCAAATTCTGTAATTCCTGAAATGCTTTTTTGAGCCTGAAATATCATTTTAGGGTATATTCTAAGACAGTGTTTAATGATCTGACCAAGCAAAAAGTTAAATTCTCTTGTTGTGAATCTGTATAGTCATTTCAAATACCCTTGTGTATAGGAAATTAAGCATTAAAAGTTGATCTTAAACCTTGGATGCCAACATCATGTTTCTTGAAGTGGAGACCGATATTTGAATCAAATTGACTTCTCAGGGTCCAGATGTAAAGGTTAACCTTAGGGAGAAGAGACTGAGACAGAAGAGACTGCTACAGTAACTCCACGCTATTACTAATCCTTCTGCACTTACAAGGTCAAAGTCTGTGAATAACAAACAAGTACCTAAGGAGCTTGTTTTAGCCATGAATCACATTGTTTTTTTTAGAAGTAGTTTATAGAAGTTGAACTTGAGCATGAGTTTCCTTTCCTTCCGTGGGAAGAATAACGACATTTTGGGTTATTAAAGTAGTGTAGCGTAATACGCGTGCAGATACCACATAGACGTGTATATTGTTCTGCGAACATGCGTTACTGTGATGTTAGTGTGCAACAAACCAAGCCACCCCTCTTTATATTGGGGTTCTGAAAACGGTCTGTTTGCAGACTCCCCCTAATATGCCACTGCTGACGGGTAACACCGGGTAGAAAATCCAACAAACTTCCCAATGTCTAGTTTTTCTTACCTAAGATGTATCAGGGCTCTTTGCCAGAGTTAGCTCTCAAAGAGTGGACAAAAATGTACGCATTATTTACAGCTGTACCATGATGACTCCTTTAGAAGTGGTGTCACATAAAATGACCTTATTTTTTTTAAAGAAATTAATGTTAAGTTTGTTCTTTTGTGGTAGAGAATTGTAGAACTTGATGAATGAGTGATATTCCCGTTTCCTGCATGTTTTAGTATTTCAAAATACTTTAAGAGATCTCATCACTCAGCCTTTTTTACTTCATTGTATTGCATTTTGCATGCCTTGAATGCTGAAAACAAGGTGAAATGTATCGAGTTTTCTCTTAGGTGGTAACAATTCTTGGATTTTTCCATCATTTCAGTGAATGTTGCCTGGTTTGAAGTTTAACCCAATACTGTTTTCATCACAGACATCTGCTGGAACTGCTGAAGCGAACTACAGTTCATGGAGAAAGTAATTCTGCCCTCATTATTGGACCCCGTGGATCAGGAAAGACTGCGGTATAAACACCATTTAAAAGTTTATACAAAGTCAAATAAAGCATGAGGTAGATGACCCCACTGAAGTCGTGAGAGCTTTTGGAGCTGATTTTTCATCTCTTTGCCTGCTTTTAGAGAGGGAATTGCTAGTTGTTTACACATAACGTGAAAATGTTCTAGGATTTCTTATGGGCTAATCCTGTTGAATAACAGTATGGAGAAATCTGAAACTTCTCAAACACAGAGTAATTTTATAAAATGAATAACTTCATGTGCAGCTGACAAAAACATGGGCCTGTCCAACCTTGCAGTGACTTGTAGAAGTATGCATGGTTTTGGAATCCCTCGCATGTCTTTACCAAGTCTTATGACGTAACTACAGGTGCCACAAACTTGAAAAATGTAAATTCTTTTATCGGAACAAGTTGTTTGTTGCTCTGTAACCTGCCAGCATCATAGGTTCTGTCTTCTTTTGGCATTTCTCCTGTTACACTTCTGCCATGGTTCTTGCCACAGAAGAGTTCATCTTTGATTACAGTCAGGTTTTGTTTGACAAGTCCTTTAAATGTTCACCCACTATTGCTATCAGGCCTCTGTAAAGATGACTGAAAAGGCATCCAAAAACCGAAGGGAGTGGATTTGAGGGTGGATTTCTATGTAGCTGTTGATATGTAGAGAATGGTAATGTGTCTTAATCCCATTTGAAACTTGTCAGAGACCATTGCTATCTAAGTTATAATATATTTATTATGGAAAGGCATAAATCTCTTATGTTTACATGAGTATGTGATTGATAAATAGGTTGGTTGTTACCAAAGAAAGTATTTGAGATGGACTTTGGGAGCCTTCGCAACTGCTAGAGCGAGTGGCCTTCAATGTTTCGAATGCAGTTGAACAGGAATGAATTTATAGATGGTAAACGTGCCTGTGATACAGCTGACACTTGAAATCATTCTGCCAATTTGTTGATGGCTTTGTTATTTTGCATTTCAAAAACAGTCTGTGTTGTTACCTTCCTCCATTACCCATGGCACTTCAGAAGAAGGATAATTGCCAAAATGCTTTGAAGGAGGGGAAAAAGGGCTGAAAAAAACAATATCAAATCAGGATTCTTCCACCTACAGACTGCTTACTAGTCTTAAACTGGAGCTGATCATTCCTTTCTTAGACTTACAAATTCATTAGTTAAACAACAAGCACTCTCACTGTGCAGAAAATATTTCTTGGATTTTCATGTGTGTGCAATGTAGCCTTTGAGAGTACAATTGTAATTGTTGGGTAGGGAGCTAGCCAGAATGGATGACATCTTCTTACGGTGCATAAACTTGACAAACCAAGGAAATAAGCCTTTTTTTTTTTTTTTGTTCGGAGTGTTCGTATACTAACTGTTGGTACCTGTAGTAGGAGTCAGTTAACTGTATCTGCTTCAAAATACAACAGCAATAGAAAAACACAGATGAGCTTTATACTGTGGGTAAATTGGAGCAGAGGTGAAAGCTTTAAAAAAAAAAAGGCAAATAAACAAAAAACCCCAAACAGACCAATCTGCCACACATGTTGTTCCCCATACCACCCACCCCTAGTTTCTAAAACACAAGCTATTATTATTTATTAAGGATTCAATTGTTTTTTAAACCCTTTACATAAAGATAGGAAAGATGAAAATTTGTGAATCCTCCTGCCAGAATGCCAGTAAATGAGAAATGATTTTTCTCCTATTAAGAGAATAAGTTTTTTATAAGAACATCTCTTAATTCTATATACAGATATATTTATACATATACATAGATAGGACCTGCAAATTTTCGGCTGGGGGAAGTAAAGGACAAGAAGCAGTGAGTGAACAAAAAGTTAAGATTCCATCTGTTTATGAATGTTTTAATACAACGCTTCGTGATTTTTTACCAAGCGCAAGCTCTGAAAGACTTGGCACTGATGGACTGTAAATTTGGGACCCCTAAGTTTTATAAGCAGTAGTTGATGTGAACGTGTACAATTTAATTTTTGTCTCATGCTTCTGAAGTTTAAGATGAAAAGAGTAAGCAAGCATAGTGTCTTTAAAGATTCAAAGCGGGGATTTTTGTTCTAGAGCATCTAATGAAGCTGAATACTGCACTACGTTGGAAGACAAATTCTGTTGCATATTGGACTCTTAAAGCTTTGGTTGAAGCAAAAGCTCGATATATTGATTCAAAAATGTAGAGACTAAAATACTGGAGATATTTCTTCCATTAATAATTCAGCAGAATGAACAAATGTAATTGCTACAGTCATGGTAGTAATGTAACTTTAATACTTTTGAAAATATTCAAAAGATTTTGTTACCGAACTCAACCGTGCATACTGTTTCCTATCTGATAATACCAGTTTGTAGCTTTTTTAAATTGTTAATCCATTAATCTTGTCGTAAAGTGATTTTGTTTCTCTTTTCCTAGTTACTAAATCATGTCTTGAAAGATCTAATGGAAATCAAACAAGTTAGAGAGAACCTCTTGGAAGTTCGTCTGAATGGCAAGTAGTACAGTACTGCTCTGATACGTTACGTTTAGTTGCTGTGTTATGGTATGCACTTAACAAGAGTTCTGGTTTCAGCAGGTACAATCTAGTCTCAAATATGGACGCGCTCATCTGTGAGCTCCCAAATGTTGTTCTTTGCATCTATAGAAAGACAGCTCACGTGCTTTAATTGGCTTTTTCTCAAAATGTTGAAAATCAGTTCAGTTGTGAACAAATTTTTTGAAGTAACTTTATATTACACGTGGGAACTTACTTGTCTAGCCTTAATCGTTAAAAGGGTCTAGCTCTGTCAGGCTTGAAACTGAGAGCAGCTTCTGGGTGAGCTTCTAGTGGCAGTAGATGCGGCTGTTTGGAGTGAGGGAGAACTGCCAGCTCTTCACGAAAAATCGTTTTCTTTCAGGGCTTTTGCAGACTAATGATAAAGTGGCCCTGAAGGAGATCACCAGACAGTTGCGCCTGGAAAATGTGGTTGGGGATAAAGTTTTTGTAAGTATTGACTTCATTATGCTCTTTGCTTATCTGCCTGTAAAATCCTTGCCTAGAAAACTAGTGGTAGAGGATGCAGCTCGTTGAGACTGAGTAGGCACTGAGAGCGAATTCATTAACTCTCAGTAATGAGTCGGCTGGCCCAGTCTTCCCAAAGCTCTGTCTTTTAATATAAATAGAAATTGATGGCTGTGGTGTGCTGCGAAAGTCTTTGCCTATAATGACCCTGGGTTACAAACACTTCAAGGCAAAAAGCGTGTTCTACACAGGTGTTGGATGTTGCTAGTTGAGGAGTATTAATGAATACTTTTTCAAAAAACATACATTTCAATTTAAACAAATAGAGGAATGCAAAGGCTCCCTTAAAACTTAGTTGCAGCCTCTGAACGAAACAAATATTAAGCATTCCAAAGAGACTGTGTTCAGAGGATTAGAGTAGTTTGGAAACATCTGTTTTATAACAGCTCAAGACAAAAGAGTAGGCAAATTAACTGGCCAAAAAAACGGTATCTTTAGTATATTTGAAAGCTTTCCTATTTCGTAGGGATATGTATCCAGATTGCTGTCATCTTAGAGTTCTCATTTTGCATAGAAATTCTTTCAAAATGTTTTCCTCTATTGACTTTTTCCCAAAGATAAGAAACCTAGTTAAACTAGTACTGAAGTAATAAGGAGAACAGCTGAAGTGCTCCGGAGGACGAGGCTGCAGGCAGTGTGGAATACAAGACGACCTGTCAGTTGTAGTTAGTAGGCTTTGTTATCTTTGATTTTCTAGCTACCCCAGATGATTTTTAGATGCAGAAAACGGACAACTGTTTTTGGCGCCGAGCTAAAATTTTCCCAAATATAACTGCAGAAATAAAATGAAATGGCAAGTATTTAGTGTCAGTATAGCTGTTTGAAAGCCTTCTCTTTTCATCAGAGAACTCGAAGAAGCTTTCAAAGTACTTTTTTCTCCTTTAACTTAGTGTGGAGTACTACTTTAAACCCTTAGCTGTCTATTCCCTTCTGTTGCAAACACTGATTTGCAGGAATGCCCTTGCTTCTGTCCATAGAAACTTTTTCTTTCTTAGCTTCTGCAGTTCACTTTCAGAGAGTAAATTGGTTCATCTGCATTCTTCAGTAGGGTTTGTGGTCTTCAGTTGTTATTTCTTGCCTTGCAACTTGTACGCCACAAAGCGTGTCAATGTGTGTGTAAATAAAGCAGGGTAGTCTTAGCAATTCACTGTTCACATGAATGTGATGCTTCCATCTCATAAGGTTGCAAATTAATAACCCGCATACTCATTCTTAATAGAACCCATTATGTGGCAGTTGTTGCCTATGTGTAAATGGGAAATTGGGAATGCAGTAGCTATTTAAGGAAAAGATAAAGCTACCTGTAAATTTAGCTTAATACAAACATTCTTCTGATCGCTAATTTATGCCTGAGGCAATTAGTTTGGGATTTTCAGGCTGAAAAACATGGATCAAAGTAGAGTTACCTATCAGTTTTCTTCACTTGCTTGAAGCATTTGTGGTTATACAATATGAAGTAACCTTGTAAATTTCATATATGTCCTGGTTTTGAAAGGAGGGTTTGAGAAGGAGATGAGCTTCAGTACATGCCTGAACTTGATGTAGTCGTATTCTGAGAATGACACTGAAAAAATACTGTGAATCTCTTTTCCCTGTACAGGGCAGTTTTGCTGAAAATCTTGCGTTCCTCCTTGAAGCTTTAAGGACAGGTAAGCACGACTATCCCTGTTCTGAAACTGCGTGTTTCTGTTTGTCACTTGACTGAGAAGCTAGAATACAGATGTTTCTTCATCTACTTGTACAAGTGGCGTAAGGAGGTCTTGCCCAAGAACGTTATGGTTGCAAAATAATGGAAAAAATGTGTAATGCCAAACAAGTATGGACCTAACTCAGCTGATGCCATAAAGTTTACATACAATGGTCAGCTGTGAAGGACAGATTCTTTTATTCTGACTGAAGCTATTAAAAATAGCGTTTCTAAAAAATAGCCATAGAAATAACTCTTTCCTTGCAACTGGACATGATGCTTGGCAGAACAGCACAAACCTTAGCCAGTTTCCATGTATTTTTCTTTTTACTGTTGTAGCAATCAAACCATGTGTGAAAGGATGTACATATGTGCAATAGATATGTGAAAGGATGGCCTAGTGAGATAGCTAAAAGAAGACGTAAATTGTTAAAAGCAGAAGTTGTGAAGGCTGTAGAAATGATGATGTTACCATACTCATTTTCTAACTTGCTGTCTCAGGAAACAGAACCAGCAGTTGTCCAGTCTTGTTTATACTGGATGAATTTGACTTGTTTGTCCATCACAAGAATCAGACGCTGCTGTATAACCTGTTTGATATATCCCAGTCAGCACAGACTCCAGTAACAGTTATTGGACTCACATGTAGACAGGTAAGAAATTGCAATCCCAAAGTTTTCAGCTTTCTTAGTTGGTGTCTTCTCTTTTCTGCTCCTGAGACTTCACTTAGTTCACTAAGAAACTTTTCTCAATTACCCGTTGGTCTGACTTTTGAGTTTAAAAATAAAAAGTGTTGAGGGCAAACAGATGACCAAAAAATTGCGAAGCCTCCAGTTCTGCAGCTGAAGGAGCGGGTTTGGGTTTCTAAGGAGACACAGGACCGTTGTCCTATGGCTACCACAGAAGATCTGTATTTATCCTTGTGGCTGTTTCACATTATACTGCCGTTCACTCTTTGAAGAGGCTCCTCTGCGTTTCCGTTTTCTGGTGACCAATCGGTAAGAATAGGCTTGTATTTAAATCATTTTTCTGAGGACAAGGGATTTATTTATTTTTTTAAGCAAACACTTCAGTAGGGTACTTTTTCTGTAACAGGAGCATGTTTAAGATGGATTTGAAATTCATATTAAACTTGTGACCACTACAATTACATCATAAGGAACTGTGGACAGATGTGTATAATGTGAAATAATACTTGCTGACACTGTAGTAGCTGATATGTTATTAAAAAATAATTAAAAGATGCACTGTTTTTCTCAGACTATTCTGGTTGCAAAAGACAGGGTTATGGTAAAAGCAATAATAATTCTGTCGCAGAATGGTTTGGGTTGGAAGGGACCTTACAGATCATCTAGGCTTCCATCAAGGCCCCAGTCTGAGGTTGACTGGGTTTGGGTGATATTTAGCTGAGCAAATTGTTAGAAGCTAATAGAATAGTTAATAGTTGATCTAATAAATTGCAGCCTCGTCTTTTTGCTTCGTTGCTGTCCAAGTTTGGTATCCTCATCACCTCTGAATTAGAAGTTGGTATTGCTCTGCTTTTGGATCTAATTAAGGCAGAGCCTTTGGAAACTGAGTCATGGCTGTGATAGCTGTGGCTGCTGAGTTTTTCTTCAGCTGCTCATCCCGTTCAGTGTGACTTCTAAATGAAAAGGAGTCTCAGTATTTCGCACTGTTGGTGCTCTGTGGACTCTGGTGAGGAATTTTAGTATTCTGAAAGCTTTTTTTTGTTGCCTGCCCAGAATTCCTAGAAACAGCATAAGCATTCTGTCCCAGTAGAAGGTAGGGGAGTAGTGCTGTGTTTCTCTAAATGGTTGAATCCCACAGCTTGCTTCGGGTGCGAATCTGTTGCTGTTGGTTCTGAGAAAAATAAGCTTTTCTCTATTACCTTCAACCAGCAACTTGATGGCAGGCTTGCTTAGGTCTGTGTGACAATCTTAAAAGATCCGTGTTGGCTCTTAATTTTTTGTAGCTGGATTCTTTCAGTCTGACAAAAGGCATGTGAGCTGACAGCTGCCAGCCTACGTCTCTACTAAACAGACAACTTGTCGAGAGCCCTGATAGGCTGAAACATCTTGAACGCAGACTTAAGTAACTGAAATATTTACATAATCTATGGAGAAATTTGCTGGGTATCCTAGCAACTAATTATCCCGTATGATGTATGCACCACATGATTTGGGTAAATGGCTAGTTGTTAGGCATTTCAAGGCACATCGATGGCAATAATTAGCAAAGGTCATGTTGGATCTGTGTTAAAACGCATTTTGGTGGTTTTTTTTTATTCTAGTTTTTAGTGTAGCAAAGAATGCACTATATGTATCCGCTTTTTAAAAAAAATATTGTTATTGCTTTTTACAAGGATATCCTGGAGCTCTTGGAGAAGAGAGTAAAATCAAGGTTCTCTCACCGACAGATCTATGTGATCAATTCCTTTGATTTTAAACAGTATGTTAGAATATTCAAGGAACAGCTTTCTCTTCCTGCTGAATTTCCTGATGAGACTTTTGCACAAAAATGGAATAATAATGTTCAGGTATTTAAAGCTCTTCATATTTGGTTTTAGTTAAACTTCTAAAGTAACACCATTTTATAAATGTAAAGCTTTTACTTTATACTAGCATTTCCCTTCACTATTTGAGATTGATATGGGATAAACCAAATTGTGACAGGTAATCTTACTGAAGCTTGGGCACATTAAGTGTCACACAAGACCAAAAGTTAAGGTTAGACATGAAGAACTATATCGTTCAGTGTCAGCTGAGCTCTTTTTAAAAGTTAGCTAACTACTGTTTTTTCATGTGCATAGGACATGATTTGCAGAGATGATAAAAATACCTTTTTTTTTTTTAAGCATCTGTCTGTAGATAAAACTGTGCAAGACGTGCTGCAGAACCTTTTTCACTACACCAAAGATCTGCGTTCGCTTCATTTACTGTTGGTATGTATTTGGATATAATTTCTTCATGAATTAAAGTAACTTGTATATATCACGTGAGTTTTTCAGTCCAGTTATTGGACCTTTACTTGAAACATCTTGTTGATGAGCAGGCTTCTGACAGTACTGGTTTCTTGCGTGCTTTATCAGTCCATGCTTTATTAACAAATTTGAGTTCTTCTGATTTTTATAGCAAATGCTTCATGAGGATTTACTTTTTAATTGAAATTGTGATTTATTTTTTTTTTGTTATTCAAAGTAACTTTTGCGGAGTCTTTCAATTTATAAAACAATATTGTAGGTGAAGTACTGTCAAAATATTTTCCTTCTGAAATTCCCTTTGAAAGTCTTGGAAAAGTTACTGTTTTTAGCAAAGCTAAATAATTTGTTTACATAAGAACTACGTTGCTCATAACCGAGCTGATAGAATCCAGTTTTGCCTTTGGCAGATCAGTTTCCCCATGGCTTCTTTCACGTGGGTGACTTCACGCAGTCAGCTGTGTGTCTGTCTGCCTTCAAACTGGTAAACCTGAGGGTGCTGGGTGTTCCCAGCTCCGTTTGGGTGCTGACTGCTCAATCACAGATTCCTCTAGCCCTGAAGTAGGGAGGGCAGTGACTTGCAGCAAATGCTGTCGTCTGTTTCCTCTACTTCCCTCCACGCTGCGTGTCTGTTCGTGTCCTAGAGCTGGCATTTCTTCACCCCTCCCCTTCTTCCCTGTTCAGATTCCCATTAGCCTTTATAATCTAAAACTTCGTTCTGTTCCTGCGGAAGGCTGAATCATCGTGCTGCTTTTGAGGCTGTTGTGCTGACATCCATAAGGAAAGGAAGAAAGGGAAAGACTGGTGGTAGATAGCATTGGATGTTCTTAGGGAAAGATCTTAATTACGTGCATGAAATAAACGTTTTTGTATTACACAGACCTGCAGAAAGTAGGAGGTAGTCACTAAAAGCCAGTTTTTCTAACCCAATAAATATTGAACTACTGAAGAGCAAGTGAAGATCGCTGCGGTGTAGCTGCTACGTATAAAGGCTCGTAGATAACCAGTAGGTTTGGAAGAGTGGTGTCAGAGGAGGTCGGTTAACTGTGTATGCGTTAACCTACACTTGTTCAAAACTCACTTCCTGCGACAAGCAACTGAAGATTGTTAAAGATTCAAATTGCAGCTACGTGAAACTGTCTGTTAAACGTTCTGAGTTGGTAACTTGGGTTCTGTAGTCTGAGAGTTGTCTTCAGACTTTCCTAGCGGTGGCACGAGTAGCTGTGTACAAAGGTACATGTTAAAGACTTGTAAGTCATTTCTTACAGCGATCACTGAAGTATGCCAATCCACTGAAGCTAATACAAACAAGCTAATGAGTGTTTATGTCCTCTAGTGAGGAGGCTTTAAAGTTTTCAGCCAGGAAAACCTTCCTGGCAAAGCGCAGTTGTAGCTACCAGCTATTTACAGGGGTTTTGGTACGAACCTACTGCGCGTGCAGGGTTTATTCATTAATGTTTCCAGTAGGTGACTCCAGGGGAAATGTGTTCTGCATGCCATCTCGGAGCAGAAAGTGTGCCTGGTAATTAGTAATTAAGTGAAAAACGTCTTCTGCTTTATTTTTAGATGCTTGCTGTAAGTAACGTTACTGTGCATCACCCGCTTATCACTGCGTCAGATCTTCAGGAGGCAAGCAAGCAGTACAGAATGGACTCCAAAGCAAATATTGTACATGGTAAAGCTCAGGTTTTTTTTTCTCCCAGGTGTTTCTAAAGACTCTGGAAAGCATCAGGTGCCTCACGGGAATTCAGATGTAAGGGATACCGCGTAATGCACCGATGCCTCTTGGTGTGAGCTGTTTGGGGAATACATCTATCTGCCTGCTCCCCGCTGATTTGCATTTGTATGTGTGTGGCCTAACGGTGCAGAATAAACCCGAAATTGAGTTGTATGGTACGTGGTGCAAATATTACTGCACAGGGCACTCAGCCAGTGCCCCGCTACGGGTGTCTGACAGCTCTCGGCACCAGCCAGTGTGTTTGTAGTCAGCAATGGTGGCGTGGGGAACCCCCCCGGACAGCGTTTCTGTCCCGTGTGTGTAGGGAGGAAGGGGAAAGGCTGACCTCTTTCTGCCGGCGCTGGTAACGTGAGGGAACTGCTGGGCTTGGGCTGCAAGCTGTGGCAATAAATCGTCTGTCAACTGCAACAGCCTGTGCTTGAACGGGCGCTTAATTGTGCGGGGTACGGCTGTGTGCACCCACCTGCATTTGGCCCAGCTTCTCCTGCTCCTGCGCTGACCGCTGGCGTGTGTCGGCGTGCTGGGGCAGCCTGAAAACCCCTCGTGCTGCTCTCACCCAACCGCTTGTGGTGAGGGGCCGAGGGGTTTTCCTTAAACCTCAGCAAGTGAAATGCATTGAGCAATGCGCTCAAGGTTTCTCTGATAAATATTTGGGAACTTGTACAAATGATAAGAAGAATTAAATGGCTGCTGAGGATATAAACCCAGATACAGGTAGAAGACGAATTGCTTCCCTGATCAGGAAAAGATCAATTTTATCCGATTGCTTCTTCACCGCTCCCAGACTTTACAGGCTTTGGTTTGGCTCGACCCTGTGATTCTCTGTCGGAGGAGGTAATTCCCTGCAACATTTCTTTAGATTTGAATAGCAAATAACTTCAGACTCTCATTTCATCACATGCTGTACGGTAGCATGTAGGTTGTCTTGATGCTGCCAAAATTTCTTTGTCTGCAGCGATGATTTTGCCTTTATGCTTAAATTTCTTGCGTTTTGACAGAAGCAGCCTGTTCTGTAACGTTTTTGCTTCAAATATCTGGAAAACTAATGCTCTGCTTTCATCTAGCTGCTTTTAATTCTGGGATTTTGTTACAATTATGAAGACAAACCCCACAAATATGTGAGGCCTACAGCATAAAAAAAGAGTGTTAATATAGCGTGTGAACTGCTTGCGCTTCAGATATGCTTAAGAGAGGTATTTAGAGCTCTTGTCTCTCCCTCTAGGTTTGTCTGTCCTGGAAATCTGCCTAATTATAGCTATGAAACACTTAAATGATGTTTATGAAGGAGAACCGTTTAACTTCCAGATGGTTTACAATGGTGAGAGAAATGCATGAATCGTACACGTGCTAAGTCACTCGCTTTACCCTGAGTAACTTTTCCTTCCTCCTCCTGACGCAGAATTTCAGAAGTTCATCCAAAGGAAGGCGCACTGCATGTACAACTTCGAAAAGCCAGTTGTTATGAAGGTAAACCTGAAGTGTGTTTTTTTTTCTAAAGCATTCAGATGCGTATCTTTTGCTAGAGCACACGTTTGAACAGTCGTAAACAATCCTTGAAGTAGGGGCGGATGCTTCAGGGTGTTGAGAAAACCCTGCTCAGAACAGATGTGACCCGTGGCTGTGTTGCTCAGTGCTGCGCTGCCCTCTGCTGGTCGGTGCCCGGCTGGTAGGAAGTTTGTTGGTCTGGTAAATGCCCCACTAACAAGTAAACATTGCAAGGACTCGTGGTTTTCAAGTTTTTCAGCTTGGGGCGCTGACAGTCCGGCATTTCATCCTGCTGTAGCGTAGCAGCTCAGCAGGTGGTTGTGCAGATATTTTCAGCTGATGAATTTAACTCGATGATCAGTAGTTCAGTAGTCAGAGCTTCTAGTCTTGCTGCTTTTAAACTGGTTTCTTATTCATTATGATTCAGTTACGATTAAACAGAAAGTTAAGTAATGCTGTGTGCCTGTAATGAACTGTTATTCTGGATTAATTGGAACAAAGTCATTCCCATTCGGCTATATAAACAAGAGATTTTAATTACTATTTCTATAAGAAGAAGAGTGTATTGTAGCTCAGCTCACATATGTTTTACTGCCTGTCAAAAAGGACATAGGGTTGAATGGAGCTGGCATTTAATGTCTGTCAAGACAGCACACCCCAGGCTTCTGGTAAAACAGCGCCTTGTAGGTCATTCAAAGTGACCAGTACAGCCCGGAGTGAGGTTGTCTTCTTTTTTCCTATTTTTTTCTTTTGTTTTTAGGCATTCGAACACTTACTGCAACTGGAATTAGTCAAACCGATAGAAAGACCATCAGTGCGTACTCAGAGAGAGTACCTCTTAATGAAACTGCTTTTGGACAACAACCAGATCATGGATGCTCTGCAGGTGTACCCAAACTGCCCGACAGATGTTAAGCAGTGGGCAACGTCATCACTTAGCTGGTTGTGAGCTTCTGGGAAGTCACGGTACCCCTTGCCACATCAGAACTTCTGGAGTTAACCGCAGACTCTAGAAGTTGTAATGTTTACCCACAGTAGGGTGGTCAAATTAATAAATTTTTGGTTGGAAGAAGGCTGCTTCACTTCGCTTTGCTGGTTGGTTTTGGAACCGCAGTCCTGTTATCTTGTAATGGCCGTAAATTGGAAGAACTTCTAAATGCTCGGGGTAGCTCAGCTCAGTGCTAGCTTTTCCCTTCACACTCAACTTCTGCTTTGTAGAAATCAAAGCGATTGCACTTTGAGTTTCTAAATTGCAGATTGAGGCTGCTTTAGATGATAACCAGCTGCAGGTCTCCTGCTGTATGTTCTGAAGTGCAGATCCATCTCTAGTACAGCTTTGACGTGACGTGAAGCTTAGTTAAACCTTTAGTCACAGCTAGCTTTGTCTGGCAGGTGGTGTGTTTGTGCGAGGCAGCCTCGCCTACCTGCCCACCTTCTCTCCAGGTTGTCCAGCTGTCTCATGATGTCCTCGCGATGGTGCTGTTGGGTTTCAGAAAGGATGATGCGGGAAGACTGACCTTCCTGAATACAGAGCAAGTTAGCTCATTCTTGCCTTAAAGTCTGTGACGTCACATGCGTTTTTAGCAGCCGTGACTTCAGTCTGTCAAAAAGCCAAAGAAACCTCAGTGACTTGTCCATGCCTGGGAGACTGCTCTCTGGTTTCACTCAGAAGCCCTTCTCTTCAGTCAGAAGGATTAGTTTATTTTGCTCTCTTTACTGCTTCATTAGTTTTTAAGATGTCATCTGCACATCTTGAAAAATAGAGCAGTACTTTGAGCAAAAGTACATCCATCGAAATCCCTCAACGCTAGCTCTGGAACCAGGTGTTGCCACCGAGCCAGGAGCCGGCTTCACCCGGTTGCCTACTGCCCCCCCACAGGGAGCCCAGGCTCTGGACTTCAGAGGGAAGCACGGTCCCTGGGCTTACAAGTTACGGAGGTGATTAACTTATGGGGGTGATAAGCCTGCTGTGCAGCCCTGTCATTTACTCTCTGTCAAACAGCAGCAGGATCTGGTCAGAGGTGGAAAGGTGAGGAATGCAGGGATGTGCGTGACGGCGCTCAGAGATCTCGTGTGGAAGGTAGGGGTGGAAGGAAGCAGCTCCCCCTTCCCCTGCTCCCTTTGCTCAGGCTCTTGGTCCTGGCGGTCTGGTCCCTAACGTGAGGAGCTTGGTAATGGGCCGGGAGCGTGGTGATGGGGAGGGCGCTTATCCCAGCATAAACACGGGTCTTGTAGCCTGAAATATTGTATAGTTGGGTAAGATTGTTATTGGTGCAGCACTGCTGATGAAACCTTTTGTGCCACATCCACAGGCTGTCTTGAATCTCACTTGTACGGTCAGGACTCCTTGCTGTAAGGAATGGTTTTGAAACCTCACATCTAGTATATGCTGGGGCCAGGACAGATTTATAGCTTCACAGAAAACTATTAATTCCAGCTGTGGTCTAGTATCACTTCTGGAAGAAACACAAACTGCAACAGCAATAGTGCAGGCTGGAAGAAAAGTCCCTGTGTAGCAGAGCAGCATTTACATCATCTCCACAGCTTTTTTAAAGGCCTGGCTGATGAAGTTTGATGTTTTTAAGAGGGAGAGCAGTGACTGACTTCGAGTTCAAGCCGAAGGCCAGAAGCTTGGTAACGTCCTCAGCCGGGAAGCCAACGCTTCTGAGCGTGTGGTCAGCAGCACGCCCTGCAGACACAAACCCTTGCACTCGAGCAGAGGCAGCCGCATGCTCGTGGCGGCCCTGCGGCAGGAACGGGGACACAAAGGGACACGGCCCTGCGAGCGGGTCCTCGGCGCGTCTCTGGCTGCTGCGCTGGGCTGCAGGTAAGAGATGACCCTCGAGCCTCTCCCTGAAGGTGCCCTGGCGCTGCTGGAAGTCAGCTCAGCCCCTTCCATGCCCACCACTGCTGAAAAGCTGCAGCCAGGAGCGGGGAAGGCCCCCGTTCTGAGACATGAGGCAGGTTCTGCCTCTGTTTCACTACCTGCATTTCAACTACAACATCTTTCCCTTTTTTATTTTTTTCCTTTTTGCCAGAAAACGTGGCACGTCGCTTAAAAATTACCCCATATGTAGAAATAGGTACGTGTCTCTCCTCCCCAGGTGTTACAACTTGAAGAAAGGCATATGCAAGTCATAGTAGTCACATTTTTTATTTTAACTTTTTGGGGAAGTAGGGGGAGAAAGAGCATACATTTTTATTTGTACAATATTTAACAATCACTTTATTGAGGGTGGGGAGGGGTTGGTTTGTTTTTAGTACTTGCAGGAAAACAGCAAGTACGTTTTGACAGTAGTACAACAACCTGTGCCCAAAACACTGACGAATACAAAGAGTAAAGTTAAAATAATTGCTTACCAAAATCTCGAGAGGTAACGAATAGTATATGGACTGAAACTGCATTTAAAAGTTTAAAAAAAAAAAAAAAAAAAGTACTGCTGGTTGAGTATCTGAGGTAAATGATGTTCCATCAAGGATGCTACTTGAATCATTTTGCCCATGAGCCTATGTTACAGCTTTCTGCTTTTTGTACCAAGTGTTCCTAATAAAAGTAAACATTAAAAGAGGTTTAAAAGAGAAGCTGGAAAAAAAGAGCAAACTGGTAATCTACTGATTCCGTCAAATGCTAATATGACCAGGAAGTGTCTTATTACCCTCTGATTAAACCTCAGGTAGCACACCAACAGTCGGTACTTGAACCTACGCTGACTTTTACAAACCTCAACTAGCAGGTCCACGGCGGTGACTTCCCATCCTAAGGTGTAGTTTCAGACCACCACAACTCCAACAACTACGAGGCACAGGCTCTGCTCCGAAATGCTGCGGTGCACATAGCAGTGAGTACAAAGCCATGCAGTATGGGATAGAAAAACTCCTTGCCTACCAACACAAGGGGGAAAGTGGCGTGGGGCTTAAACTTTGGGTGAGGCTGAGCCCTGGCTCCTTTGTCAGCCCTGGGGCCCGCCCAGCGGTGGCATTGCAGCAGCCCTCAGCTGAAAGCGTGGCACAGAGGACGGGGTTTTCTTCCTGAGCTCATGCACGGGGTGCCCCTCTGGAGTGCACACCCCCTGGCTGCACTGCTAGCGACCGTAAGGGCCGCTGGTCACTGGCTGCTAGTAAATAATGCCAAAGAGGGCCACTAGCATCAGTCTCACCAAACCTGCTGCTGCTTTCACTTGTAAAACGCTGGCTCAGGCCCTTTTTCAACTTGTATACCCAATGCTCTGGAAGCAAAGCCAAATGCCCTGTGAGAGCAGCAGTACTAGAACAGCTCAGGGGATGGTAGTTGTTTTTAACCAATTAAATAGCATTTATGCTATGAACAGCCTTCCTTTTTGTATCCGTACTACGTTATGCTGTTGAAAAAAATCAGGAGCCTCAGCGTAGTACAGTGCTTAAGCCCTCGGAGACACCCAGCTGCAGTTCCAAACCACGCAGGTAAGCCAGCTCAGTTTCCCTGAGCGCCCGCGCAGCCTGCACTGCCCTGTGTATTTTGGCACCCCCAGCGCCTTGCTGCCAGAGCCCGCAGTAGCTGAACTTTAAAAGGATCCAAGAGAGGTGATGCACATTTTACACAGGACCAATTTTTGCATCAGATCTTGAGTAAGAGATTATTAAATCAGCCGCATTTATTCCACGTTTGCCAGTAATGGGGTTACAATGCCATGGGAGCACAGAGGTCTTCGGTAAAGAGTGACGGGATCCTGCTTTGTTCAGAACTCAGCAGCTACGATTGTGCCTTGCTGTGTGCGTAAAATAGCATCCCTGGCTTAAAAATGGAAGCAAAATGAAGCTGTCAGTTAAAGAAGTGGCCACAAGCTACTTTTTTTTCTTTTTATAACCAAGCAGACCACCACCAAGTTGCACCCTGCGGTGCCAGTCACCCTTCAGAGCAGGGTTCCTCTGGCTCTGTGAAGCCTTAGGCAGAAACACGACGAACACCAGGACAGGGGGCGGTGGGTGGATGTTACACGAGCACCACTACGACACCTTTCCTTCCCTCCCTACCAGGAGCGTGCTGACCTAGGTCTTGTTTTATCTGTAACGGCTCTTATTGTTCCCAGAGGTTAAGTTCATGCACACGTAAACCAGAGCGTCCTGTGGCTGGAGGCTCAGCTTCTCAAGATGACATTCACAGCAAGCTCCTACTCGCAACATTCAAAGCTTCTTTCGAAAGCCCCTGACTGCGTGGTGCAAAACCAAACAAAACACAAGGGTAAAAGCACACAGCATACACTAACCAAGGGTGGTTCTGTACTCTAGAGGTTTATAAAATTTATTTTACTTGGAAATTAGTGTAAAAGATCAAATCAATGTAGTGAAACAGTACTTCGGAGAAGCACTTTGGCACCTATCTACCAGTCAATTTGGAACTTAAATATAAGGCATGACTTCCTACACTTGAAAATAACATGGGAGTTGTGAAAGCAATTTCAATGTTTTTCCATATTTTTTTGTGAGTCTGTGGTACGGAGATCGGTATTCGTTACCTCTTACTTGTCATTGCATATTTTACATGTAACTAAATTATCCCTGAAATTTTTAAGCATTTGTAATCTGAAAACTCTGGCTCTAATTTTTTATTACAATTCTGGGATAAACCTCTGTATCACAGACATGAAGTACATCTGATCAGATGGCACCGAGCTTTAAGTATAGTGAAGTTGCAGAGAGTAAAGAGTTTGGGGTTATTGAGCTTCCTGAGGTGATCCTGAAACAGTGATACAGAACCCACTGCATACTGTTTAGTGAAACAGAAAACACACTAGGCAGACCTTGTCACAAACATAAATAGGAGAAAGACTTTAAAAAAAAAAGAAAAGATTCAGAGCTTTCCAGTGTCATAGCTCACAGAAAATTAAAAAAGTCATGCTTAAGTTTTCAAATATTCCTCAGACACAGCAAACCTAAATAGTATTCCATTAAATAAATGTATGAGATATTCTGGGAAATGGAGGTAAGAGAAAAGCTTTAAACTAAAACAAGAAGGAAAATTTTGTTTCAATAAACAGCACTTTTTTTTTTATACACAACAAGCTAGTACAAGAAAAGGCTAAAAACACTGCTTTAGGAATGGCCATTTACTGTTGGCATGAAGCATAGCTTACCCTTTTTAAATAACACAGTGAATTTGAAATACATCATTTACAAAACATGGATCAATTTATTATTCAAATTTTGTTAGTGTTGTCAATCTCATAATTTAGCAGAGGTGGAACTGAGGTATACCTTGTTGAGGGAGGTTAAGTAATACTTGGAAGCCTCTTTGCTATATCCCACTTGATTACTTTTGTTTATGTACACTGAACAGCAGCACACTAAACATTCACAAGCTGTGTCATATTGGCATTACAATAGTCATTTTTATAAACAACAGCAAATGCAATAAAAACAAGTTACCCTTTTTTAAATCTGAAATGAAATGTTTGATTTAAAAAAAATAACAGTAGTTCATTTAAGGAATTAGTCTCTTCCGACAGGTATTAAGAAATCTGATGTCAGTTTTTAAAACAGGTGATTAGCCAGTACAGGTCCATATTCTTCATTTAAGTTCCTTAACAGCGTGTTATCGTTCCTCAGTCCCGTGTCCTTCAGGTGTAAGCAGGGAATGCAAAAAGTCTCATGGATTCCTGTTTGGGAGGAGGAAGGGGAAAATAAAGGAAAACCACCTCTTGATGATGTTCCAGAGAGACTTATCATTCGGTTCACACAGAAAACAGTGACGACGTGAGCAGTCCCGTCAGCTTTAGCAGCTCCAGTGAAGAGTCCTGTTGGTCAGTGACATGACCAGTGCAACTATCATAGACTGGATTCTTTGGGAGGAAAGTCAACATTTGTCACCATTGTGACCACCGTCACAATGTCCTCTGTCGTTATAATGTTAGTTAGTTTTTGCATCTGGATAATCCGTTCTTCTACGCATCCCGCTGACAACCTGGCTTCTGCGTCGTGATCCCAGCACTCCTCGATGGTTTCACAAAGCATCGCCATGCCCTGCAGCAAACACAAGCCCAACAGTGAAGGAAGAGTCACGGCGCGCAGTGATAGCAGGTATCAGGTCAGGTTATCACAGATAGCTTTAGGCAGGTGAGGTCGCCCAGCAATTCCCGTTAGCAGACCATGTTTTAGGGTGTACCTGCCCAGTTCTAGCCCTTGTGCTAAGTGGGAAGTTGTGCCGTGTTTGTTCTGAAACCTGGCAAGCCATGGGACCTTGCGCCTTATTTGTTTTTTACCATTTAAACCATGTATGCAACAGTGAGTGAACGCTTTTCGCTACACGGTGCTGCAGTCTGCTAGTGAAGTCACGGTGATATTTTAACAGATCTCACTCTAAGAGAGGGTGAGCTCTTCAGTGACTGAATGGAACTGCACTGAAAATCAGGGAGCACAAAAGGGGATTTCTATCTGACAGCAGCGAACTTCTCTCCAAGTAACTGAGCTAATACAGCAATATGCTCATCGCAAGGAGCAGAGGGTGGCATGCACTCATTTTTCTTGCAGAATGTCATCTATTGTTTCCAATAACCCATTTTTTGGAAAAAAAAAACACAAAACAAACAGACCAAACCAATAAAACCAACAGTGCTAGAATACGCAGCGTGATATCAGTGCAAGTCTCCATCCATAAAGCAAATCAGACAGGCAGCTATCCTCCCCTAAAAGATCCTAGAAATGTCTTGTATGACACTGCTTACCCTGTTACTGCATTCAGTTAGTAGCTCTCCTTGAGTAAATCACGACAAGTATTTCTTAAACATATTATTTGTAACGTGCATTTTAGTTTTAGAAATAAAGCTCAAGAACCAGTTCTTTAACCAAAATCGTACTTTCAAATCACTCAAGGTGAAAGAACATTTTACGATGGAAGAACATACTAGTTCATAGCCCATTTAATTCTTACTACAGTTAAATTGTTCCTAAAAGGCAGTAACATGAACACAACACAGGATTAACAAAATCTGAAATTCAAATCATGGCAGAACTTTGAAGAACTTGGTTGCATAACTACTTACAGAATGTTTTTGCCAGCACTCTCTTAAAACAGGTCTCTTCTTTTTATGAACTACAACTTCCTGCATGTCTTCAAGGGAGGGATGCTGGCCAATTTCTTCTTCAAATGGCAACATGTACTCATCCACTGGGCCTGCAGATAAAAAAAGAAGTTAAAGCACAAGTTCTGCTTAAAGGAAAAAAGACTGGTATCTTAGAATCATCATCCTTAGTCAAAAGCTTACAGCATAGTTTACTTTCTGCTGCCATTAAAAGCTCATCCTGTGACAGGTTAGCAGCACGCAGTGACTCAGACTTTAATTAAGCAGCAGTGGCAGCTGCAGCAGCTACAAATGTTTGCTCTCCTGAACATGGCAGCCAAGTGCAGCTCCCAGCCCAGCTCCCCCATAACTGGAAGCTTAAAACACGCGGGTGGAGGGAGGCTCTGGGACCCAGTTCTCCCAACAAACCAGAGCCAAACGAGCATCATTCTTTCAGCTCTGCTGGCTCTCTCGGTATTTGAGCACCAGACAGGCACCTGACAGCCAGGTGTGGGTGTTTCCAATACCACCTTCCCTCTAAAGGGCAGAAACTCGCAGCAGCAACTGCTGCAGCCTCCGAGAGTGTTACATCCTTCCTCCTCCAATCCGGACAGCCTGGAACAGAAGTACCCGTGTTGAAGGCCAAGCACCAGGTATCGTCCGTCACAGAATCAGAGTGGCAAGCTCTAAGGTGAACAACTGATCAGGCAGCTACAGGTAATGTGCTGCTGCAGCATGTATGTTGTACTCCCAGATCAGAAGCCTGAAGACAGGTATGTGCACAGGAAAAAGAAAGGGGAAGACAGGAGAACTGTGCAGCAGGGTACGCACGAGCCTGCTGAGGCTCAGTGAAACACGAGGTACCTGCTGAAAAACTCTACTTGCAGAGATAAAAACGGCAGCTGTGACTGGAGAGCTGCACAAAGCTGCGAGGCAGGAGAGCTGCTGCCTGTTTTGCTGCCTCCCTTATTTCTGGAATAACCACCCTTGCCAAAGAGACCTACAACATACTTCTAGTACGATTTAGGTAAATATATTTTACAGTACAGCAAGGCACGAAAAATCAAGAGGGAACGTGAGTCTGCCTCAAAAATTTGTGCAAGAGCGCGCTGATCCTGTTAGTAAACAGCTTAACATTTTTCAAAGGGTAAAGTCTCCCTGGTGGCGTCTGCTCCATGAGGAATGTTTGGAGCAGGAGAGCAGCGTGTGGCGATGTGCTCATCTCCAATACATCTCGGCTTTTTAAATCAACGTCTTTCAGCTGCATTGGTCTAGGAGAGCTTCATGGCAAGCAAGATCACTAGCCCTGAAACCTCCACGTTTACTTAGCTGAATTGAAGACTGTGCCAAAAACTTTCTCCCAAGCATTTTTGAGACTGGTCTCTTGTCTTGTCCTCCATTAAGTCCAACTTATTCTGCACACCCTACAACTTCTGTTTACAGAATTTAAGAACGCTATTCACGCTTGAAATAAAGCATCCGAAATCTTTTACGGAAAAGTAAGTGTGACAAACCCATAGCTGACAGTGTCAGAGTGCTGCAGGTTTCTCTGACAGGACTGCATTTTCAGTCTGTAAGCTATCAGCAATTCATCAGATATTCCTCTGAAATCCTGAGCTCTATCTGAGGTGAACTAACACTACGCTAGTGATAGTGAAGAAATGGAGATGATAGAGAGGCCCCGAACTTCCATTGCACAGTCTCACTCTGGCACCTGTCGTTAAACCAGGTTTTAAACCAGAGACTTTTCTATTTCTCATCACTGGCAACTGATTTCTTGATGCACTGGAGAGCAGTTCACAGCGATTCAGGAAGGGCCAGGGTGGTATCCTGTATGTGTTTGGGAGCAGCTAGAAATTAACATCTGCGTCAATGCTCTGTGTAACAAAATGTATGCTGACCGATGAAAATTACTCATGTCTTTTAGCCACGTATTTCCCAACTACACTGGTGTTAGTAATCGCCAACACACCTTCCACAGGCAGCACTAAAACACAGGGCACGCTGTCCAGGTGCTAAGCTCTACAGCAGCAGACACCGGCTTCCCAGCAGGTGCTGGTGGGTTGGTTTTGTTAGGAAGACTAATCTAATCCCAACTTCTGTTGATGAAAAGAAACTGTACTTAAAGATAAATCGGCTGGCACCAAGAACGTCAGGCTGAACTCAGAAGAAATCAAACACAGAGTTAGGAGTTCCACAGGAATCCTCTCTTCCTTACCATGACCAGGAGAAAACACGCAACAGATAGTTGTGTATCAGAAAATGCGTACCTGGAACGTCAAACACTAAAGAGATCCAATTACGATGTGACTACGTGGTGCTGGTGGTTCCTTCATTTGCTCACAAGACTACCATCCTCGTAAGTGTTGTTATATACATAGAATCTACCTGACAATTTCTTGTTTTAAAGTGCACTCTCACAAATTTAACCAAGCATAGATCGGGTGTTCTGCTCACCATCTGAGGCAGTACAGCGTGACGCCAGCTCCCAGAGGACCAGTCCCATGGCGTACATGTCTATTCTCAAAAACGCATCCCTTTGGAAGTTGATAGCACCTTCTAGTACCTCAGGAGCCATATACCTTCGTGTGCCAACCTTGAAAGACACAAACGTAACAAACATAAACAACTGTACGCAAAGAATCAGCATGACCACAATTACCATTCTATCTAGCTGATTCTAACCGTACTGTAGGGCAGTGCTAATCTTTGACAAAGATTAAAAGCCAGCTTTGTTATCTTTGATTGGGACTAAATCTCGGAAGTGTCTTGTACTGCTGTAACATACAAGGTAAGAATTAGAAACAGAATTTTTGGACTAGGTCCTAGAAAGGATACTTATGAAGGAGGAAAATCTGTATATATTTTAAAACAAGACATTTCTGTGAACAATTCAATGTATTTGTCACCACTGTTCCTTATATTCTTCCACGTTACAAGAAGGCCATTGTTCTTATTTTTTCACGTCAAAAGAATTATTACAGTTCCACATAAAGACATGGAACCTGCTCATGTTTCTCCCCATGACAGAAGTAACAGAATACCAAAGGAAAGCCAGCTACTGAAGTGCAATTTATACTTAGAAAGTTATTTGAAATCACTTACACAAAACTAGACGTTAAATGAAAACTCTGGGGCTACCCATTCGTTCTGACCACAATTAACGATGCATTATGTAATCTGAATAGATCAGAGCTTATACGATGTCCGGACAAGATCTACTCCACTACTTAAACCTTCACAATAATAGCTATGTTTCTCTTAAACACTGTAATTGAGGTTTTATAATCCTAACATACGGATTTTATTTTTGTCCTTCAACCAGAAGCTGAAATTCTGCCTAAAACTAAATATATTTAGTTTTCCAGGAACCATAATGCTCTAGGCTCAAGCTTGTTATTTAAAAAGTACATGATACTAAAACAGTTCCCTGTTCCAGGGCAAGTACTGAATTAGTATTGTTTTCATTTCAGGAAAATGACTGTTGCACTCCTAGGTCAGAAAGTTAGAAACTGGCTGCCAGCATCAGCACTCAACTTCTGAAGAGCAGCTCAGAACGATTAATAAAAATCCAAGAGCTCTGTGTTGTCTGAGTTCTCCAGGAAAGAATGAAATCAAGGGGCACGGGGCCGTACTGGGCTCAGATGGCAGGGATGGGTAGCAGGGGTCTACGGCAGATCTCCACGCTGCGGCCCATGGAGAGGAGCAGCGGAGACAAAGCGTCAGGGACTGACCGCAGCCCCCATTACCCGTCCCTGTGCTGCTCGAGGGGAGGACACAGAAGAGGGTGAATAGGGAGCAGGTGGTTTTTAGGGGAGAAGGTGGATTTGATTTGCTTTTGATTCTCACTGCTCTAGTTTGTTACCAATAGGCAATAAATTACACGAATCTCCCAGTGCCGAGTCTGTTTTGCCCGTGACAGTAACTGTTGAGTGATCTCCCTGTCCTTATCTCACCCCTCAGCCCCTTCCATCGGATTTTCTCCCCATTTGCCTTTGAGCTGGGGGAATGAGAGAGTGGTGTGCTGCAGCTCTTTGGTGTGAAACCACTACAGGGGGAGAGGGGGCCACATAGTGAGATAGTTGGCCAGCAGAGGAAAGACATACCTATAATTATTAAACAAACTGATTAATATTAACTGACTCTGTGAGAAGAAAGATAGAATTTCCATCTTCCTTAAAGGTCAGAAAATATGGCTGACGACACAGTATCCTTTGGATGAAAAACGCACAGACTACCGATTCCTGTTCACATGCAGTCAACAGTTCATCATTTACACAATAAGTTGGTCTTTACCTGTCCATGTGTATCCCCTGCAGACTTTCCAGCCTCAAACTTTAAAGCTAGACCGAAATCAGCGATACAAGCTGTAAGGTTATTTTTCAGCAGCACATTCTTGCTTTTGATGTCCCTTTCAAGTTAAGGAGAAGAATTATGAATGTAAAACGTGAAATACCACGTAAAGTTATACGATATGAAGAAATATCATACAAAGACATCATTTACAATAAGTGTTTCTGTGTGAAGGCATTCAGTATTACTTAAAAGTTATATAAAGTGTTGGAGATGTTTCAAATAGCTATAATATCAATTATCTTATATACCTCATAGGGTCCTTATATAATTAACTGGGTAAAAAAGGTTAGTTAACCACAGTCACCAACCAAACTGCATCCTATAGAACAGCAGCTAGCTTTCTGCTTAGGCTGAGCAGATTTTTCTTATTAGGCTCTTGATTACTACGGAAAGATACCACAGAGCAGTTTTTTGAACGCTTTGTATCTATCAATATTTCATGTCCCTTAGCTCAAAGATAAATATTAACGATGGTCTGCAGGTATCGTCCATATACTGTACCTATGCGAGATGGCAGGCTTATGTCCATCTTTCAGCCCTGGTATGTCCTCGTGAAGATAAGCCAAGCCTCTAGCCATGGTCTGAGCAATGTGACATAGCTCATTCCAGGAAACCACATTAGCCTTGAGAAAGTCGGTTAACGAACCCTGCACAGCAAAAAAGAAAAACAATTGTAAGATAAATTTCTCTCTCATCTAACCATAAAGAAAACTTTAAATAGCCTCCATCCTAAAAGGACACGATATGCTCCTCTGCCTTTCTCTGCCTTCTGATAGACTCTGTAATTATAGAACTGCATAAACAACCTTCTGCTGGCTTAAAACAACAACAAAAAATTAACCTTTGCTTCACCTCTGTCCATGAACAGAATCAAGATGCGCCTAATGTCACCTCGATAACCCAGCAGCGTAATTAACTCAAGGTCAGCAGCACACATGCCAACGAACTGCACTTAACTGGGGATGTCAGAAAGGGGAGCTAGGCTTACAGATGTTTGAGTTCTTTATAAAGACAACCCTGCTTTAACCAGGGGGATTTGTATCCTTCCAGGCGCAGGAAACTGCAGGTCAGATTCACCTTCAGGAATCCTGCTGAATGGGGTATGCTCATTCCGAGACCTTTCATTGATAGGCTTTATTCTCTTGTGGACTAATGACAGTGAATCCCAGCTTTGCAGCAGTTTCAGAGTGAAATACTTTGCATAAAGAGACAACGTGAAGTAAAATCTAGCCAACATGAAGCACTTGTCTCAAACTCCCTTCTATACCCCACTCCATACACACGTTCCCATGGATTTACAAATGCTCCAGTTTGACGTGTCACCGTGTCATGGTACTTAAGCCAAGAGAAAAGGGAATAATGAACAGAAAAGGGAATAATGAACACAGTGCTGTTAAAACGTAGCGACTGCATTTTAAAAATTCCTACTTTCCAGTCATCTCAGATACTATCTTTCTAACAAGCTTAAAGCACTCAAAAAATTGGCACTATATTTTCAGAAAGGCAAATTTGTTTGCTATTATCTACTTGACTGTGAAGAGCTGTCAAAAATGTAAATATTTGGATAGTTTTAATCTAAGTGATTAAAGAATAGGTATAAATGGGACAAAAATACCAGAATTGAAAACACAGCACCACAACCTTTGCAAAATGGAGACTGTTTAATCCAGGCAGACTTAGAATGGGGACATGCAAAAATGTACATGTTCTAAGAAGCAAAAGGCAGAAAAAAAATTCTTCATTTGTTTTGTAAAACTTCTCTATTAAGATTAATGACAATTTTATCAGGTGGCTGAAAAATTTAAAAAAATTCATATCCATGAGAAGAGTCAAGCTAATAAGTGAAAGCTATTTTAAATTTTATTTCTTAACTGCCTAATATTCACATTTGCAACAGATTTTTAAGGCTATTCTTCCTCCACCATAATGATGATTTAAAAAAAAAAGATGCTACTTTGAGAGTTAAACATACCTTTTCGTGAAATGCTGTAATTAACCAGAGATCGACATCAATGCTAGTGCCTCGTTTCTCTGCACCAATGAACTGTAGAATATTGTCATGCTTCATTCCAGGTAAACTGTAAATTTCATATTCATTCTGCCAAGACTGTTTGTCCTTTAAAGAAAAACAACAACAAAAACACAACACGCCAAGTTAATACCACAATTATGAGCATAAGAGGTACTTTCTCTGTCAGACATTTCCTCCTGCAATTTACTGTGCATTGAAAAATGGTCTGTCGATATGATTAAAACCTAATTTTTGGTCAAATCAGGATTTACTACCAAAAGGAAAGCAAGCATGGTATATGCTATTAACATTATGAGACTGATTATTTTAAAATTATGAATGTTTAGATTAGTAGCAGTATTTGTGCTACAAAATACTGACCTAAAATATATTACACATTCACACTTCCCAGAGAAGTGTCTGAAAAATTAAATATGTTGTATTATCTGAAAACACCACCAACTATCAGAGATATGAACCATGGAAACACAGAAAGCTGTAGACAGGAATAGAGTCTGCATACTGGAAATCATTGCAATGCTTTTGTTTTATGAGATTGGTTCCACCTTAAAAAGACCAAAACAGACCCTCTAAGAATTAGAAACACGTTTTCCTTTGTTAAAAATAGCAAAGTAAAAGTCTCAGTTTTAATGTATGTTGTATTGATGACTTAAACCATCATATATGTGCCATTTCTCCTGGAAGGCAAGGAACCCGCAGATGTGTTTCTTCAACAATTTAACCACTGGAAAGTAAAGGTACATTTCTTCACCTCAACTAGCATTGGCTGTTTTTAATTAATGTAACATCTATCCTAGTATCGTTGTATGCAATCATTCTGGATTCTAACTAAACCAGATTTTAAAATTATGAGCACAATCTATTTTGAAATACGGCTTTCAGAGCCATATGCTGGGAAGTCAGCATTATTACCTTTAATTGAGGCATGTTTAACTGGAACCTTACAACAGGTTTGCATTTCAGGGCATCTATTTATCAGCTTACATTCGTTCCAAGTACATTTTAAGTTGAAAAATATCAACAGATTCTTCTCAAACGATGGAGACGTGTGAGAGCTGCAAACAGTATTTACGTGCTTCAGACTATTCATGTCAAGCAAGTATCTTTATGATTAGAAACATACGCTGTCTTAGGTATGTTTCAATGATACGTTTGCTTCGTTAAGGTAAAAACCCTACCTGCACGTTCTCTGGCTGAAGATACTTCCTATATTTGAGAATGTGTGTGGGGTATCTAGGTTTGTAGTATATATCATAAAAATTCTCTAAAATAAAAGCCTCTTACTGTGACTGGAAGACATGGTTTACATTGCAGTACTTTAAACAACACAGGACACTTCAGAACTTGTGCCTACCTGAATGGGGAATATTTTGACCGCAACGTATTCGTTCAGGAGCTGAGCTTTCCACACGCAGCCAAACCTTCCCCTAGCTTTGATCTCTAGCAACTGCAATGGCTTCAAACCCATCAGTGGTGACGGCGGTGGTGGGCCGGGATCCTGAAAGCAGGTTAACACCATCAGTTAACTCAGCCATCATGCGCGTGATCTGTGATGACAGCACTAGAAATAAAGGCTCGTAAACCGAGACTTGGCATCGTGTACCCACCCTCTCGCAACCAATTCCCCCAAACAAACCAGAAACAAAACAGCAACCCTCGTCCACAGGAAGGAAAAAAAGATTGTGAAACATGCTCAGAATTATGTGCAAGCGACAGCATGACAACAGTTACAGTAAAAATCTACCCAGTATAAAAGCACAGCACAAAATAAGGGATAGAGATGATCAAGCGCTACTTGTTGCTTTTCAAAATGACAGAATTAAACCGAGCACCTTCGATACCGAGGGGGTTTTTGTTCGTTTCACACACACGTGATGTGCCCATGTAGGCCATGGGCGAACAGCCCGGCCACGAAGCACGCTCCCGCCCTGACACCCATGCTCATCGGTGCCCCAGCGGGATGCAGAAGACCCCTGGTGGAGCCGGGTGGCTCGGGGAGCCACACAGAGCTGCACCAAGTTCCCTCGCATGCCCGTGAGCTGGGCCAGGAGCTGCACCACAGGCAGGAGGCCGTGAGGCGCTGCGCAGGCAGGCCGTGCCGTGCACGAGCCGGCCCTCCTGGCCAACAGTACAAGCACTGGGCCGCAGTGGAGCTTTGGAGGACGTCCTGCTCTTCGTTATCCCCCAGTGCTTGCACTTCACTGGTCGGCTAGGGAAATAAAAAGCCCAGCACTGGCTTTTCAAGTACAACACGACCAGCTGGGAAGCACAACTGCGCGAGACGGAGCTCCCACACAGTTATCCCCATGACCACAGATGTTAACGTGGTTTTGAACAACTTCCCTTTCTGGCAGAAAAAAGAAGTGACACCATGGGCTATCTTGTATTTTACATTTTGTATCGCTTACATATTCTGTGTGGTACACGGCACCTGAATGTAACAAGTAGATTTTCAACTGTGGGGATGGCGAAATTGGGCCACAGGTCTTATCTTACACATGAAGGCAAGAACCTACAACTGATAGACTGGTATTGGTTTTAAGTGACACCCACCCTGCAGAACGCGATGAAAAAAACCAAAGTGTACTGTTCAAATCCACCAAAACATACGCTTGCCTTTCCTGCTTTGTTTTGTTTTGTCCCCCAGCCAGTCACAGCTGTAATGCTGTTTTAAAGAGAGGGAATGGAAAACCCTGGAGTAGTTGCTTGAATGCAACCAGCGAGCACTCAACAGTTAGGTGTCTGAGCACTCCAGCTAGTGCCATAAAGATCTTGTGCATGTTAAAGACATTTGCTGAACAGCCGTGGTTGTAAGCGCACTTCGCTGCTGGGAGAATGGAGACAAGTGCTGCTGCAGCCACTACAGGCTCTGTGCACTTTAAGCACAGGAACGAATATCCATTCTCTGTTTCTTATTAAAAATACATATACCCTTCAGAAAGAACCAGCTTCACAGATAAAGAGATTTGTATCAATTCAAAGGAACTGTAATCTAACTCCACAGAAATGAATACCTGTAGAAATACAACTTTAGTTAGAGGCATTGCAACACTATCCTCAAAAAAATATGGGGCTCTTCTGTGAACACAGGTGAGATGCTTAAATAAAGCTGTTACATCAACATCACTGGGTTCAAAGTGGATAAACAACGAAAGAAAATGAAGTTTCAGAACTAAAAGTTGCTTCTAACACAGGATCAGATTCTTGTTCTCAGAACCGCCGATACTTCTCACTTCTCACTCCCGTGCTGCCTGTCATTCCGCGCCCAAGCCCTCTGTGAGTATTTCAGGCAGCAGGGCGATCGCTGTCCTCAAATTGCCATAGTTACGGAAATGGCAAAAAAAGACATGCAAAAGTAGAAACACGATGCCCAAATTTACTCACAAGACTATCTTAAGTAGTAAAAGCCTGGTATTTTTAAGAACCCTGAGCACTGTGTAGCTGGGGATTGAGCATCAGGCAGTTGGAGGACTTGCTGAAGTTCTGAACCCAGGGACTTGCCTGCAGTGAGAGCGCGATCTGTGGGAAGGAAACCCAAACCTCACCTCGCTCTAGTGGCTGAACAACCCCGTCCTTTCTCTACCCTCTGTCCAAAAAACCTACCAGTATTTTGAAGGATACTGTGTCATTTTTTTCCTTGACCATCAAGCAAAAGACCACTGACACTTCTCAGAGATCTGATGAAAACAGATGGATTACAGCATCTGCCACGAGAGAAGGCATCACTCCTGAGTAAAAACCAGCCAAAAAAACCAGTGCTGCTAACTCTCACATTAGACCAATGGGATACTTTTCATACACCTGAATCTTGCTTTTCCTAGAAAATCCTGGCATTTCAAAATATTTCCCCGCTGCATTACACAGCAACCTCCTGCGGTTCCCTGTGTGTTTCTTTGGGTGTTGAAACATTTCTGTGAAGTCAGAACTTCCTGCTTGGAATGAAGAAGTTAACACACCCACACACAGAGATCAAAACAAATCCTGATTTAAAATGGAAAGTATAATTGTCTTCTGTTAATGTAAATAAAGTTTTTACACTTTTTTCTATTTTTTTTCCTAAACAATTTTGCTGAAACCAACAGCCATTTGCTCTAAAATTACCGATCCTGATTTAGGCAGAGCCATTCCTTGACAGTATTTTCAACCTGCTCTACTTCTAAGCAGAAATATTTACTGTGCCACAGGCGTAATTACTTTTGCATGGCTTTCGAAAACCATATCTCTGTGGCGCCAAGGCAGATGCTATAATGTGAGCTGCGGTATAATGGGGCTGTATCAGCCCAACAGCCTGCCCCAGCTGTCCGAATGCGAGGACGCAGCCTCCCTCCCGCTGCCCAGCCTTCCCCGGCCCTTCCTCCCTCGGACTGACTCTGCTTGCTGCACGGCAACTCAAGGCAAGATGCTGTGTTGTCAGAAAGCCTTTTTTCCCCCCTTCTAATCACATTATTTTTCTAATAGTTGAGCAAATTGCATCTGCTTGCTACAAGGTCCACGTTAATAGAAGAAGCTCTGGAAGGCAGAGGGAAGCAGGACTCTCTTCGAGAGTGGCGAGCCAAAGGTCCCCGTTCACCATAGGCAAGTGGCATGGTGAGCACCACTGAGCGATCCTCTGCCAGATAAAAACAGCCTCAGGATGCAGAAGAGGCCGCTACGCTTTCTTCTTCCTGTAGCTCAAAGCCTCTGGCCATTAAAATCATAAATTCAGGTCATATGGCGATCTCAAAACCACGCACACCTCGCTGCGCTGTGCCACACTGTACGGCGTTTGAAGGTCAAACTTTTTGGTTCTGATTTTTACAGGTGGGAGTTGCAGGCAGCTGTAGATCACGTGCCAGATTTTTTTTTTTAAACAAAGGAAAAAATAATGATTAAAGTTTAAGAATGGTATCTTAACAGGTTTCCCTCTGTGACTCAAGAATGGTTGTCAAGCTCAGAGAGAAGCTTAACTGTGAAACCACGCTTCCATTAAGGATGTGCTAAATGGGACAGGGCGTCCAGAGACTGCCCCAACACAGGCCGCCAACACCTGAGTTCACCTCCAGCCATTTCTCTCATACGGCAATTGAATCAGGCGATTTATCCCATATAAAGGGACTGATTATCCAAATGGGGTTGTACGCAGACACGTTTCCTTTTCCTGACTCCAAAATATAAGCAAGTCCTTAAAACTTCCAGAGCCCATGCAAGTTCTCTTTGTTAGATTTTGCTTTGTTTCCCCTTGGTTACATTTATACTACAGTTTATACAGTGAATATGGGCAACGAGTTCCCCTTTAAAGGTCATGCTCCTCCCTTTCAAGTTTGGGCTTGGTTCATTTTCAATCAGATGATGGGTGAAGTTGAGACAAGAATAAAAGGGGTCAGAATTTGTAAATTCTGTAATCTAGTCTAAAATTGACTCTATGACATGTATCCAACTTTCAACCTTTAATTCCGTTTTTCTCTGAATGGTGACAATTCTTCTCTCATTTGCCCCACAAATTCCCCTGTATTTCTCAGTACATACATTACATACTCCCCTAATTAATATAAAACAAGGTAGTTGCTTGTAGTCAGAATGCTTCTTCCCTAATAGAAATTAAGTCACTTGAAGCAAGACAGCAATGGGAATAGAAAGCCCTCTGACAACTCTTTACAGGTGCAGGATACTCTGAATATTGACAGAGCAACATTCTATTGTCTTCTAAATTACAGTTACAAAGCATCCCAGCTATTAATTAGAAACCAACATGGACAACATAGAGACAACAAAAACCTGAGCATTCATACCGCAACTCAAATCTCGACTTTTTCAGTATTTATGTAAAAAGCCTACCAGTAATGACCAGTTTCTGAACGAACAGTTCTCAGTTACTTGTAGTTTCAGGCGAAGAATCAGTAACCTAACAGAAGTAAAAACCACTCCTGGCCAGTGAGAAGGTCACGGCAGAGACTTAAGAAGAAGAAGAGCCCTTCTCTCCAGGGAGTGTTTCTCAGACAGGAGGGAGCCGGGCAGGACACGCTGCTGCCTTCGGGGCCATCACCTACATGGGAGGGCCCCTGCCCCTGCTCATGCGATGCAGCACGAGGGTGGGAGTGACACCGGCTGCTCTGAGCTCGTTTGTAGCTGAAGAACCACAAACCAGCGATGCCTGGCGGATTTCTTCATCAATCCCTGCAGACGCAGCTCCACAGCCTGAGAAATTGTAGTCAACTTTAAGAAAAGACTACAGCTGCATTTTCAAACCCCGCATGCTGACAAATTTCTGGTCCACATTATTGGAAGAACGGAATTCATACCAAAACAACTTCTTACAAGTCCACAGAAAGTTCCATAACCATGAACAAACATCAATGCATCTTACCTCAATCATTATATGAAAGGCGTGCTTGTAGAGAGGGGAAAAAACACAGGCAAAAGAAATTACTGTTTAGATCAAGAATGGGATGAAAAAACAGCTTATAAGAAAAGAGACCAAATAAATTGCTTGCGAATCAACAACAAAAATAGTCATGGGGATAGCAATACTTTCCGTGCTAATAACAGATCATTTAAAATAAATAAAAAAGTCATTGATATGTTAGCAAAGAAAAATGGGCAAAAATAAAGATTTTAATACAGACCATTAGCTGAATTGATCATTGATAATTAAAAACTGACTCGTCCATTATAGGTGCCTAAACAGTCACATTAGTACAAAGCAGTATACAAACACATGCAGAATGTTATACGTACACAAGTTGTGCAAAGGCATCTCGTTATGCTCACCACTGTACAGCAGAGGGCAGCGTTGTATTTTTTAAGTTAAGACTATAGAGTATTTAGTAACTAGCTGTGGAAAATGAAAACTTTTAAGCGTCTGAGTTACAACTAAACGTCACAAACAAATAGGTCTTCATATATTGGATCTTCAGTGCTCAATTTCATCGATAAATCTGGCATGCTTGAGCTGGAACTAGAACAAGTGAACTTACACACTATATCCAGCATACGTACGATTACAGTATTTAAGACTATTTCACCCAAATCACGAATTTACAGACTGTCAAGTGAGATCTATTACTCGAATATGAGTCCCAGAGCACAACTGCTGAAACTTAAAACACATTTCTATGAGACGAGCCTGTTCGTGCTGCTTCAAAGCAGGGCAGCTCAGACACCTGCACTGCTTCTCCGTACTTCTGCCTCAGCCATTGTCTTTTATAATTCGATCAGATAGCTGGTGCAACAGCAGGAAATTCAGGCGCTTGAAGCGCTCAGCTGCCACATAATGGCAATCATCCCTTTCCTCACCCCTTTGTCTTTACGTTCTTAGGATTCGACAGCGCAGAGCCAGCAGCCTTCTCTCTGCGCTTGAGAACCGTCTAGCACACACTTAGCGTTATCTGAATAATTAATAATAGAAGGGCTGAAGTAGTTGTTGAAGGCTAGGCTGGTTGCAGTCGGATTTACAGCTTGCTGTCGGAGCACTGAGCAGACTCCCCGGCAGCCAGGGCCACCGGGATGGGGCCAGCGCCCAGCCCAAGACTCTGGGGCAGATTCTGGCAGCGCTCATCCAGCCTGCAAGTATCTTTGGAAGGGGAAACAGAAGTCATAGAAAACCCCAAACCTTGAACTGATTTCCATTCTGTGACCTGGTGGTTCCAGAACAATGACAGCCACTCTGAGAGTACTTTAACCCCCCCCCCCAGAAGTAAGCCACAGCAGCACAAACTCCACAGCGCACAAGCACAGAGGTTCCTCCTGCAAGCCTCCCGTGTTCCTTTGCCTGGAAGAGCAGCCAAGGAAAACAGGAGTGTTGCTCAACCTGGGAGCCCGGCGGGGAATGGCTGCTGAGCAGGGCGATAGGTACATCTCTGCGTGCCCAGAGCTACTGAAGCAGCAGCAGAACAAACAAGAACTGTTGGAGGAACTTAAAACCACTGAAACAGCTGTTCAGAAAACTTCGTTCCTAAGGCTGTAAAAAAAAAAAAGTATTAGAATAATTTTACAGGTCTGTTTGCTATTAATATTCTCCGTTTACTAAGAATTCATTAAATTCCTTAAAAACAAGTAAAAAAAAAAAAAAATACAGACTTCTTGTTCCTGTGATAATGGGAAACCACAAATCAGAAACTCTGAGAAGTTGGGGTCCTGCTCCAGTCCCCTCACTGATCCGAAGGGGATCAGCTCCCCCCCAGCGCTAATACACCAGGCACACACGATAATTTTCAAAAAGAGATGTATGCATATCACAGACCTTCTAATTTTAAGATCGCTGCCCTTCCTTTCAGGCTACAAACCGCCATCCCAGGCTTTTCATTAGAAATCCAAGTATCAACAGGTTAAGCAGTGTCTGGCTATTAAGGAAAGCCAATATACTTATTTCAGGGATCAACACAACTCTTTTATAAAAGCTGGGAGTAATTCCCACAAAATAGCCATCATCTAACGCAAACATACGTAAACACACTAACTTACTGTTTATACTGCCTGAAAACTACTTCTAAAGGTTTTATCTGGGGTTAGGGAAACGGCTGCAAAATTTGTAACGACCTAGGACAAAAAATACTGTCAGTGTGATCTCTCCCTAAATCTGGGCTATCCAGAAAACCCATTCTGAACTTTAAATGTATCACAGATCTTCATAAACATGGTGCTCAAAATTATTGTATTTCAAAGGTATTGCACCGATTCATTCGCTTGTTCCTAACCAGTGCCTAAAACATGATACCTGCCTGTCCATTCACAGTCCCTTGATCTCTTCAGAGAATGCGAAGTAAAATGCATTATTTTTGTACACCTTGTGAAGGGTGAATCTCCTACTAGCGATGTAAAAGATTCCCTGAAAGATGTCAGCCTCAAACATTCAGGAGAGCACATCTGAGGATCCGCAAACTGGACTTTAAGGAAAATGGTTAAAAAGCTCCTGAAGCTCAAGTACGTGGCCGCACACCTGCAGAAATCAGCGCTCCAGCCCTCCGTGGCTGTTCCTAGCACAAAGACCATCGCCGCTGAAGAACCACACCAGAGCTGGGCACCACAGCACCAGGACCCAACGACGGCACCAGCTCTTTCCCCTGTGTCATTCCAGCTGCTGACTGGAATCGATGCTAGGAGAAATTCTTATTAGTCCTGAGGATATAAATGCATCATTACAGAACGTGAAGTCATGCACACTTCCAGCAGTCCAAATTTAGAGCTCATTCACTTTTTCCTTTTTAATACGAACATTGCCACTCATTGTATGTTAATGATTCATTAACCACTGATACATACCCAACCTTAACTCCTTCCGAGCTGGCCACAAGCCCTAACTGTTTTCACCTATCTTTCAAAAAAAACAAAAATTCTTCCTACTTCCAATCTCTAGCCACAAAAAATTATCCATTAGTAACTACTTTCATGATTTTTTTAAAACAAATCGTTCAAGTTACACACACACTTACCAAAAACCTTGGCACAGGCTTAGTGGCCTACACCAGATGTCTGAAGTCAAAAACTGCTGCAAAGAGCAGTGCATGGTTAGGTACGTATGTTCCCGCCCTATTAGTTTCCAGCACAGAATTTATTTTTCCACTGGTACCCGTGCAGTTGCACTACGGGCAGTTCAGAACGTCTTGCTTCTGCCACTGCTACAGATTTTTCTCCTTCATTGCTATTCATCCCATGTTATGTGAAACTGCTTTCAATTCTGACTTCTTACAGCTGAAACTGAAATATCGAAGTCATGATGTAGCTACAAAGGGCTATTTGTATTTAGGTGTCCTCAGGAAGAGTTGAGCCGAAGAAAGAGTATCATGGTCTGGTGGGGATGGGAGCCACCATCCATCAACCGTAACTGCACAGAGCGCCTTTTTGATGCTTGAAGTTTTGAGACCAGGGGTATGATCTCTCTGTGTTTGATGTATGTGCTTCAGTTAAGACTAATTCCTGGTTTATCTAGCACATGACTGTGAACAGTCAACATGCCCTCCATCAGCAGGACCAATGAAGTTACATACGAAGGAAAAAAACCATACAGGACTACAGTGCTGAGTATAGGGAGTAGTGGGTGAAAAGCTACAGGAAGTGATATATGGGCTAAAAGCACGAGACGTGGTCCTGTGTGATCCTCCTCCCTGAGGAGGAGAGGAAGAAATGGTAATTCCCAGGAACCAAGCTTGCTTTAATGGATGCATATGGAAGCAAGAAGCTTTTATGCTACTGTTTAGCACATAGCAGCAGTTTAAGGAGATGTTTAAATAGATCTGTCCATTAGGAGCCTTTAAATTCCTGGTAACCCCAAACAGGCCTGGATCAGGGCTTTCTTGTGCTTAGTGATTAAACACACGAACAATCTTTGACCCAAGTCGTTTCAAACGTTTCAGAAGAAAGCACAAAAATAGGTTAAGAGAACTGACATTATGTGAATCTGCAAAGCTTTTTTCAACCCTCTCAACAGATGACTCTTATTTTAAAAACACCACAAAACAAAAAAAGCAACTCTGCGATCCAGTAAGATATTCATAACTCGGGCACTTCACAGAAAGTACAAGAGGTTAATTTGCCTTTGCACACTACGGATGCAAAGTGTTGGGAGCCGCAGCTCTGCGAACTGATTAAAAAAAACCAAAGTGTTACTTGTGTCAGTTATGCTATAAAATAGGTTATGGTCCCATCTATCAGATGACAGAGTGGTAACACTACAGGAGCAATTAGCATTGACTGACAACCCTGGCCCAAGCTCAAGAGATGTAAAAAAGAAATGAGCATAGCAGATCAGCTCCCTGCCATCCACAGCCTTACTTCTACCAGGAATGTCTGTAGGGTGCTGCAGGGGAAACCGACGTGCACCTGATTTTGAGAGTGGAAGCCTTTGTCCACAAAGACCGTAGTGTGTCATCTTCTGCATACTCAGTGCTTGTAATGGAAATTAAGTGAGCACGAGTAACTCTAAATAAAAATATACCCAGATATTTTAAATGCTAAGCCATTATTCTGGTAGATTTGACCAGACATATGGAATATATGGTTGCCGCGTGATACGATCAAACCTAACTAAGGGGATTAAATAGTTCTGTCAAACTGTTTCACATAAACACACACATATTTAGCGAACCTACACTTGCTAATAACTCACTGAACAATCTGAAGAGTGCTAGATGTTTGCAAAACCTGACAGTCAGCTTTAACTGGGCTCGAGCAGGAGGCAAGGCAGAAACTACCGGCAGGGATGTGGGCTGGAGGGGCGCTCGGGTACCGGGGGGCAGCATCATGGTGCTACCAAGCCCCGACCTCTCCACCCAGCACCTGAAAGAAAACGGGGATGGAACATGCACGGATTAAGCAAGAATCGCTGCTGCTTTCCAAACTTAACCCAAATATTCGAATGACTTCTACTGCGTGATATTAGACTGATTACCTGTGCCTTCCGAGGGGATACAGAATTATGGGAATCCACATAGCTGTGAACTGCGCTCAGCTTGTGCAGGAACTGCCTGCTATATACACATACCGTCCAAGTTTTCCTTTCAAAAAATATGAAGTTGTGTGCATTTTCTCAGATGTTTGTCCTTTATCTTTCATTTCAAACATTTCTAGCATTTTATTTTTATGTATCTTCCAATTTCTTTCCCTGTATCATGACTTAAAAGATTAAGTTTTTATTTACTCCATCTTTCTTCTCCTAATTATTCCAAAATTTCTTATTCTTCAGGGTTTCCTCATTTTTATCTTTTGCCATTTCTCATCTGTTTTAATTTCTGCTGAAAGAAAAATTACTGCCAGGACACTGCACCTCAGCACTCCCATCACCTTCCAGGAACAAGGTGAGTAAAATGACATAACCTTTTATTAAGTATCTCATACAGAAATCAGTGCATTCTAGTGAATATTGATCCACATCTGATTAATCCATTCTATCAATCACTACAGCAAGACTTCAAAGAACCCATTTGCCTACAGACTCTACTCAGGCCCTAATATTTAATATATTAAAATATTTAAATATTTATTCCATGGTTATAAAATTACTAATACTCTTCCCTCTCTTCCTGCTTCCCCTGCCTCCCATTGAAATCAGCTGTAATCAAATTTTAAGTGGGAAACACTGCTCTGCTGCATATGGGAGAATATTTATACGTCCCATTTCCATAATAATTTCATTTAGTTTTTCAGGCAGAAGTAGCTTTTCCTGACTTTCCACATCAAGCCTTAATGCCTATTCACCACAAGATAAGAAAATGTTATTACACCATAACTAGCTCATGCACCAACATATACTTATCCCAACAGATACAATCTAGGCATTAACAAACAGGTTATTACCCTATTTATTAAAAATTTATGACGTGTCCACTCCTGTACCGAACACAAACCATGCAAGAAAAGAGCTACAATGAAAAGAAGGACGAAAACCAGAACTGAAGTTTTGACATACAGCAAGTATTGTAACATTTGCTTTTCAGTCACTTGATCCAGTGCTTGCTTTCTTTAATTTCTTTAAGTCTAGAAGAGGAAATACCCACTAAAATTATGCACACAACTAGCAATTATGAATTTAAGCTTACAATGAGGACTGCTAGGATGACACAAAGCCCCAAAGACAGAAAAGCTGACATGGATGCAGGAGTTATGCTAATGGATCTACATGAAGCTGGTGCATCTGCAACGCTTTCTGCAAGGTCAGGAAATACACTTTTTTTTTTTCCTCTGAACTATCTTCTTTTCATTTGTCCAGTAGTTATGTCCACCGCCTCCCCCCAGATTTTCTTACCTCTTACTACGAAACTGAAACCAAACCCATTTTACGTATCAACCACAGGTAATAACGCTTCCTCGAGCACCCTGAAGTCAAGCACTAACACTGAAAATGTCAGAGCAGCTGGCAGCACAGGTCTAACCCACGTAACCCCTTTTAAATGCAATGCTACCAAAACCAGCGAGTGTTAAGAGTTTTCTTTAATCCTGAGCAGCATCGTCACTGTCCAAAGGGGGATGTATTCCAGCTGAGTGGTCACTGCACTGACCAGAGCTCAAGTTCAAACCTGACCCCAAAAAGCCCGGTGTTGTGGGACCCTGGGCAAGTCGTTTCTCTCTCCATTTCCACTCCTGCACTTTGTTCATCTTTCCTACTTCAGTTCTGAGGATTTTGTTGTCTTAACTCTTCACAAACAACCTCCTAATCTCAACTGAATCTCTAGCCACAACTGAATACAAGAAAAGGAATTCTGAGTTACTTCTACAGGATCAGCTGGAGCCTGACGGCAGCAGGCACTGTGCATTCGCAGCCAGAGAAGGTTGTTTTGATGCCACCCAGCCAGTTTACATTTCAAATTTCAAGACAACAATCTCAAGGTAGTTCCCAGGCAGAACAGAAACACCGGTAGAACTGAAACACATTTTAAGACAAAACAGAAAATGCACAGACAAGTAAGAGGAAACAGATGACAGGAACAAGAGTGAGTGTTTCAATTGAAGATTTTCTATACATTCCCTTTAGCTGATACCTGGAGTTCAGTTCTGTGTTTGTTTGCTTTTTTCAAACACAGCTGTGCTTTTCCTAGTTGCTATTTCCTATCCACTGCAAACTGCCATTATGAATTAGCCTCTCTCCTTCATTTCTGTCCTAGGCTAAGCATCAGGCAAAGCTCAGGCTCTGTACGTGAGAGCAGCTGTACACACCTCGTGCCCAGGGAGCAGGACGCTTTTGCCACCTGATGTTTGCTGGTTTTGGTGTCCCCCTCCCACCCCCCAAAAAATCCACAGATGTGTACAAATATTTAGTAGCTCCTCACATATTCAACAATGGTCAATTAATTAAGGACGTAAGGCTGTTAAAGTAAAAGCTTTGTTTTCTGCTTTTGCTGACAGCAAGCATTCGCACCTTTAAAGCAGGAAGGTAACAGAAGACTTCAGCCACCCGACAAATGCATGCTGCCTTCTCCCCTCTCTGCCTCAGGCATGGCTGTACCATTCAGAAAAATAAATCACAGAGCAGCAACTTACTTGGGTTGGAACAAGCACAGGAGGATATGCTAGCTTGTGATGTCTGTACATCCAAAATGAAAAGAGCACGATCACTGCAATTCCCATTATAGGCACCAATGAATATAGCAAGGTATTGAACAGAGGTGGCTTCGGTGTAACTGGGTTGGAAGTTGCTGAAAGAAGAAAAAATACCTTTTATGAAACAAAACATAAGACATAACTTCTAAGAAACAAAACCGATCCAGTTCTGGAAACATCTGTCATCCTGAATTACTAAAAACCCTTGCAATCAGCACAACAGGCTAGAAATACTTGATTAAGCAGCATACTCTAATAAACAGATACATATTTAAAAGATAACATTTTTGAAAGTATGGGGGTAACTCAGATTTCTGTATCAGCACATCTTTCTTGTGCTTCTATCCTCACTCTATCTAATGTGGGTGAGACGTGCTTGTATTGCAGAAGGATTGCCAGAATGCCACCATTTAATGAATGAAAAAAGGATCAATACAGAGGTTTAATCTTTAGAATGTAAATAGTACGATGTCATTAGTAAGCAGCACAGGCCAGAATAATCTGCCAATGTTTCTATGCCCTGTTGATTTGCTGAAAGTAAAAATTCTCTAGCAGTAGCTGCTTCTGTAAGGACCTCAGGAAGGGCTCTGGAGAAACCCTGTTTCGGGGAAGGCTGGTGCAGGAGCAGCCACAGACCTCTGGGGCAACCGAGGTTTAATGAGAGCAATGCAGAATGTCAATTATTGCGTTAGCAGTATCACTGACAAACCTGACAGGCGTATGTCATGGGCCGACAAAGAAGTGTTACTTAAATTCAAGCACAACTTCCTCTGGCTATTTGGTACACAAGACATTTGGTGTTTTCACTCCAGTTATTACCATTATTCAGTTTTCCAACAGAGATTAGATTCCTGACTGGAAAAAGATACTGAAGAATAACCTAATAATCTTTTTAGTTATCATTTTGTACCATTACTTGCCAAGTCTGACTAACTGATTTTTCTTTGTAACTTGGGAAGAAATCCTTTCGCACCTTTTAAAGGTTACTGTGTTGATATGCAGGAAACTCAAAGGTCCAATTAGTTTAAAGAAATACTGAAGCATGTGCAGGCTTATACATGCATATAAAGATAACACTGCTTATAGCCCAATAATTTATCAACACTTACGGAAGCTTAACTACACAATTAAGGTAAGATTTGACAATAACTCCTGTATCTTGAAACGTCCAATTATTTCAGATTATCCTTTCTTTTTACCCCTAGAGAACAGCTGAAGTACGTTTTATCCATTTAAATTACTTTTTCTAGTATAGAGAGCTTTCAAAATTGAAGGAACGAACGTGTAATTTTCTAGGTTCTATATATGGATGCACACAGCTCTCTGTCATTCAGGAAAGGAACCAGAGGCCTCCTAGCAGGGAAAACTGACCAGAACATTCTGAGAAGTCTCAGCTCCTGAATATGTACAATATTCAGCGTTTTGGAATTCTGTTATGCAGTTTCTTCATAAATGCATAAGACCTACTTACGTTGTGTGACCTCCATCTCTGGGAAATAGAAAAAGCGTTCATTGCACATGTTGCCTTCACAACAACAGAAGAACACTTCAGGGCTGTCTTTTTTCTCTATGCAGTCATTCCTATAAGAGATAATAATAAAAAACCTTATTAATCTTATGTTGTCTATTTTGCTCAAGAGAAAACATATGCTCCAATTTAAAGAGAACTTCAGCAAATTATCCAGGATAGCATACTACCCTAATAAGAGTTAATGTGAAGAAACAAATTAATATTTTATTAATTTATATTGCAAAGAAATACCATTAATATTTAAACTGAAACAGCACATTTTACTATTTCCAAAACAAAGTTCAAGAAAATCAACAACAGAAAGTTAAAATTGTTTGATTTCCCCTGCATACGTTATGCTCAGGGGCAGGTTTTGTTCCACACAGTGACTTCATGGCACGTAAGGAGTTGTATTAACTAATGAGCTGAACTACTAAAGTACGGAGAGTAAAAAAAAAACAGCAGTCATGCACAGAAGGAGACAACTTGACAGCGGATAAAGAAGAATTTGAGATTTTTCCTGCAGAAATCATTGAGGAATTTATCTATCACTAAAGATTTCCAAAAAAGTTTTGTATTCTTCTTTAAAAATAATGTTACTTTACCGAAGCAGCTATTACAGTTAGACTGTGCTGCAACTTCCATGACACATTTATTCTTTGGCACTCGTAATCTGCTGCAGTTTGGAGTTGAGCATACTGTAACTCCCTGTTTACTAAACTGCTCTCCACTCCCAAGATAAGATTTTGTTTAATGGCTATTTTAGACAAACAGGGCAGCAGGCGTTCTTATGACAAGTTAATGAGGTCTCAGAGCCAGACAAGCTCAACTATTTCCTTACTGCCCTTCCTGCATTTTATTCCTTCTTCCAGTTTATTTTCTTAGCTCAAGGGAGAACTTAATGCCTCATTTTTTTAAGTTCAATGTTATATGTGGGACTAGTGGGACAACAATGGTACAGAACCTAATTCTGTTTCCAACTGGAAAAATTTCCATCCTAAAAGTTCAAAATGTAGCATAAACAGTATCAGTTCAGGAATTGTAAATACTCCCACTTCTTCTGCAAAGCTACATCTAAGAAGATGGTAAAATAATCAAAGTACTTTCCCCATCCTGGGTGACTTACTGTTCCTAGATACTAGTAGTAACAAATAACATTTCTTCAGAAATTGCCCTTTGTCTTCCAGCGTAGCAGAATGTCAATTATGCCGTGCAAGCAAATTTGCAGATGCTTTGCTACTTCTCTGAGAAACAGATAATCAGAAGTACCATTCAACCTAGCTTTAAACTATCAGTAAAGGGAGAAAACATCCCAGTCTGTGGGAAAACTTTTTATTTGGTAGAAATGTCTACAATGATTTCTTCTACTCATACAACATTTGAGAAACACAACAGGAAAGTTTTTCAAAATATGGCTAAAAATAATTTCCAAATACGTTTTAGTGGTATCTATTATGCATTTATTTAATTCTCTTAGTTCTCCCCATTTCCAAAGAAAAGCTGTTTTGGACAAATAAAGGTTAGTACAGCACTTCAAAGAACTATTAATACTATTTCTTTAGAGCTGTAATACTATTTCTTAAAAGAGTCACGACCTCTATTCAGCCAATAGCTAACAAAACTCAAGTCCTGCTGTTAATGCTCACAGGTACTTGCTTGACCATCTGTTATACAAAAATGACTGGAATTTTAAAATAGTCAGTGCCTCTTAGAACTGTCACTGAGGTGAGCTTTACAATAAATACACAAAATGCTTCCATGTTCAGGTAGGGAACCCACACGATGCGTTGACTCTCCTAAAGACTTTGGAAAAGTGAACTGTAGATATCTGCAGTGTGGTTTCAATAACTATATTTGCATCATTCAACAATAACAAGTTGTTGGGAAAAAAACCTATTATTAATGACCTCAACAAGTAAAAATTAAACACCCATTTTTAGTACATAGCAAGTAAATATGAGAAGGCAGCACGTGCTACTCTGTAAACAACTCAAACTACTTAGATGAACTTGGGTCCTTACGTGAGCAAGAAAATTGTGTGCACACGTGGCTAAAAACAAGATTACAACTATTTATAGGCTACTGTACTCATCTTTTGTCCCAGGTACTGCTGGCAGAGGTGATATAAATTATGGACAAGCAAAAGAGTTATGTTTACAAGTAAACTTAAGGTTTCTAGGAAAACTTCCATACCTGTCATAACAATTGATGTCATCTAGCCAGCAGCCTTGTTTCACAATTTCAATTGATCCGGAAATATTCTTCCACGTAGCAAAACAGTGTCGTCTTTTATCTTTATCGCCATAACAAGGTTCAATGCCACTGCGATTTGTTTTATCTTTTTCCCAATTAGCGTTGTAGTAGATACACTCTTGTGTTTCTGATCTGCCGAGTATGGCACCTTAGGGGAACAAAAGGAACACCACAGTCAGAGAGCACCGAGCACGGGGCACACCCCAACAGTCAAACCTGGGATACACCCGAGTATCGTACAGCACTTGTATTGATACAGCTTCTTCCCTCTTCCCCCACCCAAAGAAAGTGAGCTGAAAGCTCACACGCATTCCAGCTAAGTTTTGAAACATAAACCAAAGATCTTCTGTTAAGTCAAACGCTGACTTGGGCACGTTATCAAGATTTGAGGAAACAAAGAACAAGTTACGGCAACGCTTTTCCCTGAAGAGCAACAGCAGAGAAGTCTGAACGTACTGAACAGCAGAGCTATAGGTATACTACTAGCCAAACAAGAAGTATTAGCTAACCGAATTTACCAAAAGGCTTTTTTTCCCCCCTTATGTTGTTACACATGCCAAAACGGAGCGCGTATGTCTTAGGAACCTAACCCCGACTGGTGACTGAAGTTCTCCACCACCACCATTCTTTCCCCCAGCTTTCCTCTGCAACGTAGCTTCTTCCCCCAGGGCCCTGAAGTACAAGAAGCACTGTGCTAAAGCTCCATCTTCTATCTCACGAAGATTTGCCAAGTGAGCCATGGAAGTGAAACCAGCAGGTGGGAGGCAGCGGCCCCTCACCTCTACGGGCAGAGCTGGCTTTTGCTGCGCGGTCCCACCCAGCGCACTGGCTGCAAGGCGGCAGGCATTGGGACTTTGCCACGACCCAACATCCAAGCCCTTCCTCCCCCTCTCCCGTCCCACAGCACGTGCCCTGGGTGCAGCGGGATCAGCCACCGAGGGCAATAAAAGCCAGGAAGGTTTCGAGGCTGAAGTGCTGGGGGAGCCTGTGCGAAACACACGGTGCCCTGAAGGGGCTAGCACACCGGTAACTTCTCTTAACAGCAGGTGGTTATTTTTTTTCCTACCACCCTAGTTTTCTTAAAAATAAACATTTCTGCACTTCTGATTGAAGTTTGTCTTTTAAATTACCAGTATAATGGATCCCATGATGCCTACTGACAGCCTACCATAAAAATCAAAGCATTAACAGACCGAGGCACCTCTAAGTGGAGCTAACCTCGTCATTTTATGGTGATCTGAAGCACCACCCTGGTTTCTGCAAAGGTACAGGGCTGCCAGGATGTAAAAGCACCCACAGATAACCAGGTAACAGAGAGCTGACAGCTTACAGTTTGAGACGTTTCCAGTGGATACTGCATTTGCATGTATCTGAAAGCACCGATGCACTTAGCTGAGACAACAACTGGCTTTTATTTCTGTTTTTATCTTGCAAACACTGCCAAGAAGGTGTCATTAATCTTCGTCCAAACTTCAACATTTAATGTATTGAAAAACATAGAAAAACAGAGAAGGCTACAGAGGAGCTACAGAGTCAGAGCTCAAAACCGAGGCACGGCCAGAAGCTGACAAGGCACGTTTACTCTGCTGGCACCATCCAGACGGGCAGTTACTGAAGATCTGATGTTACCAGATGTTCTCCACAGCAGTGTCAGTCAGTCAGATCCACGCACGTTTACCTGTACCTCTCCTCACCTCATCACACATACTCAAAACAAGCTGGATACCCGGCCATCACCCTGTAGCTGCACCAAACTCACCCCTTCCCCGTGCCCTGCAGGACAGGGCGGCTGCAGCCCCGACCCCAAGACGAAGCCCTTGGTGCCCAGCTCTCCCCAGCACCACCTTTCTCCCAGGCGTTCCACATTTCCACCTTCACCAAGTTCTGACTTTGACACGTTCCCAAAATAGGCAGAGGATGCTGCTTATGCTTTTTGGGACAGAGCCTGGATGTTCGACGGGAGAAGCGCGCTAGCCAGCTGGTGACACCGCGAGATGCAGCATGCGAACTATTACGTTCTTTGTGCTGCAACCGCCTGACCTTTACAACTCCCTGCTATGGCAAGAAACAGATGAGGCAACAGATTGAACAATTTGGTTCTGTCAGTGCAATAAAGCAGAAGTCCTGGATGTATCTCATACGTGCCATTCCTTTTCTTCCGTTGCCAAGCCTTGCTCGGAAGGACCACGGACAAGCTGAATTTGATGAAATCCTGAAACTGCAGTAAAATTAACTTTGCGCAAGTATTTTCCTTCCATGTCTTCTCTACAGCCAGGTTTTCTTATTTCTTAATGCTGTGAATTGGTTCAATCTGACTGACCTGCAACTGAGGCACTAGGTTAGTGACTTGGGATCTGACCGGTGTGCCTAACCAGAGCGCCTTCTCCAGGGGCTTTGTGGCCGTTTGCAACACACTGCAGGGATGTACGGACACGCTAGGGCACTCCTGACTTATCATTCAAAGTAGAGAAGCGGGAACAAGGTGAAAGCAAGGGAAGAGGAGGAGAAATGACACAAAGAAGGCAGCCCTGCGACCACAGTGCAAGGAAAGCATCTGCTTGTAACAGCCCTGCCGCCCCTCTGCAGGAACCAGCTCCTGGAGGAGAAGGGCAGCTGGCGCTGAGATCAGAAGCAAACCTCTTCGGGTCCCAGCTGAGGCCCAGTGTGCCCATAAGGAAACTCCTGGGCCCATCCTGAGCACTGAAAAATTGTTTTCTCATGAAATTGTCAGGTCCTTGGGAAATCTCTTACTGCACCTCAAAATGGACGAAGCCATGAGCAGAGCTCTAGGATGATCTTACAGGCTGAACTTAAAGCCTGAAAGCTTGTGAGAGGAAAAAACATTAAAAAAAAGAATATTCAGATACATTAGAGTTTAGTTTCAGTATGTTAAAAGAATATATTGAACATCGTTACAGTGCAGTTCGCATGCTGCTGTGCCAATGGACACTTGTGTCCAAACACATCAGCTGCAGGAAGAAAAAAGAACCAGCGTTGGGTAGTGAACTTCTGAACTGCTGTTAATAGAGGATACACTGGAATTGTCAGCGGTACAGAAAACAACTTTATTAGAGCGTACAGGAGCAGTCTGGAAAATTTCACCTTTGTAGGGACTGGAAGGACTGACTTCCATTTTTTCAAGCAGGACTGTATGAATTCCTGAAAGAAATTATCACCGGTTTGTGGACAGAACTGGAAATTTGTTTTCCATCTAGTACTCCTGTGGTGCACCTACCCAAGGCCAACATGGAAATGGCAACGGTGCAGTCTGGAAAGAGTAATCCCACCTCTATCTCATGGCTGTGTGACCTGGCTAAATCCATTAATTATGCCGTACTTGCAGGTGATTCTACTGTAAGCACTAACGACACTGCTGGTAAGGATTTATATGCAGGAATACCCGTGTGAGAGAGAAGGAATTTCTTGGGACTGCTCACTGGAGAACCTGGTGTATGAAAAAAGGGAAGAGTTGACCTATACTTACTGTAGGAAGGTTATTTACTATGTGTTACGGGCTATGTTTGAGGTGAATCTGAACTCGTCGTGGAGGTGCACCACGAGCTCAGCAGGACGGCCAGCAGCACCACAGAGCTGGGGTGCAGCAGCGTTCCGGGCGAATTAAAAAAGGGCAGAAAACCTAATGCAGCCAGAGACAGCATCCTGAGATGACTTGGGTTACTGTACAGGTACCTCGTCAAGTACCTGTCCGCATGCATTATTCTAGTTGTTTCCACAGCCATCTCACGAATGCCCTCTAGACCCACAGACAGCTGGGACCAGACTACAGAGCAGCGTGACCAAGGGCCCGCTTTGATGTGTCCGCAACCAGGAAGCAAGTTTTTATCACGCTGTACTTCTGATAACACCCAAGGCAACGTTTCTCAGCGGAAAAATAAAGAGGTTATTTTCAACCTAACACAGCAAACTGAGTTACAATGCAGACGATCTGCTCTGTCCTCCTTACGCTCGATGAGATGCCCCAAAAATATTTTGTGGCTCCTTTGCACAAGCATTACACCTATTATCGCCGTTGTTCTCAACGCTCGCAGGTCAGACTAACTTCTATAAGCTGTGCCAAAGTACATTCATTAACTCCACGCACAGCAGCAATTAACTTCAGCAGGGCAACGATCAGGAAAAAGATAAACAAGCCAGGAAAGTAACCGGCCACCTGACCTGCTGCCATGCTGCCTTGGACAGAAGATGCCAGATCTTTTCAGGCAAGAATTTTTCTTCAACCTCCTCCTTTTCACCACATTCTACCACGCCTGGGTTGCAGTTATCAGAAAGTTACTGGTGGTGTTTCTGCATTGCTCCCCGAAGTGCTGCACCTCAGCACAGAAACCCATCAGACTTCAGATCGGTTTTTTTCCTGAACACTTCAGTTTTACAGTGAAGTTTCACTCACTATTTCCAGGCTCAGCATTGTTCTAGTAGGAAAGGGTTGGCAGAGCTGAGGACTACCCGCAGGTGACCACAACAATGCGAACTGAGATAGGATCAGAGGAAAGGATTAAGGTTTGGGAATCCGTAGCCGAGGTGACCTTAACCATGCTGAACATCCCAGTCAGGAGGAACTCTTCGCTTGTCGATCCCCGCGCAGAACCAGCCACTTGACCTTTCGACGTTCAAGCCCCAGTAAGTAGCCGTGCTGAAGGAACCTCTGCATCCACAGAAGCGAGCTCACTGCTGACTCTTCCAGCGGAGTGTTTCGGAGAGGCTATTAACCTTTCGGTTAATTTAAACAAAGAGCTGCAGCTCTCAGAGACCTGGGATTTAGGAAAGGCGGCAGAACTAATAGAAAGCCTCTCTTACGGGTGAAGCCGCGGTCCAAGGAAAAGATGCAAGTGAAGGTGAGGAACCTCTAGGCTCACTTGGGAGAGCCCCCAGAGCCACCTGAAGGCAGGTCTCCACGTGCGTCCCTAAAGGAGAGGGGATTACAGGGCAGCTGCTGTAACGCACTGTACCCGCAAATCTGCTGCAGGAGGTGTAACAGAGGTACCCGAAGCTCTCTAGGCTCTTACTCAAAGGGAAAAAAAAAAGCTGAACTTACTTCTGCCATGTGTTCCTCCAAGCAGCCAGACCTACTATTAGAAAATATTAGGAAGTCGTACCAGGACTTTGGAGAGAACTTCTGTTTTCTGCCCTGTGCTTCCGAATCCCTTACTTAGGACTTGATGTAAGGAAGCGGAGAAGAAAAGCTGCGGTGTCCAAGCCCAGGCAACACCTCTGTTCTTCAGGTAGCGTTCGAGGTGCCAGCGATGGCTGCTCAAGGGACACCACTGGTGTCTATAGCACCTGCAGCCTCACCGACACAAAGACCGACATCCTCTGGGAATCTCTAGAAATTTCAAGTTAAGAAGTGTGAAAAGTAGCACTTCTCTTGACTTCAAGGGAACACACCAAAACAGAGGCTGATGTTTTCAAGTTCAAACATGCCGCTCCTGTCACCGCAAGGTACGAGCAGCACAAAACAGAAAAGCCCTCTCATCTACCCTCTAACGATTCTGTAGGGGAGAAAAGGCTTGAAAGACTCTGCGAGCTGTTTGGGTTTTTGAAGTGTGGCTTTGGGACCAGACTCACCTCATCCACGCTGGTAGCTGGCACAGACATCCCCAGTCAAACGGTCCTCCCCCCAAACAACCCAGAAGGTATTATAAGCTGATAAAAAAAAAAAACTATCAAAGAATGACACTGGGCACAGCACTCAGAAGTTTAAATCCACAAGATTCAGAGGCTGAAAAAAAACAGATCAGGGACAAACACTCCTTCCCTTGGCACAGCCCCCCAAACACACCCACGAGCAGTCCCTAGGAACTAACCACAGGAGCTGCCCTCAAAGGAAAAGCTCTTCGGACTCAGCCCCGGTTTACAAGTGAGAAAAAGGAACGTGCCACGCATGGAAGGGATGGGGCTGGCTTTAAGGGGTCCCTTCCCATACTGTATGCAGGTTTGAACGGATAAAAAACCTCACGTAAAAACTCAACTTTGTACTTGAGGTTAGAGCAGTGACCACCTGGGGCTGAGGCGCACCCTGTTGGTTCGGGTGCTACCACCCACAGGTGTCTCCAGCTGAAGGTCGGGACGCAGCCAGGGATGCTTTCCCACTGCCAACACGCTTGTGGTACCGTTTCCACGCAGAGCCTTACATTTATTTATTTATTTTTTTTACACTATCAGCCATGTTCTTTTGCTTACGCCTGCTCCAGAGACCTCCCAGCCTGCCGAGCTCCGGCCAGGCTCGGCCAGCAGCCGAGGAGCAGCGCGTGGAGGCCAGCAGCCCCAGACCGGCACAGCTGTGTCCAGACGGCAGCCGATCGGCAGGAAGGCAGGCTGCGCACCTGTGCAAACACGGGAGGCAGTACCTCCGACACGCACGCAAGCAGCAGGGTGGTGGGGAAAAGGCAGGGTCCAGTACTGGAAAATTCAAGCCCTTAGTGGTTCACCAGAGCTAGAAACCCTTCTTTATTCCTCCTCATTATTTCATGTCTCCCAACGTATTTATGGAGAATCAGCTTCAGTCCTCATTTCACACAGTCGATGATACGGGTTTCTCCTGTATTTTCCTTCTCATCCTCCTTTTCATTTCACCACCTCATCACAACACAAGGCCTTTCCAAGCTCATCTTCCTCGAACAGGCTGCCCACAATCACTATTTGCGATGAAACACTTCCCAAGACTTGTATCCTATCAATGTTTCTGTTTGCTACTCCCTCAGAAGCCTTTTAGGATTGCATGCATCACAGCCAAATCCCATCGGTAGCTCACGGTACCTGGTATAATACAAGAGCACAGTCTGAAATACATTTCTTAGTTGTAGTGGAATCAGAAAAAGCAGACTCTGCTGTACAGCCTCCCGAACAGCTGAACTGGCACAAGCGACTGGAAGTAATTCCTTCCTTCAGCCACTAAACTTAAATAAATGTCAAACTGCAGCGTTACACACCTGAGTAAATACCTATCAGCATAAAATGCTAATAGGTTTGACTGCTCAACCCTTGTCCTAAAGCAAAAAACTGTGCAACCTTGAACTTTGCTGTAGTTGTTTAATTTCATTTCTACTGTCCATCCCTATATATAAATTATACATATTATGTTATTTATATTTTATTATAATATATATAAATTCCATTTACATTTTTCCTTTATGTTCCAAACTTGCTGTAGATTATATTAAAAAACCACAGCAAAACCGCCCCTCTACCTCTAGCTGAACTGGCTGTCACCTGGAGTGGATTTTGCTTGTGCCCTCTCAGGCTGCCTCATTTTTCTCACTGTATCAGACTGTGAACCTGCAGATTATGTAAAGGTTCCCCTTTCATATAGTTTGAAGTGACCTGTGTTTGTACGGACAGGAACACTGCTGATGTGGCTAGCACGTACTCAAGCTTTCAAGCTCCAAAGTCAACCCCATCTCCAAGCCATGGGGTGCAAGCTCCCAGCTCGAGGTGGGTGGCTGTGGCCATACAAACCTGGGCTGCAGCTCGGCCCCAACACCGCTCTTCCACCAAGATTGATCAGGGAACTGAAGGGGGAAGACACGAGTGCTCTGCTGGAAGCACCTAGTCCTGCAGCTATTTTCTTCCCTGAGAAAATCAGGGAAATCCAGAACCCAGCTATCAGAGTATTAATTAAGTAAACATTTTCACCATATGCAATGCTCACCATTTAAATACCCTAATTACTTCTAACACCCATCATCACCTTCCCATGCTCTGAAGGGAGCAGATCAAGCTGAGCTTTCCCACAGGAAGCGCGAGCTGACAGGATCTCAATACAGATCATCATTATACCGGTTTTTATGTAGAATAAATTCTGATGTGAGTGATTGAAAAACTGTCAAGAACTTCAGGTATTTGAGATTCGCAGCAAGATTAAAAAAGAAATGGAACAACAAAGCAGTTCCCTAATGTATCTCAGTATTAGGCTATTTCTCTGCTCCTTTTTTTGGGAAGCTCTGTGTATTCTCATTAAGCGGGTTTTTCTCCTATCCACTGGTCAGTTTTTAATATTATTACTGAATAAAGCCAGAAAAGCGTAACTGACAACCAGAAGAACAAAAGGAAGTATTTCAAAGACCAGAATTAGGTTATTAACATCAGGGTACTAAACACTAAAGCTTCACCAACCCATTACGTTGGGTCTGTCTGCAAAGCTTTAGCAATAACCGAGTGGGAAGGGCACAGTTTAGAACTGCTTTCCCAAGTTGGCGCTCTGCAGCTGAGCTCCGTGGCAGTGACTTCATGAACACGCTGCGCGTTGGAGAGCCGGCACGCTTCTTGCCATTACAACTGCTGCCACAGCTGTCTGAAATAAATCACCGCTGATCTAGCATGAGAATCCAATCAATACAGAAGTAATCCAAGACAGTGGCTTTTGTTTTCCTCACCTGCCCAGAAGCACTTACAAATGGTCTACATTTTCATGCTGAGTGGTTTTCTTAAAGCAAAAAGCAGAACAAGATGCCACGCCAACTTCTTCTAATGCTGTTTGACATTCGGCGTGAAGCAGGGCAAGCAGACATCTGGAAAAATTCTCAGAACTCAGTAATATATGAGTTAATACCAAATAAATGTATCAAAGTTCCTAAAACCTAAAACTAAAAAACCTAAAACAAAAACCTAACTATGCACACGCTTCTAAGTTTGGCCCTGTTAGAGTGGCAAAAGAAATATTAATGTCTCCAGAAAGTTTTCTCAAAAGGAATCCCAATGGGGATGAAAATTGCCATGATGCTGCCACCAACAGAAAAGTGCTTCTGAATCACTGTAACTTAACCTGTATGGTGGAAAAACCAGAAGATCAGGACGGAATCACCACCCTTTTCCCTTTTGAGTGAACACTGATAAAATACTTGTCAGCTGGAAATCATCTCCCTATTCCCCACAACAGACCAAAATCAAGTTATTTGAAAGATCAATTTAATAACATCAAGTAATTCAGAAAAAAATCCAACTCAGGAAGAATGCTGTGGTCTTTTTTCTTCCTATTTGTGACTATGCCTGACCAACAAAAGTTGACACTTCCCCCTGATCTAATACCTTTGAGAAATTCATGATTATTGTTGGAATCATCTTCAAGTATGAAGGTACTGAAGGTGTGTTATAAAGGTTTTAAAAATCTAAACACCTAATTATTAAGACATCAAATCAAGTTCCCATTCAGAACCATGCACATATGCTTAGTAAAAGCGAAGTCAACAGGACCGTGCTTCACTGTGTCTGTGATGAAAAGTATTCAAAATCACAAAAAAATCCTTACTATTGGATTTGTTTTAGCAAATCATGTTTGATGACATATGAGTGAGGCGAATTTTGGTAATACGTACCCTGACTGTACAGCGCATACCTGACATGGTACAGTAATCCTAAGCTATCTGAAGAGGTTTATAGCATGCAAATTAATGAAAAAATGACTTAAAGAAAGAGTTCAATTAAGCCAGTTTTGCTTCATTTAACTTCCTAAGAAAGTCTTAAAAATCCATTTGTCACAAAATGTTGCATAAAATTTTTAGTATTAACTTTTCAATATGTTAATTCAGAGTATTAAGGTAAATTACCAGAATTTTATTAAGAAATTACTCTCAGAAAGGTTGGTCTGCATACGAGAGCCCCGCAGAGTTCTCAGCTACGGAGCTAGAACGGCAACTCCGGTTCAGCCGGTAAACCAATTAAGCACTGGGTAATGCTTTTAAAATAGGGGGAAATGGAGATTTGCTGTGCCAGACTCGTATTCAAATCTTTTAATTAATTTTCCCCTGATCATTACGTCAGCTGCAATCTTCTTGCTTTGAGCTTTCGGGGTACTCCCGAGTTGCAGCAACACCCCGCAGTCCCGCCTGGGTAGGGAGGAAATCCTCTCCTGCCCCTCCGAAGCGGGGCTGAGCAGGTCGGCCTCTCCTTCACCCACCTGGCTCCCGATGCCATCCCCTGCACCTATCCTGCTGCCTCTGCTCACCTTCCTTCGTGCACCTCGTGTCCTAGAAAAGCCTCCCAGCTGAGCGTGCCCGTCTGCTCCTGCAGAAGAACTACGCTCCCTGGAAGCCTCTAGCTGACTAACAGGAAAATAGCATACAAATAATTTTAATATTTAGTGTATAATGTGCAAATATTTTGTCTTGATACAGAATTTTAAATAATCGTACGTCACTGCAGATGATGCAACAAATCCTGAGCTGTTCTGGCATTTTATAGTCAGAGATTGAGAAAAAAATCGGTTAATAGCAAAATCCAGAGCAGCACACAACTCAGTGCCTCCTGCCATGTTCTTACAGGAGTCTTATGGGTTAAGGGTTATTTAACTCATTACCCAGTTACTTCTCCATTCATTTGGTGCACTTAAAAAGCAAATTGTAACGGAGCCATGTTCCCATAGTAGATTTAAGACACCACTGTGGTCTAGAAACTACAACACACAGACATTTCGTAACCAGCTTCAACCAACAGACTTACATAAAGCACTCGGTGGCAACAACAGAAGTTGTAATGCAAAAATAAACCCCATCTGCTTTAATATTTAATGGAACTACCCAAAATGTTTTACTAACTCACCGTCAAATAATTTATTAGTTTATTTATTAAGAGGATTCATTTAAAACTTCCCCATACAACAAAAGGTATCAAGTTCCCAACCCAGTCCTGTACTTCACTCGATAAATAAGCACGGAAAACAAACAAAAGAGAACCGCTTGGGAAGTTTAATGATCTGAATCTTGAAAAAACACATATCCAGGTAGAGAGCATGCAGAGGTGAAGAGCTGACCATCCCACAGCAGCAGCAGGAACACGTCCTAAGCGTGCTGCTGTCCTGTCCACCACGCAGCTCCGCTCCCCTCGCCTGTACAGCCCGAAGCTGCCGGGTTCAGCCTTCCGTGGGCACTGGTTCGGAAAAAACTCGGTGTTTTAGCAGAACAAAGCGGGTGTCAGAGAGCACCGGGATACCAGGCAGGCCACAGCAAGACAACTGCAGAGTGAGGGCCACAGCGGGCGCCCCCCAGCTCCGCACCCCGACGCACCGGGGGTAAGCCCACACTCGGAGCCTCGACCCGCTTCACTCCCTGCACATCGAACATCGTGGTCAGCACTGGCCGGATCTGAAGTACGGCAAGTGACAGTTTCAAGGCTTTCAGGATAAAAACATCTGGTTTTGCTACCTGCTGAACGTATCCGAGTATATAACTTCTACCGTCCTCAAGCAGAGATACCCCGTATCTTTCTCCGTAAACATATATACATACAAGAACAGTTAAGATACTCTCTGGTGTTCAAAAAAGGCAGATGATAAATGTGATACAACCGGTTTTAATCAAGATCAAAGCTGGAGGAGAATGCAGACAGACAGTCTAGACTGCTCTACTTCTGAAAGCCTAAGCATATAAAGCAACATCTGCAGAGAGCATTAATCACATTTAGTCTCCCATCTTATCACCTCCCAAGCAAGCAGAAACAACTTTTACTTAAACATCATATGCTTATATATGACAAGCATTTTTAATTATCTTTAAATTAGATATTTATCACTGATTACAAAGCTGTTACACTGACTTTGAAATATGCTAAGGCAATCTTAAAAATACTTGCATGGTTCCCGGGATAAAGGGTATGGGGGCGGACAGGACAGAAGAAGTGCTGGGAAGGGAACTTACTGAGCAGCAGCAGAATTATTTTCACACTCCGGGTAGGAAAAGGGAATTTTCCAAACATAGAATCAAGTTCTGATTTGCTCACCTGCATTTAGGACCGTAACTCAGCAGGCAGCAATGAAGTGTAAGATGTTTTCTATACGCAGTTTTCTTAGCTAGCTCTGGGAAACGATCTGGGAATACGGATTATCAGCTCAGCTCCTTTTTGATTTTTGTCTATAAAAAAAGATCAGCTTGCCGATACAATTACGAGGGGAACTAAAAATCAGGGAGGTGGTGCATATACAGATAAGGAATATCTGTGTGATTTGATACGCGCCCCTTAATATAAAGATTATCTATTCCTTGTGCACCTTCGTTTACTCTGCCTACATTCCGCTCCGTTCTCACTTATGGTTTTGTACACTCACTAGTAACCATTTCATTTCTTTTATTAGGGCCTTGCATCAAAAGTTTTTCCTTCTGCCAGCATTTTCCCATACTCCCTGCTCCAATTAACCTTCCATTTAGGCCAGTATTTGTCATCAAAAGTGCTAGGAAATTCTTATTAGTGCTACCTAGAAAACTCCCTTTAATCTTGCAGGCCAGTCTCCAGCTTAATTATGCGAGTTCAAACTTTTTGGAGCCGAACAGATTACCTGCCTTTCAACAAGAGCTTGGGAGAGACCTGTCCACAAAAAAAGCATCAAATTATCAATCTGTGACAACGGCTGTGAAGATCTACAACATTTTAAAGCCAGAGGAACGAGGAACCGCAACCAAGCTCAAGTTTTTAAACAACCACACAGCCCAGGGAAGTCTAATATAATACAGCAACCAATTCAAAATTTATGAGTTTTACTCAAAATCTCAAGTCTTAAATTTCTCAGTTAAAAATAGACACTGTCTGTGATCTCCACTTCTTCCAGATTGACTGAAAATACTGATTTTTAATACTGTTTCTAAGACTTCTGATGCCAGAAACCCCTTCTCCTTGTAGATACCTGCTGGTCATCACGCTGCTTCTTAAACATTTTGCTTAAGATCGAGATTGGATCGAGATTTCTTAGCCCCTCATTAACAAGATTTGCAGATGAAAACATTCTGGGAGGTTTTTCCAAATCCTTCCCCATCTGTCTACTTCACTTCCAAAGTCAAAGCTTCAAACCGGACGTTTTCTAGCAATAACCTCACCGATACTCCAGGAACATACTCCCACACCGAAGCAGTTGACATTTCATCGAAGGGAACATCGCAAGCATCAGAGCTTTATTCTTCCTGCACATACAGGAGCAGCAGCAGCCTGAAGCTCTGCAGCATTGGAGGAGAGTTGTAACTCATCTGCCCCTGATCTATTTGAAGAATTACCTATCTTTAGCGCTAACTCTGACCTCCTAACCATGCAGTGTAACAGAGGGATCCTCTGCACGCCTTTTGAGGCACCTTCCCCTGGGGAGAACAGGGTGCTCTGAGAAACGTCCTAATACACCGTGGGTTGAGTTTAGCCCTTCCCCTGGAGGAGATGACAGTCAGCAGGACGTCCTGCAAGGCTGCCAAGGCAGCAGCTGGGTGGAAAAAAGCAGCAAGAACAGCAGATCAGAGCAGCACTTAACAGATCAGGGTGGCACATGCAATGGGCGTGCAGAACAGAAAGCCATGTGGGATGCTGTTACTTCACCTGCCCACCTCACAGCACCACACCAAGGCAATCTCATCCTGCTCAGCTGTTTCACTTGCCTATGTGATGTGTTCCACCACAACAATGTCAGGAAAAAGAGAAGTATTCATGTAAAGCAGGAAATTGTACACACTGACAGAGCACTGCCGAGGCGCTCTCAGAGCTCAGCTACTCATCTTCAAAAACACGGAACTGGTTTTGGCTGCAGAAGTTCTCACCGTGCCTAATTTTAATTAGATAAACTCGACAATAATTAGAACTAGACAGACCACTTTTGGGTTGTATCTAGAAGAGAAAATTTAGTTTCTATCATACTGCAACCATATAGAATCCAATTTCTATTAGCTGGTCAATATTTTTTCATGTCAGAACAATACGGCTATGCCACTGACATTTACCCCTACGAGTCTCAGGAGCATCTTAACCTCCACACGTTCCTGGGAAGAAAGAAAAGCTCATTCCTACTGGGAACAGCACCCGATGCCCTCCCGGGGAAGCACGAATAGCCCCGGTGCAGCAGGCGGCGATCCCCCCAGGCGGCCCACCGCACCGCTACCCGCCAGCCACCCATCTAGCTGGGTTCATTCACAAGTAACAATTACCTTTTTTTTTTCCTTCTTTCCAGTGGAATAAGGAACGAACCACCTGCCCTAAAAGCAGTAACACCACGGCTACATAAAGAAAACTCGCAAGTTTTGACACTTATCATCAAGCTGCAAATGGAAAAAAGAAATCCAGAAATCTGTGTTTGAATCAGGCACGTACGTGGCGGAAGAAAACACCACCACACCACTAAAGGCTTCCAGCTGGAAGCACCAGAAGTGCTACTAGAAGTTAATTCCTCTTCTAAATTAACAATTAAGGAAATGACATCTCTTGACCTGAAATCCTGAAGGCACTTTAGGATATGATTTTGACCTTATTCTTCTTATTCAAGCACCCAGCGAAAGCCAGAACATGAATGTTGCCACTACATTAAAACTCTTCCTTCCACACTTTGACAGGTCAGAGTCTTAAACTTGGCCATCAAACACCAAGTTCCACACTCGGAAAAGACTCGAGCAGGATTCCTTGAACATGTTTTCCGTACAAACTCCCCCTGCCCAGTCCCTCCGGTGCATCACAGACAGGAGGACAAAGACACTAGTGGGTATATGCCACGGGTTTACTTCTGGGAGCATCTACCTGGCAGATCATCTGCTAAGAGGTCTTCAACTGCACTTGTGAGAGGTTACAAGAAAGTCAGACACTTCCAGCTGGAGAGGAAAAAGACAGTTCTGAAATTATTCTGCACAAAGGGATACAAAAAGAAGTTTAAATTGTAATTCTGCCTATTAATGCCATCTTCTAGGAAGCACAAATTCAGTAGGACTTCCCAATCTCTACCTTAAGCCATGGTAGGAGTTACATCATTGCTTGCAAATAATAATTTCCCTCAAACTTCCTTAAAAATAGCATTCCACCCACTGCTGATGGAGGCAGAGAAGTATCTCTTTACGGACTACACCGTGAGCTAATGCTAAGTAACTGTAAGGGTTTCTGGTTCCATGGCATTTGGGAAAATAAAGACTCGCCAAGACCACTGTGCATCAGCCACGGCTTTGACCAAGCTGGCAGCAGAGCTCCTCCTTGACCTCAGGAGTTACACCAGCACACAGGATGAAGACCCTATCTCTATGCATTAAGTAATTTTAACCTATTTCACTCAGACTATATTGGCAATAAAGAACCAGCAGAGGCAGAGGATTCAGCATGTTAAAGGAATCTAAAAAGAACCCAGGACGTAGCTATTTTGGATTACCCTGTATCATTTGCAATGTCTTCGCTGCCACCGTGACTGAAGTCACCTCAAAGCAGCAAGCTAAGAGCAAGCAGCACACTCACTGGATATTCTGATGGTGTTTCAGACACACAGAGTCTGAAGACCATTCAGACACCACCCCTGCCAGGATCTCCAGCACACCCACAGGCCAGGCGAGCTGCCCAGCACCAGCCCTACATCCACCCTCGGTCCCCTCCGTGCCCCGAAGGCCCCTTCACAACGCCACAGCCGAGCCCCAGACGAAGCACGAGCTACAGTTTAACTTCTGCCAACACCCAAAGGGAGGCAGGGTGAACTTTGCACAAGGCCCTGGCTGCTGACCCAACTGCTGCAGCCACAGGGCCCGGCCCGAGGCCGGCAGGATGAGGAGGAAGAGGAGGATGACTACTCCCCTTCAGCAGAAGGCCCGTTTATACGGCACCTGTTGGGAGGTGGAACTGAACCTCAAAGCAAGGAGGGGGATGTTTCAAAAGCATCGGGCAGCCTTAACTGGAGGATTACCCAAAGGCTTTGGGAAGGAGTCTTCAAGGATCTGGAGTTACTTCACCTGGAGGCTGCCTCCAAGACCACGTTTCAGTACCTCAGAACAAACCACCCTCCATCAATTTGTCCATCCCTGAATCATTTTCGACTTCCGTATGTTCTGAAGCAACTTCTGGAGTTTAATTACCCATAGTTAATAAATACATGGTTTTTTGCATACAGGATCTTCACTGAACACTTCACTGGAAGCGAGGTGAAGCAGCTGGCCAGCAGGCTGAACAGGAACAAGAGCCAAGCTCTCACGGTGCTTGGCCCCCAAAGCACCCCGAAACACAGTTACGTAGTTATCGGATTTCTGGTTGTTTACATTTAATTTGGATTGGTTTATACGTGTATATACACACACAGGCTTAACTTGCTGTTCCTAGATGGTATGTTTGTTTTAGAAAACAAAGAGAACACATTTCCTTCACAGTAAAACAGAGGCTCTGCAGGTACTGAGGGGCAGGAGGATGCATTTCGGGTGCAGTGCTTCCTTTGAGGTAGCCAGCAATCCCTGTCACACCGGTGCTTACCTTCTTAAGAGACCTACACTTCCAAAGCCGTGTTAGGAGTACCTTAAAGGAAAAGGGAAGCCATAAGCAGTAGTTTAAGGGCTTATAGTGCCAGATGCTCTTTGATGGAGCAGTTCGTCTGTTCAGGCAAGAACAGGTGTTTCTCTTGTCTCAAGTAAGGAATTCATTCAGCAGTAAATTCTCCTGGCAGTCCAGAAGAACATCAAAGCCTCACAACTGCCAAAAAGGTTACGGGAGAGCTCTCCTGCCTTGCCTGCTCAAGCTGTTTCTTCTGCAGTAGTGGAGGAGTACTTAGTGAGATGGTTTCTTAGGCACTTGGTTATGACTGACAGGAGAGTAGCCTTTTTGAATGAGAACAAGAGCAGTTAGGTTTTTCTTTTTGGTTTTACAGGATAATGATTACCTGCAGCTAGTCAGCACAGTCAACAGATACTTGGTAAATCAGTAGCTGAACAGTAACAGCAACTACTCTTCTGCGTAACGCTCTTCACCAAGGAGAGACTGACACCTACCTTCCTCTTGAATGTGTTGACTGGTGAGGTAACAGTAAGACAGACGCGACATTCAGACCGCCTTTGTTTCTTCTCTGGCATTATTTGATCATTTATGCAGAGATACCGAGATGGAGCCTTTCTGCTGGAGGTCAGAAAACGATCTCAGTCTGGTGTGTTGTTGTTCAGAGCGAGACCATGGGGGCCTGGGGCCGAGAAGTGCCGTGGCAGCGTACCATTACAGCTTTGAAGGTTCCCAAATATCCTCTGTAACGCGATTTAATGCCATGAACTTAGGTATCCGAGTTCCCGGTACAGTCAGCAGAGGAACATGGCACTCTTAACTGCAGAGCGCTGCCCTGAGCAAATCAACAGACAACTTAGAGCACGAACACAAGTTCCTGCCAACAACAGCTGAATTCCTAGGCCTGATACCTCCATCCCCTCCATCCTTTCCAAGCTTAAGGCCATCCCCTTGAATTATCATGTTTTTTTTTTTGTTCTTTGAGGGAAAGCACATACTAGAGAAGAGTTCACCCTCCAGGGGAAGACACGTGAAAGCTCTGGAAATTGTGCATAAAAGCTTACTGTTTGAGAGCTCAGCAGCTCAGAAAAAGGGGGCCCAGGCATTCATCACCTCACCAGCCTCAGAGCAGTCAGATTCCACATGAGGCTAATTATTTGACCATGGAAATTTACAGTCACGCATCTCCATTTGTCTCAACCTCTGTGTCTGTAGGTGCAACCCTCTGGCAGCCTGCAATCAATCTGCCTCCTTTCTTGCACAAAAGAGACTGCTTCACTGTCCCAAGCTGGCTGAAGACCAGTGTAAGTAAGGAGGTAAAGCATTGCCTGCCCATTTAATGTTCCGAGTCTGCTTGGAAAAGGATCTCACCAGTGCCTTGTCTGTCTGTGCTTCCAGTGCCATTATCTCGTCCTTCCTCCAGAACTTACCAGCACCATCCGTAGCTCCCCAAATTCCAGAAAACCCCAGCAACAAACACTGCTCAAAGGGACAGGGGCAATCCACAGAGATGAATACAAAGGTATAAATAAGATTATGCTCCCAGGACCAGGAGAATAGAGGGAAGGTGAACAGAAAACATACACTGAGGCTTTCACTTTATGGTGGCAGAAGTCCTTATGTTAGCTCAGATGTGCTTAGCAGAAGCCATCACCTCAGGAGAGAAAGGGGTTAAAAATTCTGCTTCACACAAGCAGAAACTTAAACTTCACTGTCAGTTGGAAACAGGCAAAGGAACAGATGTGGACAGTAATGGCCTGGGCTCAGGACATCAGCTTCATCCTTCCCTAAAAGGAAGGCTGGTTTTGGGCTCAGCTGGAAGAGACCACAGATGGGGAAAAATCCCACAAAGATGTCAGGTTTCAGATCATACCTAAGGTAAGATTCCTCCATGCTTCTGAAAGTGACAGGGACTTCTAGTCATGCTTTATTCAGAAATTGAGAACACCGCTACTGGAGGCCAGTTTATCTCTTACATCTGCTGCTGATACTTGGATTACAATATGGGAAAAGTCATCACGTGGCCTTCCAGAGAAGGTTAAAAGCCACATGATGCTGAACAGCCATAGAAAAGCCTGACAGTTATTCTCCCAGACAGAGAAACAAAAGGCTGAACAGTTCAGGTAGCTGCCTCAAAGCCTCGGTGAGCAGCTGAACTGCAAGTATCTGTGTCTCCCCACCACCCTGACTTCTCATGGGGCCACATCTGTCCCTTGAAGGACGTGTGCCCTGCTGCCTAAAGATTTCCCTGCTTTATGGCTTTTGCCAGCTCAGTTACAGCTGCTTTGCATGCCCGATCACCCTGGGGTTGGCGTGTTCATCTGCCTCAGGGACGCTCCGGGTCAAACAGTACCAGCACCTTGCTTCTGACGAGCGGCCCCATGCTTATGGAAGCTGGGAGATGCTCACAGGTCGGGTGGTTACGGCCAGGATCTCCACGTCCTTAGTCCGACAGGACTCGCTGAGTGTCAGGGCTGCTTAGCTGGCATGAAGAAAAATAAGTCACCAGATGAGCTATTCTTCTCTAAGTGCGATTACTGTGCTTAGTGTTTTGAACTGCGTGCATTCAGTCATTATAGCAAACGAGATGCAACACTTTAAGGACCTCTACTGTATTTTTCCCCATCCTTTGCGGATCTTTGAGGGCTGTCCGTTCTCTGCTTGAAGCCAATCTTTACCAGACTTCTTGCATAAAGTTTGTGCCTGCCTGCTGAGGGTACGTGTCTAGGACAACTTGTAGACAAAATTCAAGGAGCACAAACTAACACTAAACACTAACACTAACTGAACGCTGCTAAGATTGTGTGGCAAACAGGCTTTCAGAACTGTTTGCCTAAACTTGAGCTATAACTAGATTTTAGAGCTCACTGTAGCCTGCACCTCTTACTTGGTTCCTACCTCGCTGTTACCTGTGAACCTGGGAGATGGAAGTGAATTTTATCACCAGTTCCTTCAGCTCATGTTGCCCAGAGGCAGGCTCCAGCTCCACCAGTTTGCACCACTCTGGAAGCACGGGAACGGTGCCCTCCACTACCTGTGAAATGCCTGCCAGAGCGATGGAAGAGAGCACAGCTCATTTGAAGGACGACCGTGAGAGCGTACACTGCTCCAGTCCTGCCTGCTCTCATACGCAAGCCTAACTCGTCCACACAAGGGAGGAGAAAATCCTGCGACAACAGCCATGCACTGTGGTTCGCAGAACCACTCCAAAAAAGTGAAGCAAGTTCTTTTTAAAGTTGTTATTAGCAAAGATAATTATTTTTGTCATTTTTCCTTTCTTGCCCAGTCTGTATAGAGAACAGTCCTATTGAACCCTCACATCATGTCCCTGGACAACTCATTTCCTAGGTCGATTCGTGCCGAGTCACTGCCAGCCCTCGTCCCACCCATCTCCTTCCACACTCCTCTTTTACCCCAGCTCTGGTCCTCATTTCATACTGCTTGCAGAAAGCCATTTACAATTCTTCCAGGTCACTTCTGATGGTTCAATGAATTTCATCAGCCCAGCACAACGTCAGAGAGCGATGAGGGCTGAACCAACAGCAAAGCGCTCCGCCACACAGCAGGTACGTGGCTGAGGAAGAGGACCTGTTGCTCTCCCAGTCCTCTGATCCATTTTCAGTCCACGTCCTACATAAATCGAAGCTGACTACCACAAGACTCCAACACTGAAAGGACTTACCATGTGATATTTTTTCATTACGTAAAATTCGTGAAGTCTTGACGCTATGTCAAATAGAGAAGCTAGCTAAAGCTAGAAATGTAATTTGGGAGTGCCACACAATAGAAATTAAGTAATGACACTTCAGAGATGCCTGGGAAAAGAAAACATTTAACTTCTCATATATAACTTCGTACCACACTGAGCAACATGGTCTTCTCAGAGGCAAGAAAAAATATCCAAATTGATTTTGATTAAAAAAGGACAAGTGAGCCTGAATGGCTACATGAAGAGATACTGGCTGTCAGCACTAACAGTTGGAGCAACTGGAACAAGCCTTTTGGACAAGCAGAACCTAATTAGCTGCTTTATAGAGCTGACTGAACTACTGGAGGAGCAATTAAAAAGCATCTACTTTGTTGGCTTGCTTTTGCAACTCGTTCCATTACCGAGCCTCTGCTTCCAAATGACTTTTTCTACTTGGCTGTCCTGCCTAATGACGGCCCGAACAAGTGAAGTCTGACACATGGGAGGCTCGACTTATCTGCAACAAGGGTTTGCAGTTTATTAGCAACGTTCCAAGAGTTCTCCAAGTCTACAACAGACTGCATGGTCAACGTGTCCAGCCGTACTTCATAATGGTTTTCTTAGACAAGCACTGAGTTGCAAACAAGCTGCTCTCTTGGCCAAGTGTTGGGCTGACTGTGGCTAGAAAGATGACACAGGGAAGGAGAGCATGAAGTTCAGATGACCAACTCAAGCTCCTCTACAACACACCTTGTCAGCACGTAAATATCCTGAAGGTCCTTCAAAACCAAACTCACAAGATGATTACACTGAAGTGAAAACTACAGATCAGTTTTCTGCACAGATACCATTCCTTGTTTCCACTGCAAATGAAAGAGCTTCCAACACCAAAATATTTACAATAATGGAGAGGGCAAAGCTTCTGGGATTACTACATTTCAGAATAACTGGCAAAGCAAGGTTCTAGAAAATCTCCATCAATCAGCCACCCAACTAAAAAAAGCTCATCGCAATCTATTAGGCATCAATCTCCTTCCAAAACTGTAGGATTACATGTTCCACCAAATTCTAACATTTACTCATCACCGATTACATAAAATCCAAGGATTATTCCATTTCTGTTCTCGCAGATCCTTCGAGTAACATCAATACCACCATTTAGCACTTTGGGTACATATTCTCAGCGCTCGAGATGAAAAAAGAACACAAAAACCGAATCTGTTTTTATAGCTGAATCCTCCTGACAGGCTGCTGAAGATGGTTCTCCTCAGGATATGCCACAGATGATTTTCCTTCTGATCATAACTGTTCCCAACTCGAGGAGCAGGATTACTGATTTAAATCTATTTTTTCGTAAATTATGTATGTACAGCCTCTGTGTAGATAGTCTCAAAAGCACAGTATGGGGATGCTAGGTATGAACAAAAGCTTCTGCCCTCACATTCTGGTGGGACACAAGAGGACAAGGACTAACTAAATCCTTCTTCCTTCCTCAGACAAAAGCTCCTGAACATTCGTCACCAGATATCCCAACAGCATTCAGATGTGTTTTCTGAATCACTGCAACTATCTTATTAAAAAAATATCATTAAATCAGCTTTAAAAATCAGTAGTTGACAGGAGTCATTATCCATCTCATAAAGTGGACAAAAAGGGGATTTAAGTTCAACCTGTCAAAAGCACGACTCCCGCTTTGACTGGCCAGAAGCCAACTGAAACGAGTTCTGCTTTATTGCCATCCACCGGAGCGTTTCCAAACCACAGGGCAAGGCCGTTTGCACGCTGAAGGGTCGCATTTTCGACGATGGACCCGCTCCGGTCCCCGTGGAAGAGGAAGCGAGACCTGAGCGCTCTCGGCTTCCCTGAAAGCCTCTGACCTAGCAGGGCGCGGACTCGGGGTTTTGCCACGTGAGCGGGGACAGATGACTTTGGGCAAACCGCCCCACACCTCGGGAGGCTGTCCCACGGGTGCAGGCTGGTTGTTCCGTTTGGGAGAGGGGCTGGGGGACAAGGGCAGGGCTGGGAGCAACAACAGCTTCTGGTTTTACTAACCACCCTGCAGGTTATTCGTGGTTTCAGATCCTTCTTGTAGTACATAAGAGCTAATCAGGATCTATATGGGTAAGGTTAAATGAGGCTCAATTTTTTTTTTCCTTCAGCCCAGTATATGCCACAACCTGCCGTTAAACAAAAGTTAATCAAGCCGTAACATTTTCAAAAGCCTTTTAAAAGCAGCTTTTTGACAGGCTTTGTGCTAAATGAAAGGATATACAGCAATACCTAAGGATAACTCACAAAACAGACTCCCTCACTTTAAAGAGCAGATTAAAATAAAAATATTTGAGCAATGGTCTTCTCTAGGCTACTTCTAAAGTAGCCTGATGAACAAGTGAAAAATAGCTGGTCTAATTTCGTATAAAAAGCGCACTGATTCAAACAACTGCATGCAATTTAAAACTATAGCAACTTTCACAGCCTTATTTTTTTTTTCAACCCTGAAACATGGAAATATTTGAAGAAAAAACTTCCATCGTGTAATTGCTCTGAGCTGGAGAGAACTATCTGTACCATCTCCTGACAAACACTACCAAAAATGTCTAAAATTAACAGTTACTGCAAAGTTTAATTTTGTCTCATACACTTAACAGCATAGCTGAACAACAAAACTCAGCCCCGTCCCTGTTTATGAGCAACTTTCCCGTTCCTCGAAGGAAAGCTTCGCATGTTAACAGGCCTGATAAAGAGACCAGTTATATTTAAACACTGCTTTTAAAGACTGATTCAAATTCATCTTAAATGCTGATATTGAAATCTGAGTATTCAAAATACAACAGACCAGCTGAAGACCGCTGCTATCATTTAGGTGGTATTTAGAGACTAGAGATTAGTGCTACGGAGATGAGATTAAAACTCTGGACCTGAAAAAGTAAGAAATAAGGTCGTGCTGTCGCAGCTTCACCTACCAAAAACCACCTCCTCACCATCAGGCTGTAAGCCGCCACACAGAAGGAAACTGCTGCAGTGAATTTAAAATCAGCTACGCAAGCTAGTAAATGAAGGTCAAGGTCCAGCTATAGCGTGTGCTTGGAGCAGAAGGGACGCACCCGGAGCGGGAGGCCAAACACCGAAACACCCAGAGGCAGCCCCCAGGGCCCACGCAGCACCCACGGGTGCTCGGCAGCAGCGATGTCCCCTCGGCAGCCTGCAGGGGTGGCCAAGCATGAGCCCTGTGAAATGCAACAAGGACAAAGGCGAAGAGCAGAGCCCGGGGACACAGCCCCCTCAGAAAGGGGCCTGCAGGTTCGGTGGACAAGGCACTGCTTTGAGCAGGATGCTGGAGGTGACCCCCAAGGACCCAAGTTAACCCACACCCCTAGGATTTTTCTGAAGTTATTTCAAAGAGGAAGCTCCCGTTTCCATTCAGAGCCACTGTGATGAAATTACCTTAAAAACAACACTAAACATGGCTCTGTGAGTGTTCTTCTGGCCTCAAAGCGCACGGGCTTGCGTTGTGCCCCCCGTTACATTTGCTAAGCAGGACTGTGGCTCAGTTTGAACACTGACAGTGATCTGGGGTTTGTGCTCGCTCTGCAGCCCCATGCACTAACAGGTTCAGAAACAGTCACCAGACAAGTCGCAGACCGTCTCTAAAACGCTCTTCAGGGCTGCCGCCAATCACAGTGAAATCACCACGTTGCCTCCCCTGCTCCATTTTTTCCAGGATACAAGCTGCACGTTTACCCATCCTCAGAAAAAGCTTGGTACCTTTCAGAAAACACAGAAATCATACCACAAACACTTTGACCACCTTTTTTCCCCCCCTTTTCTATTTCTAAAAAGGATGGAGATACCCACCCAACTTCCAACTCCAGCTGGCACAAGGAACCGTGCAGCTGCAGGTTCAAAGACCAACTCCTTCCTGGTGAAAGGGCAGCAATACACCGAACGCATACCACTTTGCGATGGAAAACAGAGCGTTAGAGCTAGAGAAAAGCAACCAAATTCTGAGCGAAGATTCTGATCCCGTTTAAATAAAGTCAGACGTTTTCTGAAAACAAAACCTTCAAACGAAACTGGATGTCTCAAGTCACTTCTCAGGCATCAGCCTCAGAGTGCATCCGAGTTAAAAATTAAACCAGCGAAACGCAACTCACCTGCTGTCAGCACTCTGGGGACAGTGGAATTTTCCCAGCTGAGAGAGCCTCACTTGGGCACGCAACAAAACGAGATCAGAGCACGATACCTAGCTCTTGTAAGTGCCAAATGCCACGTTCGTTTTCAGCCCAACTGCTGACCATCTCAAAGCTAGGGGAACAGAAGAATTTGGGAAATGTTCTTCTGCCTAATTTTACCCAAGACCTAGCATTCCTAAAGCACTGACTCTTCCCAACTACCCTGCCCTTCAGTCAGTCGAATTCCCTAACTAGAGACAATGTTTCCCTCGTGTAATGAAACACTAATAAAAGCATTTTGATGTGTTTTGGAACTTCTCACATGCCCATCACCGTTAAAAGTGTACATGGGGTTTCTTTTACAATTACAGCATTCCCAACTGAATTACCACCTAAGTACAGCTTCATACAAATCCTTAGAATTTAAGCTAGAAATTATACCTTAACGAAAAGTGATACAAGTGATAGGACGATAGGGAGGGGAAATGGCCTCAAGTTGCACCAGGGGAGGTTCAGGTTGGATATTAGGAGAAATTTCTTCACTGAAAGGGTTGTGCAGCAATGGAATGGGCTGCCCAGGGAGGTGCTTGAGGCACCAGCCCTGGAGGTCTTCAGGAAACGTGTAGGTGTTGAATTTATTAGCATGGTTTAGTGGTGGACTTGTCAGTACTAGGTTAAAGATTGGACTAGGTGATCCTAGAGGCCTTTTCCAACCTGGATGATTGTATGATTCTGTGGAAATAAGGAAGGTGATAAGCAGCTACTTAAATTACTTCAAGGACGTGTGACCTTCTTTCCTACTAAAGGTACTCAGCATGGTATGAAGGCCAAGTCAGTGAAGTTTAACAGTTCCTAGCAAACCTTCTCTGTGAAGAACTCAAGAGTAACACTGAAATTAGTGCTACACTGTGAAGTCACCAGGTCTTTAGGTTACACAGCCGTCACTCACACCGTGGCTGGCATCAATACAATCTCAAGTACGTCACTTGCTCATTTTTTCCGTAACAGAGCTTCTACCTGAGAGCAACAGTGGCCCGCTGCATTGAAAGGGTCAGCACAGAGAGCCGCAAAAGCAGAGTTGAAGGCTGCCATCCTGCTCATCCTTCCTTCACCGTGACTCTGGAAATGGAATTAATTTGGCAGAACCACGGAACAGAAGAAGATAAAAACAGAACATGCGTTCTTTCACCAAACTCTTTAACATAACTCAGCTTTTTTGACAGCACCCAAGTAGAGGTGGGCACGGAGACGTTCCTCACACCTCCAACACCCAGCCTCAGCAGATCCCACCCTAATAACAACACCAGGGCTACCTCAAACTGCTTCTGGCCGCAGCAACAGGCAGCCTTCCCACAGCTGCTTCTTGCATTTCCACGTGTTTTTCAAATACCTCTAACCACATAACCAAAGATTTATGCCTCCAGTTAGTAAGCGAATTGTCTTTTTCTCTCCCTAGCCAGACTCCTTGCTTCCAGTTCCTACTCTAACTAAAAATTCAGAAGAAAACCATGAACGCTGACCTTCCTCACGAAGAGCTACTTCACCGTGGAAGCATTAAGGAACGGTGCCTTAGCAGTAATTACTGCAGCAGAGAAACCCTTCTCCTCTGCTCTTTCCATGAGCGATTCAAGTATTTGGTGCATCTAACATACGTTTGGGAGTCCTAGCCACAAAGACATGACTGTAAACAGTATGGCAGTAAATATTCATCCTCTGTGGGATTACGCCTAAATACGCTCTGCTGCTTGGCGCTGTAGTTGCAAACTGTTTCTAAGAAAAAACACCACCACCACCCAGACACTGTAGGGGAGAGAAGAGATGCCACATAAAGTCACTGGCATCCAGTAACACTTCAATTTCCATATGGAAATCAGAGGAAATAAGATGTGCTGAATTTTAAGCACCAAGGCAACAAAAACACATTAAGATTTCATCACACAAGAACTTGGCTGTAAAATTTGCAATTTTCCTGATCTTTTTTAAAGAGTTCTCATTTTCAGGAACATCAGATAGCTAACAGACCATGCATTCCACCAACCAGCTAAAGCAGGCATTTGCATTAATCTGCTTTCTGTTAATTAAGCGGTAGAAATGCATCCCCCTTCACCCAGGAATCTCTCCTACAACCAAGTTCCTTGTCAACCTCTATCTTTTTACAGCCTGCCTTGTAACAATTATTCTCTAGATGATTCCCAAGGATAAATGCCGTGGACTTGCTAAGCCTCTGAATCACAGGTCTCCAAAATACTTACTTTTACATATTGTATCCATCTCATTTGTCTGTATTGTAACAAAAACGTTACTACCACCTCTTAAGATATCTAGGGACTATACATACAAACTTGGCAACGATGACTTGAAAGAGATGTGAATTCCAATTTCAAAGAGAAATAGGCTATGGGAATTGGAAGCCAAGCACCATCAAAACCAGAAGCATAAGAGGCAAAGGCTGGAAGAGAAGGTGGAATCACCAAGAACAAAAAACATTGGAGTTGCTGCTATTTTTTCCCCTACCTTAAACTAAATCAGGATATGATAAAAATGCACTGCTATAGTTAAACAGGGAAAAAAAAAAGTTATTTTTCTATCCTTGTTTACAATCTGAACATATCACTCTAAGGGCTTTTGCCCCTAAATTGTGGCAAGATAGGGGAAAAAAAAGGCATTCAAATACTGTCCATTAAAACCAACTGAAAACTATTATTCACAACAGCAATAATTACTTTCTTGCACTCCTATTTAAGATAAAACAGCCTTTCCCTCACACATAAACCTCTCTCCCTCCCCTCACATTTACACAGCACCTAGCATTAAATAAGCATTAGCTTATTATTTACTTCTCTATGAAAAGAAGGTTTGTATCTGAAGGATAAGCGTGTTAGTAAAACCAAGACAGCAGCACCTCTCTTGAAACATTTGTCAAGTGGAGTTCTACTAGAACCATGTTTATATGTTCCAAGGCAAAATTAACACCATCACACGTATTTTTCATAACCTAGAAGGTTTAGGGTTTGTAAACTGTTAACCATTGGCAGATTATACAGCATTGGTTATAGATCAAAATTCTGTTACTCAAGGTCTAATATCAACCTGGAGCCAAAACGTTTTGTGGACAGCATTACGTTCACATCCATGGAAATGGATCCACGCGTGGAAGCAGCATTAAGCAGACTTACAAGTCCTGCTCTGAACAGGAGCATCAAGGCTGTTGTCGCTGGGAATACGCCAGCACACTTGATACAAAAAAAAAAAAGAAAGCACACACTGATTAAAAAAGGCAACTTGAGCAGGACTTTGTTTTACAAGTCGTACTAAGTCTGAAGTGTTTTATTGCCCTGCCTTGCAGTCAGGTTAGAGTCCAACCGCGCTCACGCACGGCTTGCAGAGAACCTACCAGCAGAGACAACTCCACAAACACTACTGCTAACCTTTGGGCAGGATTTTCAAGTGCTGTGAAGCTAGCAATGAAGTGAATGTAAAAAAAACATTACAGTAGTAAAATTCAGCAATGGAAGTCCCATCTCCCACCCCTCGATTCCTCCCGAGTACCTGAGCACTCGGCTTCCGAGCCTGTCGCGGTATCTTTGGCTCCAGGAGTGCCAGCTAGATGCCTGGGGAAAGGAGTAATTTCCCCTACTAACAGCTGGTGTTAGACAGGGAGAATAAAAGGAAAATCAAAGAATAAAATGTTCCCCATGCAGTGAAAACACCACTTTAGCTACAAAGGTACCTCTGATTTGTCATTTCCTCTAGAAAAACTGCTCAAGGCCCTCTGAGAGGCTCGAGGCTGACCTGGTGTTGGGGGGATAGGAGCAGGATGTTTCTGAAGCATTTCCTTCAGCTTCAGCGACTGCTAGCACGAGCCCCGCTTACATGAGTTTTAACAAACTGAGGTCTGGTCCCCTGGAGGAGACTTAAAGCTGGCAAACTGCTCCGCTGACGGCCTCCCAGGCCCCCCAGACAGAGCAGGACACTCAAACAGAGGAGAGGAGGTTTAGGAGATACGAGGTGTAAGAGCAACAAAGAACCAGGAGGAATTCACAACTGGAGCGCCCACAACAGCAGACCTGGGGTAAGGACAACCCACTGCTCCCACCTCGCCCAGCATTTTCAATACACAGGCTGGACAGTCCGAAACAGCATGGAAAGCTGCCGAGGCACACACACACACTCTATTCCCAAAGTTCATAACGAACAGCTCAGCGATCACGGAGGGCAGGACACGGCAACACACTTCCTCGGGGTGGGGAGAGCCCAGGCAGCATGTGAAGGGAAGCGTTCCTCACCAAACACCACTTCATTTACTGGGTTTCTTCTCAGCTCACCTACTGCCTTGCCTCAGCAGAGGCACAGGAAGCACATTCAGTCGTTCAAAAGTATTTTATTACTTCAGAGTTGCTTTTTCATTGTCAAAAATATAGAGAGATATAAAAGGTATATGAGGGGATGCACAGGGAACCGATGCACAGGGGCACTTTGGTGTTTACTCACTGCGCGTTCATCTCACTCTCTTCAGTTAGCACAAAGGCGTGCAACCCTACGTCCACGTTTATGGCATTTGTAGATACCTGGATAAACTCCCGTAACGTCATACAGGTGCTCTTTAGCAGTATTTCCCCTTTCTGACTATGATATTTAAAACTTTCTCAGCAAAGATTATCAGATGTAATTCCCTGGGCATTCCTATACATTTGAAAGACATTCACAGCGTTTCATGTAGGAGTTTATAGGTAATAAAATAAAATGCCTTCAAACTGAGGCCCACTTCCACGCCCACCATAAAGAACAGACCGTTTTCACCCAGTTAAAGAACACGGGTATTCACGGGCTGGGGAATCAACCGCAGAAGATAGCTGCGGCACACGCAGCGAACAGGTCAGGGCAGAAGCCCAGCCCCGGGCCCCGAGCACCCAACACGCACACGGCAAAGCAGCTGGAGGAAGAACCGGACCCCTTCACACCTGAACTCCTGGAGTTCTTCCACCACTGACAATGCTCTTACATAAACAATTCGAGATTTTTTTTTTTTCTTCCAGGAAACTTAATTCTTCCGATCACGATGTTAGAGTGAATCGATCGGATGTGATTTTGAACCTCACCGAGTCACAGTGACCAGAAGAAACACTACTCCAAGCGCCTGTGCTTCACGTTAAAAGCTTACATAATCTTATGATTGTGATCGCAAAAACAACAGCTCCCCGGGAACTTATTCATGTTTACACCTACGGCAGGACTGCAGAAACTAACACTCCAAGTATTAGAGGAGAAAGCAGTTTAACAATTATTAAATACTGGAATACTTGGCGTGTAACACTGGAGCAGCCACCAAAACAATGTCATTAATAGGAAAATCGCAGTTCGAATTGCAGCCAGTTCCTTGGTCATTTAGCAACGATTATTTCTATCTTCACAGGCAAGAGAAACAATCGCTTTGTCTTACCAAGATGAGCAAGAAATCCTAAAGAAAAGCCAGGCTTTGTTGCTTAACAGCTCTTTTTAATACGGCAATGTCAACAAGATCGCTATTCTATGCTCTAGGCAAAAGGATCTTAATAGAAGGATGTGGAAGGGAGAGAGACGTGAAGAACAGATGGCACCAAGCCTTTCAGAAACTGTCACTGAGACGAAGAAAAGTTTCCCTGTAGAGGATATTCCTGATTTAAGAGGAGTGATGTTATTTAAGTTACTTAAAAACAAGGTAAAGGGAAACGTGAAAGTAAAGGGAAACATGAAAGATGTCTTCTAGGGTAGAACAAAATTGTCAGAAGTCATGTTTTGTCTCACAAAAGCAATAAATGGTATGCCCTAACCAAAAAAGAGCTGTGTCCTTCACCTGTTCTGCTATTTCTCTGTCAAAACAGAAAGGATTTGGGGGGTTATTTCTGGCAGCGATCGCCATTTCACAGCACATTTAAGCCCACACGGAATTGATCAATAACACTACAGACATAAGACTAGACTATCCATTTACTAACCACAAGAAAATGTACCGTTCAGCAGAATCCTGCACATTATAACGCTGAAATTTTAAAAGCTATTGTTACACAGATCTCATTACTCCCTGAGACCAGTTACATCGAAAACCTGAGTACTTGTCTGGCAGCTGGCGGACTGATCAACAAGTACACCTTCAAACGCCACCGAGAAAGCCAAAAAAAAAGTGTAAACACACAGACGACTCCAGGGACATTCAAAATGTAAGCAGAAAGTAGCAGGTTTGCCATCTAAACAAACATTAAGGCCGTTACAAGGCTCACAGCAGGTTTTCTGTGAAACTGACGAGCTCTGAGTGGAAATACACCAGCAGTTCCTCCAGCCACTGGTTGCTACCAGGATTTCCCTCCTCAACAAGCGGGCGGGAGCTCTCACCCCACGCTTGGTAGCTACCAGGCGGCATCTGAAACCCAACTTTCACACCCGAAGACAGCGAAATATCGAACAGCGAGATAAAAGCGTTACAAATCACTGCTTTGAAACTGCAAGCGTGCCTTTTCAGCCTCTTTCTCTGCACGCACCTATACATGTGCACACCCCTTGCTATCAGCGAAGGACGAGCGAATGCTTTCACAACAGTGGCTATCCTAAACTAAGGAAGCAGTAACGAAGGTGGCCATCCACCACTGAACAGTCCAGAACAAGAGCTCTAAATTAAGGGGTAAGAGTATTTCAGCTTGGTTATCCTCATTTTGGAAAAAAAAAAAAAGAAACTAATAACCGCATTGCCAGGTTACCAGATGTGACACTAGGTGGTTATGTCTCCACGTTTGTTGCTGACGATTTCTCTGAAATCCCAGCGCTGCACACGTCTGAAGTGTGCTCGTTAGACATTTTTAAGAACCGCGACGAAAACAGCTGCTGCCTTCACAGTTACTGCCATCCCCAAACATTTGCCGTTCGGAAAAGTGATTTCTCCCACCGCATCCTAACCAACAAAATCACCTCTGGCTTTCCAGTGCTGACCCCAAAGCCTTAAATTTAAAGCGACAAAAACAACTTTTACTTACCTGAAGAACAAGAGATAAGAAAAACAGCAAACGCCAACTTAGTAGCAGCTCCCATTTTCCAATGCTGTTAAAACATTTAAGTGACTTTAAGTATCCAGTTTCCTGGGTCCAGCAAGCTGGAAAATCCCCCCTTCTTGCTGAACAGTTGTAAAGCAATCTACAGCAACATCTCTAAAGAGGATAATGTTCACGAAACAGTAAAATCAGGTTTATGTAGAGACTGACGATCTCCCTCCGGCTCTTTCGAGCGAGAATCCGGGTTCAGGGCTGGATATATTTGGAACCGTGTTTCAAAACACACGTGTCATTTGGCTTCTGTACAAACAGTGGCAAAATTTAATTCATAAAAGTATGTTACGAATCCACTAAGAAAAAGAAGTCAGCAATTAAGCCGCCGGACAAGACGAAGTCTCCGAAGAGGCTCCAACTCTGTTCCACATCAAGCTCCGTAAAGCATCCCCGGTGGGTGCCGAGCGCCGGGAGTCGTACCGAGACCAGCACACGGGTCGGGGCTTTCGTCCTGGCTCCCGTTACGCAACATGTAGTGTTTGGGAGAAGAAGAGCAGCTCCATTTCGCCTTCCAACGTCCAAAGCCTCCGAGGAAGAGACGGGTCGGGAGTCCTGCGGGAGGAGGCCGGCGGCTGCACGTGGGCCAGGCTGGGGTCGGGTGGCGGTGCTGCTGAGGGTGCCGAGGGTGCCGAGCAGCACCAGGGCTGGGGCTGGCACCGGCAGAGGGGCAGCCCCGGGGCTGGCACCGGCCCCGACACCGGCTCCCCGCGTCCCCAGCCGCTCAGCCCGAGCTCATCGCCCCCCTCCGGGCCGGCCTTCAGCCCGGGCTGCGGAATGGGGAATTTTTCCTAAGACACCTCCATCCCCTTCCCCCGGGGGCGGCGGGGGGGGGCTGTATTTGGTATTTAAACGAGGAGAGGGCGAAAAAAAAAATAAAAATTAAATTAAATTAAAAACACGCCGCGAAAAGCACGCAGCGCCCGGCCGCCGGGGAGGAGGGCGGCGAGTCCCGGGGAAGCTCCTGAGGGAGGAAAGGGGCTGGGGGGGGGCACACGGGGCTGGGGCAGCCCTGTCCCCCTGTCCTGTCCCCCTGTCCTGTCCCCCCGGCCGTCTGTCGTGCCCTGTCCCCCTGTCCCTGCCGCCCCCCGGCCGTGTGCTCGCCAACCCCTCACGGCCGCCTCTCCTCCTCCCCTCGCCCTACCACAACGGCGGCTGTCTCCCCCTCGATCCAGTCAGGATTTTTTGAGGAAAAAAAGAAAAAAAAAGAAAAAGATTAAAAAATATATATATTAAAAAGGGAAAGAAAGAGGTCGCCGGGGCGGCGCGGAACAGCCCCGAGCCCCCGGCCGGGCTCCCCTGGGCCCTGCCCTAGCCCTGGCCCCGGCCCCGGCCCGCTCCCGGCTCGGCCCCCGACCGCGACCCCCTCGGCTCCCGGGCGGCGGCGGCGGCGGCGCGGCGGAGCCCAACTTTGTCGGTCCAGGAGCGCGGCTCGGGGCTCGCCGAGGCGGAAAGGCCGAGCCCGGGGGTTCCCTGCGGGCGGCGGCGGCCGCCTCTAGAGCCTGCCGAGGGCGGGCGGCAGCTCGGAGCAGCCCTCGGAGCGCTGCTGCTGCCGCCGCTCCCCTGTGGCTCTCTCATAGCGACCCATTCACCGCGCGGCGTGCGGAGCCGGCCCAAGATGGCGGCGCCCGGCCGATTGTTTTTGTTCCCTCTCCTCCTCCCCTCCTCCCCCCCCCCAGCCCCCCGCCGCGCCAGGCCCCTCGCGCGACGCCGGCCGAGCGCGCGCCGCCCCGGATTGACAGCTGCGCGGGCCACTCGCCGGACGCCGCCCGCCCGGCAGGCCCCGCCCACCCCCTCCCCTCCCCTCCCCTCCTCCGCTCTCCTCTCCCGGGGATGGGCGGAGCGCCGGCGGCGGCGCGCTCCCTCCGCCCCTACCTGCGCGCGTGCGCGCGGCCCGCTCGCGTGCCGCCGCGCCCGTGCGCGTTCCCGCCCCGCCTCAGGGCGCGGCCGTTGGGCGCCGCCCGCCCCCTCAGCGCCCCTCAGCGACCGCCGTGAGGGGCCGGCGGTGGCGGCGGCCGCTCCGTGGCGCCTCTCCGCCCGGTACCGCCGCCAGGTGTGAGGGCAGGGCCCCGCCGGCACCTGCTTCTTGTGCCCGGTTGTGCCCCGGCCGTGTGCGTTCACGAACTGGTGTGAGCACACAGCGCACCTCCCGGCGCTTGTGTGAGGTGTGAGCGCGCAGCACGCCTCACAGCACCCGTGTTAGGTGTATCTGCACAACACATCTCACAGCACTTGTGTTAGGTATACCTACACGCCATATCTCACAGCACTTGCGTTAGGTGTTCCTACGCACCATATCTCACAGCATTTGTGCGTTAGGTGTACGCGCCATACACGCATTTGTGCGTATCTCACATCTCACAGCATTTGTGCGTTAGGTGTACCTACACGCCGTATCTCATCGTTAGGTGTACACAGCATCTTTTGTGCGTTAGGTGAGATGCATCTCTCCCACAGAACTAGCTGCTTCCTGCCGCTGGCAGCTTGCTCGGCCTCCCCCCCCCCCATCGCAGCAAACTTCTGTTTCCTATCGTTGTGCGCCCGCTGGCCGCCGCAGCACAGCGGCCTGCGTTGCTTTTTTGTAGTGAGGCAGCCTTCACAAGTCCCCGAGATGAGCACAGCGCTACCTGGTTTTGTGTCCTGTGCAGGAGCAGAACAAGCTGTCCGTGCTCCAAAACGTGAGCATAAAGGAGCAACACCTGTGCCCTGCTCAGAATAGATGAAGGAGAGAACAAGAAGAGTGAATAAATCCCAGTTTTCTCACCTTTGGGGGGAAGATGTGTGTGTATTGGTGCCACTCAAGATACGACACTCTCTCAGTAAATTATCACCCTTAAGGACAGCAGTTCTGTGAAAGTGCCTACTTATTTTTTTTCCATCTTTTTAAATGTATACCGTAAAATATGTTGCCTGTTTCTGAGTGAAAAGGAATACACGTTTCGTTCAGATCTGTTGAACAATGTGGGAAAGCATAAGGGCCTCATAAACACCTGTGCTGGTGAAAGCAAGAAGTACCAAGCTCCCCAAAAGCTGGTACGTTGTTTGCTAACCTCAGACGTGTATTGAATCGCTTCAGATACCTTCCTTTTCAGACTGATGGCATGGCTTAAGGTTTTTGGTGATACTGCGTGGTACTAAATTGGAAGGAATGTTTTTCACATACGTGAATTTGCAACCACGTTAAGACTGAGTAGCACTGCCGAGCTGTGTGAGCTCTACTGAGCCGCAGATCAGCAGAGGTGTTTGGTAATTAGACCTGGTGAGCCACCATTAGCACCTGGATTCAGAGATGAAGAGATGTAGATACTTCAGTCTATTCATATTGAGGTACCTGCTGGGGTTCTTGACCAGGATTCGGGCATCCTTGGCGTTTCTCTGCCGTGTTCAAACACCTACCAACACAAAGTTCATCCTCCAGTGACATTTTTGATTTCAAACATCCAAAGAGTAAAACGAGATGCATGGGACTGTGCACATCTAGAAGCATCAAGACATGTGGCAACGCTTTTTATGCCATCTTTTATCCAGGTAGTTCAGAATGATTTACAAGCATTAATTAATGTAAGTATTACAACACTCCTACTTAATCTGTAGTTTTTAATATTCTTCAATAGCAGAATATTTAAACGTGACCTGTTCTGCAGGTTGTATTTTCCCTTGGCTCAGCTTCTTCAGAATGCTCGTCATGTTGCCACATGAGCAGGAAATTATAGCTAAAAATATTGCTATTGTATGTATGTGTGTGTGTACATATTTTTTTCCATTATAGGCATTAGGTTCACTTTTTTTTTTTTTACTGACAGAATGTAATTTATGTCCCATATTCGCATTTTACTGTTTATATTTAATGCAAAATAACCTAAATGTGTCATCTATATAACATCATTTGCATGAGTGTCATAGTAAGGAAGGAGGTGTCTCTTTCTCAAGTAGCTTATTATTTGTAAGCATGGGTGGTTATTTTGCTTGCAGGATCAGTTCAGCAGAGCAAAGCCTTCTGGCCATCCAGTAAATACTACAAAAGTGGTGACCTTCCGTGTACGGTTGGTCTTGGCAATCGCATGTTTATCAGGTTTGTAGGAACCGCAAATGAAGCGTGTGCTTCTTTCTTTTCCTTCCCCGTTTTGAGGCCTAATGGGACCATGTCAAGTTGTATATGGATTACGATGACTGGTGGTGACTAGGGTCAAGGAGCCCATTCAGACTTTCATACCAGTCCAGGAGCATTATTATAGGTGTTGGTCTGTTCTCAACTCCACTGGTGCTGCATGTAGGCCTTGCATCCTTTGCAGAGCTACCCACTGCAGTATAAGAAAAGAAACAAGTAAGGAGAGGCACAAATATGCTCATTTTTGGTATGCAAACAATAGAAAACATTTTTGTTGCATGGATGCAACACCTTTCCATGGGTTCAGTTACATTGTTAGAAGCACAATATCGATAGGGCTGTATCTTTATTTGCTTCCACTGAATTATATATATTTAAAATAAATTAGGTAGTTTGGTGCAAATAACGTACACACCTTAGCAGAAATTGCTTACCATTTTTGTGAGGTACTTGATGCAAAATGCTTTAAAGGCTTTGTGCTTTTTCTAGGCTCTTGCTTTTATTGCTAGTAAAAGGCTGAGTTTTATCCCAAGTAGACATATTAAATGTCAATACGGTTGCCATCTCCTCTTTCTTTTTAAATGTCTTTTTGCTTGCCTTTCTCATGTGAATTTCAGGGGTGTTTCTCTTTTCTACCTTTTGACTTTTCATTTCTATTTCCCTTTTCCCTTAAACTCCAGATCTTTTTTCCCTCTTCTAAGATCACTCTGTCTATGCATTTTTAATGAATCATTTACTGTGACGTACGAGCACTGAAGATACAATATCAGGGACGTACGCATCTGCAGAGAGCCTGCAAGCAGGAGTAGCAGCAAGATGAAATGGATGTGATCATAGTTCCGTTCTTTTGTTCATATGGGATGGTGCTTGGCCTAGAGGCAGCACAAATATAACTTTCCTTCTAGGGAATAATGAGAAGAATTAAAAAGCTGCAATCTCTCATTTTTCTTTTTCAGAGCACTGCTAGGAATAGAGGATTTCATCTGTGCCTTCGCTGTTCTCACACTTACCACTGAATCGATGCTGTTTACACAGAAGCAGCATTATAGGTAAGAGTCTATTGTGCAAGACTCATTCATAGTCTCCATACAAGCAGTTTAAAATCACAGAATGGGAAACATGGGGTTTATAATATCAGCAGTAACGTTAACAGATACAACCTTTGTCATTACCTCATTAATCTTCCCACACAGTCTAAGTAATTCTTCCTTTAAAACTGGGAAGCAAGAGAGAAGGGTGTTTCAGACACTGACCTTATTATAACCAAAACAAAAATGACCAGAACAGCAAGAAATTAATCTCACTTGCAGGGATCTCCTCCTTACCATTTTTCCTGCTTTTCCAGGCTGTGGGAAAAAGTGCAGATACCGGAGGACAGCTTCATTAAAAAAAAAAAAAAAAAAGTAAATAGCTGCCTCAAAGTTCTTCTTAATTTCATATGAGTATGCATAATTTATGTAAAACTCAGTCTATTTTAAAAGAGTTTTAATACAAATTTTCAGTTTTAGTGGACTGATCAATGAAATCACTATGAATTATTCATTATTTTGCATTTTTTACTGTTCCAGTTGAGATACTTTACAGTTACATAGGTAGCACAGCTTTAAAACACGAGAAAATGTAGAATTAATCAATATTTTAAAATGCATAAAATCAAAAGCTCGCCTATGGTTTGTTTTAGGCTTGTGTCACGGTGTATACATCCATCAAAATTTTCTCCTTATAATCAAACTTAAAAATTTTACGTGTAGCTCTTCAGCCAAGCTGATATCTACAAAGACAAAATAAAATGCATGTTGAAACCGTAGCCCTGTTTGGGATTCAGGTATTTTGGTGTTTAGCTATAGCGAACTCGTTTTATTCGTGTGAGCAGTACTAATAACTACAAATGAATAGGATTTAGCCTGTTGTGTGTTATGTAAAACTATTTACATAGCGAGTTTGTGGGTGAGACAAATTCCCTTTTTAATGTAATCAGATGCAGCCTGTAGACCTACACTAAGATGGATGTTTCCCTGCTTCTAGTTTCAAAACAAACATGTAGATAGAAGATTTTACAGAAATTAACGCTTTAATACAATCTCCATCAAATCACCTTACCAAAAGCTGCACTTATACCAATTAATATATATATATATTTTAATCTGGTATCCAGGGTTTTGTTTCCATTCAATACTTTTGTCGAGATTCAAAAATATCTAACCTATTTTCTTGGAAGACCCAGTGATATTCCTTTCTAGGATTTGCACTATCTTGTCAGAAAAGATCATCTGACCAGAGCTTCCTGTTGCTTTCAGACACTACAATGTCTGTTAGAGTCAGTTTCTTGTTTCACAAGTTTTTATTACTATGGCATGTATCATGCATGATTTCATACTAATTTCGTAGCATAATGACTTTTTTCTAAATATCGTACTATATTCCTCAATTATACTGTGCGATCGTTTATTCAAAATGCCAGTAAGAGTCCGAGATGAATTCTTAAAACCCTAACCTGTATTATGAGAACAAGGTTCTTTGGATCTGTGTAGAAATTTTCCTTGTCAGAATATGGTATCATAGTTTTTACGCCCCTTGGTAAAGAAGAATCTCTGTTCATCGTAGAAACCAAAAGTGCTACAACATTGTAATGTTTTCACTATTATTTTAGATGAACTCTTAAAATGTGTTGCAACTTTTTTCTTTGCTACAGTGACCTGACAGTGGTACCAGATTTTTAAGAGTATCTCTATTGTACATACTTAGTGCTTGTATAATATGAATTAATAATTGCATATTTTAGACTGACAATTTGTAATTAAAAACTCATAAGAAAGTGCCCCTGCTATTTAGAGTATTAAATTGTGTGCTGCTTTTTCACATTATTTTGATAATACGACTTCTGTTTCTTTTGAAACAAGGGCAATGCTTGAATAACTGTAATTACTCAGGGTGTCAAACCGTACAGAAGCTGCCTATGATGACTGAGAAGTGGGCAAGATCAGGACAGTTGGCTAATTTTCCAAGCTGTGATGTGGGATTTAACTTGAGTTTAACTGCAAGTAGGATATGTTTTGGGTTTGCTAAACAATACTAGAGGAGTGTAAATGCACTGTCACAGGCAATGATGCAAGTAACTATATAATGTATATATATTTTCATAAGTCAAAGGCGTTTTATCGAAAGGATACCTGGCATTTTCATCTATGTCTTAGCATCAGAAACAATCTACAGCATCCTGATGAAAAGTGTGGTGCTGGTGTTCAGGTATAGTACCTGGTTCTAAAGAAAATTGGATCAGTTTAGCTCATGAAACCAAAATTAAACACACCAAAAAGTGTCCCCGGGAGCAGGGGAGAGAGAAGAACTATAAGAGTGGGCTAATTATCAGAGCTGTGGTGTGCAGCTGGGATTCAAGGTTTAGCAACAAATTGAATAAATGCACAGGGTTTCTTTTGTTGTTGTTGCTGGATTTTTTATTTTCTTTAGAGAACTGACAATGGAACTTGTCCTTTGAGTTCTCATTTCAGCCTAGAATCTTAGAGTTCTTTTATAGCAGGAAATCTTACTGGATATTAATAGTTGTCAAACTTCAAATAAAAAGACGGGGAAAAAAAGTTACAAAGATTGAGCTGAAAACCTTCAAAGTATGGCTTCTGTAACTCTCATGTGGAACAACGAATGTATGAAGGTCTTGATAGGTTAGTAAACTGAGTTGTGATGCTTGCAGTTATTCCTCATAGCTTCTGAACAGTGTTGGGGTAGATTCATCTACAAACTTTTTTATAATAATTACAATTCAATCACTGATTAAATAATATTTTCATGTCTGAGATGAAAAAATTGCATTTACTCAATATAGTGAGAAGTAACTTTGGTTCAGGCTATTTTAAAATCAATAAAAGCTAACCTTTTTCCATTTAACTGTAAAGTTTTGTAAATAGCAGTCAACCTTTTTAATACAAAAGTTCATTTTTTTCCCCTTCTAATTCCTTGGGCAATGACAGCATACTTCTAAAGTGTTTTCTTTTTTTAGTGACACCTAGTGAATGCACCCTGTTTTAGGGACATCAACTAATTAAGTTCCATGATACGCCAGAGAGGACAATATCTTTGAAATCAATATCTAATGAAAGTGGGGCCTTTTTGGATTCTTACACAAACTGGGGTTGCCTCATCCAGGAGACCTTTCTTCCTCTGTTTATCATGGCTACTAATGAACTAATTAATGGCAGAGCCAGTAGAGCTGGCAGTCTGTTGTAGAGGCTCCTCTTTCTGTGCTGCTTCCCTAATATTGTCTTTTTTTTTTTTTTTCAAGAGAGATTTGTTTCACCATTATTGTAGTCTGTTCTTTCCTTTGTTTGTTTGTTTGTTTTTCTTTTTTCAAAGCTCATGAGAGATTTTTCACTTCCAGTAAGGTGTTTCTTGAGGGCCACAAGCACAGTAGTGAAAAAGTTCAGCTAGCCCTGTTAGAATCTTCAGACAGCCTGTTAGAATCTACCTTGAGAGAACAGAAACTCAGACGACTCTTGACCAGCTATTTGGAAGTCAGAAGATGGGTGCCAGACTGTCTAGCATTTCAATATCAAGGTGGATTAAGAGCATTAAGGAAGCTTAAACAGCTCTCGGGAGAGAGATTCCCATGGTTTTGAAGGCTCATTCTACCAGAACAGTGGTTTGGCTGCAATTTGGATTGAAAGATCTCATGACTTTTCTCCTGGAGTTGTGCATGGCACTACCAAGTTTTACTTCATTGTTAAACACAGCCAAAGTTTGAGCATTTGGGTCATACCGAGTGCTTCACAATTACTGAAGACCAAACACTACTTGCCAAGTTTAATGGGCATTGCCATAGAAGTTTCCAGGCACTGGCTAAGGCAAGTCTCAATCTATATTGGTGTCGAAGTTTTACTGTCATTAAAATATAACTTTATCCACTGAGCCATGTAAACGGCTTTGCTGTTGGAGGGAAGAATGAGCAGGTTTCCTCTGTATTAGCTAGCGTGGAAGAATTTTATCGAACCACGTTGCCTTTTGTAGCACTCATGGGAGAAAAAGTAGAATTTCAGACGGAACACTCCCCCCTCACTCTCCATCTAGTATGGAAGTATTCAGTTAATCATAGCTTCTGAAGCAGTTTTAGTGAAATTAATGTAACTGGGCTGCAGTAACTTTGTTCAACTGGAGCAATTTTCAGCTCATTGTATAATATACGTAGTAAGCTGTTATTGTTTGCTTTTTTTTTTTTTCTTCATAATTTTATAATGGAAATGATCCAGGTATATGTAGGAATTGTATAAATAACTGATTTAGTTATGAATCTTCTTAGCATCACCATCATTACACTTAATCTTCTAGCAGCTTAATACCAGTTATGTATCATCGCTGAAAAACTGCTTTCATGCACAAGTTTTGCTTTCAGGAGCAAGTGAAGGCTTATTCTCAAATATGTAGCAAACAAGCTTCAAAATATTGAAATAACCTTTTTTTTTTTTAGTATTATTTGTAAATAACAACATGCTGTTATCTTTAAGCCCTATTGGCTGATCCCCACCTGAGAAAAACTTCTCTGGATGTGCACAATATGTAATACATGTCTGTATGTATGTTAGCAGGTAATTAATCTTCTACATTACTGCTTTGCTTAAATTCTAATTAAGACATATACTGGAAAAAAATATGGGCTTTTTCTGTGAAGATATTATTTAGGTAGAATCTAATTGCAACCTTTCTATCAAAAGAAGTCATACGCTGATCTGTCTAAGCGTATTCAGGTTGTTTGTGGCTACGAGTATTAACAATGAAGTAGTTACAGAAAAATTGGAGCGTCATCTCCGTCTCGATTCTGCTCTTAGCCCAGCTGGATCCTCTGTTACCTTTGGAGCATTCCTGGAGATGTTAAGAAGCACCGAAAGGCTGAAAAGTGGCCGTGTTATAGATCAAGAAGGTTGCAGGCTGCAGCCCGTTTTGAAGAGGGCCTAACGATGGCAGGATAGGGTAGGGTTAGAGAGGTGGGAAGACTGCAGTAGGGAAGTCAGCGAGCAGCATTCTCACAGAAGCCACGATGGGAAAGCCTGCTGAGTGCATTTGTCATGTTATCATTGATCATACAATTGATGTTTGATCTAAGTGGCTTGGGAATCAAATTTTTGTCCTTGCTATCCAGCTACCTCAAAAGGTGTGTGTTTTTCTGGCTGTTACAGCAATTTCTAAGCTTTCCTCTGTTAGGCCCCTACATGAGGCACATGGCGAGGCCATTTATATGCTTTAACTATTCCTGTGTTCTGGAATGGCATGTGTGGATTATTAGGAGTGTTAGGCTATAGCAGATCTTTGGTTACACTCGTGCTGTACTTCCACAAACACTTTAAGCCAGCATAAGCCAAAAGATGCTGCCCTGCCCTGCACAAATGTTCTCGCAGCTGCACACTTAACTGATCGTGGAACTGGTTTGGGTTAAAAGTAGCCCAGCAAACAAACCAAAACAAAACATTAGCTTTCAGCTAGTTCTGAACCCAGCTCATTCCTAGCCTCACAAATATTTATGTTGGCTTGCAGGTCCTCACCTTGGTGGTGTTAAGACCAGAACAAGTGTGTGAAGAAAACCGGGAGCCACTTTTTCATTGCAAGGGCTTGTTTAAAGGGCTTGTGGAATTGTAGTTGAAGCTGTGGCTCCTTCCTAAAGGAGCCAGACATTCTAAAGGCGGCCCAAGAGACAGCCTTTACTCCCTGGCTCCCAAATCAAACACTCAGATAGAGCCCAGGGCGTGGCCTTGGACTAATTCTGTCTTTATCACCTGCCTTTATGTAACCATTTTTCTCTAAAGAACTTCAAGTCCTCTCTTCTGTGATCCAAACTGTCTAACCAAAACACATTTCCACACCCACTGAAATATTTTTCTGCTCTCTTATGACTTCTCACAGCTGATACTTTCTCTGTTGGGTTTCATATTTATGCAACATCTTTTCACATTTCATATTTATGCAACAAAACAATGGGAGAAAAATACGGGACTTAGATGAATTATGCCTGTTGATCTTACTATCTGATGGTTTAAGTAGCTCATCTCTTTCCTCCAAAACTGTGCTGCTCTTGCAGGATAATTTATGTATTTCAGAAGTCTTTATATCTTTGTATTACAAAGAATTGAGTATTCAAAGTTTCATTCATCCCAAATTACATACTAGAAAACACATTCACGTCTCACTTACTACATCATTGGACATGAGAATAAAACTACGGGTCATGGTTAGTTGCATCAACTCCTTTATCTAGTCTTACAGGTCTTGCACAGTACTTCTGCATACTTCTGTATTGCTTGGAATTCCTCAAACAATTACAGCTCGATAAATGTTAAATTCCTTTTTTTTGAGAGAAATTCCTTCTCCCTTTAAGTAATCATTTTGTACAACGCAAATACTAGTTATGTTATTTTTTACCATCTTGCCTCTATAAGCCTGCCAAATTTAGTGCATTATGTGCAAGAGTTATTCATGTAAGTCCCAATTTGTATTTGCCTGCTTGGCACTTTTATCTAATCATTGCAAGGCTGCACCACAGCTGCTGCTTCTCACTGACCCCAGATGCTTGAAGCAAAGGCTGGGAAGAGGCAGTGATGCTGCATGGCCGTTGGGTATAGCAAAACGTGGTCCTTTGCTCTGTGGAGCTCCACTGCGAGGTCTTTTAATTCCCAGCTTCATTCTTGCTTCAGAGGTTCTGTTGGGTGACCTGATCAGTATAGAATTTTATTCTATTTTTTAACATTATGACATGGGTAGGAAGAGTTGCACTGCACAGCTGAGTGGTGGTTTTGTTTGTTTTAACTGTTAACTTGCACATCTGGTCAAGGATCAATAGATTATTCTGAGTTGCCTGAGTAAAGCACATCATGTCTGGAACTGCAGAAACGCTACAGAAATCATTCATTTCTTCAGCTGATGTTGAGGAATCTACAGTCTGCAGAGCACAGTTCAAAAATGTAGCTTGCCATGGGAAATTTAGAAGTGACAGAAAAAGACTAACAGAGGTTGACTGCCAATTCTGTTAAAAGTGTAACTTTCCTCCTCTTCTTGAGAGTAACTGGGACACTGCATTATACAAACAGTCTTAAACATTGCATGGGGGGATGGCTGTTAGTAAGCTCTTAATGTGCTTTAAGTTATTGCTGTTTTTATCAGTCACTGGTTTATTTCGGATCGCGCTTTGTCTTCGAACAACCAAACTTTTTTTTGAAATTTTCTTAAGTGTCATTTCATTACGTAGTAGAAGTTGAACAGTAATGGAAAGATTTATAATCTTGAAAATATTTGAAAGAAAGGAAAGAGTTCTTGAACTGTATGAATTTCCAATCCATTCTGATTGTTCTAGAGTTTGGGCTTTTCTTTCTCTAAGAATTTGCAATCAAAGAGCTGCTTTCAGTTATAAAAGCCAATAAAATCATTGACTAATCCTCAGGTGTAAGTTCCATTAAAAACAAAGAAAAAAGGTTCTCTAAAATTATTTGGAGTGCTGCTGCTGTAAAGGGAGTTCAGCACATCGAGATAATACAGATTAATATTCTTTTTCTTTTTTTTGCTATTTTCTCTGTACTTTTTTTCTAGTCTACTCTCCATCTTATTAGCATCTACATTATTTAATCTTAACAGTATACCTGGGATCTTTAAATAAGAGGATGGTAAAACCATTGACCACTCCAGCTAAAAACCTAAATCACAGTTCAAATTGAAGCTCTTTGATCTGAATCAATTAAAACAACACCAATAACTCTTAAGATACAGAATGGAGTATTTCACATTGAAATAGTTGACTTAACACATCTGGAAGGTCAGCAGTTTTCAGAAGGGAGGAGCATGTAGAACTGCTGCTACATGGGGGTACAGGATGGCGTGGACCTTCCTGCAGAGATACTGTGAGTGCAGAGTGCCTCCTTCCTCTACGATTGTTCTTTAGCTAGGGAAGAAAAACACAAAAGCCTTCTTATGTTGAATTAGCTAATGTTACTTCATTTGTGAAGTGTGAAAAGCTAGAACAGAGTTCTAAAAAAAAAAGTTAAAAAAATCAGTCTGGGCTAATTTACATTTTTTTCCTAGTGTAAAAATATTAGTGTGGAAATTCAACTAGCTCTAGTTTAGAATGTCTTTAAAACTTAAAGAATTATTATCTTAAGTTAAAAGTAAAGATTTTTTTTTTTGATTTTTAATTTGTGAAGTAGTAGAAGACAGAATCTGGATGCTTAAATTACTTTATGATGTAATTTTAAACTTCTTATAAAAGTGTGGTTTCTGATAATTGCTAGAGCCTAATTTTCATGGAATGTTTATAAATGGAAGGTTGGAAAAATAATTTATCTTTTTCATACCTGTAGTGCTGCAGCCTTGTTAGAGGTTAGTTTCTTACCAGTATTCAGGTGATGCTCAGAAGCAATGTGTGAAATTAAATGCTGGTACTGTTTTTTAGTTACCTATAGGTATTGCTGTGATTTAACAAGTGTTGTACCAGAAATTGCTCTTTCTCTCTGTACCATGTTGTGATCTATAGCTATAGGGTACCGTACGTTTATTTTTGCAATACGAATGCTTTTCTGTGTCTGTCATTCACCCGCCTACTTCTTGTAGTGTGTGTCATGAGTTACTGTTGATCTGCTTTGCTTTACGAGGATCTTTTATTATGGTTTTCTCAGAGTTGGCATTTAATCTTAGTAGATGCTTAGGAATTAATATCTTGTAACGATCTGAAGTTTGCTACTTTGAAGTCAGAATTTTTAAACAAGAGACTTGGCAATGGTTGTACTGTAGCTGCTCTTAACAGTTTAATTAATGCTGTGTTATGTATGCATTTTTTTTTAGCATATACTATTTTGAAACACTGCTTGATATATAGAATGAAAAAAGTGTGCACACTCACTAAGTGATACATGTTGTTGTGTCTGTGAACTCTGTACATTTGTAATGTTCAATTTGCCAAAGTTAATGTGTTGAAAATTAACAAGTTACTTAAGTTAGTTAAATGTCTCTTTCTTGAGGAAAATTACCATAATGGTTACTTTTACTAAAATGCAATTACTGTCATTGTAACAATCAATCATATTTTCTTGTAGAAGGAACTTTGCCTAGTTCTGAATGCATTAAAATGTAAGATTGCTCTGATCAGTGCTAAAATGAGCCGCAGAGGCAATATACTTTGGGGAGAATCAAGTGGAAGTTCCAGTCATACGGTTGTCTTTAAGACTATTCAAAAATAGAATTTAACTTTTAATAGGAAATTGAGCCCAGTGACCTGCAAAACACTAGCCAAAGCATTATAAATTCTGAAAAGCTTTAAAAATAATTCAGAAAGATTTTGTTAATGCTGAGCATGACTAAGCCTTCAGGAAGAGGTTCCCATAAGCATTTACCACTTGGCTGACAGAATCTAAGAGCTTTTCCACAACAGTCTGGAGGACAGTGTTGATTTGTCTGCTATGCCATCCTCCCACTTTTCTTCTCGGCAGCCTCTTTTCTCTGTCTGCAAATTACACTCTTCATTTCCCTAACATTTCTTTTCCCTAACCTCCTTTCCTTCCCCGTTGTGAATTTCAAGTGTCTTTGTTCTCCTAGCTCCTGTACTTCCCCCATCAGCCCCATTGTCAGTTACCAAATTAAAATAAAAATTCATGAGGGGATAAAATCTTCTGCAAAAAGTAGAAGGGGCAAGAAACTGCATTTTCTTCTAGCTCGATTCCCAAACTAGCCTATGAGAGACGAAGAAATAACCAGGTGTAATTGTTGGTTATTGACCTCTCACGCCGTGCATAGATGTAAGCGACAGGCAGGCAAAGAACAGGCAAAGTTGCTAAATGGTCCTTTGAAAATACTGAAGTTGTAGTGATTTTCTCATGGTATTGCTGGTGGCTGCTCTTTACTCGGACTTTTATTTTTCACCGAAGCATATGAGGAACAGTGCCAGCAGAGAACGGTTTTGATACCAGTCGCTGCATGTGTACTCATTGCCTTGAGGTACTCATTTCCAAAGACGCCAAAATCACATTTTATAGGAATATAATGTCAAATATAAGGTAATAGTACCTGTACTGATCCTTAAAGATAAACGTGATTCTGTAATGATTCTTGGAAACCAAGTCCTTCATGGTACTTGCAAAAAAGAGCTGTACTCCAGGCTTGTTTTGCTACATACTCTGTGGTTATTCTATGAGATGTTGTTATCTTGAAAATAAATGAGGAACGTTTCAAAAATCCTAGATCAAAATCACTAAATCTGTAGTAGTTATATTGGATCAGGTATTGACAGTTTGAAGCTATTTTTTTTGTATTTTAGTTTTTCAGGTATTGTTTTCTTATACTATTGTATAAACAATTATATGTACCATTTGTGATTGTTATACAATGATATAATGTGTGTATAGAAATGGGCTTATATTTTCCTGACCTTCTTTTATAGGAAATGTTTTTACTTTTACAACACACTTCTATCTAGTCTGTCTGCAAAGTAGATATGTACTTAAATGCTCATTGAAACTAAATAATTACGGTACTCGGCTTGAGAGGTCCTAAAGGAACATATATATTTTTTTTTTCAGACAGAATTGATTACTATCTTGTGGAAATTTGACTCAAATTGTACGCAGATAACTTGATTCACAATTAATAAACTCTTGAAAATTCTGACCTATGCTAGAAATTTAGGCGATTTGTTCTAAGGTGGTAGACCTAAAAGGATTTTTGTAATTTTATTTTTTTATGTCTATATAGAGGCAAAAATGCCATCATTGAAAAAGTACTGCTAAAATATGCACCATAAATGCTTATGCACTTACAGTTTCATGTTAATATGTGAAACTAGTATGATAAATGTGTTATGATAAACAAGTCTGTTTCATACATCCCCTTTTTTTGTTGGTTTAGTTAGGTTTATTTTGTGCAAAAAGTGTCATGGATTTCCTTAAGTATATACACCTGTTGATAATATACATATTTAAGACATTTTTTGTTTAAAATCTGAATGTTATTTTAATTTTGCAGTTTGCAATTAGGTAAATTACTACTGTAAGAGTATTTTTAATATTGATTGCAGCACATGCTTTTCAAGTTCTGTTCAATACAAGAGATTGATAATAGTATCTGATTTAACTTGCAGTGTTTTCTTGTAAGTTCAGTAAGAAATTGCAATTTTTGCATTAAAATTCTGCACCTCAGTTTTGGTTTTAATTTTTTTTCTCTTATGTGAAGAAAATATTCTGCCTGGTATTCTAGGGCCTTTGGTGGCTTTTGGAGAGATCACTCACCAAATAACTGCGTTCTGCCAAACTTACTAGTACTAAAACTCTTAATATCTCAGGGTTACGGATCACAGGGTAGTATGAAATACTGTATAACTTGATCTAATGGCAAACTGGTCTGATCTAATCCAAATTTGTGCTCAAACTATTGGTTAAGCAGTCTCAATACAGCTTATAATGTTAATCCAAAAAGTGCAGTCGTGAAAACTTAGAAGAAATTGTAAAGGTACATGCAGAGTATGAGGGAATCCCAGAATCTCTCAGAATGGTCGACTTTGGAAGGGGCCTTCGGAGGTCCTCCTCATGGAAGGGAGGCAGAGATGGGAGTAGAGCAGACATCCACCACCTAGATTAATCCAGAAATACTAGAAAAAGAATACTTCATGGAATGACATGCAAAGTGACATGAGAGAGCAACGGTACCAAAGTTTGGAATACAGATTACATACCTGATCATGTAAAAGGAAAGTATTTTTAGGCATGTAATATATTTAGTCAGTGGGTAACTAGATTTTTTTAGGGTATTTATATACAATATCCTTCTAGCTAGCTCTCCATTCCATATTCCATTCCACTGCATATCCAATCTGTGTGTGTTTAATGAAAAAAAAAATGCTGTTAATGAAAGATATTTAGTACCTTATTTAAACAATAATGGTAAGAGACTGGTTCTATATATAGAACAGTTGTGATCATTTATTTCAGTAATATGCACATACATTAAGCACGTGTAACCTAAGTGATCTGATTCCTGCTAAAAATTGAATTAATAAAAAACCAGCAATGTGTCATTCTTAAATCAGAGACTGAAAATAAAGTATTTTTCAAGGCTGAGAAAGCTGTTCTCCCTTTAGACTAAGTTATGATATAGATGGTAAAGCTATAAAAGGTGAATAGAATAGTATCGATAACTCCTTGCCCACCTAGAAAGATTTTTTACTAGATTAGAGAATATATGCTCTTGTATGCACCTTTGTTTATCAAATTATTCTTGGCTATGAATGGCTATCCTTTTACTGCAATTCTACTAATCTTTTTTTTGATTAATATATAGCATTCCAAAGTAATTACCTATTAATAACTTCTGACAACTTGTTCTAGAAGTATTACATTTTATTGTTTCTATCTTGCAATATATTCCTAGAATAGGCAATTATTTCACTGATATAATCATAGAAATAATTGTATTGTACTTGTGCTAGAAAAATGGAGATCTAATACAAATGATGTTCTCATTAGAATTCAGAAGACTGGTTGGCACACAGTTGATTTCGCTGGCTCCCGGCCTAATCTTGTTAGGTTGTTTTTAACTATGAAGAGAGTGGGTTTAAAGATCTCCAGCAGTGCAAATGAGATGAGGGAGTTATAAAGAGCTTAAAGAATCAGAAAAGTATAACTCATTCAAAACAAATTATGTAATAGTTATGACATTTCAAAATTTTGCCTGTGTCCTTTAATATAATATGGATATTTCAAAAAAAATAAAAATCTAATTTTTGGTGTTGTTAAATGGAAGGTGTCAACATCATATCCTACTAGTGTACTACGTGTAGTACTACTCTGTAAAATAACTTTTAAGTAGCATATAGGTGTAAAACACCAGCAGTATACTATGGTTTTCCACCAGCAGTATGTTACATTTTAGAAGTGTAACAGTACTTCAAATACTAAATAATCACTTTTATTTTTACAAATAAATGTAACATTCATATTACATGAACTCCGCAGATCTTCTGAGTAAGGCTGTTTATAGCATTAGCTTCCATGATTTCCAAGACATTTATTTCAAACTTTACACGTGGAGTTGACTGCTGACACAGGTGATTCGGACCTTTTTGTCCTTTTTTTTTTTTAATTTTATGTGTGTGTGTGTGTGGTAAGAAGCAGCTTACATAAAATCTTTACCTTCCTTGGCCATCTGACCATACCTAGGCAATTAAGATTTCATTGCATTATGTGGATAAATGCAGTTGCTGAATACGTCAGATAAAACTAGGCCCAAGTACCGAACCGAGGACCTACCCAACCCAATTCCAACCCAACTCATGTAACTCCAGAAATTCTATTTATACAATAATGACAAATACTTCATATGTACAAGACAATACTTTATATATGCAAGGTGCTTTTCTGTACATTTTCAATTTTTTGCATGAATTGGTTCATACACAACCGTTGTAACTTTGTCCTTGTTTCCACATCCGAGGCCTTCTGACCGTGAGCTCTGTTCTTTGCCCACAGCCTTTACTTCAAAGGTCTTTGGATCTGTTCTTCACCTAATGCTGATAGTATTGTTTAAAGAAATAGTAAACCTGAAATCAGTAGCAAAAATAATCTGGGAGAGATGTGTGGATCTTCTGTTTCCATAATTTCAAGTTCTGTTGAGTATCTGTAGCTATATTAAGAAGCGCGAGGAGGTTTTATAAAATAAGATTCTTCTGGATGAACTTGGAAGGCAAATTGTGACCTACCCAGCACACACATCTTTTATTCAGGTGTTTCAAAGACCCCAGTGGATGTGCTTATCAAAATAAATAGGAGGGTTAAAGTTTCCCCATGTATTCTCCACCATTGTATAAATCATTAGATTTCAAGTCAGGTCAAATTATCACAACAGAACGAAAAACTGTAAAATGCTTCAACATTATTTGTTTTCAGTAAGATTTTATTTTTACCTTTGGTCATGTTAAAGATTCAGCTGCTCTACAATTAACCTGTTAAGCTCTGGGAGGAGAATGGTGACTACGTTCACTCATTTTGTAGTCTTTGATGCAGACAAAGAAAATCATTAGTCTTCCGATTAAAGTATCAACAAATGCTTTCTTTGGGGGTTACTCCAGGGTATCTTACAATAGTGAGCATTAGTGAGAACTTGCAAATGAGACAAAGATGAATGCCTGGGAGGATATAGCACAATGGTAGCAGCCCAGATGATTTCAAAATTACCGAATCACAGAATGGTTGGGGTTGGAAGGGAACTCTGGAGGGAGACTCCTCAGCCTTTCTGGGCAACCTGTGCCACTGCTCTGTCACCCGCGCAGCCCAGAAGTGCCTCCTGATGTTTAGGTGGAACCTCCTGTGCTCCAGTTTGTGCCCAGTGCCTCCTGTCCTGGCACTGGGCACCCCTGGCAGGAGCCTGGCTCCGTCCTCATTGCACCTTCCCTTCAGGTATTTCTCTGCATTTATGAGAACCCCCCCTGAGCCTTCTCTTTTCTTTGCTAAGCAGCAGGACTCCCAGGTCCTTTTCTGCAGAGATGCTTTCCAGCTGGCTGGACCCCATGAATGACTGAATACCAGGCAAATACTTTTGTGACTATTGTTAATTTTGGGCCTAAGAAGCAGCGTCCTGTTCAGAAGTATCATGGATCTGTCTGCCATGACAGCTGATAAATCTGACTTTCAGTTTTCAGTAAGCACAGAATCAAACCATCTAGTCATAAGATGCAGTAGTTGCTTAAATGCACGAGCATTACAAGCAGGCTAACAAGGGGGATGAAGAAGCATGCAAGGTGTATGTATTTTCAGCCTTTAGAAAGGCTGCAGAGCTGTACAATTCACTTTCTAAGGCTTCTTGTTGTTGACATACATAACTGCAGGATACTTTCACCTCTATGTGTGTATGCACTTTGTCATTGTATCTCAAAACATATACTACCACCCACATACCAAAAAAATAGTGTATGTAAAATAAAACAGAAAAATAAACGGTAGCAAGGACTTTCCTGTCTTTATGAAACCTAGTTCACCTCTTATTTGAGTAACACAAATTTTGCTTTCAGGGGTTACTAATTTCTACATAGTATGCTTTTTTGTGTTAAGGTTGATAACCTTCCTTGTGTGAAGGAGGAGTCATCAGCATTTTAAAAGAAACGTTTTCTCTGATTATAATGGACAACATCCTGAAGTATTCACCTTAGTGGCTGAATTTCAGTTCGAGTCATTTATCATGGTTAAGAATGAATGGCAGAACTATGCTGTGATTTTATCTTTCTTCACATAATAGACCAATTGTAGAGCTGGAAAGCAGGTAATTTCTATAGGCAGAACTTTCTTTTGTGTGAGAAAAAAAAATCAAAATGTTTTAATCAGCTACTATCTTGAGGAGTTAGCATGATATTTATTTTACTTAGCTCCTTGTTTTTTCATCTTAGAGCATCTTTGTGATAGGTGGGAGCAAATTCAGTATAGATCTTTAATATGCACGATTTGCTCATTCTTAAAACCAAACATCTTTTTAGACGTTCAGTTCTCTCATCTGTAGTTAGCTGACTCAGCATTTGATTGCCTTGGTGGTGGCTGTATGACTGCCTTTGAGCTCTTTGGCCTTTTATTTTAGTGTTTCTGTTCTGTAAGTTTTTAGGCATTCCCATATGTTGATAACACCCTATTCCCCCCCCATCACCCTTTTTTTTAATTTTCGTAAAGTTACTCACCTTTCAAAGATCATTCATATGAATTCCCTCAGATCTTCTGATACAGTTTTCATTTAACACTAATTCTTTGATTCCGTACAATACCAATTCAATTCTGATTCGCTGAACTGATTAAATTTGATGTGCAACCAAACAAAATCATCCTACCATAATTTATAAATTTGCAAATTTCCACATAGCATTTCTTTATATCTGTCTTTATTGAGATGATCAACATTTGTTGATACATACATTTGCAGCAGAGTATGTAAATCTACGCCCTTGAATGGGGATGTATCTTTCTAGGAATTCCCTGCAGAATTGTATCAAGTACATCAGAGCAAGATACCATGAAGCATGAGCACCTAGGAGAAAAACTAGGTCAATTGAAATGATTACCGAGACCATTCAAGAAGGCCTGTGAAGGAGAATTCTGATTTCATACCTGATCACTTCGAACCAGATAACCTTGGAAAGTAAGCCAAGCAGGATAAAAATATTTTTACTTGAGTGTTGCAGTTCAGGAGACTATGATAGCAATCCCACAAACTGAACTGAAAGAATTGAGCTACTAAAATCTTGAACTGACTTTTAAACAGTAGAATAAACCTAATTGCTCTTCATTGTTTACTACAGATATTAGAACAGTTCAGAGAAGGCTATTTTACAAGTGACTCTCGCAAATTTGGCACTCAGGAATTGTTTTCTGTTGAACAAACTGCCTTTTGCATAAGCAGTGTCTTGCATTGTTGTTGCTCTTGTTATCTAAGGAGAAGACGGCATACAACACGAGCTCTGTTTGTTCATGCCGTTACCAGCACTACACACTGGATGCATGTACTCGTTTTGCTATCAAAATAGCAATCTTTTTCTCTGCCTGCATTTTTACCTTTTCCTTCTGTCACTCCTACAGTTTATTTTAAACTTTAATTTATACCGAGCTTCTGCTTTCTCTATCAATATCACATCATTATTCTTATCTGATTCTCTTGATAATTTGTTTGCACTGGAATTCTTGGCAGTGAACTAAGAATTTCATTGTCTACCTACTCTCTTTTCTCTTGGAGAGTATAATAGAGTGGGAGGGAGAAGCCTCATGGTAATATTTTTATATTTGAAATGTAGCCACACTTTATATGCTCCTACACATTCTGCTACTTATAGATAATGAAACAAGTTTCATCTTGTGGTCTACCGCTTCTCTATTTTGTACTATTTTGTGCTAATTCTACTCATTTCATCTTAAACATTCCTATTAATGCTGCTTCTCTCTTCTTTCCCTTGCTCTGTGATATTATTTAGAAAAGGACTGTAGTATCAGGAGCTGGGAAAGCATCACAATAATTCTTACCCCAAGAAATGAGAAAACAGCCAGTGAAATGAATAGGATGGTGCCACAGCTGTAATCATCGCACAGTCTCCCATTGCATTAATGTGCATGGCGAGTGCATCCTGCAGAAACACAAAGTACTTCCTCTGCTCCACCCAACCGGTTCTGGTACGTGGTGGCATCTAACTCTACTTTTTGTCTTCTTTCCCACCATTTTGGAAGGTTCTTGGGGCCTCAAAGTTCACATAATCATTCCTATAATAAATTCAGTAGTACAACCGTATCTTGTTAAAAGTAAAGGGTATTTTGCAGAAAAGAAAATGCAGTGACTCTACTGAACAAGTACTAATTTCATATTATAATACTATTTTTTTTTTGCATTGTGCATCTTTATAAGCAATTTTAAGTAAATAATGATAGCATGTAATGGAAGTAAACAGAATTTAGTTTACGAATAGGTTATCATTGGCAGAATCTGATTTTTAATCTGTTTCTTTTACATAAAAAAAAAACATAATTTGATGTATTTTTAAAAGGTACATAGGGTAGTATAAAGAGAGCTTTTCTCATGACAGATCATCGATTTCCACATCCATCATCTTCTGCTTAAAAGATTATTTGTTCTGCAATGAAGCTTCTGTTTTCAAATAGGTTCACCATACATTTCTCTTCTTACAGAAATTCTTTTAGCTTATTTTTTTTTTCTGGTTGCTTAAATTTCTAAGTAAACTTTGATAACATTTAAGAATTCAACTTTACCTGAATTTAAAAGATACAGCAACGAGAAATCCTGTTGTGTTGCTAATCTTTCTCAGTTAGCACCTGATATAAAAGATAATATCATGTGATTCAAATAAATCCTGAAAAATGAGTTTCAGAACTCTTAACTTACATGCTGCTTTATTATGAAAATTCAGTTAAGCATTCAGAAACATTAATTACAGACCAAATAAAATATACATAGAGGATCATTTTGTATGTTTGACTTTGTTATTTCAGTTTGTTTTTTGCAAAAAATGGATTAATAGAATGCTCAAGGAAAATTGCAGTTCTGAAATACGCAGTGCTTAGTGGTATACAGAGATGCTCTCTTTAAGTTTCTTTGCCATATCTTAATATTTTCAGTCATTTAGATGCATTAAAACAATTTGAAGGCCAGGCTAGAGCAGATTTTGATATTCACTTTAAGTTAATTCCCTTGAATTCCTTTTCTAATTATAAATGCAAATTAATAAACTTTTAAAAAAGTTTTATGATGAATTTTAACATGTAACTGACCCTACACACCATCTTTTGACTTGTTAAGTCCTTAATATTGTTTTTGCTAAATATGGAAATATCCATTTATTTATTTCTAAACATAGTTGTACTTCTAAAATACCCTGGTGAGATCAGTTCAGTGTAGTTGGTTGGCATAAACAATTCCAGCAACAAAATGTCATTAACAACCCAAAATTGCACAGTTAACTATGGGGTTTGAAAATACACCGTATAGTATCTTGGCTATTTTTTTTAGAAAGCAGCTTTACACCATTATGGTTTTGATACTTAGCTCTCTTGTTCTCTTCTTCCTCTTTAGGGATTTCTGGTATGTTTTTAAGAGTTAAAATTTCTTACTTTATTTCCTCCTACAGAAATAAAATAGCATAAATATTCTTAGGGCATACCACCGAGTCTCGATATTATAATTAGTCTGGAGGCAAGGACTTTGTCAAAAAGTCTGGCAGAATTAATTAAAACCTAATCAGATGTCTTCAAATAATGCTCAAGGTAACAAGGTGATGGCTAGAATGAAATACCTATCCTTCAAAAGAATAGGGTACAGTAATGAATTCAGATGGATAAATTGTAAATCAGGCTCTACTTAATTTTCTTTTACTCTTGTCGGAGCAGCAGAAACGTACTGCTGTGGCCAGATGTAGCATTCTAGCTGCCACTGAGGCTTTGTAAGAAGTACTTCCATACTTCTGCATCTCTCCATTTATGCCAGGGGCTAAAAAAGCCGCTGACAAAACCGCACGGATTTTAGTTCCTTAATCCAGTTCTGTTGAAATGACCGAGTTAAATTCAAGTGAACTATTAATATGCAGTGTACTTACTGTATGGTAGGCTCAGTTGGTTTGACACAGGTGGATCAGGGAACGTTTGCCTGTGTGGTTATGCACATGGTCAGAGAGGATCACAGTACAAACCTTTTTGAGGAAAGACTGTTAAGTGGATGCCTCCAGCCAGAGGCAACCCTCTTTTAACCCAGTCAGCTGAATCCAAAATACATCTTCTTATAGGCCAGGGGTTCGTACAATTGGTCTTAATTAATTAAGATGCCAATTCTGCTTCTTGCCCAGTTCCGTGCTGAATTTGCAGAGTTGTGGGATGTATGCTGCCACATCCAGTGACTCATTTTGGTGGAAGTGCATTCTGCCTCTACACCTCTCGCCATCAAATTCCGTGATAAGGGACCATAATGTCTAATTTACTGTACAGAAATTATTAAGGACGGAGAATCTCTCATGATACACTGGTCCTGAGCGATGCAGTGCCAAGCTAAGCCACCCAGGCCAACATTAAAGCCCTCTCCAGAACCAACAGTGGTATAGCGGCATTAGGATGATCTTATTTCTCGTGAACCGACTTGTATAATACCAAAACAGCTGTACCACGTTAGAGACCTGCCCTGGTACTTAGGCACAGCTATGTTCTCTGCCACGGAACAGCGCAGCCCCATACAAAGTTTGAGTCATGTATGTCAGAGGCGCACTGCATCGCGTAGTGCACGCAGAGCTGCAGAAGGGCAGCTACTCGGGTCTTTGCTGTAGGCGCTCAGTGCCGTGTAACACAACCTGGTGTGAAACGCAGTGCCTGGCACTCAGTGCTTGATATCAGAGTTATCCTCTTCACGTTGCTCATCTACATTTTCCTTTCTGAGCCAAAACCAGTGTTAAATACTGGAATGATGCAGAATTTTGGATATTTATAACTTGTTTATCAAATAAATTAACGTGCACTTTGCAGTTTCCCTTACTTGCCCTGCTGTTCTCTGCAGAGATATTGGTATCGCTGCACTCAGGAGGTAGTAAATCCATTTGTTCTGCAGTTTCCTGGGGCACAGCTGTTTCAGCTTGCCGTGTTTTTTTGCCTGGCTGAGATCTTCTTAGGCACAATGGCTGATTTACTACCCCATATGCTCTCTTTGGTATTTCTCCGTGGCGTATATCTACCCGGAGTGACAACCTTATACTGCTGAGGGTTTACCTGTGTGTAACTGCTGCTTTTCTCTAATTACAGGCATGGGCAGCATCATTCTCATGCAGTCTCTGCGTGATTGATAGATTGAAGCTGTCATTTTATAACTCTTAGATGCTCTGCTCCTCTGGGGTGGCGGTAAGGGTTTTCATTCTGCTCTACTTGGGCGCTCTGAGAGGGCTAGAGATGAAAATTATGGGGCACTCAGAACAATATTTTTATTTTCTCTGTCATGTAATAGGAGATCTAGTTGGTAGCTGAAAAGAAATTATCAGCTTCCACTCACAATTTTCTAGTGCTGAACATTGACTCTTTCAAATTTGAAGTTGAAATCTTTGGATAGGTTAGGAAAAATGTTTTCTGTTCAACATTAATTATGAATTTTGATTTTAAAGCAGTGCTTTAGTGCCCTTAGTCTAAAACTTTTTATATGACAACTCATTGGTCCAACATCTCGTGTGTAAGTGATACAGTGCTCTCAGTCACTTCCGAGTGCTCATTTTCCCCAATATTTATAAATAATCAAGAACTTTTATTTATTTATTTATTTATTTTAACTGTGGCTGTGATTTATTTTTTAGCTGTAACTGTGATTTTTAACCGTGACTAACCAAACAATGGTTTATGTAAAGCAGCACCCTGATCTGACAAAGGTTAGGCAGTAACTTGAGAAGGTGTGGTGAGGAGATGTAGTGATCGGAATTGTGAAACAACTGCTCTGTGAAGAGAGATTGAATTGTCTAGGATTTTTCTGCTTTGAAAGGAGAACACTAAATGGAGAGTTATGGAGGGGCCTATGGATTCATGAACAGTGTGGGAAAGGTGCACAGAACATAATTTTTCATAAGACAAGAAATAGTATATGGACATGAAGCGTTCTTAAGTAGCGCAGAATTCAATTTTGGAATTTTCTGCTTCGGGAGATCATAGAGGCATGAAGAGATTTTTAAATCACCGTCAGTGGCTATTGAAGAGAAGTAAAACCCCCAGACACGTACAGAGCAACTGTTCAGGGTATTAACTGCTGTTCAGGAGGATCCAAATTGCTGATTGCAAGAGTCAGAGGCGTCAGGGGCCTTGCAGCCACCCAGGTAGCACGTTAGAAGAAAGTTATTCAGACCCAAATGGCCATTCCTATGTTCATACGCAAACTACGTTGTCCTTTGGGGACATACTCGTGTTATGGTTTATCTTTGCTTGCATTACTAGAATCAGGAAAAAAAAAATTGAATTTTTGTTGCTTTCAGTCCATATCTTAAAAATCTCCCCCAAGGCCTCAGTCTTCTGCTCATTGCTTTCATTCTCCCTTTAAGCTGCTCTTTGCCTCCTTAATGTTATAACAAGGGAAATGACTTCAAAGTAGCAGCAGAACTGGGAGAGCTTGGGGAATGCACGTAACATGGCTGCAGAGTTCACCTCCTCGTTTGCTTCCTCTGCAGTCAGGCATCGTCCCGTGGGGGAGCCTCATCACAGCGGCTCGCACCTCCACTTTCCCCGTTTGCTTCTCTATGGCCCTTCCCTTTGCTTTCGGTGACGCCAACCCCGGAGAGCCCTGCTTGATTGAATTTGCCAACAGGTCAAATAGTTTGCTATAGCTGTAGTGAAATCTACACTTAAACTGGACTCCTACAGCCCCGTTGCCAAAAATAACAAAGATAACAGGTGTAAGGAGACAGGGGACGTATAGCCAAACACTCGACAGTCACGCTTTGTTTTTTCAGCAAGTGGGAGTGTTTTCATGCATGAAGCCAATTTCAGGACTGGAACACCAGTGATACTATGAATGACTTGTACAGTACTTTTCATCCCAAGAGTTTTCCCTATTGTGCAAGCTCTGACTCACAGGCTCGTTGCTGAAATGCAGCCACCTTTGGCACTGAGAGCAGCAGTTGTGTAATAGTCCACGAAGGTTGAAAACTCAGGTTTGGCTGTACTTGAAATTATTGGAGTACTTTCCTGATACACGTCTTAATGCTGAAGCCTGCTGTTGCTTAGTCAGTGAGAATTTGGTAATTTAGAAACTCTCTGGGACCCTGCATTACTAATCCAAGGGTGTTATGATTAAGTATTGTATAGAGATCGTCAGTGGGTTTTTTTTTTTTTTTTCTAATTGTGCAAAATTTCGTGGTTTTATGTTATTTGTGGTAGTGCCTCTGTTGCTGGCATCGACATCCTTCAGGATAACAATGCATTGGTGGTAACGTTTGCGTCGTGTTTGTACGAGCACTGATTCGTCTCTGGTGTCGTGTGTTTGTGACAGCGGCCCTGTAGGTTAGAGGTGGTGGCTGAACTCATGGTCTGCTGTGTTGATACACAGCCCACAAAATCTATCACGTGTATCTCAATTTTTCGTGATATTTAAAGATGATGAAAGCTCGGTGCCTCAAGAGATCCTATAAATCAGGATTAAAAAGCCTGCTTTTGACCTGAGTTTTTGATGTATCCTTAGGCTTTCGCTACAGCTTCTGCTGCCAAGCCTAACTAATTGAATAGGCTACTGGCTTGCTGGTTTGTGTTTCTTTTGGACAGAGTCGCATAAAATAATTACCCTGACTAAAAATGTCCTTTCTTTGATTCTGGCAAGAAATTGTGTTTCATTTTTCTAAAAATAGGAAGAAATTTCCCAATCCTGTAGTAGGAGTAGTAGTTCACTGTCCTTCTCGTGAGGTCTCAAAATAGGAGGTTGCCTTTGTTCGTGGGGAGCAGTTTCCAAGGGCTGCTCCAGGCACGCTGCTCTAAGCAGAGCCGTAGCAGATTCTCCTGTTTCCTACTAAATATTTTTTGGCTGCTGTGCCTACCTAAATAATACTATTCGTTGATAAGAGTTTCAAATTGAGAGGTGGGAAACCTGAATTTCAGTTCTACTGGCTGTCTGGTTTTATTCACTGACCAACATCTTAGCGTCGAACTGTTACACCCGTCTGTGGTGCATACTGGTTCGCTTGTGCTTCGTGTACGAGCAGGGCTTTGCCAGGTAGGCTGAGATATCAGTTTAGCCCTCCAAACATTCGTATTATTTTATTACATATAATGTCATGCCTAATAAATAATTTGTCAGAATTTGTCATATTTCAAACTGTTAAACTCAAAAATCTCATCTTAAATGACATAAACAAGAAAAATACACTTTTAGCTATACAAAAAGGTCTACAGCATTTTTTCTTCTGACCTGACAAAGGGTTCTGCACCCAAAAATCTGTCTCTATTTTTATGAATTATATCAGTTGTTGTAATATATATTTTGTTCATTGCAAGTTGTCTAGATTTTTTCTTTTTTTTAATGTGGGATTTAGGGTCACTAAAATCAGTGCTTGCTGGTGCAGGAAATAAAGAGCTAAATAAGAAATGTCTTTGAACCATTGAAAAGTAGCATAATTATATTTATTATTATTTAATAATAGAATTATTTTGTGTTATTAAATAAGGGATAAGAATATAATACAAATTCAGAGCTATCTTATAGGAAGAAAATGCAAGTCCACAGCAACATTTTTTTCCATTAGATTTAAATAAGAATACTGTACAACTCATCATCTGTTAAGTGACTCTTAGAAAATGGCAGATAAATTCTGCTATGAACCTGCAAAGAAGCTTTTCTGTTTATCATGGCTTTTTCTATTTTCATCGGAGTTATCCCTGCATAAGAATGTTTGTCATGAGCCTGCTGTGTGCTGCTGTAGCTACTGTAGAAGCTCATCAGTATTCTACCTTCTTCTGGAAAGAGAGATCTGCAGAGGGAAAACAGAAGTACTTGTTTAGAAGCTGCTGCCTGTTGAGTATTTTACAAAAGTGTCGTTTGATCTTGGGCTTCATTTTGTGTTAGATATTCCAGGCATTTCAGAGACTGTGTCTGTAGAAAGAGTTCACAGTTTAAAAAAGGCCAAAACACAAAAAATAAAGGTTATGTCAGGGTCTCACAGCAGAGCCTGCTATCCTGCACCTTTTCCATCCTGAAATGTTGTCTCTGTTGGCACAGGAAATGTCAGTGAAGACAAACAGTACTCATTATGGGTAGTGCATGCCAACCTGCCATGCCTTGTGTTAATGATGAAATATTTTTTTATTTTTTTTATTATTATTTTTTTTCCCCTGAGCAATTGGAAAAATTACTTTGGAAACGCAAACCCTCTTTTCACATCAAATTCTCTTGTAATCCCATGACTCTAGGATTTGCATATTTAAGGAAAAAATGCTTACTGTTGTGACATTCCTTATAACGCGTTGAGTTGGTAGCAGTACTTGCATTTAGATTCCCCGAGTGTGTAGAGTTTGGAAATCCCACTACAGTCAACACAAATTCTAGCTGTGGCCACGTAGCTATGAATATTTTCTGAGGTGTCAGCTTACAAAATAGGGCAAACTTCTGCCATATGGACCCTGTTCTGTAATTGATAGCATCTATAATCTGTTGGAAACAAAAATCTATGTTGGGAAACAAACAAACAAAAAAAGGATGGGTTACCGGAAGCGGGATTCTCCAGGATCCTTGGGGTGTTTCGTTTTTCTACATTTCCTCATGCAAAACTCTAGACAATGATAGCAGCAGTTTCCTTTGTGTAGCACAGAAGTCCCATTAACCTGGTAGAGCCCCAAAGCCCCCATTCTAAATAAAGCTATCCTAGATAAAGCTATTGAAGCGTTATCCGCTGAGAGTTTCTTGTGGGCAGCTTGGGGAGAAATGGATTTTAAGTGGGAATGTGAAGAAAAAAGGGTTTTCAGGTTCCGAGTAAGGTATTTTAACTGTAGAAAAATAGGTAGGGAATAAAGCGTGAAGACATTTATGTGAGTAGTGGAGAGTGGAAACTGTTGCCCGTGGAGCACAGAATCCTTGCGTAGGAGGAGGAATAAGAAATAATTAAAACGCAGGTGTTGTTCCTGGGCATTCTTGAGTATCAATGTAAATGAGGGAGACTGAGCAGCTTTGCTGTAATTCTGAAGTTAGGCTTTTCATCAAACATTTGATATTGGATGCCTTGTTTAATTTCGTTTTAGAAGACCCCCCAGTCTTATAGCTAGAACTTGAGAGCTGATGATACGACAATAAAAATAACACTTTCCTGTGGCTGTGCTGGTCTGGTTTCCCTGTTGTGAAAGGGGTCGCTGTGCTGGTCATCCACCAGTCCTGGGTGGGGAAGAGAGGAAAGGAGGGTACAGGGGCCACATGCCAGGGATCCCTGGGTGCAAGGGCGGTAAGTACTTTGGTAACGTAAGCCAGCATATGTTGCAGCACACCTGAGTTAGAGTCACGGTGGGATCTTCCTTGACCAGTAGAAGGGAGATGCAGTAATGGACATGTAAGTTCCCTTTCCGTGCTTCTGAGCTAAACCAGACCCAGCTTCAGATACTTCACCCACACCAAGATATCTTCAACCCACTTCACAGTGTAGTTGCAGATAAAATACTTCATGTTTTTGTAATAAGTGGTAGTACTTCAGTGAAAAATTTTAGCTTATGATATTTTTAAGTGCCGTGTGTGTGTATGTATGGGGAAGTCTGGGGAACTATGAACACAGATGGTTTTTTTTTTTACATTTTATTGAAATCTGTTTGTTTTCACTGCAGTGAAGGCCAGATAGGACTGTAGGTAGATAATGTCAACTGTCTGAAACTGAGGTCCTGAATGAGTGCTGTTATTTGCTTACCGTGATACAGTTTCACTTCAAAAGCAGTGTGGCCATTTTTAAAGAAGAGTATTTCCCTGTAGACAGCTAACCAATCATCTGTGCATAGCTGAGGCCAAAATAGTCCTAATATTCTCTTTACTGCTACTACAGTATCTCTTAAAATGAAGGATGAGATCATAGCAGCGTTTTGGTTATTGGTTCAGTTTCCTATTTCTTTCTCGACCTTTTTTAAGCTCCTACTGTCCTTACAGAGTGACCTCCTGTTTTATGGTGCGCAGTGATGTGACCACTTGTTTGCTGCTTCGCTATGTCCTAGGTTGCGTCGCTTTGATAACCCAAGGCGACGCTTTTAGGATAACCCAAGGCAACTCTTTTAGCTTTACGGTGTATCAGGGGATTCAGCAGTGATTTGCTTGCACACTCGGGAGGAATCCAATGCTAGGCTAAGAATGAAGTGTGGCAGAAAGCTTCCGTCAGAATTGAGCATCATATCTGATCATTGTCTAATAAATTAATGCCAGTAGCATTCTTCTCCCTTGTTGGGCTATCAGTTTGCTACTCTTCAGCTCAGAGAGCTTTAGGTAGAGGCATACTGGTGGATCCCAATGAGGAGCAGGTGGAAGAAATTTATATTTGCTGATTGGTGCCTCCTGGTAGCAAATACTCTGCTTAATAGTATGCTAAGTGCCTGATAGTATGTTTTGTTTTCTGCTATAAATGAACTTGTTTTCAAATGTTTAATATTTGTTATCATGCATCGTAATAATGTTGTTGCATATCTAGAGTTTTGGAGAATACAAGGTGCATTTTGTTTTGGTCGCTGGTGTGAGACTTCCAGCTGATTTTTCATGTACTTGAGTTGCAAATGCCTGAGTGTCATGAGATCCTTTATTTAAAAAAATATAGCATACTGTTCCTATGCCAAATATTCTTTTGGAAAGCTATTTTTGTTCCCACCCCCCGATAGTAACAAGAAAATACTGCACTATGAGTTATTTTTAAGTGGCTGGAAATAGCATCCAAATTATTTCAAGCCACTGATGTATAAAATCTTTGTAAGAGAAGAGCAACTACTTATTTATTACACCTTTTTTCACATTAGTTTGTTCTTAAATTTTAGAAAAGTATCGTGAACAAATATTATCATTCAAGATAATTTGCCAACATCATGCATTCTCACATGTCAAAATATTATGTAAATGAGGATGACTTTATTCTCCTCTTCTATGTTGTAATTAAGCAACAAAACGACATCCTTGATTCTTACAAGTTGTGATCTGTCTGTTAGAACAGGACAGCTCTCAAAAACTTGCATAATCAATCCCACAGAATAATCCTTCCACTCTATTAACAGAAAGACATGTGAATGGTAGAACTCGATGAAAGCAATGAAGATTTCTTTATGTACTCATTAAGTTTTACAGGTACATAAAATATTACATCAAAAAAGGTTTTGTTGATTATGGGAAGTCAGAATATGTAGAATATGTCACTGACAGCTCTTCAGTAAATAGGGTTGAATTTTCAACTACATTGTAAGGGGTATAACATAATTTTTCCTAACATACAGTTTTTAATAGTTGTGTAGGAGTGGTGGTACATATAGTAGATGAGAATTTAATTCCAGTGATACAATTATTTGCTATTATAACACCACAAATAGGTATAAATAATTAACACAAGTCACAAATAACCGTTTTTTTTTCTAGTGTTTTGTGCTAAAATTTAACTAAATCGTCTGTATACTTCCACTGCTATAGTAAGCTTATGCCTTTAAAGGTGCCGAATTTGTACCATATGTGTCAGTGGTAGCCTGAGAACTTGTAGGATGACATCATGAATGTGGTTACACTGTGTATTTCACTTTTTAAAATTATATTCTTCAAAGGAGAGATTTTTGGTAGGTGCTGTTACACTCTTCATTTCAAGAGTAGATGCTCCTAAAAGCATTAAAAATAAATGGTCAACTGTCTTTAGTAATGTTTGCCTGTGAATTTTAATTCATTCAATGGATACTTTTTTAATCTGTAATTACCTTCACTCCCAGTTCTATGGACAGAATTAATTACTTCTATAATAATCAGTGAAATAGTTTTTGGAATTACCCTACATTTGAAACATGGGAAAGAAAATAGGCTGTACGTCCAGAAGTTAACTTCTAAAATAGCAGACTGTTTATTTGATGGATAACATTTTTTTCTTACCAAACTGTATCTAATCAAATCCTTACAAAGCAATGCCATGCATTCAATGCATGTCCCATAATTCTCTTTGGAGACAGTGCACAGCTGCTGCAGTTAGTATTAGCTGCTTCTTATGGCTTGGTATTTTCTTTCAATAAAAATCACAGATGGCAGGGTGTCTTTCACACCATGATTGTAAATATGAGCCCGGGTCAGGTGAAGAGGTGATGTAAGTACATGTAATTCTACTTTAAGTATAAAAATCCCGCATTGAGCTCAATTACTGTCTGTTTTTCTGTAGTCCCTGAAATGCCCCAACTTGATCCAACGATGGTAGCGACATGAAACAGAAATTGTTAGTGTCCTTCGCCTGTAAAAATAATACTGTGGCTCGAAAGGGTTTAGCTTCTGATGAGGTTACCTCTGTGTTTGTTTGTAAATGTAGTTAGCACGTTTGTTCTTTGTCCTACTGCTTCTCTGAAGTGTGTTTCTGCAGACAGCTTATTTCCCTTCTACTCACAGCCATATGTCCAGTGGTGGGTTAGGGGAGAGCCTTGTCAGTCATTGGGATAGAGCTTATGGCCTGCTATTTTACAGGAGTTTTCTTGTCACTAATTGTAGGGTGAAAGTGCAGCGATATGAAACACCACCATAGATATCTCTGTATCGAAACAGAGGAATTAGAGCACATCTGTTCTGAAGAGAGGGGTATGATGACGGCTTGAGTCCCAGGTGAGTTAGCTCCGGTGTTGGAAGCGAGGCAGCTGTGCCCCCCTGCTTTTGTAGCAAGAGCTTCTCACAGAGCACCCTAGCTTGAACACAACCCTCTGAGGATGCCGTTGTGTTGCTGTAGAGGCCCAAACTCAAGCTGTGCCTATCGTTTGGTCACCATTAACTTGAAGACCAATGCACCATGTACACCATGCTTCGTTGTGAGCAGTAGACACGTCCCAGTAAAAGACTAAGATCTCGTAGAAGTCCCTTGCCGAACTAACAAGCATTTAAGAGTTTCCATCGGGTTGTACCATGTGTTGCTGTCTAATACCAGCTCAATCTACATCCAAGTTAAGCAGGAGGATATAGAAACAGAATCTGATGGTGACTCAGAGTCAGGGGAATATAGAATAGGGACTGACACAAGCACAGAGCCTATTATGGGCTATGTTTATTATTAGAATTAGTGCTGGTAAATATGAACTTTCTTTGTCTCTGGACAGTCTCTCTATTGACTTTTTAAATTATTGCTGCACTATTGGTGAATTTGCAAGCCATAGATGTTTCCTGAGAATGTTTAATAAAGCTGACAGTGTAGGACTATACCTCATATGTGTTTTCTAGGCTGTTTTTCAGGCTATTTTAAGGATCGCATGTGCTGAAGCTTCCATCATTTCTTCTAAGTAGCTTTCTCAGTTCGAAATACTTTCAATAAATTTAACAAGTCTAACTTGAAGCTAGTTTCTGATTTTACCTTTTATTTCTCCCTTCCTACTTCTCTATGAGTGAACTCGTTGACACCATAAAGGCAATGGCAAAACTCCCATTGAGTTAAATACAGCAATTTCAGCACTAATATTTATACCATTTAAAAATGTGTAGGCAGTCCTCATTTCCCCCCAACTTATTCGTAATTGTGTTAAATTATGATGTATATATCGGAGTATTTTTTTTTTTTTAAGTTCTAATGATTTTTCATTTGTCTCTGTTCACTTACCATTTTTATTATTCTTCCATGAATCTCATGTCATTAATTTAAATCATTCTGGTAATGAAAAGCCTCAGCTGGAGTCTCAGTGTATGCAAATGCGTGTGTCACTTTGGCTTTTCACTTTTACTGCCAAACTCAATTGCTAACTCAGAGAGCTATTCACTGTTACCTTGCTAAATATTTTTTATTTAATTTTTCTTTTTTCCTACTGTAAAAGAATTTCTGATAATTGTGTCTCTGCTTTTGACTTTTTGTGGTTTTTTGAAGCTGAAGGATTTTTCTTGCCTGTTCTCTCAATCTGCTGTGTCTCTGATTCCTTTCTTTTTAATGTTTTTATCATTCTTCCTTAAAACCACAACATCTTCTTAGGGATTTTTTTTTTTGTGTGTGTTTATTTTTCATTTTTATGTTGGCTACTTTTTATTCCATGGTATATAATAAAGGAGCTGAAAATTCAGCCTATTGCCAGTCGGTGGGATAGTCTATACATAACACTCCAGTATGTTTGCTTTTAATTATTTCATTTTTTCCATTCTGTTTATTAACACTATGTATTTGTTTTCAGTCTGTGTGTGTGTGTGTACCTCTGGACTTTAGAAGGACGTGAACTTGGTGTTGGTTAGATATCCAGGAACCACCAACAGGATGGGGTTTCTCTAATGCAATTGAGATTGGAGGTGTTCAACTGCATGGCATTGGAAGACATTTTCATGGCCTTCATTTCTGTTCAAGGGAATAGAAGAGTTGCATTCCAGTTATAAAGCTATCAAATATGATTTATGTCTGTGAGATTTTCTATTCATCACTGGAAAATTTTAATTTTTGGCATATTTGATGTTTTGATGTCAAGCAAAGGTGCTATTGAGGAGGTGTACAAATTACTCACTGCTTACAGACAAATGTCTTCAATAATGGGAACAGGCAGGAGCCCATTTATCAAATTGCTTTCTGTTCCCTACTAGTGTCTTAAATAGGTAAGTAGGAGCCAGCTGCTTATGTCTTTCTTTTAGCTTGGTTAGCTAAATGACAGCATTATGTTCTTCTGATGAGAAGATATACAGCTGTGCATTTCTGACATCTTGTCAGCACGATAGTCCATAACATCTAAGGATCCCACCTCATGTTCTGGTTACATATGATCTAAATGAGAAAGAGAGTGGAGCTATTTTGATAAACTTCTGAAAATGCTTAACATGTTCAGCAATATAGCTCTCAAATATACAGTTCATAAAAGTATCTCTGAATTCACACCTCTGTATAAAGGTGCCAGACAAAACAAAGTTCTGCTTCTTCTCTTGTTCCCGTTTCCTGTTAAGATTTTGACAGCAATCTTCAGTAAATTGAAAGGGTTTCAAATGGAGTAACTAGCATGACTTGGGAGTGGGCTGATTGGGTGCACCTATACTGCTAAATACAAGGAAGCTGGGCAGCAGTTCCCAACCCAAAATCCAAATGGTGCAAAGACTTCTGGTGGCTCCCTCTGAACAAGGTTGGTCACATCGATCCCCCGACCTGGGTCTCCTTATGGCAGCATGTGGTAGCACTGTACACCTAAGATACAACTACTGCTTTGAGAAGGGGACAGGGTTCAGCTCACAGCCTGAAATCATGCCATCTTTGATGCAGTGCACCAGAACGGTGTTTTAATTACATTGCCACCAAGGTTATATCTTCTGTTTGTGGTATGAGGACACAGAGACTTCTAGGACTGTGCTGGCAGGCTGTTTTGGGTGCAGGGAGCCAGCAAAGATGTGGTGTTTTCCTTGCTGACTCTTGCAACCATTCCTGATGAGAACTGTGTCCTGAGCCATAGCCTGGCTTTGTCTTGGGGAGATCTAGCTGGATTGCTTCAAAAGCAGGTCTACAGGAGAGTTAAGAAATGTGGACAAACAAGGTACAGTGCTTGGGCTTGTACTCTTTAATATGGCCATGCAGGCATAACTATAAAACTAGTTTTTATCTCATCACTGTGTATTTACGGAGACAGAAAACTCATTTCAACTGCTGACAACTTTTCTTCAGGCCATCTGTCAAATCCTGTGGACAGCTTTTTGGAGAAGACCTTGGCTGAACTTCAGGTAATAGATCATCCTTTTTCCTGTGGATCCCTTAGAACCCAATAGGGTTTTTATTTCAAAATCAACCAATGCAGCATGAAGTTTTATTCCATATCATCTATGGCCTCTCTAGCACAAACGTGTGAGGGCTTTGCCAATGTCTCTCACATTCTGGAAGATGATCTAGGAGAGCAAGGAGCAAGAGGAAGATACAGCGTATGTCCCTGTTTGGAAAGCTGTAACTCAGTGGATTTTGCTGATGTGTAGACATCAGAGTTCTTGTGCATTTTTTCTCTTGAACCACCACCCTCACTACTCGAGAGGGAGAGAACTGTGCGCACTACTTCGTTACATACTACGTTAACATCTAACGTGGAGTTCTCTTGTATTATGCATAACCGTACTTCATTTTAATTCCTCAGATTTGATGCCTCGCTTATTTGCTTGTTCCACTCTTGTCAGTATTCCACATCATCTTCTCCTATAAAAAGGTTTTTGCTTCTGTTTCATTCTTTCATATTTTCATTCATCCTTTCAAGATATTTTCTGTTCATACCATGTCTGAAGAGATAAGCCACAAAATACAAAACAAAACACACAAACATGTATGCAAGCAAACAAACAAAAAATGCATTAGTTATTGCCTTTCTGAAGGAGGTATTGATAATATTACCAGAGGAATTTAGCAACAAAAGTTGAAAATTTATTTCACCATTCAAAGAGGAATAACCAGAATTGTTTGGTCCATTTTGTGCCCAGGGAAATTTAGCTTTTGAGTCTTCAGTGTGTAGATGCCTGAAATTTAATCTACAACAGCTTTTGTTTGGCTTGTTTTTTCCAGTGCTGTTATGTTATTCTGTAATTTGTAATGAAAAGTTCAAAATTTATAATTTCTAAAACTTAAATCTTTTAATTTTGAAACAAATCTCTTTTTTTTTTTTTTTTTTGGGTGGGGGGCAAAGAAATACATTTTTTTTTTCCAGTTTTTTCACTATGTAAAGGGATAGTTTCTGAAGTGTGAGTGCTACCTATGATTTCCTCTATTTCTTCCATGTCTTATAATATGGGAACTCAATTGTCCATATAATGCTGCTCTGTTCATACATGTTTTGAATTTTGGTAAGCTACTTAAACTCCTTTGCATATAATTTTTCCAGAAGTATATTTCCTACTTAGGGTTTTTAGCACTGAGTTTTCCTTTTCTCTTTCCCCAAGCTCTATACATCTCTAAGTAGAGTTGTTTATGAGCAAAAAATGTTTGGCAGATTCAGTATGGGTGGAGTGCAATTTAGATATCTGTCTTGAGAAACAGGAGTTTACATAAATCTTACTTAGCTAAATTGTTGGTTCAGAGCCAATTATGTATAGTAGAACTGTGTTTTAAAATCTTATGCCTAAACTTGTCATGTCTCATGGAAATCGTATAATTCTGTTCCCCTTTCTCTCATGTTCTCCATGCTCTTGCATATTCTCTGCAAAAATTCGGCAGTGCCTGTAAACAGAAAACCTCTGACAAGTAAGATCGCTTAAGCTTCCAGTCAACTAATGAACGTACACCGTGGCGTAATTTTCCTTGTTGTGCTTTGGAGATTGCCTTCTTTGATCAACTTCTGACCAAGTCCGTTGAGTCTCTATAATGCAATGAGAACAGGGGGTTTTGTTGTTGGATTTTCCCTACTGTATGTCCACTCTGAACCTCCCTTAGCTTTATAGTGCCACATAGTTTTCCTTGTTTGGTCTCCTCTGGCTTCTTCACCGGTTTGCTCTTCTTTCGTCACTGCCCTTTTTGATGACAGCTCCCTCAGAAAAAAATCTCTGAATTATTAGCAATTATTTTGCCCATTGCCAGCAAAGCCAGTTCCTATAACCCCTGATAACTGCCAGTTTATTTTGGTGTCTGCACAGGAATTTTGGGCTTTGTGCTTGTGTATGCTGTTGTCTAACCCTGTAATTGTCTAGCTGTCTCGTGGGTCTTTCCTCTCTGTTTGCTTGTTGGCCTTTTTGAGCAGTGGGCAACAAACAAAATTTCACTGTTAACATTTTTGCTAAAGTGGTCCCCTAGTGTTTGTTATCTTCAGGAAGGAAAGCAAGATCATTCAAAATAAATATCTAGTGCCTGATGCTACTTAATCACTTGTAAATTCATGATTTTAGACTGTACTCAAGGTATGTTGTGCCAGGACAGTAGCCTACAGGTTCTGAATATAATTTTATTAGCTTCTTTGAAGCAGTCTATTACCTATTTAAAAATACTTCAAAATGTAATTATTTTAATTATTTTTAATCCTACAGGATACTTTGCTAATTATTACTGATATTATAGATTAATTTTATTTTATGGGGTGAATTTAGTCTGTCTAGTTTTGAGGTTTTAATTAAAAGTTCTAATGGATTTATTATTAATAGCTTTGGGCTCTATTAACTGGAATGCTAATCACCTTTTCTCCCACATTTTTCTGTGGGAGACAGTCAGAAAAATGATTCAGTCCATCTCCACTAGCTGTTGAAGTGGGATGATTTACAGCCTTCCTCAGAAGGCTGTGATTTGTTCTGGCTTCTGCAACGTGGAAGCTGTGCTTGATAATCAGGGCTCTCATACAGAACTAGCCTACAATACGATGTTCTTCAATACATCCTTGCAGTTATGTTTTTGAATATGATGCTCCTTTTCTGATTCAGAAGTGACCAAGCCCATAGGCTTCACACGTGAAGATTCAGGAAATGCAAAAAAAATCTTGAAAACTATGGGAAATGGAGGGTGGAGAAGTGGGTGAGGGATCTGGGTGCAAGCGAAGCAGAGGGTCAAGGATCTTCAGGATGCAGATCCCAAGGTGCTCCAGGAGCCTTGGTGCTTAGGTTAGAGGTGAGAGTGGAAAATGTGGGGGAGGCTGGGAGGGGCTCGCAGGGCCATGCAGGACGTGGGAAGCAGGAATTCGGCTCCAAGGGGGAGAACCGGAGTGCAGGCATGACGAGAAGGCAGCGCCGATAACTGCGGTGCTGCGGCAGCTACTCGTGCCCAACGCCAAGCCCAAGAGCTGCGTGGTTTTTTTTGGACAGGAACAGCAGCTGAAGTTTTCGTATGGCTTGGAGCGTGGGAGGGCAGGCAGATAGCAGAGGAGTGAGGGCTCTGCTCAGGCAGCAGCTCCCGGGCACAGCCAGGTAGTTGTGAAACACCACGGAGCTGGTGCTGGTGCCTAGCCCAGGGCTGCAGGGAGCACCAGGAGAGGGGCGTTAGGACAGTAAGGCATTGGCTTCTCTGAGGCCTTACATCGCTTACATCGCTGCGCTGTGTTTCCATATAAGTAGTCCAAGAAAATAACTTAAGTACTTTCCTACTTGTAAAACTGTGTCCATTCTAAGGATTGTGATCCTTGAAATGGTGAAGAAATGGTGAAGAGGCACAGGCCTGGAAGCAGGGAGGAGGTATGAAGGGCGGAAGGTAACTAATGGCTGCCAGGTTTACTTGTAAAAGGTTGGAAGCCATGGTGTAGCCTTGTTTTAGACAAAAGTTGGGGGCACAAACCAAGCTGTGTAACGCTGCTGTGAAAAATGAGTTACTAAAATATTGCTCGTGCTGAAGATGAGAATAGTTTGGCAGCCAGCAGCCGTCTGGTTATAGTCAGAATGTCCACTACTAAGGCCTTTGGATTATCCAACGACCAGAGATATTCCAATTCTTTCCATTCTTTCACCTCTTATGTACATTCCCGTGAAGAAAATAACTTTCAAAGAAACGCTGGGAATTCTGACATTTGCCACATTGCACAACAATGATGATTAAACAAAAATCAAAACAAAAGCCCACAACCAACAACCCAGGAATTTACCTTATTAAGATATATTTTAAGGCCTCCTGATAATTTTGTAATTTAGAGGAGCACAAGAGGGATTTAGATGTCCAAATCATATTAGCTGTTCACAGGAAAAAGAGGCATAAGCATTCCCATTGCCTACTTTTGAAAATTGCAGGAGGGGTCAGGCTGCCTGGCCTAGACAACCAAATGTGGCAGCATGTATTTGCCTCTCTCTTACCGTCCCTGTTTGACTGCAGTTGCAATGTTTCCTATAACTGTGTCTGAGATGAAGCCCGGAGTTTCAATCACCTACATATCTGAATTCAGGAATAAGAAGATGGCCATACGTTAGGTAAGTTTTTATGAATAAAATCGTTCTGTGGTGAAAGTCTGTTTGTTGTACATTGCTCTAACGTTGAAAGCCAATTTAACAGAAAGTTTGCTTCTGTAAACCAATTTACTGATTAAAAATCACATACTCTGCCTGTCACCTGCATTACAGCGTATTTAACCCCTTTCTTGATTTCTCTAGACAAATGCAAAGTGACATCTTAAAGGAAGAGCGGCTATTACTGGCGCTCAGGACTTAATGCACTGACCTAGCGTGCCCTCCGTGACCTTGGTGGTGTAAGACAGATTAGTAGTTTGGTCCATCTTTCTGTTCGTGTTTGTTTCCTTGGAGGTAGAGATGTTGTATTCGTGCACCTTACAATCTGTGAAGTTAAAATTAAACAATTTGCCATCATGTCTTGCAGTGAGAAACTGAAAATCACACTTCCGTGTCTATGTACCAGACAATGTTTTGTGTTTGATGAAAAAAATTTAGTAAGAAAGAGAAAGGTGAGACTTCTGAAGAGGCTGAGTAAATGTGAGGAACTGAGTTTACACCTTTTAAAACAACTCAATCCTAAGTATCAAAGGAATAATTAGAAAATAAGGTAGCGTTCATATGGCTTCAAAATCTCAGTAAAAGTGTTTTTGAAACTATGAACTGAAATGCTGCTGTACATGCAGTGTTCTGATTGGAACAATCTCCTGGATGAGTCTCTTTCCAGTAATAAGTTCAACAAATTTCTTTTTAAGCCAGTGGGAGAAGTGAATTTATAGTTATTCCCTGCCAACTGCTTAAAAAACTGCCAGCTAATCTGTTTCTCTGCTTTTTGTGTCAAAGTTGAAATCTATCTTGACTTGAGCTGAGTTCTTTGTATAAAAGCGTGGTGATTGCTGGCATTCTCCTATTGTAAAAAAGCCCTCTTAACTGAAAACTTCTGAAACCATTTTTTATAATCACGCAATTTGTAGTGGAGCCTGAGTATTGAAAGAGGTGGAATATAACAATTACTGAAATTCAAACTGACCTTAGGTTCAAGCTGCCAGGCACAGCAATTACTGCTTTTTGTTGATTTCAATATCAAAATGGGATTTTTGTGTAAGAGAATTTACCCTCTTACATTATTGAACAGCACCTGCTACTGTGATGAGAGGCGCTGCACTGTTACACGTGGTGTATGTAGCATGTATGTGGTGTATGTTTGTACCATATATAAGCCCATCTGTGAACGTGTGGACCAAGACAGAACGGGAATTCAACCAGTGGAGCTCTGTCAGTATTGCCTTTCCTAGTGGGGTGGTCACTGCTCATCAGAGGACTTCTTCCTCTCACCCCTTGTGTGTTCAGGCTGCTGGTCCTTCTCTTTGACTTCTCGTACAACTTTGCCTGTACTTCTGCATGTCCTGGAGCATGTTGTTGAATTTTCTTCTATTCTCACATCATCATTGCTTTTTCCCAAGAGTCATGCTTTCTGATATTGATCCACCTGTCTTGTTTTCAAGCATCTTTCTTTTTGTCCTTCTGACTACACCTGAGACACAAAGGGTGAATTTGGGACACATTCTGGATCCTGTTGACACTTGACAGATTCAGAAAATAACTATTTGCTCCTTCTGATTTGTTAGAGACTTTCTTTCTAATTTAAGACAAGGCTCTTTATATTTTGGTATAGAAAAGAGATAAATACAAAGGTATTTTTAATAGCACTTACTGTGGTTTTAGGAATAGTTATTAAAAATATGTAAATATATAGAAGGCAAGAATGGTCAGAAGCCATGGCTTCATCTTTCATTCCAGTGAACTGAACTGTTCAGGAGTATTACAAGAAAGGAGAAAGCGTTGTAGCATAAAGAATAACAGCATAGCATAACATTCCCTTGACCTCCATAAACCCATCTGGGTTTTTCATGTGTGTTCCACACATCTGAACACCATCACTATGAAAGGGCAGCTTGAACACTTCCAGCCCTCGTGACCAATTGCCCCTCTGAGAGCACTCTCCTGTGTTGCTCTTGGCACAGGCTTATCCTAACGGGCATAATCTTCATCAGAAGTTTTTGCAAGGTTAATTTTGAGGCTCTATTATTTGCTAGTATCTTTGTCTTAAAAATGTTCTCCTACTTCCGATGTGTCTTCAAAAATTTAAGTTAAAGTGTCACAGTCAAACTAACGGGCTCTATGTCAAAGATCTGTTCAAATGTATAACTACCTTTTTTAACAGAGTTTAGAAGAACACATGGTAAAGTCAACAGCATGGTCACTGGTTTGGTCTTTGCCTTAGAATTTCAAATCACAAAGTCATCTACCCAGCGTGTCTCAGGACTAGATGCATTTTATTTTTGAGACTGTTACCTGAACTCATCAGTGTTCCTACTTGCACGCCTGAGAGACATGTCACAGTGTTAATCACATATTTACAGATGTACTGTGCTTGCGTGAACTGCTGTCTGTAGGTGACATAATTTGGAGTAATTGTTGAAAGAATATTTTGAGTCTGAGCTGTAGTGGGCGGCTCAGGAGGCAGCATGGGATTTTGGTTTGCTCCTTATCTTCAAAACAGAGGATCAGTCTGGTTCCAAGGTATGTAAAATCCTGTGGGGAAAGCTCATGAAGAACTATGCCCTGTCCTTTAGGGCACATATGAACATCTCTGATTTCCCCAAACCTGACACCAGCAGTCCTGTTTTCACACAGTACTGAAATAAATATCCACATAGTTTCAATAGTTACTCTACAGAAAACATTATTATTGGTTATGTACCTCTCTGACTGTATGATAGATGTGATCATTTTATCAGATAAATTATGCCTGATTGGACTAATTTCACCAACAAAGCTTTAGATTAAGAAATATTTTGATGATTGGTTGCAGCGCCCAACATCACTGTATGTGGAAAGAACCATTACTAAAACTGGAAGTGTGTGGAAACGGTGCTCAGTATTTACAAAAAACATTTCTACCCTCTGCCCTCAAATCCGTCTGATCTAAAGTCTCTTCCAAACCTGTTTATTTATTTATTTATTTATTTAATTTTTCCATGTCATGGTTAGAAGGTCTTCCTTTTAGCCTTGCCTAAGGCAGATTGTGCAAGTTTTTCCTTCCAACAGTGAAGGAATTTAACCTTTCCCAGACTTTTCTGGACAGAGTGTTTGCACATCCCATCACATACCTATCGTTAATAATGCACATTTATTCCTCAGCTGACAGTTTTTCATAGCAGTCAAATTCTGAGTAGCAGGAGATGGTTTCAAGGCAGCATTCCTTTTGTTAAAAGCCTCAATCATATCTGGTGTTATTAAGGATAATAATTACCTCTGGAGTGTTAGAATAGTGCCACTGCTTCAGAAATTTAAGGTATGTTTTGCTACTTCATTTCTGATTTTATTTTCAGCTGTTTGGATTCAAGGTGCAAGTGTGAAAGTGGGGATTGAAGCTATAGCGACCCAATTATAGTTATTCCAGATATTAAGCACCACTAATCTAAAGATAGGTGTTTAGTATTGGGGGAAATTAATGAAATCTCTTTATTGAGAATTCATCATTGCAATGTCTTCATAAAACTCAACACTTGACCATTTTAAAAACATGTTTATTCGTTTCTCTGATCAGACAGCCACTGCAGCTCTGCTCACTGTGGTTGGAATCGTTCTCATTCATTGTTAAAGGATATGTTCAGTCATATTCGTGTTTCTCTTGACCATATGACCATATATACACCTAAGAGACATCTCCTTCAACTCTTTAATTTAGCCTTCAGGCTGCAAAGGTAACCTCTAGAATATAAGCTGATATAGTGCAGTCATACAGTATGTGGGTACAAACCAAAGTAATAAACGTTCCTGTTCATTTCAATGGACTGTTAGCTTTGCAGACAGATTATGGTGATTTAAATGTCAACAGAGTTATTTTACTTCTGATCGTTTTAGTAAAAGCATCCAGCTAATGTGCTTATCCAGCATGGTTGGATATTCCATTCATCTGGAGGGACATTCCAGAGGAATAAGGCCGCAAGTTTTAAATTGGGGATGGTTTCATCATCTAAGCAGCAGGTTAGATTTCCTAGACTAACATCTAGACTCTCTGGAACCACAGGTTCAAATCCTGGCAGACAGTCCTGCCAAGTGTCACACTTGACACTCATTTGGTCCCCAGTGTGTTTCCCCATGACATCTCTGCTGAAATCTCGTGCATACAGCGAGGAATAAACTGTGTTTCATCCCCTGCCAGTGGGGCACAGAGTGACAGCTACTTTGTAAGGCCTGCAACTGCTTCTGCTCCTGTTCATCCACGGATCCTGCTCCTCATCCTTTTCACATCAGGAAAATCTGTGTTGATTTTTACCTGCTTGTTTTGTTAGCCTAGGCAATGACACCCTCATCTTCCTGAGCTGGTAAAAGAGGGCAGGGGACTGGAAATTGAGGAATGTGTGAAAGCCAAGGGTCAAGAAGAGGCTATGGGAAGAGATAGGAAAGGATGGACCTGAGAGAAGACATTTTGAATGGTGAAGAATGTGTGGGGGAAAAAAATGGAAGAGGAGACTGGTAACTAAGAAAAGGCAGGCTGGAGGATTGCAGAGGAACAGGGAGGAAAAGGAGTGAAAACATAACAGTCTAAAAGGAAGGTGAAATAAATCCAAAAAGAAAAGGTGACTTCAAAAAGAGAGTAAATGGGAGAGAAGGTGAGAGATAACAGGTATTTTAGGGTTTGGGAAATGTACATTCAGGAGATGGTAAACTTCCCTCTCCTCCCATAAAATATGAAAAGTGGTGAGAGAAAACAGAATGCTTGCTCCAGAACTGAGTATCTTTGGGTTTGGCAGAAGAATTTGGAAGTTCCCGGGTGACTCCAGTCATCAACATCAGGCTGTTGACCTGTTCTTGATCATTTGGTGATCTCTTCCTAAAGCATAGAGGTCATATGTCCATATCAAACAAAAAACCACTGTCCCCATTGACAGCCTGTTTAGAAATTGGAACAGAATGGAAATACAGTTGTGCTAACACCTTTGTAGATTACAATTTTTGAGTAAACATTTTGACAGGGAAATTAAGTATCTCCTTTGATGAATTGAGGGAGATTCCTGGACTGCCAAAGTGACGTTTCATGAACAGCTTATGTACAGGTTTTAATCTCCTTTATCTCATATTTTTGAAGGAAAATATGAATAACTGCGGAGAAGTGCAAGGCTGGCATTCCTGCATACTGAAGTGAAAGCAGGTGGTATTTACTGGATAGCAAGGTGTAAATGTATGTCTGCTTCTGTATCATTGCTCTTTAATTGAATGGTTCTGTTCATTCATGAGTTGATTGACATTCAGTAAGAATTTGACTATACTTATCAGTTCTGTGCTTGAGTGCCGAACAGACAGATTTCACATAAATATTTTAATGTATCAGATATGTTAGTTTCAATGAGTATTTTGACAGACTAAAACAAGAAAATATTTTAACCCTGCCCCATCCCTGATACTGTTACTGCTAACACACAGTTTTTGTAGGAACTGCAATGTAACAGCACTTCAAATCATCAAGTATCATTCATTTAAAAATAATAAAGACTGGAATATAACCATCTTCAAGACTGGGTACAGTTATTATAAAGCATACTGGATAACAGTGAGTGGAAAAAAGCCTCAGAGACCAAAGACAGCTTAATATTTCCACATAGGAGAAAGAATTTTTATATTTTTTTAGTCTTTTTTTATCCCACAGCAGGTCCCTAACCCTACTGATTAGCATGATACTTTTTGCATATACTTGAGATAGCTGAAGGGCTGAACACACACTGATGAGTCTGAAACTAATAACAAGGCTAGGTAACTTCATGCTAGGTCTTTGCATGGGCTGAAATAAGCAGTGAGTCGAAGATTAGAGAAATCAAAAAAAGTGTGTGACAGCAGCTTTCCAGAACAGCGGGAACATCTTTTTAAGAACTGTTGCTATTGTCCAGATGTTTGTTTAGCCTTAAAATGCTGTCGCAAGATGTGTGGCTGTTCTCTGAAAGATTTGGTGATAGTGCTACAGGCTTGCTCAGTTGATTTCTGTTTGAATATTGGATGGGAAATGACCGAAATCAGTTATGTTGTCATTTAGTTTGTAAGGAAAAATTTTAAAAAGGCTGCCGTGATGTGAGGTCGTGACTCACTCCTGCGGCAGTCTGAGCACAGAGCTGACACGACGTGGAAGCAAAGCGGTGCATGCAGGGAGCAGCACGTGCTGTGTGCTGCGTTTGGGGTAGCCTGCACCTGAATGTCTTGCTGAGCCCCGAAGACAGACGAGATCCTGAAGTGCTGCAGTGTCAACCTCCAGTGTGCGAGTCCCGCATAGGGGCTTATGCGGGAGGGAAATGAGCACTGTATCCAGGGGTGAAATGCATACAAGGAGGTAAAACCATAGCGAGCACTGGTTTCTAGCTAAATAGGCAACAGAACACAAATGAATTTGGAATAAAAGAATAATGCCATTATTGTGAGAGGTGCTTGGCAGCACAGTGTCAGTCACTACCAGACTATGTGCTAGATGATTATGTTCGAAACTGTGATATCCAATTGTGTGTATCTGAGTGATCCTCACCCATGCTCAGATGTAAGTTCTTGTGTGTCTTACATTCCAAAAAGTTTATTTTATTAATATAGATACATTTTTTGAGAGAGTATCATGCCTGGGGAAAAAAGTCATTCTAAAGAAAAAGCAATCTTACCTTTCTATTAATACAGCCTAATAATTTAGGCTTTTAGATTATTGCTCCTGCGCTTCACTAAAATGAAAATTAAACAAACTTCATCCTAACTGGAATCGGTTGCCACAAAAGTAAAAACCTAAGGAGAAGAAAAAGCTATTAAGAGATTTAAGCGCACAACGAACAAGACCTTTTAGAGGAGATTAAAGCGTGTGACAAGCATTAGTATTTCAAGGTGCTGCGATCTACTCATGGATTGATGTGCCTCCGAATGAGATGAGGCACATTAAAAGCTGAAATCATTCAAGCTGGTGTGAAACGGAATATGAGCAATTACCAAATAGTTAAGCATTAAATAAAATGGATGATTTTCTGAATATGCAGTATAGAAGACTTCTTTGTGTGATCAAATGCTCAGTCTTTGAACCTTTCCCTTGAAACACAAACTTTGAGACAATGCTTATTGTGGAAACTGGGGTGTTTAAAAGGCACAGTTCCTATTTTAATGTTGCCGTCTAGCACTTTGTGCGGTGAGAAAGCATTACTCACTGAGAAAAAAACATTCAAGTGTTTAACTTCAGCGTTTCTGTAAGCATTAGCCATTTGAAAGTCACAGCCATTAGCATTTGCAGGTTAGGAGTGCTGGCGTAAAAGGCTGCCAGGTAGCCTGTGTCACGCGTGTGCAGTAGTGAAGACTTACATGCAGACTCCATTAGGAGGCTTCTTCTGCATTAAAGAGCCTTATTCCTTCTGAGTATTAAAGCAGAATCCTCTTAGGTGCCGTTCAAACAGTTCGTCTGGACTGTAAATCGGGCATAGCAGTTTTACAAAGGGTTTTAGCCTAAAGCGTGTATAACTGTGATTAAATGGCAAACACAGCTTCCCACTGGTGTGGCTGCGGCCTTCATTGGGATCCAGCAGTGGGGCAGCCACTAAAATAGGACGATAAGTGTCAAGAGAAGAAGAAAAATGATAATTAAGAAAGTATTTGTGAACAGTTGTAGATGAAGTACCAAGTAAGTGACAATGAGGGGAACAGTTTCTCTTAGCCTTGCTCCTGTGTTTTCTTCCATCATAATCAGAGGAAAAGCAGAACCTTATAATGAAGTATGACTTATTTTTTTTTGGCCGATGGATTGATTTGCTTTCACTGAACTCAGCCAAAGTTTTGATACTGACCTAAGTAGAAGCAGGCCCAAATCCTATAAACTCATTAAAAAGATACAAATATGCAAGTGCATTGAAATGTTAAAACAAAAAAAGAATTTCTTTAATTACGACTGCTTGAAACGTCACTTACAGAACTATGGTGGATGCCATTCATCAAGTTTGGTGAAAAAAATCCTTCTACAACCATTAAAACTTCAAAACATAATTCATCATTACCGGTTTTGGTTTCAAAAGAGAAAAGGTGTTTTCTGTAGTTTCAGTCTTTGTTTCACGTGTAGTGAACTGGAAGGCAGATGAAGCTTGTTTCCTGAAGTGTCTCCCTGTATAACTGTCTACCTTTGACTTTGGGCAGCGTGGCCAAGGTCCTCGTCTTCCCCAGTGCATCCACATCGCTGCTCCTCAGTACGGGCAGGAGCCTGAACCTTTGCACTGGCTATTCTTTGGTTACTCAGTCCCAGCTTCCAGTTTTTAAGCAAACTGTTACAAACCTCAGCAATTTGAGGCTTCCTCACTCAAATTTGACAGAAATTTGGTGAGCACCTGCATAAGTTACAGGGACTGATTAGTAGACAACATGATGGGCAAGTAAAGAGTAAAGTAGTAACTTTTATGAACCCATAAGTATACCTTGCAGGTAAAGAAGACACACTTTAATATCAGGAAGGTGTTTTTAATATAGAATTGTAGGAAGCATACGTCATTTTAACCTCACTGTCAAGAGCTGGCCAGAATAAAGTCTGGTCGAAAGGTGTATAACAAATAAATACTAGTTTTGTTCTGACCTTTAGAATTGTTTTAATCACATTAGGTACCAGTTTGATCTGATTTTAGCACTGAAACTTTATTGGGTTTCTAAGTTGACTCCGTTGTTTGACAGTAACTTTCTGTGCTAAAATCTTGCTTGGTCTTCTACATTCATTTCTGTAAGATCTTTGAACAGCTTAATTCTAAAATGCATTAACAAGTTACAGAATTTCTTGTTATGTATTTATTCAGCTGTCATTATGCAGTACGCTCATACTCCACATGCATACCCTCGAAAATGAAGTCCCCCTGGATTTCATATCTTCAGCCTTGGTGATCTTGATCTAGAAATTGAGTTCTGTGATAGTGTCACATATTGACACGGTGCTTCGTGAGCTAGACTAGATACCACATCTGTCACTGCACATGACAAGCAAAATGATGGAGAGCGCTAGATTAGCGTTTAGTTACTCTAACCATTGATTCTGATTTAACAAATAGCTCTTTTCTATTTGGCTTGCCTGAACAGAGGAAATACCTGTGTATCTCGTAGAACATTTTTATATCTTTCTTGCTTGCAGGGACATTTGGTTAGGTGAGCTTAGTAGGGTTGGATATATATTTTTGTAATATTGTTATTTCAGCCTGGTGGATTCCCTGGGGAGACAAACCAGAAATGGCATAAGTTCATAGTGACATTTTAGAGTTCACTATATATCCCGTTAATGAGACTCATGCCCTAAAACTACATTTATTTTGTGTCTAAAGTTAAAAATATCAGAGTGGGTCTCAGGACATGCATATGGCATTAATCTCAATGTATTTATCAGAGTTGAATAATCACAGTGTATTTGAGAAGCATCAAGAAATCCAGGGTTCCTTAGAGCCCCAGCAGATCGCCGGTTTTGCTTGAATATATTTATTGAGCAACCTGAGTTGAACATTTGAAGCATTTGGCTGCAAGGGCTTTTTGATGTTTTTGAATATAACCAATACATTGATCACATCACAACCCATCAAATTGATATGTGCTATTAAAACACATATAATAATAATAGTAATAGAAAATAGTAGTAATAAAATAAAATAAAATAATAAAAAACCCACAACCAGCATTAGTTTAAAGTTGCCTTCATGAAAAGTTGCTCAGGAGCATCCCATCATCACATGAAATATATATATATATTTTTTTTTTGGATAAACTCAGAATACTACTGAATTTTCTATTCTTTTGGTAGTAGGCTGAAAGTCAGAATTTGTCATCCTTGTTACAAACATTTACTGTTTTATGTCCCTGTCATGTGATTTTGATACTCATTTTTAAAGGCAGTTTCAGAAACTCGTGAGGGAGTTCTTTGTGGTACTTGGCTTGTAATTGGAATTAAGAATTTGTATTATTTTAATAATGCTTTCTTTAGTAATCTTCTGAGTGCTATATTGATGCTAGCTATGGGATCGTGTAAAAATCAGGTCCAGATTCAAAATTTGAATATTTTTGGGACAGGTGGCCTGGGTTAAGATTTTAGTTACTTTTTTTTTTCTAGGAGACATAATAAAAAATTTGTTCAAACTGAAACTTCTTGCTATGGAATCTATGTATTCCCATTTCTGCATCAACAGAACATTAATATTTCTCTAGCAGTGTTCCCACTGCCAGAGGAAGGGCAGTATTTAAGACTATATTCCATGGGAAAGTTTTCAAAACATCAGAGACTGATTTTTTAGAGAAATATTTTATGCTAATTTCTTTTTTACAATTCAGTGAGATAACTTTTCTATTGAAAAACTCACTCCAACCGTTCCCTTTTTGAATACCTATGCAAAATTTTAGATGTTGTTTTTCTATTGCTGTGTCTCGCACTGGTCTTAGTAGAATAAGGAGGCTCAAGGAGACCTACCAGTGGAGGTAGATGTCAGTATTTATTGAATTTTGCTGTTAGCAGAAGATGTCTGAAATAGGTGACTTTTATTCTAGAGGAATAATGGGTCAGACTCCTATTGGTGAGAGAGAAAGTGCAACCCAGCCTTCAGTTTGGAAGGCTGTCTTTATACCACCTTTATTTGCAGTGGCAAAGCAGTAGCTAGATTTGAATGATGCATACCTGTCTTTAGCAGGTGTTTACCACTACACTAAAACCTTGTTTTGAACAGGGACACCAGATTTGTTTCTTACGTTATCGAAATGCAGAATATTATAAATCATGTTTAAGTTCAGTACAAATATTATTGCTGTGCGTTGATGAAAAGTGGCATTGCTGTGGAATTCAAGAACAGCCTTCAACAGATTGTTGTGGTATCTTCAGTCTTGTATTCCACGTGAATAGATAAAACATTATTAATCACGTGCAAAGAACATATGATCATTTTCCTACCTCCAAGCATCAACACTACTTCTGTATTATCACAAATGACCTTTCTAGATAGGGGAAGGATGTTCCTGTTTGTTTTTTCTGGTGTTGGCTTTTTTAAAAGCAAATATCATATCTTGATTATTCTGTCAGAGCAGGTAATATTCTTTACCAAGTATATTATAGGAACATTATAACAATATCCATATACTGGTGATTTATCATTCAAAACCCAGCCACTTTTAGGTGAGAACGAAGGTTGCACAGTACAGTCCATTCAAAAAAACTAGACCTTTGCATGAGTTCACACTGCAGCAAAAGTCAGAATGGAAAGAATGGAGGCAGGCTGTGTTAGAGCAGTTTTTTAAGTGAGAAGAGAATAATGTGCATTTATTCTGACATATTTCTTTATTTATGGATTCATTTCAGAACTTGAAAAGGAGTGTTATTTGTGATCCAAATCATCATTTCTTTGGCACTTTGAATAGAGCTTTTGAAAACAGGAAACTAAAACCCATGTTTGAATTCTGTCCTTGTGCTTTGATCTGACGTGAAGTCAGTAGAAAAGCTCTTCTGGATATTATGGAAGTAGGTTGAATCTGTGAGAGAAATCTGAAAGAAAAACTCCTTTATTTTGTAGCATAAGATATGAGCTCTAGAGTTATTTGCAAAATATATGACATTCAGAGAATTTAGTGCAACAGAATTCAAAGAATTTAGTGCTACCTTTAGGATTACATACTAGTTTATTAAATTAGTTGATAGAATTGCCTCTGGCCTTCAGCTGGATCATATCGTTTAAGTATGTATTAACAACCTGACCCCAAAGTTCTTGACTTGAGAGAGAATACCTTAAAAGTTGCTGATATAGTAGTCTTCATAATAATATATATAAATTGCCAATATAAAATAAATGTTTCAAACAACATTATTGCCTGAAAAATAAAATTGAAGACTGTCCTCTTTCTTGAGGGACTGTAACCTGTAATTCAACTGGTAGGACCAGAGGGAATGGCCTCAAGTTGCACCAGGGGAGGTTCAGGTTGGAAATGAGGAGACATCTCAGAAAGAGCAGTCAGGCGTTGGGACGGGTTGCCCAGGGAGGTGGTGGAGTCACCGTCCCTGGGGGTGTTCAAGGAAATGTTGGACGTGGTGCTTGGGGACATGGTTTAGTGGGTGACATTGGTGGTAGGGGGATGGTTGGATCTTGGAGGTCTCTTCCAACCTTAATGATTCTATGAATCTGTGACTCTGTTCCAGAAAGCAAGGCACTACCTTACACAGGAATGAAATGCTGTTTCATTAATACCTTTCATAACTGCTCTTCCAGTGCCTTGTCACTGAGAGAGCATCTGCGGTGAAACCAGGAGCCTTCAAATGAAACCGCCACCATTTTGTTGACAATGACACATCTGAATCTTTCTGTGAAAGTGTTTCTGCACTGATTGTCTATGATTGATTAGCTACAATATTATCAAAATGCTATTGATTAATAACTTTGATTAGTTTTGTCTCTGGTGCTGAGGTTTACTTAAAGTTAGTAAGTGTTCCCTGCCTCTTATTCATGCGGAAAAAAAATCAATAAATTATATAGTAGATATTTTAAAACATAGTCACTGCTACACAGCCTCACAGGGTTAATTAAAATAGTGTGAGCAAAGGTGTTTGTCAGGTATTGCTAGTTTGAGCAGCGTGTTTTGGAGGCTTACTTAAGTAGGAGAGGGAGGAAGCAGAAAGGAGGTGCTATGCACAGCCCCAGAACCTTTGGTGGCATGCGCAGAGGAACGGCTCTGATGTTTAATTCCTTCTGTACTCAGGGAAAAAGGTGTTTGTGTGTTCTCGTAAACAAACCCGGCTGCATCAAAGCCAGAGCCGCCTCCATCAGCAGCTCTCTCTCAGGATCAGAAAGAAAAAGTGAAGGCTTATAAATCTTAGCTTAGCCATCCCAACTAAAAGGGGAAGAGTGACTTGCATGTGTGTTTACCTGATTTAGGACGTTTAGCCTTTACTGTGTGTTACGATGCTCGCAGTGGAAGTGTATCCATCTGAAAGCGTTGTGAGGGGTCTCTCAGAAGGGCAGTCTTTTCTCCACCGTGGCTCATGGCTCAAAAGCTCCACCTGGGAGAGCGACACCTGCTTCTCCTGGTACTTGAGCTGTCCTCAGTGGCTTGGGGTAGCTCTTCAGCCATTCCCGAATTTTGTTGCAGGAGCTCCAGCCTCCCGGCACAGCCTCAGAGATGAGAACAAACCCGCAGGGAGCAGGGCTGGGCTCTCCTCACCAGTGGATGCCATTGAGCTGACACTGACGTGTCTGGCTAAGGAGTGTGGGGTTGGCCTGCTAATCTGTTTAGCCTTGGAAAGTAGAAGGCTCCAGAGTTTCCCTTTGGTTATTTGCTCTGCCAGCCGTGCTTGTGTCATTCTACACAACTGGTGCTTCAGGAGCGCCAAAAATACCTCCTGTGGAGCTTGCCGAAATAGCCTTTCTCTCACAAACTGCCTGAACATCTTTTGGATGGAAGCACACTTGTGCTTTTGAAAAGAAGCACATTTTCCTTGTAATTTATTTCATTTTTACTCAGTGTATTTACTGAAATATCATGAACAAAATTATCAGTTACTTTGAGTCAAGACAGGCTTGTTTGTGCGAAAGGATTCAGATCATTGTACCTTGTTGGGAGACTTGCCAGTGCAAGCGCTTGCTTTTAGAAACTGTTCTTCTGACGAGGATGAGGTAGGTCCTTCTCTCATCTCAGTACCCAAAGCTCTACGCTGAACTCAGTGCCCCCTGCAAATCCAAATTGCTAAGTGTCCAGCAGGGGATCCAAACGAATGAGGACGTGGTGCCACCAGAGAATGAAAAGCAGAGGACTTGTGCACCCTCAGCAGCTGCTCACAGAGGCAGCTCCAACGTGGAGTGCACAGATGAGGACCTGGGAGATCATCTTCCTCCTGTATGACTGTACATCCCCAACACCTCAGAGGAGGAGAGGGATTGTAAGGAATGTTTGCAGAAAGTCGTCTTCTGCCCTTCTTCTCATCTCTTTGAAAGGAGTTCAGGCCAAAAGACTCCAGATTATAGCAAAGCCATATGAAGAGAAAGAATTCATATGGAGTATGGTGGCAGAACGTAGAAAGTTATAGAATACAGAGAGGCTATATTACATGAAAGGCTCCAGGGTATAAATTTTAAAACTACATAAAATCTTTATTTATAGTTTTTGATTTTAGTCCTCAAACTCTTCAACTCCACAGACAACAAGATAGATGAGATTACTCTGAGAAAATGCTTCTAACATCCAGCTCTTTATATATAGCAGATGGCTCTACAAATGTACATGGAACTTCATATAAAAATTATTTTTAGGATTTACCAATTACTAAATATATCATTAAGTCACATTTGTTGAAACCATGTTTGTTAACCTGAGTGTGGTAGATTAAAGCCAGCACAGGAACATCTGTATTTATTGCAGTTCAGTCTTGGGTGATATTTTACTTTTAGATGGACTTTTGTCTCCTTTAATTCCTGCAAAATCTGGGTGGGAACACAGTATGTTTTATATATACCAGACAAGACTCATGAAGAGCTGAAAGTGGAAACTCAGTGTTATGCAACTTAAATGTTCACCTGTATTTTATAACAGATCACACCTCCTGACTAAGAGTCTTACTTTTTTATATTTTGCCAACTGGTGCTAGCATATGTAAATGCTTCTTGTCTCAGTTTCTGGCTACTGTCGTTTATTTGTGATGGTGCAAGGTAATGTCTGATCCTACTTGCAATGGATATAGCCCTATGCGTCTTTGTATTTGTTCTGTAGCTTTGGACATCCACTCTTCTGTAATGTATAGGCAGCACTCGTGCTTTGGTTAGTTTTGAGAAAAATTCTTGAATAGAGATCAGTAGGTTTTGTGTAAGATGTAAACATGCACAATGTCTTCTCAAGTAAATGGAGCAGAAATAAATAGCAATTCATAAGCTTAAATATGTGCTTAAATACTGTTAAGCATCTTCCAAGTCAGTGGGACTATCTGTGTATTTCAAATTAAGCACACTGTTTAAATTAAACATATATTGCTGCATGAGGCCCTCACAATATAACAGACAATGTGAACAGAAGCATGTATTTTGTCATTTACAGTTGGACTTCATGATCTTAGAGGTCTTTTCCAACCTAAATGATTCTATGATTCTATGATTGTGGTCCCTCCAAGTCCCTCTGTAACACTGAAGTGAAAAAAAAATCCTAGAGATAAATATTCAAAGAGCAGGCTGACAACTGTAATGAAGCTATGGGTTAAAACTGGAGAATAATGACAGTTCTCGAAATGGCCTTATATAAAAAGAGGCAAAATGTGTCTAGTTGTTGATAGAAAGAACATTAAAGAGAACAGCTGAGACCAGTAATTTCTGAATATGTGCAGCATGGGTATTTTATAACATAACTGTATTATGCAAAATATTTAAATTAAATACAAAAGATATATTGTCGTATGGACAAAGTTGGCTTGATGCTTAAATATTTCTGTATCTGTTAAAATTATGATGATTCTTTTCTGTCATACACGATATTTTATGAGACTGAATTGTCCCTGCAGAACAGAAGAAAAGAAAGGAAATGTATTATTTATAAAGAATGTTCATTATAACGGTTATGTAAAGAAAACATTGACACAGTAAGAGGACCTGAAGGTACTAGGTGAGGGAAAAGGGTAAAATAACTGGAAGAACAGCAGTTCTGAATCTTGGAGAACATCTCTTGAAAATTTTCAACATCCGTTAGCTGAAGCAAAAAGTGAGCAGAAAATAAACAATTCATATTATCTAAAAATGTTATGTTTCTTTTAAGCCCTTCTTTCATTTTATATTTGCATTTGAGAATCTTCTGCCTTTTGAAATAACTTTTTTATTTGAGGAAATTGTGACATATATCAGAGGTATGACGCATCACTAATGGGTAGGAGCTTCGTATGACTAATTTAAAGGTTTGAGTTGTTTCATTTCCATATAATCAGTGAAGCAGATATTTAAACACAGCAACTAAAATGTGTACTAAAAGTTGAAAGACTGCTTTTTTGAAAGGAGTTTGAAAACTGCTTTTGAAAGCAGTCTTTATCTTCTCAGGAGATGAGATTCTAGTTTGTCCCTTTGGGAAAGGTGTCATTTTCTTCCGTGCTTGTTTTTATTTTTCATTCTTGCTAAGCACTATATCTCTAGTTCAATATTTTTACTAAAAGCTAGGTTCAAATGTAAGTTTTACTTTGTCAGTCTAACTTACCTATGAAGAATAAAACAGTGGTGTTTGCTGTGCCAACAAGACCTTGGAAAAGCTTCCAGATAAATCCTCAAAACTCCCCAACTCTTTGTTTCTAAAAGAAAATCTTACAAGAAAGTAAAACAGACTCCTTGCCTTCAGTATTTTTACTAGATTCTCCTTTAAAAGCACAGATAGCATTAGATAAAAATCACCTTAATGAGATCTGCATATCTTTTCAAAGTATTTTACCTTCTAGAAGCTGATAAGAGGTTTTCCAGAAGTACTGCATGGATCAAAGGTCCAGAAATAAATAAGGTTTTTGTTTGTTTGTTTTAACTCAGTACTATGAGATCTGAGCCTTCAGCTGCTGTTACAGAAACAAAACTCTTTGCTGAGCTGTTACAGATCTCTGAAATAACTGAAATGTTGAGAGGTGCTGGCTTAGGCACTTACTAAAGTGTAGCAGAGTCTAAGGTGAAGATGTGTGCCTTTGGCAGGGTCATTCACTGTGATCTACTTGGGTGCTTTGGCTTCATATACAGTCACTGAGGAGAATTAGGTGTTGCCAGAAGTCACCTAGGAAGATTAGAGAAATTTCTAGAGATAGCCAAGAGAAAACCCTTCTCAGGTTTTCCCTGGATAGGCTCCCTTGGTGGCTATCTCAGACACAATTCACTTGGGGTCATCGGAAGACTCATAACTAAAGGCAGTAGAATTTCTCCTTCTTTTAAAAACAGTGGAAGTAGCTTGTTGTAAACAGAAACAAGTGAAACAATTTTATTCAACTTTTCAGTTGAACTTTGTTGTAAAGTTTATTCAGGCAAGTTGCTAATTTTTAAAACTTTCTTGCCCTTTTCCTATCATTTAGGGAATTTGAAATTTTGTCTCTTTTCAAAATTTGCTTTTTGAAAATAACAGAGCAGAATGAGAGTGGAGATTTGAAGGAGGAAGATTAGAGATGCAGACACAATGCATTGGCAAATTTAATGGCTACAGTGAGGACAGGAAGTTTTAGTATGTCATAAAAATAAATTAATGTTAGTCAGCACTGAGATGATAGGAATTTTTATTTTTTTAAAGTTTAGAGGCCTTCAAATCAGACCCTAGAATAGCAACAAGTCAAGAAGAATCAGCAGGTTATGTGGTGTGATTGGGAAAGCAAAAAGACAAGAAAAGGGATGTCAGAAGGGGCAGAGTTCTTCAATATTTTAGTGGTAAAGATGAGGAATGAAATACTGCTTTGATGAAGGAAGATGGAAATTTACTTCTGTTTTTAGCAAGACCAGCCTTTCACAAGGTACATTATCGAAACATTGTTCCAGCTAATATTCCTTAACATAACAGTGTTGACATTATAGCAAGATAGTCATAGCAAAAGCTAAGTTTAAAGGTAGTCTCCAGGAAAAACTGTACTCCAGTAGTACAGTCTAAAGGCAAAGAAAACAAACTTTGTAAATTGTGATGTCTGTGTTTGAGTGGTAAGACTTGTGCCCACTTGCATTAGGGTGTTTCTTATAATACAGGCTCAATACAGTTACTCAGGTACCCATGAATTTTTACTGTATCTTAAGTATACTTATCTTTTAATTGCTGATAATTGTCCATTACACTTTGTTGTATTCATTTTTATTCTTGGTTGCACTACTGAAATGGTCTTTGGTACCATCAGACACAGTAGAGATGATGTGTTTACATTCTCAAGGAAATTCATCTATGGTGGAAAGTTTATTTTTCCATGTGACATCACTGCTTTTCAGGTGCTGGTAATTGTAAACATCCCTTGTTTTCAATTCTTTGTCCCCTTAATCTCATTAGAAGAATATCAGACGTTAAATCTTTTAAGTAGCATTAGAGTGTGTGTTCATCCATAACATATGAGAATGCCAGTCAGTTCTTATCACCTACCTTTTACAAAATGTTTGCTGTTTTGCAAGTTACTGTGCTGAAAAATGAGATTTGATTCTATGAAGGCTTTGCTGGCAAGGGTTGCTGTGAACTGAAAAAAAAAAATCAGTATTCAAAATCAGACTGACAGTATAAATTAGAGAGGGAGCGAAGATGCACATGGGGGAGGGGGAACGAAGCCATCTCGCACTGTTAGATTATCATCCTTTAGAAAGAGCACTTCAAAACAAGTTTGAAGTCTTGTGTGCAAGACCATCATCATGCAACTGGCATGATCACTGTACACATCTCTGTTATATGCAAGGTCACAGGATAGAGACAGTAAGTATACAAGAGAAAGCTTTAAAGCATTGTTTGTACAATTTCAGACTTTTCAGCATCTTGTATTATTAAGAGAGCTTTCATATGAACCCATTCAGCCTAAATTGAATATAGCAGCTTGTTTTTCTTTAGGAAATAGCTCATTTCTTACTCTTGTCAGTTTTTACTAGCTGTAAAAAAAAAGGTTTCTTGTATTGCCCTTCATGCTCATCTCTTCTTCTTTTTCTCCTCGTTTGCTTTTCTCTCAAACCTATTCACACATCCATCCTTACTACCTTCCCATATTCAGTCTCGCATAAGAACATTAATTAATAACTTCTAAAATATGAGACAAAAGTCTTATGCCTGTCATATTTCCAGTCATATCAGACCTTTACTCTTCTATTCATGTTTTTTTTTTTTTTTTGCTTTTGAAAGACTAGTCTACTTGAGGCATATTTCAGAGCGTAATGAAAAGGCAGAGGCTTTTGGCTCTACCATGTGTAATTTTAAAGTTTCTGTCTCTGAAACTAGCTATATAGTCTGCTATTAGTGAAAAAATAATCCCTACATGAAACAAATGACAGCAATAAAAAATCTCTGTGTAATTGTCTCACAGAGGCTTCAGGACTGGTGGTCCAGCATTGGACTGGTGCTCTGCAGCATTGGTGCCAAGGTTGGTGTCAAGCCTACCATAGACAAACAGGGAGAGGTGTGTTCTTGCTGCTTAAACATTTTAAGAAGTATGGAGTGTGATGGCTCCTGCAGCTCTTTCAAAGGAAAATTTGAGATTATGCTTTAAAGAATACTAGAGGGAGCAGAGGTTGATCAAGTGGGGATCCCTTACTGAAGCCACTGAACAGGTAGGGTGGATCTGTGCCGTGTAGGGGTATCTGGTGCCTTTGTTTGTAGGCTGAGTGCATTCTGCACCACCTGAGTTTTCCTGAGGTTGAAAAAGGTTATTATAACGTGGACTTCATTCTACAACTATTATAATAGATCTTTGATCAAACAAAGACTAAACAGTAGAAAGTTTATGCTCTGGCAAATCTCGTAAATGCCTTGATGTTAATTTAGTTTTATCCATAAATCCATGGTTTTATGTTTATATATAAAAACACACACACACACACACACTGTATTTTCATAGATGCAGAGCACTTCGAAAATAATTTGATATGGTGGCTGTTTTGTGAAAGTAGTTTCAGATGAGAGTTGGTGTGTTTAAAATCACAGGCTGCACTGTTGTTCAGGGGCACGGATAGTTCAGGAATTGCATTCCATGGACTAAAAAGCCAAAATTTTGTCCTGTAAAGCCACCTGGCTGCAGTTGATAGTAAAATCTATGGTTAACCCCTTTTCTGTAATATAATTAAAACACTGCTGAATTATCTGTTTAGTGAGGCCTGGCTGCTCCCTGCAAGCCTACCCCTTTGTGTCCAATAATCCCAGCCTTCAGAGATGGCTGTCCATGACTACGGCTGTGAAACCTTGTTTAAAGATTTTAAGATCTTCTTAATCCCTTCCCTGATGAGACACCCATTGCTGAAAGCTGGGGGGGAAAGGTCCATCTGTCTTGCAACATATGTGTTTACACTGTAAAATCAGTAAATACAGCAGTGTGCTCAGGGTGCCAAGAATTTCCTTTAGTCATAAATTGAGATATATTGTTTTGTTATTGTTGCTCGAGTTTACACACAGCTGAGAGACTAGTATTACTAATTACATAAAGCGGAAAAAAACCTGCAGCTCAAAAATGACTCTGAAAGTACAAAACACACTCCCCCACTTTGAAAACAGTGAGCGCAGCAAAGCGCTGTTAGGCCTAGCACAGGAGCGGCCTTCTGGTTTTCACGTCACGGCCTGGAGTCATTTCTCTGTTTGCACAGTTGTAAGAAGATTTGATGTGGTCTTCACACCATCTACTTTTATTTACGTGGTTTATGTACACGAATCAGCAGCCAAGGCTCCCTGTGGGGCATTGAGCTCCCAGTTCAGGCCGTGTTCAGGTGCCGGGACGGGGCTGCCCTCAGAAGCCGCTGCTAGCACCAGAAGCATGGGCAGAGCAATGTCAAGTACCAGAAACTGAATTGTCTGGCATGTTACGTGGCCATACTCTTAATCTGTTTCTGATACTGAAAATCACTTAACTTCTTGGTACTTGTGCTTGGAAAGCTGATTTAAAAAGCCCACTCTTTTTATTGTTCACCAGTGTTCGTGTGACTAAAGGGCCTAGGGGGGCAAATTAGGCAACATGGGCTGCTCTGCAACGTTTTGTTCATGTTTTAGATTAAAAGAGTCCTCTAGATAGGACAATTCAGTTCCAAGACAAGTTAAGCATGAGGTCAGTAGATCAGGGAAGCCCCTGGCAAGGCCATGCTGCACTGATCAGTCTGGCAGGCAGTGGCTGGGTTTTCTAATAGGGGACATGCAAGGGACAGCTTTCAACGGGGGCTTGAAAGGGGGTGACTGGGTAACTCTGGCATGTTTACAGGAAATAGTTCACACGCACTAGGAATAGCAACAGAGGAAGTGTAACACTTACTTGAAAATGTGAAAGGCAGATAAATTCTGGGTAATGGGCTTCTCAGCACTGGAAGTCAGTCTTGTACATAGTGAGTAGGAGGTGGGTTTGTAGAGAAAGAGTGATGCGGAGTACCTCTGAGGAAAAGGCACCTGTGAAGAGCTGTATGGGCATGCTCCTGTACTCCAGGTGATGGGCGAGGAGGATGGCATAGGGAAAGCTGGTGAGCGAAGCCCCAAATAATGACAACTGCAGTGCTGACTTCAGGCAGAAATAGCTACTCGACTTAGATACTGCTTCAGTGTGAAGGCTTTAAGAAAGATGACTCTTGGAGATGACATCCATTAAAACTGGTGATCCTGTCTGTGGTGGTTAAAGCTGGAGAGTGCAGGGCAATGTGGGGTGTTAATGCTTATGCAAAGCACTTTAAGCTTGATTCGTAGCTCTTCACAAGGAGGTTTAAGAGAGAGAGGCTGAATTTAATTCTGAGATGAGTGAGCAATGAAATAAATAGATTTGTGAGTCATTAATATACAGAGTGTAGATCAACCTAGACAGATCAACCAGACAAAAGCTGCAGAAAGAAAAGACAAGGGATCCATGGGCCCACTTCACTTCACCTAATTTCCACAATTCTTACAAAACATGCTAATTTTCTCAGGGAATGTGTGTTACAATAATGCAGTATTATTATGGACTACAGAATAGAATAGTTTAAATTAGGTGAGAGATAACAGTAAGTGATCTGGTTCATACGAAGGCAGGCAAGTACATGAAGATTGGATTGAGATATAATTATGATCACATTTGCAGATATTTATTTCCTGGGTGAAACAGGGAGTTTGGGGATGTTCAGGCTATGAGAGTTCATATTATGCTCATTCTGTGGATGTAGAGTATAAATCTGGTTCTTGTCAAAAGCATTAAATATTTGTTCTGTTTGAATGTTGTTTGTGTTCTTATATTCATCCTTAATTGTTGAAGTAGATTGTGGTTGCTTGGAAAAGTATTGCAGAAACTTGGAAAATCATCTTCTTGCTGCTTCACATTTCTTCAGAACTGTTTTCATGTGAGAATCTCTATCACACAAGACTGTGGTTATCATCTAGTATTCTTAGATGGTCTCTGTTGCCTAAAAAAATATTTTTGGCAGCAAAACGTGTAATCTGTCCTAAAAGAACAGCAGTATGAAAACAGCAAAGGGAAGCTAGAGGAGCAGAGCTGGGAATGATCAGTTGTGGAGTAGGCTGGGACAGGATCTTGAGAGACAAGATCGTTCCGTTAGATTAAAACCGCTGAAAGAGTTGAAACTTGCACGGGCGCTCGTGCCTGCAGAAACACTGCCTGGGCAGCTGGAGGAAACGTCTCGCAGGTCGGTGGCTTCCAGTGCAACTGTCACCTGGGTACTGCTCCTTCTGAAATAGCCATGAAGAAGGATTCTGTCCATTCTTAGAAAGCAGAGAAAAGAAAAGCAGTCATAACTGTTACATTCGCAACACAAGGCAAAACCTCTAATTCTAAGATTTTTTTTTCCCTACCTCTAATGAGAATTTCTTACATTCTTGTTTTTTCTCACATTCTTAGATACATTTGTGTTATCAAGAGCAATGGAAATTACCTGGAAAATTCCTGTTTCCAGTAACATGATTTTTTTTGGAGTACATATATATATGTTCGCGTGTCAAAGCATGGAAAGTTTGCTCCATGTGCTGTGCAGGGGAGAGGAGCAAACAGGTTGATAAAACAGACTCCCCTTTGCAAGAAGAAATATAATTTAGATTCAAACAAACAAGCTGATTCTTTACAAAGTAGTGTGCACTGAGCAGGGAAGGGCACCCGTGGATGGTGTTGAAGGATTTCTGGTTCTCTGAAACATGCATGGCATTCTTCAAGGGGTGAAAGGAAAGAAAATAAATCCACTAGAGAACAACTACTGCTTATCTTCAGAGGCAGAAAGATGAGAACATCTGAACCAGTGGGTAGCGAAGAATGTCAGTTATGTTCTAATCTAGATTGGTGAATAAAAAGATAATCATCAGTAAATTAGAAGAGGTGTTGAAAGCTCAGTTAATTATAGGAAATGAGGAAATTAGAGTGCTGAGTCTGACTGATTCACTTGTTAAATTTAAAAAAAAAAAGGTTTTATCATCTGTACTTTTGGTTCAGGTATACAGTGAGATCAGATGAAGGCTGGTTGTTGTTAAATCTCTTCCCATTTAGGGTCGGGGTGCTGGGCTGGGCACCCCCTGGTGGTGTGGTTCGATCGGGTGCTGCTGGTGGTCTCTGCCTGCACCTCCCGAGGCAGCAACAGGACCAGGGATGCTCCCCTGTCCTGGCACCTCGCTTCCCTGGCCCTGTCCTTGTGGAAGTCACGAGGCAGCTGCGTAAAAACGAAGGACTTTCTGCAACTCGGAATTTGTAGGGCTTTCCTAACAAATGTCAGCCTCTGCGAGGAAATAGGCTTTTTTTTACAATTTTTGTATTGATTCTGGTTTTATTGCATCTTTATGAAGGTCGTGAATTGTTTTCTGCTGCACCAAGTATGAGTGATTGCTGCTGCTGATCATGACAGCTGAACACATAAACCATGTTGCCTGGTAAATTAGAATGTGTTGTTTTTTATTTATTTATTTTTTACCAGTGATTTTAAGAAAAAAAAATGCAGCTTGAGACTCTCCATGTCTTACTTTAAATCATGATTAAATTCAGTATTCTGGCAGTGCGTGAGAGGGAGCAGTTGTACCTTAGGAGCGTTAAGAAATGTCCCCCTCAGCTTTCAAAGTGATTGAAAGTTGTATGTATCCTGCAGGTTGAACAAGTGCTTGATATTTAGATGGCCCTTTAGTCTTTACAGTGCCTTTGAACGGGCTGTTCACCACGGTGTGCTTGGGTTGCACACTTAAAGCTGATTTTTGGTCTGTATCGGTGACGTGGCCCATGACCTATCCAAAGTGGAAAATTGGATTTATTCCATATTTAGGTGATTCTTGGCACCTCAGACCTTACCACAGCAGCAGACAGAAAATACTGAGGGCATCTGCGTCCTTTGGAGGCAGTGGGACCGGCGGGTGCCCTGAGGCAGCGAGGTGTGGAGACAGCTAGCCAGGGCTGGGGAGGTCGTGATGGAGGGCCAAGCATCACAGGGGGTCTGTAGTGTTTTGGCAGAGACCTTATTTAATAGTTTTGAACCTCTGTGATGGTTCCCCCTTGCTTAGAGAGGTGACTTGGAGAAACAGGGTGGGCTAGGGCCTCTTTTGATTAAACTCGTTATGTTTCGGCCAAGTTTGGTGCCACAGGGGCACAATTTATTTTTGTATTTATTTTAGGAAATGCTTTTTTTAAGATTTTTGTATTCCTACTTCGAGTTCTTTGCCAGCAAGTTTATGCACTTAAATGGCTCATCTTGTTTATTTCAGATCTGAAACAGGTACCTCGAGTTAACATTACCTGTCAAGTTTCTGCTTTTTCGCAATCATTCTCACAAGTAAAAATATGTGAAGATAATAAGAATTGTTGATTTGTTATACTTGCTTATGGTACGGGTTTTGAGTAAAATCAAATCTTCCTTGCAGTGCCTGTTGCAGTTTGGAAATTGGTTATGAAACCACTCTGGACAGTTTACAGAAAATGGAATATTGACTGTTGGCAGAGGAATTGGGTGAAACAGGAATCTAGCCTACCGCTGGGACTGGGAAATCAGCAGTAAAGGTTCCCAGTAACTTAGAAAGTGACTTTCTTGTTTCTTTTTTAGGGGACCTACTCATATGTATACCATTTCCTGAATTTACAGAGAGGATCTTTAAATAGCAACAGTAAGAAGTATTATGCACAAATAAATAATTCCAGATGTGACAGATATTAAACAGATTTTAAAGGGCAACATTTCAAGACCTATGTGCAAGTTAATAGAGAGAATATTGTCCACTGCAAACTCTGTCTCCTTTTCTCTGCTGTCTTTTAATCTAACCCCTTTTTTCCTTGGCATATGCTCCTCTGGGAAGACTCAGAAGCAGAGTGATTTTTCACCATTTTGTGGGTTTTTAAATTTCATACCCAAAGGATAATCCTCATGATTTGACAGTATAAATTCTGTATAATTCTAGAACCTTTTGATAAACAGCTTCTAGGTCCAAATTCTCTTTTAGCTAACCTAGCGATTGCAAAAGGTGTTCTGTCCACAGGAAAAACGAAGAGAAAAGAAATTACATCCCTCAGCTTTCTTGTCAGCTGTTTCCTCCCATCAGTAGCTCAGATCCTCCTCAGTGCTCCTTCACTGGCGTGTTTTATCTGAGGGCCAGATCCCAGCCAGCCCAAGGCAAGGTAAATGACGAAGGGAACGTGTGACAAACATTTTCCTGACTGCCTGCCCTCTGCGAGAGGTTTTCTTTGAGGCAGGTGAAGGGGGGTTAAGCAAGGCAAGGTCCCTGAGCAGTTTTGCCTTTCTGCAAAAGGGGAGGTGGGAGTGGGGGCGTCTGCCCCGCTCGGACGTGCTGCTGGGAGGGATTGTAGGGCAGAGCATCGTCATGCTGGGCTGTGCCTTTAAACTCCAACCAGCAAAAAAAATAGTTGGAATTAGGACACGGTGATGACTTCAGTGGATAAAAATCTACCAGAATTAGCCTGGAGGTCCTCATTATGCAGAGGATAGGGAACAGTAAAAATCAAATCAGCAGAGATAAACTGCACAGATCATTTCTGCTGATCAATAACAGCCTTGTGCAAATAACCCTGCTGTATTAGCAGCCCATCTTTCTCAGAGTCAGCAGGGAGCGAAGATTAGATAAACTGCAGGCCAGTGAGACTTTTACAGGAGCTTAACGCATAGAAAATGTCCATCTCTCCATGATTTGATCATAACGTAATGAACATTTGCTTTGTGCATGTGGGCTACAGGAGTTTATTACGACAATCAAGTGTAACCAACTGTAATAAAAATAAATGATATTATCTCACGTTGTACTTCCTAATGTGACATTTGCCGTGTCAAGATACAGCAAATATCAAGCTGCAGGCTGAGTCCTGAATTCCTGCATTCCTAAAGCGATGGGGTTTTGGTACACCGGGGCAATACCAGTCCCCTGCGTCAGTGCCACTCCTTGTGCAGGACAGATTTTTGCAGGATTAATTGAAACAAATAATGCTGTAGAAAACAGCATGTTCCAAGTAATGCAGAAAGGTGATTAGATATGACACCAAATTGTTCTTGCTGATATCAAGGTATCAGAACTTGTTTCCAAATAAAACTGTCATAATGTAGAAATATTGCTGTCATTTCGATTCACGGCAATTTCTTCTCAGGTCAAGCTTTTCCAGTGCATCTTGTTCTCTGTTTGGTACCTCCAGGCTCCTGCCTCACAGGTCCCTGTGCCAGGCAGCTCTGTTCGCTTCTCATTGTCTCAGTGTCTGAGCATTGTCACGATCTCAAATTGGTTGTTCGTTCATTTTAGATAACGCTAATGCATAGAAAATAAGCAAATACTTTGTTGCATATTTTTTTTTTCTTCTGTCTAGGAATTATGGAACCAGGATGCTTTATTTGATGTAGTGTTATTACTATACATTTTAGCTAAGGTTAATAAAACGGAAATTTAATAGATACATTAAAATGTCTGGGATGGTGGCTGAACATACTAGTGAGCGGGAACATTGACCTTACTGCACTTACAGGCTGCGAGTCAGACTCCCGACGCCACAAGACAGAGCGAGAGAGGGAATGCATTTATGCATGCGTGCGGGTGTGTGTGTGTGTAATTTGGAAAGGTTTTTCACTGTTCAGGGTCTTTGGGCCCTCTGGTGCACTAAAAGTTATTTCAGGCACTGCTTCAGCACGTTCACTAGCAAACTCGAGATGAAAACGTTAAGTTTTTCTGGTTGATTTAATTTTTGCCCCTTGCAGTTTTATTCATTAGTGCTTAAAATACCAGCCTCAATTGTTTCTAGCTGTTCACTTACAGCAATCAATAAAAGCATATCAGAGATGAGGAAGGCAGCATCCCAGTAATAATTAATCTCCCTCCTCTCTCAAACGAGCGCCTGGATGTGGGCCTCGCTCCCGGCTGGCGGGGAGGCAGGGCCCTGCTGCTGCAGCCGCCTGAGGTGGCCGGGAGGCAGCGGGCCGGCCGCGGCTCCCCGGCCCTCCCGACGCTTGGACCTGGCCCTAACACCCCCAGGTGATACTGGCTTTGAAAGCTTTCCTCAGGAGACGGGTGTGCACCTCTGCCACTCGGCTGCTGTGGTGCTTTTGTTCCGTAGCCTAGCCCTTATTTCGGATTCTGGTTCATTTCGTAAAGTGGACGTGATAAGTCAGTGACAGGTAACGCCTCGAAGCTTCCCTTCAAGTTGAACCAAATGCCATTGCTGTCCGTGTTCCTCATGAGGAATTCCAGACGAAATGTGAGTTAAACATGGGAAGGTGTCTTTCTTTAGAAAACTCTACGCACGTACAGCTCTGCTTTGTCCGGATCACAGCCCTGACTGTAGCACTGGCTTTGTCCTGAGGAGATTTTCCTCCCTGAGCTGCCGAGTGGATTTTTGTGGATGAGGTGACCGCTGGCCGTGCTCTGCGGCTCGAGAGTGCCTCGTGGCTCAGCGGGGCCTGTGCTGCTCACACGGGGACCGTTGCGATATGTGTAAGCATAAGGGAACTTAAAATCAATGGGAATGGATCCTAAGCACCGCTGGTATTGCAGGATGTCTTTAAAATGCTTACATGAAACTTAAGCACCCTACATTGCATGGAGCTCTCTAGTTAGACAAAATGTAGAAGCTGCTTACCATTAACCTTATGGTTACACTCGTTTCCTCGCGTCGTTTCCTCACACAAAACAGTTTAGCTTTCCTGAATATTAAGCTCTCCTAATTTAAATTAAATTAAATTTATATTCATGTACATATTTATGTTTGTGTGTGAAAAAGGAGGTTAAAAAAAAAAAGAAAATAAGCACCTGTTTGGCCTGTGGCTTTCTCCTTGTTTTTCAAAGAGGAAAACGGGTAAAAAACGGCAGCAAAGGTGAGACATGCTAGAATAAAACTACAAGCTGGAAACAGTTTTAGCCAAAAATCCCCTAAAACTTTGATTCAGAGGGTATCTCAGGTAAAGAAGACTCTTGCTAATCACTAAATACATAACGTTGTTTCCTGACTGAGGTACTGAATAGGCAGCCAGATAAGATGTGGAAGCAAAGTTATTTGAGATTTTGTTATTATTTTATTCTCGGATATAGTAAGTATTTAAGAGAAGAATGCTTAAACTGTTTGTTTCTGGCTCTGTTTCATGAGTTTCACAAGAAAAGCATCAAACATAACAGACTACTGTTTTTATAACATGGTTATCAGTAATAGGCTAAAAATATGTCTTGTGATTGAAGTGTTAAGTGCTGAATTGATTATTTTTATTAGCATTCGCAGCTATTGCAAGTCAACTTAGTAAAAGCTTCATTGCAGTAACAATCCGGAAACATTTACAGGGATGTGCACTTGTAATGGCATAGCTGGATTTTGCTCAGGTCGAGTGTTGGTTATTACTGAACGTCCGATTACCTGCAGTTGTCCCTTGGTTGTTCAGAAAACAGGGAAGCGCGAAGGGTACGAGCTATGGAAAGTAAAGGGTCCCGGGTCCTTTGTGGCAGAGGCTTTTGTGTGTGTGCGGGGGTGTTTGTGTTTATTGGCATTGCTGAAATTTGGGATTTTGGTTCAGGAGGTGGTCCAGGTGTTGTGCCATTCCCTGGTCCTGCCCTCAGCAGCTTGGCAGCTTGTTTCATCATCAGGACCAGCCAAGGGGCCTTCCTGTCATTGTTAGCTTGGTATGAGTGAGAGGAGCCTGGCATCTCTCCCTGGGAGTCCTCCACCTCTTCCCAGCCCCAGTGCAAAGCTGAACATCTGATCGTGAGCCCGCGAGGGCCGGTACCAGCTGCCTCCTCCCACGAAGTCATCAGTGGCTCCACTGCTGGGGATGGGGCGAGCGAACTTGCCTGACTTTGTTCTGACTGGAACCAATTAGAAAGTTGGTTGTAAGGTCTCCTTCGTAACCCAGTCATTAACACAGGAGGGGCGAGCAATTTCCTAAACTACTTTTCTGCTGTTAGTCTCCTCCTTAGTTGAGTTGTCAGCTAAGCATCCACGTGGCGGAATGGCAGGGGCTTGAGGGCTGGCAGGCTTCCTCCGGCACGCTCCTCAACGTGCACTCGAGCGGAGCATGGCTCTGCGTTAGGCTCTTGGCTCTACGGCTGCTCGGAGCTTTAAGTGGCATCTTCAGGCTGCACCAACTTGCCGTCTCTTGGCCTCTCTCATACGGCAGAATAACGCGGCGTAAGAAGCAGGCCTTTTGCTTTGAACTTGTTTGCTGTTTGATTGAAGCAATTTCCAATTCCTTCTTCCAGCAAGGGAAATAATGAGTTTTGTCATTTCAGCATTGAGTTAGAAAATCATTAGCCTGTGCAATACTATATAGGAAAAGAAAAGGAAACTGTATGCATATGCGGATGCAAGCATCTCAGAGAATCTCCATTAACTTTCTGTTTAAAAGAACTGAATTGGTGCAATGCTATATATGGAAGCTATCGGTCTATAGCAGGTGTAGTGAATGCACATTGCTTGTTTGTTTCTGGAAGAACTATTAAAAATGCTGGAATTTATACACGGCACTGTTAAAAATATTAATTTCCTCCTTTTTTATTGGGAACTCCGGATAAATATAGAAATTATGAAACATCTGCTTTTAAAAAGTCATTTGTTTGCAGATACCTGTTTTCTCCTCCTGTTCCAGCCACCTAAGCAAAATTAGAAATCTTTCTTAAAAGTGGGAGCAATATTGCGGACTGAAGTTTTAAAGGCAATTAGGTTCTCGGTATTCTGGTTGAATTTCTAAAGCTGTCAGGCAGCTTGGACATCCTTCCGCCCAGTGCAGCTGCTTTGGCACTTCTGGAACTCCTCTATGTGCTTGTATGTAAATCAGAACAAACCAAAGTGTTTTAACATTAGTTTTTATTGCTCTGTGTTTTTTCAGGCTGAGATCTGATCGGTTTACCACTGGGAAACAGCGGTTCCGTAGTTAGCAAGGAACTCCATCATTGCTGGAGCTCCCACCATTCTTGGTCTGTGTCCTTCGGGCTATCGGATTTATTATGGCAAAAAGATGATGGCTTCATTATAAGGGTTTCTGAGTGGAAAGGAAAAAGAAGAACCTCTTTTTCTTTTCTTTTCTTTTTTTAATTTATTTATTTTATTTTTTTTTGTGCAAGGAGATAGTTCTATGAAAGAGCAAATAGGAGAGAGGAACAGGCTTTCTGTAACTATCCCCCCAAAAAGCTTTTCGGTAGATATTCTATGCAACTAATAACATTGAGAAGGTAAAAAAAGTGGGAAATGACACAAATCAAAAGAAAGATGTAGTAAAATGAAGTCAGTCACTGTATACAAATGCTTATTAATTAAAAGAAAAATTATTATGAGAAAACAGAAAACAGCCTAGTACAGGTGGAATCTAGCTGCAAAGAGAAGCCTTTAAGCAAAGATATTAAAGGAAAAATATGGACAGAAAAAATATACATGAAGCAAAGGATTTATGTACTGGAAGTACTGTTAAATATTTTTATTTTGAAATCACTTAGAAGATATCATATAGGTAATATGTAGGACTAGTATGGAACTTGAATGTGTGTGCTTAAATAAAAAAAAAATAATGATAAAAAGAAAGAAACAACAAAAAAACCAAACCAAACCAAAACCAACAAAAAAAGAGGATATATTTAAACTTTACCCTCCTGCTAATGAAGGGATGCGATAAGGATAAGAGCAGAATCTCCTTTTCCAGTCATATCCACGGCAAAGAAGAATTTTGGATATGGGATTTCTAGGCTGTTAGTGATTTCTAAAACTCATTTTAAAGGACCTTGGATATTATCTAGTGAGCTACTGGTTTCCTGGCTGTCACTGAAGTCTCCTGGCACCCAGGCCATTGAGCTCTCCAGGGCTGTTCGTGATGCCATCGATTTGATTCATTTCAGAGCTGATCCAAACCTCACGCCTTTCCCTGGCCATTGCAATTCTGGGTAAGTGCTGGGGAGCAAACATGGTAATTTCACAATTGCCACGAGGTAACAAGAAACCAGGAAAGGAAAACCAGAAGTACTGGCTTTGGCAGTAAGAGCTGTGGTCACCCTGTACTTGGAGCCATTGGTCCTTAGTGAGCTTCTAGTGCTGCCAGCTTTCATCTCCGTCAGAGAGGGCAAACAGGAGAGGACACTAACAAAGAGGTTGACCCTTTTACAGCTAATGAAGTAGCTTTGATATGGTTAACAGCATTCCCCAGGGGTGTGTGAAAAAAGTTAGTTTTGCAAAGGAAGTGCATCAAAACCAAGCGGTGATGTTTAAAGTAAACCAGCAGAGCAAAGAGCAATATAATTACTGCTTTAGGATAGCATAAAAGGATATGTACTGTACAAAATCTGCAAAACCTACAGGGCTTACTCATGTAGGAGGAAGATAGTTTTGATTTATTCCTTTATTAATTAAACAGATAATCTCATGACCTCTGACTTATTTAGGAGACTTGTGATTTCCTCTCATTTCTCTTTTTGTAAGGCTTCAGTAAGCCCATCACACCCTACAAAAGTAAGGTTTTGCACTCCTGAATGCGGCTCAGATGAAGCTTTTGTGACAGAAGACAAATAGTGAAATGATTTTTTATCACATTGCTCAGAGTGGAATAACTCTGCTGTGTTACAAGCCAGTTAAGGGCAAGCATAAGGTTTTACATGCAGGTAATTTATTTGATGGCAAATTATGCTACTGGGAGATGTCTTTTCCATTTTTTCCTTATTTTGTATGCAGTGAATTTCAATTCAATATACATAAATACAATACCTTTTTTACACCAAATACTCTGATTTAGCTCATGTGAATCCTTCTTTCATGTAGCTGTAGCACTGCCCTTTTTGGAATTGTCTTGTGGAAGTGGCATGTCTAGAAGTGATGAGGGGAAACTCGTCACTTTTTGTACACTTCTTCACTGTAATTTATAAAGCAATCTGGAGTTTCCAGTGTGAAAGCTAAGATTTTTCATTGCATTGGGTGTAGTAATTCAGGTGGATATCTACACCACAGCCTGGTGAAGTAAATGTTGTGAAGGTAAAGTACATTTTCCATGCAGAGGAGACAAGAATGTGAAATGTTGTGAAATATTTTACTTCTTCTATTCTCTGTATTTAAAATACAACACCATATAGTCCTTCATCACCAGTAATAGTCAAATAGCATTAATTTTTTACTAAACTGTATTAAAATCTTTAGAAGAGGAATATCAAGAGCCCAAACGTGCACAGAAGTTGTGCGGTCATTTTATATGGTGGAGGTTTTCCAGTTGTTTTGATTAGTTTTATTTTGTTTTGGCTCTTTTTATTTATTTTTTCCTCCTCCAAAGCCCCACGTGAGCTCCGTGCAGCTCCTTCTCAGCGTGCCAGCTCCTAGGCATGGGACGGGGAGGGAGTGGAGGCCGGGATCGAGGGCTCTGGATTTCTTCCCTGGAGTATGGCGTCCTGAAATAGATGCTCATTTTAGCAGTCCCACATCGTCAAAGTTAAATCTTTTTGTGGGTTCAACTAAGTGTCGAAACCCTCTTAGGAAATGTCAGGGTCCTAATGCCTGTGTGTGCTTTCAATGTTTTGCTGAATTTTACTGCTGAGGACATGAGGCAACCTGAATTGTAGGCAGTGCTGTCGATTGTTCATATGATTGAAACAAACTTTTAATAGCTTTTCCATGTAGTTATTTATTAACAAATACTCGTGTAAAGGAAGGGAAGCAGTAAGAATTGCTTAAGCCTTGCATGAGATTCTGACCAGGGAATATTCCTGCATTTACCACACAGTGCTCTTTCTCTATTTCAGCTAATAATAAACTTAGAGCATAAAAGCTGTTTCCCAATGCCTCTTTGCTCCAGCTAAGGTTTGCCTAGAGTGTCCAGAGCTAGCAAATCCAAATACAATGACGAGCAGGTTGGACCTGAAGTCTGTTTTCCGTGCATCTAATTGTGATTTTTTTCCTCGTTGAATCTCTTGCACTCCCTTCTTTTGCTTTAAAATCCTGTATAGTATTTAAGCTTCCTAAGCACCCCATGGGGATATAATCAAAGAGCAAAGAGGCTTGGGAAGGAGCCAAGAGTGTTTCCCATGCTGCTGTGTCGCAGCCCCAGCGCTCCATCCGCAGGGAGGTCAGCTCGCGATCGAAGGCCTTCTGTCGCCTTTCAACTTTTAGGGCACTGCCATCAATAACGGCACACGAGAAAAGATTTGATGGAGACAATAATTTGTTCTTTAAAACTGTGCAAGTTAGGTAAAAGGAAGTGTCTTTCTGGCAAAGTTAATACTTTTAATGAGGTTTACTGATATAGAATTTTATTCAAATGTGACCTTTGCAGAAATCAAAATCTAGCAAAAAAACCCTTAAATGCCACTTTATTATGGTGACGCCCACTAGTGTCGCTATATTTTAGGGTCTGCCAGAGTTTCCATTATAAAACTTCAAGAATTTTTAATTTAACTGCAATAAAATCTGTTCTGGGTTTGAAGCATGTTCTGTATTTTAGTTTAAAGAAGCTCTCTCTCTATTTTTTTTTCCTGTCCTTAAACAGTATCTGTGCTACTGGAAGATAGAAATAATTACTGTTTCTGCCATAGGACTAACAGCTTTTGGAAGAATTATGTGTTAAAAAAACACTAAAGGCAACAAGATTATAGTGAAAGTTACGCTCTTTCTCTTGAGAAAGAACAATGCTGTGATGCTTCTTTGCAGAATTTATTCTTTGTAACTCGTCTGTTGTGGTACCACATAGCAGCAAGGGGAATTTTATAGGGTTGCATCATACAAGCTTTGGATGTGGGGTGCAAAATAGGTGTGAGCATCCAGTTTACAATTCCACTATGTGGCAATCCTAGGATGACAAATTTCATTTAGTGCTTACTATGCTCAGGTTCCCTCTGTGAAGGGTGAGCAAGTAATTCATAAAGAATTAGTATTTGCCAAATTTAGCTTGCCTTTCTGTTCAGAAATCACTCCTGAATAGATGGTAGTTAGAATTGATTGCTCAAGGTTTTCTTGGTAGACTTTCTACTCCTACTCTACAGTTTGTGCAACACTTTTCTGTTCCCCATATTATTAAATCTCTTTCTATACTGTTATTATACAATCTATGTAAACGTGCATAAATATTTTTCAAAATGGTTTAATTTCAGTGATGATAGCATGGCCTCATTTTATTCTGTGGCTCATGCGGATGCAACACCCAACAGTAAGCTAATCCCTGGTAAGTGACATTATGATCCACTCTCAACCGTGATCTTTCTTTACTTTTCAACATTGCTTAAGGTCTTTGGACTAATTTCAGAATCTCAGTTTTAAGAAGCAATGTCAGCACACGCATTTTTGTTGGCTTTTCTATTCTGTGGTGTCCTATCTGTTTAAAATTAGAGTAGTTAGTGTTACAGTAGCTTGGTTGAACATTTGTCTGCCTTATTACTAGTTTCCAAATAATTATCAAATTAAAAAAACAAAACAAAACAAAAAGTGAATGTTATTTCATACAGCCACTCTACCACAAAGCACAGTTGGCTGTTTCAAGCTGTATTGGTGTGCATCTCAACAGGATGAAATGCATCCTTCCTGAAGGGCAAGGAGCCGTTCCAGAGATGTTGTTATGTACTTTTCTTTATGTTTCTTAAAATAAATCTGATTCATTTTCTTTTTCCTTCTGTTTTTCATGAATAAAGTTTCTCAGTAAGTGATTTATTAGCAAACAGGATATGAAATACATGAAGAGATTCTTGTATGTTGCTGCATCATTTACTTTGAAATGTTAAGTATATCTATATATAGTGAGCAGGTGTATTTAATGTGTGTGTGTGTATATATATATTCCCCTAAATCAGTTTTTCAGCAATATATGCTGATTAGAGAAAAGATAAGAAAATCTGATGATCGCTGAAATAGATAAGTTTGTGTAAAGAGAGCATTTCAAGGGCAAGAGCATCTTCTAATGGCTCTCCTCATGGTGCTTGGAGTGCACTGGCAGTTCAGCAGTGGGTTTGCCTCAGTAATGATCTCAGTGTGGAACTGGCTGACTTCTCTTTCTCACCAGTCACCAGTTTTGATAGTTGATATAGGTGAATTATCCTACTATGATAAGCCACTTCTTAATATGTGTTTCTCTTTCAAAATGTGGATATAGCTTCAATTAATACTAATTGGATTTATGGAAAAAAAGGCCCTTCAGTACTTTCATGCTAGGTTGGTGTAATGATGCTATAAGAGCCATGCATTGTTAATATAATCCCTGTATACAAGATTGTCAATAATAGCCCCACAATTACCAAATTATTTTTCATTGTTTATTAAATACAGAGAAAAAATAAGATTTTGTAAACCAATTTTTGTTCAACAGAGTAAGGGTCCTGGTCTATCTTAGCCTTAACTGTGCAAGAAACTGTACTAAAATATACAAAAACGGAGGAGTAAGGTTTTAGCGAGTATACAGTGCCAGCAAGTGTGGGTCCATAAAGATCATTAGCTGTCCTAAAGGATGGCGAAAAAAGCTGAATCTTTAAGTAACTATTTATAAATGTACTTACACGAAGCTGTGAACAAAACCTGATCAACTGCAGAGTGGAGAGCCGCTACCTGTTTTGGATAGGAGTTGAAGATGCAAGAGAGAAGTGAATGCCTGTATATTTACCTGGCGTACCATTTCTGGTAGGTTATTAATGTCGTGAGTGTACTCTTTAAATGTCAAATGCGGAAGTGTGTATGTATCTTTTGTTTTTCGTAAGGGACGTGGTTTACTGGTGGACCTTGCAGTGTAGGTTGATGGTTGGACTTGATGATCTTAAGTGTCTTTTCCAACCTAAATGTTTCGGTGACTCTACAGCATACTAACTTTTTTTTTGGTTGGGATCTTTATAGAAAAAATCAGTGTGCATATTCGTGGGTGGACTTCGCATTGAGTAAAATGTGTTTGTATCCCTGCAGGAAGCTGGATTTTCAGCAGAGTCAGCGAAAGGATGCTCCACATCCACAGTTTAGTTTTTAGTGCTCATATATATAGTATCAGTTCTGGGGCAACGGATGAGACTTCTCTCAAGCGAATATCTGCGCAGGCTTGTGAGCTGGATGTATGTGAACAAGTCTGCGTACTTTTGCAGTACAATTCAGTCACCTTGCAAAGCATTAGCATTAGCATTGTACCATACTTGTTTAGGCTCTATCACCTTCTGAATTACAAGAAGCAAAAAAGCGAATATGTTACAAAAATGGAAGTATTTATAGCTCTTATCTGCTTCCTATTGTGGAGGATGGTGATGCGTGTTCTTTCCACAGCAAGTTACATATGCTGTACGCATCCGTAGGTGTTGTTCTTGTTTTATATTCAGGGATCTGTCTATTAACTAGTTTAACACAAACTGATGTAGTTCTTCTGTTTGTTTACAAAAGCTGAGCCAAACCTGGATAATGGTGAAATGGATATTTAAAAAATCTGTTTTCCTCCTGGGGACAGCTGGGCAGGGTTATGCTGTGATCCTGACATGGCGAGTGGATCCCCTGTGCGCATGCCGAGAGCTCCCAGGTGTAGTAAAATTCACAAAGGACGTGTACTTCTCCCTCTGTGTCACCTCAGAATTCATCTCCAATTAAAGAGTTTGTGTTCCTTCAGTAGCTAATGGCAGTGGTCAGCGGCACCCATGAACTTCCTCATCACTGCCTAGCAGAAATGCGCTCCATACATCTCATGGTCAGAGCGACATCTAACTTCAGAGCAAACTAGTTAACAGCATGGGTTCCACACTTGCGGATTTGCAGACCACGGCTGTCATAAACGTATTGAAATCCTCACCCTCGTCAGGGCGAAGCTGCTGGTACTCTGCTTCCTTTTCTCAGTGCCATTACGTACTTTTGCTGGATGCTTACAGATTCTGGAACATTTTTGTCTTAGCAATGCAAAAGCCTATTTTAAGTTTTTATCTTTCAGTCTTCTGCCAGGAACTTTCCCTCAGTGCCTAAATGTTGGGTTTGTAAGGGCCTAAATTGTTCATGAGCTCTTCTGCGTATGGTTCGGTGTCGGTATTCCCTCCCGAGCTGGAGGGAGCAGCCTGCTGTTTGGCCAGCAGTGTTTGTTTTAAGGGTGGTGAGAGCTCCGAGGGTCAAAGCTTAACCAGCTGAATGCTGACACGGCAGCAAGAACCCCGTGTAAGCGTTAAACCTTCACAGTCATGATGTGATTTAGGGAAACAGAAAATTTGGAAATACGTATGCTAAGGACATTGGAACATTTTCTTGCCTTAAAAGTTAGGCAAAGTTCCTTTTCTTTTATTCTGCATATAGGTAAAATTATTTACAACAGCAGTTCACTGATCTGTATGAATATCTAATTTTCTGGAGGCATTCAATTATTTTTGTAATGTGATAGGTGAACTATTTTTTTTTAAAACCTGTTGCTAGTATTCCAGTTTATAATTACCTGCACAGTCTGTCTTCAATTGCACTGAAAGAAATTGAAAATGCATTAATGGTTTAGAAGATGCTTACTTACATATTTTGTTAACCAAGAGGATTTTATACATTTTTTTTTTCCACTGGGCTATAAATAGCCTCTGTTGAAATAGAAGCAATGGCAAAATTAGTAACATATTAAATATTGCTGCATTTAACCTTAGAATTCAAACAATAAACCCCAAAAGGTCATTAGAGAGCCTAGAAAAAGTAGGAAATGTGATATTTTGGACGAACTTGTTAAAAAACTGATGAGATTCGATCAAGGAAAGCAAGATGGGTACTGATACGAATATCCAAATATCTCAAGGAGCGGCACTAGAGCCCTTAAAGTCATTTTGCCTTTACTCTGAATTAGATGCAACCCGTATCTGCCCAGCAGGGACCATTTCCTTTCGAGTTTGGTCCTCGAGGTCACCCTGCTTTTCCTCTCAGGACGTGTAAGGCTGCTGCAGCCGGCAGTGGCACGGTCAGAGCCGTCTGAGAGCAGAGCGCGAGCTGCAGCAGTGGCAGCCCTGCTCGGCAGGGGTGGTGCCCGTACCTCTGATTTCCTTTGGCTGTCATATCCTTGGTCATATTTCACGTTTTTTTTCTCGTTGCTTGGAAAAGCAAACGTTTCCCACTTAAGGAACTTGTTGCCGTTCGTGGTTTCCTATGGGAATCTATAGATTTTTTTTTTTTTACTCAAAATATTTTCCTACGATAATTTCAGATTGTAAAGAATGTATACCAGGACTTTCATGGAGCTATATCGCTGATCTATCGCTTAAGAAAAACTTCTTCTGAACACGTTCTAAAGAAAACATCACTTCAGTATACCAGGCATTTTTCGTTAAGTGCTAGGAGCTCACATTTTTTGCAGTTTAATCCTGTTTTACTTGATTCTGCACAATAGTTTGGTGCTGCAGAGGGTTCATATGTGTGAGGACAACACCCACCGAACAGGTGATTTCTTTTTCACAGTGAGCAACAAGCAAGCTTAGACGGGGAAACTCCCAGCGGTTGTCAACCAAGCTTCAGAAAAGTTATCTGATTATGTTGGAGGTGGAGATATTGGCCATTAAAGAAAGTCTCACTACAAAAAACCTGATTCATTCTGCAAAATAAATGTTCAAAACTCAGCTGTTTTCCTTCTGATATGATTTTTTTTTTTGCAAAATAGCCTCAAATTATACTGGCAAAATATTATAGTGGCTGCTCTGGTGTTGTGATTTCATGAATTTGGTCACTGTGAAGAGGAAATACATGCCCATGATTAGCTGGGCGATGGCCTGATGCAGCTTGCAGTGGTGGGAGATTTGTTTTTTTCATAATAAATTCGTGTTTCATATTAGCCTTAAGTGCCAACAGCCTGCTGCCATGTGGAGCCCCTGAAGTCGGGGGGAGTTTGGGACGCGCATTTGATAATTGGGGTCTAGTGCAGATAGCTGCACAGCCTGCTTCTTACTGCCTTGCGGCTTAAAGGCACTGAACTTTGAAATAAAACAAAGCCTACTACTAAGTGCTCTCCATACATTAGCCTTTATGAGCACTCATTTTGAATAATTTTGCAGTCTCTTTGGTGCCAACATCTTTGTTTAACTAACACTCTATATTATTGCATTAAAAATGTACTTGTGAAAGAGAACGTGTTTTGTGTTGCTGTTGTAGCTCCAAAGTGCCATTATTTAACACTTTCTGTGGCTGATTTTCCTCATTACAATTTGTGCAGAGTTGCCTTCTAGTTGCGAATATTCCAAGACTGTAAACAGCAGAGAGGATCCTAGCTAGCAGGAATGGCACGGAGCTGCGCGGGGAGCACATGTAGAGCCCTGTGAAGGACGGCACAGTTTGAGATCTGGTCACACTTCATTTTTTTGACCTCAATTTATAACAAAATGATGCCCCAAACTGGGGACTGTACTAGGAAAGAGCCAGTTTGGAAATGGCTGGAATAACATAATGTTCTTTCCTGTGATCTGGCAAAAATGCCCTGATGGGAAGTTTCTAGGGGAGATAGAGATGTGCTAAGCCTAACCGCCGCTTCCCTTTGATTTCTTATCAGAAAAGAGCAGTTTGGGCTATGAACATTTGAGGGTAGTGCTTTGCAGGTCTTGTGACTTTCAACTTAGGGTGTAAACTCTCTAGAATCAAAATCTGCAGATTCATATCTTCATGCCTTGAAAAAATCCGGGGAAAATATCAACAAGAAATAGGATGGGATTTTAACACTGTGCCGCTTGTTATGAAATATGTTGCTATTTTTTGGTGGTTATTTTCATCACAATTATAGTGGAAGCAAAAATAGCTGCATACTTCAATAATTTGGAATCCATAGATGCTTTTGGTTTTAGCATCGTGAATACAATATAAATGGCACTCATTTTCTTTTTTTAGGTAGATACAGCTGCAGTTGCCTTTAGATATTCAAAGGCACTAACCTCTGTAAGTGACATTTAAGGAACATATCTAACAATGCAAACTGGAGTCTTGTAAAGCAGTAATGAATTTCAGATGTCATCCGACAGATGAAAATGCCATATATGAAGCAACTGTAAAGCTTGCAATAAGAAACTGGTTTTTAAAGCCAAACAGCTGAGGGCAGCTGCTCTGACGTTAGACTAGATGTAAGGATTGCACTACCGCTGTGATGAAAAATTTGTATTAATTATAATAGACTGGAACATAGGAAAAAAAAAAAAAAAGTTCCTTTTGAGGAACAACAAGCCAAACTTCAAAACCTGCCTGTTTTACAGAGGACCTGGTGGTGCTGAGAAAAACCTAGACTGGGTTTCTCTGGCTTGTTGCAACCTATTCAATAAGCCAGGGCTCATGCGGGGAGGTTGGAGCAGGCACATGAAGGCCGGGAGGGTTTTTTCTTCTCTGGTTGCAGCAGAATGGTCTCTTTTTGCCCTGGTAACAAGGGCTCAGGGAGAAACATCGCGGAGTTGCTCCCTTGGCTCGATGACAGCTGGGAAAGTCCCCCGTCCGGAGGTTATTCCTTGCGAATCTCGTTCTGCTCGCTCTTCGTGTGGCTGTGACAGCACGGAGCACCGAGATCGGGGAACTGGATTCCCGATTTCCATGTCTTTGTTCTGCAAAATATGTACACAGGAATAGATAATGGATAAGATACGGAGACCTACCTGCTTGAGTCCCAGTATAAAAAGAAGTCAATCAATGGAAAAAAAAAAAAGAATTAAAAATATTTTTCATTTACATAATTTGCATTAATAAAACATTCTTTTATCCCAGGAAAAAGGGGCATTAGCTGCATTTTGAACTGGGGATTAGTCAGAAAAGTACTGGCTATTAAAAGAAGCCTGTTTTTTTCCCTGCAGTCTGACAGGAAGCGGCAAGTGATTGCAGAGCAGAAAACTGTGCTACAACAACCACATTCCAGCCATTCCTGCACCCACCAAGCTCCTGCCCTGAGCGGAGGGGAGGCACGGGAGCGGAAAGTGCCAGGGCAGCTTACATCATGGCAGCTTTTGCAGCGAAAAGTAAACACATGCACACAAAGCCTTGTCCAACGTGCACTCCGTGGCGTTCTGCGAAGCTCGGGATGTTTATCCTCCGTTCGTAAATCAGCCTCTGGTGCAGCCCTCAGGCCTAGAAGGGCTGCAAACACTGGCTCCGTACCAGGCTGAGAAAATTGATTTGTTGCTTCGTATGCAAACATTTTTCTCCTCTTGGCTAAGGCAAGATAGGCAGAGGGGGCTAAAATGTAATCCGGGATAAGACAGCATCTTTGCGTGTCGGTTGCTTTTCATGGGGAGAATGGGATCCTGCACAAGTCTTTCAGCTGGCAGCACCACGGGGCCCGGAAGGCAGGAAAGGTGCCGCCCGAGTCCCAGTGCTTGAGCTGCCTGCTGCATGCAGCAACCCCATCCTTATAGACAGCACTTTGGCTTTTCATGCTCCTGTTGGTGATTCTGCAAAGACAGGTTACGGGACACAACTTTCTACTGCAGCAGGCAGCAGCTTTCTGGTGTGCTTTCTGGGTGTGTGTTCTGATTTTGCACCCGACTGAGACTTAACACATAGGCGCAAGTGGCTGTGTGCAAAACAGGGATTCCAAAATAAGGCATCTTCCCTTCTCCTTGCTCTAATCTTGCTTGAAACCTACAGTTTCCAGATTTGATGGTTAGCAGATTTGATGATCTTAGAGACCATCACAACGCAGCATCTTTCACATAATTTTAGGTGAATGGATTAAAAGGTTATGTCTGCTATATGCTAACCTTTCTTTAGTGCAAATGGCTCAGCATCACTATTTCCTTTTATCGGTAATAGGGTAAGGGGATGCCTGATGCACATTTATTTACCTATTTGCAAGTTTTTTGTAATTTCTAGAGATCACTTACAAGCTTTCCATTTTACTCTAGCAAGATGTATCTCTGCTTATGGACTAAATGGATTACCTTAATGTGGAATTCAATCATTTCTTAATTTTAATCTTTTTTATTTTATTTTATTTTTTTTTTAAGCGTCCTTCCTTACTTGAAAGGTTTGTGTCTAAAAACTTAATGCGGGTTTGTTTTTCTGTCTGCATGATGGTCTTACCCCAGAATGTTCCTCCTCGTCTCAGCTGACCTGTACCTGAGCAGAGCGATGCTCTGCTGGGTGACTTCTGTTGTCATCCACGAGGAAACTTTAAACATTTTAATATGTGGCATCATTCCCACAGCTGTCATTGCTGTCTGCAAGTTTATTCTCAGCACAGTGTGAAGCTTTCAGCCATGCAGAAGGGCAACACTTTCACTTAAATTGCTAAGACAGGAGCTTTATATTCAGTTTTCTCTTGAGTGTAATAGAACTTGTTACCAGGTCCTCTTATCTCCGCCAAAGTAAGATTGGTGGTTGCTGTTAAGTGAATTCTGGGCCAGTCATTTACAGGCCTGTATGAATATGCTTTTTTATAACTCTGAAAAGATTTTCTGGTTAGAAAATTGTTGCATGTAGATAATGAACCTTCAAAGGCCAGTCATCTAAAAATATAAATGTTTATTCCTTAACACAGGAGGCTTGTGTTACCACATGGACTAAGCTAATTCCAGGGGACAAAGACGAATGCTTCTGTGGCACTCTAAAAGGCAGCACTGCTTGGCGTATCCGTGGGTACTAATCACAGTCTGGTTACACTCACCTTGTGCAAGTACGGTTTATGTACACAAATGTATGTGCGCATGCACCCGCGTGCTCGCACATTTATGTATACACGCCACATCAAGGGGAATAATTTTCCAGTCCTACCAATGCATCCCATTACAGGATGCATTTGGGAGTGCAACCTAACGTGGGGAATGGTGTTGGAAACTGGGAATTATCTGAAAGCATCAGCTGGGATATGAAAAACCCGTGGCTCCACAGACATCAAAAAAAATTTGGTCAAGAAGAGGAAGGAGGAAGTAAATGGTGGTGAATACCAAATGAAAGCATTTGTAGGAAAAGTCAGAGGGGTCGGTGGCATACGGTGAGCTCCTGGGTTTGGCGGCTGTGATGGTAGCAGCAGCAGCTCGGGGCCCTGTGCTCCAGCTGCCCACACCAGGGCGGTTCCTATCTGCCCTCCTGTTCTTTTTTCCAGCTCTTTACATCAGGGCTCAGATTTGTCTCTTCATCCTTTGAGTTATTCTGCATTTGCTGAAGCTCGTTCTTTCCCAGTGTGATGTTTCCTGCCCTGTGTCTTGGGCCTTGCACCCACCCGCGTGGTCATCTGCGAAAGGCCAGAGCCCGCAGCGGGCAGGGCCTAGAACTGCTCTTGCTCCTTCACTTCAAACGGCAGAGAAAGGAGAATATTTGATAAATTCTTATGAATTTGGAGCAAAAATGATGTACTGATTATCCATCAAGCTGCAGATGAAAATTTCCCAATCTGTAAGTGAAGAGGATAAGTGGCAGCGTCACGCAGAATTAAACATTTTCTAACCTATATCCTGGTGAATTTGTAACCAGTAGACCTGAGGAAACCCTAAAGTGGAGAAATTTCCTCGACCCACTGCTATTTCTGTTTTAGCAAATCTTGCAAGTCTGCCTTACCAATTGGTACCTCCAAGAAGGCCAGTCAAGAAGGAAGAAAAGCCCTAGTGCGATTTTTCTGGGGGATAAGCATGAAGAGAAATTCTCATTTTGAGCATGGAGTTGACTTTGCCTGATTTTGCTGATTTTAACACAAAGCAAGAAAGCTGTGTTCATACTGGGTGGCAATTTTTAAAGTAGGGTATGGCTGTTGATACAGATATTCCAGAAAAAATAAAGAATACTAAGACAGCTGTGAAAATATTGCATGAAAGAAATAAGGCTTGGGTAGCTCAAGTTTTCAGTTGGAGTTGTGCTTTGATGAAGTTGGCACGTCCGTGATTATCAGCCCCTGGGGAGGTCAGCTGTGCTGGTGCGCCTGTGAGTGTTGTGCTGGCAGAAAGTGGGAATTAGTGGACATAAAATACCAGGTCTTCCAGACTCACACTGATACGAAGAGTTTCAGGCCACGGCGGGTTCAGAAAAGGGTTACTTTTTTATTCCAACGTACAGTAATTTCACTGAAGTTATTTTTTCCCGGCGGGCAGTACTTCTGCATTTTTGAGGCCCAGCCACCATGTGAGGTGGCAAGGATGCTCCCGGTCTCAGCAGAGTGGATGCAAAATGCAGGAGCGTGACTGATGCAAATGCTCTGGGCTAGGTGGAAGAGCTGGAGGAACGAGCAGAACAGGACCTGTTTCTTGCAGGCTGACCTGCATTTCTTATATAATTCCTGCTTTGCCTCTCTACAGAGATCCCTTGCCAGTTCCAAGCTGGTCTCCTTGCTGATTCCCAAGTTAAATATTTGTTCCTGAACGGCTGCAGAACGAACAAGTTTCCTGGATCCTCGCCATCTCATGTTTAGCGCTGACATCACCGTCTTCTTCAGTGAATTACTCCTCTTCAGAGGCTGACCTGAGACACCAGATTGAGAGCTTCTAGCATTTAAGAACGCTGTCTTGTGTTTCTGGAAGGATTCACAGAGGCAAAAGGCTTTGATTTAAGAGATTGCTCTGTCATTTACCATTTGTTTTCCTTTAGAATTTTAAGAAAAACGTGAGTGTGCTGGACAGGCATTATGTGCATAGTCACTGTTGCTTGCAGATTCTGTCCCAGAGATTTTTGAGCTGTTTGGCTGTGTATTTTTTCCTTTTTCCTTTTTCTATTTTTATTTTATTTTAGGCTTTTTGAGTGTTCAAAGGAATCTAGTGAAGGATGAATCCCTTCCATTTCACATTTGTGGCATAAGGAACTGATCTGCTCTAGTGATTTACTTTTATGGTAACTCCTATATCCTACTAAAACCAAAGTAACAATTTCTGTGGCTTAAAATTGCACACTTTATATTAATTGCTAAGATTCTCAATGAAAATAAATAACCAGTTACTAAAAGGGCAGAAGGGATTAATGCTTTTGCTAGAATAACTTTAAAGCATAAATTTGCTAGTTAGTTTGAATGCTCACTGTCATTCTAGTTCAGGGACAATAAGGTCAGACAGGAGATGCATCTTCCACTGAGAAGTTTGCTCACCGTGTCTTATGGAACTTCTCTTCTTCCTTCACCATTGGCATTTATGTAATAGGGAGTTGTAGAAATTCATAGCAGTCAATAACAGCGAGAGAATCTTCCTCGAGAAGCGATGAGAAGGCAGTCTGAGCTAGTGGTCAGTGCCGGGCTACGTGTTTCCACCACACTGCCAGGAGAGGGGAGGAGAGTAGGTGTTTTATTTGTTTATTTTTAACACAAGTTTCATGTGTAAAAGTGTCTGTTAGGGTTTAAAAGTTGATAATTGATGTTAAATGGAAGAAACTCTTTGGTAGTGCTTAAACAAATAAATACTGTTTGAATTGGTGGAACCATGTCCACAGCTGCATTTTATCATCTTAGGATCATTTTGTTTTATAACTGGTACTGCAGTGTTCAAAATACACATTCCTTGTAACTCCAGTAACTCTTATTTTAGAATAATTACTAGAAATTTGTCCTTTGGGCTTTAAAATATTTGGAAATATAACTAGACAGTAAAAAATGATTATCACACTGCTGAACAGTCGTTGTCTTGCTGAGTGCGTTTTAGGGTCTGTAGGGGAATATATGGAAGTCCACATGATAAAAGATACTTGGTAGCTCGGATTTGGGAGGAAACTGTAGTGAAACAGCTGATTTTGAATTCCAGAAGCGGTTTGGGTGGTCACCCTGATGCAATAACTGAGTGGTTGGGGTTGTGTTCTCCACAGAGCTTGAACTTAACCATGATTTACAGTCATTTCATACGTATATTTTATCTGGGATAAGTAAAACCTTCCAAATGCTTTCAGTTAACAGGTCTGTAATGAAAAGATTTGACCAAGTAAGGAATTCTGTCTGTCAGACAAAGACTTGCCAGCATTTGTGGTGAAATAATCTGCTCTGTTTGGAGACTGCAGGAAAAAATCCTTTCTGTACAGCTGGTGAGTTTTTGTTTTCACAGTCAAAACAGACATACTGAATAGGGAAGCCGTTGGTAATAGTTTGATTTAACTCATGCCTGAACCATTAGCTATTAGCCTCTGTTGAATTAATAACAATTTGTTTGCTATTGAAATGTGCTGATTGCAGGTCAGCTTTCCAAGGAAAAAGTTACACGTTGTTGAAGCTTTGCTTAGTTGCAAACTCACCCAAAACAGTAAGAATAACAATCAAAACAAAATCCCGTCCAATTTCTCCCTTCTATTCTACTTTGTGGCCGTTAAAACTTGGAGAAAATTTACAAAGAGCACGTGTGCTCTTCTTTACTGTTCTATTTAAGTCCTACAAAATTGTGCCAGTTAAATGTACAGAGAATGCAGGTCTTTGTGGCTCTTAGGTGCATTCGTTCTTCTCAAAGCACTGGCTGCAAATCCAATTTCATAGATTAAAGACTTCTAGCATAATGTAGGCACCTGTCACTGTATGGAAGCCTAAAATATCTGCCTGGATATAACATGTTTTTCAGCAACTTGGAGCATATGTAGGTTTTTTTTTTTCATACCTTTTAGCTTTTTTTCCAGTACTTGTCTATCACCTTAGCCTGTTGTGCTAGCTGCGGTAGAAATAATAAAGTATGTGCTATTCATTGGCTGCCTTATTAATATGCAGTGAGGGCTTGCCATTAGAAGTTAATAGCATAATGTACTTCCACTCTGCAGAAAGAAGCCAAAAGGCAGCACTATGGCCATGCTGGGAAGCCGACAAGATGGGCACTGTTAGCGTGAGCTGGGTGTGATTAGAGGGGAGGCCGACAGATGACACTGAAGGTGAAAGACTCAAAGAGGGAACCAGTTTTGTCAAGAATACATGAGAAGTAGTCTTTATGGTGTGGAGTGTTACGGGATGTGCTGGTACCAGTGTAGATGGCTGCTTGTCTTTATTTTGTCTGGGAACTCTGACTTGCTCAAGAACCCTCATCCTTTACTGCTTGCAGTCTTTGCTTCAGGACATGGCTGTAGGAACATCCGTGTCGCAGTGAGTCTGCCCTTGAGGATTACTGTCTTGTTAATGGCAAATGCTCTGGTTCAAGGCATTGTGGAGCTTGAGGTAAATGGAATAGGTTGCCAGCTAAAATTTCTGAAGACTTGCACGTGAATTGCCCATTCCTGCCTTGTGACAGCAAAGGAAATAAGCACGGGGTTTAGTCCAGAGACCTTAGTAGTCCTGCCTTGCTGCCTCTCAACTCTTTGTCATGGCTCCTTCATGAAACCAAACAACTGCCTGAGTGCTTTTGGTCCTTTTCAGGATAAGGTTGAAATTGTTTTTCTGAAACAAAAGGAATTAGCACTGATTACAACTGTGATTTAGGAAACTTCATCTTAGCACCTCCAACTTGAGTCTGATGCCCACAGCAGGGTCAGTGTTTTGGGTATCTCTGATTTCCCCTCCAGCTGCCTTTACTGGCATTGAGATATCCATCCTTTCATTCAAAAGGTTTGAAATTGGCCAGTGGTTCAAAAATTATTAGCAGAGTGGGAAAACAGGATCGTAGGCATACCGGTAACTAATATATTTACATTAGCCTTGTTTTTGTAGGAAACCATGCTAAAAAGCCCTCACCACGTTGATATAACCTTTGATGGTGTTTGGAGGGGGCTAGCTCATTCTTTAAGTGCTGATTCATTCAGCACTGTTTTTAACTGTGTTGAAGAGAACTATGACAGGGTTTACAGATAACATAAAGTCACTAGTTTGAAACTTGGAGATGGGAGTGAAGAAACAGGAAGGAAATCTGAGCTCTTGTAGGTCAATTTTTTGGTTACATTGGCATTAAATCAAGAAGAGGAGGAGAAGGATTGTGCAACAAAAATCTGAGTCTTTTTTTCCTGGCTTGTCACTTTCTATTTATGGGAACCCAAAATGACCTGACTTCCTGGACTGAAAACAGTAGTGACATATCCTTAATGATAGTCTTTCACTTTTTGAGCCAGTCTCCACTACTCACCTGTGACATTTTTTATCAGATGTCAGAGCCCAGGCTGCAGTTGGAAGGGTGCTGGGAACTGTGACTGCATCCTGCAACAGGCAGAGCCCCAGATGTTAACAGAATTACTGTTGATGTTAGGGCTGACTCTGACACCTTCCAGTAAGTCAACATTCGGTGTTGCTCTCAGGCTCCCCCTCAACCTTGGCAGGAGCCGTATATAAATATTGTCACCCATTCTTCTTTTCCCAGTAATGCCTACAGAAAAAATAAAGCAGTGATGGTCAGCATGGGAGGGATTAGGGAGAGACATCATCAGTCCAGCTGCTGAGGTTTTTCTCCTTTGGTTGGCTCCTAAATTTAATCTGTCCCTGGAACAGCTCAGAACATTTTTTTCCCCCGTTCTGTTTTCATGCAGGCTGTACTGTGAGTGGTTCTTACCTATGCCCAGTTTGTATTGCTACAGGAACAAAACTATGAGCATGAGACATCAGTCGGTATTCTTCCTGCTCCTTAAAATTCATAGAAAGGTCCCCACTGACTTCAGTAGAACCTCATCAGGAGAGGAATCACTTTGAGCTGCTAAGTATTTTTATTATTTCAAAGGAGAGGAGTTTGAGGATGTATTAGCAAAGCAGAGGTTGCTAGCAGAAGACTGGATTTCTAGTACCTGAATAACCTGTTGAATACAGCGGTCTCTTGCTGAAATATGTAGTTTGAGGGAAAATGATTAAGCTCACCTAATAGCATGTGCAACAGACTCCAGGACCACTGACTGTATTTCATGTAACAGTACGAGAGGCTTTCCTTGCCTTTTTGCTCATTTTTAGGTAGTATGGAGATCACATGGTTCCTATTTTTTATTGCAGTGCCCAAGCAATTACTTTTACCATGGTTCACATTGAGTGCCTGCTGTAGGAAGCTTTTTATAGTTGTTCCGAATGTCTTCAAAGCGAAAACTTAAGTAACTTTCTTACAAGTCTTGACAAACTCCCCTGGGAAAGCAAAATTTCAGTTAGTAGCTGCCTATAAAACACAGTGTGATGGCATCAGCCATCTATCACCTGGATTTTTCAAAAACATAGTCGTCCCTCAGAAGTAAGATCTATTCCATTTCACATTCTTGCTCTCCTATCTTCTGGGTAACAGCAACCTGCTGGATGATGCAAAAAAGAATTAAGATTCATTGCTGTATTTTTTTGTGCATACAAATAATATACACGTAGGCATGGGATTATTTATTCATAGGTGTGAGGAAATCAGCTAAATATTTCAAGCAAAATTAACATTTAAAAATGCATGAAAAGTGATTATAATATTTAGTCCTACCAGAGGCATGTAACTCTAGTTTTCTTCCCCCTGAACTTTTTGAAAAAAATCCATTGCTAAAAGTGGAGCACCTACATATACAAAGGATAACTGGATATTAAATTGAAATAATTAAATATCCATTTCCATGGAAAAATAGATTGGAAAAAAAACACTGGTGGCTGAGCGTTTGTCACTTTCATGACCATTGAATAATCTGGAATAACTGAGGAACTTCGTAAGTCCTTGTGATGTTCCTGGTTATCCAAGAGGACTTTGCAGACTCTGCAGCAGTGAATTTACTTGAATCCGGATCTCCAGTGCCTAACACAACTATCGAGTTGTATGGCTGCACCAGTCAGGCTAAAGCATGGCTGAGTGCTTACAAGATTTTTGAGTCTTTTGCCTTTTACCAACCATCATTTGTTGCCCAACTTTCTGTAGGCATCAACTGAAGAAATACATTTTAAAAAGGAGTTTGAGTAAAGCTCATACTAAGTTCTGAGATTGCCTCTATTCAGTGCTCTATTGCAAGTGATATCTGAAAGCACTTTTCCGCTTCTTTCTATTTTGCAGTTCAGAAGTAAAGCCATTTCAAGGAAAAATGACTCAAATAGTCAACCAGATACTGTTATTCACATCAGTTAGGCACAGCCAGGAGACGCTGCTCAGGAAGTACAACACAGAGACTCAAATACCTATTGCAGTTAGAGGTCTGTCTGGGTCAAGAAGGAAGGAAGAGCTTTTCTTCTGCTTGTCTATGCATAGCCAGCTGCAAATAGTATATTGCAGCATTTTCATTACTTTAAGTAGCAGGAAGAGATTCATTTCTATTAAGTGAGTCTTTTCTGGGTGCATGTGACGAAGGTTATAGATTTTATTTGAACTGGAGATTCTTAAGATCTCCAGAGAAAGGTCTCGGTGCTTCAAACTTTTGCCTTACAGAAAAAGAGGCAGAAGAGGTACTGGGGATTTTTGAGGAGGATTTCTGTGATAGAGATTGTCTTCATGCTGGGTGTTCTGTATGACAGGTGATAACGACAGGGGACAACAGAAACAAATGAAATCAGAATAAGGATTTAAGAGAAAAAGAGGTCAGACAGCTCTTACATTTGAAATTGTCCGATTATTTCACCTTGTCTGATTATTTGTTCTGAGTTATTATCTTCTGTGTGCATGGGTAAGGATAATAAAGGGGAAATGCAGGCAGAAGACTGCCTATTTTTCCTTCTGGCTGGAGGCAAGTTTGGCCACAGAACAGAGAATGGGAAGTAGGTTGGTGAATGCTGATTGCAGCACTAGCAGGGGAGTTCTTCTGTTGGCTGGGGGCAGGAAGTTCCTCAGCCCACAATTGCTGGATGACAGCAATGCTCCTTTGTTTCCAGCTGAGGAATTTGCTGGTTGTACCACAGGCAGAATTTCTCAGATGAAATTTGCAGCTTCTGTGGGTGGAGAAGAATGTTTCAAAGGGCTAAACTGAGCCTTCTGACTTGTGACTCTGAACGGAAGGAGGGCACTTCAGGCCCTTTTATAATGCGCTCACTATATCTGTAGGCTTGTAAGGACCTGTCACCATGGAGCTAGCTGGTACTCCTTTGACAGATTTTCTTGAGACAATATACATTTAAGGTCCTTGGTTTTTAATAATCTCACATTTTTTTACATTATAGATCATATTTGCTAATTGATAGAAAAATTGTTGATTTTGTACAAACGACCTTAATACTCTTAATAAAATAAAATCAAGAAACTGTCTTTCAAGGTGAATGGATGCTATTGGTGTTGGATTAGCACTGTCCTCCTAACTATGGAAAAAGACTTTGAGCCCACGTTAATACTGTCCATGTTATGGTGGGGAGGCCTGCTTTGTGCTTTTGAGATCACTAGAGTGGCTGACACAATGTCTTCTGGTGGTGGCATACCCTTAGGCATAATACAGCTAAAGCTGGTGCTGGTGACAAGTTTTATGTAGGGATCTGAGCACTGTTTAGTTATGTCAACTGGAGATTATAATAGCTGTCCATTATTTGAAAGCCATATTTTGGACGTTCAGTGTCTACTGGACCTTGAGCTGTAGGCTGTAAGCTCCTGCAGAAGCATCCAAGATCCTGCTTATCCCATCTGCTCTTGTAAAGGTAAATGTGACAGTTCACTCTGGGGACAGACCTGACTTCCTTTGTCAGCTCCAGATTAGCCTAATGCGACTCATTTTTCTTGAATCTACATGCCGGAGGTGCACAGAGCGTACAGTTAGTTGAAGCAGCACGGCCAGGTCACTTCAGGTAGCTTCTTGTGGGGAGCACGCAGTGCCTGCGGCCTACAGGTTGTGCTTCGTGTCGGCCTGGAGCGTGGCGCAAGGCACTAGTTGCTCCTCTCATACCCTGAGTGATTCAGGGCTGGGTTCACGAATGCCTGCTTCCTTCTTGGCTTTTTGTTTATTTTATGCTACCACAGGATCGGTCCGATAGAAACCCACGAGCAGAAGCCAATACGAGTTGCAGGAGCCAGTCTGGAATGACTTCCTACTGCTGTGTGCCGGAATCATGAATTCCTGACGTTCCTGCCACCTGAAAAGGTTCAGCGGGGACTTCTGGAAGGAATTGGTTCAGAGTTGATTAAATGTATTTAATTAGATTGTGGTGATCCAGTATGCCTGCTATTCATGATCAAATCAGATGGCTTCAGGAAGACTGATGGCATCGAGTGGCTTGCATACCTTGGGACTCTCAGTGCTGCTAATAACTTCCTGAGAAAGTAACCATTCTTGATTGACTTTAGGAGGAGCTTCAACAACAACAACAAAAGACAACAACCACACCACCACCACCCAGCTGAATTAATCCACAATGCAAAATTTTACTTTTTTTTAATGAGGCCTTTATTTAAATTTAATTGTTCCCCACTACAGAAAAAATACTGATTATTTTATAAATGCCTGTAACGGGGCAGTCATTTTTTTTAAAAATAAGATTGTGTTCATGTCCCCTCCCCCCCCAACATAATGGGGTAATACCATGTGTCATTAATGAAGCCATGAGTAGAGTGCTTCTTTCATCAGTACACTACTGCTAGGCATGAAATGGTCTGTTTGGGATTTTAAGAGCCAAATGTAAATGTGCTTAATGAGACGCAAGGGGCTTGGTCTGTGGCGGGGAGAAATGGCTTTTAGCAGTAGATGCAGACAAAAGTATTGTCTTTCAGTCTACAAGAAGTCAAAGAGAAAAGGAAAAAGAGACTATGGTCCCAGATGGAGGAGGTGTCAGAATTTAGAAGGCTAAACAGCTGTAGCCTGTTTATGTGTTTTAATTCATTGTTAGAAGAAAGGAAATTAAACAAAAAATGGAAAACATTAAATCTTTTTTTAAAAAAGATCTGCAGTTGACCAAGACAGGCTACAAAAAGAAATGCAAAGTTTGTCAATTTATTTTATATAGTATAGATTTCAATTTGTTTATATGGAGTGCATCTAGAATACATTGAAAAATTCTTCTGAGTGGGTGTTGTAGGATAATACTCCAAATCACAGAAGGAAAATAAAATCATTCATATATCTCATGGTATCAACAATCTTGTGAGTTTCTGAAACTTGTTTTGAAGCTCCTAACTTACATGTGAGAAACTTCCTGCCATTGCCCACTGTTTCAAGTACTGATCTTTAGTTAGGTCAGCATTTTTTCTCAAAGTGTTGAAAAGTGGCATATTGCTGAACTTTAACAATGATGGTATTTGATACTGGCAAAAAAAAAAGGAAGCAAAAAGTAATTATGAAATATTTTTACTGGCTTCAACAATAGTTCTGCAATTCCAGTGGTTTAAATTGTCTCGTCATCTACCTTGGGGTTTGAATGTAAAACACATATCCACCTCGACAATTTTAGTATTTAAAAACAGGTATTGCTTTGCTGGCCTAGATGTTGAAAGCAGCATAATTGCACTCTTAAAAGCTGCTAGCTTTATCTTATTTTACAGGAGCCAACAAATCTTTTTTTCCCCTCCCTAGTTCTTTGGCAGTAAAGTTACTTAGACTCAGAAAATGACAATCTGAAGAGAAGGAACTGTTTTTCCAAACTATTCTGTCTTTAAGCAGAGCAGGCATCCTAACAGATGCAGTGATACTCCACTGTCTTGTCTCCCTGCTTGGTGGCTGAGGCCCAAAAGGGGACCTGGTCTTCTTCCCCTCTCCTCTCCTTTCTGCTTCACTTGCTGGTGACTGGGTGCTCCTTCCAATCACCTCTGGCACTCACCTGAGCCATGGTAAGCCAGGTCTTTTCTTTATTTCTATTTAATGAAGCTTTATTTTGGTTTTCTGAACTGATTAACTCACGCCAAAGAAGCACTGTGCCCCCTTGTCTGTGACCTGCTAGCCAAGATGGCTGTAACATCTTAGTGGTGCTATGTCAGCTTTATGTTTAAGTACAACTTTTTGCTATAGGCCTTTGTACATACTAGAAGATAATGTTGCTGAATGCCCAAAAACCGTGGCTGGGTAAGACACTGTGAGGCCGTTTTACTTCAGTGTTATGCATGCTTAAACCTCGTGAGAGTGCTGGGGTTGAGCGGAGTTAACCAGGCCGCTTTCTGCAGAAGTGTCTCTGACTCAGTAAAACCCTTGTAAGCTGTGCGTTCCTCGATGGATTTTCAAGAATAAATGTTAGACAAGCACCTTCCTTCCTCTCTCTGTGAGGAACTGAAGACAAGGCAAAGATCTTTCGGTGTATACCAGCAGAGTATCTTCCACTCCACAACCAGTGAGGACGGAGCCAGCCCCAATCTCCTCTAGTGCTGTTGACAGAAAGCTCCCGGTTAGGTGTGCGACATTTTCTCTACATGGCACAGGCGTGTGTCAGACAAAGAGAAACAGCGAGGAGAGCCGACCGCAGCTTACGATGGCTCTCGCCAGGCTCGCAGATGCCGTGGGTCTCCTCCAGACGATTGTCACTCACTCGCTGTGAGCTCTGCAAACCTCTGCCAGGACCGGGGCTGGAGCGGGAGCTGGGAACTCAGGCTGGAGCGATACTTCATCCAAACGTACACACAGAGCACTTCAAGCGTAACAGAAACCTCGTTCCCTGCTTGGTTTTGTACAGGAAAAAAATACAATTCTGAAAAGCCTCTGACTGTTGTTTTTCTAACAAGTTAAGCAGATGGATTGGAAATAGTATTTACTGTTTATTTCCTCGACATATCAATATGTGAGGAGCCAGTATAAATTATGGTTTGACTGCAAACAAACCAACCCACGCCAAAGCAATAAAGTAAACACTGTTGTATTTTGTTTCAAGTCAATATTATGGGGGTTTAGATGGCTGTTGTTTCTGTTTTGCCTGGCTATCTCCGACTAGCTGAATTTCAGGCCCTATAATTGAAAAAAATTACGGTTTAAAAGACTTAGTGGAAAATAGGTTTAGTAACTATTCCACTGAATATTAGAAGCAGTAACTTCAGAAGGTATAGGTGTTAGCAATGAAAACAGTATTTCTGTCAATTTCAGAACTATTTAACTTTTCACAAGAAGAACAAGAGTGAAGTCATCACCAGGCACACTCTGACGATGAGGTTTTATGATACAACAGTCTGCTCCTACCTCTTTTCCCTGGCTTCATGCTCGTGTTTTTTCTGCCTTGACCATTCAGGGAGCCAGCTGAGGGCCCTGAAACCGCAAAAGGTTGACACAACCAACAAAATGGATGGCTTCTGCCCGTTTAGCACCCCCAGCTGGCTCATTCTGAAGGCAGACCAATACTGGCAGGCAGCCAGGTGCCAGGGCGAGGAAGGGGATGGGGACATCCCATGGTGTGCACGCAGCGGGATGGAGTTGCACCTTTGGGCAGAAATGGGCCATTAAACTGGCTCAACTGAATTATGTCCTCGAATTGCTCGAACTCAGCATACTAAGAAATAACAAGCAGAGTAAAAACCAGCGTAGCCTGCATGTTACTCATTTAACATGTAGCTGGGCAGATTAGCTAAGATGTTAGACTTCTTGACCAATCTGTCTGACCGGCATGTACTTCCAGCTGTAGTTTTCCAAACAGCATATTGTGGAAATTGAGAACAGATGAAACAAGGGAATGTTAAAACAGTGAATTGAATATGCTCCCCAAATTATTCACTTATTTCAACAAACAAGAATCACATTGATGTAATATATGACTGGTTTCAATGCTAAAAGCATATCAAGAGCTGGAATGTACTTACGTGGCTAGACAGTAAATATCTTTGAGTCCTTATAATCCATTAAATTGTAAGAGTATGTCTGCTTGTCTAAATGGAAGGAGACACATCTCTTCTCTGTACCACTGTCATTTACTCCTCCACTTCCTGATTCTTTGGCCTTTTTTTTTTCTTTTTTTTTTCTTTCTTTTTTTTTTCTTTTTTTTTCAGTAGGGCTTCTTTTGTGTTTGTGAAACTACTGCTACTCCTGCTTAAGTTGTCCACTGCTCCTGAAAGCCGAGTTAAAGCACTGTACAAATTCTTGTACTGATGGATATAGCTTTTTCTCTGTGAGTTGCCACTTCCAGAGTCAGAGGATGGCCTACTAAAGATGGGGCTGAGTGATGCGAGGCTGAGCTACTCTTGCTGTACATTGCACTGAAGCTATTTGTTCCACTTTTGATCACAGATTTTGATGTTTGCCTTCCCCTTGTTGCCTAGAGTTGCACATGAGCTCCACAGAAACGACTGGTTTGCAAAGTAACTTTCTGTAAGAACATTGAATGTTCTTATATCCTCATCTGCCAAAAGTTTTATGACCAGGTAGATGCAGTTCCAATGTGTTAGCCCTCTTGTTAGCTTCAGATAGTCATCATTTAAACCAAAATGCAAGAAAAGGATTTTTTTTTTTTTTTTTTTTTTCCCCAGTCTCCCACAAACTCCAAGATTTGAAATTATTGCTCTGAAATGTATGATGTGTGATGCTTTCTATCAGGTGATGCATTACAAGATTGCTTGGGATTTAGAAAGCCTTTGTCCTATGCAAACATTGTTTCTAGAAAGCTAATCAACTGGCTAGTGAAAATCAGTGCAAGGCTTGTTCCTCAGGCTGACCGTGCAGTGCAGAGGGTGTGAACTTTAGTGAGCTAATGGTGCTCAGCGTTGCTAGGGAGCTCTTGTGATCCTGTTTCATGAGTAGCTGTTTTGAATGACTGGAATTCTTTTATCTTAACCTCAGCTAAGAAACAGAAAAGAAAACCAGACTTTTTGCAAAATCCTAAACAATGGACGTGGTTGTAGAAGTTTGTCATGACAGAGATGACAGAGAAGAAACTCATGTTTCCTCTATGTTTCCAAACCTGTCAAACCCCAGTCTTTCCCTATGAATCTGGTTCACTGGCTGTCTGCGATTATTCATTGCCTGACAGTTTTTGTGTCCTAGCACCTGTCCTGTGCTGCAGTTCTGAAAAGGAAGCTTAGGCAGGAGAGGCGTGCTGAATGCCATCCCTTGCTCGTTGGTGTGAGGTTTAATATCAACATTTCTGTGCCCCTAGCGCATGTCATTCTTTACCTCTAAGAGAATGGAGTTTGGATACGCCTTCTGCAGGGCTCCTAGCTGTCCAGTTTTTGGAGCCAATCTCTTTGGCTCTTTGACAGGCCACATGCAATCACCTCTTGTGCTTGATTGAAATATTAGAAAGTCATTAATCCAAATAGCAAAATACTTTTAAGGCCACGGCCAAATCTGAAGTCTGATGACTTTTTACACCCCTAGTGTTTAAATTTCACATAAATAATATGAATTGACATGTATTGTTAATGCAAAATTATATATGGGATTAACATGTGTGGTTTATTACAAACCAGACATCATCTCTCAGTCACTTGGGTGGTTAGTAATGTTATGAATTGACTGACCACTAAAACCAACTGTATGAAAGAAAACATGTCTTATGCATAAATGTCAAGGCAACATACTAATGGTTTATATTACCAAAATTGTGAAAACTTGAAACTTCAGAATGGGCTACCTAGTGTTTACTTTGAAGTCTGGAAGAATTGAAAAATACACATATTTGAAGTTGAATATCAGAAATCTAAACAGCTTTTAAAGTAGTTTCATAATGGAGCTGTTTTAATTTTCCCCTGCCTAAATGAAATCCTAATACCTAGGGCCTCAAGGCTGTGTAGCTGCTATTTTCAGAGGTGCTGAGTGCATACAGCTGCTGTTGACTTCCCTTCATGCTCTGGGTGTTCAACACTTCTCAAAATGAGTGCATACAGCATCTGCTGCTACTGCTGAGTACCGGAGTTCCAGTAAAAATGGCTGAGAATTTTCTGTCACATTTCTATAGTACCCAGTTGAGTTGTCCGGCACACGTAATGCTCTGCTGTGGTGGTTAGAGGGTACTTACGGATTCACTGTGTATGAGTACCGTGGTCAGCCTTGACTCTCAGACCCCTCTTCTGCACCGTGACGTATCTGTGCAATGCGTACCCCTTGCGGCCTTCTCAAGAATGTTACCTTGTTTTCGCACTGATAAGTTAAAAGTTTTGATAGAAGCTGGAAAAAATCTGCTAAACTTTGAGAATTTTGCTCCAATTTGTTTGAATCAGATGCAGAACTTAAACACGAGCAGGGTCAAACCTTTCTCATCCTCCAAAAACTAAAGTACTCGAAAGACAGCTCCCAGATCTGTTAATTCAATATTTATTCTTCAGCTGAGGTGCTCAAGTAGGTCTTAGGTAGATTACTCTGTTGAGCTCACGAAACTGAAGGTTTTGTGTTTTCCATGATCATTCCCTAACATCTACTTAAAATAGGTTTCCATTTGCTGAAACAGCGACTTTTAAGTATTTCACTCCAGTCTGTCACTAGGACTTTGAAAACTCCTGAATAGTGGGAATTGCTTTACATCAAGGGAGAGTGGGCAATTATTTCAAAGCTTTCATTTTCACAGGCTGTTACACTGCTGCAAATTAACAATTGCTGCAAGCTGACTTGTAATTTAGGATATATGCTATGTACACTTGTAGCTGAACAAAACTCACCAAGATATATGAAAACGATCATGCAGCTATGAGTGATGTGTATGTCGAGACTAGAAAATGTTGGGTTATTTCCATCCGAAATACCACTGTAAATGTGCATCGGTAGTCTCCAGTAAGACAAGGTGGGTTGAACATTAGTTGCTACTTTCAGAGCTGCTCAAGAGCTTATTCGGGCAAGAAGACATGAGCAACTGTCTCCCTTCATAGCCTTTGAAATATAAAACTGAGAACTCAGACCACCAAGAAGCATTAGGTGCGACAACTAATGGTTACAGCAGTATAGTCTTCACGCTTTCCGTGCATGAGTTGTGATTCTTCATTAAATATCTGTCAAGTAGCAGAGTTTACTTTGATACTGCAAATTTGAATACCTTAGACTTTTTGTTCTTTTGTTTAAACAGGCAAGTAATAAAAATAACTGCTTTCATTGTTGGTTCACACCTTGGGGATATAGTGCTAAAGTCTTTGTTATCGAGAGGCAAGAGAATTTCTTGCTGCTCATACAAATATAAAAGAGCAAGCAGAAATTTATTTATAGAGATACAGTATTGCACATTTCTTAACAACAGATTAAAGGGACTGTTGGTTATTTTGTTCTGCAATGAATGTTTTACTAAGTATGAACTATCTATTTTCTTTCCAAATATCAAAATGTGGAGAAAACAAATGTTTAGCAAACCAAGCCCTGAATTATATTTCAAACAATTCTGTGGGAAAATGTGTCTTGCATTCACAGCAGGCTCTGCTTGCACTGCTGTATTCATGTATCATGGGAATCCTAAGCAAGCATGGCAAAACAGGCAGAATAAGTGCAGATTTGTAGAAAACTACCAGAAAAATTGAAGCATCACTCTACTAACAGTGAATAAAATACATCATACATAGCAGAGTTGTAGTTTTCACACCATAGGATCAGCCAGTGAAGCAAAGACCTACAGTCCACTTCTTTTATCACCACTTTATTTTCCCACCAAGTTGGTAGGAAAAGTGCTGCAGCCACTCCTAGACAGGACAGGTACACCCAGGCTGCTGTAACTGCTGCGCTCTGTCCTTCCCACTGAGCTTCCCAAGGTGTATTTTTTGAGGTTCTGTATCACTCCCGGCAAAGAAAACTTGCACTCTGATGCAATAAAGTCTTTCTTGAAGTTCCAACACAGTGGATTTGCTCCAGATTGTCCCAAAGTCACAAGAGCAAAACACTAGCACAGCTGAAACCCAAGTTGTAACGCCTTGTTGGGTGACTTCAGGCACTGTATCTGCCTGAGTCTCAGGTTCCCCATCTGTTAATCTTTGTTCAAGATCTTCTTATGAAAACCATTGTCATGCTTTCTTCTGGGACTGTGAATGCTTTTCCTATGGGAAATCCTGCAATGTTATATATGTATTCATCACAAAATAGGAACAAAATCCAAAGAGATATGCATTTATTTTAGTACTGATAGTAGCATTATTGGTTGGAAAGCACTAGAGTCTGGTATTTTCAAAAACAAATAAAAATAAAAGGGATTGCTTAAGAAGCTTGTGTTCAAAGACTACAGCTCACAGGGCGCCTGTGCGCTTTGAACAGTTTGCTTGTAAGAAAATCCTCTGAACCCATTAGACTGCTGCTGCTTCAGAGCACTGTGGAGACTTAATTAAAGGTTCAGGAGAGAAAAGAGGATGATGAAAGTTTTATAACCATAGGCTAATATTTTTGAAAACCATTACTGTTTTTTAACTTGTGGAGGACTTGGAAGGTGCAACTAACTTCTCGATCACTGCCAGGATTCACCTGCAGGTTCCTGTGGGATTTCCATGTTCACGGAATGAGGTCCTGAACATTTCAGCTGCATGGCTCATACATGTTTGTGTATATTAAAGGGACTGGGTTAAAATGAGCTTTAAAGCTTAAAAAAAAAAAAAAATCTAGGTAAATCTGTGAGTTCTACCACCAAAGTACTTCCATTTGTTTCTTTTACATTTCAATCTATTGTTACATATATTTCCTATTAAAAAAGCGTGGGTATAGCCTAGTTTTGTATTCAGTTCCATAAATAATCACCTTTTGCATGTTTATCTTGTAGTATCAGTGCCATAACCCTTACTTTTCCGGGCGCAACTTGTGCTGCTGTGTGGATTTGGGGTACTTTGTGGTGCGTGCTGCTCGATTACTCTGATTGCTCTGCGCTGCTTTGATCTGCCAAGCAATGGCAGGAAATAGATGTCCCAGTTACATTTTGTATAGGGGAAATTTTGTCTGCAGGTTGCATTGTGCGCTGCATGTCCGCCCGGGCCCACGTGTAGCCTGAACGGCCAGTGGGCAAGATGTAGTATGTCCAGAACCAGTGGCTTGGAGTTGTGGACTTTGGGACGGAAGAGGAATTCAGCCATGAGCCCCGCAGTGATCTTGGGTGGTGCTGGGCTCAGCTGCCCCACACCGAGGGGAACGTGGTCATGGGCACGGACAATGTTTAATATTTGTTATGGCCTCCACGTCCTGTCTTAGTACCCTGACAGAATTTCAGCCTTCGTTTAAAACAAAGCTCTCAGTCTTCTGAGCTGCAGGAGGCAAACTTGGAAACGTGGGCCCAGCTGTCGAAGTGCCAACCGCTTGTCACTTGCAATCTCGCTACCTAAATGCGGAACAGAAAACAGCGTTAGTTAGACCTGGCTGGGCGGTGCTTTTGTGTTCCACCGCTCTTCTCTGATAACAGAGGTGTCCTTTTGTTTCCACACATGAAGTGATGTGTTACTCAGCCGTTTCTGACCCTAGCGAGATGAGGAACTAGTCGGATCGGTGTGTGTGTGAGCGCCTCATGACTATGTTCCTTCCAGTTGGGTCAAACAAGACAAATTTTAGCTCTTAAGCGCATGGCTAAATTTACCCAGTTCTGCATACTTGATTTGGCAAAACCATATGGACTTTTTGATACATTCCTCAGCTCTCTTCTGAATCAGTTTCCAGAGTCTATATTCACGGCTCGTACCCACTGTTCAGTAGGAGGTGTAGAAGAGCGGCGCCTATTTCGGGCGGCAGATTTCCCGCGAGCGTTCTTGCCTCGGGCCAGCTCCTGCCGAAGCTGCCGCCTGAGCCTGCCGAAAGGGCCGGCCCCGTCCTCCCGCCCGCGCTCCCCGCAGTGCCTCGGCTCGGCTCCGTGCCCCAACACTGTTTTTTTTCTCTCCCCCTCACACTGAGCTTGTTGGAGCCGAGCTCTTGGGCCTGATCCGGAATCGCCTCTGCGATCAGGGAGTGCGGCCGGAGGTGAAAAAGAAGAGTTGAGGCACCAGGGGGGTCTCGGGTCATCTTTAGCTAACTGCAGCCACGCATTGGGTTTGGGTTTTGCTGTGGCTGGTACAGAAGAATGGAAAATTCCCTCTCAACCAGTTAGGCAGGATTTCCACAGGAAAAAATTATATTTGCTAAACAGAAGCTGTGAAGCAGCTGACGGATCAATCCCCAGTGATACGCCTGCAAATCATCCTGTGGGATGTTGGGTGTTTAAAGCACATCCCGTCCCTGAGCAGTTTGCCCTGAGGATGGCAGCTGGGGACGTCTCCACGCTGCCAGGTGGGACACCAGTGGGACCCGCGCCGAGGCCGTGGGTTCCTCGCTCAATAACGCACAGCGCTTCGCACGCGCCGGTCCCCGTGAGTAGTGGAGCAGTAGGAAGAGGCTGGCAGAGAAAGAACAACTGTGAACTGTTCAAAAAATACACGGCCTCTATTTTTCAGATGCTGTGACTGCGTGCAGATCCTTGTAATTGTTTAAATATATTTTTTACTTTTTTAAAGACATGTTTATAGTGCAAGTATTTTTTTTTCCTTCTATCGGTGGCTTTAAGAATACATTATTTGTATCTGAAAGGAGTGAACTCAGCCCAGAAGGTACAAATAATATATTACTCTTAATCCGAGGGCTGCTAGAACTCAGTAAGGTTTTACATTAGAGCTAAGACAATCCAAAAATTAGCTGATAAAAAATAATAATATATATAGTCATCTTTTTTTCTCCCGTTCCCCTGACCGTGTGATCCTGCTGCAGGCTCAGTGGGTCATTTGCCCTGTGGTGAGCTGATTCAGGGACTAAATTGGCAGAAGAGTACTTGGTGCTTTTTGTGGAGCTGGTTCTCTGCTATCTCGTTTTCTGAACTGATTCACCACAAAGCGAGACAAACTCCAGCGCCGGGAGGGGAGAAGCAGAGGGTGAGCAAAGGAGGGGAGCCAGCATGACGACACCTTCCAGTTGCAGCGAGCTTTTAGATTGACTTAACTGTAATTGAAAATAGCACTCCTAAAATTTTAGAGTCTATTAAAGCCATTTTATAATTTTTGGTGGTAAGGCAAATCTGCAAAAATACAATTTTCTTCATTGGCTAATTGCCTAAATAAGTACAGAAAATCTAACTGAACTCGTGGGGGTTAAAGTTGTGCATGCGTCAGTGTTTTGGCAGGTTTAGTAAGAACACTGATATGCAGGTCTGTTTTTTTCTTTTAAGTCAGAATTGTCGGCATTTTTTCAGTTCAGTGTCTAAACTGAAAATGTAGACACAATTAAGTTAGAATTGAATGCAATATTTTGTTTCACATAAAATATTTTGGTTTGAGCTTTTAAATACTTTCCAAGTTTCAGGTCTCCTCTGCTCTGCTATAAAATTCAGTCTGAACTCGCAAATACTTTGTTTACTCCAGAATCTTTGTTTTTGGAATATAAACTATGCATTTTTGCTGCCAGCTATAGCTTTTAATGCAGGCTTATGAAGCTAGGCCACTTCCCCTACCATACGCTCGCAGTGAGTCAGGACTGCGGGTGGAACTTGAGTTTTGTCATTGCCAAGAATAAAAACACTCTGCTTTATCAGAGCAGAAAACATAAGGGCATCGTTTTTTATTACAAAAAGTGCAAAACTGTGGTTCAGCATTTTCGCGTTTTCTTATTACCGACGCTTCTTCGTTTTTCAGATTAAAAATATTCAGTGCACACATCAGCTTAAAAGCACTTAAAACCCATCGAAGTGCAGCTTGATATCCCAGCGTGCTGCCTGCTTTGGCCTCATCCAACAAGACACCAAGACACTCAACCACGTTAGTCATTGCCGTGGTTTCAAAAGTGAGTGCCTCTTGCTTTGTGGGTTCAAACCCAAAGAAAGCTAAACTTGCAGAAGATCTCAGAGAAGTCTTGTATCCGGTTGGCTGAACTGACAAATTTTCTGGAAATTCCCCCAGAATCTGGGCTAAAATTATTTCTTTTTGATGCTGAAATCACAGCTGTGACAAATATTCAGCCTTATCTATGATTCATGCGTTCTCTCAGAATGGGAAGTGTTAGAGTAGCACAATTTAGTAACTTTTGTTTACTTCCCCCTAGTTCAGCATTTCTAATTTAACACGTTTTCTCCAGAGTAGGTTATCTATAAAACAAACCCATTTTACCTACCTGTAACTGAAGCTTTGCCATTTGTTCAACCATTCTTTTCTGGCTAGTTATAAAATATTCAGTTTCTTGTAATATCACCAAGTAGGGGAAAAAATTCTATATTAAAGTTTGCAAAATTCATTTATAATCTTGTATCTTTTTTTTTTTACATAGAGCGTATTTTCTCATTTCAGAACATTCTGCAATTTACCTGCAAAATGGAATTACTGTTTATGGCTGTTAGCAGTTGCAACATTTCTTTACGCCCGGTGACCCCCATTTCCATGTGCCCAGCTCCCAGAAGGTAGGACAGTATTTTGTACTTTTGGTTGTACGCTTTCAAGTCTCATATCTGCTCCCCACTGATACTGAAAGAGGGTTCGAGACCTGTGTGCCTATTGTGCCCACTTGTCCCTTTCTCCTTGGATTAGAAGCACATTGTTCATGTGCAGCCTCGTGCCCTGCTAATAGCTTAATTTGTTAACTTTTTGATCTATCAAAACGTATAACCCCTTTCTGCAAGCACTTGAAAGTCATGCTTCCTGTAATTTTTTACTTTTTGGTTTCTTCTAAAGCATTTCAACATATTAGAAAGTAAAGATTGATTTTCTCCATGTAATAGTTGTTTCTTTGGTGATATGCTTTTGATATGTTTGAGAAAGAAATCTCGGTGGTCTTTCATGCAATTAAATTCAAAGTAGCTGTGGGGATCTTGAAATGAAAATATATTTCACTGTGAAACTGTCATCCTAACCAGTCACTTCAGATAAATGCTTGCTGTTCTCTCTCCCTTGGTATAAAATATAGTATATTTTAAAGCAGAGATTTTTCTTTTCTGTCTACCCTCATGGTCATTAGAAAATTGTAAATGAAAACTTGTTATGTTGAACAGCTGGTAATTGTATTTAAAAATACCATGTTAAAGCTAATGAATTAAGTAGGTAACACGATTAAAATGTATATACTGAGAGGGCAAAGCGGTAACAGAGCCACTCGTGTCTTTGCAAGAACAGCTGAGTACACGCGAAAATGCCTAAGAAAAAAAGAGTTTTGCTTGCACATCCTTTCCATAAGTGTGACTTATTTTAGTAGCTTGCAAACCTACGCTGTTAAAAGTTATATGGTACCACTTGTAAGAGATTTTTCAAAACGCTGTGCATTAGAGGGATTTTCTTGAATTAAATCAACTCTTGTTCTCCTGCGTACAGCAATGTCCTTTGTCCTTTTATTTAAGTGAATGCACTTCACAGTGGAGTACAATGCTGTTCATCAGTATTTAGCTGAGGTATTAGCACAAAGAACAAACCTGTGGCTGGTTTTATGTGGGACGTATCTTTTATGTGAGGAGAGGAAAAGAAAATAAATAATTTTCAAAAGGGTAGTTTATAAATGTTGGTCCTTCTAGCGAAATACTGAAAAGCTCAATCAGAGGTGAAGGATTCAGGTCTTCACTTCGTGCTGTGGTGCCTCAAGCTTGCACCCTGTAGGGTTCCCCTCGGTGAAGGATTTTTAGGAGGGTGTCATCACCCCAGGCAGCAAGACTGAGAGTTGTGCTTCCCCATTCCGCTTGTCATTCTCCACCAGAGCAGAATCTGGCTCCACGCTCTTTCTTTTTGATGTGGAACTTGAAGCTGCTTAGAAAACATGTTATTCTACATTTGACTTTCCTTTTTTGGGTACTGCAAACTGTGTTTTTACATGCATTTGCATGAAATTTTTAGTCGAATTTAGATTTTAAGGGGAAACTTTCAAGGCAACTTAGTATTTTGTGAGTCAAAACTGAGTTTGAAACTAGTTGCGATTGGAATGGTTGAGATCACATGAGATTTTTCAAGTCAAAGATAGCTTCATTTGTCCAAGAAATGTTTTTATGTGGTTTCTTGGGGGGAATGGTAACTTCCGATGAACTGTTTAGAAGGGACCCAGGGTCAAAAAGGCTGATGTTCCAGTATTGCAGCCTCCAAACATATTTTCCAGCTGAAGTAAATAAGTATTGATGATGAATAAAACACCTTTGCAAGAAGTGTCTGGAACAGGAGGCTTCAATGCCTAGAAGTTTGATATTACTCCCCAGCACAACCTCCTCTGCTATGGCTTCAATGGGGCAGGGACGAATTCTGCTAGCCCAGACACAGTGTAGAGGAGCAGGTTGCCCGTGAAATCTTCTCATGCTGTAATGTAGAGAGTGATGAGCTGAGCCAAGAGGAAGGGAAGCAATTCAGTTTCTGGTCAGTCCTGGGTGCAACGCTCTTCTTGGGGCTGCTGCTTTCCTGAGCTGCTACACTGGGGTGCACCAGGTGCCCAGCATCGGATGTCGCAGAGGTAAAAGCTGTTGGGGTCTCACTCTCTGCACACATGAATACAGGGTGCTGTGCTCTTTCTGGCATGGCATGGGCTGTTCTCTCACCTTTTGGGTTGTCTTGTAAGGTTTTGTTCTTGCTTCTGATATGCATGACTTCTGTTGTATGAGAGGTGACTGCTTTTTGAAAATCAAGCTTTATGTGGCCTCCCTACTTAAGCACCCCAAATCCTAAGCTAATGCAACTAGGTAAGGAAGTGACATTAGAGTGACTCTAAAGCCACTCAGCCAAAAAATCATGGATGCTGTAAGCAGAATGACGTGGATCCTTTTGTTTATATTCAAACTCCAAGGTCTGTATGGAGAAAGCAGTCTGTTTTTTCATTGATAAGACCCATAAAGATTTCAGATACCTTACAGTGGCTCCTCACTTTCCATTAGCTTTTACCATTATGCTGAAGTCTACTGAAGGTGGCTAATTGGTGTGTGTGTAAAGAGCAGACTGAATAACCCAAATAATACCATAGAAACAGTGGAGACCCGCAGGCTCTTCGTAAGCCTACAAACACAGCAGTTGAACTCCTAGGCTCTGGAAACTGTTTGGTAATGATGTTCCCTAGGTCAGTATCAAAATAATAAGCTAGGTGTGGTGGATTTAGATTCTCTCTCTGCTATTTTTTCTCACAGTCAAGGAAATGCTCTTTTTTGTACGTGAATACTTTTTTTTTTTTTTCTCTTCATTTTAAACATCGGGGTGTTCGTCAGTCACTGATATTATTATGACTACTTTGCTTCAGTCCGCCTTTAATACATTTTTGACAAGCTTTTCTTTGAAGATACTGTCAGTGGTCTGTCTGTCAGCTGTAAGGTGGGCAGTAGATGGCATTTGCTGTGTCTGATTCTGGACTAACATTGTCTGAATGGCCAGAGGCAGGCCAGGCATAGGGGATGAGTGATGAGCTCCCATTTAAGCCTTTTTACCAGTGACAGAACTAATTTGTGTATTTCTTTTCTCTTCCAGCCATCAGTTTTTATTAAGCTGATAGAAACTCATATCTGTGAGATGTCTACCTGGCTTTCAAATTTGATTAAAATTGGTCAAAAAGTTATTGGACAAAGGAAAGATGGACAGTACGATCACATAACTCTTTTTCATTATCAATTGAAGCCAAGATGCTGCATTATAAAACTGTGTCATGCATTTGTGGGAGATACTTCTATCTCTTATAAAGCATTTGTCTAGTCTATATTTGCAATTAATGGCAGCCATATAAGCTATTAGCATTACCAGTAGCTTGCAGTGATATTTTACATCACCTGAAAACCGGTGATGGAAAATAAAGAGGAAAATCTTGCAGAAGTAACGGGTTCTGGGAGGAATAGGGACAGTGTAAAAATTGTAAGGCCCAAATGTTAGCAAGGCTACTAAACTTGGAAGACATTAGGTAGTTTTCATACTGTTATGCACAGAGCTTCCTAATAGTTATTTCTCATGGATCTGCAAAATACAAAAGACTTTAGGTTAAAGGAATAGTAATGAATCATTTATGAGATATTATCTACAAAGATGGATTGGTTCCATCTGTTACAGTAATAAAAATAATAATGCTTAGCAATTACATAAATGCTTTACAGGTTTTCAGTGTGCATCACAAACATTAATCTAAGATCTAGCCCATAGCACAGTCTTTAAGAGCTTGTAAAATGGCTTCAGCTTATATATACTGGCTTATTTCTTTATTTTTAACGAGGAAATTTGTTGTATTAGAGTTTTTAAACTGGTTTAGAAAATTGAGTTGTAGTTTCTTGGTCTATGATGCTATATGAAGATAGCCACAAAATTAGCTTCTTTTCCTTCTGTTAATCTAGGTTGCTGCAAATGTCCATTTAAAATACAGCTCTGAAGGCAGGTGTTCATTAACATACAAATGATAGAAATGTCTTCCAAGATGCACTATTTGCATTATCTCGTAGTTATTTGTTAATCTCATTTTTTTTTCTGTCTTGTAAGCAGCTCACTGATTGAAGGCCGCTGTATTCTAAGCCACAGTGTAGTCTGATAGAAGTTGTGCTATGTCCATGTGTTATATTTCATTTCACATAGGATCATGTTACCTGAAAGAAATAACAGCTTTTGTTCAATCCAGGGTGAAATCGGATATGTAAGGTAGTGGTTTCCCATAAAACATGTTTTAGATGCAGCCTAATTCATCTAACAGTGTGAATTATTAGCTTTAATTTTTTCTCTCAAGTTTCTAATTTAAGTTCTTGAAAAAAAGCCATGATAAGTTCAAGCAAAAAGAAGAAAAAAGTATGGTTTTTTTTTTTTTTGATGTGCTCCCTAGCAGACAAAGGTCTGATGAAATAGACAAGATTTATGGCAAATGCAGTTTAATGGATAGTTATCCTTATTGATATTTTGAGTATGTCTGTAAGTCATATAAATACATAGATCAATGTATATTACACCTGGGGTAAGTACATATGTAAGTGTCTTGAAGTTGGACTCTTCGCTGTGTAACCTGTGACCTTGAAAGATAAGGTGCCATCTAAGCTACTGCCCCGTAAATCTGTTTATCTATATACGTCATAGATTAGGCATGGGCTTTACAGTAAGACTTGACTGAAACAAGTGACATTAATTCCATTAACTGTGGTCAAAAGTAGTGTGTGTACTGACGGATCGAATGAGGAGGATCACATATCTCTACCTAGCCGATATTGACTTTGGAAACATGAAACACATTAGATTATGCTGGGTAATAGAAAGGTTTTAATACAACTAAACCAACCATTTCCCAAAACAAGATATAATTTCCTTAAACAATATTCTGTTAACTCATACCTAATGAGATTATATAAAATGGACGAAAAACCCCCAGCATTTCATACACGCAGAAAGCGATGGGTTCCGTTTAGTCATGCCCGAGTGCCGATAATCATTTATGAAACAGAGCAACAGTTTGTTATCAGTGCTAACTCTGCCCCTTTAATCATCAATGGCCTGGAAAGCAGTTCCCTAGTCTCATTACCCAGGCTATCTGGGTTAGTGTTACAAAGCATAAACTGCGCACGGAGGAAGCGATTAGCAGTGCAAAGTCGATCTGGCTGGGTAACTCCCAGGTGCCGCGGGGTGTGCTCCGCTGCTCGCCCTCTCCGAAGCTCCCCGTGCCGCTCCACGCTGCCGCTGGCCTGGTGGCCTCCCCTGCACCTTCCCCTGGGTATCCAGTTGCCTCTCCAGCCCTTCTCTTGAGGTTTCCTCAGCTATCGGAGAAGGATGACAATCCTCCAAACTGCTGAGGGAGCCTGCCCAGAAATGTACCTGAATGGGGCTCTGGAGCAGGATGGAGCTCCCGTGGTGTGAGTGTTGCGATGTGTTTTTAAAACCATGCTGATAAGAGTTAATTTTCAGTGGCGTTCCTCTAAACTGGCTTTGTTTCATACAGTAGGGCATTAGAATAAGTGCTTTCAAGTTGGTGGTGCACAGGAGCTTTGACAAACCAGTTCCAGCTAATCTTGCTTTGAGGTGCTTACATCTCCTGGCCCCAGAAGTCTGCCCTGTTCTTCTGCCAGAGCTCACCAGCCCATGCCAGGCCTGGCAGGAAGGAAAATGCGCTCCTGTCATAACTGGAGTCTTGGCTCAAACCCCCTCTCATCAGCAATTTAAACCAAGATGCCACTCTGTGAACAGGGTTTGCTGAGATATCGCACACCTTCTGGTTCGTTGCTTCTCTTGGAGGTGCTGTACCTCCCAGAGGATAGCAGGACAGGTGATTAGATATCATAATAGCAAGCCAGTATTGCAAAATATTCCAGAAGTCTTGTTCCAGGTAACAATTACCTGCAAAATCTGTAGGTAGTCTAGTTAATACTGGTTTGATATTTGTTTTTTTCTATTATTTCTTTCCTTAGAAACTGGTAATTACAGTTGAGACTGTTGTCCTGAAGTCCTAACATGTGTGGCTGAATTCCCCTGAGAAAATGGCCCTAGGCCGTTTTTACTCAGATGGGATCTCAGCACATAACAGGACTTCGGAATATTTTGAAAAAATGAGCGACTCGATACCAATACAGTTTGCCTAGACTATGTAGCTGTGTCACACAGCGGGACGATACAAAGAGCTGAGCAGCAACGCTCAAGTGCAATTTATGAGGTTGATTGTCTTGCAATAGTGGCATGATAATTGTGATAACTTCAGAAATTCATAGAATCACAGAATGGTTTGGGCTGGAAGGGACCTTAAAGGCTATCCACTTCCAACCCCCTGCCTTGGGCAGGGACCTCCCCCAGCCCAGGCTGCCCAAATCCCATCCAGCCTGACCTTGGGCACCTCCAGGGATGGGGCAGCCACAAACGTTATCATTCAAATTGTTATCATTCTTTGCTGAGAAATTGCTTGTTACCATCATCTTGTTTAAATATGCCTGTGATAGTTTGGAAGTGATTTCTCACTCAGCAGTGCTGTTACAGGGCTATTTGGAGGCTTTTTCTCATTCCACTTTGAAGATTCTACTTTTTTTTAAAAAAAAAGGCATGTGTATATGTATGGGAAATTGTTGGTTATATCTTACTTGGGCTAAGTTGTCGTTTGTACATCTTTCCAGCACTTTGCAGACATAGATAATATTGAGCTTTTTTTTTTTTTAGTGTCTTATAAAGAGCCAGTAAAGCATATTGTAAAAAAAAAAAATATGTATTAATGGCTAATAAGAAATAACCTCTTGATAAAACAGCTCATCCCTTTCTTTTTTCCCTCTGTCATGATCAGAGTGTATGGTTTAATTGCTATTGAAGGTTGGATTATCAAACTGCAGTACTTGAGGTGCTTTACAAAAACTGTTTTTACTCATGTCTGAGTAAAGAAGAGCCAGTCTCCTTTAGCGGGATTCCCTGGGGAAACGAATGCCACCTAGGAAGGACCTCTCCTCCAGTCCAAGAGCACTGAAGTGTGGAGCGTTCATCCAGCAGCAACAAAAGTGTTTCTGTAGCTTGAGAGCCTCGTAACACCAGTCCTCATTGCTGATATTTTGCACTATGTTCAGAAGGTAGAAAAAGGCTACTTTGGGGAAGTTAGGGATGGAAACAAATTCCAAAGTTACTTCTGCTCTGCTCCTGCCTAGGTCCTTAGGGATGATATCTCAGGTAACCAGGCTCTAAATTATTAGAAGCCCGAAGACAAACTCCAGGGACATCTCACAAGCAACCAGGCAGCCAGTATTTTCCATATCGTGAAGACACATGCTACTGTCTTTTCATGGTGACCTTGAACTGCAAGTGAAGCAATGTTAATTACTTATCACAGAGAGACAACTCTTTTTTTTTTTTTTTTTTTTCAGTAGGCATCCACAGAGTGTTGTGTTATAACTACAAATGAGGAATTACTTGTATATCCTTCTGTACTTCGCAACATCCCTGTGATGTTGCAGTTTACTTGATCTGAATGGTACGTTCATGTGGAAAGTGTGGAAATTGAGGTGAAGGATCACAAAATGACATTAAAATTGGTGTAGAACTCCAGGTTTCCCAGCCTCTACTTTCTTCCTTCAGTTGACATTGCCAAGAGAAAGCATAACAGAAGTTGCTAACATGATAGAAGTTTCCATTAGATTCTCTTTCAAAAATCAGAATAGGGTCATTTGGAGAATAACCTTTCGAACATAAAATGTTAATGACTACTGAGGTCTGGACAGGACCGATATGCTCCATTTACACAGCTTTAGCTTCAGGTTATGAGAAGTATATGAAACATAGGCAGCTACCAAATAACTCATTACCCCATGGAAACAAAACTGTTCTTTACCTTCAAAATTTAATGTAACGTTCATCAGTGTTAAGGACAGGCCTTAAAAAATGTTGTTTCCAGAACATTCTTACCATCATCAGCGATATTGTTTGACCAGGTTTACAATCGTGTAACGACAACCAGTCCAAATGGCTATTAGGAAATTATTCATCAGGGAAAGGGAGCGTTGTGGTTTGGAGTGTATGGTTGGCTGAGTTTATTTTAGACAATAACATTTCGGCTTGAGGACTGTGGTCTTTGCCTCTCTGTGCTGTTTGACTGGTCACACAAGTCTTGTTTCTCCTCTGTGGAGGAGATAGGATGATTCGAACCGTTTAAGTAGTGAATGAAGAATAGTGAATTCTACCGTGTAGGTGTGGGCAAGGTTAGTCATATTTGTGCAGTGTGGGAATCCATGTAAAGAAAAGCCGAGAGTCTATTTGTTGTGTATTTGTCAGCAGGGATTACTAAGAAGTGTACAAGCATAAAGGATTGGAGTCTGTACATTGTGCAAAGGTTTTTAACCTAATCAGTCTGAATATCTCCTGGATATTCAGCAGTACCCTGTTGAATACGGGCACTTCCTGAAGTCACGGCTGCTAGTGAGTCTGTGGTGATAACACTGCCCACTACATTCCTCTTAATGAGGGTCTTCGAAGGCACGTGTATATTAAAAGGCGAGTTTGCCCTTTGAAAGTGTTTTTGGACTACTAAAAACAACAACAACCAAACAACAACATTTCTCGAGCCTCTCTGCCTTTTTTTTTTTTCTTTCCTTTATAAAATAAATATATAAAAGGTAGAGTGAAGGGGCAGATTCATTTCCAGAATGAATTTCTGATTTAGCAGGACTGAAAGAGAGTTTTGGTAGTGCATCCTCAGCAGCAACCAAGAGACTTTACATGCTGATAATAATCACTGGAGACTGCGATGGACACTGAAGCCAGATTATCATGGTAATTTGGCTGCCTGCCATTCTTTTAATGTTTTTTTTGCTTATTTATGTAAGGTATTGCATGACAGTTGTCCAGAAAATAGACAGTTTCATGAATGGTGTCTTTATTACAAATGTGACTGTCAGATTTTGTTTAGTTTCCTTAAATACAATGCTTACCCCTGATACTCACATGACAAACACCGTGACCTGTACTGCATATCTCTTGGGTTAGGAAAAGCAAAAGGAGTCTTTCTTGTGTGTGTTTGGGCTTATTTGAATGTGTTTTCCTCGAGGGGAAATCCCACATTCATAGAGGTCCCAGATAAAACCTCTCATTTAAGTTCCCATAAGAAAGGCAGTGAAGGCACGAACAGTTATTCCCTGAAGACTGAGTTGCAGCAGGTTCTTGCTCGATGACAGTGCTAATGCTGGGTGCTAAAATAAATGCTCCACATTAAATTTCAGTTGGAAACACAGCATTATGAGGCTGCTTGAGGTAGTTAGCAGTATCGAGGCAACTTTCTAAGAGAACTAAATGAAAGAGTCAAGAGTAAAACATCCATTCAGGAGCGCGCTGCGGCGTGGGAGTGGGGAGGGACAGATGGAAAGGGTAAAACCAGCTGAAAGGAAGAGAAATGTTCCCAGGAAAAAGGATCAATGTGTTTTCAAAGAACAAAAGTAGAAACCCACGTTGGATATATAACTTACTTTGTAGAAATGTTAAATTGTTATATAATTGGACCTTTACCATGACATTCACAGTGTAAAACTTCATGTTTAGTAGGCTTTATCACCTGCATGCTGTATGCTGTATGCTCCCCTTCTGCATAACACCGGCTAATTTTGCTGTTACACTTTGTGCATTTCTTCATTTCTAGTGAGTTTGGTTTTTTAAATATCTGCCAGCTCTGTGAATTCCAACAAGCATTGGCATGAGTAATGAGTCAAGCCTTAGTGCAGTATTATTCTTTGACAGTTCTAAAAGGATTATATAACTAGAATTTTAAATAATATTTTTGAAATGTGTAATTTAAAAGGTCCTCATGTTCTGTAAATGGTTTAATTTTTCATACCATTTAATTGACATTGCAAAAGAATCATTAAGTCAATGATGATTAAACCAGCACTTTTATGGATCAAACTCTCTTTGGGGAGAAATTTAGTCATCACAAAAGAGATATAGACATATATTTTGAGGGAGCTGCACTAGAAGCAGGGTCTGAATAGGCTTTTCAATAAATCTGTTGCATTACATCTAACCTAGAACCCCCTTCTAGTTACCCAGGGCCAAGGAATCTCTAGTCACCAATGGTTGAAAAGAGTGGTGGAAACAATGGTGGAAAAATTCTGTTGTGCTTCTACATGACATTCATTTGAGAATTAAAGTCTTATTTCACCCATCTTATTTCACCTTATTTCACCCGTCTTATTTCACGTGTGGTTTAAGCCCAATTTGAACCAGATTCTGAAGAAGTGAAAATGTAACTAAATTATTCAGTGGATTCTCATGTTGATATTAAGCTGCTTCATTTTCTGTAAACTTCTGCACTCACTAAATGCAGGTAATGAAGTTTTGCTTGCTTTTGTGGTGTTTGTTTTCAGAAATCTGCATACCTGAGACAGTTGCTGCATGTCAACTTTTTTTGTTTGTTTGTTTTTAACTAAAAAGTATAATACTCAATTATATGGCAGGTCCCAAAACAGGAAAAGTTAAGAATAGCACCTATAAGTGTTTTGTCTTTCATTCTTTCCAATTCCTTTAAACAGTGTGCGATTCAGAGCATATAGTATTTTTTTTTGTTGTTGTTGTTCCTTCAGAAGGCAGCTAGACTACATTATCCCATCCTGTAAAGAATAGGCATGGTATTGTTGCAGTCAACTGGATTAATCCCGTCTAAAATCTTGTAGTATGTGTAACAGTGGTTGCTAGATGCCTCTGATTTTTATCATCTTGGAGAGTTTCTGTGTAAGATGTGAAGTTTACTGAAAAAAAATGTCCAAGTTATGGGTAGCATCAGTTATGGGTTGCATTTTTCTTATGTGAAAGAATTTCATAAAGGGAAGAAATGAAGGAGATGAGAAATTTAGGAATGCTAAAGACAGGAAAGTAAGTATTACTATATCAGGTCAGGAAACAGGGATACTCTTAACAGGGTTCGTGATAATGGGGAATTGAGATAGTGTGGGATTACAATAAAAATGAAATCAGTAAAGTTAGGAGTTGTTCAGAAAGGATAAATAATTGGAACTAGGTGCAAGTTGTGTAAGAGCAGAATTTGACTGATCTCTGTTAGAAAAGTCACTCTACATTAGCATGTAAAGTATGTCTCCCACGTTTTCAATTTTATGATATTAAGTTCCCTTAAGTAGTATTAAGTTCCCTTAAGTAGTATCTCTGTTCAAAACTACATTCTGCCGAAATCTAAAAATTCACTAAACCAAAGGTTAAAAGAATTCATAGGAAAAAAACCTCCAGAATATGATTATGAAATATAAATTGGACAACAAAATAAGCTAATATATCTTAGTTCTCAACCCCCTCGATGAAGCAATTTAGCAAAAGCTTGGAAACATATGCCTCGCAGCATTTTTCTGAAGATCAGTGAATTTGAATCGAACCGAACGTGACCCTAATGCTTTTCTGAAAGCAAAAACCAGGAGCTCATCCATCCACATCCGTGTTAGCTGAGGGTTTGCCACTAAGCATCATGGTCATTGGTGCTAAAGAAATTTTCCAGACCTAGGAAAGTTTCTGTAGAACTTACTGGTTCCCATGCCACATTTGTTCGGTCCGTGCCATTAGCAATAATAATAAAGAAAAATCACTGGCTCCACATACACAGACTGTTCCCAGATTATACACACAGCAACGTATAAATCTGAACTAAATGTCAGCACTTAAAAGGTAAAAAGGCTAATTGCAGCTAAAGCAAATTAGTCCTTCCCCTAAAGATAAGGAAACCAGATCCTGTATATCTCTCTCATCCCCGGCCCCATGTCCCCACTTAGTCACGCTCCCTAATACAGACTTCTGAGTTACATTCCCCGTTCACCCTCTGTTGAGAACTTCCCCTAAGTTTTCACTCAGCCCTTTACGAAGGAATTGTTCCTTCTCCAGGCCTTGGGGGCTCCTTTTGGGGCAGTTTGGGGGCAGCTCCACCGGGTTTTTCCCCTCGAGGCGGAGCAGAGGGTACGTCAGCAGCGCCTCACGGGGTGGCGGGGCCCTCCCTCACCTTCCTCATTTTCGACTCTTTCATCTGAACAGAAATTGAGAAATCGCAGCAGGAAATTTCTGCAGCAGGAGCAGATTGGGAAACATAAGCAAAGAGTGGGCCTTCGGTCGTTTTGTTCTAGCACCAGAAAAGAGATGAAAAGCCCTATACGTCGGTCTTTCAGTTATGCTGCTTCCCTTAACTTCATTGCTGGCTTCACTGTCAGATGCATTTATTTTACGAGCCAGGCCTCCAGCCAGTCTTAGTCAAAGCAGAGCCCTTCTGCCCTTCCACAGACACTTTGCAAGAGCAGATCCTTCGGCTGCCTCTGCTGATGGTCTGCTGGTGCCGTGCCAAACCGTCTGGGAGGCGTCTTCCTCTTCTGCTTATATACGAAGCATCATAGCACTTATGGGAGGCCAAATAAATTTAAATAGTGGATCAATCTGCAAAATCTTAATCTGTGGCTTAAATAATTTCTTTGGAGGAGAACAGATGAGTCCTGGGAAAAATCACAGGGCTTTTTAAGGCTCTTTCCAGGCCTTACCAGCAAGGTGGGAGGCACAAGGGTTTGCAGAGCAGGTGAAGGATAATATGTTGGATATGTTGTTTCCTCAACAGCTGAGGGCAAGGAATTGCACAGGGGATTTTCCTGTATCTTGATGGAGGCCCAGGCCCCTAATGTGACGCTCTGTTTGCAATATTCTTTTTGTCACTTGAAAAATCCATCATTTTACCTGCCAAAGTTCCCCCCTTGGCTAACTTTATTCTTTCTTTGCTTTGTACAAGTTTGTGATTGAAGAAGTGCTGTTTACTTTGCTGCTAATCCCTACCTTCCAGTGGGGGGCTGGTGAGGCCAACTTTGGAAATGCGGACAGTTTAACAGCTTCAAGTAAATATAAGTAGCATGTAAGTGCAGAATATTTTAGTGCATCCGGAGTAACTGGCAATTATGTCTAAGCTGGACTCTGCTCTGGAGCACAGGAGCCTCAGGGCAGGAGTAGCTTCTAAACATGGCTCTTGTCTGTCTGTGCTGTTTGTGTGCTCTATAACCATTGTCCTTGAGTACAATTTTTAATGTATTTATCTGGCAGCATTCCTTGTGGAGTTTTACAGAGTCTGAAAGATTCAGTAGTTGCGGAGAACTTTTTTAACAGTCCTAGGGTTCAACCAATACTTCTGAGGTCTGGAATCGCATCGTGAAATGATGGCTCCTCACTACATCATTGTGGTGGTAAAAAAAGAAACCCAAATCGCTAAAAGACTCCACTGGGGAGGCTTAAACGATCCTCCAGAATGTGCCGGCAGACACGGTTGTCTGCCTGTGGGCTGTGGCTGCTGCCCTTGTAGGGTATTGCTCTTACATGGTGTAAGTATTTACTCGTCCTGTAAAACTTTGAATAAACCAAGCTCCTGTATAACAAGCTGCCATTGCAATCAGGCGCAGCGGGTTCAAGAGTTTGTGCTGAGGAGATGATTCACTGGCTTCCTCTGCCTTATGGTGTGGCCCCTTATATAGTATAACGTGGCTGAAACAGCTTCGCTTCAGATTGCTTAGTGGCTCTAATAACTTGACTTAAAAGGCACAGCACAAGCAAAGCAGGATTTGGGAAAATTTAAGCTTTTTTTTTATTTTTTTTTTTTCTGTTACAAGAATGTTAACAAGTTTGTATTTTTCCCCTATTTTAAATTCGTGCTGTATTTTGTTATTATTGATTTGTAATAAGTGGTTGTCTTGAAATTGTTATTAAAAACACAAGTAGCTTTCTTTTACTTTCCTTCAGGGTCCTGCAATGTCCAAAATATTTTCCATTACTTGAGTGTATGAGATGAGATGCTGCTGAAAAATCTGACTTCCTTTTTGTTCATGCTTTTTGTATTGTTTTGATGTTTAATTTAACAGCTTCTTTGCTCCTATTTCTGCTCATCAAATCAGAAAAGCTTTATTTTAGCTCCATGATGAAAATTCTATCTAAACACTTTTATTTAAGGGACTTTTTGGTAAAATATTTCCTGGAAGAGAAATTTGGAATACAAGCACATATGGCCTGCTCAGGATCTCATTTCGACGTTACTCAGAATACTTACATAAGTAGATAGGGAGAGCAGGATGAGAGAAATTTTGTGACCATTGACTTCCTGTCTCACCGGTGCTGGTACATTAGCCCTTATCAAAGTTGGAAGAGCAGCTACAACATAGCCATCGTAGGGATTGGATCAATACCTGGCAAAGAGCCTGAAGGTCAGATAAAGTACTTAGGCAGGCAGTATGCCAGGCTAAAGAGATGTCAAGAAAATCAATTAGATACTAAAGAAAGAGCAGCAAGCTAACTAAAAATCCAATCTTGAGAGGCTCTTTATATTTTGAAGTCAGCTTATTAGTGTTAGCTATATCTTTATCTTGCTAATAAAATTATGTTTGTTAAGCAATTAAAACCAGACTCGGGTCATACAAGGCTAGCACAAAACTGAGTGTAAACACCTGTACAGTACTAGATTAGAAATAGCTACGAGTGGTGGAGATTAGATCAGACTGCTTTCAGGGTACAGCATTACATAACTCGTGATTAATCTGCTCTCCTCCTCCCCACATTGATTACTTTACCTAGGTGCATTTGGCGCACATCTTAGATGCTCTCTCCTTTGAGTGGTAATGGAAAGCACAGACTTTGAGTTTGTCTACTGGTGCCAGGTAGTTTACTTAGTAAGTTATAGCTGTCTGAAGTCCATAAACAGGAGAGAAATTCAGGTGGGATGGGTCGTCCCTGAGCTTTCCTCTCGGAAGCGATGCATCCTCCTGGGAAAGAAAGCAGAAACACAAGTGCCGGGGGTAGGTGCGCTGCAGCAGCACCTCTGGGTGCCCAAGAGCCCTGCCCTTCACTGCATGTTACTACCCAGAAAGAAACTTGTAATATTTGTTCTATGCTGAATTCAGTAGCAAAAATTCATAAATGAATTCTGCCCACCCAATCGATCGGTTGAAAAGAAGCAAATTCTAGACAGAACAGAGGTATGTGCATTTTTTTTGGCCGAGTCATTTGAATGGCAAACCCTTCAAAAAGACCCCTGGTAGTTTTTCTGCCATATGACAGTTTGAGTAAACTCTGGCCTTGCAGAACTCGAGGGCTTCATCAACTTTCTGTACTCTGTCGTGTGCGATTGAAAATACCAGTTAGAGGTAGTTCGCCTTGCTGCTTAGATTGACACGATGCATGGACGTCTGATGGCAGGCTGGTCTTATTACCTTGTGTTTGGGTAGGTGCTGAAGGCCATTCCCTTCCCAGCAGGGAACGGCACTGCTTCCCCCGTTGTTATACGTGTGCTCTCGTTGGTTTGACAGCTGTGAGCGCCGTCCTGTGCCCCGCGTGTCTACAAGTGTGGCGGTGTGTGCACACACGTCTCCTCCGTGCGCAGCCTTGTCAGGTTCCTAGCACTGAAATAATAATAATTCCTTTTTCATTTTGACTTCATGCGAAGACACAGAGTTCAATACATATTAATGAAACAAGGAAAAGTTGGCTGTACATAATTAATAAGGTTAATTTATTTTATTCAGCTTTAATGGATGACTGAGGAATCAGAGTAAAGAAGCAAAATGGGCATAAATAATGACAACAGAAATTTGGTCTGATGCTGAGGAAAGGGCTCAGGTTCTTTCTTAATTTTGTGCTCATTTTCTTGCTCAGATCTATTTTGTGATAACCTCAACATACAGTTTCAGCACGTGGGCCAGGCTTTAATTCATTTGAACCTTTTAGACGCAAATTGTCTAGATAACAAAATTTTGTAGGAAATAAGCATTGTAGGTCTTTCATACCTACATTTTCTTTCCAAGTTCTTGATCTCTATGCCAAGACAAATCCATAACATTTTTCTCAGTAATCAATAAGGCTATTTTTTTGTTTTTAAAACTCAGATCCAGACTTCATTGGCTGGCCTATAAACTATTCAGTCTCAAAGGATATGAAATCTTTCAGAACCTGAATGTTGAATTTTGCGATTTCAAAAATAACAAACAAAACCAGGAAATTTCCGTGAGAGTATGTATTGCCAGTTTTGGTGTGCATTGGACAAAACTTCTCAAATGTCAAACTTTTAGCTAAATAAATAGTAATGCAATCAAATCTTCCCTTCCCCTTTATCTGCCTCTTCAAAATTCCTGTGCATTTTCCATAGGATGAGCTTTATTTAATGAATTTTTATTTCTACAAAGCTGGTAAGGAACCCCACATATGTAAAAAATATATATATATGTATGTTTTTGTGTGTGTTATCTAAAGACTACTGCAAGTAGCAGACAAAATAGTAGCTTTGAAGAATGGTGGCAGTGATGTATGCACAATAAATTAGGAAGATTTGTAAAAAATCCTTTGTACTGTTCTGGAGATCAAATATAAATCTCTATAGAGACTGAGAGTTACCTATTAGGGACATTAAACAGAAACTAAGCCTTCAGTCTGAAATAAGGAGAAGGCAAGTAAACTCTGAGTAATCATTTAATTATGACTGTTCCTTTTTTGAACATTAATAGATACTCGGGTCTTATTCAGACTGATTTCTAAACTCATGTCAGGGATTTTTATAAATTTTAAGAGTCTGAAGACTAGAGACATGATAGAGTCACTGCCATGCTGATCTTGGCTTCATCCCTAAGCCCCAGAGATTCGTGCTGGGACAGGACCAGAGGGTCCCACCTCGCTGCCCCATTGCCTCTGACAAAATGAGTCCAGGAGTTGGACTCGATGATCCTTACGGGTCCCTTCCAACTTAGGATATTCTATGATGCTATGAAAATGAACGGCCCTGCCGGCTGGGAACACGTAGTGAGTTCTGCATCGAGCGCCGTGTCCGGCAGCCCAGGCTGCTGGTCTGAATGCACAGCGGTGGTGCTTTGAGTTGCTCTGCTCTGTGACCTGGAGTGGCCGTTCGGCTCATCCCTGCAGGGGGACACCAGCATCTTCTGTAGAGGAGAAAGGCGAGTCTCTATGGGCCTTCCCATCACTTGGTCGGGAATTACCCAAACCCTTTAATCTTTCAGGGAACATCTCGTTCTCCAGGTGTCTGGCCTTGGCTATGGGGTCAGACGACGATTTCCTTAAATTGCAGTTCAGGAGGTCATTTTGCGTATTCTCACAGCAAAACTCCCAATGTTTAAATAGCAAAAGTGCAAAACTTTAAGTCTCCTGGAAAACAGTCCTTGTTGCTTATGCATATGTCATGAACACAGTATCGCTAAGGAACATTTATTCTATTCCATGTTGTCACTTTCCAAAAAAAGGATATTTTTTTTTTCTCTTAGCAAAGGAAGCAGGCATTTTAGAACTATAAAAACAAAGCAAAATGGGAAAGTCTGTTCTGGGATCGACAATCTGATTACATCATCTTAAAAAGTGCGTGCACATAACTGGGCTCCAGTCAACTGGTATCCTAAAAATACACCAACCCTTTCCAACCTGGCCTAGGATTACGAGCAGGAAGTAAAATGAGATTACTGCGTATATTTGTGGTTTTCTGACTTCTGTAGATGATGTGATCTGTCAGTGTTCCAAAGCTAATTCTTTTTTTTTTTTTTTTTCTATTCTGTGAATGATTTGGGTGCTTTGACACAAGAATTCACCAATTAAGTAACAAGCAAAAAGACTTTTAAATAAAACTTACCACATTTGTTTGTCATTGAAAAGCAGGAAATTACTGTTGCTCTCCAAAAAGCAGCTGTGTGTATACAGTGACTTTTTAGTTAATGATTCAAATTATAGCATAAATATACATTGTATTACTCGTTAGTCTCATTTGTATTACAATACCGCAAAACAGCCTTCAGCACAGATGAGAGCTGTAACAACTGAGGCTTTGTGCAGGAGCTGTACGAAACTCAGACCTCGCTGGCATGAAGGGACGTGAACTGTCTTTTAGCTTCTGACGGTGGAAGAGTTTCATGTGCACTTTTTGAATCCCATTGTATTACCTGCTGCTCCATTTCCTGCTTGGTGCGACCGGTGTGAAAAAATAATAATGTTTTAGGAGTCGGTTACGTTAAGACTGCAAGAAGAAAAAATACCCCAGCAGCAGAGATGATCGCATAGAGCTGATGAAGTAATGGATCATTGCAAAGTATCTACATGAGTTTGTAAAGGATATACCCTCCTTTTCCAAAGACCATGTGGTGGCATTTCTGACCTGCATGTGATGTCCTCAAGTGTTGCTGTTTGACCTGAAGGATACCACCGTCTCCAGTCCCTGGGTTGCCAGAAGATCTCCCAAAGATGTCCTGGATCTGTGCATGCCCAAATCTCTCCTACCTGCTGCTGTGGTATTCGTGTGGCTTCTCAGGTAACCTGCTCCTAAGCCACTTTAGTCTATTAAGGTGTTGCAAACTCCACCATGGGTGAAACTACTGAGGTGGCTCCTACAGCACTGAGCCTTGGTTTATTTAAATGGATGGTGAGCACCTCAGAATTGTGCAACAATTAATTCCCTTGGAAAAAATGTGGCTGGGCAACTTGCAGTGTTTCATGCCTAGAAAGGTGTCTGGAGAAGGGTCTAGGAATAGATCCCGGTTCAGGAGAAGCAGCAGTTCAGCAGGAGGCCTTACAGTGCCTGCTGTGAGCACCCGAATAGACTGGAAATATAAAAAATAGATGGCTGACATTGCTTGAGTGATGGCTGCTGAATAATGAACTGTGAACATGAACTGTGGCGTTCAGGGCATCCTGTATTTTAATTATAGAGTGGACTGTAAATTATCTAATTACCTACATTTCCCTCTTTCGGAGAGCGAGCAAGAAGCCTGCGTGCAGAGGCGGCCGGCCTTGGTTTCACCGGGGGGCTGGAGCAGGGCACGGGAGCTGGCGGGGCTGCCCTTGGTTGCACTGCAGATTTGTAACTGTTCCCCTTTCGGGTTTTAATTTAAACTTTTTGGTTTAAAAAAGGGGGCTCCAAACTGTGCTTTATCCCCTGTGAGGGATAAGCCAAGTCCTGCGGCCGGCATGGGAACCCCGGCTTAGAGACAGGGAGGAGAGTCTGGAGCATTTGCTGTCTGCCCTAGTGCTGATACTCTCACAAGATAATTCGTTTCTTCAAAGCTAGGCAGCAGCTCGGTTCAAAAGCATTTATATGAAAATAGCTTCTTCAGGAAAGAGAATGTGCTGCTATTGTGCTTTTATAATACAGCGATACTTTGTGCTCTTGCAAGTGAGCTCTGACGCTCAGCGCCAATTGCTATTTGAAATTAGTGTAAGCAAATTTGGTAAGGAAAAAGAAGTCCTGAAGAGAGGAATGCATAAATACATAATATCTAGCTTCATTTAGCTTTGTTAGGATTCTGAGTGCTTCAGCCATGCAGCTAATAATAATTAAATATACTTATCCCACTTAAAAGCAGTTTATTTTGCTGACAGTTGCTTCTTCATGATGAGATCTCAAAGAATACCTGAGCAAAATTTTTTTATTTTTTATTTTTTTCCAATTTGTTGAAGAGTTTTGGTCATAGTTAATGCGAGGCAATATATGGTAAGGGCTATTAAACTAATAACTTTGTTGAAATGAATATTTAAGATGGACATATGCTAGGAGCCTGGCCAGCTAACAGGAATTTACTAATTAATTCAAGTATATCTTATTTATTTTTAAGAGCGAAAGTCTTGTAAACTTTGATTCTACAAGCTTTTGAATGTTTTGTCTTCATATTCTAAATGCGGATAAAATCTCTTGCCTATTTTTTAATGTAGACATTCGAATCAAATATATTACTTGTATTTAATTTTCTAGCGAAGAGAAGCTCAGCCATGTGGAGGAAAATGACACCGATTTTATTCAGTCCATCAGCACTTATGATGCGCTTGTAGAGTCATCTACATTGATGAGACAGTGTTTGTGCACAACTGCACATAAATCAAGCTGTTATTTCCCGAATCCCCACTTGGGGAGCGTATGTGCTTTTTGGGGGGATTTGTGATTTTTAAATTTTTCATTGCTTTTCTAAGAGGTGTGAGATAAGTAGTGGTCTGTAATACTGCAAAACATCAGTTTTCTTTTAAAATGCTTAGCTGGTCGGGGTTTCAGCGCATATCTGAGACAATCTGAATTATCATGTCTTGAAGATGGGCAAGAAAATGATTAAGTGATTCCATTTGTATGCAGATCAGGGCGATGCAATTAAATACGCACTTACAGACAAAAGCAGAAATGAAATTGCTTCTTCAGTTTCAGAAAAAAAAAATAATAGCAAAGAGTACAGAACAGTTTGAATAAAGAAATAAATGGGAGCAATAAATGGCCAGTCAATAAGGTGTTTTGGAATTAGAGAAGGTCAAGCTAACTCAATCTTTTATTCTATTTCTAGTTTTTTCTGCAGGTTGGACTGAAAAAGATAATGATATAAACCTAAACTTTAATAAAACATTTGAAGCGAGTCTTGTTTGAAATGTTGATTAAGAAATATAAATCATTATCTGGCATATATTAAAGAAGTTAAGAGCTGGCTACCTGGCTTCAAAGGCTAACTTAAATAGGTAATAAGCAAAAAGTAAGTTCCTAGTAGAGCTTCCTAAGTTGGTTCTTGATCCAGTGCCGTTTCCTGATCCTATCGGTGACCCAGAAGGAAGCAAGAAACCATTACCGGTTGCGTACTGGTGCATACAGGGAGAGGGGTGGCTCGTGCTGCTGGGGGGAGCAGCGAAGGCGAGGGCAGATCTTCAGCTGCTCCCTGCCAGGGGCCGTACTCAGCAGAGGATATTTTCTGTTTATGTGGAGAACGGGACGGACTGGTCTTATCAAAGTAAAAGCTGTGCAGTGACCTCATCTGTAATAAACTATGCGGTGTATAAAACATTATTTAGCAGACAAAGAGATCCAGGACTAGAAGCTGAAATGAGAAAAGCTTGCCTGTATGCAGGGGCACTTTTTACAAATAGGTGTGATGGAGCACTATTCCTACAGCCTCGGTTCTGTGCCACATCACTTCTGATTTTTACCTAACTGCTCTCTGCTTTCAAGGCAGCAGGATCAAATTCCCACACCTCTTGGTGTGGTTACATCAAATTAAATGTAACGTGAAGCTTTGTTCTATGCTATGCTGGAAATTGAGCTAAACAAGTGCAATAGTCTTCACTGCACATCAGTAACCCGCTCCTCCTGACTGTTGCAAAGTTTCTCGCTGCGTGCAGGGAGCCCCTGGAGGTCTCCCCAGAGTTTGCAGTGGATCAGCGAGAGAGGTGCGGGAATCCGGGTGGGCAGGTCAGGCTACAGCTTTACAGTAAGTGACGGATAGGTTAGCATTTGCCCAAGTCACCTAAAAGGCATCTAATGAAGCTAAGATGCCTTCTGTCTGGCTGTGGGGAAAGTGAAAGGTCTGTAGGTGTTCTGTCCTTTTAAACAGGCCGCGTTTGGTTTTTGGAATACACACACACTGGCTGATTTTTGGGGAGCTGGGCTATGGGGACCTGTGTGCCCTGTGTCCCTTGCTCTCCTTTGGCAGCGTGGGACGGCTGCTTCGGACTCTGGCTCCATCTCCCCATGGCTTCTGTGTCGGCACAGCACATAGGTGGGGAAAAATCCTTTAATCCTAGTTTCCCCTCCTCAGTAAAAGCGCTGAGCAAACATCTTGTGACCAGCTATCAGCCCGGCATCCCCCCCGATGCAGAGGGCAGACGCTGGCTGTGCGCCTGTCTGAAAGCTGCCTTTTGGGCACATGGGGCTAATTCCGCTGCTCTCATACGGTTGCTTTCCTTCTGGATCATTTGACATATTATGTAAACTGCTTACTAAGATATCGTGTAGTCTGAAGCTTGCATTGTTTCATGGAGAACACTGACAAACCCTCTGAATTTATAGCCCTGCTTTCCAGACAAACGCTGAGGCTTTTTTTCAATTGTAATTCAAAGTACTGCCCACGTCCCCCTGCTCGGAGTGCAGTGCAGGGAAACTGTTTATGTTGTGGAATTACTTTCTGACATTGATGCATGGGGAAATTATTCCACAAAACCTGAGAAATATGGTGCATGCTGTAAGAAATTCAATGAACTGAGCAGCGAAGGGTAACCTTCCGGACCGGCCAGAAGTATGGACGCCTTTCCAAGGATTTGTGTCATCCAGAGGCAATTGTGTGGTGCTCTGCGGAGATTCCTCCAGGACAGTCACACTTGAAATTCCTGCAGATTAGCCTATCATCAAGTCATCAGGATACTGCTATTTGAATAAACACAGCTGTTGTTTTCCAAGAAATGTGGCAAAGAGCAGCAAGGAAAAGAGGGACAATTAGCGTAGCTAAATGCCAAGAAACTCAAGCTGGCACAGTTCTATTTAGGAGAGTTTGGCTTTCTGAAAAGCCTTTTTACAACAATCTCATTTAACAGGAAAGGAAAAAAAGTAACCTACCTATCCCATATCAGAGCCTCATTCATGCTTTTATAAACTGAACATGATATGGGAATAATTTCTTTCCTTTTTTTTTTTTTTTGACTTTTTGAAATATTTCCATTTCTCGCAGCTATGTGCTCTGATCGTAATCATGTGCAGGAGGTTAGCTGTGTGGGCCATGGCATTTTTATTTCATGACATGATGACGATTTTTGCAATGATGTTTGTTAAAACGATTTTGTCCTGCAGCCAATTGATTTATTTTCCCTGTTACTTCTGCTCCTGTTCTCATCTACATTTTAACCAAAAAAAGGAACACTAATACTAAAATACTTGATTCCAGTCGTACTGATTGCTTCTCTCACATCACTGTGTCTTCTGCTTTGTTCTGTGTTGAGCTGAGTCTTGGGAGAAAACATCATTTAATTATCATATTGTCACTGACACGCAACATAGCAGTTTAATCTGTTTTGTCCTCAGTTCCCCATAATGTGTTTTCTGTCGTCTCACAGTAACCAGCAGCTGTACAGATGTCCATCACACTCTGGACTGAGCATGCATTAGGTTTCTGGGGCTGCAGGCACAGGCGGTTTAAAGTCACCCCATCAGAATTTCCCGTCGTCTCGTATTGTGCCAAGGAGAGGTCAGGCAGAAAAAGCTCAGAAGCAAGTATGTATATATAAAATCTCTTTGGGAATATTAAGAGGTAGGCCTGAGCATACAGACATGATGGGATAGAAATGCATTAGACTTTGTGTTTCAGGTGGATTTCTTTTTAAAATGAATTATCCTAACTTGAGTTCTTCTGCATTTTTTCCCCCAAATATAATAGCATATTGTTTATTAGTGTAGCCAGTGGACCAATAAAGGACTTGTCTTAGACATGGAAAATTATAGTTTAAATAATCCGTTCTTTTTTGACTTCCCTGAGGAACCATGCTGCTACCAGCTCCTGGAAGCTTGCTGAAGTCCAGACTGTTGACGTGTAAGGGCCTCAGTTTCATCCTGATAGTTCAAAACATGTCCCACTCCGTCAAATTTTGTGCAACGGGAAAGCTGACCCCTGTGCAGCACTCCAGCCTTCCTCTTTTAAGCATGGTGCACTCTTGTCTACCAAATACCCTACGTCAGAGAAGCTCTCCCCTAATATTTTGCAGCTGGAGGGTGGTACTGGAGTCTGGACCGCATATGGGCTCCCCTCTGGATAGGAAAGGCTTGGCTCAGAGACCTGAGATAGTGGGAAATGAGGTTAATTTGCAAAAAAGAGGAAGCAGAATAGTCTGGACCTCATTAAAGGAAGACAGCGGAAAGAAAATGAGGGGATAATTGTGCAATGTACTTAGGACAACGTGGTGGTCTCATGACAAGGTGTCAGCATTGGCAATCAGATAAGATACGGGCAATTGAGACAAGTTAATTTCCTCTGTGTCACCGAGGAGTCTCATCTCGTACTCCTCAGCACTTTATTTATACCTGCATTTTGGCAATATACACCCAGCAATTTCCTTAGGATTTCATATCCGAACTGGAAATCATCCTGACCGTATCCATCCATTAACAGGCAAACAATGCAGAAATGTATGGGACCTGGAAAAGAGACCTGAGAAGTTTCTTGCAATAGCAAGTGTCAGCACTGTCACGGCGATGGAAGGAGTACAGCAGGCTTCTAAAAAGCACTTAGCCAAGGCCTAATTTGGCTGTCCAAAAATCGTGGTAAAATTGCCATGGGAGACTGAGTTATTCCACCAGAGGGACTTCTGGAAGATACCCCCTGAACTATACACAGAAATGAGAAGCTTTTAACAATATTTTAAAGTCGAAGCCTGAAATGCGTTGTTTATTTGGGGACATTAGGTGACCACAGTAAGGTGCCCCACCTGCTAAGCAGTTAATGCAGGCTGTCCTTTGGGGCACAGCTGGGTGCTAGCACCGAGTGCTGAATGCAAAGAAGAGCAATTGAATTATTTTTCTTGGAAACGTCTCAGTTGACCTTCCTCAGAAAAGCCCACCTCTTGCTTCGGCTTTTAAGCTTATTAATACAAATTTCCAACTTCTTTATTCCTGATAATATCAGAAAGCGCAGAATAAAAATTCGTATGGGTAGTGGAGTCCAGACTAGCTGGCTAACTTGATTCAAAGTAAGAATAGGAGATCTGATAAAACGAGCCATTCTGCTCTAGCCACAAGAAGAAGCTCTGTTACGTGCCCAATTGTACAGTACAGGTGTAACGTTGGATGCTCTGGCGCTGGGATAATGCTGTTTGTGAAGGTAGATAGAAATGCCCATGAAATCTTTTCAGCTTTCTTTTCTGTCACTGTACATTGTAGAACCACGTATTGCTGTTGGTCTGTGCTTTTGTCTCGATTACAGCAGGAATCAGTTTGTAAATATCATTGCATGGCCACAAGATCAGAGAACCTGGATGTTGATAAATTAATGTATTGAAAAAAGCTAACCTATTTTCTATGAAATTCCAGAGTTACTAAATCTAAGCCAGAGCTTAACTCTGGTTTGACTTTTGTGTGGAATTACCAAGTGAGAATGGCTAAAAAATGCCGTTTTGTTTGGCATGTGCATTTTTTAAGAATGTCCTCGCTGAATATCACTGTGGGATCAGCTGTTTTGATTCAGCTCCTTGTGTTGTGGGTTAGCAGCACATAACTTACGTGGTGGGAGAATACCCGGGTACTCAGGCATGGCAGAGAGAATCCTGTGTCCATTTTTACCAGCTATATCAGGCCTGATCCTGTGCTGTCCCATGCTGGTGCTTACGGCGGTTGTTGCAGCTCCCCTGGTGCAAAGATTTACTGCAGCATGGTCAGTGGTCAGCTGTGCGGAGCGTGTGTAGGATGCTCAGCAGCAGGGATAGCCCGTGCATTTTTTTTCTGACCACAGCATCCTCGTAGGAACTGGGTGCACACGGTGTTTCCCCCAGCTTTTCATTCTCTTCCTGGCCGATCCTTTACCTTGCGCAGGGATATGCCTCTATTGAACCTGTGCGGCAGGGATCTGTCCTTCGTGCTTTCCGCGCACTTTGAGCCATCTTATCTGAAACGGAGCCTGCGAGTCCTCGTGCAAACAATAAAAGGAGAGTAACAACATGAAGTTAAAAGAAGTAAGGGTAACAAAATGCATTCTGAAAATATTTTTGAAAATAAGATAAGTGGTACACACTGAGGTAGAGGGAGCCAATTTTGTGAGTCTAGGCTCCAACAGTAATGATGTGATTTAGATTAATTGCAGTGTTTTATTGCTTTGAATTGAAAACAGCATTTTTATAGGCTAGACAGCAGGTGCAGAATATCTCAAAAGCAAAGATCCAGTTTTCCTGAATGCTTACTAAGTAATAAAAAGGGAAAGGAAAACAAGACAGAAAATTCACTACACAGAGTGATTTTTTTCCTAAACAGAATGTCTCCTCCTCCCCCTCATCTTACTTGAAGCATTCACAGGTCTCCAGGGAGCATATTTTTATCATGATTCACCGTGCACCCTGAAGAGTTAGATTTGGGTCTGATATTTCCATAATGTGCCATTTTGAAGCGTTCAGTTGTGCGGATGAGATTTATTAGGGGCTGTGGAGTACCTAGCTGTAGAGGCAAGCGCTGAGCACCACGTCGCAGCATTCACACGGAGCACCCAAACGCGCAGCGAGTCCCGTTTATCACCAGCCCGCACAGCCGTATGGCTAAGGGCGTTGTGCTATCTCCAAAATAAAAGGAGACTTTATGAACGAGGCACTTAGATGTGCAGCAGCTGCCCTCCCAAAAGCACATCATTATTCGTTTGCAACAGCAGTGCTCGGCCTTCCCCTGGAAGTTGCTGTTTGTTAATTCTGGGAGGGGACGGAGCTCGGAGGCCGTCGCGGGTACGCGTTATGTGCTCAGCGCTGCAAGCGCTCCCTTCCTAATTTAGCCAAGAATCGTTCGCCCCGACGTTGCTAAGTGCTGAAAGGTACAAATTTACAGTCTCTTTCTTTGGGTAATTACAAGTGTGTGGCGCTCTGTGGTCTGAGACAGCGTTTTGGTTTGTGAAGGCCAAGGGAATGTAAGCCGAAGGAGTGTGGTGTGGTGAGCTGCCGGCTCCCCATGCACGTGGCTCGGGGAAAGTACAGCTCCATCGCTACATACTGCCTCTGCAATCCCCCTGGGGAACAGATTTAGAAATACATGCCATGTCAGTGCAGGACGGGCTGCGGGTGTTAGTTCAGGGATCTTCTGGCTGGAGGAAGGTCGGGGAAGCCCCGGGCTGTGCTGATGGGGAGCAGCAGCACAGCTGGTGGGGGGCAGTCTCCCCAGCAGCGCTCTCGGTCTAAGAGATGCAACATCGCCAGATGCTACCCAAGGTGACTGGTTTTCTCGCTCCCTCAAGGAGTTTTCATTTTGTTTCAAGAAATGAAACAGCAAATGCTTCTCACTGTAAGGAAATTTGCATTTGGAAATGCAAATTCACCCTTAGTAACAAAGGGAGAAGGCATCTGGGCTTTATTTTGGCAGCAGAAGCTAGAGAGACCTAAAGAGAAGGGAAACAAACCTAAACATAAACAAACATTTGTTATTTTAAATAGCAATGTGACTTTGGTATTTTCCAGGGCTGCCTAACCAATTAGTCCCTTTTATTTTCCTCACCATTAATTTCCAGGTTGGCTTTCTGTATTTGGTAAGGGTAAGGAGAGAAATCACTTCTCTCGGAGGCAGGAATCAGCCTGAAAGGCCCGTGCAGGACTATTGAGAACGGCTGGCTCAGCGAAGATGTCGAGACCTTTTGGTGGCTGGTAATTGAAGTGAGTGCTGAGCAGGCAGCTGCCTGGGCCCCGTGTCAGCTGCCGTGGGCACGGTGGTGGCCAACAGCTGCAGAAGCCTCCTTGGGCTGTAGAAAGCCGTGGAGCTTTTTACCTGTTCCCCGCAACAGGTAGAGGCACAGCGGCCCTGGATATACACCTCATTCCGGTGCAAAGGGAAGAATTCACATCAACGTGCATTTTGCACAAGACAAAAGGTGGCCAGAGGTTGGCCAAGCAATTTGCTTCGATTCCTGCCTTTTGCCGTAGGTGCAAACCCTCGGCACAAGGAAGGGAATCCTGGCAGTGGGGTAAAAACGCTTCCCACTTTTATTCCTTTGCTTTTAATGAGGTTTCCAAGAAGGCAGATATTACCCACTAGTTCAGTGTACTTGAGAAAAGACAGCTGGGAAAGGGCAAGCAACCTCTTTTATTTTAGTGTTTATTGCATAAGATAAGCACAGGAAGCAACAAGAGATAGCTGAAGAGGAGAGATTTATCCCACACAACACTGCCAACGGAGCACAGTCTGCTCAGGGCACACAGGGCTCGCTTGTTCCTCCCCTTCTATAGATAGGTTCTCCTGACTATAATAAGAGATTTAGGTAATTTTGTACAATTTTAGATGTAAAATATGAAGATTTGTTTGGTGTAGACGATTACTGCAGTGGCTGGAAAAACAGATTTCATCTAGCCGTGACACTCCAAAATATTTGTTATGTGAATGATTGAAGTCTATGTCATCATTTATTTTCCTCATAACCCTGTCCTTATGCTAGTCCTATTTACATTTTTAATGTGCTTGTTTGTGTAGCAGCAGAGTGAGAGTGGGTCTCATTCAAGGCAAGTTTTTTCTCTCCACTCTTGGTAATTTTCTGTGTTACAGATCAGGTTGTAGTTGTTGGCAGTGATGCATGCAGAGAGGCAGAAGACCCAGATTTTTGTTTAGCATTTTTCTGGGAAGAAAAATATGTTTGGCATTTTAATTTTCTTAAAACATTCTATAATTTGTTACATCTTGCTCATTCATAATGTAAAGCTGGGGAGAGATTGATACCATATAAATAGTCTCTGAAGGCTCGCTGGTGAGGAGCACTTGTGGAGTGCTGGAGACCGTAGTGTTTAGGTTACGATGGAGCAATCAGGAGTGTTCAGGAAGATCCATCACACTCCACGAACTTAAAACATGAAAAATTTTGCATTTTATGAAGCAGACTTTTTGCACGTGCCAATTGCTGCACTTCTGTCGAGCACAGCCTTTTGTACTGGCTAAAAACCTGCTGCAGTATGTACAAAACTTGGGTTTGTACCCCGAAAAGGCAGAGTATTTCAAGTTGGACAGAGGACGCTGCCCCTGCGGTGAGGCTGGCTAACTTCAGTGTTGGTTTGAGCTCTGTCAGAGGGAGACTGGTAACAGGCAGGCGGAGGGCTGGAGAGGAGACAGGCGGAATAAGGAGGAAAGTGCCGCAGCAGTAAGGCAAACCCTGCTCTGATTTATTCACCTGCCCACAAATGAAAATACTTAATCTGAGGGTACATGGCACAGCATCCAAGTCCCTTGAAAGTACCATGAGATGAACTATGGACAGGAGCAAGGAAAAGCAGCGGGACTCTAGTTTTCCTTCTTTATTTCTGCCCCCATCATCACCTTACAAGTGAATACATTTTTTACAAATACGTATTGTAAAGTAAGTCTCCCAGTGGAAATGCCATTGTCTGGTTTTAATGCCTTAGTAATGCTTTTCACTTCTCTGTGCTGCCTTTCTTGCGGCTCTGAAAGTGCTTATAGAGTAATCGTCACAGCAGCCTGCGTGAGGCGGGGAGGAACCGTCTCCACTCGACAGATGGGGACTCGGAGGCACAGATGGGCTTCGGGACTTGAGCAGAGAGGTAAAAGCCACACGCGGCGACATTGCCGAACCTAGAACATCTCGTCTCCTCCAGAGCCTCCCCAGCCCTGAACCGACACCACAGTTACAAGTGTTAGGGCAAAACTAAGTCGGGAAAATGTTGAAGTAGAGCCCGTGGCTGTTGCTGATCCTCGGAGCTTCTGTGTGACTCCTGCTAGCAAGTGTGCAGCTTGAGCCACGAGGAGGAGGGTGGCAGGGCCGCGGGAACTGACAAGAGCTCTTCAACGGTAGACAAGTTTTCACCAGTTTCGTGCTAGAATTTTTGCTCCTCTCGAAGAAGAACATCAGATGCCTAAATGTGTTTTATTCCTGTACAGAGTAAAGGCGTCTCTGAGATGCTGCCTGGTAGCTGTCAAGTCTCGGGGAGGACGAGATGGTTGGATGTGAGGCAGGTTGCCTTCAAAACCCCTCCTGGGTCTGGTCGTACTTGGCAAAAACTGAACCTTGCCTGTGAAGTGTTCTCATTTCATGGAAGTCTCACATTTCCCAAATTTCAGCTTGTCATCTATTAGACATGGAGAGAGGTTATTTCTGTGCCACACGGGGTACTGTGAGAATAAGCGCACGAACAGCTATGAGAGTCCCAGAAACTGAAGTAACAGGGGAAGGAGAAGGCAGCGTCTATTTTAAGTAGGCTGGATCCAAAAAGTAACCTCTTAAAGGTAGATAAATCACTTCCATCTTTCATCAGCAAACACGACTTCCAGTGGGCTTAAGAATCTGTTAGGTGGGAAGAGGAAAACATATCTGAGTGCAAAGTCACCAAGAAACCCCGGCGATTATATTGTCATTTGTGATCCTTGTACTTTAACAAATTTCCTTGTGGAGGTCAGGCCGGGCTTCCTTGTCGCAGTTCTTACTGATGTGAGAATTAATTGGTAAACAGATTCGTGGGAGGGAATGGCATCCAGGCCAATTCATTCTTCAGTGAGCATTCACCACAAAATGGACAGAGGTCTTCTCCGTGAGTGATTGCCATCTCATCTGCTTCGTTCCCTGGGAGGTATTTTGCTGTATGTGTTCAGGAATTAAGTGATTTTTAAAATGCGTTGGTGTAAGAAACACATGCTTTCTATTGAGTAATAGCAGTTCTGTATCATTTTACAAAACAAATGAGAAATAGTATACTGTAGAAGTAGATTTAGCATGTCAGGATTGAGAGCTCATTTTATATTTTAGTTTTGAGATATTATTAAACTTTGCATTGCCGTGAATTATATATCAGTCAGCATATTATCAAAATAGCAGCATCTTGAAATACTTATTGAACAAACGTGAAAGTAGCTTCTTAGATTACTTATGAAGCATCTTTATCCAGAAAAGGAAAATACAAGCTTTCTATTTTTCGTATAATGAAAGGCAAACAGATTCAATAAATAGCTGCTTTGGGGAGATGTGACAAAATGTTCACGAAAGTCAACATTCATGAAAAAAAAATAAAAAAAAGGAAAAAGTCTAAAACTCCAGGTCTCTCCTCTGCCCAATAACATGAACCGTCATGGAGCCCAGTTGTGATACAATGAAGTTCAGGTTTTTCAGGCAGGATTTTTTGTTGTTGAGGAATCTCAGGAATCTGAGATTCACCAAGTGCTTTGGGAAATGCTCTGAGTTCATCAAACGAGATGGTGATGGAATCAAAGAAAAGATGATAAAACAAATGTGTAATTATTTTCATGAACTATATTAAACATTTTTCTTTATCATTTTTGATGCATTTTTGTTGCAATGACCTTATTGGATATTCTGTGAAGATAATGGGACAATTTAATACTAAACAAAATGGCAAGAGCATGAAGTCATACCTCGGAGACCACTGGACCGAGTCCTAATGCTGTCATCATTTCTTCCTGTTCATTTCATTACAGTAACCTACACGTTACCCAGAAGGAGGTCCCTGATTGCTGGGGACTGTGCAAACACAAAGTAATAAATGCTCCCTGTCATGGAGAAACGTGTGGCGTGTGTGGAATAGGTGGAGGAAAGGCAGGCTGAATGAGTTAGCAGCAGTGAGATGTTTTTTCCGTGCTTGGGGGACAAAAGGTCTTAAGTCACTAGTGAAGGTACCAGTTAAATAGAGGGAAAAGAGCAGTAAATGAAGGGCAGACAGCAGGGAAAGAAGAAAAAGGACCCTCCTCTTCTGATGCTGCCATGGGATGCGATGTCGGCTGGGGTCCTTCCTGCACTGCTCACTGGTGCCACATAAGAGAAAGAAAGAGAGGGTGTCGGAGAGTCTCACCAGTGCTCGCACCCTCACGGTCACCCCTGACCCTTGTAGCTAGCTGGTGACCCTTGTGGCGGCCTCGTCCCCACTGCCACGGATGCAGGCACAAGCTCTGCGTGCTCTCTAAAAACCTTTTGGCTCAGTGCAGGCATCCCTCAGCTTCCTGGCAGGGTTTCGGAGCCCGTCCAAGGGAGGGTAGCTTTGTCACTGTAATTATTTCTAAACTTAGCCTTTGCAAGACAAAGTGATGTCAGGACCAGTCCGTCACGCTTTTCCAGTAAACGTAAATATGGGAGACTTCCCTTCCTGCATATTTACATGCTGGAATATGCCTGAAAAAACCCTAGTTCTGTAATGATTGTTATGGATGCTTGTTCTAAGTAATGCTGCTAAGTGCACCTGTTTCTGATGCCACTCCTACCAATGAAATGTGCACCGGCCTTGGTCAGTCGATGTCGACAGACTTGTTTCAGCGGTAAAACCACTGTAAACCACTGGAGACAGGAAATAATCTTATAACCTGATGTTATCTCACCTCTGCACTTATACTGCATCTCTCATTTTGCATTTGTAGGAAGCAGTGCTAACAGCAACCTCGGTAAGCATGACTCTAGGTACCAACAACAAGAGTGTGAAGAATTCCTTCAGCTCATTGCTGACCTATGACTTTGCCCGTGCAAGGAGCCTTACAGGCACTAAAGCGAACGTAAACAAAGCCATGCTGTCATCTGGTGTAAACCGATCTGACAGTACTACAGCATTTGGAGCTGGGCTGATTTATTGTAGCAGCTGAGGATCTGGAAACGGCAAATTCTTAATGTTTTTAATCATTTATAACGTTCCCCTGACTGGCAGGAGCAAAGTCATAAATACAAGTTTCTTGGTAAGATGCTTCCGTCTCTGGGGAGGCAGCAGGGAGGCCCCTGCATGGTGAGGACCCCCAGTGCCACGGCACCCTTGGGCCCTGCAGCACCCCTGGGATCGGAGCAGCCGGACAGACCTGTGGAGGCTGCTGCACACGCTCCGGTCAGGACAACCCACATGGTGGTGAATGTGTCCCAATACACATGTAATAAAAAAATCCCTGGATTTGCATGAAATCTTTCAGTACTCTTGGGTTAGCCCTGGCTTGCTCATCTCCGCTGCTATTTCGCCTCAATAAGAGGCACAAATGTTCCATCCGCTGCGTTTCAGTGACTGATAGATCCATTGACTTTGATCCAAAAGCAATCGCAAAGCCCTGTAAACACTCCTTTCACGGCAGCCATCATCACTATTGCTTTTCAGCACTACATCCTTACCTGCTCTAAAGCCTCCTGGTTATCTAAAGCAGCGTTCAGCATCACGTCTATATGATTGTAATCAATGGTATTTATGGACCAGCCTGTACTAGTAAGACATCCCAGCAATTTTCAAACATGTTGCAATACGGAAAGGTTGCATTTCAGACCTTCAATTGTTACACTGGACTTCTAAATTTCACCCCTCCAAAATGATAGAAATGCAGGACTGAGTGCAAATACATCCAGAAATTTAGCATGACTTTCTGTAGGCTGGTAGGAATATTGATGAGCTTAATCAGTGTCTTTTATTGTTTGTCAAAAGCCTTGTGACCTTGTTAATAACACCAATTAGGAATTGGTGATTTCCTTGTTAATATTACAAATAAGTTATTGCTAAATTAAGAACATTGATTAGAATCTTTTCCACTGACCAGTAATGCTAGTTGATATTTAGTGGGTCACATTCTTTTCCATTTCGCTTGTGATCAGCAAAAATACATTGTCTAAAATATTATTTGTTCTTGCCTAGGTGATATGTACATACAGGACCTAGTCTGTGATCCAATTATAGTCATTCTTTCAAAACATTAAGAAAATATTTACACATACAACGTTTGTCAACTTTTTTGTTAACTTTTTTGTTTCCTTTAGAAAAGCATGTGAAATGGAGTTTGAAAGAGGCCTGCTGAAGTTCTTCATCTCTCATTTAGGAATCAAAAAAAAAAAATATTTGCAAAAATAATAAATCCCAAGTGAAGTCTGTTGTTCGCTAGATCAACTTTCAGGGAAAGTAATAAATGCAAACACAGCTTGCCATTTCATGAGAGGGGCTTTTTTTCTGGGTCTCAACTCTTCCCTGAAGCAATAGAAGTAGGGAACAGGATCCTGAAGCTTCTTGACATTTGTAAATTCACTCTTATTCATCTTTGTATCTAAGATTTCTCAGCTGGATGACAAATGTGTGTCATCCATGGAGTTATGTTTTTTAGATGTCTCCATTTATTGGATGCTCCAGGGTGTTTGGATTCAATTGGAACTTACAGCTTGTCTATGTTTTATTTGCATAATAAGGTTATGAATGACAGAGCAGCTACAGCCAGACGTGTTGGCTCCAAAGACTGCAATTTAAGCTGGAGTATTTTGCAAGAGTGAAAAAAGAATGAGAGTGAGAGAGAGAGGGAGAGAGAGGGAGAGGGAGAGGAGAAGGAGAGGGAGAGAGTCTGATCATGTGTAAAAAAGTTACAGAAGGGGAACGCTGTTCAGTAGTATTCCCAGTTGTCTGACATAAGTTTTTCGGACTGATGTGGTTGGAAGCACCCTGAGTCCAGGTCATCTGCATTTGGATGCTCTCTGGCGAGCTGTGATCCTGCGTAAAGAAGTTCAGAGGCACAAAACGTTTTCCAGATTTGATGAGACTTCGAGTGACTGCTGTCATCTTTGGATGAAACTAAGGAATGGTCCTGCTCAGGAAACTTCACTTGTAATCCTGTATCACACATTAGCTTGGATATGAAGTGACCTTTGCCTTGAGAAATCAGATAAGAGGAGGGCCACAGCCTCCCGCCCCAAACCCAGCGTGTTTTTGGTCCGTCTGAGTAGTCCCATAGCAAACGCCCAGCACATCTGTCTCCCTGCTGCCTGCTTCATTTCTATGAGGATAGAAAATAAACTCCCTCCCCTAAAAATTTAACCCTTGCAAATACACACCCATATATATACAGCATGGGCTTCAAGTAGAAGAGGTATTAGTCTGTATTTTTAACTTAAAATGGGGTCAGGATTACATGTGTGTTAGATATGTGTGGAGAATAGTTTTCTGTATATTCCAAAATACCTTTTTTTTTTTTTTCTTTTTTTCCGCCATAAGTACCAGTCTGTGGCAATTCAGTTATGACCCTGAGGAACTCTGGACATTCGCACATAATGTTCCAAGAACCTTTATTGACTGGGTCTTTAAAGTTGTGTTTCGTGTCCTTCAAAACTATCAGTTTTGGAGACTGTCTGTTTGAGAAACAGCTTTTGCTTTGTATGAACTGAATTATGGGGACAGAAAAATATGCTTCAGCTTCAGCGTTAGTCATTGCTTCAGCCCGTGCGTTTCACTGTCCTTTATGGGCTGTGTTGGCTGGCGTCATCTGTAAGTATGCATTAACTGCTATTTGAGATCACTGTTTTCACAGTGCAGGAATGCTGCAATTAAATTTTAAAAAATATTTTGAAGGCATATCTATAAATATGAATTGTAAAATTGGCAAACATTATATGCAGGCATGTAGATGGCTGATTTTTTTTTCGTATTTACTCCCAAGAGTTAATTCTGGTGTACAGAGCCAATCAGAGCTTCTCTGGGATGATTTAGAGATTTATTGAGCCATGCAATTTTATTTCTAAAATGGGTACTTCTCAATCTCTGTCAAGTAAGTTCTCCAGTTGTGCCGTTCTGATAATGGACATCTTTATATAAAAACAAGACATCGATAGAATAAAAGATTTTTCTTAATATTCTCTGATCGCAGAGGCTATTGATTATACACGATGGTCACGTCAGGCAGTGCATTTTTAGATGACTTCATGCCTCAGGTGATGCGAGGTACCATAAAGATGATGGATGGCGCTTTGCTCTTCTAGTACCTTCCAAGTGAAGCCTCAATAACATAATTCCCTGTGATTTTCTTCCTTGCTTTCCACTTGTGCAACTGCAGTACTGAAGCTGTTGGCCTCCTCCTGAAACAAGAGCAGTTGGCCAAGTGGTCTAAGCTGAGGGCTGTCTCGCGTAGCTCCTTTTTCTAATAACTACTGTTATTTTTTATTGATTCTTTCTTGTGCAGCTTCTTCAGGCAAAGCAGCATGTTAGCAGACATTATGAAGTTAGTAAACACTATAAAGTGTGAAAGCATTTGCTGCAGGAGCTGTAGTCTAAACATTACAGAAGAAAGCAGGATTCCAGATCTAGTCTTGGCTTTGCCTCTGAATATGATTGTAACCTTGGGCAAAGCTCTTAAATTTGCCTTTCCTTAGTTGATTTAATTTGTGTAGCAGGATAATGAGACTTAGCTAGTCTCCTGATCCTTTATTTTTTGCTAGGAAGGTGGTGGGGAGAGGGTGGAGGGGAGCAGGAGAAGCTGCCTGGAGGATGGGGACGGGAGCGTGTGCCGCAGCCGGCACCGCGCCGGAGGGGAGCAAGGCAGGAAAGGGCTCCATGCCTCGCTGCTGGAGCTGCCTCTAGAAAAGTGCATTATGCAGACACAGCCTTCGTTAAGCTGTGCTGCTTCTTACTGAGCTTAAGGGTGGCTTGAAGAAGAAAACCTATGAAACACCAACAGAGCATGATCCAGGGAGAGAAGTGCTGCTGTACACTGAGGCGCAGCTGTTTGGAAACCTCAGGGAAGCAACCATAATGATGGCTGGCGAGATGCTGAGCTCCTATCCAGGACTTTTATCCCTCTTGCTAGCATCAGTTTTAATTTCTTATATATTAACATTAAGGCATTTGCTCTAATAAATCTGGTTAACTGGGAGTTTAAGACTGGTCTGCCTCCCATCCATCTCTTTTTTTTTTCGGTTTCACCATTATGCCCTCCCCACTGGGATGGCAGATTCACAGATATTAAAGAAATTAAAGGCTTACCTCATTTTCCAATCCATCTGTTGGCAAAAGCAGCAGTGTTCTCCATTCTGCATGTACGCGGGCTCTTGCCCAGTCATGTTTTAAAGAGATGGGGATTAACTGCTTACTTGGGAGATTGTTTGAAGCTGAAACATTTCACTGTCAGGAAGTTGTTCTTCGGATTCAACCTGAATTATCTTTCTTAATTTAATCACATCACTCCTAGCTATGCCCAGTGAGTTGTACTAAATCTTTCCTCTCCATTCTTTCTGTTTACATCCTTCATGTGTTTGTTGACAGATATATTGCCCATAGGTATTGCTTGGCTTAACTGTATGTATTTAATTGAAACGCTTTTAATTATTCCTCCCATATCCACCTTTACAGCCCCTGCTATGTTTATCTTTTAGTTTTCTTTTTTCTGTGCCTAGTTTGTCAGTAGCTTGCTACTTAAAGTGATTTTCAAAGGTGTGTTCAGTGCCCAAGTTTTGGGAGAACCAGAGCAAGAGAAGGCGGCCTCCTTTGCGGTTGACACAAACCGATACTTGCGATTTTCTAAATTTTTGCAGAAAATGCAAAAAAATTGAGCTTTGGTATATATCTGAAACGGTTATCCTCAGTTTTGTTTTCAGTAATCTTCTGGCTTGTCTGCGGATTGTTACTTGATGTGTTTATTGGCTAAAACTAAAGGCTTTCACTGAAAGATCTCAAAGTGGGTTGAAATCTCTCACTTAATGCATGGCCCTTGTATGGCATTAGCCACAGCAGCAGCTCCTACACCTGGAGCTCATTTCCAGTCTAACATTTCTCTTTTTTCTCTTTGCCAAGAAAGAGACTTAGAAAAGTTACCCTACTCCCATGTAAAGCCAATTAGTAGCAAACTTGATTATTTCATTGTCACTGCTTGTCCAATCCCTCCCTTCCGTAGGCTTGGCCGGCCATTGCCGGAGGCAAGTTGTAGGACCCAGCACAACTTGTCACGCAGTTCTAGCATACCTCAAATCCCAGAGGACCTGTCAGTCAATAAATTAGGAGTAAGTAAAGTGCTATGGATGGTATGAACTTTTTTTAATGATACGGTTTGGGAAATGATAGTTAAGGACTGAATGTTCTGCAAACTATTTTAGCTTATATTTATGCTTTGGTAGCTGGTGGCAGCTGCCTTTGGTTGTACATGGCAAGCTCTGGCCAACAAAATATGTGATAACTTTCTATTGCATCAAAAAATTACTGCCATTACCGACTGAAATTCAAAGATCCAAACACTCTTTAAGGTCTTTAAAATCCATAGCCTGTTACCTCTGATTACTTGGTACAGGTCTTCGCCAGAACCACACAAACACAACCATCGCCGCTCTGGTTCTCCCCACTATTTTCAGAAATCACTCATACAGTGTGCCCAAAGCTATGTCACAGAAGATGCTACCTTGGGTTGAATGAAGACAAGTATTTGGAAAAACATTTTATTTCCCTGCTTCATACCGAAAATAACACAGAACAGAAGCTACACCACTGCCTCACTTAAAAACGATAGAGGAGAAACCATGCTATGAAACTACCCCGAGTAAAGCAGGTCTGATAACTCACGTCCAAACTTTTACTGAGTGGTATTAACAAACCGTAATTAATCATTTTATTGTGCACTCAGCAAGTAGATAAATACAAAATCCTCAGTTCATTTCAAACTATCACACAATTTCCTCTGCATTGCTGAAAAACGAATCCTTGACACAACGATTTACTGACAGTGCCAGTCACTGTCTAGCTGTGGGACTGCTTGGACATCCTCTCCTTCAAAGTGACTGATACCCTGCAGCATCTACAACAGAACAAACAACTTTGCTAGACAATGCAAAAATATCTTGACAAGTTCAGGCGTTTTATTTTAACCCCCTGAGCACCTGTGCTTCGTGTATTGTGCATTTGCAGGCTCCGCTGCAGTGCAGTAGGGTAAAGATAGCAGAACCTGGTGTGCCTCTGGAGGTGCCAGTTTTTAAACATATGCTCTGTAACTTCTGAAGTTGGGAAATTTGTTCGGCGCAGCAAAATCACACTACTTTTCAGCTCAACTTTTAAGTTGTCAGGGAAGGAAAGTGTGCTAGATTACTGACAGTTACTTTGAACTTGCTTGAGGCTTTTAATGTTTTTAAATTGAAATTATACAAAAATCTGGAGATTTGAGTTTAATGTATTGCAGTATTCAACAGTAGACAGCTCTTTCAGGGAAACTGCTGTTTCTGTCAATGTTTTGTTCTATGCAATGGATGGAAGTCTTAATCTTGATTAAAGTTCTGCCTGGGTTGGCACCGAAAGAACACACAGAAATTACACATCCCAAAGAAATCAGGGCAGATCCTTAAAAAATCCTAGATGATTCACTCGCATGTGTATCAAGGCTTAACATTTTTAATTCTTCTCCAGCAAGTCCACGGCAAAGTATGAACACATCTATTAACACCTGATCTCCAGAAGGTACAGAGTTTTCCACTTTTAGGCATGAAGTCTAAAAATTAGAGTTCAGTGCGTTCACAAATGCAATATTTTTCAATAATACAACACATGTAAAGAAACAAATAACGTTATTACTTGGCAGATACAGTTGTCCTGAAGGGACCTAAATGTCATCAAGGCCCTAGTCTAAAGACAAAAAGGTGGGGATTTGGGATTTGGTAGGGGTGAAGGAGGATAGAGATGGCGTGTGGCAGATATGGGGAGTGGCGTAGGTCACCCCTACTTCCATCGCACTTGAAACTGAGCCCACGGATCCCCCTCTACTTTAAGGGCATCATGAGGTGCTGCCTCCCACCTCAGGAGCTCTGGAAAAAAAAAAAAAAAAAAAGAAAAAAAGAAAAAGAAAGATCAGTAATTCCAAATCCAAAACAAACTAACAAAAAAACTTCAAGTAGAAGCCAGCAGAGATTTCTGCCAGTGGGAGAAGCTGCCCCAAGACACCTGGAGAAGCCTCTTTTGTTTTTCCTGGACTACGTCTGATCTGAGCTATGCTCCAATCCCATTTTTCTTTCATCTTCTCTTCTTCACCTCAGGTTCCTTCCACCCCCTCTGCTCCTCTCCTCTTCCAGCCTTTTCTTGCCATTGATTTGCAGAGCGGTGCCAAGGCATTTTGGCACAAAAAGGGAGTGCAGATGCCTCCGAGATGCAGTCAGGAGGCTGCAGCGGGACGGGAGCCGTGAGGATCTGGGCGCCTGCCTTGGGTAACCCTGGCGCTGCAATTCGGGTGCCAGTCACCTGGGCTAATTGTGTGCCGTGGACTCAAACTCAAAGGCATACTTCTCCCTTGGTGCCTCCTATAAATCATTTGTATGTGTATATAGAAAAACCTCTGCGTTTAATCTTGTCTCTTTACTTGTGCCTATTTGTTTATTTATCCTCAGGCTCTCAGCTCCCTGAAGTAAAAACAGCCATTTCCTGAAAGTCAGGTAATATGTAAATGGTGCTCGCTTTTCCTTTCAAATTAATTCATTATTATTTTCATTTCATTTCTCTAAAATAGAAGCAGAAGATTGCTATCAGTGACTATGAACATCTTAGAGGAACTCCGTAGGAATTTAAGCCTACAAATATTTTTTTGGTCTACAGCCTGAGAGCTTGCTCCCCTGCTCGCTGGGGACCTTTAGGTCCTGGATAGAAGTGAGCAGGGGATTTTTGACAGTCTGAGGGCAGCCGAGCAACCTTCCAGCACTTTCTAGTCAATGCTGCTTTAAGATCTACGTGAGCTGCTTCCTACCCAGAGTGACAGTCGGTGGTGGCCAGGGGAAGACAGTCAGCCCCTGATCACCGAAGTGCTGCTTTGTTTGGCTGTGTTGTGTCACGGCATTTGTTCTGTCATGTCTGATGCAACGTGTTCAAGTGCAGCAAAATGCGACGCGACAGAACGCTTCGCGGCAAGCTGGGAAGCTATTATTTCTGCTAATGGGAGAAGAAACATTTGGGGAGCAAAAATCACAGAACAGATTGCTTCCTATCCTGGCAGATCCATGCCTGCGAAGACTAGAGGTCTTCTGCAGTGTAACATTTGTCTGAAAGGATCTCGGAGGTAGCTGATTGCTCAAACTGTGCCTTAGATAGCAGGGGTACTTTTGTCCTAAGCAGAGAGCTCCTCTGCATTTCCATCCCGGGTTGTTCCAGAGTCACTTGAAGGCTTTATTTCAGCTGTGCTGTCTGTAAACTGGGCAACATCAGGTGGTCCTCATACAGATTAATGAATGAACTAATGACTGTAAACTGTAAATAATCTGTTAGCATGAACCTGAAATGTATATATAATCATTTCTCATCATTGTCCAGTTCTACCCGGCACCCAAAAACCCATCTTGGGGATTAATTGAGGTGCCACAGTCACTGCTTGAAAACTACAGGTAATACAAAGATTGCACCTTTTAAGAAGGTGAAATACGGTTCTCTGTTTTATACACTGAGATACAGATGGGTCAGTTGAATTTTTCCAGGTCAGATGGTATGTCTTTACTGTACCTCTTTATTTAGAGACACCCGAGTTGCAACGACCAAGCAAGTCTCAGCTGAGGGGTGCTGGAGCAGGTCAGCCTTGTGCTCTGCCCAGGCCGAGGAAAGCATCCTTCACCCAGATTTTTACCCTGGCAGAGAATGATTTCCATTTCAGTTCTCCACTGGCGTGTGAGCTGACCTAGTTCATGGAGGCGTCCGGGAGGCTGCGGGGAAGGGAAGGCAGAGGAGGGGAAAGCGGGGCTGGGGAGCTCCGTGCTTCCGCAGCGCCAAGCTGCTAGCTCAGCTTTGCTCTCGCATCGCAGCAGGACTCATTAGCTGAGGAAGGAGCAATTACTGCTCGTTGCTTCTGGGACCTGAGCTGTGTCCGGCCATTTCACAGCCCTGCACGGTGTGGAGTCCCTCGCACGAGCCAGTGGTGGAGCTCTCTTGACACCTGCTGAATTCCCAAGTGCCCCAGCCTGCCTTCTGCGGCTTGGACACAGAAGTTTAAAGCAGAGCACCACAGGAGAAGCACAGATTCCTTTTTTTTTTTTTTTTTTTTTTTAATTCTATCCTTCTAGCAAAGGCTTTATGACTGTGTGAACTTTTTCTGGATGCTGGGTAGAAACAGGTCCCACTCCACATGGTGGGTGAGTGCGTTGCGAGGCAATGGTATTTCTTTACTAATTTGTGGTGAAACTTTTTGCTTCCTTTCATGCAACATTTGAGACAGAAAACATAAGTAGCCATGCTGACCAGAGAATTTTTTTTCTTGGCAAGATGCAAGGCCCAAAATGTAGGAGGGCAAGTAAACCAGGAGAATAAGTAACCAGAAAAATCGCATGGTGCAGGGATTGATGGGTAAACGAAAGACCTGCAATCCTGTAAGTTTTCACAGAAAGATAGACTAGGAAGCAGCTGTCGACCTCCCTCCTTCCAAGCCCCAGCCCAGGCTGAGCCCCCGAATGGCTCAGGCCGCAGGCCGCAGGGAGCTTTGGGCTTTGGCACAGGGCCGTGTCCGGCCTCTCGGGGCTGGGGGCTCAGATCCGCAGGCGAGTGGTGCTGCTGGGCCGGGGGTACAGGTGTGTGCTGAAATATCTGCCCGTCGGGATGATTAACGACCAGAAACCAACAGCATGGACCCAGGGAATGACAACAGTGGGGTTGGGTGGCATCTACGGCTGGGCTGATGAGTGATCGAGTGACTATTTCAAAACACCTCAGGTGTCTCCTTGCAACCACCCGGCCTTACTAACTGGGCTGGCCACATGAACCCATTGTAAAGTTTTTGCTTTAGTGCTCCCGTGTTTGACCAGCCCCATCTGCCTCAGTGTAGCGATGCGTGGGTCTTTATTACAATTGATCAGCGCTAATTGCAGCAATACCCCAAATGCGTCCTTGCGAGTCTCAGCAGTGGGAGCCGCTGGCAGCTCTGTTCCAGTTTACTTTGTTTACAGACTTCCAGAAGCATCATTTACAAAGTTCAGAGGCACATTGATAAATCCCCTTGCTGCTTCAGTAGTGCTTCAATCAATCATCAAACTAACAGCATCAACATTTTTCCTGGGCTATTATCATCACTTCAATTGCTGCAGCAATAAATTCTGCACCAATAAATCACGAGTGATCATTTTAGATGGGCAGAAACATAAACTGCATTTTAAAAAATAAGTCTTTCAGCAATCTCCCTTCATCCTTCCGTTGGTTATTTTTGTGATATAAAACTAGAAGAATTTTCTGTTTGTCTTAGTTTCCTCATCTACACAAAAGACAGTCTGATATTTTCCATTTCTTTTACCAGCCAGTCAACAAGCCCCTAACTAGCACGTTCATTTTTCATTTACCTTTTTCTTCCGTGCTGCTCATTTCAGTAAGTGTGGAATGTCCTTGCGTTAAGAAATGGGTTGTATTTCCTCAGGCAACAGGTGCTTATCTTTTCAGTTACAACATAAAACTGACAAAGCAGCTCACATATTTAACAGCTATCGTATGAGAATCTGAAACCTTTCTCCCCTTTAGTGAGTACTTTACTCTTTTATTTATTTTTTTTTTTTTAAGGCCTAGTGCAGCTGCAGCACCTGAATTATTGCATGGCAAGACTTTCTGTAGGTTATAGTTCCCTGTTACATTTTTCCCATTACCAATGCAAGAAGTATATTTATTCTTTACATCATGTGCACATACTGGTTTTCATGAAAGATTTTAATGTGCCGAGCCTTGTGTGCTCTCCTTTTCAATACATGTGCATAGTTAAAGGGTTTTTCTTAATTTCCTGTTTTAGACTTCCCTCGGAGATTGCTTGTTTTGTTTTCCCTGCCTTGTAGTATACAAATACGTCTGCTGGCTGGAGACTGTAAGACTAGTTTTCACTGCAAGTTGGCAACTCAGGTGATGACTATTGGCTCCCTCGCCGTGTTACCCAGCTGTAGTGTGCGTTGACTTCGGTGCCAGATGGCACGCCATACACATAGAATAAGATCACATTTTATGTTTCTGGATGAGTAATATCCCACTTGATGGTGGTGGTTGATACTTCATCCAAAATGATCCATCGTCTTGCGAAGCAAGACCTAAGTTTTGGCTCTGTACCTAGCGTGTCATGTAGGTATCCGCCTTGCACGATTTTATCAGATTGCGGAGCCATTCAGTTGTTCAGCACGAGTTGGAGCAGGGACTTAGGAGGGGGGCAGTTTGCAGAGGGCTTGCTTGCCTGAGAACAAAACATTGTTTCTTGGTGGCTGCCGAAACTGTTTTTTCAAGATAAAACAAGTTGGCAAGTGGAGTTATCTGCCCAATCAGAAAAATCCCAATTTCATGCAAAATGAAAAATTTTCATTCCATTTTCCAACTTATATGTTTTTTTCTTCAAATAAAAAAATATTTTATTGGGTTGCTTTAATTATATTAGAATCAATTATAGTAGCATCTCGACTCAAGCCTTAGTGTAACTGATAAAAAATCAACTAAAATGTTAAAAATGGATTGTCATCATAAAAATAGTGACAGTCACCTGCAGGCCTGAACTCACAGTATTCGAGTCAACTGGAACTGCGCTGGAACTGGAAGCTTGGGATTTGCTGGAAGAGGAGTAGGAAATATGCTCTGTACGTTCCCATAGTCAGCGAGGACATCATGGCAAGAAGCAGGAACCTGAATAATGTTTGATCTCTCATTGAGAATAGGGGCACCAAATACTCACAAAAAGATTTATCCAAATTCCGTGCAATTTTGTGCTGTTGTATTCCAGACATTAAAATTCAGAATAAGCAGCGAGAGAAAGTTCTGTAACCTTTCCTACCGCCTGGATTTTGACTTAGGAAACAAACAGTTTTCTAATCATCTGGCATTTTTGCACTCAAAAAGCTCTGATCTATATTCAAATTAAAACCATGGATTGAAAAAAAGTCAGCATTTTTTTGCAGGCTCCTGAGTCAGCCAGCTTGGCAGCTACATAGAATGATTTAGTTTTTTATAATTCCAAATATGATAGGATTAGTCCTTCATCCTGTTGTTTCAGGATGTCTACATTAATTATTTTCAGTCTTCTTTAATTCAACAGAAACCTCACCTTTTCAGTTCAATGGAACAGCCTATTCTTAAATCATGTAAATATTATTCAGGAGTAGGTGATACCCGTATGCAGTCTTGCCAAAGTACACTCATTTATTTTTTAACTTCTTTAACATGCTCAGTCATCCAAGGAGCAAAACAATGCATGATTTATAAAAGGCCTTTAATGAATTTCATCCATTTCCCATCGGAATTTAAATGTTGCTGAGACACGGGCAGAATTAGTCAGAACAACAGCAGAAATCCTTAGGAAATGATCATCCTGCAGCCTGGGGTAGTTCTCTTTGTGTATGTAAGAGCTAAGCAACTGCTCTGCTGTTAAATTGTGGCCCATGGTGCCAAGAAGTTTTGCTTCCTAGGACAAAACCAACCCTTGGAGGGACGTTCAGCTGCTGAGCTGACCGTCACCTCTCGGTCTGGCACCGCGGCGTCAGTTGGTGCCACACGTAATCCCCCACTGCTGCCTCGCAAAACTAGTGGTTTGATTCGAGCTGCTGGGGACCCTGAATGTGGTCTTTGTACAGCAGTATGTGAAGCGTAGCTGTGTGAGTGACTCTTTTTTTTGGAGGATTATCAGTTAAATTATGACTCCGCGTGAAGTCCTCCAGTGTCAGCTATACTTCTTGGTTTCTGCAGTTGGCAGCAGAGTTGACAACATATTGCACTCTCCAGCTCTAAATTTGGTTTGTTTGTTTGTTTTTTGCAACCTGTGTGTGGATCTCATTACAAATAGCACCTTGTCCCTTGAAGCAGCCAGCGGTGGCATTAAAGATGATTTCTGTTCAGAAGGTAAAGTGTTATCTTGGTACAATTTGCAAGTGATTAATATTGCAGTAGTATTTTCTCCTCAACTTGGAGAAATCACATGGCAATGCAAGCTATGTAGATGGTATAACTGTTGAGGTGTACAACAAACAATAATTACAGATCATAATATTTATCTACAGTAATAGCCATTCATAGGATACAGCTTACTGCAGCTTCTCTTTCTTGCATTTGGAATTGGAGGCACGGCTGTTTCAGATCAAATCCTGCTTTATCATGCCATTTTAACATTTTTCTATTATCTCTTAATTATTGATGTTAGCCAGACCATTACTTTCTGTGGATGGCTGTTTTGAAGATGTCAGCTACAAGTCAGCAATTGCTCTCGTCAACAGTGCCCTTAATCACACACTGGAGCGCCTCTTTCTCATAGCATTATATAATGTTATTTGTGACCCTAAGTACACTAGGAATTCAGAATCTATATGTAAATGAAAAACACGGCTTCTGTTAATAATAGCTAAACAGTACTGCACTGGCAAGCAAAGGAGAAGCTTGGTTAGGAACAGGATCAGTGTTTAGAGAGCCCCAGTGCCCATACCAGGAGCCCTGCGGGCAGCCAACGGGGCCAAGGTCCTTCAGCAGCCAGCTCTGGCCACCAAGGGCTGGGGTTTGGCAGCTCCAGAAATGTGTCTCGGGTGTGTAAAGCTGGCTGGGGAGTGGGCCTGGGGAAAAGGCCCAGGTGCTGGAGCCAGCAGTGTCCCAGGCTGTGGGAGCAGGGACATGGCCAGGAGGCCAAGGGACACACTTAGTGCTTGGCGTGGGGTGGGAGGAAAAGGGACAAGAGATCAGCTTGGAAGTGTGCAGACAGTGCAGAAGGGGTGGCCCAGTAATTCTGGTCCCCCTGGATTACTGTTTTTGTTCTCCAGAATTCCCCTTTTCTGATATATTTTTGTGGGGGTGTGTAGCTCGCAGATGCATGTTACTTGGCTGCTGAGAACTTTTTAATAACTTAACGACGGACGTGTGTTTTAGATGGAAAAAGAGGTTCCAGGTATTGCTGAATTCACTTACTTCATGGGGAATTTTGGTCAACAACTTGAAACATTTTAATGACTTAGCATTTTTTTTTTTAATTCAGACAAAAGAAATGTGTTGATTTTTTATATTAGCAGTAGTTCTGCTTTCTCGAACAAGAAAGACAGCATAAAAGTGCTATTATATGACACCAAGCAAAGCAAAAATAATCAGTAGAACAGAATCTGTTTAGAAACGTTACGAATTTTATTATAAACCATATAAATACATTTAAAGCACCTCTTTGTAATCTCTGCAAGAGCCTTTCATACCAAATCAGCCAAATACATGAAAAGAAGAAATCTTTTAAACCATATCCTCACGATCAAAGAGTCATTACTGTCAAATGCTTGTAGTCTTAGAAATACTGGCATGTTTCAAGTGGCTTTGTTAAGTGCAAGCAGACAGCCATTTCATATTGCATATACTAAATTTAAAAAAAATTAAAAAAAAAAAAAGGCTTTAAAGCAAACTCTGTAGAGTTTTCTATTCAAAACATGAAGGTGTGTGACCTGCACACATTTGAGATCTAGACAGTTTTACCCTTCGGAGCGATACTGGGTCCGTTCAACTTTAATGTCAGATCAGCTCTTCCATAAAAACTCTGGTCCGTTGCGTCATTTTTGTATTTAGCATCTAACTGGAAATTGTGGAATTGTGTTTTCCTCTGGGGGGGGGAAAAAGACTTTTTTTTCCAGGACTTTGAGACTTTGAGATCCTTGAACCCAAGAAACGAATAACAAACTGGCAACAGAAAAGCATGTGATGGTAAATGGAACTGAGGCTGCTTCATGAAGATGTTCTTAACAAGCATTTCCTTCATGATGTCTTTTGAATGAAGAAGCATAGAATGCTTAAGGCTCAGTGGGTTTTTTGGCTTTGGTGTCCTGAAGTTCCTCCTGAAAGAACTTACATCCTCACAAGATGATGATGGGACTCAATGGCTCCTGGTAACTCTTGCCTTTGCTGACACTTTTTAAAGCAAGAGGACATTGCTTATTAAAAAGAAAAAAGAAAAAATTAAATACTTAATTTGTGATATAACATGTACCTTTTCTGAAACTATGGCTTTAAGACTGAATTTAGAAGTTGCATCACTCAGCTTTACATATTTTCTCTGTTTAAAATCTGGTAATCGTGTGTATTAAGCAAATGCAAGGATGGTGGAGCATTATACTTTTAGGTTTTCCATTTAATTGCTTGTCCTGGAAATGATTTTAGCTGTTCTAAGATATTCTGTACAAATGATTGTCAAGGTAGACATCTAACAAAATCAATACAAATATAATTCTGAATTTATTTCCCTTCCTCGTCTTCCACAAAAGCAATAGGAAAGTGAATGGTACTCCTGAGTCTAAAAGCAACATGAGCTGGACTCCTGTATTATATTTAAATTAGATGTTATTTCATACCAGGACAGTTTGCATTTATTTGCTATCTTCCATTCAGAGGCAAAAAAGTATTTTGCCTAAACAAAATTATCATTATACTTGTACTGGCTTCTGGAATTTTATGGCAATTTGTAGTTTAAGCAATTCAGGATGATAATTATACTCACTGCTTCGCTAACTGCAGAGTTACTATTCGGAGTACCTCATGTATATTTTACTGCCATGTATGGTCTTTATCACAGCAGACCTTTTGCAAATTGATTCATTTGCATCATTATGTACTCTTTCAGAAGTCATTTTCTGTTCGTGAGGAAGAGGCTTCTGGTGGAATCAGAGAGCTAATTCCTAGAACTCATCTTTATAGCTTAAGAAACCAAAAAAGAAACCAAATAAGATACTAAAATATTTTTTCCCATTTTGTCTCATTTTTAAAATGATGTACCACTGCTGAAATGGAAAACTTTGACAAATACAGTAGTTAGCAGAAAATTTTGCTTTTGTTCATTCAGATGGGAAAACTCAAAAAGAACAAGTTATTTGGCTCACTTTTTTCATATGGAAATGATATCCGTGTGACAAACTTGAGGGCTGTGTGGGACATGTGACTGTCATATACCTTGGAGCACTTCCCTGTCCTCTGCCCATTATCTCTCTCTCCCAGCCACTTACTTTCAAAAGACACTAATTTAAAAAAATTAACCCACTACAGAAATCCATTAGAGTTTTTTTTTTTTTTCCTCCCTCGCCTACACAAATTGCCACTGCCTGAAGCTGAAGAGAAGTAAAAATCCTGGATGAATGACAAGTACCACGTCTTTTAAAGTCTGCTATCCAATGGCCCTGCAGGGATAGAAGAAAGGGGACAGATCCTCTGATCAGTCAACTTGGTGCAGCACAAACAGAGCAAAGTTGTTCTAAAATGGCTGAAGAGGGCTAATTCCCTCGTTCTGCTTGCGCAGAGACCCGGGGAGGCGAGACTCCCACACTGGCAGGGTGACAAGTTGCATTCATCTGCAACATCTGAGGGAACCGAGTTATTTGATGTTTTGTTTTGAAAAAATTATTGAGAACTATTTTGCATGCAAAAAGCACGCAATGCCTCGAAGTCCTAGATAACTGAAATTACGGTTGTTGGAGGTACTGCATTTAAATCTTGTAAAGTTCTCTGGAGAGATACTCTGGTACATGGAAAGGACACGTAGCAATGCATAAGTGGGTGTGTCTGTGCTCTGAAAAGTCATTATTGTAATTTGTTCTCAACAGAGATGGGCAGCTGGCAAAAAGTTAAATCTCCTTTTTTTGCCTTCTCCTCCTGATTTATGATAAAATCAAATGTGTGTGGGCATATCACTTTTGTTTAAGCCTCTTTCTAGTATGTGGCAGATGTTTTGGTGAGAAGCAGGTAACTGAAATTGCCAATAATTATTTTTCTTTTCTATTGGAAAAGAAAAAGTCAGCAAAGAAAGCTTAGGATGCTAACGTAACACAGCATAGGTCTCCAATTAGGTATAGTGTGTGAAGGGAAAATGACACTGCCACTGGTGTTTATGAAGAACATGACTATTTACACAACTACAAATTCTTAGACAACAAGATGGGTTTTCCTACTGAACTGTATGATTAAAAACAAACACATGCATCCTACACAGAACAGATCATAACCCAAATGATACTTTATCCTTTTTCTCAAGGGAACAACTTCCTAATATCTCATTTGCATAAAAAGCTGGGGACTCAGCCTTGTGCTATTGAGTGCTTTCTTTTGATAGCTGTAGTTTTAATAAGCAGCGTATTATCTCATCTGTGTGTGTACAACAGCATATTTCAGAACACAGGTATGGAAGGAGTAAGTGGAGCTGGCAGCAGATGAAAGCGAGATGAAACGCTTCAAAGGCCAGGCAGACAGGCAGAAGGCAGGGTCTGACAACACGCTCGAGAAAAGGGTCTGTTAGGTATTAGGATGGGAAGCTTTTGAAATATAGATAACCTACAGCAGAGCTGAGCTCTGTTCTTCTGGCACTAATAATTAGAAAGATAAGAGGGTAAAGTGAAAGGAAGCCAGGAGATGTGGACAAAGTTGAGGATAACCCCTCCTTGAAGGATGAAGCTATGGAAATTTTATTCTGGAAAAAAGAGTCAATTGAAGCTCAGGTTGGAAATCATAAAGAACAAAGTAAAAAAACAAATCTACATTTCAAAATGTTTGTAGCAAACTTGGGGACATAGCTAATTAGATAAAAACCAGTTATGTTTTTATCTAAAGACCTGGAGGTTGCTGTAACAGGATTCCCAGAATTTTTCCAGGAAGAAAGTAATCACGGTAACGCCGGGATGCAGGTCCCTGGGAATGACAGAATACGTGGCTCCAGCGGCAAAACACCTGCGGAGTCCCAGGCGTGTGTTACCACAACTCTCCTGGAACTTCTGAGCACCGCGGTGCTTGGTCTGCTTCAGTCAGCGTGTGTTGAAGAGCCAACCCAAAATAGTCGTAACAAAACTGAACACCCTTGTAGGAGGGATAAAAATTGATGCACCTATGGAGGAATTGCCTAATAACGAGGAAGATAATTAAAAGGAAATTAAAGGAGCAGCTAAAAGGGGAATGTGTTTGTAGGTGGCTAAGATGCTTTAAAAACAACCACTTATTTTACTATTCAACACAAATATGCACAACATAATACTTTTAAAGAGTATCAACCAAAAATAAAATATAAACCAACATACAAAGGAGCTATTAGATTTTTTTTTTCTTTAAAGGAAAAAAAGTCAACTCTCAGTGCAAACGTAAAAGGCAAGCCAAACAGATTTTGAGCACTTAGTGAATGTGGAAAAGCTAATAATAAAAACTTTTTCAAACACATCAGCGGCAGGAAGCTTGCCAGAGAAGCAGTCAGACTGATAGATGATCAAGGCATAACAGGAGCATTAAAGGAAGATAAGGCCACAGCAGGCAAGCAAGATGGATTTGCACTGCTGTTCACTTCAGTGGAGGGTAAGGACGGCTCTTTGCTAGAGCTGTGCTCTGGGAGGGACAAGTTTAAGGAAGCATCTCAAATTGAAGAGTTCGCTGGGAGAAGTTTTGGAATAAATAACAGCGAGAAACTGGCAGGGCCTAACAGCAGGGCCTGGCTGGACGAAGCCCTGAGCTGAGGTATGGGACGAAGGCAGTGGGTAGAGGCCTCCCGCGGCCCTGCCCGCCTGAACCATGGTGAGGGCCTGGCTCGGTGGGCCCGGGGGGCTCCAGGCCGGAGCTGCTGCCTTGGGCTTGACCGTCCCCTCCATCAGGAGCCGCACACCAGAGGCATCCCCCTGCTGTCCTCTTCAGAGAGGGGGGCAAAATGAGAAACGATTGCAAATCCCAGTTAGACGTGCTGGTGTGACTCCCGGTCACATACTTTGGGAAAGATAAGCACAGAGGTCGTTCATATGCAAAGAAAGTCTCATATATGCTCTGTTCCTTATGCTGTGCTTGCCTGTCTTTTGCTGACCACTGTCACTACTGATATTCCCTTCTCGCTCTTCCCTGGCCCTTCCAGACGGCCTCCTTGTATTTGGGCTGAATTACGCCAAGATCTAGGCAGTAACAATTCCAGATAATCGCTCTACAGAAGTCAACAAATCTTTTAACATAGGCAAAATCCCAATTTAAAATGATTTCAGTGGAGTAAGCTCAAAAAACAATTGCTATAATTATGCAAATGTAAACATGTGAAAAGCCTTAACACAATGTATACAAAATAATGACTTAAATAAATTAGCTTTAGGAATTAGCAGAAATTGGTCATTTGTATGTAGTAAAAGGACTGGAAACTAATGATCCAGGGGGGAAGAGTTGTGCCAGTAGATATTAAAACTTAGGTAATGCTTTGTTCAGTATCTTCACACTTGTAGCTGGTTTGGATCGCAGCCTATGCCAGTATCACGGTATTGGAATTCCAGTCACTCACCAGTTCTTAATTAGACAATATGCCTGATACAATGATTGTGGCATTAATTGATTATTAACTAAAGTTTGTGTGATAATAAATAACAAAGTTGTTAAGCATAACATAAATAACATAAAAGTAACATAAATGTTCCCAGATTGTCATTATTACATGGTCGTTGTGAGGCACAGTTTTAATTGTCGATATGTGTTTAAATTCGCTGCTGTCCAGTCCAGTGCTTAAAATCTTTACAGGTAGTTGCCAATAAAAGAAAATTTATTTCGTTACCAAGGCTGTTTTTTTCCCAGCTGTGGAATTTTCAGGTGGCTTGCCAAAACTGTCTGTGTTCTTCAGGGCTGGTAACTGATCAGAGTTGTCTTCCATTTCTTGGGTTCTTTCCTTTGTACTACTTAAATTGGGAACAGAATCAACAGAATCCTTTAAGGAGTTCTGTGCTTGGTATCCGCGTTGCTATTGTAGTATATAAGTTGTATATATCTAGTATATTCACTTGCACTGATTGTAAAGGAAATAATATCCTGGAAATCTTTAGCGGTGATTTTTTGAATGACTGTATTAAGAACAAACCGTGGTATGTAGGAGTCTCATGGCAGAAGCTGATAAAAGATGTGTCTGGTTACTGGTGCTGTGGGGCTGAGGACCTTCTCTACCAACTGCTGACCAAAGCTGCACAATTAGGGACAATTGCTGTCCGGGAGAACTTAAAATCCGCATGTAGGATGTTGATAGGGAAATGTCTACAGAATCAGATCTTTCGTTGTAGTCCCTAGTTTAATAAAGCAGAAAAAGTGAGTTCTGGAAATAACACGGTAAATGACAACTGCCTTTTCTTCTCCTCCTGGCGGCATGCGGCGAGCCTCACCTCCGTGTCCCACGCTCACCTCCGCGGCGATCAGGGTGGAGTCCCGGCAGCAGCACTCGGCCCTGTGAGTCACGGCTAATTAACCTGCCTTGGGTTTAATGCGTGCCAGAGCGGTGGGGAGACCCAGAGAACCTTGTTATTGTGTGACAGAGCGAAGATTACAATTTCTCTGTCAGAGCTGAAACTCAAGCTAATTAAAAATAATGAGAGCAGAGTTACCTGGTGGCGGGAGCTGCTGCGGCTGGAGGCCCACGTGTGCCTGCCCAGGAGCTGCTCGGGCACTGCCGTGCGATGGCTCAGGCAGCTGATCGTGCTGTGAACTCATCCTTTCCTCGTGTTTCTTTCCTTTTTTTTTTTTTTTTCTTTTTTTTTGATTTTGTGTTTGGCATGATCAGCTGCCTAAACTGTGCTACACACACGCACGTGCTGGTGCGAGGGAAGGATACTTGGCTGTGGCTGCTTTGCTGTGGGCAGCAGCTGAAGGTTAATTCTGGAAAAGAGGGAAGGGAAATTTCAGCTGCGTTAAAGGACTGTATTCGTACTTTATTTTTTATTTTTTTATTTTTCCCCCAGTAATGCCTGCTGTTCCGCTCTTGAAATGACTCTTCCAATTTAAACCATTTTTTCCTGCATTATGGTATCAAAGCGAGTCCGTGATGTCTCAGCTTTTCGTAAAAACAAGGGTCTTTTATTCATCGCGGAGTTTGGTTAGATGTGGGGAGTTTATTTTGTTTGGAACTCAATCAAAATGTCAGAATCCTTCCAGAAATGCAACATCTGTCCTTCAAGCAGCTGTAGCTCAAACCAGCTGGAAGTGTAATTTTTCCAAGATTTACCTGGTAATTTAAGTTTACATTTTGAAAAGGTAAACAGGAGGCACAAAACCAGGCAGGTTTATTTGGAATTGGAAACGACTTTATCACACAGGCAGGTCTAAGATAGTTCCTGCTTTGAACATTTTTGTGGAGAAATGTTAATTGCTGCCTGTTCGATGTGTTTGGCAGTTTGGGTGGTCAGTATTTTCCCTTTCGTTTTTCTTATGCCATCAGTCTCAGAGAAAATACAGCCCTGTTTTTTGGGGAAAGACAGAGGAACAAAGCTCCTACAATCCTTAACTCTTCCTTCTTTCACCCTGATAAATCTGTGGCTGGTTGTGAATATTTTCCCTCTCTCCTTTCTCACTTTGGGAAGAGTATCCAGGTGTGGCTGCTCTATTATCCTTGCAATTGTGCAGCTCATGCCAATGGTACTGGCTTTATTGTGCTTTGTAGTAAGAGGCTTTTCCTCAGATTTATGTCATATTAAAATCAGATCTGTAATTACAGGGGTGAGATTCGATGGCAGCGTGCAACAGGAAGAGGGCCTTTCATTTCTTTCTCCTTTGGCACTAATGAGCTGCGGCGTGGATTCCCTGCAGCTGCGTAGCACCCGCGGGGCCGCTTGCTGCAGCTCCTGCTGCTGTCCCCGGGATGCCCGGGGTGGCTCGGATGGCTTTGTTCACCTGGCCTTGAGCACGTGTGCACGGTCGCGACCACCCCTGCTTGTTTGAAGGCAAAACCTTTATCGAGGCTGAGCATACTGGGCACTGCGCTCTGACCGAGACGCTCTTGAGATCAACTAATTGGGTTATTTCTAGCTATGTGAGAAATAGGTGCCAGCTTTGTTAGCCGGTTGAAAAGCGCATTAGATGCTCAACACTTGGCTTGATCTTGAACAAATCATGCTGTACTCGCAGGAACACACACATGTGCTAGCAATCTTCAGGTACACTCGAGAAAACCCAGAATGTCCCAAACCTAAAGTTCACTCCAGCTATGAGTTCTAGCCATTATTACCGTCTGTTAACAAACATTTATTTTTATTAAGGACTTCAGGAGAAAGTATTCTACTCCTGTCTGTACAAACAGCCATAAACTGAATGCATTTTAATAACTTTTTCCAAGCGCTTACAAGGTATTTCATTAAAATGTCAACTTTTTCTTTCATATACTTTATGATTCTCTTTCTTCCTTCTGCCACAAATATGTTGTTGCCAACATCATCATGACACAGTTTGCTGCCAAGACTAGGGAAAGTTATAAAAGGAAAGAAAAATGAATTTCTCTCCACTCTTTAGGTAAAATTCTTCCAGCACTAGAGGCTGAGAAAGCACTCAGAAATATCTGAAGTGCCAAAGACAAACGTTAGTGTGCCAAAGGGGTGGCACAAAAACCTGGAAGTGGTACCGGGGGATCAACTGTGCCACAAGAGAACAGCGATCAGCTGCGGACATTTCCGAACCCGTTTGCCGTCTATAGATTTCACACAGTTCCTATTAACGTTTCTGCACAGACGAGATAAAGCGGCACGAGCATGCACGCACTAGCTTTCAGAGGTTTAGCAGAGCAAGTCAGCTCCTGTCTGCGAGAAACTCCGCGTCTTTCCCACCCAACTCCCTCCAACTGCTGCATGAAATCCTTTGTGTCCCACTCCATCCCCCGAGGACTCTCACTTTCAAACGCATCAACCCGCTGTCACTCAGGAGGTCACCAGATACGGTTCCAGCCAGGTGCCGAGCCATCTGGTGCTGGCTGGTGTCATAAGGAAGGAGCCACTTCACCTGGTTTGGACTCATTAGGAAAGGAAAGAAAAAAAAAAAAAACCACTCAGTTTTGCTTTTGAGAATAGTCAAGACAGGTGACTGCATTTCCTGCTCAGGTGCCTTAACACCTAGCTAATTAAAACCAGCCTAGCTTTGCATAGGGAGTATCCCTGCGAAGGCCCTAATTTTCAACCCTTCAGCAGCGCAGGGCCTCACCGGAATTTCCTCATTATTTTTGCTGTCCAATCTTCACTTCGGGTGGGAGCTGCAGAGGGGCCGCGCAGGTACTGAATTAGCTTCGTGCCCAGGAGTTTTCTGCCTTTGAAAATCTGGATTTGTGCAGCCCCCGTGCAAACGGAGAAAATCCCTGGGGGCTGGGTGGGGTGCTCAGAGTGCGGCGCCGGGCACGAGGCTGGAGAGTTTGGCGTGCAGCTGGTCGAGTTTGTTGTAATTTTTACACGGCACCGAGCCTCTTTCTTGGAATTTGCTCCGCTTTTAGGTGTTGCCCTCACCCCGGAGATGTTCCTTTTTAAAAGTGATTTAATTTTTCTCTCTCTGGCTCATAGGCCACAGCTTGATTTTGCTTGCACTCCTGGGTGTTAAAGCAATTTTACAGGAGAGCCAAGGAGTTGCTGAATGTAGCTGTTTTGTTTACATTATGTAAAATTGGGAATCTGCCATAAGAGAAATCCCACGCATCCCATGCAGCGTTGAAGGCACACAAGGGTGTGTATGCATCAGATAAAGTAGGTGGAGTTTTTAGCAAAGGCCTGTAACTTGCCCAAACGAGTTAATTACACATGCTGCGTCCCACTTTCCCAATACAGAAACATTTGTAATTAAAAAAAAGAAAAAAATTAGCGTGTAATTTAGAGTTGGCCTTGGGCCGTTCCATCTCCTTCCTGACTCTGGGACCCGGTCACCGTCTCATCAGCTGCATTTCTGCCTGTGATGCAAGCGGCACGGAGGAGAGGAACCTGACAATTTGCTTACACCTACTGCTCCAATTTAGTCTCTCATCTTATGTAAATAACAGTGGCAAACATTTCCCTTATTTTACGGAAATTCAACTGATTGAGAAGTAGTGTACATGGAATAGATTTTGAGTCGTTTGAGTCGGATGTAGAACTTGAATTTTCTGGGACTGTCTTATGCAACGCATTGCGATTGTGAACTGCATAGTGCATATAAAAATCCATATGCCTCTACTTTTATTTTTAGCCCTCTCAGCCTCCATGTAGACTGTTTTCTGTGTCACACGCAGCTGGAGTCGATGATTCTCCCATGTATCTGAGACCATCAGGTCTCCCTGGTGGAATATTGATTTCCAGGAAATAATCTTCACGCGGCCATCCTTGCTTAAATATAGCAGAAAGCTAAACTCCTGTTCAAAAATAAGGCAAATTATACCTTTATTTTTATTTTTATATTTTTTTTTTCCTACTGGAAACTGAAAGCATTGTTCCATTTAGCAAAACATTTAGATAGTAAGGAAATTAAAAAAAAAAAAAAGAATGTCTTCGTATTATGGAACATTTTACTGTTTACATCCCAGCCACCATACATGACTGGAAATTTAATGCTTCTGAAGCAGTTCTAACTGTGAAATAGAGCAAAAAAGAACAGGGCTAGCAGCTGTCTTAATGCACTGAACAGCCAGGAAATTGTTTAGACTGTCTTTGAACTTGGCCAGTGCACTGGGACGTGCATCGGTCAGAAAGGGGAGATCCTTTAGGGATCTGTTAGGTCGAGATCTGTTAGGTCGAGATCATTTTGTGACACCAGATATTTAATATTATCTAAGTAAATGAAAAATAAAGGGGCTCAGGGTTAGAATAAAACTTTGTGGCTGGCCTCTTATAGTATTAAAATGATTGTATGTTTTCCAGAGTTAAAGGGGGTTATTTTTCAGCCCACAAGAAAGTTACAGGCCACGGGTTCAGTTTAACCTTGCTGCCTTACTGCTTTGTGGCACTGAGATTGCTATTTGTACCTCATACAATTTAATAAACAGGTAAGGAAAATATTTACTTCCTAATCGTTAGGCGGAGGGTTGGTTGTTGTTGTTGTTTTGCTCTGTTTATATATGCACCTTTTTCCTGTAAAACCCTCTGAGCCGAGTCATGGCATTTGGGCTAAGGGAGGTGTTGCAGAGCTGTCCTTTCGCAGAGGACTACGAGCTAGTGAAACTCTGCTGCTCCTGTCCATCGCACTGTTGTAGTCACAAACCACAAAAAAGTATCACCCAGTATTAAGTGTTAGCCATACAAACACCATAAATCAGGCTCCAGATTAAAAACCCATGGGATTAAAATAACCGTTTTAATTTTGCGTTGTACTTTTCGCCTTCCAAGTGCTGACGAGACCTTTGTCCAAGGAGATGATGCCAGAACACCACAAAGTACAGTTTAGGAGGGCATCAGAAAACTGTACAGTGTATTTAGCTGCATTCTTAGGATATGGAGGAAATGCTTCTGTTCCCTAATGTGCTTTATTTCACATAGGCACTAGAAGTTCAGTCCTTCGTGGAGCAGGTAACCACCTAAAGAAACGCTGTGCCGGCCACTCTGCACTTTTTCTAAATTCCCTCGACAGAGCTGCTGCAGGTGGATAAATGATTGGGTAGTTCTTGTGTACAGCCAGTCACCATGACCCCACTCCTTCTCCCCCAGCCCCCCAAGTCAATATTTATTTATTTATTTAATATGTAGCTTAAAATTTTAACAAGGAAGAGCGGTCTCCCGTCCTGTCCTGGGAGGGTGAAAGGAAGTGTGACCGCTGTGCTTGCCAGCACAGATCAGCCCTGATGCCAGCATCTATGTGATAAGAGTCTTTTTAGGTCTGTTGGCAAACTGGGATATGTTGCATGCTGTTTTGGGGGAAAACACAGACTTTCCCCTGCAGAGCACCGGTTAGCTGCCCAGCTGCATGGTCAGCCCCCAGGGCTGTCCTTTGCAGTGCCTGCTTTGAGATTTTGCCTGTTTTTCATTTCTTTGCCCACAAAAGGCTATGAAACAGAAGGGGAGGTTTTAATATTATATGAAATCTGCTATGGAGCAGGTAAAATGCTTCGTGCCCCTGGCAGAAGAGCAGTTGAACTTGGATCCGGTCATTGTTTTCAGGAGACTGATTAAACTTGAATCTTTACCTTGAAGTGCAGAGTCAGCAGGAATTACCGGTGTCCAGCACTTACCGAGCAATTTCAGAGCCGTGGTAGGTACAGGTTCCAGTTTTGTGTCAATATAATGCACATCCAGTGTCAGAGGTAAAAAGAAAACAGCATTTGTATGTTGATATCATTTGTGATCTCCCTTTTAAAAATCTGAATGTCTGACTTAAAAATAACAGGTCCCGTACGATTAACCCCCTTCATCCCCCCAAACAATGATTTTTTTATGGACCAGTGCAGCTGCTGCAGCAGCCACCCGTAAAAATTATCTACTGCTTAGAGAAATGCAAGACTAAATGACATATTTTTGGATTGTTAAGTGTCACTTCAATGAAATGTACTCATGTATGAATAGCTCCCGTTTATTTTCTAGGGATGGTTAAAAATGAGGAAATTGTGACAATTCTTGAACATTTTCAATTGCTTTTCCTTCTGTTGTTCTTACTGAATGGGGAGAATGTTTTTATTTTTGGATGTTTTGAGGGGAGAATATTCAGACTGTTAGGTTTTGCACTAGTTCACCTCTTCTTCTCCTTCTCATATTTGCCACTGAAAAGAGGAGAAAGTTCAGGAATGGGGAGGGAGGGTGTAGGGCAAAGGGGGGGAGGGACAACAAGAAAACCCCAAATGTGGTTTGCTTTATTCAACTGATAAAATGGATTTTGTCTCAAAAGCGACTTTTTCATTGAAAAAAGCTTTAGGAGAATCTTTTAGAGGGCTGAAGAGAAAGGAGGAGGAATTGAGCCCCGCGTATTTCCTGCTCTTGCTTCGTTCAGGTTTGGGGAGCAGGAGGGATGCCTGCACTGGTGCATCCCAAGGAGCTCCCCACGGCTCAGCAGCTAAGTGCAGGAGCTGCACCAGCCTCTTCTGGGAGCACCAGGGCTGCCACAAGAAGGAGCTGAAGGACGAGGGCATTCCCACCAGCAGGGCTGGCTCAGAGGAGCCGCGAAGATGAAATGAAAATGAAAAAATGAAAAAGGCATAAATTCAGTATTCATGTGTGGCTTTGCAGGAGTGTCAACGAGATATCAACGACACCCCCCCCCCCAAATGTCTTTGAAAATACCAACAACTAAGTAGATAAGAGTGAAAGCGCCGCCTTATTTCAGTCCTTATTTCAAAGGAGCAGTAGCCACCCGCCAGATTGATGGGGCTTTTTAAGATTAAAAATAGCTTAGGAGAAAAGCCATTGAAATGGATTATGAACTGGCTTATGGAGATGAAACAAAGGGTGTCAGCGAGAGAGAAAATTCAGAGTGAGGAGGAGAAACAAGTGGGGTCAGTACTCCAGGCCTTTTTCTGATGAACAGTGAGTGCGGGTGCCCTTGGTGAAGGTGAAATTTCAAAATAGGTTTGCACAGTGCTGATCACACACGGCCGGAGCGCAGAGGCCAAACACCAAGCAGACAGACAATTCGGGAGAGTGGAAGTTAATTAGAAAGAGGAACAAGCTATGCACGCAGTTCAGCGTATGGCTCCTTGTTTTTAAACTACGGGGATGAAACCTTTACCTAGAGGGTAGCAGGGATTTCACAGGACCAGCCCAAAAGGGAACCTCGCAGGCTGGGCTGACCTAAGAGTTACTCCAGAGCATCTCCACGGAGCCAGGAGGTGCTCGCTGGTCACCTTCCAGCAGAGCCCTGAGTCGGCCGGGCTCAGCCCGGAGGTGGTGCCTTGGGGCCACCCCAGTGCACGGGACAGGGAGAGTGCAGATGGGGTGCATTAATCCCTGTTCTGAGCTCAGAGCACTCAGTGCAGTGAAAAGCTGGTGGTCGGATGTGCAGGCACTCTTCAGAGACCAGCAGACGTGTTTCTGAGGAAGAACCGAATTTAAAAGTGTTTTCTCAAAAAATACCGTTTGGAAAACTGCAGCACGGGGGGTGGCGAGAGTTCCTGATTCCTTTTTAGAGTTTGAGCGTATCCCCTGGAATACTTGGCGTATAGAAAATGCTCGGTAGCTGAGGGACATGATGGTGCTCTTTAAAGGGAGGTATTGTGTGATCTTAGAGATGGACTTCATCCAACAGGTCATTTCTGCTAACTTCAGCGACGTGGACAAGATCCCAAAAGTTTGGCTGCCTATTCGAAGCCACAAAGCTCCTCGGGGCAGCCAGACGGGGCTGGGCATTTCATAAGGTGTGTTTTCTCCTGCTGTTTTCAGAGCTTTCACCTGAAAACGCTTCTAGACCCACGTACTCTCCAAAGTGAGCTCAGGGCTGAGTCTGAGCTCTGTGACTTGCTCGTTTCTTGCTGCTGGCCGTGAGCGGGGAGAGGCACAGAGCTTCTCTCTCACACTGCCCGACTGTTCTGGGCAAGTACCTGGAACTGCAGAGCAGTGAGAAATGTGGGAGGTAAAAATTAACCGAACTTTTTTTCAGACCTTAAATTTGTTTTAGTTTTGGCACATTTTGTCCAAAGCAATTTGTCTGTCTCTAATGCAGTGTAAATAGCATAAAGGAGTCGCTTTGTGAAATATGTGACGTTTGTAGAAAAGTATATACAGAGTGGCTTCCAAAATCAATATAGTAAACCCCTGATATTGCATACCGAAGTTCATTTCTGTTTTGACACATCTTCAAAGTAAGACGTAGAGTCCATTACTTCACATGCTTTTTAAATTTAAAGACAGCAATTTGCCTATTGATGAAAGCCTCTAAGTCATCATCGGTATGAATGGCTTAGGGAATCCATTTATCAGAAAACTCTGGCTTGATTTTGTAGGCACTGTTCTGGTTACTTGTTTGATTTAGGGAAGAGCCTGTAGATTTCCATGGTTTTGGACAAAGCGAATTGCTGAACAACCTCCTTGGCGGCTTGGCTCTGTAACGAGAGACAGAGAGCCACTTGTACACGCTGCCTGGCAATAGCTATAGAAACTGCATGTAAGTTTTTTAATATGTTTATTAAGAAATACTGCTAGAGACACCATGGCATTAGGTGGGTGGAAGTGTCCTCTGCTCTGTCTTCTCGTGCCCAGGCCCCCCTTCCAGCCCAGCAGGCCCTGAAAATTGTAGGGAACAATTGGAGTTGTGAGGTTTTGAAGGTCTGAGCTCCAAGCGAGGCTAAGATTGCAAATCCAATTTAAGCTGTTTATCAGTTGGGTTTTGGTGGAACTTTTTTAGCAGTTCTCAGAGAAATGAGAGAGCGAGAAAATAGATACCCCATCTCAGCCTGCTCTGCAGAGTGGTGTTATCTAAACCTGTTAATCAGAATGGTGTCAAAGTATTTGCACCTAAGCTTACAGGTTTTCCAAAACTCATGAAACCCTTCTTCAAAGCAGGGAGGTTGCGATGTCTTTTTTCTTTAACCCGGTAGCAGGATCGCCTCGTAGCGTGTGCCTCGAAAGCCGCGGTTAGGGTTGCAGAAGGATGGTGCTGACAGCAAAGGCGGAGGGACCAAATTTCTGAATTTCTGTGTTTGTCGTCTCTTTAACCCAGGTGACTTCTGATGGATGGATAATAAGTGATTAGAAACCAAACCGAGCTGTTACCTGTGCTACCCACCCAGCTGTAAGTGTCAGGGCACTGGCAGCGAGGAGCGCTTTCTGTATCTGGGAGTCAAGATGTGTATTGCTTTGCCCAGATGTGCAGCCAGGTGATTCTGAGTACATTTGCTGTAAAAAGTATACGAGGCAGTCAGTGGAAGGGTTTGGAAATGCTGAAAGAAAGCTTAGCTAAACCGAGGAAAGTGCTGAGCGGATTTGGCTGCACGGATCCGGGGCAGAAGCTTGTGTTTCTGCGGGGTGCTGGGTTGTGCTGGACCTTGCAAGGGGCTCTTAACACAGGTTTGCCTTGGGGTCTGTGAGTAAATCCCATAACTTCATCACCTCATCAATTCATCCCTCTCCCTTCCACTAAGTGCTCTGTTAGGCAGTTAATTAAGTGATAGGCACGAAGCGTTTTTAATCTTTCGGTGAATTGCTCTAGAGAAAAGTTCCCTTGCCCTCGGCCTGCCTGTACAGGCAGACTTTGTGTACGTCCTGAGAGGCTTCCATAGCCTCGGGTGCTACATGTCCTATTTACCACCTTAAAAAACCACCACCACCAATATCTAAGAAATTTCCAGATACTGAAAAAGTTGATCTTCAGCCATAAGCTGTTTTTCATGGGCAGTTGTGGTCCAGGTTCCTCCTAGAACTAGGGGAAGGTGACTCCCAGGGCACACAGGAACTGCGAGGTGTAACGTAGGCATCCTAGGAATGAGTTTAGTTTTTCCTCCTCTTAACACGAGGGAACCACATCTAGGTTTTGTGTCCCCAGCATGGGGACGTGGCCGGACAGCCCCTGCTGCCCTGGACCCAGCAGGGAAGCGTCGAGGCTGCCCCACCATTTTGTGTCGGGGGAAGGTCTAGTTTTCTTCAGCGAGTGGTTCTCCGAGCAGCCACAGCAGTACAGCAACGGGCTGCTCTTAAATGGTGTAGCCCTACCTTGCAGGATGCCTCTGATGCCTGCTTCAGAGTCTGCAGCTCTTGGGTGGAAAATTCGTTATGTCAGCTCAGCCCGAAATCCTGGAACTGCTCAAAATCAGCCGTCCTTCCCTTCCTGTAACACCGGCAGCGTGGGGCCAGGAAATGGAGTTTGGGACATGGACTATTTTCTGCAAAACAAATTTACCTTGTTGGTATTTTTTTAATTACTAGACATTGCAAGTACAGTGACTGCTCTAATCAGGATCAACATTAATTTCTTCCTAGCTTTCAGATGCTATAACTGCATTTCTCCCGACATGTTGGCATCTGTGTTGGTATTTATAAATTTTCGCATGCTTTGACTGCCATGCAAATCGTTCGAGAGAGTACCCTCTAAGGAACTGAAGCGAGAGAGATAACTCAGCAGTCGTAATAACCCTGCCTTTTAAAAGATTATTTTGCAATTAAAGTTGTGATGTTTTTACAAAATGGATGCGCAGATAGTGACTCGCTGGCGTCAATAGCAGATAAAGCCAGGCTTTGCATTGACAAATAGCAGAGCAGTCCTGTTCCTCTGAACTCACGTACGTAACGTTGGTTCACATTTTGCCATTTTTTTCGATTTGCCTACAAGTCTACAAAAAGGCTCGTGTGCGCAGCGTGGAGGCATCCTGGCTGCTGGTAGCTGTTCCCTAGGGAGTGCGTTCTCCAACGGGTATCAAGCAGAATAATTATCACCGAGGAGTTATTTAACAGAAGCAAATGGGTTTCATGCCTTCTTATTGTACGTGAAATATTATGCAGATTTCTCTGGGAACGTTATTAATTTTTTACACACAGTCCTGCTGCTGATATTCTCATCTCAGGCCGACCCCAACGGCAGCAAGCGGCGCGTGGCACCTTACAGCAGGCGAGCCTTCCTTATTCCCCCCACCCCAATCTTGCCTGGGGTCCAGAAAATCCCGTCGGTATGTGCTCGAGCGCAGCTGCTGCTCTGGGAGGGGCAGGACCTGTTTCGTAAACAGTGCATGCTTGCAGGCCTCGGGAAGCCATGGGGAAAGGTTGGTATTTGGCTCGCCGTGCATCACTGCAGGCAGGTAGCTGATATAGCGTGCCGGTAGCCTGCGAGGGGCCCGGAGGAATGAGGCTCTCTTCTGCCACTCCCTGTGTTACTTGATCAGCCCCGAGCTGCAGATATTCTCCCTCTCCTCTGCTGGAGGCTCCTGTAGGCTGGATGGCATTCCAGCGCTCTGAGGTCTAAACGTATTTAAACCCCAGTGTTTCAGGGTGAAATACGATCTATTTATTTTGCTTTCTAACGTGCTCCCAACCAAAGAGATGGAGACCCACAAAGGGGGTATGACTTCCCCTACTGAAAAAGGAAACAAGGGAGCTGGGGAAAGTCCTGGCTTTGCCAAGGTAATCAGGAAAAGGAATAATATAGGAAGTGGTAAAATCCATGGCTGAATATCCATCATAAAGAAAAGACCAGAAGGCCCATTACTACTTGCAGTCCTCCTCTCCCCGTTGCTCAGAACCTGACCTGTCCTTTCCTCCATCAAAAATAAATTTGCCATAACAAAATTAGGTCTGTCCAGCAGGTTATTAGCCAACAGAATATATAGCTCGGCCTCTGAGCTCAGCTGCTAAAATCACTACAAAATCCTGTCCCTGTTGAAATCGCTGGGAATTTTGCCATTGTTTTCAGGGGAACTCAGATTTCTTTGCAGGTTTTTACAAGACTTTGAAGTTGCCTCTCCAAAATGACCTGTTTACTTTGCTGTAAATGGAACACACATACCTTAGATATTTATATTACTGTACTGTCAAACTGCTCCGAGCTAGGAGCAGTTAGAGGAAACACTGATGCTAAGAGGGTTCGGTATGTTCTCTCTGCTGATTAAAGTTTAAACTGAGCTTAGACCGAAGCAGATACATTAATGCATGAAAAAGTTGAATATTTAAACCTGACTATTTAAACTGATTGCAGAAAAAGCTCTGTGAATAGATAAAGGTGATGTCCCATGACATCTTTTGTCACATCGCAGTTGATGAGGTGCCAGTGGACTACTCACACTTTCTCACTGTGAGGTTCTCTGTCCACTAAACATTCCCCTGTCCTCTTTTTTTTTTTTTTTTTCAGGGAAATGTTAGGAATACAGGCTTTTGGGCTGAATGGGGAAGTTTATTATCCTTTCTGTAAAGTTCTTTCTGCTAGGAGTTACCAAGTCGCATACATGATGAATGTAACCCAGTTGTGCCTGTGTATCTGTCACCACTCCTCTCAGATTGCAGCCTCATATGGTCTTAAAATAGCTCTGAAAAGACATTAGTACATAGCATATACCTCTATACCATATGCTAGGGGTAAAGGAATCTAATTGGACGTCTTTTTTCTTTTTTCTTTTTTTTCCCTGTATTTATTATAATGTTTTACCTTCAGTTCCTGCAAAATATTTTTTATTTTCAGCAGAAACTACTCAAATGTGTGTGACTCCATCTATGTAAACAGTAATTCTCATCCTGCTTTTAGTTTGATTAATGCACTAAAGCAAAAAGCTCAGGGAAAGATTTATGTTAAATCTTAAGCTTTTTTTTTTTTTTTTTAATTTTAAAAGCTATTTTAATCGTGGTATCAACTCCTTTTGGAATGGGTTTGTCATGTGTTGAAATCAGATCTCCTCTGCTACTGTCATCAGTATAATTTTGTTTGAATAAATACTGAAAAGATGAAGATGATAAGTGTCTGACGCGTAGCTTATCTGGCGCTCTCACGGCGAGCAGCGAGCACCCTGTTGACCACTTTCCATGTGTGCTAATACTTTCAAAATGTACAGGCAGAAATGTTTGTGGAAAATTAACTCGCATTTGTTTAGGCTTCCTGAATTTAAAGTGCGTCCTTGAGTGAGAGGCATCAGTGCCACAAGGCAGCACAATGCAATTTGTGCCTGATAGCCTTTGCACAGCAGTGGCTCGCATTCGTATGTGATTATGTCCACTTAGAAATGTTTGCCCACTCAGCTAGGCAGGAAATAAAGCACTTAGATGCAAGTTATGTGTCAGATCACTCCTCGACAGCACAACTTGAGTATCAGATTATGCTTTTCAGTTAATCCAGAAGACGAAAATCTGTCACAGAATGTTTTCTCAATTCTTTTCTCAGTTATAACTGTTATTTGAAGAAACGATCAAATATGAACAGGAAAATCATGAGCAGCATCTGCTTAGAAAATAAGCAGGGACTGTGTATGCCTCAGCAGAATCCAATGAGTTATACATGTTTGGCCTTTTAGGCATTACTGTAATAAACATAATTAAAACAGCAAAGAAAAATGCCTGTAGTACTTGAAGAACATGTGAAATATCTCGTTTCATTTCTTGCTTTTGCGTGTGATGGGTATGAAGTTCCTGCATGAGGTTTTGTGATTTATGTCCAGATTTATGCACCCAGCTGGAACTCTGGAAAGACGTCAGGGCTGGATCAGCGTGGTTGACCTTGCGTGTTACCGACCGTCCAAGAAAGCAGTGGGATGCCGGACGGCTGTAGGACCAGCACAACCCCTAACACCTTTCCCCGTGGCCTCCCCCCCAGTTTTGACAAGGGGCTGGGAAGGCTCTGGCCTCCTAAACCATCACCTCAGGGAAGCTCTGCCTGCGGAGCTGGGGATGTGATAGAGCTGGGGTCTTCTCCGAACTCACTCACCTGAAGACCTTAACGCACTGGTAGGATTTACTCCATAAATTGTTGGAAAGTAAGCATGACAGTTTGTTAAACTGCTCTTATTTCTCCACTCACCACACCGGTACACCACCAGCTATAATTGCTGGAGGCACCTTACAGCAACTGGCTAACCCTTCCCTCAAGCAGCAGCACTGTATAAAGAGGAATGGGCTTTGCCATGTGTGTACAGAACCGGGCACCTCAACCTGCAAACCTAATAAGAAAAAATCTCAGGAGTTGTGGTTTTATGTTGTTGCTTCTCAAAACGCTTGGACTTCGATTTATTTATTTATTTATTTATTTATTTATTGAGTCTTATGTTTGCTAAAGTGATGCCATCCCAAGGTATATGTCGTCTTGCAACACAGAACTCTTCAGTCGTCTCGTACCAATGCATTTCTTTCTGCTGCATTTTAAATACAAGCCAGTTGCACAAGCAGAAGTGCCTTAGCCTCTTAAGTTTTAAATGTTTCTGAGATGTAAAGTTATTGATCAAACAGCCTTGAGAGCAGTAACCGTGGCTGAAACACAGCATCTTATGGAAGGAAATGAGTATTACTAGCACCTCTGGGGATCTCTGTCCTTATGTGCAGCAGTTTTGGAATCCTCCTTGAAGCCCATCTGCTCTGAGCTAGCTGGCAAGTGGGAAAGCCAAGCATCTGCATGCCACTTGTTTGCGTACACTTCAAAGTATTTAAACGGTCAGAAGTTCTGTCTCTGGTGTATCCGAATTTATTGTTTTGTTCTGCATTTTACTTCCTGATGAATTTCAAGGCCAGGCTCTTTTTGAGGAAGTAGGTCCAAACCATAATTAGGAACATTTTACATTTTGGGGCTCACAGGAGGCACTCGCGTTGCCTGGTGGGATGTTTCGGAGAGTTTGCTGTCAAGGCAGGGAGCTTCCCTTATTCCACGTACCTCTCAGCACCACCTCCTTCGACATGCCATTTTGTCACAGGCTCTGAAAGCACGGGTGGAGGAAGGAGGTCCTGGTGTAACAACCTAACCCCCACAGGAAATTTATGGAGTTGCCAATTTATGATAATCTAATTGACTTAGAAAGAATCTCAATGTGTTTCTAAATATCCGCCTGAAATCAATGGTGACTGCCTTTATTTTGAGCCTCAGGCAGATTGAAATTGAGACAATAAATGAGAGTGTCTCATTCCAGAAGAATGAGGGTTGGCAGCTTCGCACAGGCTTCGCTTTTTGGGGAGGAGGAGGAACAACTGACGGCTGAAGGTCCCTGTGCAGCAAGGACTGGGGGGATTATGTGGGCATCGAAGCAGCCTCTGCTTGCTCTGGGGCAAAAAGCTGAGTTCTCCTCTGCCCAGGCCCTGTCTAGGAAATGAAGTACTGTTGGGAGAGCCCTAAGAAAGAGGAAAAACCCACTTTGTAATCTCTTCCATGCTAAAACCCTTAGAGGATTTAAATGTCTGTAAAATGTTTTGAGCTTCTCCATTTTTAGGTGTAATTAACTAAAAATACATTTAAGCGATGGCATTTAAGATCAGGATGTTTTTATTAGAACTTTGTACTGTGTGTAAAGCTGCGATCTGTCTCACACAGTTTGGCGTACCTAAACAGAGCGGAGACTGCTGATAGCCCACGAAATAGTACGGCGAGGGCGATCCTACTCTCCTTGCACCATTGTATCTGGGAACGTGGATCCGACCCCGGTCTAGGAGCCTTTAATGCAATTATGCCGAAAAATATTTAAAGCCGTGAACAGATGCAGGCCCCCCGACTCCCGGGCACGTTTCCCCATCTACATGATCTCTCTGACCGCCGTTTGAAGTTCCCCTCGTCCTGGAGGTGGAATTTGTTTGGTATGAACTGGAAATCTAAATAGCTCTGCAAACACAATGACAGATGGCAAAATCCCAGTTGGAACGTGTGACCAGCAAACTGGCTGCGATTTGTTTTCACTCCAGGGTAGACAGCAGACATACTGTGTCTGTGCAACAGCTGTGACAAATATTTAATTCGAGAACTTTCTAAGAGCGGGCAGCATTTCCAGGGAGAGAGGAGGAGACGCTACCTGGGCAATTTTTCTTTCAAAGAATAAGCAAGGAGAAATTTCCTTTAGACCCAGGGGAAAATAAAAGCTCGGGAAGTTGAAAATGAATAAAAACATATCTAATATTTATGCTCTCAATCGGGCGCAGTTACTGTGTTAGTTTGTTATGAGGAATGGAGAGCACAAGTGGGGTTTCATCAAATAAAGATGTTGGCTTTTTAATGCCAGAGATACTTTATTTTATTTTATTTTTTTCCTGAATGTTGAACAATGCATTTTCTTAAGGGAATTATCTTTTTGTTTTAAAGATATTTTTAATAAGTGACTTGAAAAATGATGTGCTGTCATACGAGTCCAAGTTAGCAATGCTTGGAAGCCTTTGAAGTCATTTCTTTATTATTATAACAATTTTTTACTCTTGGAATGAAAAATAAATACATATGAATACAATGAACTAGAGCCTTATCCAAATTAAGAGAATGATCCAAGTGCCTTTCCTGTTTAAATGCAAAACACCATTAATAACTGAAGTAATCTATAACCTTCTGTAAACAACCTGTACTAGATATTAGGCTTTTCTTTTCCTCTTTTTTTTTTCTTCTTTTTTTTTTTTCTCTGCCATTTTATGTTCAGAATAAGTCGTCTGCTCACATCCTGGGCCCTTTAACGCTGATGGTAAATTTTGTGTGAAAACAGTATCAAGTTTAAACAACGGGACCCCATGTCCGGCATTATCCCGCATCCCTCTGCATCTGCTTCATTTTCCCTATATCTTTGTATACTGCCAAATTCCTTGAGTATATTATCTTGGCTCTCAAGCCCTTCTTTCCCCACCCAAGGCCTTAAAGAACAGCGTATTGTGTTTCAGAGCACCATGACAAAAGTCCCAAATGTGCCATTTCATATAAGTAATGCAAAAAAGCTTGCTAGAAGACTTTGAGGAAAGTTTTCTCTTCTTTTTGAAACAAGCCGAGGAGTTTCAAAGTACTTAGATTTAACTGAAAACTAAATTCCTAAGTGGGGACACTGAATGGGGATCTATAAAACTAACCCTTTTAAATGGAATGTGGCTTGGCTACAAAACTTGTTAGCACTAGCATGCAAGTCTGAAATATATTGGATGTGTGTGTGCATATGTATGTAGATAGCTGGGTAGATAGATGTGTGTATAGGAACGTATTTAATCCCTGGTTCGTTACACTTTAATAACTGAGGTCTTGGTCTATTTCCCAATGCAGAAAGAACTAGTTCATCAACTCAAGGGATGTATATTTAGATTTCTAGATGTTAGTAATCACAAAGCATGATCTGGATGTTTGTTTTTTTTTTCATCCCCTGATACGTAGCAGAAAAAGGCAAGAGTTATATGGGAATCTGAGTAGGAAAAGAACTGGTTTTGTGGAAGCATAAAGGGTCAGAAGAAAATACTTCAGGCGTGTAGCAAAGTTTTGAATAGGGATAAGTAAAGCTAATCTCATAGAGGATGAAAAAATACTAGACAGCAGAAGGCTATGTTCATTTCAACCAGGTTGTTGATTACAATCTGTTATTCTACAAGATATATAGAAAAAGCGATAGCTCAAGTCTTTCAAATCGTAGATAGATTATATCAGTACGTCCTTTCCGTGACTTTTTATATGTCAGTCTCACTTTTATAAGCTGTTTTTATATTAGGAAAGTGTTTTTTTCTCTGTGTTAAGAATATCCTCTGGGAGACCGTTTAAGAAAAAAAAAACCCTACACGCCACATCCCCAAGTCACGCTCGTGACACATTTATTCTGCTAATTGTGTCACTGTGTGATTTCTCCAGGAGCCATGGCCAGGTCAGACCTGATGGTGGGAAAGAGTCCTGGCTTACAAAGGATGCTCTCTTCTTACGCATTCCGAAACAGAGGGATGGTCTTTTCACAGGGAGCACTGAACTCGGAGCTCCTATTCAGCTGTATGCCCACAGTATCTGGCAGACTTTTCTGAGTCTCTGTTTCCTAGGAATCCCCCACCCTATAAATATGGACTGCATTCTTTGTTCCTAGAAGTACACCCTAAATTTCATTGTGCTGAAATGAATGTTGTTTGCTTATGCCAAGTAAGTCACTTGAGGCTGTATCAATGACCTAATTGTTCATTTAGTATGTTAAGGACATTAACTAATTATTAATGAACCTAGGGAAGTTTATGTTCACTGAACTTTTCATAATGTCCTTCAGGGAACATGGCCCACAACACAAGAAATTTGCTGTCCCTGTTGCTGAGAACAGGCTTGGGGAGGGACTTTCTAGTGACCGAGAAGTATCGTTCTCCAATTATGCCTGAAATTCATAGAAATAAATTTTATGTCCCGTGAACTGCTTCTTTGGTGCGTATGCAAAGAAAGGTGAGCGTCATTAGTTGCGTTATTATAAGTGCAGAAAATGAGGAACAGAGAGGTGACTGACATGTCCAAGGTGAACGTTTTTTTAAGTGGTGAGGTCAAACCTCGGTGTCTTGTCTTCCTAATGTAGTTCTTTGCCCAGAAGCAAGCTGCTTTGCATTAAAACCAAAAAATAGTAGAGCGTAAGGGTGACAGCTTATAATGGTAGGAGCCTACTAAGGTAGAAAAAGAGAGCAAAGCAGGGATGGCAGATCCTACCAAGGGGCTTCTGCCCCAACCTCACCGACAATGTTCTGGTAACAGAAGCAAATACAGATGTCGAATAGCACAGCTTCCATGCGACATTTCTCATGGGAGCAAAGTGTGACTTGGCCCCCTGCTTCACGTAATGAATTTTAAATGGTTTGAGAATCTGCCCTTTAGAAGTTAAAAGTTACACGGGGGCAGTGCTGAACTGTCAAGCCAGCTTGCTTACAAGGCCAGACAATGGATTAGCGTGAAGTTGATTTTGTACTCAGAACTACTTAAAAAAAAACCTTCCAACCCAGCCCTGAAATAGATGTGTGCCTAGAGAAATGAAATAGATGTGTGCCTGGATGTCTTGTGGTTTTACACAGATGCAGAGACAAAGCCACGAAGCCACGTTAGGAACAGATGTACTGCATGCTTTATAAGCCTTGAGGACTTTTCAGTTGTGCCTGATGGACTTGCATCTGCACCTGCATCTGTACCTAGTGATTTCTGGAGAGCAGCGTCACGGATTTCAAACAGCCCCTTTGAGGGCCCATCTTCTTGGCTAGTATCCTCGTGAAGACACCTGCACAGCACGCAGAAGAACAATACTGATGTGCGAACGTGTAGTGGGGGCGGCCTAAATTTAGCTTTTCAAAGATCTGCTCGAGGCAGATGAAATGCTTTATTTTCCGGGGAGAAATGTAATATTGGAGAAAAGCATCAGGACTAACTCCAAGCAGCTACATTGTTGAAACAGAAAAACCTAAATCCGCAAAACTTCAGTGTGCAGGGGGAAGATTGGCAGCATCTGGTCTAGGAGCTGGGGAACAGGGACAGCCAAGAAAGTCCCATCTTGCCCCAGAGCCTTGGTACCCCTGGGGATCTCTGTCCTTACTGTCCTGACAAAGCAGTGACCCAGTAGTTCAACCACTCTGGGTTTTGAACAGGCTTCTGCGGATAGGAAATTGTTTAGAGGTAACATCATAAGCACAGAGCTTGATGAAAACCTGGTAAAAAACCTTAAGTTTATGGGGTTTGTAAATCCACATAGATACAGACCTGGGTGTAATGGGTGCAGCAGAGTGCGTGCACAATGCGCATTTTTCTCCTTGGCAGGGTAATTGTTTTGCAGATTTCTTGTGGAAATCCAGTCGATCTATAGCTGTGCTGCTAGATGGATATCCTGAAGTTGTCACTCCTTTGGTATTTGAGCTCTCCCAGAGAGTTGCAAATTGTTCTAGATAAATGGTTGCATTTATTTTCCTCTCACACTGTGTCCAACCACCTGCTTTTCTGTGTTGCTGCAGGAGCTTGTAAAATACTCCACACTTCATAGATTTTTGAACTGGAGCCCATAAACATGGCAGAACAAATTTGGAGCTAATTTTACAGTGGCACAGGTTGCCAGGAAGGACCGTTAATTAAAGAAATCTTTGCTCTGTCATCTACAATAAAACTGATTAAAGGTTTTCCCTTCTAGATCTTTCAGATACACACTGTGTATGAACTTGCATGGTCTGAAGCAGAGCTCAGGAGAAGACTTGAGTTTTTTTAAGGGGAAAGAAGGGATTTTTTCACCTTACTGAAAACGCTCTAAGCTAAGAATCTCATTCAGACTTGGCATCTGTAATGGCTGCAGTGAATGAAGCAGGAGCCACACCAAGGACCAAACTGGTGGTTGTCCCATAGAGTTACTTTGCTCGTTCCCTGTTGCCTCACAGTGGTGTTTTTTCAGGGGAAATGAAATTTGGAGCGTTATGACATTAGGAATATATATTAAGAGAACCAAAGACTGTTGGGTTGTAAATCAGTAGGTAATAGAGTATGCACGTATATTACTTTTGTACCAACTAATAGTGAGGCGTTTCTCTATGATTTATATACTAGAGAGTTTATTATTTCTTGAAATATGAAAACTGGTACATTTTCAAGTGAGCATTTGATCCTGCTGTTCTAAACCAGTTGTAATGATCAGTTTCAGTGCAGGATTGCATAAATTGGATCGTTGGAATAAACCTTAAAAATCCAAGCTTGTTGCCTGCCCCTGAGCTGACTGTTAGCCGCAGATACAAATGGTGAGTAGATGTTTTCTTTCGTTTGTAGTGGCAGGACCGAGACTTCCCTTGCTGTCTGGTCACAGCAGAGAGATTCTGCTGAGCGACGTTTCACTTCATTCTTCTTACTGCCCTTTCTCTCTGTTTATTCACATGGAAAAGTGCCTCCTTCAAGTGTGCAGAATAGCCAGATGCACAGCTTCCCTTCAACCCTTTGCCATTTTGCAGCCAGGGAGGTAGCAAGCAGCCGCTTGCAGAAACAGCTCTGAAGAGGTTCTTGAGATGTGTTGCTCTAGCAAAAGGGCTGCTGTAAAAATAAAGGCTCGCTGCAAAGCCACAAGGCCAATGTAAAGAGGGACTTGAGAGAACCCAGAATGTAAACCAACCTGAACCAAAATAAACAATGTGATAAGAGACAAGTAACTTGGAATTTTTAGTAAGGGCCATAGCTTTAGTAGGAGCAGGCATCTCTAGCACTACAGAACAGAAAGGAGATTTAATTACATTTCAAACAATTTCTATTAATGTCTGTTAAAAATCATTTTGATTCTTACATATTATGCTTTTACTGCTGTTCTTATTCCCTCTCTACATAGACCTTTTTGGCAAATTTCTATTATCAGACAGTTTGCTCATCAAATGACATCTCAAATGGCAATTTTCCATTTCTTCTAAAAAAATCTTTTGAGCTACCTTCTACTTAGAATAAATAATCACCATTTAGAAGAACAAGAAAATTCAAATATAAACATGCAATTGATTTTGAAATGTTGGCTGTGCATTATTTCAAGCATTTGAAATTTAGGACTGGACAGTCATTTAATTATTTTTTATCATTTGCTATCCTTTTTCTGCTTTCTTCCAGTAAAATTCATGAAGGCTTTTTGTTTGGTTTCAATTCATAAGCTTCATATGTGCATAGAATATGTATATTGAATTCCCAATGCTATCTAATATTGGAAAGAGATTATTAAGTGAGATAAAGTGGGTGGGGGAATGCCCACGTATTTCATAAGGTTTTGATACTAAGTAAAAAGGAAGATAGTGCATGTTGGAGTATGACTCTTACATGGCTCCTGTACGAACCCGAGCGGATGGCATCACATTTGTTGAATTGAATTGATGCAGAACACTAAAAATACTCTCCTCTCTGTTGAACTTAACAATTATGTCTCCTATCTGGCATCTATAGCAGCCTTAACCAATGTATTTAGATCAACAATGAGGGCAATGAAAGATCTGCTTTATATTTAGAGCTAGTTATATTTAATTTGTTGGTGCGAGGATCTCAGCTCATAATTGAGGTGACACGGGTGACTTCTCACAGAATTGTCCGTCACTCTGTCGCCTTGACCTCACTGACATTTTCTTTCACATCCCCATCTCCTGCTACACTCACTGAAATGTTTCCTTTCAATGTGGCTTTCTTAACTTGCATAGCAGAGGAAAGTGTTGGGTGACGGTACCGGCACCAAGCTGACGGTACCTGCACCAAGCCGTGGTCATTCAGAGCAAACAGAAGTTAATTAGCTGTGCTATAAAGCAGGACTTACTCTTTTATACCCCCATAACACAAACATCGTTCCTCTGGTAGATAAACACATTCAGACTACCTTGGGAGCACAGACAGCACTAGATTTTACCAAAGGAGCATATCCTCGTTGCCCTGCTTTGCAGGATGCTTCTCACTTTCACAAAGTTCAGCCAAACTCCTCCTCATCTTCTGACAGCTCTAGTGGTTCCAAATCAAATCACTTCTTATCTCCTTCCGTTCGTCTAATTCTACTTTTCTCCTTCTACTGACACACTCGTTTTGGCAGAGGAGCACACACTGCCAGTTTGCCATCTGGTACTCTCTTCTTGTACGACATCACTTTACTGAAGAGACTTTCCATCGCACTTCAGAAACTTGTTTCATCCTCACCCGTCTCCTACAGGATTTGTCCACTCATCCCTTAATTTTCTTCTGCTGGACTCTTGAGGACACTGACCTACAATATTTTATGAAAGTGCTGAACATACCACATTTATTTTGTCATACTTGCACTTTGGTGAAAATCTATGACAGATTTTCTAAAAATGAAAATAATTTAAATTTGCTTAACATGTATATTCTGCCTGTCCTTGTAAAATGTAAAGATTCCTGCAGAATAACAGTCAGAACTGGATGCATGCTCCAATTGCAGATCCATGCGGTAGAAAATTGTGTGTCTTTCTGTTCAGTGTCTAAATACAAATATTTAAACATTTATAATTACTTAGTTTAGCTTTAAGGAAAAGATCCAAAGCTGTAAGAAAAAGTGTTCTAATCAACAAGGTGGTCCTAATTTAATGTCTGCTATTTCAGCAGCCATGGGATAAAGCTCTGCCAATAAATATTTACTATCAAGTTACTTTTAGAAATGTATTTTTAGTCTGAATTTTTCTTACTCTTTAATGAGCACTTAAATAAAAGAAGCACATAACATTAACTTCTGCTCTGTTACATTTAGGGAATGAATTAAAAAGGGAAGTATAAAACAGAACAGAAATGTCCCTATTATATAGAATTTGCTGGCCCATTAGATATAATTTGTTTAAGTCTTTTGAGACCGATTTACAGGTCTAACAGACCTGACTTCGGTAACTATGTAGCTTAGAAAATACATTATTCTGTTCTAGTTTTTATTCACTAATATGCTTTAAAACTTTCTACAAAATGGCTTGTCTAAACTATTTTTAAAAGAGCTTACATTCTGATACCAAAAGTCTAGTTAAATATGACAGGGAAAATGGAGAAATCTGGAGGCACATTCTTAACTGCTAATCGCTCGCTCTCTGCTCCGTGTCACTGTACAGCTTCGGTGCCCTATACGGGGGGCGAATTTGAAGGAAAGATTATTATCGTATCTCCATCCACACGAATTCACAGGATTCCTAGTGTGAATGAAGAAAGAAAATAGTCAAGCCAAATTCTCCTTGTGTTCTAAGTCTTGAAGATAAAACAAATGCTGCTGAACATACGGTTTTAAGGCCAAATCCAAAAAAAGGATTTAGCAGTGAGGCAGACTTCAGTGCCTAAGTCCAAAACTGCACTACCAAAATACCGTCAGCTCAACTGTGTGGAAGTAATGAAAATGTACCGGCCGTCCCCTCTTTGCTCAGAAATCTCACTGTTTTTCAGCTTCTCTCTGTGCCCAGCTGCCTCAGCCCGACTGCGAGATGTCTGGCTCTCGCTGGGAGCCAGAAAGGAAGAGGAACGGCACGTCGATCCTCGGAGCACATCCTCCCACGCGCTGGCAGGCCCTGGTCCCCACAGGATCCGATTGCAGAAACTCTTTTTTTTCCCTTTTTTTTTTTTTCTTTCTAAATGTTGCTGATGGAAGAGATGGTCGTGGCTCTGTCTTCTCTGTAACCTGTAGCCAGGCCTTTGGAGAAGTCGAGCCAAGAAGCAGGTAACCCAGCTTGTTCTTATCTTCCTGGAGGCCACTGCCGCGTTGCCCAGCTCTGGGAGGAGCAGTCAGAGCAGCGGGTTGTGGACCAGCCTGGGGAGGCCGATTCCCTAAAGCTTTTGTTGGGGTTGTACCACTGTGTGGGAATTGGTGCAAGATGTATTGCACTAGGGGTTAAAAAAGAAAAGGACTGTGACTGCGGCTTCATCTGAACCATGTGTCCTGAACCAGAAAGTCCTGCAGGCTGGACTCTACTTTTTTCTAAGAACAAGAACTTTCTGATGTTAAAGCTGTGGTGTTAAATGCATCAACATGGACTCCAGGACGTTCTCTTGAAGATGTGAAGTCGCAGAGTCGCTTTGCTTTCTAATCTTTCTACTTTTGGTCCCATGACTCCTCCATTGGACAGGGGAAAGCAGAGAAAGTCCTCGCACCGCCAGGCCTGCGGTACAGTGCTGAGGGCACCTCCTTGTGAAGGGTGCTGCGAGCTCCCTCTGGCCTTGGAGGGCATCAACATCTCTGGGGGGAGGTTGCTAATGGGGAGAAAGATCTGATTAATTATCAAATTTAGGTTCTGATTTGGAAAGCATTGGAAGGGATGTACATTTAAAAGAAATTCAGCCTAGGGATTTTTGATTCTTTTGGTATTCTCACTAGTTTCTTAGAGAATCCAATAGGGATTTTCTTTAAAATGCTCTTGCAGTGGTAGTGATTGATTTCCTGTCAAATTTATGGATTGTACAGTGGCAGTAGGAAGACATTTCTCCCAGAGGATGACATTTGTTATTGGAAGATCAGGGTTTGTTGGACTTCTGTTCAAAGAAGAAACAGAAATTGGGATAACTGCTGAGTAACTTCCAGGTGGCAACGTGCTGACCTTCCAACATCTGTATGCCGCACTTTTTCTCCTTGAGGACAAGATTATGCCTCTGTCACTCACTGGGCAGCAGTTCTTCGTATCTGTGAGGTGACTTACAAGATAAGGGAGTATTAAGATGTCAGTGTTTGAAACAAAAACACTTGTTTATAGTAGATCCACATCATACACCTCTGGTTATATAAAGGTGTTGATCCCTTCTTCTGCATTAGCAAAGGCTGCTGTTTCTTTCATTGGATTTGGAGAACTGCATTTGTAGTCCATGACTCAGGTACTCAGTGGTCTAGAAAACCAACTTCCTATTTTTATGTTGTCACCTTCAGGAAGCAATGTGCCCCTGAATCAAAGTGCTGTACTCTACTCAGAAGCCAATTCGCCTCAGCTCTCTGAAGAACTTTTTTGTACTTTTGAAGTGGCAAAAGTCATCATTTGAACCTCACATCAGCAGTAATCCTGATTTTAGAGATTCCGTTTCCTAATTGTGGGATCGCAGCTCCGTAACCTTTGATGAATTTGTGCTGATTTGGCATTGGTGTCATAAATGTTCATGCTCAGGAAAAGTTTTATTAGGTTTCCATTCCACTAGGAGAAACCTTCGTAAGGAATTCCGTGCCAAATATTAGCCTGATATTAAATGAAATAATAAAAAAATTCTCTTCAGAAGTGACTTATGTTACCGTAGGTGTGTGTGTGCAAGGACTTGATGGTCCTTTCCAGCAGATCCAGCTGCAGGACATTAAAAACAGTACAGTGAAAATGGCAAGATTGCTTAATCCAAGACAGAAACCAGACAAAACCAAACCAAATAAAAATGAAATTAGATATTTTGCACTGTACTTAAATTGGTTTTGCACCAAGTAACTGATGTTCATTTTGTCAGTCAGTCAAGCTTTGTCATGAGCCTGTAACATTTCTGCCCACGAGAGACAGTGTTTTATTACTGCAGGGCTGGATTCCTTCAAGGCTTCAGGACCTTGTGTCGCAGTAAATGAGAGAATGTCCATTGACTTCAGCTGGAACGGGATCAAGCCCTTTAAACATGCAATGAAATGGCTTTCTAAAGCCTATGAACTTGAGCCCGGTATTTATCAAGTCTGTGTCATGTTCTATGTTGAAATCGGGCAACAATTGTGTTTTCACACAGCTTTGGCAAGAAACCAAAAGAGACTTGGGGACTTCAACCAACTTTCTCATGGAGCGAAACTGGAGGAAATATTTTTACAACACCCCGCAGGGAGAAACTTGGTAGCTTGCTACCCCATTGTCTTCCAGCAGCTTTGGAAGGCAGCAGGGTTCTTTGCTGTGGTGCTCGGCCCTACAGAGGCTCTTCTCTCCCTTTATTTGCAGTTAGTATTTTCACCAGTATTTATGGGTGGGAAGACCCTTCAGTTCTTCAGCAGCAGCATTGTAACAAATCTATCAGGCCGAGCCACTGCTCCTCTGTCAGCTTTTGTACTTGGGTAGTGAAATATCCCAGTAAACCCAGAGGTTTTGTTGGTGGAAACATGCGATAGCTTTCTTAGCACCAGTGGAATGAATTGTAGAGTCTCATTTACTGTAAATACAATTTTTCAGAGACTGGCCTTGGATAAATTTAGGCTGCAGAAATGAAATGAAATGAAAAAGGAATGGGAAAACTGGTATTTTCCCTGGTGTTTGCTTGATGTTAAATGTCCCATTAAAATGCTGAGACTTAGAAGCTGAACCTAATGGACAGTAATCATATATAATCCATCCCCACAAGATAATCTCTTTATTCACATGATTATCATAGTCATATGCAAGTTTATCCACTGAAATCACTACAATCAAGATAATGTAAGTATTTCTTTTCATTTCAAAATGTGCATCTCAGCTTTGTCTCCATTTGCTTTTGCCAAACACTGAGACATTTACCTAACATCTGAAAGCTTATATCTTCTGATTGGGCTTATCATTAAACCTGTTTCTTGTTTGTTTGGATGTTATCTTCTGCAGGATTGATAAAGCATTCAAAGTCTATGCAGAATATATAATACAATAACAAGCCTTTTAATCTGTCAGCAGTCAGTCAAGTGCTAGCCTGCGTGTAGATATTTGCAAGTTTTGTAAACTTTGAGGTATCATCTGTGCAGAGTCTGAGAGAGGACAGAGCCAGCTTCTAGGACAAACTAAGACATTCCTTACATTTTTTAGACTTATATTATTTTCTGTCACTGCCTCTGAGTTTTGCAACAACAGCAGTGGAAGGGAAAGTGTGGGAACACCAGCAGCAATGTTGTCTGAATACTTTCAAACCGCCTGCAGGCAAATTCTATTAATTAAAAGAAATAGGAAGCTCTGTGGGTCTCTACTTCCATGGGAGTTTCAATGTGTGTGGGGTAGAGGGTTTAGCGTGCCGTGCGTGCACGTTGTGCTGTTTGCAGGCCTGGTTTTGGGGTTGGCCACAGGCCAGGACTCCTTTGATTTCCCCACATCGGTTTGCAGCCATGGCACAGCCTCGGCTCCGGTTTACATTTTGCCTTCCCACTTTCCTGCGTGGTTTTGGGGGAGTGCGAGGCCGTGCCCCGCGCAGGTGCTTGGTGCCCTCAGAGGTGCTGCCACCCTCCCAGAGTCGCCTGCCCTTTGAGATGGAGATTTTCAGCCCTGACGCTGGTTTCTCAAGACTCCCCAAGAGCAGGAAACCCTCTGCTGTGTCTGTCTTCCTATCAACAACAGATAGCAGCGGGCTTATCGCCGCAGCTTTTAATCGTGAGATGAGGATCTTTCACAGAGCTCAAGTGCAGCCGCGGTGGGGAGCAGAGCTGTGTGTGGGCCTCCCCGAGATCAGGGAGTCACCGATCCCAGAGTCATCGGCTCTGGGAACTGACAGCTTCTTCTTCCTCTCTTGGGGCTCACCTGGGGTTCGCTGTGTTATCGGGGACAGGATGGGACGGGACAGGATGGGACGGGAAGGGGTGGGAGGCCTGCTGCCCTCCACTCCCCTCCTGCGGCTCCAGCAGGCACCAGAAGCTCCAGAGAAGGGATTTTTATAGACTACGTTGTCAATGTGCTCCTAAAATTTGGCTATCCCTTTCCTGCCATATGTCCCTGGCAACTTCCTTCAGCTGAAGCGAGCCCCCCTGACAGCCAGCACAGAAGCTGTCAATCACCACCACATCCATCCAGTCACTTGACAGGCCCCGGGGACCACCTGCTCCTCCGTGACTTCTTCCCCGCATCCCCCTGCTCCCGTCACACACCTGCCCCTTCCCGGATCCCTGGCTGCTGCTATTTTTCTGTACTATCCTTTTTCTCCCAGGACATTCACCTAGGAAAAAAAAAAAAAATCAAAATATAAGCGCGGCCTGCAAATGGTAATGGTGGACATGAAGGAAAACCGCTTACGGAATTTGTAGTTCTTATTGCTCTTACTGGCGTAACTTCCATGCGCTTTGGGAGGCAAACCCTGTCATTTCTCGTGTCTCTCACTGGTTCTGAAGTTGCTTGCAACTCATATCTGAAATTCGATTGTAAGACTTTGTGGCAGTCTGTGTGTTTGTGACCTCCCGGAGTTTGCACAAGGATCCTGCTGTTCCTCAGAGTCTTTAAGAGTTATTGTAATGAACAGCAAAACTTCAGATGTAAAATACCATGAAGTGAGAAATATTTCTGCAAGTGACTATTACTACTTTCACTTTAGTTAATACCGAATTTATTATACATATTGGACTTTATCTCAGTGCCTGAGTCATTGGTTTCACTGAAATCAAAGCAAAGCTACCTCTGAAGAGAGAAATGGCTCATCTCAGGGGTGGCTTCAGAGCTGAAGTTTCACTTGGGTGATGAGATCTGATTCAGCAACACTGGTTTGTGTTTCTTTTTTTTTTTTTTTTTTAAACAGAGGTAAAAAACTGCCAAATAGCAAGCAGATTTGCTGCAACACAAGGGTAAAACACCTCTTGCTCAGAACTTATCATGTGAAATCCTCCTTTAATCGTTGCACCTTTGTGTTTGAATGTCAGCCTGCACCAGAGTCATACTGAAACCAGTGCATGAAGATATGCCCACTTACAGGATCAGGCCTGTGCTGTCCTGCTGCAGACATCATAGCTCTTCCCTGTACATTCAAGATTTAGTTTTAAGTTTTTTTCCTTTAGTCACTTTGCTAAATGAGTGCAGGCAATAAGGAGCAAGCACATCAGCTATCTAACTTTTCAGATTTGGACGTCCAGCTGAGGTTGGTCAGATTTGTATCTGGAGGCTGAACTTGGCTGTTAATTAAAATGCCAGCCTGGTGTTCCCTGTGTGGAGCAGCTCCTGGCGGGTGGCAGGTAAGCATCAGAGCTGCTGCAGTAGAAGCAGTGGGGACGAGCAGCTGGAATAAGAGGAGAGGAACACAACCGTCCCTTTCTGGTGGTGCTCATAGATCAGCTAAGATGTCTAGAAAACCACTTGTGAAGCAAGAAAATAAGCCAAAAGGCTTAGTCTCAACAGATGCAATACCCCTTTGGGATCTAGTCCATAGATTGCCACCTCACAGAAATTCTTAAACACTGCAAATTTTTCTTCATATGTGTAAGTACCTCACTATGATTATCTCGAGAACAGAATTCAGATTACAAATGTTATGTGGGGAAAATGTGGAATTTCCATATGAGAAAAAGCTATAGCATCCCTGAAAAATCTCACAAAGACTGAAAACACCTTTATTCAGATTTCTGTATTTACTAGAAGTCTGCAAGTTTAATCTATCACTAGATATCTTCTAGTACATTTGCCTTTCAGGTTACCAATTGTCTTTGTCTTTATTCTGATAGCATTACTTTGCCTTTTCCCTTTCCATCCAGAGATGATCTTGTGGTTTCTTTTTCAGGCATAGTGTCCTGCTGCAACTGTGTTTTTTCGTTCTTTTGTGGGTAATAAATCTTTCTGGGAAGAAGTGCAAATTATTGAGGATATTTCAACCTGAGTCTAAAATTTGATTGGGAAACACTATTTTGATTTACTGTTAAGTGGAAAAATGTCCAATGTAATTTCAAAGGTCTTAAATCTTTAGATTGTAATTAGGATTCCTCTTTTTTGTGCTGTAATATATTTTCCTTGGCCTTGTTTAAAGTTGCTTCCCTGATCAGCAATCAGATGAAAGTGAAAAAACGTTATCAGAAGCAACTGCAGTATAACTGACACATATCTACACCTTTTTTGAGGTGCATTACCTTGCTTAATTTTTGAAAACATCAAACACAGAATAAAGTGTAGCATTGATTAGATGGGTTTAAGGAGAAAATTAAGACTGAGAATTATACTAGGATTAAAGGTCTTGAGCACAAATAGTTACTTAGGAAATAAGGTGTCCCATTTCTTCTTCCCAATTGTATTTTTGATCATTTTATGAAAAAATAATAAAACTTCTCTATTTTTTCCTCTTTAAAATTCTCCACATTTACACTTTATGTAAGAATGACGTACTCTACCTAAACATTTTTACCAGCATAAAAAAGCATATGAACTTTACTCTTTTCTCTCTTATTTTAATAATAGTTTGGTTTTTATTGATGCAAGGTAGGGGGGAACCTCAGCAGTCCTCCAAAGCACTGTTATTTTCTTCTGTCGATTCTCTCGGAGCAAGGCATGACCATAGCCCTAAGCCAGTTGCTGCGGTATTTCCCTGACATTTTGCTTTCCCATGTGATGCACTGCCATTCCTCTGTCTTTGGGCATGGTGAACCCAGGGTCCCGTACCCTAAACATTCATGAGAAGATCCTAAGTGATCCTGCGTTATCTCCTTAGCCTGGGGCACACGGCCGGCTGGCTCCTTAGGACAGCTTTCAGGATCCGCTGGAGTCATTCTGGGTCATGGCAAGATTAGGAATGGTTTGTCATGAGGTCTCCCTGGTGCCACGAATCATCCCTTTGAGAAGTGGGAAAAGGCAGCTCCGCATGACCTATGATGCCAAATTTATTTATTTATTTTAATATTAAGTACAACGCTATGCTGAACGGATAATAATGGCCTTATTGTAACTCGCTTGGTCTGTTTATGTGTCATGTAGTCTGTGCGTATTACAAGCGAATGCCTTGGCCCAGTAGAGTTCATGTTTTGCCATTTACTTTGCCAGGGCCGTAGTCTTGTCCTGGTTTTACTTGTTTTTATCTATCATGACCTACTTTTTACTGTGTAGACCCAGTATGTATGAAGGAGAGCGGAGTTAAGATTCAGTTCTGACTCAGGCAGCCAGAAGTAAAAATTAGCTGTAAAAACTGGCTGCCAAATCTTTGTTGTTTAGTAATGCGTGACTTGGAAGGAATCCAGAACTGGAGTTAAGTTTGCACAGCTCGTATATATATATAAAAAAAAATCAACAAAAAACTACTTCTTTACTTACAGCGTGATTTGATTTCATCTGGAAATTACCAAGATACCATAAATATGAGAACCTGCAGCACCAACTTTTCAGAGCCACTTTTCAGAGGAGAGCTGCTCTTAAGGGAAACTTGATATTCTAGCAGTAGAAACTGGTTTAGATTTATATTTAGTGACTTGCATACTTACTTGGTGATTAGACTCTTTTCCATTTTCTGGCATGGGTGAAATGGTATGTTAAGACAGGATATAATCCTTTCACACTCTGCAGGCAATGTCACAGTATGATGTTGGCACTGCGTTAGGCTTCCTTAACCCTAGAACATGTTGCATATTCACTCTTGGCAGTATTTGAGAGGCTACAGGCAGTAACCCAGAAGTAATCTTATTACCTACAACCAACTGTATCTACATGGAATGGGGTGCTGACTACTGAGTGAAACGCAGTTACAGTCATTTGAGTTTCAATTAAAAACTGTCGGTTCAGTCATTTTTGTGAGTCTGAAGCAGATTTCTTCAGCCTCCTTCTGGAACTGACAGTCTCATTGAGAATTTTCTGAAATAACAAACGCAGACTGCTGGGGTTCCTTCAAGACAACGATTGCATTTTAAATGCACATTGCATCATGTTTATGTAAACAAATGTGAAAAACGCTCTTATTTATCTAGTGTATGCCGTTGGAATTATTCCTACCAGCTTGGTCAAAATACTTTTATTTTTGAGAAAATATGCCTGCTTCCACCAGTATACCTTTGCTGTGAGATATTTCTGCAAGTTTATCTCCCTTCCCTCTTGCACAGCACAGCTCATCCAGTAGCACTCTATAAATGCAGACTAATAACTTGGCGATAGAGACAGGAATCAAACATTTTCAGGGAATAATAGCTTCCTCTTGCTAAAAAGAAAAAGAAGAAAAAAGAAAAAAAGAAAAAAGAAAAAAGAAAAAGGAAAAAAGAAAAAAGAAAAGAGAAAAAAGAAAAAAAAGAAAAGAGAAAAGAGAAAAGAGAAAAGAGAAAAGAGAAAAGAGAAAAAAAAAAAGAAAAAAGAAAAAAGAAAAAAGAAAAAAGAAAAAAGAAAAAAGAAAAAAGAAAAAAGAAAAAAGAAAAAAGAAAAAAAATCCTTGGAAAAACAGAACACTTTATCAGCAATAGACACTGAAGCAAAATAGATACATTTCTGTACAAAAGAAGTGGAGTTTTTCTGTTGCACAATTCTATTCAGATATCTTCATTTCTAAGCTAGAAAAATAATCTGGAAAGTAGATGTGAACATTGCGGCTGGTGGACCTCAACGCTATTGAGTAACATTGGGCAGCTACTGTGCAAGACTGATTGTGAGAAACAAATATTACATTTTGGGTTGTTATAAGGGTGTGTAACAGTGATAAGGAGCAAGGAACGGGTAAGATGCTGCTGGAAGAAGCTGACATTTAACAGCAGCTCCAAAGCTGAGCTCTTGCTCTTGCAGGAGGAGGGGAGCCCAGGCTGGGCAGTTCAGACTCGGTATACTTGGATGAAGTTCAGAGGAATTTTATAGGGGGGAAAAAAGAAAAGGAAACAAAATTTGTTCTGAATTTTGTGTGAAAGAGGAAATCCAACAGATTCCTCTGTGCTGCCTAACAAGAATATGAACTGTGCCCTAAATGAATTTGGTGGGGACTTCATTAGTAATGCCTAAAAATTGTGAGAGGGAAACTGAAACTTTTCTTTCTGCTACATACCCAAAGCTGAAAAAGAGAGTCCAAATATTTATTATTCTTGCAGGACAGGACAGGATTTAATCCTCACCCTGATTCCTGCCGCTGCAGGTAGGGAAGCTGTTGAACTGCTGCCACTAAAGACTTGTTTGTTACCAGCCAAAGCAGTGACAGAGAGAGTCCTTTCGCTCCCTTAACTCTGCGGATTAATTGTTTATCATAAATCTCCACTGGCACTAACTCAGGGTATATCTGGCTGGTACGTGGGTTTTGTAACAAGTTCTGTGGGAGGCAATGTCAAACGTCTTATCACTACTATTTCAAAGCACTTAGGTGCAGTCATCACTTCTAGCAACTTAATCAAAGTCATATTTGAACTATTTTTGCTGCCCAAAACTATTCAAGTCCACTCTTTACTGTTATGTTTAATGAATCAGTAAACGAAGGGAACTGGTCAAACTTTACATTCATTATGAGTCACTGCGATTTTTAGATATTTGCTAGCACATTTTGCAAGGTTTCTGTTGTTTTAATTAACCACAGAAAAGCAAAGTGTAACTGCTTGAGCCATAGGGAAGGATCTCAGTGACGTATCTGTTCAAGAATGGTAGAAAGAAGACAAAAGACATTTCTAGACTTTTGGCTCTTCTTGGGCTTTTCTTCTGATGTCAGTACCGACAATGAAAGCTATAAATCATGTCACAGTTTTTTTATGATCCTTAACCACATCCATGAGACCAGTGTGCTATTCACGTCAATAAATAACCATAGTTCAGATTAACTGAAATGGGTAATATGATTCGAAATTCTAGTTTATTTGTTTATGGAAAAGCGCATTCTTTGACATGCTTGTGATGTTTAAAGTTTTCATTTATTTTTTAATCCAGTGTAGTGTGGCAAGAGTAGGCTATATGGTTTTAATATTTGAATAAGCAAGTTTCATGTGTGGTGGTAACATAGACTTGCTATTTCCTTAGTGAGATGCTAGGAGAGAGTTTTTATTCTTTATAGGGCCACATGATAGGCACTGTGTCTGCTCGTGGCAGTACAAGGGAATAGCTGTAAGTGAGATCCAGCTCGTTTGCAACTGAGTTACAGCTCGCAGTCCTGGATCTGCTTATTGGTGGTGCATACGTATAATCAGATCAGTAACTACACAGAAACTGGGAAGGTGAAGTGGTTAAATTCCTGATGTTTTGTATCCTGCTTATAAATAACTTTCTGTTCCTCCCCCGAATCATGAAAATCAACAAAAATCCCTTCTCTCCAGAACCTGTGCACAAAGGTACCGATTATTTCCAGCAGCAGATCTTTTTAGAGACTTTGTGTCTCTGGGCCCAAATAAGCTGTGATTTTGCGCGTATTTTTCATTGTCAATACCATGGCAGATCAGAAGTGCAGGAAGCCTAAATGGTAATTTTGGAGATGGGATTTCTGGAGGTTGGTGCCCAAACCAGAGCAAGATTAATGGGAGGGTTTGCGGAGCGTGTCAGTTTGCTTCAGTTCTCAGCCATTTGACTACCTTCTGTTCCCAATGTACAGGTTTTTCTAGGCCAAATATATCCAGGGAGTTCAGTTGTGCAACTGCTGGAAGGTCCAGATAGAAACAGGGAAGTTTGGTGATATAAATAACTGCCAGTGGCATTACTGCAGCGTCAACACGCCGAGTAACCTACATCTCGGTACAACGCGATGTGGCAACTGGCGGCCAGTTCACTTCAGTATCCAGCCTTGAACGTTTTCCCTTTTCACTTCAAAGTTTACTTTGGTTCGGTTTCAACGTTTTGGGCGCGCTACCTGTTAGGAAACCTGTGCTTCCAGCGCTGCGGCGGGGCCTCGCGAGGGGTTTCAGCTCTGATGAGCAAACGCCTCGGGGCCTGTTTGGAAAGGCCTTGGGGGTGACCGCAGTGACCTTCCCCCTACCGGCGTCTGTCCGTGTGGGGCCAGATGTGAGCAGGATTTGCGCAGGGTATCGGTGCTGAGGGGTTCGTTTGTTGTGTCAGAACACAGCCTGGGAGGGAGGGGGAGAGCCCAAAAACAAGGCTGGAAAACTCAGACGAGTTCAGGAACATATTTCTCCCCCTCGGAGGACGCAGCTTGGAAGAAAGCTCTCCCTGGGCTCTCACACTTGTTTGCCAGATGTGGTTTTCCCGTCTTTTAGAGCGCTAATTGTGTCCCAACTGGCGCGTTTTATGGCTTTGCCTATACCTGTAGCAAAACAATTAAGAATTCAATTGTGCCCCCGGAGAGAGGGAAGTGACAGAGGCGGGGAGGAGTGTGGTGGCCCCGGGGAAGCGGCGGGATGCATTCCGCCCTTACAAACCGCCCTGCATCCCCAGCGCTAATACCTGCACAACACATGTTGTAAACACCCTTCCCAGACTCCCGGCACATGTTTCGCTGCTCAAAGGGCCCCTTTTAATACTGCTGGCATTGCTAATCTAAATCTGTTATGGGGAGGTGGATTATTGCCCTATGCTAGCGTGCACGAGCAGGGGTAAATTCCCTGCTAGCATCCAGGGCTTTTATCCTCATCCAGCATTTATCCTCATCTGGGAAACTGATTCATTCCTCCGTACGGATGCGGCAGATAATCGATACAATGACGATGCACATCGCAGATGCAGCTTCTCCAGCTGAAGCTGAAGGAGGTTTGCTGTGGCCGGTGCCATTCAGAGCTGCCCCCTTCCCAGGGGGCCCTGAAGGAAGGGGGGATCCCTTCACCTCCCTGCTTTCTTCCTCCAGTGCTGTGACTGTCACCACGTGTGTGCCATTCAGGCAGGAGTAACTGCATCGGGTATCTCCAAAGCCAGAACTGTGAGCTGCTACGCATCTAACCGAAGAACCAGAATGTGTTATAGATATGAAATAATAGAGACAGGGGCTTATAATACGTACATTCCTATAAGTCAAAGTACCTTTTGTCACCAGGAGCACCCCAAGATGCCTGGTAACGTAGCGATGCATTGCAGAAAAAGTTTACTTTGGTATCAAGTGAAACACTTAAGGAAGGTTGCTCTGAAAACTCACACGGCTGGTCAGTGAGTCTCTGACGCTCTCTGTCACATAGAAGACTCAAAATCTTAATTTACTTTTATTTGTAAGAAAAAAAGGAAAGTCCCGAAGCATGAATTTATGTTGGGTGGTTCACAATTTTGTGTGTTTGCTTTTAGTATCCATCAGCAGCGACGAGGATTTCTCAATACCATGTGTTACGTGGGATTGCATGGGCTTGGAATTACTCACACAGTCTTCAGGTCTGTTGGGCAGACAGTTACACGAACCAAATCCCAGAGCTCACTAAAACATGAGATAGTGCTGGAAAGACAGAAACAGTGTTAGCAGAGAAGCAAAGATAGTAATTTATATGGGAAGTGGAAAATTGCCCTTTGGATGCCTCAGCAATATTTTCTGGCTTAGGAAAAAAACAAAAAACAAAAAACAATTTCTGCTCCCTCCGACTGTCACCTGGCCCCACAGAGAAATGTTTTAATACATTTTTAAAATGAGAAAGCAAAAAAAAACCTGCTGTGCCCTGTTCTGTGTTGCATTATTAAAGAGGAGATGTTGGGTCATTACTAATGCAGTAAAGCACCTGGACCTTTGCACTTTGTTTAAACATGCATATCTTGGAGAGGAGATTACAGGAGGATAAAGTACAATATTTTTCAGACTTAAGTGAGCTCAGGTTGAAAAAACTGCATTAAAAAAATAAAAAAATGGAAAAGCCACTTACTCCACTTGCCGAATTTAAGTGGCGATGCTCGGTTTGTTAACCTTTGTTAAACCAAAGGTCTTTTCTGTGTTATCGAAGGGCACCAGTATGCAAGGGGAAGGGTGTTAGCTGCGAGGCATTGCACACTTTGCAGCCTCCCGGGCCAAGCCCACGCTTCTTGCTGAAATCCGCGGCTCGCCGGGAGCCTCCCGCTTCTTGGAAGCAGGGTCAGGAGTCGCTCTGGGGCTTCGGCGGCTCCTCCAGCTGCTCAAGCACAATTCCAGGCAGCGCTGGCTGACAGGGACTTACTGGCCGCAGCTGCCACGGGACTCAGCCAGCAGAAATGCAAAATATCTACAAAAAACTGCAGAAAACAGGACGGGCCCGGGCCCCTTGTGCTGGCCGCCGCAGCGAGAATAGGTCTCCTTGCTTTTGGGGCTCTGCTTCTCCGTCCATCTGAGACCCAAACACAAAAAGCCACTTGATCAAGGGTATTTTGCTGAAACTTTCAGGTTTTGCAGGGTAAACGCGCGTGCTGTACGATGCAATTAGTGGCGCTCTGTCCTACCCCCTCAGCACATCACGAAACGTCCATCGCGTTGCCGCGATTGAAATTCTGTGCTGAGACGTTCGCAGACAAATGGAAAAAGAGCGTGCTCACCCAGATGGATAAAAAGGCCTCTGGTAATGACAGACAAACTGTATTACAGGACAGGAATGTCATGCATGATCAGGTATTTCAGCTAGAGCATTTAGTGGTTTTTTTTTTTATTTTCCCTTCAACTCTTTTGGGAAGGTGGGTTCAGCAGCTCAAGAAAAGAGATGCCAGAGTTTCTGACAAGTTAATTAAGCTTTCACTTCTGAGTATTATATGTACAGTGAAGAAAAGAAACTTAATTGTCTTTGCAGAGCCTGACAAAAACCAAGAAAAATGCCTGCATATTTTCTCAGTTTTGTCTCTATTTTTGATACTTATTCAGTGTGAGCATTATACTTTCATGGGTTTAATTAAAAGCAAAGTTTTGGAAGCCTCTCAAATGTTAGTTTTGGTACATGGATGTATGCATTTAAAGAAATATTTATGTGAAATCTAAAGCCTGAAAGGAATGAGAGAGGCTTTAAAACAGATCAGCTGCCTCCCTTTATATCTTTTGTCCAGCTGCCCTCCACCTTCTGGTATTTAGGATAACTTCTGAAGAGGTGAGGAAGCTGCTTGGTCCACTTGGAGGGATTTATGAACAGCGAGTGTTCATATAAGTGCTAGGAACATCTCTTCCTTTGGTAATCCCAATATTCAACTTCGTGTTTCGACATATTCATTTTTTATTCCTTCCATGCAGTACGTAAGCAAATCAGAGGTTTCTAAACAGCTTCTTAACAGTTAGCGGAGGAATTTTTGGTTTTGCCTTCAGACATTTTGTCTTCTGCTGTGAAGGCTGGTGAAATACAGTTGCTGTAAAATCAGAGGTGGCATACAGAACTTGAATAAGGACTGATTATTCATTATTTTATGATAATTGAGTAATGCAAGAATTGAAATCATAAGGTAGCAAGTTAAAAAGAAGTAAAAGGAGCACTTACTAACAAGGTGGGATTGAACTGTGGCTCCCAAGGTGACAGGGTGGCCTTGGGAGTCAGGGGTTGTCCAAAGGGTTAGACAAAATTTGAGTGAGGAATTTATTTGTGGCTCTGAATGTGATGATTTAGGTATGAGAGCTTGCTGGGGAAGTCCCTGCACTGGCTGCTGCCCACGGCTGGCCCGACACACGAGGAGGGGATTGCCGTGCTCTTGCACTCATGGGTAAGGTGCGAATGGGTTGAACCTGTCATCACGTACAGCTGCTTTGGGGTCTCCCAACATTTGCAACAAAAGTGTTGGAAATTCTTCTTTGGAAGATGGAGTCGAAATGCCATGACATATTTACAGCTCATTGCAAGATGGGGGAATGCCAGTGACGGGTTGGTTAAGGGAGAAAAAAAGAATAACAAAATGGGAGCCCCAGGTTAGACAGAAGGGTTGCAGGCTATCCCAAGTAGGACGCAATTATTTAATTAATGACCTCCCTTAGTGGTGATCACAGGGCAGCTTCCATGAATGTAACGTTAAAGAGAAACTATGAACATTTATAAATGTATCCGGAGAGATTATTTTGTGGAAAGGGACTTTCTGTAGGTGTTTGAAGGGGGGAAGAAATAAACTATTGTTTTTCCATGCAAAATTGGGATTTTTTCCTGGTTGCTAGCAAGATCTTCCTTATGTACAAAGTATTTACACTGCTCTGCACTTGAAGAGTTTTTCCTGGAAACCCCTGTTGGAGCTGGTACATTAAATAGTATTTCCATCTCTGACTCAAAACTTACTGGAAATCCAGTTATCAACCTTGAAGAGAGATAGAGATCTAGGACATGATGAGCAGAAATTTGGCTGAGCCCTGGAGAAGCAGAGGCTTACTTAAAGGAGCGTGTGTGTCAGCGGAGGTGCTTGAGGCAGGAGGAAGAGCTGACTATTTATTTATTTAATTACTCACCTTTGCCAAGCCTAGAAATCAGCTAGATTGTTAAACCGAATCCCAAAACAAGCTTTTTTTTTTTTTTTTTCCATTTTTTTTTTCCTCTCTATTTTTTTTTTTTCTTTAATTGCTAGAATAAAATATTTATCGAGCAGCTCCAGCCGTGGCAGGCTGCCTGGGCAGCGCAGGAGACCTCGCTTCTCCTCCCTGCAATCTCCTGTTTCAGGCACCACCTAACGGCATCGCTGCAAAATGCAGAGCAGCTGCCAGTTGTGCTGCTGCGGCCAGAAGAAAGCTGCAGAACTTAATAGATCAAATACCAGTCCAAAAATGTAATAGCCGGAGGGAGCTGGCCTTCGTTTTTATAGTATAATACAGCCCCAAATGCCCAGGATATTATGATTTCACCGTGGAAATGCATTATACTACAAAGTCACCATTCATAGCAGCAGACTCGGGGCTTGGCTCGAATGGTCTGCCTAATAGAAACGGGGAAGCCTTAACTGTTTAAAACTTCTACATAGCATTTGAAGGGAAGCACTGCACTTTTTATTTCTCCTCTTGTTGTTTTTTTTTTTTTTACATTTTTAGCGAGAGGGAGCGCAGAGCAGGAGCATTACTCCGCTTGGCTTCGCTGCTTCTTGAATGAGCTTTTTGCATCATTAAAGCATATCAGATGTGCTACTCCCATGCTACAGGCACAGCTACAGATAATTTGATAAGGCGAACATGCATAACTCAGGCTTGTATCAATAATTAATTTTTTTTAATACTGAGATTCTGGGGAGCCTGGGAACCTTGCTTTCCCAATAGCCCATCAGAGCGGCTGTCTAGCAGCCAAGGCTTCTAGTAAAACAAGTAGGCAAATGACCCGGCAGGAACGAGTCCTATCAGATTGATACGTTCTCCCAAATCATTTTGATTTCAGCACATCAGCATTTTTGAACAAAAGAGCATTTCATCAGAAACTCCTGGAACAGCCTTAGTTCTGACCTCGCTAATAGCTCTTCACGGTTCCAAAATGGCATTTCTTTACTCTCCTGTCACTTTTCCATCCTTCCCTCTGCCTCTCTGGTGCTTTTTGCTTGCTTCGTTTATGCTTTAGAGCACGGTCTTGCTGCTGCCAGATCTCATCATGTTGGTCAGAGCCTCAGCATATATGGGATTCTTCCCAAAGCCGCAGCCCCTGGATGCGTCAGGCTCTCTGGAACGAAAAAAGACATGTCCAGTCCTCATCAGCTCGAGAGTGAATCCGAAAATATCAAAACTAGACTTTACAAAGTATTGTTTTAAACTATCTCACACTTTTGGAGTTAGAGAAAGAGCTAGCTGTGGATTTTAAGTGTCTGAGGCTGGCACGGAGACCGGTGCTCTGATCTTTGTTGGTTTTGATATTGCCTAAAAACTCTGATGTTTAAATGGAGAAGGTGTAGGTGGCGTAAAACGTTTACGTGACACGTAAGGGCTGCTCTGGTACGTCTCAAGAGAATCGCAGAGCAGAAACTGCTGGGTTTGAATATTTCTTTGCTTTTTCTCTCTGCCTCCCCTTATACGTGTTGAAACGGACTCGATTTCTAATCTTATCATCTCTTCAGAAATTAAAGATCAATGGTGCTGCAGGTATTTGCTGTCTCTGAAATCTGCATGTGTTTCCAGTTATATCTCATTAGGAGGGGTATCGTAGCCTCAGATTAACCTTTGTTCTCCATAATTCTGCTATTGTGCAACCTTTAGTACTATGAATCAGAGATGCTGGACCATGAACTTGAAATTATATGTATTTAAAAAAAAAAAAAAAAAAGGTAAGTAATTAATTCCAGATGACAGCGAGTTTCCTGAGGAGACAGGGTGTGGGGACAGCTTGTTCATCCCCCACTTCTTTGTGCAGTTCCCAGCGTGAGTTATGGGCCAGCTGAGAAGTACAAGAAAGTAGGCCTTTTAAAAGGAAATTATAATCTCTCTCCCAAATCACACTCACATTAAATGCACAAAGAGCAGGGAGCGGAACCTGTTTTGTTACCCTCACGAAGGAAGCCCAGCATTGCACACCTTCTTGTTTGCTGTTTGCTGGAAAGTTTTACAAGGTGCTGCTGCGGTGGCACAAATCCAGTGGCTGCGCTGCTCCGGACCCTGCTCCTGGGCTTCTCCAGGGATGTAAGGGGATTAAATAAGACGATTATTTTATTTAACATGTGCAGCAGCTCTGTCTGTACTGTAAAATGGAGGCTGTCTGAGTTCCGGGTCCGAGAGTGGCTGCTCCTGTTGCGAGGCACGAACGGCACCGGCTGCCCCGGCTGCAGCAGGAGCCCTGCAGCACCTCTGGCGTGCGGGTGCCTGGAGGACACCAGCACCCACCCGGGGTCAGGCCAAAACATACGATGTTTCCTGAGGTTTCCAGCCTTCCAGCAGAAGTGGGTGGTGAGAGCGGTTGCTCTGGGGTGTAGCCAGAATTCAGCCCTGATCCCGCGCCTAAAGCGTGGTCAGATGCTAAAACCCTGCCGTGGGCTGCAGCGCACGCAGACCAGCTGATGGCCAGGAAACTGCCAACTTTGGGTTCGGATCTTAGTTACTTTTTATAAAGCACCATTTCCAGTTTGAAAAGTTTCTGAGCGTACACATTCTTTAAAAGGTATCCAAAACCAAACTGTTGAGGTTAAAATACAGGAACCATGGAGCTTTCCAGAAGAAGAGTACCTTTGTCGGTCCATGATTTTCCCTACATATTTATAAAAAGTAGAAACAAATCACTGTTAACATCTAATTACAAATGAGTTTTTAAATGAATGCAACAGGCATTACTTTTTTCCTGTGCAGCTGAAAACTTTGTAAACTGCCCTCTAAAGAAGTTGTGTTCAGGGAGGACAGAGCTACCTGAGCAAGGACGTTCATTCCTGTGGTTTTCTTGGAGCCTTTAATACTCTGTTTTCAGTCTCTCTGGCTGCAACCTATTTTTAAGAGGTTAAGTACTCATTAAGATAAGATGGAGCAAAAGATTGAACACATTGTAAAGGAACATTACCCATAAACTAATTTAGAGCTCAGTCACATGAAAGCCAAGCCCAGCTTTGCTCACACAGCACACGATAATGATATGTTTCGGGACTGCGGCTGAGAACAAATTTGACAGATCTGTGCACCATGCAATCACATTCGCTAATGTTAGTTTTAAAACACTAAAAATCAATCCCAGTTGGTAATATTTTTCCTGGGAAAGCTGAGAATGTCTCTCCCTATTGCCTGGAGATGGATAAGGGCACCCATTTGGTAGGAGCAAGGTGCACAGGGCTGCACGAGGTGGCCCCGTGATGACTGCCGTGTGCTCAGCAGGGCTGCTGGGGACCTGGGTGCTGGTCAGTGAGTGCTGCGAACAGTTGTGCACTTCTGCAGGCAGCTGCTGCAGGATTTGGTCATCTCTCCTGGATGCTCTCAGCTGGGGCACTTTGAGAAACCAACGCAGGCCACCAGATATGAATAGCGACGTGTAGCATCCATCATCTCAGCTTGGAGATCATACAAAAGTCACTCTGCAGCTCTCTCTGAGCTGAATCGTGCCTGATAATTTATCTCTAAATGGAGTTTATTTATGGTATTACATAGGTTTAAGGTGTTATAGGTGTTATTTGGTCATAGCTGGCCTGGGACAGACAAAATAGCTGCTCTTCCCCGTGCCTTCCTGTCTCACCAAAGGTGCCCGCTCCAGATCCTGCTTTCTTTCCTATTGATGGTAAGGTGTGTCTGGAAAAACATTCCCTTGGAGGGCGTTTAGAATTTGGAACATGCTTCCTCCGAGTCTGAATTTGATAATTTCTTGATATGCTGCAAGACATTTGTTTCAGGGGATTTTTGGAGCGGATCGTGAGATTGCTTCCCATAGTGATGAATGAACAGAGAGAAACTTCCATAGGTGTTTCACTGGCTGAGTTCCTGCTGGAATGATTGTTTCAGCACTTCTGGGATTTCATTACATTGTGTAAGTAGTCAAGGTGTTAGGAAAATTTGAGCCTGCGATAAGCACGTTCTTATCATTTTAAATCTTTGAAAGTGGTTTAGGTGTGAGGGTCTGAGACGCTGGAGTTACCAGCATCAGCTCTGGGGTAGCTGCCCGAATATATGCTGTTACTCTGTGGCAAAATAATTCAGATGAGAGCACTGAGCTCTCTCCCAGCACTTTGTAATCATCACGCGTTACGAATTCACACACTGACAGCTAAAACAGCTCAGCCAAATCGGGACAGCTGGTTATGTGTCCGACCCCTGCGATCCTCCCTCCTGTCTCTTAGTTCACTTCTTAAAATACAGGTTTACGTAACGGGTCACACTTTGCAGAAGTTCCTAAATCTTTATAACTTAGCGGAGAGTTCTGTAAACTTTCAGAATAACTACAGATAAGTTATGCAGATAGTATGGTTAAGAGATTCATCTGAACTCACACATTTATGTCCTACTCCTGCAATCGTACCGGGGGGAGTTTGCGCGCACGAGCAGACTCCGTGAATCATTGCGGTTGTTATTGCAGAACTGGGCCTTGGAGTTAATCAAGTTCTGAAAACATAATTTCTTTCCTTTTTGAAATATAGGAAACAAAATTCTCATCTTATGCTTTTCTATTTTGCTTCCAGTGTTCCAATTTTCTTTTATTCAAGTGAATTAATTTTGCTGGATAAATGCAACACCTCCTCTGGAATGCCAAGCAGAGGGGAATACTGCAGCACGTTTTAATCTTGAAAACAAAATAATTGCTTTAAAAATAGTCTTATATTTCTTCATTTTATGACGTGCTCCCTTTAGACTTGATAATCATCCTTTCTTGTACTTGAGATACCTTCCCTCCCCACACCCACTCTCTCCTATCCCCCTGAAAAATGGTAGAGAGACATCAGACAGCCTAATTTCCAGTACTGGCACAGGAGAAAGAGGCAGCCATAGGATTTGGGGGGAGAAGGTGTTTTTTTAAAATTTTTTCGTAAGCTCTTCAGAAGCTGTTTGCTATCTGGAACCTCATTTGGATACTCCCTCCTTTCATGCCCACAGGAACTGGCAAGTCCTAGAGCAAGCGGTGGGGAGGGAGCACGTGCGGGAGGTCAGCTGCCTGCGGCTTTGCCTCTGGTGCTTTACGAAAGGGCATTCTGGCTCAAAAAGAAACAAACCACCTCTATTCGCTTTGGGTGCAAAGGTGCAGGGAGCTGGGAGTTACGGGAGCGTGAGACACGCCAAAGATCTGATCAAATAATAAAAATTAGTTGTTTTGATTTCAGCAAAACTGACAGTTCGGAGCTAGATTGGCTCTCTGAAGCATACCTCAGTAATGACAAATGGTAAAAGCAGGTGGAAACAGATCTATCCAGCTGCTGCAGCCGAGGGGAAGTTGGAAGTAGCCTGAATCCAGCAGGTTTGTACATGTTACGTGGAAAGTGGTTGCTTGTTCAGCTCACAGCGTTGAACAGCCCCTATTTTCTTAATGCTCTTTTAATGAAAAATCAGATCTACGAGAACTTTCTCATTCCTTCTGTTTTCAGATTGCCTTTCAAGTGGTTCTTAGTTATCTGAGAGGTCACTGTAATGCCGGGCAATTCAGAAATATATGAGGCCCACTCAGAAAATCTGTGTGAGGAAGGTAAAGGCTTTTGTTTTGCTATGAATGACTGCTGCAAAGGGAGTTCATTCTTTACATTCTGTTCTTTGTTGTGGCTCTGCCAAGTTATGAGTAAACAAAACACTTAATGCACTTTTCTGTGTATGATTTGATGAGAATGACGTACAAAGTTTGAAGGGAAAGTTAAACCTTTCAGGGAGAATAAAAAACAAGCCTTAAAAGTGATGAATACTTGCCGAAATCCTGTGAAACAGCAGATTGTGCAACAGTTCTCGAAAGAAGATAAAAAGGGAGGGGGATAAGTAATGCTTCTGTATATTTGCTGTCTTAAGAAAGAGTTTAGGAATGAACTGTTCTCCAGCTGGGTGTGTAATCTCTTGTTAAGCAAATGCTTATTGTGTGTATTTTCAGCCAACTTTCAAGGAAAAATTTTCCGTCCTGTCCCAGAGCATCAAAACCCAAAAGAAGGATGAGGAAAGTACTGCAAAGGGTGGTTTTTGTCCACTGTAAATAATAGGGGAAAATTGAAAATAGTTTAGGTTAATTATCAGCTTTTTCAATTTCTACCTAGTTTCTGTCCTGTTCTTTCTTCCGATACAGAGTGCAGGGCACAGGGGGAAACTTTTCCCATGCACCTCTCACTGAGAGGCTCTGCAGAGCCAATTCACTTTTCTTCCTTGCAGCTGCAGGGGTGTGCAGGAAATCACCCCTAATCAGGGCTCCCAATGTGAATTTGGTGATGTAATTCATACTAAAATATTGCCGAACAATTTGCTTTCTCAAACTCGGACACCAAGACTTGTTATTTTGGAAGTCCAGATAATTTTCATGCTTCTTCATTTCTTTTCTCCAGTTTTCACCCCTCTCCATTTCTTACTGTTAGCAATAACCTGAAGGTTTCTCCTGAAAGTATTTTTGTGGATGGTTCCAATTATTAAGGATATTATAGATGCTTCCAGAATTTGAACTTCTTTTTTTTTTTTTTCCAAGTAGCTGGAGTCTGTTTTTCAAAGAGTGTGGCAACTAATATTTCATTCTTCATATAAGGAGTCTGAGTTTTTCAAGGAAAAAATCTGCTTTTTTCTTAGCAGAACTGTGGAAGCTACTGGGTTCTGAGTGCTTTAAGAAGTGTGGCTCCGAGGTCTAGTGATTGAAGAGAGCTTTAAATGTAGGAGATATTTCTCACATTGAAAGCCTGAACAGAGACCAGTTAGTATCACATCTAACCTTTGCTAAAACATCAATAATATTTTTCTGACACAATAAATACCGGCTAGGCATATACATCACTACAGGCTGGAGATTCCTGGAGAATTACTTCTGTTTTACTAAATTCAGAGGAGACAAGCAAAGGTGTAAACCAAGGAAACTGCTCTCAGAGCTGTGTTGAAGAAAAAGGTTGCTGTAGCTCGCAGGTTTTTAAGGTTCAGACTATGTGAACAAAAATCTGGTAAACCAGACGCAGAGTTTGGCCAGCCCTAGTAACTGCGGTGCAGAGCCTGGTCTGGAATTCCAGACACTTTTTTGGAGCAGCATCAGGAAACCAACTCTAAGAAAAAAGCTAAGGTTTCTCTCATGTTATTTGGAGATTATTCATACATATATGTTTGTGTTTGTTTGCTTGTTGTTTTTTTTTTCCAGTCCCTGTGCTTTACTTTTTTCAAGTGCACAAGTTTACAGAAAGGAGGGCCTCTCTGTTCAGTAGTGGAACCATGCATGTTGAACCTTTGGTAAAACATTTTAAAATCTCCTTTTGTAAAACAAGTTTGATGCCATTCTACTAAAGTACTTACAGTGGTACTTTGTGATAATTGAAGACATCGAGTTATATTGAGAGCTGGCCTTTCAAAGAAGTGTACGCATCTCCATTATTCAGGATGGCAAAAGAAATGCCAAGCAGACCATGCAGAGATTTTCCCTTCCAGCAGGATGGAGATGGCAATAAATTAAGCAAGCAGGGAGAACTTAAGAGTTGAACTGCATTAAAAAAAAAAATAAAAATCAGACAGCCCATCATGATGTCATCTTACTGGCTCCTTAGGAATTTCTTCGCCGTGTAGGTGTGACTTCAAGTTACAGAGAACTACTTCATAATAGGGGTGCCCTGCTTTTTTGGCTTGCTTGAATCTGTTCACAGACCCCAGTCAAACATCTCTGTGATGATTGCACAGAGGTCAGAGGGCAATGAAGAATAAGGAATAAGCTAAAGTTTATTTCTCAGATTTTTTGGGCAGGCCTCCTATGCTATTGAGCTTTGGATGGAGTCAAGCCAGCTTGGCACTTAGTGCCCTGGCAGGACATTAAAACAGCCTCTTGTAGAGGCCTTTTTTCTTTTCTAAGGAATGTTTCCTTCTCTCTAAGTGGTCTGAAACTATGCAGATTGCAAGTATCACCGCACAGTCATCTCAACTATTTATGAAGGGTGGTCACTTGCAGCAAAATTCAAGTTACTCCAAGTAGAGGGAAAAAACTAGGACACATCTATGGAATAGGGCACTTCGTGCATCTAAAATACAGTAGAGAAAGGCAAAGTTTTTGCAGAATAAACACTGTTAAACGTCAGCTATACATAAGCAGAGCTGAGGGAACAGAGCTGAGCAATTACAACACTTTGCAGAGTCAGAAAAGTAAATAGCAGACTCCTATGAGAACAGCCACGGTGATCCTAGTAGTTCTCAGAGAAAGAGCTATGAAACAACAACATAAAAAAAGCAAGAGGAGAGTTCAACGTCAAACTGGCAGACTCTACAGTGTCATCTGTAAAATGATATCATCTGCCAGAAAGCCTGCTGCCAATTCATACATTTTTCTGCATTCACAAGTTACAAGTGTGCAGCTGTGAGGCTATTGAATTTCATGACTGTACATTTGCAGCTTGTGAATTTGTCAGTAGGCATTTCCATCTTGATAATATTTGTGGAGAGCTGTGCAGTATGCACTGCCTTTCTATTAGATATGCTTAGCACAGTCTGCAAATGCTAATCAGAGGAGCTCTGCTGGACCGTAGGAAAAGTGTCTAAGATACACTGTTTTCTTACTGTTTTGCATTTATATTTCTTGGGTTTCCAGAGCTCTTAATCATGGCTGAAACCTCCTCGTGAAAAGTAGTTGAACGTATGTATACTGAAATAGGAGAATGTCATCCACTCACATTATCATTATGTTCCATTCTTTGCTTTTTTGCGTTTAGCTCAAAGGAAACCTCATCCCCCAGCATGCAATACCAGAATGCCAGGATCTTGGGCTGTTACACAATTTTTTTACCCTATTTTTTTTTTAATTTAAAGACGTTAAAAATACAGCAGTGACGAATTTTCCTGCACATAGACTTGTTTGCATTTGTAGAATGCAAGGAAGCATTTTTTTTTTTTTTTTTTTTGGTAAATGGAGGAAACAAAAATGTCTGTTTAAAGGGATTTGCTGAAGACCATGTAGAAAATCACATTCTTAGTAATGGCCTATAAACACAACTCTCTTAAAATGAGCATTCTGGAAATTTTGGAAAAAAATTGTGCCTTAGAGGCACAGTACTGGAGTAAAGGGGTATCTGTGTGGAAGAAGGGTAGCCCGAAGAAAAAAGTCTTTTTTGTTTAGCGGAGTTCACTTTGTAATATCTGGGCAGCACACTTTGCAGTGGGAACGCTGCCAAAAGCCTAGTTGTGTAGTAAATAAACATTGCAGGGAAAAGCTGGCTGAAAGAAGATGGCTAGCCAAGCAGGATCGTGAGCGTCTGCTTATTTATTTATTTATTCATTCATTTTAATTCTGTCCTTGCATATGACAGCTACATATTTATGTGGTCAGGAAACGTCAGGCTCACTCACAGAACAAAAATATAATTAAACAACACCCTGCTGTAGCCAAAATTTGGGCTGAGGAAGCACCCAAAGCGCCAAGAGAGAGCAGGAAGGCCCACGGCCTTCTCCAAACTACCATGCCGGCCTTCCCCATCCCGTGCCGCCTGAAGCCCGCTTCCTGAGTGGAGATGTCACACACAGAGGGGGGATTTGTGACTTTTAAGGAGAAGGTGACCCCAAAATGCATGTCCTGTGAGAGGTCAGACATGAGTTTGAGCTATGCTTAGAGGACGGTTGGGATCCTGGTGCTTGGGATGGCGATGTACCACAGGGAGGAGGCCACCCCTTCTCTGGCTTGCCCTCTGGGCTCGGTTAAGATCAGTCAGTCTGACCAAACTGTGCCTTACGGTAATAAATCCCACCTGGGAGCCTTATTTCACTTTCCTCACCAGCTTAGGGGAAGAGGGTGCAAAAAATCTTTTGCAGGCCATGAGTAAATAAACAGACTCTGAAGTTCAAGTATGTGTGGCATCTTGCTTTTCCTTCGAGAGCAGTGTAAACAAATGTAGCAGCCTTCCTTCCACTACTTCTGGGCTTCTGCAGACATTGCCAATTGATAATGTAGTAGTAATATTAACACATGCCTGTTCAAAAATGTGATACATACTTTTGGGTCTTTGAAATTAGTTCCTCTGAAGTGCTTTTTCTTCGGCTGCCTGACAAGGTTTTTGGCTCCACTTCAGTCTGGTAAGAAGACAGCTGCTCAACTTCTGACACAAATGAAGAAAATTGATGGTATGCCATCTCCAAAATTCCTTTTTTTCCTGGCAGGCACTCTGAGATTGAGTGCTAGGAATCATTCAAAGTTTGGGGCTTTTTTTTTTTTTTTTTTTTTTTTTAAATGTTAGGTGGGGCAGGATTTGGGGCTTGCGCATTTGGCTGGGCTGCTTCTGATAACATTCAACACTTGCACAGAGTCTGTATCTCTGTGAACATAAACAAGCATCATATCATTAATACTTACACTGCTTATATGGTGCTTGCTTAGCTGCTGTTGCATACCGAACTGTCATTAGCATGGTTTTGCATAATGCCTTAGAAGTTTATTTCTCTCTCTTATGGAAAAGCAGGACAGGAATTCAGAAGGCAGAAACTCCAGTGAGGGTCCCTGCTTGGTTGGTCCTTGGGTGTTTCTGCAATTCTGGGTCCCCCTGGGGTATTTCTGTAAGGAGAGTGGAGACGTGTGTGGGTGCCCAACAGGATACAAGTAGTTGTTGCTTTAATTGACTACAGAGGAAAGTCCTTCTATTGTGTTTTACTGTCGCATTTTTCCTGCTATTCAGGATAACACAAAATGTATTTTCCTTTTGGTTCCTCTTGGGCTAATTCTTAAATCAAAGTTTTCATCTGCAAAAGACCTCAGCTCACTGGGGCTGCACGAAGTATACCTTCAGACCCACCAGTTTAAAAAGTAGTATATTGTGCTGTTGTCCTGGTGGTTTAGAAAAAAACAAAACCATCTTCTTTTGACTTTTCTTCATTTCACTTCATTTGAAACATTTTATTGTTTCAAAGAGTTTGATTTTTATACACATTTTCCTATTCATTTTTGAACCTCCATGGAAAAGAAGCTACATAAAGCTGTGAATAATGCACATGACATATGCTGCACGTCTTACAGAGGGAATTGAAGAACCTGACAGCAGTTTGCGTTTCTGGAGCTGGGTGGCAGGGAGGGCTGAGAACAGAGGCAGCAAGCTTGAGTCAGGAGTTTTTGGGACTCAGAGGTCAAAGCAAGGGGAGGCGTTCAGAGCTGCTGTAGCAGAGATGCTAATTATATGGGGCACATAGGGTGTGCTCAGAGCTGGCCTGAAATTAAATATAATATAGTTATTGTTACTGTTACATCATAAAGACATCATTTTCAATGGGATGGTAAAAACTGTACCCCTCAGATGACAGCAAAATCCCTCACCTTAAGTACTGACATTTGGCAAACTTGGAGGAACTGTCAGCAGGTTCTCATAGTTTTTATGTGTAGGGAAATGCTAATAAAGGTAGTGCTATTAAATTTGTCATGGCAATAAATGATGGCTATGTGCACAGCTCAACTCAATTTTCTTCATGATGGGGAATTAATAGCTACTATCAATTTTCATTGCTCTGTACAGTTGTTACTTAGGAGTACCTGAAAGTTTGCACGAGATGGGTGATTCCTTTGTGGAGGCTATTGCACACATACATGAAAGTATGACACACACTGATAATAATGCTTTGTTTCTTTAGAAAAAGAAAACTTTAAAAAGTTCTACCCGAATATATTGAAGATTGACTGCTATTAATTCAGTATTTTGTGAAGGTAGCAAAATGCAGTCTGATGAGCAACTCTGAGAGAAGAAGATTAAATTCTTGCTTGGAGGAAGTAACAAATTAAAGTGAGGTTTTGTTAAAATAAATCTAAGAACTGCCTAGTCAAGAATCAAATGCTGACACCCCCGAATCTGATTCTTCCATTTTTTGGTGTGACCTAGAAGTGGGCTCAGTCAAAAATGCCACTTTTCTGAAAAAGTATCGGGATGGAAGCTCTTTTGTCAGCTCACTTGGTAGCTGCCAGGGGGAGGCTGCTCCATGCCCGTGAGATGGTGAGCGCCCGGGGCAGGTCGAGGGCTGTGTGCAGGCTGCTCTCCCTTCCTAAAGGCAGGGAGGGCCCTGCCGGTGCCAGCCTCAACCTCGTGTCCGCTAGCGACTGAAATGAGACATGCTTGGGCTGCATCGACTGGTAGCTGGTTTTGATGTTTTCATCTCCAGCGAGTCCATTTTTTTGTTTTACGAGAACATGCAAATCTGTTTTTTGTCCGGCTGCGCTTTCCCAGAGCGGTGGTTTTGGTTTGTGTCTTCTGCAGTTTTCCTTCTAAAAAAGTGCAGCTAGCTCCTTTGTCTCTTAGGCAACTGCAAAAATAACTCCATCAAGAATAAACCTGCAAACAAGGGCAAAAAGAGCAGAACTGTGTGAAGAAATGAAATATATTGGTTTAAATAGTTCTGTAAAGCTATTTCCTCCTCCTGTACCCTCTCAAAGACGGTAATGATATGCTCTGATTCCTAAGCACAAATCCTGACTTGCATAAATTCAGAGTTTTCATCTGTATAGATCTGCAAATTGCTAAGATATTAATACCTGAATATTTTTATGGCACATCCTTAAGTCAATAGGCAAAAGGTTTCTGAATAAAAGCCTTAAAATTACCTTATGAATTATTAACTATTCCCTATATTACCTTTGAATTATAAAAGCATAGAAAAATGGGAAGGAGAATTGAAAAGCATCAATCTCAGGTTCTTTAAAAATGTAATACTAATCATTTGAGCAGTGTACAAATCTTTTATTAAAGATAAAGAGGAAGCCATACTTTTTTATTAACTTGAGGATATGTTCAATCCACATGATTAAAAATCTCATTACTAACTCACGTCAGGGAAGTGATTTATGACTGAAACAAAACAGAAGGCACTCTGCTGCCCATAGCTGTATTTATGGTGAAGAAAACTATCAGTTTGTGTCTATTTCTGTGTGTTAGGTATTTCTAAGGGTGGATTAGATTTTTTTTTTTTTTTTCTGGGAATGATGGGGTTTTGCTACAGTCTGCAGCAGAAGTGCTACCTTAAGAAGAAATGCCTGAACTGAAATTATAGATACCAGGAGATACCTTTTTTTTTTTTTTTTTTTCCCCTCTAGTAAATTTAAATGAAGCAAGTGATTTTGTCTGATTCAGTAATAGGATGTGAAAAAATTCAGGACTTTACACATAGAGACTAGTCAAGTGTGGTTAATATTGTAAAGTGAGTATTTAACTGTAGATATTTTAGGGATTCTTCCTGTATCACATACTAATATTTATTTTATTGATCAATATTGTATAGATGTGCTGCTCAAAAAGAGCACTTGAAGTGAAGTCTCAGTTTGCAGTGATGAAAAATGATCGACGCAGTTGTTAGTGTTGGGGAGAATCGAATGGATGTTCTATTAATGTTTCTCAGGTGATGGATCATACGGTATAATTAAATATTATTAAATGTACTTACATTATCAAGTAATCTATGTATACTGGAAACCTAGGGAGTACACTGAACATTTAAAGGAATCGTTGAAGGGGAACCCTGGGAGGGAATAGGTGCAACCTGACCTTGGATAAGGGCCTGGAGATGATGAAATGAGTTGAAGCAGAATCAAGGAGCGAAGGGAGCATGCGTCGAGTGAGAAAGGTGAAAGAGTTCAGCGGAGAGGAAGACTCCTTACTTCATCTGGACGACCACCTGGACGACCACCAGAGTGCGCCACGCATGTGCAAAGGGGAGGGGAGCTAATTAGAATGAAAAGCGAGGCTGATGTTGCAACCTGTAATGAATATGTATACCTGACGCAATATTGTATGTATAAATAATGGCTGGGAAGTAACGGGACTTGAAGCCAGATTTGGGCACCTGCCCCGGCTTCCAGCGCTGAATAAAGCACCTTCATATAATCACTTGGTGGTTATGTGGTTGCTACGCTAACATTTTGGCGACCCAGATGGGACAGCGTGGGCACTGCTGAGGCGGATCGTGTCTCGGTTTCGCTCCAGCCGGCACCGAGGGATTCTCGGGGAGCAGTCGACCACGACCGACCTCCGCTGCTCACGACGTACCACTGGAGTGGTAAGCAAAGGTGCTTTCAACTTTGGGTATTCGGTACCGATTTGGTTGGGAAAGCCTGCCGGTCAGACGCGGCGAAAGCCACGCTCGGTTGGGCAGGGAGCTCCCGGGGTAAGCCTAGGCGCCGTCCGTTAGACAGAGCGAAAGCTCTGCAGGTTCGGCATTGGTAACTGTATTGGTTTGTGCTGAAGGGTCAGCACCAGGTATTATTGGTATGTAGGAAGCGTGCTGCTGCTGCTCCGGCAGCTTTTTGCGAAAAGCACGCTGCTGCTCCGGCAGCTTTTGGGAAAGCACACTGCTGCTCCGGCAGCTTCTGGAAAGTGTGCTGTTGCTGCTCCGGCAGCTTTCGGGAGAGTGTGTTGCTGCAGCTTTCGGGAGAGTGTGTTGCTGCAGCTTTCGGGAGAGTGTGTTGTTGCTCCGGCAGCTTTCGGGAGAGTGTGTTGCTGCAGCTTTCGGGAGAGTGTGTTGTTGCTCCGGCAGCTTTCGGGAGAGTGTGTTGTTGCTCCAGCAGCTTTCGGGAGAGTGTGTTGTTGCTCCGGCAGCTTTCGGGAGAGTGTGTTGCTGCTCCGGCAGCTTCCGGGAGAGTGTGTTGCTGCTCCGGCAGCTTTTGGGTCCGTATTATAAGTTCAAAATGAAAAAGATTAAAGAAATTCTGGGAAAAGATGTACCTATCCCGCGGACATCCCCGCTGGGGTGTTTGCTAGCACACTGGAAAGAGGGAGGTTTTGGTCAAGAAATGCGGAAAGGAAAGCTGATTGATTATTGTAACATTTGGTGGCCACAGTATAAACTAGAGGACCAAGAAACTTGGCCTGAGAATGGGACATTGCAATATAATACAATTTTACAATTGATGCTATTTTGTAAGTGGGAAGGAAAATATGATGAACTGCCGTATGTGGAATTATTCTTTTATTTGCGCCGAAAGCCTGAATGGCAGCATGCTTGTGGAATAATGGTGCTTGAAGTTTAAACTGAGGAACGTTGTTGTGCATGTACTAAGGAGGGACGCTGTATACAGCATCAGGCAATAGAGAATAATAAGTATTATGGGAAATAATATAATACAATAATATAATAATGTATATAATAATATAATAATATAATATAATAATATAATAATGGAAATATTGATCTGGAAGTTGCGCCGTCGGCTCCGCCGGAAGAGCCAGGACAGGGAGGGAAAAGAGAAAAGGAAGATAGCAGTAGTGATGGAGAATCCCCGATTTTAGTCTCCCCGTGTCACATAGGACCCGGCAACAGCGAAGGGCAGGAGAAACTATAAATGAAGAGGGAGGGAAAATAATCGCTCCCCTCAGGCAAGGAGTGGGGACAGAAGGACCGGTATATGTCAAGGTGCCTTTTTCAGCTGGGGATTTAATGATATGGAAGCAAGCAGCCGGCACCTACAGGGAAAACCCAGATAAAGTAGCTAGGATAATGAAAATGATAATTAAAACCCAAAATCCCGATTGGGATGATCTCCAGGTGATCCTGGATACTTTGATGGATTCAACAGAAAAGGACATGGTATTACGGGCAGCCAGAGAGAGAGCCCGAGAAGATATACGTAATGGATTAGTGCTTGGAAACCTGGATCAAAACTTCCCCACCGAGGATCCCCAATGGGATTATAACACAGGGGATGGAATAAGGAGGCTGAAGAGATATCAAGATTGGGTACAAATCGGGGTACAGAATGCCATGCCCCGGACCATAAATTGATCAAAATTGTATAATGTCAGGCAAGAAAAAGCGGAATCACCTTCCGCCTTTTTAGAGAGATTGAAAGAAACTGCTAAGAAATATACAGATTTAGACGTAGAGACTGAGCAAGCTAAAGCTCAATTAGCACTCATTTTCTTGGGACAAGCCCAAGAGGATATTAGGAAGAAATTGCAAAAGTTAGAAGGTGCAGATTTGAGAAATTTGGATAGGCTGTTGGAAATAGCCTGGAAAATCAAAACTAGCCCAGCCAGTAAAAATTGAACTTAAGGAAGGGGCCCGACCGGTACGGATTAAACAGTACCCGTTGAAGCTAGAAGCTAGGCTAGGGATAGTAAAGATTATAGATAAATTTCTTAGCTACCACATTCTGGAGGAATGCAAATCTGAATATAATACCCCAATTTTCCCGGTAAAGAAACCTAATGGGGAATACAGGCTAATGCAGGACCTTAGGGCAATAAACGAAATAACAAAAGATATTCACCCAGTGGTGGCTAATCCTTATACATTGTTAACATCTGTAAAAGAAAAATATAAGTGGTTTACTGTAATTGATTTAAAAGATGCCTTCTTCTGCATACCCATTGACAAGGATAGTAGAAAACTTTTTGCTTTTGAATGGGAAAATCCACGGAACGGACGAAAGATGCAACTAACCTGGACAAGGTTGCCTCAAGGATTCAAGAATAGCCCGACCCTCTTCGGCAGTCAACTAGCTAAAGAAATAGAAGACTGGATTAACCAAGGACAAATTCAGGTACCAAAGGATCGATACCTGCTGTTACAATATGTGGACGATATATTAATAGCTACCGAAGGAGAGTCAGAATGTATTCAGGTAACTGTTGATATTTTGAATCAATTGGGACTAAATGGGTACAAGGTTTCTAAACAAAAGGCACAAATCGCGTGCACAACAGTAATTTATTTGGGATGTGAAATTTCTCAAGGACAAAGAAAATTGGGAGTTAACCGAATACAAGCTATTTGTGAAATCCCCGAGCCGCGAAATCTGCACGAACTACGGGCTTTCCTAGGTATGGCCGGGTGGTGTAGACTGTGGGTAATAGACTATGGACTCATAGCAAAGCCCCTCTATGAAACCCAAAAGGCCTGTACATTTACCTGGGGAAAGCCACAACAAGAGGCCTTTAAGAAATTAAAAGAAGCCCTGATAAAGGCGCCTGCCTTGGGCTTGCCGGACTTATCAAAGGACTTTCAGCTGTTTGTGCATGAGAGACAACGATTGGCATTAGGAGTACTGACCCAGCGACTTGGGAGCTGGAAAAGACCTGTGGGGTATTTTTCTAAACAATTGGATGCGGTAAGCGCCGGATGGCCCTCGTGTTTAAGGGCCGTGGCAGCCACAGTCCTTTTAATACAGGCAAAAGGGGGGCCATTGGCTATCGCCCAGCCGAATGAATCTTAAGAACTACTAACCTATTGAACCCAGCAGTGTTTCTAGGAACAACTACGGAGGAAGGAGACCTCAGTCACGATTGCGTGGAGATCATCGAATATACCTATGCCAGCAGAACAGACTTAAAGGATCAGCCTCTGGGGAGACCGGATTGGGAACTTTTCACGGATGGAAGCAGCTTTGTGGAAAATGGGACTCGTTATGCAGGATACACGGTAACTACATCAAAGGTAGTGATTGAGGCAAATTCCCTACCTCCGGGGACTTCAGCCCAACGAGCAGAAATAGTCGCCCTGACGCGGGCCCTGGAACTAAGCGAGGGTAAGAATGTGAATATTTGGACAGATTCAAAATATGCATTCGGGGTAGTCCACGTACATGGGGCATTATGGAAAGAAAGGGGAATGCTATCCTCATAAGGGACTAATATAAAATATCAGGAAGAAATATTGAAATTAATAACAGCTGTACAGAAACCCCAACAGGTGGCCATAATGCATTGTAAAGCTCATCAAGGAGGGATGTCAGAGATTGCAGAAGGTAACAGATTGGCAGATTTGACGGCCCGGAAGGTCGCGCGTGAAGTACGGAAAGTAATGGCTCTAATTCCATCGAAGGTAGGCCTCTCTTGTTTTAAATTACCTAAAGACCCAAAGTATTCAGCAGAAGATGAGAGACTTGCAAATTTGATGAAGGCCCAGAAGAATCCTGACGGCTGGTATGCGACTGCGACAGGACAACTTATAGTGCCTCCTATAGTAATGCGAGAAATCTTACAAATAAAACATAATGAATGTCACTGGGGTGCAGGAGCAATGGTGACCTATTTGAAACGAGGTGTCATCTCGGTACACATGTTAACAATGGCAAAGTCAGTAATGTCAAAATGTGAGCTTTGCTTAAAGAATAACCTGGTAGCAAGGAAACATGCTGAGATGGGAAGAACTAGAGCTGGGATAGAGCCTGGAGATTACTGGCAAATAGACTTCGTAGAACTGCCTAAAGCAAGAGGTTATAAATACCTATTGGTAGGGGTTGATACTTTTTCAGGATGGCCGGAGGCCCTTCCCTGTCGCACCAACCAAGCAAAGGAAACGGTAAAATGGTTACTACAGGAAATAATCCCTAGATTTGGTGTACCATTGGGTATTTCTTCAGACAGGGGACCACATTTCATTGCCAATGTGGTTAAGGAGGTTAGTAGGTTACTGGGAATCACCCAGAACACCCTATCCCACTTACTCCACCCCCATCCTATAGTACTAGCGTTAACAAGCAGGCATAGAGGAATCAATAAGATAGTAGACTAACGAAGATGCGTTAAGATTATACTTACTAATCTCTATATCAAGTTATACTCACTAACTTCTACTAACCTGATTCAACCTAATAGTAATGAAAATACTTGCTCTTGGTATGAGTGAAGTATTTTCAAAGGGGGGAAATGTTAGTGTTGGGGAGAATCGAATGGATGTTCTATTAATGTTTCTCAGGTGATGGATCATACGGTATAATTAAATATTATTAAATGTACTTACATTATCAAGTAATCTATGTATACTGGAAACCTAGGGAGTACACTGAACATTTAAAGGAATCGTTGAAGGGGAACCCTGGGAGGGAATAGGTGCAACCTGACCTTGGATAAGGGCCTGGAGATGATGAAATGAGTTGAAGCAGAATCAAGGAGCGAAGGGAGCATGCGTCGAGTGAGAAAGGTGAAAGAGTTCAGCGGAGAGGAAGACTCCTTACTTCATCTGGACGACCACCTGGACGACCACCAGAGTGCGCCACGCATGTGCAAAGGGGAGGGGAGCTAATTAGAATGAAAAGCGAGGCTGATGTTGCAACCTGTAATGAATATGTATACCTGACGCAATATTGTATGTATAAATAATGGCTGGGAAGTAACGGGACTTGAAGCCAGATTTGGGCACCTGCCCCGGCTTCCAGCGCTGAATAAAGCACCTTCATATAATCACTTGGTGGTTATGTGGTTGCTACGCTAACACAGTGACGTTATTTCCAGAAATACTATCCTACTTAGGGAGATGTATCTAGAGAATATATATATATATATAACGTTCTGTTCTTCCAACCCTTAAGCAGGTCAAATAGTTTGTCTAAGTGTTAGGCAGCTCTATGGGTGTCTTGCACTTGAAAATGGTAAATATCTTAAAATATTGAATTATGCCCAGCATATCAGTACTATTTATACTACATCCTACAATGTAAAATGAAGATAATACTGAATTTATTTACGTCACAGCAGCTGTGGAAAAACTGGGTTATACACACTTGCATATAGAGACAAGACATTAAATGATGCCATCAATTCCTGCAAGCCAGCAGAAATAGCTTTTCTCTTCCTGATAACCATGCCTGGATGGCTCCCAAGGCTGAATGCTAGTTTTGCACATCCCACAGGAAGTTTGGATTCTCTCCTGCATCGTGGGTGGAAAATGCCTGGTATTATCATGACAGGTGCAATAGGTATTGAAATGTAAACCTTTCACTGATCCTGGGTAACATATTGCCAGGCCTGGGCTTTGCTCCAGAGGAGTGTTTTGGGAGAAACTGCATATCTTGAGGTAAAGAAACATTTCTGGAAATAGGTTGCTTCAGAAATTTGGCAGTTCTTCAGATGTTCGAAATGTTAGAAGTAGTCAAGACAGAGATCGAATAGTGGGTGGAGGCAAGGAAAGCAGTTAAAGGTGCATAATGTATTGTAAAGCTGTGGGAAAGACGTGTTGCACAAACACCATGGTCATTTAAGGAGGGATTCATGTGACAATTTGCAAAACTGTGATAAATGAGTTTGTTGGGCTTCTTTACTCATCTTACATGTTCTCGGTCCGCTGTTCTATTTCCGTCTGCTTTAGTGTTTAATGCATGAAGCAACTTCACATTCCACTCACCAAGTTCAAAACTTCAAGTATTAAGAATATAATCAAGGTATTGAATTATTTCCAGTTTCTCCACTTAAAACTATGATGATCTGAGAAAACACACCATAAAACATGGTGCGGAAATGCTGAGACACCTGAGAGGACTCATTCCAGAAGGTAGGACAATGTTTCCCAAAGAACAGAAGGACACCTCCAGTTTCTAGTTGGAAATTGTCCTGTAATGAGTCCAATTATCCTTAACTAAGTCCAGTAGGACATCAGCAGGCATGGCACTTTTAACACGTCATGTAGGCTCTGGGTAGTTTGCATGGCAGGAGAAACTGGCCCCTGCCCTAGATATGCCATGTAAATGTATCCTCAGCTTGAGAAGTTCCGGGATATCAGGAAGCACAGGAAATATAGGAAATACAGGTGGGATTTGTACTTTTGTTTGCGTTTGGCCTGTGATAATTAAGCTACATGGCTTTGGGAGGAATGGCAGAATAAGAAGAAAGCCACCAAAACATATTTTTTAAAATCTCACTTAAATCTATCTCCAGCGTGGTTTTTGTTGTCATAGTTTTGGCAGTTGAGGGAGGATCCTCAAGAGAACAAGAACTTGTTTTCTCTGGAAAGTCTGCTTTTTTTTTTTTTTTTTTTCCTCCAATATTTGCACATAAGTGTTGTTATGTTTTCATTTCCATCTGGAAGGTACAATCTTCATCTGAAATCTTTATGTTGTAGCTTTATGAAATAGCATCAAAGTAGGTGATAATGAAGACATTAAACTTCTTCTGATGATTAACAAGATAGTTTTAAGATCTTGCTTTATCACATGGGTGTAAAATGGATGAATTTGCTTATGTAAATCCATTACATGCCAATGTCTGCTCAGTCTGAATGCTTCCAGGATTTCTCCTGCTTTCAAAGGAGAGCTTACATTAGTGCTTTAGATGGGGCTGGGAGTGTGTTTGTCCGCATTTCTTTGCTTAGTTTTTGTACCTGGAGGCCCTCAACACCAGCTCTTCTTCTCTACCGAGATATTCCTGTTGGCTGTCGGTGCTTGCTAATGCAGCCATAGCGTTGGCTGTTCCTTGTGCCATGAATTACAAATGACAAAACACCAGTTAGACAAGATGAACTTCAAAATGATCAGTGGATACATTAACTGGGAAAACTGCTCACTTCTGGTCTTAGGAGATTTTTGTTTTTCAGATGTTGACCCACAGCAGTATCCTTGTCATCTAATAAACATTTGTCCAAAATATTACATTCTGGATTTCATCTGCCAGATTCTGGGTTTTTCTTTTATAAATCTTTGGTACGTTTGTGTTCGTGTTTGGGCTTGAGTTTATCTTTAACTTTATTTTAACTGCATATTATTGTAACTAATATAATTTATTGTAAAATTATTGAAAAATCTGATTTTGAAAATCTGTGAAAAAGGCATTTTGAAAAATGAAAAATCACAGGGCTAAATCTGCACTCAAATAGTCTATCTAGCAACTATCAAGCTGATAAGTTTAGATTAGGTTCTAATTTACAGCTTATATATATTTTAAGTTTTCTGCGTTTCTCATACTGTAGAATACCAAGTCAATGTCAATGATTTGACATTGCTTTCAAAAAGTACAATTATAGTATATTCCATAAAAGAGTTATGTTTCACAGTAGTCCTTTGTTATAGATGGCAATAAGTTTGACACAGCTTGGTTGAGAGATGAATATTTAAATTTTTTTCAAAACATCGTCTGATAAGACACTCATAAGACTTTGTAATGTATTACAAAGAAGCTTATCTATCATAACAGTGCCATAATTATATTTATCTATGTATATGTACATGCATGGATTTTGCATGTATAGATAAGTATGAAAAGTTTCCAGATAGGAAGTCAATGCTGGAATATGCTGGAATACCTGCCAGTCCTGACAAGGTGCAGCTCTTGATACATGTGTGATAACTCAAGAAATACCACAAAGAAAGAGATGTGAAGAAGATCGTGATGTTGAAAGGAAATTAATGTATTTCTGTTAAAGTTTATGTTCTGCTTGAACAGAGCACTCTAGACAAGATCTGGCTTCTTTGTGGTGGCTGTTGGACCTTACCAGATCTCCTTTTTCTTTGGGCTTTACCTGGTGGCTTCTTTGTGATCCATTTTGTGGTGTTTCAGGAGGTCCCTTTGTTCTTGATCATTACAAATGGCATTAAAAATGCTCCTTCTTTTAGGTCCCCATGCCACTGTGATGATATTTTGAAACCCAGTTACAGAAAATAAAAGACTGAAATGAAAAAATAAAACTATGCATGTAACATCCTACTTAACAATATATTTTTCTCCTATGTTTGTCATCTGTAACTTGCTATTTGGGGTATGAACACAGGAAATGCTTGTGAAATGAATGAAGCACAGGTCAATGGGGTGCAAATCCTGACTGAGGCCATGGCAGAGTGAGGACTCTGTTTTCAGAAAGCCTGTGTGTATGCAAGGAAGGACTCCTATGGAGAGCTTAAGAGGATTCAGTAGGTAACTCCTGTTGACTTGTTATGGAAAGACACATTTTACATCACACACTTATCTGCATTAGCTGAAGGCTAACTGCTGTTTAGACCCATCACTGCTGTTTAATGTATTTGAGATACTAACAATACCCTCTGCCTACCAGCGTTCCCAGGTAGATTTTGAATGTAAACATAGGTTTAGTAGTACAAATTCTCCCAACCAACACTTTTTTTCTCTCTGGCTTAATATTTGGGGTAGAGAAAGTAGAAGAGCTGTATTTTTCTTTCTATGTCTTGGTACATATGTGGTAGTAGGAAGCAAATAACTTCTAGCCAGATCATCAGGGTGTTCCCCACAGTTGTGGAGCATCTCTCTTCTGTGACACAGGACTGAACTGATGTGGAATGAAGGAAAATTGTCATGAACTCCACGAACTCCACAGGACTCCATGAAATGGCATTCTTGGTTTTTTTAACCAGCCAAGCACAAAACTTGCAGTATGTTGGCTTCCAGGTCTCGGCCTGCCAGGTTGCCAAGAGGCTCGGGGCAAGCCTATGTTACTGCCTGATGTTAGGCCTCTACCTTTTAGGCATGACTGCCCCACTTCTGGGAATCCCACAGTGTGCTGGACAGCAGACATTTTAGCAATTCCCCAGGAGATAATGAATTAGCTAATCCTTTTGGATCTGCCACCTTAAAAGTGACATAATATTTTGACAGTTGGAGTCAGCTTCACCACAGATTTAAGAAGATGTTTGCTTACAAATAGACATTTTTGGAACAAAACAGATAAATAATATGCACTGTTAATGCTATCTGTATTAAAACACTCTGCTTTATACGCTCGTGGCTTTGATGCAGGCAATTTACCCCAGATGTCTGAAGCCAAGAGAGCAGCTGGGTGGTATCCTTACTCGTGGTGCACGGCAGCGTGACATAGGCCACGATAATGGCCCCCTTTCTCAACTTTTATAGTTATTCACTCTTTGTTAATGTCATAAAACTTCATTGCAAGTTTAATACAAGAGACAGTGAACCTGTCATGGAATGGGCTGGGTTTGAAACCCAAAGTTTTCAGCTGTTTGGGACTAGGATCTGTCTTTTATTGATTCGAAAGGGCGCTTCTTTTATTGATTCTAAAGGATGCTCCTGGGATGCTTCGGAAACAGGGGTCTGAGCCTTCCCTGGCTTACCATAGTATTATCAGGCGATTCCTTAAAATTCCTTCAGTGATATTGCTTTGGTGTAGAAGTACTGGAGAAGCAGCCTTAATGAAGTAATTAGGATGAATATTACATGGGGGTTTAGAGCCCTTGGGCAGCAGTCTTAATATCATCATCTAACACTTGATTTAAGAGAACATCTTGTATGTATTATTTACAGCAGATATTAGACCTCCTCTGCCAATGCCAATGACTGTAACCCAGGGGATTTATTAGCACCAGATATGCTATTTATTTTGAAGAAAACCCATGTATTACTTGAAGCTACAAAATCAGATTTGAAATAAATAGATCTTAATATCAGATAAATGATGGATGAAGGTGAAGTTCAGACTGGCTCCCTGATAGATCAAGGCAAAAGCTTTGCTGGAGATTTAATGTTAATACAGCGCAGCTGGGGATTTTTAGGATATCATCCCCAATCTCCGTCATGTAGAGCAGTAATACATTGGACTTCTGGAATCTCATTGCAGATCTTCTGGACTTTGAGATATTTCAGCTCTTCATGTGTTTTCTCAAATATACTTAGCTCTTTTTCATTTTCAAGTAACCTTGATAACATCAGCTGATTTTGTTAATTGATAAGGCCGAAAGCGTAGGTAAGGATGAAGAGAAACGAGTTATGGCTGTGAAATGACATGGGCAAAACAGTCCTCAAATGTTGGTCTCAGAGTCAAATAGGGTTTATTGGGTTGAAACGGAAAGAAACACAAATGTCGTGTAGGCTCCAGGATGCTTTTCCATAGTGGTAGGAGATAATATTTTCAATTGGGCTTTAAACATATATCTTAACATATCTTTTTATTTTTCTTCTTTTTTTAATCATCCTGAAGATATATGATTTTCCTATTGGTATTTGTTGTTATTTCTAGTGATATTGTTGACAGGTATTTCAGCACAATTTTTGGTGTGGGCCACCTAAGCAAATTAAGCTTATATCCAAATAAAACAGCTGTAATAGCTGGAGGTGATATGGAAAAAAAGCTTGAACGTGGCAATGATGAACTCCTGATCCTGAAGGTGCACAGAAGTTTGAACAAATTTACAGTTTTGTATCTGGAGCTTGTACGATAACTTTCCTGTGTAAATGGTCTTCGCAAAATCAAAATTTTTTCTGGGCAGGCATCCGGAACTCCCAAAATATAAGGGGTTGATTCTCCAGAAATAGTTTGGTACTTTGGGTTTGTTCCTCTCTTCCTCCCATTGTGATAGGCAGTGCAGAGATTTCCCTTGTGGTGCAAGAAGACTGAAATCTGGCCTCATTGCAGAGTTTTGCTGGCATAGCTGTGTTTACTCCCATTGTGAAAAATTCATGCCTCTAGCTGACACCACGATGCAAAGGCTCAGGATGTGGATGCAGCTACCCTGACCAAGGAACTCTTGTCAGCTTCACTTATGTTGCTAAAAGCTGATGTTACTAAGCCAGCAGAAAAAGTCCTTCCATAAGCACATGCCGCTTTTACTCTGGGGGCTCTGTATGTATAGCTATAGGGGTGTACAGAAACTTCCTTGTGCAGGGGCGGCATAATTTATATAGCAAGTATGTTTTTCTATAAGTGCTGCAGGTGAACTTAGAAAAATGCATAGTTTTGCTGATGCTGCTGTTCTTGGTTGTAGTTGTTTGTACCTCCTGTGTTGCTGCTGAGACCAGTTATTTCTTAATCCATAAATGTACGTGAGTTATTGTAAACTCAAAGTTGCTTTATTTCATAAAGGGGAATGCAACTTGTATGTCACTTCTGTTCTGTTCTGTGGTCCCCAACCAAGAAAGTGGGGGATGAATAAACTGAATACACACCAAGGAGCCCATTTATGTCATTTATGCACTAAATGACAGCATAGTCTTGAAAAAGACTTTGATAAAGAACTTGGGCAAATATGATGGAGGTCAAAGCAGTTCTCTTTCCCTCTCTACTTTGGTTTTTATTCATTATTATTATTTTTTAAATTCATTTCTTTTCAGCACATGGGGGAAATAGTGCCCACTGAGCTCCAGCTAACTAGCTGATTTATGGTTTATTTCCTATACGCCCCAGTTTAATTAGGATGTTACTATTTCCTGCCCCTCATTACACTAACCCTGATCACCGACAGAACTGGAAGCAAGTTATTATGAAAGCACAGAGGAATACAAGCTGCTAATTTGTTTTGGTCTCTGCTGGAAAATTGAAATTGTACATACTTACAAGTGCTTTACAAAGTATATTATGTGGCCTGACTGGGAGCTTGGATATCTGACTGGTCCTTTTCAGAGGAGAAAGCTTTTGTTATGTTATTAATTATGCATAACTATATATATATCAAATATATTATCCCTTCCTCTAAGGAAAGAGAGAGGGATTCATGCAGGTGGTTCAGGTGGATGGCCTGCAGGTCAGGAGGACTCCCCAGCTTTTACAACACAGCTGCACATTGTTGGAAAACGTGTGTCCCTGCAGCCACGAGGGAAAACGGGAGAATTTTTAACAGAGGTTAACTAGCACGTGTCAAAATGCTGGTGCTGAGATTACAGGCTGTAATTTGTGTGCGTGTCTGCCGGCTGGGTTAAACCCTAGGTTCGAGTGAGTACTGTAGTGTAATGGCAGTGTTTTGTTTGCCAGGAGAAAAAAAGTGACAAAAATTAAACAAATTCTGTGCCTATGCCTTCCTGGGGTAGATTTTAATAACCGCACGTGGGGCTTCATCAATGATTTCGCTGCTACCAGAGCTTTAGCACACAAGAGAAGGAAAATCTCCGTCTAAAACAAAACTGAAAGTGCAAGGTGGCGTGTTCAGAAGGGCTCCGTCCCTGTGAACCACGCATCCCACACGGGGCGTTGAGGCCGCTGGTGCAGGCTGTGCATTTGGGCTGCAGCCCCCCGGGGACACCGTAGGGCTGTAACGAAATAAAAAGCCCTGCCAGGCCAGCTGGCACATAGCGAGGGGAACGGCTGGTGTAAAGGACAGCACAGCGCCTCGGCTCTCCACATTACCCTTGGCTGACACTTAGCACTGTGGGATGCTGGTGTCCCTCTTTCGTGGCTTTACATGATGAAGGCCCCACGGTGAAGGAGCTTGTGATGAAGTTACTTCCCTTTCCAGCTGTGAGGCTAAAAGTGGATGTTGTAGAAGATTTTCAACGAGTTTTAGTTAGCTGACTCTGATAGTTAATGGGAGTTACATATCCTAATGCTGTTTGCAAATTTTCCACTGGCAAGTTTGTCTTTTTTTGTCATTAGAATAGCGTGTAATGTTCTTAATAGCAACCCAAACTCACCTGATTTAACCTGATTATAAATGCAGGCTTAATTCGTTAACCACGTTTTTTTGAAAGGAAAAGGGCTTATTCTGAATTAAGGGAGGCACCTCCCTCCCTCTCTCCATCAGTTCTCTATTCCGATACCATTTTGCGTTGTGACATTTATTATTGTTATTTTGCAAGGCTGAGGTTTCCTGGAATCTGAGAGGAACCTGCAGAGGAGCCTCCAGAGGGGCAGGATCTGTGCACCCGGGGACGAGCACGGCTGGCGAGGGGCAGATGAGAAGCGTGTGGGGCTCGACCTCCTCCCACACAGCCTGGGCAGAGCCAGGGCTCGCCAGCTCGTACGGCCAGGAGCAACTTGTCCCTAACTGCTGCTGCCCTTCCTTCAGTGCCTGCAGTGACTCTTTCCCTGCTCGTGAGGTGGGAAGCTTGCAGGCTAGCTGGTTTCTAGCGCGGTGTGTGAGTGTGTTGTTAGCTATGAGATCATTTGGGGGTTGAATAGCACTTGGTTTCATATCAAGCAAAAATCTGCTTTGGAAGAGTGTTTGCATAGTCTGGCAAAATTGAGCCCGTGCATGGAAGGTGGGCTGGCAAGGTGACAGTTCTTCAATAAAGAAAGCATGAAAGTTTGTGAATATGGAGCAGACCATAACCACTTTTAAGTGAATATTGGCATTATTATTCCTGTAGTCTCCTAATGAGTCATACATGGACAGCAGGACCTCAGATCCAGTTTGAGATTCTCCAGCCTGAGCTATGGAATAAAAACAGTATTAGAATTTACAGGAAGAGAGTGAATAATGTTTAAATATTGCTCCATCCTTCCTAGAGAGACTGCGTAAACTTACACAGCATTGGAAGTGACAGCTGAGATTAAAGCAGGTCATCTCTTGCAAACACTTTCACAATATCCCCGTTTCTGTGACACTGTAAGATGGAGAAAGTCTGCTGCTGGCAAGCTGTCAGGGGAGAGCGCCTTTCGTAACGAGTCGTTCGCCGTACGGAAAACACAAACGAGGACATCCTCGGAGTCTGTAAGAGCACGCTGCTTGCTCGTGCTGTGTACAAAAAGTCTCTTTTCTCTAAGAACGCCAATCAGCCAGGCTGTGTCTTAAAGCTCACGGTCTGCCTATCTTCCTGCGTTGTGTGGGACGGATGGGAGTCAGTGCCACAATCTGCAGCGTTTCATCCCCGAGCGCGTGCTGCAATCCGTTTCCTTCCTGTAACTTTTTCCACCCTTGATCATTCTCAGGGAGCTGATTAGGAAGGGGTTGCAGCGGAAGAGGGGACAGTGTGCACTGAATATAATAATTTCCTGCAGGGAAGAAATCCTTTCTGTGCCGTGACAAGTCGAGTAATAACGACATCAGTGACAGACCGAGTTTAGATTTGCAGACCTTCTCCTGTGCTGCTGTGAGCTGCATTAGAGAAATAATGAAGGGTCTCAGGTTCCCTGTGCAGGTGGAAGTGGGACCGAGCTCCTTCCATCACCGCTTCAATTTTCTTTTTTAGTCAGCTGTGGAACTTCCTAAAATGTTTCCCTTTTGTAGGGGAACTTTCATCCTAGAGGGTTACTTCAGCTGCTCTTGAATTAATTACAGCACATCAGCTCTGAACAGTGCACTCAAGGGAGTACCACAGTGCAACCTCTGCTTGCCTTGTGAAAGCTCCTTTGCCTTGCAAATGCCTCAGGTACCTCATTTATCACAGTACGTGGCTTAGCAACCAGGAAATTTTCCTGAACAGATCACAAATAAATGTTTCCTTGGGCTTTAGAACAGCGTCAGGCTTCTAGAAACTTTGGGAACAAACTTGGGAGTTTCTACGTTCTAGATCTGTAGCCATGGAATTTGAACAAGAATATCTGCAAAGGAGATGCATCGTTCATTTTAAATTACACCCAGCTTTCTTGGGGAAGCAAATTAAATTGCACTTAACCAAAGAATACAGATAACGGTATTAAGTACAATAGAACATTTTAATTACTAAGAAAAACAAATGTACATGTCTGTTACTGTAATTAAAACAGTGTTGTATTTGCTATGCATTAATGTGACTTGCATGTCTGCAGTACAGTAATTGGCTCAATTCATCACTGGTTTCTGACTTGACGTTATGGCTAGTGTGAAGCTGTACAAGAAGACAGGAATTCAGCACTGATATAGACTGTTTGACAGGTTGTCTGCCCGCTGATGGAGCAGAGCTCATTTGTCTTCATCGCAGCCTCGCTTCGGAGCTGTGGTTGTGCACTGTGTAAAGCACTGATCACCTCTGAGCCCCCTGGTAGCTCTCAAAGTGCTTGCTGGGTGCCTTCCTAGACGTCCTGCTGGTGATACTCCAGCTCTAGTTTCTCATGCTTTGCTGTGGGATCTGGGGTTCGAGTGGCTCAGGGGCTGCTGTGGTGCCTCAGGGACCAAGCAAGGCAATCTTTGCTGCAGCTACGACCACGGCGCTGTGCCTTGTGCCTGTGGCACTGCTCTGGGCGTGGATGGTGACTAAGAGGGAAGCCTGCAGGAACCATGGGAAGTGCCTAAGAATGAAGAGGCTGAGCTTATTTCCCAGATCTTGGCCTTGCACTCTTTTCTCCTCTAGCTTCAGGATGCCCAATGACAGTAATAGTCTTCAAATGAGTAGAAGACAGCTGTGAAGAGAAAAGAAACAACCCATTCGCATGCCCCTTGTGTTAGAAGAGTAACGATCTCAAAAGATCACAGCTGGGAAGAGCTGGGTTAACAGGAGGGAGCAATTTCCAATATTAAGGTAGTTAAGTAGCAGACTAAATTCCCCACAGAGACTGTGGGAAGTCCTTACAGGACGTGGGGAAGCCTTTCTGAGGAGCAGCATGGTGGAGCCTGATCCCTCCTTGGAAGAGGTGAACAGAGGCTGTCATCTTTGGGCATCTCCTCTGGCCTGATTCCTGTGGCTCCAGGGTGCACAAAAGTCCTGCTATCCGAGGAACTTTGTGGAAGACAGTGACCTGTCCTGGAGATGGCCTGTGGAAATCCCTTCCTTAACTGCTGATGGCACCAGTGCTGGGGGCTCAGACGTGGTCACTCCTGATCTCTCCAAGGGAAGGAGCCAAATCCAGGTAGGAAGTGATTCCCGGTGGCAGAACCAGCTCCTGGTTTCTCCTCAGGCTAAGAACACATGAAGGGCTCCTACAGACTTCTCTTTTAGCAATTCATTTCCAAGATGGTTTAATTGTAGATGTAGGAGCCAGGAACAATGCTTCATTTAACAGAGCTACTAAAAGGGAGCTAGTCTCTCACCACACATACTTTGTGCTGTTTTAGTAGGACAGGAAGGCCAGTGCTTGTTAGAGGGTGGACCTGTTGTTCTGCCTGCTTTGTCCTTTCAGGTGAAGACCAATCAGTCCCAAAGAAAGTGGAGCAACACGAGTTAGGATAGCTGCTGGTTAATAGTTAATGAACGGGCTGGGTTTGAATGCACATCCTGGAGATGCCCCTGCTGCCTGTATTTAAACAATAAAATGCAGCAGGCAGCGTTTTTCGAGGCAATTACAGCCGTCCTTGCGTGGTGTTACAGTGCACAGGAGTGAAGGCTAAGTGACTTTAATCACTGGAGAGCTGTAAATTCACTGCCTGCTATTAGGAGATGAACTTTGAGTTACATATATATTTAAAAAAAAGGAAGTAAAGCAGGTAGGTCTGTCAATTCGCTGGGCCTTTTTGGCAGGAAGATGACTTAATTGGCAGCCATTGAGAAATCTCTGTTTATGCAGAAGTACCTGCAAGATTTATATTGTATGAAGGATAGATTATAGCTATTGTATAACCAGGTGATATATTTATAACTTTGATTACTTAATGTCAAGATATCTACCTAAGCAATGTTGCGTGCTAAATCATTTGTTGTGTTTGAGATACTTTTGTACATGAAGTTTCAGCTAATAGGAACTGTCTGGTTAAAATAATCTGATGATGATAGGATTGGGATAATCCAGGTGTGTTCCGTGCAGCCACTGAAGCAGCCAATAATTAGTATTTCATTTCCTTTGGGCCATTTTTAAAATGTCAATAAATACCTTAAATTTGATTCTCTCTTTCCATAGAGTAATGCTAGGACGTCTGGCAGTTTTAAAGTAAATCTAAACAGATTTCATACCCATTCAGTGCACCAGATTTAGTAGTAAAAATAATCCTACTTTTTTGTGGAAGAAACATAAAGGGGCTAGGATGATGCCTTGCATGTGAGACTGCTAAAAGACATCGAAGCTATGAATGGTCTTGAGAAAAACAGAGCTTCGCTGCCATTCGAGGGAGCCTGAGGCCAATATTTGCTTCAAGCAGCTCCTGCGGGGCTGTGCATGTGCACACGCGTTTTTCTTTTGCAGTTTCACAGATACTTGTTGTCCTGGTTGAAGCGAGGAGCTACCTGGTAATCCTGTGCTGGTTCAATGTGCAATGTGTGCCCAGAGTGGGGTTTCGGCACCGGCATGGGGGAGCTGAGCATCACGTGTCTGCTAGCAGCATGAATTGCTGCACGGACCTGGGAGAAAGGCTTCTCAGCAGCAGAAAGCAAAGGAGAGGGCTTAACTCACAACATAAGATTTTGTTCCCTAAGCCTCTCCTCAATACTGGAAAATGTGTCGTGGTTATCCAGCTGGGTTAGCGATAACGCCATTCTTCAGTGTACATGCTCCTGATTTACTTTTATTGTCACTGCCTCTCTGCTTTTGTTTCGAAACTTCTTGATTTTCTTAAGCTCAAAGAAAGCTGCCAGCTGTCTTGGGACATCACCCTGAGCCATGGAAATCTGAATGATTCATTAGCCTCCGAAGAGTGAGCTCAAAGCCTGAAACCCTTTTCAGACTCTCAGTAAAAGACACGGATTAGGGGGGATCTCGGTTTCCATCTCCCAGAGAGCTGCCAAATTCCCTTCCCTGCTCCTCCGGTTCTTATGCCTCTCTTCAACATCATGCATTAAATAACATGACTAATATTTGTCATGTGTTACTTGTCCTTTTGAGTCTTTATGGGGGGGAAGAAACACGCATTGTTTTGACTGGGTGTCTTAGTTTTTTTTAAATCTAAATATAACTATGCGTGTGTTAGAGATGGTAGGTAAGAATGCATGGGGTAGAGCGTGTTTTGGGTCTGCAGCATGCTTTGCTTCTAGAGAGTTTATTTCCCTCTTGGGCTAAACCCAAGGAAACCTTACCATGCAGTACGCCTCGGTCTTTGCTTTCTAATGAGCCTGTGGCTGCGGCAGCAAACGGCAGAGCCCAGCGGGAGCAGGTCTGTGGAGCAAGGTGGTGCTGAGGACCCGCTGGCCACGTTTGGCAGGTTCGTGTTGTGCTCTGGTGCTGTGGGACAGCACCCTTCGGCTGGGCGTGAGGGGTTCTCCTGGTGCAGGTCTTTCATCCAGAAGAAAGCAAAGCTCAGGAATCAAGGAACTCTGTGCAATATCCCACTCCTTGTCTGAACTACTACCACAGTATGGCCGTGCCCGCCCCAATGCAGTTGATCAGAGAAATGAAGCCTGTGGAAAAAGAAAAACCCTTATCAGATGCTTGAACCCAGTGCTAAAAGGTGTCGTTGCCACTGAGAAATACAGCATGGGATATTAATTGGCAAACCTAGCCCTGCTATCTTATTGCACTGCAAATAAGAGAAATAGTAATGTCACCAGTAGGAGTATCCAGCACCACGTACACCCTATATGTTGCAGTCTCCTGTTCTGTTCCCTTGTTAATTTCTGGACACTGACCTCTCTCCGCAGCACTCGTGGACCGGTATATGCCTTAATGTGCCTCCTGTGCAAATTATTTTTGTTAGTTCAGCATGTCTCTAATAATCAGTCTCCGTAATTTGGTTTTCTCCATTCATTGATTGTCCCAAATATGATTTTGCAATGCAAAGATCCCCTAGTCATAACTACAGAAATGACAGGCAGTACTTTTTGTAATCTCCATATTTGACGCATGAAAGAAGGCTAAATTCCTGTTTGAATAAACAACATAATAAGGTTATTGAGAATAAGACCATTACTATATAAAATTATGTCTAAGTGGCAGATATAATTAACATTGGATTGTAATTACACTAATTACAAGTCACATTAAGATACTCCAGTAATGACAAAGTGAGCACCCTATAATTGAATGGAATAAGCAGGGAAACATGCTGCTCACACTAATTACCTAAATGAGCTAATATGTCTTCAGAGTGACAGTCATGCTCAGTGTTATTACACAGGCAAGACAATTTTGTAAGTTAAAAAAAATTCTAATTTCCTTCCTTCCTTCTCTTCAGGACCCATTTCAAATCATCAGCAGCTTCAGAATTTCTCTCTTGAGCCAAAAATAGAGAGATCCCACAGTTTAGGCCTTTTCTAATTTTGTTCAGCAAAATACAAGTTTCAGGGTTACACTGTGATTTTTGACATATTCCTGCTGCTTTAAAAGTAAAATCTGGCTTGTTCTGTGTTTATTGGTAGGCTCCTTTGACAAGCCAATCCACTGTGATTTCCTCACTTGTCTAAATTCGAAACAAACAGAATAATGTAACTTAAACTCAGCGTGCTCTACAGCATAAAGCATACTTATTTTGTTGGCTCCAGAGTAGCAAACATGGCTTATAACAGTCTGGCTCCAGTTGTGCCCCTGAGAGTGGTAAAATTTGAATTATTCAAGGCAATTAGTGGGAGCACTGCAGTGGAACTCAAATTTCAGCTCGAGCTTCTAAGAATAAAAACTAATATAAGAATAGGAATTCTACATATTGTGGAAAAAATGCAGATTACTTTTTCTTTAAACACCTCCAGCTGTCCGGGGCTAAGAGATGGGAGGAAAAATAACATAACGGACCCCTTCGCTATTTAAGATAGCTTGCGAAGAAGAAAAAAATAGAGCCAACGGACTTCATCAGATTGCCTATACTTCAAACCTATCTGAAGGATTTATTATTCTTATTTTTCCTTCAAGCGTGGTTTGATTCTAGGGGATCTGGAGTCCCAAATTCCCATTTCTTTTGGTGATAGCCAAAAATCAGGAGCATACGGTTTCTTAGCAATATTTCTGAGTGTTTTTGTTTATTTTTATCCCGGGGCGTGGGAGGTTCGCTCACAGAGCAGTTCGGTGCCAGCACTTTGATGAACTCTTTTCCTGTCACCAGGAAAGCCATGAGTTTTCAGGAAGTGTTTGAGCGAGGATGAGGAGGTAGTTGAGTGGGATGGTGTCCTCAAATGTAAAAATAAGTCAAAGCTGCTGACTGCAAATGTGGTGTACGGGTACGTTGGAGACCCAGCCTCCTATGTAGAGAGTGGAAAGGAGAAAAAAAGGCGATGGAGGCTTGGAAGTTAAGGTCAGGGGAAAAAAAAAATGCTGGCGAGGAAATGAGGCAATTGATGGGCTAAATAAAATAAAATGCTTTTTTTTTTAAGACAAAATAAGAGATTTGCAATGTTCCTAACCTTGGCAGGTGTTTTTTTTTTTTTGGTAGAGATGAAGAAGTCCAAGTAGAGGGAGGCAACCTAGAAGGGAGTAAGGGGAAAGGGATGCCAGGCAGAGAGGTACGACAGCTCCAGAGAACTCAGAACTAAAGGAGAAAAAAGGAAAAGGGCAATGGGAGGAGGAGCACAGGTAGTATCAGGTCTTTTTAAGATGACAAAGGCTATATATATGTTTGTATCAGGAGGTGAAATAAGAGGAGAGCAAAATGTTTAGAGATTGTGCAAGGAAGAGAGAGAGTGATCAGGAGCAGAACTGGGACTGAGGCTGGAACAGGAGTGAGCCAGCGAGGAAATAGGAGCATTTGAGGAGGAAAAGAAAACCAACTTCTTTCTGTTGGCCTTAAAGATACTAGAAAGAATTACCTCAGAAGTAGATATCTGTGTTCCAGACAGTGAAAATTTTATTTGGTTTATAAAGAACCACTGAGTCAATGGACCCCCGAATCACCCTTTATTGTTCTTACAGGCTTGAAAAAGAAATAAAGTCATAGGTCTACTTAAACCTTTAATCTGGAGTCTACCTGGGTTCTGTCACCTTATCCCTCATCACTTTGGGATTTAATTAGTCACACAAACTAATATTCTTCCCTGTGAATGCCAAAAATGTCAGAGCCTTGATGGACTGACAACACACTGCAATCCATGCTACCTATGATTTTGGCCAGTCACATGTGATGATAATGTATTAAATAAATTATATTTGAATTTACACTAGCAGTTAGGTTGATTATTTAACTTGCAGGCATGATGCAGATACATTTTACAAATATCTTGCAAGATGACCTTGCTTATTAATTGCTTATTTGAACAAATAAATAAATTGCCAAAATGTATACTACATTAAAAAAAAACAACCTCCAGTAACCAAAGTTTTTGATTGAAAGTGTTACCCACAAAAAGTTACCTGAGAATTTAAATTCTAGAGAAAATTGTGATCTAAATTCACAAAACCATCAAATGGATAATTTTAACAGATTCTCAGCTCTTCTTAAACAGATGACTGTGTGTTTGCAACTGAATGTTTGATAAATGAAAAGAGACAAAATGTTCTACTTTTCAGCACATTTTTATCCACAGCTGGTGTGCAGACCGAGACTGAGTGTATGTTAGCTTTAGCCGTGATTTTTCAAGTTGAGGTTTACTATATTTAGCTCTACATATATTTAGAATTGATGGAAGTAAATTTTTTAACTTTGGAAAATGTTGCTGAATGGAGACTTCGGTCCAGCTGAAAAATATCAGCGGTGCTCCTTGATCCTACCTCTACGGTGCAGAGAATTACTGGCTCCAGGGACCCCCTCTGAACCCTGTGAGAGTTTTTTCATCGTTCCTAACTACAGTGAAGCCTTCGTGAGGCACACTCATTCGCTTCCCAGGTATGTACACAGAATCCTACACCCGGATACCTCCCGTTGTAGGCTCTTTGCTTTAATATATGTGTAACAGAAGGTATGTAACCATTTATTAGGATTGTACAGTACGTTTGAGGCATATCATACCTGTTTAGGAAAAAATGAAGATACCTGGGGATTTGCTTAGGCATTTTAATAATAGTTAATATGTTAGAAAGTATTTATCTTGGCAGAAAATTTTAGTGTATATTTTTCTAAATGGCTGTTTGCCTAACTAGCATGATAATAAAAAGTCATTTTCATATTCCCTTTCCTATTCAGTAGGTGTGACTCTGGTTCCACACCTGCTGAAACACTCCTTGAGTCATCACAGTAATTATGAACACGCTTGAGTTCATGTAAATGCTTTATATATTCCCTATTATATCCTTAACTTTTACAGAAATAATTGTTATATACATTCTGCTAATAACTCTGTGTGGTTAAGTAGAAGTCGTTCAATGTATTGCTGGCATTCCCATCTGTAAAATGGGGTAACGCTGTGTTTTTAGCTGCTGATTGTGTTCTAGTATTGGTGTCAATATTGGTACGATATTCTGAATTTTCTAAATGCTATGCAAAATCTAGCTTATGAAAATGTTATGATAAAGCCTTTGAACAAAAATGTTATTTTATAAACATTCAAATAAGCAGCTCAAGGCTCTTGCCATGCTAATCAAAATACCAAAGTTAATTTAGTTGTTATTTAGAATAGCAATTCATTCAGATCGGCAAAAACATAGTTCGCAGCCACTCAATACAAATAATAGTCACTAAAAAAAAAAAGCAATTTATTCCAATTGGATTGTATCAGCATAAACACAATGCTGCTGGACTGAACAGGGAAAATTGAAGGCTCTGCAGCATTTCAGTGGCAGATGTCTGCCAAAACTCCTTTAGCGAAGGTGTTAACCTCACCCTGGGCTGTGTCAGCTTGTGTGGGACAGCCGCCCCGCAGTCGGCGTAGTCCTTCCGCTGACACGTTGCTCCACTTTGTTAACACTGGGATTGGCAGAACTGCCTTATCTTCAACGTGGTGTGACTTTTGCACCTTTTGTATTGTAAAATGAAGTGAAAATTGTAATGGTCTGTGTACGAGAGAGGTGCTTTCAGACAGGCTTCTGTTAGGTCTCGTCAAGCCACACGTCTGGTCCTTGCACATATCTTCTTGGTAGCTTCAGCACAGGTTTTATTTTAGGCTGCAGCAAACAACAAAACAAACATCAAACTGTGCAGCAAGGGCAGTAAGGGACCTGAACCTGTCCAAACGCTCGCTTTGCTGGGGACCTGAGTCAAGGAGGTGGTGGCCACGGTCTGCGCAGCAGAGGAGGCATTGCATCTAAGCTATATTTGGCTATATAAACAATAGTCCTCTCAGCTTACGCTGTAATTACATCCCTTTGGTGAGTCACTTCTTTCACATGATGCAAATATTTACGGCTTGCAAAGAACATGATATCCAATCAAGGAACAGACTTTTCTGGTTAGCGTGGAAAAGGCTCGGCATCTGAGGCTGAGAAACTGGGGAGATTGTTTTTGCTTAAGGGAAAGGGGAACTTCAATGGTACAAAATGTCTTAATGTCTTCCAAAACCAACCCAAATCCTTGCTTTAAGAATCCCAGCTTTTGTTCGGACTTTTATTAGAGAAGGTGGTGACTTTGTAAAGCTCTGTGAGATGAAAAAAATGTGCAGATGTATTAGGCGTCTGGATTCAGCGGCTTCGCGTTGCGACATCTCAGTGCCTCTTTGGAGCCGCCAGGCCTGAAATTCTGTGTTTCTCAGCCAAAGCCAAGTTGATGCTGTCTTGCTGATGGACGTGCGGTCATGTGAGAAGTACAGATCAACCTCCATCAACACCAGGCACATTGCAAAGGAGGGGAGAGAAAACAGGATTCACCTCTCACCTGGGGAAGGGCAAAGTGAGCTGGCATGCCTGGGTCCTTCCAGGGCCTCCAAGGCTTGTGAGCTATTTTGAAGAATTTTACCATTCTTATCTCAAAATCTGGAAACACTGAAAGTTTTTCATTAGAGGAAAATGCTGATCAGGGGACAGGCCTACACTGGGAATCCATACGAAGGGCAGTAGCTGACCAGTTCATTGATATATTGAGCATGAGTCTCATTTAATTCTAACTCTTAATTATTTAATTCTAACTTTTGCACTTTTATTAAAAAAAAAAAAAATGGCTGCGTGGTTAAAACATCAACATTGATAACTCCTTCCTAACAGGAAGCACTGACCAAACGAGGTCAGTAAATACTTACCCAACTTATTCCAGCCTTTCTTGGGGAGTTCAAAGCATTTGTGCCAGGATTGAAGTTGCTTTTTGATAAGCTTAAATATAGGTGACAGGAAGGACTCCTGCTTCACAGATTGCTTCTCAATCTGGAATTGTACTTAACCCCTTCTCTCCAACATTGTCTTGTGCAATAGTTGGATTTTGGTCTGGTTAGTGCCAGCTATTTATTAATGTAACTTAATTTATGTAAGTTCTCATGTTTATTTTAATGTAAATCTACTAAGAATATAAATATTCTCAGTGCGGTTTGTCTTTTATAACCAAATATTTAATTTAGGAATGCTACAATATTATAAAACCTGAAACCCTCTAAAATGACTTCACTCTTACAGCATATCTGTGCGTAATGAATCAATACGAGTACAAACGGCAATTTGGAATGAAAGCATATGCCATGCCAAACTAAGGGGTCGGGGAAAGTATATATGAACTAAAGGCATCAAACCTGCTGCCAAACTGCAATTGTCCGGTCCACTTTTTAATGAAAGCAGTTCGTACACAGAAAGTAGTAGGAAATCTGAAAGGAAAGGGGTTTTGAAAAGAATTGGAAAACCATGACCTTGTTCACTAGAAACAGTTATTAAGACTTCTGAAACTACACAATGAAAAAATGAGCTGAGATGAATCGTGGTGGATGAGCATACGAAAGAAAGAATGTCTCATGCTCCTGTAGCACATATGGTTGTGTGATATGAATGTAACAGTGTTATCAGCCATCAGATGTAAAGGGGACAGTTGGGGTTTATGCATTTCCTTATTAATCTTCTTATGAAAAAGATGGGGTTAGGGCTTGAAACGTGGCAAATCCTGCAGAAGGGTGTCCTCAGAAAGAAAGTCTCCGAAGATCCAGTTGGGAATGTGCTTCCCATTCAGTTCACTGAGGCTTGAGTTTGTTTTACTATCAAAAATTAAATAGTTCACAGGTCTTGCACGCAAGCTGGAGGAGTCCAGGACTACACAAGGTGCCGGGTTGTATAGCTTTGCAGGGATTTTGTTAAATCTTTGCTTCATCTTCTTGAATCTGGGGCCAGTTGAGGACTTCCTTTCCAAAGTATTGGTAGCATTAGTTTGACCAGTCTGGAACAACTTCTGGCTACTGGTCTGTTTTTCAGACTCGGTTCAGGCAGCAACCTGAGCAAATTATGAATTCAGCACAGCTGTCAAAAGCTCAAGTATACTTTCTGAAACCTGTTTAAATGGTTTTAGTAATAAACAAGGCAATGTAGTAATGTGTAACACCTAAACCATAAATGAGTGATTTAAGTTGTTTTAAAACTATTGTTTTAAGACACAGGTGATGTGATGCAACCACACTACTGCTATCAGCTAAGGAGCTTCTGAAGTAAATGCCTGCCTGTTCCTGGGGCACACTGAATTCCTGGTGCTGACTGTTTTGATAGATTTACAACTGAGTGACACATTTTTCCATGGTGGCCAGGAGATTTTTTTATAGGTAGACACTGGCTACAAGGCTGTGGTCAGAGGTTACAGGTGCTATAAAATAAGTATTCAGGTCTTCATAGTTTCTTCTCAATTCCTGAACTTCCTCTTCACTGACAACTTTAAAAACCCTTCATTTCTGTGATTAATACCATTTCTGAGGCTCCTCTGTTCTGTGTTCAGGTTCCGTGGCAAATCCAGAAGCCAAGCAATATGCTCTAGATGTCCTTGCTTGACAGCGGGATTGGACCAGGACCAGAGGTCCCTTCCAACCTCAAACGTTCTGAGTTTCTGTGGATTTGTTACTTAACTAGAAATAGTATTTTTATTGAATGGGGTTCAGTCTGATGTATTTTGTGAACGTGTTCAGGGATCTTGATCAATCTGTACTCAGAATGTAGATTTCCAAAACTAATGTACTTTTGGGATAGAGACTGTCAAAGATGACTCTATCAAAGATACCCAACATTAGTCTAATGAAATGAGGCTATAAATTATGTCAGTGTGAAGTGAAACACTTAGTAGTTCTGCTGCACAAAATGGGACTGGCACCATCTTCTTTGCGGGCATGTGATATTGTTTCTTAATTACAACCACAGCTGAAATGAGTAGTCTTTGGGAATTGGAGCGAGTTTATATAAGCACTTACATTATCAGGAAATATAAATAGTTTATTTATTCATAGGACAGCTACCATCTTCCAACTACAGGTTTTTGATGGACACTTGTGCTGTCTCAATCCACTCAGAATTCAGAATTATTCTTTTGTGCAAGAACTTTATGGCAAAAGCACTATAATTTAATTTAGTATAATGTCTTTAAAACAATGATGTTTGTTTTTTAAATGAATATTTTATATGTTGTGTTTAATTAAAATAAAAGTCTGCTACTGATCTAGGAAATGCAAAACAGACTTGAGTTCGTATTTATGAAGTGTAACAATATTGGCAAGAAACAACTTATCTTGTTTATGAGACATGCCTCCCATTACCGCTACAGATTGCAGACGTTTTATTGCTGAGCTTTACATGGTTTACAATTCAACAAATGTAGCGAAACTGTCATCATGAAAATAAGCCTATAAATGTAGGTTTGGAGGATTTTGTTTTTAAGGATAGTATTTAAAGATCAAAATGTGTTTCTGGTAACTCTGGAAGTTTTCTTGCTTTGAAATCCCCGTAAAGACAGAGCAGTCCTGGGGAACACCCTTTCAAATATAAAAGGGAAACAGGTGACATATTTGCATCTATTTCCAATTTACCTATAAATGACAAAGTTTTGCTTTACTTTCTTGTTGAAATCCAGTTGAAGTATTGCCCCACACATATTGAGAATATTATGCATGGGCATAACTTTGCTTCTTGATCAGCATTGCTTCAGAAGCTGGCTCTGGCCATCCCTTGGCTAGGAGGATTATCAGACTGAGAGCTGAGCTCCTGCTGCACTTCTCCATGGCTCTCACAATAGTTTGCTATAATTAATGAAATCACACCCAGGTCAAAGTATGGCTCAAAACTTCTATATTTTTCATTAAGACATCTGACGACATTAAGAATCTCCAATATCTAACCATTTAATTGCATATGTTTCCAGGACACTCATTACTGTGGAAGATCTGTACTTCAATAATAGTGTTAGCATTGTGAGAAGATGTAATTAATTAAAGTAAGGCCTTTGTGATGCCAGCAGATCTTATCCATTTTTCATGTGTGAAAAGGTGAGGTAAGCAGTGAGGTTGGATGTGCCACGCTCATACTGTGTGGTGTGGGGAGAACAGTGACTAAAATTCATGACTTTCTCCTTCCAGGCATGGGGCACAGTGAGTGCAAATGCAAATTCTTGGTGGTAACTAGGTGTTGCGAAAGCACTCAGCTCACCCAGATGCTGGGGTAGGTTTTCACACAAGATTTTTATTTTAATTTTTTTTGATTCATATCCATGTTAACTCAGCAAAAACAGAATAAATAGGAAGAAAGCAGAATAGTTTCCAGCTACAAAGGGGCAGAGCTCTACAGGGCAGGACTGTTTTTATGAGACCTTGTCCCTGTCATCTTTGCTCCTCCCAGCCTCATCCCGAGCATGGTCCACACTGCTGACTTTAAGGTTTTTCAGACTAGTCAAAGTCCAGAGATTCATTATCCTCTGACTTAATCATTTTTCACATAACAATATTTTGACCAGTTTAATCATCTGCATGGAGAGTATGGCAGTCTTGGCAGCTACTTGGCTTACTAAGATAGATTCCCCAAAAGACCAGATATGCTTCTGAATTGGAAGAGTGATGATATATCATTTGCTTATTAATCATAGAAGAGAACAAATGTCTTTGCTCCTCACTTACTTCTTTTCTCCCTCTCCCCAAATTCTTCCTGTCTGGCTATCTGAATCACTTAGGATAAAAATTTGTATGTTGTTGTTTCATATTTATTTGGCTCTGTAGGTTCTTTACAAGGCAAAGTTTTCCTTAATGTTCTGCTTATTTATTTTAGGTTTTGGTGACTTTTATTAAAAATAAATTTAATTCTGATCTGTTTAAGTCTTAAACGAGTAAATATTCAACAGCTTTTTAGCTGCTGCACAATAGATTTTTTTCTTGTTCCCTTGAAAAAATGGTGAACTGTGCACTTAAGCTGGTCATGGGGTCTTTATTTTTATTAGTTTGTAACGTTGATGCTCTTTTAACAACTCATATCTTAAATTTATATATTTTTTCTGAAATAAGTGAGACTTTTTTATGTAGTTAGATTCTTCTTGGTGGTAAATGTAGGAGAAATTGAGCTTGTATTAGACAAAGTCAAATGCCTTTTCCATGTGAAATGGGAGGCGGTGTGAAATATCACAACATGTACAAAGCTAGATATTATGTGTTCTCTGATGTCTATACAGACAGCGATGTATCAGTGCAGAAAGGGATTATTCCAACATATTTCATATCCATATGTTTATTCTTCCTTTCTTACAAGATGGCAGCTTGCATGTAATGAAAAAAATGTGCCATAGGCTTAGATCAGTTGCTGCGTAAATGCAGCAAGGATCTTTAGCAGGGGTGATCTTAATGTTGGCCTATATTAGAGCTGCGTGCAATTCTACTGCTCTTGTAGAAATCCTCAGTGTTGGGTGCAGCAGGTTTTGAAGTGCCAAGAGCAGAGTTGTGGACCAGGGACAGACAGGTGGGTCGCGGCATGGAGCTGGAAGATGTAAAGGGAAAAAGGAGATGAGATTATTGCAGTGACTGACAGGTGCTGTGTTATTTCTATCTTCCTAACTAGTTGCATATTGAGCTAGATGGAAAAGCACGAAGTACTGGGGTTGTGTGCTGAGATCTGCAGCCTGTTCTAGCCTGGCTCTTACCGGAGTCAGGGAATGCAAATGTGCTGGAGGTGTTAAACGCTTTTAGACATGGATGGGGCAAGGTTACTTGGTTTTGTAGGTTCACTAGGAATTTTGGGCATGTAGGGGTTATTGTAGATATTAGCTATCCATTATGTAAAATGTGAAAACAATATTTGTAAATATTACGGTTTTTTTGTTTTAAATTTACAGGTATATTATTTATCCCAACCTGGTAGGTTATAATATAACTTGCTGATAAAATATAAATTATGTAGGTTATAATGTAGCCTACCATAAAAAGATGAAAAGCCAAAATGATCATGTAGGAATTCAATATGGCAGATATTTACTCTTCAGCTGAGAATACACTTGAATTTGAAAAATATTTAGATCTTCGCTTATGTATTGCAAATAATTGAAGCAGATAGGATTTATCGTCTTTCCTTTGACTAGCAGATAGAAATCTGAGAGTCACTTTTGTAAGAACTACAATCAGTCAATTAAAATCAAATCTATGAAGTTTCTTTTTTTATTATTCATGTTGAAAAAGTTATCTCAGCTACGATGCTGATACATGACACTCTTCATGTTCATTTATGACACTCCACTAGTGCTTCGGATAAATACTGTATTCTGCTAGTGCTTCGGATAAATACTGTATTCTGCTAAAAGGTTTGTGATGCCACAGAGGCATACCTGGAGATGAGAAGTAACTTTTTTTGCTGTCTGTTCATCTGCGAGTGCTGCTTGTTCGCTTTTGCCATTGGGAAGTGTGTCCCAAAGCTAGCCCCTGCAGATACTGCCCTGTGGACTAGCAGGATACGGCCTATTTGGGCTCCCAGGTGGGGGTCCCTTTGAGCACGACCCCTGCTTGCACAAGGCCTTCCGCAGAAAGGCTGCACCCCAGTCTGACCATCTTTGCCCCCTTCACTCCGGGGCCATCACCAGGCAGGGTCTGGACCAGAGCAGAGTTTAGCTAACAACAGCATAAATTTAGGGGACGGTTTCAAAGCTCATGTTTGTTGCATGGTTTTACAAGATCTGGGGCTACTGATCTGTCTTCTAGGTATATGGTAAATATAAATTAACTAAGCAGCGTGTGCTCAGGCTGCAGCTATCACCTCTGGCATCTGTGGACATGTTCTGTATTAGCAGACCCAGGAGCACAAAGCACTGTCCGGATACATCCCGGCTCCGAAGCCCATTAAGTCGGGCAGTGGAAGCTTCTTCCCCTAATGCAGTTCTAGTCTCAACTCTGGACCACTCACATCTGAAAGGGAGGTCGGGCCGTTTTCTTTCCCTTCCCTCATTTTTCTCCACTTCTGGTGCCTTCGCTCTGTTCTTTCGAGGCTTCATACTGGGGCTTTTATCCAGCTCCCCGGCACGGGCTGCCCCCCCTGCCGAGCCAGCGCCTCCAAAGACTGAATTCACCAGCATCAAAACCCATTTCCAGCGTCTCTCCTTCAAGTGTGCTTCCTACCAGGGCATTTTGGGGTGACATTAAAGGCACAGGAAAGACCTATTTTAATTTCTAGCCCTTCGATCTGTCTGAAGATGCCTTGCTTTTATGTTGGCTGTTACAAGGGCAGGAGCGAAAAAGCTTTTACTCAGAAAAGATTTAGAAGAAAGGTCTCAGAGACAGTAAAGCTGTTCAGTTTTACTGGCACACGGAGTCACTTCTACTAGTTCAGCTCAGACTTTTGGCAGCTTGTTAAGCCGTGTAGCGCAGGAGCTTGGTGTTGCTGAGATGACTTCTATTACACTGTGTGCATAATTATTTACCGAAAGTATCGTTTGGCTCACTTTCTAAGTCAGAGGTGCCTTGTTACAATCCGTTCTGCAGTCACGACGCTGCCTTTGTGGACATTTTAATGTACCTGGGTAGCAGATAAATGCTTCGTATGATTTTTTTCCCCACATTTTGCTAACGTAAATAGTTATCTAGCCAAACATTTGAACACAAAGCTGCATTCAAATGTTGGGAGTGCAAGATACTTATTGGGGAAATAACCTTGAAATGTCACTTCAAACGTTTGGGGAAAAAAAATTAAATTTGGCTCTGATGAACGGCCAAGAATGGGGCATACTCGGGGTAATACTTACATCTCAAATGCAAACAATAAGAATAAGCAAACTCTCTCACTTTATTCTGTCAGCAACACTTACAACTGGTCTGAAGCTACCGTAACACATTATCATGCTTTCTAATGACCATAATTCATCATGTGAAGCTATCAGCTTGAAAATAAAATATTGCTACATAACATGGAGATTGATAGCCAGGGCTTGCTTATTGATTGCATTGGAAAAATGAAAAAAAAAAGGGAAAAAATGATTAATTTTTTAAGCTGATAGCACCATGATAACTGATCTGAAATTTGCCATTTTCTTTTTTACAGTTCTGTATAATGTGGCTGCAACATAGATGGATGCAGAAAATAGTGTTATGCCATCACACTAAAGCCAGCTTCACGTTATTTTCCTTTCCATATATTTTTCAGTGCATTAAATATTTAAAGCAGTGCCATCACTCTTAGAGAATGAATATACCTGTCAACTCACCCCCATCAGTCCTTTCAGTCTTGGTCTTCCTCAAACTTTGAGGAGTCTTGAATTCTGTAACAGAAAAATCTTTTGGAAATAAGAGGCAAGCCCATTGAACAATGTGTGTGAAAGGACATTGTGCCTTTTTGGCTACATAAATCAGATGAAATCAGATTTTCTCATTTCACATTACTTAGTTTGAAGTGAGTGAACCAGATTCCTGCTTCCTGAAGCTCACAGTCCCTCTGCTGAGGGGTGAACAAGCTGAGAGCAAACCAAAGACAGGCCGCAGGAATGGTCAGCGAAGCCTCATGTCGAGCGAAAGAAATGATGGTGACATTGGAATGGATGCTGCAAAATGGGCTAACAGGTCTGTCAATGAACATGTTGGAGACAGCACAGGTCTCCTGTCATTGGGAGCACTTTGGGAGCGTATCTGGGAAGATTCTCCATAATTCTGAGTCCCAGTTTTTGTGGGTCGAATCATGTGCGTTATATATGGCTTCCCAGGTTCCGGTTTCAGCAGTTTTATTTGGTTCCAAATTTGGTGTCCATGATTACAACTACTCAAAAGCAATCTCCACTTTTGAAAAAAATATGACCTTAATGTCTTTTTGTGAAAGTAAGAAAGCACAAAGACATTTCCAAGTATCTGTATTTGTTAAATTCCAAATTGCCTTTCTAAAAATACAGCCATGAACTCCTTGGGAATTAGAAGGAAGGAACCTATTTCAGAAAGGACATTTTAAAGCAATTTTATGCTGAAATGAGTCCTAAAATTCTGGCCTTTTGTTCTTTGTCATGGAGGCATAAGGAAAGAAAAGCTAGTGATCATCCTTAGGTTACAGTGATCGGAATGAAGAACATTTTCTGATCTTCATTCTACTTGAGCTTTTACTGCCTTTAATGGAACTCAGCATCTGTCTTCAGCTGAAAACTCAAGGACCAAATTCTGCTTCTCTAAAACCATTGTTATTTGTGGAGCTAGTTACCAGATAATTTTTTTCAGACTGTTTTAGCTCTAATGGCAAATTCAGATATGGTTTATAAGTTTTTAATCTTTTAATTCTTGCTTGCCTCCAGATTTGGAAGTTATTAAATAGTCTAAGAGTAAGAAACAAAATCAATGTCAATGGTATTATAGCTATACTTAATAAAAAGCTTAATATATTCTGGGTATTTTTCTATTAAAACTGGGCCTGAAATTTGGCAGGGGCATTCCAGAGCCATTTGTAGTGATGGAACTTGTGTTGCAGAAGTTGTTCCATCAGCCTCATCTTCTTGTTACCTAATTGCTTACGCTGCTGTGAGAGCCATGACATGGTTGTTTGATATGGTTGTGGTAATTAGGAAATCCACTGTTCTCAAGAACCAGTGGAAGTTCACAATACAGAAAATTTTTACTGTATAGTTGCGTTCTCCATTGCTGCTGTAGTCAGTGGCCATAAATGGCAGAAGTTGTGCGCCTACTCTAAATATGAAATAATCACAACCATTTTTGCCATGATGACTGAAAACCCCACACGTAAAAATAATGTCAGCAATAGTTAAGAAATATATTTGAATAAATCAGAACTTGGACGTTCATGTTCATCAATCTGTTAGCTTCACAGTCTTACACGAGGACCTTACAACATCTCATTTCTTATTTTACATATTTTTGACAGTGTATGAAATGTCCTAAAATTTCAAATGGGCTGATTTACTTTGTTTCCAGCTATATTTCAGAAACTTTGAGTCTGTAGATGGTTTTACTCTGTAAACTAATGTAGTCAGAGAAATGCAATCCATTAATATTTTGACAAAAATTTAAAAGCTATTAAATCAATACGCATTATGCTGTGTTGTCATGATCTCTAGCGACAAGGGACATCACTGATGGTTTAGATGAAGAGTTTTATGATGGAGGAATACCTTCATTGGAGCCTTTCCTCCAGGACTGAATCCCTTCTGAAATGAGGGATGCGGGGGAAGCACATATTTTGTAGACATACAGAAATGAATACAAAAAAAATACTGTCTGGGTAGCTCTGTGCTGTATATTCACCTGTGAGTTATATTTTATACTATTTTAAGAGTATTTTGTTCATATAGTAACGCTGTTGAGTCTTTGCTGATACCGTGTTTGGTTCTGAGACTGAAATTTGCAGAGATATTTGTCATGAGAGGTCTCAAATGGAAGTACCATCTATTCTTTTCTAGACGAGAGGTTCTGTGGAAAGTGCTGCTTGTTTTCACAGTTTTACTACTTAATAATTAAAGCAAATGCACCAGGCTTAATTCATTATTAGTGAAGGCCTTTATCAATCTCCATCTTTTATTATCATTTTCTATAGTGGCTATTATTAACTGCAGAGAATGTTGCTAAAAAAGAAAATAATTTCTCATATTAGAATCCAGTGTCTTCAAGGACACTCTCACGTGGAGAGAAAAAAGGATATCAGAGCAAATAGTTTGACTGGATCACTGAAATCATTTTCAAACATATGTACCTGTATAGATACATAAAGATATACATGCATATGTATATACATGTAGACACACATGCCCGCACACATGTGTGTATATATATACACATATCACTCTTGTGAGCTCCAAGAATACGTCAGTTAAAAATAAATAAATCCAACATGTCCAGTCAAGGATTTGTTTTAAGCAGAAAGTATAGCTCCCAGGACTTTGTTGCATTTTAATTTTGTTTTCATACTACAAAGAGAAGCCTTTGTTTGCACTCAGGAAGAGCACCTGTGGAATCTTTAAACATTTTCGGGCATGTTTTAAAAGCTCATCCTTGTGGTTAAGATTTAATCTATCAAAGTGGTATAAATAATGTAGACATAGCCTTAGGTGTCACTTCTTCCCCTCGCAGGTCAGGAAATAGCAGAAGCATCGCTCTGCTGCATGTTAAAATATTACTCAGGCAGAGCAGTGACAGGATTCTGTGCTACTGTTGAATTATAGGCGTCCAACTATTTATTACTGGTTATTTATAAGGTCCAAAAACGCATGTAAAAACCACTAGGCTTCTGACCAAGATAAAAACATAAATAGAAAAATAGTGTCTTATTAAAAAAAAAAAGTCACCCATACACCTCTAAAGGTTTTGCTTTTCAAGTAATTAAAAGAAAATTACTCAGCAGAGCCTAGTTGATTTATGGTTCACACATGACACACCACTTGATGAATGTTTCTTGAAAACTAAACCTCGAAAACAAGGCCACCTCGTTTTTGGTTAGAGTTGAGCAGAGAGACCTCATTTTTTCCACTATTAGACTATCCGTATGGGCATAATGCTGGTGGTTTGCAGCACTGTTCGGTTTCTGCTTTTTGCTATGCTCAGTAGCTGTTCTGTGCTGTCACATGAAAAGGATCCTTGCCTTCATGACCTCTCCACCATCAATCCAAATTTCAAGTGTGCCCTCATACATACAAAGCACAGCTTAGCCCCAACCCCTTTCCCTTGGTGCGCAGCCTTCCTCAAAGCTGGTGACTTGGCCAATGGTTGGTGCACGGCAGGAGCTCCAGACCTGTGCTAGGATGGAAACATTTGAAGTGTCATGTTTAAATAGAGAAAATGTGTAGCCCTCCTAGTGGTGGAGGAAAGCTTGAAGAGGATACGAATAGAGGAAGGGAATAAACATCTTTCCCATAGATGTTAATCCCTCTTTTCTCAATATTTCTGTCTCTCCATTATTCAGTCCATCTTCTTTTCCCTTTACACATCCTGTGCAACATGAGATGCTTTGTTCAGTTATGCAGAATTCACAAAATATTAATGTTTTGCCCAAAAGACTCTTTTCAAAACAGAATCCAGCAGAGCTTCCAAAGTTATCGTAATGTATCTGCACCCGAGTGAGGTTTGGATGTGGTTCACAGTTCCTGTGAGGCACTTGGGCTGTTTGATCGGTCATTAATTAGAAGAAAAAATAACCCCTAAAATCTCCTTCCCACTTTCATTAAATATTTGTATTTTGTATCATAAGATGATACGTCTTGAAAGACGTCTTTTGGCCAGGACATTGATGCATTGTGAATGCAAGATTACTTTAATAAATGTAAATGTAATTATTTCACGCAGTACTGTCCGTGTGATACCACTTAGATTCGGAAAGGCGTCTTTACTTCAGCATAATGATTGAGAAACATGATAATTTATGGGTGAATGTTTCATATGAAACTACAACAGATGCAGTGCTTTATTGGTTGCAGTGCACGTTTGCAGGCACAACCAACGAGGCACTCTGCATGCAGTTTCCTACATAGGGCACCCTTATAAAATGTGGCATTTCTTTTGCTCAGATATGTGCATGTGAAAAGATCATTTAAAAAAGTGAAGACCAGAGTTGAAGAAGTCATATTTATCTGTTGCTGCTTCAAACATCCTGAGTTGCATAAATATCGTTCTTTGTATGTTTGCCATATCCACATTCAAATGCGTAAATAGAGCTTCCAAATCGGGGAAACGAGTTTAAAAAATGGGCCCAGTGAGTGCTTTGGCTTGCTGGTGATCAGAACTTGTTTGTGGCAATGCTTGGGCTGGGTTGGGGTCTCTACCGAGGCTGTGTGATGGAGAAAACAAGCCTTCAAAGGAAGGTGAGATGAAGGAGAGAGCAGTGCTGTGAGGGCAATGGATGTTCGGGCATGTACAGAGGACTGCTCCCTCCTTCCGAACGTCGGGAGCGCGTTGCTAGCCAAACCCAGATCAATGCGAGCGTGCTGCTGACACTTCCCCACATATCTGAGGCATCTGCAAGCCTAGACATAACAGACACCTGCTCTTTCTTTAATTTCGCATTTCAAGAAAACTAAGCCTTTTGCTGTCGTGTCTTGTTTGCATCACCTTCCAGGCGGCTGAGTCTGGTGCGGGGACGGCTCAAAGCACACAGGCTCCAGAGGGGCTGCTCCAACGGGACGAGTGTCTGCGGGAGGAATTGCCAAGCCCTGCAAAGCCCGCCTAGCCCACCTGTGTCCCGGGGGCTCGCCCTCAGCTCTGAATGATCAGAAGGCTCAAGTATGTATTAGTGATTCTTAAAACCTACATCTGAAACTTTTTTTTCGTATTAATCTGTGAGGTGTTGCACACAAATGACTTCGGTGTCTGGCCAGAGCAGTTAATGTGCACACGTTGTGATGTTGGAGTTTCCATGACCATATTCAAAACGTGTGGGATGAAGGTGTGAGGGGTCAGAAAGTGGTAAGTAACCAGAAACAGGGAAATGAGCTAACGTGCAGTACAGCATCCCTGTTGTGAGTTCTGGGGCTACTTCTTTGTGTCTTTGGGAGTTTTGAATTAATTCTTTGAAGCTTCCAGCCAGATCTCCAGAGGTATAGAAAGATGTACAAACATGAAGGGAAAGGGAACAGAAACAACAGCTATCTTTCAGCTTCCAGAATTGTGTAGGACAAACCATACCTTTTGCCTCAGGATATGGTGTTTCCCTATATTGTCCTTGTTGGCTCCTGCGTGGTGTGTGAAGGAAAAGCAAAATGGGCAGGCAGTCAGAGGCTGCTGAATGCACGCTGGAGAGTCCCATGTGGTTGAGGCAACCTTCAGCCCCAACTCTTTGTTCTGTTGCAGAACAAAGTGTCCAACCTGGGCATGAAATGTGACCTCTTATGTATTTTGTGCATTGCACAGAAGCATTTGTATGCATAATGTAAGTGGGTTAAATTTATTACAGGTCTTGCTGCAATTACTGGAGTTGATCCTAACTCTGCCATTGGCAAATATGGCTCAGTAAGATATTATTCCATCAACTAGGCAAAAATACAAAGTGATAAACACTTGCTAAAAGACATAGAATTGTTAGAAATATTTATAGCCATTAGTGTAAAAGTTTGGGTGATTTTGTAGTGCTAAAGAAGTGGTAGCACTTAAATAGAAAGTTGTAGAGTGAGGAAAATAGCAGGAGAAATGTCTGAGGACTATTCTGATACAATGCAAACACTTTAGTTAAAAAGCCCAAATCCAGCACCAGTCCTGATGCTTGAAATCACATTCATCTTTAGTGGTACTCCTGGGGTGAAATTTACCCCTTTGTGTTGTAAGTACAAAAAAGTTGTTTCTTTTAGCTCTCATGGGTTCATCTAATCAAACTACAAGTGCATCTCATCTCTGCTGTGAAAGTTGGTTTCAACATGTCTACAGGCTTTTCCTGGTGGAAGTGAGGTTGAAAAGTTCACGGGTTCGTGTCTTACTCCGCAATGTTCCTGTAAGAGAAGCTCACGCTGGCTCCAGACTTTGCATGTATTTTAGCTACCATCTCTGTAGAGATGAAAACCTTTCATGACCCTGCAAAGTAATCCCTGAGAAACCTCCTAATTCCTGAAAACTTTTGTAACTTTTCCAACTTTTCCCTGGTTCCATATGCCAAGGATTGAATTTTTGAGAGGGAGGTATTAAAATCTGGTTTAAAAAAAAAAAGTCAGTTATATTCAGTTTCAGGTACAAAAATTAATTAGCCAAAGAATTTCAATTTTACTACTGGCAAGTCATACTAAATTAGCTTTCCTATGGGAAAAAGAAAAGTTCAATTAAAACAAAAGACCTGTGTGGAAGAGACTCTGCAAACTATTTCGAGTTCAGTTTTCAGATCAGTGACAAATTAACAGGGATATTAAGATTTTATTCAGGTCTGCATTTTGAGAAACTCGAACTGTACCAGTGTGCAAAAGATAAATAGAGCCTACAGCCTCAGTTCTGCATGGCTTCTGATATAAAAACTAATAGGATGGAAAATTACTAAGAAGTAAAAAAAAGTGCCTTGATATTAGGTAATTAACACTGCTTACTTGGAGTTCTGTAACAGCTGACTGACAACAGGGATATTCGCTGTCTGTAACCTGAGAGCAAAGTCTCTCTACTTGGCTTGACAGAAGTGATTTAAGAGCAGCACAGACAATAGAAAGGACTGTACCACAACACTTCGTGAAGGACTTGCTCATATCCACGGTGTAAAATTTCCATGCTATTTCTTACCCTCCTTCACCACGTACTGCTCTATTTTTTTGTGGGTAGGATATTTATTCTAAGGACTCACGGTTTTGCAGTGTCCAGGTACCCTGGTGCTGTTCAGAGCCCAGCTCACCCAAGTGCTATATGCAGCCTTACCAGATTTATCTCATCTAGCCCGGAGCACTTACAAGGAACATAAGTTCACAGTGGTTTTTCTCCTGACTCCTGTGAAGGCAAATGAATAATTCCTGAGGTCTGTATAGCCTAATTTAGTCCTTATGCTTGAAGAACTTACCAAAAATTTAAATGAGCTCATTTAGCCTAGAACAAGTACCCTTTCAACACAGACATCTCAGTTAAGTGCCTGACCTCAGGTGAATAAAGGCCCTGAGTCAACAAGTTTGCAAGCTTGTTTGATGAAGGCAGGGTTTTAGCAAACATCTGGGAGCTTCTCACCGAAGGTCAGAGGCAATTTCGTATGTCCTGATGAAAACACAGATAGAAGAGAAGGTTTGCATAAGCAACTGCAGCAGATTGGTGGCAGAGCCTGGAGGAGAGTGAGGGAAGTCCAATTTTCTTTCTATTTTTTTTCTTCCTCTAATTATTTCAGTAATGTACTGGAACCTGTCCTGATATGAGTGCTTTTCTGAGGCTGCGTATTCTAGTGTGCAGGTAATAGTTGCTTTAGTTTTATCTATGAAAGCAGATAAGAACATTGGAAATGACATACTGGAACAGGCCGATGTCCATCTTCGTCCAGGGTTCAGTCTCTGAAAGTGCAGCAGGAGGTGCAACTTGGGGAGAACAAAGTCTGGCCACTTGAAGAGTGGAAAGCACAGAGCTGTTGGCAAGCATGAGAAATTGAAGTATCGAGGCTGAGATGACTTTGATTTCTTTTCCCCTAGATGCTGGTGTCAGAATGACATCAGTGGTTCCTTATGACAGTAGGTTTCTTTTCCTACCTGTTGAGCAAGCATCTTACCCTCTTATTCTTGGCTTAATTTGGAGTAATTGTTATGACTTCTGAGGGCTTAGATACCTAATTATGTTACTGTAGCTTCACCAATTACGACTTAACCTTCTGTTTGGCCAAGAACCCACGTTCTTACCCCATGAACCCATGAACTTACTTTGGTTCAGGTGATATATGTTGGTTCACACAGCCACAGAAAATTGCTTACGTGGATGAGTCCAAGAAAAACAGCACTGGGCTGGATGTAACACACTTTGAAGACAGTGATGGAGCTCCAGTTGCTGGATGTGGTAGATACTATCTTTGGTCTATCCCCCAAATCACACAGATGTATGTGCAGGCAGCTGAATAAAAAGAAAATACCTTCACCCGGGTTGGAAGAAAAGGCATCAACCATAGCATTGGTTTTGAAAGTTGTAACAGCAAATGGAAGAACAGTCAGTCAGTGGTGGGCTACAGCGGGCAAGCTCGTGATAGAAGCAAGACTGAAAATGTACACGAGGGTGCTGTCACGGGCAGGTACAGGGAACACCGAGCTCTCGGATGATGATCTCTCTGTGGGTGTGTGGTGAGCACCTACTTACGGCCCCAGAGCAGACCTCACTGCCGTGATATGGCAGTCTGAGCACTGCCATGGGTTTGCTGCAAGCTGAATCCCGGTCTGTCCCTGTCTGCAGTGAAACAGAGCACTGAGGCTGCTGAGAACAGAACCACATGTATTGTGCAGTGTCTGAATGTGTCCATCGCAGACCCTCATCTCCAAGGGGATAAAAAGGACGGATGAGAACAGGGAACGCTTTCTGGGAAACTATAAAGGACAAGCCAGCAAGTAAAAGAATGCCAAAAGGAAACTAGCAACATGGACAAATAGTGAAAAGGATTTTCGAAGAGATAGTTTCTTGATCTATATGTATTGATGTCTCTCTAATAGCTATTAGTCTCAGTAGACAAGCTAGTTAGAGAAATTAGTAATTTAAAGTACTTTAAGGCAGCTTCCAGCTCAGAGCGAGACACAGGCTTTCGTGGAGATCTCACTTACCCCGAGCATGCTCGGAGCCCTCCCAGGTTTTAGCACGGCTGAGCCCAAATTAACATTCCATTTTCGCTGCTTCGCAGACACAATCTATCTGCAACATGATATTTATCCGTACAGCTGGCAGCTGCGGTGTCAAGTGCTACAGACAGATGAGACCATTACTATGACACAAATATTTTCTTTTCCCACATTCACTCTTTGAAGAAATCACACACAACAAAGTTTGCAGCAAAATTGTACTGGACGAGTCAAAATTCCTCCTTTTTCTCATATAAGGGATTTTGGACTCTTGTTATAGTCTAAAGGTACAGAGGGTATGGAGTTACTTCTTGTTTTACCTCTCAGCTTAAAAAAGCAAATTCCACTTGCAAGTAACTAGAAAAATTATGCTTGAAATAAGTATGTAGCACTCTGGTTTGCAGAATACAAGTCATATACATTTGCTATTAGGAACACTCCCAACAAGAACAACTCACTCATAAATGAAAACCTTCCCTAAAAAATCTGTAATCCGGCAAACTCCTGAATTAAGTAATACTTGGATGTTGAAAGATCACAACAGAGCTGGAACAAAAGAGCTAAGTCTACTGACTGTAAAAAAAAAAAAAAAAAAGGCAAGTCATTCAAATGTGCCTACAAAGGGTATTCTGGGGTGGCTGTCTTGAGCATTTTTACCTCCTCATTCAGGCTGCTGTCATTTTCTGTAGGAAATAAGTCTTCAGGCTTGCAAGCAGGGTATACAGCTAATTGTCTGGTGTCTTCTCTGCATCACGGCACTCAGCCTATATGGAACAAAGTTATGTTCTTTCACTTTGGTCGTGAATTTTTGTATTAATTTGTATATGATTTGTATAATGTAATTTGTATTTTGAATGTTTTGGAATGAATTTTGAGAAAAGGACAGGGGGTTTATGCTCAAAGGAGCAGCTCAGATGCTCAGAGCTGTGCTGTGGAGCAGGTGCTGAGCTGGCTGAGATGTTCTGGGACAGGGTCGGCAGAGAAGCCAATGGAGGGCACAGCATGGAAGTCATAAGGAGTAGGTGGACCAAGGTTTCTTCAAAGAGCTGGAGGGCGCTTGGTAATGCCTACAGGGGACTCTAACCACTGTTTAACCATCTGCTGCAAGAGCAACTGCTTCGGGTGCAAGCGGAGTTGGAGGTTTCTTGATATGTCTTGGTTGGGTTGTGTAGGGGAGATGCTCGTCTCTATCTGCTAATGAGGAGCTGGCTGGGGATGTGTGGACTGATGGCGGCCCTGGCTGCAGGGACCTTGGCCAACAATATTTAAGACCCCGTGGGGAGTGGAGAAGGGGCCGAGGCCCTGTGTGATCTGTCTGAATTTGGCTCTGCTTTGAGCAGGTGTTTGGACCAGAGACCTCTGGAGCTCTTACAGATGGGGTTATTCTATAAGTTTCTGATTTCTCGGTTCTGTAACAAAAGGGGAAATGAATAGAGTTTTGTTTTATGAGGTCAGAATCTTTGTCCTGGGGATTTGCTTCAGTATTCGCTGATTTGTAGAGCTGTCTTCTCCTACCACTTTCTTTGTGTCATTATCTGACTATGACCTTTTTGGAAATCAGGCTGAGTTTGGTTTTGTTTCTTCATCACAAAGGAAAGGAAAAGTACACAGCAAAATATAAAACATAGGCAGCTCCTTTTCTGACTTGATTTTTATTCCTAATAATCTCACCTAACGTTTGACTGTTATATTTTCTGTATTTGTGTGCCTATTGAACAATCAAAATACAATGTAAATGAAAAGTCTTGCTCACGATTGGAGATATACTTATTCTGAAGCTTAGGAAACAGCTGACTATAACTTTGAAGCATTAAAACAATGCACTAGCCATATCGAACGTTACTAAAATAGAAATTTATTTAAAATTTTTTAGAACTTTATTCTTTTTAATAATTATTGTCTTTCAACACAGAAACCCAAGTCAATGTTTTGACTCAACTTCTACTGCAATGTCACAGTGTTTGATCCATAAATATCACAACTATTTGGTTATAAGAACTAGATCACTTTATTTAGAACAAACAAAAGAAAAATCCACTAATGTTGTTTGGTTTTAGTAAAAGTATGTTTAACTGAGTTATATTGGACAAACTTCACATTGCTGTCAGCTTTTTTTTTGTTGTGCAACTTGCATTACTTTACTTGTACTTCAGATTAAAAGCTAAAGATGTGCTTGGGAAGGCAGATATCTCCATCCAGAGCAGGATACTATTTGCGGTTTTAGGTACTTTTTAAAGAATTAAAATTCTTGTAAGACATCACGTAAGATTAAATGTAGCCTGGATAATCATACTATAACAACTTTCAAGACCTCTGGGACGCTTGGAGATCCGTGGCTTCAGATGAAACCTTTACAACTCAAATTTTGATCATATTGCCTTTTTGTCTGAAAGAAATATTCAGCTTTCTTCTGTACTCCCTCTAGTGTTTAATATACCATATGACTGAAGATGGAAAACAAATACAGATTTGTATTCACCCAAACCCAGTGAAAGAAATGTAGTAATTTCTTTTTTCTTCTGTAGATTCTGTTAGGTTTTGCTCTTGTGGGACTAACAAGTCCATTTGAGCTGATAGCAAAGGTGTATTGTGTGTCCAAATATGTTTGAAAAATCAGGCTTAGGTTGGGCTTTAAATATAAAATTGTTTCAATTTGCCAAAATGGGAACAAAAAAAAGCCTTTTCTGTCGACGGGTACCTCAAAAATAGGCAAAAATATTGGTATTTAAATTAATCTTATATTCAAGCATGTACTGGTTGCAGTTCCTAGCAGTCACATTTAAACTGGTACTGGGAAGAAAGACCTGGATGAAAGCAACTTGGATTTTTCAGTTACATAAAACTCTGAAAGGCTTTTACAAATTGCTTCTGTGTGGGAGGCAGCTTGCTGCAAAGCTGTCACTTGAAACTTTATCAATCAGAAGACAGTACAGTTTTTAATTATGCAGATTTTCAAAGTAAAATAACTTTTTCTTGCATGAAAATGTAGAACAGAGTCAGGTGAGATCTGGAACAATCTGAAAGATTTTGAAAAGTTTGCTGGGCTTAATTGAAATTGCTTCAAAAAGCTGGCTCTCGTGAAGAAGTGTAGTATATTTGAAGTATTTTAGCTTTCTTTTTTTATAAAAGAAAAGCCTTTCCTCTCCTTATAAATTGTACAAATTGTCACTGACTTCTAATTATCTCTGTATCCAGTGAAGGACTCCATCTCAGTGTATCCCTGAGTCTCTCTATAGTTGTAAAGATCTCCACTCTCTGCATTTTTATGGCCTAATTTAAGAGCCTTGAGTCCTGAAATAATGTGATGTTGTAGAATTTTCTGTCCATCAACACACAGCAGGGGCAGCAAGTGCAGTGCTCGTTGCAAAGTAGCTAATAAATCCTTTCCTTGTGGAGACAGTTTGAAGTTCTCACCAAATAGGTAAAACTGCTGCAGACGTCCCGATATTTGCAAGGAAACCTCAAAACCTCTCAGCTGTGCTTTCTGGTTTGACTGTTACATGAGATGCCATGATGTCATGTCTCCTATATCTTCAGAGGGAAGAAACAAAGAGTTGAATTTTATGCTGCTTTAGCAAGATAGACGATCGGAAAGGAATGTGAATTAATCATGAACACTCCATTTTGCTAATGTGCTTTGTGATGGGGGGGAGAGAGAGAGTTTCCTTTTGCTCTTTTACTTTTTGGGTTGTTTGACTTCATTAGAAGTTGAATTATACTGTTTGCTCTCACTCTAAGAAACATGCATCACTAACATGTCATGTAGTTATGACTGATATGTTCTCTAAACTCTTTTCTCCAGTGTTTATTGTGCAACAGAGTTGGCACCACTAGCTGCTAAAATTCGATCAAATCATGACTTCTACCAGAAAGAAGCACTTCTGAGATTACTTTAACAAAACAAGAAGCAGTTTTCCTTCTGGTTTCATTTGGATTTTCCACTCCCCTCCTTTTTTTTCCTTTTTTTTTTTAATTTTAACATAATCTTAATACCTTTCTCTCCTCTGGCAGTGCTCTCTTTTAAGCCTCAACTCAACCTTAAAGGTTGAGTGAGAAACCCTCACCACATCCCCCAGCACGGGGATGACGACTCCTTCCCCCTTCCCTGCGTGTGGGGTAGCTGGCAATGAAAATGATGGATTGCACCTCTCTGTCTCAGGTCATTTCAATGCTTAGGTGACCCAGTGCTCATGCTCAGCTTTGTTAGGACAGGGTGACAGGTCCACACCCTCTGACCCTTTGCAGATTCCCCTTGGGTATTCTTGTGAACTTGCATTGCCTTTTTCTTGTTCTTTTTGTACCTCAGCCTGGAGTTAGCCTGCTGGCAACTTCCCTTCCCCCAGCTGCTTTGTCTTCTCCTTCAGCTGTTTCACATCGCATTGTATTTCTGGATTCAGCACCTACAGGGCTGTGACCCCTTCAGTGAACTTGAAGAATGGGCCTGCCTGTGGGTTTTAGTCTGTGAGGATCACAACTGCTACCCCAGCTCTCTGGGCGTAGGGCACGTCGGAGTCAACTGTCCAATTCTGTGGCAATCAGACTTGAAGCCAAAAAAGAAATGTGGCTCTGCCTCTGGGAATTTATGCCTCCCAATCCACGAGCGCTATTAGGTCAATCGAACAAAATTGGCAAGTGCTGTGGATGTGCTCCTTTCTGCCTCCTGAACTCCTGGCTCAGCAAAAAGTAATGATCAGGACTGCTGCGGATGTAGAGACTGTTCTCCAAAGAGATTCTTGCAGCACCAGAGATCACAATCTCTGTCTCTGCTCTTTCTTTTGTTCTCTAAGACCTTTGAATGCAGAGAGTTCAAGAGGAGGCTGTCTCAACGCTGGCTGCTTGTTCTCAGGCTGGCAGCAGAAGTCCTTGAGTCCATCCGTGAGATCAAAGGGAAGGAGCTGCTCTCCTGCACAGCCTTCTCTTACCCCAAGGCAATGAAAAACTCTGCAGTTCTGCCCTGTGGCAGCCTGTGTGGAGCTTGTGACCCCTTAATGATCCACTTTATGAATTAGAATGCATCCCTTGGTGTCTTTGGAGGAATCATGCTGTTGAAGGAACCATACCCAGACACTTTCTGGATGCATCTTGGTTCTCCCTGCCATTCCCACTCCAACAAGATTTGGGGGAGAGATTGGCCTCTGAGCCCATTCTTGGCTGCCGAGCCCTAGAACCATAGATATTTTTGCACTACTTAAGAAATGCAAGTGAAAGCCAAATCTCTCTTTTTGTTTACTTGCCTATGATTTTTGACTGGAAATTACCTAAATTTATTTGTAACTAGTTGAGCATCTTGTGATTCATCAGTTTCTTCCCAGTAGTACCGCAGTAGGTAGTTATTCACATTTAGCAAAGCCTCCAAATTTTATTTTCAAACTGCAGACTGTGAAGTAGGATTGACAGTTGTTGAAATTTATGGCATTTGTGGTTGTAAAAGAAAATGTACTATTGGAAGTAGTACCCCTACTGCATTTGGATTATAGGTTATACATACAAAGTGTTTCTGACATTTCTGTGCTACCCCTAATGAAGGAAGAAGAGGGGAATTCAATGTATAAAAATTTATAATTAAAAGAAGAGCTCTAGAAGTTGGAAAATCTGCTCTTAAAATTCTCTCACCTCATTTAGGAAAATGGGGTGATTTAAAATGCCATTTTGAGATTGACATGAAAATTTGAAGACTGTATCAGCGACTGTTATGTAAATGGTTCTTGAAAAGCCTCTGGATCATTTACTCAGAGGTGTATTTAAAGCAGGAAATGACTTATTCATGCATTGTTTCATGAATTCATACTGTGAATATTTTTTTCAAGCAACTTGAAAGGAAGCTCAAAGAATTATGAGTATGTAGAAACCCACCTGATAAACAAGGGCATAAGAGTGGGTATGGAGGTGACATGAAAACAAACCTGGGAACAAATGCTGAACAAATAACTGATACAACAAAACAGGCTGAATGAAACTGCTGAGAAAAGTCTTGACGAGGGATCTTTTCACTATGAATGTCAAAGTCTCACTTGGAAACAAAATTAACACTTCAAGCTAAGATGCTCTGATAATACCCACCTGTCTTCGGCATTGAGCTAGGGTTAACTCTTGCTGAGGAATTTTTAGAAGATTTTGGCCTCTTTATAAGATGTTATGTTCTTTCAGTCATTGCTTTTTTTTAAATTTTTATTTTTAATACACTGAGAAGGTGAGGTGGTTTTAGTCATAAAAATGATTATGATAAAACACATCACTTAAGTTTCAAAGAGAAGGTACCAAAACAGATTAGTCAGGACATTACTCCTGGTATGAAGGGGAAGGCTTTTAGGCCTTTTTTTCTCTCTCTGCCTTAAAGTTGTGTGAGAAGGTTGTTACAATCGTGAGTAACCCAAGCATGGGGAAGCAACAATGCTCATTTGATGGGACTTCCATTGGGAAGCACTGCCTAAACAGGATGCAGGACAGCTCTTCTTTCCCTGAATTTCCTTCTCTCTTTGGGTCCTGCATAGTTTTGGATAAGTGATTTAACTTAATTTGATCGTTTTCTACCTGTAAAGTACAAATACCATTTTCCCCACTGCACAAGGATGTCGGGAAGGAGGAATCTACTTGCAGCTGGAAGCTTCTCAGATACTTCACCATTGTGGACACTATGAGTGCCTAGATAATGAGCAAGAAGAGACAAACACAAAGATCCTCTCCAGTAATATTGCTGACCCCAGGTTCCATAATAATGTATTTGTGATTCGATTTATCCTTTCTAGAAATCTTTTTAATGTCTTTATTGTTTCTGATGTAATTAATCTGTCTTGTTCTGCAGTTTATCAGGGTTATTCTGCTTACCCTATCCACTGGCTCATACAGCCACAAGATTATTGTAGCACAGGAGAGCTTTACATGTGCTGTACCTTTGGTTAGCATAGTTTCTCCTTTAAAAAAAAAATATATATTTTGTTAATTAGCATGTTGCAGTGCTAGTCTTTACATATTTCTATATCTAATGGAACAGAGGCCCCTCTCTCCAACCAAAGGCTGTTGTCTTCTGCCCTCTAACAGATCATCTTTGGTGAGAAAAGGAGGGTTGTTTAACTTGGTACAATCAATAACTTGAGTGCAATTCTTTGAAGAACCATGGGATCCCTCAGCTGTGAGTTTTGATTTGATACCCTGCTTAAATTTATGCAAATGATACTAAATAATACCTTCAATGCTTTGGGCTTTTAAACTTGACGGTCCATGTACAAGGAGAGAGGACTTGGTCTAGAATAATGAGTTTCTGGCAAGGATGGCTTGGGCTTTGTGCAGATGTGGAAGATCATTTTAATACGATGTTGTTAACACTGATCCTCATGAACAGACAGACTTTGCCACTCCTTCAACTTAAAAAAATAAAATAAAACTTGGAGGGCCCTGGGGCTTGATGCTTGCATGCTATTGTGATATTCACAGTTTTATCTCTGTAAATGACAATGAAAATTTCTGAAATGTCAGAGTGGTCCCAGAAGAGTAATACATTCTGAATACACATCTGGATGAAACTGCTGCTGGCTATGGCTTCTGAAGTCTAGATGGAGCATAAAATTGATAAGTTTGGTGTAGAACTTCTACTCTTGCATTTCTGTTTGAAATTCTGATGCCTAACTATGTTTTGGAATGAGAGCTAGAGGAACCTTCACAGTCTGGTAGTTCATATTCATTAATGGCTTTTAATTATTAAACTAGAGTCAGATGTACTTGCCACAGCCATGCAGGGACGTCTGCTGCTCAGCCCTCCTTGGCACTGTGCCTCTGTAATCAGCTGTCCTGGGCTCCAAGGCAAAGATTGAGGGTCATGGAGGTGAAAAGGTATCAGAGATTGTTTCTCATACTTATCTTTGCCAGTAGTACAAGAAAGGCACCTTTGACCTGAGGATTCCTCCATGCAATGTAATGGTTGATTGTGCTATGTTGGGCTGAGAATTTATTTTTCGTAAATTATAAGTAAAAGGCTAAATTCAGAACTGTTCTAAAAAGTTCCTGTTTTCTCAGTGCCCCTTTTCTGGAGCCATTTCACAGAAATGTCCTTGGGGGAAACTGGTCGTTTTTGGCCTCCCTCGATGCTGTCTTCAGTGTGCTATGGAGGAAAAAAAACATGCTGAGCCCCCTTAGCTAGTTTTAAACAAAGCTTTAGTCAATACAGACACTATCATTGGATTTTATGGCATTCAATACATGAGCAAAACAAGAGAAATCTTGTGTTTGAAAAATCAGATTGTGGCAGCAAGAACTTAGTCATGTAACCTCTGAATTGCAGGAGGCAGAAAAGCGGGGAAGAAAATGGTGCTCAGAAAATTCGGCTTAAATCAAGACATTGTGGTTAAGATTTAATCCTTGTTTTTTAACAGAGAAAAAATGTATAACTCAAACACTGAAGAGAGTACATTTATAAATCCAAATAATAAATCAAGAGAAAAAGCATGTGTTTAGGCAAGGAAGTTTCTTGTGTCCATCTTGAAATATATGTATGGTATTTTTTATTCATTCAAGTTATGAAATAAGAACCTCAGAACAGTAAAAACAAAGTTCTTTACTTGGCTCCACAGGGTAATAATTCACACAGTTCATCTCCATGTGATCTACACATGTTGAAGAAAGATAAATCAAGCGCTGGATAAGAGTTATTAATTACCCACATAAAAGAACTTGGGACTAACATCACGCGGGTGGAAGGGATGATCAGAGCCGAGTGGAGTTTGCAGGGAACAGCATATGCACCATAATCAGAAAAACCACTTTCTCACATCTTCTGGGATGTATTTTGCCCTGCCCTTTCACCTTCAGCTGTACTTTTGTCTTTATGTATGGTGTAGGAAAAAAAAAATGAAATGGAAAAGCAGAGTTGAACCTACCCTCCATGTTTTCCTCCTCTGTTTAGTTCAGCTGAACACTAGTAAATGACCACCTTACCTATCTTCTGTGAATGTGGATCAAAGTCAATTTATAGTTGTTTTATTCAGTGTCTCCAAACAGCTGATTATTTTTGGTACTTTTCCCTCCACTGTCTGTGTGGGAATATCTTGTTAGGATTGTGATTTCTTGGTAAAACGGATGCTGGCCTGACCTCTGTGTTGCTTGCTCTGTATATTGAAAGAAAAAGCAATAGTTGTGCCATGAGGTTTCAAAGCCTGCAAAACTGAATTTTGCCTCAACGGAACGAATTTCTTTACATAGTGATTTGTTGCTTATTTTTATTTTTTATTCAAAAGTGGAGATACGTAAGTAGGGGCATATATAAGCATCATTAGTTCTGCTAGACAGTTTAATGAAGAACTGAAAGTGTATTTTTCAGTGCCACTCAGCACCATTTTTCACTATCATTCTCAGTTTTGAAGTGCTGAGCACTGTATGGACAAATAAAAGGGAGTTGGACCCGATGATCCCTCAAGGTCCTTTCCAACCCCTACAATTCTGTGAAATCAAGCAGAACCCTCACCCCGTACTCTGCAGCCCCAATCTTACAAATTCTCACAGCTATGAAGAGCCTTTTGTGCACGCAGTCATGCCAAAGCCTTTTAGGTATTTAGATATTCAAAGTAACTTCTGTGCAGAAGCTTCAAAGATCAGGGCCTAATGGGACAAGAAGCAGAAGAAAGAGCTCATTGTCACTGGTAATAACTCCTTGTCATTCTCTGTGGGAGGCTGGTGGAGGTTAAAAAAACCTGGGAAAGATCGTTGCTAAGCGCTTGCCACAGCATCTCCTGGTTAACCAGCACCCAGGATAGCCGGGTTTTAAGATCTTCTCTCCAAAAAGTTTTCAGCAGCTGTCCTGTAGCCTTTTACTGGAAAGTGATGCTGAATTTACTTTGTCAGTGTTCTGAGAGAAATGGGTATAGCTAAGCATTAAAAATGCAGTATTATTTGACCCCCCCAAATGCCCTCTGGAGCATTTTGTCTTCATATTACCTTTTTTTTTCATCAGTATTTCTTATCTGTGGGCCATGTTACTTTTGATCGTATTGCTATTTCATGCAGAGTTGCTGTAATTTGATCTCGAACCCACATTTTTCTATAAATGCACATTATGTTTCTGGGAACGCAAGAGGGGGGCTCCCAAACAGCAGCGTGGCAATTTCCCATCAATTCTGACAATAGCAACCCAAATTCAAATGTCCATACGTACTGACTTAAGGCCTGGGGACCCCGTTGCCTTACTTTGTCATCGTTTGCTCATTATTGCCTATTTGGAAATTTTCTCAGACTTCATCATGGCAACATGGAGATTTGTGTCCCAGCCTGAATTCTTATCAGAATCCGTTTCTGCGGATGAAAGCCTGCTGATTTCCCTCTGAAGCCAGAGAGGAGGCTATTTGACATTTGTTTGTTGGCTAATCTGTCTGAGAAATCTTACATAAACTCCGGGAGGGGAGCTGCCAATTTCTGCACGTTGGAGGAGAAATGCTTCCTTATTTGGAGAGGTTTGCTCCTACTCAGGGCCACAAGAGTGGTTTCAAAATGCTTCTGGTATTTGATGACTGTGGCATAACTTTGGAAATCTTTGTGTTCTTTATATTCCTCCTTCAGCTGCTTTGAGGTCAATTGATGTACAAGGGTGGCAGTCGGGGAGAAAGTCCTTCAAGGTTCGTGTCAGAAGTGGAGAGGGAAGAAGCGCGGACTTTTTCTATGCCAAAAAATACCCACAGAAACCCCCCAAAAGTAACCCAACCTCCCTCCTCCTTTCAACCTCGACCTTTTTGTTTTGCTAAGGAACAGAAATCAGCACAAGGAGAATATGCCCATATTTCTGTGAGGCATCAAGGGTGGCTGCTCAGCACGGAGAAGGAATCCCAGGGTCCTCACCCACACGGTGGGCAGGAGGTCCGTGGGCATCGGTGCCGGGAGCTGAGCCCTCTCCTTGGCCGTGGCTTTGGGCCTCCTGCACTGGGCCCCTCTCGGGACAAGGTGGGGCCTGGCCATCAGGGTCACTTCTCCAGCACAAGTATTAGCATGGCACGAAGCCAAATTTCAGGGGCTGGAGCTGAGCTTGCTTCCATGGTAACTACTTTCTGTCGGTGGATCCAGTGCAGGAACATCTGTACGTTAATCATTTTTGGGGCCTACGGCGCTGCTGCCAACGCTTTAACGCAGCAGGCTTTGGTAACGCACGTGGAAGGACTGACCCCAGGGACCAAGGAGGTTATCTGGGCAGCAAGTTTCTCCTGCAAAGGTCTCTTGTCCTTTCCTCTGAGCTACTTATATCCAGTGCTCCTCTTCATCGTGCTTTCCTCAGTTTACCTATTTTTCCCCTCGTATCTGAAGAGCTGTTTGTTTAGAAGCGCGTGTTACTGTTTCTCTGGAATTTACTTGCTAACTGCTAGCTCCAGAGTTGGTTTTACATGTTTAATTTTATTATGTTCATGAGGCAATGTTGGCAGGAAAGGCACTATAAAAAGCATTCATTTCATGGAGTGGTACAAACATGTTTTCAGCTGAATTGATGACACTGAATATAAAGCACTTCTCATTTGCGCTTCCCCTTAAGGTTTGTTTAATGAAGTAAGGTTTTTCATATTACTTAGAGGTGCTGTTCTTTCTACCCATCCAGAAAGGATACAAAACTTAATATACATTTACATCTGCTGCCTCTCTTGTAAAATAACCTGCTCAGGAGCCTTCCCCATGAATCATTGGGATTATGGCAATTCCTCCATTCTTTTCTTATTTCTTACTATTTCCCTTCGAACCTTGAGCTCGTTTACTTTGAGCATATGAATAAAAATGACTATTCATGAGGAGATCTGGTTTCAGAAGCCAGTCGTGAAGGTATCTTGAAATTTTGGTGCAGATAGGCATTTACCCAGTGAGGAGCTTACACGTTTGGGATATAACAGCAGTTTTGGTCTTCAAGTTGCTTTGACGCTGCCTGTGAACAAACAGCTACGATTCCCCAGTGCAAATAATTTACTGAATTTGCATATAATATTTTTTTCCCTGGCAGTGGGATAGTATTAATTAAAATGCTCATTACAACTTATGATCTGATACTTCGCAGGAGGCACTTCCTTAGGCTATTAACAAGGGCTGTAATGAAAAACGCATGTTTCCGATACTATTTCATACATCGGTGTCTAGAGGCTGAAAGCGGTCTTGTCTAATGCTGCGCCATCCAGGATTCATCTTACTGCTTAATTAGCTTTCTGGTGAGGTTGCACGGGTATGCCAGGTCATGTAAGGAAACTGGGAAAGATAAGACACGTGCAAAGCAGAGCCTAAAGAGGCTAAATTTGGCCTTGCTAGTCTCCTGTGTACAAGTTCTGACATGCAGTTAGAGCTTCATCAAGGGATTGATCTCCTGCCCATCATATCATCTGACCTACATATTAATGTAAATATTAAAAACAGTTATGACAAGGTGTTATATAAAAGACCGTGCCTTATCTTCGCACTGCTGTAACTCTTCGTCCTCCAGCGTAGCTACTTTGTCTGCCTCTGGCACTTGCGTGTTGACAGTAGCTTCAGCTGGAGCAGCTTCAGTTTGGGCAAAAGTCAATTATTTGTCAAGATTTCTGCACACTTTAAAATGATAAATGTTGGTGTGCAGAGCAGACAGGGCAACCTCAGGCCTGTTTGCATGTGCTGGTAGAGGAGGCTGTTTGTTACAGAAAGTGACGCATGGGCAGAACTACAGGAGACTTGTGAAAGACCACAGAGGTTACCATTTCATACCAATAATGGGTATCGCATCAAGAAGTTGCCATATGCCTCACCGAGTGTCTGATAGACATAGGAGACTTTGAACAGAAAGAGTTTTGGAGCCAATGACATATCAAAGGCTGTCAGAATAATCATTTTTTTCTCTGATTTCAGTCAATTGCTGTCTGACAATTGAAAAGCAAGCCTATTCAGAGAGCGTTCTCCCACGCTGGTGCCTGATCCTCAGTGCTAGCGCTGCTCTGCAGCCACAGGCTTGGAAGCAAAAAGAAAAAGTACACATATGAAGCACCAAATGGAGGTTGTTAAACACGAACCATATGTGTTATTTAGCTCTGGAACATAGGGAGGTTATGAAACCATTCTTGGAAAAGAATGTACATTTCCTGTACATCAAAATCATTTATAACAAATAGATGCACGAAAAGTTTGCTGAAAGATCGGGCGCAATAAAGATGACAGAGCCCTGAAATTCAGCTTATAACTGGAGCCTACTGCTCTAATGAAGTTCAGGCAGTTGTCTAGGAACGTGATTAAACACAGGGCATGATAATGATTAGTAAAGGATCTTAATTTGTTTTTGATGGACTTTGTAGTCTCTTGGGTAGGAATTGGAAACACATTTCCAGTTCTCAACAACTTTATTAAATCTGAACTCAGTATTATTCAGTGATAGCGACAAACTCAATTTTAATCAGTCTTAACTCTGAAGTAAGAATTAAATAAACGTGTTATGGTTTACTTTCCATATAGTTTTCAAAACTTGTGCTGGAGCTCAGTATGTAGCATTAATTCGTTTTTGATTATATGAGAAGGGGGAAAGGAAGATGCCAAAGGCTACCCGCAATCCAAGTATTGTACAGTGCATAGTCAAATGAAATCTGAACATCAGTGATTACATTTTTAGTAGGATGAGTGTTCTGACTGAAATGCAGCAATCTGTCACTTGGCCTTTCCGTGACATTCAGTGTATTGAAATTACCAGGGAAAGATTGGTTTTTGACATGCTAAATTAACTAAGTTAGAAATGCGAGCTTTATCATCTCTCCTAATTGTTACAGGGAGAGAGAGAGTTGTTTGTCTTTTATTTTCTAAGCAAGCTATTTGAACAGCAATTAATAAAAAAAAAATATAATAAAAATATTCTCTAGAAAGGTCATCTTTGGAATTAGTAGAGGTGGTTGATTTAGAGAAGCAACTTTTAGTATGAACCACAGCAGTGCAGTGATTGAACTGATCACTTTCTCTTGAAGTCCAACACGTCCATAATTACTGTTTATCTGCATGACATTTGTCATTGTGCAAGTCCCTACTTTGCAAACGGGGCACTGAGTCTCTTCCGGTCAGACAAGGCTTGACCATGCCCAACCTGCAGTGGCTTCCTAGTGCAAACCAGTATTTCTTTTTGTGGTAAAGGCATTAATTTTGGACCAAGAAGTATTTTTATTGCTGTTTGTTAGTTGTGTTAGTTTTTTTTTTTTTTTTCAGTAGATGAAGAGAAGGCCAAATTAATTGCTAATGTAGAAAGCAATGTTTCACGAAGAGAAGGAAGGTCTGGTAGCTGCAGTAGTAGATGAAGAAGAAATGATTTAAAATAACACTTTAGGTTTCTAGAAATCTATATTCTTGTACATAAATGGTGGTAATTGCTATATATATATATACATATATTTTTGTCTTGGTATGGTGTAAAGATGCAAAAAAAAAAAAAAATCAGAGATGTAAAAAAAAAATCAAAATGACAGGACCTAAAGGTAAATGATACTTAGGATACTGTGCAAAATCTGCTGCAATCTCAATCTTTTTTTTTTTTTTTAATAAATAATTGAACAATGAAATGCTTCTGTAATTACTTTTCCTTTAGGCTGGACTGTAGTTTTGTTTCCCTTTTTACTTATTTTTCTAAAAGGATTTTTTTTTTTTTTATTCCTGGCAGTTACATGGTAAGTCTATATAGATGGTGTGTGGTCATGGTACTGGGAATGAAGGCAGAGTGGGACCATCTCTGTAAAATTAGGGTGTTTCAGATCGGAAGCTCTGTTTACCCAAGTAGTCATTATCTGTGAAGATCAACAAATCCATTTATTTTTAGCTCCTGGACAAATGTGTAAATTAAATTTCAGGAAACTTTTCATCGGTAGTCAAGTATCTACATCACTGGCCTTGCCCTAAAAGACAGTGAATATTGATTTCACTGATATTTATCAATTATCTGACAGCTCTCTAACCTTGCCTTTCTATTCCTGGCTTTATATATGAAATAATAGGCCTTATGCTAAACAAACATTTAGAAAAATACTGATTTGGGTAGTCTGTGTAGGAGGGTAGAGAGACTGCAAGTGTCATAGGATGAAATTAAGGGAGGATTCCTGTCCATGAAATCTGTTAGATATATTTTCATTTTTTCCTGAAGCAAAAAGAACTACCAAAAGACATGAAATAGAAAAGCAGATTAGAAGACCCTAAAAACTATTTTTAGTAGTGATTTCAGGATAAAGTGATGAAATTTAAAGCTATGCTTGAAAACGCGTGTTTGTATGTATACAGACAGAGTCATTTTGGCACTATCCAGCACTAGGTGAACAGTGTGGGCAAAGCCATAATTGCAGCCGTGCATCTGTAATTGTTAACAGAAAATTCTGTGGGCAGCCTGACTTATTGCCAGGCAAATTTAGATGAATGGAAGCATCAGCGACATAATTTTTGACATTATATAAATGCATGAATTAGAGAAGGCTCCTTTGCTCATTCATTACATTCTTGCTTTTGGAAGGCAGTTCCAGGTAGCAATGGCAGTTCGTTGCTGGTACATGAAATTTTGCTTCATGATTTGTTGCCTTTAATGGGAGTGTGGTGAGGCCAGTTGCGTGGCCAGGATTTGAGCGTGCCCATCATCCCTCTGGTAGTCCCATCCTGAGAGCACATGTTGAATTAATAGAAGGAGAAGAAGATTAAAGGAAGATAAAATACAGCATGTGATTTGTGTGCATATGCATACCTACAGGCATACATAAATCTGCTCGGTTGCCTGTTTGCATTCAAAGAAAAGTTTCCAAATAACACTTACTCAGGATAAAACCACAGGAATTTAATGTGATGGTGTGAGCAGCAGCCTCTCCCAAACAATGTGGTCAAGGATGGGCAGCATTATGAAAGCTTCCTGTAAAGCTCATGTTGCATCCTGAGGGTCTAAGATGAGAGGTAAAGATTGATGAGCAGAGTACAATGTATTTAATGGCTAACTTGGAAATGTGAAATATATATCTTTTAAGAAACCAAGAGGATAATTCTTTGTCAAGTCTTTACTTTTCCATATTATATATGGGGAGAAAAAGAGCATAAGGCACTGGCAGCTTGATCCAACTGCTGTAATTAAATGCGTGTGTGTGTAGGAAAGAAGCCTAGCTGATCTCAAAAAAGCTTTACTTTCCATTGTTTCATGTCTATGTAGTGCTGACTTCACCAGATGTTTAATTCACATAAACACCTAAATGTCTGGAGACCTGTAGCACTGCCCCTGGGGAGGCATCCTTGGCTTGCCTGAGCTCTGCCCGGAGGACAAAAGTCCCGCTGCCATGCCTGCTTGTTTGTGAGTAGTGGGAGAAGACCATGGAACAAGGGTTTTAGATAAGGCTGAACCCAACTGAAATGCTCTTTTATTCTTTATTAATTAGGCAATGTGACAAAATGATCATTCATGGTACAAAACATGCTGCACATCAGCGAAAAAGTGAAGAGTAAAGTATTCGTGTCGCTTTATCACCAGGATTCAAGCTGTTATTTTAATTATAGACCAAGTTAGTTAATAAACGTAAAGAAAGAAGATGAGACCTCTTCTGAGAAGTGTACAGCATATTATCAAATCTTTTCCCATTTGATGGTAATTAGTAGGTAGAAACGTGTGGTGCTTCCCCGTTCTGCCACCCTCTTGTTACTCGATACATGTTTGTATACATGGCTTTAAATATGTGAGCAGCTGGCTCTGGTGTAGGTGTAAGTTGTGTCTCAGAAATTTTGTCTTCAAGCTTTTGGATCATGTGGGGTTATAAGCAGTGAGAAGCTGAGGACAGATATATAATCATGTTCCCTAATATTTTGGCTTACCACGGGAAGACACCTACTTCAAGGTAATTGTTTAAGTTTGCAAAACATGGAAAGTTACATGAAGCTCCTGTAATGTAAGGTGGGAGAAATGTCCTTATATCTTAATATCCCAAGACGACTCTTGACAAATTACACATTCACTTGAAGGTAATCTTCCTTTCCAAAGTCCTTATAACCTGCTGTAATTCTTGCAAGGGGAACCAGGACGGACCATGACAGTGACTTCCATCACAGGGGCTCAGGCTGACTTCTGGGCCTCGCCTCATCTGGGTTCAGGCTTGGAACATCTAGGGGGGATGCCCCCAAACTGGGGAGTTGCCGCCTCTTTATGCCATGTTGAGGCGATCAGGGCTTGCCGAGGAAAGCTCCGTTATTTAGTTTTCGAGTCAAGCATTCGACATTAGGAAGGAGCAGATTTAGGACTGTGCAAGCTTCATCCCATTCCCTCCTGGGTGTGTATTAGGACATGGCTGTGACTACACCCTCTCCGCAGGAACCCAGTCACACTGAGTGCACGACAGAGCAGCAGCGAGGGAGGATTAAGATACCAAAGTGAGCTCAATTTGCATAATTAACATTTGTGATTTAAATATTTTAACTGTTTTATCTCTGCATACATGTTTTGTGTGATTCAGAGTTGAAAAATCACTTCAACCACTCTAGCATGTACCTGATGATGAATTATGTCAGTAATAGGGTGTCTGGGGAGATTCAGGTTATATAAGTAAAGCTTTTACGTGTAAATACTTCAAAAATAGGGTAAAAATTGCAGAGATGGCAGCAATGAAGCTGCTTGAGCCTGGCTGACAGAGCTGCCAGGGCCCAGGCAGTAGTGGGAGGCGAAGGTGAGGGGAAGGCCGGCAAAGGCACGATTTATGGGGCAAAATATAAAAGTTTTATCCCCCTCATGTCACAGCTGAGGAACAGATTTGTCTTATCCTTCGCCTCCCACTCGAATTATAAAGGAATAGGTCGGAAAATGACTTTGGTGTCCCCGAAGGTCTGCACGGGGCCATCCGGGCCTGGAGCCGGACCCCGGTTCCCGCGCATTTCTGAGGGGACGGCGCCCTCGTGTGGGGGCAGCGCGCAAACCTCGCCTCCTGCTCCCCCAGCCACGAGAAAACACGGAAATTACCTTAAAAAAAAATAATTAATCTTAATAATAGTTTTAACACAACCGTACAATGACCTTCTCCACTGCTCAAGAGGCTGAAAAAAAGGAGAGAAATATCGCTAAAGTTTATTCCTCTGTTGGGCTCAGAGCCATGGTGGCATCTGTACTTTTTGTTTCAGAAAGGCACAAACCTGGCCATAAAGTCTGTGTCAAAGCACAGAGAGCGATTGCACTGCACTGAGCTGCTGGCAGAGCTCGCTCCTGGGAACCCAGTGGTCAGTAATGAACAGGGCTGGCTCTACTGAAGGCAGGGCAGGAATTTAGCTGGGCAGGAGAAATGTCAATAAAATATTGGTGGTATCCTACAGAAGTCTAGGGACCACCAAGGGTGAGCAATAGCAAGTGTTTGAACAAAATCTTTTTAGTTGAATGCAACCTATTGCCGAAGCTCCACATAACTTTTTAACTTCAAGTTGGCGAAAACAGAGAGCACGTTATTAGTACAATGTTACAGGAACATAAGTATTCCTCATAAAAAACAGCGTCCTCAGCACCGTACAAAATTTTAAAATTAACTACTATAGCTCACTGAATGTTAATTAAATGAAATAAGTATATACCTTTGGTCTATTTATTGTTTAATCTGGTAAATGTTCAGAATGAAAACTGTGGCTGTGGGCATGCATGTACACCTTCATGCTATGAAGGCTGGATCTAGTCGTCGTACATTGCTGCTCTTGCATTGCCTCTGTGGGATTTCCATCTTCTGTAGAGGAAAAAATATTTCTGCTGTTTTCCTTAAAATTCAGCTAGTGAGCTCAGCTCTCCTTTGCTTCCATTGGGTATTATGACTGTCTTTAAAAACTGAACTTGGAGGCTAGAGTGCACTGGACATGAAGAGATGGGAGAACTGTCATCATCAGCTCACTGTTTTCATGTCATAATGTTTTGTTTTGTTTTTCATGTTTCATGGTCAACGCTTGTATTATCTTTCTTTCATGAAAAGTCTTTCTGCTTTCAGGAAATTACTGTCTCATAGTTTCATAAATATTTCAAAGTACATTTACCTTATAAAAAAGTTTGGAATAGGAGCATTTTATTATTATTATTTTTTTTTGGGGGGGGGGGAGGGGGTGGTGGTGTACAATTTCAGAGGTATTTTACAGATTCAAAGCATCTTTCCTTCTCTCTGTGAACACACAGTTAAATATGCAGCTGTAGATACTTATATCACCTTGTTCTAGTCTGGTCTCTTTGGGGTATGGTATTCCGAGCATTATCTTCCGTGTGTTTTCAAACAGCCTGTGGTATAAAACACTCAGAATAAAGGGGTATCTGTCATAAAAGCCATTGCATTCTCATAATGCTTGCCGGATGAAGCGCAGCCCACTCTTTGGGAGTTGTTGCCTTGTGGTTTGCTGGTAAATACATAGTATTATAATGATTTTTTTTTTCCCATTTTCTTTTCTGTGTAGTGTCAAAAATTATTTGTGAAGGAAGCTGAGCCTGATATGCTGAGGCCAGGACTCTCTTTGTCCTCTTCCCTCTTTGGCAGGAGAGCAGGGGGAGGATGGGGAAGCACTGTGGGTACGGCTGTGGAGCCAGGACCCTGCACTGCTCAGGGGACCAGCGTCCACACGGACACGTCTGTGCCATGCCCAGGGATCACGGCCGAGACAGATGCTTTCCGTGGTGTAGATTTGTTTCTGATTTATAAGAAGAAATATATTAAAAATTAAAAAAAAAGCAACCACAAATACTCTTGCAGTCTAGACAGCTGGTCTGGCAGTTGGTAATGTGAAGGCCTATTAAAATATTTATGCTATTTGTTATTTAACTTCACTTGTTTTTTAAAGGATTTGGAAGTGGGCTGATTAAATAAAATCGCACGAGGTCACTCGGGCTGGGAGTGACATGAATTGGCAGAAGTCTGGGGGCACTGGCACCACACAGGACTCATGCTCTACCGTTCACTCCCATATAATCTAGCCATTTTGTTTTCGTTCTGAGCAAGAGGAGGTGCTGATAAATATGCTGAAAATATTTTCGCACTTCTGCTGGGTGGAATTTTGATTTGGTAACTGGTACACGAAGGCCTGGTTTCATGAAAGCTTCTGAGTCAGTGATAAAACTTCTTTTGACTCAGTCGTAGCGATGGAAATCAATGTTAAAAATGACATTCCCCCTCAGGTGTCAGCACGACAGGCTGCTCTGGTTGCCTGCCTGGTGATCAAAAAATATGAACTCTTGTTGTCTCTCAGTATGAGTTATAATGTGCACAGTGAGGCAATGTGCTGGTGGGGAGAATTTGGGTGGGAAGGGACCTCCAGGTCCATTTCCCCCAACCTTCTGCCCCAGGCAGTTTCAGGCCTACTGCTGAGGGCCTGAAAACCTGCAGGGACAGAGGCTGTGTGTCCTCTGCAGCTTTGAGGCCTTTGAGGATGATATCTAGGAAGTTTGTGTTTTTCAAACTGCACCTTGTTATTGTAGGTCTTCAGAAAACTCATTGTGCGGGAATTAATGAGGGATCCAATATTTAAAACTTCTCAACTGTTTAGTTAACTGTGATGCCCCACACACAGTTTGGACAAGTTTCAAGTGTTTGAGTGTTCGATTTAATTGTTTTCCAAGAGAGAACAGCTCTCTTGGAAATGCAGAGCGGCTATCTTAATTATATTGTTTTCACTCATCTCTAATTAAGTTTATCACCCGCGGGGAATGAAGACACCAAAACTATCACCATGGCTTGAAAATTTACAGAGGAAGATTTTAAAAGCAAGAGAATCCACATCCACTCATGGCAAACGCTAAACAAATGGGGTTGTTTCCTGTGCGCAGGGGAGCCCGCGCTGGGTGTGCACACCTTCATGCCTTACAGGGGATGGGGCATTACACATGCAGTGGGGGAAAGTGGAAAATTCATGATGGCCTGGAAATCAAAAGGGTATTTTCTCAATAATAAAAACCAAGGGAAATGAGCACCCATGAATGGATGAGTTTTGGAGACATCGAGAGAGGAATCAAGAGGATGGAAGTGAGAGGGAGGGCAAACGGCAGCAGAAAGGTTGCCAAATCTCTACTTTTCTAGTGCTCCACTTCCTTGAAAATTTAAGTAAAACTTCCTTGAAAATTTATGCAAAATTATTAAACAAGAAAATACTTCTAGCTAGTCAATCTGCAATTCAGTTAGATATTTAGCTAACTCCAGATATTGTCTGTGCTGGGTTGTGCTCAACTCTTTTGACTTTCAATAGCTGTGAGCGTTGTGAAAGCTTTAGAACAGAGACCAAGAGGTCAAATATAATCTGTGTTCAGAGATGGTGATACAGCATGAATAAATGGTGCTAGACATATGGAGATCAAATTAGTAAAGCCTGGTTTCATGTTAACCATAGATAATATGGTGTGAAATTATTTAATTAGTAAAAATCCCTAGATATTCTGGGAAACGAAAAGGAGCAGATTGGAAGAGAAGCGGTATCGAGAGAATGGTCAAGGAGATGAGTGACGGAGTCTTCATGGCTTCATATTGTTTCTAGAGGAGTGAGACAAAGGTCAAATTTAGTTCTTTGTTGAGTTGTAGCCATGTTAGCTGTGCTGTACGTGCTCAGTGAGGAATTGGCACGCACGTGTAAGAGCTTGGCTACGTAGCTGGGTGTCCGTGCACGCGGTGGCCACATCTGCGGTGCTGGATAAGGACATCAGCCCGTCCTGACACATGCCTTTCCCCATCACCTCATGCTATTTCTACAGTATTTCTGTGCATTAGGGGTGTTATTTGCAATTTTATCGTAACTGAGGTGTTACTTGTTTTGGAGAACTGTTGTGTAGAGGCTGGCCTTTATGAATGTGTTTACAGATAAAGTCATGGTGAGTTGTAGTGGAACTCTCTGTTATTATTATTATTATTTTTAAAGTTAAGAGTTTCTGACATGCAGAGCAACCTGATGCTTGGGTTTGTATGTATTTGCTCTCAGAATATATGTGTAAGCTTTTTGGGTGCTCAGCTGATCATTGTGGTTTGCTCTACCAGCCACCTGGATGGGTTAGGCAACACTGGGCATTAAAATTCGGGTCAAGTTCCAGCACCAGGGAAAGTTGTTCCCTCTTACTCTTCTTGTCTATATTTTGTGACTTTAACTAGGTGACATTACATTATTATTTCAGTGTTTCATGGGCTGCACTGTGAAGAAGAAAAAGTGATTAGACAACTTGAGTTAGTCAATTATATGACTTAGTACTTGATAAATCAGATATTTAAATTGTCTTTTTTTTTTTGCCAGGTAACCACTTTTATTTCCCTTATTATCTGGGTTGCAGTAGCAAATGAAAAAGGAGATGTAGTCACAATACATTAAAATTGTATTCTGTGCTTATGGGTTAGCATTTAATTAATCTACATTAAGTCACTTAAAATACACAGCTTATTTTTTGTACCTATATTAAATACAGTGGTAGAGACATTCGATTATGTTCCATCTAATATATTATAAGATCTGCTCATATTGTAAAGGCACTTAACAGGTTTGTTACACTTTACAGTGAAAACCTGGCCATGACTGGGTTATATTTCAGTGCTTCTTCCTAAACTACAGTTGCTGCAGGACAGTTTATCTGTAACTTAACTTTCCGGGTATTGTTAAAAGGATTTTTCAAAACACTCATCTTTACCATTTTTTTTAATGTTCAATACAGTACTCAGCATCACAGGGGACATTTGGGCAGAGAGCTTTGCAACTGTTTAGAATTAAAGATCTGAAAGTAATTTGGAAAGAAGGCACCCACAAAGGAAGTGGAAATCTTTATTTTTAAGTGGTTGTAGAGGAGCTGTGTCTTGTACCTCTTCCACACTCGGTCCTGCCATGTATGTGGAGTTCAGAAAAGCAACTTACAGCCTGAAGACCCTTGTACATTTTTTTCTAATGGTTCTGTTGAATCTTTCTTAGCAGAGGGAAGAACAGGTGCAAATCCATTACCCAGCTTCTAATTATTTTTATCCTAATAGGCAATTTTTGGTTTCTTGCTTATGTTTCATCCCAACAGGTTATTGCCCTTAGGAGTATTTTGCTTTAAAATACGAAGAGGACTATTTATAGTATTTATAATATTTTTTGAGATGTTGTTTGTTTGTTTGTTTCATGTACAGGGTGGAAGAATGGGCTGATGGCTGTGATATCTGGTATGGGATAGAAAGAGAACTACACTTTTCCTTGTGACTCGAGGGGACACCCTTTGAGTAGCTCAAGTTGCTCTGTATCTTTAAAGTTAAGGCAGTTAAAGTGGTGGTTGCATTTTGCCAGTGACTGGAAATGGTCACCTGAAGTGGTTAAAAAACTGAAAAAAACATGACTACATGTGGCCTGCACAACACTTGTCTGTGTAAAAAATATATTTCCCTGCATGTGTCAGCTAACTACTCTTTAAATCTGCCAATATAAAAGCTAAAAGATTAGTTTCCAATACCGCGTGCTGCGTAATGCAGTTTAGCATCAGAAAAGGAAGCGAGGTTCTTTACCATACTGTGGATGTGCAGAAGTGAGGCAAACGTGGGTTAAATCTGGTCCGAGCTCTCTGATTAAAATAATCTTAGTGCAGGTGCAAAGATGATGACAACTTGAAATTTATTTAAGGAGGGCCTTAAATAAATTTATATTAAATCAGAGATAGGAGATGAAACCATGTTTGGCGAAATTGCCTGACCAATTGCTTTGAAGTTCGGAATTTGCACTTTCCAAATGTAGTTCTGTGAACAGAGAAACAACAGGCAGAAATGAGCTGCGAGTTATTTTGCTGTTCGGGGAGACAACGAGCTGCTTATAGTTCTGCTCTACAGCTTAATTTTTAGGTCCTATATAAATAGAATTCAATCCACCAATTTATTCAGAGATGATAATCCATCAACATTTAATTTGGTAAGCAAGAAAAGGCTTCAAAATAATATAATGTAGTTCATGAATCAGATGCACTGTTGGATTCCATTATTACATGTAGATGCATGATATTGGTGGCATTGTGTTTGTTATTTTAATAATTCTAATTAACTTCTGGTAATTGTAGTGGATCTGCTGCCAACCATCCCAGCTAGAATCGTTATTTAGGGTTTTTATTTTCAGTAGACACCCAGCCAGTGAATAAAGGAAGTTTCATGACAAGTTAAACTTCAACAGCACAGGAAGGTTTTCTAGTTGAAGAAAAAATCCTCTTGGTGACCTTCCTCATGATCTGTCCATGTTTAAGAGCTGCTGAGAGATTCAAACAGTCTTCATGATAATGTAGTAATTTACAAAAACCCTACAAACATTTAGTGTTTCACTCTTTCTCCTTGATTATTCATTTGTGAGATTTGCATGCAGTACAAGATTTCTCCCTGTCCTCTGTCTTTTTACTGTGCCCCACTTCATTTTGTAAGCCATGGTGGTTTGTAGCAGTGATAAATCCACACGTTCCAGAAAGAGATGCTACAAACATCTTGGCAATATAAAACTAATCCATTTATGCACGCAAGGCCAAATTCTTCACGTAGCTGAATGTCACTTCATTGCCCAAGAAATCTCCTGAAGCTGCAGGTGAAGACGGCTCTGAGAAATGGACATGTCGTCTTCACCTCCCCGATAACTGGCAATATTTCTGCTCCCACACTGGAGGTGGCACTTGGGATTGGGTTAGCAGGTTTGCCTGTCTCGGTGAGGTCTTTCCAACAGCTCCAAAAATGTCATTGCATTTCAGCTGATGAAGTGTCACGGGTAGAAGTGTCTCATCAACGATGTGTGCTCAGTACAGGGTAGCTGTCAATAGGATTGCATTGCTCAGAAGCTGTTTTCAAAACAGCAAATTGAATAATAATAATAATAATAGATAATAATAATAATAATAATAGATAGCTGGGTCTCTTTCCAATTGATTGGAGACGGGGCTATCTATAAAAGTTGGAAAGTTTACTTTTCTTCCAGAACAGCTTTTCCATGGGAAAAAGCAGTTGCAAACCCAGATGTTTCTGTAGTCTGACTCTATTTCATTGAAGAAAAGTAACTACTGCTACTTGAGTTATTGCATTTTGAAAAAAAAAAAATAAAAAAATGTAAGGGTAAATTTGCAATGGATGTTTGCAAACATCCTCTGTTAAGACCTGAAATATGGTGCTGGGAAAGGGAATAAGCACTTTTCCAGCAGTTAAATGTGTGACTACATGGAAAGGATCTTCGTTGTATATTTTTAATTTGGAAATAGAGAGTTTAGTAAGTAAATTGAATTAATCCCCAAAGAGTCGTTGGGAAGTAATTTAAGACCCTAAAATAAAAAGGAAACTTGGAGTGAATGTATGTATGGCACCCTCTGAGTACAAAGTAAGGCTGTCAGCTGATGGAGTTATTAGCACTGAGGGATGGTATCCATTAAAATAATGGCTAATTTCTTACGCTGTCAGGCTATCTGACTGCTCTTTCTTCAAAGCTCATCGTGTTGCTGAGAGAGTTATTGAACTTATCCTAAGCCCCTAGATAATGCTCGTCTTTAATTTGCCCATCAGACCATCCATACAATTATTTGGGGCATCTTCAAAGTGTTCCATTGCTTTTGAGTAGATCATTGAGATAATGTTCTTGCTTTTGATAGTGGCATGCCTCCTGGATGACAATGTAAGAAAATGAAGTCTCCACCTCCCAGTGATCTTTTCCTTTTCTCCTAACCGTCACACAAACAAATACAAACTCTGAGATCCTGTATAACCTATAGATTCCCCAAAAGAAATGAATCCTAACTGCTTTTATCTCATTTTCTGTGTATTGCCTACTGCACGTTGGTTTCTTAATTTGTTTTTGCAAGTGATGTATTTGATTTCTTGCTATCAATGAGCGTCTGCCTTTCAGTTGGCTCCAAGCATGACTGGCATAATGAAAAGTCTTTCTTTTATTGGGCTCGCATAGTTTTGTATTAAGAACTTCCCTCTCTCTGATAATTAAGATTAGGTGGCAGATCTTCCTATTTCTTCACTCCAAGTTGTTGCTAATCTTCGTCATCAAAATGAATAAGAATAATTCTTATAAGGGTACAGCAAAAATAGAAAAAATATATGCAAAATCTAGCGGCAAATCCCATTTTTTTTTTTTTCTGATAGACTGTGTAAGATCCAGACCTTCAAAGTGCTGTTGCTGAAGAAACATTTGTAATCTATAAGGGTTTTCTTTTGGTTGTTGAAAATAGATGTAGGTAGTTCCTGAGCTTTTTTTTTTTTTTTTATCTGCTTGAAATGGGAACATGATTATTTGTTCTTTGTTTAGGAAGTGTTTATAGCAGAACGATAATAGTGCTCTCGTTTTTAACTTGCCAGTGACAACAGCACCAAAGAACATTATCCCCTCAATTGCCGTATGGCAGAGGGGAGCATTATTCTAAGCGGACATACGGATGTCTGAAGGCCAGGTTTGGTTGGGTCTCAGGATGCTCACACTGAAATGACGATTTTCTCTCGAGCAGCCCAAGCTTCATGATTGCCTTGGAGCCCTGTGTTTGGCCCTTGTGCCTACAGTCACCACTACCCAGCCAACTCCTACCGACATGGTCTGTGCTGGGGATGGGAGGCGCTGAAGGATCGTGGCTCGAACCCTTGAGCTTCTGAAATTTGCAGCAGTTCACACTTGGCAGTTTATTTTTTATTATTTTTATTTTATCTACATCTCAATTACATAGTAAGATGTTCTTTTTAAAAACTTGTTTGTTATTAAGATATAAATCTACTTATTTTAGTCATGTAGTGCATGCCAGCGTAATGCAATACAAGAAGATTACAAGCTGATGGTTAGATGTTAATAACAGTAACACAAAACATTAAGGCAAGTGACATTTACATAAGTATCTTGATCTTAATACATGTAATTTACATATGAAAATTTAATCACCATAGAGATAAACAGCTGCAATGTTTAATTAAACTCTCCACACAAAATCAGCCTGCAAGAAGTAGTTTGTCACTGCTAATTTATCACAATTCTCATAAGTATTCTTTAAAATAAAAATGCAAAATAAATGACTCTTATTGATAATTTAACTTCTGATTACTTTATCGTATTCTCAACAGGCTTTGATGATACAATTACAATATGAAGATTCCAGGCTCATTTTCTCACAATTTAGAAGACAAAACATAAATATATAGAGAACAAATGTATTTGTTTACAGACTTAAGGGTCAGCAGTATGGCAGCACTAGAGTACAATTTAGGCAAATTTAATGCCACGATAAGTTATGTGTAATGAAGGGATGCAAGTCTCTCTCTATGGGGCTGTTTAAGGAGGAAACAATTATAAGTGAAAATTAATGCTGGCATTATTGTGGAGTTGGAACAGGCTCCTCGCTCGCAATATCCCTGCCTAAAACACACATTGTAGAAATCGGAGATGTGCTGACATTCAGAAGTTATTGAAGCTGAGACTTTGCTTCTAGTGATGTATTTTAAAGGAAAACAAAGCACACGGTATCTTGAAAGAAACAATTTACATTTCTTTCCAGGGATCCTTGAAGAAAATTAAAATTAGAAGGTTGACTGAATCCTCTTCACGGCACTAAGATAGCAATAACAGCAAAAAAAAAAAGGATTCTTTTTGCAACTACTGGGTTAGTAGGAATGGAGAACAGATATTTAACCCCCAGTACCTTAAAGTACCTATTTTTAGGTGTGAAATTATGTTATATCCCAAGTAGAACAAACTGTATAACAAGGCTGTGGACCACGATGGGGTTATCGGATGTGTCTTCTACATATGCTAAAAATTGCTTGATTATATATAGATTTACTGAATTTCCTACACCATGGTAACCCCAAGAAACTGGAAAGCTGGTTTGCATATGGCAAATTATCCTGTTTTATAAGTCTCATGAACCCGTTAAAATGATGACTCTCAGTAAATAGTATTTTTGCCTTGAGTTTGGATCTTCTCTTTACTGCCTATACCCCTTTTTGGGTAGGTTTTGTTTTAAGGATTTGATCATTTAAGGTTATTTAGGCAGTATGCGTAAAGATTATACCCAGGTCACAGGGAGCAAATGGGGTTATTTGGTCATGGTTTAAAAATTCTTATTCTTAATTATGTATCTATTTAAGGAAAGTAAAAACTGGTCTAAATTCATATTTATATTTATAAATGGAGCTTGTAGAACTTGGTGTGAGTACAAGAAAAAAGTCAGGAATTAGGTCTCACTATAGTGATAAGTAATATGCTGCAAAAAGAAATCAGAATTCAATTTTAAAACAATACAACATTTTTTATTTTTGTATTTTATTTTATTTTTTATTCTGAATTCTGATTTTGAAATGTAGGGGGAACTAGAAGTGAAGACACCTGAAGTACCATAACTTTCTGCAACTCTTACTTGTCTAAGCAGCCAAATCATCCTTGAAGAAAGTTAGTAAGCCATTATTCTTAAAATATTATCCCACCTGTATAACACTGATTTTTTTTTATTTTTTATTTATTTTTTATTTTTTCACGATTGGCCCTAGATAGTGGTTTTGTTTGTTTGTTTCAGCAATTATTCTAGTTTTTGAGTAGAAAAGTATCCATCAAGACTCATTGCACTTAGAGCTCGATTCCATTGCCATTCCAGTCGCGCATGGATGGTCTGCCTGGTCTCCGGCTGCCGTGCCAGGAGCAAGCAGATCCAGTGCTGTATCTGCTAGTCCTGGGGGCATCTCTTGGATACCCTGCAAAAATGGCACGCGATGCCTGTGCTTCGGCATTTGGATCGAGCTCTTATACTCCATAGACCAAGCGAAATGTTTTAAGTGGACACATTAGCAAAAGTCCTACCTGGGAGAGAGGCAAAAATAAGTGATTTTCCTCTACATAAGAACTGTGGAAGGAATAACCTCCATACCAACTTAAACAGGAAATATTCTCGTTACGAGGTGAATATGATTTCACCTTTGATTTTGATGTGTTTATAATGTATCGACAGGTGACTGATCATAAGTGGCATTTTCCAGGTTATGCTGCTATTAATTGCTTTGTGTTATAATACAGATGGTCATGATTTGAACTAAAACGTAGCTTATTACACCCAACTCCCTTGTGATTGAAATATTTGTACTCAACAAAACAGAAGAAGCAGAATGAAGATAAGATGAACTAACTAATTCTGGAATTCCAACATTTTCAGTTACAGATTAGTACTGAACGCTGAGATCCACTGAGGTTTACAGGTGCAGAATCTGTCGGTTAAAAGATGAGAAAAGATGCCATTCAGAAATAGAGTTTTGGGAATACATATTATCTGCATACCCTTTCTGGATACAAGGAATCCTTATACACTCAAGCTAACCTGTTTATTCAGAAAGCCTTTATTTAGATTGTTGATGGTGATGTATTATTTATACATATCTAATGTCTTATTGGGGTAGGGCAAGTTTTTCCATATGGATAACAATGCAGATATGGCATGTCCATCATGATGTCAGGTGGCTATGTAGGCAGATACAGATAGAAATACACTGTGCATGTAGCTCACATAGTCATTAGGAATTTAGGGAATCAGCACCCTGCAAAATCAGGTCCAGCTGCAAAGAGTCCCTCGGTCCATAGAGTAATGGTGAGCAGGGAATGCATTTTTATAATTATTTTTGGTTGGGGTTCTTGCCTGATGGCCATGTGATGTGATATGGAGCCAGTCTTGAGGGTGCTGTAACAGGTGACTGCGGGAGGTCTATTTTGTCACAAGGGGTGATTGAGGTTTGTTGTCAGCACAGTGGGAGGCTGAATGTCATTTATCTTTCGGAATGGGTAGGTTTTTTGTTACATTTCTACCCGTATCTTAGAAAGACTACACAGATCAGCCGCCTAGTCTCAAATACAAAATACATGTCCCCTGAAACTGATGCTACCCCTCCATGCCATATGCTAGAAATACCCCTGCAGCCCTAGGTACCTGGGCTGTGGTGTCAGTAGCTCACAGACAGCAGGAGCCGGGCAGGACGGATGGACAGACGGACAGCCAGCCCCTTCCAAACCCAGGCGAGGCCAGCAGCACTGATGCAGGGCATTGCTTCTCCCTCGGGCAGGGCGTGGGAAAACACATTGCTTTATCAAGTGCTTTGGATTACGGGGGCTAGGTTTGGCCATCTCTCATCCCTGCAGATCCCATAATATCCTGCTGAAATTGAGGTTTCTAATCCGGCAGCCCCATGTCAGTGTCCTTAGCTCTGCTGGCAGCCCCCACGCTGATGTGGGTGAAGCCCCCCCGTCACGCTGACCTTTTGGAGCTAAAAGAGCATCTGCGTCCTGCTTGGGGGGGTGGCTTCGTGTCGGCCACAGATGAATTAACTGCTCTGCTGATTAGATTTGCAAAATCTTTTGGGATAAAAGTATTAAGTAAATACAAAATGATTAAAATCCAACTCTGTACCAAAAGTGCTGTGTCCCTTTATTTCCTCTTCTGGCCGGGAACCCAATGAGGTTAGACACACTGTAGACTAGAAGCCATAAGGAGATAATTTTGATTATGTTTCTTAAGTGAAGTACAACGGGAGGACAAAGTCTGAAGCAAGTGGACTACCAAGGGCTGACTTCTTTAACTGCAACCTCCATTGTGCTGAAAATAAATCATTGTCGCCAACGGTAGAAAAACATATTTCAACGCTAATTAAAAACAATGCAAGAACACTTTATTTATTTGCAAAACACACGTAACCTCCTGGTGTGGGTAGAGACTTTCTCCTGTGAGAAGTGATCGGTCCCTTGGGAGATCTTTTCTCCCTATCCCTTGATGATGTCAGTGAGTCCTTGATTAGCTGCTGACATATGAAATTATGGGGGGTCAGCAGGGCTAATGAAAGGCTTCCTCATCCAGCCGTGCCCATACACTGTCTCCCTCTCTCCTCCTCAGCTTTGGGTTGTGTGGTGACCTCGGTGACAAAGTCAAGAGAGGAAATACACACTATGATATCAGCGCAGTCTAATCAGCGGTTCTCTGTTAATATCTAATTATTTAATAAAGGGGCGATGAATTATTTGTGGCCCAGAGTTTCACACGAAGCGGGCTGATCTCTGTGGATGGGATGTTCATCTGTCCCCGCCGTGTTGTCATTGATTAGCTCTGTCATGTCGAGTATATTTTTGCAGGTGTGACTTGCATGGGAAATCCCGGTGTCACCCCGGCGATGCAGGCAGACAGAGCTTGTCATTGCCAGCAGGAAAACTGTGCCTGGGGCTGAAGCACCAGGAGGACAGACTGACTTGGGCAAGGCAGCTGGGGTAGGATGCCTTTGGGTCATTCTTTGGGAAATCTGAGCCCTTCTCCTTCGGCCGTGCTGGTAACTGCGGTCACTTGGCATAGCCCGCGGAGCCGGGCGTATTTGTACTTATTGATTGAAATCGTTCTCCTTTAAGGACTCGGCTTAGAAAAGATTTTCGGAGTTGGAATGACCTCAACATATGTCATGCTTTCTTCAGAGTGGGTGAAGATTATTTCCATATTAATTACTGTTGCCAAGTATTTTTCTTTCCCAGCTATGTGCAGTTCCCGTCTGTTCCTTCCTCGCTGGGCTTTCCTTTTTATCAGACTCCTTCCCTTTGAGCTTATTCCTCTTACCTTGGAAAAAAAGAGAACAGTTCAGAATTTGTTTTACTGAAATTATTGTTCTTAACATATATCTATTTCAAAATATACCTGCATATATAAAATAATCTCCACCACCCTGTTTTAGGACATGTTGGGACTATATGGGCTTTCGCTCCATGAATTGCCCTTAAGGACAGCATGTTAGGTCTCGGTCTAGCAGGGTCTGTGCTGAAATTTAAGCTTTTGTGTAGTTTTATCAAGTAAACATTGGCTGAACAACAACAACAAAATATTTTATGGGCAAGAATATGGGAATACTTCACCTGGGCTGAATATCAACTCCTACGCAAGTGTGAATGTTAAATGTGGGGGTGAGGAGGGGTGCTGGGGTCGGTGTAACGAGTCTCCATATCTTAGGGTGTAAGTGATTCAGAGTAGGCTATAAATATCTGCTGGGACCAAAGCAGTTACACAAACGGAAATGTTTCCATTTATTTTTGCTTGTGTCTGTATTTGTTCTAAAAGTTGTTGTTTAGCAGCTTCAAAATGTGGCTGTACCTGTATGAGTGATTAAAAAGGGCCTGATCCATGTTCCTGCTTAGCTCCTGATATATACAGACCGTTGTTTTGGCTCAGAGAGAATATGTATAACATGTCTCTTATTTCTAAATCCGTCGTAAAGACATGACTTAGCACATGTGTGAGCTTGACTGGTCTGCAAAGTAAGGACCTGTTTAAGTGTACACATCAAGTAAAATCTCAATAAACCAGGAGCAAACTTTTTGGTTGTGATTTATGATACGGCCCTGAAGGTAGATTATCTTTTCTCTTTCTTACAAAGTAAAAAAATGCCACGCATAGCGAAATAATGGAGGTTTTCAAATTGTCTGGCTTCTTTAGCATCAGCATGCCGTGTGCTTGTATCAACCCTGGGTACTGCACTGGGGAACAGGGGGCACAGGGTTCGTTAGGTGGCACATCAGCGCCTGCAGGCCAGCCCTGCACAGCCCCGTGCACTGGTGCACCACAAAACCCTGCCTGGAGTTGAGGTGAGGACTTGAGGCGATTTAGGCTCGAGGCTTCTAGGAAGGAGATAATTGTTCTTTTATTATTATAATAGATCAAAATGAAATCAGCTTGCACTTCTGAAATGGATTTTATTATTTTTTTTTGAGTTGGAGAAGTGTACAGTATTTCTTTTACAGTGTTATCAAATGGCATGATAAAAAAGCAAAAAGCGCCTCATTTTCTAGGCTGTTTATTTTACACATCCTCTTTGAAATGATAAGTATTTCTATTCAAATCTGGGATCCCCTTTGGAGCAGCGGCCTCCAAAATGACCCAACAAGTATCTCGTGATCCTAAAAGAAATAACTTTTGCATGTGCAAAAGTGCGCAAATCATTTTGTGCCTATATTTACGCAAACAGTTAACTTACAACTCTGGATGCCAAACAAATATTAATGCATGCTAATGGCAGTTAATCTGCTGCGTGGTTTTAAGAAAAACTTACAGAAGTTGATGTTATCAGAAATATTCCAGATTATTCTACGACCCTGTGTTGCTGTTCTTTCTTTCATAGACTTTAGCATTTTTCAATGAAACAGGAGCTAAACCACCGGGCTCGGTGCAGAGCTAAGTTTGCAGAGCAGATCTGGAGAGCGAAGCCTGTCCTGGGGCACCAAGCCCTGAGCACCCACCTCGAGCACTTGGCCCATCACTGGTGACTGCTGCTCCTGAGTGCTGTAAAATTTGGAATCCAGGCACGTGAAGCAGCTAAGAAAACACAACCAAACCTCTGCCTTCGTGGAGATACCTTCTAAGGGTATTTTTTTTGTCTCTGTTCATGCATTTGAAGAGTAGGGCAGATCAGCCCCCTCCTCTCCTGCAGTGCCCACTTGCCATTCCCAGAGTGGAGGTTGACTTACCAAAAAAAAAAAAAAAAAAAAAAAAAAGAAATTTACACAGATTTTGTGCCCTAATTAGCACTGCTAATTGGGGCACACAAGTAAATTGCACTCTCGCCTGTGGAGCTTGTCAGCCAGTCAACCAGATCACTGAGTCACCAGGAGCACGGCTCTGACCCTGAGCTGCTGGTTAATCAGGTGCAAAATCAGAAGTCCCTGCAGGAAGGACATGGCCCTGCTACTGGCTATCACTGAGAGAACCTGCTCAGGGCTCTTCTTCTGCCTTTTTTTTTCCTTTTATTTTTTTTAAAGGCCGGAGTTTAAAATAAAAACCAGCTGGGAAGGAGAGCGCTGGTAATTCAGCATCATGTGCTGGGGAGGTTGGGGCTGGATGGGTGCGGGGAGCTCAACAAGTATCTCTTGATCCTAAAAGAGCTAATTTTTGCATGTGCTCTGTACACCGGGAGGTCAGAGTTTCTGGAGGGCTATGGGCATGGTGACACTCTTGCTCACCACCTAAAAATGCCCGGTTTGCAATATGGGAGAGGAAAATCAAATTTTATAGACATGGAGCAATGCTAAACATCCTTTCGGAGCTATATATTCCCATAGAGTGACCTTGCCTAGCCATATGTCCATGCAGCAGCTGTGGATGCAGACCACCTGGTCCATACAGAGATGAGTACATGCTTACCTCCAGGTGGGTGAGGTTAGGTGTGGTTTGGATGTGATGGGGGGGAAAAATGTCATTCATCAGTGTTCTTATTCCCCCTTCATCAGAAAATAATAAATCCCTGAAGACACGTTCTAGTTGCACATCGCTTTGGTGCTTCAAGGACGAAACACCGCAGTCATTTTTAAAGGGAGAATATTATCATTGCGCATTTTACATCCTCTGCTTTGACAGCATGGGGATTTAATGCTCCCTCTCTTTCTGCAGACACCTTGAAGGAATACCTTTGTCAGGAGGAAACCCCAAATGCTCCCCAGACCAGAGAGAGGCTCTGTAGGCGCATCGTGCCCTGCTGGCGTGGTGGCACTGAGGGATCTGGGGGTGGGCTGCAGAAAGATGCGATGAGGACGGGTGGGAGCAGGCACAAACCTGGGCCACCTGCAGCTGGGTTTGAAAAGCCCCTGTTGGGGGGTAACAGCTCCTGCGCTGCTTAAATAGCTGGTAAGGTGGCCATGGGCTTCTGAAAACCCCACCAGAGCTTCAGGGGAGGAATGATTTATCTTGCAGGCTCTTCTATCTGTGAGAATCGCTGGTTAATCGCTACCGTGGTTCAAAATCTGTGATAGTATTCTGATCCCAGAGCTCTTTAAATGTGATAAAGGTAACTGTGAGCTCAAGAATGTCCTATATGCCATCTCACTATTATTATTATTAAATTTCTTTTTATAAAATTTAAGCCCTTTTCTCCTTGGAGTCTGTTTTCTCCCTTTGTAATGTAGTGGTGGTGTTGGATGATGGCCTCCAATATGCAGCTATAGCCATAATATGTTATCTAACGATGTATTTTCCATAAGGCAGATAAATTCCATATATATAATGAGTTAAATATTTATTTTTCTTAAATATTTTTGAACTGTGGCTTGCTGTAAGGAATAAGATCCACTAGATGGTGGTAAAGACCATTGCCTATATCTTCCTGTATCAAAAAAAAAAAAGAGAGGAAAAGTTAAGACTACAATACTGCATTAAAAAATTCAACTAAATAAACATATGTACCTCTGTATTTTATATTTTTAAACTAATCACAAACATGAGAAAGCAGTGGTGCTTTTGGGCAGCGTTATTATACTATAAGGAGCTCTCTGAATTAAATTGTTCTGTTAGGATAAATATTGGGTAAAATGATTATGAATCATTGTGGCAAGTTTTAATACAGATCAGAAACTAAATTAATCCTGTTCTTACTCATGGATCGTGGATCTCTTTTTCTTCAGAAACAAACGAATAGTAAACAACATTTTGGCAATTTTTAGGTTAATCATGTAGAACTGATTACTCAAGAAGAATGCTATTAACATTTAGTCAATTTATACTCTACTATGTGACAAATGAAAATTAATGTTGCTGTTTTTAAGATATCAAATGGGTCATGATTTTAAGAAAAATTATTACCCGTAAAGATAACTGATAATGATGGCTAAAGGCTAGGAGCACCGAGCAACTTAGCAACATTCATAATTCCCTAAACAAATACTGTGGAAAAGCAAATACAGCTTAGTCTGTCTGCTGGTTGAACAGGCTGCACTTTAGGTATTGTTTGTTGGGTCTTTTTGTTGTTGTTTGAAGAAAAGCGTTCCATGTTAATTTTTTGTTAGTCATTTCTCATGCAAAAGGGCATGATTGATGATGGCCAAACACTGATGATGTTCAAGCATTTAATAACAGGCAGATTTTTGGAGCTGAATATTTTGTGCTCTTGGTGAAGATGTTATCTTGCTGAATCAATTATTCTTGCTGGTAACGAGTTAATAGGGCTGTCTCTCTGATGCTCAGGTACTATATATTGATAAAAAATGCTTTAATATGATCAGCAGAGGTGATGCAGTAAGGGTTGCTACAGGTATTTGCAACAAGTGAGGATGAGAAATGCACACAAAACGAGTAGGGAACTAAAGACCCTTTAGGGGGAAAAAAAAACAGACAACAAAATCCCACATTCTTTATTCTAGAAACATGTATTTTATGCTGTGGGACTATCTTGAAATTCGACTGTATAAAGGAGTTTTGAACAGATGTTTAGCAGGTATGGATTTATCTCACGTCAGATCCTGTGGCACTATGGGAGGAGAACTGTTACCGCGTGCCTCAGCGCAGTACTGCTTGCATCTCTGTGTATGCATGTGGCGTGTGGCTGTACTTTCCCCGTAAAATAATTGTAAAAGGTCCTGACCTTTTGCAGAACCAGCAAAGCCCTGCCAGCCCGGTGCTTCCTCCATCGCTCGGCCAGCTCGGGGAGTGATTAATGGGCGCTTTCAGACCCGCGTGCACGGGCTTTCTAATGGAGGCGGTGCATTAAGGGGAGCAGTCCCCTGGTTGTTTTAAATCACTTTCCCCATTTTTTAAAATTACGTTGCGTATTACAGATCTATCATCTATTATATACCTATGAGAGGAACAAAAAAATTTGATTTTCACTTTTTAAACTACAAACATCAAATGGATTTGGGGGGGGGGGGGAGATGACGACTTTTGGTATTTATTGCTCTTGCAGGGTGGAAGACAAACACTCGACTCCCAAGTTTCCTATGTAACGAGATACCCGGGAGTTGTGCGTCTGTAGAGTGATGGCTTTGCTTCCTCGGTGCTCCATCCGCAGCAGTCCAAACCCAATCTGTGTGACATATAGGGCCCATTTCAGCCTTACAAGAGCACAGACATCACGAAGCGGGATATATCAGTAACCATACCAGGGCTGACCTTTGCAACCTAAGAAGTTGGTGATTTGTGGAGGCTGGTTAAATTTGGTAATCTACATTTCTCATTGCTTACAGCAGCATTTTCACTTTTTTTTTCTTTCTTTCTTTCTATTTTTTTTTTTTTTTCTCCTGGGGAAGGTTGCGTGCTGACCAGTTCCAGTATCCAAGCTGAGCAGTTAGGAAAATTAACATTTTTAAAAGGTTGTGAAGGAGCAATCTTGTTTGAAAGCAGCAACGGTATCCTGGTCTCTTTGGAGGATTGCTCCTTGTGGATGCAGATGTGGCTGCATCTCAGCATCGCCTCTCGCAGGGGCAGGCTGACTGCTTTGAGCTTCCCTACAAATTCCTCATGGGAAATTTTGTTGCCAACTGAAGTTTTTTTTTATTTTTATTTTTTTTAATTATTTTTAGTCAAATGTCTGCTGGGCTCAAACTGAAGTCTTGGAAGAGGATTTTTCTAGATTTGAGAAAAATGTCCAGTTGCTGGTGGGCTGCATGAGTCTGAGCTGAGAGGTGGGTTCTCACCTGGCTCAAGCCACGAGTTCCTTCACTTGCAGGTGGGAGCAGGCTGGCAGATACCTCGGTGCAGAGGAGGCCATTAAGGGGCATAGGATCATTATAGGATCAGCAAAAAGTTATATTCATCTCTAGGAACATGGGCTTCAGGAAAAGCATGCGTAGCTGCAGTTTTGGAGTTGGGTTAGAGATGAGGGTCTCCAGCAGGTGGTTTTCCTAGATCCGAGGTGGCCAGTGTGCACTTGGTTTCTTTAGAAATTACTTTTGCTCTTGGATCTGTCTGCCTGAGCTGTGATCAGCAGCCGTGGGAGCTGGAGGCACCTGCGAAGGGGTGGGAGGTTCCCCCAAACCGTCCCATCTGCACCGCATTGGGTCCCTGGCGAGGAACCTAAACTTTGGCTTCTCTGGTTCCTTAGGAATGTTTGAAAATATGCTGCTTCTCCATAAAAATAGTGTCCTTTTGGAAAGTTTAGGCTTATCTGTTGTTTCTGTTTCATTTAGTGAAGTTGTGTTAATGGCAATGGGAAAAAAAAAAAAAAAAAAAAACAACAACTTGGTAAATGAGGAAATGGTTGGCCATAATGATTGTCAGGAAAATTCTGATATTGTTTCGTTTGCTGCTAAATGGCAACAGGGAACAAGCCATAACAGTAAAGGGATTTCGGAACAAAAGTAACATCAAGTTTCATTGTCAAGTTCTTTCTTTGGAGGATTCGGCTCTTCCGCGCTGCAGACACGTGGGTCCCCCCCCAAGACCAGGGAGGAGCAGTTTAATGGCTTGCAGGAAAAGCGAGACTTATTACCTGCATTAAAGTAGCACAAAAGTCCAGGGAAACCTCCAGTTTGGGTATGGTACCCACAACTCTGAAAGATGTTTTCTGCAGCCTGATATTGGACTTCGGTCTGCAACATTGTTCAGAAATGAAAATCACTTCCCAGAAGCCAAAACTGTCGGAATGATGGGAAAACAGATGAAAGACAGGAGAGCAAGTGTCTGAGTTTATTATTTACAAACAAGAGAGAAATAAGACGGAAGGGTCACAATTAAGAATTCTCAGAGGCAAAATAAACCCCGAAGACGAGGACAGGGGCTTTCATCACAAGCTGGAGCAGGAGGATGGAGTCAGGGGGCAGAAGAGGAGTGGCGGATCCCGGCGTGGCAGCCACCCGCGGGAGTCAGTGGGATGAGAGCAGAGCTGCGGCTGCAGCAGCAGCAAGGCAGAAGGTCATTTTTTCACCCAGCAAAGGGTACGACACCGCAAAAGTGTTAAAAAAAAAAGTGAGCAGAAAATAGCTAGAAATATATGAAGATAAAGGTGAGATGACAGAGGGGAGAGAAAATGGCTGTGCACAGACTGTCAAGTGGTGCAAAGGCTGTCTGAGGTTGCTGGATAATAAAGAAATGCTAAAGAACTATTGTTGGTCCTGTAGGTGCTGTAGACAAAAAGTTCTCTGTGGATTTGTTTTTTATTTTTATTTTTTATTTTTTAGCATAAGCGTTTAAAAGTGAAATACAAAGAGGCTGCATTAAAAATGAAATCACATTTAATGGGGCAAATGCTGTATTTTTATTTATTTTTAATGAAAACCATCAGATCAGAGTCAGCATTTGCAAAATTTGTTTTTATTAGTGTGGCTTTGGTAGTGTTGAAATGCTACATTTTTCTAGACGTATGATCAAGAAACAGTTTCTTGAAGTATCTCTGTGCAAGAAATTTTTCTTATATTGCATATGCATTTCAGAAGCATGGTAACTCCTAGAAAGCAATGTCTGTTCTTCTGATCCCTAAAATGCCACGAGAAATGAATTAAATTTTTCTTTTCCCCTTCCAACAGACTTTTCTGTTCCAGTTAACAGAAATCTACCAAAAATCATTCCTGTTAATCTACCAAATTCAAGTTAATCACAATTTGCGGAACATGTCTCACTTCTGAGTAGCTACGGAAAGTGTAAACAGGGCTCCTGAGTTCACAGACTGCCAAAAAGGGGTTTCTGGAAATGTACCCTGAGATTACTTTACTAAGGCAGTCTGTCTTTACAGACTTGCTGTGCTCTTAAACACGGTGGTAGGAGCATTGCTGGTATAACTTAACCAGCAAGTACAGATTTTAGTTAGCAGCGAACCAGTTAAAGGGAAAACCAAGTTGTTTTTTTTTTAACCAATTCTAGCTTCACTCAGGCCTAAACTATTATTATTTTTTTTTTCTTCAGAAATGGGCATTTTAATATGTCACTTTTCAGTTCCAGCTCAATAAACAACCATTTATTTACAATTTTAAAGCAATCTTCAGCCTAGTCAGGTAAGAATTATTTCAAAAGAATAAAAACATTTTCATTTCCCATCACTGCCAAAAATGAAAAGAACATGAGTTATGAGTCTTGCTGTGTTGTCTTAAGTTGATTACTATGGAATGATTAAAAAACTAGCTGTGCTGTCATAGCAGAAGAGTACATTATAAGTGTAATAACAGCTTAGGGATACAATCCATCAATGCCGTACTTGGGAGAAGAAAAAAAGTTGATCTATTTCTTTGGTCATCATTTTCAGCATATTAGATGACAAATAATTGTACATTCATCAATAACAATAGATTAAAGTTGAAATGATTTATTGCTATTACACTGCTGGTACGATAGAGCACTAGGTCACTCAAGCATTGATGGGGTCTGTATTTAATTTTCACGGGTCTCTTGGCAGAAATAATAGACAGAGAGGAAACCACCTGAAACAAGGTAGATCAAAGTTGGTGACAAGTGATTTGTAGGTTTGTTCTGCGGGAGAGGTGGGCTGGAGGTGGCAACGCTTCTGCTCGGCGCTCTGAACCGCTACATCGGGCGGCTCCCCGCATCCTTGCTTGACCAAGCAGCCTCAGGAGAAAACGTCGAGTGCCATTCCTGAGGGTCAGGGCGGTTAATAAGGAGAAAATTACGGCAAAACTTTTTTTGATGTGAAAATTCTTTCGTGATGCATTTTTATTTACTCTTAAAACAACACAGGAGGGAAAACAGTACCATTTTTCAAAGGTGGGGGTAGGACTTCTGTCAGAAAGCACAGAGCACGGGACTTTGGCACGGGCTGATACCACCAGCTCTTGGACTCAAACTTAGTTTTTCTCTGAAGACTCTCTCCACCGAAACTTCGTGCACAAAGCACTGCTTTGCAGGTAGCACTGCTACCCCGTCTGCCTCCCCAGAGTCACTGGCTCCAGTGTGGGCAGACACATTGGTTGCCTCTGTCCGCAGACCTGAGGGCTTCCAGCATCCGTAGCTTCATCCATCCCAATTGCCCCTCAACTGCGGTTTTTACAAGGAGATAGTGAGGTTTCAGACAAGGAAGCCTTGTAAATTTCTTGGATTTTGATGTGATTTTTGTGAAACTGAAGATATTTTAGAAGTCAGATTAAGTTTCAAACGATTTATGCTATTATACCGATTTTATGAGGAGGCATTGTGGTTGGGATTAGTGTTAAAGATGTTTAAGAACTTTCTCAGCGTTCATAGCACAAAAGCCGCTGTTGAGCATAACGGGGAGAGAAGGGCCGCTAAAAGTTAAGATCTCTCTTTCTCATTGGCCAATAATGAAAAGCAACAGCTGTTTTGATAATATTTATAGTGACATAATTCCAAAACAGTCATTAATAAACCATTGTAACCTCTCAATGAAATGAGAAAGAAGACAAAAAAGCTTTCTTGGTCCAATACTGAAATATCATTGCTTGGCAGAACCCAAGTCCTCTGTGTGCATATGGTGTGCTACCTAAGGCTTTAGCACAGGTATAAAAATGCTGACCAAATTAAAGAGCATTATAATTTCCGTAATAAGAATGTCTCTAATTGGCTCTAGGATTTTTATTGATTGATTTTTGATCCCATTTATAGCTTTGTCTTAGTACTGTCAATATTTTTAGATATAACAGAGCTGAATTTAGCAATAGGTGGCTCAGAAATAATTCTAAACTACCGATACTACTAACAAACTAATGTACTGAGCTGGTTTCCCTAACTTTGGAAAATTCATTGACTGTCTAAATAATCTGTCTGGTGGTGTTTGCAATTTGTAAAGGAGCTTCAATACCTGCCAATGTACTAATGACCTGGGATAATAGGAGTAACTGCTTTATTTTAAAATAACGATTGAATCCACGTGCTTTTTCCAGCCAAAACTCTATGGGGAAGAGTGCCCACTCTGCCCCTCTGGGATGCATAGTCAGAATCTGCATATGCTAGTGCCCCTAAGTTTGAGTAAGTTATGTGGGGTCTTTAAGCTACAGAAATATCTGGATTCATGCTACTGCAAACATTCATACCTGCCAGTAAGTTGCCAAAATTAAGTGACACGAACAGTGAAAGAGTTTTAATTTTCTGTCCAGTCAAATCTTAGTATATCACACTCAATTTTCCTTCCTCAGTAATCTCAATAATTTCCCACCTTGCTCATGATGAATGTCTTGCCAGTTCCTGCTCAGTCCTTCCACTTTACACAACCTAATTAAAGAAAACATTCCATGATTGCCTATTTTTCCTCATGCATGACAACCTATTATTTTTTCTACCACCTGATTAGGGCTTTATTATCCTTGGATTTAGATTGATTTGCTGGGCACTTTAATAAAACACTACTTGGTTTGATTTAAAGGGCTACAGGTTTCAGTCATTCATAGAATTACTCTTACAAGTAACTCGCACGTGAAGTGCTGGATAGTCACCGTGGAAAGGGATTTGAGGGTACCATGATATAAGTCTAAAGAAAAGGGAATCACAGGTGGTGTTCCAGTTGTGTATGTTTTTAATATTTCTATTGTAAGCAGGCAGGAGAGGACGTTTTGCAATATAATTTGTCAGGAGTGATAAATCTGTTTCATCATTTCTGTCAAGAATGGATCCCGTGTATTAAAACTACTATAAATATTTTCTCCAGATAAACCAAAACTTTCATATGATTAAATAATAATACATTTATGATGACAAATTACATTTACCATGTGTTATCTGAAATGCGAGACAAAATTAGGTAGTTAAAGTTCAAATGGATGGAGATCAGTTTTGATTTAAAATCAAAGGAATTTTATTAAGTAAATGAGATTTTCATCATTATTCTGTTATATCTAACATTCTCTCCTTTCAGAAATATTACTTATGAGCTAAGACAATTTAAAATAAGAATTGAGCTGATATTATAGCAAAATGTAGTTCAGTGAAAAAGTTCAGGAGCAGCTAAATATCTCGGCAGTGCCTGTCACCTTGTTGATGACTTCTTGCTTTGGCACGACGAGGAGTGCTCTGCAGCCTGCTCTGCCTGCCCTGTTGAAGAGATGCCCTGGGATTCCTGTTGGCACACCTTCCTTGGCCATTTCTGGCTCATTGTGCTTTCTTCCAGAGCACTTTCTGACAGTGGAAGGTGCAGCCTTGCTTCCCCGAGCTCCTGCTGGAGGTTTGCATATCGAGAAGCTGGGAGAAGGCAGCAGGGCTTTGCTGCATCCCGTCAGCAGGCTTAGTTCAATAAAACAGATGGTAGTAGATGAATATTGGCATACCAGCCTTTGTTTTCAAAAAATCTAGGTGTTACAGCTTTTCCTACTGTACAAATTGTTATTATTATTTTTTTTTTTCAGTGTCCTTGAATGGCATGAAACTTGCTTACCTAAAAATGTCTGCAAGATAGCCAGCACCGGATTTTCGCATTTAAGGGCTTGCTAATAGGAAAGGGGCAGTATGTGACATTCCTCTTTGTCAGCCTGATCAACTTGATGAAATATGTAAACTTAGGCGTGGTTTCGTATCTTCCCGTGTAGGAACTTTTACACTGTACACATAAAGTTTATATATTACGAAAGTAACTTTTAGCTGGTAAGTTGGGTAAAAATACAGAAATACCTGTGTACATGCAGCATGCTGCAGCTCAGCGTGGGCTGCCAAGCTGCTCTGTACCCGGCTCAGGTGTGGTGTGCCAGCAGTGCTGACACCTCTAGATGGACTGCCAGGGCAACTGCTTGAAGTATGGAAAGTCCAGGATCCAGGGAAGCATTCAGAAACTTGTTCAAAGGGGATCACTTGAAGAAACCCAGGAAATCTGTTAATATAATTACTCACTTGCTTAACTTTAGTCGCTTTTCTAGCTGGAGAATGGAAAGAGCTTCCCTGAAGGGGAAAGCAAGCTGGTTTACTCATTTCCCTACTTTTTGGGCACTTTGAGAAGTCAAAAAAAGAAGGGGTGTGTGCTTGCAAGAACACAGGCTGCAGTGATGATTATAGTCAAACTGAACAAAAAGGTCGTATAAAAGCCAAGTGGTAGCGCTAAAGAGACTTAATAGCTATAAACTGGTAGCTATTAGGTTCTAATTACTCTTAAATAATTACTGAATAGAATAGTAAGTGTTATTAGCTTACTTTAATATTCAGCAAAAAAAAATTGCCTCCAATGATAATTTACTGTTTCTTCAGCTATAATCTATACACATGTAAAACTGAACTACTTCATAAACATCCTTAATAAATCCAATTTTTGTCAGGATTTTGTAGAGGAGACCTATGCAGTGTGGCAGTGTGTGCCCATACTGTGCTTGCATTTCCGTGAAACTACTGGTCCATTTCTTCTAAAAGCAAATATAAATACTGAAAAAGGGGGAAAAAAAAAAAAAAAGGAAACAAGCAAACAAACAAAACGACAAGTGGAGAACAGAAGTTAGATGTGCAAGTAAGGTTCAGATTTCCAAAATTTGGGAGCACCATTATCTCTCGTGTGCTGTACCCGTTGTCTGCAGAGCTGTGATTTCACATGCAAGCATCTCTGTTGGTGACTCTGCCTTAGTGGCAGGCAATAATATATATTATCAGAAGGAGCAGATTACTTTGTCCTGGCTTAGTTGCTTAATTTATATTGCATCATCTTCTTTGGAGAGTTTGTGTAAGTCTCTGCCCCCTGCAACTGACTTGAGACCTCATTTTTTTCCTAAAGGAAATGGGTCTGGGTTTTGATGTACCAAGAATAAAAGCCTTATATAACTTCAGAGCATCATGTAATATCCTGAAAAATTTGGAAACCTTCAAAGTCCCCAGATTGAGTGAAGGAGGACTCTATTTGCAACAAATATATATTTTCCATCAAATGTCCAGTTGCAATATTCTTTTTCTTTATTTTTGCGTCAGAACCACTGAATAGCTGATCCTCGGGTGCCATAGCCATCAAATAAAGGAACACCAAATAATGGTAAATATTTGCTGCATCTCTTCTTATGGTTCTCACCTTTACAAGCTTTTTAATTATCTCTGTTTTGTTGATTAAATTCTTAAATTTCTACTTCTGTACACTTCAGTTCTGCTCATTTCTGGGCTTTAAATTTCTCTTCAAATATTGAGATTTCCACTGACATGACATTTCCAAACCTAGTGCCGTTCTCAGTCTACCATCTGCCTCTAGAAGCTGAATGTCTAATACATTGCTGAAATCTCTGTGCGTATAGCTTGGTTATATTTCTCAGTCTTTACAGCAACAGCCTTTTCTCTGTATTTTCTGTTGTCCCTTTGAACTAAAAGCATTGGGTCTATTTTGATGTATCCTTTGTACCAACGTGGCGTGGAAGCGATGAAGGAGGATGGAGAGCTGTAGCTTTATTGGATTAGCAGAATAGGCAGGGGCAATGCTGATATGATTTCTTTCTCCTCCTCAGCTGTCACCCAAGCCCTGGTCCTTCACCTCTTGTAGTGGAAGTATACGCCTTGGCTTATGGCCTTCCTGTTAGTACTGGGTTTACATTTTATTCCTTCGCTGGGGATATCTTGCTCCGGATTAGAAGGTGCTTTTAGAAATCCTCATTGCCCTTTGAGCAGCGAACTTTGTGAGGTTGGCACCTCATTGCAGAGGGGAAAAGGGGCGCGCCAGGTCTTTGTCTGGCAAGCTCAGGTGCACATACACGCTGCCTGCTCAGTTACCCACCGCCAGTCCCCAGATTTCACTTTTTATTCATGTAGGAGGATGCCCACCCTGGGGCTGAGGAGGATGGAAAAGGGAAGAGAGAAAACGGGGCACCGGAGCTTATTGCCAGCTCTTCTAAATGTAGCCCTGCATGCGTTCAGCATGCATTCATCTCGTTTTCTTTGATTTTGCCTGGGAGTGAGAATGGCTAACTTTTTGCTTTTCTATTTGTAATAACGAAGCGTTCCTGATGTGGACAATTAGCGACTTTTTGTTCTTTGGAAATTATCTAGGTGCGTCACTCAGCAGTCTGCACAGCTGCAGCGCCAGCCAGCTCCGTGCCAACGGCGCGCTGGCTAATTCGTGAAAAGAATCAGCTAGGCCTGTACTTAGCGTGGCTTTATTTAATTTCACATTTCTTTCTTCTTCTCCGTCTTATTTTTTTTCTTTCCCCTTGCAATTTCAACTTGCTCACAAAAGTGTGTGCCGAGCAAGAGACAGATAGGCAGAGTGAGAGGGCAATCATGGCTCGAGACAGTGAGATGGGGATCTGTGGCTCTGCCGGAGCCTGGGCTGCTCTTATTCCTTTTAACATCCTGACATTTATCAAAGGATTCGTTTTTTTACAAGTATTGTTTGTCATTGAAAGAACTCCAGAGAATCCTTTTTTTTTTTTTTTTTTGAAAGGTTTGCACTGCAAACAGATTTTGGCCTCGAGCTATTTTCAAGGTGGGTAGAGAGAGAGACCAAAATCTACATTTAAACTTCTTCATACGATATTGTATATGCATAACCCAATTTTTCCTTCCTCCAGCGCTGGATAAATACACTGTTTCAGTGCTCTACAATTTTTAAACTTCATCGTTGGAGATAATCACCCAAATACATAACAACAACATCATACAAGCACGGGAAAATATGTCTGAAATTTCCTTTTTATTGTAACATAAGATAGCGCTTCCAAAATCCCAAACTGAATTGCTTTTCAGTAGATAAGCATCAAAAAATACATTTCCTGCTTTCGGTGAAGGTGCAATAAGGTGCTATATCAGTGTAATAGTTCAGAATGATATGCTCTACTAGTATTTTGATGAATTACATGATTATAGCTAAAATGAACACTTTCATCATGCCTGAATTAATAATGGTGGTATGATTTGGCAAGTACTCCCGCAGTGTTCTTTACCTCATCACTTCAGAAGACAGAGTTTTCGAGCCCATCCTTTGTCTCGGTAAAACACAGGAATCCTTTACAGTTTAAAAACACAAGAAGCAAGAGAAATGTGACAGCTTTAAAAGGGAAAAAGAAACTAATGCATGCATACCTTCTCAAGCTCATCATGACTTAATTGGTTTATTTTTCACTGCCTTATTCCGACGTCTAAGGCACCTAATGCTGTGTCAAAAAGAAAAAGATCAGTATTTTTTGTGTGTGTGAGAATAGATTTACTGTATTTTATTTCAAATAATGTGTTTCCAAATGACTCTAAAGACCTTATAAGGACATCATTTTCTGTTAGACCATCGGTTTTGCTTCAGAACTTGGGCAATCAGTACGTTCACTTCTGTGTCTCCCACGTTAGTTAGCATATGAAAGAACCCACACCATGATTTTACTTATTTTGAGGGAAACTGCGTATTGATGTGCCCATTTTGGGCTCTTCTGGGTGGTCCAATACTGGGCATATAATATTTCCCACAGGGAGGCTTCAAAAATGTTGCAAGTCTGTACATTGGTGCCACACAGAGAAAAGCTCGCACTGCTGATACCATTATAATATTATTTAGTTGATAATAAATGAAGGCTCTGAGTTTTTACAGCTGTCATATAATACCTTTAATGGGAATTAATTTTAATTGAAATAATAATAATAATCAATCTGCTGTAGATAGGAAATGTAAAGTTTTGCGGGCTATTGTGAAAAATGGTGATGTACAATGTATCAAAAACATCTGGAGCAGATGTTTCTGTAATTATGACACACTCGATGATTATGCTGTGTTCAACGGCCTTCGTTGGTACCCCTCGAAGCTGGGTAATATTACGAGCTTGTGCTGGTGCACTGAACTGGAAGAGAGGAGATTCTTTTTGGGGCAAGACCTGTCCTCTCTGTTTTCCTCAGTACTTTCTGTCCATTGAATTTCTCCTCTTGGTTAATTATTATCTTCCCTGTTTGTATCAAATAGTTACTTTATGCCATGAAATATCTCAAGTCTGCTGATGCAGAAAGTCAAGCAAACATTAACAAGCACACTATTTGATGAACCCATGTTCAGAAAGGAAAAGTAGTATTTGGTGCAAATGAGATTATAAGGAACATCGTGCAGGGTTTAGTATGGTTGTATATGCTGTGATCTCTGAAGGAGTACATGACTTTGTACCTTTGTATTTAAAGAATCTTGTTCTTGAAGGTAAAAATGTATGGAAGACTTAAGAGATCTGAGTCAGTCACCTCAAATGAAAGCAGAGGAAGTTTAGCTCAAGAGTGCTTTACATATCTTTCATCTTGTGCTGTTAGAAATCTCAGCATAACCCCTCTGTTGGCCCATGGTTGGCAGTGACAAGAGCCAGGCTTCTAGTCCCTGCTCAATATCAGTCCAAATGTCAAGCAGAAACTTGGCAGAAGAAAATTAAGCCATGTGGATGCTTAGTGAAACGCAGTACCTCACTCACAATTTGGATTTATGAAAAAAGTGTTATTTTGAAACATTAACCGGGTGGCTAAAGAAGGTGATACCCAACGACCAAGTCCCTCTTTCCCTCGTTTCCATAAGAATCATTTGAAACCTCTTCCATTTCTTGGTGGGACCGAAGTAAAGCCAGGTGTCTTGCTCTCTGCAATAGCCACCCTTTGGAAGCACGTGCTTGTCAAAGCCCGGACTTTTTCCCCTTAGCCTAGGGTGGGCAGGAAAACATCCTTCAAACTGCAGATGCTGTGTGCTACAAGGTGCTCCCAGTGGCTCCAGGTCTGCTGGCCACTCCAGCCCCACGCTTGTCTTGAACTAAGCACTTTGGCTCTGCAGCAATTGCTGTTCCTTTGTGGGTGTAACCACACAGACCCACATCTGGTCCTACTGCTGAAACACCGTCCTGAGCTTCTTAAAGATGGCACCTATCCTAATACAAACTATGGTATTAGAAAAAGACTGTTCTGAGCATATCTCTATGTAGTTGGTTGTTGGTCCATTATATGGTTTTATATGGTTTCCTCAACGCTTTCCTCTTCTATGTTTTTTTTTTTTTTTTTTTTTTTTCTTTTTTCTTTTCAGTCTTTATGGAACAGACCCAACTGTGAGAGAGAGCACAATGCCAGCTGGGGGACATTTGAGACTTGTTTGCTCACCTTCCCAATTTCACTGCTGTCTCCAGCAGGTTCCTTCTCCATTTGCCTCCCAGCCATCAGTGGCTGTATGAGACACCGCTCTTCTCTGGGGGTTTGCGGTCAATGGACGCTACATGACTTACTTTATTATTATTATTATGTTTTGAGGCAGGTATATTAATTCGTGGCACTCTAATAGTGTAAAATCTGTTAATAACTTGCATATAGAGGCACGGACCCACTATAGCTGCTGTTATAATGAAAGAAATTGTAATTCTGAATTGATTTCTCCTATGGAAATACCAACAATATAAATTACAATGTCACTAGAATAAAAGAGGGGGGAAAAACCCTTTTTACAAGCCTCAGGATGATCATTTATAAATAAACTAAAACTAAGAAGCCTTAACAAAAAATCCCTATGGAATCTGACATTAATAGCCTTTGCTTTTAATCTGATACAATAAATCTTGCAGCTCTGTATCCACAACAGAAATAACAGAAAGCAGGCCAAGCTGGAGTAGGTACGGGGGAGTCGGAGAGAAACATGCCCTTTCTTTAATTGAAAGTGTCTGGTGATTTTCTGGTATTCCAAAACCAACAAGCCATTGCTGCCAACTCGCTGCCAATCAGCTCATTCTGAAATAGGGCTGTTGGTTGGACTCTGCCTAAAAGTGATGCAGCGTTGCTAGAGTTTCAAAATCTGAGTGTTTGGAATTTTCAGTGTTCGTTTGGAGGGCTAGTCGTCAGACCCCAGTGCTGTAACTACGTGTGGAGCTCAGATTTCCAGCTGCCTTGTGAACTGCAGCAGGTTAAAAGGAAATCTGAAGGTACAATATCAAATTGTTTTTATAATTTAATGATTTTTTTAAGCTGGTTTTTGAACAGAAGCAAGGCTATTGTCAAAAATTTGTCCAGATAGAGGATGTTGTGAGTTTCTGCAATGCAAATGGTGACAGAGAGGAGAGTGTGAGTGGCGGTCTTCTTTGCCACCTGTTGGTTGCAGGACAAGATGCGAACAGGTCCTTAACCATGTGCTAGTGGGTGAAGAAACTCCATCTACTATATACATCGCAAACCATGAACAGGAGCTAGGGATTTCGATAGCTTCATAGTACTGCCAACACCCTATAGTCAAAGATCTTTAGCTAAATATGAAAAAGATATCATAGAACTATCTTAAATTTTTGACGAAAATAAGCATGCATTGTCCTCTTTATTTGTCTACCTTAAGTATACTCCTAAGAGTCTTGAGGTTGAGACTTGATTTTCTCAATAGATTTTCAGATTTACTTTTTTTTTTTTTTCAGATATACTAACATCTTTGATAACCTTGTTTTTTAAATCTTGGTAATGTAAGAAAGAATTACCTTCTTGGTTTACCAACAACAGCAATGAGGACCACTGCTAAATCTGTAGCACATTTTGTCTTTCTTTACTGGCCATTGTCATCCTAGAAGGATTTGGACGGGAAAATATAGGTCTGATGGAGATCTAGTTATTTCTTTTTCCTTCAGAAAAAAAAAACCTTTTTTTCCTACAAGGTGGGTGAGTTCAAAATGATGACAGCTCCATCAAGAACCTAACACAATAGCCCAAATTTGAGCAAAACTCTTCATTTTAGGGAAGAACTTTAAGCAAACTGCGTATCCCTTTAAAGTCTTTTGTGTGTTAAGTGAAGAACAAATATCCTGTTCACACACAGGGTTTCCAAAACTTTGTGTGTTAAATAGAATTAAAAATTAAAGGCCAACACCAAAGTGATGTAAAAGTAGAAAATTTATAGGACCGATGAATGTAGTTACTGCTCCAAAAAAAAAAAGGGGGGGGGGGACCTCATGGCTTAGATTAATAAATATTTATATATATTGAAATTTTAAATTATGTGGCAATCTCTATGATTGGGCAGATAAATACACGTATCTGATTCAGTCCCCTGACAGTGACTGAAGGGTAATGCCTTTGCACAAAGCTGTAAATCAAAGACATTCCTACCAAGAACTTCAGAGGCAGCTGAACATAGACATGTAAGGTAGAATTTGTTCTGCTCTGTGTCTGAACAGCAATTTCACATGCCACAGTACTATGTGTATTTTTTTCTCAGTTTAGAGTGTTATTTTTCTACTGATTGCTTGGGATCATGCAAATAGTTTGTACTGGATCTGATGAATGTAAATTCAAAAATATCCCTGAAAAAAATGCAGGCAAGAGAAACCTTACCTTCCTCTTGGGCATTTTTGGCATTGTAAATGATATCAACATCTATGGAGTATGTACAGATCTCCAGTGTTGGACATATTTCAGTTTTGAAGATCTTTACCAGGGGAGACACGCCAAAGGTTTTTCTGTAGAAATTTTAATAACAGTAACAGAAAAGTGGCATAGTCTCAAGTCCATTCCTAAAACAGAGCTAACCAGGAAAGCCACAAAGTCAGAAGCTTGGTTGACTTGTGCTTTCTGGAATGTGAAAACATCTGACCAAAATTGTATTAACTGAAGATGAAGTGCAAAAATGAAATTTCACCCTTTTGCAGAGAGCAGCCCTGCCAGGAGCGAGCATTACTCCATCGGCATGCACTCGGCTGTAATTGCCCATATGACGGCGAGCTCGGAGATTAACATCACAGTTCTTGAGCCATGGACTACATATGCCAGACCGCTGCGTGTTGTGTCAAGCCACTTAGGCATGAACCGTCAGTGTGCAGAGTGTTACTAAACGCTCTTATTTTTAGGTCACACAGATGCAGATCGTCCTGAATATTTCTCTGGACAAACTGCTAATCGCTACCTTGTTCAAAATCTATTGGATGTTTCCTATGTGCTGCATCCAAGGGTAATTTTTTTATTTTAATTTTTTTAAAAAGCAATACAAGCAATAATAAGAAGCTCACTTATGAGGCCTGCATAAAATGGTGTATAAAACAACCAAGTACAGTAAATTAAACATGATACTCATTACATAAATACAATTATATTTATCAGCCTTTTATAACCACACAAAGCATTTACCAGTAAGAGTTATTTTGTAGTAGATAATTCCCAATTAACTTTTACTACTTTATTTTTGCTAATTTAGTTAGATTTAATTTTTCAAATAAAAAAAAAAAACTGTATCAAATGGCATCTCTAACTATTACACTGGAGATGAGATATAATTAAAATGTTATGTATGTGGAATTGCAACTGATGGGAACCTCAGCTTAAACTCTTATTTTTGTCTTTATTTGATTGTTGCCTGCATTGCTCAGATAACATGATTGAATTGCTAGATGGCTGTGTGCCCATGGTGCCAGCACCAGGAGCTCAGAGCTGAGAGGGAAAGAAAGAGCTTGAAAGGAAAATTACCTGGAAAATCAAACAGGTCAAGGTCTGGCTTTATATCTGCTAAGGAATCCTGTAAGAAGTCCTTCTCCAACCATGCCATTTTCTTCTGTAAAGCCTTAGCCTGAGTGGTGGTGGTGCTGTGCACTGGTCAATGCAGACTGTCTAAGATTGCCACCAAAATTCAAACTTCGAGCCAAGCCAATTTACTTGGGCAAAGTGTCCTGCCCAGTGATTTGAGTTTTTCAGGCTCTTTACAGCTCCTCGTCTTCTCAAGGAGGCTGGTAAGAGACAGAGTCTCTCTTGGGATGAGGGACTCTTGAATGAGTCCCTTTCTAGTTTTGCTGCATTTTTTAAAGAAATCCTTCAAAATAAAATGAAGGACAATTCTGAAAAGGTTTCCAACCTACTTTTTACTTTTATGGGTTTTACTTTGTCTTGAAAGTTATGGCTTAAAATCTGTAGTGGTGTTGGGTTTAGTTATTGAAATCCTACTACAGACATACCCATGTCTTGAATTTCCCATCTCTAAAACCGGAATAATCTGAGCAGTCTCCCGAAGAAGAGAAGGACTGTAATGTGTGGGAAGTGCCTTGAAACCGATCCTGCAGGGCACATTGTGAGATGGCTCCAATGCTAATATGTCCTTTAACTTGGCAGGGTTAAACACGCTGATGGCTGTGGATGTGGCCTTACAGCCTTCAGTACAGGACTTGGCTCGGGGGAGTGGGGTGTCTCTAAACCCCGGGCCATCCGGTAGACATGCTCGGTGGTTTTTCACAGGAGGAGGTGCACTGGAAATGTGCAGTATTATTAGACCAAACCTCTCTTAATTTCATCCATCACTAATAATTAAAATATGAATGCAGTGTTGCTAATTGTGTTTCAGATGATATAATTTTAAAATAAAATAAATGCAAACTCCAAGTGTTTGACACAGCTCTAAGACAAGAATTAACGTATTTCACCAGGGTAGGGGAACTTACGCTGATGGTAAGCATCAGACCTATCTTTCTAAAGGCAAGAACGGTTACAGAGCCCACTGTTCATTACTTTGGATGTGTCACATTTGCTAGTATGACAAGATGTATTTTAGACGAGGAATTTTAGAGATGGAGAGAAATACCCATGTATGTTGTTTATTTGATTTTTTCAATATTTTTTCCTCTCTGTACTACCCTGGACAACCTTGAGATAATGGAATTATTTTATGCCTACTGCACTATCATCAGGCTTTGGATGGCTGCACAAAGGCCACTGGCAACAGAATAAGATGGCTGTAAAAAAATGCAAAAAATTGGGATAGCAAAAAAAAAAAAAAAAGAAGAAAAAAAAAGAAGGTATAACCAATAACTTGCCCTTACATTTAAAAGGAACTAAATGAGGAACTTCTGGACAATTTATCTTGCTGTTTACAGATAACAAGTCACTTTGTTTTTATGTGCTCAGTCTAGTATTCCATAATTTATTTGAAAGAAGATGAGAAATAATGTAGATAAATGATGAAGTGTCAGGGTCTGACGCTCTTAAATGAAGCTATTATGGTCAAAGAGAAAACGTAAAACCTGCGGCTCATTATGAGAGCGTTCTACTTGTCAGTTAAGTGAAAAGGCCTGGAATGATTTCCAGTTTATTTGTCATTGCAGTTATTAAAGCTGTCTTTTTGGTGCCATGAAAATGAATTGAAGACTTTATTCGAAGTAAATTTGTACTAAAGCTTTCAGATGTATCTTATGTGAGTTCAGTGAGGCAAGAAAACAGCTTAAAAGCTGAAATATTACAAGAAGGCAACTACCGAAGTCCTGAAACACACAAGAATATAAAGTCTGAGGAAGTTACACAAATAAATGAAGTATTTCATCTCTTGGGAAATAAAGCTTAGTTTTACTATATTGTACACTTAGACAAAGAAATCAGACCTTGTTAGTGGCAGCAAAATATTGTCTTTCATGGAACTGTGCCTGGTGCTCACTTTTAGATCAAGCTATTAATTTTGGGACAACTTATCAGAGAAGAGGGTCTCTTCTGCTCTAGTCTACAATGAGCTTCTTTAAAAATACCATCTCTGAGCCAAAGAGTAGATGTTATGCCAATGGCAAGATGAGTTTTCTTATGGTCATCATGACTAATGTGGATCAATAAAAGAAAACACTGTGCTTGGGAGATACGGGGTTGGTGAGACCAGCCCATTAGGGTCGATTTCCCTAACTGAATGACTGGACTCCAAAACATGACGTCTGACTACAGGGAATGAGACACTATTGCCATTTTTATCCCTCTTGAACTGGTCTTAAAATGCTTCATGAACCTTGCGTAGCTTGGAGGTTAGAGTAAAATTTTAATTCAATGCAGTCCGAAATCAAGTTAGCCCTACTACTGAGGTGGTCGTTGACGCTCGCTTTATTGCAGTCCCTTCCAAAGACTGTTTCTACTGAACTGTAAATCTCGAATTTATGTAGAAATGATTGATAAGTTTATTCTATTCTGTTTTGTCTATTGCTCTGGATTTCTTTTCCAGTAGTCATGTTCTCCACAACTGCTTCATGTTTGCCAAGACAAATTAGTGCAGTTATACTAGGTCTGGACTGTCCAAAAGGAAATTAGGAGTCTTTTTTTATTTTAAATTGAAAGCTGTAGGAGCACTAAACAGAATGCTTAACTCCAAGCTCCAGCAGTCTTACAGCAGTATAGTTGACACTTTATTGCAGATATTACAAATGTTATGACATGTCTTCAGGGTCAAGTTAAAAACAAAAAGGGTTCCACATTCTCATCAGAAGTAATCTGTCAGTTTTGTCATCAGATATTATAGCAGCCCTCAGTAGCAGTGTCACAGTCAAGGGTTTATCAGGCTCTGTATATATGTATACATACTCTGATTTCCAGGGGTTTATATCTGCAATAAAAATTCCCTCTGGGCTAAAACTTGGCATTCATAGCCCAAAGGGATTTTTTTTTTTAATTAAAAAAAAGTGTTGGTGAAGGTTTTTTGAATGATAAGAACACACAAAAAAAATCTATTCTGCATTTTTAAAATACTTTAAATCTTTTAAACTGGCAGACTTCAAATATTTAAGCGGCCAACTCTCTTTACATAAGAGACCATTAAAAAGGACAACTCAGGAAGGGGATAGGTGGTGGAGTAGACAAGTGCTTTGTGCTCATCGTGAGTATAAGTGTTGAGCATTTGATGAGATGTATAATTAGGAACACATTTCTAAAGCTCTTGGTGTCTCTTTCTATTGAAACTGTGCATGAGGGAATTAGGATGTCTAATGCACAAATATAAATCATTTCTTTCTCGCCACCCTCTGGCATGGTCCTGCAGAACAAGGCTGATGTGGTGTAAGCTGCTTGGATAAATGCAGCCCTGCTGATGCACACATTGCATCTGTTCTGCATAGAAGCAGAAAACTTCATTTTCTACAGCTGCTGGTCTGGTTCTCTTTTGCTCGTCTTTCCATTATAGGTGCAACCAAAATATACAAAGTGTGGCAGGGACATGTAGAGGGAAAGGTGGAAAAGAAAATAAAGAAATGCGTGTGCAAATGATGACTCTGAAAGGGATGCAAGTACTGATGGGCACAGTGCTGATTAAGGCATTCATTTATTGCTAGGTGATGTTGTAGGGCTGGCCTTTGAGTAACTGGTGAGGAGAGTACGAGTAGTGTATTAGAGAGATGTTTTTACTAAAATGTGATGAATGCTTGGCTCTCTCTTACCACTTTGAAAATCTTATCTTTAAATCTTTGTTTGGATGCGAAGTCCAGACCTTGTGTGAGTTTGCAAATGCTTTGCATGGTAGTTTGCTATACACTGCAGGTACCACCTGCTCCTGTTTACAGCCTGTGGCTCAGGGGTGGCAATAATGAACAGGGCATATTATTAACAAGTAACTGTGGGTCTCCATAAAATCCTGGTAAAACAGCAGAAAATGGGCACTACTGTGTAACAGGAATAGGAGGGAAACGTGACTACGTTATATGTTTGCAGGTTATATTGCAATTCAGTTGGCTGCTAAGGTAAAAATATAAATTGAGTAAAGAAAACCAACCCTGGGAGGGTTTCTTGCAATGTCCATGGGGAAATTGTCCTCCGGTGAACATTCATGTGCTCCATTAGCACTCGTGTGCTAACCAGTTCAGCCAAGGGGAAAGAGCAACTAAGGCTTTCCATTGGAAAAGTAAATGGGCTACTGGGAGATGCTTCACATTCTCCATATCTGAACCCAACAGCATTAGGAAAGCCCTCAAATGTAACAGGGGAGAACACTCTGCAGAGGTGCCTGCTGTGGAGAAGCTCTAGAAATATAAAATTAGCACCATCCCTTGTAATTAAAATCTACATTGCTTTTCTTCTTGCTGTAGCAAATGTACACCTAAGTACCATTCTGTGATGTTTTAGCAAACTTCCAGTTTCTGCATCAACTAAGACTTAACTGTGGCAAGTTGGATGCCCGCTATTGTGATATAAGACTGATGAGATGGAAAAAGAAAGGACTCTCTCAAGGGAAGAAAGTAGTTTCAGTAAAGGCCCATAAATGCAAATCTAAGTACTTTTTAGTAATACTGGTCTATTATCAGAGCCTAAAGGAAATTCATTTAATTAATAATTAAGGTCCTCATCTTCAAGTTGCTCCTTGTATGAATTTTACAGTTAGAAATGGCCAGGAATTTATATTATGAAGTAGCTGCCTGTCAGAAAAGTCAGAATCATCAAAACCACTAAAACTTGCCAGAAACACATGTATATTTTGTAAAGCTTCTTCAGGTGCAGGATGCTAATTAAAACCAGAGAAAAAGAGAGAAAAATCCACTTTGGAAGGACTGGTATCAAATAGCCACCACAACTATCCTCAACTTTAATGAGACAGCATTTAGTGGATAAATATATTTCAGACAAAAACAAACTACTTATTGCTCAGGATGATCTTTGGCAGCCTCCCCAGTTGCGTCTGCTTCAATGCAAGGAGAAAACCCATGCCCAGGTCCTTCCTGCCCTGGGGGTGCCACCCGGGAGCCTTCTGGGCCAGGTTCCTGGGTAGCACCGAGGCACTGCCTGCCTGTGGTGGGGTGTCGTGTGCTCTAGACAAGGCCTTCTGTCCCCTTCATGCTTCTTTTCCCAATCTGCAAAACTGCAGTGGCAATGGTAAACTCACTGGGGTTTTGGAGGTTGTAACCTACAGACACCTGTGAAGTGTCTAGGAAGTGCTTTGGAATTTCTGGGTGGAAGTTGCTACAGAAATACAAAACATTCTTGATTTTACATTATTTTTCTGCATTTTCTATTATACTTAACTTCCTGAGGTGAAGGAACTAATGAATATAAATATAACTAACCAATATAACTGAATATAACTAAAGATTCTCATTTTTTTCTGCTGTTTGGGGAGTGAGAGTGGAGCTCACAGCACCACCAACCTCCGCTGTGTTCCCAGTTTGAGCTGGTGTCCAGATACAGATTTTTTTTTTTATTTTTATTTTTTACCTTATGCAGATCAAAGACGAGTAGAAACACGCTTACCTCAATGTAGGAGAATGATCCAACGGTTGAGAGTAAAGGAATAATAACAATGGGAGCTTGCTAAAATGGCATACTAGAAAATAGGGGATAAAATTATGTTGCTGGTCACCTGCCTTTGCGGGCATTACTTTACAAACTTTACTAGGGAAAAAAAAAAAAAAAGGAAAAAAGATTGTTTTTCTGCAAAGTCTTTAGCCGAAGGGATTGAATTCAGGTGTGACTGTCCTGTAAGAAGACAGAGGATGTCATGGTAAGCCTCCATGGGTCCAAGGAATTGTGAAAGCATGATCTTATTCTGCCAAACTGCCCAGGGGCAATATATGCTGGGTGGAGGGAAGCAGCCCACTCTCTAGTATGTATCCACACAGGGTTGTTTTTAGAGAGGCTCTGCCTGCTTTGGTCACCTCAACACAAACAAGGTGAGGAAGCTGCCCTGTCCTGAGACAGTCCCACTGCCCCTCTGCACTCTTGGCTTTCTTAGACATGCCTTCAAGTTCATCCCTTCACACCAAGTATATTGCATATGTACATAGGTATCATTAAAAATAGAAGTAAATGTACTATTTAAGAATTTCTTACTTTGAAAGCTCAAGAGTTCCTTTTCTATGACTTGTGTTTAGCTTTGAAAGGTTTGTAAGATGGGTAGCACAGTCTCATTGCATATGTGTGCCTGTAAAGTATTTGTATAATAATGTAGAAATGCAACAGTTTTTCAAACATCTGGAAAGCTCTATTACAAAAATTAAAAGTTAGTTTGACGGACAAAATTTCAAGATAGAACGTATCTAAAATTTAATTTTTTTATGACAGCGTTTCCATGTAGAAGGGGATTTGCATCATGGTAGTGTGCAGATAACATTGTGAAGCAGGTAAATGGTCTCATTAGTGACTTCATGTAAAACTTCAGCTTTAGTCCAACGTACTGAACAGTGCTCCAGTTGTGTTCGCTGCCCTAAAATATGCAAAATTAATAAGGTGCATATTAGTAGAGACGGTTCCAGAGACATCCCAACCTGCAAAGACAGAAATGAGATAAAAATGAGAATAAAAGAATGAGATAAAAATCTATGACTGTTCTTTTTTTCTGCCTGATTTATCTATAATTCAGACTGCTTAACTTAACTTAAATACAGATACCACAGCCGGAGTATTTGTTACAGCACTAAGCTGACAAGTACAGAGCACCGGCCATTATTTCTGTTTGAGAGTCAGAGGTTTGAGCGATTCATTTTGTCGCCCGACACTCAGCACCACAATTCCTTGAATTCCCAAAGCTTTTCATACAGCTTCCTCAAGGACAGCTATCATGTCTTAGCTGCTGCAGTGACAGATGGGATACAACGTGTCATGTGATGGATAACGCCGGAGCCACAGTACTTAATCCTTCTAATACTAATAGCGGCATTATCATAGAGATTTATGAGAATGTCAGTTCCAAGTTCCCAGTTCCATTCATGGGTTTTTAAAACTTCAGCTGCAAAAAACATGCATCCATCCCATTAATTCTAATTATCATGGTTCATCTTCTCAGCAGTTTTGTACTCCGGAACCTTTCAGTGCAAATTAACGTACCAAAAAAGTGTATTAATTAATATTTGTAGCTTTTAATTTCTGCGAGAGTGTTGTCTGGAAGCAGCTGGCAGTACAGGGCCGCTGCTATTGAATCTTTGCCAAACAAGTGCAGATGTAATTTTGTTATCTCTTGCTTAGTCATTTACGCAAATTAATTTGAACAATTAGCCTTTTACTGGTCCTTCATGAATCATGCAAAAGGGATCTGCCAAAAAATTGCTGGTTGACAGAAAAGAATTGGTTAACATTGTAAATCTCACAAAAAGGTATTACTACATTTGGGATGAAGTAAAATTTCAGGAAAAATCATAGTGCTTTTTTTGTGCCTCATCTATTCCACTTTATACTTCTAATTACTGCTGGAGAAAAAAAAATCTGAAAGAATAGTAAGCAGTAGAAATTTGGGGACTTTGTTTTGGATTAATACCAAAAAAGTTGAGTTTCTTGCCTAAACATTGTCTTGTCCTCATTGCTTGCGAAGCCGTGCTGGGTTTCTTTCGCAGGGGTTCGGTGGCAAGGTTGGGCCTTCCAAAGGAGCAGATTTGCTCATGGTCTGAAAAAGACTCATATCTTTAGTTTCTGTAGTCACAATTCTCGAGGAAGTCTGCTACCCTACCAAAATCTCTCTCCTCTTCATAAAACAGGCTCCCACATGTACCTGCAGCCTCCACCTCAAGAGATGCTGGGTTTTGCCTTCACGTACCACAAAGCATGCTTATGAGTGAAAACTTAGGTAGATTTTGTTGAGAATGATTGCTCGTATGTGAAAGCTAGATTTGGGAAAATAAACTCAGATGTTTCAAGGAATAGAATCATTGCTCTTTTCTTAAATATCAAACTTATTTTTAGTCAGATAAGCCAAATAATCAAGATCACTGGCAATCGGTGCCATCCAGAGACTTGGAATAAGTTAGGAATGAGAATCTATCTCCTTTGCTGTTAACATAGACTATATACTCTCTTAACCTCTTTTCTCAAAACTTATATATATAATTTTTATTAATTTTATTTTTTTGCATAAACTGAGCTCTGTGCTGGATATTTGTAAATGTAACCTCTCAGATGACTTTAGTTTTTTGATGGAGGTGCGTGGTGCTCTGACGGTCCATCAGGCAGTCTACAGCAGCTCTGTCTTGCAGAAGCTTTTGGTGCTTCATGGGGCGCTAAGGGGACTTGTGATCCTGTTTAGCCTGAGGTTTTCCTGAAGTGTTTGCTGTAGCTGTGTGTATAACTTTGGAATGAAATCCTTGTTTTGTGGAAATCGCATTCCAGCTCAAACAAATGCTGACTCTTTGTTAGCTGAGCCAGCCAGTCCTGTGCAAATTCCATCACTGGCAGGGTAAGGTACGGGTCCCTTTCCCTCTAATTGTTTTTTACAAGCTGCGATTTCACAGTCTGTATTGTTATTTCCATTTGTCCATTTGATTGCGGAGAGAAGAGACCAGATGTTGTGTGACAAATCATAGCTATTTGCAATCTGTTGGAATTCTTATAAATTGTACCGGGGATCATTTTCTGATAACTGATCCTGCAATCACTTGTGCACGTGCATCACTTAGAGCATGAGATGTCCTATTGAAGAGTGTGGATCTATTCATATGCTTAAATTAAGCACGCATCATGCACATTTGTGTAAATGTTTGTGTTGTAAAATATGCTGATATTTAGAACTTGCCTGTTAAACTCACCATTGCATTAACTTACATTTAATCAAATCACATATTATTATTACACTCTAAAACTTGAAATCAGTTAGTGTTTTTTATTATAATAGGATAAGTACAGCTCAAAATTTGGCTGAAGTATATCCTGCAGCAGAGAGATCCAATTCTGTTTACTGTTTGGTAATTCACAACAAATAGTTCCTTCGGTAAGTGCATCAAACCCGACTCCGTTACCCGTCTGTCGTTAGGGTCTATGGCTAATCAAGGAAGTGGTCTCACTGACACACAGAGAAGAATGAAGTTAGTTCCTCTGTAATTGAAAGTATCAGTAGTAAACTTGGCTGGAGCTTGATTAATGGTATATTAAAATCAGAGTCTTCATGGTGAGTGCTAGATAAGGAGTTTTGGGCAAATTACTTGGTTACTGGGAAGCCTTTAAATTTTAATCATGGAGACACTTCAGCATCATTAGAAACTGAAAAAGACAATGGGCACTGGGAGGAAGTTATGTGAATTGATGTGCTTTTCAATCTCTTCTTCTGTGGCGATATTGAGTGATGCATGGGCTGCAATTGAGAATCCTCTTGCTCCCCATGCCTTTGATTGCTGTTGTTATAATTTAATATTATACAGTTCTTTATGATCGTGGAAATCAGATGAGTTAGTTACAAAAGATGGAAGGTTTTAGTGTAAGAAAAAATCAGTATAACATCCCATTTTTTTCTATGCAGTTTGGCTGGATAGCAAAATGGATGAACACTGTTAGTTGTATTTAGAACTAGTGGAAATAGCGAAATGCTCTTTTACACGTGTTTATCAGATGATGTGATAGTTACATTAGGAAATTCAAACTTGTATTTACATTCCATTTGGAAGTCCATTCTTAGTAAGCATGTGCCTAGGTGTAATGATAGAATCATTGAATGGTTTAGGTTGGAAGGGACCTTAAATACCGTTTAGTTCCAACCCCCTGCCGTGGGCAGGGACACCTCTCACCGAACCACCCACCGAACCCAAAGCCCCATCCAGCCTGGCCTTGAACACCTCCAGGGATGGGGCATCCACAGCTTCTCTGGGCAACCTGTTCCAGTGCCTCACCAGCCTCTGAGTAAAGAATTTCTTCCAAATGTATAATGTATAGGGGTGCATGTGGGTAGTATCTGTAAAGTATCTATATTTATACATGCATTAGGTACTATACTAGTTTTATGAGAATACATATGGAATGTAGATGTCTTTCCTATGTGACACCCCAAATTCAAACAAGTGCCAAAAAAGCTAATACTCAACACTCAAACAATACACTCAACTTGTACAGCCGAAATGCTAAAATGCTCAACATTTTTGAAGTGACAGCATGGGCTATCAAATTCTGTCCCCAGCTTTTCCAGACCATCATTCGATGGAATTGGGTTCATGAAGTGACCAAACTAATTTAAAGTCAGATCATTTGTTTGCCTCTGCTACTGCTATAGGAGAACTTCTCTCCTTCCTGAAGATGTCATCTAGACATATTCTTCTAATAGGCTGAATTTATCTGTAGCCAGTGAATGCCTGTTCATATTTGCACCAACATTGTCTAGAGATTTAAAATAGTTTTAGCCCCAGCCTTCATTCATTTTACTGGGCTAAATAGAGCCCTTTGTTTCATTCTCATCACTTAAGGAAGGCTGGACTTTTACCCAAGAATCCCTTGATAATTTGATCCATTTTTTTCCTGTGTGTGAAAAATCTGAAGCACCAGGTAATCCTGACATAGTGTTAACACGGGTTTGTACAACAGTATGAAAATTTTCCTATTGCTAATGAGAACATTCTTCCTTCCCTGTCATAAGATGTACAATTTTCTGTTGTGTTCATGGATGCATTACATCAGTGGCTTATAGTCAGAATATTTTGATTTTTTTTTGCTTTCTTCCAAGCAATAAATTCAGGCTGTCAGTAGAAATATTGATTATTTGCCTTTAAATTCATGAACTTGCAATTTTGTATTACTAAATTTTATCCTACTTCTGTCATTGCAGTCTCCAGTCTCATTTAATTTACCTGGGGTCCAGTATTCCTTTGGGTTGGCAATGCCTTCCAAATTCAGGTCATGAAAACAATGTAATTGGAATACTAGCATTCTCTGTCAAAATAATTATCAAAATTGTTAAATAAGATCAGTTCTGACACCTAGGCAACACGGGATTAAAAGTGATTTGTCCAAAGTCACATTGGAGTGCCATGAAGAAGATGGTCTAAATCCCATTGTGCTCTCTATATTACAGAAACATTCATTTTCTTTCTGAAGCTAAACATGAACTAGAAAGCTGTAAGCTAGAAAAAGGTTTATTTCTAGCAAAGATAGATCTTATTGCAACAAACCTATTAGCAGAAAAAAATTATTCTTGTAATATATGTGTCAGATGCTATATGAAAACCTGGAGTTTCTGCCCATGCTAAAGAAAGCTCTGAGCCAATTCTTGCTGGCTGGAAATTCAGGATGTAGGCAACAGAAGTCAAAGTTGCTGGCCTCAAGAAGTAACAAGCCACAAGATGGTCTTTCCCTGTGACTATCCTGTTCACCCATTCACTTTGTATTGGGGATGCAGATTCGAGATATTTTTAAAACTAAGAAAGTTTTCACAGAGCAGGAAACTATTTTCCATCCAGAAAAGCCATAGGCTAGAAGCTGAATTCTGGACACATGAGAGAAAATGCCAGAGTGAAAAGTCAGGGGAAGAAACATGTCCTGGCAGGGTAAATTGTGCTTTTTCCTTTTCCTTTTTTTTATTTTTTTTTTTTTCATCCTCTAATAAATGATGTGTACTTAGGGATTGAGAATATTAGAACAAGTCCTAGGGGGATATGGATTTAATGGAAGGGGATGAAGTTGTTGTGGAAACATATCATTTATTAAATTTTCTCATTCAGATGTTTATTATATGATTTATGATGACTTAAGCTTATTATGTGCCCCTCTTTAATTTATCACATAATGATTGTGTGTATGTATATAACTATGCTGAGAGTGAATTAATATATTCAGAACAGATACAATGCTCGAAGAAGCCACTCTGATCAGCTGATCTTTTTTTTTTTCTTTTGCAGTGCAATCCTATAATTTCAACTAGTACCAGGTCATTCCATGTCAATATATGGTAGAGAATGTAGATGTATTCTATATGCAGCAAATATTTCAGAAATGTTCTTGATTTAAAGGATTTTGAAGAGTAGCATCGTATAGCATTGCACTGGTTTTTGTGTATGCGTATGGCCTAATACAAATAAGGCCCTATTCCCAGTGGCATATGACATCCTAACAACCTCATTTTATGTTTACCAATGTCTAATTGTGAGCTTACACTAGAGAAGAATTTGAGGCCTATAAACACGTAAAGCTTACCTAATATAGTCTGGATTTACCTCATCAGCCTTGCTGAAGAGTAGTCTATCCATGATAGGCATGGATTATTTATTATGTTCAGACCGTTAATACGGAAAGAAGTATAAAAAGTTGAACTGAGAGTCTGTGTTGCATTTCAAAAGTGCAATCAAGATCTGAAGAGTTTACTTGGCTTTGCAGCCCTCTGTATGCCTGAGCCCAGAGCACCCATGGAGATTATGGAGGCCTCTGAGCACTGACGTGCTTGGCAGCTCTGTCTTGATGCCTCCAGCCCAAGTCCCACCCAGGTGTGTCCTCAAGTCATGTCCAACTCCACGTGGGCATGGAGAGGCTGTCAGGGGCCTGGCTGCTCCTGTGCAAGAAGTGATCAGTTCCCTTCCCTTCCCTTCCCTTCCCTTCCCTTCCCTTCCCTTCCCTTCCCTTCCCTTCCCTTCCCTTCCCTTCCCTTCCCTTCCCTTCCCTTCCCTTCCCTTCCCTTCCCTTCCCTTCCCTTCCACTTCCCTTCCACTTCCCTTCCACTTCCCTTCCACTTCCCTTCCACTTCCCTTCTTCCCTTCCCTTCCCCTTTCTTTTCTTCTTATTTCCTTTTTTTACTTTTTTACATTTTTCCTCTTTTCCCTTTTTTGTATCCTTCCTTCCTTCCTTCCTTCCTTCCTTCCTTCCTTCCTTCCTTCCTTCCTTCCTTCCTTCCTTCCTTCCTTCCTTCCTTCCTTCCTTCCTTCCTTCCTTCCTTCCTTCCTTCCTTCCTTCCTTCCTTCCTTCCTTCCTTCCTTCCTTCCTTCCTTCCTTCCTTCCTTCCTTCCTTCCTTCCTTCCTTCCTTCCTTCCTTCCTTCCTTCCTTCCTTCCTTCCTTCCTTCCTTCCTTCCTTCCTTCCTTCCTTCCTTCCTTCCTTCCTTCCTTCCTTCCTTCCTTCCTTCCTTCCTTCCTTCCTTCCTTCCTTCCTTCCTTCCTTCCTTCCTTCCTTCCTTCCTTCCTTCCTTCCTTCCTTCCTTCCTTCCTTCCTTCTCTCCACCTTTTCCCTCCTTCTTCTCCTTTCTTTCTGTCTCACTATCTCCTTTCTCTCTCTCATTCTCTTCCTCCCCATTTATTTCTCTCTCTTTCTCTGTCACCACATCACTGGGAGTGGAGCAAAATCAGGAAAAGATTCTGATTAAAGATCCATCATAAATTAATGAACAAAAGTGCAATCCTAGCACTTCATGCTAGAGTGGAACATTTTAAAAAATCATGAAGTGAAACATAAGAACACTAGAAAAGTTTGGATTGGGGTATAAAAATTATTTGGAAGACTGTGTGCTAATCAACAGCAAATGTGAGAATCAGTTAGGGTGATGGGGCAATGAATGACTTGTATTTTTTATATGGGAGTTTTTCAATCAGCATTTTCTGAGCATGGTTTCTCATTATGATAATGATGATGGGATTAATTATCACCATGAGAACAAGTGATAATGGTACTTTGAACTGTATTTGTCACCATATGACACAGACTATTACTTGTTTTTACACTCTCCAGGATGTGTGTGCATTGAGAGGCGCTGACTGGCTCACCAAGTAACGGGCTAGCTGGCGAGGAGAAGTCGAAAAAGAACAAGAGCTCACCAGGCAGGAGGGCCACCCTTTCACAGGGTTGTCACCTGGTTGCATTAAGGGAGCACCAGGAAAATCAGTGAAATTAGTCCTTGGGGTCTGCATTTAGCTGCAACAAATGGTTTAAGCATGCTGCTTAAGTGAAAATATCTGATTACCTTCAAAGAAATCATATTCTTACATAAATACCCAAAAGTGTCTTTGTAAAACAATTATCAAAAGTAAGAAAGTTGATTTTTAGTCCATGCTGGAGAGGGAATGTAAACACAGAGTGGTGGGCAAAGTAAGGCAAGCAAAGGTGGCTACTTGGACCAAGTGCAGTTCTTACCGGTGGGAATAATTTTGTGAGTCTTGGGCTATTTTCCTGCTGCAGAAGCAGTATGGTCAGTGTGATAAATTATGGTCAGTGTGATAAAAATAATAGACAGGATGGTTTGCTAGAGTAAAAGGTAGGTTAAGCACTGGAAATGTTTGGTTTTTCATCCCTGAACTGCATCTGATGAATATTCTAGAGAAACATTTAAAGAGAAAATTAATACATAGAGAGATACAGCAGGCCAGTAAAAGTTATTGGGAATTAGAAATTCATGATGTGATCCTGTCTTTATATGGCATGTCCAGCTTTATAATTAAAATTAATTAAATCACAGTCATAACGTATGGATAATTCTGAAATGAGCTAACTTCTGATTCTCCTGCACATTCCTGATGAGCTTACTGACGTAAAATATTTGCTTGATTTTTTTTGTTTTTCCCTACATGCAGTTTCATCATATAACTACTATTTACCTGAGTTCCAGTAACCATGTTTTGTCTGAAGACCTTACCAGGACAATTTGTTTCCCATACAAATGTTAACTTCGTTATAGAAGAATGTACTCCTGAACTTCTTGCCTTGTAATTAAATTTATTCAAGGGACGTGTAGGCAGCTTCTAGTGCTATTTAGTATCTCTTACTATACTAACTAATTAACGTATAACTGACATACACGCACACAGCTTTCATAATGTTAGCCGATTAATAAGCAATAACTACCTCAGTAAATCAAAATTAAATGCCTACTTATGACAGCAAGTTTAGAACCTTCCTGCCTAGAGACTTTACATTGATTGATTCATTAAAGATTGCATTGTCATACGAAGATTAGTGAAAAAGACCTCGTGAGCAGCTTTGCTTTTTGTTTTGTACATGATATTTTACATCCGTGTTTCACCAAAGAAGTAAAAGCTCTAGAGGGTGTTGGGGGTAAGCGGTGGGATCTCCCCAGGTCAGCCCTCTGCCGGGACCGCTGGCTGTAGGCAGAGATGGGCCGTCCTCCAGGCAAGACTGCAGGGAGAAAAAGGTGTGAGAGCAATACATCACTGCTTGAATTTATGAGCCCATTTTGCAGATAATTAATGGTCCTGCTGGAACTATCCAAAATCTTGCTGGAGATTTCATAAAAGGTACTGGAAGCTTGATTAGGGGGTGAGGAAATAAGTATCTCTAGGAAGTTGGAAGAAAAGAAGGGCAGCCTTCATTAGCAAAAGTAAATGCCACTGGAGGAGATATTTAAGCAGTTCATTCTCAAGAAGATTTGTGAAGTCCTGCTTTTCCCATGGACCTCACAGTTGGCAGTGTCAGAATGATATGACAACCCTCAGTTTTAGGTCACAGATGAAAGTTCAATAGAAGAAGCAGCATTCAAACTATCCCTTTTAGTGTGAAGCTTTCCACTCCAGATATGCTAGACTATTCAGTCTACCTTCCTTACACTTAATAAAAAACATACTTGTTATTCGTCTTTTACAAATATGCAGTTTTCTAGTACAATAAAACAACTCTCTAGAGAGATGTATTTATTCACTATTGTATTATTTCTTGGAACTACATTTCTCCCCAAATTCCAGACATACAGCCAGGTTCACGGTGTATGCTTTACATTTGTCAGCTATTCCAACATTTCTCATATGTTCCAATTCACGTTTTTGCTATTTTTTACTCATTAAATGCAAGCAGTCCTTGCACACAGTGCTGATTATGTGGTGATCCCTTGAATGACGAAGGCCAAATTGAAAGGGCAATTAGTTTGAGGAGTTATAGGTGAGTAAAGGAAGGAAGATGAGGAAATGGGGAAGCAGATGGTTAGTATAACATCTTACTTCTGTACCATAGATGGGTTTATGCAGAAAATGAGAAGGAATTATAGTGATAGAGTTATAGTGTTGTTTTTTTTTCTTTCAAATGTAACAAGTTATGAAATCTTTAAATGTTTTTATTGCTACGCTTTCTAATGCTGCTTTGACTTGGCATTTATGTACAGTTTATGTTGCCTATTTTTGGCTGGTGTTGAAGGCTATTCATTGTGAAATACAGGAAAATCAGTGAAATACAATGTGTAAGTTGCATTTGAGGTTACGCTGAGCCTCTTATGTTAAAATTTTGTATAATAAAATGTGTTGCCTCCCGTTTACTTCTACATTAAGGAGTATTTGGCTGTAAAGAATACTATTCTAAGGATAAGAATTTAACACAACAATTATTTTTTACTTTTCTGTTAAACTCTATTTCTTCTCACTGTGTTAACCTGGAAAAGATAAAGATATATCTTTGCTTTCCTTTAAACTTTTTCCAATCATTCCTTTTTAACTCATTCCTATAATGAGTTTTAAGCAACAACTCTGACAGCAAAACCTATGAGGGTTTTCAAATTCAATAACCAAGATTGGAAGGAAGGCATCCCTCATCTCAACTTTAGCTGAGTAACTGCAGATCCTTAACATTACCCTCTACACTGGAGGTCTTCAAAGTCATCAATCTGTTGGAAATATGCTGACAGCTCAGAGTGGTTCTGTAGTGTCTAAAATGTGCTGTGCTGCTCGAAGAGTTTAGTGTTCTTAGATCACTTTGAAAGAGATGACTTATGAGGCAAAAGGTTGAGCTTTCTGTTTCTGCAGCACCTTACATGTGCACTCGGTAGCACTGCTTATACTCCGACGTGCCGTGCACCAGAGACCTGGGCTCCAGTGGAAATTGCACGATTCTGGTTAAGCTCTCAAAGGTCAGGCAAAGCTAAATGGGAAAATGAAAGTGCAAGTATGCTGGTCACCAGTAGAAAAACTGAAATAATTCTAAAGCATTTGTTGAATGTAAAGCTAGTTTCAAACCTGTGCATCCTCTTTCTGATCTCTGTACACCCCCAAGAACAACTCCAGCATTCTCTTTTTTCTGATGTGGAAACAACAATTTTAAATGGTGTAAAACAATTGTTGTGTGGATTGTCTCTGAGTCTCGTATTGGCCTTTATTTCCCTCCTGTGCTGGTTTTTGCTAAACTTACAGAGCACCTGTAGAGCTACAGGGATTTCTTTAGCATGAAAAGGTTCCCAATTTTTCAGTTGGATTATTAATTATTATTAATTAATTTATTATTATTATTATTGTTGTTATTGTTATTATTATTATTTGCTGCTGTTGTTTTGCTAAAATAGTTTCTATCTGTGCTTTTAATTACAATAACTTTCTTGTATAATATCACTTATTTTACTTACAACAAAGGAAATGTACGGGTGCTGAAAGTAGTGAGATGGCATTAATATGTTATGATTTCACATCTTCATGTGCTGGTGAATTAAAAAAGTAGCAGGACATGTTCCATAAAAGCTTGTATGTCTCCTATTCCTTTGTGTTTCTAGCATATGCTGTTGGTCTTTTCAGGGTAATAGGAAAAGGTAGTTCACTCAGAGCTTATCCCCTTTCATACAGCAAAGCACTGAATTTATTTTAAGTTCCCCTCCAAGAGGAATCTACTAATGATTCTTGTTAGTGCACAGTGCTATGAAAAATTCATTATTTTATATATATTATATATATATGTTTTATTTAACATTACATGCTGATATATACTTTTTCCATGGGAGGTTTTAAACTGTGATGCCAATTGCTTTCCCAGTGATGGTGAAAGATCTCCAGGTACTTTCATTCCCAGCACGTGATACTTATTATTTTTTGTATATGTTTGCTTGTATATGTGTTTTAGGTGAAGGCAATATTGCCTATTCTTCAAAGACTATTTGATTTAATAAGGAAAAGACATCCGTTTTTCATCAAATAAAGTCTGTGACTTTCGTGTTCCTTGCCCAGGGAAGGCCAGTGTTCTGCAGTGTCCTTCGGCGGTGCCGTCTGGTGGGGAAGGAGCTCGCAACAGCTGCAAGAACCGACCCCTGTGAGCTTTCTGCCCGTGATAACCCCAGGTCAGTGCAGTTGCCAGTTTATAACTCAATCCCATGTCAATGTTGGCTGCTTGCCTGCGATCGAGTTAGGTGAGACCATCCTGCAGCAATATTTTGGCTCAAGGAGACATGCTGCTGCAGAAAGTTCCCGTTTTGTATGTGTTATGGTAGAGGGCCATGCACTGAGGATTTTGGATGAGAAATGCTGGGAGGTACTTGAGGGTAGCTGCTACAGAGCTGTTTTCCTAATGCAGTAGGGGATAGAAAGACCTGTCTGGTGAGTCTGAGCAGACAGCAGATGAGTTGTGTTAGCTGCCCCTTATCTCAAAATAAAGGTAAAATCCTCATGACCAAGGCAGGAACCAGAAATGCAGTTACAGGTCTTGAGAGACTAGGGACAGCATGTCAGGGGCCCAAAGCTACCCTTCACTGATATTCAATACCCTGCTGTGGAGAAACCGGCACGGTAAGGAGGAATTCCTATAAGGGACTGTGAGGGTACGTTGGGAAAAGGGCTAAATTACCACAGAGAAAGCTTTGGTTTCGTTTACTGAGATATGCGTCTGATGGGCTCCTTTTCTCCTAACACAGTGTTTATGTACTTTCTCATTGCATGTATGCTTTTGCATATTGCATATTAATACTCTGAAGGTTCCCTGGGGAATGTATTGATTCTGGATAAGACTTGGAGATTAGTTTCCAGAGGAACCTCTGGCTATTTGTGCCTGCTTCTTTCTCCCTTCAGCATTGCCTGAGAGAGGGCTTGTACACATAGCTGGCAGCTGATCTCCATTAGCTTCACCTTCATTACAGTTCTTTAGATTATTTGTATGTGAAATTTTAGGCCTCAGAATGTCACCAGATAATTGTCAGTTTTAAAGGAATATTAGGATTCTTCATAAAAATGATGGTAAACAGGGTGGCAAATTCTTTTCATGTGAAAATTCAAACATGTATTAGGACTTGGAGTTTAAATGCCTTTAGGAGACAAGACGAGGATTCAACATACAAATTTAAGGTTGTTCACTTCTGAATGTTACATTCATGGTGTTGATCTTCACTGTAGTATATGATCATCTGCTTCTTTTCTGTCAATGTAATGTAAAAATATTCACACTTAATTACATCCATTTTTTTAAGCTCAGAAAAAAAATATTTTTGTCTCTACCTTAAAAAAACATAGAGAGAGCGAGATAAGTAATGCACTATCAATTTCAAAGTGTGCCATTTAGTCCTGGAACTGATTAATGTTTCCATTGAAATATATAAAGGGGACAGACACATCCTGATGCTTCTTACATTAAAGAATAAAACTTGGAGTCTAAAGCCATGTGAGTCAGTTAGATACCCAAGCAGCATCAAAATGTAGTGGGAATTGTGTCTTCAAATCCCTTCAGCTCCTTTTGAGATTTCTGCCTGATGAATGCCAAAACATGGCAATAATTTTGGCAAAATACAAATACGTCTTATGTTCAAGAGTTAGTCGACATGCTTGGTTCTCCCCCTCACTCTTTTTTATTTTAACCCATTGTCTTTGATGTCTTTGTTTCTAGTTTGTCTTTGGTCACCAAATGCCATTTTATTTCAAGTTCCCTTATGCCCTGCTCCAGCAAGCCCAAAGATGCATTTTGGGCCAGGTTCTGACTGCCTTAGGTTTAAAGTCAGTTAAATTTCCTGTGTGTAAGACGAGCATGATTCTGTGTCCTTTGCATAAGGTCATATGGATGATGAGTGATTCTGATATGTTAATACTATTCTCCAGATCAGTGGATCTTCTCCACCAGAAGCTACAATGTGTAAGTGACACACTTGCACTGCAGGAATGCTGCTTCTGACCCCAAGTCTCTAGTGTATTTGTTGCTTTGCCGCAATACCTTTGGGCAAAGCCGTTCAACCGTATCACAAACAACTTGCTTTAAGACTGGAGCACATACTGTTTACTGTATAATCCTCTCTAATGCTCTTTTTTTTTTTTCTTTATTTTTTTTTCCTTGAGAAAAGATTAAAGAACAGAATTACATTGGAACTGGTGGAGGCATGATCCATGCCCCCTTGATTATATGGAAACATTAAAATATCATCAGCATGTTAATTTTATCATCTGAACTGTATGAGATTTATTCATATCTCTTATCTATTACATTAGTCTGGAAATACAATTTATTCTGATGGTGGGAATGTCAGACAGAGAGACCAAAAACATCTGGACTTCTTAATATGAAACAAATTTCTAGGATGTATATTGCCACTTTAAAATTAATTCTGCTAATAAGGAGGCTAAAATTTCGTAGCCTATTGATCTTTCAAAATAAGGCCCCAGCCCTTTATTGGGGCAAAACAGGTAGATCCTAGAAAGGTCCCTCTGAGGATTTGTAGTTCACATATCTTCTATTACATATTTGAATATCAAATACAATAGATTATTTTAGCATCCTAATATAAAATACACAACAGCAGATAAAACCCAGCCATCGCAAACTACAGGATTAATGAAAATCAATGAAAATTCTCCTAGAAAAACAACATATCTTAAGCATTTCCCGGGTCTGAATTGTTGGATTTTCTTTCTAAACATGTAAAATCAATATTAATTAAAACCAACCATAAAATACCCTAGCCCACTGAAAGACAGTTTTCATTAAAAAAATATATTGTATTACACAGGGTAGATTATCACTGCACCTTTTCAGCCATGGAGGAAGTAACATTTCTCCTCCAATTACATAGTTTTGGGGGGGTACTTGTGCTGGGAAGCATGTGGAAGCAAAAGACGTACCTGTAGCTCTGCACCCGCCTGACTTGTTCCCATTCCCATTTTACTTGGAGCACAGAGGACAAAGCAGAGTGGTGATCTCTAATTCACAACATGCCTTCCAGACTGCTCCAGGATTGCTGCATTTATACACTGCTTCCCCTGGAAGTTCCAGGCTAACCCATAGCAATAACTTGGTAATTGTTCTGGGAAGAGGCTCAGCACAGCTATCTTGTGCACAAGTAAACAGGCATCTATAAGATTAAGAATTATATGCCAGGGCTTTGACACAACCATCAGTTATGCCAGATGCAAATAATTTATTCTTTGTCAGTTCAAATATACAATCTTGTTTGGATGGCTTAAATTTATGCTGGCACCAAAATACAGCAAGCAATATTATTTAAGCGTGGTGTTGAAACCACAGATATGCATCTCAGATGACCCAAAAAGTGGAAGAAAAATGTTAGTTATATTTTCTGAGGGTAAGTCATTGTTATTATGTAATAACAGATGATGTAATAACTTATCCTAGTTGTGCAACAATATGACATCAGATGATGGGGGATGTATACTGCCTTGACATACGCTCCAGCCAGGCATCCACGAGAGCCATTGTGATGCCTCTTAACAGCAAAAGGGTTGCTTTGCATCTTGTTTAAAGGATAAAACAAGTGCCAGAATTTCAATAGATAGCCATACCTTTTTTCTTCTGTTTTGGCTTTCCTTATTTCTATTTGGGGTTTTGGTAGCTGAAAATGTTGGCCTCCTTCCATTTTGGCTTTTGGATGTTGGGGATTGTAAACTGAAGTGACATATCCCATTTACTTTCAAAATGCAAAATATTGTCTGTTTATTTATTTATTTATTTATTTTCAAAGAAAAGCATGTGTAGAAAGAGCATGACAGAAGTTGAGGCAGTTGCTATTGCAGAGCTGCAATTTGACCAGCTGGAGCTGGGTCAGGCGGTTGGTTTTTACAGGAAGCAAAGAGGTTGCTCAGACGTTGCTTTGGTTTGCAAAACAAGAGAAAAGACTCAGCTCAGCGAAGATGTATGCAACCACTTAACTGTATGCCCAGTGAGCAGTCCAGTGTGTGAAGTTAAACATGAGCCTCCGCATCTTCGAGATTAAGGCTGTTAGCTTTAAATAGTACCATAAACATTTAGTTCGTGTTTGGTGAGACTGTCAAATAATTTGTTGCTGTGCCATCAGCTGAAAATTCAGCTCATTTTATAGGAGTTCAGCTTACATGAATTTACTGGACAACAGAATAAGTGAAATTTAAGACACACATCTTAAGCTGAGTTCATAACGGCCCACATTTCCAATAACAAAACTAGCAGTGACAGTGATATATGGCTTTTTTTATGAGACCTGATAACTGATGGATATGTGATCTTATAAATGCTTAGACAAACTAATGCACATAATTATATTTTCCATTTGAAGTCTATTGCTAGGCATTCTAATACAATATCATTAGTCGAAATGGCCACAATGATACAGCTTGGGCAGTTTGTCACAGTAATTACAGGGTGATTATTTTTGACTGGAATAAAGATTTCAGTTTTAGTATGGTAGAAAGCATAATCACAAATTAGAAACAGTCTCCGAATAAAAAAATATCATGGAGAGGGACTTTAAATATGGATTATAGTGCAATTCTAAAACAATTTCTTTAAAAAAGTGCACTCATTTGGCTGAATGTGTGACTTCTTTTAGGTTTATACCAAGTTCCTGCCCAAAAGGATGACACTTCCCTAATTAACAGTTCTAGTGTTTAAGGCTTTTGTAAAAAGGAAAATCTGGGCATTGTAAGGAAGGTTTCTCTTATAATTTACATAACTGCTAAAATAGGCTTTCTTTTTTCAATCGACAGAAAAATAGATCATTTGTCTTCACTGTTTTCAGGATGGTTGATTAAAGTAGACAGTGTCCTAACATCTGTATTGAAAACTATATTAATCAATTGATTAATCACGAGGCATTAATCAAAATCTTCCTTAAGTGTTTTACTTTTGGAGCAGCTCTTAGTATTTTCTATCAGATTCCTTTTAAGGTGTCCATTATAAAGATTAAATTTGGGTGGTAAATATTGAGGGGTTGAAGCACATGTGGCTTTCCACTTGAAGGTCACAGCCATTGCTCATTAGTGTTACTTTTAATGGGATAAGAAGCAAAAGTTTTTAATATGTGACTACATCAATTAATCAAATACACATTTGATTTCCTTTCCAGTAAGCAGTCCATATTTTCAGCATGTGCAAAAAAATTTCTAGTCATTTCAAGCCTTGAATACTTCAGGCTATTACTGAAGAATATTCCATGGATATAAGGAATTTAAATTGCACATGTAGATATAATGAACCGACGCACTGACTATAATACAGTAAATTATCCTCTGGTATTTTTAAATATTCTGCTTTATAAAAAGGCATTTGAAGATATCCTGGTCAGCTTTCATTAAAACACTACATAAATAATCTTACTCGCTCTGTACAAGGACTGTAAAAGTTCAGACTACTGGCATGAAGTGTTTTAGGTTGAACGAAGTTATTCAGAGTATTTAGTTGATTCAAGTGAACCATAGAGGACCTATGCAATGAAGCCGATCATCTGAGAATTTCACTCTGTTTGTTTTTGCTCATTCCTATTTGTTTTTCCAGTCTGAAACATTAAATACCGGTACTCAAGTAAATGTATTTTGTGAAGCATCAATTACAGTACAAAAGAAAACCACTGATTACGCATCTCTTCATGTGCATAAAAATGTTTCTTCATCTTGCAATCCCTCTGTAAGTGATTCTTTAAGAAAGATTTACTGAATCCTCATTGTGGCTGCTCTCATGACAGACTGGCAATACCTTCTTTCTTCTGTGTGCTTTTTCCAGAGGGGGAAAAAAAAATAAAAAAGGAAACACCAAACCCAACTATATGTTATTTGTATTTATTTGGATTTTAAAGCGTACCAAAAAATGTGCATCTGGCATTCCTATCACCTTTGGCAAAAGTTTAAAGAAACAAGAAATCAAAGCAGAGCAAATTACATCCTGCAGCCACTTCCCCTGTGCCTGAAGAAGCTGCCTAAGAAAATACAAACATGACTCTAGGTAGTCCTGCTTTTGTTTCTGCCCATACATTACTTCCTACTAATTTTATAACGCTCGCAACAATTCATTTTGAAGGGGATGAAGTTGAACAAAGTACAGACGGAGCTCTGATAAATGAACGGCCCTTATTTCGGTGAAGGGCAGAGGCCCCCGAGATGGGGCAGCCTCAGCAGCCCCTTTGTGCCACGAAGCCATCGGGAGGCCCTGCCTGGCCTCCAAATCCTCCCCCCCCCTCTGCAGGGAGCCAGCACCACCCCAGGACACCCATCCCAAGGCAGGGCATCACCCAGAGGAGTCAACCAGCAGCCGGCTTTCCCCCTCTGACTGCAGGCAGAGCATTTAAAGCAGCACTTCTAATCAGATTAAGGAAGCCAATCGCTACTGATTTGCACCACCTTCTGATTACGTTATAATTCTTAAAAGCTGCTTTGATGTGTGTTTACTGGTTGATACATGCAGCAGTAGAGTTATTATGTCTTTAAAGCCATTAAAATGCACGGGAAATTTTGTACGCCTTTAAAAATTATACTGGACGGCTTGTCATATAATTATGTGAAAAAGAAACATGTGTCTTAAAGTCTCAAAATAATCAACAATACATATTTGGAAATAAAATAAAATCTATTCCTGTGTTGTTCTTCCACAGCTGAGTTCTGTTTTCATTTTGCTGTTGATGGTGAAGGTTGGTTGCCTTCAGCAGGAAGGGAAATGCAATCTGCATAATTCCCATTAGTTCTTCATCGCACAAATATATACTGATAATAATTCTGTAGTGGGTTAGTTTGTGGCTAATCATCTTTATACTTAGCAGCAGGTGCTGTGGCAGCACTGGAAAAAGTATCATGCATTTTAGAAATTATTGCTGTATAATTTATCTATAATGCACCTTTCTTTTTAATAAAATTATGTTCAACAGTTCATCAATTCAGCCCATGGAGAACACTCCTGTGATATTGGTGTATAGGCTTTATCACTATTTTATTACCAAATGCCACTGATTTTTTTCATTCTTCTTCTTCTTTTTTTTTTTTTTTAAATAGAATCATGGACCACAGAAAGGAGCCATTGAAATATGTGAACACAGTCAGTTAGCACTTAAAGGCTGTTCTGCATTTTAAAGAAAATAGAAAGAAAATATAAATTAAATGTTTTCAGACCACTCTGAGTGTATACGTGGGACATAAGTTTCTCATTTAAAGTCAAAATGGTTTGCTTAGAAAAAAAAGAGGAGGTGAATATGGGCTTATAGGGAAAGGATCCTGATTGTTCAACTGCTGTTGCTGGGAGGAATTTAGAAAAGAAAAGATGAGAGGGATTGTAGGCCATCTCTCCAAAAGCCAGTGGAGAGCTTTTATGAAGCCACAGAGGTTATATGTGATATTTTTTAACATATTCTTATTGTTGTTTGCAATAACCATATTGGGAAAAAAAATCTTGAACCAGTATCAAACAACTGGAACTTCTGTTGTTGCTTAAACTGTGACTAATGCCTTCCCTCCTAACACACATGTTGCCTTCAATTCATCCTCAGTTTCTCCCCAAGAAAAAAGTAAAAGACAAATTAAACTTAACCTTAGCATATATGACAAAACAAAAATATGAAAGAATAAAAGAAAGTTTGGTGAGCTAATTCAAAGCTCTAGACAAAAACCTTAAGGAAACTAGAAAATGGAAATATAAAGCAAAATCGAAGTAATAGTGAAAATAAAATGCACAAAGATTTTGACTAATGGATAACAGGATATTAGCAAGACATGAAGAAGGAAGGAGAATGCACAATAAGAAAAGGCACAGTAAAAAGAAGGAAAGATCAATAAAGTTTTTAAAAAGAAAGAATGCAAAACTAATACATGTACTACATGTTTGAAGTTGATTTAAAGAAGTTATCAGCTAAATATTTTAGTAACTCTCATTAAAACAATTATTTAGTCATCTTGCACCCTTATACAAGAAAACATGCAGCCTTCAAAACTGAGTACCTGGAGTTAAACAGTTCCACTTAAAATGCTGTAAGTTGGACAAATGCAGTTATATGAAGAAGATGTTGTCAAATAAACTGAAAAGAGTAGAAAATCTCAGGGAAAATTGTTTGGTTTTAATCATTCTGAATATAAAAACTCAATTTTACTTAAAATGCTGTTTACAGCATTGAAAAACTGTAAAACAAAAGTAGATAAATATATTTTTTTTAAGTGGATTTTTTTTTTGAATGAAAGTAAAACAGTACAGTAAAGATATATTGTGTGACCAACCTTAAACTTTAATAAAATATAGTTTTCCATGGAAAAAAAATGTAATAGAAAATTGTGACCAGTGTTGGTAGTTGGGTACATATAGATATAACTTGATTTTTGAGATGCTGTTAGTTGATATCAGTTCCAGGTAGGGTTCTTGGCACTTCTGAAAAATCACCAACTGAATAATTTGGACCTCAAAAATATACATAAGAGGTTTGACTCTGAAACTGAAAATACATTCTGTAGTTCAACTGAAATCAGTTTTGTGTGAAACATTTGTATGGAGACTATCTAAAATTTTATCATGCTTTGAAATTTCTTGTTTTGCCATACATTATGGATTTTACCTTTTTCTAATTTAACAAGTTTAACAAACTTTCCAGAGGACCATATTGCTTTTAAAATACCTTTGTTGTGCGTCTTTGCAGGAAACTAATAAGTCTGAGTAATTTTAATAAGTTTAAGTTTCAAATAAGTTTAAGTTAAGGAGTAATATATATATATATATTTAATCTATCTATCTATCTATCTATCTATCTATCTATCTATCTATCTATCTATCTATCTATCTATTTATTTTGGTTTTCCCCCAGGAGCAAGCAGTGTATTTTGTTTGTTTGTTTGTTTGTTTGGAGGGAGGGAGCTTATCCCACCACTTGTTACGTGTGGCTTTTAATGTCTGTCTCTAAATGAGAGAAAGACACATTCTTTAAAGTGAGGGAGAAGTCATAATTTTGGTTTTCAGATATGTTTTTTCTGCTATGAACAGAAGTGTAGGGAATAACTTTATATAAAGTATATACTATAAAACTTTATTTTTATTATAAAACTTTATTTGGCAGTGCCAAATAAAAATAAAAATAAAAATAAAAATAAAAATAAAAATAAAAATAAAAATAAAAATAAAAATAAAAATGAGAGAGACAGAAGAGTCCCATGAGTTATAAATTATGGACTTCACTATTGATAAGAACATTTTCCAAGTATTGAATATATTTTTTAATGACCGTAGATAGTGACCACTTTGTAATGTCTTATTCTTCAACTGCAGTAATATTTATTTATTTATTTATTTATTGGGGGGGGGAGTTGGAGTTAAAAATACAGGATGCTTGTGGCTGAGCTGGAAAAACTGTAGACTATAATTAATGTCAATTTAGATCTTTTCTTATTTAGGCCTCTTCTAAACAAAGAGGTGAATACATAGGAGGCGGAGACACTTGCATAGTATCGATAGGAGCATGGACATTTTATGGAGGTGGTTATATGACTGGAATATTAAAATCAATTACTATTACCTGTTTCATTAAAGAGATTAGGAAAATAAAATAAAAAGACAGGGAGGGATAAAAGATGAAAGCTTATTTTCTATTAAACAACACTGGAATATTACCAGTTGACTTCTGCTCAAGAGCATAAAAGGAAGCAGGTGAGGAACCCTACGAGATGCAATGGTTATTTTTAAGATATCTTGGAAATTATGTTTTAAATATTTTTCAGAAAAGCCAGGTATGAGAAAGCAATAAATCTGAGAGCAATGAAAGCAGGCTTGGGCATTGCCCTGGCTGAGCGACCCAGAGACCTGCTGGCCTCCTGGGGACCAGCCCAGTTTCACATGAGCCCTCCCGAGGAGCTTAATGCAATCCCCACATTACAAAAGGGGACTATCAACCAGAGACACCGAGCGCTGGTAAGGGGGCTTCCGGGCTGCTCTTTTATTTCCAGTGTCTGCACTTCAAGGAAGAACATGAACTTGCTGACAAGAGTTCACAGGATGACTACAAATATGAACAGCTTTTTTTTTGAAAATGAGCCTAGCGATGTGAGGTTTAAGGAGGTCAGCCTTCATGTCGTTGGTGGTTCAGAGGTGACCCGAGAGCCTTCTGAGTTGCTTTGGAATGGAAAGATACTGGCTGCTTTTTTGAGGTTTTATTTATTTATTTATTTATTTATTTATCTATCTATTTATTTATTTATTTACTTATTTTAACTCAGCAGACAGTAATATTTGGAAGTTGAAGTTAGGCCTCCTCAGCCTGGAATTGAGACTTGGCTTTCCTGCAGGAAAGGTGACTGAAGTCTGGATCAATTCACTGGGAGGTTGTGAACCAGCCTTACTTCACGTCTTAGTTATTTTTTGAAATATATATGTTTAGTTCAGTTTTTACAGAACACCCTGAGGCTGACACTTGCAGAAAAGTAGTTGGCCTTTTGTAAGCAGCCGCAGCTACTTGCACTTGGGCTGCTCTGCCCCCCGGCAGCAGAGAAATGCACCTGGAACAGCTGGGAAAAAGGTACAGAGACTGCATAGATGGGAAAGGTCTAAGTAAGATGGTTTTCCCTGAGGATGACCATTTTGATGGGCTGTGTGTTGCAGAGATGAGGCTGCCCTTCCTGGGGATGTCCAGCTGCCCTCTTGTGTGCCCTGAACACACTTCTCCCAAGGAAGCTCAATGCTCTGGCTCATTTTTGTGGGCTACTACAGCTCTGTTGGTTGGCTACTGTCGTTGCTTTGATATGTGGGACAGGTGTTTAATATGCAAATCCAAGGAGAAAATAAGAAGACGGAATATTTTTTGTTGTTGTTGGTATTGTATAGGAAAAGCTTTATTATTATTATTATTATTATTATTATTATTATTATTATTATTATTATTATTATTATTATTATTATTTTCAGTGCACTGCAAGGTCCAGGAGACCTTGTAAAAAGCTGATGGATTTATATTCTGTGTAGCTCAAAACAGATGAATTTTCTTGGAAGTGATTGCTTTAGAGATAATTCCATACCATCGGGCAATTGCATGACCCAGTCCAATGTTTAAATAATCTGGGAACTCTAAGAGATGAGGCTGGGTAAACTCTTATGCTGACAGGAGCTCAACCCAACTCAGTCCTCAGTTTTATCTCATTGAATTTTGAATCCGAATTTTTACTGTAGCACGCACACGTGTTTTCTGGTAGGCTGTGACATTTCTTCAGGATTAAGCACAGACCTGTATTTACAGAATGGCTACTATATTAAAACTCCAAATAAAAAATGATTGCAGCATATGTTCTATACAGAGAATATTTACTTCATCTTGAAGTGTGTGGTATGAAGTTACAAAAAGAGAGAAATCTAGGAATCAAGCCTAGAAAAAAAAAACCAAGACAAAATTGTGAGTAAAATCCCAATGTTCTTACAAAAGAACTGTTTCTTATGGTGATTTTTAGTTAAAAGGTAACTCCTAGGAGCCATACCATTAGTACAGATTGAGGACCCTTCCTGCCCTGGTGGTGCTTCTTTCCTCCAACATCTGAATGAGTGCAGTCATTCCTCAGGATATACTGCATATCTGCATGGTTTTCATTACCACTGTTATTAATTATTATTATCATTATTATTTTAGAATACTCATGCAAGGTTATACCATAGTTTGATCTACCTCAGTGTCCTCTAGGGCCAAAAGAAGATGCTAAGGGAAGAACCTTAGAACAGAGTGACCATATGTGACATTGTTTTGTACCCATTTGTGCCTTGGACATTTCCTAAGGCAAAGTATAAACTGTCTATTTTAAAAGAGAAAACAAAAAAAAAGAAGGATTTTTTTTTTTCAAACTAGCTAATATTAAAAACAATGATCCAAACAAATACAAGAAAATATATTTAGGTTTGTGTCCTATTTCAGCCTGGAGTATCTTTCGAAAGCTGCATTATCAAGCCTTAGAAATGAAGTCTGCAAATGGAAAAGAATGAATACAACTTTAATAATGGTATTGCAAATGCTGTAGGAATGATAGAGCTACTGCATTTACTATCACTGCTCCCTGACTGCTATTCTTTATTGGCATGTGTGCCTCGATTGTTCAAACTACACAATGTCTGAACATTGATGTCATATTTTTGTTATTGCAAAAGCCTACATTTGACCTTTCTTTGTAACTGTGACACTAGTTGCATTCTGCCTTAGTTCGTGGCAATTTACTAAATCCTTTGAGAGTTCACTAGTTAATTATTGCCAAGTGAATTTTTAATTTGCTCCTATGATTACATTGGTGAATACAGTCATTAGTGGGAAATTTATTTCAGAAATTGGCACTAGAGGGAGCTAAGTAATTGTATCATTTATGTATCTAGGAAGAAAAAAAAGAACATTCATTTAAAAAGTTGCTTTTTTCTGAACATGCTGATTTTACAAATATGGCAGCTATGCCTCAGCAAATTATAAGCAATAATGAATTAGTTAATTTTCCTTACTGAAAACTGCTACGCTAAGATTATTAAATTACTGTATTTCTATTTAGTGAAACCAGCTACCAGTGAGTAAATTAGGATTTCTAGGACTCTTTTGGGAGGGGGAATTTTTTGTAACTATTATCCTTGTTTATCATTATTTTGGTCTTAACAGAATTAAAAAGCTCGCAGATACTTTCCCAAAATATGTTTGCTCCCGAATGCATTGCAGGATGGATGGTCTCATTGAATGCCGCAGCTCTGCAAGCGGAGCTGGAGGAGGTACCCGTAGTACAGACCCTGCAGTCCTTCTGGACTGTCCCAAAGCCACGTCGGGGTGCAAAGTGTCATATTGTCCAGCCCCCACTGAAATCAGTGGAGTCCCACCTCTATTCAGTCTCAGGATATTTATCCTCATAGCTCAAGGCCCGTCCTTGCACAGCTTCCTGCCCTCCTTCCCAGTGCATGTGAGCATACCTGCCAACCTCCGAGGTGTGGGGGCTCAGTTGGGGTCCAGAAGGTCCCATAATTAATCTCAAATTGCCCTGCTGCTCCTGTTCCACAGCTCTGTGTGTTAACAGTGACTTTTTAGTGTGGTGTAAACCTTCTGGTGGCTTTAGGCAGTTCGGCCAGAAGCCCCCTACACTCTCTGGGTCATTTCTGAATGACTTCTTCCTTGCTTTTTTTCTCTAAGAACAAGATAAAACTCTACCTTCAGTATGGTCTCATAGGAAAGGAATTACCCATTTCTGCCTTTGAGGAACACACATAACACATCTGCTTCCATAAATCTGTCCCTAACATGGGAACGCACATGGTTTACATACTGGTTGCCATACTACTGACCTTTATATTGCCTAGAAATACGTTAAAACAACTCCAGCAAGTCATTGCAGGAGTTCTCCCTCTCCAGGAGTTGATGCATCCTCTCGTTAAAAAGTCACCTCTCAATGTGTTGTACACAGTAACCAGAAAGTAATGCAGGCAGTTAGTTAAAATAATAGAATCACAGAATCATTTAGTGGAAAAGGCCTTCAAGATCATCAAGTCCAACCATCAACCTGATCTAGTGAGTCCCGTCACTAAATGATGCCCCTGTAGTGCCACGGCCACACATCTCTTAAATACCCCCAGGGATGGGGACTTCACCACTTCCTTGGGTGGCCTGTTCCCATGCTTGACCAAAGATATAATATAAATAAGCAAATACTAATATAAACACATAAATAAAAATTCTGAATCCAGGATGTAGCAACTGGTCTGGCCTCTGATAAATACGAGCAACATCTGGCCTTCTTCTGAAATATCATTAAAGACAATTTCTGAAACACAATGGCTCTCTGATCCTTCATCTCTTTATGACAGTTTCTTTTTCCTGCAGTCCTTTATTTGGACACTGAGAAGGAACTACCACCACTACCACATGGAAGCTGTACTGGTTTTACCTGCTGAGCTAAATTGTCCATGCCAAGGACATATTTAAGCTATTGCTTTTAAGATAGACACTTAACCCATAGAGTTTTGTCTGCGTTAAGGTATGGGATTACTAAGCTGATTGGGTCAGATTTAATGACAGGTCCTCTTTCATACACCCACAGAGATAGGTATAATCAGGGCTATAAATGAGGAAAGCATTGCATGTGTTTATTTTACCTCTGGAAATTCAAGGCTGTTTTGCACCTGCAGCACTGAAGGGGTGTTTGCTATTCTTTTTGCCACTTATGAAACCTGAGTTATGCTTACATGCTGTGAATGTTTGCCCATTTTTTTATTCATATGGCTTGTAGTCCATTTCACTGCACATAATACTTTCTTGATGTAGTTATCTGAACTGAAGTTGCCTAAATGAATACTTACCATACTTTGCAAGTCACTTTTCCAGTATAACCTCCTGTGAAATCCTACGGGGAGTAAACAACACATTTCATGACTTTGACACTGTGTGTTGTTCAATAGTTTAAATTAATATAAGTAATAATATCACCAATACAAGGCAATTTTTTCTTTTCATGTCATATGTGTGTATAGGCAATCGGGAAAATGATTTGAAGTTCTGTTGGTTTGGGTATGTTTCCCCGGTGACTTTATTCATGCTTGGCTAGAACAAGACATCTTGCTTTACACTTCTCGGATGTGAACTATGGATTAGATTTAGCAGTCTGATATTATTGTACAATAACTGGGGCCCAGAACCAATACGAATTCTTTATATTCCTAATAAACTGCTTTATGTTAGTAAATATCAAGCTATTTCTGTCAGCTTTCTGGGTTGTCAAGCAAACACAGAAGATGTGGTTTTACAGTGGAGTAAAATCTGTTTCAGAAAAGGTACTGCTCAAGGCATCTTTCCCATCTACAAAATAGGTTATTTCTTAACTCCTTTGGTTTAACTTTATTCTGTACCATACTTCTGTACAATGAAGGTCAGAGATTATAGGCAGAAAGGGTAGGGGGAAGAATGTCATCCCTTTCAGGTTCTTTGCAGTATCAACGGGTCTGGGAGTACTTTGTAGCTCTGTGTCCACTTTGTGCATTTTTTTTCCAAATATCATTTGGACATGGGAGAATCTGGAAGCTTCTTTTGCTTTACTTATTATTATTATTAATTATTATTATTATTATTATTATTATTATTATTGTTTTATTAAAGAGAGTCTACTAATATACATTAACCATGATATCTGAATATATGCCTTGCTAGAAAAAATGTCTTTATTTCCCTTGGTGGATGCTCTGCCAGGTAGGTGAGAAGCTGGCTGAACTGCTGAGCAAAAATTCCAGCAGCCACGTGTTCAGGTTGTAACCATCACCCAAGGACGTAGTGGTGCTCCTCCAGTGCTGCTGGAGCACTTGTCACCACCTGGCTGGTGGCATGAGGTGCACAAAGGCTCTTCTCAGAGGGCCCTAGTGGGCTTTAAGACATCATCTGGTCTAGGGCCTGAGCATGAGGCTTTTCAGGATTTTAAATTTTTTGGAGCAGGGGAGTTATGCAAAATGGACAGCAAGAAGGAGTGTGCATGTGCTTTTTTTTTTTTTTTTTTTTAATATATATGGGGCAACTTAAGCAGGAAAAAGGAAGATATCTGGGAATCCTCTTGCATTTTTGGCACACTGATGCAATGTAGAGGAAAATATTAAATTCCTGTAGTTTAGCTGGAGAAAGCTTTCTCTCATAAGGATTTTGCAACCTTTCGGCCAGAACAGGGAAAAAAATGAGTAATATCATAGGAGACAGGCTGGAAGAGGACACCGTAATGCTGTGGAGCCATCTGCCCTACTACTTGCACTACTACAGAGTCAGACTGAGCACTGTGCATGTCCTCTCATGCCTGGGAGGAGCGTCCCCTAACTTTTATAAAGTTGTCTTAAAATTCAAATCTTTCCTTAAAACAGTCCTCTTCCTACTTTCCTAAACTTTTTAGGGAAATTTAATCACAGAATCACAGAATGGTTGAGGTTGGCAGGGACCTCTGGATGTCATTTGGTCCAAGCCCCTGCGCAGGCAGGGATACCCTGAGCAGGTTGCCCAGGACCATGTCCGGGGGCTTTTGAAGATCTCCAAGGAAGGAGAGCCCACAACAAATTTAATAATGGTTAAAATGGTTAAAAATGCTTAATAATGGTTTCGATGGTTAAAAATGGTTAATAGTGGTTTAAATGGTTAAAAACCTTTACTAATGGTTAAGTCAGTCACATACGTACTGCTGATGGCTCAGTATTGTTTACTGGCTCTCATCTAGTATGTTGTATTTCTATGGCACCTGGTGTAATGGAGCAGCAGTCCTTGTGCAAAGCACGGGGACCTTGATCAGACAAGTTATTATCCAAGAAATATTAAAGGTATTCAGAAGTAACCAAATAGTTCTATTACATATGACTATAGCTGCCATATAAATGCATTAGGTGGATTCGGTGATACAGTTCTGTTTTCAATAGCTGAGGCTGAGCAGTTTTCTTTCTGAGAGAAGGATAAGGCAGTAGTAAAATAGCTGATACTACTTCTGAGAATATGGTGATGGGGGAATCATTTTATGATACAATAGGAACGTCAGTGTAATTAACAGGTTAGGAGCCAAGGTAAGTGTCAAGGGAAACACACACTGAAACAGCTTTTGAATCTCGTTGGCCATAGGTAAACACTGAAATGGAAAGTAAAGCAGTTAAATAACAGCAGCAGAGCTTTGCTGAACTTTATTTGTGAACTGAACTTTGCTGGCTTGAGATGGGGCATCGAGTGGGCACAGCTCTCCTGCTGACTCCCTGTGGTCACTGCTCTTTTCTATGGATCTGTCAGACCAAATATTACCAGCAATAAAAGCATTTAAAAATGAAAATATTGCAAGATGACAATGAAAGTGGGATGCTATTTTAGATTAAACTCCCCTTCCCCATAACATTGGCTTGATTCACAAGTATCTCAGCTTTTATTTCAAGCTATTGTTAGGCACTGGCAAATGTTATTTTTCCTACCCTATATATTTGAAGGGTATGTTTAGAGCTGTGAGAGCCAGAGATCGATATAGTGGGCGTGTTGTTGTTGTTGTTGTTTTGTTTGCTTGTTTGTTTTTAAGTAAGCTTAGATTCTGGGGCACAAGATGGCAGCATAAGGAAAACTTGCTAACATTAGAAGTAGCTGACTTGTGTAAACTGCAAAAATGTGAGAGTCCTGGTTAAGTTTTTAAGATGATTTTAGTCGATTTAATAAGATTAAATAAAACTTCTTATTAAGACAATCTATCACTCGATCATCTTAAAAAATCCCCTCCCCCGTTCAAAACCTCAGCTTTGAAGTCTTATAACATCTTATTAAAATTTTTCTTTCTTAACCAAAACCTATTTTTAATAAATATTTTGGTGTCTCCCGCCCTCCCTTCCCAAATCTCTCCCACCCCCCCTCCACTTGCTTAATTTTCATCTGGAGTAAGATGAAGAATCAGGAGACTTAGACTATAAGGCACGTACTCAATGCCTTGTTTTTGTCATAAAATGTCCTCTGAGTCGCACACCCCTTTAGCAGGTACTTGTCAGGGCACAGCGAGAAGTTTCAAAGAGAAAACTAAGTTAGAGCAAATTAAGTACTTGTATGCTTAATTTGGAGGTCCTAGTCTCTGACTTTGTTTCACTAGAAATTGTACCTTCAACAGAGCCTTGGACTATATTTTGCAAGTGGTTGTAGCCCTTTAGAACCAAAAATAAGGAAGGTTCAGCGTGGCTTTTACAAGCTGCTTGGGCTACCACAGTGGATAGTAGAAAACCTTCAGCTGTGGTTTGTAACTTCATCTCCCCCATGTACTCCTTTGGCATGTCTTTATGATTTGCATACTACGTAAGATTATTTCATGATACCTTTGGTGTTCTGTTATTTTTTGCTTTGGAGAAATGTTGCTCTGTACAGTCATTTAGCTTGAGAGTATTCAAAGATGTCCTTTGGGGTATGCTGACATGGTAAGGGAGGTGCTATCTGCAAATGAAATTACAAGGTGTTCTGTGCTTATGGAAATGACTTTGCATCAGATCTGCCTTCTAGAGCTAACCAAAAGTCCCACTGATCATAAGGGGGTCTGGGGTCTTTGGAAAATCTGCTGTTTCTCAGGTTCGGGATGCTCTCCACATGGTTGCGGCAACAATGAGCTATGTCAGGCTAAGAGCCTGACATAAAAGTTCTTTGCTTCTTTTGGCTTTACTACACACTCAGCCCATGACCATCTACAATGGCTCAAAAAATAAAGTACAGTGATGGTCAAAGCTCAGTGCAAGCATATCAACTGCTAAGGGCTACAGCTGTAAAGACTTAAATATTATCATAAGCCGCTTGTGACTTGTGAGTGTCGCTATGAGTTTATAGAGTTTGTTAGAGTTTTACAGAACCTGTTGCAGGATAACAAAACTCTTCAGTATAAGCTCGCTGAAAGTTCCTGTTCTGCTTCATTTCTCTTGGATTCCCAGCTACGATATAAGGTATAGTACTTTGTTATAGCTCTAATATCTGGCTGCCAGCTTTGGAGGCTGTAATTTGTTCCACATAAATATATTGTAGTGATAATAATGATAACAATAATAATAATAATAAGTGATTGAAGTTTGCATTTTTTTATACAAGTAACTAAGTAGTTCTAATACCATCTTCTGATGATGGAATCTGTCCCATTGATAAAACTGTGTTGGTATATTTTTGGGCATACATTACTTGTTGTCTTCTGGATTACCAACAAGATTATATTAAAGAAATTCTTCATATGGTAGCGGAGTGCTTGGAGGGAAGTCAGAGCCAGTTATATACATACTTTGCTATGAAATTCTAGGTAATTTCACATATTTGCAATTGTCCACATAGGCATAGGAGGATTGTGTTAGTGTTTTGATGCTAAACTGGGGTTTTGTTTCTTGCGTTTCTTTAACTCAAAGCATTCTGCTTTTTCTGGTTAGGAAATAGGTTTGGGAAAACATTATTATTGTCCTGATCTCTCCTGATTATACTACAAGTTTTCTCATGTTTGGTGCCTCTTAGTTTTACAGCTATCCAATGCACATATATGTTCATTCTCACTAATGTAAAAGAGCAAGCTTCCAGGCAAAATCTAGAAATGTGACTTAAATGCATTTTTAAGGCTCAGAATGAAGAAAGAGGGTCTAATTTATGGATACCAAACTTTCTTACCCTTGAGCCCAGTCTACTGCCTCTATATTTTTTTTTTTCTTTCTTTCTTTTCGGGGGGCATGAGGAGTGGGGAAGGGAACCTAGAAACCTAAAGCAAACCTCACTGAGGAACTCCCTACAACTTCAACCCTGTGTGCGGACACAGCCTGCTAAGCTCTGGCTGCAGTCAGACATCCACATTCCTTCTGAGGAACCAGCGCACGTAGGCGCAGATGAACACACTGATTTAAAACAGTCTTTGATTAAAAGAATGGTTTAATTTGAACAGTATGCATACATTACGATCTACAGACAAACATTGCAATATGATGACCTAGGTGCATGCATAGTTCATGTGGAAGATTTACACCCACCTAGCTAATATAACAGACCAAGTCACTGCAATCAGGTGTTTGAGCCTAGTCCAGACTGGTTATGGTGTCGAATGTGGTGTAGTTCAGCTAATGTAAAGAATTAATTCATTTTGGTGCTGACCTACATTTTCCTGCTTCAGGATCAGTTGAGATACCTCCGTGTTTAGCTGTTTTGAGCAGCTGAAGATAGGCAGCACCTGAATTTCAGAGATCTTTTTACATGTGCAGGACTTTGCAGTAACTTGACTGACCTAAGGGCCCTCACACCAACTTCAGCAAACCTGCACCTATTCCCTTTTATCTTGCTTGACTTGTGCAGGTCTGCGTTGAAGGTGCAAGGGGCTGTCCCTTTTGAATGGACTTTAACAGCGATGCCCTTTATGGCAGCGTTCAGACAGGAACACTGGTGCCAAATTGCTGCAAGTCAGCCTTAATTAATCTCTCTTCCTTAGGAAAAATAAAAATCTTAATTCAACTGACAATCTCCTTGAAAAAATCTCATTATTAGTTCAACAGGTTCCACTTAATATCCTTTGCGTAACTCCCCTGTCCTTCATGTTAAATGAAGTATCTGTTTTCTTTTTTTCAACAGTGCAAAATAGACACACAGGCCTGCTCCCTGCTTGGGTGAGGAAGTTAGTAATAACTGCAATTTGTTGGCATTGTTTCATGAAACGTACCTTGTTCTGTTAACACAAACAAGGGAAAACAAGGGAAGGGCATACAACTTAAATACCTTTTGAATTACACTTATATTCGTTAATGTTCAATAGATTATCAAATGCTTTTGTAGAAATTGTAGCTGATACAGAAGAAGTTTGCATTGTTGTGCAAATGAAAATTGCTGCTGCCAGTAATGAATTACAGCTGAACTAATGTTAGGGAAAAAAACAACCCCACGGCTTTGATTTATTCCTGTCTAGTGCCAGAGGGGGCTATGCCTTGCTGTACCTTGCCTGATTTTCAGGGTGAATGAAGCACTCTGCAGTATGTGAACTTTCCTTTGGGTCTGACAGCACACACTGCCCTCTTTAAGAAAGAACTGTACTCCAGTACCCTGTAGAAATTGCAAATATTGACATGACATACTGAATTATGTATTGGAGTGTTTTATCAAATGAACCAAACCATGGCATGTTTGATACCGGTTTAATGAACATTAGTACTGTTACTACCTGAGGCTCCATCTACTTCTTTGGCATTTTCAGATTAATTTGGGTTTCTCTGGGTCTTTGTGTGAGAGCCACGGTTGCTGCTGTTCAAATGATGTGCTTCAACCAACGTACCAACAAAGCTGGTGCCCCAAAGGTCTGGGTGTGGGGTGAGCTGGAAATGAGCATACTCAGCAGGGATGGAGGGCAGAGAAAAATTTACGGGTCTCAAGGAGGCAATTGCTGCCGTTTCTTAGGGGGCTCCTTGTTAGAGGAATTAATTAATAAAGGCAGAACTACCTCTTTCTATGCACAGCTTTGTAGAATGGAGGCTTAGTAAAATTCCTTGGTCTCCAGAGACCAAACTCCCAAGTCTGTTAGTGTAAATAATGACTTCAGTACAGCTAGACTGGTGCTTACCCATTAGTCAGACAGCTGTGTTGGTCCAGCTTTTATATTATTGTTTTAGGGTACCCAGTATACACAGGCACCATGCTTACCATGCACTTGTGATGCTCCTCAGTACAACACTCTTGGAAATACACCATAAGTAGCAGACATACTTTTTTTAGAAAACAGTAGACTAGTAATCTTGTCAAGCAATTGACAACATGATTAACCTGTAAGTTAATTTTAGTTCGTCTTTGGGGTTCGGAGAGAAATGCTGTGTTAAAGATGTATATGTTCTTACCAGTTGCTATTGTTTTAGTAGTTTAATTTAGCAGAAATTATTTCTGGATTTCATGTTAAAATTTGTATGTAAAATTAAACTTTAATGATGGATATATTTCAATTTAAAATTGAAGATTTAAGCCCTATTCCTTCCTTCCTTCCAGTGACCAAACGTGCTATCTGCTTACTACATTTGCATATCAGGTTCCCTTGCAGCACATTTCAGTGAAACACAGAGTGGTGTTTTTTTTTTTTTTTCTTTTTCTTTTTTCCCCCTTTGGAAAAAAAGAAAAGAGCTCTTTTAGACTCTTTCCAGTTGATGCTCCATGTTGTGACATGTCATGTAAAACTGCATCTGTTACGTTGAAATAAGAACATAAGAGAGACACTTTGACATGACGAATCACAACACAACTCAGCAGCAGGAACATTTAAAACACAACATGGTTTCGTTGTCAGTAACCTCAGCCCTGATAGAGACGAGGTATTTAGCTGAGCTTCCAGCTTCACAGAATCTGTGATTTTTTTCCCTAATGAATTTTCCTTCTAAACCGAGGCCCAATCCTTCCATTCTCGAGCACAGAAACTCCCGGTAACTTTTAAACATGGAAGCCAAGGGAAGTTTTGCCTGAGTGAAGACCTCAGGATCAGGCCCAGGAGTTTTTACCGTCTGTGAAGTATAAAATAGACTCAGATTAAGCTAGCAGACTTGTTATTTGACAGTTTATAAAATATTTTAGTATCTTTTTGGCAGTAGCAGTTTGAATGTTGGCAAATGTACACATTGCTTGCAGTTACAAAACCTTGTAATGAGTATTTTCCACTGTAATAGCAGTGAGTTGAAATTTGGATAAACCACTTAGACTTGTGAACTCTGACATGCATGGTAACTATGTCTTTGCAAAAGAATTTTGTCAAGTATTGGAGCTCCTACTAATAGCACATCCATCTTTCTGCACACTATAAATCTTAAGAAAATTTCTATTACTCTGCAATTTGTCTGGCTTATGCTATTTATTAGCCATTTTATTCTGCTGCTTTAAGAAGTAATGTGATGTTCATTTTATTGCTGGTTCAATAAATTGTTAATTATAATGCAGTGATTGCTGCTGACGTGATTTAAAAGCCACATTAGCACTATAGCATTAAGTTTTAACTATTTTACCCTTCAATTCCCTGTTTATACAACAGTAAAAGGAAAATAGCCTTAGACTAATTTAAAAAATGAAGGTACTTGTATCTATTGATCACATGATATACTAGAAACTGTTGTTGTTGGCTTTTTTTTTTTTTTCTTAAAAAAAGTTACATTCAGGTCTAAGAAAAGGAAAAGTATCAACTTAGTGTAGCAGTTGAACTTACAGTTCAGCAAAAACTGTTTTTAAAGCAAGATTAACCCCAAAGTTAAATTAACAAAATTACTTAGTTAAATTAGGACAATTGGCATAATATATAAAAGGAACAAAATACCCAGATAAATCATAATCATCTTCTAGTTATGTGTAGCTTTTGGTGCCCATTTTGGATAATAATGGAGCGTAAGGGAGGCTGTGATTGGAAGACACATCTATTTTCTGCAAGAATATTCTAAATGGGATTGGGAAAAATCTCCTTTTTGCTGATTAAAGGTCAAATCTAATGGCTACAAGTATAACAATATATTCTTGGCTGAACATGTAGTGACGCCAGAACTGACACCATAGCACATCCATGCACAGGTATTATTCACAATGGACAAAACCACGGAAGAACTGAACCTGGAACGAACAGGGACACTTACTGCCTGCTGGAAATATTTGAGTTCTTGCAGAACCCCCAGATGTGCAGACCGTATGTGAAGTCTGTTTGTCAAAAGGAAGGAGGAGAGGAGAATAAGGTTGCCCCAAATATCTAACTTTCGCTGTTAAATCACATGAATTTATTTATTTATTTATTTTCATTGAGCAAGCTACACTCGTAGAAAGCTACACTCATAGAAAAACAGGGAAATGGAGAGCAATAATGGGAACAGGTATAGAAACTCATTTTCATGCACATGTAAAATCTTTTTAATATCTATAAATATATGAATAAATAGAATTAAAGGATCTGGGTGTTCCTGTAAAATTCCTGTGCATTGGCAGCCCTACAATCATACCACTACCACAACTAATGTGTGTCCCTCAAACACTGAAACTGGAAGTCATTAATTCAAACAAAACCACTTAAATACACAGAAAATCTGATCTTTAGATGCTTGATTGCATTTAGAAATCTGTCTAGAAGAGCCCTTCATACTCTTTGACTGAGTTAGAAGGAGGTTCTCGCTTGATGCCACCCATTTTCAAAGGTGGACTACTTTGAAACTGAAAGTAATTTTCCTGTAAAAAGAGTTTAAATTATCTTCTGGGAGAAATGGTCTTTTCCCATAAGGGAACAGTTTCTGCCAGGATATAGTGTACTAAAACCAACCAACAAACAAATAGCCTTGAATTGTAATTGAATTTTATTTAAGCATCCCTTATTTGATTTGTATATAAGACACAGGTTCAGCTGCTTTCAAGTAAGGGCAAGTCTTGGCACTGGTTGTGATAAAAATTACAGCTATAAGGAAAAGTTTGACAGCCAGCTAGCTCCAAGATTTCAGGCTTTGGGAGCAAAGATCTGAGCTAAAGGGACTGATAAAGCTTGCTGAGCTGTCATAACATACTTAAAATCCTATACTTGACTTAGTACTGCATGACATTTCAATGCGAAAAATTAGGACATAAAATTAGTGTAGCCTATATTAAACAGATTTAAAACCGGTAAACTGATTGCAAAAAGAAATTGGGATGTTTTTAGCAATGCCTCATAGAGATCTAGTCATGGCCTAATGCATTGCCACAACTTGAATAATGATCCGAAAAAAAAAATCTTTCTTTTAAGATCACACAAGAATTAGAGGAGTGATAAATAAAGAAAGGGAATGATAATCTGTGTAATAATCCAGGTTATTTTGCAAGACAGAGTCTTGTTATCAGACAGAGCACAGCATGGAAACACCATCGAGCCCTGTGGCCTGCAGCATTCAAGGTGGTGTTCACGTCATGGCGAGGGATCCTTTATCAGGGAGTGTAGTGACAGGGCAAGTGGTAACGTCTTTAAACTAAAAGAGGGTAGACTTAGATTAGATATAAGGAAGCAATTCTGTACTATGAGGGCGGTGAGGCCCTGCTCCGGCTGTCCTGAGGAGCTGAGGCTGCCCCATCCCTGGCGGTGCCCAAGGCCAGGCTGGATGGGCTTTGGGCAGCCTGGGCTGGCGGAGGTCCCTGCCCAAGGCAGGGGGTTGGAACCAGGTGGGCTTTAAGGTCCCTTCCAGCCCAAATCTTTCTAGGATTCTCTGGTGATTCTTTGTTCGCAGAGTGCAGAAGGAGAGCTGCTAATAGGAGATTTGTAAAAGCTGACCAGCAGGAAGAGAGATCTTCCATTGAAAGCATCAAGATTGGAGGAAATAAAGTATACCTAAGAGCTAACAGATAAATCAGGTCTACCCCAAGTTTGGGGGCTCCCTACATCATTTATACCCAAATACAAGAGGGAAGGGAGACCTGAACTCATGAAGCTCCAGAAATGCGTAGCTCAATTCCATCTGCGTGAACAGTGCTGCCCAGCACAGAGAGCTGAATAGCCTGCAATGGAGGATATAAAAGGGAGAGGAAATGGTTAAAAAGGTAGACTGAAAAGCTGCCATTAAAGAGTACGGAGAGCATCAGTTTCTTGTGTGTAGGAAACGTTGTCAGGAGAACAAGAGAGTGGGGCATAAGATGATATATCCAGCACCAAGTGTGTCTGCCCTAGCTTTGAAATGTGTTCAGATTGTGACTCTGGAAATGCCAATTTACTGTTGGCTCTAAATAGTGTGTGTAAAGTTATCCACAAAGCCATAAGAGAAAAAGAAACTTCTAATGAACTGTGAAACCAGATGCTTTATGCTGGAGAAGCACATTCTGTAGCCTGCATATTATTATTTTGTTTTGGGGAATGCTGCAATGTGCTAGGTAATTTCAAATATAGATGCAAGCACAGTTTGTACCCCAAAGCGTTTATGCTGGGAGCTATATTCCTGTTTGTGGTTGGGGGTGAGGTGGGTATACAGTCAACAAAAATGTACTTATGAAAAAGAAGTTTATTTTTCAGAATGGAACAGCAGATTGGTTTAGAAACCTCATACTGGATATTCTTACATGCTAACAGTCAGCCCCCATCTACTAGAAAGGATGTGAGTCTCCGCAGATGCTGTGAGAGATCTGGGCATAAACAGGACGGGAGCTGTAAGAAAAAGTCTGGATGGCCAACTCAGATCTCCTAAACATTGTCTAGGCTGGACTGAAAGCAGGGTGTTTTATTTCCCGGAAATGTTCAGGACAAATAATATGCCCGTTTGATCTGGCTGAAGAAGCCATTACACGTGAGGTTGAAGTAGAGCAATGCTGACAGCTAGCAAGGTAATAGCAGTTTTGTTCATACATATGAAGTAACTTTGCTCACAAGAAACATTGTGATCCGTAAAAATTTTGAGCAAAATGAGATGATAAAAAAATACTCGTTTTGGTTGAAGTATCATTGCACTGTAACTGAAGTTTCTTGTGGGTTCTTGGAATTAATTATGATCCAATCACACATCTAAAATAGTATAATAAATAAGGAAGACCGATTTTATGCTGATTTTATTGATGAGCTGACAGAATGGTGAAAGTCTAGAGTTGAGATAAATCATGAAATGTGAAAGGGGCTGTATGTATTGAATTATCTATGCAGAGCAGAAAAAATGAGATACAGAAATATGTTCTGATTAATAGGACAAAGGGAAATGGTGCAAAACAGACACGTGACACTCCATTTTGCCTTATGGTTATGTGTGACGTCATTAAAAAACACTGGGATTATTATATTAGAACATTAGAGATCAAATTATCAGTTTAACTTTTTCTAAACTTCAGCTAAATCAATATAATTTTAAATAGTAGGATGCAAGAAGTAGTTTGTAAAGCAAATGCTGGAATTGAGAGTATCAAAAGAGAGGATTAAAAAAAAAGACATTCTAATTTATCCTTTTTTTTTTTTTTATATAGGCATTTCTTATGTGTAACTTCTGTTGTAGACCACAGTACAAAGAATAAGAGAAATACGTTGCTTAAATTCATTACTTATGTTCCAGTAGGTTGGAGAGTTTGCAACAGTAAGCTAGCTTTGAGGATGGGGTAGGTAGGAAGGAGACAAGTTGTGTGGTATACAGAAATAACAGAGGAAATCTAAGTATAATGGCCTCTATAGACAAAAGATGATTTTATAATCATTGTTTTTAAACAGACAGCAAGAAAAAACTGAGGAGGAAACAATGTTCAGTACTGACTCCAAAATGGAATGTGTTAGGCAAGCAGAAAAAATCGGAAAGTGAGACAGACTTTGAAAAGCCTAGAAAGGAAGGGTGGAGAGCTTGATTTGAAGTAGTTCCAGCTGAAGGAGGTCTGTATGGCTAGGAGCGCATCATTAAAGTGCCATTAATTTTGCTTGATGCCAACATTTGGGGTGGATTGGAGGATCGCAGAATAAGAATTTGCACAGGCAAGAGGGACAAGGTTAAAGAAATGATGACAGGAGATTTTGAAAGCTCCATGTCTATTTTTGATTTTGCTGCCGCATGAATATTTGCTTTCTTCACTGTGCTTGAGTTTTGGACATTTCTATTTCTGGAAATGCCCCAAGAAGGTCATCCAAATTATTTCAAAACTCAGAAAAAAATTCTGGGTAGTTTTCACTTTGCATTGCAATTTCACTTGTCTCTTACTTCCAAGATTTGTTCAGCCATCACTGAGGAAAAGTAATAGATCATGTAGATAAATTTATGTGTAATCTATGGAAATTAATAATTGTTTGTCCTTTGATCAAAACTATTTCATCTGCATCTTTGCGTCTTCATTTACCTCTTTGGTTTAAATTAGGACAGGGGGACTGCTCCTTAGCAGGATTTTTTTTTTATTTTATTTATTTATTTATTTATTTTCAGCATCATTTAAAAAATCAGAGGAGGGAAAGTCTACTCTTCAGGCATTGAGATATCTGATACCAGTTTGATTTTTTATCTTAGTGCTTTTAGTATGTCATTAACCCATTCCATTCATATTGTGTTCAGGTTTTTTTTTTCACATTGAAAGATTTTTTAAAAAATGCATTTATTATTAATTAAATGAAATATGTTCATAAAATAAATACACCATTTTGCTTTCCTGAAGACTGTATTTGTTGTGAAATACTGAGTGAATTCTTAGTTGACTGAAGTTTTAGAAAATAAAGCAGTATGAAAAATAAGAATATTGAATATATTTCATAATACAAAATATTCACAAAACAAATATATTCTCACTGTAGGCATGGTAAAAATAAAGTATGAATTAACAGTACAAGTAGAGAGCAAAGAGCATATTATAGAAAATAGAGCTGGGGGGCAGGATCAACTGTACCTAAATTGTTTATGACATATACTTGTCTAACTTGTTCCTTAAATCTCCGTTGATGGAGTTTCTGCAATCTCTATAGGCTTTTTTTTCCTAATGTCTAATCAAAATCCCCTTCTCAGCAGTTCAAGCCTGTTACTAGTTATTCTTTTTGAAGTGGACACACACAGCAATTTCTTTGCTGCTACCAACCACCTCCATACAGACTTATTACTGCTTATTCTTTCCTTTAGGTTAAACCATCTCAATTATTGGAATTATCATTTTTATATAGATCACATTTTCTGGGTTGACCAGCCTCTTGTTTCTTATCCCAAGAGCTACATCATCCAGTGAAAAACTACTGGATGAAAAATTAGATAAAAATGTTCAGTGCTTGAGCTAGGTAAATGTTTAAACCACGTGCAATGAGATACATAGGAATGAATGCTGATATTTGGGGCTTATTTCTGTGGATGTGTTTTACATTTATTTATTTATCACCACTTTCCCCAGCTAGATAGGGTCCAAAATTATACCCCATTCCATCCTTTGGCATTGCTTTGTGGTTATGTGGGATTAGGATGGGGTATTTTGAAATTAAGGACAGTCTTTTATCCTTATACCTGTTGATTCTATCCACAAATTCAATGTTGAATCAGGTTGTATTCAAAGCATCTCCCTGAAACCATTTTGAAACAATTCTTTTTAATGGAAACTTAAGTTTTTCAGTAGACAGAAGGGACTTCACAGCACAGCTGGTAGAGCAGGGTGCAGGATACTTGCTTTCCCCTTTCCTACCACTTTTTATGGAAACTATCAGTAGTGGCTGAGACCCATGTGCTAAAGGCTATGAAGACCCATAATTTTTGGCATCTGACACTTTTATTAAAAATAAATAAATAAATAAAAATTAGGGAAAATCATGGTGAAAATTTATGGCATATAAATGACATATAAATAACATGGAGTATGAACTAAAAAAAAAAAAAAAAGCTGCCATAGTTTCCCATACTTCACAAAAAATAAAGGTTGAATGTTATTTTACAGATATTAATCTCAGTGGTGCAGTATGATCTGAAATAAAAAATCCCAGGAAAATTAATTTGTGAGGGAGAGAAAAAATACCTTGTGTGTACATTTCCAGTGCTAGAGAGAAGATAAAGCCCATTCGTTCTTATGTTTGTATAACACACACTGAAGTTACCAGAGAAGTACTTAGATGTTGAGATGACCTATGAGACATCTGCTAAGTGGTTGCACTAAAAACAGCTATTTGTTTTGTTTGTTTGTGTTCTTTTCAAAGTTCCCTGTTCCATTCACTACCTATTTTAGGCCACTGATTTTCTATTTAAATTTATTTTTTACTATTCTTAATGAATCTAATAGTTGTATCACTGCAAGTCTTGTAGTCTTCTGTCTCTCAAGTAACATGATACATGAGTAAGGAAACCCAGCTTCTGGGACACGAAGGCCCTGCAGCATGCTCCTAGGCAGGCAGAGAACAGAATTTGACTACCCACCCATGGGCAACTTCACGTCCTGATGCAAGAGGATGTTCTCCATGCTCCACAGTCAACACAGCTTAAAACTGTGTCCTCAAAATCTGTTTACTCATCACTTTAGTCCTCCTTGAGCATGCATAAGTAAAAAAAATAGTTTATCCCCCAGGGTAGGATTTGCCTTATTTAACTTTTGGTGTCTACAACAGACTTCTACAGTGGAGCTAATCACCCTGTGGCCCTTCATGTCAGGGCAAGAAATGAGTACTCCCAGAGCGTGGTGCTTCCCAGCAGCTTCTGCTGAGGTTTCCTCTTGTCCTCCCAAGGACAAGTCTGCAATACGCAGAGATAAATTTGGGTTTTTGCTTATTTGTTTGAAAGAAAGTTTGCAGACAGGTTCTGAACTGGTCTGATTCCTCTGACTTGATCAATGTCTGAACCTGAGTGGTTTTATTGGATGTATAGGCAGTATTTGGAGCAACATTATCTTGTTCCAGGGGCCAGCTGTTGCATGTTGGGGTTTTCCCACAAAAAAATGAGTTCAATACTCCCATATCCATGTATTTGTATGTAACAAGTAGCTTTTAACCACAGATGCAACTGGAATGCTTCAATAACAGAAGCTTAACAAAATACCTATTGTAGATACAATTTCTGATAGACTGGAAAAAAGTGCTTCACCTTAGGAAGACCATTGGAAACCCAGGCTGAAGCTAAGTTAATTACCCTCTTGCAGTGCCAAAACTTTTTTGGATGTGATTTGGTCTTTTGTTCTGCTCCTCAGGACAGTCAGGCAAATCACCTTCCTATTTTGGGTTCATTTCCTTCAGGACAAGCAGGTTTCTTTGTTTATTTCCAGTTCATAACATTTTTGTTGTTGTTGCTCTTAAAGAGTGATCACTTCAATGTTAAAAATAGAGTAAAAGCATTTCAGGCAAAAATACCTATGTAATGCTTGTCAATGTGTCCGTGACCCTCACAGGTTTGTCCATTTATCATAAATGACTTCGTTAACATGTATCATCACCAGCACTTAGACTCACGTTTGCTTTAATGCTTTGTTCAAAGCTGTAGCACAACAATAACTACAATGGCATATGAATACTTTATAATACATCTATTGTCATCTATTTATCATTTATAACACGCAGCAAAAGCATTATAAAACATTTATTATGCATTTGTAGGTAGCATTTTGTTGCTCATGCCATGCGTTCAGAATACAGTATTGGTCTTCGACTCCCTGGCAGGTAAAAAAAAAAAAAAAAGGTAAAATTGGCAAAAAAAGCTAACTGGGAAGAATGAGACAGCAGAAAGCCCAGCTGCATCATGGGGCACGTGTTGTAGAGGCGAGAAGGAGACGAAAGGGGAGCTGGTTCTGGCTAAAATACAACATGATGTAGACAGGAGAAAAGGTCTATGTGGGGAGTGAGATCAGAGGTTGAGGACTGTTTTTTAACACGATGTTCTTGTTCATTGTGGACACTCTACTCTGCTGTGAAACAATCCTGCTCCGTGCAGGATGACGGTGCTGCGCTTCAGCTTGCACTGCAGCCACTGGGTTTGCTCCAGCAGCGCAGGGCACTACCACTGCAGGAATGCACCTGGGTGCTCCAGGAAGCAAAATTCAGGTGCTGTTTGGTCAAAGGAGACAAATATCTGACGGCTTTTTTCAGCATTGCAGCAGTTTCTTTATCCCTGTGTGAGACGTGGTACCAGAACTCTCTTCTCCAGAGGAAAAATTCCTCCTATTATAATTTTTTCATTACAGCTTAAACATTTTCAGTTTTAAAAGAAAAAGATAATTTGCTTGATCTGATTTCTGATGCATTTTGTTCAGTTTTATGTAGCCACATTTTTTCTGTAGGAAATTTGATACATTACTTTAAGTTAACTACATACAAGAGAATACTAAATAAATTCACTTTATGCGCTTCCCTAATTAGTTTTCAGTCATGTAATTCTCTTCAATATAGAGTTGAGAAATCCCCAAGTCTACCTTGATGTAGTTAGTGTCACATACACTGATCATGTGAAATTGAATTTGAATTTACTACTAATATTTAAACACGAAAGCTGACTTGAACCATATTTCCCCCTTGGATATAGATGTCACTGCTCTCTGTAATGAGTAGCATTATGTTGAATACTTAAACCAAGAACAACCAAGTTACAGGAACAGGACATTAATCTTAGAGAAATGTTGAATTCCATGCTTTAGACAATGCAGTGTCTTAGCATTACTGTTTACACTTTAATTACTCGAGACAAGTAGTTTGCAATATGTATTGCTTGAGTATATTTTATAAAGATGAAGAGGGAATACAGCTACCACCAGGATCTCTTGGATAACCGTGTAAAATGCCTCTACGTACAAAACTAAATTATTTGCTGCCTGCAACCTTCAGCTGTGGAATGCACAAGGTCTAACAAGTGTCCGTATAGATCTTCCTTGCTTTGCTGTTACAACCCAGCCAAGCCCTTGGTCTTGGGGTGTGTGTGGGGAGCACACGGGAGGGCCAGGATCTTGTTGTGGGGAGAGGGAGATGGTGAGGCCTTTAAAGGCTCCATCAAGAACCATATGCAAAGACCTGGATGAAACCAAACTTCTGGGGCTTCTTTTCTGCAGGCTTCCTGAGTACATATGAATATGAAGCTGGAGAAAATGGAGCAGGAGAAAGCAGGTCTTTGAAGCTTCACTCTTGAGCCTCCTTGAAAATGTTTAGGAAACGTAGATGGGATTCAAGTTCTTCACACCATGCCTGGAAAGGATGAATTACCACTAAAAGACTTATTCAGTGAGAACAGAGTGAAACCCAGGCCAATTGCTATGGGCACAACAACCACCACAGGAGGAGAGAGCTGTGCCAGCCTCTGGGATCGTGCCCTGACGGTGGGGCAGGGGCTGCAGCTCTCTGCAGGTGCTGGATCTGTCCCAAGGACAGACCAAAGAAGCAACAAGCAAATTGCTCCACATCTCGTTACTGTCACTTCAGCAGATGATAAATGAAGTAGCTGGGTGGGCTGAATATTATAAGGATCTGTAGGTTTTTCTCTCTACAGTGATCAAATAGAAAAAAAAAAAAAAAAACAAGGACACGTAGGAAATTCCCTAAGAAATATAAAATAGATTAGAAAAATATCCACTGTATGCACAAAGGAAGAATGCAGATGGGTTGAGATTTTTTTTTTTTTTTCTGTCAGGTATATTTAGAAAAACAAAGGATACATTTATATGTATGAAATATACAAGGTACTTCCTTGTGCGTACAGGATATTTTGATCTTTGTGGGAAATATGTAGGTGAACATGTTTCTTTTTCCCACGTGTAACTGTGAAGCAGGTGTTTCTCCTCCAAAAATCTTTGCCAACAGGCTGGTGTTGGGTGAATTGAGAGAGGATTTAACTCCTTGCTTAGAGATCACTCACAGGCTTGGGATAGGGGAGCAGCACTTGGGCCCCAGCCTGAGGAAGTTTTAGCAGGGTTTGCTAAGATGCTCAGGAGCTTTTCTCGCTGAGACAGATGTGGCTGGACCACGCTGGAGCCAGGCTTCCCCTCTAAGTGTGTCCCACCGCCTGGCCAAGGAGCTGGTTCTGGTCTTGCTGTCCCTACAGTGCCACAAAAACAGGGCCGAGGCGCACTGAGAAGCTTGGGATTTTCACTTGCTGTTATAGCCCAAATTCCCCAAATAGCCCAAATTCCCCAAACCTGTTCCACTTTTAATATCGTTACCAGTTTAATGGGCACTCATACCGTAGGTAGAACTAATTAGGAAGGTAATTATTCTTTCCGTTATAGCTGGGAGAATAACTTGATGCACAGGAGTGGCTGAGGAATAATTATTTTGAGGAACTAATACCCAGCGATATACAGAGGCTTAATGATAACGGACAACAATAATTTGAAAATGGACTTTTGTGTGGTTTACCAGGAGATTCTCTGTCCTTTCTGCAAGTCCATTCACAGCCTTTATGTCTCCCCACCTGGCTTTCTTCCTCTTCTTTTTCAGTCATGGCACTCACATTCTTGGATTTTGAAGACCAAGCATTGCTTTCAATTTTTTCATTCAACCTAGGTTCTACTGCGTGGTGTTTTTTTCATTTTGTGCATATTATTATTATTTTTTTGTAATGCACTGTGAAAGATTTGTTTCTAAATGCCTTGGATTTTCTTTTCTATTTAAAGATATTAAAGATGTTATTTACAAGCTAATTTACCTGCATAAGATTAATAGCACAGTCTCTTTGCATGACAAATCATTAAAAAGTGATAAAAAGCAACTGTTAAACAAGTGGATTGTGACACACTCATCGAAATCTCTTCTATATGTTAACATATATTTCCTTGCAGCTTGTTGCAAAGGTTCAAGTAATAACAGCTCTGGCTAACTCGTCTCACACTTTAAAGTAGGAAACTATTTGAAACTAGGTACCAAAAGCAACCTAGGTGTTTTCTAAAGAGGAAGGAACTCAGAATGCAGAGTTGCAACTCTCTGATAGGGCTGCATGATTGCCTTCAAGGATAACCCAGAAAGTTGGACGGGGAAGTTGCCTTTTGCCATGTCTGGATGGAGGAACATCTCTTGCTCCTGTTTTCTCAGCAGCAGTTTTGCTGGGGTGTCTGCAGGAGGAGGATTACACTGCATCTGGTGGAGGAAATTAAGGATTAACACGTGCATTATGTAGGAGAAACATTACAGGAAAACTGTCATTTGTATTTTACAAGGAAATAATCCTTTAAGTCTCTTAGGACTGAAATAGCTCCTTGGTTTTTCGCCTTTCCCCCTTCCTCTTGGAATACCCCATGAATTCTTATGTCACAGTGAGTAAAAAACAAAACAAAGATCAGAAGAATCTGGACGATTTAAATGAGAAAATCTGTGCTAGAAAAGGTATTGACTGAAACAAAGCCTGTGTTGTCAGACACTGAACTGCTGGGGATTTTGGTGGATCATACTCAGAATGATGAGTACAGTCTAGGTATAGCCAAATGCCTTTTTCCTTATTATATTGAAAACATGGTGTAATGACCTGCTGAGGAGCTGTTGGTTGCAAAAACAAAAACAACAATACAAAACAAAACAAAACAAAAGAAAGAAACTGGTTTATGGCCTACAGGCTCAATCTATAATTTTGATCATTACTATTGCCCTGGAGGAGTGCTGCTCAGAGGTCAGGAAACATTTTAGAGGCAGATGCACTTAAAACCCCACTCCTGCTGCTCTCCTTAGCTCCTGTGGCAGTTTCCTATTTCCACATCATCAGAAGCACCTGGTAGCTGCTGCTGTAAACTGCTCAGGTTTGGTGAGATTTGGAGAAATCCAGTTTCTTAGATTTGCTCAAAGCACTTCTAATTTATTCAGTTCCCTGTCATGTGAATTAAGGATTTTTGAAACTGCAGTCACCAAGTGACAGGGGGAATCCTAGAATGACTTAGGTTGGAAGGGATCTTAAAGACTATCTAGTTCCACCCCCGCCATGGGCAGAGACACTTCCCATGACAATGAGTTGCCCAAAGCCCCATCCAACCTGGCCTTGAATAATGCCAGGGATGGGGCATCCACAGCTTCTCTGGGCAACCTGCTCCAGTGCCTCACCACTCCTGTAGCGAAAAATTTGTTCCTTATATCTAAACCAAACCTACCATCTCTCAATTTAAAGCCAATACCCCTTGTTCTGTCACTTCACGCCCTGATAAAGAGTTTCTCCCCACCTCTTTTATAAGCCCCCTTTAAAGACTGCTTGCTATAAGGCCTCCTTGAAATCTTTTTTTTTCTTTAGGCTCAATATCCCCAATCCTCAGCCTAACTCTTCACAAAGCTGGCCACACTTCTGTTGATACAGCCCAAGAGGTCAAGTGCTGACTTTGGTGGTGCTGGTACAACCAAAACAAGGACGTGACACCGCAGATGTCATTGTCGCTTGGGAGAGCTGTCAGCTTACCATTCAGTTTTTGACTGAGCTAAATGCTGCTTTAAACAATCAACTTCATATTTTTAACAAACTATGCATTAATATCTATTCATTTTTTTAAATTTAATTTTATTTTAAATGGATTCCTTGGTGTCTGATTTCCAGCCTACCAAGAAACAGTTAAATGACTCAATCTCAAAGGTTTCAGTACTTCTACAAACAACAGTCGCAGGGAGGAAAATTAACGGTTTTCTGTTAATGACTCATATTAGTCCTCTTTGGTGGTCCAAAGCGATGGATTATATATTTTTTTATTTTTTTTCCCCCATTTCTTCCATATTCCTGTCATGGGGCTGCTTTTCTGATTGCTGGTTTTGTTGTTAAAAATGTCACTCTCTTTATTCGCCCTCCTCCCCATAGAATCTTTAAAACTAAACACAGGAAAAGTGGAATATACCTGTCATTTAGACCAGCTAGAACAAAGGTTGATAGAAAATACATTCCTAGTTTGAAGAGGCTTCCCTGCTGATTTTGTTTATCAGAAAATGGCAAGTTTTGTTCCTAATGGACTGAAATTTAAATAAAATCTGACTCTGGAAATAAAAGCAGCCATTATGACAAAATAAAATTATATATTTTATAGGAGAAATTGAATTAAAATGCTAGTTTCCTTTGGTTAAATTCTTTTACATAAGGAAATGAATAAACGAGAGAGAGTGAAATAGAATGAGATAGAAAGCTGATTGTTGAAGTAAGCTTTTTAAAAATCAATAATCTCTTGTAATTTATATTTTTGAAAAAACTTTGAACAGACTTCCATACAATATCTTGAATTATAGCTACATTTCTATGTTTCCTTTCATTAGGAGTTGAACTAGGGGTTAAATAGTGTTTTTCCCCTGGGATTTCAGGTTCTTATTGGGCTGTGGCTTTGGACTACAACCTTCTACAACAAAAGTAAACCTGTCCAGAACCTGAGCTAATTGAACAAAGTTATTTATTAACATTTAGTAAACATAGATATATATATGTATATATATACATATTTAAATTCAGGTTATTTCCCCTGTCTGAGTGGGACATTATCTATTGGAGAGGTGGTGGAGACATGTCACCTAGGGAAGGTGAGAGCTGATAGCAAGACACCTGTCTGAGATCCTGCTTCCAGGGAGGCATTAATCTGGATTTAAGTGGTTTAAGAGTCAGGTCCAGACAATGAATGAATAGAACTAAAGTCAACCAATATAAGCACAACAGAACTTGGTATGTAGCTGCACACACCCACAGCCATTTTGTTGACCTAACATTAGCACAGAGCACTTTGGAGACATCCTTGCACATAACTGGATTGTCCAAAACTTAATACTTACAAAAGTTTTCCTAAAAATAAATGGCTGTTCTTTTGGGCAGGCAAATATAGAAGCTTGCAGAATCTACACTATTAATTAGTTTTAAAGGGAAGTGTAGAGTTGTTTGAAGCTGTTGTGATAAACTTGAAAGAACATTCAAAAGCAGGTCACAACTCTACTTTTGGGTCCAATTTCCAAGTTTCCCACTGGAAACAGCAAACCTGGACCATAAGTAAAGAAGTCATGAGTAGCAGTAGTGTTTTGTCTTTTCTTTCTTTTTGCCTCCACTGTCTTTCTCATACAGCTCCTAGGTGAGAGCGGACAGGAAATAAAATCCTGGGTTATTGCAAATCCCCATTCAGATTATATATATATCCCAAAACACATATTCCTGAAATTTATTATTTCCCCAAATTATTCTGACTCTCTACCAAGTGTAATATTTCATAGCAGGCTGGAGGATGGGGGAGGTCCGAGAGCACCAAAATATAGTTTCATGGTGTGATGGGAAGATCCACCTGTTTCCTCTGAGCCTCAGTTTTCATATCTGCAAAATGGCAGCAACATAGTCTTGCTGTGATGAGAACAGCATCGTTAATCCCCACAGAAGTCCCTGCCATCCCTGAATGTTGGCAGGGTTATAATTATTGTCTTTTTTTAAAGAGTGGCTGGGGAGATCTGTTAGCAGATGTTTTTAAAGTGCTTTGAAGATGAAAATATCTAAATATTCTTATTGCTATTATTATTATTGCTGTTCACAGTGATTACTGTGATTAGACAGCACCTTCCTGACATGTCCCTAATGACAAAATATCTCCTGGCCTGTGAAGGGCTGAAAGCAATTCCTCTGCCCCACAGGAAAATGTGTATAGGACACAGTTTTGGGTAAGTTGATCTGTGGTGCAGGGGCCCTGCTTTCCCTGGAGGTGTTTGGGAGGATGGAAATCACTGGTCTTCCCCTTTCCCTTCCTGTTTCCCCTTCCCCTTCCCCTTCCCCTTCCCCTTCCCCTTTCCCTTTCCCTTTCCCTTTCCCTTTCCCTTTCCCTTTCCCTTTCCTTTCCTTCTCCCTTTTCCCTTCTTCTCTTCTCTTTCCCAGGGCTTTAAGTCTGAGTTTAGCAGACAGAGTTGGAACATTTTGGCCATTTCTTGCTGATAGGTGTTCTTGAGGTTTCGCTGAAAAATGAAATTCAGACTCATTAAGCAGCGAATTTATCCACAGTCAGGTCACCATCAGGTGTGTTTATGGGTGTGCCCGGGCACAGTGTCACTCTGTTCCTTCCCTCATCCAAGGACTATCAAAGCTGGATGAGTGGTTTTTGTGCTCCTTCTCCTCAGAAAGGGTCATTCACCGTGCAGGTGAACCAACCCTGTGTAACGAATGGCTGTGCCTTGAACCAGCCACAGGTGTTTGTGAGTGCACCTTGTTGGTCAAACACATCCACGTGGTGAACAGAAGACGCTGCATATTTGTGAGTAAAGTGCAAGTACAAACGAGGGCTCTGACAATGTTTTCAGAATATAAATTTCAGAATACAAATTGCTCACAGTGATCCTACTAATTCATCTGCAGGTTTTCCTCTTTGCAAAGAAACCTCCAACTGCAATCCCTTGTACCACAGCCAGTTACCCTTGTCCTAACTCCCTCATCAAGTGGGGCTCAGTTTCTTCTTTCTCATTTGGATATTTTATTTTATTTTTAATATTTGATTACATCCCATTGTGTCTGATACTTATGAGAATTAAGCTCTCCTCACTGTAATGAAACCTCAGTAAGCCTGGAGTGCTTTGGCAAACGTAACCTCAAGCTTGTTTGTCGAGAGGGTTTTGCCAAGCCCACACAGTTCTAATTACATCTTTTCACTGGCCTCTTTTAAACTGTCCCCTCTTTCCAAAGTCTTTTGTGTGTTATGCAGAAATACGCTGTTATAATGAATACAGTATGTTTAGAATAAGTTTCATTGGATTTGGTAGCCAAGCAATTGTACTTTTTTATTAGAGGTACTGTAGGCTTCCAATGGAGATAATATTTATACAGTGGTCCAGTATTGTTTGCATTTAGAAGAATAAATAAAATGAATAATATCCAAACAAGATAATTAAAATGTCACTTACAAAGTACCTTTAATTTGCTTTGGATTTTGCATTTCTCTTCCTTCGCTTTGAAGACAAAGAGAAATACACTCAATATCAATTCTCAGACTATTTCATATGTCACTTAAAAGACAAGTACCTTCCATTTGGACAATATTTACAGTTAGATTGAAAAATGGCACCCACATTTACATCTTTGGACAGTGTTTTTCAGTAGACGAACGTTTTCGTCTGTTTTTGTCAGATGCTAACTTTTTTTTTGTTGTTAAATCACAGTGTAGTGGGTGATTAGAAAACAACCAAACCAAACCAAACCAAAAAAACTCAAACCAAACCAAAACCAAATGAACAACCAACCAACCTGTTAAAGTTGCATATAGTGCCTGTTAAAAATTCTGATGGGCAGGTAGCTGTGGAAAACAGTTTTCATTAGCTCCTGAAGTGTGTTTCTGTGGGCACCCAGAGTTCATTTTAAAAAAGAACGAAGAACACACACACAAAAAACAAACAAACAAACAAACAAAAAACCCACAAACAGCCTGTTATTATATATGAGATAATTAAAAGTTTATCATATGCACATAGACATAGTTATGTAGATATATGTAAGTATGTATGTGTGCAAGTATATACATAAAAGAGAAAAGGGAAGTGGAAAAGAAAGAGACGGTAGGAGACCTGTTAATCACAGGCACTTTAGGCCTCTTGATTTACCAGCTGTGGAATATTTCCTGAAAGTAGTGGACTTTGATAAATTATAGCACTGTTTAAAGTATGTGTTTGGAGTTTACTGGCAGGAACAAGGTGACAGAATTACAAAAGTTAAAACCAAACTTCACGAACCTGTTGCCAGTTGCACACCTGGAGTTTTGTGTTTGTTTTCTACATATTCAGCACCATTAAAGATATGTAAGTATGCAATACCTGGGAATTGTTCTTGTGTTTTGAACCAGCAATTTCTTCCATTCATGAACATGGTTGTTTTTAAACATGTCAAACATTTTTTGTCCCTGATTTTTATTTTATTTTATTTTATTTTATTTTATTTTATTTTATTTTATTTTATTTTATTTTATTTTATTTTATTTATTTTATATTTTATTTTAACTATTTTATTTTTCTTGATAAAACTATTTTTGTAACCATTACTGTACCTATGCCATGACATAATTGTCCTTAGTGCTTACTGTTCTCCGTCTTGATCTTTGCAAAATCTGTTGGGATTACTCAAGATGAAAGGGTGGCTGTGCAAATATGAAATCTTATCCTCTAGTATTTGTTGCAATGCACAAATTTTAAATGAACAATTGCATTGCATCCTCAATAAACAAGGACGCTGGATAACACAGACTGTATGTCTCTGAGACAAGTGAAAAAAAAACACAAGTTAAGGTTTTTATTTTTATAATAGTTATTTCTACTCTCATTTTTTTTCTGCTGCGCGTTGTTAACTAGATCTTTATTTCCAGAAACTGAAATGTACTCCTCTTTCTTTTCCTTGAAAATTAAAAGCTTCTACCTTAAAGAAGTGAATGATACATTATCTGCTATCTCTAAATTGAACCCATTTGGAGCTATTTGCATCCTGTAGAAACCTACAGCTGAGTGCTGTGCTCAGAGGTGTAATGACTGGTTGTCACAACACGCTGGAGGTGGCCCCATAACAAAATGATCCCCTGTCAATCCCCTTGCAGGAAATGCATTGGCAACCTGTAATTCGGCCTCAGTATTAACATCCTGCCTGGGTTTTGTTAAATGGCACTTTCTAGGAAGTAGATCTGCTGAACTTGTGCTTAATAATGTTTTAAAGGGAATATTTGATGGAAGTTTTAGAAAGCATCACATGGGGTTAACAGTGATTTGTCATTTGTTTCTAATTAAAGGACTTAATCTCTTATCAGTAGAACAGCCTATTTTTTTATACTAAAGGCACAGATGTGAATGGAAACATATTAATGAGATGTCATACTACACAGTCATTTAGTGTTTTGTTTAACTTAAACATAGCAGAAAATGTGCATCTAAGTAGACACATGTAATGACATTGAGATAGAATTATAATTTCCTACATTTGCATAACCTTTAGCAGCATCCACTTTAGAACCACCTTGCAGTAGTTATTCTGTATTCAAAACTGATGTTTGTTATAGTAGTAAAAGGGTCTAAAATCACAGAATGACATTGTTTTTCTGTCAATGAACCTGTTGTTTTCCTTAAGCCAAATATATGTCTGTTGGACTTTGTTGGTTCTTAAAAAGGAGAAACAAAATCTGCCCAGTCTGACACTGATGTTTATTGTTCTTGCAAAGAGATGGAAAGCAAAGACTAACCTCATCCATAGGTACCGTTCCTGTGATCGTCAGATACATTGCAGCCATTTTACTCCAGAAAGAAATAAAAAATAAGCAAAAGCAACATTGTATGACATCTGAGACCCAAAGGGACCATTCTGGTCTCATGCTCTGGCCAGCTGTATAATGCAGACCATCATTCATAAATCAGTAATCTCTCTGTCAAGCCCAAAGAAACTGTGTGTGAACTAGAGAGGGCCATCTTTTCCAATACTCCCTTCCTCTAGGTCACAAAAGGAGTTAGGGTTAGTGCAAGGATGAACAAGTCATTTAACATATTCAAATCCATTAATTTATTTTAGTGTCTAAGTATTCAGTATGTAGATTCTTGAGAAAAGCCTATGACAAATTGAAGATTGCAATCAGAGTAGGTATAACACAGTTGGCAAATAAATGTGAACAGTGGGGACTTCTCCAAAGATGAAAAACATGTTTTTTTTCATTCCAAGAGGTTTGTGAAGTGGTTGCTGCTGCACGTTGGTGACTCCAGCTCTCCTGGCATCTTCCTGTGTGCCAGGACAAGGGCCATTGCTAACACCAGGGACCAGCAGTAGATAATGCCCATGGGGAAAAAGACCAGTCCAACTTTATTCACTTGTGGAGTTTTGCCTATTTTTTTGATCAGAAGACCATGAATTTAGACACTTGGAGTGAGTTTCTCTGTCTGTCTTTCAGTGCAACTCGAGGTAAATTTGTGAGACCCAAATTGTGGCCACTGTGCAGTAAGTGCCAGCAGTTCTTTTAACTAAATCAGAATTTCTCCTTTAATCCTGCATGTGAAACTCAAAGCTAACTTATGTAGGTACTACAATGTGTCATGATTGGTGCCTCCCTGTGGCAATTTGAAAGATTAAGAATGATAAGAGTGATCACTACTTTGCCTATTTCAGCTGTTATGGTAAAAATCCTTTGACTGAAAGTCTAGCATTCCTGTCACCTATTGTAGCAAATATTTGGAGAAATAATGCTCTTTTTAGTTTCTATTAGCCTTTTCATATTGTTAGCAGTAACCAGAAGAAAAGAAAATCTGATTCACTTTTCATTTAAATAACATATATTTATCTCACATTCTGAAGTCGAGGTGGTTCCCATGGTGCCTCCCATGCTGGAGGCAACGTAGGATAGGGTGGTGCTGGGTGCAGGTAGTCTCATGGATCTCAGCCAGCCCACTTTTAATTGATACAGCAAAGGAGGAAAGTCACAAGGTGACTGATGTGCTGACAGCCAGCAGGATGCCAAGGACCATGCTTTGAATGAGGATAAACTCAAATAAACAGATTTCAGATATTTTTTTTTCCCAAATGCTCAAATGCTTTCCTTTCCCATCCTGTAGCTATCATGGCAGGCTGCTCTGCTCTTCTGTTCCCCATGCCAGGATCACAGCTTCCAAGTAAATTTTAATCCTTTTCTCTTTCCTACATATTCATTTCCCAGCTTAGTCTTCTCACAGCTCCCCTGCTATATCTCCTCTTCCTCCACTATGTCCATCATGTGTTACCTCCCTTGATTACTGTAATCTTTTCCCTTTAAGCTTTTCATTCCCCTTCTTTAGTCTTTCCAAAGTTCAGCTACTGAAATACCTCATTATCCATCCCTACTGGCACATTGCTCCTCTTTCCTCCCTTGTATTCTCACCCTCAATTCCCATTATAACCTAGGAGTCAACACATGACTGCCCCAAATCCTTGCTTTGACTACATTACAGTAATTTACTTTTAAACTCTCTCTCTTAGATATTTTTTTTCTATTTTTTCTCTTATTTATTTATTTATTTGTTTATATTTCTTGTCTCATATCCATCCACTTTTTGCTCACTGAGCTTTTTCTGTTGCTCCACAGTTCTTTAGAAACATGTTTGCCTGTAAACCTTCCTACCAAGACCTCCCCAACAACTGCACCTTATTCCTTTTCTCTTCTTGGTAGCCTCCTTCCACTCTCATCTGAACGACCTTTTGTACCATCCCTTCACTGTCTCAGCTATGCCTTCCTGGCAGTGTGTGGTCTTGGGCAGATAGTCTCAACTTGTGTGCAGAAAAGGCGATTAGTTTAAGCAGAGTGTCAGGATGATATTGCTTCAAGGCTAGAGGGAACCTAAAGCAGGTGTTTGTGAGAGGTAGAGCTCTTTGTTATGAGCACCATACCCTGGACGGTTGCCATCAACATACCTATTTCTGAGAGCACTCTTTGAATATTTCCTGGTTTTTATTTGGCCAGAGTAGTCCCTGGACACCTGGTGAAATGGCTTAAGAATGCTATCTGCAGTGTGGCTATGAAATCAAGGAGAAAATAGGGAATAGTGCTAGTGCTTTGGAGTTGGGAAAAAAAAAAATCTAATGAAAGTAAAAGTTGATGAAAGCAAAAGCTCAATGATAAAGAATATTCTACTGTCTCTCCTACTGCCTTTTGTTGTCTTCTGCTTACTCTACTTCATTGTCAATGCCTCTAAAAGGAAAGTCTTCAGGACAGATGTCTAGAAGAGGTAATTATTTCCAAATAAAACGCTTGTGTTTGGCAATGGCAATGGGTAGAAAATGGTTCCTTCCTTGGTAATGACATAGCACACGTGGTCTAGGTAGTGCTTTTGCTGGAGAGGATTGGAGGTTCACTACATATCACAAAGGAGATGTGAATCAGCCAGTCAAGTCCTTGGTCAGAGGTTTCCTTAGTTTTCTTCTGGTCCTGTTTTGCATAATTATATATATATATTTCAGAACCTGTTGAATAGGCATGGAGAAGTAGTAGTTTGGCATTTATGTCACCATTTTAAATGCTATCCAGAAAATTAAGATTATTTAAAAATAACAGCAATAAGATTTAGCTAGCTATGAAAATCAATTGCCAGAAATCATAAAAAACATAAAAATTAAAATTTGGCTTGAAAAAGAACTTGTAATGTTAAGATCAGCTTGATGTATTTTCCACCAGAGAGTTCTTTCGATGTCAGCTCTAGCAAATAACCCAATATTTTAGTGATTTTATTTTTGTGGAACATACATATGTATTTATAAGCTAGTACTGAGTAAAATAAATGATTAAATAAGCCTACATTTTAAAACAAAAGTGCCTGTATTTTTCCTCTAAACTGGTTTATAGAGATTATGAAGTAACCGGGCTAAGGTGGCAGTTTATCAAAATGTAGTATTTGAAAATAAGTGAAGAATATTTATGTCAATATTCATTTGCTTTTAGTACAGTAACTCCACCTATCTGTTTGATCCATTACACTTCAATTCCAAGGATTTCTCAGTCAGTCAAAGCAAAATATATTCATTGAAATAGTTAAGGAAGAAACACAATGGAACAGTCCTAATTACCTTAAAATAGCATTCTGCACACAAAGTTGCGTGAGTAAATCTTTTCACATGGGAAAGAAAAGTCCCCGTGTATTAATTTAAAGAGTTAAACCATGAATGAACATAAATTCACTCTTTTCCATTCAGAATATTTGGACCACCATGCCTGTTTCCCTTAGTGCTTTCCTTTGTATTTTCTTAGTGGGAGACCACTTCTAGTAGGTGACGTCCCTCCTTTTATAACAAATTGTTTCTTTTGGCTGCTATGGTTATGATAGTTAAGGCTGTTCCTTCAGAATTCCAAGTTTTACTCTTTCCTCACTTGTATTATAAGTTTTCCCTAAAATGAAAAAAATGATATGCTAAAAAAATCCAAAGCCAGGTCTATATTGTAACACTTAAGAAAAATCATATAGCAGAATTAGGTTGTTTCAACATGCAGTGGTTTTCTCAGGTGGCTCTAACTTCTGGCTGTTTCTTGTAGTCAAGAGAAGCTCATTACTAGAGGACTCCATAAATGTATTTCCTGGCATTATGAAACTGGCATTATGAAACCTTTTTTTTTTTTTTTTAAATTTATTTTTATTATTATTATTAACAGAAAATGCTAGAAATGCGTTATTTTTTATGTAGCAAAACATTCTGCTTTTGTGAAATGCTTAATGGAAAGATTGTTATGCAACTGAGAATATTTTAGCTTTCACATTGGCTATCACTGCAGAACTAGATGACTTTCTGATGGGAAATAAGCACGTAACTGGAAATACGAGTGCTTATGCACACTGACTAAAACTAAAAATTAGATTCAGTTTTGGCGATGAAAGTTACAGATTTCAGTCTTTGGCTTTCTTATTTTAGTCACTCACAAAGCTTCACTTTGAGTGAAACTCAAAGACTGCTCCATAAACTCTACAAAATAAATCTGCTGATCAATACAGCATCAGTCCATATCTTTCTCTAGGATGGGGCACAGACTGAAGTCTTTAACCACCTGTGCCTACTGAGAGGTCAGGTGTGTTATGATGGCAGAAGATTTTGCTATCAGGGCAATCTGTATATCTAGTAGGATAAATGTGCTATCATTTATATTTAGTATCAAAATAACGGGTATGCTGGATCACATAGATTTCATACCTAGAGAACTAAAATGAATATTGTGCCATCTAGAAGGCAAACTATTGAACCAATTTCTTCCAGGTAGGACCTGTCTGTACAGGGCCACCCCAATCTCTCCACCCAGCCTATGCCACTTTCCATCCCAAGCTCTACATCTGACCGAGAGAGAAAGTTGTCAGCCCAAAGTTTATGAAGCATTTCTGCTCTCTTTTTTGCCCTCAGTAAAAGTTTGAAAAAGACTCATAAATGGCAAAAAGGCAGTTGCATACGGGAAATGTAACTTGGCAATGAAAGCCTGTTTTGAAGTGCACTACATGGTTTCTGAATAAATATTTCTTTAATGCATGTAATTACCGGATCAGCAGAATAAATGTGGTCATGTCCTTGTAATTAATACATTGTCAAAAGTTCATTTAAGTATAATAATTTCACAGGGAAAATGCTGTCTATGTAGTTCTTGCAATAATTTGTTAAATTAAGTGCAATAAATATAAAATTATTAGTAGATATATATTTATCTTTTAAGTTCTTGTTAATATCCACATGCCATCTAATACTCTTAAACAGCTTTTTTTATTTTCATAAAACAAAAAAGATGCTAAAAATAAATGTGCTGCAATAATGTTTTCCTTCTTTTTACTAAAGAAATTTTCAAGCATCACCACTTAGTACTGCAGCTGCAGTTGGCAAATATTTAGTTAAGAATTGTGTAATCAAGTTGGCAAAGTCTTGAAAACCCAATGAGGAATGCACAGAGAAGGATGCCTGTTTATCCACTATAGAAAACAAAATGTTTATCCCTGGATTGTGTGTCATACTTCTTCAGTTCTACCCAGAGCTGATCACAAGAGCTGGGTTAAATGTTACAGCTGTAAAGAGTGTTTAGCAATGGAAAGAGTGTCATTCTTGGTATTCAGAACTTATTTACAATAATTCTTGAGAAGAGAAGCATTCTGATACTTCACTGTCAATCTCGAAGTGGTGGCTTTTTTTTTTGGTGACTCATTTTGCTATGGCTGGGGAAGCAGAGGCTGTGGTGCACTGGTGGGACCATGAATACTGCTCTGGTTATGGCCAGGTTGCTCAGAAATGTTAATTTGTGCTCAACGAACATGTACACTTTATTGACTTCTGGTGAAGTAGATTGTTCAGAGAGATTAATGCTGGTTTAATACAGGTTAGAGGGGAGCTGTTGTACCTGCTCCAGCTCAAAGCTCAGTAAGTGATGTTGTCGCATGGCCATGTAATGAACAGTTTTCAGGCAGCACAGCATGGTTTTACTAGGTCAGGGCTTTGTGCTGTACTGTCATGGCATTTTTCATCTGGCACTACAACTCCTAAAGCCTATGTATATATGTTGAACCCTGGTCAGAGATTAGTTTCTTGCTTGATCTTGCATATGACTAATTACTGATTAAAATAGTACTGGAATTCTACTCCCTAGCTTCTAAACTTATTCTCAGTTTGTGCTCACAAGACCACACCTCTCCCATATGACTTAAACCACAGGCTTAAGACACTGTAGGACTTTACAGTCCTCCTAGTCAATCTCTAAAATGTATCCAGGCAGTAGAGGCTTCCTATTCAATATGTAGAGATCTTCAACATTCAGCTTTACGTTTAATTGAAATTTCATAAATTTGGTAACTCTCAAGAGAGCTATTGTGGGGCAATATTTGAGGTATATGGACTAAGAAGGACAGATGGGGTTTTTATTTGAAGGTGGAAACAAACAAAAGCAAACAAAAAAATCTGTTTGGATGAGCAGGCTCAGAGAGGGCAGGGGTTAATGGGTCACACACAATCCCTGGCAGCCTGTGACCCTACAAGGGTCTTTCTGGGACCTATTTTGTGCTAGCATCTTCGTCAATGACCTGAAGGAGGTGATGAGCTGCACTCACACCACATTTGCAGATGACACCAGACTGGTCATCCAGGCCATACTCTCAAGAGCAGAGCTGCCTTTCAGAGTGACCTAGACAACATGAGGGAATGGGCAAGGAGAACTGCAGGAAAATCAACAAGGAGATATGCAAAATCGTGCCTTGGGAAGGAATAATTCCTGGAAACAGTTCTGTTGGAGACCATCTTCTTTGTGAACAGGTCTAGGAAAATGACCAAGGTGCTGACGGGCAGCAAGCCATGAAGGATCCAGCAGCATCCTGGGCTGTAGAAGCAATGATGTGGCCAGGAAGCTAAGGAATTACCCTCCTTTACTCATCATTAGGTGCAGGAGGAAGGGGACAACAGATATAAATTGAAAGGGGAGAGATCCAGGCAGCACAAAAGGAGGAACTTGTCCCCATGAGGGTCATCAAACAGGGGAACAAGTGGTTTGCCATCTCCATCCATGAGGGCCTGAAGGACACAAATGGACCTCAGGGCTGATCCTGCTGGGGCAGGAAGTCAGGGTGGAGACCTCCCTTACCTCCCAAATTGCTCTGTGATCCTGTGGATGTGAGGACATATTCAAAAATTCCAAATCTGTAAATCTGAGCCACACTTTGTCAGCTCTGAGTTATATGCTAAGAGTAAATTACAATATGTAATGAGAATCTAAAATCTTCTCTGACGTCTGTCAGCTACAATGTATAACCCTCCGAATACAGCATTTCAATGTTAACACTTATATTTGCTCCAGTGAGATATAAATGTTACTTGACCCTGAAAACAGGTCATGAAGCACATATGACATCTTGCAATTAAACTAAAAGATTCATTGACAAACATCATTCAAGTAGTACGATTTAGATGGTTACAAGAAACCGTAAAAATGTTGTGATACTGCAGGGAAATAGGCTCCGATGGGTCTATATTATGTCTTGGCATTGAGACATTGTACGCAGTAAGAATAAAGCAATGCTGCTCATAAACAGAGGAACATTAATTATATACATTTAATTTTATGTAACATCACACTTGCGGAAAACATAAAAAAATTCATGTATTGTAAATGTCATCCTTTCTTTTTTTTTTCCTGAAGGAATTTTCCATTAATATTTTATGATGATAAAATAAGGTGTACTGATGTATTCTCAAAATAATTTTATATTTATTTTTACTTATTTCAATAATATTGAGTCAATAAAGATGATATCAGGAAATCTATGAACTATAATGAATTTTATTTACATTTTTATTATAGCACTAACTTCACATCAGTTCCCTTCAAGTGTACATTTGAAAAAAAAATGCGCAAATCATCTCTTTTTAGCAAAACTACCCAAAACATCTCAATCACTTCTGTAATGAAATTTTTATTGCAGCGTTTGAAAATATTTACATCAGCAAGAAAAAAATGTTCATCAAATGAGGCCATATTCTGGGAGAACAGGGAAAATGGAGTAATGTAAGTGAAACATTACATGGGGGAGAACTGGCCCTTGACTTGATAGCCCTTTTCTGGAAAATGGTAGCATTAATACAGTAAGATGAATGTATCTTTGCACAGGGAAAAGTTCCAGAGCTTGTTCTGCTGCACAGTATCAGTAAACGAGGCTCTTTTTAAAGTTGTACTTCAGGATTGTTGTGATGGTGTCAAATGGCATTGATGGTGGCTCTCAAACTGTAGTCTGAAGACACTGCTATCTACATGCTTTAACAAATGGTTATGGTCAGAATCAGTCAGCTGTGTCTTCAGAAGTGTTTTTAACTCAGTTTCTGATGAGGCGAGTGCTGTGTTGTCTGAGAGAAATTTTGAGGGTGGACAGCAGTCAGTTGGCAGAAAACTTTGGGGCTTGCTAGTCCAAAGCAATTAATGCAATGATTGTCTTTTTGGAACCTGGGAGGAAAAAGGTGTTTCTGGCAGGGAGGACGGAAAGGTCCTAGCTACCTCTGAACCCTTCTGCATTTGGAAGCGTTAGCGGCACAACCGACAGCGTTTGTCTCAGGCAGCCATCTGGTAACCATGAGAATATAGTGCACCATATTGCATTTCCAATAACAGTTTAAGCTGTTTGCAATCTCAATAAACTTTTAACACTTTTGAAACGTGCACAGAGGACAGTTCCTTGCTTCTGTTGGAGGGAATATCAGATTTACATAGTGTCCGGATACTGACATTTCCAAAAGCTGCAAAGTCCACAGCCAAAAATAAAAGCAGGCCAAGAGCAGCAACAAAACTCCTGGAAACCTCTGTTCACTGCTTTTCAATTCCATTTTATTCATTTTATCACTACAGCTTGGGGCTGGGCTTCTGGATTGGGCCACTGGGAGCTGCAAGGTGTGGACCCCACTTGTTTTTTTAATATAAGAGGAGATGGCAGGAGTTCTTTCTGAAACTTTGGTATTAGGCATATGCAGAAGTGTCCCCAGCTAATAACTGCCTCACTTCATAAACAAATCTATAACTTTTCATATTTTTTTTTCCTCTCTCTCCCTCTCTCTCTTTTTCCCCTCTTACTACGCATTCTTAGCACGGTGGCTGATAAAGAGATGAAGCATTTCCTGCTCTCTTTTGGCAGGGTAGTTAGTGGGAAAGCAGAAATGGCAGAAGAGCAATTCAGTTCACCTGCTCAGGAAGCTGCAGAGTTTTTTTTTTTTTTTTTTTTTTTATGTTTTTTTTTGTTTTTTTTTTTTTTTTTTTTTTTTTTTTTGTAGTTGAATCTAAGCCTCTATCTCTGCTCTGTGTTATTTCATGTTCATATATGCTTCTGCTTACATGTCTGGTACAGACTTGGCTCTGTTTTGAACTGCACTTCTATTTGTCTTAACGCCCCGCTCTTTGCTCATATGAGCATGACTACATGTGGCAAAAATGTTTATGCCCTTATGTGGGAGAGCACTCAGGCAGATTCCTGAGCCGCATTAGGGATTCTGCGTCGGACAAAAGCATGTTGTGCTCCTTTCCCACGTCTGTGTGCAAAGTCCTTATGTTATCCTGCAATTCTATATAGATTCTGAAGGGAATTGCTTAGCTTCAGATCTGAAATATTGATGCCCACAGCTGACTGGATGTTGTATCAGAGCACATTTCCAGCATCCCTTGGTGTCTTGCTGACGCCTTGTCCTGGCTGTGACTACCCAGAACAAGGAGGCTACGGCTTTGTTGCGCTCTGGAAAGGAAAAAGTGCTCTTCCAGTTGTCCATATAAACTCAGTGTTGATTAACTCTGTGTTCATGTTAAATTGGTTCCTAATCCAAACGAGCTTCCTGTCCTGATTTTTTCTATATTTCTTATTGCACCAGGCACCTGCATGGAATGGGCACTCTGTATAACTGCATAGCTAGTTTTGTCCTCCAGTGAGAAAGGCAGGATTTCACATGCTGCCTTCTCTATTTTACTGCTACCATACACCGTGCCATTCAAACAGAATAATGGCCCCACTCTTTTCCACATAGAGCCTAACGTTTCTGCTTGCTTGTTTCATTGATAAGACACCTCTTCTGGCACAGTAGCCCATTATTATAATATGCCAGATACCGGTGTCAAGACATTGATATATGTCATTAACACAATGCAAATAAATTCAATCTCACACGTTGTATTTCACAGACTGAGATTTATCCTGACCTCCTAAGGTGAGAGACAGATGTTTTCCATTGTCTATGCTTTGGTTATTTATTTATTTTTGTAAAATGCACATCTGAAACCCACCTATATAAAACTGGAATACAGGCTGCATTTTAAGTGAAACCAGGGAAAAATATGCAGACTTTGAGAGAAGAAGAGAAAAAAAAATCCTGCAGCAAACACCAGGATATGTGAGTGAGTAAGCATAATAGATCAGAATAAGACCCTAAATCAATTTTATTTTCACAGTTCTAGCATCATAAAAAGTGGGTGGCAGTAAACCAATTATTATGCAACTTAATGAACTAATTAGGAAAATCAGAGCAATAATGGTACTGGTACTGACTGATCTGAATATAAAAAGTAGAATTAAGTTCTTAGTATTGAATTTTTCAATACAAAGAATGATATAATAACTTTTAAAAGCATTTTGAACTTGGGGAGAAGAAGGGGGATTACATCTCTAGTTGCTGTGGGTATCAGAATGATCTGCTGTCTCTTGTACTAAACTATCAGTATGATCATGTGTACTGATTTAAACAAACAAACAAACAAACAACTAAACAACTAAGGACCACAGAATCATGGAATCACAGAATCATAGAATGGTTTGAAGTGGAAGGGACTCTAAAGCCCACCTGATTCCAACCCCCTGCCATGGGCAAGGACACCTCCCACTAGATCAGGTTGCCCAAAGCCCCATCCAACCTGGCTAGATCCTTAAAAGTTTCATTTGCATTTCTGTGCCCCTAAATGCTGTTGAAATCCTGACATTTGTGGTCAGTAGGTGTTTAAAGGCCTTGAGGATATGGCTTAGGTGGCTGCAAAGTCTGATGATGTGTAACCTTGCACAGTGGGATTGCTGCATAAAACCAAACACTGGTTTAAGCTTTTGTAGGAATGGGGTTTGCACCAAGCTGAACACGCAGGAGTAGAAACCACAAAAGCACAGCTTCTCTTCCTTAATATTAGTATCATAGAACAAGCTATATTTTAAAATGCTTTAAAAAACTCTAGTAATACTGTACATGCTGACAGAAATTGTGAATATATTGCTATCAGACCAGCATTCTCATTATGTTTCAGATATTATGTATGAGCATTTCAAGACATTCAATAGTTTGTTGATTTTCTTTCTTTACAACATTTCTGCCTTTACATATGTTGATAACATGATGTGTGATTATGGGCCTAAACCTTTTCTCTTCAACATCAATGACAAGACTCCTTTTGACTTTGGTGCCTAAATTGAAATGAACCCTCATAAATTTCCCCATCATTTTCTTGCTATTATGAAATGTACTATATGGTTTTCATCATTGATTCATAATGTTTCTTTATCATACAATTACAAAATAAGTTTTCTTGACAAGCTATCACATGATACCATATCTGCTTTATCTATGTTTGGCAAATCTAACAGCTATAATATTTTTATGTGGCACACATTGATTTTTTTAATGGTCTTTATGAGGTTTGAATATGAAATTGTTGCTTGAGAATGAACGTTGCCATCAGAGACCGGGTCATATGTGTTACAGTGAAGATCCTATCTTGAAATGTAAGCCTTGTGCTGTCAAGTGGAGTGCTACTTGTGTGTGTGTATCCACAGACAGGACCTAGCTGTGTCAGTATTTGAAAACTCTTGCTTTGTCAGACAGCATCTGGATTTTTTCCAGGAAGGTAGCTTTCTGGTCCACAAGTGCTTTACCACAAAGTAAAGGCAAAAGTCTTTGTTTTTAAATAGCTTTATACTTCACGGAAAAACACAAGTCAGAAGAAAAATAATTTCTGCTTTGCATGGCAAAAACAATCAGTGTGAATAGTTTTGTTTATTTTCCTGGTCAAAAAGTCACTGTCAGAGTATATTTAAAGCAAATGGGGAGATGGGAGGGGCAAATGGCCTTAAAGCAAATGCATCACACACAATACTTTTTTTTAAAAAAGAGAAAGAATCCAGGCCAGCATGTTAAAAATGAGCATTTCCAATACAATTTGTCACCCATGCATAAATCTTGCTGACATTTTCAGTCACTTTAATAGCCTTCCCATTTTATAAATCAGTATGAACTTGCACAGTTGCAAAAAGTGTGTATTTTGAACATCTCATTTGCATACTTTACCAAAAGCCAATGAGGCAGTGGAAGCAACACTGGTGATCATAATAAGTGTTTGGGAAAAGGCAGAAAGATCACTAATGGTTTGCCTTTAGGGATTTCTGTACTCCATAGGGGACGAAAATGAGAAATATTTTTCAAACAGCAGGGGTAAAGGTTTTAAAACTAGAAACACATGGAGTGATAAAAATGTTAGTGCCACAGGGCGCATAGCAGGAAAAATTTACAATGTAAAAACTGTAATTTCAGCATTAGGAAGTAATAATCGTGTTTCATCATTGTTATTAAAGCATGACCCTTAAAGTCACATAAATTAGATATAACTTTCTAGAGAAGTGTATTAATCTTCAATGGAAAATATTAGGAAAGTTTATTATCATAAGAAGATCAGAAGAAACTGTTTTTTAATAAAAAATAAGTTATACTTTTTTTTTTTTAAAGAAATCTTTAACATTTTGAAACAGCAGATAGTCTTGTGTTTACTCAACGCAAAATGCAGTGGCCAGCTTTGCTCTGAAAACCAATAATAGTTACATGAGAAGACACAAACAACCAACAATCAAAGAATGAGCAAAGAAAAACCAGGAAGAACTATTCATAGGCATAAATGGCTTACATTTTGGTCAACATAGTCTTTCTATTGCATTGATGCCAAATGCATCCAAATGATTAATGGAGAATGTTAGACTCACAGGAAAAAAATAAAAGTAAAATTGTAGCCTGAGGTACCACAGGAATATCCACTGGGAGATTTGAAATAGAACCAGCTATCCAAGTTGTGTAATTAGTGACTGAGAGATAGCTCCCATCCGATCTTTAAAGTGCAATTTTATGGGGACCTCTGTATTTCTTGTGAGTGCTTTTTAACCATATCTCTTCACCTGCAAGAACTTTTGGAAAAAAAAAAAAAGTATTTTCAGCAAACTAATGCCACAATGATGCTGGGGGCACGGTAGCCCCCAGCTCTCTCATCTTGGTCTATTCATTGGGGTATAAACAAGTGGCACAATGAGGTGGGATTGGAACTTCTGGGGGACAAACCAGCTGCTAAGTACTACACTGTGCCACATTGTCCCACTGGTGTGGACGTGTCCAGAATGAATGTGATTTCTGTTGCCTTTCTGGTTCCAGGATCCAGAGCTTCCTGAAATGGATCATTCAGGGTGTGGATTTAGCAGTGTTTGCTGTGGCCTACAAGAACTGCCTAGGTGATGACTAGAACAAGAGAATGATCTCTGAATTTTTCTATCTCCATAATTATCTTGAATTTTTTCTTCTGTTACAATTTTTTAAAAAATAGCACTTTAAAGTGGACTCGTGTGTAAAAGAGAACTCAGATGAACCTGACAGCCTGGCTGCACTTTTAATTTCTGGAAATAAAGAAGGGAGTAGAGCATTGCTATTGATAAAGATTTCTTCAAGAGAAACATTTTCAATCTGTTTGCAGTGCTGGATGCATATTGTGCCAGAGCACCAAGGATCTGCCTTGGAGTACAAATTTGCCTGTTCTCCAACCCCCATGAGGGTTGAGTGCCCTCATTACCAGGACACAGAGCTTGACTTCCTCTTGAGTATCTTGTCCTGTGAGTCTCCCTTTTCATTCTCCATGTTTGTTCATCTGCAAAAGAAAGAGGTCCAGAGTTCATCTAAATGAGTAGAAAACCCCTTCCCAACTTAATCTCTAGCTTGACTTTGAGGGTAGCCTCCAGAGAAACAGTAAATTCTTTCCTAAGTGCTCCAAGCACAAGGAATGCTATGCATAAGAAGAGCATCATTATTATCTCTCCCTCCAGCTGTGTTCTTGTGTGAAAATGGTAGTAGTTGTTGTTTTTTTCTGTCCCTTTCTGCCAGTCCCTTAGGCAGTTTATGAAGCTCATGCATAGCCAAAGATTAGGCATCATGCTTCTCTGTGCCATGGGAGCTAACAAGGCAAACTTGCCCAAATGTGTCTTTTTCTTTCCCTCTTTTTTTTTTTCTTTTTTTTTCTTTTTTTTCTTTTTTTTTCTTTTTTTTCTTTTTTTTTCTTTTTTTTCTTTTTTTTTCTTTTCTTTTCTTTTTTTTTTTTTTTTCAGGATGCCTTTGCTGTTTAGATTTCTGCCACTAACCATGGTGGCAGAAGTTATTTTTATTTTTATTTTCCAAAACAGAGAATCATTTAATTTTTTTTTTTCATGTTGGAAAAAATAAATAAATCAGTTTTCTAGTTTAGAAAGCTCATCTTGTAAAGTCAATAGGTACTAAGCACCAGCTACTGTAATGGTCCAAATGGAAAGAGGCTTCATCATTTTCTTACTGAAAAGTGAAAGATAAAGTAGAAATAGACTTTGTCTGTTTAAAATGGGGCAGCTAAAGTAAAGTAAAGAAGTAGGGAAAGCAGTGAATAAGTGGGAAATTTGTAAACTTTATAGCTTTATGGCACATTTTATGAAATTCTGCTATTTTCAGATATTCTTTTACCATGAAGAAAAGTAATAGCTTTTGTAAGGTGAAATGAATGATAGTAATGACTTACTACTCAATATTATTAGCCATCTGCTTTATGCTGCTGTAAATCGATTTAGAAAAGAATTTGGCAAGTGTTGGGGAGTCTATATAACTTTAGAGACTAAAGCTTTCAGTTTCCAAATAGAGAATCCTTATTTATCTGGAAGTCTGCTGCTGAGGCAACAACTTCATTAGTCGGCAGTCTGTTTCTGCAATAGTGATCTGCAGAATGGAATTGCAACAACCACAACAAAAAGCCCCGATATATGATCTATTTATATACATTTTTAACATTATAGAATTATTTTGAAGAGTAAACAGGTGGTGAACAGTTTGAAGAAGAACCTGAGTGATCTTAAGAATTATTAATGACATTCATCCGATAATTATTAATTCCATCCCATCCCATTGATGGAATCAAATGTGCATTTGCTCTCATGGCACCAGCTGACTTCCGCTCTACCTGTTGGTGTACATGTGGAAATTTCCATTAGATAAGGGCCTGAGACCAAAAGACATTCAGTTTAGTTATAACGTGTATAACCTGGTCTAAACTTTGTAGTGTAATGGATATGTTTCTTAGGACTCATTCCCTAAACTTTTCCAGCTGTGGTACTTTGAGTCCCTCAACTTAGGGACTTCAGTCTGAGAAAGTAAAAGAGAAATACAGGTTCAGCTTTAATGACCTGTTTAAGACCATCTTTTCAATAGCCAAAATACTAAATGGCCAGAAGGAGGTGGAAGGTCTAATATCTAACGTATTGTGTATGAGGTACACAGTCAAATATAAAATATTAGGACCTGTAAGGCCAAACCTAACATGTCTAACTTGAACCATTTCAGTGGACAATTTCAGGTGGTACCACTTGGATAGCAGTTCATAAAATACAGCTATAGGACAAACTATAGAAATTACATGTTAGGGAGCAGTGAATGTGAATAGACATACTGGAAGGAAAGTAGAGTAGAAATTATCTAAGATAAATTTTGAAACTTATTTTGTTTAATATTTTCATTAACAATCTTTGTAATAATAATAAAAAAGGAATATTCTTCTAGTAAAAATTCTGGGAACATCTGTTCAAAACTTATCTGAGATACATGAGAAGAACTAGACCACATTGAATAATGAAGAAGTTTATATGAGATGAAATCTAACATTATTGAAATTTAGCTACTTGTCAAAGCATTTTTCTATGAACAGGAAGTTCCCAACAAAGAACAACAGAGGAAAAAAAGGAGTTGATTTCATGAAGGTATTATAAAATGGTTGTACTACTACAAAGCTTTTATAAAAAAGTAAATGCAGCCTTACCCCTAACAAGAGATGTATTTCCAGAAGAAAAAGAAAAAATATATAATTCTACATTGCTCTTGTACTTTTCCTATTTTTTCCCCTCTAACAGTAATGTTTAAATATATATATATATATTTTTCCTCTTTCCTCTGGCTCTGAGGGATCACAGTTTTCCTTATTGCATCCATTCTTTGGCAAGAATTTATTGTGAGTATATACATAGTTATGGTCATTATGGATACATGACCTATATAATTTAACATGTCCCAAAAATAAAAGTATGTGTCTGAAATAGCATCTCACCCCCCAGTATAAGAGGAGTTATGCAAAGCCAGAGCAGTTACTCTGAGTGAGATCATGACATACTTTCTAGGCTCCTCTAGGAGGTCAGACATATATCCCAAGATCTTACATTGTGTCAGAAGCACATCCCGATGTTCCCTGGGAAAAACTTCTGCTTCTTTTCTACTTGATTAATGCAGCTGAAATGAGGTTTTGGAGCTGTAATATTATGTGAGCTTTTTAAAGCTCACTTTAACAGGTGAGTGAATTTTTCCATGCAGGATTCTGAAAATGAACTGAGGACAGTAAGGCAGTAAGAGAAGTGAAAGTGTTTTCCACTGACTGGTGGATCAAGAAGGACTTGGGCATGCAACAAGATCATGGGATGCAGGATTAGAAATTGAAGATCTCTAGACAACGTCTGTCAGAGGTTGTTCAAATACATATGCAGAAAGAAATAGCAAACTTGGCCTTTTTTTTTTTTTTTTTTAATACTGCTGACCCCTTTAAAAAGAGAAACAAGACCAAATTGAATACAATGGGGTCTAAAGTGAAATCCTACATATTCAGATTTGCTTGCTTACTTTTCTTTATAAAGACTATGAATTTCTTCATATTTGTTCTTAAAATAAGTTATAGTTGTCTTGTTTTCTGAAAGTCAGTCAATAAACCAGTAGTGGGCAGTCAGCACCCATGAGAAAATCTACAATAATAACATTTATCCTATAAATAAAAGACTGGTTCATATGCTTGATGGAAGGAAATAAATTTTGAGAGTGACTACAGTATCAAGTGATTGAAGGGTTTATTGTATAAACCATAAGTGAAACACATTATTAAAAGTTATGAAAAATAGTGTCTTAATAACTGTAGAATGCCAGTCAAAACATGGTATTTTGCCATGCTACTTAAATTCAACAGCCTTTTCCCCATGAAATATATTTTCCCTATGAGTTTTTAAGTAAATATTTTCTTGGGAAATTATGAAGTGCATATTGCTTAGGAAAGTCTAGTCTTGAATAAAATGCATTTAGGTGCACCATTAACATGTTAGAAGGGGCAGAGTAATAGTCCCTATTGACCCTAAAATATATAGACCCATTGGTTTTTGCCAGCTTACCTATTTTCGTTTTGATATTGAAGCACATACATATTATTCAATTTTACTTTGATTGGATACAACACTTGCATCTATTAAACTTAGAAGTCCATGCTTCATACATACCACATGAAAAATTCACACAGGAAGTGCTGCTTCAGGGCCCAGCAAGTATGAAGAAGATTCCAGGAGGGTACACCAGAGCTGGAGGTAGAGAAAGGTGGTTACAATCATCCCCCAAATGGTGTGAGTACGCAAAAATCTTCCAGCTGAGAAGAAAAGGTAGTGGTCAAGCTGTCAGCCAAAATATAGGATGGTTGAATTTAGTTCTGTTCTCTGCTGGTGTGAGCAGTGTCTCTACCATCTGTATAGATGCAGATGAAGAGATACAGAGCATCATGCAGAGCTGCTGTAGGAAGACTCTTCTGTCTCTCCTATTGACTCGCTGCTATTGTGTATGACCAATAAATATTTACTGCTTCAGCTGTTAGGGTTTAAATCATTTGTCCTCTTAGTCTTTGGTACTGTTGGCATTGCCTTTCTGATGTAAAATGCAGCAGCTCAAACACGTCATCAAACAGGACTGTTGACTGAAGTGTAGAAGAGTAGTTTTCAAATACATTGAATCAAGCAAGGAGAAGAAGCCTGGTTTTTGTAGCTGAATCACATTTTCTGATGTTGGCCAAATGAGGACTGTGTTCCAGTTCCTAATATGTTGGAAGTGTGAAGTGTGAAGAGTAAACACATTAGGTCCAGTCATGGTCCAGACAAAAATAATTTCTGATAAATCTTGGCTCCATTAGTAAGCCAGCTAAACACATAGTGAACCTGTTACTGATCTTGTTTTACTCCTGGCTTTAGAAATAATAACTCATATTCCATTAAAATTATGAATTACTTGTAGTTTTTCATTCATACAGATTCATGTTCCTAGATGAAATCACACTTTTTGGTAAAATATTGATGGAGATATAAGAATGACTAGGAAAATGCACCCTTTCCAGGTAGCAAATATTACTTGCATTGGTGTTGTGGACAGATCCCTTCCAACACATTTCTTTGAAAAACTACATTCAACTGCAGACATAGTGTTTTTTTTTTTTTTTTTTTTAATCTTTTCTCCACTGTGCACTATACATAGCTTTCATTTTTACTCAGTATAGTTTAGGAGAGTAAGGTACTTCATTATGCATCAAATATCATACCTCTAATAATAAAATAAACTTTTGCAATATCTAGGCTTATTTTCTGTAGCGTACATGTTGTAGGTCTCAGCCACTTATACGTCTGTATACATAAGTAACTTCTGCTGAACTAGAGCATAACCTCTTAGAAATATACTGTGAATTGATCTAAAGACTTTGAGTGAAGGAGATCCTTATGAATTATTCCTGTGACTAATTATTAGAGAAGAGTGTTGTGTTTATACTGTGAATTTCAGTATGTGTTTCTGCATTTTCCAAACTTTGGATTTTTTTATGCTATTTTCTCTAAAAGTGACTTAGTTTTCTATTTTCCTTCTGCTAAAGCCACAGTTTAAGCCTAAATAAGGATAACTAAGAAGGATTTAGCTTAGTAAATCTCTTCCCAAGAGGATATTTTTTCAAGTAATTTCAGAAAGACTTTTTGAACCCCCTCCCAGATTTGTGACATCAAAGCAGTAAATAGAGAGGAGCACTCCTGCCCATGTCCTCCAAAGATGGAAGGGAACTGTCTGTTCAGCAAGGTAAGACCTGGGCTGGATAAAGAGGCATGGAAATCATTTGGCAGCCTGCAAGGTGTTAATTTGAGCAGTGATAACATTGCAATGCGTGATTAGTGTTTTTTCGTATGCTGGAAGTTGCAATATTCAGACACGGAGCTCTTCTTTATGCACTGTCTGAGCTGCTGCTATAGGTACTAAAACCCAGAATGGCTGCAGAATGGCAATCACATTGGCTACTTCAGGGCTGGATGTAGGACTGCGGTCAATGCCAAAGCGGTAAAGGTGTGAACTTTGGTGACCAGCAGTTATGGAGATTGCAACGGCATTATCAGCACAGTGGAGGAAGCTTGTTAGCTAGGTTTTGTCAGGATTAGCAGTGATGCCGTTTTCTTCCAAAGTGTGTAAGGTGAATTCCTAGAGAGCGGTGAACACATAGGAAAGGCAACCACTGGTGTCCCTCTTTGCCCGCATTTGGTATGCAAGGGCGCAGGCATCCAGCGAGCAGCAGACAGCACTAAACAAGGACTACCCCGCTGCAGAGAGAGACGTGCAAAGTGAGAGCAGCTGTGAATGTTGGCATATTTAGCTGCTAAGAGCTGCCGACCCTCACAGATGAGGCTGGCACAAGACCGCAGGAATGAGGTTGGGGTAATACTAACAAGACTGAATTGATCTGCATATATTACAAAGGAAGACCAGAATACTTGCATAATCACAAATCTGTAAAGTAGGTCCAGGGGAACACCTTGACTTTCCCAGGAAATTGGAAGGCAGCTGTGAATGTTTTTGGCAGAAAAGTGGTTCTGCATTTGAGAACTATCAACCGGCCATTGTTTGTTCTCTTCGGCTGAGCTCGGTTTGAGTGTTGCTGAAACTCACTCTGAGTAGCTCTGTTATAAGACTTAGTGTTCTGTGTCGCGGACCTGGAAAAAGTGAAAAAGAACATCCTACCTAAAAAATTGTGTTATGATACAAAAATATAAATATATTATGAAAAGTCTTATATACTGCTTTAATTATATATTTATATAAAATTATGTTGATGGTTTAGAAATTTCACATAATTTTAATTATTTTAGATATATTCCTTATGAAAATGTTAATATAATCTGGACATATTTGGCCAGTACTTTGATTTACAGTACAGATATTGTAGAAAGTTTAAATGAAAAAAGGAAGCAAGAGCAGAAAGATAAGAAAATGTATCAGCTCTTTTCTGTAATAAACAAAAAGAAAATAAAAGTCATGTAAGTTAGTTGCAGAAACTTTTGTTTAAAAACTTTAAACTTTTGTCTACTGCATTTCCTTAGGCACGTACAGTTGCCCTCCCTAAGGAATTTATCTATTTATTTATTTATTTACTTACTTTAGCAAATCATGCTGTTTGAATAGGCATAGCAGAATATTTTAGCAATCTCAGGAATTGCAAGTTCAGTCTTGCATTGGTGAAATACATAATGTAAAGTGATGCCTTTAGAGAAAGTAGCCTATAATGCAAGAAGACAAATCACCGAATTGGAATTGATATGTTCCTTGTACTTGGTATGTTAATTTATATGCAACAAATTTATTTGATCCCAAATTCAGGAATTTAACCAAACAGTAAGATAATTACATGGCCATCAAGTGAAGAAATGAAAACAAAAACAAAAACACATCAAGATCCCTGTTGCAGAAAACAAATATATAAGTTAGGGAACAAGTGACTAATCCTGAAGAGGAAAGCAATATACTAAATAAAATACTATTCCAGGCATGTAACACATGTAACATCAAGGTTATGATTATACAATGAGAAATAAGGAAATTGGAACTAAAGAGAGAAAATTTGGCATTAATGCTGACCCTTGCCCTTCTAATTTTTGAAATGTTTTTATTTTTATTTTCTACGTTCACAATGCATATGCCACTGTGCTCTACTAATGCAAAATTATTAGATGTAGAAAAATAGCTTAGTCTTTATTTGATTTTCAAGTCTGACTGAAGAAAACAAGACAATATACAGCTCCCTGCCCAAATACAGTCACATATATTTGGTAGGTTGTATTTTTTTTTAGGGTGAAATTCTCTTTATTTAGTATTTAAATACTGGCCTCATAGTTAGAAAATTTACGGAATCCCTTAGGTATTTCTACAAGAAAAATGAAAAAGAATCATCAAAAGAATTTCAAGGTCAGATATCTATTCTTTGGGTTTTGAATAAAATGTAATTGGCTCATTTTGATACTTACATTCAAATTTTCAGGAAAAAAAAATAAGGCACGTTAACTAACTAGAAAACTCAGTTTTATTGACACTTATATGATTTTGGATCCAAAATGATTTAGGAGATAAGTCTTTCTGCTTAATTATTTTTTATTTTTATTTTATTATTTTTAAGAAATTTATTGTAAACTGTTAATTGTTATAGCCAATTCAATGTTAATAAAATATTGCCTGTATACTTAGCAAGAGTTAAAGAATTTTTTTCACTGAGCAATGTACTCTGAGATAAATAAGTTGCAGCCTTCAGTTGGTCTGGAGACATCTCAGGAAAAGTATGTCTCCAGTTCTTCACATTCCTTTTTGGATGGCGTTTATTGTGTATGCAGCCACTTGATCTCAGAAAACATTTGTTGGATCCCCAATGCAAGCAACGTTTAGTAGTTCAAAGTGGATAATTGTCAAATGACACCCAGGATTGTGCTCAAAACTGTGAGGAAAAATACTGTATGTGTATACTAATTACTCATATTGAGTAGGAATGGGCTATCCATATAATATGCAACTTTATAAGCATAAAAAGTACTAAGATAATTTATACTTGAAAACGGACTGGATCAAAAGTGCTGTTTTTGGAGACACATCTGTTTTTACAAAAGCAGCAAATATGAGTCCAGAATTAATTTCCTTCATTATCTGTATTGAAATATGTATCATAGGAGTTTTGATCATCCCATCTATGTGAAAAACACCAGACTTTTGGCTAAGCTGGTCTTATTGAATACCTAATATTATATTTTTAAGAATTTACATTAAAGACACATGCAAATGAATTATGCGAAAGAAATGCAATTTATGTATGCTTACAATTTTTTCTGTTATGTTTATTTATTTATTTATTACTTCTTCAATTGACTCTAAAACTAGTTCATGCACTGAAAGGAACAGAATTATGCAATAGCTCTGAAACTTACAACTATAAAACGTAAAGGGAAATTAATGAAGAGAAATGCACCAAAAGAGATGACTTATTGGAGTGTCACTTCTCTTTCTTCACATAAAGTCATTTCAAGCACAAGATATATGCAGTTACGTAGTGTGAATCAGATTACTAAATGTGAATGTTTGGAATATTTCACAAGGTGCGTTTCAGTAATGTTTTCTTTTTTCTTTTTTTTTTTTTTTCTTCTAAATACTGAGGATGCATTAAGATAATTGCAATAGTCTAATTAGACTTTCTCCTAAAAATGACTTGTCTACTAGTGGTTTAATAGATGAAGGATTTTAAAGGGGTTATAGGGAAACAGTTACTGTAATCAGAGAAGAAAAAGTGCTGAAGGTATCGTGAAGGCTCATAATTAAACTGAAGCTTACAGCTCAATTAAATTTGAGCATCATTATGCATAAAACATCAGTGGGCATCAAGAGTCCAATAAAAAGAGATGCTATCAATGTTAACAGCCAAAAGGTAAGGCATAATATGGATTGGACCAAGACTTTGAGATATAGTCAAGGAAAATCGTGAATAAATTTGAAGTTGAAGTACAACCTAAGCCACAGCTAACAAGCTGATTAATATATGTTTGACATTGGATATGTAGCAACTGCAAGACACAACATTGAGCTCAGTTGTACGTAAGCCACAATAGATTAGTTTTGAAGAGGTGAAATGCAGGAGTGATTTATCTGATACAAACAGGACAGGCAATACCTTTGTGAAAACATCACTAGTATCATCCAATCTTGTGCAGTATTTGTTGTATTTAGATGCAGACATACCGACCTTCATTTGGATTCTCATTTCACTTTTATAGCTATATAATTTGGCAATGCTTCCTATTTCAAGATCCCTATAATCATGTAACTCCTTTGTAAATATTCTGCAAATACTTTATAAATAAGCAGTAATAGAGCAATCAAGCAGATGACTTGGATTGTGAGTACACTGAATCCAAACTCAAAGCAGCTCTCAGCACAGAGCTTTTCCTGGAAGTAATGGGCTTGTGTGAAATTGATGAAAACCTTAGACGATGTTTTCTTTTATGCACCTAAAGGGAGCTGAAGGCTCAGACCCACCAAAACTATTGTGAAAATCTTTGTAGCAGAGTGGGTGATGATTTGAATCAAAAGTTCAGGAAACTGTATCTTGAAGTTTTCAAGTGTTTTTCTTTCAGTTATTTTTTTTTATTTTTTTTTTGTAATTTAACCAATGCAAATGCAAGACTCAGAAAGTTTAAATCTCACTGAATTCCTACTAATCGTATAAATATTTGGAAAAATAAAAAGTGTGACAAAAATTTTTGTAATGTTGCACACATACTAAATATATTGCACAAAAAATAGTATAAGATTTGTTTTATGAGAAAACAGCTTTTGATGATTTGTCTGAAAGATACAGCAGGTGCTTGCAATGGCATCAACGAAAAATTAAGACGGTATTGACTGTGCAATCTTTTTTTTTTTTGTAATGGGAAATTGAAGTTAATAAGTGGTGCTAGAAGTAATGTTCTAGATGTAAAGATGTATCTCTAAATGAATGAAGAAATCTTGGCCTGCAACATGTTTTATCAAGACACAGGCATTATTGGAACAATATTTGTAGATTCTCTTGTTGGTTCTGTTTATAGCTGTGTATGATCTATTCTTCTTCCCCTCTTTTGTGGTTCTGCCTGGATTGGTACCTGAAGAAACCTCCAAATCCCACTTAGAGAACTACATTAGGAAGAAAATGTCATTGTTTATTATAGAAAGAGAAAAAAAAAATCTGTAAGTTATCAGCATGGAAGTCTGTGTACTTTGGATCCAAGTTCTTCCCATACATGCACAATGCTTGTACAACTTCCATTGTCTTCCTGAGGACTTATCTGTAAAGCTTATTGGGCATTACTTGTGGAAAAACTAGTCTTTGTCTGGAAGATTATTAGCACTTACCAGTTTCAAAAATTTTCAACTGCACAAGCTGTCAGGTTACCAGATGAAGTATGTGGTGCAAAGAGGCTGGAGGGTCTTCCTCATCTAAAAGCAGACTGAAGGAGACCTGCTGTGGTGGAGGTTTGAATCTGAATGGGGGTCTTCTGCATTCTAACCGAATGCCTTTGTTTTCAAGCTGTTTCTTGGGACATTCTCTTCACTAGATCAGAGCAAGAGGCAAATTCAGTTGGTGGCTCGTAACTCCAAGTGTTATTCAGTAAGAAGGGTGGCGTCATGCAGAAACCAGTATCCCAGATATGATCATCTATTTGTTCATGCCTTAATTAGCCATTCTGCTGTTTATAGTGATTATCGTTTATTTCACAGAGTGTGTTATATGAAATTAAGATGCTCCAGTGCTAATTAAGAAAAGCCTACTAAGCCACATAGAAATGCTTTCCTGATTTAGAGCTTAGACACGGGTTACCTGAGCATCAATGGCTCTGCAGTGAATGCCCACGTATATGCTCTGTGGCAAATGTGAAGTAATTTTGTTTAGCACATGAAGAAAGAAGGATAAACTAATTTAAATTTGTCCTGCCTGGTTAGCTCTTGTGAGGTAAATTGGTACTCTTTGACACTACTTAGGTTTTATTACGAAATCAATAAATAAGTGTGCTTTTTACATTAGCCACAGCAGCATGCTTGCTCCTTCTCTGTCCTTAGTATTTTATTTTATTTCATTTTATTGTTTCGTTGTATACTTTTTATAACATTATATTGCATTAAATAATATTAACTAAAATTAAAATCATTTTAATTCATATTTTATTAAATATTCTATTGTTATGATATAATCATATTCTAATATTATCAGTGATGGTGGCAGTGATATACATCCATTTCTGTAAATAGGTAAATTTTTTGTGCAATTGAAGCAATGATAAGAACACCATGGGATGAAATAATTTAGCAACTGTGAGTTCAGCAGAAGGAGTAAAGATCTCCTTGTTACATGGCACACTTGTGTCCTCTCAGAGCTGGCTCCAAGCTTGGGTTCTCACCTTTTGATAAGGTTAAGCCAAATCTCTGGTCATTTTAAGTACACTTCTGTGGTGACTAGACAGAAGAAAAAAAAAAATAGAGATTATTTCCATAAATTCAGGGTATTCTCCAACCAGTAGAAAAGCTACAAAAAATCACACATTACAATTTTAGAATCATAAAATGCAGGAGAAAAGATCTCCAAATTTCATGAAGGAAAGGATTTCTAATAAGGACCATTATAAAGTGCTCACAACATCTCCTCAAATCAGTGCACTAGTACAAAAATTACTTATTGTTTTGTTTATGTCAGTCACCAGCTTTTGGTCTATAACTTGGTAAAAGCATTCAAAGTCATTTGAAAACAAAATACTGTTGCTAAAAGTTACAAAGGGAATGACTTTGGCCCATGTTAGTTGTTCCTAGTGTTTTGATACAATACCAGGTGTAAAATAATTCAGTTATAAGTGCCCAAATAGACAAGTCCTTTGTGTTTGAGATATTTTATGTGAACCCTTTTTTCTTCCATTAAAAAATACACGGAACACTGAATACAAGAAAGAATGTAACAAAATGGTAAGGGTCTCACCAAGCCAACAAAACCAGGCAAATTCATAAATCCCATAATCTGTCCCATTCTGGGTTGTTATGTTTTCAATATTGTAATACGCTGACCTAAGTGAGTGAGCAAAAAATGAAGAACATAATATTTCATCTTGCTGTTTTTTTAATTCTTTCCCAGAAGATGCTGTTAGTACCATGAAAAAGTTGTATTATAACAAAATTATATAAAAATAAATTCCCTCCCCCCAAGCCAATAGGTATTGTTTTACAGCTGGGAGGCAGAAAACATATTGGTTGAAAACATTACAATATTTAAAAACCACATGGAGTTGTAAAAATTGGAATGAGTCCCCTAAATCTTCTATAAAATGGTTAATCAGTTGATCCTTAACAACTGCTATGTACAGTACAGAGAGCTTATAATTCACAAATGCAGGTTCAAGCAGTGTTCCCCAAGGATGGGGAGAACAGATTGGAAGACTGAAAAGAGAGGAGAGGAAGGCAGAAAGAAATAAAGAATAAAAAGGAGGTCAAATTCTTCATTTCCTTTTCTATTTTTCTTTTTCCCAAGTATTGTTCCTTGTCTCTTAATTCTGAAATAATCTTCTCTCACTCTCTCCTGATGGAAATGGAAAAAAAAAATCTATTTTGGAATACTAATTATTAAGTTTCTAGCTAATTTTGTCAAGTCTTCTAAGAAACACTGCAATATTTCACAAAATTTAAAATAATGGGCCTTGCCAGCAGTAAAGAAAAGATAATTTTTATTTTTATTTCTTTAATGACAGTCTAACAATAGTCACACAACTCACCAGTGCATTCCAAAAATTTCATGCTGTCATCATAAAAATCTGACTGCAGCAGAATCTGTCTGGCACTAGACATAGCCCTAATGACCCTAAACTCACATGCGATCCCTGGTGATCAAGAGAAGGAAAATACAGTAAAAATAGAGAAATATGTAAACTGCTTAAGTGACAGAAAAATACTCTCCGGAGAATGTCATTCATCTTTTTCCTGTCTTTCACAACTGTCAGACGTACCAGCTCTCTGAGCTTGTCTTTTGTTTTTGTTCAACAGGAAGCATAGGAGAATTTACTAGTCACTTGGAAAGTAAAATTAGTGATGAAGTCAGGTCATTCCCCCATTTCAACAGTCACAACAGTACATTTACACTGTTTAAACAGGAAGCATAACATAACCTGTTCCACTGTTACCAGTGCTGGTAGAGATTAATTTCCCTCACCAGACTTCTGCTTCCAAGGGTTATTTAATGAGAAATTATGTCTTAATGTAAACTAATAAATAAGGTTTTACATGAACACAGAAAAGTCTTAACAGAATCAGATATATATTAAAAAAAAAAAAAAAGTTCTTTATATGTACTTTATTTATTTTTAATTTTTTTTGGTAACGAAAAGTGGCTTGATTTGAATAGTGGTTCACTTCTAGCACTACTATAAATTAAGCAGCGAGAAATTCATAGGATTCTTTGAAAGTTCAAAAGCATTCCAGAGAAATCATTCTGAAGAAATAAAGAATTTAATAGAGATTGATAAATTTTTGCCATATTGTGTGACTTTTGATGTTTTTACCTTTAGCTTTTGAAATCAGTCTGGTAGCAGACTTCTTTTTGTCTCTCTTGATTGTAGAGATAAAACTGAAAGTATGCATCTTAAATGTGCTGACCCTAAAAGCAATGAAAAATATCAATGCAGTACTGCTTTGAATAAATTATCGCCATTTTAGAGCTATTTATAGTGTTTAATTCACTATGATTTTTATATTAGCAGTCAGCAATAGCGGCCTTTCTGAGTTGTGCTTTGTGTGGCTGTGCTATAGCAATGTGTTTTAGGGGTCGTCTTTTGCACCCATTTTCACCCATTTGACTGGTGCTTGGGCTGGGGCTCTGGGCACCATGAGGAGCCTTTCCTCTGAGGTCCTCCCTCTCCTCTCATGGGAACTCCTGCAGACAAATTTGGCTTTCACAGAGCTCTTCTGAGGCAAGCAGAGTCAAACTTCCTTATGAGTGGCATAGATGGGCCAATATGTGAATTTCTATTAATGAAAGTGTCCAAAAATAGAAAGATCAGTAAGGCCAAAGACAACCCCCAATAAATAAATAAATAAATAAAAATCACTAAAGCAAACAACCCCCCCAGCAAATTAACAGTTCAGAAGGGTGAAAATCCTGTATTTTAGGAAAAAAATCTCTCTCAGCTCAGGAAGGTTTCTATCCTTTTGAGGTTTGGTAATAATGATGCTGCTGGGCTTGCATCCACGTGAACAGCAGCTGGACAGTACCCGGACAAGAGTCCATCAGGAAGAGACATCACTTTCAAAGGTGACTCTTCAGGGAGTTTCCTGCTAACGGAGGAAAAAATGGGCAGCTTGATACAGTCCTAAGCTGTATTTCTGCCAGGAAGCTGTGTTCCTAGCAAAAAGTCATCTCTTCCCATATAACTCTATATCTCGGCATACCAGGATCTCGGAGAATGACGAACAGGCGATTTCAAAGGCAGGTTTCCTGATATATAAAAACTTCATTAAAGCTATCAGAAATCCTGTACTCAAGTGTGCTGATCATCAGCGATTCCACTCTCTCCTGACCAAAGCGTGCACATCCGCAAGTTTCATTGCAAGTTTATAGGCCTGCGTCTGCATTGCTGTAGTATTTTATGCCCTGCAAATATTAACAAATCTAGCTTCACAACATCCTGAGAGGTAATGTCAGGAAAACATCACATAAATATTTTAATCTCTCCTCTTGCGGTAGAACTTTCACTTCCCTTGCACACATCCTTTATGTTTGTTGAACTTGTATTTATTAGTCTAAGTTTTCTTAAACCAAAACAAAACAGTAATTTATCTCGTTTATTTCTTTCAAAATGGTGTTCTTAAAGTACATCTTGCAGATAGATTATCTGTCCCTCACAGCAAAGCCTCACAATGGGAGTCTAATAATTGCTCTTTTTCTAATTTCACTAAATGAGTTATAATTATTTTATGTCTGTTTTATGGTTAGTGAATAGTATTAACCTAAGCTCTAATTATAATATAGCTTTCAAAGAAATGTATGGACACTAAATTGATGGACTGCCAGCTTATGTAGGAATATCACATAAAGCAGATATACAGCTAATAGTTTAAGGCATAGCATGTTAAAATTCAGGGGCACAACTTGTTCATGAATAAGTAACAGGGTGTAAATTCATTGACTATCTTTTTTACTAGATCAAACAGAGAAGCACATGATTAATACATGCCAAAATGAAAGTACAGTTAAAGTTGAATGCTATTTATACTTAGATATAGGGTTTCAAAAGCTTGATCAGAATCTGAAAGTCAGGTTAGTCAACGCTATAATGATGGATATTACATCTGTTGTGTTATGATCTGTCCTGTTTGAGACAGAGAGAGCATTATGAATATTATTTTTACAATGTACCTCATTTTTTTCCATGCATAAAGTGGTTGCCCACCAAATATTTTGCAATTCCCTTATTGTCAGTGGTGGCTGAAGATCAAAATGTTAAAAATCAAAGATTTTAACGTGTCTGCATGCTTTATATAGCCTCTACCTACCACAGATACAACCTACCCCTGCCAGTGTGACATCTGCCTGCAGGCTGGCAGCCGTGGAGCCTCAGCCCCGTGCAGGTGTGGAGGTGCCCAAACCCTTCTCACCTCTTCTGGTGCAGAGCTCCAGTGCCCAGCACCAGAGCTGCCTCTCCGGCAGGAACTCCTAGGCTGTCTGGGCCAAAAGAGAAAAGCAGAGAGCCCCTTCCTGTAGTTCTGTAGGTTGTTAAAGCCCCATCGACTGTGCTAGGCAATGGTGAACTTTTTACAATTTTATTGTAAGTAGTGTTAGTATAACTTATATAAAAATCCAGAAAAAAACAAGCAAACAAAAAAACAAAACAAACCAACCAAACCGCAAAACACCAAAACAACAACAAAACCACAACAAGCACACCAGAAAAAAAGTGAGAATTTCCTTCTCCAGAAGTGCTCCTTCTCAGTCAGAGACCCTCAATATATGTGACATGAATTGATCCTGGATTTAGATTTGAAAACTCACTTGCAGACTTGTAGTTAAAAGGCGCTGTTTGAATTAGCTTCAGACTAAACAAATTAGATGTGTAAAACACACCTGGCTCTTATCTAGCTAACAGCTAAACCTTGGACTATGAGAACTAAATAAAACCTATGAGCCATTTCCTGGACACTATGTGAGATTTTCCCTTAAGTTTATTTTTTAAGCCTCAGTGTCTGTTTCTTAATTACTTAAAGGTCCGTGGATTCATTCTGTTGTATGAAATCAAATATAAATTGTTTACTAGATTTAAGGGGGCAAGGAGATTATGCACTTTCTTATTTTTAATATTTCTCTCTCCTATCTGCTGTGGCTGGACAGAAATTTCAAGCAACAGTTCTTGGAAACCATATGGAGATCAGCCTGGGAGTTTTGCAAGGTAAGGGACTGGCTGCGATGCCAGGATGTCTGGCTGGGTGCAGAGATTCACATCCTTTCTGTTTCAAAATTATTCTATTGTAACAATTTTCAGTCTAGTTTAGTTTGGCAATGCGTCCTTGTTTCTAAAGGTGTCTACACTTATTTGACTACAGAAAATATTTACTTTTCTAAAGGGCAGCTTAACCTTTGTTTAAATTTGAGGTGAGCAAAAGGTCATTGTAATTATTTGCTGTATTATTTGTGTCACATCTGAGTTACTATGAAGGCTGAGCATGCATTGCCCTTTATTAGGAAACTTAACAAAACCCAATGCAACCACATATTTTGCATTCAGCAAATAGTTTGCTGAATTGATGGCAGTTACAGGAAACTTTCACCATGCAGGCTCTGACTGAGAACAGCTAAGTTAGCAGGAGGAGTAGAGATGGGTGGATTGATGTGGCAGCCATAGCCAGTTTTTTTTTGAAATACCTTGTGGTTGGGAAAAGAGAAATTTAGGTTCAAGCCTTCCTGATAAAGAGCTGCACAGCAGCAAAATTGCAACAGCGATGCAAAGGTGACTTCATGGCAACATCACGTTGATTCTGCTAACTGAGGAAGCAATCCCAAGGCCTGCTTTCCCATAGATTTCCAAAAATGTAATCTTCTCATAATTTGCATAAGAGGTAAGGTAGAAGAAATATGCAATATTGTACATATAAACTATAGCTGAATGTTTCACATCACCCTTACAGGTAGGAGCATTTGTGTGTGTTGCAGAAGGGTGATAATCGCCCCTGGAGGCAGCTCCACCATGGGTGGCTGTGGCTCCTCAGCTGGGGCGAATGCAATTCCCAGGGTGAAAGCCACTATCACCCTCTTGTTTTGTTGCTGTTGACTTGTTGCAGTTTTGCTGGCCTAATGTTTACTATTTGTGAGATGTTTTCTTGTGTAAATAAAGCTGCCGCCTCTACCTTGGTAGGAAGTTTTGATCCAATAGATAATGAATCTCTAATCTCATTTGAGACAAAAAACAAATGCCTTTGCCATAGAAATTGCCTTTTAAGTAGAGCAAACAAACATGTAACTACCGTTAGATTAGTACGTCTGGCTAGGGTCTGAAAAAAGTTTTACTTGACAGTGCTTGCACACAGCAAACGTGTGTTGAAAACATCTTCAAGAGCAGAAACACCACTGTGAATTTATATGGACCAAAGTAGTGTAGTATTCACAACTCAATACTACACTTTACATTGTGATGTTACAAGTAAATTATTCAAATGGGTAGAAAGTATTCCAGGAAGTACAAAATATTTCACGTCCTTTTTCAAGGTACAAGCCTTGTTTGCATCAGTGACAAACTGATGCTGCTATCTGCAGAGAAGCATGCAAATGAGATCAGGATGGTTTTAGCTCCAATCCGTGTAAAATGGGAAAGGGAAGAATATGAGATCCAACCAGATCAGAAAAGAAACTGGAGTTTGGTCAAGGCAGAGGAGTGACTCCCTTGTTAGTTGGGAATGTGCCATGTAATGTTTGATGACAGGTGACCTGCCCCTCTGGACTCAGCAGGAGCTGGTAACAGAGAGATGCTCTGCAGGGCAGAGTGTATGTTGAGATCAAGCTCTAATTTAAAGCCAAAAAACTTTGCTTGAATTTGTTACTTGGAAAATATCCCAAAAGCAGCTTATTGTGATAGACTGAGTGTAAATAACCAGCACCTTCCAAGCTATTCCCATGATAAAGCATGGTAGCCAGGAAGGGTTATTGCTCCAGCTCATCACTCAGATGGTTTTATATCTGCATGGCAAAGTAGCAAATATATATGGATCTGGAAGTGCTTGATACATGGGGTATTCAGAGCATGCTTTTCTTTATTTGTGTATATTTATAGTCACCAACTAAAGGAGCATTGACCCTTTGATAGATTAATCTAATGTACTTCAGATACAGTAACACAAGTAAAATGACTTTGACAGCAAGTCCACTTGTTAGTGCTTGAGTTACTATGCAAGTGGAGGAAATGACAGGCCTTCGGTTCAAAAATCTTTCCCCAAAATCAGCCTGGCTGCCAAAGTACACTGCTATATTGAGTTGGTCCTATCTTTCCAGTAAATAGAGTTTTTTGTCTTTCACTCAACAAGTTCCTTTAAACAACATCCATTTAAAAACATCAGAGAGGAGACGGAGGTGGTAGCACATAGCCAGCAATTGCGAGGCAGGAGCAGATTGCACGGACCTCAAAGGGTCAGGTGAGATTATTGCTCTGTGGAAATAGGGATGCGAGCAAAGGGAAGCAGGGAGAAGGCCCTGGGTGACCTCCCAGTTGGAGATGAGCGTGCAGGGCTGCGGTGAGGGTTCGCCTTGGCAAAGGTTCCCCGTGGGGTGGGAGCCTGTGCTGGCCCTGCGCAGTGGTTTTGTTCTGCAGATAATGTGACGGGGGCTCAGCTGGAAGCGATGCCATTTTTCTTGTCGCTGTGGATCACGTCAGTTTTCTAAAAACACCCAAGCCCTTAAAAACAATTTATTTTTTTTAAAGGAGCTGCCGGCAAGACAGAAGTCTCAGATCAGAAGTTTTCTTGTAAAACTCCTGGGGAGTATTGTTAACCTGCAGCGCATGTTTGGTGACATGTCAATCTTCCAGCTATGCTGCTCTGGCTAGGAAATGATAATTTATTGAGGTCAGTAGGTTAATGGGTTGGGCTACGTGCTACCAATTGGTACACATAAAATATATTTGGTCCTGTGACATACCTAAAAGGTTTTCAATAGAGAGAGGCTTGCAGTAAAATGTGTGATGAGTTGTTCCATTATTTTTCTCTGAGAGCACTTTTTTTTTTCTTTAAAAGATAAAGAAAAAGGAGACAAATTTGATGTTTGAAAAAAAAAAAAGCTGGATAGCTGTTATGTTGCAGATGTGTGTTTTATAGTTTAATATTTTTTTGTGTGAAAAAGCAGTTGGGATTCTAAGCAGACATGATGTAGAGCAATTTAAAATTATTAGAGCACTTCAAATTTTTAGGAGCACTTTAAGTTAGAAGTGATCTTGGTTTTGGGCAGACTCAGTGCAGAAAGATGTAAAATTATGAAAGAGCTCCAGGTATATCAGAACACAGCAGTGTGAAAGCAAACACTACTATAGCTGATTGGGACAAAACAAATTATTTAAAAATGTAACAAAACAAAAATTCAAAGAGCAAAATTTGTCATTATATTCTTTCAGGATATTTATTTGGCTTTCAGTATATTTATTTGGCTTCCGTTATTCCCTTATTTTAAAAATCCAATATGAGAAGGAATTTAGGTTCTCAGAGAAGAATCTTCAGGAAAAAAATATCACTAAATATGCAGAAATTTTGCTCTTGTCTGTGTGTCCCCCGTGGGCTGTCAGTCCCTCCCGCAGGGGAAGCAGGCTATTGATCAGTGCAGCCGAGGTATCTGCCAGCCCCGGCCCGGCTTTCCTAGGTGAAGGAGCAGGGTGATGCAGAAGGAGACATGCTCGTTATTGAGTTTCTCGAAGGGCACAGGGCGAGACTGAGCTAATAAATTATCTTCTAAAGTAAGTAAATGCTTGTGCTGCCTTGTGCCCTCCCATCAGCCTAGCACAATATTTTCTGGGTGCTATGCCACTGTCCAAAGACAGGAGTTTTTCTTGCTGGGCCATGACTGCCAAAGTTTTGCTTTTCTTTTCGTTTTGTTTTGTTTTTCTTAGTTTATATATGTATTTTTTTTGTATCACCATCAGCTTCTGTACAAATGGAAAGAAACGGAGTATTAGTAAATGTAAAATTGCTCAGCTTGTCAGAGCCTGGCGTGTGACATTCCCTGGGGGACCCCGTGCTTGTGTAGGGAAGTCTCTGGGGCAGGGGATGCCCGTGGGGGTAAAGGAGCATTTTTCTTCAGTTGTTGGAGGTTTCTAACCCCAGACTTAAATGCTCGATCTGTATCACATCCATGCTGCATGCAGGCCTGAATTGCCATCTGAATTCATCCCCTTACCGACTTGTCTGTCCGGATCAGTTACCGAAGTAACAATATCCACTATGGCCCTCTAGAAACCAAGGAGCATCAGTCACCCGTCAGGCAGCTGGGGCTGGCGTCGTCGATCAGATGTAAAAGGCACACAGCAAGCCTCGGACAGGTGGTGCAGTGAGAGAGAAACCAGTGACCCAGCTGAACCTGAGGGGTAGGCAGTGGAAACATGGGGAGTTTGGCGGGTGAGAGGAAATGTCAGCTCCATTCCCAGGGGAGACCACTGAAAGTAACCTCCGGTTTGTAAAATATATGTGCTCTGTTAAACAGGGCCTGTATTTTCTAATTCTTTGTTTATGTAGCACCTAAAATCCTAAAAACGTGACCCACAATTACAGTGCTTGGATACAATACAAAGTGTACTCTTATTATCCATAGCCATAAGGATAAAATCTTTAATGGTTTTCAAACACTCCACACCAACTGAAAGACAGAATAAGTATCTGGATACATAGATTTTAGGCATCTTATACTTTTTATTGCATCAGAAATGTCAAATAGCTCTGACTGCAGCATCTCAGATAAATTCATTGCTGTGGTATTTCTCTGAGTTATTTAGTAAGTCACCAAAATTACTCATCACTCTCAAGAAATTAAGCATAAAGTATTGTGTGTCTCCTTAATGCCAGGTTCATTATACTTTTGTATTGATTTACGTTGTTTGCTATTTTGCTGTACAATTTTTGCATTATTAAAGGATGTGTTTTCTGATACTGCATGCAAGTTCTTATCCCATTGGACAAGGCTCGCTGCAAATGTAATCATGAAAAAAAGCGACCCCTCCCTCAAAGCCCTGTCCCCTCCACATTTCTCACAGTTACATATATTACCATATAGCAGATTTTTTCAATTTCTATCTGTACATACAGACACTCATGTTTACCTCACAGAGAAAAATCCTGTATATTTTTAGTAAAGGTGCAGCTAATAGTGTTTGATACAAAGGACACAGTTCCTATTAAAATTTAATAGAGAATATCTTTTTGCTCTCCCATATATTTCTGTATATATGGTGTGATTTTATGGGCTAAGCTCTAGTGGATAATTTTAAAAAAAAATCTATATGAAATTACAAAGAATATTTTTCAAAGTGTTTTGTTTTATATACATGCATTATAAATATATAACTACATGTGCACATTTGATTTTTCTTGTTTATATTAAAAATGACAACAAGATTTTGAAACATACACACTTTTTAAGCTAAAACAAAGAAAGCGATTATGGGTCCCCTACCTCCTCTGAACTGGGAAGTATCTTGTTTGTCAAACTTCACACAAAATTGGGTTCACCATCACGTACCTTGCAATGCCTGATCTCTCTCCATTTCCTATACTGCAAACTGAAAGAGTAAAACAGCTGTGGAAAACACAAGTTCAGGACTTAGATGTGCTGCATACATCAGTTTCTCTTTTTGTGTCAGTGTCATAAAAGGGGCTAGTTGGAGATCTGATGTGTAAAAAAGGAGTAGTTATTGCATGCGTCCCTTGCCTTCTGACATCAATCTCCTTATAGAAAGGCAAGTCATTTAATAACAGGGGTTTATAGTACTAAAGTACTTCTAAATGAACGGGGGAAGATAATCACATGGCGAGGGCTGTCTTCTCCAGTTTGCATGATAACGCTCCACTCAGGCCCTGGGACAGGACCAAGGTAAACTGAAATAAGGATTAACTGACAATAGCAAAGGCTAATTTACAGAAACCACATGAGGAGTTCCTGAGCACTGCCCAGATAACAAAAATATTATCAACACTGTTTACAGTGAAGTAAGTCAGTTTATTAGTTGGAGTGCTTCATTATGTATAAAAGATGCCAATGATAGTCTCCTAGTCAAAATAAACAGGCATAAAGTGTTCCACATATACAGTTTGCAGAGAACAGTTACTTTGCTATTTATTTAATAATTGACCATAAATGGAGTCAAAGTGCAAAGGGAAAAAAAAAACTAAAAAAAGCAGCACACTAAGGGCTTTTTGAAAGATTGATAAATAATGTGGAATCTCAATTAGGCTTTAGAAGGAATGCAGATATTAAAAATTTGGTCAAGAATCTAATTAGCTGGAGGTAATTAAACAGTCTCACACGGGGTCATTAATCTTTTCCACAGACCTTTGATGTTTTGCACACTGTCTTCTAGTCATTAATAAAATTCATAACACTCCTCTTTGTGGTGTTTTATCATCGTGTTTTTCTCTGTAAGAGCATAGAGCAAGTGTCATTGTATCACAAGGGCCTTACTTTAGTTAATTTCTTTTTTTCTGCTTGTTAGACTTAACTCTTTCTTGAACAAAATGACACCGATTTCAACCTGAAGTTTAAGACAGGTTTTAAATCCCTGATATGCTCTCATAAATAGCTTTCAGAATGCGTAAGTTAAGAAATAAACTAAATGTTTCTGACACATTTGTGAAATTAGAAACTTTTTTTTTTTTTTTTCAAATCTAGTTCCTCTGTCCGGTTGTTAATTTTGCAACTTGGTTCATGTATTAGTCATATCTATTTCAGAAAAAGTGGAGAATTTTATTTTGCTTTCATTCTTTACCTTGGGTATCTTTTGATGGCAAGTCCCTCAGAGGCATAACCTGTAGTGTGCAGTTAATTTTAGCAGTGAAACCAGGGAGCTCTTGAGGACAGCGCTGGGATAGAAGTGAGGAATAATTATGAAAAAGAACTAAGGAAAATGGAAATTTGTTGAACGTGACTGATTTTATGTACAGGCTCGAAAAGGAAGCAGTACAGTACTTCAATAATGCATTATCCTGACATATTTCAAAGACAAACTGGATTCAAGAATAGCTGAATTTAAAAGGCAGGAAAGCTACAAAGGGTGCTTTTGGAAGATATAAAGATATGATTTCTATTACAAATATTAATATACATACATGCAGCGTGTGCATTCTATATTTATAGATGTTTGTATTACAAGACCTACATTTATGAGCTGTTATGTAGAGTTGTACGGTTATGTCTAAATAAAAAGATATATAAATGGTTTGTTAATGAAATGTTTGTGTCTATACAATGGCATTTCACATTTTAGGTGACTGCATTTCTGAAACAGACAAATGCCTTGTTTCATGAAGCAGTTGTAGATTTTGCATTTCCTTCAGAACCGTTTCAGGCACTTGCTCATTGGTGGTGAGAACGTCCTGGGTCATAACAAGGATGCACAAACTGAACTGATACTTTGCAATCCTTCAGGTAGAAGAGCCTGATGCAAAGCTGCATTGCATCATTTGCTGTGAGATGTGTAGAAAATGTGCCTTTCCTTTCTACAAGTGAAGAAATGTAAAGTGGTGTTTAAATATGATGATAAATGGCAACAATTGAAAATGTTGATAGGGATCATTTTTGTGTTTTTATGACTTCCTGATTTGCACAACTGAAATACAGCAGATTTGTGCCTAAAAAGCTGGATGATTTTATCTCCTATTTTAGAAAGAAATCACACTTGATACCATTTCAGTGGGAAGAGGAATTAATGAGAGACAGGAATGAAAATATCTAAGAGTATATAGTTATCTGGAGCAATCATGTTCCAAGCCTGTGAAGTGTTGTTCCTTTCGTCTTGTATGTTCTGTTCTGACATATTCTCTGCTAATTCTCTGTCACTACTTGAAGTTCTACTTTCTTGCAACATCTCCTATTAAGTTCATATCCAGTGTAAAGCTGTAGAGATCAGAAAAATATAGAATGCAGTTACAAGGCTTTGGGTGAAAAATACCACTTTTTTCTCAAATGGAATTTAAACATAAATGTTTGTGTGTCATTTTCTCAGAGGAAGGAAGTGATAGCAGTTATTTTATTTCTGTATTACTAGTAAAAATGTTTTAATTTAAAAATATCAAACCAACTATAAGATATTTTGCAGTGATCTAGTTAAAATGAGTGAGAGATGGACATTGAAGATTGTTTTCTTATGTATTTATTGCAAGTTGAAAACAAGGCCTGCCAGTCACTCTTTTATACTTTTTATCCAGAAAAAAAATAATATGTTTCTTACCTATTTAAGGCAATTGCTATGGCCAAAAATTTAATGAATTGATATATTCACAGAATGAAGAGAATGAAAATTGGGAGGCTGCAAAAAGAAACTCTTGTTAAAATTGCTTTTTTTTTTTTTTCTCCCCCTAAATGTTCATGCATTTTCAGTGAGTAATTAACTTTTCAATAAGGACATCATCTTTAGTGATTTGACCTAGCTGTCTTTCACAATATGAAACACCTAATAACCGCTGGAGTTCCACACAGAAAACTACAGACTGACAGCAATGTCCCTGTTGCTTCCAAAGTAAGTAAGTAAACAAATAATAACAAACAAAACAAAACTAAAACAAAAAAGCAAAAAACATTCCCCTGCTCCTTCCTTCCCCACTCCAAAAAAACAAACAAACAAACAAAAAAAAACCCACAAAAAAAACACAAAACAAAACAAAACCCCAAATACAGAAGATTTCTAAGGCTTTAGAGTTCTGTTTCTTTTATATCAGAAATAAACTAATACAGCCTTAATCTTTAAATAAAGGTTGCACATAATTATAATTTTTAAGTAAATTGCAGGTGCCAACTTCTAAGACCTCTTTTCAAAATAATGTTAATGAGATCCATAGGTGATTTAGACTACTTAATAATAATGAGATTGATACTAGGAACCCTCACATTGGCAACAATTTGATAATTGTCTGAGCAGGAAGAACTAGCCCTCCCTGGTGGTTTGAAAACATAGCTGAGATTTGAAAATCTGTACAGAGCTCTTACTTAATCTGAGCAATTCTATAATGATGTGAAAAGGTAAGTGTTTTTGATTTAGTGATGTCTATATTTCAAGAGACAAGATGCTGATGATAAAAAAAGAAAGCAAAAGATGAATGGCTGGTTTCTGGAGACATCTTTTGGCTTGATATCTAACACCATGTATGTCTGTGTGCATTTCTCTCAGTTTTCCCACTAGTAAAATAGAATACTAATTAGATTTTGATTACAGTCAGTTTTTAAAGTGTGGAAGGCGCACTCAAATTTTGCTACTACAACACAATGTAAAAGCCGGACACAATCTTTTAAATCTGATGTGCTGCCTGCTTTCAGAGCTGATCAGCTGGAAAGAGAGTATGTATACATTACTTACAAACGTGGTATATTTTTCCCTGTGGTAGACGCTACCTGGAAGTTTCTGGGTGACGAATAATGAGTCCAATCAAATAATTCTTCAGACTCAGGAATTTTGAGATGGCTTAAAAGTTAAGAGCTGAAGATAAAATTCTTTGCTTATAGGTACCAGACTGGGTTGGTATTTAAAATCCGTGGGGTTTATGTAGGTAAAGATCTATAAAGGTAAGTGATGAAATGTGACATACAACCTAGAAATGCCCAGGTGTGGACCTGAATGCCAGTTTCAGAGGCTCTGAATTCAGTACTTAAAGGAAGATGCTGCAGGTGAACCTGTCTGATTGTCTGGGTCTCCATTGCAGACTACCCTACAGGCTACGAGCCAGGATAGAGAGCCTGAACGAGTCTTCTCCACTCTGCTGGCCACAAAATGGCATTCAATTTCATGGCTGGAGAATAAAAAACACCTTTACGCTTAGTTAGGTACAGCGATTTTTAGTAGCTAAGAAGTAGCGTATGTGTAAAACAACTACTTACACCACTATATTGCATTCTTAATGCTTGCCCATTAGCCAAATGTATAAAAGTGCTGAGACTAAATGCATTATTATTTTTTTCATATTTAAAGTCCAGTTTAGATACTGTGCATCAATTTTAAACTAGTTTTAAGATTAAATAAATAAATAAAAAATAAATAAATAAAAGAAAACCTAAACAGAACTGCTGTTGAATTTGCATTTATCAGCATGAAATATATCAGTACGGAAAGCAGACCAAAATGCTGAAACCATTTCTTTTATATATACGTTGGCTGTATTAGATATCCTTTTAACTTTCAGGAGAAATGTTAGGAAAAAAATAAAAATAAAAAAAGAAGATTTTCATGTAGATGCAATGTCTTTACAGAACAGTGATTATTTGTGTATTTATAGTCTTAAGCTGTTAGAATCTCAGCACTGTGGAAAAAAAAAGAAAGAAAAAAAGAATCATCCAATGAATGAACTAATAGGAGTCTTCCTGTAATCTTGAATTTTGAAGAAATGCATTGCCTAACAACAAACTGACTATTTTAGATCTGAACCAGATCTCATGCTTAAAACAAAGCAGCTCCTCAGTAGCAGGAGTTAAAAATGGTCAGGGAAAAGTTTCTGCACGAAGTCTATAAATATTTATTAGAATGTCCATGAGATCAAATCAAATATTTCCTTTCAGTCATTGTAACTTTCCCTAGACTGAGTTCTGCAAAGTTTTATGTATTCCTGCATGGGGGCTTCAGCCTGAAAAATGAGAAGACAAATGAGTAAATCTTTGGAGGTTCAATGCCACCTCGCAGCTCCCCGGTTAACTGTAAGGTCATCCCGCAAACAGCTGGGCAGAGAGGAAATCCACGGCTCTGGAGCCATTATATCATTTCCTCTTCTGTTTCCTCTCAACTATTTCTGCCAGAAAATGGCTAATAATGGGCTATTTGCATAGGGCAATAGGAGAAGGCAAACTAAAGAGCTGTTTTAATGCTAAATTTCCTTTGTAAATGTAGTTATAAAAACTGGACTAAAGAGGGCAGGAGATACTCTATTTAAAAAATAAACGTAGGCAACTGGATAGTAAAACTCTATGGGGAAACAATAATATATATTTCAGTATATAATAAAGTGATTTATTTTCAATAAAATCTGTAAAACTGCTTTAGTTACTTTGACACCTTGATTAACTGGAGTTTCAAAGATATTTGTGTGTGTGCGAACCTTCTTCATCCCAACAGTTCAGAATACTTTATTGCATCTGCTATTGAATATGTATGTTTTAAAAGCATTTGCTGCACTGTAGTTTTACTGGATGTCAGGGACAAAATAGATTAATATTAGACCTCAGCCAGAAAGCATTTCTGTGGCAGTACATGAAATGTAGCACTCTTCAGTGCTGACGGTCTCCCTGACTTATTTCTTGGGATGCTTTATACCGAGCTACAGGGTAAATTTATTTCCCATAAAATCACTGATTACCGTGATAAAATCTACCCCTAAAAAGTTTGCTGCCACTGGGGACATTTCAGATCTGCCTGTACCAGGAATGCAACCATCAGTGATGTGGTGTTTACCCTACACCCTGCAAGGTCTGGGAGCCTTCGCTGAAGCCTCTCGCAGGGCTTTCGGAGATTTCAGTGCCTATCACTGCATGCATGAAGGTCGTACAGTGACTGGCACCAAATATTAGCACAGTTGGGAAAATTTACGTAAGAAGGAAATCCTAGCATTGAGAAAGACTTTTATTTATTTATTTATTTATTTATTTGTATTTATTTTTCTTTAATGCACACAATCTTTGTGAGAGCAAGGGCGGAGGAAAACAGGCTGTGGGAAATGATGGTGACTTTCTGGCCCCATTTCACCAGTGGCATCACTGGGCTCCAGCTCGTTGCAAGCGACACACTGCAGGGATGTGGGTGATATAGGAATTGTCCTGCCAAGGATGGCCTACCTAACTTTTTCAATCCCCTTTCCCCTGTACCAGCACAAGGGTACATAGGGCATCCCAGTATATAGGGATGCCAGTACTGAAATCACAGCCCATCATTACATGTTCTTTCTTCTGGGAAAGGAACACTGCTGATGGGATGGGGGAGACTCATTTGTGGCAAGACCCAGCCAGATGTCAGATCTCCTCTGTTACATTTCCAGGAATTTCCTGATGCCAACTCCTTCACTGGACTCTCAGGCATATGAGGATATGAACAAGGATCAGAACAGCATGAATTTGATTTCTACTACTAAATGCAGTTCTATTTTAATTTAACTTTTCCTCCTCTGTGTATGTACAGCAACTATATCTTTCTGAAAAAAATAGATAATCTGGATTTTTAAAAAATATTTAATTTCTACATAATATATAGATATTTTTTAATTCATTCAGAAATACTGAGAAAACACGCAAATATGAAGTTCTCATAAAGTTTGGACTTAAAATTATTGGACTATTTTCCTGTAGAAGAGCAAAAGGGGATTTATTTTTAAACGTTTCAAAACACAAACACCTTCAAAAATGTTGAAAATTTGCTGTCTTGTGTATATTGACATCCTCTGTGTTTTATTTCAGCTTGAGCACACCAGAACTTTGTTGCTGTTGTTGATTAAGTGCTTCCAGTGCATTCATCTCCAACAGCATTAACAAGGAATAAACAAGACATCGCTGAGGTTTTAGAGTAACATCTCAGTAACACCACCAGTATTTACATGATGATAACTGTTCAGGATAAATTTTTAATAAAGACCTTATTTATGTGAAATTAGAAATATAGAAAATATGTTAGAAAATCAGAAGCACAGATATGGCCCAAAGTCCCTGTTTAACAGTATGTTGTGTTTTTTTTTTTTTTTTTCCTTGAGCTTTTGAGGTTGTTTAGCACTAATGTGTGCCAGTCCAGCAAACGAACTGAACAATAAAGGACACATTCTTTGAACAGAGAAAGATTGGAAACTTGTCTTTGGAAGAAATTCCAAGAGTAAATAAAGGTTGCATGATTCCCTTGGGAATGCGCTTAAGTTACATGTCATGTGTTATATGTTCGTATAAACCTCGTGATGTTGGTCCTGTTTTGAATTTCATATTCTCTACAACACTCTTGCTAATATATCACTAAAAAAAGCTGAGAGGAGAAAGGCACCAAAACTGTACAGACAACTATGCATAAAAAGAGCATTAATAACTTCCAGGACTTTTTTCCAAGGTTGATGATAATTTACTTCCCAGAATTAAGGCATTTTTTTTTCTTTTTTTTTTTTTTTTAAGATGTCAGAATGCTAAAATGAAAAGTATGCAAAATTATTCCAGTTTGAGATGTAAATTACACTGCCAGAAAGATGGGTGATATGTGTAATGGAGGAATTAGGTCTCTTAGACTAAAGCAGATTCTGGTAAATCATAAAATATGTAAGGAGTCTGTGGCCCAGTCCTGGATTTGCTAAAATGAATATAAATGTGATGAGCATCTGATGGCATGATAACTTCTGCCCTTTTCAAGTTGTGAATTTCCATGTACAGAAAATTCACAGCAGCACAGAGACGCGTGTGCTTTGGGTTAAATATCAATCAGAACCAAACACCACATTCACTTTTGAGGGCTTTATGCTATGTTTATTTTCTACCAATGCATTGGTCTGGAGGTCATGGAGATCTTCTTACGCCTCATATAATGCTCGTATTCAGCCACAGACTGTTTCTTTGGCTGCAGCACGGCCAAGCCAGCCCTGTCATGCAGGTTTTCATGCTCAGGCCCCAGTGTGAGTTGTCCCAGTGTTATACCCGGTCCTGAGTGCTCACAAGTCCTCTCTCTGCTGCAGGATGGAGGCCACGCTTTGCCTCTGCAACATGCTAAAACCTTAATAACTTTTCCAGGTTCTTAGGCTGTGAGCAAAATCAGGAAATAATTGTCAACGTTTGATCTGACACCACCTGATTGATAGACAGAAGGCATTTGCTCTGGGGAAATAGTACCAGGAAGTTTTTGCAACTTGTATGGCAAAATATAGTAAAATTTAAGCTTCTTTTACCAATCATTGAATAAATTCTTTTTGTCTGTGTTTATAAATATGACATATATATATATATACACAGATAATTATAAAATCCTACTCTGAATTTTACTTCATTTGCTCGTCCCAAAGGCTCTAGAGAGTATGCTTGCAATCATCAACCTTCTCCCAGATTTATGTTGGGTTCACCTCTCACATATTTGTAAACTAAAAAAATAATGTTACTGTGGAGCTTGTTTGACAAACGTCTTTTGTTAGTGGCAGTATCACGGCTTATAATGTTTACTTCCAAGAAATGAAGACATGACATTGTTTATGTCCATAGACCGAAGCCAAGTTTCTTTTTCTTTCTTTCTTCTTTTTTTTTTTTTTTTTTTTCTCCATATAGAAACTCAGGTTTAGTATTTTCAAGATGCGAGAGTTATGGGTCTGCAGTTTTGACCACAGAGTTACAACAGCATACCCTGTGTGAGTTGTCCCAGTGCTACACCTGGTCATATCTTCCTTCCTGTCATATTCCTGTTATTCCTGTCATAAAACTTAAGTTTTCCTGTTGTAGTATCTCAAAACGCAGTCTCTAATACAATTTCTGAAAAGCTCAAGGTGTTAAAATTTGCTTTCCATTTCTCCAGGATGCTAAGCAGGAGCAGGCAGCTCACTCTGACCCAATTTAGCTTCCCTTTGCACTTCCTCCCCATTTGTTATCAGGCTTTTTGGAACAGGTCTGTGAAGCACTCTTTTAAAAGAGATATGCTGTCTTATCCTCTCTATCCAAGGTGAGCAAGCTTTCCAAATTCTTGTAGGAGAAGGCAGTGCAGTCCATTTCTGACATGCGGCCTGCTAGGCATTGTGCTCTGAGTTTCAGCTTCACAGGCTCAGGTCCTGGAGGCCCTGACTGGGGGCAGAAAGTAACGATCAGGCAAAAATAGTGAGGCCAAACGCAGGTAAAGAACAGATCTTAGTTGGGAACAAAAGAGTTAGGAAGTGGCACAAGCTGGGCTAGCGTTGTCTGGGGGACTAGAGAGACTTTGGAGACGGAGTGAGCACTGGGGCTGAGGACGGGAGTTAGTGTGGAAGGAAGGACAAAGATTTAGGCCTGGGAAGGCCTCGGTGAAGTGACTGGGGAGAGAAGTGGCAACTACATGTATAAAGGGCTGTGGCAAGAGGGGGAAAGACCTGATGCAATGGTGGGAGAGATGAGAATATGCCAAGCAGTTCTGATGCCACACGACTGGGATTCGTAAATCCATTCCTAAGGAAACCAGACACACAGAACTGCTTCGTCTGTACAGGCCTCTGTCCTTCCCTGATAGCTTTCAAAATTGCTGGTCAATTTTAGCTAGTGAGTGTTGGGGTCATAATGTTATTAATTTCTTATGTGTTTCATAAAAGCAGGCAGTTGTATAGATAAGGTATGCCTAAATTAGTAAGGAAAAAAAACTGCATCATCTGCAACAAAGTGAGAAATCCATGCTGGAGAAGGGAGGAAGCTATACTTCATAAATATTTCTGCTCATGGGACCCCTTGTGTACCACTGATCCAGTTTATTAAACCAAAAATTATATTGAAAACATTACAGCTGCAAAATCAGATACTTCCAACCTGGGGGATAATATAACTAAAGTAGCCTTTGCTTTTCCTGCTTCTGTATGTGTGACATGACAAAGGTTGAAATCCCACAATCCTGTAATATTTTTCCTCTGATTAGTGCACAGAATACGAGCTCTTCCCCCAATATTTTATCCACATTGCTCAGCGTATATCTGAGTGTCTCACTCATTGCATGCTTTTCAGAGCTGACCCTGAAGACGTCATTATTAATTTGTTTCATTTGTTATTCAGCAGTGTATATCTCTAAAATATCTGAGTGCTTTAGAAATGTTAGTTAATTGCCACAACCCCCTTGTGGGGACAGTGATATCTCTGCTAATAGATTAGGAGCCATAGCATGGGAACAACTGAGATTGGTAGATACCACAGATATTATATATATTTATATACTGTTATTATTATACACTTATACAGATTGTATATTTCCACAGAATCCCAGAATAGTTGAAGTTGGAAGGGCTCTCTGGAGGCCATCAGGTCCAACCCCTGCTCCAGCAGGGCCACCAGAAGCAGAGTACCCAGGCCCACATCCAGGCAGTCTCCAAGGAGGAGACCCCACAACCTCTTTGGGCAGCCTGTGCCGGCTCCATTACCCACACAACACAGAAGTGCTTCCTGGTGTTCATACAAAACCTCTGCTCTTTCAGTTTGTGCCCACTGTCTCTTGTCTGGGCACTGAGTGCCACCAAAAAGAGCCTGATTCCCTCCTCATTGCTCCTTCCCCTCAAGAATTTATATACACCGATGAGTTCCTCCCTGAGCCTCCTCTTCTCTACGCTCTAGAATTATCACAGATGATTTTTTTTTTTTAATCTAATCTTGATTCTTCCTCAGAGCCTGCTGTGAATTAAATAAGGAAAAGCCTGTTAAAAAATAATCAGGCAAATAAATGTTGTATCAAAGCAAGTAGTGGGGTACTGAGTTAAGACCATCCACAGTTCCCAAGGTCTGAACACTTGATTTTTCAGCATGGATATTCTTTCAGCAACATGTGGGTGAGAAAAAGGCAGAGACGGGCAGAAAGAGAAAAGAGAAAGGTTCTTATTGCTGCAGTTCTCATTGAGTTCAAACTCATTGTAATTGAGTGTTAATTTTTCTTAAATTAGAAATGATTAAAAAACTGTGGCTGGGGTTGTAATGGGAGATGATCCGAAAAGGAAGGTTTGCTTTTGAACCACTGTAGAATGAATTGCAATCTTAACAAACTAAATGGCTTGTAAATATATCCAGTAATTGTGTATTAATGGAAAGTGTTGTGCACACACTGCACATGTCTCTTCATGGCTGCAAAATTTGACTGTCATTCAGAGATTTGATTATAAGGGCCTTTAAAAAAAAAGTCTGGAACAAATGAAAAAACTCATGCTTCAGAGCATAAACCAGAAGAGAGTCAGGTCAGGAATATTTTTCTCCAGGCAAACTATTTTATAATAGCTTACTTCAAGGCTTTGTGTTCTTTCTAGGAAACACCCAGCAGCGGCCGTTTTCAGAGAGAAGATACGATTCTGACCTGCTGCTGTTATACCTTCGGCATTTAGTGATATGGGTTTGTAAGACTTCCTCATTATAAAAGAAAAAATTGCTAAATAGATTTTAAGTTAAAACAGACAAATATCTAGACAGCCTACAACATAATAGGGTAAAGATCAAATTCTACCCTTGCTTAAATTCAGCCATCTCATTAGCATTAATAGGGCTGCATGTGTAACTGATAGCAAAATTTGGCTAGTAAACCTTGAAGGACTTCTGTTTAAAAAGAGATTTTTATGTACAGGCCAGGAAAAAAACAGCTGAAACTGATAAAATGCAATTTATATCACCATAATGACAGTGCCTAGTAGTAAGATGTTTGTTTTTTTCCCCCTTCAAGTGGGTAAAGATTATTCCCAGACTGAACCCTTCATCACAAGCCAACTTTTAACTGTGAGAGAAATGTCTGAACTGGTGAGTTAAGATTTGCAGACCTTTTTTCATGCTGGAAATGTTAAGGCTAAGTCATATGGTGCAAAAACCACTGTAGTAAGTAGGGACTATTCAGTGTGGCATCTTTGCAAACCTCGAAAGCAGGATTGCCCCTATACTGTAGTTTAACTTTCCTCTTAAAAGTATCCTGGGGATACTGGGGTCTTCTTTGCAGGAAGGTGTCATACCTTTTACTTCCATAAATAAGAAAGTCTCAGTTATGACACTGCAGTTCTAGATATGTTTGTAATGAAAAACTCAAAATTTAAGAGCTTTGGAGAAACAGTGATTGGCCTTTGTGCTTCTCCTTCTAACATGAACAAGCATGTGATTGCCAGTTTTACATTGTTTATTCATAGGGAGAAACAGAGATGTGGAAGATGGCGGTTGTGATCAGAAATATTTCCATTCACAGCTGGGGAGCCAGAATTTTATTTTGTTTCTCTAAGATGTTGAATATCAGAAGTAGAATTTAATCATGGAATATAAAAAATGCAATAACATGGTATACTCCAAAAATATACTTTTCTTCTGGAGGGTGGTGCTCACAAAACCTGTAAAGTTTTGCCATTCCCAGCTTTGTGCACTGACAAACACGACTTCCCTGCTTCTTCAGTGCAACTTCTGCTGGTTGGCTGTGGTTGGAGGAAGAAATTGTAGCTCTAAGCTCTAAAGGATATCCAGCATTCCTTATACTGTAACATGCAAGGAACTCAGGCTGCTGGATGTTACAATTCCAGATCAAAGAGCTGTTTCAAATGGGAAAAAAAAAAATATATATATATGTATATATAGTTACTCTATATATAGAGAGCAGTTTACATGAGAAGTATCTCTCTCATATATCCAAATAACCATCAGAGAGAATATCCTCCCTGCATGGCACTGAATAAGGACTGTGGCCCAGGCAAGGGGCCCCAGAGCCCCCCATAATCCCCCAGCAGTCCAGAGTTTCCCAGACCTGAGAGTCCAGTGCAGGACCTGGCAGCAGGTGCTTTCCAAAGGGATACCCAAGTACAGAAGTGACATTTATATTCAAATGCTTGGCAATATGCACAGTGGGGTATTAGTGCTATGCAATCAGTTGCTAGCAAGTCACAGAATCTCAATTAAAACAAAGAAAATGGCATGTTTTTTCTATGAGTAATAGAAACCAGGTACTTCAGTGAAGCAAGATAACTTCAAGAGCTAATGAATAAATAATACCAGTGAATGAATAATTTAAGTGTAGTGTCAGCTGCCTTGAACAATCTTTATCCTTGAAACAATAAAATGTGACCACGTTGGGTATAACTGTGTAAAAAGGCTATGGGACTACAGCTTTGCTTTTAGGGAGCAGGACTGTAAGACCTCAGAGGATGCTGAGCAATAACTATCCCATGCAGCGTTTGCCAGGGAGTGAGGACACTAAACTCCTACCCTGTAGTTTAGGAATGCTCCATGGCATTTTATTCATTGCTCAGCTGGGGAGCATAGAGTCAAATACTGTTAGGTGATGCTCATTGAGGTATTTCAGCCACGTAGGGAATTGTAGGGACTTAAATTGCAGCTGATGTATAGGTAGGAAACGGTTTTTCTGTGTGTTTCTACCTAAAAGATGTATGGAAATGTTTCACAAGTCAAGGGAGCCTTTAACTACTCCTTGCTTTATTTAACGTGGCTCGTTAACATCATTCCTCCAGGTGTTGTCTGTAATTGAAACCTCAGGCACAGGCAGCCCTTCTGCAAAGCTCACTTCTCTAGGTATGTGGTGTCCTTGCTGGTTTCCAGACCTGGCTACCATGACATGTGAGTGGCTCTTCTCTGTAGGGAAAACAGGAAGGTAGACACTCTGGTGTCCTCTGGGAGTGCTGTGATACGGGTGGCTTTGGATGAACACAGCAAATCTGGGCTTGCTCAATCTAAAAGAAAACAGGACTTTCTCTGCGAGAGAAAGAGGATTGCTCTCATTATTTCTGTTATGTATTTCATTCCTTAGGAACTTTGTTTTATTTGAAAAGGTGGTTGCTTTATTATTATTATTATTTTTTTCATATGAATTAAGGATCTTTTGAAAATGCCTAAAAGGAAAACATTTCTCACTTGATCTTTACATAGTGATTTTCAATGCATCTTTACATAGAAGACTTTTTTAAAGTTATTTGAATAATTCAGAAGTCTGCTTTCACTCTTAGAAGACATCTGTAGAGTAAAAAAATATTGCAGTAAAGACAAATTCAAGATGTGTAGTCCTGTAGAGGAATCTATTTTCTGAAGTTAATATGAAAAAATGAGAAAACTAAGATACCTCTTATGTTGCTGTAGTCTGGAGTAAAACCATAGTTCTACTTTTATGACCTTAAGCATTTGGGGAAATGCCATGATGCCTATTAAGCTCTCTTGAGCTGTGGTAATGTTTTTAATATTCTGCAAGTTACAAAACTGACTATTTCACCAAAAAGTTCATCATTTGTATGATGGATAAATACAGCAGAAAAGTAGAAGTCCTAGGGAGTAGGTTAGGGATTGGAAAAAAGCCTTTTTCTCTACTTTAATCTCAGCACTTATTTGCTTCTCATTTCTCCATCTTGCACTACAGAACAGATCTGTGTTACATGACTGGGCCACCACAATTAATTTGAACCAGACAAGTGCCACTGTTCATTTATATATACAAATACCAAAAAGACAAATGTAAAACCAGTCGAATTCAACCATGGTATTATTTTTCTTTCTTCTCCTTATATTGCCATAACAATAAAAAATGCTGGATCAAAAATGATGGGAAAAGTAAGACTATAGCTCTTCAAAAACAGGTCTTGGTGTGCATATGTCCTTACAGAGCTAAGGGAAAAAAGATAGTATATCTTCACAGGAGTGTGGAAACGTTACTGAAACTGGAATTGCTGGGTTTATAGTGGGTGAAAGCCAATGGTAGTTGAGAAGGGAATCTGGCCTTGAGCACACATCTGCACATGTCTGTCCGTGCTGCTATCTTTGCTGTAATAGCGTTTATAGTGATTTAGTTGCAACAGGGTATGGCAACAATAAGGTGCAGTGTTAATAAAGCAAATTACTGTGAGTGAATATATTTGAAACTGGGAGTCCGATCTCTGTATTTTGAATTCCTGAGCTAGTTGCAGGATTTTAAATCCTCCTTCTTGTCCCTGAGGTTGGGGTTTGTTTAATCCCTCTTTCCTGTTAGTGGTTCAGCCAAGATATATTATAAGCAGGCAATCAGGTGAGTGAAATAGCTGTGGAAACAGGGAACAGGGCAAAGACAGAGGTCAGTACAGTTTTTTAACCTTATTAAAATACTATTGTGGTGCCGAAAATACGAATTCCACAGTTAAGCAGACTGGAATCTACTTCAGGGCAGATATCCCCCTGAAAGCCATAAGAGATGAGGAAAAGGAAAGCGCTCTGTCTGTGCATTGTTGTCCAATAGTATCGTTTTGAGCTTAAGGAAACGGATATTAGAAGGTTTATCATTTGGGAAAGCGCCTGCTCTGGAAGAAACACATGCTACAGCACAAAAGACCTTCATTTAATGTGCAGTCAAGACTGATAATTAATATTAAAAGGACTAAGTGAGGTGATGGAGTTTAAACTAAACAAACAAATAAGGAAACATTAAATTGTGTAGGAAAAGATTATTAGCAATTCTCTGGCAGATCCAAAGCAATGAAAACTTTTCATTGTACTTTCCCCATATTATCAAAATACAAGACCTGGAGAGAACGAGAGAGAGGTGATGTTGGTGCTGCCCAGTGTTTTTGCTAAGATTGTAATGGCACTGTTGTACATTATGGAAATTATTGGTTTAGAGAGTACGCAAATTCCTGGCAAACATTTTGGAGCTGTGTTGGTGGGTCAGGAGATACTGTGCCCAGAAGTGTCTGTTGGCTTGAAGGTGGTTCAATAAGAACTTGTTATAGGTGGACCGTTCACCAGTTTCTGCATTAATAGAGGAAAGGAGCCACCATATGCCATGATGTAAAAATATCTCACTCAATAAAAAGGTGGAGACTTTTTATTTAACTTCAGATTTAGGAGTTGCATGTCATCTGTTTTCTTTGGTTTGCCTCAGACCTTTGGGGAAATAAATAAGAATTTTGGATGGGATTTATTTCATGTAACTTCAGCCACCTGGAAAAAGCATTTAGCCTAGCTATCTACACAGGCTACCTTTAAAATCAGTGGAGATAAATGTTTCACCTCTGTCTTAGACACACCTCTTAAGATGGTATCTGTCTTTTCACGTATTATAGGCCACAGACTATTTCCTGAATTAATTTCTGCATCAAATCTAAGAACAAGGTTTACTCGTAGCACACATTTTTGGAAAGATATGAAACTGTATTGTTGCTGTTTTTTGTTGTACTGGTGGGAAGTCCGATACACTGCAGTAAAAGTTAAATTAGTTAAGTATTTTATACTTCTAGCCTTGATCTAGTCTGGGGTAACAGTAGCTGGATATTATATCATGGTGGGCTGATAAGAAGTGCCAACAGTTTCTATCTGCTTTTCCCCCATGGAAGGTGTGTATTCACTGTGGTCAGTTCAGCCTCTAAGTAAAAGTTTTTTTTTTTTTTTAACTTAATGAGTTGACCATTCCCATGGGTCTTTTCTAAGACTCTCCATTTTCCCATGACTGCTTCTGAAGAGTTGACACCAGAGCTTAGATGCAATGTTTGAGTAGTTGCTGTCTGCATACTTACTACAACCTTAGTGGGTATCTTGCGCTCCACTCAGATTTTCACATCTGAGGATTTTTTTTACCACTAACACTGTCTGTTCTGAGAAGATTTACGTTTGATTTCCCAGAAAAATACCTCTGCATTAGTCAACTTTCCAAATCATTGTTTCCCTTTCTCCAATCTCATTGCTTTCAAATTTGATGAAATAGCAATTATACCTTTTCTTATTTTCAGTTGATGTTTTAGAGTCAAGACCTCACTCTGTCTCTAAAACTGCTCTGTAAGGATGCCCCATTCAAAACTGTGTCTTGAATCATAGCCAATCCTTAATCCATATAATATGTGCTGGGTTGGTTGTTCTTTACTGTGGCTTCTTAATCAAGACATCATGTGTGAGGAAGTCAGATGTCTCACTGAAGTGTATTGCATAAACACTGCTTTACCTTTATTGCCCAAATTCATAAACTCATTAAAAAATCAGGTTTCTGTGGCACAATTAGTCTTCCAAAAAAAAGTTATTAATTGCACTACACCTATTTCTTTATTAAATTGTATCCTGTATTAGATGTTGCTTTGCTTTGTCCCAGATATAGGTCAGGCTGGCAGATATATTAAAAACCTTTCCTTTTAAAAATAAATAAATGAATAAATTAGCTTTCTTCTAGTTACATTTATGCTCCAGTTCTACCGTCTACTTAGTGTTGCTTTCTCATTTTCCTTTTTCCATAAATAAGTTAGGAATAATATTGAGCACTTCTTCTTTTCTGGCGTTATAACTTGAGGCTTTAAAAACAAAACAAATAAACAAAAAACACTTAAAGTTCCAGCAGTTCTCTTCTCCATCTTTTGTTACCCTTACCAACTTTATATGGGTTCTACTTTTTCATTTATGTTAATCGCTGATGATCATTTTTACTTTGAGATAAACATGGAATCCTTATTAGATTTATAAGTATTAAATATTTTGATAAGTCTTTCTGGTGAAACTTTGGGTGGACTGGATTACCTCTGCATCAAAGTACCAGTTGTTGTGTTCCACAACTTCTGTCAAAGTGGAAATTGTATAATAACATGGAAGTTGAGAACTAGATATAAGCTAATCAATTTTCATCGATGTTCCTTATATGTTTTTATGGAGTTTAACATATATCTATTCAATCATTCTTCTCCTTGCTCAAAGTTGTTGGCTTCTTTTCTCCTTTAGTGAATTGTATTTCTGTATGCTCCCTGACTTCCTCTTCTGATACTGATGCTCAGAAAATGGCCCACTTGGTCATGCAACCTGCTATTCAATTAGTCTTCGTTAATGAAACAAATTTAATTCATGACTTGACGTGGTCTGCAAAATTTGTGGAAAGAAATGTTCTTTTTTTCCCCTTTTTTTCTTCAACAAAAATGTATATTAAAAAATCTTCATTAGTAATTAGAATGTGGATGAAAATGCAGAAGCTTTAGAAATTGTGTGTGTGCCTCAGGGCTCTGTTCCATCACCAAAGATCCAAAAGCTTCTTGACACACGTTTGTGTTAACTTAGATCAGAGCTGTTGCTTGAGATCTAACCAAGTGATTCACTACAAACTCATCAGGGGTATCAAATGAGTTTATTTCCACAGTTTGTCAGAGACTGTGCAAAAATGAAATGAGGCAGAGAAAGTTCGTATTAAATGTGTATGGAAAAAATGACCCATGCAAAAAATATTGAGAAGGGCACGCAGGAAAGAGTTCATGGGCAGGTTTTGTTCTCTGACTGTTCTGTTTCTGGGGCTGTTTTGATGTTTCCTTTTAGGGAAAATGCTTGCTATCATATTACTAGTTGTTCTTTACCTCTGGCGCCTTACACTTTTTTAAATCTCTGCTTGTGGTGAGTTCTTCCTATAGCAGTGGCTTAAATTGTGGCAGGTGAACAATGTCTAACAAAGGATTGTTAGTCTCATAAGCAAGAATGTATTCAAAATGAGAATTTTGCGTGGAATTTAGCAAAAATACTCATAACAGAAATGTATCTAGGCTCAAATGAAATGTGTGAAGAAACTTTAAACAAAAAAAATTCTTGAACTTGTGCAGTAGTTGTTAGTTGCATTTCATTGCTAGCACCAGGGGATGCTTCTGGGATGTATGAACCTGTGATTTCTCCATAGGTGAATTTAGGTGCTGTAACTAGGAAGCAAAGAGAAGGCCATAATCAGGGATGCAGTGCTTCCAGGACCTGGTCACTAAATTATCCAGGCCCTCATAATGAGCCTCTGCTGTGTTAGGCCCAACTCATGCTTCTTCTGATAGTGCTTGCTTCAAGGATTTATAAGCAGGTGGGGTATTACTGGGGCTATACCACACTCCATTAAAGCTGTCACTGTGTACCTGCAATACGGATGCAGAGTCAATTAGAAACCTGATTGGAGCTCCTAACCTCTGTGTTTTTGGCTGAACTGTCTATGGCACAATTGATAACTTAGCTATTATGCTCTCTGCACACATTTGGAAATTTCTTTTTTATTTCACTACAAACGCATAAGGCCCACAGACCTTGCTCCCACAGAATGATGGGTTAGGAGGCTCTTCATGGTGAGTCACTTTTGGTTTGATTGGTTCTGATTTTCACTACAGATGCTTTTAAGGAAGAGAGAGGGCTACATTTTCTCTTTTTTGGAACGCAGGGCTAGAAATGCATTGAGATAACGATGGCTTCTTGTTCGTGGGGATATGGGCTGTTGTATGCCTGAGCTGGAGGTGCAGGAAAGATGCTTCACTCCTATTAATACTGATCGGGCTTCTGGGCACTCTTTCTTGTGTGATGTGATGACAAGAGTACAACTTCATCCTGTTTCCTGTTGGATCTGTCTAGGTTCACTCCCCGTGGGGTGCCAGCTTGGCCATGGCTGACCAACCCTGGGTTCAGCCTACAAGCATCTTGGTGCCCCTCTGCCGGAACAGTCCAGGACCCCCCTGCCATCCCTCTTCCCCTACCAAAACCCAAACTCTGATCTTTTAAATATTAAAACAACACAGAGAGGTAAATCTTCTTAACAACACATGGAGAATTAAACAGGCAACTTCCCTGGGTAATAATGGAAAGTTTTGTAGCTAATTCCCTACACATACTGTGCGGAAAATGAATCCCATAAAATACAAATAACTTCTCCCTGAGCACCTGTAACTTCTTCCTAATATTTAAAATTTATTTACATTTCATTTAAATAAATTTTAAAATTGCAGCACAAGCTCTGCGTGTTTGCATATCTGCGCTGTGTTTGTGTCCTATGAACCACTTTTGTAGAAGGGGGGATTTGTGGAATAAAATGCAAAGGTAAATAATAAATGGTCACATCTTGCAACTTGGAGAGCCTCTCCTGCAGTCTGGCCACTGCTTTGCTTGGGACTCTTAAGGAGGGTCTGACAGCAGTTGAAAATATTTTGTTGTTATCCATTAGGTTGCATATTGCATTTATTTTTTTTCAAAACTAAGGCTGTGTAGTTATGCTGTGTATTTTGTACAATTTAATCTTATATCCGCTACCAGTTAAGTTAAAACTCTTCAAGTGTGGGTACTCAGACCCTGATGGTACTGTGGCCTAAAAGGAAAATCCAGAAAAAAAATAATCCTTTTTTCATCCATTCCTGAGCCAGGGCAGGGGCAGAACCGCAGTGCTCTCCAAGTGCAGTGGGCTTGATCAGTGCTGCTGCTCCCTGTGTGTCAGCTCCAGCAGTGAGACGATTTGTCTGGGGCTGTAAAATGCAGAATTGTTCTTTAGGAAAGGAAGTTTGCACTCCATTGTGTATGGATACAGTAATGCGGACTGTCCAGCAGATATGCTGATCTTTGGGTGGGGTTAGTCATGAAGTCTGTGAAGGCATGCTGCTCTCTCAGCAGCTCACCAAATGGGCCAGGGCCCCCAGAAAACAGGTTGTACCAATTTTTTAGTGATTCAAGATATGAAGGCAGAGAAAATATTGCTGTTTGCTGTAATTGTCTTCTGTAGACTCATTTAAACAAACAAAATATCACTCAGATCTAGCGTAATTCTCAGGCAGTCTTATCGATGTACAGAGAAAGCAGACTGATAAGGGCTACAGGTAACAAGTCTGCTGTACAGCATGTACCCGGTGTCCCACCCAGCCTGGGTGTAATCTATAGAGTACAAGTGCCAAATGGTATTGTAAGTAAATTGCTGAGGTTTGTATTCTCAGGCATACCAGCAGTATTTACATGAATTGATAAAATGGCTCATGGCGTTATAGAATAGGTTTTAATCTTATGCAGGGTAGGTAGGTTTGTACTGTTTTATTTGACCCTTCTTTTATGTTGCTTTCTATGCCCCGGTATAGAACCAACCCAATATAATTCAATTCACTACTACTTTACCCTTCAGTTAGAGCAAACCTACAGTGAGCACACAAAGGCCACTGTGATGGTATCTTCTTTGATCTTCAGCTTGCTCAATCTACTTCCTACTGTGCTGGCTCACAATTTCATTTTAATAGTTAAGTAGTTTGGACATCATTAAAAGAACTGTGTCTGGAGGCAGTGATATGGCACTGATCAGTTTGTCAAGTAATTCCATTAAAAAAAAAAAGAAAAAAGTTCACAGTTCTGTCCTGATATGATGTAGAAAAAATGTCTCATTAAAAACAACTTTTGTAAAATACTTTCACCCATTTCAACTTTAAAAAAAAAAAGAGAATAATTTCTGGAGACTAGCTCTTTCCAGTCTAATACATCATCATCTTTTAATCTCCAATAGATCCTATTTTTTTTCTAGCAATTATTAATAATTTTGTTGCCCTGCTTAATTTTCATAAGTGGGCTCAAATATATTTTTGGAAGCTCTACAGACGAAGGACTGGGCTATGATTCAGGTTAAATGCCCGTTCAACATGAAAGTCGGGTCAAACGCAAGCCTACCAGCCCTGGGCAAGATTAAAACCTATTTCTTCCAAACTGGGTAGAATGAAATATGGTCTGTAACCTTATTTGATGATTGTGTCCACAAAATGAGTCAGGTACCTATCTGTCAGTGGATGTAGAATGCCTCTATATACTTTCCTATCTACCACCTTAATCCACGGAGTTACCTGAGTTTCCTCCTATAGACACTGCCAAGGGGCTGGCGTGCTCATACCAGGGCGTTAGGTCAGAGGTCTCATTGACATTCTCAACCTAGTACTCATTTATATTTGATTCACCTGATTTTTTTCAAGTAATTTTCCTTTATTGATAGTTATCTAAGTGGCAACCAAGTACTAATGTGCTACTGAATGGCTGTTTTTCTCCAAGCCTGGCATTTGGAGAAGTTAACCTGGAGGTAGTGACCATTTCTGACATTTCTGTTTTGCATGATTTGAGGCAGATCTTACCCTCTCCTTCTCAAATCTTAAGGAAACGTGTACCTATTGCGTGCTCTGGGGTGAGGTTTTCTCTTGTCTTTTACTGCCAAAACTGTTCTGCTTTACCTAATGAGGCACTCGCTGAGCAGGAGGTGGGCTGCAGCTTGGTGGCTGATGTCTTCTGTAAGATCTAGAAGACAGAGTAATTTTGCTGTCTGCCTTTTTGCTGCTAACGCATCTTCAGTGTATTAGGTAGGTAAATTGAGTGAGTAATTTTGACTAAGTATGCCATTGTACAGTGAGATAGCAAAAAAATTTGGTCCCAAAATCTAGATTATTATTCCTGGAGGATAATCAGGAGGAGTTGAGGAGTTGCTGGAGTACAGAGGCAAGGGCAGGATGAAACATTGGCTGACATGATGATGTGCAGCTGTCTGTGATCTCTGCAGACTAAAGAGAAAACCAGAGGGGGACACAAACTTGTCCCAGACCAATTTGCCTTAAGGTGTGTCACCCTGTTTTAAGTCTCTGCATTCACAACAGATTTTAGACTGTTATATGAAGTGATGGTTATAGAGACAAAGGTGTTTCACTCTGCTATTATTAGAGTAGAAAATATGTGGGCCCTTGTAAGTTTTCAGAGTGGTATTTCTAATTGGTCTGAGTTTACCCTGCTGTGTGGAGGCAGAACTTTTACCTGTATTAGTTGTTATCATTCACTGTTTCACCTGATAACCCACCTATAGCCAGGCTGGAGAAATTCATGTGTTTGGTCTGTAAATCCATCTTGTCTGGGGGCAAACTGCTACCAATGCCACCTGCTCTTGCAAAGGACTGCTGTTTCTTGGGAGAATCTGCAGATATAATACTGTTTCTTGAAGGTGATTTGGGATTTCAGTTACTTTACATATGCTCAAAAATGTTTCTGCATGCAAATCTGGTGGATAGAAGTGTGTGAATACTGAGGTTCAATTAAGATGGCATTAAAAACGTTGCTAGTTTTAATCTCTCTGTCCACATTCTCTGATGTAGCTGTTTTGTTTGTCAGATGGAAAATAATAGATCTGAAAGTTGAAGTTTAAACAGAGTTGAAACAATTTATGCCCAGCAAAGGCCATAAAGAAGAGCTACTAGATGGAGAAAGATGAAACGATTCTATCAAAAGTGCTTGTCTGCAGTTTTATTTTTGCTTTGTTATATTCCTTTCTAAAGACTATACATTAGGTTATGGTAACTATTAATACATATGTAAATTCATGATTTCTGATCCATTTGTCTAAGCAGGTATAATTTACCTGTAAGGATTGGATATGAAATAATTTTCAAAGTATAAATGAATGTAGATCTTCGGTTTCCCACCCTGAGAAAAAAATAGCGAGACAAACCCACAGAGAATACCTCAAGCCCTGGTATCTCTTAAAATAACAGATGAAAAAAGAAATTTGAAAGCAAAACGAAGAGATAAAGAAGCATCAGCCGCTCAAACCCCCTAGGTATTATACCTTCCAGTGTGCACCATCTGACTGACACACTTCTCCATATGCTGAGGAGGAGAAAGAACTATTCCCAGCTAACCCACAATTATGCCTTCATTATTTCTTTTTAATCTCCTCAGAGTTCCCATAGGGCCTCATATTTGGTTAGATGAATGTCCCTGCAACAGACCAACTTAGAAAGCTCTGCAAGTCTAGAAGAAAACTTTCATGTTATGTTTAGTGCAAATTTGGTCCTGAGCTATTTTTATCTTCTCACTCTCCTTTTTGTTCCATCATTAAACGAATTATTTTCAGGACTGCCTTCAATCTCTTACGGAGTTGAAAGATTTGTTAGTAGGGAATAAGGATGATAGATATTTTAGTAATAATTTTTCCCTGTTGTGTTTTTAGAGGTATTTCTTTTTAGATGTTTATTTTTCTGTAAATTAGGTGATTTTTAGGTGTAAAGAAGGATTAGGACCACTTAGGTAATTCTATAAGCAAAATCTCTAGATTTCACTGGGAGTAATAGTGGGGCCTATCAGTCATGTCAAATGTACTTTATATATTTCATACTCTGTTCCATGCAGTTCCAGCTGAGATAAAATGATATAAACCGAGATAAGTATTTTTGCCTACCTATTTTGGGTGTAAAGTTATTTTGCTTGGGGGCCCAAAGTATGAGCAGTATAGTATTAATATGGTGAAATTGCTACAATTATGTTGTACTCCTACATTACCTTTGATGTGATATTTTGCAAATTGTTCTGTGCAGAATTATTTTGCTATGGTTACATTGTAAATGTCATTTTGTGACGAGATACTTCAAGATGTATATAATGACTTATAATAAAGTTTATGGAAGAATCATAAATAAGAGATTAAAATCTTATATATTCTAATGTTTTTTTGCATAATTTTTCTGTACCACCTGTCCTAGCTGCCTGTATTTGAGCATTATCTTTCTTTTGTGCTTTAGAGTTTTTCTTAGTGAATTTATTGCTAAAAGAAGGTGAGAGAAGGACAGGGCTGGGTCTCATGTCACTGCACAGTGTCTGCTGTGTTTCATGATGGTGTTTTCAAGAGTTAAGCTGATTGGTAAAATACTCGAATCTTCCATGGACTCGAGCAGATATCTTTTCTTTAAGACCATCAGCCTCTGTCTCTGGTTCTCAGCTTCTGTCAAGTTTGTAGCAAAACCCACTTGCAATAGTAGGTTTTCTGTTGTGGCTGCCAAGTCAGTCAATTAATAACTCTTACCCTTCGATTTTTGTTAGCTTCAGGTAATATCTTTGTCTCTATCTGCCCCTACTAAATTTAAATGAAGTGATTGCTTAACGTATGAATCTTTGGAGGTTCTTAGCAGGTCCAAGAGAGTTATCTTCTTATTCCCTGTTGTTTTTAATGTCAAAGTGGAAAAGTGGGGAATGGATCCCCAAAGGACAGTGTGAATCAAGAAATTCAAAAGCCAAAATCCACTGAAATACATGCAGTATTGACTGGAATAAATGTGTGTGATGAAGAAAAGAGCAGCAGTTACAGTATACTGAAAAGACCACATTTCTGCATTTCCAGAAATTTAAAGAAGAAATAAAAACCACATTTGTGGTCATACTGCTAACTGGAAGCAGGAAAGCATTGCCACTCTGGAGCAGGGTCAGACACAACCTTTTACTGTGGGTTGCGGATGAAGGCTGCAGAAATACACTTAATGGACTGAGAAAGAGGGTGTTGAAAATAGATCCATGAATGATAATTTGAAAAATAAGTTGCCAGTCCCAATAACATTCCTAAACCCACATCTTAGAAAGCATTTATGCTATTTTTGGAACATTATGAAGTCCATCAGAAAGCGCAATCAGCTTTGAATGCAATAAAATAAAAATCAGGTTTGCAATTATGGTCTGGTTAAAATCTCCAAAAAGGTGGGGGAGGAGGAACTCTTTCTGAGACAGAATTTGTAATGGCTTTTGTAATGGAAGTAGTCAGTAGCTATTGGTAATGTTCATATTTCATTGAGAGTAATTGTCTTAGAGAAGGTGTTTTACTGGATTGTCCCTTAGTAAAAAAAAATTATTTAATCTTTTTTTCTTTAATTGGGTTAAAGCTGTAATTTAAAGTGTTTAAAGGACATCTTGTTCAGTTAGATACATGCTGAAAAAATTAAAGACAAGTCAATAAAACCAAGATGCGTTTATTAGACCATAAAGCTATTTCAAACATGACATGGTATGCTGCTAATGAAGAAGAAATCGAGCTCGGTGGGATGCAAGAAACTCACCTTTCCCAATCCTCCCACCCCAGGTTGTTGAGTCTTGAAGCACAGTCATGGGGAGGGCCTTGCATAGATTTTTGTTTTGTTTTTTTTTGTTTTTCCCTAGTGCTTGGGAGACCACGTAGGTCTGTTTGCAGGTTGGATCTAGGTGCAGACCTTATGCAATATTTTCTTTTTATGTCATATACTTGCCAGGTGGGGCTTGCTATAGCACAAGAGGTTTGTGGTACGCTGTTCTCTAAAGAAAATGGATGTGAGGAGAAGGCAGCTCCATCCCTGGGAAATTTGCTGCCCAGGACATCTTTGCACCTCCTTCTCTTTGTGACCTCCCACTGCTTGCCCAGGCTGATGTGCTGTTGAAGTGCTGGTGTAGGCTCTGCAGGCTGACGTAGTCATGAGTACAATTGGTTTGAAAGGAGAATGGAAAAAAAAAAAAAAGAGAATTAGTCAGGTTAAAGATTTGGGCTGGAAGGAAGGGTCTTGTTTTATGTTTGTAAACTCTTATTAGAAGGCCATTTGAAATGTGTGTCAAGGATACCCAAGAGATCTGGCTTGCTGCTATCTCCAGTCTCCTTTTGAAGATGGGAATCTGAATACTAATATTGCCATTGTTCCTGTGATCATGCTAGAAATGACCATCACTGGTGGATATTGCTAAGTGATAGCAGCCTTTGGAAAACAAACCATGGATAAATAGCATGCCCTGTGTGTTTTTAGTGTGTATGAATTTTCTGCGCCCTTCCCCCACTTTTCTTTTTGTTGTTGTTAATCCAGCGATAACTTCTCCTGCAAGTTCATTCCTACCCCTAGGCTCAGTCTCTTAAGGACATACTGTGAACTGATGCTTAATTAACCACCTGCCTCCCCAATAAGAGCTCACTCTGATATGATCCTGAAGGGGCTCTTGATGTAAGAAAACCCAGATTTGTTATTACAGTCACTCATTTTATATTGCTTTAGTGCGTTTCATGTCATAGCAGGCAGGAAGTGGGGAATGGTATCTCAGTAACATGTTTTGTGTACCCATTTTCTTAAGACATATGTGTTGGAGATGAAAATTAAGGTCTTTGAAGGAATTAACTGAGAAAAGCCATGTGAGTAAAATTGAATCACCTCACTTTTAAAGTATCTTTTAATTCTTATTTTATTTTTTTGCTTTGTCATGAAGCAAAATTAGTTTAAGATTTAAAAGTCAAGGGATCAACCAATAAGCCATGATCTGTGGACTTTATACCCAGACTCTTAGCTACTGTTGTAACTCTAGCAATCCTCAGTTTGTTTAAAGCTGAAGTGCTTTGAATTAAACAGCTACAGCAAAATTAAGTTTTCAGACCTGGTGATGGAACAGATTTAATGAAAATTCTATTTAAAGTTGTGCTGTGAGGGCGATATTATGTGCTTGTACTGAGTGCCAAGTTGTGTGCCTGTGTATTAGGCGGAATATATAATCTTGCGTGGTTGAATTTTCGGGCATGGATATCACTCAGCAGAAGGAAATGAACACATACGAATAATGTTCAAAGATAATTATGCTAGTTTTTCAGCCTAAATACCTTGGAATCTACAAAGACAGTTCATAGACAAAGGGGACACTAGTAAAATTCACTGCAATAGATTTCTCCATTCATAATGACAGGAACATCTCTCTCAATATTACTTAGCTAATGAAGGAATAGATCTGCTGTGAAGTTCCTAGGAGGCTCATTTTCTTGAGTACAGTAGTAAAAGTTAGCTGATGAATGACCTAAACTGCTTAATGTTTCTACTTATAACTTCTGAGCAGCAAGGCGTATCTAGGAGAGTACTGAAGGAGTTATCCTCAGGAGGCCCCAGTGTCCTTGTAGGTTGTCAGAGTCAATGAGCCAGGTTTATTTCAAATGGCTCCTTAAATGAACATTTATTTTGTGCCAGTAACACGTTTTTGATTAACAGCTCCTTTTGACTAATTTGCTTCCCAAAACAGCCCAATAAAGGACTCGTTTAAAACATAATTAAAAGCATGTTATTGCTAGTAGTTAATACTGATTAAAACAGGCATTAAGACAATTATCGTTGAAGGAAAGTAAGCACCCCGTAGTTAGTATAGAATCCATTCTTACAGTTTTTATGCATTGCATACAGAAATGGGCTGCCTGCCAAATTTGCGGAACTTCTTATTCAGCACTTAATTGTATCAAAATTTGATTCCAATTAATTTTTTAATGGACAAGCAATCTGACAATATTTGTTAGATATTATTTTTTGTTTCCTTAGGATACTCTCATTTTCAACAAGTTAAAGTTAACATCATCTCCTGCCTGGTTACCAAATCGACTAATAAGAATGAAGTTTCTATCTTCTTGTGCTTCTTACTAATACTTTAAAGAATGTAGTTTAAAGAGTGGGGTTTCTTCACTGGGCTACAATTTTGGATCTTTATTTTGTGCCTCTGCAACTTCAGAATGAGCAGTTCAGTAGCAGCATTTAAAAAAAAAAAAAAGAAAAAACATGAGCAAAATTCTGACAGGGGTGGCAGTTATTTTAGGTGCTGAAACAGAAACCAGCCTGAAAATTGTAAGCACTTAATGTCTATTTTTGGTAGTTGAATAGACAGGAACTTCACTTAGAATATATCCTGAATTCTAGAGAAAATATGCATTGGGATATAGAGATTAGGACACTAATTATGAGCCAGTAGCTTTTTGAAAATTGCTGTACAGAAAGTAAATATAAAAATGTTTGTCACCACTTCTAATCCTTACCTGAAAGTTCAATTTGTCATTTAACATGTGCATTTCTGTCTTGATTATCTTGATCCCATAATTTCTCAGCTACAGTCTACATTATACCATTGCAATTCATAGCAAAGAATATGTCCCTTCTAATCCATTTTAATTTAATAAATTGTTAAGAATGCATGAAAATTTCTGAGGTTATTTTTAGCAGTTACATCTTCTTCAGTTTGAGATTTTGTGAAAGAACTTTCCTTCATTGTTGATTTCAGCTATTTCTCCTTCACATCAATCTAGTAATAGATTGATGTCTGTCAATCTATGATTTCTGTCGTATTGGACAATGACAAATGATTACCCAATCTCTTAAAAATGGACTAAAGGAAATATTGTTCTAATTTTCAAATGTGCATTCTGTTATATTCATTTTTATTAAAATAATGAATAAAATAAGTATACTAAATATTATTTAGCACAGAGCTTTACACCTATGGCTGTACATAGCAGGAGTGTGCTCTCAGCCTCCGCGTTACACTAGGATTATGAGGGCGAGCTGTTGGGGATCTGAAATGTTCTCCGGCGCCAAGCTTCAATTTCTAGTTAAAAGCTGTCTGTTGCAGTGGGAGCAGAGTGGGATGGATGTGTCACTGGAACTTTGAAGTCCGATGGACTTGAAAGGCAAGTGCATTGTCTACTGCTGTTGGTGTCTGTAGAAATGAGTCTCTGAAAGCAGCTTTCCTACCTGAAGGGGCTGCCGTGGGTCCAGCATCTCCTGGATTCAAGATTTTCACAGTAACCTCAGCTAAAAAAGGAACAAGTTTCCCAAGTTTGACAAGTATAGAGGATGTAATGTGGCTAATTAGCTTAATCCCATGGCTGATACAGCTGATGGCTATGGGGGAAAGTAACTGGAGACAGTGTGGAGCTGCTTTTCCCCAACCTGAGATATCTCTAGGAGGAGGAAGGCATGAAGATTTTCAGCTTGTGGGTTGATGCAAAAAGCAATCCACTTGTGATTGCTAGGTCTGGAATTGTTCTTTTTCTCTGTGCCTGCCACACTGTGGTGCCCCACTGCTCAAACACCGCTTTCCTAAGTGCGTGGGGATCCGCCCTGCACAGGCTGTGTCCCCCATCCACCTGGGAAACCTGCCCTGCATCAAGGAGCCAAAGCCACCAGCTTCTGCTCTGCGCAAAACAGTGCCAGCAAAGATGGCTTTTGTATTCCTCCTTGGTGCACTGTTTATTTACTGTTTCATTGCTTAGGTTGCTGTGCATATGTTGCGAGAACAGTTGTTCACAGTACGTACATTAAATAGAGCTTCTGATAATATTGGCTATAATCGATATCAATAACAGCCATTACATGCTATAACATACTATGCCCACAGTGGGCACACTAATAGTTTCTGGAAACACTGAGCAAACAGTTTGAGTTCTATGTCTACTGACAGCAGGCTTCCTGGCGTGAAATGCAGGCTTTGCAAGCACCCCTGCTCTGGAAAATATGAACTTGCCATTACTGCTAGACCACATCTAGAAGTAATTGCTTGTGGCAAGGTGACCGGTACCTTACTTGGTTAGTGGTCCCAAAGCTTCTGAGATGTAACGCTGGGAGTCTGACCCTAATGTGTAATGCCCTCAGTTTATAAGTGTGGGAACCTCTCCCTTAAATGAATCCAAGTATAGCTGAAACCATCTCTGAAAGTACTTGATCCTTTTTCCACTGCAGAACCTTGCTGACCTCCTTGGGTGGGGGTTAGGTCTGTGATCTGGGTGGAAAGACAACACTTTGTCTACTGAAGAGGAAAAATGAAAATTATGGCATTGTATATAATTAAAATATCATTTTTTTCCCCAGTTATTCTTCTGAAAATATCAGATACGTATGCAAACGTCTCAGGGGAACTAACATCTTTCTCAGTTTATTTGTTTTAATTAAACTGTTAGTTAATTCTTGATTCTTGGGTGTAAAGAGAGGGAGAGAAATCATCTGAAATTATTCAGTTACTATAGTTTAATGGATTTTTAACAATTACAGAATGAAAAGCAACAAAAATAAATAATACAGTTGTTAAAGCTAATAATGTAACAAAGGTAAAAAGACATCCCTGTAGGCTAGAAGAAGTATTAAAAAAACCCAAACAACTCTACAATCAAAGACTAGTCAGCTTTCTTGTTGTTTTCCCCCTAGATGCTCTGGTTATTAATAAGATGTTTGCAAGAACATCTAAGGAGTGTGGGGCAGTAAGGGAGGAAAAAAAAAAAACACAACAAAATAAGACTTTGAAAATATAGCAAATAGGTGATGGAAGTTGGGCTTAGTCATAGACTAGAGGCAGAATCTGGCGTTTTAATAGTGATTTGGAAACATGAGGTTGTTAAAGTCCATGTGAATGCCTGTGGTGACAGAAGGAGAAGAGGGGAGGAAGGAAGAGGGGCTGGTGCACTCAAAGCAGTCACTTCTGATGGAACTTTGCAGCAGCAACCTGAAATGTAAAGAGAGATTTTCAAGTGCAGAGGAAATAATATTCCTGGTACAGAGTTATGAAATGTTGACAGCCTGGAGAGTTGTACCTGTTCCACAAAACTGTAACTTAGATGAGATTTATAGGAATACTTTGCAAGATTTAAGAATAGCCTGGTTAGAAATAAGGGATGAAGCTCAATACCTGTATTGTGTGAGCTTAAATTGTCCGTATTAAAAAAGAATGGTAACAACAACAAAGAAGAGGTGTGAGAAGGGGGTCCTAAGGCTTTCAGAAGGAGACGTGGGCATACACTCCCAAAAGGAAAAGATAAAACCCGAAGATGACCTGCTTCTGAAGGTCTTGCTTCTGGCTGATAACCAAGAACAAATGCTTTGAGATTTTGGGGAAGGCTGGTTCTGGTGGACTGTAGAGATGAAGTGGTTTCCATAGCTTTTAGAGACAAATACTAATCTCCCACCAGCACAGGGTGCTAGAGACCTGCAGAGCTCCCTGTCTCCCTGTGCCATTGTAGTGGGATGAAGGGGACAATTCTGAGAGGAAAGGAAATAAGAAAGGAAACAGAAAAGCCTATTGAGTGTTACTTATTTTTCCAGTGAAAACCTACACCTGTAGAATGAAACAGTGGAGGCTGGAGGGGAAAACAGTGTGGAGACACTTTTTGACAGCTGTTTGACCTGCGAATGCTGCGGAGCTGTCAGTGAAGCAGTGTGGTGGAGGTGACTACGGCCCTGGGTGCAGGTGGGATTGCTCCTCTCCTGGGGGCTGCCCGCCTGGAGGCGCAGGTGGGCAGGTCTGCCAAGGGTGGTGGGACACGTGTGCAAATGTTGAACCCTGCCATTGACACAGTAAGGCTCCCATATAGCAGCAAGGAGCAGAAAGCACCAGTCAGGTTCCAAAACAGGCTGTGAAGATGCTTTTCTTGTAGGCAAAATCTTCAGCAAGTGACCGAAGCAGATAAATTAAAGCCCGCAAGCAAGGATCCATGTGCAAGGACATGGGCAGAAAGTTGTGCAGAAAGCTTCCTACTTCAGCCCTGCCTTCCCTAGTCACTTTGAGCTTTTGGTATTTGAAAGTTAAATTTCTAATTTTATTCAAACAAAGCCTGGCTTTCTTGCGTTTTAAAGCTTTTTGGTCTTTAGGGATCACACTGTAGGTGATGGTTTCAGCAGATCCACTTCAAAGCTTTGGCAGATTCAGTGTCCTATCGTAGCATATACTAATTAGTGAAGCTGTGGGCCAAATTCCTGTGGGATATAACCCAACAGATACAATAGTATTATGCTGGAATTAATCCTCTAAACCAAAACTGTAAACCTGTGCACACTGAAGTCCATGGCAAATTTCCAGTCAATTCCAGTAAACATGGAGATTGGGACTTAATGAAGAGATTGGAAAATCCTGTGAATGCTCTAGGATTGCAAATAACAAGACCTAGGGCTCTTTTATTCCAGAAGGAGAAAAAATGTTTGCTTAAGGAACGTATAGTGTATTGAAATAACAATGTGAAACCACAATATTGATGGTAACCCATTTTCATGTTTGCTCAACATAAAAAGAAAACAGGGATGTATAATGTGTATATCTAAATTTGCAGAGAGGGTATTTCTCATTTATACCTAGAAGGGGAAATAAAAGGTATATATTTGTGAGATTAAACAAAAAACTGAGTCAGTAAAAATAGAAAACTAGAAAAACTTTATTCCCAATTTTAATGTGTAGTATTGTTGCTGATGTCAGATATATTTAGCATTTGACAGTCGATTATAAATGAAAATGAAGTGTACCCTTCTTAATCAGAAATGGTAAGCTCTAAAGGTATGTGTTTTGATACATTTTTTGCTTCCAAACCCACTCAGAAAGCCATTGCATATCAAAATGTTTGAGATGTCTTCCTTGCTGTGGCAAGCCTTCTCCTCAGTTCTGTAAAGGCTAATAAGGCTATGGTTTTGTTGATACATTTAGAAAGAGTGTATTTGGAAGGAAAAATTGGATGCTGAGCTTTTGTTGTGATAGCTCTAAGACTCTGTATTTTGGCTTAGAGTTCTAAGACTCCATTTGAAGAAGGAAAAAAGGAGAGAAACCAGCAGAAATGATTCAGGTGTCAAACAAAAATCTCTTCCAAGAATAAGATTTATTTCACTCTGTAACCCCTTGCCAGAAGTTTGTGTTTTTGGGAAATGAAAATTTCTGTCTTGGTGGTATTAGTAAAGCAAAACCAGCTGAGCACATTCAAACAATGGACAGAGTATGTCTCTGCTAATTTTGAATTTTCTGGCTTTTGTCACTGTATGTCACAACCATAATTATTATTTAAACATAGAGGTGAACTGCAAAACAGAAACGAAACTTTAGCTGAGAAATGCTGTATGAAATAAAAGTTCCTGCTAAGTCGTGCAAATCTTCAGCATGGCCGCACATTTTAATGTAACCTTGTTTGATATTTCATCTGCCATCTGAAATTAGCCTGGTGTAATGAGAAGATCCCAATGAAATATTTATGTGCCAGTGAAAAATAAGTTTGTAAGGGGGTTGCTGTGGAATTTGGGCATTTAATCAGATTGCATGGTAAGCAGAGATTTACTCTCTCGGCAGAGACCCTGACAGCCTGGTCCTTACCTGAGACCTCTTGAGAGCCAGGCCCAGTGCTGGGGGTGTCAGGCTTGCCTTCCTCCTTCTAGTTGGCAGATCGTTTCTTCCAGTTAATGTGCAACATCACGATGCAACTGTATTTGGGGGTTTGTGCTTGCCTGGTATGGAAAAGTTCACCTTTTAGCAAAATTTCTTTTTGAGTCTTTTTTCTTTTTTTTTCTTGTTTTAACACTCAAGAATAGCCCACCTGTAGCAGCATAACAAAAATCTTTGTAAATATGCTCCCTGTCTTGAAATAGGTAATTTGGAAATAACACAGCTTCACAGCTATCTGTCTTCACTTCCAGTGCAGGCAGGTTTAGCATTAGAACTGCTGATAGTCTGCAATGCTTGCTATATTGATAAGAGTTTTTTTTTTAAACTGCTACAGGTTTGTTAGAAATGATGCTTATGTTGTAAGGTTCCTATATTTTAGCGAATGTGTCCTAGGGAAGGATGAAGAAATCTTGCAGGTAGGCACTCATTTCAGTACTGGGAAACACTACTTGCATTTATTGACGTCACTGTGAAAAACACATCTGACAGCTTAAAAAATAAATGTGCGGTTGGACTTGTTTAAAAAAGTAAATCAATAAAATCTTGGATTTTATTTTTTAATGTACATGTACATATGCAGGGAAAAATCAGTGAATCTGTGCTCACTGTTCCAGTGCTCTTTCACTATCTCTAGCAGTCCAGCTTCATCTGTTTTATTCTTTAATTTTGGGGCTATTAGTTTGGCTGTTTGGAGGGCCTGCTGATAGTTTCTGAATGACTTTAGCTATAAGTAGCAAGGGATGGGAAACTTGAAGGAGGGAATCAGGTCCCATCTCAAACTACCTCTCATCTATACAGTTAATCAAAAAAGATAAAGAGGCTTTTAAATGCAGGTTTATTCAACATAACATTGCAAAAAGAGACCCTTTTCTGCAGCAGCTTCTGTGCTGGTTGCTAAATCAGAAGAGAACTGAAAGCAAAACCTTGCCTAAACATTTGAGAGTTGTGCTGAAGTGAGTGGATTGAGTGGAAATGGTGGGTTACTCTTGCATGCAAACAGTGGACAGAGTGGATTTCAACATGGATGAGACATAGGACCTGCTTCAGTAATCATCAAAATAATTATATGAAGTACCTTCCTCACCTGGAGGGAGGTCTGACCTTTGTGTAGTTTTGTAAAAGCTATTCATTATTTTATTTCTCCCCATGAGAAGCAGTTTCTATGTCCATCCTTAGAAATACCGTTATGTACTATTTGGTAGATCTGTTCAAGTAAGCTGTAAAATGTTAAAGAGAATCCTGAATAATTAAAAAAAATGCTATTGGTAACAGTAGGCAATATGATATTAAGTCACTGCTGTTCATACGCTCTGGTCTCTATTGCGTTCTTTTTTTTTCTCCTCTGGAACAAACTAAACAGGCTTTGGCAAAACAGGATCTTATAACATCAAACTGTACTAAAGGCAGATTTCCACAAAGTGCTTGCACAGCACAGAAAGTTTAAGTGTTGGCACCAAGACAGGTTTGTGTGGTACAGAAGAATTCTTATATTTGAATGTTTCTATCTTACAAGCCTTTATATGTCAAACTTTAAGTGGAATTGACTGTTTATCCCAGTTGATTTTGACTAGTGACGCCTTCCAGGTTGGAGGGCGCTCACTTCACTCTGTTTCCCATCAGCACTCCTTGACTACCGGCATGTGGTGCCAATTTGTTCCTTCTGTACAGAGAAGAAAAGAAGTTTGGATTTAATTTTAAGCCTTGACACAAGGTTTAATTTGCTAAAAAGGGGAGCTGTGCCATTGTAAATCTTGGAGGAGACACCAAGGTTGCAAAAATTGTCAGCCCAATCTGTTTTAAGCACCATTTCAGTCGTTCCATTAAAGGAACAATATTCCTTTTCGCAGCTTGTTCAGCTGTATGAAAGCACACCGGTTAACATGTAGTTGGCTATTTATTGTACCTTTTCTTGCTTTCTGATCAGGTTTTTGTGATAAGAGGAAATTTATCTGCCGAAAATGATTTATCAATACATTAAGGGGAGAAAAAAAAAGATTTGGTTTCAGGTGACTAAACGTCAAAGCACAGTAGTTTATGCGTTTACCATAAGGAGTCACAAAGCGAATAAAGGGTGTTCCCACTGAAATCTCCCCAGACTTACAGAAATAAGTGCATTGCAGCTCTATTATTATTGTTTCAGAAGAAAACTGTGGTAGAGAATATTGCATGTAGGAAGCCAATATTTTTTTTTATTCCTGGTGTCAGACCACACTTAGCTTTAAAGACCAGCTGGCCCTATGGGCAGATTCTAGTCTCTGCCAGGATGAAGTACGTAGTCCTCTTTCCTCACCCCTTCACGCTGTGGAAGAGGAGAGAGTTTAGCATGAAACCCCATGTCTCTGATGAGGTTTTGGTCATTCATTTCAACAGGGTCAGGGCTTTAGCCTCCATCCCAATTCTTTGTCAGTGCTTTCTGATCCGTGATGATATTATCAGGAAAGTCAGTATGACATGATGGGATTTGGTAAATATTTACTTAAACTAGTCTGGTTTTAAAATGAAAATAACCTCATAGTTGGTTAAAACTCAGAAATTTAAAAGTATAGCAGGAAAGTTATAATACATTAGTGTATCCTAAGGCTTTACAGTACCTTGTTTTAGTCCTGTTTTATTTATTTATTTATTAAGAAATGGATGTCTGACCCAACAGTTCATTTATGATCATCTGTCACGTAAGTCCTTTTTATTTCTTGGATTAAGTGCTGCAGAAATAATAAATCATAGCTGCTCTTTTGGCACTGTTCCAGCTCATGCTGTCAATCTGGGCAGTGTGCATGTGTAATGTTTTAAAGTTAAATTCTGCAAAACAGCAACTTTTTGTTAACTTTCTGCTATGACTGCCTGGATTAGGTTTTAGGATAGTTTCCCTTTTCCCACATACCATGGGTGACTAATACAGTGATTCTAATATCTTAAAGTTGTTTTAATTAAAATGTAAATACGTGTTTTATTCTAAAATATAAGAGTTATGCTTTCTTGCTCCTTCTGCTTATTGTGAAGAAAGCTTTAACCCCTTTTGGAGGGAGGGAAAAAAAAAAAGGACAAACCCTGAAACCTCTTTTGATGTCTTACACTTATTGCTGTTTCTAAGCTACATATCTTGTGTTATTAACATGTGTTTTCTTTTTATTTCCTCTGATATGGTTGACTGAGTGGATAGATATATTTACCCTGAAATGTTTTTCAGTATTAATCAAATTGAACTGTGATGTAGTATTACAGAGAAAACAGGGGAAATCAGAGATGTGCCACAAACTGGACCATTCATCAAAAACACTGCTTTCCTTTGGGTGTTCACAACTGGAACGAAACAGGACCTGGTTCTAAATTTCCAGTGAGTTTGCTGAACACACAAACTGCTAAGGCTTTGCCAAAACAGAAGGGAATGCGGGTCCTGTTTTGTTGTTGCCTAAGGACCAGGGTGCAACTGGGGGGCAGACAGAGGTGGGAGCTGTCGATGTTTCCCCACGTGAGCTTGGGAGCACATGGGGCAGCAACAAGCAGCTCCAGTCCATGTGGTTCAAATACTGGCCCTTATACCCCGAAGCACTAGCATTTTGATTCTTTCCAGATTTACGACCATGCTCGATGTTGTTCATCATGTGCCCATTCTGGATTAGAGGATTTATGGAGTGGAGGTGTTGGTTGTTGTACAGAAAGTTGTTTAGCCTGTTTATCTGTGTGCAGCTCCTTACTTATCAGCTCTGTCTCTCAGATATTTTTCTCTCTGTGTTTATAACAGGACAGTTGTTCCCCCTGAAGGTGAAGGAAAAATGGGCTCCCACTGCCTCTGTGGTTACTGTTTGTGCTTCACTGTAGCTTTGTAGTGGAAATACCCATTTAACCATTCTGCTGGGCTCAGTCAAAAATGCTCGTTTCTGAGTTGCTACATGTCACTAATGTCTGACGCACATTTGATGGAGTTGTGGGCATGATGTTTTAATCACCCATAACAAAGACCAGTTATAAACAATGTGCCACTTCTAAAAATTTAACCTGAACTTATGCAGTTCTACTCCAGTTAAAGAAGATAGATACCGCAAAAGAGTTTGCTTAGCCCATGATTCACGATTGCCATTTCCAGAGCGCAGTTATTTACTGTGATATACTTCAGTTATGCTAGTGAGTAGGATGGTCTTTATTGTGAATGTTTTGTATGTGGTGACAACGACGTTGATTTTAATGTGGGGAGTTGGTGAGCAGTGGCCTGGTTTGTGTGTCCATCTGATGTGGAGACCAGACTCAAATTCAAGAGCACCATGCTGGCTCCTGGTGAGAAAAGCCCAACCTCCCTGCTCCAGCCCTCTGACCACACCAGGCACGGGGATTTGAGTAAGTGCCTAAAGCTGGCTGGAGGCCGGGGGGTTCTCACCTCCCACCAGCCTGCCAACAGCAGGAGATGCCATCAGAGGGATGCCATCACATTTCTCCTAGAGGGAGGCTGCTCCAAGCTGTTGTCTCCTCATCCTAATTGCCCTAATTATTTCCATTTAGGGCAAGGCAACCACTCTGTTTGGGAGTAGCAGGAGATGCAAGGTCTTGTGATGAAGCATGACATTGTTTACCTGCAACAAACACAAACAGAGTGAGAAATCTTCTCCCTCGTGACTGCTGGGAACATTTTGGGCATCCTGTGCTGGTCCCCGCAGACAAATTGCATTTGTAGGCACGCAGTGCTTGTGCAATTAATCAAGCATGTTCTGAAGCCAGCGTAATTTGGAAAGATGACCATTTATAGAAGATTTGTTGTTCACTGACCGCAGTTACAATTATCTGGGAGAACAGATAGGTCAGATTTATTTAATTTGCTTTTTTTGGTAAAAGCAGTATATTTTGTTAAAATTGGCTAGCAAAAAGATTTGTTTCCATGTGGGTGTGTATTTCAACACTGCAGAAAAATGGTTATTTCATAAGCTTGAACATCGATCTTTGGATTTGCACAAATTTTAAATTATATTCCTAAGAGTTTATAACGGGAGCCAAGAGTTATTTTCTGGTTATTAATCTTTTTCCCCTATCCAAAAACATCCCTGAACTTTGTTTAGCTGTACAGTCTCTTCAGACTGTTGATTGTACTGTACTGGGGCTGAGAATGTTTCAGTTTATGTAACCAGTCTCTCTGTTTAAATTTCAATGACAGATCTTTTCATTTTGTTTACAGCCAAATAACAATGCAAACATGTCATGATACAGCCGTAGACATGGTGTGCGGTCATTGAAAAGGGCATTCACCAAATTGATTCCTTGGTCTTATCCTCTTAAAACTTATTAAAAGCATTTCATTGTTATGTGCGGCTATTAGTGAGCAAAAATAAGCTTTCCTTATTTACATAAGGATGATAGCTAGTCACTATGTCTTCTCAGTTATTAGTTGTTTGGTTAATCAGAAAGCTGTGTTATTACAGCGTTTTCGTAGATTGCAGTTAAGCAGAAAAACCACACATGGCATAATGGTGAAATGTTTCACTGCAAACCCAAATACTTAAGTAAAATCATATCTTTAATCTGTTTACAGCATTGCAATATTTAAATAGTTTGCATGGACTTGATTATAAACTTTTACGTAGACATATTCATGTTGTAGTATTTTGTAATACAAACGTCAATGTGAGGCAGCTTTCTGGGCATAATTAATGCTAAATGACAATTTGAAAGTGAATTCATCTAGGCACTTCTGAGCTTTCCATCTGGTCCTTATCATGCAAAGATGTCTAGTCAGCAGCGTTTGAGTTGTTTTCAAAATTCTTCCCCAACCTCTTTATGCACAGAAGACTTGCTATTTATCCTTGATGAGGTTTCCTAGCCTTCCTAGCAACTTCTTTTTGACCTCCTAGGAAAGTATCGCAAACTTTATTATTTTTTTTTCCTAATATTTTAACACAAATTGTTGAGATTATCAGAATACGATCTTTTCTATTTAAGTTGGAGCTTAAGCTCTATCTTCGGCTGCTGTTTTAAAGTCACATCCTAAAATTCTGTCCATAAATGTATTGGCCTCCATCCTGATATCAGTTGAGTAGCTTCCTTCCACTGCCCTGCTTATGGTGTAGACCACTGAGCAGCTGTGCAGGAATGATGTTTCTCTCATGCTTAACAACTTCTTCCTGGTTTCCAGTCTAAATCCACTGACAGCAGTTTTATTCCCATTTATGTCTGTGCTAAAATTACCTTCCTCTTTTAACATCTTTTCTTCATTTACCTATCTGCTATCCTAAACAGTCACGTTCCTCATCTGCTTTACCTAGGATTAATATGCCACGTTGAAATTGTGTTATATTTAATTCTATTTATATTAATCTAGTCCCCAAAGGCACATGATAGTTTTTAGGAAATATTACCGCCCTTCTCTGTATGGATGGCATCCGTTATCTGTTATCCCCTATAGAATTCACCATGCTCCTGCCTTCTACAGCAAAGTTGTAAATGAAAAGTAATAACTTGTTTTAAACTCTTATTTAAGGAACTTCCTCAATACCTTCCCTCCAAATCAAGAGCATAACATTGAGGTTTGTACTCCACACTGTTTCTCATTCTTTTTTGCTGCTTTCCATCTCATTTCTCTTCCTTCAACTTCAGTTTCTCCTTGATGAATGCTGTGTTTATGATAGATTTTCATGGTTTTAACAGGGATGACAATCACTGTCTTGCAAAAACATTTACAAGTTACTGCTCTTTCCTTTTTCAGAAACCCAAAGAGTGTAGGGTTAGCATATGTTTAAGATTCCCCAGATACAACATTTTTTTTTTCCTCACTTAGAAATTTTGTCTGCGTGAAATTCAGTGACTTAAAAACATTTGTTCAGGATTTCTGGACATCTGACAGCCTGGGAAAAGCAGTAGGTCCAAATGGTCTGCTGGACATCTGGAAATCCTAGAAATGTCGTCCTCAGAGAACAAGTGCGCTGAGTCTTGTGTTTCCAGGAAGTGTCCAACCTGCTGCTCAAGTAGCGCCTGCATGGCTGGGGCATGCACGGTAAATCGAACTCTTCCTGGAAGTGTTAGGCTTACTGGCCACATACAACATAGTGCATGCACACGGGCTCTTTGTCAAGGAAAACAGCAGATGAAGTGTGTGGCAACAACTGGTTACTCCACTCTAAGTATATGTAAAAAAAAAAAAAAAAATCCCATTTGTGGTTTTGAGATGTTGATGGGAATGAGTAGCTGCAGATAGGGAGAGAGTATTTAAACTGCATCTGCTCAATAAACTAAAACATGTGTCTGTCATCTGCCTGATTTGGTTTTGTCTATGAAACTTTTGCCTGTTCTTCCTACACTTTTCATTTGGGCATTACCTACACTGGGTTGCAGCTTCAAAAGAATTCTTACAGTCCTAAGTGTTAGCCACTATATTCATGTCTGTGCATATAGAGCTTTGAAATGGAAATGGGCCCATAAGAAACTTTTTTAAACTTCTTTGAGTATAATATTTTGTGTGTCAATGGCAGCCTTCACAAAGGTGAGCATCTAGTCTAATGGTGAAATAGAGATCAAAAGCCAGAAAGGTAAAATTAAGTGTGAAACAGTCCTGTGGAGATAGCACAAAGAACAAAAATTCAATGAGGTGACAAAACCAAAACAAAAACACAATATCCAGCCAATATCATCAAATATATTCAGCTACTGGACACCAGATGATTATGACCATGCATCGCTGCTAAAAATCTTGTAAAGAAGCCAAGTGAACTTGTAGCAAATAAGGAAGAATATGGCAAGGGTTTTAAATAAAACACCCGGGAAACAAATCTCTTGGATTTCCAAGAAACTGTTTTTCTTTGGAAAGTATACAAAAACACCCCCCATATTCCTGAACAAACATATATGAAGTGCTAGTGACTAAGGGATTAATTCTTCCCCTGCATCTAAAATAGCATCAAATACCCCAGATCTCAACTTTTTAAACTACTCAGAACCTGAGGATGTTTAATAGAGGGTTATTGCTAAGAGGAGAATGTCTAGAACTACCTAGCAAAGGGATTCATATTCACGTGCCTGAATAAACTGCAGGCAATGTCTCCAGCGGAAACTTCTCAAAGCCATGGAAAGAAAACAGAAGCATTGAATCATGCCCTGTGGTATAAAGAATTTAGAAAACACACTAAGAAGTTCCATATCAATGCTTTTTCTTAAGTGTGATTAATAAAAGGACTATTTCCCTTCAACATTTTCAAATTTCAGCTTTCTCTCCCTTCTGCCTTTTAGAAATAGAACTGCTCAAAGAACTTGTGGAGTTATAGCTTTTACTGTAAAATCCCTGGATTTCTTGCTTTTTATTTTCCAGCTTCTCAATAGGTTTAGAGAGAATTTTAAAGTTATAGCCTAAAAAGTAAATATTAAAAGAAAGAGATTATAAAAGCAATTGTAGAAAAGTTTGGGAAATCATAACTTGCAACTCCTGTTAGAGCTACAGCAGAACTATGGATGTGAGCATGTCATTCTGTTCTCCCACAGTGCTCTGCAGTGTGAAAAAAACCCTAAATATTTGATTTCTTATCAGTGTTATCAGTGTTTTGCTGATTCATCAAATAGTGAAGGTGGAAGAAACAAATGCAGACCCCCAGACTTCATGAACAAAACATTTTCTCCTTGAACAAAGTATTTAGGAAACTCCTTATTTGATTAATCTTTCTTAAATTCCAAATAAGATTTTTTGAATCTCATATGTCTGGAAGTGTAAGTCAGTTAAATAAGAGAAACGCTTTGGGATTCATAGCTTCATCTGGTTCCTTAGAAAAACCTTCACAACTGGCCACTGGGATTGAGTTGCCCGGAGCAGGCTGATTAGGGGAATTCTCCTACTCAGGTTTGGATTTCTTCCTACTCCTAATCAACACTCACTGCTACGACTTACAAAAGTTAAGAGTTTTTAAATAAATTACTGCATGCGTTTCTGTGGGCCTGGCTTATGCATAGGTCAGAATGGATCATTCTAAGGTCGTTCTTATCTTGAAATGTTGGAATTTTTTAATGATCTGCTCCCCAAGTGCAATCTCAACCTTCACACTGAGCATACCTAAACAAACAAAGAAACCAAAGATTCCAAAACAATAACAAGAACTCTCAGTTGTGATTTTTTTCCCTGTCATTTCTTTCCAGTATTTACTTACTTTGTTTTTTACCTGTGGGTCCAATGAGATTAATTGCTTTATATCAAATTGTTTTCGGCAAATGGTGGATTCATGAAATTTGTGACAAAACCATATGTTTCCATGTTGCATACTTTTGTTCACTTGGTTCACAAAACTCTGCATTAATAGAACAGATTTTTTTTGAAATGGTTCAAGAAAAAATATGCTTTCGTGGTTATATCAGGTGTATTTACTGTACTCTATGATTTTAATAAATGTAACTAATGACTGGGATAAACTAAAGAACAAACATCTAATGAAAGCTATCTTTTAATCTCTCTGGCTTTTCATCTGTTGTAATAGATGGGAATTTTCACTTCTCTGTCCTCTCAATTGTATGCTGCAAATGCTCTTAGTGTCGCTAAAGATTATACAGAGGTTTCTACGGAGAAATTTCAACTATATTTTACATAAATTAATTTATTAAAAAATTAGATCACATTACTCAAATGACTGCTGTAGGACAGCAGTCACGCAAACTCACGCAAAACTGCTCTTATGCCAAGGTATAAGTAAATGGGGAATGAAAAGGTGAAAGAGTCATGTTTGCTCAGAAAAAGCAAACATTGGGTTAAATATACGTATTATAAAAATAGAAAACTGTGTGTTTCCTCCCTCACTTCCAGTGGTTGCATTTGGTGCTGGAAGATTGCTATACAAGCTTTCCAGATTTGGCTGTGTGCTGTGTTGTAGGTATGTGTCTTCTAGATAAAAGTGTGCGTCCCTTCCAAAGGTGGGTTTGGAAGTTATCCCTGGTTCCTCTTCAGAAAGAGGAAATCTAATGGAAAATTCAATTGGTTCCCAGAGAAGGAAAATATTTCCGTTTGTGCAGGTGGAGTTTACATTAAAGGTGAATTTTCATTGTGTTTAATACTCTCTGGTGTCCCAACAGCCGTAGAAAGGGTAATCTCGAGTTAACTTATATCCTCGCTCTCCACCTGCTGAAGTAATATGGCTGTGGTGTGTATTGAAATATGTACAGTAATACTGTGCTATGATCACATGAAAACGCTGAGCAAGACTCTTGGGTGGGGTGGATGAATATGCCCAGTGCTTTAACCCCCTTGCTCAATTGCCACCATCTCGTTGCATTACCTCTATCAAGACCTCAAGTGCATGACTGTAGCTCTTTGGGTTGACCAAGTGATGCAGCTGCCCTGCACTTGAGATGAAGCACATCTGCTGCACGATGCTTTCAGTCTCCTCTGACCTGGGGCATGGGAACCTCGGTGCATTTACCAACCCAGGTCTCATTAGTGTGATACAATTAGATTATTGAAGAATGAAGTTGACAAAAAGCACATATTACTTATAATTTGTGCTAGCAATAAAAATTGCTTTAGACTGAAATTTCATAAGCTCATCCTCATGTCATTTGTTGTTCGATAGATCTGATGAGGAAAAATGGCATATTTTAAAGAAATCATTTTAAATAGCCGCATGAGCAATATTATTCTTTTTTTTCTTTATATTGCTTCAAGATTTCTATCTTTCAAATTTCCCTGATTTTTTCCCTTGCATTTTATTGGTGTACCATTTTAACAGTATAAACTGTGTAAACTGACTGCTTTTTCTTGCATATAGAGCTTTCATTAGAAGAGGTTCATGAGCGTGTTTTATTAGAATTGAAATCTGCAAAGTTTGTGATATTAAATTATGCTTAAACTAAAACTTTTTGTCATAAAACACTAATGTTTCTCTCAACTACTTTTCTCAATAGAACATCTAGGAAATAAAAGCATGTCTTGATTTTATTTTTAAACATATTTAAATGAACTAATGATATTGCACTTCGACGCAATATATTACATATCCCAAATGACATAAATCTGCACGGTAATATTTTTGAGTATTGTTTTTTTCCAGGCCAGACTTTTTCTTTAAGTCCCCATAGAATTACATTACTTTGACCATATACTTTGCTATACTGCATAAGGTGTTAAAAGTATCTTGTTTCCCCCAAAGACATAGTGAATTATATTTTAGCTATAAGATTGCATTAAATGTCCACATATCCAAGAGACGTGATCTGCAGTTTGAAACAGTAACTAATGATTATGTTAAAAAGAGTTTCTTATTGTTACAGTAATTTAAAGTAGTGGTATGATAAGGGATTACTAATGTATGTAAATATTGTGAATCCTTTCATGAGGAATTTTTTTTCCTCCTTTACCCGTGTTAAGCATATGTAAAAAAGATTCTTATGTGATGAAGAGTACAAACCCCAGATGTATGTACTCCACAAGACTAATAAATTGATCAAAGTTCTGCTGAGATTTTTGAAAGAAAAATGGGGATTTTAGATTTTTAGATAGACTGAGGTATCCCAGCAATTGCAGACTTATTCTTATTTCCTCTCACATCAATAACATTTCTAATGTCTGTTTTGTGTTACAATCTGAGGCTGGGTAAACAGTATACGTTCTGTTTTAGGGTGGATAGGTAGAGATGGTTCAAGCTAATTGTACTGAGAAGATTGTTAACTAGAACCTAGGTGGGAACTTCCAGTATAACGAAAGTTTTATTCTAGAATGTATTTAATTTGACTTTTTTTTCTTTAATTTATACTAGCATAAATCATTGCAACACACAAGAAATGGGTAGTCCTTTTTTTTCCTCTTTGTTTTTGAAATTTCCCCCATCTGTGCATATCACAGTAGAATATTTTTCCATTGTAATAAAATTTCATAATATAGGTAAAGGGAATGCCAACTTCAAGCTTGCTGTGAGTGCCCTGTGCTTCTTTCCTGTGTCAAATGTTATCATTGTTCTGTTTTCAACCAAATGTTTATAGTGTTCTGCCCATCTTCGTCATTAGTACCACAGAAAGAAATTTCAAGTGCACCAAAAAATTAACAACACATTTATAAATCTAAATGGTGTGATTCCTCCAAGTCTTAAACTGAGCTGTACTGTGAAGCTGCTCTGTCTGCTACTGCTGAATATTCCCACCAAAGAATTTTGCCAGTTCCCTTTGGCAAAATAACACTTCTGGAATTATAAAATATATTGGGTCTATTTTTTCTTCCCTCCAATAGGCAAAGTTTAACAAGACCAAAGCCTGCTGGACAAATAAAAAGAACTAAAGAATTGAAAGAACTTGCAGAAAAAGCAGTTTCAGGCTTCTTTAATTATCCACGGATGCCAAAAGGCACAACAAGGAGGAGATTCATATCAACTATGTGACAGATTTTTTTATTCTATAGTGATCCTGTCAGTAAAAGAAATTTAATATAGACTCTCTTATCACTCTCTACCATCTCATTTAAGTGTGCAGGTGACTGAGTAATGCACCCCAGGAAAATTCATCTTCTCAGAATCTGTAATTTTCTGACACAGAAAAACATATTGTGCTGGGAAAAGGGATGAGGAGAAGCAGTACTTGAGCAGTAAAGTATTTTTCAGGCGTATATTATTTCTAAATACTGCAGGAAAATTACAGGAGTAGCAGTGTTATGCTGTTACATGTTTGGTGACTACTGGGAGGTTTGTAAGCTTATTTATAGTTATCTTGTTGGATGAGACATAAAAGGCAGGATATTTTCCAGCATCATCCATTTATTTAAAGGCTCTACAGAGAAGATTCTTCCCTTGAACCACCTAGTTCATAATCAGCACTGGGGGAATTTGCACTTATCTAGAAACCTTCGTGGTGGCACCACTTTGCTGTCACTGGGGAGAGTCTCCAGCTTCATATCTGCATGTCTGGATTCTTCTGCTCAGTGGGTTGCTCCCTTCCCTCCATGCTGGTCCCTCTATAAGCCCCCGCTTCTGTGACTATTCCCACAAATCACAGCCACTTCCTTAATGCTTGGACCTCAACTACCTGTTGTGTAGACAGTCTGGAGAAACTGACCCTTCAACCAACATGTGAAAACCCAACTTCTTGGGTGCGGTTCTAGCATACTATAACTCCATTCTTCTTTGTATAATTTGGTCCTCAGTGCTTGGCAAGTGCATTAAGTGCATGGTTATTTTCTGGTAAAAAGTGCAATTACCAAAGGAGTAAATTGCAATAATCTTATTCGCAGGATGCAAGTGTAGCAGTGCAAAGACAGATGTAGGCAGTGTTGGTGAATATCTGGTGCTGTATCTAATGCATCGCTTTTCAGATAATTTCCATGCAAAAGCATTTGTATGGTGAGCAAGAATTGTGGGTGCAATAGTTATACGACTTTCAGAGGGGACCAGTTTGTAAAAGTAGGAGAGAAAGTATTCTGTATTCAATAAATAACAATATCATCCAGAATGATTTATTGCCCATCTTGCTATGCACAAGTACATATATCATATACATTTTTTTTCAATATATAATTCATATATTTCATTATACATATATATATTTCATTATACATATATATAATTGTGTAGTGAATATTAAGAAAATTATTTGGCAGCACAAATCTTTACATTCTTAATTCTGAGAGAGGCAAAAACACTGTTCTCATTCCTCTTTAACTGGGATAGGAAAGATTTAAGTTATTAAGGCAAAATTTCAGAGAAAATCCATGGTGAATTGAACACTACATAACAGTCCAATCTTTAAGAGTGACAGTTTTTTCAATCAATGCATAAATTGCATCACCTCAGAATTTGTGTGGTCATTTTCAGTTGCTGTATGTTCGGTTATTTTGACAAAATGTCAAGGCTTTGCCTGAAAGAACCTTGTAATTAAAAAGATTAACAAACTGATGCTGAAATAACCGAAACTATCTCTTGGAGCAAACTTCAGAGGAACAATACCTATGTGTGCTCATCCCACATTTGAGGACTTTAGGAAGATTTGCTATTTTGCTTTGAGTTCCCTTTAGAACCTCAGCTTTTCTCATGGGCATTACTGATTCATGATCTCCAAACCAGGTAGAATGGGGGAAATCCTTTTCTCACTACACTTGCAACCCAATGTCCATGTTAAAGGTTATTGGAGAGCAGAGATTTTAAGTTGAGGGATTCTTTCCTTCATGGTGCTGAGCATCTTTTCTGAACGAGTTTCTATTCATGGGGAGCACAGGGCCCTGTGCCCCTGAGCATCCTGATGCCTGGAGGTTGTTCCCATGGCTGGATGTAGTATCCTAAAAACACAGTGATTGTATGGGAAATGCACTGTTCCTTCAAACTTAACTCTCCAGTCCTGTTTAATAAATGATATGTTCATGATCTTTTAACATCAGTAACAATTTGTTAGTCATATTACTCTGTAGAAGAGAGAGACTGGGAAGCTATCTGAACCATTTTAAAACTTAAATTAGCCACCATAAAGTGCAGAATAAAATTATAAAGACTTTCTTGTAATACAAAATTCATAGAGACAAAACTCTAATTTCCTGATGGATATATGATATTAATGTAACGGATACCTCAGTGTAGTTAAATTGCATTAAATGGTTATTAATGCTTGAATAAACTTCAAGGAAGTGGGTACTGGTTGAAATGGGATAATATTTTGTTCTGCTAAATTATACGTTAATTGGTATTTCCTCTCTTGTAAAAGGACCTAAAGGGCTTAATAAAATATGTGGTAGAAACATTATTTTTTCTTCTTGAGATGTTAAGTCTAGAGTTTAATGGGAAACATTTCAAATCATTCCCAGAAAATTCATCGGCATTCATGATGACATGGTTTACAGGACTCCCCAAAGTAAATAACGATGGCTCTTAGATATGCAGTAGTACACAGGGCAATATGCAAGGTAGGGAAGAAAAAGCTACAAGTGAATTGATAGCTGTTTTATTTTTGTGTTTGAAATCACACTTACTTTACTTAGATGTAGGTAACAATTTCCAATATAGCATAGTGGTAACCAGGTCTATGGGTACTATTTGGGGTGGCCTTTGTTTGTGGACTAGGAGAGGACGGAAAGTAACAGGGTCTCAACACTCATCTGATAATTCAGAGGTATTAGCAAATCAGGAGAAGGCTGCTCAAAACCCACTCATTTAATACATGTAATTCAGTAGTCTAAACTTTCTTGAGGTGATTTTTTTTATTCCTTCTTTATAGAACTGCTTCTTCCTTGTTGACTCATGCTGACCAGAACTGCAAAGTAAGGAGTAAGGACTAAGTGCTTTATTCTTACCTGCAAACATCAAATGTGGATACTGTGCCTGAGTTTCTACATTTGAAGAATACAAATTATATTCTCTCACCTCCTCCCCCAACATCCTTATAATTAAGGATTAATTGGTAGTGTGAATAAGTTTCCCCTCACTTAAACATTCAATAATGTCTTGCTTAACAATAATTGAAATTGAGATGTTGAGATGTTTCCACCTTTTCTTTTTAAGGGACTTTAGTTGATTAATGAGTGGATGCCTACAGATAATTAACTACATCATGGAAAGGAAGTAAAACTTCCTTCAGAACACAGATAATGGTGAAGAAGCTTCACCCTCTCACTGTGCAAAAGCCATTAATATAGTTTGTTTGCACTGTTGGAATTTCCAAGCTGGATATGGTGCCAGATTATGTTTTCTCAGCTCCCACGTCCATGTTCAAATGAGACCACACCTTACAGGTTTGTCACAAAATTCATGTTTTTCAGAAGATACTGTCTGGGAAACACAAAGTCATGGGCCCCAGATATCCACAATGACTGAGATTTTCTCCTCACATAACTTAAAGCAAATTACGGGGAAAAAATAAGGTTAGCCAAAGTTTTGAGCTCTGTGATTTGTCTTAGAAGAAAAACATAATACTGAAATCAGATAATTTTGATGCAGTATAAATTCTTTCATATTTACAAAGAATGGGCATGTTCCCATTTCCTGATTGCCGAAGGAATCGTATGGGAGAGCAGCATCTTTGTTCCCAGCCCAGTGCTTCCAGCCAGCCGAGTGATCTCTCTTTCAGAGATTTAATTCAAGGCCAGACTACGGGACTTTTGCTTGGTTTGCATGGTCTTTTCTTCCTTTCCCTGGTCTGTTCGTTTATTTGCCTCTAAGACACACAAATCTTCAGAAAACCCTTTTTCTGTCTGTGCTTTGGGTGTATCCTGGCCGTAGGCACTGACCTGGGTAGTGTGTGGAGCGGAGGCTGCCACGGCTTCAGCTACCTGAGTACATAAAAGTCTTCGTAAAACTATCTGATCCGAAGGCCGGTTTTTGAAAAAGTACTCTCAAGGAGGCTTATCGATTTTGAAAAAGAATGCATGCAGTAGTGGAAACAATGGGGCTAAAGCATAACTGATTGTAAACAAAGGCTATTTTATAAAAGTCAGGTGCTGCAGAACACATTGCAGACTTGACATGCTGGCTCGTCAGAGGGAATTTAATGGGATGTTAAGCGTGTTATGGCTTAATATATCCTCTCGGTAGTGTAGGATGTGTTTTATCAGGAAGAATAAATCCATTGGCTGAAGAAACTTCTCTGAATAAGGCAACATTTTTGTGAGTTTTATTTTAAATGCTATGGGTCATCAGTTAAGGTCAGAGGAAAGCCCCGAGCTCCCAATTGCTCTGTGACAGGGAATCCCACAGTTGCTGCAGTTTATCTGCCACAGAGCAGGGCATTCGGAAACTTTCAGTGTGATTTCAGTGAAATGCAGATGTTGAGAGTTTGGTCCCATAGGAAACAATACCTTTGTTACCGTTTGGGGTCCTTGTCTTGGCACCCTCTGGAGAGGTGTGCTTGGTAAGTGACTGCCCTCAACAGCTACCAGTCCCACAGCAAAGATGAATAATTCTTTCTGCAATAAGGATTCACACGGAAAAGTCTGTGAGCTGGCTTATCTGGGAGGTCAGCCTAAATAATCCAAAGGCTCCCAAAGGGTATTAAATTCTAGGAATTGTTAATACAAAACCACTGCGTGCATCTCAATGTATTTCAGTATTGTGCAAGGTTATACCCACGCTCGTGCAGAGTATTGCTGAGCATTTTTAGAAGCAAAGTGCTGCTCCGGGGTATTATCACTGCTTGCTCCAGAGCAGAGGGAGCTCAGAATTGCGGATCCCTCCACCAGGGATGATTGATTTGTGGGATGATCTCTCTGAGTTCACTGCCTTTTCCTTCACAGCTCCGATACCCTGCACAAGAATGGAAACGCTTTGTGGGCTTCGTCTTAATAAGGACTCCCCCACCCCAAAACAAGATCTTTATCCAAAGATTTTAATTAATTGCAAAAGTTAAAAATAAATCGTGCAGGAGTACCATTGATAATCCTCCTAGGCCGGCTTTCATTCATGTTAATGTGTAATACAGCCACAGTAAGATTTAATTTTAACCATAATTATAAAAGTTTGAAATTAAATCTTACTAGGGATGTGTTCTCCATTAATATGGACAAAAACTGATCTGGGAGGATTATTATGGGGGACACAAGAAAGATTTAATTTTTAACTTTTATAATTAATTCAAAAATGTGATAAAGGATTTTGTTTCAGGGGAGGGGGAGTGCTCTCCAGACCACTAAGACATCCCAGCAGTCTTTCAGAGCCATCTTAATTACAGCCACAAAGAATTATTTGTTAGAGAATAGTGGTCAGGAGCTCAAACTGGTTCTTTTATCCAGAAATAAATGTGCAGGCACTTTGAAACTTTCTCAGAGAGAAGCACTGCAGTTCATGGGGAGGCAAGGAGCTCAGGGGGATGTCTATGTGTGTGTGTATGTACAGACACATGAACACACAGATGTAGAAACATATATTTATATATATATGTAAATATACGTTCATTTCACATGTATGTATATGTCCATATGTTTGTATATACTTATATAAAACATGTAACAAATTTGCTTTTTTTCATCTAGATATTTCTAATGGTATACACACACATCTACAAAGATGTGCACAAATATAGACAGCTCTTATTCCCATAAAAAAGATAAGATACTGCAATAAGACAAAAGGAAGATTAATAGAAACCATTTATTTCAATGTTTGCAATTGTATTTGGCTGCACTGGATTTCATTGCATTTGTCATGCTACACAGTAGGCAAAGAGCTGAAATCAAGCAAAATTACTGACAAATTTCTATCAAGGATCAATTAAAGCTGTATGAAAAAGATTAAGGGGAAAGGAGTATTCATTTAACAGGTATGCATTTAGGAATCAGCTTCAGCTTTAATTGCAATTTTTCTTTTAAATCCTGTGCATTAATGATTTCATGTCCATTGTATATCAATACCTCCCACATCAAATGTACGTGATTTTCAAATGTTTTTTTTTAATTATTTTTATTTTTGGGGGGTACGGCTTGTGGTCACCACTTTATTTTCTTATTTACTGCTTTGCTTTTTTCCTTGTATCCAGTCTTGACATTTTAAAATTCAGTCTGCAAATTCAAGAAGATTCTTTCCTTCTTCTCATAACCTGAAATACAATGGAGTGTCTTGGTGAGGAAGCACAGAGTTCGGACCCAGGATTAAATCCTTATCCTAACAGTTCCTCATCAGGTGTGGCTCAGTTGTAATTTTTTTAGAAGGCTGGTAACTCTTTGTATTTTATTAGAAATGTATGCATTTATAAGTGTCTAAATAATGAGAACTTTTTTTTTCCTTCTAATAAGACTTTAGTTCTGAGTGGACTTTTTTCATTTTCTTGCAAATTTTACCAATTTTATTTTATAACAACATAGAAGAATAACTAAAATTCTTCAACTTTCCTTTTTAATAATTACTTCAAAAAAGTATGAAAGCATGAAAAGCAGTATTCCTGAAGAGCAAAAGTACATGGACATTAATGAACACTTTTGTGAAAGGCTGCATCCTTGCAAATATTTGTCAAGCAAATCACAGGCTATTTCCCCTCATCTTCATGTTTTCAAAAAATGTGTCTTAATAATGCCTCCATAATTATAGGAGTAGAATTTGAACAACTTTGTCTTCTATTTTTTAATTCAATGAAATATTTAAAGTAGTTTATATTTTTTATGTTGTAATTTTTTTAATGAGTATCTGCTTTCACTTTTTATTCTCCTCCTATCTACAAGTAATCATGTTTGGGCCACATGATAAAACAAATTACTATTAAATTCTGTAATTATAAGCAGCATGTTATTCCTACATTAACACCCATAAACCCTTTCTCCAGCTCTACACACCTTACATAATGTAAGGTCACACCTTACGTAACACATACACTTCTGTAAGGTCACAAAGTGGCTCCAAGCAAATAAACAGTGATGAGTAGAAGAACATTCTTAGATAGAAATGATCTTTGAACCACCTTTATAGTCCTTTGAATGTCAGTGTGTCCATGGGATGTGCTGGGATAACAGGTCATGCTACTTGAAACTTCCACCTAGCTGCCTACAAACCTGTAAATGGTATTTTGAAAGAAAGTGGGAGGATTTTTGAGCATGCCATTTTTTGTGCATGTCTCTTGAAAACATGCAGATAGATTCAACAACATAGATAAATAAATAAAAGAGAAAAAAAGGGCTAAATTAGGTACTTAAAAATTGAATATTTCACAGATTTTAGAATTAGAGATACTTTCATTTTAACCTTATTTATGACCAAAAAAAAAAAAACAAACTGCTATCCTTTACAGCATCTCTGAAATAATAATACCAAGCTATCATGAAAAATGCCTTTTTTTTTTTCTTTTTGTCCTTTTTTCCTTCAGAGGAAGCATTTGGGGTTTTAGTCAACAAGATGCAAAAATCTTCAACTTTTTTGTTTATATTCTGTTGTTAATACTGTTGTACCAGTCACTTTTTAATGTTCTGTTGTAGGCTATTTAAATGTTCAAATACAGCTTGGCATAGATAAGGAAAGCTATAGACAGTGCCTAATGTCTTCAGTGGTCTTTGAGTCTTGCCTATAGTAAGTGGTTATATCAAGAACAGAATAGCATTAATACAGGAAAATAGGGTAAAGTAAAAGTGTGCACTCAAGGTAAGCCTTTCCTGTTGTAGTCATATTGATAGAAACATTGACGTTTTATCAGAGAAAAAATGTTTCCTGGTTAGTTGCCTGAAAAGCAAATTATATCCACAGTGACCAAGTTACAGGAATATTGGAAAATATTGCCCGTGCTTTCAACCAAAATAGTTTCCTACCCAAAAAGAAGCTCTGAATAGCCAGGGTTAGTGTTGTTCATGGGCTCAATAGCTGAATTTACTGAGGCATGAATGAGAAAAAACTCAAGCTGTACATTCCAGGGGTCTTGGCTAGGGGCCTGCTTTGTGGATTGATTTTTGAAACCTGCTTTTGCTAAGTATAGAGCTGAAATTTCCTAATGATTTCTTTGTGTTTGGGAAAAAGAGGTTTACCCACATCAACTTAACCCCTCTGAATACTTTTTCTTGCCACATTTATCATAAGCCACGGGAAGACAAGCCTCAGTGGCTGAACCTCACGGGACACAGCACTTATAGCCCAGTTGCACATACCTTATGTGCTGTCTGTGTCATTATTACAGGTTTTGGTGGAAGTTGCACATACCTTATGTGCTGTCTGTGTCATTATTACGGGTTTTGGTGGAAGTTGCACATACCTTATGTGCTGTCTGTGTCATTATTATGGGTTTTGGTGGACAGACATTTCTGATTAAAAATTTGCTTCTTGTAGCAAATTCATCTTAATAAAGGTAATGTGTTTATTTAGTTTTGCATCCAATTGGCTCCAATTTTAGGTGAATGGAAGAAACATATAAAATACATTTTTTCTCTAAAAGAAAGCAAAATAATAATAAAAAAACACCCTTCTCTATAAAAAAACCCTACTTTAAAAAAACACACCCCTTCTCTATCCCTTCTGGCTACAAAAAATTCAATACACTTCTAGTACCCTGAATTTGCCATTTCTATATAGAACACGTTGCAAAATAATAATACTTTGCCCTGCTATAATGCTTTCCATCTGAGGACATCAAATTGTCTTATGAATAGTAATGAATGAAGGCAGACATCAACTCTGCAAACCTGGGAATGCATTGATGGGAAAAGTGAGAGAGCATACTGTAATTAAGTGACTTAGATAAATTTGAAGATTGTGCTATTAACTAATTAAGGAACAGATCTCAGAAATCCAAATTTGATCACTTACACATTTGTTGGTCTCCTTACAGTAGAACAAATCTGTATAGTGCACAACTCTGTCTCCTCATCTTGTCATTCTTGGTTTTCTGAGAACCTTCCAATTAAGAACAAAAGCATTGTGAATCATAAAAACACCCTGAACAATTAATTTTGAAATGTGTGTTATATTGCAGATATGTTAGATAATGATTGAATATTTAACTTAAAATGCATCACACTGTGGTGTATAAATTTGGCTGCCTAGCAAAAGGAAAACAGTGGTAATTTCAGAAAGCTCCCAACCTCATCAGAAAGTGCCAAAGTGTTTTTAAATCTTCAGCCTGACTATAAAAAAAATTAATAATTTAGTAAATGATATTTTATTACAGGGTCTCCCTTTCTGTCTCTTTGGCTTTAAGCCAAAATATACTATGAAGTAACAGTTGGAAATGACCTCCTCTCCTTCAAATTTGTTGTTTCTTTGGTTTGGCTTAAAATTAATCTTTTTTTTTTTTTTTTTAATAAATATTGTAGACATTTCTTGGTAAGCCCCAATTTTCACTCGTAACATGGCTCTTTGCCAGTGTCTAATATGACATCAGAGTGATGTTACTGTGATTATGCAGTACACATCGTAACTATAATACATTGCTATGATGATATATTAATCATTGACATGGAACCTGGATATATAATTGGCAATGACAAAAGAAAGCATGATTTAATATCTTCCATGCCACCCTCCCCACTAAAGTTGCTCAGGGTCATGCCTTCTCAGTGCATTCTCATTACTTCCAATAGAATATCCTGATGTTCAGCAAGTATTTATAGGAACATACAAGAGTCGCTCTATTGGGTATATTTTGTACATAATACAACAGTCAAGAGATTTCTAATATGACATCTTTCTTGCAAAGGAAAAGCTTTAAAATACTTCTTTTTTTTTCCTTTTTATCTAGAAGATAGGACAATGCTTAGACAAACATTAGGTCATTTTCATGATAATATTAGGCGCTAGATAAGTTTAAAATATATCATATTCTGCAAAAGCCCTTTACTAATGAGTTCTGTTGTTTTTAACTTGTTTGTATTTGATTTGCTCTAAATATTACATATTGTATTTGTAAAGTCACAGAGGACCCTTTGGGTATAAACTGTGCTTCACATTTTTACATATCCAGCTGAATATTCCCTTTCCCATAGTGTCTCCTTGGCTTTTATTTTGTGTAGTATTCATCAGAAATGTACTGTGTAAAACAAAGCCAGAAGATATCATACCCTTGAGGAAAGTTGAGTATTGATGTTCCCACGAAATTCTTCCCCTCTCCCCAGTCGTGCTGAAGTGGAGATATCTTCCCAGCTGTTACTCTCTCTTTCTACTTTCTTCAGCACCAAGTTCACCATTTATTTCTGCCTTTCAAACTGGCTTGTCTGTACCAATCTTCTTTCCTTTTCAACAAGAAACAAGTAGGGCACCTCAACTATTCCATAATACATTTTGCGTACTGGAATCTCGTGTCCATCTTGCACTTTTTGTCAAAAGGAATATTTTTTCCCCTCTTTTTCCTTCTATTTAATAATAAAGACCTATATTTCTGCAATTCCTTATTGGATTAAAAATGCTTTTTAACTTAGCCATGTCATGAGTTTGTCCCACAAGATCTTCCTTTTTCTACATATATAGTTTTAATACTCAGCTTTGTGCCTGAAATAAGCCTAATTTTCTAAGAGACTAAATTAAGCACAATGGCTTCATTTTTTTATTTTTTTATTTTTTTGTATTAACGATATAAAAACAGAACAGTGATTCCCACCACCACCATTTTCTTTCCCGTCTAAGAAAACAGCCCTGTCTGCATGGTTTACTATATAAGCTCAGGGTTAGCATGCAAGCAGTTTGTTGTGGGCCATATTCAAAGGCTTTTTTATTTCTTTCTCCCCCTCCCACCAGTGCTAGGGAATTTTTTATTAAAACACCCTGTGAAATCCAGTGATGTATCTGGTAGCAATCTAAATTGTGATTAGCCAATGGAATTCTGCATTTCCATTAATGCTGAAGCCCAGTGTCCCTGAGATTTATATCCCTGAATCTCTCAATTGATTTATAACCTGGTAATCCTTTTATCCCCATTTATATGCAGCATAACTTGACGTAAGTGCTAGAATGTCTCCATTAATCGAATTCAAGAGTGTTGGGCTGAGAAACTGGACTAAAAACTTTCAGGCCCTATTGTAAATATACTTTGTGTCAAAGGAAACCAGGAGGTAGTATGTCCTTGAGTTGCTCCATGTTTATGTTTACACTCAAGTGAAATGAAGAAAAAAATATTTAGAGTATCTCTTACAATGAAAACATTCTAAAATATCTCATTTTGTACACTGATTCACAGCTTCATCTCCCAGTGGACTGCAGTACAGCAAGGCTGTAGGCAAGCTCTGCATGGGCTATTTGGTTCCTACATGCCTTGATGCAGAAAACCCAGCTTCGGTCCCATAGTGTTTTTGTAGGGCTCTTCAAATGCCATTGAAGTCAACAGGACCTAAGTATCTTACTTAAACTGTCTTACCTAAGTAAGACAGTTTCCAAAACTGTCTTTGGAAAACTATTCCATCTCCACACAATCTAGGTTTTAGAAAGCTTCTGTTGCTATGAAGTAAAAAGGTGTTTTTCTTTCCCTGTGCTAAATCCTGCAATATTAACCTTTCCTGAGTGTTATGACACATACGTGTGGAGTCCCAGCATGGCTAGCAGTAGATATGCAGTGGAAAATTTATTAGGTACTGCAGCTTTGTATTATTACTGCTCTTTCTGTGTGGACTTAAAAATTAGATGAAAACATTGGTTGTAAGAAAGTCTGTGCAGTTTCTCTGAAACAATGGATCATCATCAGCAGCCCCTTTGATAACCTTTAGCGACCATGTCTTCGGAGGATGGAGGGAGTCCCATGTTACACTTAAATCAAATATGTGGCACAGCAAACAGAGGAGCTATTAAAATATATTTATTATTCATTATTAGTAAATTGCCTGCATGTGGAGTACTATAGAGTAGCAAACTTACAATTTTGTTGACTCGTTATGAGTCTACAGTGTGATGTCCTGCAACCCTCAAATTTGTATTTATAGCATTAATTTTAAGGCTTCGTTTACGCAGTTACATCTGTGTATTACATGAAAAGGATGCAGAATAAAGGTAAATCTTGCAGAATGCTGGAAATGTTCTAGTTGAGCAAACTACTGTCTATCTTGAGACTTAATATGCTATTGGGATAGAACCTGATTTAACCCAGAAATTTACAGGTGAGACTGTGCAAGATAATGTGTGCCACTACTGAAGATGTGTTAATAAATTATAATTCTGTATGCTGTATGCATTCCAATTGCCTTTTTAGTAAATACTTAACACATTAAAGTCTGCCAGAAAATCAGATGAAATGAAACCAATTTAATTCCTTAATTTGTATTATGTTATGCAATACTACATCATGTTGCACCCATAGAAACAAGAAATTGATATTTCCTGAATCAAATGTTCTGTTTCTCAGCAATTTGTTAATATGCTGGTATCTTTAGGGAGATGATGATAAGATAACTTTCCATCTCTTGAATGTAATGTCATCGGATGCTGTGGGAGGAGAAAAGGAGTAAATAACAAAAAAGGAGGGCTGTCATTCCTGCCTGCTTGCATTGTGATGATGAGGCTATATGGCTACAATAGTTATAACAGCTTAATGCATAGAAATCTCATTTTCGAGATTGTTACATTTGATGACAAAATTCAACATATTTTTTTTTTTTGTCCCAAACCTGCTTAAAATGAACCACGGGCACCTTAGATGATAAAGTTATTTAAAATTAAACATGTACGTGAACATGTACAGTATCAGGGAATTTAGTTGGCAAATACATAAATAAAACCAACTGACCACAACTAATCACCCGTGAGGGAGAAATGCTCTTCTGCTCACTGCATGCGTGCGCTGAGCAGAAAAGCCAATAGAAATCTCACTAGTGTAACCGTCATCAGCAACAACAACATCAAAAAGCTAATTAGTCTGAAAAACAGCCACACGGAGGTCTTTATTAACAGTTTCAAAAGCACAATTTCATGAATTTAACAGTGGAACTAGTAGAAGAATGTACTATTTATGAACAGAAAAAAAAATCACTTTTTATTATTATTATTGTTATTATTTCAATGTAACTTAATTTATTCTTGAGAATTCATTACAAATAAAATAAAAGAACAATTCCAGACTATGTGATCTTCTGTGAAGTGGAGGGTACTGGGGACTACTGTTAGTCTGAGGAATCAAGGTGAGAAAGGAAAGTGGACTTGAGTGCTGGTACCTGGAGTATGACCAGTGACCTTTCTGTGTGCGTGAGGTCAAGCCCTGGGAGGGGACTGACAAAAAGCATGTGTTGAACATCCCATATAACTTTACTATAAGTCAATAGGCTTGTTTCTAAGTTGTCATAAGCTTTTTTTGATGAGGTCCTGTCCAAAAATAAGAGAACTAGCATTGCAATACCATAGGAAAAAAAAAAAAGGGGGAAAAAAAAAGGAAAAAAAGAAAAGAAAATGAAATAAATTAAAATATCACCTTAATCTTCTGAGTACGCTTTTAGTATGCTTCGTTGATCTAAAACCATCTGAGTGACTCTAAGACTATTCTTAATTTGTTTTTCTGGTTACTAAAAGAAGGCAAAGTCAAAAGAAGAACCATCTTCTGTATTTTGGCTGTGTGCTGTATAAAATAATTGACTGTCTGATGAAAAACTGTCTTGTCATATTTTGTAATAAAATAATATTTTTGTGCATAACTTGACCTGTCCTAGTGAGTTATGCTGCTCATTGTTTCATAGTAACAATTTCCAATGGGATTTTAATAATACTCTTGCTCTTACCATCTTGTACGATGTAAGCTGTTATATTCAATTTGTAAGAAAAATATTCAGGTATAAAACCAGATAATCTGTATCCCTTTAGAATCAAAAGTCACTTTGCCAAAATATTTTAACACATGAAATTGCTTCTTAAGAGATGTTTGCTATGATAAAACGACAGAAAACTACATTTCCATTATAATTATAACTGACTAGTGGTGCTAAGTTTTTATAATTTAAAGGTATTCTCAAATCTGACAGCTCTTCCATGTTGAATTATGCATTTCTGGCTCTTAAATAGTTCTGCTGGCATGAGACAGCTGAGATGAAGTTGTCTTTCTAAAATAATTGCTCCATGGAGCATCCATTATACCTTCAGAAAAAATGTATTACTTGACTTCTACAAATTATAGACTAGCCTATAATGGGTATTTTTGACAGCTATTAGCTTTTTAAAAAAAATCTGAACAGTAAAATGAGTATTGATATCACTCTGCTGTGTCTTGCATGTTAATACCAACCTTTCTGTACTCCTCTTCTAAAGCATGATGTAATCATTAATTACGATAATATTGATGCAATTGCACTCATCCTAAACTCCCCCCACTGTAATAGCAACGTGTGATTCTTTTCCTACAGTAATGTTTGCTTCATATTTCCCATTCTTAGGGGAAAAAAATAAAAATAAAACTTTAGATTTAAGCATAAAACCTTATGCTATATTTTGACTTCACCACTGCTCAGGATGAACATATCTTTGGTTTAAGAGGAGAGTTAGAGTGTGTAGGAGGCTGTGGTACTCTGATATTTCAAGTGTATTATTGTGGTGTAGCTCTTAGTATGATGGGGCTAATCTCAGGGGCCTTCACAAACACTGCAAGAAAAGTCACACCAAAATGTTCTGGCATCTGAACCTCTTTTTGTGGGGTTACTGCAGTGGCAGAGCCCATGTGTATTTACTGCTTTTTGATGTCTTTGCACACTCAGATACAGTTTTAGTGATTTCAGTATTCATTAGCAGGCAACATGTAATTGCATGGAAGTTCAGAAAGTGCCAAAAGAGGAGTTCTTGGGGAAAAAACAGGGAACAGAAAGGCCTATTGTGCTTTTTCAACAAAATGAGATATTCTCTATATTAAGTATATATCGTCTGTCCTTTATTTAATAGGTTTGTAACTGAAATGAATATCGCTGCGAACTGATGCCTGTCCACCCACGCTGCCAGACTGTTTCTTCACATGAAAAGGAATGATTCTTCAAAAGGAAAGTATAATTAATATTTCACATACACTTTAGTTTTTTGAATTGGCTGGTGAGGGGAGGGTGGCTATGGACAGAGCATGTTTCATGTCTTTTGGAAATATTGTTCAGACATAAACTGCAATATCATTATAATATACAAAATAGCTTTACTGAATTGCGTAATTACAATTTAATATATTAATTTACGGTGAAATAAACCACAATAATAAGGGAGTGTAGAAGGTCTTCTGCACCCTCACCATTGCAAATCAGGATAGTGATGTGGTACAGCCAGATCATGGCCTGATCCACACTTACATTTATTTGCATATTTGGTGCTTGACTGAGAAGTGTGTGTCTGGGGGGCTTTGATGAGTGTTGGGCTGAGAGGAGTGAGGCAAACAGGCTGGGAGGATTGTTCTGCCCTAGGAGTATTTTGTTAGAGGCTGGATGCCTCTACCAACTGCCTGATCTGTGCTGAGCCCCTCCCGCAGCCTCACAGAAAAAAAAAAAAAAGTGTCAGACCCTGCCAGAGCAGATCAGCTTGGAGAGAAGAGTGAAACTTTATTAACTGAGTTGCTGTATGAATCAAAGGGAAACTCTCTACTAGGTTCAATGTTGCCTATATGTTGAGAACAAAACTTTCATAAAAATCACCTAGGAGCCAGGCAAGTCGTCTGATATGTTTGCGTGGATAAGAAAAAAGGTGAGGGTATTTAACATCACAGGGCCAGTAGCACAGCAACGAAAGGTCCCACAGGGGCTTTCATTCTCCGTCAAATGTTTGTCACTATCAGACCATAAGTGCACAAACCAGCTTTTGAAAAGCAGTAAGAATAAAAAGGACAAGGTTTCCTTCCAAGATATTACCCTTTATACAAAATAATCAACACTCAAAGTATTTTGAAATAAAGTTAATGACAGAATAAGGGAAAAAATAACTGTAAAAGTTCTCTATTGATAGAAGAAACTCAAAAAATTCCATTATAATTTCACACACACACAAAAATTTAATGGTGCAGTAATCAATGTAATACAAACTATATTTAGAAGCACTACAATTATTACATAATACATCATGAAGACCCTCTAGAGATGGTATTACCAGAGATTGTAGGCTACTTCAGGAAGCCATTAAGGATCTATTAGTTGCCAAACTGGCCCATCCATAACTTTCAGTAATGTCCTCTCTGGAGCATTACTTTCTTATCACACTATAGCTGTAGTATGGGAACAGAAGCTATACCCATGACTGTTGAAATAAAGTGTAGACTTGACATCTTGGCTATTTTGTAATTAACACCTTTGTTATATTCTTGACTCAAGTTTTACAATAATTGGATGAATTAATCAATATGTCTGCTGGGATTTGGTTTTGTTTCTCACTATCCATTAGATAACTTCTGAAGTTAAAATCATGATACATATTTTCATGTTAATAGAAGTTTGCTGATATAAGTATTGAGTAAAAAAAAAAAAAGAGTTCATCAAAAAAACGGTGTGGAAAACACCGCAAAATGCTCCATTAGAGGTGTGTTTTCTTTCAGCTGCAATAGCTTAGAAATTATCAACTCTTTGAACATATGATGCATAACAAATGACTTAATTATAATTTGTGGACAAAAATATTATGGTCTTAGATCCACTAGTTAAGATGCTATTATGGTAGGGGCTGAAGAAGAACAGCCAGGGCATGTACAATGGTAAAAATGATGACTGCTGCAAATTTCTTAAATATCTGGAATTTATAATTTAAACATACAAAAATGATATAGAAAATTAAAGAGTTTACATCTATCAGATAAATAGATAGATGATAGATCTCGTTTTCATTTTTGACATTTGTGAAGATATTGTATGAAACCTGATCTTTAGGTATATTGGAAGTCTGTTTCTTCATCCATTCTCTCTCTTATTTAAGTGTGAGAAACTTCAGATTTACTAGTGAGAGTTTCTGAAGTGGTCCATGTGACATTTTAAATGTTATATTGTGTATCTGATTTCACTTGTACTCATTCACCTAACATCTAAAACCATTTTGAATATGTACAACAAATGTATTTTTCTCCTGCTTTGTGACGAACAAAATTTCTGCAGAATGATGTATGCATTAAGCATTCCTCTGAATTAGTTCTCTTTACCAGAGGGCAAGAAAATCCAGTGCTCTAAAAAGTAAACATGAAAATTAACACAAGAACACAAATAATTAATTCTTGGACTGGTAATGCTGCTGCAAATATTTATAGAAACTGTAGCACTATAACCTGGATCCTATTGGCCATGCAAACGCAGAATGTTGGCATAATATATAGAGTTCTTGTACACCTGTGGATGTAAGTACATTCATAAATAAATTGTTACGTAGTGCATATTGCTAAAATAAATTGTGCATAAAACAGTAACAGAACATTAGTGTTATGTTTTACATCCACTTTGGAAAAGAATAAATAGTTGCACAAGGTGAAAATTGGTGAAGATTTTCTAAGCAAAGTAATACTAGCTGCTATTTTGGGGATTGTATCAAATACCTTCAATGAAGAAAAGTGTAGGGTTTTTAAAGTTGGCTATATTCTTTACTCTGGGTGTAAAATCAGAGCTATTCTAGATTAAGCATTTGTCACGTAGTTTCATCACAGGACAGCAGCCTGTGCTTTGTGTGTGAGTGTGAGACCTTCTCCAGCCCCACACATTAAGTCTGAAGTAGTATGTGGGATGTTAGCTTGTCACTGTTTTATTGCAAAAAAATTGAGAAATGTCTGATTAAGTCAGAGAAAAGTTACTGCATTATTAAAATGGTTGAATCAATTTTTTCTTTCTTATGGTTTGTCAAATTTATAAAATATTATATTTCTCCTCAGATAGAGTTACATACTGTGTAGCTCAGAGATAATCCCTATGGTCTTGGCATATGTTACTTAATTGTCTCAGAAGGAAATACCATAAATACCATGCTGTCATCTCCCATGGGCATTTGCTCATCTGTCACAGTGGGAGCTCCAGACTGGGTGAGGTGCTCTAAGACATTTCTTAAACTATGTAAATCACAGCCATTTCTTCTTCCTACTTCCCAAATGGTCAATTATGTATAAACATGTGTTAATAAAAATTTGCTTCTTTTGCCTCCGAGGTACACACCCAGAAAGCTATGTGAATATGATAAACTATAAATACCATTATTATGTGATTCAACCTATGACATAAATTACTGATTTAAAATGCCTACATAGATATGAAAGTCTGTGGGATTCAGGCCCAAACTAAAAGCAAAACAAAACTATCAATAAAAGTCATTAAGGAAAAAAGACAAGTTTCTGTATTTCTCTGGTTCTCTTTTAAGGAAACTATTTTGTATCTACCTACTGAGACAAAAACAATTAGAAGATTTTGCTGAAAGTATGCTAAAGGCTATTTCACACATTTGCTGCTTAATGACCTCGGTACAGGTTCAGTTGCTATATGAGATAGAAAACAGCCAAAGTTGAAGGGATACAGACTGCAAATGACTGTAGTGAATATTGATACAAGTATATACAAGTATATAAAGGAAAGACAGCTAAAAAACATGCACTATGCTTAACAGTATCAGTGAATAACCAGGGGATTCCAAGCAGTGTAAAGACAAGACCTTATATTATGACAGTCCATATTGTTGGTGTGTTTTTTTGTCTTTGGACAATCTGTGGCAAACATGCCTTACTATTGGGCACTTGTTTCCCAGTCTAAATCAACTCTTGGTCTGTATATACAGAAGTCATCATGGTTATTTTGAAACAGAATCCCTAATTAAATTTACACTCCTCTGTATTTAAGATAGAGCCAATCAATAGCATATTAAATCTGATGCTATATTATTGATTAATATTCCTTAAATATCTAATGATAAAACATTTCTGATGTACTGAGAAATTGAACTGGCCACATGTATTGCTGCTGTAATGATGATGCATCTAGAAAAAGTGTTCAGATTACAGGTGGTTTTAAATCCTTTTCTTTCTCAGAAATGTACATATCTTCCTGAGAGGTGTATGTGAATTAGATATTTTCAGAGGATCTCGTTAATACTTACCTATTTAGAGAGGTGAGATGAAAAAGGGGAGATCATTTCATGATGTTGCATAGAAATGGCACAAAAACTTGGTCTGAAAATCACCTATATCCACTGGGGTTAAGAGTCATTTGTATGGAAAATGGTGTAGTATTGATATTTTTTGTATATCAAAGTACTTTCTCTAATTTTCACTAAACAATAGAAGGTTAAGATAAATAAAATGAAGGAGGTAGAATTCAGTTGAAAATTAATGGTTTAAAAATGGGGCTCAGAGCATCTTATAGATCATACCGTGCCATGGCCAGAAGGCAAGGGAGAGGAATGAACTAAGGGATGTGCTACAGCCTTCAAATTAACCCCTTCTTCCAAATATCAAATGCATTTTCAACACCCTGAACACCTAGATAATAATCTTTCTTTCTTTTCCAAGCAGCAGCAGATATGCTCTGAAATCAGGCTTCTCTATTGGCAGTTAGATCTCTTTTACCCAAACCCTTACAGAACTTTCACTGTGCAAATGGCTTTTTTCATCAGAATGCTTTCTTTTGAAGGGGGCATTTGAATCAAAGTAATTTAATTTTTTTTTTCCATTCATTTTTCATAGATTAATAAGCATAAATGCACTATTCTTACTTTATTTTGTGGTGAGAGCTCTCTGTGTTATGATAAGCAGAATCAGAAGTAAAAAGAATAACTAGCTGGAACTGTTGCTTTTTGGATGTTATGATTTTTTGGCTCGTACTTGCAAGGTCAAATAGATAGCATGAATTATGATAAATTTGTATGTTTTGCCTTCTCTCCTAAAAAAAAAAAAAAGTGCAGTATAATATAAAGCATTTGAATTTATTGCCATTCATCAAAGACGGCTTTGGCAGCATTTTATCACCAACAAACTCATTGGCATATAAAAAACAATACATGTGCAGTTCTGCAAAACAGGAAAGGAAATTTGATGGGAAGGTCTATTACATCACTTGAGCAAGTATTTTTTTTTTAAACCAAATAAAATTGTAGAGGCGCCATTCACATTGCTGTAGCTAAAGGCCATCATAAACCCCTGTTTTCATGGTGTTGTATATCGTTACTGAACCATTAAAAACTATACTACCTTTAAAACTGGCATTTTGTGGAGGACTCAGCTGGGAAAGTGGAATGTGTCTGTGTATTTTTAAATTGGGAAAAATGTTTGTCGGTTAAAAAGGTCAAACAGCTAATATTTATTTGCATTGTTCAATTTTAGGAGCATTGTATCTAAATATTCTGCATATGCTTAAACCTTTAAATATGTGTTAAAAGACATCTATTTGTCTTTCTGTTCCAAAACCTACTTTTGTGGGAAGACATTAACTTAACAGTAATATTTATTATGTCCTGAACACACAGTGACATGGGCATGTGCACAATTTTATGTACTCTGCTTTGTACCACGGAGTTGAGAAAGCTGTGTACATCTTTTCTGCTTCTGTGGGATTGGAAAAGAAAGTACCCAGCATGTTTTAGTAGTCATATCTGTATGAAGTGCCACTAATATCTATGCCATTACAACTGCACGTAGAAGGATAGTAGTAATGAATAGCTGTGATTATATTGTAAAGCCATTATTTGATTTGCTAAAGTGTTTGCAGAGAGGAGAGAGGAGTTGTGTATCCTTGAGTCATACAATACTATTTTCTAAACATCCATCTGCATGTGGAACCATTTTTTCCTTTTTGTAGGAAAATCTTGTTCTAAAACCTGTATAACGGCAAGCCCTTAACACAGATAATGTATACAAGTTATAGCTCTTCCTGTGAAGTAGGTGGGGTGTTATACTTCCTATCAGAGTAGCAAACATCTTGATAGTTTTATTATGTCACAGCGATGTAAAATTATACAGGATCATTTAGATGCAACATTTTCCCTGTGTGTTTCCTATAGTCCATATAATTTTATTTTTTTTTCATTTCAAAGTCTTTTGCTATAACTTTTCTGGCAAGAAACTTCCATTCCATCATTAAGTAACATTAATCATTTTCTTGCATGTTACAGAACCAAAGTACCTAAATAATGATGTATTAAAATGAATGAAAATAAACATGGTGGTATACGTTAAAAAGCAGTCCACCTGTACTGTTTATCTGATTATGGGATATTAATTCCCTGATCATGTATGAAAATTGCATCAGCTGCCCCGTGACCTTCAAAATCTAATAATTCTTAGTTAATATTAGGCACCTGAATTTTAATAGAAAAATACACTCTGTGTGTACTTGTCATTGAAGACAAGAAGTGTCAGTATATCACTATTACTAATTTAAGTTCAGCTAAAATGTCTGGTGAGCCACATGTAAACATGAATCATACGCATATTTGTTTGAGTTTGCTGAATTACTAGTACAGGAAAAATATTCTTTTGTCTACATGGTTCTGATATAATTTAAAAACTTTAGTACCATAAGGTAACATATCTTCCCAGAAATATGCAGTCATGAGAAGGTAAATAATAAATAATGACACATAGGAGACCTGTCATTTACGCGTCTGTCTTGGTTTATTTGGTTTGCTGTGAACTGCTTTACACCTCTGTGTGGTCTGTAATTCCTGCCTAAAACAATCAATAGGTTCTTGCATTTGTGTGTAGGTTGTTTGCTGTGCTCTTGATGACTTGCTTGTTGTTACATTCTCTATTGGCTTCCGAGAACAAGTGTCCAAAACACAAGAGCTTGCACAGGTGACCGGTTCTCCAGGTGTCAATGAGAATGAAGGAAAGTACAGAAAAAATAGAAAGAAGAAATAAATAGAAATAGAAAAAAAGTTTAGAATTGGTACGAAAATTGGATAGTAGTTTGTAAGAGAAAAAGCAGGGGATGCATAGTGTGAATGCTGGACTAATAGTCGGCCAATTAGCAAATATTATCTTTTCTAAGGAGAAAGTTAAGTGGTATGGCTGTCAAGCTAAATCAAAGCTACAGTTGTATGAAATGTGACATCAAGTTACTTGAAGATACAGTAGACATCAGAGAACTGGGAAGTTATAACAGGTGTGGTTCTGAGTACAGGCTGCAGAGAACATGAAAGGGAATGTAACAGCTGCACAAAAGCTCCAGTTCTGCCAATTTCTGTCTACATTTCTGCTTCTAAGGTTGAATTTCCAACCTGCAGCTGCACATCTGGCTGGATGAGACAAGCTAAAAGTTTGTATTTTGAAGCATTCCTCTGTATTTCTTGCCTCATAGATGAAGTAGGTCTCTCTCTATCTCTAAGAAGCTACCTGTGTTGGTAGCCGTTAATACTAGAGGGAAGAGGAGAGGGAATGCCCTTTGTAGATCTCTACCTGCTTAGTAGACAATTAATTGTGTGACTTTGTCCATCAGTTCCTTATTTCTCCTAAATAGACTCAAAATTACACCAGGAAACTGGCTTGCATACCTCAGAAAGCTGTATATATATATAGATAGATTTTCCTGCTAAAGCCCTAAAAAATGGTATAGAAGTACTTAATACACTTGAAAAATACTAAAAATGCACTGAATTTTCACATGAGCTCTCATTATTACAGGATGAGTTAGCCTATCTGAATTAGAAATACATTAGCAAAGGGATTTGGGTAGACATGTCTATATGGATTAAAGAGAGCTGCACTTTGCTTTCCCGATTTTTTTTCCCCCTTTTTTCCTTCTCTCCTCTCCTCAATCATAATGAGAGGTGATTGAATTTATTTGGGTAAAATCCAAGCTGAACCCAGCAGAGGATATTTTCAGAGTTATCCTTTTTAGATACTTGCCATATCAACCAAGATCTGTTTTTAGGCCCAGTTATTTAAGGCTGCCTTAAAGACTAATGAAATATACTGTGATGGATGTTACCCCGTTCCAGGGACTTTAAAGTAAGTTACTTTCAGAAATGGAAAAAAACAACAACAACAAAAAAAAAACTATAATCTTTGAGACCCGCTTCGCTACTACTTTTCAAGATCATACATTCATACATTCATTTTCAGTAGTAAGATGCTCTATGTAATGTGTATGTTAATCTTCCAAAAAACCAACCAAACAAAAAAACTTGATTCTGAATTAACAAGGGAGAGATTCATAACTGAAGACAGGCTTGAAAAGCAGGGTGAGCACAGTTAAAAGCTCTTCTGGTTTTACCTTTGTGAGAGGTAAGGTTTAAAAAACACCTAAGTGAATTAGGAGCAAAAGTAGAAATCCTCTTCTGTCTGTACAATAATGTATTACTGCCTGACAGTTTGTGCATTTCGATAAGTGACACATACTAGTCTTAGCGTTTTGTCACTGTCTTCTTTGCAAAGCCAGATATATTTAGGTTTCTAAACTTGAAAACCTGCTTTGTATGCTCTGGAGATTATCTAGTTTTTATTATTATTTTTACAACATGGTATATTTAGGAAAATAGCATGACATTGGTGTGTCACTTTTTAGGTCACATTTATATTATAGTTATAGAATGACCCACATATGTTCATGAGATTTGTTTATAATTAGTACTATGTAGTCAGCTTTTTTAAGGCTCTTGAAAGTAATGAGTTATTATGAGTGACATCCTTAAAGAAATTAGTGTGACCTTACATTTTTGAACTAAGATAAAATAGTTTTTTTGGCTTATTTACTTTATAATGAAAAAAAATCAAGCTTTTGCGTGGTTTTTATTTTTTAAATTAAAGATTATTTGTACTTCTTTACTCATGCTATATTTTCGAAGTGCATTGAGGTGTGCTTTTTTATATATATTTAAAACAATATAGCACATTTTAGAAATCAAGTGAGTACAGTTCTTTCAAGAATATTTTTAGTATTCATTTTTATTTCAGTGGATTGACAATTTTTCTGTCTCCTCTGTTCAAATGAAAACATTACCTATCAGGCTTAAATAGATCAATGTAAAGCACTCCAAACATCTTTAATGTAATGATTGCTAACTTTATGGAGAATAAAGTAAGTAAGGATGACAATGGAAAAATCTATTTTACACCAAAAGAGGGTCAAAAAACAAGAAAATAAAATTATGTCAGTTCTGGCTCTTCACTTCACAAACATATTCATAAACAAAAAGCACTGCTCAAATGAGGTTTTGAAATCTGACTTGAAAGGTCAAGAAACTCAGATTTAAGGCTAAAATTCATCTCATTGTTCCTCAGTGTAACAGATCTTGTAACAAGGAGTGATGTGCTTTGCCTCACAGTGGAGAATAAACCACAAAGTGGAGTTCGTTCTGAGAAGCGTTCTATCAGGTTGTTATAGCCACTCAGACTGGGACCAAACACAGGCTGCATTTATATGAGTGTTTAAAACGGCTATTTTCTATTAGTATTTTGTGCAATATACATGTCCATATTTAAAAATGTGATTTCCTCATTTTTTTCAACATCATTGAGAATGTTTTTCTCCTCAGTGTAGCTAAGAGAGTAAAATTAAATATTTGTTGTTCTTCACAATCTGCATGACCTATGCTGGGGGAATAAAACTATGTTTTAGTAAGGAATATTGAGGAGTGTATTAAAAAAGTGCTCCGTAGAATGAAATGGAGTTATACTAAACATATTTTCTAGAGTGTCTTTGTACAGAAGGCAGAGTGCTGTCCAGGTAGAAAGGAGAACGGGTCTCTTCCCACACTCAGAGCTATGAGGATTTTCACAGCTTTGAGAAAGTTGGTACGCACATCAGGAGAGCCAAGAACATCGTTGTTCAAGCACTTGCTTGCCTTTTTTGCAGTCAGGCAGAGTAGTGAGCAGAAGCTAGATCCTCCATGTCCTCCATATGTCAGCCTGTGATCTTGGTGAAAATTTGATTCTGAGTATGAAAACTTTCAAGGTTTATTCCCGTGTAAAGTTTTGATTTCAGCATTTTGGCATTTTCAGTGAAAAAGCGTTTTGCTGGAAAAATCTTTATGCACTTAACACCAAAAGACTGAAAACAGTGATGCAAAGACCGTTTCATTTAATACCTCTTTTTTTTAAAAAAAAAAAAAAAAAAAAAAAACAATTTTTTTTTTCACTTGCAAAGAACCTTATTTGATGAAATTCAACCCGCAGTGTTCAAGAAACTGTCTGCATGTTTTAACTATTTTTGTCTTTCTCTGGAAAGCTGAGGTGGGTGACGCAAATGCGATGGCAATGCAGGGTTCCTGCTGTGGAGAAGGGTAGAAATGAGGGACTGGGGAGGAACGTAAATAAACCTCAACTGCAGAAATAAAATATCAAATTACAAAAGAGGAAATACCTATCTAGAGAACAATATTCTAGAAAAAGCATCTATTTTTAGTCTTCTCATTTCTGCAGCATCTAAGCAACTCACAAATATCTGTTCAGTCTTTAGCATGTTTCCTTGAATAGGGAATGTGCCTTTATTTCCAGTTTGCCATTTTCCAATCTTAAACAAATACCTTCTAGTGAAGTAAGGAACCAAGTCCATCTATTGCATGTATAGAAACCCACTTGTGATGTCACTTATAATTAATCTTTCATCATTAAACACTTCTATCAACACTTTCTCAGGAAGCTCCAAAGCCCTATGTGTTTATGCAAATATAAATATTGCTTATGCCTGTCCTAACATCTTAGATGCCATTGCATGTCTTACCAATAATTCGAATTGTGCATTTAGTCATCAACTGAGACATCGCAATATAGGTGTTAGTTCTTTCCCATGTGATAACTATTTTTTTTCTGAATTTGCGCTCTTCAGTGCATTTTAATTGAGAGCGCATTTATCTCTCATCAGTCTAAATTCAATATTATACTAACAGAGGATGTTGGCCTCAAAAGACTTTTTTTTTTGTAAACCATGCACTGATTTCATAATTCTAGCTGTAACAGAACGTAAGCCAATGTACTTCCAGTTGCATGTGCTTGTTGTATTAAAATATTGGGTGAAGATTGCCTTACTTAGCAGACTTTGTCAAGAAATACTCCATAAAATAATGTTAATCATTACTCTGTATTAATTTCTCCACACGTTTAATTTACGATAGGTTACTGAAATGACTTCGTTACAGGTATTTAGAGTAGATTAGTAAATTCATTTGTGCTGATTGAGTCCACATTGATTTGTGATGATTGGCTCTACAGCGTATACATCTGGTATGAGGTTGACCTGAAAAAGTATAACTGTGCTGGGGCTGTCTTCCTGTTATAATTGTATGGGCTTACTTCATTGGGTTATGTGTACATTATTGCAATTGAACTAAAATAGGTCTGTTTTTCACTGTGCACAATTTAGTCATGCATCAATACATTTTTAATTAAAAGTGTATGACAGGTACAATAGTAGAGTACTCCAAATAATTTTCTAAAGCAGTCCGTTTCTCAAAAGACAGGTAATCAGAATATGTCTCAGTTAGTCTATGAATGTATAATTTTTTATTAAGATATATGATTAAGCATCTATAAACTTTGTGCTGAATTACCAGATTCTCATCGTAAGCCTCGCACTGTGAATATTTCAAGTTTATAATAGCAAAGTGAGGCATTCTTCTTGACAGGAAAAGATCGTCTTCCTGGACAACTTGATTATCCCATTTTGTAATAATAGTCAAGATCAGAATAACATATCACGATTTAAGCTCTTGGAACACCTGGCTGGCTCCATGTCAGGGATGGAGCTATGGCAGATGGTGCATTGTAGGTCACCTCCAGTGACCTCCAGCATTGGCATATCTACTGTCTAGGTCAGTGGGACAGCGGTAGTGGAAGCTGGATTCCTATTGCCCCACAGCTTCCTTAGCTAATACTGGCAAAGGAACCACAAAAAGAAGTGTTTCCTGGAAGAAAATGAGGACTCTTATGGGGCAGATTATGATCTGCTTTAAAATAGCTTTGTCTTATACAACTGTCTTACCAGCAATGCAAACAACTGTAGGAGGATTTTCCCACTGAAAGGACTTTAAGATTGTGTATTTAGGATATAAAGTAGCTAGGATGATAAAAAAATTTAATATCCATTTGACTCTCTACAGTTTAAATACCAGAGCTGATGCTGGGGTCTGGGAAGTCTGAGAGTCTCTTGACATAACAGGGAGTTGGCAAAAGTTGAATGAGGTTCCAGGATGCCCTGAACTTGGCTTGGATACTTGCCTGTGGCTGCGTGCAGGGACGTCAGAGCAAGCAAAAATAAGCAAGGTTGTGTGCCTGCTCATCCCCCTTGTTTTGTCAAGCACTTCTCACTCTCTGGGGTGCTATTGCAATGATAGCGGAAATCCGGTATAAAGCAAAACTAAAACCAAATATTAATTATGATAATAGAATGTATAAGTATCTATATATCTGTATATCTGTATAACTGGAGAAGTAACAAACTGGGTATCTGGAGTAAAATAAAATTAACAATGCAAGACCTTTCCTCATTTTTATCAAATGAATTTACAACTCCAAAAGTATATATATATTTTTTAAACCAAACCCCCAAATCTCTGTGAAGTTATATAACTCTAGTGAATGTGCAAAAGGCAAAGCTGCCTATCTACCATTTCGCCACCTAATGTATTCTAGTTTCTTCTTACTATTTTGCTAAGTAAAGGAAAAAATGATGAGGGGTATTTGTATCCTGATATTTGTTCAAATTATGATTCTAGTTATCTGAGGAGTATAAGAAAGACGTAGATACTCTCTCTGCTATGATAGAATTTTGTTAGTTCTGAGAGTTTGCAATGAGAGCACCCTGGAGGGGTTTGAAGCTAGTAGATTCAGCATCATCAGTTTCATTTCTACATGAATCTCACAAACAGATCTAGTTCACTGAATATTTCATTTTATTGTGGTATTCTTATTTACAACATCCCAATTTTCTTTATTGTTATGTTCCATATAACAACCACAACCTTGGTAAGAATGTTACCGGTGCCCTTGCTGGCTACTGAAGGCAATTTGGCTTTCACCACCTGCTCAGTGAACCAAAAGAGACTTGGCCAATAAAACATGATCAGGATGCCACTTAGTTTGCTATTTTTCCTGTCCCCAGAAAGGAGTGAAATTGTCAGAAATAATGCAGTTAATAGTTACTCCTTTTTCATGTTCCAGGATAATGTAATTGTCTTCTTGGATATATAAGTTGATAACAACCTTGGTCTGTTCTAGTTGTCTTTGCTGGTAGGTACTGTGGCTAGGAATGCCACAAGAAACACCACCAGCAATGATTTCTAATTTATTTTAGAAAGCCTTCTCCTGACTGTAATTATACCGTGGTAATTGAGGGAAGAGAATATAGTATCTTCAAAAAATCTCTTTCCTCTTAGCTAAGTGTATAAACACTATCACTCATTAATAGTAAATTACTGAATGATTTTTGCAGGAAATCATTAGAGTATACTCTTAAGGTTTTGGGTAGCAGACATTGCCATGAATGTCTGGATTGTTAAAAATTCTTTAATTTCCATAAGTCTCAAGTAACAGTTTATCAAGATACTTTTAAAACAGAAAGTATCAGCATAATTACAAATGAAACACTTTGAGTTATGGCTTTTTTGTTATTGTTACTCTTTTTCTCACAAAAAATGAAAGGTAAAAAAATCACTGGAAGGTTAAATGAAACATTTGATTTAAAATGTGTTCCTTAAATTTTCTGTAATAAAAATACTTCACTTTGAGACTATTTTTTACTAATAAACTCAGAAATTCTTTTACTGATTTTTCTTCTTAACCTTAGCTCCCATTTAACTTTTTTTGTTAATTCATATGCTTCCAGGCTTAAGGAAGTGCACAGTGACATTCCTCTCCACACTCATATTGGTGCACTTATGTAGTTACATTTGAAATATTGAAAATTTAGCTAGAAAATCTTCCCTCTTTTTCCTTCCTTACATATATATTATGTTAGAGAGAATATGGAAAATTTGTTTCACTAATACTTTCACTCTTCATGTGCTTGAATGTACCTAACTCCTCAGGTGCAAAAATCCCTCTCAGATCTGGGTATTGCCAGAGACATCTTGCATCAGCTTGGAGGAGTCATGTAACCTCCCCATGTCTCAGTGGAATGAAGGTAACATGTTATTTCTCCCAACTTTTCTTGGTTTGACTGAAAACTTCTCAAGGCAGAGACTCGTGCTGCATATAGAGAACATAGCATAATGAAGTGGAAGTTTGGCTTCGGGCATGTAAGCATCAGTACAATGCAGATTAATATTTTTTTCCATTTTTTATTTATTTAAAGAATATGATATAATTCTACCTCTCCTTGAGCTCTGCCTGGGGTGTGAAATGTGAAAAGGTTCACATTTTTAGCAGCAATATGTCTCCCAATTAGAGCTCAGTCTGCTTCTTTTAACTATTTGGACTTAAATTTTGTTAGGGTCTCCACTTTTAAAAGATATACCTTAAGATATACCTTAAAACCTTTTTTTATTTTTTATTTTTTTTTCATTGCTAGTGTATCTAAAATATGTTCATTTCTCTGGGGGTTGCTGTGCTATAATTATTTCTCAAGGCTACTAATTTTAGGGAGATCATGGAAAGGTATATGCTGCTGCTGATGTGATGAACATTAATTTGATGCAGAGCAAACAAGACCTACACTTGCAGGAGGACCTTCCCTGTGTCTTTCTGGAAAGGAGATAGATTTTCTACAGAAACCTCTAAACATAAAAAGACACACACCCAAGAGAAGATCCAAGAAAACCCCTAATTAAATGAATTAGAATATAACAGCTAGAAAATTACATTTCTTTTCTGCCATAGTAGACTTCACCACCCCAGGGACATTGTCCAGCCAGTGATCAGAAATATAAATGAACCCTGACTCTGATCAGCTCGAGACCTAACAGAGAAAGAGTGGTGGAAAGTTTGCCAGAGAGACCTTAGAGATAATAGTCAGAATTATATAATGTACATATATAGGACAAGAACTACAACATTTTTTTCCTTCGGGATGACAGCTTCAACTACGAATGTGACTTCAGTATAAATATTGAAACTTGGAGACAAAAATAATGACTGCTGGCCAAATCTGGACCCTTGCATGAAGCCTGCATGAACAGGGATTTATGCGGCTGCTGTTTGCAGCAGGCAGAAGCACATCATAGCTACTTTGTAGATATTACTAAGCCCCTTAGTTCTCTCCAAACTAGGGCATTTAGAATAGTGAATCCTCTGAATTGCCAAATTATTTTCTTCCTGTCCATGCCCCATTCTCATATTTCATCTTGCAAAGCATAGAGGTTGTTCCTTTCCTCTCTTGGCTTGTGCAGAGAGTTCCTGCTCTGATGTTGGGCAGGATATAATCTTTAGAAAAATTACAAAAATAAATAAATAAAAATAGAGCTTATCAATTGTGGAATTAAATCATTTCTTTAGATTTCATTAAAGGATTTTTTTCCCTGAAAATTTTAGATGAATTTACAGATATTTAAATGACATTAAAACAGCACTCTATGTTAAATTGTTGTCCAAAACATATGCAGAATTGAAATATAATATTCCTTTGTTTTTTTAGCATCCTATAGTTACAAATAAGTACTTCTTTTCTGACATTGACAATATTTCTGGACTCCATCTGCCAAATTTAGGGGCAAATTTTATCTTTGGATGTGCATACTCAATTTCCGTCGTCTTAAACTGGAACTATATCGAATGCATTTAACTCTGTCTTTATTTTGAATTTATTTTGTATTTATTTATTATACTGTCTTTATTTTGAATGTCATATACACAGCCTATGAAAAAATATGACGCTCATCAAAAGCTAGGGCTTGGCCATGCTGAATGCCTAGTTTGCTCTAAAGGAGAGCGGTCACTTATCCTTGATTGTGTTCAGAATTATTTGAGGTCTGAACTAGAGTTAAAAATGTGATCTGAAACCAATGCCTCTGAGGAAGAAGAAATTGCTTTGCTGCCATTGAAATACTAGTACAAGTCAAGAAAATCAGTTGCTTTCTCTAATCTTCTTTCCTATGGAAACTTTGCTAATGAGATCAATTCTGGAGACAGTTGCCTTCATCCACAATAGTAAAAGTCCTTCTGTCAGCAGCTAAATAAAGCTGGATAACCTAAAGCTATGTTAAGAATTTGTAGCGTAATGTAAGGTGAACAGACAACCTGGCTTTACTGAGGCAATACCGATACTTAAGAGTGTCACATTTTGTTTGACTGCTAAACACAGCCTGTAACTGTTCTTTTAGCATAGCATCCTTTCTTTCTGTCCTGCTGTGTATTGGAAACTATGTCCTTTCTCAACATGACATGCAGTTCAGATGTAATCCCAGCTGATTTTGTAACTCAAGGGTAGGTAGAAGGAAAGAAAGCAGTGGAAATAATCACTTCGGTTAAATGTTTAGGGACTTATATAGCTATATATATATTGAGTGCTAGTTGTCCACTCAATTCTTAACCTTTCTGGAAGCTGTAGAAAGAGCCTTTGCATCAGGAAATGCTTGTTTAGAAAATCAGAAATCAGACCTTTTGTTCAAAGTGGAAAAAAATCACCCCCACCCCCCAAAAAGCAGACAAACCCTTTTATCTTTCTCAGGCTGAAATTTGGAGTGAGAAAGTACAATTTGCTGGTAAAGCTGAGGGAACATGTGACCTGGTCTTTGCCCCGCAGAAGACTTTTGAATCTTTTGAAAGCTGTTGGGAGGTGCAAGAAAGAATAAACAGAGATTATTTTGTGTATCAGTTTGCAGTGGTTGGTGGTTTTATGAATCTTGTTAAAACTTAGGGACTTTGTGTAGAAAAGGAAAATAGTGGGGAATATTTTTGTTAGCATTCTGGAAGTGCCAGGTAGGAGAATTAGTAACATTAATGTGCTCATCTTGAGTAGCAAGTCATTCATATCTAAAAAGGTAACTCAATGTAGCTGTGATAAACAGGTTTTCATAGAGAGTTGGAAAAAGAATACAAAGTCTTAATGATCTCATTTTATTACATGTCTGCTATATAATGCTGTGGACATTTTTGGAATTTACTTACTCTGCATTTCTGTAATTGTAAGGAAAAAAGTTTTTTTCTTTCTTTCTTTATTCTTTATCTCATTAGTGAATTTTACCTCATTAGGAAACCCTTTAAAATGCCTGAATTGCTATCCTGAAGAATTAAGTCTTCCATTTATCGACAGAACATGTGCAGCTTTGGCACGAGCAGTGTAAATTACCCACTGTTTTCTGTCAATGGGTTTTCTGTCTTGCTTGGGAGATGCACATCTACAGGAGAGGATTGCTCAGACAGTCCAGACACTCAGTCTTTGACCTAACTAATAAGGAGACGGAGAGTTTGCAGGATGGGGGAGAGAGTTCGTCATGCTCTTGTGAAATGTACATTCTTTGGCTTAATGAATTAAGGTATGTTCTCATAACCTCATAACCTCTTTTTTTTTTTTAATGGAAATGGAAAATTTCTTTTTTGAGTTCTGTTATATAATTTCAAAAGTGCAAGTATTTTAAAGTGACAGCATCAACATTTTTTAGGTGTTTCTCAATGCTCAGTAAGGTCCAAATAGAAATCACCTATTCATTTTGGTCAGGCAGTAGTAGTAAACTAGTTAACATTTTCTGTCCTGCTCTCATAAAATGGAAGTGCTCAGCTACCCTGCACTATTAATCAGCTGGAAGCAAAATCTAATGCAAACAAAAACTCATGCAAAATTTGGGCTGCATCCTCAGCCACTATTAATCTGCAGAGCTAACTTAGAGCCTGCAAAGCTATAAGGATGTAAATCCACTGAACATCAGTGTAAAATGCCTCTAGCCCAAAGAACCACAGGGTTCAAGGATGCTCAGGTCCATGGCTTAGATTAAGCCCTAGCTAATTCAGACAGAGCTGGGGAATTTCTTCACCCCAGTAAATTCGTCACCAGCGTATTAGTAGAAGAAAGGAGCAGTTCAGGCTTCCCAGGAAAGATTTCTGCTGGCTGAAATGGCCTCCCTGCTCTTTCACATTATTTGGTTTTGATTATTAATTTACTGCAGTGTAATCTCAGAACCAAGTGTTTTTATTTTCTCTTCAGTGGAAGTAGAGGCTGATGACATAAAAAACAAATTCTGCTGATTGTTTGATTGGTAACGAATATAGAAAGACAAGGGGGAAGAAAAATATTCAAATAAGGCAAATAACTGATGAGAAAAGAGAGCATATTATCAAGGAATTGATCCTATGACACTGAAGAAAATGAGATCAAAATCTTGGTCCTGCTGAATTCAAAGGTAAGATCCATGCTGGCTACACCAGCATCTAGGTTTTTGGCATTGCTTTCATCTGTGGCAGGATCCGCCTTTAAAATCTACATTTTTTTTTCACAGATCTTTGGTACCAGATCCTGGTACTCTGATGATCTGAGCTGCACTAAAACTTGCTGAGATAAACAGAGAGATTTTTGGGGGAAAAGCAGCAGCTGAAAAGATACTAGGACACACTCACACATGCAGGGTCTGAGAATGTGGGATGTAAAACACACTTTACTCCATGTGAATTGAACTACAACTGCATCAAGCTCCATTCTGTCACTCGTCACAAGGGCAGAGATTTGGTGGTGATTTAGGTATTTGGTCATGCTGCAAAAGGACAGCTACTTGGTGGCAACAAAAATTTATTACACTGAGCTTCAGAAGTCAGCATCCATTACCAAATTTGCAGATCCTAAATGCTTATAGTTCTGGATTTAAATATGTATGTTAGGAAAATACCCATAAGTAGAAGAGACAGTAATTGATATCTTATGAGTTGGTAAATTTGTTTGCTGATAATTGGAAAGTCATCTATTTTAAGTCTAGCAATTCCATTTTGCTGTAAATTTAGGCCTATTTTGTTCCTGTCAGATATGAGCTCACGTATTATTATATGACAGAGCTTTGAGTAAAATGATACATTTTCCTTTAGATCAAGCTGTCTGGCCTCAGCAAGTTTATTCAGGCAGTGGAAATCCCTTATTAAATACATTTTTCAAAACTTCCTGCAATACTGTTTATTTATAGATTACAGGGGAGATAATCAGTGCTTTCCACTCATATTCGCTTAGTTCTTTCTAATGATACCTAGTCACACTCAGTCATGGTCATGCATACTCTGTTCCACTCACAGTAAATTCCATTCACAGTAAATTTGAATTCACACTTCATAGTCAATCATTTAACTCATTCACATCAGTCACACTGAATCAATACTTGCTCTTTTTTTTTTTTTAATGTTCTTGCCTTTCCTTTCACATTTACTCTTAAACATCTGCAATCATACTTATTTGCTTGGTGTCTATCCTTATAGCAAGAACCCAGGTATCATTAATTGTAAACCGTTCATTTTAATAAGTAATGCAGTTATTGTGGTGTTGGACAAATACCGCAGAATCACAGGTGTTGCTTAGATTTCTTGCTGGTGGCAGCAAAGTAGATGTGATGATGTTATTTTCCTTATTTTGAACTGGGGAGATGGAGTGTAGTCTCATGTTTGCTGTGTATCTGATAGCCTTAGGTTCTTTGTTTTGATCACTCTGAGGCAATTAACTAGAGTTGAGGCTACTTTGTTTTTCAATTCATTTTGATTTTAAAAAAAGGTGAAGTACTCTGAAAATAAGAAGGGAGGCTAAGTATTTTGCTGTGGTCAGAAATAAAACGCTTAGTGTCGTGGCGAGTAGTGAGTGTTCATTTAATAAATAAGAGTATTGCAAACTCTTCTGTCTCCGTGGTATACCTGTCTGAAACCTCACTCTTGACAGAACGAGCTTACCACATTGTTCACATAAATTTGGTCCAGAGTCTCTGCTCTCAAGGAGCTGTTTCATGCAAGACTGAACAGTGGACAAATTATATCTATGCGATTATAGGTATAATTGTGCCACCTTCTGCTTCCAGATGGCATCAGGTGAGTCTCTTTCTGTGAAGACTTTGATGTCAAAATGCTGAAATACCTTAAAGCTCTAAATTTCCCTCAGGGTAATACAGCACAGAAGTCGCTAGTAAGGTTTCTTTATTTTGAGAGCTAAAATGAGTAATATTAATGCAGGTGTTTTAATGAAACATTGAACTTACTGATGAGGAGCATATTGTTTTTTTCCCCCCTTTTTATGTCTATCTCAATAACCAACAGTTGAAAAAAAATCCTAAGAAGTAGGATTTAACCAAAGGAGATCACCCACCCCCCTGCTGAAAACTAGATGAGTCCACATAAATTGTGAGCAATGGAAAAAAAGGAAAGGCTAGGAAGAAGTGTTTTGGTGAAATTGCTAAAGCAGCACTGGTGGGCAAATACTTGGTGTGCAAAGTCTCCCTCGATTCTCAGGGTGCTTAGGAGTCCTCCAGCAGGAGGAAGGAGGGGTCACCTTTACTCGAGACATATTGTGACTTCCAGTGAAAGGAAAAGAGAGCTACTGCATTGAATTAATAGCACTGGGTTTGGGGGAAAAAGAACACATCCCATGAAATGCAAAAGGATCATATCTATCACCCTGAAACTGGCCTAGGATGAGAGAAAGTGCATGTGATAGACTATTATCCTAATTTCTGTCCTGAAAATCATCTGGGTATGCACAGTGGAGCATCGGCTGTAACCTCCGAGCCACAAACCTGAAGCAAAAGGCTGTAACTGGATTGTTCTCTTCCTTTTCTTGAAAGGAAGAAAACAAGACAAGTAAATGCTCTGAAGAATCACAATTCTCAACAGCAGCAGCCAGTAGGGAAATGAATGGGCTGGAATTGAAGGGGCATGATGCTCTTGGGATGTTCACTTTGTTGGGGAGCGGTGGTGGAGCAGGGGCCAACAGGCTCTGCTCCTGTCCCTGCATCCACCCATGTGCCACCAGGCACCAGAAGGGTTTGTGTGGCAATTAATTAATGAGATGCAACTGCAAAGTTAATGGCAGAGCCGCAGGGTTGTAAGGTCTTGTGGTCTGTGAAGGGTAGCAATAGGGAATTTTTCCTGGTTTGCTCTTATGGTAAAGCTATGCCCGGCTGCAATGCAGCAATGACCATTAAGGGAAAAAAAGCAGCATCTGCTCCACGAGCAGGAACCAGTGAACAAATTCCATCCTGCCTCTCCTGTATCAATAACGCCTCTCACTCCCTGAAATATTCTTTTCACCGTCAGGTTTTGTTTTGTTTTTTAGCAACACAGTTCTTAAACAAAGATTTCTGTGTCAATTAGTGAAGTGCATTTGGACCTTCTTTCCTCAGTGTGTGTTTAGCAGATGTTCGCAGAAAAACAAAGTTTACCCAAACATTTCTGAGGTTGGAGTTTGTATATACAACCTCTCTCTTTTCTTTCCAAAGGGTACCATATTAACAATTCTTTTCTCGCCAGTATAAATATTTTTACTGCAATTAACTGCATAATGGTACAACACAGATCCTTGAAGAGGGCATACTTATCCACTACAATTTGAGTCATTCCTTTACAGTAGCATCCACCCCTGATGTATTAGAAATCCACTGAATTTTTATTGAAAAAAACATCTAAATATGGGAATAATTCCCTAACCTGTTTATTTAGAAAAGTAGTTTGCCTTCTAATAACACAGCCGTAATGAACATCTATTAGCTTTGTTTTACTTTTTTATTTTTTATTTTTTATTTTTTTTTCTGAGTCATCCTTTGATTTTCAAAACATTTTGGTCATCCACAGACTCGAAGTCTCCTTCCAGGAGAAACACTGAAGAATCAAGTGCATCTCTCCTTCCTTTTAAAATTACCCTTCAGGGCAGTGCACACACAGAGTGACCCTGGCTTTTGACAAACCTTTGCTGAACAAAATGTAACAAGCCCTGTATATTTTGAGCAGCATTTTCTATTCTGACAGAGACAGCTCGGTAGCATTTGATGTCTGCTTGCTGGTCATAGATAATGGTGCATCTTGGGACCATTGTCATCCCTGTCAATAAGATGGCCTGGGGGGACATGCAACAAAGCTACCTTTTGATTCACCGTTTTTCCTTCCTTCCCAAGACATTTGTAAGCCTGTGGTCAGCTAGGTCACTTTATTTCATCCTGATGTGCCTTGATAATAGCATCATGTCTAACAAAAAATTTTGACAGACCATCGATGTGTGTTTCTTTGGTCCCTATGTTGTTTTCTATTCCTCCTCAATGTCAAACAAGCTTTGAAAGCTACTGATTATGTTTGTTTGGACCGAATTTGACAAGATTCCTACTCTTTGAAGCAATTAAGCTCCTGACGATGGGCCTTGGGATTTGAGCTAATTTTTTTTTGCATTGCAGGAAGCTACTAAAGCATGTCCTATGCGTTGCGCTTTTATTTTTATTTTTTCTCAAGGTTGTGTTTTCACTGTAAGTTTAGAAATACCTGAACCCAAAAGAAACTTGTAAGCTTTAGAAGAAAAAAGAAAACAAAAAGTCTACAGCTTAAAGCTGAAAGTTTTGTCCATGTATGCATTTCTTATTTTATAATAAGACAGCAATTTTGACAAGTTTGGATAATGATTTCTCTGCAGAGTTTTTCTGAGACTTTTCTGAGACCATATGAGTAGTCCAGTTACAGAATTTTAGAAGCTAATTTATTAACCCCGGTGCTTATGAAGTAGCAGAGATGGCAAACAAAGTGTTTTGCTCAACTGACCATAGACAGCAACTCACAGCATGGTTTGCTTGTTTTTAAATTAGTTGCAAGCAATTTAGCATATTACAAATGGGAATTAGTAGTGTGTTTAGTTTTACCGGTTAGCTAAATTGTTAAATATTGTTACTCTGGTTCAGCAAAGTATCTCCAGGGCAACACAAACATTTTTTTGGCAGTCACAGACAGAAGTTTGCATCCTGCCCCTGTAGCGGTGTCCACGAAGCACAGGCACGTTTAATTGGGTAAAGACTTTTTTCTTTTTTTGGCGCATAAAGATGAATTTATCACAGTTCGTGTAATACTAGAAAAGGCAAATGGTAATTTCCTGTTACAGAAAAAAAGACCTTTCATTTCTGTTCTGTCCAATGTTTTAAGAAAATGTTGTTGTCTTTACATACTGTTAATTCTAATCCTTTATCTTTTATCACCACACAGTGGAAAGGAACTTCCCTTTGAAAGCAACCACTAGTAAAAAGCTGCCTTTTTGATATTTGATGACATTTGAGGCCAGATCCCAAAGGGCCTGTTCATGTCCAGATCCCACCTTGTAAATGAAAATCTGGAGTTGCCCAGAAGCCTGAGTCTCTCAGACTCTGACAGCAGCTGGCAGCCTTCTGGGGCAGGGATTTTTTGTCTTTGTGTTGCCTTTACAGCAGCAGAGAAGCTTTAGGAACTTAATCAGTGGTAGAAGTTTAAGATCCAGCTTACTGAAGAGCTTACCTTCAAGTGTGGTCCTGCCACTGGCCTCTAAGGCTGTGCAGGCAAATTTCTGTGCCTCAGTTTCCTTTTAGATAAGAGCAGGATACGAGTATTAGCCTCCTTTTTAAAGTCATTTGAAAACTCATTGAAAACAATGCAGGTGGTAGGCACTATTGTTAAACAGGCTGTATTTTCTTTTTATTAGAATTTGTATTAATATTAAGACTAAAATGACAGTCTCTAGTTTTCAAACATTTCGTCCTTGATTCTGAGTCATTATTTGGGTTGCATTACCTTAAAAACACATATTTATAAGTTATGCTGGTTACATGTTAAAATGCAGTTAATAGCTACCTGCTGCAAATTTGCATATTTTCCTTGCTTGTAACATCAAAATTGAAAATTTCCCAAAGGAATTAATCTCCTTTTCATCATAGCCTGGAACATTCCTCTCACCCCCACAGACTGAGGTGAGGACAACGATTTCTGACTGTGATCATACCACCACTGCCAGCATTCCTTCAAAGCCATGTCTGAAGGCCTCCAAATGGGTACAGAGAATACAGAAGAACTAATTTGTTTGCTTTCTTTTAACTGATATTTTTTACATAGTACAGTATTTCCCTGAAATTAATACTGATGCTTTTCTGGCTTCTATATTTCAGCGCCTTTCCAGCAGGCTATCTCTAGTTGGGGCAGTATTGTCTAGTTTTCTTTCATATTAACTGATTGGGTTATTACTTTTATGTCTTTAGAATATTTCATTTTACTGATTTCTCCATATTAAAAAGATGATAAATTATACCAGCTATTAAGGGCCCAATCCTGAATTCTTAATGTAGTAATTTCCATTAAAATTCCTCCTGACATAGATTTATATGGAATCTGATAAATTTCTGCTTGGCAAATTCCTAGAGAAACTACAGAAACCTGAATTAAATTAGTCTGTTAAAATAATCAACATGAGCCTGATCTTGTCAAGCAAGTGGTAGATGAGTATGTTCTGTTCATCACAGGACAGGAGTTAATGACTAATTATTAAGCACCAAAATGGGAACAGTGCAGTGGGATTTCCAGGCACATGGGGAATTTAGGACCAAACTATGTTTCTTTTAAATCTTAGTAGTCTGTAGGTTGTTTTTGTTTTTGTTTTCTTTTTTCTTTTTTTCCTACTAATCTATTGTCTTCTGTTATGAGAAAAAGTAGAAAAACGAATTTCACCATTAATTACCATCCTTAAATGGTGCAGGACACAGAATGAGCTTCTCCAGCCTCATTTTGCATGGAGATACCAGCTCCAAAAGCTACCTGGTGTTCAAATGCAAACTGTGCATGTCCCATGGTGGTTTTGATTCACATCAGACCCCTTGGGCATGACTTGGAGACCATGGATGCCAAAAAGAGTTTTTCCCATGACTGCCCTGGGCTCTTGCATTGGTCTCTCAACACTCCTGTTGGTGACATCTAAAAAAACGACATATGGCTGCCTATTACTTTTGCTTTCTGGAGTAAACCTATCCAAGTTAAGAAACAGACAACCCCACATGAACTTGCAGAATTTGAATTTGAGGGAAATGTTTTCATACAATTAGCTCAGTGACAATATGCAATATAACACACCCCACCTTTCCTCCTTGAGATGCAATAAGGGCACATGACAACCCCAAATCCTTCCTCAGGCTCTTTTCTTGAGACATGGTGAATTGTTTAAAAAAAAAGGTAAATAACAACACAAAATGCAATCCTGTTGGAAATTTATTTCTGATATATAATCATTCAATGGCAAAGCACAGGCAACAATACTGGAGCCTCTGTTTCTACCATAACCATCTGGGGAAAGGGAAACACATCTCATGAACTGCCTTAGGCCCACTTTAATGCATCTTGTTCAGCCTTGTGGCAGACAGGCTATTGCTCTACCTTACCATACTTTTTTTTTTTTCTTGACATTACCTCAGTGGCAAAGTATTCTTTGATGTAATTGTGAATATTGAATGTAGCAAAACCTTTTCAGTTTTTTTCCTTAGAAAATCCTTAAGTTTTTTAAGAACACACTTTTTTTTTTGTCATGATTTTTTAAAATTAGTTTTTAAATAAATTACAGTTCAATTAGTCCTCACAGAAATGTATATTACATTATTGATGTTATTAAATGAGCTTCTACCTGTCCTTAGTTCCTTATCTTAGGGTCCAATGACTTATTTTCTTTTTCAGTCCTGTACCTTTATTCACTGCTTGGACTGTCCTGTTCTTTGTGGTTATGCCCATTCTCTGTCAGCATCCCAACTAACCAAATTCTGTCTCCTTTAGACCCAATTTAGAGCATTTTTAATCCAATATCCTTATGCTGTCGTATGTATTTAAGTACTTAAAATGATGAACTTTCTCATTTTTCTGTCCTGTTTTTATTGTCTTTTACTTCAGAGAAAATTTTCAGCTGTTTCACAATATTTTGGTCAGTTAAAGCATGTCAGTGTAGAACCCAGAAGACAAACATGGGCAAATTCATCTTTCTAATGGGTAACTGTCTTCAATAATTAATTATACAGCAATGAACACAGAGATAGGAGACATAATAGAGAATAAAATATAGATTTCTCCAAATAAAAAAATCACCTTTATTGAAACGTCATTTAATAGGCGACATTACTGTTAATGCTCTTACTTGATGACAAGTTAGGTTGTTCTGATCCTTCATAACCTCAAGTCAACAGACTTGTTTTATGCATCTCATTCAAAAAGCCTTAGTAAACTCAGAGATTTCTCCTCATCTAAAAATGTGATATCGGAACAGATGTTGGATGCCATGGAATAGTTGCGATTAAAATATAAATTTACACCCAGCATTTGCAAAGACTGTTCATGCTTAGAAAAAGTCTATCCAGCAATACAGTACCTGATATCATAGAACTAAATAAAATTTACAAGCAAGTAATATAAGAATTTATGTAGTTAATTATTTTTGAAATTAATTGTGCATGATCTGTTTTGAAATGTTTTTTTTTCAGAAAATATTTTATTTTCAAAAGAAAGTGCTTGTTTGACATAAACCAATCTTTTTTCTTCTCTTATGTCCCCATTTTACCATTCTAGCTACTGAATTAAAAAACAAATTTACTGAACTCTATATATGAATGTTTCCTCCATTTCATATGTTCTTTAACTTTGCCTTAGAAGAAACAAAGCACAAAGGTAGACTTACCAGATTGTCAGTTTAATGAAGTACTTAATTTTACATAGGTTTCTTAGAAGGAGCTAAATTTCAAGAAGAAAGAAAAAGTCCCCTCTAGACCAATAATTGTCTATGGCAGGAAAACTCTTGGCAGACAAAGTAGGGATTTATCTTTAGTTGGAATGAATTTCCTCTGTCAATTGGCATCTGAAAAAAATTCAGCTGGGAGAGTTAAGTGACTAAATAGTTCTCAAATGGCTGAAACAAATGGATGCTTTAATGAAAATCTTTTGAATGTCACTCAAAATTCAGTCCCTGGTGTGGTGGGTTAGATTTTATGATAGTGTACACATGTTGCTTTTTTTTTTTTTTTAGTCTAAGCTGAATGTTTTGTTTGTTAAAACTATATCCTGTATCTGTTTTACTTTCTTTTTACCATTTTTTGTTGATGTGTTTAGGATGATCATCATCATCTTAGGCCAAAACCACGGGTAGCTTTTTAATGATAATTTTAACTAGTTAACAGAGTCTCTGGGTTATGAAATACCTTTGAGTCTTCACACATGGTACTAGTCACCAGAATGAATCGGTTTAAATGTAGTTTTCAACCATCCTAGGCTTTTATGGGGTATTAGTTTTGGAAAAAAATGTGTACTCTATAGTTTACTTTGGACTGACAGTGTTTATCCTGTGTGTTTGTAGAAATAAACAGGAAAACCCTTAAACACTAACAACTGTATTTGATTCTTGATGCTTCTTGGCAACTAATCACAACAACTCCTTGGTGAGGTCCTATGTATGACATGTAAATATTTGACATAAAGGTAAAATATAGATATCTGAGCCCCTTATATATTTAATGATCCCAAACAATTCTTTGGACAATAGGCAAATAGAAAAATGCCATTCATTTGAAAAAGGAGAGGAAAGAAATTCAGTTAACAAGCTGTTCCTTTCTTATGTTAGCAATTATTTTTCATATAGTAGCTGGTGTACATGTTGTTAATTGCTATGAAGATTAAAACCACTTGATTTTAGTGCTATAATTATATATACATTTGCCAATGGACAGTTGATCTTTCATTTGTGAATTTCTGCAAGTTGGAGGTTTCTCTGAGAATTCCTGTGATTTCTTTGCTAATCTGTTGTCAGAGGCTGTCGTCAGTTGCTTTGGCAACTTGACTCTGAAGGTCCAATAATCCCATGTTGCTTCTGTTACTCTGGGCTGATCCAGAGAAGACAATCTTCAATTGCTCTCATTTCTCCTTCCAATTGATCCTGCATCTCCATTTTTCTCCATAGCTCTCCTCTGATTGCTTTTGTCCCCAGTGAGGTAAAACATCCCGCAGGTTCAAATATAAAAAAAGAGAAAGCTTTGACAGCTAAAGTGGCATTGAAGAAATGTGGAGAGGAGTGCTGAAGGATTTCTGAAAACATGAGGCAAGAATCATCAACAAAATTTAATATTTCCATCCCAAAATTTATCCTCTTTTCCACTATAGGTAAAGCAGAACCAGCCTTCCTCAGCAATACGGTTTTACTTTCCCCACCTCACTGTCACCCAAAATGCAACTTATTTCTATCTTACTCCACTGCAGCATGTTTCAAAGTATTAATTTCCCTACTCTTGTACAACAGAAGGCTTCTCTCTCTCTTTCTTTCCCTCTCTCTCTCTTTCTCTCTAAGTTAAACTGCTTCTGTAGCTCATCCCTACTCTAGTCCAGGTGAAACGCTACCATTACAGCTATCTTCCTTAACCCTTTGTTTTGCTGCATAAAAGCTTTTCTGCACAATTTGTATCCTCCTCAATTATTTTGCTCATTTCAACATATGCAGAACTTTCATATTGTCATTGCCATGCCCTAAGTCTGCCCATGATGCTTGTTAATTACATTGTTTTGTATGTAGAAATTAAAAATTGTCAAGATGATTGTCTTTCTATCTATGAATGTAGAAAAAATGCATATGTTCCATCTTCCTTAAACTTCTGTAGCCTACATAATGCTCTACAGCTTCCCCCAATTTTTCCCTCTGCCTGATCTTTATCTTTTGATCATGATCCCCTCCACAACTACCCGCGCCTTTGAAAAGCTGCTAACATTGATCAACCCGAAAGGGGGAAGCCATGGTGGGTTTGTAGGCAGCAGAATCCACGTATCCAAAAGGTCCCGCATAGGGACATATTCTGTGACTGTGGAAGTATCACAGTCTTCTTTTCACCCAATGACTTGGGGTAAGAAATCTCCTTGGTATCAGAATCCACCAGGATTTGTTTATGCTTGAAAATGTGCAGTTGTCCATGAAGAATTTCTTGGAAACTATTCTTCAGATACTTAGTGGGAACTATAAAAATGAGTGATACTATGAGATCAAAACAAAACTTTCAACCAAGTGGAGTTTCTTAAGAAAAGCTAAGCAATTGCAAGGAAAAGGCTGATATGTTTGAAGCCACAACTAATGCAATAAAAAAAATATCTTTGAAAGCCTTGGTTTAGAGCTGCATGAAGCTCACAAAGAATTGCTAATATTGAGAGTATGAATTGTTGTATAATTACATAGACGATCTAGAAAACAAGCTTAGAAATGAGGTTTTTAAGTTGTTGAGGACAGCTGAAGGATGAGGGATTGGAGACCAGTGATTTTTCCCCACCCTTATTTTGTATATGTTTTTCACACTATATTTTGAAAACGCATAGAACATGTAAATCAACTGTGACTGTCGTTTGCTTTGAAATGCTGCACTTTAGTTTCATTAAGGGTTTCAGAGAAGCCTTGTCCAGAAAGTCTTACCAACAGAAACTTTGATTTGTATTATTTTTGGTGGCTTTATTTTTCCTTCCTAAAGGTTACTGCCACTGTTCGTTTAATGGTGTTTATATGATCTTATAATAAGTGTTATCACTTTATATAATTATTATGTGTGATTAATCCAGTTCACACTTGAAAGCCGTGGGGATTTTTTTTTTTTTTAACCAGAGGGTATGTCTTTAAGCCTTTGTGTTGTTTGCTTATAATGATAGCTGACAAGAGCTATTGGAAAGAGGGAAGGGGATAGAAACTGGAATAAAATTTTCTGTGGAAAAAGATTTCTGGGAAATTATTGGACTAGCATCTTCTGTGGCAAACTTTGAGAAAAATGGTGGACACAATGTATAGACTTTTCTTTTTCTTTTTCTTTTTTTTTTTTTTTTATGCTGCATGGATTTCTATAGCAATCTAGCTTTGAATTAGTATGAAAGAATGTATGCTGTCTGATTTTTTTTTCAAATGTCATTTTGGAGAAATTCAACCTATCTTAAATCTAGCCTTTGAAATAAATAAATAAAATAAATTAATTAATTTTTAGCCTTTGCAAACATCTAGTATTGGCTAGTGTGAGCAAAACCCTCAATGACTGACTGTTTTTTGTTTGTTTGTTTTTTTTAAATTGAATGGTGTTTGGATTTGGCACCCAAGATTGAAGATAGTAGGAAGGCAGAATAGCTTTGTTTTTAGGCCAAATGGATTTGAGTTTTGATATGCTTAGATAGCATGGATAGAGATCTGCAACCATTTCCACAATGTTCCCCTTTCAAAAATCATGGTTACATTGCTTTTGTAACTCTTGCAAATGATTGTTTCCAAGGATGGAATCTATGTATATTAGTGAATTGTCAGAATTCCCGTTGTGATAGATATTTATCCTGAAGCACTATAGCTGTATAGTTACATCGTATGGTTCTCAGTAGTAACCTTAGCAAACAAATTAAGTGTTCATATTTCCTAAAGATAATGCAATAAATTGCAATGTTATTACAAATATCTCACTGCTTTCTCAAAACTGTATTCTATCCAGTCTATGATTTCTATGCTTTCATATGCAGTGTTCAGATAGAAGTGTTTTTTGAGTTGTGAATTTTCTGGACTTCTGAAGCTAGAGATACTACCTGTTATTTTAAAATTCATGTTTGCCTTACTTTATATCATTGTAGAAAATCATGTTTATTGTTATTAGTATCTCTACCCTAAATGATTTTACTCTAATTTGGAGCAATGACTAAGCATGAGCATCACAAATACAGACCAGGTTACTTCTAGAGGAGCCAATGGAAAGAGAATGTGTTCGTAAAGAGCAATGTGTTCTTTTTATTTTAACTAATCAGAAATTGATAGTAATATCTGCAGGTGTTTTAACATATTTTAACTGCAAGTTAAAATAGATAACTCCCCCAATCAGATTAAACCAATTAACTTATAGCAATTGGTTTTCAAAGGGCTCTGGAAATTAAAATACAGGGCCAATGATATAAGGAAGTGAGAAAGAAATTTATCTGTATTTCCTTTGAGAAACATTTATTCCAAAGTTAACAAAAAAAATCTTAAATATCACTGAAAAAAAAAAAAGTTTTAAGTAATTGATTTAATTCCAGTTCACCATCTATGCACTATCTTCTGCATAACATTCAGCAAAGTGATTGTACCATATACTCTTCACTCCTTCCTTTGGCAAAGCCTGGAGAAAGTCAGTAAGGTTAGCATGTGTAACCTTAAGATCCTGCCTCAATGGGACCTAGAAAGACAGGAGGCCTTCCTTTTAAGGACCTTTCTTGAACAGGTTTATTTCAGTTTCACCATGGTGAAAATGTATGAGAAAATTGGACTAAGTGTTTCTGGCACTTCTGTCAACTTGTGTGACTGTGCTCTTTTGTAAGACGCGTCAGTCCACTGATAGAAGGCATTGATATTGTGATTCCCTTCATGGCTTCACTTCACTTTCACTTTACCTTTTGAATCACAAAATACCTTTGTGGTTCAAATATACTAAGGAGCTGAGATCCTTAGTTTAATCTGCCCTGACCTTGCAAAAATGTTGGAGAGCTCTTCTAACAGGTCACGTGTGGTCCATTTTGAGGTTTTAACTGCAACAGTGTAGAGATTGCACCATTTACAGGTCCATGTGTCAGAGGAGTTAGTAAATCTTTAGTTTCTTGATATAAATTGTCAAATCCAGCTTTCATTCCAGACAGAGGATATAAGTTTTAAATCACAATCTGTCTTATTAGCGGATGGCCATAAAAGCTAACTATAAGTGCCAACTTCTGTTATGCTGGGATCAAAACACAAACACAGGTTGCAATCATGTGAATGTTGCTTCTCCCTTTGCCTATCAAGCAGAAACCAAATCCAGCAAAAACATTTCATGCACTCCATGAGCAACTTGCTAATTCCAAATGATGCATCAGTAACACAATCATGGCTGCCTTTTCTTAGAATTATGGTTATCTGTTTTGTACTCAAAATATGCACATGGAGCAATTTCATCTGTGAGAACTTGGGAAAATTATATTAATCATCATAACTGAGTACAGCTTCTTTCTCAGCATGAGTCATAAATATCTTTGAGCATTAAACCTCTTTACAATAACATTAATTTAATCTATAAGAGGACATTGCGTGCAATAAATTCCATTTACAAATCTGAGTGGGCAATGAAGGAAAAGCTGTAGCTTACTTTTTTTTTTTTTTTTTTTTAATATTGAAGATCAGGAAACAATGCACCAAAATAAGTTTCCGTCAGCCTGAAACATATAGGACTAGAAAGGAAAAAAGATCTTCCTGATTTGCCTCAGTACTATTGCTTAGTTTGCTGCCAGTCAGAAGCTTATATAGCTTAAAAGATTGTTATTGATTGTTCAATTTGGTGTTCATATATTTAAATTTTATTCAGGTTGGAGTGATGTTGAAAATTGGGGTCCACACGCTAGATTGCCAGCACAGTGGTTGACAACACAAACGTTAAAATACAATAATCCTTGTAGTATAAAATGGCCATTGACGGTCTAATTTCCATTTTGTGGTTTATGGCCTCTACTGAATATCTGATAATGTAATTATGCTTCAGTAAAGAATGAATCCTCTCTGGTAAACTGAGCTGTGTATGCAATGCCAATGTGAATTAAATAAAGTGACATCAAAGCTCAGCCAGGGCTTATTTTAGGAGCACATTTTTAAACATTTACTATGGTTTGTTCTACAGTAATGCCAGGGAGCAGATTTATGGCTGTTAGCATATTCATGTTGAAGAAATGTGTTACTTCATTCTTTATTTTAGCCCAGGACAGCAAACAAAACAGCATCCGCAACAGTGAATGTTGCCCTGCAGCTGAGGTATGAACAAAGTTTTCAGATGATACCAGCACCAGGTACCTCTCTAAGTAGCACAGAAAGGAAAGGGGCAGCCATGCAGTCAGGAAATTAAAATGTAAAGAAAACTACCCCTAATTGTCTGCATGCCACAAAATGAGACAATATTTATTTATTGGCAATAGGTATCTTATCAGCTTTTATACTTGGATCTTTTGCTGTTGGGTTCATAAAAGTAAGGGAGTATACAATATGATTCTACAGTTAAGAATTTCCTCCTTTCAAATTTCAGTTGTCAAGTTAGGTTATGCTGTTTATAATGTGGTGAATTATGTTCAGTCCTATCCCATTCACTGCTAGTACAATGCAACTTAACATCAGGAAACTTAACAGAATATGACAGCTAAAATTTAAAAGTTCCCTCATTGTATTTGTGAATTGAATACTCAGCTGCGTGATTTAAAGATGGACTGGCATCTTGAGTCCAGAAACAAGTAATGTTACTTGAATTCATTTTTCCCCCCTAATACATTTGCATTGCTGTTTTGACCTTCTTTCCAAAAGGAAAAAAATAACCCTAAGCAACTGGCATGTATTGACACAGAGGTATTGAAAAGTTAGTGTGATGTTGCAGACATGTTTAAAGGAACTTCTGAAATCACGAATTTGATGAGATAGACTGAATCAGAATGTCACTTTAGTATGTAAACAGCAGAGAGAGAGCCAAGCCTCACATGTGGATTTTCAATGTCCCAAAGCATTAGTATTAAAAATCTGGGGCCTGGTTCCACCCGCGATAAAATGAAGTGTCAAATCAGATCATGGTTTATCTTTCATTGCCAGTCTCGCAAAGATTGCCTCTGTGAAACATTGTATTTAGAGCATTTTGACAGATCGTCTAGGATGCAGGAACTGCAGGTGAGCACCTGCATCTCACCTTCCCTTTTCTGCTGGTCAAAACTGTTGACCAACAGAATAATGAGAAACCTTTGGACTTCTCCACGTCCCTGTACCTATATAAATAGTTTCCTGTTGCACCTCAACACCTTCCTTGCTGTTGCCCTCTGCCTGCTTTGCTTTCGGTGCTCCTGGAGTCCATACCCCAAGGCAGCTCATTTCATCCTCTAGCTGGGGCAGCTCAGGACGTGCCATGAAGAAAGGAGCCTTCTGACTCAGGAAAGAGCAGATACATGCACCCAGGATCAAACATAACCATGAACGGTTTACATGCAATCATACTGCTCCATGCCCATCCCTTGACTGGCTTCTGCCTTCCTAAGGAGAAAAATGCATTTGACTCCTTGGTGAAATAGTCTCAGGGATATATCTTTGGAAGGGGAAGGAAGGTAACACGTGCAAATACACAGCCCGTTCTGGAACAATGTCCTGTCCTAAAATGAACACGTTCATAGGAAGATATTATTAATATTATTAACTTGCAATTTTCATTATCACCTCGCTGTGGGAGGGCCCCTCCTGCGTTACACTCGGGTTGTTAGCTTTTTGTGTAGGAGCGAGATGAATGCAGATGGATTGCAGACAGTACAGGGAGCCAGTGAGACAGTATTAGTCAGCATGCTAGTGGTTTAGCCACTGTTATAAGAGCATTACAAATATTAGTTATTATTATTTATTACTTATGCAACACCCACACAGTATGCAAGACATTTAACAAACCACATAAAAGGCAGGGCAGCACCACAGAGCGATTACGGGATGGATTTTAGACGTGATAGATTGCTATTAGCTTCTTGTTTGTGTTTTTCATATTGAAAAATTTCCTAAAGGTCCCAACCAAGGAGACCTCAGATATGCTTGGCTCTATTCAAACACATCATTAAAGAAAATGTTCTCTAGATAGAGAAAAATCACAAATTTACATGGTGATATGAGGATCCACTCGCAAAGCATCTTGCAAGAATTGTTGCTGCTACGGTGAAACCTATAGTAGAGATGAAATTATGTCTTCAAAGTGCTGGTGAAGCTGCATACTCTTCTCACCGAGGTCCTGGTCCCACCTCCCCCATGCTGGTGCTCCTGTAAGTGTTCTTTGCTCTGTCTCTACACACGAAGAGTTCAAGATATCATCCCAGCACATAGTGTTAGCAGCCTTTAAAATACCAGTTTAAGGTAAAAATCTGGGGTAAAGCTTCTTTCATGAGGCCAGATACCCTTGTAGCTCTGTAGCTGGGGGTCTAGCTGCTGTAGCATTGTCTCTGCCCAAGATTTTTGTGTGTAATCCTAAGCAAGTATGGCAGCTTCTAGCAGCCCAAATGATACTAACCAACTAGTTTGGTCTCATCTATGCCTAGCCCCTTATTGATATGGTCACTCGGTACGGAATTAGTAAATGTCTGTGTTGTCACACATAAAGGATTTCTTTCTTCGCTCCTGTACTGTCTATTGGCTCTTTGGAAACAAAATCTCCTAGGTAGCGATGCTACTTGTCCTACTTCTTCACAGTGTACTCTATATGTCTAGTTAAAATGTCTTGGCAAGCAGGGTAATCCACTTAAGACCTTGTACCTTCTGAAGGTTGTGCTTTTCCGTGACACAAGTTGTTTGTCACAGCATACGTGTTTCTATGTGCTATTTTCTCTGGGTCTCTCACTTTCTGTACTGCAACATTTTCGCCTCAGACCTTGTCATATTGTGTGTTCCCAAACCTATCAGAAGCATCCTGAGTATTCACCTTCCGTATGTTTCTCCCTGGCCTTGGTGCCTCCATCGCAAACTTTTAATTGCTTTGCAGGGTTTGATTCTGAATGTTTGTCTTGGGGCACAACCATGTCTTCATCAATATTCACATTTAGTGGGAACCCCAGCATTGGGGTGGGGGAGAGGATGGTTCTCAGTCTTGGATCAGTCACAGCTCTGCTAGGATTTTACTTTGTCCCTTCCGTTTTTTGAAGGATCAGTCTTTCCTTCCCATAACACTCCTTGAATAGCTTTTCAGAGTTAGCTTTTTCTGTCTATATTAAAAACATCCACAACTTGAGAATCAGCTTTTGTCACGAAAAATATATATATAGAGAGAGCTAAGTTTGTTTTTTCTTGCTGGCACCCTTTGCTTGGAGAGAGATCGAAACGCTGTTTAAATCTATTCCAGCTGTCCTCCAGATACTCAGCCTCTAAAGTCCGGGGCTCGTAACTGCTCTGCTCTCCCCTCCCCAGCGTTTTCATGCCCTGTGTGGGTGAGCAGCCACCTAGACCTGCGGCCCCGCGTTCCCCTCCCTGTGCTCCGCTGTGGCTGGGGGCTCCCGGCATCGGCCTTGGCATGACAAACTGATGGAAGCCAGGCTGCCTCCCAGACGTAGCTCCTCGCATACCGCTCTGGTATCCTCTTTAGCAAATTAGCATAGCAAAAGCATTAGATGGCAAGGGTCTGGGCAACAGTAACTAGAGGAGTATGTGGTTAAACAGAGGGGCTATGGGGAATCTGTAGATTTGATTTTGTTCTAATTATCTTTAAAGACATATTCCAGTTTTGTGCTTGCCTCTTTTTTTTTTTTTTTTTAACATATTCAGGAACCCTACTGGAAAGGAATATTCTTTATATACAGATATATATATATATATGTATATATTTAAAGAATGAATGAGTTTGCAAAGGTCTTTGTTACAAGTATCTCAAATTTTCCCCTGTGATTTTTCCTTTTTATTTCTTTTCCTCTCCATCAGACTTCTTACCGTCTGTACTAACAAGGCATAAGGGTTCATATACGTTGCTAACACATGAGACTCTTTCTGCTAATAATAATCAGAAGAATATTTTAAAAAATTGCTATGGGTTGCATGCAAGCCCTTAATAAAAGCTCTCCTGTGGGAAGTTTAGAAGCACTGGCTGTGGGCTTTTCAGCAGGTCTGAGCTGTGAGCTGTGCTGTAACCTGTACCAGAGCTACCAGCACAGGTAACTTGCCCTCCATGTCCTCACCTATTCCTGGATGTGAACACAGAAACAGGCACTTGTACAGGCAGAAGCACTAGCTAAAAATCATATTTTAACTGTTTGTCATATAAATTCAGTTTTCAGATAATCCCTAAGTGAAATAATTCCTTATTATGCATATGGAAAAGCATCTATTAAAGGCATTTTTAACTTTCTGGGTAGAGTTCCTTTATCTGTATTTTACAGTACAGTGAAAAGTAATTAATTCATTCTGAGATATATAACATATGGATAATTTTTATGGATTTATGGCACATTTTAGGGGATGTGGAAATGCTGCAATTATTTTAAAAATAATGCAGTACAAATTTGGGGTTGGTTTGTAGATTTATGGCAGGATTATATTTTCCACAGCCAACTGTGAAACATGGAGTAGATACAATTTATATTTCTTCTTATGAAGTGTACCTCTTCTATCCCATCTCTGTTTTAGAGTGTAACATAACCACAAATAAATATTCTGTGTTTGACTTATTTTAAATTGGAAATTTTGTGAAATGTATTAACCCTCAGAAAATAGTTCACTGTATTTAATTAGTAAAGAAAAACATACTGCACACAAAATGTCAGTAGAATTTGCAGTAATAAGCTGTCTTTTAACACTCTCACTATTAATTGCCGTTGATATTTAGCTGCACAATTCCCCGAAAAAAAAATAGAGGTGGGCTCAGCTCAATTATTGGCTTGAACAACTGATGCTTTGAGGAAATTCAGATCTGCATAGAGGCACCAGACTGGGGAAGCAGGATAAAACTTAATCTGTGAGTATGTTTTAATCTGTGGTTGTTTTACTTTAAAGGACTAGGAAACAACTCTGACAAAAGGTTTCCTCTCGTCATGGTGCATCACATGTTTCTAAGCTTTCCTTTAGTAACAAGGTACTTTTTACAAGAACTTGACAATCAGAAGGGTATTTGTTATCACAATGCCAAAAAAAGTATTTCAGCTGTAATTAAATAAATGTATAAATAAATACTAAATATGGACTGAAGCTCTTGTCTAAATTTTAGAAATTGGCTAGTTCATGTGGTTTTTGAAAAATCACACCATCATTGCTCATTAACAGCTTGTATGGATTTAAGTCTTCATGATTTATTTTCTCCTTCTTTGAAGGTAAAAAACTTTATTGACATATTAATGTTCTAACTGTGAATAGAACATCCCATTTTTTTTGAAGGATAGTTCCCTTGATCCATTAAATAAATACTACATGTGAGGAAAAAAATGGAGCTAGATTGATATGCAAGAAATGCAATCACTGTGGGCAGATTTATGGTGTAAGGGAGTAAAGGGAAGTCGTATGACTGTGAAAAGATAAATGAAATTACGCTTATGGGCATTAAATTCTCCAGTATTGAAAAACGTTGGCTATTTGTGTTTAGAAAATACAGTATTTAGTATAAATGGACTTCGGTCAATAAATCTGCAGCTTCCAAGGTTGACATCCAAATGCACAATTTCTGCCAAGTTGCAAACAGAGAAGTTGGTTGTGTTTTAATTTGATTTGAAAATGGTGAGCTTTGTCTCGTTGCTTGATGTCTCGCACCTATCATTACTGCCATGGTTGGTCTGGCTTTCCCACTAGCTTGGTCTCCCTGTGTGAGAGGAGGTGTTTTATGCTCATTCCCTACAGCCAGCATGGTGGCATAAGTTGAGCCTGATGAATTTGGAGGAACTTGTTCACCAGAGTTTGAAATGCATCTTGGGTGAGCAGCTCGACACAGTCCTAATTTAACAGACTCTGAGGCTTATATGCTGATGATTTCTGCTAGTAAAGTGTTATAATTGGATTATTGAAGTATTAGGTAAATTCAGTCGGATTTACTGTTTGAAGTGGAAATACAAAAAATGCTGGTATGATATTACTGCTTTGTCATACCTATTAGCAACATATTCTAGTGTTGCAGCAACAACAGATTTGCTTTCAACTATTTAGACTTTCCAGTGTATAAAACTACATTATTTGGGTGGGTAACTTGGTGGACATCTGTCCACCAAGACCCTGTTTGTTCACTTTGTAAAGAACACAGACTTGCCTATAACCAACAATAAAATTTCCCTGAAGATAATATGAGACTGGGTGATATATTTCTTCTTAAAGCAGAAACATGTTGTAGCTAATCCTGGAGCAGGTGGCAACAAAATGATAGAATTCAGTGTATTTTACAAACATATAAAAAGTCTAAATGTCCTTATGATGACAATTCCTAATCATGGGGATAAAAAAATAAAAACAGAACTTTCCTTTTGCAGTATTGACTGAATATAATGTAATGTGTGTATGTAATGAATGCAAAAAAGCTTGTCTGCCTGTCTATCTTTCTGTAGTGTAATCCTTATTTAAAGATAAGCAACCTGAAGCATAGAGAGATAATACTTGGCTGAGTTCACAAAGGAAGGGGCAACTATGTCTATTCAGAGTTTTTAAGAATATAAATTTAGTGTCTTGAAAGCAATCTTGTTAAATGACCAAATTTCACAGGGACTTGAGGATTGTTGGGTGGTTTTGAAAAGTTTACTTTTGAGCCAATCTTATATTAATAATGTTAAGCCTTGGTCTCTTTTCAAATCTAAATCTTTTTTGTTGTTTGTTTTGTTATGTTTGTTTGTTTGTTTTGTTTTCCCTATCTGTGCCATTCAGGTTTAAATGAATGAAGCACAATGGCATCACCTTCAGTTTCAGCATCCTTAACTCTGTGCCAAAGTTTGTGTATCTGCTTTTTCTCTTTATGCTAATATTAAGTGCCCTCATTCATAAATCTGTACATTTCAAACAACTAGGAAGCAAATCTTGACATTGCCCAAGTAGATCAAGAGAGTGCTGTGCATCAGGGATGCATTGAAACAGCAGTTACAAATATACCAAAGAACCTAAAGGCAATTTAGATCCAGATGCAAACTGCTCAAGTCTTTCTTTATAAAACACAGTGTGGGGCAAAACATCCCATGTGTTCAAATATGTTCAGAATCCTGATAATGATTTATTATATCAAGGGCTAAAACCTATGTTTCCCAGGTGACTGAAAGCAAACGTAACCTGATTGTTAAACAAGCTCCCTCACCTAATAAATGGGCTTTATTTAATGTAGGAAAGCTCAGAAATAAGGTTTTATGGGCAAGTCTCAGGAGTCAGATTCCTTCATGGAGACTCTGGGGCTTGAGGTTTGAGCTCAGGTATGCAGTTTCTTAGGAGCGGCCCTAACATTTGGGACCCTGAAGATAAAGGTCAGGTGGTGATAGTCTTCCTGAGGGCTGATCTGCTCAGTCCTCTACATGAATGCACTTTGGATCACAGCATATGCTTGCTTACTCTGAACATCTCATATAGACGTCAGTACTTTGTTAGCTGGTGGTGTCAAAATTTCTCGGTCACAGCCAATGGCACTAGTGATGGTAGGACAAGCACACAGAGACCAAAGAACATACAAAGAGATTTCATTTTCTTCAGTGGTTTATTGTTTTGAAATTTAAGGGATGTTGTATATGGGATGCTCCTCTGCATTCCTGTCTGCAATCACCTTTCCAGATATAATGAGATTTATTCTGCATCTCTTTTAAAGGAAATTGCACCAATTTTATTGAGGACCTATTCACACTGTAATTTGTTCTGAGGTCTAGGATTCTTCTGATTTCCATAAGTTTGTGGAGGTGAAAAGGCTGGTTTTGGTGGGATGGAAATCAACATCTAAACGAGTTCAGAAATACGGGTTTTATCTTTTTTTATTTGTGTAGGTCATACCTTCATATATCAAGCCTTGACAAAGTAATGGCAATATTTATAATGCTACTTCTGATCCTTACAAGGTGATATTATGGGCAGTTGCGGTTGCATTCTGGCTCTTACAGCACTCTCCATATGTTGGTGAGTGTGGGGTAAATTTTCACCTTTCCCAACTTAATTCCTGATTTCTGAACACACATTTTTGAGAAGCGTGACATCACTTTATATATATCTGTACATATATTTTAAATATGTATATATATACACAAACTGTATATATATCCAGATAGCAGGGGATTAACTCCATCTGTGAGATGAGTTTGGTGATTCTTCATTCCTGGCTCTGGCACTTTTAGATGTTATTGATGGCTTGATCACAGCTGAGACATCCTCAGCCCTTTGCATGGTATGGATGCAGAATTGGATACCAGGAGATAAAACCATGAGCACGTAGCAGCAGACAGCCTTCTTTTTGTATCTTGTGGAATGTTTCTGACCTTTAGCAAGAATTTCATTGACTTGGGAACAGCTTTTCAGTCTAATGAAGGTTTACTTTTTTTTTTTTAATCTATCCTTATTAAAACTGTTCTTTGAAAAAAAATAGTCCTGCCAATTTTTTGTTTTTAATAATTTTGTATAGCAGTTAATTGTTTTAAAAGATACACACATATAATTGCACACGTACAAAGTCTGGAACACATTATGGACTAATGGTCTATGTAAGTTCTTTATGAAGTCTGTTTTTATTTATTTATTTATTTTTCAAATTAAGCATGTACTAAAAAAGCCTCATTCTTTTTAATGTAAACCATTAAAAAAGTCCCCAAAAAACAGTCTTTGGGGAAATTTTTCAATGCCTTATTTTTGCCTGGGGCTGGTTTTCACAGCTAAGTTACAACTGCAGCACTGGCTTCAAATGGAAATGTTGGCAGAATCCAGCAAGGTTAGTGGGCATCTCTATAATATCATACATGTAGTATAGGCACCAAAAAAAGTAAATTTAAACTAAAAATATTCTGCAAAGTATCTTACATGTATTTTAAGACAGTATTTGTTGCATTTTTAAAAACCCAAAGCATTCTCAGACATAATAAGGTGGATAAATTTTTTTTTACACCTGCCCACATCGTTTGAATAAACCCAACACTAGATTTAAGAGCTTGAAAATGAAGAATTAAGAAGCATGCAAATATCCTTCAAATTGGCTATTAAAAGATTAGAGGCTTTTAAAAAGTTGATAGGACATCAGAATGAGACAAAATACATCCAGGAAAGGAAGTAAGAAGGGAAATTGGAGACTCTTTATTAGAAATTTCAGAACCTTGAAGACTGGTAAAATCTAATAGAAAGGCATTATTTAAAAATGGTCCAGGGACATAGGAGAAAGGAACATATCTCCTGCCATAAACTGTGGAGAATGTCCTAGATAATATTTTAAGGAATCAAATGAAAGGTAAACAGGGAAAAGTATAGCCTGATTAGAGAAAGCAAATTTAATATTGGGAGTATGGGGGTGTTAGGGTTGGGGAGGAGAAGTCCTCATATCTGACAGATGTACTGGAGTCCTTTATCATTATTATTTCTGCCAGAATAGACAAGGCAAGGCAACAGACATCCTATACTTACATTTTCAGACATCCTTTGACAGGGTTTCCTAGAAGAGGTTAATGCTAAGATGTGGAGCCACAGAATAAGTGGAAAGTTGGGTTTAATGGATTTAAAATTGGCTAAAAATCATAAAACAAAGTGTAGCACACTAGCAATCAATGGACCCCGTACCAGCCAGAAAGGTTAGTGGTAGGATATATTAGAAATTATTTTAGGTCCACAGATGTTTATAGAAAAAATTATAGGGTACTATGTATTACTAAAAGCAAGTTTTCAAATTTTGTTGATTACATTAAATTGCAGGGAAATATAACTGATGAGAAACAATGACAGAAAAACACTGTAGAAATCAGATCTTTTTACTATCAGTATTAAAATTTCCATGACAAAGAGCCTTCTATGCAAGTAAAAACTGGGACAACGGATCATGGTGCAAAGGTTGCACTGAGGGAGAGTTAACAGCCCTTGGCAGGAATTTTTTACTCCATCTTCTCAGGTCACCAGAAAATTGTACTACTGAAACTCCAGAAGATTCTAAGTGAAAATTGAACTTTCCAGTCCCAAACAAATGAAAAACATGGTAGGTTTAATGCATATGATTGCTTAGGAGAAAATAGTGAAATTTGGATGAAAGAAGGGGAGAGAGTATGGGGACTTACACTAATCCACTCACTTATAAGTTCATTAGTCTGTTGTAGGGCTTGGCAAATAATTCATTTGTTCTGTTTCAGATGAGGATACCAAAACTAGGAGAAATCTGAAAAAGATGATGATCATCATTAAAACCTAATTTCAACTGATTTAGTTGACTGAGGTGAAATATTTTGACTACTTTTGAATTATTTAACATTTTTACCCTACTTTCTGATAGTTCATTTCTAATTCCACTTAAAAAGTAAAAACACAGAAGTTCAGCTCTGTGGAAGTGTCAAAGCAAAACACGTCATTTCTGAAACACGTTCCAGTTCAAACAAATATTGGGAGAATCTCCTTCTTGTGGTCCTTTTAATCAGATGAGATCTGAATTTCTGATTAGATTAGTTCCCAGAATTTCTGTGTGTGTGTGTGTGAAATGTACTAATAATTAGATGAAAACTTCATCCACATCTACTCTAGGGGGGAAAAAAAAATAAATAAAACACATTTAGCTGATAGAGCAATAGAAAGGAGCCTGTTTCTAAGCAGGTTTGAATTCTGTGTTATTTTACAGACTGTGATTTGAGATAAAATACATACTCTTTTCAATCCTGATATAGCAGGTGAAGCATTTCGTGGCTGTTCGGTGCCCCCATGCAGGGAGGATCCATCCAACATTAATTCAGTCTTAGCCTGATTCCCAAATTATGGCCCTGATATTTTTATTCTAAAAGGATCTAAACTGCATGAAAGTTTTAGGCATTCTTCCATTTCCCTCATATCTGTGTGTGACGGAGGTTGTAAGAAAATAAGAGGTAATCTGGAAGAAAATATAAAGGGAAAGACCTATTTCATTGGAATACGAGAGAAAGCACAGTAGTGGTTTTTCATTTTTTTTTAAGGCTTTTTTTTTTTTTTTTTAAATGGGCCTATCCTGCCAAATGTTCCTCTGAAAATGTTAACAAAAGTTCCATTCCTGGAATGAATTGTTTCTACAAATCATGATCCCAGAAATACAAACATGGATAAATGGTCCCATTTTAACTTTGAATGCGGTATAACTTACTGAAAACAATCTGACAGTCTGCCAGCTTGCCTTCAACAATGGCACAGTACCAAAACTAAGACATACAGTGGAGAAAAGCATCACATTTTAGAAATAATTTCTTGACTGAAAAGGTAAGAGTGACAAAACCAGATAAATGTGGCAGAAAGAGGAGGTCTGATAAGAAGTGAGAGAGACATCTGCAGTGGGTTTTGCAGGATGGAGCAAAATGTGTGCTTTTCCAAGTCTTGTGGCAGAGCCCCTGGAGAAGGCAAAAGCCAGGGATGACATGGGCAGGTGGCAAAAGCTGGAAGTTGGGGTTGTGTCCTTTGCATGGTGGTCATGGGGACCTACTAGAAAGCATATCCGAGACAGACATGTAGATACCATGAAGGCCAAGCCAACGCTGAACCAGTTTGTACTTGTGAATCTGGGGCTAGGCTTTAACTGTATGTAAACTGTCACCAAATATTTACATGGTGACTTGGAAGTGTGCTAGGAGATTGTCTTGGATCAAAGGGGCTTCTGAAAAGAGGCAGAGCCGATCTGTTTCCAGCTGCAGAGGACTGCAACAGCAGTCAGCCCGTGGAGTGGGACAGCTGCACCTTCCCATCTCCTGCTAAGCCTGCAGAAAGTCAAGGGGGTTCTCCATCACTGCCCAGAACTTGATCTCCCCAGGGGTGCCTCCATGTTCCTTGCAGCTCCTCCAGGCCACTCCATGCATTCCCTGTTGCACACATAGACTTGGGCCATTTGTGAATGGTGGCCAACGGCACAGGGTTTGCAAACATCATAGAATGGGCTAAAGAATGGCAATTTGATTTCATGGCTTGTGAGTGTTTGAGCTTTGTTTCCATTCATGCATTTTTATTGCTTTCTTGCAGTAAATATATTCTTTCTAATTTGGGGGAAATAGAATAATTCTGAAATATTTGCCCATGACCTGAGAAGGGCTTTCTCTCTGAATCCTTTCCTCTCTCCCCAAATTCCAGCTTGATCTAAGAACTTGCTCTACTAAAACTTAAAATGGGATCAACACATTTTTATGAAATCCTTTTGCATTCACAGAACAGTAAGTTTTTATGAAAAAAAGTATTTGAGAAAATTTCCTTGAATAATAGTGAGAAATAGATAAAGCTACAGTGCATACACTGTAAGCGTAGTTTACCCTCTTATTTATTCAGAATGTAAAAGGAAAAAATAAAACTCATTGAGAATCTATTTGTACTTTTCATAAACTCTCTTCAGTAATACAACCCCATCAAACCACAGTTCAAGTATACAAATAATAATATTAGTCAGAATATTCACTCCCAAAGCAATTTTAACACCATTCAAAATATAATCCTTCTATGCAATATACCTCATTTAACAGCCATTAATGCCTTTTCCATCTCAAATCTGGTGTACCTAGTAATGATTTATTTTTATCCATTGTTTGAACTGATTTCATGTTACCAACAGACCTGTACTAATCATGTGGAGTGCTATACGCAAAGTATGCTTGCCAGATATTTTTTAACTTTAGGCGCTGCACAATTTACAACAGAAAGAACAGAAATTATAAATGCTCTCTTCGCTTGCTAGATAATAAGCTAGAGAGAAAAAAAAATAACACCACAAACCCTTGACCAATTTTGCATTCGAGAAAGAGAGTTCATTTCTTATATCTAAACTAAACCAGTCCCTTAATTATACTACAGTAGGCTGATTGCAGGCAACACTACACAAAATCTATACATCGTGTTTGGCAATGCATCAAACTAAGGCACATTGTCAAGGCAATGTTAACCATTTTCCCATACTGGGACCCCAATCTTGCCGGGCACCCTTAGCTCCTGCTGGGCCAAATGATGAGATCCATGCTCTGCCCCTAATGAGCGAAACTCCCCCGTGCCCAGCACTCGGGCTGCCCGGGCACAGCCCGCGCGGGAGCCGGCACTTTGCGGTTAAATAGCAATGTGCAAACAGGCAAAGAGTCAAAACCTTGCAAATGAGTTATTCATTATGAAATATTCACACAGCTTGACTGAGTGGGCCTTGCAGCAGAGTGGTGATGTTCTCGGCGCTTTATAAATAGGGAAAGCGCAGCACGGTGTACGTGCGGCTTCCTCGCGGAGCTGCGCGAGTGGGGCACGGAACAGATGACAGAACTCCCAAATCCTGTTTCTCCGTGATAATTTCTTATCTAAACTCCTAATTACGCAGCACTTCACATTCTGAGCTATATAAATATATTTTTTCAGATGTACACTGTGCTAATGGTATGCGGGAACAGGAACTTTCTTTTTGGCATGACTGCTCAATATCAAAAGCAAAAATCTTTTCTCCAAACTTCCTTTCAGAGAAGTGAGAACCACCAAACTACCAAGAAAAGTTGACGTACTTTGCAACATCCATGTGCCTGTCGCAGCAAAGCCAGCTCTTGGTGTTTTTCTAGGCTCTGTGTTGCTGATGGGCGCACATACGTTAATCACAGCTTAGGGCAGTGGGAGCTCATTTGTGGAGTGAAGCTGTGAAGCTCTACCTATATCTGTCTCTCTACCTATACATGTTTCAGAAATTTTCACTCAGGACCTGGGCTAGGACAGTCCTGCAAATTTAGCTGTGGGCACAACTTGTTTGCGTCTCAGGAGTGCTTCTTCTGGTATAGTTTTGTTCAAAAGGAAGCTAGTTTGTGTATTTGGAGCATTGATGCTATTAATGCAAATCAAGGAGAAATTAGGGGGGGCAACTGGGGAAGTCACAAGCACCCTCCTGATCCAAGCTAACCCATTAATGTAGATGTACCTATTCCATCCCAGGGATACATGCTCCTATTAAACTGCACCAACTAATGAAGAAAGATCTATGTAAATATTTTTTTCTGTATCATTGGCTAATAAATCCTCCTAAAGACTTTTATAAAAGTGTTAGTCATATTATAGTGCTACTTTCTGTATGATATTATTGTAGCATTAATGGTTAAACTGTGATTAGAAAGCTGAATGCTTTTAATAACATTGGAAAGGCCTCTTTTTTTTTTTTTCTTTTTTTTTTTTTTGTCATTACATCCCCAAACTTTTTACAGGTACTGTAAGGGGTGCCATCTGTATGAAGAGCTGGTATCTTTTTCCTTCTGAGATTGATAGGTAGTACCATATGGTAGATAGGATGCTCAACTTTGCAACACTGAGGGCTTTTTTGGCAACTCTCCAGAAGCTTGAGGGCCACAGCTAATTTGCATATATATTTGCATACAATTTTTATTTTAAATAAATGAACGCAGTTAGGATGGTTTGTTGAACTTGGGTTGCAGCTTCTTTGAAAGACGTACAGACATTATTTGTTGCTTGTGTTCCTTAGCAATAAAAAAATGTAGTTGCATCTACCCTGCAATTATTTTTATTTATTGTCACTATTGCTACACTCAGGGGAGGAAAGCACTGTCACCAGCTTGAAGAGCTTCTCAAATTAGTCAAAGAAAGTTCAGTGAATACTTTTTTCCAGGTGACTGGAAAATATTTCAGTTTCAAAATTCCATGGTAGTGTTGTTTCCTTTTTTTTTTTTTTCCTTCAGAAAATGCATCTTTTGTAGTGAACATTCATTATTTTTATAAACAGATGCCGAAATATGTAAGAGCATAAAGACATGACAGCAAAACCAGACTTTAGCCACAGTTAGGTGACCACCCCATCTACGGACTAGGCACATCTGAACAAACTATCAGTCAAAAACCTTTGCCTCTAAGGTCAAGAGTCTTTTTTCTTTGGCAGCTGTAATTAAGTAGCTTTGTTTACCATGTTTTACCATTGAACCTATCCGTCCACTGGCCTCCACAAAAGGCTTCTGAATATCTTGCAGAAGCTCCCTTGTCATCCTGAGCTTCTGAAAATTATGTAGGAATGGATGCTGCCTTCTCTAATTTTTAGGGCACTTACTGTTGTAGTTGTTGCAGCTTTGCCCAACATCTCCCTGGCTAGATCAGGGTCCCTTTGTAGGGACCAGGTTTCCACTCATGTCCATCTGGTGGGAGAGTATTCAGTAATAATACGATACTAAAAATAAAATCACCTAAAAGGCAAGAACAATTTTCTCCAAATAAAACAAAGTCAATGAAAGGAACTGCTGAGAGAGAGACTGGGTCCTTCAACTTACTGCTGCTGAAGATTCAAGTATACATTCAAGGGTGTCCATCTCTCAAATTCAGAGTTTATTGGTATTTTGTTTGACCACAGAAATTCATCAGTAAATGGCAGTATTGATCCTGTTTATACCTGAATGTATAGTCTCATGTGAAGTCACGTTTTTCAGGTCTAAGATAATGATGAAGGACCTGATTTTGCATATGCTTGAGTGTACTTTTTGTGAGCAGCAAATTTGCAGACATTGCTTGGACAGGTTTGTAGCTGACTCTGAAACTTTGTGGATTTGTTATTTACTGGAAAAAAAATAAAAACATGAGACCTTGTGAATGGAAGCCTTATACCATTGTTAGTAGTTCCTTAAAGAAAAATGTAAAGATTGACATACTTGGAAGTGAGATAAAAATGTAGACATGTTATGTACCACTAAAGGAAAGCTGAATCACCTAGAAAAAGTTGATGTGAATTCTCAGTGGTTCTAGGACACAGTAAACCCAAAACAGATGCTAAAGATGGTCCTTTATTTATTTATATATGTGTATATTTAATGTATGGATGAAAATAAATGAGAGTGCGGCTGGAATTTTGGAATAATTTGGGGGCTGGATGATTTTTGGGATGTGATCAGAGGCCAGACGCAGATTTATAGGCACAATCAAATCCTTTGAGGGCAATTGAATTTTAAATGTGTTATCAAGAAAATTGGTGTGCTTAGAAATGGCCGGAGGAGAAACTGAAGACAGGAGTAGCAAGAGATTTCAGTGTTTTGGACATCCTTCTAATTCTTTGGTATGAATAGCAATATGATTGATGCAGCAATAACTGCAGTGCTGGAGGGATTTGATACCCAGAGGGAATCAATTAACTGGATTTTGGATATTGGAGCATTATGACCTTTGCCTAGATCGTAATGTTGACATGTAGGAGCAAATGGAAGAATATGATTCTTTTCTGATTGTAATTGACTGGAGATATTGATAAGAAGGTGGATATCCAAATTTGCAGATAACATTTTGATCCTAGGAGATGACCAGAGAACAGTAGGTAAATCTTGTCCAGACCTCAGGTTATCAGGTGGCAGGGGAGAAAAAGCTTATTTAGACACAGCTCCTGGCTTCTTTATACTCTTTAGTGGGCAAATTACATCCATCTAACATCTTCGTTATTGATTTACGGGTGAATGATGCTGTGGTTTGCTCCAGAGTGACACTGAGTCAGGATTTATTGGGAAAGTTTATCTTATTATCCAGTTGTGGTCTTATTCGACATCCTTGCAAGGAGGTATAAAGGGGAGCTGTCGTCACTATTTCATGAATCACCACTGAAGTAATGGCCTTTGCCATCGTTGACTTGCGAACTGGGAAGACAGTAGGATCTTTTTGGGCTTTCCTGTGGTGGGAGTCTCACTCAGAACTATTAGATGTATTAGGTACATCGTGCTGGTGGCTTAATAGATGGCTGAGACAGCTCAGAGGCAACTGAGTTGGGCAGTTGCCAATTAACGGTGGAGTTTTGCTATAGCCTGATGTGTCCTGTGGTGGTGGAAGGATGGTACCTGATGGGTAATGTTGGGTGGGGGAACAAGGAGGGGTCATAGCCTCAGGTGTGGGGAAGAAAGACATTGCAAATGTGGGTTGAGTATTAAGATGATTGGTGAAAAAAGATTATGCTGAATTTTATTTTTCATTATGATTATTTTCAATATCTTATCTATTGAACTTAAATAGATAACTGGTAAAATCAGAGTAATAAAAGCTGGAGTTCTCAAAGATTTGCAGTGTCTTTTGTACATCTTTCTGGTGTGATGAATAGATTCCCTATATAAAAACAGTCTTATTTCTTTTTCTTTGTAATCATGGCAGGCAGATGATATTCAGTTATGATTGCTTGTCCCCTGCTGAATTAGGATTGTGTTGTCAGGTAGCCTTTTCCTTTTCTAAGGCTAACTCTAAATTAGATAAAGGCAGACAGCTGTGGCCTTCATGTAACTATTTTTCAGCTGATGCCTGCATGCTCTGGCTTCCTGCTCATCTGCTGGTGAATACTCCTCGTTCCTGTAATATCTGTCTCTGTATACCCACTGTTTACTGGGGGGAGTTCCATAGCTCAGGAATGAAGAATGACAGGTTTCATGCAGACTTTTGGGGGTAGCTGGGGAGGGAGGACTTGCTTATTGTTAATTAGCTATTTACATAAAGAAGTAAAGTATAAAACACATTGAGTTCTGTGAGTAAATTCTTTAAAACAAGACGTAATGAAGACATTGAAGTGAAAAGTTCAAGTAAATGATGCTAAGTACTGCAAGTTACTGTGCTCTCTGAATTATTTACTCTTCTTAAAATTTCTTTAGGTTTCCTATTTTCTCTCTTTCTTCCATTTTATTCACTTGTTACCCTCTTTGCCAGTGTCCGTGTACTTTCCATAGTAACTTTTCCTGGTCCAGGGCAAAAGTTCTTTCATTATCCTTTTCTCTTGGGCTCACTGGGGTCCTCTGCCCAATGTTTTCCACAATTAAGATCAGTTTATTTTGGATACAGTTAGAAAGGCCTCTAAATAAAAAATAAACATTTTAAAGCACGGAAGAATTTTAACAAATACTTTCTGGTAATTTTAATCTTTGATAATGATCATTTGAGAACTTTTGTTGAGATTCACGTGACTGTTTTTTTCACCAACTAGTTCACTGTGCAAATCTTTAAGCAAAGGATTTTAGCAAAAATATTGCTTTTGAAATTATGTTATTATTTAATGAAATAATTATTCATTTTTAATGCTGTAAAAGCATTTCCTAACTCCACTGAAAGATGCTGGACCTAAGTTTAACTTTAAATATTTAAGTTTACCTCTAGAAGTTCACTGGAAATTCTAACTTAAACCAATTAAACCAATTTAACCCCCATCTCTCTAAATACTCTGGTGCCTAAAGTTGCTCCACATTAACTTAAACTTATTGTTGCTTCATGGCACTTCAAAACACGAAATATTTCACTATGAAAGTGTTTTGAATTCAACAACCATCTTTTATGGGTGGAACAAAATTTCTTTTGATATTGATCCAGTTTTAGTTTTTCTTTCTTCTGTGAGAATGAGCATTGGGATCATTTTGATTCCTTGCAAGTTGCTTCCTTTCCAGTTCATGCTTTGATAAGAGCTAAGAAAAGGAGAGGAAGCAGAGGAATATTTTCCCTCACTTTTCTTGAAAAACAGTTCCTGTCCTTGCAAGGAATGCCAATAACATTGTTTGTTACACTAATTCAGTTGGAACAATCATGCCACCTGCAGTCGTGACTCTGCATGCTGTATGTTGCTAAATGCAGTCTTCTCTTTCCCAGCAAGGGTGGCTTCCCAAAGAGCTACGGAGTCACAGTGACAAATACCCTCCTTCTAAATGCTTTATGTCTATAGGAAAAGTTACATAATCCAGCAGAAATTAGAAAAGCAATCCATGCAGAAGAGAGCTGTATTCCATATATATGTATATATATTTGTGTGCGTGTTTGTGTTTTTCAAAGGCTTTTTTTAATCATTTGGGAATTAGAGCTTGTACTTCCAAACTGTTTTGTTTTTAGATAACAACAATGCCCTAGGAAGTTCATATAGCACAGTATCTGGCCCTGGAAAATGGGCATTAAAAATAGATTAAAAAAAAAGCTACAAGGTGTATGGATTCATTTTGTTTCATCTTAATGTTGCTTCACATTTAAGTTGAATTCCTGGCAGCCTCATTGCACAGACAGAGTAAAAGTACAGAACAATTACAAAAGAACCAATAAAATAAAAAGCCCTTTTGAGCAATGACAGCATTCAATAATTGTGTCAATGCTGCTTTAAAAGTTTCAGTTTCTACAGCATCTCCAGTCCCAAAGTGTCTCATCTGCTTTCTAATTTTCCACAAGATGCTTTTAATATTTTGAGATTGATATTGAACCACAGGGGTCTAAAAGGTTTCAAAAGATCTTGCATATGCATTTGGAACCAAACGATCAATTAGATTAATAAAGGGGAATTGTAATTTATATATGAAGCCTGTAAGCTCTTGCAGAGAGGTATGGAATAAGAAACCAGGCAGTGCTCATGGCTCGGGGAGAGCCAAGACGTTAAGGTGAGAAAACGAACGCACCCAGCAGGAAAAGAGGTGCAGTCGGCACCAATTTTGTGACATGAATATGACGCTTCCTGTTATAAACATGGGCAAAATGGGAAGAAATTATGAATTTAATATAGCACCTGTCAAGGTAATTATCGTGTGAAGCCAGTGGTACCTTGGGAATGGGTCTACTGCAAAAAAAAACAAAGAAAAATCTTGTAAATGGGAATAGTTATTAATTTCTACGAGCTGTTCTGTTATGGTTGAAGCGTTGCCTTCAGGCTCTTCCTTGCAGTTATAATGGCATCTCTTTTGCTGTTTCCTTCCTGAAGGATCGTTGGATTGTCAGTTTTATGTTTTCTTAGCTGATAGTCATCAACCTTTGCTTAATCATCTTCTTCCTCCAGCCTGGTGCTGCTGGCAGAGCCCGGTTCCTGCCGTGGGGCTCCCTGGGGCTCCTTGGTGTCCTGGGGGAGCCCCACACTCCACAGGGTGCCCTGCAATGGCACTTGAGCCACCAATGGGAACTGTCAGCAGAACTAGCCAGGAAAATATATGAATACAAGCTTTTCCTTTCAGAAAATACATTTCTATCAAAGTATGAGTTTTATCAAGAAATCATATGTCTTTACCAACATAATCGTGTGAAGAAAATCAGTGGAAGATGTCACTTTTTCTTTTTTTTTAAAGAAAGCTCTAACAATTTTATTTTTGAGTGATTATTTTCCAAAATTCTATTTTATTTTGCCTTTTTGAAGCACAGTAAACCCCACCATGTCAAAATGAAGTATTTTGCTCATCTCAATCCATTTTTTTGAGACCTGTTTGTTGAAAATCTTTAATGGTCAGCTTTAGCTCCTGTATAATCTCTTAAAATGCTTTGTGAAATGGATTTTTGTGTCCTCTGAAGGTTCAATTTATTGGGCTTGGAGTTGGTGTTTTTAGCAGCTCCTCATGTTTAGGTATGTGTTTTTGAGTGCCTGGTGACAGATCCAAGCTCTTCTGCATTTGCTCTGTGCTGGTTAGGAGGAAGCCAAATCTGCTATGGAAATCTTATGATCACATGAACGTGAAATTGCACTGAAATGACTAAAGTTTACGTACAAGGCCATATGTTTTCTAGCAGGAATTGGCTCACTTAAGGCCAGCATAGACCCCAACCAGCCTGAGCTCATTGCTGTAGGTAGTTTTATAGGTTTATTGAAACTTCCGAACTGTTTGGTATGCAATATAGCTGACAAGATTACTACTTACACCCTGTGCCGTCAGCGCTGTACGTTTTCTAGCTGATTCTTCCACCCGTTTCTCCTTCTGCAATCTGTGCAAGAAGCTGTTTTCTCCATTAATTATAGCCAAGCCGTTAGCGCAGCGCTGCTGAGCTCACACACCCACTGAAACCATTGCAGTTGAGTTTGAAGGTCTGACCTTCACTGGTCACCTAACCTCCTCCTCCTTGTTGGTGGCTCTGAGCTCCCACGGGAGGAT